>NC_090934.1:387196637-389735610 GCF_040938575.1 Ambystoma mexicanum | reverse complement strand
TCAGTGAGTTTAAATCACATCGAATGGCGTGCCTTTCAAGCTTCTAAAAGTTGATAAAACAACCATTAATATATCTGCTTGCTTCTACCCAGCTTTTAAGCGCTATGTCGAAACTTACACCGAATTGAAAATAAAAAACATGATGCATTATACATCTTGAAAACTGTATAAAACACATACAATATATATTGCACACAGCATAGCTTTAGAAGTTATAATGAATAATTCTGCATATAGTGCCACAGCTCAGTGCACCTGTAAAAAACACTGTGTTAGCATTTGCCAGGTATTCCACAGCACCAGTTTTCAGTAATAAGAGAAGAATTTGGGGCGTTGGAGCCAGGGGGCTCTTTTGGATGAAACAAAGGAACAACTCCATGTTTCGGGGCCCCAAGACACTCCTCGGGCCCCGATGGGCGTACCAGAAACAACTCCATGTTGCAGGACCCCCACACACTCCTCAGGGCTTGATAGGTGTACCAGAAACAGCTTTGATCCTAGGGGCCCCAGACACTGCTCAGGCCCTGATGGGCGAACCAGAAACAACTCTGATCGTTGGGGCCCCCCAGACATTCCTTGGGCCCCTACAATCAACAGCCAAGGTGACCCATCCTTGGGGGGTTTAAAACATTCATGATTTGTTGATCCCAAGAGACCCAGGCGGCCCGTTGATGAATTCACCAAAGAACTCTGCGGCATATGCCACCCAGATCCATTGGGCTTTACTGCTGTAACAGCACTGTCGGACTCCATCCATGGGTCATTCAAACATTCCAAATGTGTTGGTCCGTGCAGATCAGACCCCATCCCAGTGCCCTCAAAAGCCCCAGTAGAAACAGGTTGCATCATTCCATTCACCTCGGGACATCCCAGATTTGTTGAACTGGCTGCCAAAAGTGCCATCCCCACTCCATCCTGCCATCCATGATTTGCAGAATCACTCGTTCTACAATTCACATCCAGAGATTGCAATGTCTGTACCATCTTTGTGTTGTAGGCGATTTTTATAAAAACAGAGAAAGATAGAATCTGAGTCTTATAATGTTATGATCTCATAATTTGGCTCAGGGTAAAATATTGAGTCTAAGCGGCTTTAAAAATGTCAACTGCTTGTGTGATCTGTGGCACATTGACAAACCGGCCATTCTTTTAAAAAAGGTGCCAATATATTTTAAAATCATGACACACAATTAAGAAAACAACACAATAGCGACTGGTCCAAATGGTTGCACTGTCCACAATGGTCCAAATGGACGCACTGTCCCTAACACTCCAAATGGTTGCACTGTCCCTAAAGGTCCAAATGGTCGCACTGTCCCTGATGGTTAACTGTGCTCTCCAGCAAATTTGAAAGAGTCCCTGTGTTTAAAACACATATTTAACACACAATATTACGTATCTAATGCACATTTGTGTTTTAAAAACTGACACACACACACTTTGCTGGTATTGGTGCTTGTAATAATACACATGAACACAACTTTCTGCATTATGTGCTTAACACGCTGAGCGATCTTCTGAACCACCACCATGCGTAGGTTTATTAAAATGTATTTCAACTTTGGCTAATGTAAATGTTCAATACAGCCCTGCCGAAATAGGAGTCGGGATAGTTTGATCAGCGCGTAATTGACAACAACACCCATGCAATAGGGTAAGAGCTGCAGTAGGGAGCAGTAAAATATCCTGCTGTGTGCTATTTAGGTTTGGTTAACAATGCAAACCGACTTCTTTAGCACAGATGTCTATGTAGTTTAAACACCCCATACCAGAAATTTCTAAAGCTCCCAAAGGCCATGCTTTCAAATACTGCATCGCTTAACTGAAATAGAGCTTTGTAAATTACCATGCGTATATTTAAACATCTCACACTCGTTGCTTGAAACAAAATACAAGGTATTTGGTTAGTGGTTGGTAATTAACAAACACGAGCTGTGTGCCATTTCACAAAGCCTCGTGTAGCTAGCTAGCCCCAAGGCTTTCATTTACACACACACACACAGAATACATCCACTGGGGGAACCTTCGTAAGCCAACTCACAAAAATTGTCCTACAACAAACATAAAATGCATATTGCAAAAATACAGGCTAGCAGTTAATATTGAGAATAAGCATGATTTGTTTTAAAATATCTGTTTGCCGCCGTTGAATAAAAATACATAGTGCTAGATTCTAGAACAAACTTATATAAAAACTAAATAAACTGACTTACATAGAAAAAACCTCTCTATTTTGCTCATCCTGCATATTAAATAGCTGGTCTAAAAACACTTAGAAACATTTCTACAGTTTCTACATTTCCAGATAACACATATTCATAGCGCTAAACATACTCTTCTCTAACTTTAAATAAATTATGCTTTTAAAACATAGCCCACCTGGTCAGAAAAAACAGTTATTTAGTAACAAGCCTTTACATAAAGACTAAGCACATTTTGTTTTAAAATATATGTTTTCCCCATTTTTAAATAGAATCAACTAACTTTTTAAAAAGAAATTGCCTATTTAGTCCGATGATTGCTTCCAGCTGTGGGGAATCAATTCTCACAAAATCCAGATCCCTATTTTGGTCGGCGTCCAGGGTGTGCTTTTAAAGACATTCAGTTAATGCCCCCCTTATCAGAGCATCCCCCATCCTGCCTATGACAATATTGCACGTGCAGGCTCCACGGCCCTTTCAAAAGCCCATTAGTCACGGATAATTTCCATGAATGGCCTGAATGGATGCCGATTAGACACACCACCCGCATGATAGCTTGCTCTTGATTACAATAGCCTTGGGGGTCCATTGACTTTACAATAAATGGGGACATGCAAATAAAATGTAATTAAGCCAATCACATGTGGGCGCACGAATGCAGTAGTCCCAGGACTTCATTCTGCTATCTGTTTCATTTAAATTACTAATACACAGCAAGCCCAAAAGCTGAGTCGGATATATATATATATATATATATATATATATATATATATTTACATTACTCGCCATAATCGTATTTCTGATGCTTGTATCTGCTTAGATTCACATGCTGTGCATAGGTCGACATCTAGTGGAAGCTGCAGAGTATTACAGTTTGTTTTTTCAAAACTCGAAAAGGGACGTCGAATAGGGCGTGCCAGAAATACTATCCCTAGTGTGACGTCCCATGTACCCATGATCCCTCACGCTTCATAAAGGCCAGTTTCAGATGTGTCGCCGCAAACGTGTTTTTGCAGCGCGGCCAGAATGATCGCATCCAGTGCACTGGCATTTTTTGCATGCTTAGGTCTATGTTGTCTCGAACCCTGGAATTAGATCTTTACTTTTCATTTTGTTATACATTATAAACTATATATTCACAAATTTCACAAATAAAAAAAAAATAACAGAGCTTTTGGCATACTGTTTTCACAATGCATTGGGACATGGCCAGACATGCCCCAGCATACCCCGGCAACTTCACAATGCTGCCATAAATTGACATCAATTCTTTTTTAATTTGAATATAAAAAAAGCTGTCAGCCCTATCTATAAATCCATCAACATTTTTTTATATCATGTTTTACATTTTGATGTTAAAATTCCAATATCATTTTGAAATCAAAATGTTTTGATTTTGATATAAAAATTCTGATATCATTTTGATAGCCAAAATGATATAAAAAATGTTGATATCAAATAATTATTACAATATAAAAAATGACCGATATCATTTTTATATACATTTTTATATCACAAATATTTTTATATGAAAATTATATTAAACAATATGCAATATAATTTTAATATCAGCATTTTTTTTGTTGTTGATATTTTTGATATTTTCGATATATAAAAATAATATAATGTTTATATAAAATCTGTTGTACAATTATATAAAATCTATATAAAATTATGATGTCCGTAAAGGTCCAACCTGCCTCTGCATCATTGCCGCCACACCAAACCCCAACACTCGCCGTCTAACTCCTCACAACTCACTTTGCCCTCAACCCACCAACAGCGCACACGCACATTAAAAACATTTTGATATACACTTTATATCATTTTGGTATAAACTTTATATCAAACCATATCAAAGTACACAAACACACTTTATATATCCGTTTATATGAAACGGATATCAAATCACTATCAAATTTGATTTTGAAACATTTTGATATCAAAGATTTATTGATATCAAATTCCATATCAAAAAGAAATCAAACGCATATCGAAAGGGGCCGGGACTAAGGACACCAACGGGGCATTCTCTCCTGTCAAAAATGTTGCATTGGAAAAAAGGGGCCCGCTCTTAACTACTTGGAGGACAGCAGATGCATGTATATCTATGCACTAATCAAGTTTGTAATGAGGCACTATTATGTCTTCTTTTTGTTGTTGTAATGGCACATTGAATAAATACATTTTTTAAAAGTTCCTTGTGAAGCAAATGGGCTAATTGGACTGCAGGTACCCTCAATTTGTTGTGCAATTTTCATGGTTTTGCCCAAAAAGTGCAATGAATTAACCTAGCGAAATCAGGTTTACAAGCATATTTGCACTTTGCAGTAGAAGAAAAGTGTACATGGTGTGAGGAATTCGGTAATTTTGGTTTAACGCATGAATTGCATTGAGGGGAACATTTCCGTTTGCACCTGTGGGTAAAAAGTCCTTTCTGTGCAATTTTGAACTTTTGAAGCACTTAGAGAAAAAGAATGAGTAAAACATAGACAAATCTCCTTTACAGAGGCACACCTGTTGGTAGTATGCATTTCACTAATTTTGTGAATAGCAAGGTGCGTGGGAGTGTGTAGCAACCCTGACACTAGGTTGCGGTTATACAGAACAAAAAGAAACGGTGTCCACGATCTATGGAACACTTGCGTCCCATGCACACTTTGGGTTTTGTGAATAACAAACAATATTTATAGGAAGGTTAGTCCAAGTTAAGCCAAAGATTAGTGAAAGTGGAATGTCCACCTGTGTTTTACAAGCACAAACAATTTCATAGACGTTAACTTCTCAATTTTTTACTAAAAATATGTAGTTATATTTCATTATTGTCATATTACAATATGTCATTCATATTGTACAATGTTGTTATCCAAAGTCCGTAATGCATAAAACATAAGAATCTTCAAGATAATCAAAATAATGTAAATGAATTCATAAGCTCAACGCGTTTTGGGATATGGTATCCCTTCTTTAGGAGCAAGGTTTCATATTAGTCCAATTAATCCTTTTCATAATTCGTAACCCCTGTATAGTGGGAGGAGACAATCGAAATAATGTTCATTAGCTAGTGTGTGCGATAGACTCTTTGTGTTTGACATTCCCTACATTTGTATATTCCTACCTCTCGTGGGTGCCGACTAGAGGTCACTATGTGGGTCCCTAAAAAGGGGTCCTTGGAGTTCCTCTGTGGGCAAAGGGTGGTGTCACACAATGTGAGAATGCCCTGAAAGAATTGCAGGTTCATGTATGTAAGCATGCCCAGACTTGTAGAGCAATTCATTATTTAGCTAACAAGAGATCACTTCGATTGATGATTGTATAGAAAATTAGAATCCAGGTCCTACCTTATGTCAGGTACAATATGCGGGGGAATGTTGTGATAAATCAGATTATGTCATTTTTCACAGCATGTATGTTCAGGCGAAGCACAAGATCACTGTTGCGCTCATATCTGTACATTCTATTAGGACAGTAATGGGAACATTATAAGGGGGTAGAATGTGGAACATTCATCAGCAATCCTACTCTCATTGTCAGTATATGAATATGGAAACTGCTGTCCTACGTGCTGGCAGGTGAAGTATTGGGGTCACGTTGGTGTAAGGGTAACTCTCTCGGTCTCAAAATGGAGGTTATAGAAGTAAACCTTCAGATTAAAATTCCTCTCGTGAATATGTTTTCTTTCTACGATTGAAATCAAAGTAATGGTATAAAATGGTAGGCTACTGTAGTGTAGTGCTGTATATCCCAACTGGTGCTAGGTTACCGATATGTGTATCAAGTGGAAAGTCCTCTTGCAGATTGTCCTGTTCAAGCGCCGCTGAACGCCATCCCCGAGCAAAGGAGACCGGTCGGTCTAACACAAGCATTTATGGCTTCCATGGTTACTGGATTCGATAGTGCTGCCGCCAACGTGGTGACATCACATGTAAACAAGTGACATCACTATGCGGCGGATGCGCACGTCATATGCATTGTCAGTCTAATCTGTATCTACTCATGTGAAATCGATTTTGATTTATCTCAAACGTTCCCCCGCATATTTTACCTGAAATCAGGTAGAACCTGGATTCTAATTGTCTATTTAATTATCAATTGAAGTGATCTCTTGTAAGCTAACTAATGAATCGCTCTACAAACCCGGGCATGCTTACTTACATGAACCTACAATTCTTTCAGGGTATTCTCACATTGGGTGATGCCACGCTTTGCCCTCAGAGGAACTCGAAAGACTCCTTTTTGGGGACCCACATAGTGACCTCCAGTCGGCACACACGAGAGGTAAATATATACAAATTTAGGGAATGTCAATCTATCACAAGTAGACACTAGCTAATGAACATTATTTCTATTGTCTCCTCCCACTATATAGAGTCTGCAAATTATGAATACGGATTAATTGGACTAATATGAAACCTTGCTCCTGAACAAGGGATACCATATCCCAAAGCTTCTGAATTAATTTACATTATTGTGATTATCTTGAAGATTCTTATGTTTTATGCATTACGGACTTTGGATAACAGCATTGTACTATATGAATGAAATATTGTAATACGACAATAAGGAAATATAACTACATACTTTTTAGTAATAAATTGAGAAGTTAACGTCTGTGAAATTGTTTGTGCTTGTACAACACAGGTAGACATTCCAATTTCACTAATCTTTGTCTTAACTTGGACTAACATTCCTATAATATATCTGTTTGTTTATTCGCAAAACCCAGAGTGTGCATGGGACGCGAGTGTTCCACAGATCGTGGAAACTGTTTCTTTTTGTTCTAGAAACGTGTAAATGCCTGACGCAAATTAACAATTGCAGGAGGTATTTACATGGATTCCCAAGGAATCTACCTGATTTTAGCTGGTGGTAGTTTCGCGTGGATTCCATAGATATCCATTGCTGTGCCTAAACATGAGAATGCATGCTTGTTGTAATGCAGCAGTATTTATTAGGCAGAGGGAGAACAGCAAGCTGAGGTAAAACGCTCTTTGTATTTTCTTCCTTCTCTCCTTCTCTCCACTCTACTCTTGCTCCCTGTTTCTTAGCCCATCACACTTGGATGATTTCCCATTTTAACCCTTCAAACATTTTAATTCTTTACTCCCCTGCTTCACTTACTTTATTTGTAATAATAATTTTCTTTCCGTGTCTCATCTCCCTTTATGAAGATCAGCGCAAAATCTTTTTGATCCTTCTCTTTCTTTTTCTTTACATATTTACCAAACCGCAAGGTCCGCTTGTTTATTTCGCTTCAATATTACTAAAATACACCTGTTTCAAACATGCCATGTCAAACAAATTCTAATATGTATTTTAATGGTTAGAGTACTGTTTGGCTCTTCTTGTTGGTCGCCCAGCATATGCATTGGCACCGCTACGATTGGTCTTGAATGCTTCTATTCGTCCCCCGTTTCATCTACTACCACCTCGATCCTCAATGTCCTCTTCACTTGCTTCTTTGCATTGGCTTTCAGCTCTCTCTCACATATGTTTTCACTTTCTTTTTAATGTTTATAAATGTATCCAAGGTCTGGAAACTCTTTATCTCTCATCTCATTGTACGCCCCACCTTGGTCTCTTTGTTCAACCTGTCAGTATATTTTATTTTTATATTTTATTTTATTGTTTACAGTGCGGACCTAGCTCCAGAGCAGTGGAGCACTGTACAGTGTGTGGATAGCTAGTGTTTGGCTGCTGTCTTTTAACAGAAGTGAAGTGCTGTGAGTTGTGGCCTGTGCATCAGTCTCTGCATCCATTGGGATTAGCTCTTAGGTATTGTTGAAAAAGCCACGTTTTGAGAGCTTCACAGAATTGGAGAAGTCTGGGGGCATCCCATGCCGATACAGGGATCGAGTTCCAGAGGGTGGGTGTGTGACCAGAGAAGGCTTGTTTCCAGGTACTCTTTTTGTGGCGAGTTGCGATTGAAGCTGGTTGGTTAATTTCTGCTGTTGATGGTGAAGTTTAAGGATTGGCTGAATCTGAGAGTTGCAGATCAAATATTTATCAGCGCGTATCATTGCGACATGAGGAGTGGTTGTATAATGGGAGGACCGATGAGAACAAATTCAGTTTAGGAGGGGTTAAGTTTGAGGAAGGCAGTCGACAACCAGAACTGGATGATGGCTAGTGTCCTGTGGCCTTTTAACTATCATATATAACTGAGTACTTATTTGAGGGCGTTGCACATAGTCTCCAGGTAAAGGTTAAAGGGGATCAATGAGGGAATGGAGCCTTTAGGGACTCTTCAGGAGACTAGGAGTCAGTTAGAATACAATCTGTCTGTCCGAGAGGTAGGAGGTAAACCAATTCAGGACAGGACCAGTGAATCCCATCCTGGCAGTGAGGAGGAGGATATGGGGGTCGATGGTGTTGAATGTAGCTGAGAAGACAAAGAGAGCAAGGAGCCTTAAGTTGCCCTTATCCATGAGTTGGAGGGCATCGTCCAGCACCTGGATGGAGGCTGCCTCAGACTACATTGGGGGTGCAACACTGATCAGTTGTCGTGTAGAATGTGTAGTTGTTAAATTCTGTTGAGTAGTTGTGCAGCAACTACTTTTTCCAAGATTTTCATACTGGGAGGTTCATACTGGACCAGTAGTTGGCCAGGTCATCTGGGTGTAGGGTAGTTTTTTTCAAAAGTGGTTGCATAGAAAGAGTCTTTAGGGTGTCCGGGAATGACCCTCAGTGTGGGTGGCATTAATGATGGTGAGGAGTGCGTTAAGCACTGGGCCTGTCAGTTGTTCAATGATGGAGGCCAGGAAGATATGACCAGAGTAGGTGGTAGTCTAGAGAGAGGGAAGTATTTTTAGGAGGTCCAGGGTGGAGAGGAGAAACTTTGATCTAGAGGAGCAGTGTGCATGCTGAGGTGCAGGGAAGGGGGTGCTAGCGCTGGGAGAGGTTGATTCGATGATCTCTTGGATTTTGTCTATTGTTCAATAAAAATGTTGTTGATTCCATCACATTTGTCCTGAGTTGCTAGCACCTCGGGTTCAGGTGAGGGTTTGGTACACTGCTTTAGTACTTGGAAGATGACGTTTATCCTGTTCGAGGCTGTATCAATGGTGGTGGAGTAGTAAGCAGTGTTGGCCTCAGTGATCGGAATCCTATGGTTGGTGTGGAGAGATTTGAGGTTGGTGAGATTTCCGGAGTTACAGTTTTTGTGCCACCCTTTCACAAGGGCTCTCAATGGGCATTTGTAAATCTTATCTGTTCCTCGTTCCCTTATGTGCTGAAACACGTTTTGTTGTCTCTCTCTTCTTGCACCTAAACATTAGAATGATCTACCCCTTCATATTCGATCTACTCCCTTTCTAGCAATTATTTTTTGTTCTCTACTCAAAGACAGTTTTTTCTCTTCTGCTTCTTCCAAATAATATACTGTAAAAAAGCTTACATTGTAGTTTTTGTCCATTTCTCATATTATTTCGTACTGTCAATTTGCTGTGCAGCGTGCTGGCGAAAGTGCTATATAAATTGCAGTACACATAATACAAATAGAAATGTAAAAATCTGGCTGATCACAAAATGCGGTAGTAAATACATTTACCACCAATATTTTCAATCTGCTGGACCCAGAAAATGATCTCTATGGATTGATATGAAATCCATCAGCTTTTAGTCGGTGCTGAAAACGAATGGATTCCATTGGAATCCAATGGATTCCTGCCAGCATGAAATTTACATACTGGTGGAAAAACATTTGTTTTTAGCAGGCGGACTGGGAAGGGAACAATGGTAATCAGTGGCCACACCCAAAGCCATGAGAATCCCCCAGAGCGTCAAATACAGGGCCCGATTCATGGAATTATTTGCGTGGAAAATAGGGTACTTGTGCGCCAAACTGCATGCAAATCTGCCTTTGTCGACTCATGGAATCAAATGCGCAGTACTTATCCTGGACTTGCGTGGAGTTTGTACGGGTTTGGCACGTCTCTGCGAGCCGTCGAGAGCCTTGCACGAAACTCCACGCAGAGCATGGGCATGGCTTGCGCAGAGGGCTGGGAAGGGGCGGAAAACCAAAAATGGGGAAGAACTTGAAAAAAGTGGGCGTTCTGAGAGACAGGCTGCAGGGAGTCTCACGCATGCCCACAATTGCACAGCATGAGACGCATTCATGGATACGACCACTCAACCTCTCGGCCGGGAAATGACCACGCACGTCCTTCATAGTATCCGCCACCAGGAGGCAGGCGTAAGTACACTTGCGCATAGGAATCGCAGCATGCAGGTGGGTTTGGATGTCGGATTTCAGGGTGTGTGAACGCAACCATGGTACCGATCAAACTTTGGGCTGTGCGTACGCAGTGTAGCGGGGTGCAGAAACGATTTACGGGGGTTTCAACAGAGTTCCGATTTTTCATGCACATGTTGTCGGGGTGCCGGATATAGTTAACAGCGACCCTGCGCGGGGTCCTCGAGATGCAGGCTTGCTTGTGGGGGACCTCATGCACTGTTTGAAGGGTGCGTGTATTCGCGCCCAGAGGAGCATGCAAAGGTAGCTGTTCTGGCTGTTTTTGCTTTGTGTGGGGGCGTTTCCATCCGCGACTTGCGAATACGGTTACTCTACGCAGTAAATTCCATGAATACGCGGGACGTGCATTTTGTAAGCTGCGCGCAGGCTCGCGCAGTATCATTCTCGGCGCGCGGCCCCTGTGAGAGTTCTGCGCACATTTTTTCATGAATCAGGCCAGAGTATTAAACAGGCATAACACTTTTGCTCCTCGTTCTAGCACCTCTCTTTGTGCTCTGAGTTTTGAAAAATAAGCCCCTTTATCTGTGGATGAGTCAGACCCAGTGAACACACGAGCTTTCAGCTGCTTATAGGACTTAGAACTACAAGATTTTATTGCCTCGACTAGTACGCTGAGATTTAGGGTCCATTGACAAAGTACACACCACAAATAAATGGCCCCTGGATCCTCGTATGGCAGTCCCTCCTCAATAAAAAGTTCACCAAAAGATACATTTTACATTGTTTCATGGTCCATGACTTTTCAACATCAGCCCCTGGTTGTTAGTGTGTGTGTGTCCCTATTTGTGAGCCCCCAAAATTACTTTCTAGAGACGCACATGTGTCAGTGTGAGTGAAGGGCTGAAACCTTCATTTCTGGGTGAGTTCTAGGTGTGTGCTGTTCCCTCCTCCTGGCTGTGGGTGGTGATGCAGGGTTCTCTGGATCTGGGGTGGGAGTCGGTCTCGTGCACACAGACAGAAAGCCTCTTGACGCCTGGGTGACTGACTGTTTTAGACGAGTCAAACAATGTGAAAAAAGCGTCTGCAGCTGCCATAGTACAACAGCTGGGAGTAATAACGAGCTGTGACCATAATCCCGGACTGGGAACAGTTCAAAACAAACGTAGACTTGTATGTCTGATCTCAAAACGCCAGCATAATGCTTAAGAGTAGAATCACTGCCCCGTTAAACCCATAGTAGCTTTGCTGAGAAGTCATGGGGCTGTCCTATTGGAGGCATCCCATTAAATGCACAGGTGAAGAGCGCAGATACTCTCCCTTCAGGGAAAAGTAGCATTGGTGAGGAGTAGCCATAGTTCCCCGCAAAATACTGCCCCTGAAAGGTATAGCAGCATTGGTGACGAGCATTTATAAAGCTCCATTAAATAGATAGCACACTACTCTATTGTCCATGAAAGGTATGGCTTTTTTCACAAAAACAAGGAACCTATTTAATTGTACTAGCATTGTAAACTGGCTTGTTTTAAAGTGTGTCGTCATAATAAGAATGTTACACTTGTCTTACTGAGGAAAGTTCATTATCAAAGCCTAGAATGACCATATACATTATTTTCTGGCAGGAGGTTATCATTGCAAGATGAAAAGTCTGGAACACTTCTAGTGTGCTATTTTGAACTATCATTGTTATAAAGGGGGAGGGGAAAATAACACCAATGAGGGTTGGAGCCTATTTTGCATGTAAAGCGCATGTTGGGAACATACTAATTACGACATATCTTTATATTTGGAAAATATGTCTGTGATAAAAAGGAAACACTCACCCCAAAATTCAAATATATGTAGCATTCAACAATATGTGCTGATTTGGACAGCCATAGGATTTGGATGTGATAATACAAAGGCCACGACATCAGTAGCTCTATTGGAGTCCAAGGCCTGTTCTGTGCAGAACTTAGACAAGATCTCAGGATAAACAAGGATGCACACCTGCTCAGTTCCCAATGCACAGACATCCTAAGAGAATTATGTATACAGGCGGATCAGAGCACTGTTCCTTCGATTGGTAGGCTAAATGCACATTCCCAAATTCAACATTTCATGCTCAGCATTTGTAATGAAGATTACCCCTGCTTTCTGCGCAGGGAGTATTAATTCTATTAAAGACTAGGAGGTGAGCATTATGCTTCAACTTCTTTAATTTACCACTCTTCAGCAGTTTCAACAAACTCAAAACTTATCACAAAAACGCTGAAAACAGTCTTTATGGACTTTTCTTCTTTTGAACTACAATCCCCATAGCCTCTGTAGGCCATCTCACTCCATGCTCAGCTATGTCCACTTCCTGTCCCTGAGCTCCTCCTCTCTTTTACTCGCTCTGAAAGTCACACTGCGAACTCCATATCCATAACACGTCCTTCAACTGGCACGACTTGAACCACTCCAAACGAATGTCGAACTTCCTCGACTCAGGCGACTACCTCTGCTAGCCTCCTACTTCAATTGTTCTTCTGCTCCTCTCCTAGGAATAATAGAAAGCAGAAAAATCAGGGTGGTGTCCATGTATTGCTAATAACAACATATTATTATCATATGCGATCATCAAATATCATGCTCAATACATAACTCGGGAGGGAATTTAATGCTCACCTCCTAGTCTTTAATAGAATTAATACTCCCTGCGCAGAAAGCAGGGGTAATCTTCATTCTATGACAAGACTGGAGGCGAGCATTATGCTTGTTCAAAGCTTCCCAACACTGCGACCGCTAAACTCTCGGTCGGCTTGAAATAAAATTCTTTAAAAGTTCAATCATTCGACCAGTCTGCTGTCAACATAATATCTCTAAGAAATACCCCTGTCTTAAAAGTCTTAGACACCATAGGCCCTCGCACTGAGTGCGCTCCATACTTCTCCACATCTATTCCTGCTGCCTGCATCACTTCCTTAACCCATCTGGCTATAGTAGCTGTGGATACTCCTTTGAATGGCTTTCTGCGCGCAATAAGCAGTTGCTTTGTACCTGCTGCTCTGAACTCATCTGTTCTGCTCTCATACTCTTTTACGCAGCTCGCTATGCACCATTTAGGTCTAGCCGTGAAATGTGGGTAGTGAACCGAGGATGTCCCCGTCTTGGTTCTTCCTACTATTGTAAATGTCACGCCTTCCAGCCCGAATGACTTCCTATCTGCCTCCAGGGCTCTCACGTCTGATACGCGTTTACAAGAAACTGGGCACAACAGCATCGCTAGCTTCCCTGATAACTGCTTAAGGGACAAATATCTGTTCCCGGGCCAACTTTCCACTAGTTTAAGGACTGTTAGGACATCCCAGACTGTCTTGTATCGAGGTTCTGGGGGTACTTTGAATTTGGCTCCTCTAATAAGCCTCACTACTGCAGGGTGTTCACCCACTGGCACACCTTCGATAGGGAGATGTCCCGCGGATATGGCAGATCTGTACACTCCTGTGGTACGGAAAGCTTTACCGCCTTGTAATAATTGAGCTAAAAAGTTCAAAATCATCACTACAGGAGCCAAAACGGGATGAGCACCTCTCCCCTTGCACCAGCTAGTCCACTTGGCCCAAGCCGCATCGTAGCTCCTTCTTGTGGACGGAGCCCAGGAGTCCGCGATGAGCTGCGCAGCTTGCGACGAAATGCCTTGCAGCGCCCAGCGTCTCCTGATATCCTGCACGTGATGAGCGGGAGAGTCCCCCTCACTCTCAGAGGGTGATACGACGCAGCTGGGTCCGTGAGCAGGTGCTCTCCTTCTGGGAGAAGCTGTCATGCCTGCGCCATGGGCGCATCCATTTACGCTCAATTTGGACTATATGTTTATCATTTAGTTACAACAGACTCTTGGATCCATCTATATTTACTTTGGGAACTTTATTTCCCATTTGCGAGACTTTGCTGCTTAATTATTATTTCCAACAAACTACACATACCATAATGCACCTGGCTACAAGCATCGATTCCTGGCTGTTCCTATTGGTTATCAAAGGAACTACACCCCCCAGAAGCCCTAGAGACCTGCCCTGCTTCCACCAGCCCAGGAACAGAAAGGGAGGTGGCCGATTGCCTGCAGGTGTGCTTAGCCAGGTGCAACCAATTAGCCTGCCTCTGTGCTGGGCTAGGCAGTATAAAGGCTGCTGCCTGCAGTGGCTCAGCCTCTTGCATCTGAGAGTCCTTCCTCCACCTTTTGCATCTTTCTACGGATCTTATGCTGCTTATCTTCACTACTGCTTGGACCCTGCTTTGTTGCTTGCTCCACCCTGCTGCCTCCAGCCATAGCCTTCCAGGCTCCCTGCCTCACAGCCCTGCTCCTCTGGGCTCTCCACATTGCAGCCGATCACGCTCTGCTGCCTTCCAGCCTCCGCCCTTGCCCTGCCGGGCTCTCCACATTGCAGCCGATCACGCTCTGCTGCCTTCCAGCCTCCGCCCTTGCCCTGCCGGGCTCTCCACATTGCAGCCGATCACGCTCTGCTGCCTTCCAGCCTCCGCCCTTGCCCTGCCGGGCTCTCCACATTGCAGCCGATCACGCTCTGCTGCCTTCCAGCCTCCGCCCTTGCCCTGCCGGGCTCTCCACTTTGCAGCCGATCACGCTCTGCTGCCTTCTAGCCTCCGCCCTTGCCCTGCCGGGCTCTCCACATTGCAGCCGATCACGCTCTGCTGCCTTCCAGCCTCCGCCCTTGCCCTGCCGGGCTCTCCACATTGCAGCCGATCACGCTCTGCTGCCTTCCAATCTCCGCCCTTGCCCTGCCGGGCTCTCCACATTGCAGCCGATCACGCTCTGCTGCCTTCCAGCCTCCGCCCTTGCCATGCCGGGCTCTCCACATTGCAGCCGATCACACTCTGCTGCCTTCCAGCCTCCGCCCTTGCCCTGCCGGGCTCTCCACATTGCAGCCGATCACGCTCTGCTGCCTTCCAGCCTCCGCCCTTGCCCTGCAGGCTCTCTACATTGCAGCTGATCACACTCTGCTGCTTTCCAGCCTTCAGCCCTTGTCTTCTGAGCTCCCTGCTCTGCAGCCTGCCTCACTCCGGTTGCCTTAGCCCTTGTCCTCTGGGTTCCCTGCCCTGCAGCCTGCCTCACTCTGACTCCCTTGTCTTCTGAGCTCCCTGCTCTGCAGCCTGCCTCACTCCGGCTGCCTTAGCCCTTGTCCTCTGGGCTCCCTGCTCTGCAGCCTACCTCACTCTGGCTACCTACAGCCCTTGTCCTCTGGGCCTTCCTACTTTGCAGCTTATCACGCTCCGCTGCCTACTACCTACCTTTTCCGCTGGGTTCTCGGCCTAGCAGCCCTCTACAGTCCTCTGCTACCTTCTATGTTCAGCGGCCCTGTCCCTCAGGGTTCACTCCTTAATGCCCGGTCCTTTTTGGGATCCTTGCCGTGCAGTCTGCTTAACTCTGCTGCCCTAAGCCCTTTTCATCTGGGCTTTCTACCTTACAGTCCCACTCCTGTGGGCTTACTCATTGCTTTCCTGCTCCTCAGAGCTCTCAACCTTGTTCCTTACTGTCCTCTGCTATCCTATCCTGTTATACGACTTTCCTTTCATTTCCTTCTGCTAGTTTGCTATCACCTCCTTTCCTGGATTTGTCTGTAGTATCTTCTCTTGTACTGTTTGTAGACCCTTTTGTACAGAGCTTGTCTGTTGGTTCCCATCAGTCAACCTCTGCCCCTTCCCTTGTCCTGTTTCTACATTACAGACACCCAGAGCTACTGTTCCAAGTCATGAGCAAGCAGCGTGGGCCTCTGTTATAGCAAACTGTGCAGAAGGCTAGAGTATTTCCAAGGTTCGTGGAATACTCTTTTCCTATATCTGCATACACCCCAAGAGGGTATTCATACTGTATCTTTTCCCTTGCTACTCTTGCTTACTCTTCGTTCTCTTTCCATTCTGCTGTGTGTGATCTTATCTGTCCACTTTATTTGGCACAACCACCCAAACCCTTTCTGGGTGTCCTGTGCCACTCTTAATAGAGTGCCACTCCTGACAGAATGCAAGAGCCAAAATTTTCTTGTTCCATAGGCCGGAAAGGCACACACAGAACAAAGATGCTTTCTTTTCGGGTTAAGAAACCTTTGCATAAACCTATGGTTTCCCTAAAGACAGCAAACAAGAACCTTAGTCTAAAGGACAGTCTCGCCTCAGTAAACAAAGATTTACAAGCACGGTACTATACTCACTGGCTAGCTGACCCTTCTTCCATGTACAATTATTATGACATTTGCGACTATGACCCGGAGTCCTTATCTGTTGCAGAGCTACAGCAAGATAATGAATTCTTAATGATCTTGTTAAACCAAACAGTGAAAAACACTCCTGCGTCTTCTGACAAGCCTTCTAACACCGCAACAGCCAAGGATATAGCACTCATTGTGGGAGACTCTAAACCAGAATACGCTGTTGCCAGGGTGATATGCGCAAGATCAGCTTGGCAAGCTCCCCAGAATGCTGGAAACCCTTGTTTGACTGGACAAGGCAGTCATTATCCTGAGGTTTGTGCATCTGGTCCTGGGTACAAAAGACCTATACTAACCATCGGTTGTCTTAATGCTTCCACTGTACCTACTAACCACAATAACCCTAAGGTCAGTCTTCCCATTGCTACAACCGAATTCTCTGCCACACCAGCTTCTGAAGCTTTAGATCAAACTAATGATACTTACCTGCTACACAAACAACTCCTACGCCTTAAAAGAAAGACCGAAGACCTCTATGATGACTTTGTTTATTTGTATTATAAGAATCTTATGAAGGGACACACGTCACCTGACCATCTGACACTATGTCCAACACCTGACATCTTATCTTTAGAGATCGACATGATAAGGCCTGGAATTGCCATACAGAAAAGTATACAGACTTATACCAAGCAGATGGAAGACCTTAATACAGCATATGTATCCCTTCTAAAGACTGACACAGCTCTTTCACCTTCCAGCCACAGAAACTCAGGTTGTTGTACTGACAGAAAAGAATTAACTCCTCCGGTGGGTCAAATCACGCACACAGCCATTACACCACAAAACAAGGGTGGTCTTCTGATTGGAAATCCCTCTGAGTCAAAGGATGGTTCTGCCCTCACCCTTGCCTATTGTCAAGTACTCACACTTACAACCTCTTCTGAAATGACAATGGCAGCTGAAGAGACTGGCGCAGTTCACATCGAGCATGCTGAAGTGGCAAGCAGGGCTTGCCAAAGTGTGGCTGTGCTATCAGACAACACTCTTGAGCAATCAACATCTTCAGTTTCTTCGATACCCCCTGAATCGCCAGTGGTTGTGGTACCCGATCTACCAGTAGTTGCAACACCTGAACTGTCTGTAGCTGCTACAGCACCCGAACTTCCAACTGCAATTCATGATCTTCCTGCTGCTGTGGTTTCTAAACTCCCTGCCACATTTGAGACTCCTCAAGTCTCTGCTGCAAATCTTGAGGTTGCTATAGCTACTGTGATTCATGAAGCTACTGCTAATTCTGATGCTCCCGATGCCCAGATTTCTACTTCCTTCGCAGCTGTGCTCGCTGCAGCAGAATCCTCTGCTACACAACCTGATCCCTCAGCACCTTCTCTTCCTGATCCTACATCCGCCATGCTAACTGTTGCAAAGTCAGCGAAGGGTTTTTCTGTTAAGACTACTGCTCCAGTTGTTCCTGCTGGTGTATCTATAGCACTGAGACTGCCAGACTCTACTCTACCAGTCTCAGGTGCGTTCCAGCCCGCAGGCTCTCTCATGACACCCACACACCCAGTTGCTACAGCCTTGATACTATCTACAGCCATTCAAGATCTCACTGCTGCTGTTACCTCTGAACTGTCTACTAATCATGGGAAAACCGCCGCTGTGACTCCTGAACTCTCTGCGGCTAATCCTAACGTTGTCATTGCTACTCCGGATGTCTTGGAAAGCCTTCCTAAAGCTACCAACTCTGCTGTACCTATGTCTCCACTTTCCAGCACCATATTGTTGCCCGTCAAAGCAAAATCTATCATGGAGCCTGCAGCAGTTTTTCGCAGTTCCTCTCTTCATGCACACACAGTTGGGGTCTGTGTTCCAAAGGCTTCGTCTATACTGATTTCTACATCAAAAGTTCAGAACTTTGGTACTATCTCCGTCATTCAAGACTCTCACCTTGCAACCCGTTTCTGGTGCTTCATGATGTGCCTTTTTGGAGTAAGACTCTTGTACGGTGTGACAGACTTTCTTCCTACAGGTCGGTCTTCAGGGAGCCTGGAGAGGGGCCTGGAGAGGGGCATACTGTCATGCCTGCGCCATGGGCACATCCATTTACGCTCAATTTGGACTATATGTTTATCATTTAGTTACAACAGACTCTTGGATCCATCTATATTTACTTTGGGAACTTTATTTCCCATTTGCGAGACTTTGCTGCTTAATTATTATTTCCAACAAACTACGCATACCATAATGCACCTGGCTACAAGCATCGATTCCTGGCTGTTCCTATTGGTTATCAAAGGAACTACACCGCCCAGAAGCCCTAGAGACTTGCCCTGCTTCCACCAGCCCAGGAACAGAAAGGGAGGTGGCTGATTGCCTGCAGGTGTGCTTAGCCAGGTGCAACCAATTAGCCTACCTCTGTGCTGGGCTAGGCAGTATAAAGGCTGCTGCCTGCAGTGGCTCAGCCTCTTGCATCTGAGAGTCCTTCCTCCACCTTTTGCATCTTTCTACGGATCTTATGCTGCTTACATTCACTCCTGCTTGGACCCTGCCTTGTTGCTTGCTCCACCCTGCTGCCTCCAGCCATAGCCTTCCAGGCTCCCTGCCTCACAGCCCTGCTCCTCTGGGCTCTCCACATTGCAGCCGATCACGCTCTGCTGCCTTCCAGCCTCCGCCCTTGCCCTGCTGGGCTCTCCACATTGCAGCCGATCACGCTCTGCTGCCTTCCAGCCTCCGCCCTTGCCCTGCCGGGCTCTCCACATTGCAGCCGATCACGCTCTGCTGCCTTCCAGCCTCCGCCCTTGCCCTGCCGGGCTCTCCACATTGCAGCCGATCACGCTCTGCTGCCTTCCAGCCTCCGCCCTTGCCCTGCCGGGCTCTCCACATTGCAGCCGATCACGCTCTGCTGCCTTCCAGCCTCCGCCCTTGCCCTGCCGAGCTCTCCACATTGCAGCCGATCACGCTCTGCTGCCTTCCAGCCTCCGCCCTTGCCCTGCCGAACTCTCCACATTGCAGTCGATCACGCTCTGCTGCCTTCCAATCTCCGCCCTTGCCCTGCCGGGCTCTCCACATTGCAGCCGATCACACTCTGCTGCCTTCCAGCCTCCGCCCTTGCCCTGCCGGGCTCTCCACATTGCAGCCGATCACGCTCTGCTGCCTTCCAGCCTCCGCCCTTGCCCTGCCGGGCTCTCCACATTGCAGCCGATCACACTCTGCTGCCTTCCAGCCTCCGCCCTTGCCCTGCGGGCTCTCTACATTGCAGCTGATCACGCTCTGCTGCTTTCCAGCCTTCAGCCCTTGTCTTCTGAGCTCCCTGCTCTGCAGCCTGCCTCACTCCGGCTGCCTTAGCCCTTGTCCTCTGGGCTCCCTGCCCTGCAGCCTACCTCACTCCGACTCCCTTGTCTTCTGAGCTCCCTGCTCTGCAGCCTGCCTCACTCCGGCTGCCTTAGCCCTTGTCCTCTGGGCTCCCTGCTCTGCAGCCTACCTCACTCTGGCTACCTACAGCCCTTGTCCTCTGGGCCTTCCTACTTTGCAGCTTATCACGCTCCGCTGCCTACTACCTACCTTTTCCGCTGGATTCTCGGCCTAGCAGCCCTCTACAGTCCTCTGCTACCTTCTACGTTCAGCGGCCCTGTCCCTCAGGGTTCACTCCTTACTGCCCGGTCCTTTTTGGGATCCTTGCCGTGCAGTCTGCTTAACTCTGCTGCCCTAAGCCCTTTTCCTCTGGGCTTTCTACCTTACAGTCCCACTCCTGTGGGCTTAACCATTGCTTTCCTGCTCCTCAGAGCTCTCAACCTTGTTCCTTACTGTCCTCTGCTATCCTATCCTGTTATACGACTTTCCTTTCATTTCCTTCTGCTAGTTTGCTATCACCTCCTTTCCTGGATTTGTCTGTAGTATCTTCTCTTGTACTGTTTGTAGACCCTTTTGTACAGAGCTTGTCTGTTGGTTCCCATCAGTCAACCTCTGCCCCTTCCCTTGTCCTGTTTCTACAATACAGACACCCAGAGCTGCTGTTCCAAGTCATGAGCAAGCAGCGTGGGCCTCTGTTATAGCAAACTGTGCAGAAGGCTAGAGTATTTCCAAGGTTCGTGGAATACTCTTTTCCTATATCTGCATACACCCCAAGAGGGTATTCATTCTGTATCTTTTCCCTTGCTACTCTTGCTTACTCTTTGTTCTCTTTCCATTCCGCTGTGTGTGATCTTATCTGTCCACTTTATTTGGCACAACCACCCAAACCCTTTCTGGGTGTCCTGTGCCACTCTTAATAGAGTGCCACTCCTGACAGAAGCCTCAGGTAATCTACCGCCAGTTCCATGAGAGTCGGGAACCATACTTGTGACTTCCAGCATGGCGCTACCAACAGCAGCTCCGCTGCTTCCCTCTGACACTTCGCTAGGACTCTGCTCAGCATCATGAATGGCGGGGACACATAATGGGGCCCTCTGTTCAAATCTTGCAGGAACGCGTCTGTTCCGCGAGCTCCCAGATCCAGCCTCCAGCTGAAATACTCTGCTGTTTGGGCGTTCAACCAGGACGCAAAGAGGTCTATGTGCATTGGTTCCCATCTCTCGATCATCCTCTGAAAAACTGCTGGATCCAGCTTCCAGTCGCTGGAATCCGTGAGGTAGCGAGAGTTCCAGTCCGCTATGACGTTCAACGTCCCGGGCAGGTACTCTGCCGTGACGGACGTCTCTGACTGCAGGCAGAAGTGCCAAAAGTCCTTCGCTAGTTCGGCTAGCATCCTGGATTTGGTGCCACCCAGGTGATTTATGTATCGCACTGCTGATATGTTGTCCATCTTCAGCAAGACACAAGATCTTATCTTCCCCTTCGTGAAGGCTCTGATCGCGAAGGATCCTGCCAGTAGCTCTAGGCAATTTATGTGTAAGCGGAGCTCCTCCTCGCTCCATTTCCCTCCTGTCTGCAAGTCTCCGCACCTTGCGCCCCAGCCTATCTGGCTGGCATCGGATTTTATGACTAGATCTGGTCTGTCTCTGAAAATGGCACACCCATTCCAGGCATCCACATTCTGTAACCACCATTCCAGCTCTGTTTTGGATTTGTGATCCAACGGCACTGTCTGGTGATAACGCAGGCCTTGCTGCAGATGCTGTATTTTTAACCTCTGCAGCGCTCGATAATGAAGTGGTCCTGGAAAAATTGCCTGAATAGAAGCTGCAAGCAGCCCTACTATCCTTGCTAGGGTCCAGAGGGATACTATCTGCTTCTGCAGGCATCCTCTGAGTTCCCTCTGGATGTCGCAAATCTTCTGAGCTGGCAGTTCTAGGGTCACTTTCCTGGTATCCAGGATGAAACCTAGAAAGTCTAGCCTTTGCGCTGGTTCGGTATCTGACTTTTCCTTGTTCACTAGGAATCCTAGGGAAGATAACAGGTCTAAGACCCACTCTGTCTGGTACTTGAGGGTCTCTCGATCCTCGGCTAGTAGCAGGAGATCGTCTAGATAAATTATCATTCTTATGCCTTTCTCTCTTATGGCCGCCGCTACTGGCTTCATTACCTTGGTGAAGGCCCATGGTGCCGAAGCAAGTCCGAAGAGCATAGTCTTGAATTGCCAAAGCTGTCCTTTCCAGCGAAAAGCTAGGAAAGTCCTGAACTCCTTAGAATAGTCAGGTATGCATCTTTCAGGTCTAGCCTCGTCAACCAATCTCTCTCTCTGAGCGTGTCTCGGAGCTGATGGATGCCATCCATCTTGAAATGTCGGTACACTATCCATCCGTTCAGCTCTTTTAGGTTTATGACTGGACGCACTTTCTCTTTCCTGTGCACCAGAAACATGTTGCTTATGAAAGCGGGGTCTCTCAGGCACTTCTCTATGGCGTTCTTCGCAGCTAACAGGCGTAGCTCCTGGTTTAGCAGGCTCTGCTCTGCGCACTCTAAACGCTGCTGGTGAGGCCTGCGCACTTGCACGGGAGGCTGAACGAACTCCAGGCGCAAACCCCCCACTGCTTGCAACACCCAGGCATCGCTGGAAAGCTCACACCAACTTCTCAAGAACATGCCTGTTCTCCCCCCCACAGGGGGGTAATACGCTGCTCTCACCTTGAGGGAACCCTTGTCCATGACCGGATCCTCTTCCTCTGCGACCCCTCAGGAAGCGTCCTCTGGACGGGAAGAAGGAGTCCTGTTGTCTATTCTCCCAGTAGTGGGCTCTGGGATTCTGGGGTCTTCTTCCACCCTGGTTACGACCAGTCGAGCGACCCCTGTGGCGTCTGCCCCTTCCAAAAACTTGGCTGGGAAAAATCTTCCTTATGGAAGCCTGCGCCTTCTCCAGAGATGCGTAGGTGCCCATGAAGCGACCCATTTCCATGCCAAATGTCTCTCCGAAGAGGAGTCCCTGCGCCGCTTCACCAGCTTCGTAGGAAGCTAAATCACTTAGCTTCGAATCTATCTTCAATAAGAGTCCCCTCCGGCGTTCAGATGCTATGGCGCAGTTTGCGTTCCCAAGGAGGCATACTGCTCTCTGCGCCCAGCCCACCAGGGCGTCGGGGTCCACTTCCTCCCCGGTGTCTCTGGCTCTCTCGGCCAGGTCCATTATTTTCGCGAGAGGTCTGGCTAGGTCTAACACTTTCTCCTGCCAACTCCTCCAGGACCTATCGATACCCTTCCGGGGATCTTTGGTCATCTTAGAGACGAAAGTCAGCATTTTGGGGTCCAATTCTGGCATCTCTGCCACCTTCCCTGGGAGATCTGGTCTAGGGCATTCCGCTCGGAGCCTTTGGCGGACTTCTTTGTCCAGCGCTTTTTGCAGCCTCATGGTCATATACTGCGCCACTCTCGGCAAGGGCTGCCAGTCCGAAGACTTCGGATTCCGAATGCTATCTGGGTCGAACATGTCCTCTTCCACCTCTTCGAGGTGCTTTTCTTTGCGGATTCTCTTTCTTCCACTAGGTTTAATCTCTACCTCCTCCTCTTCCTCTTGCGAGGGAGTTACACCTTCTTCCAGCTCTTCTCCTGAGCCTGGGTCCCCTTCTCCATATTCTTCGTCCCCTAGAGTGGGGTCGTGAGGTCTGGCACAGTCTGATGCCGCAAATATGCTTCGCGGAGCTTTGCAAAGGCATCGATGACCTCCCGGGCTTTCTATTCTGCCCCATCTGAAGGGCCCTGGGGGTCAAGAGAGGCTTTCCTCTTCCAGGCCTTAGTACTCCCCAATGACCCTGCTTCTGAGGGTTCTGCAGGAGTGCACCCCGTTCGTCCGGCACTGTCTAAGGGCTGGTGTAATATCGCCTCTAGGGACTCCAGCCTATCTTGCAGGGAATTTCACCCCTTGTGCCACTGCATCTATTAGTGAATTTCCTAGCACCTGTTTGAAGCTGGCAGCCAGATCTGAATTCTGCTCATCTTCGCTCCACTCAAACTCCGACATCTTGTGGGTGCTGTGTGCCCGCTGTACCTGTGAGGGTGTAACTGCACGCCCTTTCACTATAGGTGCTCGGGGTCTTATCCTTCTGACCCTCTTTTTTTAATGAATTAAATTGTCTTTTCTTTATTTCTCTTTTTTTTTTCTTTTTTTTTCTGGTGGCTGTGCTGGACAGGGTATCGTTATGATGAGTGCCTGTGATGGCTTTCTTTTCTAATTCCTCCCAGATCAGGGGCAGCGTATCACGTGGCCTCACTCACGTCTTTGTGAGCCTCGAGAGGCTTTCCTACTGCCGATGCCGGTGAAGGATGCGTATCACGCTCCCCTGACGATCGCGTGATATAATGCGCTTTAATACTGAAACTCGTCCTCTTAACGGGCCGCCGCTCCTCGGCTTAGTAATGAAATGAAATGTAAAATCACCGCCTATCGATACCCCTCCGGGGATCTTTGGTCATCTTAGAGACGAAAGTCAGCATTTTGGGGTCCAATTCTGGCATCTCTGCCACCTTCCCTGGGAGATCTGGTCTAGGGCATTCCGCTCGGAGCCTTTGGCGGACTTCTTTGTCCAGCCCTTTTTGCAGCCTCATGGTCATATACTGCGCCACTCTCGGCAAGGGCTGCCAGTCTGAAGACTTCGGATTCCGAATGCTATCTGGGTCGAACATGTCCTCTTCCACCTCTTCGAGGTGCTTTTCTTTGCGGATTCTCTTTCTTCCACTAGGTTTAATCTCTACCTCCTCCTCTTCCTCTTGCGAGGGAGTTACACCTTCTTCCAGCTCTTCTCCTGAGCCTGGGTCCTCTTCTCCATATTCTTCGTCCCCTAGAGTGGGGTCGTGAGGTCTGGCACAGTCTGATGCCGCAAATATGCTTCGCGGAGCTTTGCAAAGGCATCGATGACCTCCCGGGCCTTCTATTCTGCCCCATCTGAAGGGCCCTGGGGGTCAAGAGAGGCTTTCCTCTTCCAGGCCTTAGTACTCCCCAATGACCCTGCTTCCGAGGGATCTGCAGGAGTGCACCCCGTTCGTCCGGCACTGTCTAAGGGCTGGTGTAATATCGCCTCTAGGGACTCCAGCCTATCCTGCAGGGAATTTCACCCCTTGTGCCACTGCATCTATTAGTGAATTTCCTAGCACCTGTTTGAAGCTGGCAGCCAGATCTGAATTCTGCTCATCTTCGCTCCACTCAAACTCCGACATCTTGTGGGTGCTGTGTGCCCGCTGTACCCGTGAGGGTGTAACTGCACGCCCTTTCACTATAGGCGCTCGGGGTCTTATCCTTCTGACCCTCTTTTTTTTAATGAATTAAATTGTCTTTTCTTTATTTCTCTTTTTTTTTCTTTTTGTTTCTGGTGTCTGTGCTGGACAGGGTATCGTTATGATGAGTGCCTGTGATGGCTTTCTTTTCTAATTCCTCCCAGATCAGGGGAAGCGTATCACGTGGCCTCACTCACGTCTTCGTGAGCCTCGAGAGGCTTTCCTACTGCCGATGCCGGTGAAGGATGCGTATCACGCTCCTGACGATCGCGTGATATAATGCGCTTTAATACTGAAACTCGTCCTCTTAACGGGCCGCCGCTCCTCGGCTTAGTAATGAAATGAAATGTAAAATCACCGCCGGGCCCGGCTTCTTATTGTTCGCGCTGCTCTGTGTCGCATGTAATGAATGCGAGAACACGGAAGCGGGCACTCGCTGGCTCTGCCCCCGAGAAAGAGGGGGCCGCGAGGCTCCTACACCGCTGACTCTGCCCTCCCAAGGGAGGGGGCCACCACTCGGCAACTGGCTCTCCGCCGTTCCAATCCCCGCAGGGAAGAAGCGTCGGGTCTCGGCTTACGCGTGGTCAAGCAACCCGCTTTCTGCCTAGTCTCGCTCGCGGCTTACACCCCTGATGTGCCGGGTATACGGCACGGGGTGCGCGAGGCGAGGCAAAGGTCGTCCACCCAAAACAGGCTGTAAAGTTGTTAGATACTACGCATTACGCGCCGCTGCGCTGCTAATTATTTCCTATAAAGTTTACACGACCTGCTGAGCAAAGCATCCTATTCCTCACTGCATTAACAATACAGGCTGTCCTACACTAAATCTCCTCCCACACTTGCTGGAATAATAACTTTCCACACACAATAGGGAGGTAATTAAAATAGTACGTATCTGCTTGAAGAGCAGTAAAAGATGAGGAGGAGCTCAGGGACAGGAAGTGGTCATAGTTGAGCATGGAGTGAGATGGACTACAGAGACTATGGGTATTGTAGTTCAAAAGACGAAAAGTCCATACAGACTGTTTTCAGTGTTTTTGTGATACGTTTTGAGTTTGTTGAAACTGCTGAAGAGTGGTAAATTAAAGAAGTCGAAGCATAATGCTCGCCTCCAGTCTTGTCATAGAATCGGAATTCCCAGCCCTATAACAGGGGATGGTTGCAGTATGACCAGGTGCTCCTACCACACTCACACAACCACTAGACGATCTACCATTCCTTGTGACTAGCATTGTACACTCCAAGAAAATCTCACTACTTGTCTCATAATTGGCCTCATAAAGCACAGTGAAGTCTCACTCACTCACTATCACTAGCCTCATTTACTTCTTCAGAGTACCATTTAGTAGCACCCCACTCACTTCATACACTTCAATGGAATCTCACTCCCTTTTCACCACTGTCCCTATCCTGTTCAATGCGGTACTGCTCATTTTTCATCACTGGCCTCATTCGTTTTGTGGAATCTCATTCAAGATTTGCTAAAAAGTCAAATCTTGCTGTTTTTGCTTTGTGATAAAAAAGTCAAATACTGCTGTTTTTGCTTTGTACTAAAAAGTCAAATATTGCTGTTTTTGCTTTGTCCTAAAAAGTCAAATACTGCTGTTTTTGCTTTGTCCTAAAAAGTCAAATCTTGCTGTTTTTGCTCTGTGCTAAAAAGTAAAATCTTGCTGGCCATTGCGAAATTCTCTGTATTTTGCTTGTATACTGATGCTTCTCTGTAACTTGCCAGCCCAGTGATCTCAACACTCTCTTTTGTCCCACATCTACCTGCCTTAGCGCCCCCAGTTTCTCCATCCTCTCCTCACTTCCACCCACATGGCACTTTCTGTTTCTCCTATCTTTTCCAACTGCTTCTCCATTGACTATCCTTCTCTTCTCACTAAATCTGGTAGGAAGAAGTTGAAAAAGGATATCTTGGCCTCTAACCCTGGTCTTCCTATCGCCAACACCTACTCCGATGCTTCCTCCAGACAGACCCTCACTGACATCCTTTTTCTCGTTCCTTCGCCAGATCTATGGACTCCTCATATGATCTCTGTGCTCTGTCCTATCTCCTCCTCTCCTTTAATGGTGGCACTCGCTGGGAAGTTCTCATGGCTTCCTTCGACTCCTCTAAAGTCATCATTAATGTCTACCTAAATAGCACTGTCATGGTCCAAGGCCCTCAGGCCAATCTCCTCCTCTTTGATAAGAGCTTGCCTCGCCTCATCAATTTCCTCTCATCTCCTGCTGTCCCCTCCTCTACCCCCTTGGCTACCTTGCCCTCTCTCTCCTTCTCCTCCTCTGCCCCTCCTAGGGCTCTTTCTCCTCCGCAGGGCGTACCTCTGATCTGTACCCCTCCCTGGAAGGTCTTTAAGGCTGGCAACCTTCTTCATATTGCCACTCTCAACTCTCGCTCTGCTGTCAAACACTCCTCTGGCATCTGCCACCTCCTTGAAGAACTAGACCTTGATGTCCTTGATCCGCATCACTAGAACGCCGCACTTTCAACCAGCGACGGAGCTTGTGCAACAATGCTCCGCTCGTCCTGATCAACCCAGGAATCCTGGGGAAAGATTGACTTTCCGTCATTCCCAGCACCGGCACACACACGAGTGCCCCACAGGACACACTGAATCCAGTCCAATTGCACAATTGATGTAACTGCAACTCCGCGGCTACCTACGATTAGGCGTCTACTATGACCACGAGCAATGAGACACTGCAGGTCTCTGGACTCTCCATTTATGCTTGTGGCCTCATTTACGCTCCACAGCACTGTCTGAGCATCTAGACAACATAGTCTTCCTTGTCCTGACGAAGGCCACAAGAAGAAAATGGCTCATTTAGCCCCTACATAAGGCCGAAACACCTTGGTGTAGACGATTACTTTCAAACCACAGTGTCACAAATGTTTTTCACTGTATCTCATTGATATACATGTTGTATACCTGTTTCATTTGTTCATGTGACATGACCCCTGTCGTTCTCTCTATATATCAACAGTAGAAACTGTACTATGTTGACTGTATATATGTATGCGCAAGAGATTTAACTTGCCCCTGTTTACTATGCAGATCCATATTGCTTTATATGTAACTATCGATGTTCAGCACTATACCTAAACCATTAAGCAAATAGCTGCTACAAGCCATAAAAAGAAGTATTGGAAAAATGTAGGTGTGGTACTTGAATCTTCTTGTGAATCGAGAATGAGCGGTAAGGGGGCATGCTGGTCACATTGACCCGTTCACCTGTATTTTGATAATCATTGAGCCCTCCTGGGCAGAATAGGTTTTTTTTCCAGAAGCCCTTTTTTCGTAATTCTTGGTCTTACTGAGACATGGTTCACGCCCAGCTCTGTCACGAGCTTTGACACTCTCCTCCCTGATGGCTACAAGATCCTCTCTGCACCCACATCCTCCCGGTCTGGTGGGGGGGTAGCCCTGATCTTTCCTGAGTGGATTCCTGCCTCTATCATTCCCACTCAGACCTACTCCTCTTTTGAATGCCTTGTCTGTAGGCTTTCTCTCTCGCCTACCCATTCTCTTACTGTGGCCACCATCTACCGGCCTCCTGGTCAAATCACCTAATTTCTCCCTGAGTGGGCGGACCTCTCCTCCTCCCTCCTGGCCTCTACCACTCAACTCCTCCTCCTCGGTGACCTCAATATACATTTAGACTCTCCTTGTTCCTCCTCTGTACTCTTCCGTGACCTCTACGACTCCCTCTCCCTGTCCATCCTCCCCATCTGGCCCGACTCACTCTGCATTGCACACACTTGATGTCTTGATCTCCTTTGACCTCCCGCTCTCCATCCCTCTGACCACTCCTCTCTCCTGGAGCGATCACTCCCTCCTCTTCTCTCAGCTCTCCCTCTCTTCCCTCCAAGCCAAGCCTACCCCAACACTGCCACCTACCTTCTCAGACATCCAGCCCATGAAGCGTGTGTCAGTGAGGCTTTTGCCACCAATTTCTCCCCCCCCTCCACCTCTGGCTGTCTCACATCCAGACACAGCCCTGTCTCTGGTCTACTCTTCAATTTCTAATACTCATGAGGATCCGTTTGAAGTCCAAAGCCAAGTGCAATTCCTGGTATGACTCTGACCTAGCTACACTTAAACGTAAGTGTAGGGTGGCTGAGAGGAAATCGAGGGCTTCCTGTCCATATTCTGACCAACTGGCCTGTTGCAATAATGGCTCTGTCCTCACCAAGAAGAGAGTCCACATTCAAGCTTGTGTCTCTGCGGCATCTAACAACTCGGCCGGACTCTTTAAAATCTGCAAGGAGCTGGCCAACCCTGCTGCAGTCTCTACCCCTCCTATTGCCTCCAAGGCTCTTTGCAAAGCCCTTGCCTCTCACTTCATTTAAAAAACCCAGGACATCCTGTCCACCCTCTCCACACCCACCCTTCCCCTCCCCTCTCCATCTGTGCTTGCTGACCATCCTTTAACCACCCCCCTTACCATCATTCTCGTCCTTTCCTTTTCCTCCCCTGACAAGGTCGCTAGACAAGTCCGATCTATGAAAGCCTCTTCAAAACAGGTTCATCCCTGTTCCTCTAAAACCATCAAGGACCACATTGGCACCCTCGCTCGGGCCCTTACTGATTTTTGCAACCACTCCTTTGCCTCAGGATCCTTCCCCTCCCCTCTGAAGCACTCCCTTGTACATCCTCTTCTCAAGAAACCCGCAGCTGATCCTTCTTGTCCAGCTAACTATCGGCCAATTTCCATTACTCCCTTTCTGGGCAGACTCCTGGAACAGTTGGCCATCTCTCAGCTTAACCTTCATTCTAATTCTGTTGGCTGTCTCTGTGACCACCGGTCTGGCCTCAGAGCTGCCAGAAGCACGGAAACTTCTCTCCTGTACATCCGTGAAGATCTGCTCTCCAACCTTGACTCTAACATTCCCTCTGGCCTCATCCTCCTCGATCTCTCTTCTGCCTTCGACACAGTGAACCATACAATCCTGCTCAACCGTCTCTTTGAAAACCTGGGTATTACTGATCAGGCTCTGGCCTGGCTGGCCTCTTTCCTCTCTGATCGACCCTCCTAGGTCCAACTTGGGTGCTTCCTATCATCTATCTTCCTCTCTACCTGTGGTGTTCCCCAGGGGTCTAACCTCTCGCCCTGGCTTTTCAACCAATACCTGGCAACTCTCGCCCACTGCATTGCCATTTTCTGCTCAAATTTCCAGTGCTACGCTGATGACACTCAACTCATTTTCAGGCTGAAGCTCTGGTTCTCCCTGGGTTGGACTATTGTAACAGCCTCTGTCTAAATCTACCTGCCTCTACTCTCCACCCTCTGCAACTAATCCAGAACGGGACTGCAATACTTGTCCTTGGCCTCAAGTCCTGGGATCGTATCTCTCCAGCTCTGAAATTGCTCCCAGTGGATGCAAGGATTACATTCAAAACCCCCTGCATTGTCCACAAGGCCTTCTGGGGCCTGGGTCCAAAATACCTTCAGCTATAATTCCTCCCCTCTCAAGCTCTTCGCTCCTCTACCTCTAACTGCCTCAGGGTCAGTCATTTTTCAAAGAAACAAGCTGGGGGTAGATCTCTGTCTTCGGCTGGGGCCCCCCTCTGGAACAGCCTCCCTGCCACTCTAAAACTTGAGGAGAACCATCTCCAGTTCCGGAAGCACCTCAAGACCTTCCTCTTTTCTTCTGCCTTCGCTCCCCCTCTCCCCTGCTGATCTGTTGTCTCTTGGCACTGTGCACCTGGCCACCCTCTGTCCTCCGGACCCAGGTAGCTGCTCACCCTGCCACCCTCCCGCACTGCCTCCGGGCCACCCCTTGCACTTGGGTCTGTATCTGTACCCATAGAGCCCCCCTTTTTCTTCCTGCACTTATCAGACCTACCCTGTCTGCTGCCTTAAACCTAGCACTTGCAAATTGCTGGCTGCACTACCACTGTTTGTTGCCTTTATTTATTTATTTATTTATTATCTGATCCTCCTGTGCTTTTCACTTTGCACTACTTCCCCCTTCCATGCACTTTTCCCCTCCCCCTCTCCCATGCACTTGCGCGTTCTCAATGTCACTGGGCCTAGTAAGATCGCTGTTTTGTTCTCCCCTGTTCCCGTCCCTTGCCTTGTCGTGCTCTGAAACACTTGTGTACGAGCGCGATAAGAATAAAATATCAATATCAATTCCCCCATCACTGGCCTCGCACATTGACATGAAGTCGCTCCGCTATCCCGCCGGACTACTACATTTAAAGCTGTGTCACTCATCTCTTCATCACTAGCCATATACACTTCAGTGGGATTCGCCAGGAGTTTCAAATTAAAGTCTAGCAAAACATATAAAGTGTATTTGACTGAAATGGAGCACAGTACGATTATAGACACATTTATAAGGTTGCCAAAGCATGCTTCGTTTGTCTGTTTAAATGCATGATTCACCTTGCCACAACTAATAGAAGTTAGGGGGGTTCTATGTGGTAATGTCGCCTGGAAAACGTGAGCAGGCAGGCGACTTTTTTTCCTGACCCCTAAAATATTTCCCAAATATTCTAGGAGGGGTATCGATTGATATTATAAACTCCAATCCTAGAATATTTGGGGAAAGTGTTTGATTTTTATTGCGGGTGCATTTGTTGGAAAATGTTGCCCCCTGGCGGCCATTTACCAGGCGACTGTATCACTGGACACCGTTAGGGGTTTATGCACAAAGAAGTTAGCAGGGGGTCGTGGCCAAATGCCATGAGGTGAAAAGGCACTTCTCAGAGCTCTTGCAGATCCGCACTGATACTGCACCGAAAAACAACATTAAAAATACATTAACGTGACCCCCTGCAGAGGACATAGCATGTGGAGAAGTCGCATAGCAGTCGATAACCAAATAATCCAGAGTTGGTTGGGGTAAGCCCAGTTCACAGCCCTGCTCGTTGTAGTTCTGAAAAGGACCCGCAATCTCAAGATGGCGGCGGGAGAGCAGCCGGAGCTGAACTAATCAACAAACGGAGGAGGCGACAGCTGGAGCCATAGGATGCCAGCCCAAAACGGGGGCCTGGACATCGGGCACAGCCAAGGAGTGCAGCCGCCAGCATGCAGCATCAGTACACAAGTAAGACAAGTACGTGTACCCCCCTTTTCCCCTGAGAATCGTAACAAGCACCACATCACCAGTAGCTTTCCCGGGGGCGTGGAAGGACACAGCGAGTATGCAGACCAGAGCGCCATAGGCTGAAAGAGTGCACCGCCGTTATCAGGAAGCGGGCACCCTAACAATAAAAGTGCACTTGCCACACGGCGGACTCTCGCACACAATTAATTGGAGCATCTCCCAAAGGTAACGAAGCAAGGGATCAGCATCGGAGCCAGCTAATCCCCCAACAAAGACCCGCAAGGAGGCACTCAGAGGGCCCTGTAATAGGCGGCAGGACCCAGGCACGAAACAACCTATTGGTGGGCTCTAAGCAGTGCATACCTCTCAGGAAGGAACTCGGCCGGGTCAGTAATACACAGCACATCCGGGCCATAACCAGATTACAGGAAACTCTGCAAGGACAGCACACAGCGAGATGGAAAGAACTGCCCCCTACATGCCACCCAAGGCTAGCAAGGAGAAAGCCAAACAGATCTCCATAGAGACATACACAAAGCCATTATCCATAACACAGGAATCTACAATGAATAAGCATAAACAGACTGCACCAATGGACAAAATGGAAGATGAACAGCCAATTTTACAGGCCACTGCCGCCCTAAAAACCTCACTTGAAGCCAAGATGGACTCCATCATGATCGACGTGGGACTACTACAGCAAGATGTCCGTGACCTAGTAGGCAGAATGGGGATGCTCAAGAAACAAGTAGCAGGCAACACGACGAACATGAAAAGTGTGCAGGAGTCAATCAAAGCCCTACAACAACAAGTAACAAACCCGGAGAACAGGGCGGAAGATGCCGAAGGTAGAGCCTGAAGAAGCAATGTAAGAATAATAGGCCTCCCAGAAGGTGAAGAAGGCAAAGACATGGCATCATATATAGAAAACATGCTACTGCAGGAAATTGGCACTGGCAACTTATCCCAGGGCTTCACAGTAGAACGGGCACACAGAACACTAACAAAGAGGTCTCTTACTGGAGCCCAATTGTTGCCAAAATAATGAACTAGAAAGACAGGGCAAAAATATTGCCACTCTTCAGAACCGGCGGCAGCATAAACAGAACATCAGCAACACTCTCAGCATACCCTGAATACACATTGCAAGTATAGAGAAGCAGAATGCAGTTTAGTTCAGCCAAAGAATGACTCCGGAAAGCTCACCTCAAATACATGCTGATGTACCTCGCAAGACTAAAGGTCATATACAAAAACCGCACCTTTTTCTTCAACACCCCGGAAAGCACCCACAAATAGATTGAAAGCAAATAATTTGGGCTAAGACAAGAAGGAGTCCCTAAACAGAAAGAAGATACGAAGTAAAACAGGAGACACAAAGCTTGCATACGTACAACCAAGAAAAAAAAGGAGAACAATACAACATGTCAATAACTTCAAGCAGGAAGCAAAGATGGAATGCCACTTCACCCACAGGAGAGTAAGGACACATGTGTACATACGCCTCCAGGCAACTACACCTTTAGAATACTGGAACTACAGTATCCTCCGGCTGCACCCCAGTCGCTGCAGACAATTGTGAAGCCGCACTGAAGTGTAAAGCAGGAGCGCCTGAGCATGACAAGTAAAGCTGGGCAATGGTTGGGAGTTGGGATAGTTGGGGGCAGAGGGGTTAGTTTCAGGGGTTTAAGTGCACATCTGCAGGCTACACAATGAGCCAAAACAGGCAGCGAGCATAATAAACATGGGATAGCAAAGCAGCACCCGGTTTCTAACATACACAAGAGGACAGACACAAGATACATGGGGTTACGGCTACGCAAAAAGATAAATCAAGGCGTCCCAGCCCACTCAAATGCGCCATTAGAGAGGACACTCCACCATCATGACACCAGATGGAAAGCCTTAAATTGGTAGCCTGGAATGTCAGGGGATTAAATAACTACATAAAGAGGAAAAGAGTCATGACATACTTACGTAGACATAAGATAGACATTGCACTGCTCCAAGAGATACACCTCACCAGAGATAAATTAAGCACAATAAATAGAAAATGGGTGGGCCACACAACAGGATCAACATACTCCGCGTATGTCCGGGGTGTGCTAATATGTATAGCCCCATCAGTACCACTCCGGATACTGAAAACAATAACGGATGATGAGGATAGGATGATCATAATACACAGATTTCTTGAAAAAAGACACATATGCCCCAAACCACGACACCTCAACCTTTTGTAGATCCTTGTACACAAGAATAGGCTCATATAGGAACTGCTTGATAATATGGGGTGGAGACCTTACCTGTACACTTACGCCAACATTAGACAGATCAGACAACATATATACACAACCAGACCCCCCCCCAGCCAAGATGCTGGCCACTCTGCTGTAGGCTTTCGAATTGGCAGACGTGTGGAGAGACCTACACCCTCATACAAGACACTACACACATCATTCGGAACCACATAACATAAGCACCAGGATCGATTATTATTTCATGTGCAACGAGATTAGCAATGAATTAGTACAATCAGAATACAAGGCATGAGTACTATCAGACCATGGCCCCCTCATGTTATCATGGCAGGTGCCTCCCCCAGACCCTTATTTCTATATGGAAACTAAGATCAGAAGCACTGTAAGATATTGCATTTAGAGAACACATTAGGGGAAACATTCAAGAGTACTTCCAACACAACACTGATAGTATGGCTTACACACTGTGGGTGGCATTAAAAGTGGTAATCAGAGGGGAAGCCATGTCCAAGTGGGGTGGGTTACAGGCAGTAATCACCAGAGAGTTAAAATAAGCGGATAAAAGTTAGAAGCAGAGGAAAAGAAAACAAGTGACCCTAATATGCACAACCCTGTTATAACTGAAGCTAGAATGTACACAACACTGGGACAGATTAGGAAAGCTAAACTACAATACATATATAGAGAGACTATATTCAGAAGGAGACAAACCTACCAGATTATTGTCAGGACTACATAAGAGTGACACCAGGAAATAATACAAACCACTACTGATGGGTCCCTCATGCACGACACAAATGGACAGAAGTGAGTTTTATAAAGAATTTAGAACAGAGCTAGCAAAGCCGCTCCTTAGCATGCTTAATGAAGCATATGAAGTGGGAATGCTGCCTAAATTCCTAAGAGAATCCTTAATCATACCCCTCCTGAAACCTAATAAGCAACCCACAGACTGCGGATCGTATAGACCGCTGTCCCTCCTCAATCAAGACGATAAGATCCTCACGTCGCTATTGGCCAACAGATTAAAGAAAGTGATAACAGACTTGATTCATCCGGATCAGACAGGGTATAGCCCCGGTAGAAATACTACATGGAACCTGCGGAGACTGCATCACATCATACACTGCACCGATAACCTCACGGGGCACTATGCATTGGCATCATTCGATGCAATTAAAGCGTTCGATTCTATAAAATGGCCATGGCTGGAAGCCACTTTGCAACAATTCGGACTGGGAGCAGACTTCATTAGTTGGGTAATGCTATTGTACAACAAACCTATAGCAAGAGTCAAAACAGGTAGCCAGATCTCAGAGCAATGGGAGCTGGAGAAAGGTACCGGACATGGATGCTCCCTGTCCCCCATGCTATTCATCCTAGCCTTAGAACCAATAGCAGCATACCTCAGGTGAGAATATGAAGGGGCAGGCATGGAGTTGGGTGGCAAAGGTCACCTGGTCTCCATGTATGCAGATGACATGTTGCTTTACATACAACACCCCGAAACAAATCTAGAATACATATAAGAGATTATAGACAGGTTTGCAGCGCTATCAAGAATCACGATCAGCCTAGATAAATCGTGTATGTTCCCATTGGCAGGACTCAAAGAACTGGCAGAAATACAATGGCACAAAAACACATTCAAATATATAGCAGTAGACATTTACCACGAACCGCAGTAGGAGCATGAGAATAATGCCCTACTAGCACTACGTAAAGTGCAGAAGTCCATGGACTTCTGGTCTCAACTACCGCTGTCCCTTATGGGCAGAGCCTCACTACTGAAAATGGTGGTCCTGCCCAGAATGCTGCATTTCTTCAGTAACGTCCCGTATAACATTCCCAAGAAGTTCTTCACAGAATGAGATTCAATATGAGGAAAATTCCTATGGCATAACAGAAGGTGCAGGCTGGCCTTGTCCACACTATACCGCTGATACAAAAGTGGAGGGATCCGACTGCCCAACTTTAAACTCTGTTTCCTAGCAAGCCAATTGCAGTTAATAGCAAACTGGCTATCGGATGAACCCTCACTAGACTCTGCTCTGTTGCAGATGTCCAGCAAGACCCTCTTACTGAAAGAAGTGCTATGGATAAAGACCTCCCTCCTGGCACTTCCCACCCCCTCATTTGTACACATTGGGGAAAAGTATCTGGCTGAGAACATGCAAGACAGTTCAGTGGAATACACTGTTCCCACAAAGCCCTCTGGTTGCACTGGAGGCAGAGAACCAACAAACGCGGTTAAACATACGGAAACACTGAGAACCCATAAGGGTGGCAACTATAGGTGACTTGTTCACAGAAGAAGGGCTACCCAACTTGGTGGGACAGACAGGCATACACACGGGGCAATACATCACATACATAAAACTGGTAAAAAACACTTAAATCAAAATGGCCAGAGCTACTGAATCAAATGGACTCCAATTGCATGATAGACACCATGTATGAAGTATCAGATGGTGGTCACGTCACCTCTCGAATATACGAGTTGCTCATCACCAGAGTTGCAGACAGCGAACTGCAGGTGCAGAAAAAATGGGAAGCAGACATTGGGGAACAATTCACAGAAAACAGCTGGAGAAGTGTGCTGGCATGTCATAAACAGGTATCCAGAAATGCCAGTCTGTAATAGCTACAATTATTAATCACACAAAGGGCTTACCTCCCACCCAGCAGTATGTTGAGATTTCACAACACAGAAACCCAGCGCTGCCCAAAATGCAAGGCGGTGGAAGCAGGTATGCTGCATATGTTCTGGGCTTGCCCGATAGTCCAACAATACTGGGAAGCGATTACAGACAAACTAGCCCAAGCAGACATCACATTGAATGTGCAATCCCCAACAGCATGCTTGCTGGGAAGGTTCACCAGGAAGAAAAATGCAAAACATACAGGGGAATGTAAAGATCTGGCATATATATTAGCGCAACGCAGAATAACTTGAGGGTGGATCTTTGGTGGGCAGGCTTGTATCAATGGGCGATGGCTGAAACTGTAGTGTGGCAGAGAGCGATCAATACGGCCCAATCGGACAGTATGACGCATTTGCAAGAATGGAAAATACTCATACAAGCAGTATTCGCACCCAAAAGCGCAGAAAACCAGAACAATACCCCATGTGCCAAACATAAGCTTGGACTATACGTAAGCAGGAACGATGGCCAAGGCTGCAATTAACGCAAATACAGAGACGCAAATACAGAGAAGAGTTACAGCCTGGGAAAGTGCATATGGTGTTGGTTAAGTTGGGATAGGGAAGGGGCGGTAGCGGGGATGGATAAGACAGAGCATTATAAACATATACGTGATTCAGTAAGAATGTATACGCTTGATAAAAAAACAGTAACAATGCTCACTGTATGTTTGCAAAAGAAAATAATAAAAATTGTTTTTAAAAAAAATGTTTAAAAAGAATTTAGCAGGACTATCTCTCACTCCCAGAAAGAGATGTGTAAGTCAGAGTCAGTACTGATAACTTCTTTTTGAATCAAATAGTCTCTCTCTAGCAGTAAGTCAGAGTTACTTCTAGGTGAATTAGCCCATTATAATTACAATTGTTCATTTATAACGCGCTTAATACCAGGAGTGGTTTCTAAGTGTTGGATCGGGATTCAAAACTGTGTTGCACTGTGTTGTCTTGCTTCCAAGCCAAACGCGTTGCCCCTGAGGTTTTCTGGAGTTTGTTGGCACAGGGAAGATGAACTCAAGTCGCAGGAGACTCCACCGCAGTATGGGAGACATGACCTCTCTGTTCATTACCTTGATGAACTATCACTCATTCGGACAAGAATGGCCCTATGAACCCGAGCAGCGTCTCACACGTGTGCCCCTAGCTCCAGCCTCATGTATTTCAATGGAATGTCACTCATTCTAAGATAACGGGCCCCGCACAATTCAGCATATCACCCTTAGCCATATCGCTGACCTCATATGCTTCAATGGAATCTCATTCATACTGCCAGCATTGGGGAATACAGCCAGTAGATCTAACCTTGACTAGCCTATAGCGTGAATGCAGCCGGCACCATGTCCACACCACTGGAGTCACATACTTCTGCTTAGTGCACTACACCTCTGTGTATGCCACAGCCTTGGGTTTTTCTTGTAAGCACTCACACCACATTATATTTCCTGTTAAACATGTGGCTCGCGTAGTCACAGTCCGGATCCTACTACCCAACCATTGAGAGAAGAGCTGCGTGATTTTGTAATGACCGAAAAATTAAGGAAACCCTAGAACATCTGATCATTGAATGTTTAGCGCTAACCTTATTAAGATCAAAATGTTTTGGAAGTCAAATGTTAGTGGTGGCAAGTGTACCCCCGGAATTAAGATGGCGTTTTCTAATCAATCGTGCAAAAATGAGCCTAAAAATCGCTATGGTTAATTTTTTAAATGCATTACACTTGAAGGCAAGTGATAGTTTAGATTGAGAGATGTATGATATGAGGTGAACAATGTATTTAAATTCTAAGTATATATTGATGAAATGAAATGCACAAATACATGATAAATGTGGCTCATATTTTTCCTATGTCACAGATTAGATGGGTTACACAATGATGTAATTTTATTAATCAGGTTAATGTTCATGTTGCATCTTTTACTATAAATATGTAAACTCTTTTTGAAAAAAGTTGATTAAATTCAGCTATATTTCAATAAAAAAAAAAAAAAAAAAAAAAAAAGAAGAGCTGCGTGATTTCCATGGCCTCAGTTCCTTAGAACTCAAGCGGAGATGAGGTCACAGCCCAGCTCGAGCAGCTGCGGAGTCACAAGAAGATCATCGCTCTGCTTGTCAGTGCGGTGGAAATGCATGAAAAGAGAGGGCGGACTAAAGCAATGTCTCTGTGCTTTCCAGGGGATGACTAAGCAGTGGGAAACCGGAAATGCAAATAATTCCTCCTCTGAGAGCTTAGGCCAAGCGATCCAACTAGTCCACTATTAATATGCTGCTCTGCTATCCATTAGCACGAAAGGCACCCCGCTTGCGGCCACAACTAACAAACTGGAAATTGATACTGGCCATAGAAATAAAACGTAAGATCAAATTTTAAAAGTGGGCAACAGGGGTGTTGCTAGGTCTGGAAAAGATCTGGTTCTACGCTAATGTTGGGACTGTTGAAACGCGGGCTATCTAGCCTTTTTGTTGTTGCCTCTGACCTTCTATCTGGGGCTACAACCAAAAGACCCGGGGCTATAACCCCCTCAGCCCTCCTCCTCCCCCCCACCAATGCCTCTGGTGGGTAGGTTAGAGCACGAGCAGTGGATAGTTCCAAACCAAAGATGTGTTCTGAATGTGCTAGTGACGGTATCTTTCATTTTAAAGGGCAAATTAATCTAGGCTTCCATGTGCCAATTCCCTGCCCTCCTAAAGAAACTAGTCGCGTCCCTCTATGAGCGGTATCGCAGCAGCATTTTAAGTTGAAGTTTTCACAGTGACCTTTCGACACTGGCAGTGATGGATTTCCTCTGCCAGCTTTTTTTGGCATTTTAGGACAAGCTTGCTAGCTATTTACATGGTAATTAAAGCTTCTATATCAGAGTGGCTTGTCTGTAGAGGTGGCAGCAAGCTTAGCATCAATGACTTGTTTTAGTGAAGTGATAACTGGCTAATGAGAGCATAGGACAATGATGTGGGGTGGGAGGGAGCCTAATACTTGGGCAGCAAAGGTTATGTGGAATCTAGATCGGCCATGTCAGCATGAGCAGAGTATTTATATTGAGGGTATTGAGGGTATTGCAGCCTCTGTTTGCCTGTAACGTACTTTCTTATTTGTGTTTCTAGCTCCTTCAACATGATGAGGGAATTCCAGTTACCATCAGCTGCTTTTTTTGGACCACCAGCCCCGGCCCCAGGCTTGGATCGCTACCAGCTGCTGCAGAACACACCTTTCATGTCTATGTGGAATATGCTGCCATTGTATTTTACACGAGCACACAAATAAATGTTTTCATGGTGATTCTAGCTACACTTCAGTACTGACTGTCGAATGTCCTTACGGTTACCTTGCACAACGATGTGATGGCAGCAACTGTGCATGTCAGACGTGACCTTAGACTCAGTGGCCATGTCTTGAATATGAGGCATTAACTGCTATTGCGAGGCATTACTTTACATATAATGAAGACCTATTATTGTGAAGATACTGGTGGGGGGTGCCTGTACTTCCGCTCTCTATATGGTAGAGGAGAGGCACAGAGGACCCCAGCCAAGATTCTCAAGTGGTAGCAATGGACGAGCAATCAAGGCCTAGCTTCTCAGGAGGTGATGCAGGCTGGTTCTTAAGTGCAGTGTAGTCCCCGAACCCCCACAAAGGAATGTCCACACACTGTATTACCGAAAACACAGTCTTTATATAATTAATATTCAAAGGTATGTACACGATCACAATAACGCACTTTGTACTCGGAAATCAACAATGATAAATATCTACAATTCTAAAGTGGTACCGCCAATGTTATCAAATCTCATAAAAGTGCATCAACTGTACGGTTAAAATGTCACATAGATCAATATCAAGGAAACCAGCAATAGAGATAGGAAGGAACGCAAGATGGTTGAAACAATAGGCAGAATACTGGCCCCTACCGATAGACACAGTTCTGTGTGGAGATCCCCCCACCTGGGCAACCTGGAAAATAAAGATATATAGCATAAGCCCAGTCCATATATTGTTCAATAGTCTTATTTCCTCCTATTAAGGTTTACCCCCCCAATGTACCTGGTGGAGTAGAGTTCTTCGAAGACGCGTCGAAGGATCCTTCTTGAGTGACTCACTTTAAAGCAGGAGCCACGGATCGTCGAGAGGCGTTTCGAAGATGGTGAACTTGTCGTCGACGACGGCGATGAGAAGTTCAAGGGTGCCGAGACCCCGATGTCGATCCAGGCGGTGCTCGTCAGCGACGTCCTACGAGGATGAGGTGTGCAGGGCACCTCGGCGACGGATAGTTCAGGACCGCAAAGAGTTTCAGAAGAACGGTGGCCCAACAAGGGGCGTTGAGTCGTCAGAGTCTTTGTGGCCTTCAGGTGGCGGGAAACCCACCGGCGGATTCTCCTCGGCGCGTTGGTCGTCCTCGACTTTCTCCGGCGGGACAAAGCGGTCGACGCTGCGGACAAGGGAATCCTCGGATTAAAATGTTCTTAGGCAAGGGAGCGGGCTGCTCTGGTTGTCGGCGGCATGGCATCAAGTGGTCCCCACGGCTGGGCAACACAACTTCGACGGGCCTCCAGCGGTTATACAAACCTGCGAACCCTGGTCGACGGCAATGGACTTCGACAGCGGCGAAGTCCGGGTGCTTTGCTTCGTTCTCCTCAGCGGTCCCGTCTCGGGTCGGCAGCCTTTCGAGGGTCTGACTTCCAGGGAGCTTCAGCGAAGGTTAGCGGTGCTCGATGGTCCCTCGGAGCACGGGAAGAGGGTGCCTTACCAGGTCCTCTCTCGGATCAGCCTTCGACGGATTCGGCAGCTTTCAGATCGGTCGAAGCAAATGCAACAGCAAGTCTTCTTCTTCAAGCTGGGCGTCAAGGATCAGCAGTTCCAGTTACTCTTAAAGTGAAGACACAGCTTCTGAACGCTTCTGAACAATTTCCAGTGGTGAGAGGTCCCTAGATATACTATCTTGTCTCTCATCCACACTGCTGGGTCACTCTCAGCAGCCAATCATACAGAAGGGCATTCATGCAGTCATTCAGCCAATCAGGCACACAGTGCATTCAGGCCATCCTCCACCCTCTCAGACACTCACAACAAGGAATGTGGATTGGGACAAGTACCCAGCCATTCAACACTACACACTGCATTCAGGCCAGTTTCAGGCAGGGCTGTCTCAGTCTTTGTCTCTCATACCAGAAACCAGACAACCACAACAAGAAGTGCATATTGGTCACACACTCCATTCACCCAGGTCCCACCCACAGGAGGTACCCACAACATACAGTCACTGGGAAGGCTCCAGCTAATCTGGCCGGGCCTTCACAACAACATCATATATGGAACTTCCACCCAACAGCCAGTCAGGGGGAAGGGACAGAGTCAGGGCTTCCCAGGACTTTGGGAAAACAAGGTAATATGTAATAGAAAGCAAGAGGCCACAGGGGCCATTTTGTTTTCCATCAGGAATCAACTGATTCCAATGGCAGAGCCTGGGGATCCCCAAAATGGAGGATACTCAGCGCACCTGTCAAAGTCAGCATGGAGCTGCCACCAGCCTATACCCTGCTCTGCAGGCCACCCACAGGTGCCCAAAAACATACACTAGGGGCACAGGGTTGTACCCCCACCCATGGGTGCCGTAAGGGTATCCCATGGGTCTGTTCACCAAACCAAAAGAGAGAGAGCTGCACCGCCAGGAGTCCCACATGAACTCCTGCGTGGACAATACGACAGAACACACGATAAAAAGGCAGTAAAGGACAAGGATACGGAGGCCCTGTCCCTCCGATGCATTTCCAGCATCACAATTATGCAGCCGCAGTAGTGCACGGCATACTTAGGGTTAAGACGAACTGTCTACGGAGTTTCAGAAAATAACTTTATACTTGGAGCTTCTTGGATGAATTTGTAGTGGTATACGGTGAAAGATTGGACCGAAATGTTGTTATTCCCCTTCTTTGAACAGTTTGCTTTTAGTAAAATTAACTTTAACTCTTCATTTAAAAGAGTTTTAAAAAACTATACATAGATATGTGTACACACACACACACACACACACACATGTATGCAGCATTTGTTTCTGCGCTTGGCATATGATGGCAGCAAGTGGATAGGTGAGAATCTCTCTTCATGCCTTTACTTGTAGTGTCCATCTATAAGTGATGGGTAGCATCTGACTTTGGGTGTAAAGAGTGGGGCATTTGAGACTACACCTGGCATATGATGGCAGAGGCTGTCCCTTCCACATGGTGGCTATAGCATGCATTGAATGACTAACAATGAGCAGCACTGCTAGGACATCAGAGGCTGATAATGGCATATAATGGCAACACCAGCACATGTGATGCTGCACCTTACATAAGGCCACTATGCCAGGCATATGCGACATTAACCGGCATTCGCCTGCCTGAAGGCTGCATTGGGCACATGATGACAAGCAACGCTTTCGTAGGCCAGGCTGTACCTTACATACCCTGACTATACCTGTCACGGAAGGCTAAAAACAACATACGGCAGACACATCTTCATATCGGAGGCTGCACCTGACATATGATGCTTTCACATGTCAGGCAGGAACATATCTGTATCACGTGTGGGGTGTGAGGCTATAACAGACACAGGATGGCTGTATCTGCATATAGCAAACACTTGACATATTCTGGAAGCACGTGGAATTGTGGGACTGCATTTGGCATATGGCTATAAGTGGTGTGTAGGGCTGTAACTGCTATAAAATGGCAGTAACTGGGCATGCATGTCTGTACTGGCACAGGAACACAGTGCCCCTGGCCTATGTTGTTTCTGGGTGTGCCCCAATCATATCATGAACCCACACATCACATACAAAGGAAGCATGATAGGAAATATATAGTTGGTAACTAAAAGTTATTTGACTGATTTATAAAATAGTTATTATTTTGTGTTTTTTTAACGTCCTCAACATCAATACCTGTGATTTCTTCAGGATCATCGGACCTATGATGTCACTTCATGTGGCGTCATTGAGATCAACGTCAATGTGACACTACCTCCTGTGATGTTGTAATATGTGTGATGTAATGTCCGCTACCCCTGGCATTTTGGTAAATGGATATCCCTGCCAGTGTCCCAGGGACCCAGAAATGCCAACAGGTCATGAAGGAATAGAACCCCTTGAGTCACTCCCTGCTGCTTGGTAAAGTAGCTCCTCTCATGGAGACTAAATACCCAGGAAATGTAATCCACCCTTCTTTTATTTGACTTTTTGTAAAGCGCTACATGAATGGTACTGCGTCAGTGTGCTTTGGAAGGGAGGATCGGGACAGCCAATAACCCGGAGGCCTGGAAAGTGCCTAAGGAAAGGGGTACTAAGGGAGTGTAAGATTGGATTCCAGTTAACTCATGCCCAGGAATAATTCATAAAGGTTCATAGTCCTGCAGCAACTTCGTGCGGAGTAAGAACCTGTGATCCACGAGCACTGAAGTTCTCGTAGTGCCTCATGTGTTGGGGGAGGTGATTCCAGAATAGAGGGCCCACCTGAGAGTTCAGTCTGCCAGCAAGTTAGTACCTTTTTGGACGCTTTTGGAGCATTGGAGCAGTAGCCACGCAGATGTGGACGGGCACAATAATGCATGTTTGTAGAGCATTAGGGCGATTGGGCCCGAGCAATGCATCAAATCTTCTAAGCGATTACCTGGTGTATGCTCAGCCAGCGTCTAGACTACAATGTATTGGCCATGTGGAGGTGGCGTTTTAAAATTAAAAATCAGACCAGACAAAGGTCCTCTGTTTTGGAGGCACTGGCTGGTTTTTTGTAGAGCTTTCAATAGAGAGTGTTGCCACAGTCCAGTTCAGAAAGGCCTGAAGACCTACTAGGTCAGTCCTCCGATTCCGCTCAAGAAAAGGGAGGATTGTGTGGATGGCTCAGGGGCAACGTGCTCACCTTGGAAGCCAGAAGACACGGAGCAACACAGGTGCGATCCCCTGTTCCACGCTTAGAAACCTCTGGGTATTAAGCACCTTATAAATAATGTACCATATCATATTTGGGCATTCATAGACTGGAGATGGCAGGTTTTGATCGGCTCAATGTTTGTGGAATAAATGACAGGATGGCATCAAACCTTATTCCTGGGTTATGTAGTTTGACTGAAGGAATTTAGGGGCTACCTAATGATGCAGGTCACATGATGGAGTGCCTTGGGACTTTGGTTGGGCTGCAAAGTCGCCTCTCGTTTCTTTTCACTATTAAGGCAGCCTGTGTTGGGTGCACTGGGAAGCAAAAGTAGCCCTGGAAATGTGAACAAGGTGCGGTCAAGTTCAACGGCCCTCCAAGTAAACTTTGGTTGGTTCTTCCACAAGAAAATTCGGAAAACATTGCCCAAATAGTGCATTCTGAAGCACGTCCGCTCCTACACAGGGATTCAACAGTCTCTGAACAAAACACAAAACGGACAGAGCTTTTGTTAAGAGTAAGGAATGACATCGTGGAACTTTAAGACACATTATTTGCTTCAAAGTGATGAGGGCGATGAGGAAAGATGGAAGGAAGGGAGTGGGGTACTTGAAATCAAGGGAGTGAGGGTCAGAAAATCAGGGTACCCGCAAAAAAGAGGCCCGTGGTGCAGAGGCCCACCCGGAAGTCTCCAGAGTTCCCTGTAGACCAGTCCATCTCTGCACCCTTTCCCTGTAGGTTTCTATGGAGAGGGTTGTTGCTGTAGAAAAGACCCGTTTGTCCGTGTGCACCAGCACAGTCACATGCAGTGGCACGTGAACCATGGAACGCTCTACAAACTGTGTAAAAAAAAAAGGCTATTCTCTGTAAAACAAGGCCATTGCACATTCATTTTGAATCCCAGATATTGTGGGATACCACAATGGGGGATTGCTTCTGGAATGTCGTGCCCCTGGTTCAGTCCCGCTACGTAGTAGAGCAACACCGGTTTCCACCAAACATTACCGCTTCATCCCTTTTCCTCATTACAATGGAGGTACCTGACTCCAGGATACATCCAACCATACAGGATTAGGACTGCAACAAGAACGAGTGAGGCTTGGTACAACCAAGGCTACGGGTAAGTAATCCAAGATTTATATGACACCTTGCAACAACCAAAACTGCCAGGTCGATTCATGACCTCTTGCACATTTTTACAAGACAACATTGTGGAGAAAGTCATTGTCTCAGGAGGATAGCTAGGCGGCAAAGTGCTCACCTTGGAATCAAGACGACACAGAGCAACACAGGTTCGATCCCCGGGTCCTCGCTTAGAAACCTCTGGGTATTAAGAGCATTATAAATAACCTATCGTATCACAGCATACCCTTAGGTGCTTCCATAGGATGCAGCTTAGTCCGTCATGATAAAGGGGCACCTTATGTTTTGTCGTTGCCAGCAAGGACATAAACAAAAGGTAACAGATATAGCATTGGTGACCTTATGTAACCTGAACTCATCTGCCAGCAATCTGAGTTCCACAGCCAGAGACCCTAACTCAGTGCCCAGGGAAGAAGAGAAGGAATGCAGCTGCAGTTTTATCCTCCAGTAGCCCCAGCACTATGGTCTGACAGACCTAGCTAACCCGATCTACAGATGGTGCTGTTAAGGATTTCAATGCGGCACACACCCGGGTCTCGCCTAGCATGTAGTGCGCAATGAAATACTTATTTATTGTGTATATAAATTCAATATTCTGAATGTTATACCACTCATATCACATCCTTCTCAAAATACCCCCCTAGGTCAAACTGCACCAGGAATCAGGCTAGTTTGTAAAGTTAAATATAATTTATTTATTTTCAATTCAAATCACACATAAATATGTATATATATATATATATATATATATATATATATATATATATATATATATATATATATATATATATATATATATATATATATATATGCAGCAGCAATCACCAAGGGGTGACAATACAATTCAGAAATAAGTAAAGCAATTGAATTCACTTATAGTAATGCAGCATAGAAAACACAGGAAAAAGAACAGTTTTGGTTTGTGAAGAGATAGCGTTTAGGTTACTATTTCCCCCTGCAAAGTTCTTTAAGGTACAAATGAGCAATCCTACACAGATGTAATTAATCAGCAGATATTCAGGAATGAAAGACAATGTCTAGAGTTTAAATGCAATCTCCCCTCCCCAAACAAGAGAGAAAACCTTTTTTGGAACTTTACACTTTTAAAATGACAGGTGAAAATGGCTTTGTGACACAATGCAAAGTAGGCAAAAGTGCTTAAATGGAGAAAAATTCTTAGGAAAGCAACACTAAACAGGCCGTAACACACATGAGCTACAATATAAATAACAGTACACACTTTAGCTCAGGATGGGAGAGAAGAAACACTTTGAATGGGAAAAAGACACGTGTAAACTTTTGCTAAAATGTCAATTCGTGGCAAATTTTCACTATGCGATTTTTGATAAAAATGGGTCAAACAAACTGTTTCGATGCAGTTTTTGGATGTAGCTAAGGGGCTTAGGTATTAGTGAGAGTTGAAATTTCATTTATATCTATAAAATTTAAGAAGTTATGGAGGTTTTAGTGAGAGGCATTTTTGCAAAATAGGCGCGAAAATGAAAACAGAAATTCGGTTTTAAAAATGACAGATTGGTTTTAGTACACTATATTAATGACTATGAAAAAGAGAATTTATGCAAAACAAGGGGGGTCTGGGAAAATCTCTACCAGCACGAACACAGCCCATTGACTTGTTCTTGGGTGGATGGCCCCTGGGAGAGTCTCAACCAAGTCTTTAGCTCACTGTTCTTTTCACAGAGAAGAAATGTCCCTGCATATCAGTCTTTGTCCTGCCCAGGGGCAGTCCAGCACCGAAATGCTAGGCAATTCTTCTTTGAACAAGAGTACCACAGCAACCCCATACACGTGTTTCAGCCTTGTTGGGCATCATCAGTGAGGTGAAGCTGTGCCTCTCTAAAACAGTGAGCAAGGAGTCCATGTCTGGATCGCCCTGGTAATTTAGGGTGAGACCCAAAGTTAATTTATGCAAAACAAGGGGGGTCTGGGAAACTCTCTACCAGCACGAACACAGCCCATTGACTTGTTCTTGGGTGGATGGCACCTGGCAGAGTCTCAACCAAGTCTTTAGCTCACTGTTCTTTTCACAGAGAAGAAATGTCCCTGCATATCAGTCTTTGTCCTGCCCAGGGGCAGTCCAGCACCGAAATACTAGGCAATTCTCCTCTGAACAAGAATACCACAGCAACCCCATACACGTGTTTCAGACTTGTTGGGCATCATCAGTGAGGTGAAGCTGTGCCTCTCTAAAACAGTGAGCAAGGGGTCCACGTCTGGATCGCCCTGGTAATTTAGGGTGAGACCCAAAGTTAATTTATGCAAAACAAGGGTGGGCCTGGGAAACTCTCTACCAGCACGAACACAGCCCATTGACTTGTTCTTGGGTGGATGGCACCTGGGAGAGTCTCAACCAAGTCTTTAGCTCACTGTTCTTTTCACAGAGAAGAAATGTCCCTGCATATCAGTCTTTGTCCTGCCCAGGGGCAGTCCAGCACCGAAATGCTAGGCAATTCTCCTCTGAACAAGAATACCACAGCAACCCCATACACGTGTTTCAGTTTTGTTGGGCATCAGTGAGGTGAAGCTGTGCCTCTCTAAAACAGTGAGCAAGGGGTCCACGTCTGGATCGCCCTGGTAGTTTAGGGTGAGACCCAAAGTTAATTTATGCAAAACAAGGGTGGGTCTGGGAAACTCTCTACCAGCATGAACACAGCCCATTGACTTGTTCTTGGGTGGATGGCAGCTGGGAGAGTCTCAACCAAGTCTTTAGCTCACTGTTCTTTTCACAGAGAAGAAATGTCCCTGCATATCAGTCTTTGTCCTGCCCAGGGGCAATCCAGCACCGAAACACACCTCCCCTTGAGCACCTCCTGCAATATGATTTCAGTCTCACGTAACGTTTATAAAATACTTTATTTGGGTGTTTTGCATCATGCACATGTGTAGTCATTGAGGTCAGTACAGTCTGTTAGGACTTAATAGATCATGCCACCATTTTCCAGATTTCATCTCATATGTTAGTAGATAAGCAGTCTCATTATGAGAAACTAGAGATACAATATAAGTAACACACATACCCCCACTTTAATGCCACTTCCCCATCCCGCCAGATTCTGAGACGGAAGGTTAAGTGGAAGATTTACCTAACGCATATAGCTGGAAGTAAATCCGACACTTTATATCCAAAAATAATCCTATGGATAAAGCACCAACAGTACCCCACTCATTATCCCACTCTAAATGTGTGGGACTGAGGGGCAGTAATGGTGAACGAGATTTACCACCAAACTCATGAAGGGGCCTATAGTTTTGACCCTGCTGCAACATGGGATTATTCCATTTTTGGAGATGGAGTTTTGTCTCAAGGACTTCAGTTTGAGAGGTAGATAAGTCGGATAGAGTGATGGGCAACTTCTTTAGTTGGGAAGTCTTCCTGCCATAAAATCTGCTTTGGTTTACGTGGTGGCCTTTGGTCTCTTCGGGTTCTGGATTATGAAGGAGATCTAAAAATGCTAGGTCCCTGGGGCTTCCCTCAGAAGGGCCATTTTGACATTCTTCTTGAAAGAGTGAAAGCTCAGTGTTTATCTCAGTAGCAGATCAAAATCCTTTCAGTGGGGGGAGACCAGGATCCTGATGGATTTACCTCCATGCTTGCCTTGCTTGAAGGTGAATTAGAACACTTTTAGTGTATCTTTGGGTCTTAGGTTGCAGGCTAGTGTGAAGTCTGGGCCGTCATTTGGAGGTATTTTGGACAAATGCCTGGGTAGACTTTGAACATCATACACAGTATTTTAAATTGTATGTTTCAGGAGCTAACCTCGTTTTTTCAAGGTTGTTGTGATGTGTTTAACAAATTTGTATGCCTAGTCTGATGGCTTAATTCGCGAGGAGGTACTGTCTTCAGGGGTCTATTACCTAAAAGGATTCCTGGTGGGGGACAGCAGCCACATGTTTACAGCCTTAATGGTGGCGCTGCCCCTTGCCAGGCATTTGACATGGGGCAGCAGCACCATTTAGGCTGAAAATGTGAGGCTCCTGGAAGCCAAGGCCTTTTCTCCTAAAGCCTGAAGCTCCCGCAAATGATCAGGAGCTTCAGGCTTTAGAAAAAAAGCCCTCAGCTTCCAGTGGCCTCACCATTTCGTCTATAATGGTGGCACCAGCCCACAAGAATCTCTTGATTAAAGGGATGCCTTGAAGGTGCCAGCACCACCATTATAGAGAAAAGGCATTTTTTTCTGAAGCCTGAAGCTCTCCGACATGAGCGGGAGCTTCAGGCTTTAAAAAAAAGCCTTGTCCTCTAGCAGCCGGTGCTGCCAGGGGACATTAGAGGGCCACAGCAGTGCCCCGCCTCAGCCCCATATTTTGAAGTCTGCCGGGGCTTGGCCCTGGCTAGCCACGGCCCACTTAAAGCTATTGATATCTCCTCACCTTGTCAATAGTCATGCAGGAGAATAAGGAAAGCGGTTTCTCAATAATTATTACTAGTGTCCAGTGGTGTCACCAGGAATCAAATTTAGGAGGGGCACAGAGGGGGCCAAAGACAAAAGTAGGGGGCACAGACAAAAGTAGGGGGAGAACATGGTCACTGTTCATCTTAGGTGGGGGGGCACAAGGGGGGAACAGGGTTTCACAGTGGGGGGCCGCCCCCCCCCCCATGCTCCCCCTAGCGACGCCACTGCTAGTGTCTACCATTAAGAGGAACTGTATCAGCAGCCCTCTCTGTATCAGCAGCATTTATGCGCTGCATAGATTTAGCCATGATGCTCGATAACGTTCCTGGATTCTCTTAGAATGCACAACTGCCTGTTCAGCTAAGTATACACTGGAGGGGAAACTGTAAAGTATATATGCCTATAGCCGGTCATATTGCAAGCATTGCAGCTTCTGTGTGAAATGCCAGGCCCTTGGGTAAAGTGCACTGCTCATTTGGTGGGTGCCAGTCCACATCACTATATCCGCAGGTCGCGTTTGCAACTTACAGCCAGATGAGATGTGACTGCATAGTAGAAAACACCAGAAAGGTCCCATTATCAGAGGAGAGATTCTGTGCTATTCAATCACGTGTGACCTGCATGACATAGAAGAAGATGACACACATGATGAAGAAACTGAAATGCAGAAGAAGAGATCGCGAATGGGAGAACTCAAAGCCCATTTACTTCCCCCAGGTCAAAGGCTGGAGAGTGAAGAGCATCATAGTGACGCAGTATTAAAAAGGGCTGCAGTCCTGAAGAATGCATAAATAATTGATTGCAGAAACCGGTCAACAGTAATTATGGAGAAAACTCTGTTAATTTGTAAGATTTACCTCCCAAAAACGTAATTTTTCACAATGTGTTTTAGTGAAATACTCTGAAGGGGCACAAAAATAAAGAAGAGTGAGTCTCCTCTGCAGTGTGACAGTTGCGCATTTTCACACATTGGGTCTACCCCCATTTTTAAAAACTGTTTTTAAAGATTGAATGCAATTTAATTTGCATTCGACCTGGTATAAAAACATCGGAGCCCATAATACCTAACAAAGGGAGCGGAGGTTGCGGGGGTGTCCCCAGTTCCCCTAGTTCGGTATTATGGGCTGTTGGGGTGCAGGGGTGTCTCCCGCATACATAATATGGCGGGGGCAGGGGGTGGACAGAATCCCCAAAACTCGAATTAGAAAATGCGAACAAGTGGGCTTCGCAATTTTGTAATTCAAGTTTTTTGGATTCGGTTTTATAACGTAGATCCAAATCTGTGCAGCACACCTGGATTCTGTTGATGTGGAGAAGGGTCTCATGGCCTTGCCTTTTAGATAGGCCCAATATCTATTAGCAGTGAAGACGATCTGTGTCCTTTGACCACATGCTCAATGCCTGGGCCCAATGTCCTCTCCCTGAACATTCGGTGTGATCTGCCAAATGATACACTTCAGCTCCAGCGCAGCAGGGGTCCACGGAGCACTAGCAGCACAGCAAGGGCCGCACTTCAGCTCCAGCGCAGCAGGGGTCCACGGAGCACTAGCAGCACAGCAAGGGCCGCACTGCTATGGTCACGTAGCTCCCTCATCCGACTCTCAGCGGGTCGTGTTTCAGGTACCATCGTCCTCATCAGTGCCAGGCCGAATGTTTCTGTTTTTCAGGGAAAGATACGAGAGCAGCCGGGTTTCCTAAGTTTCTACAATAGATTTAAGAGAAGCATTATAATGCCAGCTTTACCTGATGTATCTACGCTGATCTGCAAATATAAAAGCTCACATCCAACCTTTCCACTTTCTTGAACCGGATCTAAGCTGCCTAATATTGAAAGTAAGTGGCAAGGTTGGATTTGTAGTGGTATGGAGTGAGTGTTTCTATTTCAGGTTTTAATGTTGAATTTGTATTGGTATAGAGCGAGTGTTTGTACGTTAACGTTGTTATTTCTACTGTTTGTAGACTTTAATGTCTGCTGGACTAAGCTTAACATTTTAATTTAAAAGGTTTTTGTTCAATTTTATGTCACTATTTTTTGTGGGGAGTATAGAAGTGGGTGTATTGCATTGAGTGTATTAGTGTATGAACATATGGTGTATGGATGTAAGCCCTATTTCTATGTTGTATTACTGTATTGCGTACAGGTGTATGGTGTATGACAGAATTGAATACGGCATATGGTTGTATGGTGCATGTCATGTGAGTGTGTAGAAATGTATTTATGTCATATCTTTATGACAGGTGTGTGCATGAGTGTATGGCGTATGAGCATATGGTGTATGAGTGTATGATGTTTTTAGTTATAAAAGTATAACAATAAAAACTCACTCCATACCACTACAATTTATGACATATCACTACAAATGTAACCACAAAACTACAACTAGAAACGCTCATATCATACCACTAAAAGTGAGTGTAAAGGTTGGAATGGTATACAGTGAGCGTTTTCAGTTTAGGTTTTGTAGTGTTACGCATTTATTTATTTATTCATTTACATTTTTAAAGCACTCACACCGCCCGCGGGCATCGAGGCGCTGTTACAGTTATTGTTTGTTTTTTAGTTGCATAATTGTTTTTGTCTAAGTTGCGTATTTATAACACGCTTAAACACCCAGAGGTTTCTAAGCGCGGACCGGGGTGCGAACCTGTGTTGCTTCGTGTCGTCTTGCTGCCAAGGCGTGAATGTTGCTGCTGAGCTATCCTCCCGGGACAAATGTAGTGATTTGTAGTGGTATGGATTGAGTGTTCATAGTTATACTTTTATGGTTGCATTTGTAGTGGTATGCATTAAGTGATTGCAACTTAAATTTGTCATTTCCACTGTTTGAAGATTTACTTTTGCTAGAGTAACTAATGCATGTAGTAACTGTAGTGCTATGTACTTATGTACTACGTGTTTGTACCAGTTGTTGTTAGATTAACTGTAGCTGTTTTTTAAATAGAATATATTACACGGCCCGCAGTAGCGGCCGTGTAGTTATGGTTAAGTTGCTAAACCCATAGGAAGACTACTTTTGGGGCAGTTTATAACTCCCCTTGGACCAATCCTTACCAAACTTTTCAAAAAAAGTATATGGCCCGCTCTGAATTATTTTGGCGAGTTGGGAGAGGTTTCGTGGAAGGAGGCAAAGTTATAGGGGGGACCTCAAACATTTTTTTTTCTCCAAAACTGAATGGGCAAAAACTTTGTGCACGCCTACAGGCCGAACGGCTGGACAGATTTTACCCAAATTTGCGGCAGGAGCGGGGGCTTGGTTCTGAAAGCGCGCTTTTGTGTGTTTGGTGGAAATGAAACCAGTACTTTTGTTGCAAATAACTGAAAGGTACGTCTAAAAAAATGCGTGATATCTGGCTCCGCTCCGCCGATCCATTTCCCTGTTTGCGTCACGGACAAAAGTCTCATTGGCTTGTAGTACGTCGTGATGTCGGCGAATATTGGACGCGGCTGGTGGTTGGCTAGAGGGAAGTGTGCTGTGCGTATACATTTTTGGGAAACGCCATCCGCCATCATGGTGTATTGGAGGACAGTGCGGCACCAGAAGGGTCTGGAAAACATGGTGGTGGGAAGAAGGGATGGAAAGGGTGGGGGAGTGACAAGTGGTACATCTGATATATCTCATTAGGTGGAAGAAGATGGTGGTGTGCCTGCAGTATCCGTGCATATTGCGCAAAATCGCAGATACCTCCACAGGCAACTACCTTGTGTGGTGAATGTAGGCAGTCTGCGTTACAGCACAATAGCTGGTTCAGTGACCTCTTTCCGTGGTGACTGATGGCAGATCAATGGCAGAAGGGGAGTGCATTGCACATGAACAATTTAACAAACAGTGTACTATGGTGTGTTGCGTGTGGTAAGGCCGTAGCCCCTTCGCTGCATGGGTGGAGGCCTTGCACCGACAACTATGTGCCCTGGTTGCAAGTAGGTTTCACATTGTTGCCTTGTGTGTGTGGTTTGTCAACATTGCATACACTGTTGGTTCCATGGGTGTGGGGATTGTTAGCACATCCTATAGTGTGTAGTCCATGGCTGGACCTGATGGAGTGAACAGTTCTGCAGTGTGTGCAGTGGGTGCAATTTTGAAGTACTGAGTGCATAGAAGTGGATAGGGTTTAACTGGATATTTTATGGGTTTGGGTAGTGTGCATTGCGCAGATTACTGACTACTGTACTGCACTTTGAAGTATTGGTTCTTTGCACATACTGGAGCGCTGGGAGGAAAGAAAGTAGTGCTACCTCTACTTAGTGGTGATGGGTGCTGCTCTGGGTGAATCTGGATGCTGAAAGCGTGGATGCTTTTGTAGAACTTAGAAGTGGTGGTGCTTTTAAATCACACGAGACGTGTACTCTGAGTGTGTAATGGTACATATGGAGTACTGTACAGAAATGACAGTCGTCGATGCAGACGTCTTGGATGTGTTTGGTGCATGCCTGTGTGACTAGTTGATAGTATTTAATGAGGGAGTACTGCAAAAAACAATAGTGCAAAGGGGAGAAGGACTGCCCTGCTTAACTAGGGCGCAGCCCTCGCTGTAGCTGGGAAAGCGCACATGCCACATTCTGCCCTTCTCAGCATGGTGGGCATGGAAATGGAAGTGTGGGGATTATCCAATCAGGTGTCGAGGGTGTGCTTCACAGCAAGGGGGCGTTACTATTTTTCCAATACTCTGTGTAGTGAGGTTGGCAGGGATGGAGAGACGCAGAGTGCTGATCGTGGGTGATACCTTTGTGCAAGATCTGCACAGGTATGCCGTGCAAAGAGACATTGCTGTTAATTTCGGGTTGGAAGGAGTGGAGGCTTTCTGGGGCACTCTCTATGAGTGCAGTCTTGATGGTATGGTTGACCTTTGCAGATGTGTGGCCTCTGTCTGTACTGTTGATGTTGTCGTTGTGCATTATGGAGCTGAACTTTTGGTGTACATGTCGTGTGGACGTTTGCTCAGTAACCTAAAGAAGTTGATGGAAGCAGTGATGCAGATTTTTCCCACTGGCAAGGTGGTTTTCTCAAGCATACCACCAAGAGGAGCATGGGACCATGCCGTTGTAATTTGTAATTTGTCCCCAGCCAGAGGTCGGAAGGTGTCTTATAAACAGAAGCATGTGTCTGTTTATGTGCAGTGCTGAGATGTTCTCCACGGGCTATGACATTATTAATGAGCAAAATGTGCATTGGTTCCATGCAAATGGCATTTGTTTAACCGCCATTGGCAATGCTGTCTTGTTTTACACTGTGCAAGAAGCGTTGAAGAGAATCCTGTAAAAATGTAAGGAGGAAAAGGAAACAGAAACTGAGATAAAGAGCAAAAACAAACAAGGTTCTGTGCAAGCACGTAAACATTATTTTTTAAACGCTCTTTTCAGAGCCACCACTACAGACGAAATCCCCTACCCTGGTTGAAATGCATTCCCCACTCCTGGCGAAGTGGATGAATGTGAATGCAGAAGTCTTGAACAGTTTCACTGAAATTTGAACTGGAGTTGCTGTCGATTCATACGACACTTGCAGTCTGAATGTGTAACGGTACATATCAAGTGTTGTACAGAACTGACAGTGTTAGATGCTGCCTTCTTGCCTGAGATTGGTGGATGTGTGTGTGACTATTTAACTGTACCCAATGAGGTAGGGGTGGGCAAAAAATTGAGGAAATGGAAGAAGGACTGCTCCTGCTTTACTGGGGTGCGGCCCTCGCAGTACTTGGGGAAGCGCATGTGCCACAGTCTGCGCTTCTCACCATGCTGGCCAATGGAAATGGGACGGTGGGGATTATCCAATCTGGTACTGAGGGTGTGGTTCACAGGAAGGGGCGGTAATACTTTTTTTCATTACTCTGCGTAGTGAGGAGGGCTGACATGGAGAAAGGCATTGTATTGATTTTGGGTGATGCCTTTGTGGTAGATCTGCACAAGTATGCCCAGGAAAGACATGTTGATGGTGATTGCGCTTTGGAAGGAGTGGATGCATTTGGTGCACTGTCCATGTCTGCAGTTTCAGCGTTATGCTTGACCTTTGCAGACAAGTGTCCAGTTTCGCTACAGTGCACGTTGTCGTCGTGCATTATGACGGCATGCATTTGGGTTACATGCCTTGTTCACGTTTGTTCCATCAACTGAAGAGGTTGATGAATGCAGCGAAGAGGCTTTTTCCCACTGCCCAGGTGGTTTTCTCTGCCATACACCAAGAAGAGTATGGGACTATCCTAATGTATATTGTTCCCAGCCAGAGGCTGGAAGGGGTCTCATCAACAGAAGCCTGAGTGATTTTTTGTCCGCTCGTGGGATGTCGTTCTACAACGACAGCATTCATTCTCCAAATGCGGTGTGTTTCCATGCAAATGGCATTTTCTTGTCCAGCATTGGTGATGCTCTTTTGTTTGCTCATCTACAGGTGTTGAAAAGTTTACTGTAAAAATGTGAGAAGAAAACAGAAAACCCTATGAAAATAAAGATGTTTCTCTACAAGCACTTAGAAAAAAAAAACAAAGGCTCTTTTCAGAGCCACCCCTACAGACGAAATCCACGAAATCCCCTACCCTGGTTGCAATGTATTCCCCCACACCCGCACACAGCACGAAAGCCACATCTGGGACTTTTGCAGATGGCGGGCATGGAAATGGAACTGTGGAGGCTAAGGGATTGCGCAATAACGTTTCTGGGTGTGGTGTGTACGCAGAGGACAGTTATACAGACCTAATAGTGTTACATGGAGAGCTCTTCAATGTGATTGGTGGATGCGTGTGTGACTATTTAACAGTACCCAATGAGGGGGTGCTGGAAAGAAGATAGTGGAAAGGGAAGGACTGTTTCTGCTTTATTGGGGCACGGCCCTCGCCGTATTTGGGGAAGCGCACCTGCCACATAATACCGTCTTCAGCATGCTGCCCATGGGAATGGGACAGTGGGGACTATAGGTATTGAGGGTGTGGGTCACAGGAAGGGGCATTAATCCTTTTCTCCATTACTGTGTGTAATGAGCCAGACTGATATGGTTGCCATTACTTGCAAAGGTAATGTAGCAAAGCAGGTTTGGTCCGGCATCAATTACAGCTCAAAGCAATGTGGCGTTTGTGATGTCATCTTTGATGTCATGGGTGTTAGTCCTTGCAGTGCACAGTGGTAGCGCGAGTTATGGTTACTTAGCTTACCATAACCGGCAAATTTCTGGGGTTTTTCGGTTTTACCTGTAACCATAACATCCCTGTAACAACGTACTTCAATTGAATTTTATACGTTTTTACTAGTGCAACTTAACCATAAAGTCCCTTTAACAACGTTTTTTCACACATATATATATATATATATATATATAAGAAACCGTTGAATTACAAAGGTCAAATGTTTCATTAACATAGGGGGGAAGTGGTGGGGTCATGTAGGGAGAGTGGGGCAGAGGAAAAGGCAAACAGGTGAAGTTAAAGCCGAGCTTCGAAGAGATCCGTGTCCAGGATGGCCTTTATTTTCATGGGCAGCCGAAGTTAATGGAGCGTGGCAAGTTGGGAGAAAGTGCTGAAGCGAGAGTGGTCATGGGACAGCGAGGATGGGTTGAGGTGGAGGAGAGGGATTAAAATGGTGATTAGTCAGAGGTACAATCAGACAGGTACAGAGGAGCAAGTGCATTGATAGCTTTGTAGACTATGAGAAGGAACTTCGAAAGGGAGCAGTTCTGCAGGGAGAGCCAAGAGCCAACCAGCATGGTGTTGCTTGATAGAAGTGGGAGAAGATTTGGTATGGCTGTACAGAGTGTGGGTAGCAAGTTGAGGACTTTGGGGGGAGGGAGGAAGAGTGAGAGGGAGGGAGCGAAGGAGGGAGGAGTATAGAGGATGGCTAAGGAGCAGGCTTCAGTAGTAATCGAGTTTGCTGAGCACGAGGGTGGAGATTTGAATTTCCGTAGGGTGGTAAAAATGGTTGCATTTTGTGAATGTTGTGTAGGTTTGTGCTGTAGAACCTCGAAGCGTCTCTTGTGCTCTGTGGAATTACCAATAAAGATCTCAGACCAAATAACCGGACAGACTCAAGGAATATGCCGAAGGACTACTTTATTCTCAGGTTAAATAAAGCAGGTTCAATTGACAAACATCAGACAGATGCACAAATGGTCTGTAGGGACAGTAGTGAACCCACCAGCCGGACCCTAAACAGATGGATGCCACCTATACAGATTTGCAACCTGGCTATTGAGAACCCACCAATTTAGGTTAGGCTGTCCGTGTCAGGCCAAGCAGCTCTCCAGCCTGTATATAAGGCACCATAAGGGTAAAAATCACCGAACCAATATTATGTACTAACTAAATATGTTGCCTTCTCTCTTCCCTCTTCATCTCTCCTCTCCCACCTTCTCAGAAATGATGTACATCATCACTATGCCCCTGTAAATAATTGAAAATGTAATGATTATGATTACAACTATACTCAAAAATGTATACGACACTGTATGAACTAATAACCACTGTCATAATGTATCACACTATGTTGCACCGATAATCACAAATGTATTGATTCAGCCTTGATAAAGACCCTGATACACGTGTTGGCTGACCACCTATATCACCTGAATAAAGAACACAAAACCCACTGAAAAACCAGAATCTTAATAGCATTTATTGAGCGCAAGGTACTGGAATAAACAGTACTATTGTTGTTTGGTCTAATTCTGTACTAGCTCCCATCCCCCTGAAGAGTAAAGCCTTCCCCCTGCCTGCACCTCCCTGAGAGGAAAAGGAAGGATCTCTGTTGGGCGGTGCCCTTTTCACCTTTATGATTGGGATCTGCTGGTTTAGTAGTAGTGTGGAGCTGAGTAGGAGGTGTATTCACTAGTCCTCCCTGTAGTCCTGCAGAGCAATACTCATTTTGTCACAGCCTCTTGTTCACATGCATCATACATACTATCAGTTGGATTTTCCAGGGCTACATACAATGAGTGGTTTATCGGACCGCCTATCTCTCGTGCCAGCCCAGCAAGTCTGGCAGAGGCATCAGATCACAGGGAGTCCTCCGGCTACGACTAGCTAGGGTACTACGGTGATAGTAATAAAGCAGATCACGCTATATCTTGTTGCTGCCTTGTGAAGACGCTCCACTGGCTCCTGAAACGGTGACTGTGGAGGAGACGAGTGGTTGTGGCATCCAGCTGTGCTCCTCTCTGACCTCTCTCTCTCATCTACTCCGTCCTGGCCATGACAGTTTAACTACATGGGAGGATTTCTCAAATGGTCAGTGGGAACGTGTGTATAAGATGGCATACAGTCACAGCGCCCTACCCTCCTGCTCAGAGCTCCTCTTGCTCGCATGTTTTCAGTCACCCACAGGTTCCTCGCTCAGTCACCCCCCACTCCCCCCTCGAGCGCAATCGCAGGCCATTCGCTCGCTACCCCTGAGACCGCAGGACCCCCTCTCGTTGTTCACGTCACTGAGCTCCGTGGTGTGCAGCCATCACATTCCCGGACCCCTCTTTGCTTGTCCTTCTCGGGGTGTTTACTAATACTCAGCCTGGTGGGGCCTAGGCTGTCTTTGGCCCCTCCTGTGACTCTCCTAGGGCATTCCTCTGGCCTTGCCCAGGCCTCTGTGGTGTCAGTCTGCTTTGGAGGCACTAGGAGCCTTACTCAGCCCCCCCCCTGCCCCTTCTTGTTAATGCCACCCAGTGGAGTAACTTTGCTGAAAATGTTGGGGGAGGGTGACATCTAAATGAAAGGGGCCCCCTGCCAAATGAGTGGGACAAAATGGTGTGCCGCAAAAGTTGCGGGGACAAATACCCTAGGTGACGCCCATGATGCCGCCTGGCCACTTGATGCCCAGCATTCTTGGGTCTTTGCTTGCCTTTGTTGGTCTCGTCACACTGGCACCACTGTGCTATCTGCATGCATCCTCCCTGTGGCCCTTACTGGGCCCTCCCTGCGCAGAGTCTCATTGTGCCTTCCTTCCTCTTGCCCTATTCAGCCCCCATGTAGACCTGGCTTGTTTGCCATGTCGCTGAGCTCCTTGGCGTCTGCCTCGCCCCTCCCTGGCCCCCTCTACTTGCCTTTCTTGGGCTATTAATACTGGGCGCAGTCCCCACGCTGTGACCCTCCCTACGCTCCCACGGTGTCAGTCTCTCTCTGGTCCCCTTTCATACCCCCCGCCACAGCAAACCCCACCCGCCAGACCCCTCCTCTGTCCATGTCACTGAGCTCCTTGATGTGCGGTGTCCACGTGCCCCCCCTAAGCCCCCCTAGTCTTTCTTAGGCTATATCAGTACTGGGTCCAATGAGCGCCCGGCTGGCGCGGCAGGGTATATTAAACCTCACATGTGGCCTGACAGTGTTTATGTCAATGAAAGAGGGCGGGGGTTGGTATTTATACACATACCCCGTCTTGGAGTATTTGTGTTGTGGGGCCTGTGAGGAGGGGGCTTGTTGGCACTGTGACCTTGGAGCTCTCCAAGTCTTCTATTCCTGCCAAACGTGGGCAGACTGGCAGGGACAGCTGCGAGGCCTGACAGGAGGGGGCGGGCCGGGGGCAGTGGAGGGGCTCCGTGAGACCACCTTGCTCCCACGGCAGCCACCCGCGCGTGCTTGGGTTCCACGCCGCTTCCTGGCCCCGCTGTTGGAGTTCTTGTGTCCACGTCGATGAGCGCCCAAGAGCTGGCGGTGAGGATTTAGCTCTCGGTGTGTGTGGGCCCTGTCTGCCTCCTGCCACCGCCCGTCAAGCATGCACGTGCCGCCACTGAGCTCAGTGCTGGCCCCTCGCTAGAGCCCCGGCTGTCGGGGCATCAGGCCGGTCGGCGAGGCTGCCCTCAACATTTGATATCGAGGGGCCGAGCTGATCAGGGCATCAAGACACTTTCGCCACTGTCACTGCAGTGCGCCTCCACCGCTGCAACAGGCGTGCTGTTCTACGTGAACCGGAAGGGCTGTACTGAGCGGGCTAGCAAGGCAGCCAAGCTATGCAGCGCAGATCAGGACGTTGAGCAAACTTGCCACCACTGCCCCAGCTGCACCACCCCGAGTAGGGCATCGGGCGATCCTGCACCGACGCAGCGTTGCCACCCTTGGCACGGAATTGGGTGTGCCTCCACCCCTGCAGTCTCCGTGCTACCCCGATCAAGAAATTAGGCGAGTCTCCACTGACACAGCTGCGTTCCACAGATCTGGACGCTAGGCGAGTTTACATCCATCCCAGGTTGAGGTGTGGACACGTGCTCCATCTCTGGCACAGCCATACTACTTCCCTGAACAGGGTAGTAGGCGAGCCTCCTCTGGGCTGCCTAGGTTAGGGTTTTGGACGAGCATTCCCGGGGCTGAGATGGGTCAGGACCAAACCAAGCAGCAAACGGAGAAGGGGCTGGAGCTCTACCAGTCCAACCAGACGGATCGGGCCCTGCAGGTGTGGATGAAGGTGCTGGAGAAGACTGTGGACCCCGCGGGAAGGTTCCGCGTCTTAGGCTGCCTCATCACTGCGCACTCTGAGATGGGCCGCTACAAGGACATGCTGAAGGTAAGGGAGACAGACCCGTGCCCACCTGAGAAGAGCCGAGGGCTTGATCAGACGAGGGCACCCAGGGAATAGTTGCCCAGGGGCCGGGGGGGGGCAGCGGATGGTAATAATAGGCAACTACGGTAGGGCACAAGGCACCCAGAGGATGGTAGTGCCAGGCAACCGGGCGCTCCAGTGGGGGTACAATTGGGCATCACAGCATAGGAAGTGGGCGAGCTGGGATAAGCATTTGGCAGTTACTGTCATAATGGTACGACTTAGCCCTAAGATGGTAACAGCTGCAAAATGGTGTGAGGACTGGGTATATGATAGCAGTGCCTGGCAAATGTCTATCTGATACCTATACTCAACCCAAAATGGCTGGCTTTGCCAAGGGATGCTTTTTACAGGGCCTTAGTGCAAAGATAAGCATACTGCTTTTAAATTAAGCGTTTGAAAGCAAACCTGATTAAGACATTTTATGACACAATCCCCGCATGTATAGCTGCAATTAAGCTATTAACTCTCAGAAGACTGGCTTGAAGTAACACTGGCAGGCCCTCACTGCTTAACGTTTAATGTTACTGCTTCATAAAGCTAGGTCAGAGAGATCCCGGGGGATGTGTTTTGGGGAGGGGGGGAGCCAGCAGTGGGCGGGAATGGTCGTAGGGATTAGGATGTCCATGGGCAGTCAGTGGGTAAATAGCCAAATACTACTAGTGGGCTGTGTGTCCCTCACCAGGTTTGGACTGGAAACCAAAAGAGGCCCTGGAAATAATGTTCAAAGTGGCCCCATATTGCACATTTTCAGCAAACCCCAAACCTTTCGTATGAGAACATTTGGACACACAATAGCTTATCACACATAAGAGGTGTGGGTGCAGAGGCCAACCGGGAAATCTCCAGAGTTCCCTGTAGGTCAGCCCAGCCCTGCTCCTCACATCCTATCTCCCTCCTAGTTGTACTCCACAGCAATAGATTCGGCTTATAAGTGACGCTTTTGCATGTCATGATAGTGCACATAACTGTATACGTGTGGGTGTGTGTATATATATATGTACACACACGTCTCTCTGTGTGTATGTATCGTGGACATGTATATATGCATAGACACACCTCCCTCTCCCCTCCTACTGCCATCCTGTGTTGGCCAAACCCAACACAACATCTCCACTGTGTGATAGAGTGGTGAACGGGACAGAGTGCCCGGTCACTGCAGTGTGACATGCTAAGCAGACAGACTCCGAACCTGTCCAGGAAGGGCCCAGCCGCATCCATTGATCCCGCCATGCAAAAGAGCTAGACCCTCTAGGTTCCATACCATGCCCCACCCTACCTCCTACCCCACCACCCTACTGTCTGTTGACCTTCCCCATTCATTCTGCCACCTCTCCCCATCTTGCCACTAGTTTCCTAGCACTGATACTCTTTTTGCCTGTGGGCCTGGTCGCCCCAGTGGTTCACATACCTTCCTCCTCTTCCCACACATCAGGACTTTCCCCTACCGCTGACCGGTCTCACCCGATGCCACACCTCTGCTCCCCGCTGACACATGTCAGCTCACTAACTGGTGAAGGCCCGCAACTCCAGGTGCCAGCACTATGTTCCGTGCACCCTTAATGGCTTTGCCCACAAAGAGCAGGGCACTTCTGCTTCTATGGGACTTCACCACCCAGCAGGTGCAGAATGTTCCCCTCCGAAAGAACCATTTTCGTGTGATATTTCAAACATTGTGGTAAACATGTCATGCTCGTCAACCTTTCGATTAAACAGTTCAATGACAACATGCCCTTCATGTGTAAAATCCCACTGCACCTTCTGAACCTAACACATTATAATACTGAGAGGTGATGGCTGCCTCTGTTGTGGACTGATGACACTTCTTTTTTGGTGGGAAAAAATAAAAGCATTTGGAAAATGAGGGAAAATTATTTTACCCAACATCAAATCATTTAGTTCAAGAAAAGATGCACAGTTTAGGACCCATATTTCTGGTCATAAAGTTCACAACTTGGCAATTAATTGCCTTTTTTAACATTGCTATAGCACTCCATAGAAAGCATTAACATATTTAACAGTTGTGAAAGATGCAACAGACAGGGGAAAATAATTGCCCAATATCACACACGTTTGGAGAAGTAGTGAAACTGAGATTATAATCAATGGTATTAGATCACCAAACTCTTCAGGGACTTGGAAGAGTCATCACACTCTTAGAAACTCTTAGAATAGAAATAAAATATCAATCAATCACACAACCGGTGGCCCATCAATGACCTCACAAGAAGGGACATTCAAAGATACCCAAATGGTGGCTCAGTGTATGCTTTCAAAACAATATTTAATGCAGACTGTGGCCTTTTAATAAACAATGATTGATAAAGGCCACAAAAACACAGCTTTTAAAAATAACACAAGTGAAAAGGACATTAATGGGCTTCCTTACAAGTTTTGCGGTGCAGGGAAAAAGTGGAGGGAATTCCGTTTACCGCCCATGGATTTACCGTGCAGTAAATCTGCCGAATTTTGGAGAAAAAGTTGCAGATTCACCTCCAGCTTTTTGCTGCCAAAAATCAGTGGATTTACCGCACAGTAATTCTGCTTGTGGTAAATTCACCAAAAATCCCCATCGAATCCCATGGACTCCAAAAATGGGAAATGAAACCACCCTACAGCCACTAGTAATCCCGTGGTAGCTCCACGGGACTAAGTGGTGGAAACGGTAATCAAGTTTGGCAGTAATTCGGCAGATTTACCATCGAATTACCACCAAACTCGTAATGAGATCCAATAATTACAGTTCAGTAATCAGATTGGTATAATCACTGGAGTGCACAACCACCACAATCTGTGTATGTACATATGTGTGTCCTGTTGTTTTTTGTAGTGCAAATCCAGCAGCTGTGAAGCAATGGGGCACTCTATAACAAGGTGATACAGTAACTAGGGTGCAATAATATGGGTGCAGTTAGAAGTATACGATAGTAAGGGTAAGCTTGGAGGACATGTGCAACATAATAGTAACAATTGCTGCACTGAAAGTATACCAATTATTATTACCAAGATCTGGTACCAATGCCTACAATTTAGCTACTAGCTCATGTCTCTCCTCTCTAGTCTTTTTGATGTGATGCTGCTTTTTTTATTGGTTTCAGTGATTGCCTCAAGACTAGACTGTTTTGTTCCAATGGGGATGCCTGGATTTGAACTGGGATGCTCTGGCTCTAAATCCACAACTTCTCTGCTAGGGTGCATCTGCTCTATGTCCTATTCTCCTCAGTCCTTTTTTATTTAAAGCAGCACATGATACTGAGTTTCGGTACATGTCACTATTTGGCAGATAAGTTAACCAGAGGACAGGGAACCAGTTATGTGCACAAGATCAAATAATTGTGGTCAATTGGTGAAACCAGGATTATAATCCATATCTTCAGGTTTCAAAGTCTGCAGTTCAGCCATTAAACTACAGCCATCTTCTCGTGGGCATCCTTTTTACATTTATAAAGTAGTTTTACTTTGGTGTCTAGCTTATTTCTAAGCGCTTCCATATTTAGCAGATAAGCAAACAGAAGGCAGAGGCATACATTGATTTGCCCAAGATCACTGAAGTGTGGTCAAGTGGAGAATCCAGGATTGGAACCCAGACATAATGGGCCCAATGTTGCCAAATTACCCTCTGTACCTCTTCTTTTGCACTTTATTGTTTCCCTTATGTGTCTCCCTTGCCCTCCTTTTGCCTCTGCTCAACTTTATTTTATTTCCTGCCCTGTGCCTGGGGCCAGTGGGGAAGTGTGGTGAGATGGTAGACATATGTGTGTGGAAATGGATGGATGGTGGCACATTGTCTGTCAGGATCGGGGTCTGGACGTGCCTGTAAAAGGTGGGTGACCCAGGGTGAGGATGCATGTTTGTGATCATGTGGGGATGTACTAAATGGAGAGCGGCAAGACGATAATGTTATGCATGTATGGGAGAGCGCGTGTAATGGGCAAAAGTGTCCCTGGGGTGGGCTGGGTGGCCCGATATGTGTGTTTGGGGCTGTTATTGAAGTCTTTTCTCTGAGGGGTTGATAAGGATGACGGGTGGGGCTATTCTGTGGGATTATGGGGGTCGGCGGCAGGGATCGACCCACCAACTGTTACTTCAGGCCACTCACTTGATCCCCATGTCACTGTCTTTGCGAATCCTGGTTAAGTGATCACAGGAACAGGTCCAAACCAAAAATAAAGAGGGCTTTGATGAGATCCTGGATTAGTTTAGCAAGATCCCAGCGCTGATCCCTCTACTAGCACGTCATCAGCTCCCTGGCGGCTGCTGCTGAGTGCAAGGGTGGGGAGAAAAGCTGGAACACCCTTGTTCCCTGCCTCACTGTGCAAGCGACATATTGCCAATGTGGAGGGAAAACCAAGTAGGAGCAGAGGTGAGGGGAAGTGTTAGCCAATTCCCCTCAACCTGAGAGACCCCCAGCACTTTTGCTGGACTCTGGGATTTTTTTATCTGTTTATCTGAGTAAGTGGGGCTTTTCCTCGCTGACTCATTTTATTTTGTGCTCGGACTTCGGAATATTACTTTACTGCTACTGTTATACTTTTTACTTTAATGGAGTCAGACATTCCTCCATGTATTTGATCTGTGTTGCAGCACCCAGAACCCTATAAGCCGTGTTGCAGAGGAGCCCATTGGGCTTCCCATTTTATTTTATATTATTTTCCCATGATAACGACTGTTCTCAAGGATACTAGGATACTGTGTACCTTACTTACCTTTTGTTTTGTGAATCAACACACACCACCTTAGTTGGGGTGCTGAGGGGTAACGCAGTAACTCCTCTCCAGCTGTTCGTGTAACTTTTTATTGACAGTAACAGACACACCTAAATGGCTGGTGGCAGTGGATACATTTTTCTACCATTTGTGTTAGTTACTCGCAGGCTGTTTTCACAGCTGAAGTACAGCACCCTTGGGTGACCATTTTCCCAGTATGACCCCAGTCTTCTTTTATATGCATTTTTCATTTGTATGTTGCTTCTTGGCCCTTCGTCTGCCAATCCAGGTGAAGGTGGGTCCAGTTTGAGATTTTCCTTTGGTGGATTTCCTTTGTGAAGCCCGCCAAGTCTCCTGTGTGTACGCTGAGGCAGGAAGTGAGGGAGGAGTCTGAAATATTGCATGCCTTTGTCTGAGAGTATGTCTGGCTGCAACCAGTTTGAACTGGGAGGCTGGCTGTCCTGCAAGGATAGCCAGCACCAGGTGATTGACAGGTTCATAGGATTGAATGAATGGGCTCCTGCATAAAAGACAAGGCTTTTGGGACAGAAGGCTAAGTCGACCACTGGAACAGAAGCTCTGAAGAAGATGACCAGAGATGCCTGCAGCACCTCCAGTAACCGCAGAAGCACAGCTGAAGTACAGCTGCTGTCTTGAAAAGGGAAGCTCCGCCAAGGACAACTTCCTCCTTTGGGCTAGTAGACACAACCAGCCCCAATACCACCATGGATTTGAGCTGTCCCCCAACATCCTATGACCTTCCAGGGCTGCAGAACCCTATACCCAGGGTACCTCAACCATCTTGGAGTGCATCATCTTCTAATTGACAAATCTCACTGGAACTTCGGTGGCCTCCATGTACACCTCCAGAAGCAAGAATCCTCTCCCGAGAGTCCCCTCACTAGAGTGCAGGACCAATAAATGAGAAGATTCCAACCAGTGGTGAGTGTTCGCTCCTGGTGCTGATAATAAGGTGCCAGAACCACTCACTGATGCGGGAGTAGGAAGAACTCCTTCCTGGCAACTCCCTCTCTTGACTACTGCTGCAGGAGCCCATCCATGGTCCCCCTTTCATCACAACGACCAAGGACTAGGATACCGAGTTTGCAGCCGTGCATCAGAAAAGCATCCAGCTACATCATCTTCTGCACTCTCAAGATACTGTGGAGCTCGGGGTAAACTTACCTTGAGCCATTTGTGTCACTCCTTTGTTCTGGGAGTACAGTTTTTGCTGTTTGAGTGTTCACCCAAATCCAGTCGCCGAGACCCAACAGCTTGTGCCTCTACCGTAAGGCTTCTCCAAGCTCCTGTGCCCTTTCAAAGAACTATTAAATTGCTACATGCCTGTACTAAGAGGATTTTGATCAGAACTGTTGCATTCCTCTTGACGTTGGCATTTCTGATTCCCCTACAGTCAATCTTCCATTCCTACTGGCTTTGGCGCTGCTTGTTTCCGTCCAAAAACGGAGCTAAAGGTATCATTTATAGTTAGGGAAATAATGCCTAAACTTTACAAAGAATTGCTACAGTGTTGCCTACCTGTTAATGTTGCTTCTTTACATTCTTGACCTACTTATAACACAGTAATGCAGAGTTAATTCAAGTTGTGTTTTTACTTACATGGCTGCAATCACTCCATGTGTAAATAGAAAAGTACATGATCATTTACTCACCTGCTATATTTCTTCTTATTATCCGGATGTGCATTTGATGTTCTTAGTTGATACAGTATTTCTTTAGTTACGTGTTGCCTTGTATATATATAAAATAAATATCTATTTTTGCTATAACTTTAAGTGTGTAAGTGCTTCTTTGGATCTATGTATGTTCTGATTTCTGTGTACTGATTTACAGCTCACATTCCTCGTCCTAAAATAAGCCTGGCTGCTCTGCCATTCTACCAAGCGCGGGTAGGACAGGCCTATATTAGAAGTTGGACTTTAGAAAAACCTACCTTACAGGAGGCACTCCGTGTCCTCATAATCAGGAGCCAGAACAATGAACACACAGCCTCTATCCAGATAAGTACACGGATGTGTGTATGCAGGCATGCAGAGGGTTTGGGGGAGCAGGTGTCAAGCAATACCTTATGTATGGTGACTGGGCATTTGGGGCTGGATCATTTGAGGTGGCGCTTAGCATATGATGGCAGCAACTTGGCATGTGAGGCTGCATCCTATGTGCAGTGACTATACCTCGAATATGAGGCATTAAGTACAACTGAATAATGTTACTAGGGCATTTGGGTCTGCATTTGACATATGATGGCAGCATCTGTACATGTGAGGCTGTCCCATACATGTTGCGATTAACCTCTGGGTATGAGGCCTTATGTGCCGTTGGATGACATTACTGGGGCATTTGAGACAGCACAGGGCATATGATGGCAGGACCTGGACATTTGAGGCTGTCCCATCCACGTGTGGTTGGCTACACCTGACTGGCATTGGGCAGTATTACAAGAACATTTGAGGCTGAATTTGACATATGATAACAGTGCCTGGACATGTGAGGCTGTACTTTGTAAAGGGTGTCTATACAAGGGATATGAGATATGAACTGGCATTCAACAGCATTTCTAAGGAATTGGCGGCTGCACTTGGCATATGCTGGCAGTACCTTAACGCGTCAGGTTGTACCTTCAATATTATAGTTACACCTGGAATGTGAGGCTATCGCAAGCATGTACCTGCTTATAGGAAGCTACACGTAGCATCGTTTGGCAGCACCTGACCATGCCGGGCTGTATTTAGCATATGACTACACCTGGCATGCAAGGCTATGACCTGCAGGCGATGGCAGTAACAGGGCCAACCCATGGATTATCAAGGCAGCACTATGCATACAATATGGTTGGTAGCTAAAATAATCGTTTGATGGCTTTATCATATGGTTGTTATGTTATTAAATGTAAGCATATTCACACGTGCTTACATCCACAACATCACTTCCTGCGATGTAAGCAGGGTCTAAGGTCATAACATTTAATTTCCCAGGATATTCTTGAAGTCAAATGTCATGTTGCTGGCATTTCACTGTGATGTCATCATGTGCAATGTCACTTATTCTGTGCATTTTAGGGAGAAGACCTGCCCCTTTAAGAGTTGTGAGTCTTGCAGAGCAGAGCAGAGGGGCTCTGTAGGCAGGGCATTTATTGGTGAGAAGGGTACCTGAAGATGCATCCAGAGAATGTGTTCCCGACTTGCCCTGCCAATGTCTGGAGCAGCTGGTTTACAGGGGGTGTCTTATATGTGGATTGTGGTACATTTAATAATGCACCCAGTGGCCGGCAGGCCCATCTGGGTACAAACCCACCAACACCAGTGTGCAAAACACAGAGTGCTGTCTGAGCAGGAGTTTAGCTGATCTGACTTTCATGGCGGAATCCATTCGCCAGAGTTCCCAACATTTCCAAAAATCTGGGTGCTTCCCTCTAGCAGAAGGAAACGTGTCACTCCTACCCGGCATTGCTGTATCCCTAATAAAACCATCGGTTATTGTACTTTTTTTTATTGCAGTACTACTTGATCCCTCTCAAGCTTATTGGCAGGTTGGCTGCATTTTGGGTGTGAGGGTGGTACATTATAGGTCCACGATTCCGCTTGTTTGTTATTTTCTAGTGCAAACTAAACTTAATCCATTTAAGATGATCTGCAATTGGGCAGTTCCAGGGTGCAGGATGAAAAATGTATTAGAGGCAAGCACTCAACTCATTGGATTACCTCCTTCACTTTCTGCATACTGTGTAAAAAGAAGGCAATTTCTGAACTGTACACAAGTGCATACAGATACAATAGTTTCGCAATTTGCAGTGGTAAACAGAGAAAGACACACTAAAGCGAACTGCAGACACAGAGATCACACACACCCACACACAGACACGCATACGGAAATGCCGTTACATGCACAGTAATAATTTCGAAGATGTCTGTCCTGGCAAGTGTTATTTTAGAAAATGTTTACTGTTCTTGTTTCAAGGGATAACACTTACGCTCCTGCAAGAACAGCTTGTGGTGGTGGATGCTCGCACTGTACAAGAATTCATACCTTTGAAAAATGAATGTGACCAAAGAAGGCTAGCCCCACAATGCTCCTCTTTATACAGAGTGAGCTTTATTTAAACCGGTAATTATTGCCCACCACGGGGAACAAAGGGGTTACATACATTCGATGGTATCATGCATATACTGTCAGTTTATCGCAGGGGCAGTGCGTCCATAATAGGCAAAGGAGTGTCAACCCTCCCATGCTGGAAGAGCCGCCAAACCAACCCAGTAAAAACCACTTAGTGCTCCCTCAGCTTGGCAACTGAGGGAACACTTCTGGGCTGGCTTTAACTGTGAAAGAGAAATGTTGTTTCATTTTGAAAGTTTGTGTGCCCCAGTGCACATGACCAATGATGGGTCTTGCAAGGCCAGGGGCATTTTGCTTCCCCGCCTTGCATGGCCCCTTGGGGATGCAGGATAGGGGACTGCAGCTCTGAATGTGCATCGGGGGTATTCCTGCACCTCCTCACATATTCAGAGCACTCCAGCTCATCTGCTCATGGGCAGGGAACAGAAAAATCACCCTGCTTCCCTTTTCCTGTTTGTGCTGTGCTGAAGCTAGATAGAGGAGGGCTGTTGTAGCCTATCGAGAGGCAGAATAGATTCTGTGGTTAAGAAATAAAAAATGTGTATGTGTGCATGACTACATGTGAATGAATGGGGGTATGTTGTGTGTGTGAATGAGTGAGTGTATGTTATGAGTGCACGGGTAAAAGAGAGTTATGAATGGTGTATGGGTACGAAAGTGAATACACATGGGAGTTTTATTGATGGTGTATGCATGCTGAATGAATGTGTTTGGTTGTTTCTGCATTGGGGATTGGGCCCCTCATTTGGGGGAGGGTGGTTATTAATGTTTCAAATATGATAAGTGTTATTATGTGGATAGACTGGCCTATATTGCTGCAGCCACTCTGTTTACATTTTCTGATTCTTGCGTGGGCACATTACACTGAGCATCAACGTTAAAGCAAACATAATACGTTTGTTACATGGTTAGACTTGCTATATTGCTGCAGCCAGCCTAGTGATGCTTTCTGACTCGGGTATGTCTTTATTTGCTGTGCATCAAGGGTAAAGCAAACATGATAAGTGCTTTTGTGTGGCAAGTCTGGCCTACATTGCTGTGGCTAGGCTGTTTATATTTCCATATTTCCATACTCTGGCATTTTTTTTTTTTACTTTGAATTAAGGTTAAAGAAAACATGATACATGTTATTATGTGACTAGACTTGCCTACATTGCTGCAGCCAGTTGTGTTAAATTTTCTTACTGTGGCATGCTGGACATCAATGGTAAAGCAAACATGATAAGTGTTGTTATATGCTATGTTATGTGCTAGAATGGCCTACTGTGCTGCAGTCAGTTTGGGTACTTTTTATGAATCTGGTAGAACATTATTTATTGGGAATCAAAGTTCACGCAAACATGATTAATGTTGTTATGTGACAAGCCTGGCCTACATTGCTGCAGCCACTCTGGGTACATTTTCCTTCTCTGGCATGGTATTTGTTACTGGGCATAGCATTATTATGTGGCTTGACTGGCCAATGTTGCGTCAGACAGTCTGGTTTCATTTTCTTACTGTAGCATGGCATTTGTTTCTGGACATCAATGGTAAAGCAAACATGATAAGTGTTCTTATGTGCTAGAGTGGCCTACTTTGCTGTGGCCAGTTCAAATACATTTTCTGAATCTGGCATAGCATTATCAAATCTCAAGCGAACATGATGTGTTGTTATTTGGCTTGCCTGGCCTACAATAACAATGCTGCGGCCAGTCTTGTTACATTTTCTTACTGTGGCATGGCATTTTTTGCTGGACATTTATTTGTTTATTTTGCATTTTTAAAGTGCTCACACAGTCCGCAGGCATCAAGGCGCTGTTACAGGAATTGTTTGTTTTCTTAATTGCGTAATGGTTTTTTTGTCTTAGTTGCGTATTTATAATGCGCTTAAACACCCAGAGGTTTCTAAGCGTGGACCCGAGGATCGAACCTGTGTTGCTTAGTCTCGTCTTGCTTCCAAGGCGTGCATGTTGCCGCTGAGCTATCCTCCCAGGACAACATGAATGGTAAATCAAATATAAGTGTTTATATGTGCTAGACTAGCCTACTTTGCTGCAGCCAGTTCGGGTACATTTTCTGAATCTGGCATAGCATTATTTACTGGGAATCAAAGTACAAGCAACATGATAAGTGTTATGTAGCTAGCCTGGCCTACATTGCTGCAGCCAGTCTGGTTACATTTTCCTTTTGTGGCATGGTATTTGTTACTGGGCATAACATTATTATGTGGCTAGACTGGCCAATGTTGCTGCAGACAGTCTGGTTGCATTTTCTTACTCTGGTATGCCATTTTGTGCTGGTCATCAAGGTTTAAGCAAACATGACAAGTGGTATTAGATGGCTAGACTGATTTACATTGCTGCAGTCAATCTGGCTATGTATTCTTACTGTGGCATGCCATTTTTTTTTACCCTGATTCAACATTAAAGTAAACATAATGAGTGGTATTAAGTAGGTAGAACTGCCTACATTGGTGTAGCTAGTCTGGATATATGTTCTAACTGTTACATGGCCTTTTGTACTGGCAAGACCAACAGGAGTAAGTTCTTCTATGGTAATAATGGCATATACTTGTGCAGCCTACAAGGAAATGTATGGGCACAGCCAGCATGAACATGCTTTTTATACTGGCATTTATTGTGGGCAAAGGCATAATGAAAATGAGTTGGAAAATGCGCCTCTGAACTTTGGTGACTTGTCTCTAATGGAATTTTTAATGTACAATCATACAAACCGTTTGCAAACTGTGTGGCTTTTTGCAAAATGTTTCATAGAAAGTATGCTGACAAATGCATCATTTTACCCCACTATTTGAAAATACAGTCTCGGGGAGAGTCACCCTGAACTCCATGTAGGTTAATTCGGGCTCCCCTGCTACGTTTGGTCACTCCTACTTATTTGAGGCAATAATGTACGCCCCTCTAATTAAACAAATCACCAGCTGCCACTGATATGCTTTCCCCCTCATGTACCATCATGTACCACCAGGCCAGATCGAAGACACTAGCCCTCTTTTCAGCGAGTGCTTTTTGATTTCGTGCAACCCATGGCGGCTCTTCTGTACCTCGCTGCAGAAATCAGGGAATGACAGAATCTTCTTCCCCCCGAAAGAACAACGGGAACTGCTTTCAAGTCAAGTTCTCTTTGTTCAGGGCTTCAAAGCTCTGCAACGCCCACCCCCTGATTGGATCGATTCGCTGCTGGCCGCTGGTTGGTGGTAGACAAATATGGCTTATTGAGTTTTACTGGTGTCGAGGTTCTGGTTTGAATTCAGTTTCGAAAAACACCTGCATCCTTTCCAAAAGGTCTTATCCTTCACCTGGCTCCAGCATGCCAAGCACAGGTTAGGTACTCGAGTATTATTTTCCAGCCATTCAACTGTATTTTGAGGATCCATGACTGACGAGGCTTATATTCACAACAGCACAAGCCTCTTTTTCTGTGTTTTAATTTGTATGCGCTCTTTGATTCGAATTGATTCCCCATTGCTTTTATTCTAGACTCGATGTTGCATGAGATGTTCTTTGAAGGTCACAGAGGGCTCCCTTCATGAAAGAGCCACCAGTCAATGGGCCTGTGTCATCCCGTGTCATCAGAAAGTGCCCTGCGTGAAGGAGTCACCAGTCAATGGGCCTGTGTCATCAGAAAGTGCCCTGCGTGAAGGAGTCACCAGTCAATGGGCCTGTGTCATCAGAAAGTGCCCTTCATGAGGGAGTCCCCAGTCAATGGGCCTCGTGTCATCAGAAAGTGCCCTTCATGAGGGAGTCCCCAGTCAATGGGCCTCGTGTCATCAGAAAGTGCCCTTCATGAAGTAGTCACCAGTCAATAGGCCTGTGTCATCCTATGTCATCAGAAAATGCTCTTTCTGAGGGAGTCCCCAGTCAATGGGCCTGTGTAATCCTATGTCATCAGAAAGTGCCCTTCATGAGGGAGTCCCCACTCAATGGGCCTGTGTCATCCTGTGTCATCAGAAAGTGCCCTTAATGAGGGAGTCGCCAGTCAATGGGCCTGTGTCGTCCTGTGTCATCAGAAAGTGCCCTTCATGAGGGAGTCCCCAGTCAATGGGCCTGTGTCATCAGAAAGTGCCCTTCATGAGGGAGTCACCAGTCAATGGGCCTGTGTCGTCCTCTGTCATCAGAAAGTGCCCTTCATGAGGGAGTCCCCAGTCAATGGGCCTGTGTCATCAGAAAGTGCCCTTCATGAGGGAGTCCCCAGTCAATGGGCCTCGTGTCATCAGAAAGTGCCCTTCACGAGGGAGTCCCCAGTCAATGGGCCTCGTGTCATCAGAAAGTGCCCTTCATGAAGTAGTCACCAGTCAATAGGCCTGTGTCATCCTATGTCATCAGAAAATGCTCTTTCTGAAGGAGTCCCCAGTCAATGGGCCTGTGTAATCCTATGTCATCAGAAAGGGCCCTTCATGAGGGAGTCCCCAGTCAATGGGCCTGTGTCATCCTGTGTCATCAGAAAGTACCCTTAATGAGGGAGTCGCCAGTCAATGGGCCTGTGTCGTCCTGTGTCATCAGAAAGTGCCCTTCATGAGGGAGTCCCCAGTCAATGGGCCTGTGTCATCAGAAAGTGCCCTTCATGAGGGAGTCACCAGTCAATGGGCCTGTGTCGTCCTCTGTCATCAGAACGTGCCCTTCATGAGGGAGTCCCCAGTCAATGGGCCTGTGTCATCAGAAAGTGCCCTTCATGAGGGAGTCCCCAGTCAATGGGCCTCGTGTCATCAGAAAGTGCCCTTCATGAGGGAGTCCCCAGTCAATGGGCCTCGTGTCATCAGAAAGTGCCCTTCATGAAGTAGTCACCAGTCAATAGGCCTGTGTCATCCTATGTCATCAGAAAATGCTCTTTCTTAGGGAGTCCCCAGTCAATGAGCCTGTGTAATCCTATGTCATCAGAAAGTGCCCTTCATGAGGGAGTCCCCAGTCAATGGGCCTGTGTCATCCTGTGTCATCAGAAAGTGCCCTTAATGAGGGAGTCGCCAGTCAATGGGCCTGTGTCGTCCTGTGTTATCAGAAAGTGCCCTTCATGAGGGAGTCCCCAGTCAATGGGCCTGTGTCATCAGAAAGTGCCCTTCATGAGGGAGTCCCCAGTCAATGGGCCTGTGTCGTCCTCTGTCATCAGAAAGTGCCCTTCATGAGGGAGTCCCCAGTCAATGGGCCTGTGTCATCAGAAAGTGCCCTTCATGAGGGAGTCCCCAGTCAATGGGCCTCGTGTCATCAGAAAGTGCCCTTCATGACGTAGTCACCAGTCAATAGGCCTGTGTCATCCTATGTCATCAGAAAATGCTCTTTCTGAGGGAGTCCCCAGTCAATGGGCCTGTGTAATCCTATGTCATCAGAAAGTGCCCTTAATGAGGGAGTCGCCAGTCAATGGGCCTGTGTCATCCTGTGTCATCAGAAAGTGCCCTTCATGAGGGAGTCCCCAGTCAATGGGCCTGTGTCATCAGAAAGTGCCCTTCATGAGGGAGTCACCAGTCAATGGGCCTGTGTCGTCCTCTGTCATCAGAAAGTGCCCTTCATGAGGGAGTCCCCAGTCAATGGGCCTGTGTCATCCTGTGTCATCAGAAAGTGCCCTTAATGAGGGAGTCGCCAGTCAATGGGCCTGTGTCGTCCTGTGTCATCAGAAAGTGCCCTTCATGAGGGAGTCCCCAGTCAATGGGCCTGTGTCATCAGAAAGTGCCCTTCATGAGGGAGTCACCAGTCAATGGGCCTGTGTCGTCCTCTGTCATCAGAAAGTGCCCTTCATGAGGGAGTCCCCAGTCAATGGGCCTGTGTCATCAGAAAGTGCCCTTCATGAGGGAGTCCCCAGTCAATGGGCCTCGTGTCATCAGAAAGTGCCCTTCATGAGGGAGTCCCCAGTCAATGGGCCTCGTGTCATCAGAAAGTGCCCTTCATGAAGGAGTCACCAGTCAATGGGCCTGTGTAATCCCGTGTCATCAGAAAGTGCCCTTCATGAGGGAGTCCCCAGTCAATAGGCCTGTGTCATCCTGTGCTATCAGAAAGTGCCTTTGGTGAGGGAGTCCCCAGTCAATGGGCCTGTGTCGTCAGAAAGTGCCCTTCATGAAGGAGTCACCAGTCAATGGGCCTGTGTCATGGGAAAGTGCCCTTCATGAGGGAGTCACCAGTCAATGGGCCTGTGTCATCAGAAAGTGCCCTTCATGAGGGAGTCCCCAGTCAATGGGCCTCGTGTCATCAGAAAGTGCCCTTCATGACGTAGTCACCAGTCAATAGGCCTGTGTCATCCTATGTCATCAGAAAATGCTCTTTCTGAGGGAGTCCCCAGTCAATGGGCCTGTGTAATCCTATGTCATCAGAAAGTGCCCTTCATGAGGGAGTCCCCAGTCAATGGGCCTGTGTCATCCTGTGTCATCAGAAAGTGCCCTTAATGAGGGAGTCGCCAGTCAATGGGCCTGTGTCGTCCTGTGTCATCAGAAAGTGCCCTTCATGAGGGAGTCCCCAGTCAATGGGCCTGTGTCATCAGAAAGTGCCCTTCATGAGGGAGTCACCAGTCAATGGGCCTGTGTCGTCCTCTGTCATCAGAAAGTGCCCTTCATGAGGGAGTCCCCAGTCAATGGGCCTGTGTCATCAGAAAGTGCCCTTCATGAGGGAGTCCCCAGTCAATGGGCCTCGTGTCATCAGAAAGTGCCCTTCATGAGGGAGTCCCCAGTCAATGGGCCTCGTGTCATCAGAAAGTGCCCTTCATGAAGGAGTCACCAGTCAATGGGCCTGTGTAATGGGAAAGTGCCCTTCATGAGGGAGTCACCAGTCAATGGGCCTGTGTCATGGGAAAGTGCCCTTCATGAGGGAGTCACCAGTCAATGGGCCTGTGTCATCAGAAAGTGCCCTTCATGAGGGAGTCCCCAGTCAATGGGCCTCGTGTCATCAGAAAGTGCCCTTCATGACGTAGTCACCAGTCAATAGGCCTGTGTCATCCTATGTCATCAGAAAATGCTCTTTCTGAGGGAGTCCCCAGTCAATGGGCCTGTGTAATCCTATGTCATCAGAAAGTGCCCTTCATGAGGGAGTCCCCAGTCAATGGGCCTGTGTCATCCTGTGTCATCAGAAAGTGCCCTTAATGAGGGAGTCGCCAGTCAATGGGCCTGTGTCGTCCTGTGTCATCAGAAAGTGCCCTTCATGAGGGAGTCCCCAGTCAATGGGCCTGTGTCATCAGAAAGTGCCCTTCATGAGGGAGTCACCAGTCAATGGGCCTGTGTCGTCCTCTGTCATCAGAAAGTGCCCTTCATGAGGGAGTCCCCAGTCAATGGGCCTCGTGTCATCAGAAAGTGCCCTTCATGAGGGAGTCCCCAGTCAATGGGCCTCGTGTCATCAGAAAGTGCCCTTCATGAAGGAGTCACCAGTCAATGGGCCTGTGTCATCAGAAAGTGCCCTTCATGAGGGAGTCACCAGTCAATGGGCCTGTGTCATCAGAAAGTGCCCTTCATGAGGGAGTCCCCAGTCAATAGGCCTGTGTCATCAGAAAGTGCTCCATCAGTCCCTGCCCCAGAGTCACTACTGGAGGTTGAGGGCCTGGGAGTTAAAAGGGTGCACCTCCTGGGTTTTAATGTTCAGAGGGCATTTAGGATTGCCATGGGGATCACCCATAGAGGTAACAAAGGGCATCAGAAAATAAGACACTGTTTTTGAGATGTGTCAAGGAGAGCTAGAGTCCCAAAACTCTTGCTGCTGTGGTTTAGAGGGTGGGGTAATATTATCACCTGCACGCATCCACGGGGTGCCACACTGCAGACTTTCAGAGGAAAGACTACTGCTCATCTCACTCCCCGTCGGCTCACCACCGCCCACGTCAGCAGGAGGAACTCATTGTGCCCGCAACTGTGGGTCTTGAGAGTAGGTGTGTGGGTGAGCGCTCTCTTTTTTCTCGACACCAAACTCTTATTTATGGTCGGTTGAAAAAAACAAGCGCAATACTCTTTCAAAAGGAACCCAAAACAAGTGAACCCCCAAATAAGAACCAAAAATAAGTCCCAATACCCCCACGATGAAAAAGAGATTAAAAAAGGAAGAACGACATAAAGATGGAGTAATTAACATTAATAAAAAGAACAGAAGCACATTTTTTTAGTAAGCCAAACATTCAGATGGCTGGGTAGGCGTAAAAATGATTAAATACATTACCTGCAATAAAAACAAATCTTTGATTACATTGAATCTATTTTCTCTTTTTTATTTTTATTATTTTCTGTTACAATTTTTTTAAACTTTTGTGGCTATTACTTCTTGAGAACAATATGAATATTTCTCCGAGCTTGCCTTGTCTTTATTTCTTTTTTAATGTAGTTTATTATTTTTAAACAAGCATTTGGGGACAGACTAGGGGTTAGTATGGACCGTACCTATACAAGCTGTTGGCTGGGATTGGCCAGGCCATCATTACTGGACATTCCAATTGGCTAAGGCTTTTTCAAAGCAGCTGCTGTCACTCAGAGGAGCTGCTCACAATCGGGAATCAGACTTTGATAGAAGCCGACAGTAGGCATTCTAGAAGCCTTACAAAACCCAACCAAAGCCCAAAAAGTGACTTCAAGAAATTATAATTGAGATTGGGGGAAAACAAGCTCAACGTCACAAATAGTAAGTGGACCTGGAAACAATTAGGTTTCTCATGGAGGTTGTGCCGGTGGAGCACTCAATAAGACTCTGCACATTTAACCGACTTTGGATAGTTATTGACACTCTCCATTGGAGCGCCACTCAGAATCTCTGAGCCCTTGGGTCTGGGTGTGGGGGTGTGATCTACAGCACTTCATGACATCCATATGCTTGATGGCAAACTCTGTCCCCCCCAGCGCCCCACGTGGGTGGGCGCTATATAAATCCACAAGGGGTGTATGATTAAAGAGTTTTGAATATGGGGAAACTATATTCAAAATAGTGCAATACCAAAGACAGCAACAAGACTATGAAATTGTTTACTGCAATTAAACTGCTGATGCACAAAGATTCTAGAAGTATGTTAAGCCTGCGAGGGACTTACATGACATAAAGCTTCTTTAAGTTCTTGAAAGTGCTTGAAATGCCTTGAGGTGCATCAATACTCCTGATAAATATTCGATAGCGTCACAAGAGATTTCTAATCCTCCTCTAATTTCCCAAGCTATCATGCACTGCTTTCCAAACACTACAGGGCTCCTTACAAGTTTGCCGGTATCCTGCTAGTGATTCCGGTGGGAATCCAGCAAACTGCACCAACAGTTTCCGCCACCTGATATCCCGGTATTAGTGGGATATTCCAGGCGGCGGAAACACCAGTAAATCCCCATTCCATGGAGCCCCATAGGCCTCCATGCAGGTAATTGCAGAATTATTTTAGCCGGTGGGACCAGATTTACCAGCAGGGTAGGACTGGAGGTAGATCTGTGGCGCTCACATGTCGGAATTACAGGCAATTAATTATACAAGCATTTTTCCTGTACCGGAAAACTCGTAATGAGGCTTCTCCAGCAGATCCCAACAGCTCTGCTTCTAACTTCTGCTTGGTTCCCTTCACCACTGACGTGTCACTCCCTAGGGCACCTCAGAGCACCTTGACACCATCGTCTAAGTGCTTGACCTTGCTCTCCAATCTTCTTTGCCATTACCCAAAGCATATAGATTTGCCTAGCTCAGTGTTGTTGATAACACTCCCAGGCCACCTTAGTAGCGTAGTGTGTGGGCACAAGAGTTAATGAAAACAAAGCAACAGATTTGACCTGCTATGTGCAGACACGTACATGCAGGGGTAAGTGGTGCTGCTCCTGATACCACCTGCTTGTGACTAGAATCAGCAGATGGGCCAGGAGTAGAGGTTTGCTGCTTCCACATATTCATCTACTCCCGGGGGTCTGCAACCTTTGCTTCTCCGCCCCAGTCAACACACTCAATGGCGAGCGATCATGAGACCCGTAGTCCAAAACACCTGGAGAGCCAAAGGGTGCAGAGCCCCCACTGCTACCACTGCCCCCAAACCAAATAAAGGATAACATCTGTGCAGTTTACAGCACACCTTTTTGAAAAATTGTAGTGCTGACAGGAAATGATTAACTTGCAGATGGCATAATTCCATATGCCAAAGGTTTATGAATAATTTGTTGGATAAGGTGGATCCCTCTCAAAAGGTTTACTATACTGGTGAGACATGCAACATGGGCTGTAGTAGCCATGGAGGGCTTCTCGATCCGCTTGATGCGACTATAGTCAAATGTATTAGGGACCTGTTTTCGCAACAAGCCACATTCCCGAATAAGAAATGTCCTCATTACTTCGATATTAGAGTGGCCCAGTCTAAGTGAGATAAACGTAAAACCATCAGGAATTTAAAGGAAAGGGGTCTTCAGCCAGATGAATATCAAAATGCAAAAAAAAGTATCTGTCAAAGCCACAAATATTTTGTGAAATCCATAAAATACGATATGTTTATGACAGATAATCAAATTATGCTGAGTCTCTTGATAAACTGACTGTGGACAATTCTGGGCACGCATCAACAACATCTCGGACTCTACGGTACAGAGTAGGGGCCACGTGATATCAGAATCTACATAGGTCAAATCTTTTACTGAGAAACGTAAGCTACCGCCAGCTTTTATTTCTCAACATGATCCCTTGAGGGCCCCCTTCATTCCAGGTGATTGCCATTGGGATGTTGTAGATCTTACATGGGCTATCACAAAATTGAAACCATCAAGGGCCATGTTTTATAAAAAAAGGACCCGGTTACGTGGGCGGGAATTTTAATGCCATACTTTAAGGAGATCTATGAATATCATGTTGTTCCTATATCCTTGCTCCATAATTCTACCGATTTATTAAAAGGGTGACCCTACTGACCCCAGCAACAATAGGCCAATACCTTTGAATGACTCGGCAAGTAAGGTCTTTGCTTTACTTCTCTTATGGGATCACAATAGAGATTTGAATAGATCTGCCACCTTGTCACGTTTTCAAGTGGAGTTCCGGAATAACATGGGCACCCCTCTCAATTCTACCATTTTGGCACATTTGCTATATAATATCAAACACAGCCAGGCTGGCAATGTCTACATGGCGTCTTTGGACATGCTTTCAGCTTTTGACTGTGAGGTACGCACTAAGCTGTGCGATAAACTAATAAAGTCTAATGTTTCTCCCAAATTGTTACAATTGGTAGCAGTTTTATATCAGAACACAACTATGCGATTGGTTTGAATCTGGAAGGGGTAGTGTCAAGATCTATTCCTGTTGATTTGGGTACACAACAGGGTTGTATCCTGGCCCCAACACTCTTTAACGTCTACTTGAGTGACATAGAGGATCTCTGGCAGGCCAATTATATTTTCCCTGTGCGACTTGGACATTTGAGGATCCAGTGGCTTGCCTTTGCTCATGATCTTATATTGTTTGACAGGACTCTGCGTGGCCTGCAACGGAAACTTGATATTTTCTGTTCCTATACCCTAAAGAACAACTTGCAGTCTAATGGATCGAAATCCAGAGTTGTCACTTTTTCCAAGATTAGGAAGTATGAAACCATGTGGTGGTCCCTGAATGGGGATAAAGTGGAGTTGGCTGTTTAGATGCATTATTTGGGTTGCAATCTTTCCAACACCGACTCTATTAATGAGTGAAAGACGATCCCATATGAAACGCCTGTATGCAAAAGTATGTACATTTTCCATCTTACCTATTCTAAAATATTACCTTTGTGAGATTGAGCCAACTCTACTTTTTGGTTTAGATATCTCTGTGGTAGATCTTTTCGGGGTACCTTGATGCCCTACAGGGTCATATCTGCAAAAAAGCTCTGCGTTTTACACAATCCCTAACTATCACATTATGCCAAATTCCTCTCCGCTTCCAGATAACTCATTATATACAGATCTATACACTTTAATGAAAGAGTCCTCATTGAGTACTATAAAAAAAATTATGAAACTGGATAGAGAATCTTCTTCAGTGTATAGGTTCGTGTGATGAGGAGTTATTAAATTGCCTATATACCGTTAAAGCCAAATTATTCAGGGAGGAGTGGAGACTTACTATGGAAATTATTTCCTCATACTACTCCTTCTATGGGTAGGCTAAGTTTCTTTGGGAAACAAATCATCTCTCTCTCTATATGAAATGTTTTCCGTGTAACAAATTACATCTATTATATATATGTTTTAGACTTAATAAATTTCATACAAGAGAGAGAACTAAAAACTGGGCTACAGACTCAACTAATGAGACTTCTTCCTCATGTCGTTTTTGTCAATTAATGGAGGTAACAGAAACGATACAACATTGGGTGTTAAAGTGTCAGGCATTAAGTGATATTAGAGCCTCCCCATTCTACAAAGAATTGGACAATTTTAACTCTGAATATTCCAGGAAGCTGTTTTGGTCAAGACTAATGTGGGGCAAAAATGTGTCTCTAATAATAGCTTCTGGACATCTTTTAAATGATGTTTTAGCCCTAATTGGTTGAAGGTTTGCTTATTTGTTTCATCGTATGTGTGTTTATTTCTTTTTTTCTTTTTTTATTCTTTCCTCTTTATGTGTTGAATTTGAATCAAAGTTGGTTTTAAGTCATTATATTTTTCTTTGGTTTCTGTACTTGGATTAGATCTGATTTGTGTAAGGTATTATGTAAACCATATCACAATAAAAAAACAAAAGACACATTTCAGTTATATTGTCATGCTACATCAAATGTCCACACTGGATGTTTCCCTAAAGGGCAGTATCCCCAACTAAGCACATTCCTATTGTGTTTGTCCTTATTTCCGGTAATATTGCCATGCCACTGCATACAAACATGCACATGCAGGCTGTGCCACTATAGGCTATTATCCCATGTAGGAGCACTCATGTTGGTTATGCACAATGCCAGAAATTATGCCATGCCACGGTATGAATGCATTGTAGGCATGTCCATGCTGGCTTTGCCAGTATAGGCCTGAATTCACACTGAAGGAAAAATCACATTTGCTTTGCCAATAATGACAGTAATAACACCATGCCACTGTATAAAACATGTCCAGGCAGGCAGGGCCACATTAAACCATTAGCTCACAAACAAACACTCACATTACCTTTGCCCACAATGCCAGTCATATTGTCTTGCTGTTGTATGAAAATATTCCCATACAGGCTGTGCCACTATAGGCCAGTACCCCACGTAAGAACAGTCTCATTTTCTTTGCCCATAATGCCATTAATATTGCCAGTGCCACTGTATGAAAGCATGCCCATGCAAGCTGTACCACTATAGGCTAGTACCCCCATGTATGAACACTCATGTTGTCTTAGTCCATTATACCAGTAATATTTACAATGCCACTGTATGAAAAAAATGCTCATGCAGGTAGTCCCTCTGTAAGCTAGTGCCCTCACTTGAGAACACTCACGTTGTCTTTGCCCATAATGCCAGTAATATTACCAGTGCCATTGTATGAAAACATGCCCATGCAGGAGATGCCATTACAGGCCAGAACCTCCTATAAGATCACCCACATTGTTCTTTCCCATAATGTCAGTAATAATGCCATGTCACATTGACAAAAGCTGCCCATGCTGGTGCCAGTAATATTACCACTGCCACTGAATGAAAACATGCCCATGCAGTAGATGCCACTACAGGCCAGTACCTCCTATAATATCACTCACATTGTCCTTGCCCATAATGTCAGTAATATTGCATGCCATGTCACATTGAGAAGACCTGCCCATGCTGGTGCCAGTAATATTACCAGTGCCACTGAATGAAAACATGCCCATGCAGGAGGTGCCACTACAGGCCAGTACCTCCTATAAGATCACCCACATTGTTCTTTGCCATAATGTCAGTAATAATGCCATGTCACATTGACAAAAGCTGGCCATGCTGGTGCCAGTAATATTACCAGTGCCACTGAATGAAAACATGCCCATGCAGGAGATGTCACTACAGGCCAGTACCTCCTATAATATCACTCGCATTGTCCTTGCCCATAATGTCAGTAATATTGCATGCCATGTCACATTGAGAAGACCTGCCCATGCTGGTGCCAGTAATATTACCAGTGCCACTCAATGAAAACATGCCCATGCAGGAGATGTCACTACAGGCCAGTACCTCCTATAAGATCACCCACATTGTCCTTGCCCATAATGTCAGTAATATTGCTTGCCATGTCACATTGAGAAGACCTGCCCATGCTGGTGCCTAACACCCACCGATAACCACTTCCCTACAGCTACTATGCACTGAATCCTCCCTTCACAATACCCCTGCCCTTACCCTTACTCTTTTCACTCAACACAACACACACACACACCCGCGCACCCAGATTCAATCTCATTCAAGCATGCATACACAAGGGCTTATATGTGCATGCGCTCACAAATGTGCATACATATAAACACGGTTGCACATAAACAAACACAAATGCTCACATCACACATTCTCACACCATTCCACACTTGCAAATAAACAGTGCCTCTCTCATATTTATATGTACATATATATTTACATCCGAGATTAAGGCAGTGTATTACTCTTTCGAGTTTATAACTGCTATTTGCATTGGCATTTTATTACATCGCTGCTTTCATGCACATGCACTTTATCATGCTATCTGTTGCACTATATCCACATTTGATGGATTAAGTATATGCATTTTTAATGTTATGAATTGGGCAATGGTTAAATGTTTTATTCTTATACATTGGCACTTTGTTTTGCTGTTTCAATATCTTGTTCCGTATTGTATTAGACAGACTTAGATGTGATGTATTTTACCATTTCAATTGTGTGTGATCGTAATTTGTCCCAGTTTCATATCTTCGTAATTTGAAGATATTTCCGAATATACTGATGGCATTGTGCCCTTTAGCGATCGTTTTCAAATACATGTGCGGACCATAATTAGTAATGGCACTTTATTAGTCTTTTTTGATGAAATGCATTGATTATCATCTTATGACTGCATTCGTTGTGGATTCTTACTTGTTGATTGTGCACCTTATTAAATATCGGAACATACTGTGAAATATAGTATTTGCACTATGCATTTTGCTGGCCTTAAATCAATTCCTATGTTGAAAATGATTTACCTATTTACCCATTTCGGGTTTTATTGGCTTCTTGTTACATTTTACATGGTCAATGTTGAGCTATTAGTAGACTGATAGTTTACATGGCACACTCTGTTTAACTTCACCATGCTTTTATGTTTCAAGATGCCTGCCACTGGGGTCACCTACTCTTATACAGAGTTGATCAATTAATTGACATAGTGAAAGGACTACCTTGTATTTAACACCATTGTTTGCTGTGTCCCTTGTCTTTGAACAAGTGCTATGTAAAGCGCGAAATGCGTTGATACAGGACATTTTCTACTGGTGTCCTGCCTCTGTTGCTTGTTGTTTTGGTTTTGCCCCTTTTATTTTACTATTAAATAAACTTGACCGTCATTTGACCGCAAGTTTCCGTTCTTTGTCTGGGTTCCCCTGATGATGCCTCACTGCATGGAGTGCAGGTTTTCCGCTTCGGCGGTTCCTCCTTCTCGTGCGTATATATTTACATATATTTATATATATATTTATATATATTTATATATATATTATAGTGCGGTGGTCGCTGCACTATAGTTAAAGTGAGTGACATGAGCCATAGGAAATCCGAAAATTCTATTGCTAATAACTTTTGACTTGCATGATGGATTTGGCTGATATTTTCCAAAGAAAAAGTTTGTGATGGCCCCCCCAGGGAGGAAATTATGGGAAAGATTTGTTAAAACATGAAAAAGTTGGGGGGGCGCGGTTCCTCCTTCTCGTGCGTATATATTTACATATATATATATATATATATATATATATATATACAAATATATATATATACAAATATATATATATATATATAATAGTGCGGTGGTCGCTGCACTATAGTTAAAGTGAGTGACATGAGCCATAGGAAATCCGAAAATTCTATTGCTAATAACTTTTGACTTGCATGATGGATTTGGCTGATATTTTCCAAAGAAAAAGTTTGTCATGGCCCCCCCAGGGAGGAAATTATGGGAAAGATTTGTCAAAACATGAAAAAGTTGGGGGGGCGCTGTTGCGCTCGACTATGATGGCCGCCTGAGCACGTCGCTCCGAGACGTGGAGAATCCTTCACACTAATTTCGGCCAGATACCGATGCGATTCATCCTGCAAACTTGAGTTCTGCTTGCTAAGGGGCTGCTGTGCCCCCTGCTTAACCAGCATCTCCTGGAGTGGAGCCGGTGCGGAGATCTACTCGTTGCAGCCGAGCCCGGCCTGGAGGCGCTGCTTCACCTCGCCTTACACAGCTGCCGGGGGCGGGCTCCCGGACACGTGGGCACTGGGGATTCTGAGGCCTGCGGGGGGAGGGGAGGCCGCTGCTCAGCGTGGCGCGCACTTCCAGGCCCTTCTCGCCCCTTCCGCCAATACTGCTACTGCTGGAGACCCACCTCCCTGCCTTCACTGGAGCCCGCTGGGGCCTCGCTGGACATCGGCTGCCGGACGCTGCGGTGCGCTGCCCGCTCCCTGATCCCTCCTGAGAAGCAGAGGGCCGCCCGGACTCCCGGCACCGGCCCATCTGGCATATTGGGCCCGGGGCTTCACGGTGAGCCGTGCCGCACCGGAGCCCCTATGGCTCCATCTGCCGGTGCCGCTGGGGACCTCGCCCCCTGCCTTCATCGGAGCCCGCCAGGGCCCCGCTTGGCATCGGCTGCCGGGTGCTGCTGTCGCGGTGCGCCACCCGTTCCCTGATCTCTTCGAAGGAGCGGCGCATTGAGCCCGGAGCTTCACGGATACCGTGCTACACCTGATCTGTACGTGGGGAGAGGCACCCCTCATCCAAACTCAAGGTATGGACTCCTGCCCGCCCGCTAGCTGCCACACGGGGGGTATGTCACCTACCAGCACTGCCTTACAACATTAAAGCTGTATAACAGGCGCACGTGTCATTACAGTGCTGGATTGGCGCGTGTTGCATGCACTCATCTGGCAGCCCAGCATCCACGCTGGTCTGCCCCATACTTCCTGTACCGTAGTGTACCTACTGTTGGCGACTTGCCCCTGCACCCAAAGCGTGATTGCCACATAATTTGCCACCTACCTGCTGTGCTGGATACCCTCAACTTTGTGCTGTCTGGAGAATACGACGTCCCTGCACTCACCTGGGAACACCCCCTTACCTGACCAAGGCTCCCCACCACGGCTGATCTACTGTTTGCCCAGAGATCCATAACAACGATCCCCCCGCTCCAGTGTGTGTGTGGTGCCGCACTGCCTGGGTGCTTGTGCCTTGAGTGCGGGGCCCTCGCTGCACCGGTACTGGAAGCGGCATAGGATCATTTGCCACGTTGACCCCATTATCGCGCTCCTGGTGGAGCTAGGAGGCGGCTGCTAAAATAGATCCCTAGCGCCACGTGGCCACTCTGGGAAAGCCATCTGCACAATACACTAACTGTTAAGCTAGAGACTTGGGAACTGACCCTCTGGCAGGTGGTCTCCTGCATTCGGAGGTTGACACCGGTGGTGAGAAGCGGACGACTACTTACACCAGCCCACACCCCCAGAGCCCATCCCTTTCCATCACCATGACAAAAGGAGCGGGTGCGGGCAAGTAACAGAACTCTCTGAGTATGTTCGCCAAGACCCCTGCGAAACCGTCAGCGGATTCACCTGAAGAGACCCCTACGACGTCGGCTCACAGATGACTCACAAAAAATGCTGGAATACATCCACGAGGGGTTTACCACTCTTCACACCAACCTGGATGACATGAACGGCACCATTTCATCCATAAAGGCGCACATAGAAAAAACAGATGGCCGGGTGGCAGAAGTCGAAACAAGAATGGGGGCCGCTGAGGACGATCTTGGCTCCCTGCGGGTCACGGTCTCCTCACTCTCCTCTCGCATGCTGGCGGTCGAAAAAAAGAACGATGATTTGGAGTCCCGCTCACGGCGCAACAAGCTGCGCATTATTGAGGTCCCTGAGGACAATATTCATGAGCCCATGGAAGATTTTGTTGAACACCTGCTGCTGTCGGTTCTTGACTCTCCGAAACTCTCCCTGCAATTCCCTGTGGAAAGAGCCCATCGCTCCTTGACTGCGAAACCTAAGCCCGCAGCCCCTCCACGCCCCATCATCGCCAGGATCTTAAATTTCTGCGACCGTGATGCTCTACTGAGAGCGGCGAGACTCAAAGGAGAGTTGCGACTGGGGGCGGCAAGGATCCACCTCTACCCTGATTTTTCCGTGACAGTACAACAAGAACGAAAAACCTTCACAGCGGTGAAGAGAAGGCTCCGAGACCATGGCGTCAAGTACTCCATGCTGTTCCCTGCCAAATTGAGAATAGAACACTCTAACCAAACATTCTTCTTCACGATCCCGGAAGAGGCCTCAAAGTTTGTAGACGAGCACTTTCAGGGTTGAGAAGTGACTGCCTTCATAGCATCTATGCAACTTGACCACCATGTGCCGGTTCTGTGCCCGGGAACATGCCCATGTGGGCGCTCATACACTGTTGAAACCATATTGAATGGATCACACCGGCAATAGTAGCTTGTTCATTCTTCGAATTGTTCACTCTCCGCTTATGCAATTATTACAGTCCTTACTCAAGCAGGACTCCGGTATCCGAAATTCACTATGTTATTCTCTGATTGCTCATGGTTGGGTCCTCAGCTTGATACAGCAAAGTCACATCCGTAATATATATTGTTAATGTTCAGCTCCTTGACCTCAATGTCTACGAATTGAGTCACTGATTTACTACAGTAGGGGCTACCTGCTGGAGGGATGTGGTGGAGTCTGTTTTCTTCATTTATCATCGTAACACCTCTTTCATATGTGTTGTTGGACCTACGTACCGCCATGATCTAATTGCTTAAGAATCTAAGTAACCCACATTTTGTGCATTCTGCTTCTCGATCGCGCGACCATGCCTTGCTACCCGGAAAGGACTCTGCCCGGGTGGTGCTTGGCATTATTTCTGGGCACCAAGTTTATCCTAATATTGCCTCCCGATTCGGAGCGTCATTGCCAGGCCAGTTCGCAGGCCCCCCAGGCCATTGGTTTCGATTTGGTTGTATAGTTATGGGGTTATCATCCCTCTGGCTGGGGGAGGGATGTGGCAAGGGGAGGGGGGAATTGGGTTCTATGTTAAAAAAAGGCTTGGTAGCGACAGAGGAGGTAGAGTGCATGGCACTATGGAGGCACTGGCATCGCAGATCCATCTGTGTTATATATCGATCATGAGGGGCACAGCGCCATTTACCCGGAATCCCCGATGACTACCCCATGGCTGTTGGGTGAGGACACCTTGACATTCATGAGCTGGAATGTTCAGGTTCTGGGAAACTATAAGAAAATGAGGCTATTACAGCTCCAGGCCGAACGTCATAGGGTTAAGATCCTGTTTTTGCAGGAAACGCATGCCCGCAATGAGTACTGCGAAAGGTTTGCTAAAACATGGGGTCCTCAGAGATATTATACTGACTTCTCTACCCAGAGCCGAGGTGTTATGACCCTAATCCACAGGAGCCTTAAGTTTATTCCCATAGCTATAATAATTGACCCTCAGGGCAGATATGTGCTACTCCATGGCACCCTGCAAAACAAAGAGGTGGTCCTGTTAAACGTTTATGGTCCCAACATCGATGATCCTGAATTCTATTTACACCTCACAGCTCTCCTCGACAGCTTCCCGCTGTTACCAATTATGTGTGGGGGGAACTTTAACACCATATTTGATGTGAACCTTGACAGATCTGGCTCTAGACCCTGTCAACTCACCAAGGCTGCTTACACTACACTCTCGTCTCTCCCCCGCCTGGCCCTTGTTGATGCATGGAGACTTCTCTATCCTGATTCACGCTCTTACTCCTTTTATTCCTCGGTACAAGATTCCTATTCCTGAATCGATAGATGGCTAGTGTCCGACATACTTATAAGGAATATATCTTCTCTAACGATCCTACCCCGAACTCTCTCGGACCATTCACCTGTGACTATAACCCTAGGTTGGGGCCCAGACCGTGGTCGGACCAGGTACTGGAGAATGAAACCGCTCTCCCTCTGCGACCCGGTTTTCAGTTCCGAATTGGAATCGGCAATCGAGGAGTTCTTCGAGATCAACACCGACACGGTGTTGTCGCAGGCCACCCTTTGGGAGTCCTTCAAAGCCTATATCAGGGGCATTGCCCTTTCCAAGGAAAATGGTGTCCTCAAAACTATCCGAAGGGAAATTGCCGAAAGCGAGGCCACACTGTCCGCTCTTGAAGCCCGATGTACGCTTCATCAAACCCCTGAAACCCTTGCGTTAATCGGCACAGAACTGGACTCCTTCCGCTCCCTTGCGGATCGTGAGCTAAGGTTCTTGGACAACCCGGGTCTCGTGAGGAAATATGGCGAGGGTGAACGACCCAAGCCGCCTCCTGGCTAGGCTTCTCCGCCGAGAGTTTGGAGCCCCGCCGATCCCCGGGATAGAGAGACCTGATGGTACATTGGCCACTTCACCCCAAGATATTAATTCCGAATTCCTCTCCTTCTATGAATCTCTGTATGCCCAAACGGACAGCGTCACAACATCGGAAACAGACGCCTACTTGGATAGGCTCCCCCTCTCATTCCTCTCCCCCGAGATCACTGGCTCCCTTGAGGAACCATTCACCCCTGAGGAGCTTTCGGAACTATAGACTCGCTCTCTTCAGGCAAATCCCCAGGATCAGATGGAATTCCCATCGAATTTTACAAACACTTTAAATCGCTCCTACTCCCTCGCTTGATGGCTCTCTGGGAAGAGTCAGTGGAAGTAGGTCAGTTCCCCCCCTCGCTCCGGGAAGCAATAATAACAGTCTTGCTAAAACCTGGTAAACCCCCCACTCAATGTAGCTCCTACCGTTCCCTATCTCTTATCAATTGTGATGCCAAGATCTTTGCCAAACTGCTTGCTTTACGCCTAGCGCCTTATATGCCATGCATTATTCATCCTGACCAAGCAGGATTTATCCCGGGACGCTCTACTTCCTTGAATCTGAGGCGCCTCTTCAACGTCATAAGCAGAGTGAGCCCGAATGTCCACGCGGTGGCTGCGACGCTTGATATGCAGAAGGCGTTTGACTCTGTTTCGTGGAAGTATCTTTGGCGAGTACTTGATAAATGTAGATTCGGCCCCACCTTTCTGTCCTGGATAAGGCTTCTCTGCTCCAGCCCAGTGACCAGAGTTCGCACTGAGGATCGGTGCTCCCCTATCTTTCAAATAGCAAGGGGCACGAGACAGGGCTGTCCCTTTTCCCCCCTAATCTTTGCGGTGGCAATGGAACCATTTGCGGACATGATTCGCCACTTTCACGCGCACAGGGGTCTGCACACCTCTGGTTCCTCGGACATAGTTTCCCTATATGCAGATGACGCCCTTCTTTTCATCCGTTCCCCTGACATTAATCTGGCCCCGATCTTGGAAGATGTTGCCCTCTTGGGTGTATCTCCGGGTTGAAAGTGAATTGCTCTAAATCCACTCTGTTCCCACTCACTGCCAGCACACTCCCCCACCAGACACCCGGGGATTTGCATGGGCCCAATCTGTCTTTACCTACTTAGGTATAGTGGTATCATGTCAAACTGAACGGCTCTTCGAAGAAAATTACCAAAAATACCTCACTGATCTCACAGTGAGGGCACTGGGCTGGAGCAAGCTCCCGCTCTCACTGGCCGGCAGGATAGGTATACTGAAGATGGTGGTACTACCCCAGCTTCTTTACAGATTTGTTAACATCCCACAGTGGCCAGGTAGCGGGTTCTTCCAGGCGTTGACACGCACCCTTAACACCTTCCTCTGGCATTCGGGCGCGGTCCGGCTTAAACTTAAGACCCTAACTGCCCCCATGGAGGCTGGTGGCTTCGGGGCTCGGGATTTCCTCAAGTACTGGCTGGTGGCTCAACTCCAACATACTGCACACTGGTTTAACACGCCGGACCCCCCGCCCCACGTCAGGCTTGAAAAGTTGTCAGTAAGCGACTGTGATATCCGATCCCTGGTGATCACGCCCATGCCACAGGTACTAAACTCACTTGACCCAGTGACTTGTACATCATTAGCTTTATCCAAAACATGGCAACTGTTTGGCATCACCCACCCCTTTCATGGTAACCTACCACTTTGGAATTTCCTACTAGAGGTCCCACAAGTACCCCCCTCCATTGTTCGCCGGTGGACAAAGGCGGGATTTGAATTGCTCCGGGACATCTTTGAACAGGCCACTTTTATAGAGTGGCCGGACCTTCCATTGTCTCTGAGGCGGAGCCCTTCCATTTGGCTCCAATACTCGTCCCTCCGAAAAATCCTTAAGCATAAATACCCGTTCTTCCCCGCGCTACCACCCGATGAACCTGCGATTACGGAACTCTCCTCACCCTCCCCCATGAGAGGCAAAATCTCCAGACTTTACACATTGGTGCAGACTAGATCAACCCCCTACTTGCCAAACTAGAAAATACTTGGGAGGCTGACCTCGGACTGGAAATGACCGACGAACGATGGGCCCACATGTGCACGCGCACCCATGGTGTTTCCTTTAACTCCCGCTTTAAATTGATCCAATTCAAAGTACTCCGCAGGTACCATTACACCCCGACCAGGCTGCATCGCATCTCGAATGATCTCTCCCCGAGGTGCCCCAGGTGCGGCTGCGACGATGCTGCCTATATTCATATGATCTGGTCTTGTCCTCGACTTACTCCATTCTGGGAGGCTGTGTGCACTACAATATCAGCTATCCTTGAACACCCCATCACCCCATCCCCAAAGAGGTGTCTTTTTCACAACTTCTCGGCACTCCACTGTGATTCTAGGAAACTGGCTGGCCTCTGTATGCTACTTGCAGTCAGTTCCATCCTACTCTGCTGGCTCCAGCCTACTGCACCTACTCACGCACAGTGGCTCAGAGCGGTCACATGAGCTTCGGACACCGAGGAATCATGGGCGCTACAACGGCCCGCCCATTCCAGGCCTAGAGACATCTGGCTAAAGTTCCGTTCATATATGTCTCCTGCAGATACGGACTCAGGCCCTTCATCCCCAGCCCTCTCCCCTCGCCATTCCCTTTCTACGCCCTGAAATGCCTTCCCCTCAACCCCGCATCCACCTTGAATGTATTCCCCATGTGTACAAACTGATCATCTCATTCGTTCTACTCATGTATAGGGTTTGTCTATTGCTCTGATTGTATGTGCTCTGTGCGTAACTCACCTGTACCTGTGCTGCCGAGCTGAATAAATAAAAGTTTAAAACATTTTTTTTTTAAAACATGAAAAAGTTATTAAGAAAGCAAAAAAAGAGAGAAAGGGAGTAATGGGAGGGGGGATAGGGAAAAAGAAGAAGGCACAAGGGGAGCACATGTGAGGATTTTACATTTTTGAGCAGTAATTAACACAAGATTATCTGGGGTCTGCAAACAAAGGAAAAAATAATAAATGGGGGGCATCTGTTGTGATTACATCTACTAGGCAGGGGGGAATTGATATTTTTGCCAGTGTCCCTAGCTAGCGGGCTCCAAAGAAACATTTGGTGCAACATGTGCAGCAGCCATGGCCAAAGGCCATTTCCTTCGGCCATGTCGAGTGGGCTTGAAAGAAACCCAGTGTTCAGCCATGTCTCCTGGCCAGGGCCAAAGGCCATGGCTAGTGGGCCCTAAAGAAGCCTATTAGTGCAACATATTCAGTGCCGTGGCCTCTGGCCATGGTCAAAGGCCATAGCTGGGGGCCCTTCAATAAACTATGGGATAATAAAAAAAACCTTGAAAATCATTGAAAAACTTTACTTAAGGGACAGTTAAGGTGATCAGATTTAATGCAACAAAACCCTTAAAATTCAGCGGATGTGGGAAGTGATGATTATCTTAACTCAATGTCTCCCATTCCAAAGCACATGATCACATACATAACAGATGGGATTCACAAGGACAAACAAAATTAGAGGCTGGCAGGACAGCTCAGTGGGTTGCAAGCTCACTGCTGCGATCTGTGTTTAATCTGCTGGTACAAATCCCTGCAAAGTACACACAGCCTTTCATCCTTCTGGTCGTGGTCGATAAATGAGTCACAATTCTGGTTGGGTGATATTGTATGTGTATGTGTTCTATGTAAAGTGCCTAGGTGTAAGCCGTATATAAATAACACATCATTAGATCCTAGGGGTTATCAACGGGGGGACTCTGAGTTAAGATGGTCCTCACTTCCCACATCTGCTGAATTTCAAGGATTTTGTTTTTTCAATGAAGATATACATATACCACACACGCACACTGGCACATAAACAGTCTCTCTGTCACTCACACGTGCACACATAGAAATTTGCCTTTTTACTAACATTTTGCCAGCAGTGGTGACATTTTCTCCCTGAGACTCCATCGAGGCACATTCTGAGCAGCGCAAGTCAGGGGTTAGGAGCCTCCCTTCCCCCATCCGTCTTCCTACTCTTAAAGGATAGTTCCGGGACTTTTTTTTTATTGTCCCTACGGTTCGGCCATGTGTTTTTAAGCATAAATCGGTAGATGGTAGAAAACTTTCCTATGGACCTTACCCGACTTTTCGTCCATTAACGCACTCGAAATCAGCCGCCATTTTCTGATAATCCTATCATTTCCCCCCATCGCCCTGGCTCACCTGCTTTTGCGGCACTAAATCAAATCCCCCGCCCCTGAAACAGACTTTATCAAAACATTCATATTCCCCGCCTCTATCCGTGACGTGACTGTGCTGCGTAGGCAAACGCGCCCAGGCGTCTTCTACGCGACTCCACACAGAACCCGGAAATCAACACAGATCAGCTCACAACACAGCGCGCCACAATTCGGAATATGAAACTGTACTTTTAAATCAAACCGCAAGATTGTAAATTTGGTAAAGTACATTTATTTGACATCAAATGTTTAGAGAATATTCAGCGATTTTCATTTTTATTTGCTCACGTTCCAAAAAGTTCGTTTTGAGGCACGCGATGTTCCTTTGCTGTACACAGGGTCTTAGATCATCTCACAATACAGCGCCACAATTCGGAATATGAAGCTGTGGTTTAAAAGCAAACTGCAAGATTGTACATTTGGCAAAGTACATTTATTGGACATCAAATGTTTAGAGAATATTCAGCGATTTGCATTTTTCTTTGCTCTCGATCCAAAATAGTTCGTCTTGAGGCAAGCGATGTTCGTGTGCAGTACACAGGGTGTTGGTTTACGATAAAATAAGCTCTTCGGTCGCACTGATAATCGCATGGCTGTTCCAACAACGAGGCACTAGGCCACCACAACGGTATGTATGTTGCATCTAGCCATTAGTACCGCGTAAGGGCATACTTGTACTTGGCGATCGTCCCATAAAATGGTCAGGGTGGTAACGTTGTTCACGCGGAGAAGCAACTGGCGGTTGAAAAACCCATCCGCCGGTGTCTGGTACTCGTGACACACACAATAATGAGTGATGTACCTGTTTTAAAAACATAAAAAATGAAATTAGTCTCACCATCAGATTTTTATTAAAATTATTCATTTTATATATTAGGTCGGGAAATTATTTCATAGCTAGGACAGTGCAACTGGGTATTATACGTCATTTCCAGTAACCCACCCCCTCTCCTCCGCCTTTTTCACAGCCGCCTGAGCGCCAGTGGACCACTTCGTCAGCAGGGGAGAGGGAGAGAGAAAGCAGAAGCAAAGAGTAAGGTTTTGAGGTGCTTCCGTAAAAGGAGATTGTTCTCCTCAAGATAGTGCGCGGTACAAAACAATATGCCACATTGAACGAACAAGTACAACTTAACCCGTCTTTAAAGCTACTGTATAGTAATTAAATTGCGGTATAAACTCATCTAAAGAGTTACTTACATTATATTTGCATTTTCCATTGTGTCTGTGCGTAGGGCAGCCCCGAAAGACCACTCCTTCTATGCCAACGTTATTTCTTCTAATGAACGAACATTAAATGGCTATCGTTTCTGAAATTTTATTCATTATCGTTTCTTACGTTATTGCACCACACCCCCAAAAAGAAGTCTTTCGGGATGGTCCCGGCCTGTCAAGGTCAAATAACAATAGAACCTTATACTGAGTCGTGGGCCATTCCGGCACCCGAGCAAAAAATCAAAGCAGCTGACCTTCACTTTGAACGAGCACACATTCCTAGTTAGCTACATTCAGTGTAAGGCCATCTCACAGGACTTGAAATTTACACTCCATCTTTGCATTTTGTCTGCGTGCTTTGCAGCCCCAGAGAACCATAAATACGGAGACATTCTATATTTTTTGAAAAATTATTTATATTACTGTTTGGTTTAATTTAATGCGCAAATGAACAAGGTTGGATAGACACATTGCATGTACACTGAGCAATCACTTTTATTTACACATTACATAGATACACATATTCAATGGGCCTGCGACATGAGGAGACTCGAGAGCAAAGTCACAGGTGACACCCGGGTGGTTTGCACTACTGCACGGTGAAGGGAGGGGCAAGGGTGGAGAGACACATTGCATGTACACTGAGCAATCACTTTCATTTACACATTACATAGATACACATATTCAATGGGCCTGCGACATGAGCAGACTCGAGAGCAAAGTCACAGGTGACACCCGGGTGGTTCGCACTACTGCACGGTGAAGGGAGGGGCAAGGGTGGAGAGACACATTGCATGTACACTGAGCAATCACTTTCATTTACACATTACATAGATAGACATATTCAATGGGCCTGCGACATGAGCAGACTCGAGAGCAAAGTCACAGGTGACACCCTGGTGGTTCGCACTACTGCACGGTGAAGGGAGGGGCAAGGGTGGAGAGACACATTGCATGTACACTGAGCAATCACTTTCATTTACACATTACATAGATAGACATATTCAATGGGCCTGCGACATGAGCAGACTCGAGAGCAAAGTCACAGGTGACACCCGGGTGGTTTGCACTACTGCACGGTGAAGGGAGGGGCAAGGGTGGAGAGACACATTGCATGTACACTGAGCAATCACTTTCATTTACACATTACATAGATAGACATATTCAATGGGCCTGCGACATGAGGAGACTCGAGAGAACAGACAATCAAATTACAATCATTTAAACCGTGATGTGTATTTCTCAATGAGCTCTTCTTTAGGTGGACATGGAACAGAGGCAATGTTGGGTGGCAATGCAGTTGTCCCCTGCACAGGTTCGTTCACAACTCCATGTATGTGCCTATCTAGGACATCAACAATAAGTCTCTCATATTGCATATCATATTGCATATCCTCAAACACTGGTTTGATCACCCATTGTTTACTTCTTTTAGTGAAGGCCTTATTGTAGCGAAGCGTCCCTAAAGTTCCGGTCGTCCTACTTTGTTGACGGCCAACATTATGGTTATGTGCCAAGACCGCTAGAAGAGTCCGATTTATCATGCCCTCCATGCCAAAATGCAATCGTTTTGGCCTGTACTTTAGGCACATATTGTGGAACACCTCCAAATCTCCTGTGTGGCAGAATTCCGTGAGTCCCCTCAAATATCTTGTTATAGTTTTATCAAATACAATCTTTTCAATGGCTTTGTGAGTGGGTGATGAAGGAATCAACCACTTCTTCTTCCGTGCTTCCTCTGTGGACAAATGGCCATGTTCACAATTGTGGAAATGTTGGTTTGTGTTCCAACGGTGAACGTTGGTACAGTGTAGCATTACTGACCGCCATTTTTCCAGTAGAATTTCCAACGACCCTCCACATGTTTTTGAGCTCCACCAAAGATGGTTGCTGATTGACTTGGACCACTGTGAAATACCTTGCATATCTTTTTTTTTACCTGCAGCCGACATTTTTTTATTGAATGTTTTTGCAAGATGCCAAACGTCAAATTGGTGATTTATATTTTTATACTCTTCTCTCATTGTCTTGGCAATTGAAACGTGTCTGTCCGTGGCTATCAGGTCGATCACCATTCCCTGCGATTGTAGTTCTTGCAATGATGCTACAAAGCCAACTTTCTCCATGGCCACTGAGGATGTACTTTGTGACACCTGCACGACCACCGAACTCACAATTTTCTTACTTTCCATGTCCTGAAAGTGGTAGGTGCAGTACTTGGCTGAAAATCCTGGGCTGTCGCACTGTCCATCACCGGCTAGCCTGAACCGTTTGCCCGTGAATGTACTATCGATAGACATTTTTTCCATTCTCCAAGCTTCGCTAATGGCTGGAAATAGATAATCGGTTTGGTATTTGTAGAACTGAGTTTTCGCAATGAAATGGATTCCCACAAACTGAAAGAAAGACTCTAACTTTTTAAAACTTGAACCACTAAAAAGTGCAGCCGCTGCACAAAGTAGATTGCCTGCTGGCAGTTGCCCCAGCATGGGTTGTGCAGACCATGAGAAAGGATGATATTTTGTACAGGTGGCATGTATTTTAAGGTTAGTGCCTCGAATTGCACGAGTCACATTAATCAATGGCTCCCCACATACTTCCCCACCAACCGAATGCCCACATTTCATCCGAATAATAATATCAATCAAACAACTATCGAATACAATGAATTTGGCCTCTTTCCTTATACTGTCACTCTGCATCCCAGCTGGTTCGGCCTGAAACGTTGAGGACATGTCACTCACATGAAAGGTAGAATCTCTGATATCGTCTTCCGCTATGTTCAGTGATATTGATGGTGTTTCATTGTCGTCCACTTCATTCTCTTCCATTGCAACATCTGTTCCTTCTCTGGCGATGGGTGAATAAAACAATTTCTTCAACTTTCTCGCGGTCTTAGTTTTTGCGGGTGTGGATTCTGTGAATTGATCTCCGACTGCATCCGAACTACCAGGAGGACATTCACTATCAATGGCTGGTGGTGGTATAGCTCCGTTGTCAATCACTTGATATTCTTCCCATTGGCACGATGCATCTCCAGTCTCAAGTCCCTGCCAAAAGGTTTGACAAGCAACATCTCTCGTTCGCTTCACTGTCTGTGTAGATCTAGTTCGTACACCCACTCGCAACTAGAGGACAGATTGGAAAAGGGATGTTCAGTTTAAACACAACTTACAGTATTGAACTAATAACAGTGAAAAACAACATAATATAGTGACCAGGACACTAACCTTCTTTTGCTTTCTTTTCTTTGAAACTTTCTTGCCTCGAACTTCAACATCAGGACGCTGTTGCTCCGACTCGTGTGTGCATGTCTCCACTTCCTCTTGCGCTGAAACGACTATATTTTCATGATAAGCACATCCATCACGCACTGACGCTCCATCGACTCCCTGAAACATAGAACTTTCATTGGTATGTATAATAATATCGAAAACACAAAATGTACTTGGGGACCAATACCCACGTACATCTCAATAGCAAAACACGAATGAACGCTTTGTGTAGAACATTCAAACGACAATTATTCACGCATTGTTGATCTAGTTAGATGGAACTGTCAAGATCCATACCTCGGGCTCCTCATAGACTTCCATTGATGATATTATTGAAGATGATGCTTCAGTAACTCCCTGAAACACAGTATTTGCATTAGTATGGTTTTCTATTTTGTTAAAAAGAACATAAACTTTGTGCAGGCGTCAACAGCTCATCTAAATAGACCTGCACAAATGATCAGTTGTCTAAAATAAATAATGGATATGTAAATATGATTCGATTTGCTCGATCGTTGGAAGTGTCACCACCCAGAGATCTGCATCAACTACTAGGGGTGATGTTCTTGTAGAAGAAGCTCCGTCATCTCCCTGAAACATAGTACTTGCGTTAATAAAGCGGATGTAATCACGTCATATGATTTCGCTTGATCGAACTGTCAGTATCCATACCTCGAAATGCATAAGAACATCAAGGGACGATGTAACTGCGGTGCACACTTCTGCAAGCTGTTGCGCAGACCCGTAACTGCATACTTCCCCTTCTTCTTGGACTAATGCTCCATCGACTCCCTGAAACATAGGACTTTCATTAGTAATGAACACAATATTGAAAAAAGAAGACACATAGGAGGGCGACGACAGAAGGACATATCAATGGCTAAAAACGAAAGAAACATTGTGTGTAACAATCACGCTACAAGAATGCAAGATCTGATGATCTCCATCGATGGAACTGTCCGGAAACGTACCTCGAGCATCTGAGTGACATCAACGGTTGTCGTCAATACGTTGGACTCCTCAACATCTCCCTGAAAGACAGTACTTGCATTATTTTGGATAACAATAATTATAACTGAAAACAAAGACTAGAGGACGAGTACAAGGGTGTACCATTAGGTAAATTAATTACACGATAAATTAAAACTATTGATTTACATGCCTAAAACAAGTCAGTGGCAGAATAGCCAAATAAGATTACCCGATAGGCGCTTGAAGTGGCTGATGACTGCAATAACGACACGGATGGAGAATCTTCCGCCTTCATATTGAGTGGATACATAAATGGGGAAATTATTGTTAGCTAATGCTACACACTACCGCAAGGCCGAGAGATAAATACGTAAACTTGACTCACCAGTGGAGGGATGTGGACGAATAGAGTGGGAATAGCGGTTGAGAGCAATTTTCGCCTCGCTCGCGGTGTGTTCTTCTTTATTAGCAATGATGTGGAGTACATGTCTGAGCTAAAGTGCCTGCTGCAGATGCGGTATCGATCACCCCTCTTGTCCGCAAAGACTTCTAGGACTCTACTTATCGGACCCATTCTCTTATCTGATCTATTGTCTTAGGGAAAACATGCATTATAGTACCTTCAGATTTATTATGGGTCTTCGAAGGGCAACCGCCAATGGAACAGGCAGGCATTGTGGAAAGTTCTGAAAAGTAAAGATCAACAATTCTCTATGAATACCAATGTAAACTCAGAACATGTGACTAGTTCCTTGCATGTACTGTCTTGAACGAAAAGAAATTGGACGCAAAATGATTATGGTACATGGCCTTACCTTGACGAACAAACAGTTAGATGCTGGGATCAGAGTAGTTTCTTGTCGTAGAACAGGGAGCAGTTCACAGGTTGCAAACTGAGGAGTTTCCTCGAAGTGTTCACGGAAGTTCACAGAGACGAAGAGCAGATAACCAGCACCTTCACGGGTTGACTAGCAAAGCGCAAAGAAGTGCTCATTAGAAATATGAAGTGGGTTATAAAGAATTCGAAACAGGGGTGTGTTTGTGAATGAATGACGTGTATATGTCGTGGCATTATGCGGTTTGCAGGGGGACGTCCAGCGTGAGGGGGGATGCTTGGCAGGAGACACGGGGTCTGGAGGTAGACATGGGAACAACAACCCATGCTCTATAGACCACTTTGAAGTGTACATGGTCTTTGGCACCTCTTGGCCTTTATCGCTCCCTGACAGCTCCACTTGCCAGCACAAGTACCCCGGTGCGAACTGCCTTTGATAGGGCGGGGGTGGATTGGGGCGGTGGTCGTGCAGACAAGACACAGGAAGACTCGTGAATGGAGACACACTTATGTGGATTGCAGGGGGCCATCCAGCGTGAGGGGGGATGCTTGGCAGGAGACACGGGGTCTGGAGGTAGACATGGGAACAACAACCCATGCTCTATAGACCACTTTGAAGTGTACATGGTCTTTGGCACCTCTTGGCCTTTATCGCTCCCTGACAGCTCCACTTGCCAGCACAAGTACCCCGGTGCGAACTGCCTTTGATAGGGCGGGGGGGGGTGTGGATTAGGGCGCTGGTCGTGCAGACAAGACTCGTTTGCCGCAGGGCCTCACCAAGGAGAGGCCATCTCACTGCATGTAAGAGGCAGGCTGAAGGATCTAGTACATGGAAGGCAGGGGGGTGAGTTTATAAATACCTCAGCCTCCCAGGAGAATATATGGGTGCAGTTCACCCTGGAGACCCTGGATGCCTAGGCAGTTAGTCAGCAGCAGGCTGGCCTGTGGTGGCAAGGCGGCACGGGCCAGAGGGGGTCATCTCTGTACCCGGTGCCCAAAAGGATGATTTATTATGATCAACCATATTGATTATTTACCTATAACCATGTTTTGTATCAATAAAATCCAACGGCCTTCCTTTTATTGCCAACGCTTGAACAAAGTGGTGTGGTAAGTATTTTTGGGGGAGGAGGCAAGGCCGGGAGGCTTGATGCCAACCCGCAAAATAACATATGTATGTCTGCTGCATATGGGTTCAACGGTTATGTGGATTGAAGGTGGGCGGCCAGCGTGAGGGAGGATGCTGGCCGGAGACATGTGGTGTGACAAGACAAGGCACAGGAAGACTATTCAATGGAGACACACTAGATTCATTTAAAAAATCAAAACAACCATTGTTAAAATATATGTTGGGTTTTATTTTAGATCTTAATTTCAATTGAACATAAATAATAAACATTACACATTGTAAAGTTCCGGTTGCAGCACATCCAGGGAAAATCCGCGGTATTGTCCACTGTCGCTGGGGAAATGTTGTCTAATGGCAAGTACCGCACAGGCTGGTATTACTCTCCGAACGCGGTGTCCGAGCCTCCCGTGAAGCCACCAAGTGAAGCAACGATAGGCCACCAGCCTGTACCACCTGTGAAAATGAAAGATGCAAACTGTATTAAAATGACAAAACTTTCTTATCACTGTCGATTCAGGTAAAAAATGTCATTCTGCTTTGAAAAAAATTCTATCTAGAAAATGCACAATATGGAACCAATTTACATGCATTCGAATGATATGTAGATGTAATTTTAAATGTGGGAGACGACCATGACATAGTAGTGGCATCACTCACTGACATCAAAACCAGAGTATACTTACTCGTTACTCGGATTACGCGGACGAACAGTGCCGCGAAGTTCGTGCATAAGCACCATCATCATCCTCAACATGGTCCGTGAGAGGCAGGCTTCCCTGAACTCTGGCAGCTCGGTGATGCATTGCGGACTTGGCTCGCCTTCCGAAATGTAGGCCAAGCACCCAGAATTTTCACGGCAGCAGCAGTTCTCCTCCTCAGTTGGCATTAGCTCGCACCGATTGCACGTGCACCAGGTGGAGACGCCGTCCATGCGACATGGTCCAGGCTCTTCATCCGTTGACTGGTCCTCCCAACTGCCGTCCGAATCCCCATCGTTTTCGCGTGCTTGCCTTTCCAGTAGTTCTTCCTCGGTGTACTCGGGCTCGTACATATACGGCATTATTGTAGCCATTGTGTGGTAAAGAAAGTAAAATAATTTACAGAGATGGTACAGGTGTTCACAAGGCCTAGAAGCGGCGAAGGTAGCTACCAAAGAACACAGAAACGAGTCACAGAATACTCAAAGTAACACAGAGAGAGTAATGGAATCGAAAATCTGCTGCTGTGTGTTGTGAAACGGTGTGTTTATACTTATTGAGGAAAGAGGCGTCCTGCCATTTCCATGGCGACACGTCATTAGCTGAAGCACAGCGGATGTTGACACGAGACGTGCTTTGGCGTTGGGAAATGGGCGGTACGCGTCTGCTGATGTCAGGCTCAGGGGCGGGGGATTTGATTTAGTGCCGCAAAAGCAGGTGAGCCAGGGCGATGGGGGGAAATGATAGGATTATCAGAAAATGGCGGCTGATTTGGAGTGCGTTAATGGACGAAAAGTCGGGTAAGGTCCATAGGAAAGTTTTCTACCATCTACCGATTTATGCTTAAAAACACATGGCCGAACCGTAGGGACAATAAAAAGAAAGTCCCGGAACTATCCTTTAATCAGGCCAGGGGCGTGGTCAGCATTATGACGCCACCCTTGGTCTGAGATAAGCAGGGAGATGGAGGTGTGAAGAGGCATTTGTTTCCCTACCTGGGTCGTATATTCAGTGCTGAGTGAGAGAAGTATATGTTGTGACGTCTGGCAAGGGCTCCCGAATGTCCTTTATCAGGGGAGGACTTGGGTCGTAATAAGACAGAGCTGTGCTTTGGCAAAATCTGTCTTGACTGAGCGCCACGCTGCACCTTTCTGTGTAGACACGAGGTCCAAACGCCCCCACCCCCCAAGTTGAGGAAACTTTCGGCCCCTGACTGCTGTGACTGCTGTGAGTCTCCTAAATACCGTGTCTGAGACACAGCATTCCGGAATCTGCCACGATTATCACTGTGCCTGAGACACAGTGGCCAGAGAGCTAGCGAGAGCTGCATATCGCCGCTCAGCTGCACCCATAGAGAGACAGTGTTTCTATGCAGGCAGCTGAGCTGCTATATGCAACGACTTCACAAACTGCATCTGAAAGTCATACTTTGGCTCAACAGCCCAAACTCAAACGATGAAACCATCCCAAGCTGTAGTTATATATCTCATGCTTTGCACACATTTGATTGTCAGAGTGGCTATTCCGACAAAGGAAAGGAGCACCATAACAAGAGTGCATTTCATGCACATCAGAAATAAATCTTCGAATTAGTAGCACAGACATGGTGGATACATTGGTAGTCTTTCTTATGTTGCCAAAATGCACTTTGTTTTTATGTAAAGCAGTCAGCATCCTATATCTTCAGGTCACAGACATCATTCAACATTTAGCACCTCCCCTGCCCCACCGCCTCACCCCTCCAAGCATGAGATGATTCCCTCAGTACGTTTTCTCCATTCTCTGCACTGATGAAGAAAGCATATAAAAGCTCAAACCTCGGCCTAGTAGCAGGAGAAAACAACAGAAAACATTCCAGTTAACAAAATATATCTCCCTATGTTCAGGGGGCGGCTACCCAACGCCCAGGTGTATATGATGTAGGACCGCCCTGCGGTGGAATTCTTGCTACACCACTGCTCCTGGGCACCGGAGATTAATTTGAACAATGTCAAACTGCCTTTTGGATGGTCTGGGATCTCGCAGCTCCCTTGCATGTACAAAAAGTATTAAACACCTCCTATCCATGGTTCACCTCACTCCTTAAGACTTGACAACAGATCCGTGGAGGAAGGAAAAGAAGTGGGCAAAGCTGAATCCCACACTGTCGGCAGAATGCCCTCACACAAAAAGGCATCTTTGAGGCCAAGAAAAGGTTTTCCCTCCAGCTGCATTAAAAGGTGTGCTTTGGAGGGAGTGGAGGGGGTACGTGGCCACGGCTGCTGGCTACTGCCTCTGAATTAAATCATAAGTGTGCTTTTAGGTGCAGATGGCTCCCGCTGCAGGCTCTGTCCCCTGAATTTTAAAAAAGTGCTGTTACAGGGCAGGCGTAGGCAGGGGTGTAGGAGACACATAACATCTGGGGGGGGACAGAGCACACATTGGGGACTTTGCATGGTAAGATAACACGATCCATCAGGCCAGGCCAGGACAGCAGCTGGACAGCTCCATGTTGTGCGCCCTGCTGTGTGCGAATCCATCCCATTACATACCAACCGGGTTCAGGAAGTTGTCTCGGGTCTCCCCCTGCCTGTAGAAGCCGCAATTCCCTAGGGAAAGTTTTGGCGGGCAGGGCCCGCTCCATGACGGCAGATGGAGCGGGTATGGCCATGTGTGTTGCATGCGTGGAAATGGGACAGTAACACCACCTAATTGTTGCCATTGCTTCTTCCCAAGGGTGACAAAGTACTGTCAAAGTGGTTGTGTTGTCTCAAAAAGAAACAAAAGTTGTTCCACCTGTGCAGTGTTGCCATGGCAACTGGGAGTGCTGGGATTCTGTAACAAGAGGAGCCTGCGTATGACAGCATGATCAGGGCAATCCAACAGCATTAGACCAGAGAGCATGGCACAGTAAAGAGTAGGTTGAGCTGCCCACCCCCCTTGAATGGTGCATGTAAAGTGAGAGGCAGTGGGTCAAGGAAGAAGACTAGAGTCATTTGGGTTAAACGCAGGCAGTTTGAAATGGCTTGAGGGGGAATGGTGCCAGTAACGGCGCAGAGATCATATAGCCCAAGAGCTTGGTGATGGGAAAGAGAGCAGTTCAGGCAGAGTGTGAGGGTACGGGCCAGGGGAGAGAATGAGAGGTGTATGCAAGGATTGAAGAGGAGTTGGGAACCAGATTTATGTAATCGGAGGGGACAAACAGAATAAACAGTCACAGAGGGAATGGAACTAACATTGGAGAAAACCGTCCATGAGAGAATAATTATGGGCAACAAACAGCTAATAATGCCCAGAATTCCAGAACTCTGATTGGGTGGGCCACCATAAACATTTTGGAAAGGGTCCTAAAATATATTTGTACCTATGCTGAAACAACTCTATGTTCTAGCTCATATTTCTGTTTGTATTGTTCAACTGAGGCAGAAAGTGGTGGCATGATAAAGCATGACTGGCCAGTGTGTCCCAACCAGTAATGGCCCACCACCTGAATTAAGGCGCAGATGCAGTGAAGGCTTTTGGCAGGTGCTGCACATAGCTCGTTATTGCCAGTATGGCCTTTCAAATCATGCTTTATCACCACGAGCACCCAATTTGTTTGTGGCAAACAGATGCAAGCTGAAAAAGTGCAAACTTGTTTTTCAAAAACAAATAGAACTACGAAAAGGTGGCTGTCTTAGAGAATCCAATGGAAGCTTTACAAATATCCCCCTTTCCGTTTCAATGGCAGTCACAGTGCTTGAGTTAATGCGCGTCGGGAGCAAGAGTGGAGTAAGCAAGCAGACATATGCATTTTGATTCATTTAGTTCGATTCATTCCAGATCTAATAGGAAATGGAAAAACAGGGGAACGCAGGGGAGATGGATAGTGAGCACATGCTGTTAGCCAACTAAGAAAGTGGGATGGTTAAAATGTATAAAGCCCATGTCCAAGCACACTCTTTGGCTTTAGCATCCATCAATAGTGCTAATAAATGATAACACAGGAGTCTGCAGGTGAATGAATGTATCCATTGGACGGGAATACATATTTCTCATGGATGTGTGTGAGCATTCAACCATTGTGATGGCTTCCAAAACCAAGCAATGGGAGATCGGAGGGATAACCCCCACACCCCTTAATTTCTTTTTTTGTTTTAAATAAAATGTTACAATTGTGCATTTTATGGCAGAGCTTTTTTGAAACAATGGGTAAATACCTATAAAACGTACAATTGGTTGTGTGGGGTATCACATGAATACAATACAAATATTGAATGCTAGGTTACCAACAGTACACAAGAGTATTGTTCAGTGCATTTCCGGATCCTTCTGCACACAATATATCCCAGTATTCTGCTAATATCAAAAGACATGATCAATCTCCATGTTTCAATATATGCCAGTATTCCAAAAATACTTACACACTCATGTCAGTATTGCCCATAATGCGAGTAATGCCAGTGTAAGAAGAAAAGTACACACTGGCCGGACTCATATATATGGCAATATTCCCACATATGTTAGTATTCCCATGTAAGAATGCTTATGATGGATTGGCCCATAATGTTGTTGCCAAATCTTAGTTGTGCTAATTAAGGGCAATATCCTTATCTAATAAAACTCAAATTGCCTTTTCACACAATACCTTAATACTGCCATGTAACTAGGTTAAAAAAGTGTCAATGTTGGCTGTGGCAATATTGGCCAGTATCTCCATGGAAGAGCCCTCATGATGCCTTTGCCAATAATGCCAGTAATATTACCACACCATTATAAACATGTCCATGCAGGTTATGCCACTATAGGCCATTGTCCCTCCTAAGAAAACTCACTTTGTCTTTGCCAAAAAGGCCAGTATTATTGACATGACACATGTGGAAGTATGCCCATGCTGCCACAGTAAACATGTACATGCAGGCTGTGTAACATTTACCCATATAAGAACACTCATTTTGGCTTTGCCCATAATGCCAGTAACATTGCAATGACACAGCATAAAAGCATGCCAATGCAGGCTGTGCCAACACAGATAGGTACCTACATTTAAGCAAACTCATGTTGGCTTGGCCCATAATGCCAGCCACATTGCCAGGCTATTATATACAAATATGTTCATGCAAGCTATACCAACATAGGCGATAACATCCTTAAGAACAGTCATGCTACCATTTCCCATAATACCAATAATTTTGCCATGTCACATAAAAAAAGATCAATGCTTGTCCATGTTTACCAATCACCATCCTCTCACAAAGTGCCCATGCACCAGCTCCTACCATCACAGTACGCAACCCCCTCTCTCTTTTCATCACATCACAAACACAGCATCCCCACGCACACTAAATCAAACTCGAGAATTCATAACCACACAAGGTCACACTCAAATACTCTAACACAAACTCACACTTAAACACACCCATATGCTCACATCCAGGCCCGGACTGGCCTATAGAGAAATAGGCCCATGGCCGAACCAAAAATACAAAATACTGGTGTGGGCCAGTTGTTGGTCAAAATGGGCCTCTTTTTTGACCAATTTGGTACAGTTGATGAGTTTATTCACTCTGCAGCTAGTAGTCAGTGTTGCTGAATAAATATTCTTTAAAATGCACAATATTTTGCATTGCACGTTATCAAAAAACTCCTCCTTGATATTCAAACCGTGTCACAAAAGGAATGAAGAGTAATTTGCAACTGTGGGCCACTTTTTCATTGGTGCCCGAGACAATTGTATGGGCCAGTTCGACCCCGTTCACATCGCACATTCATTCACCAATATAGCACTTGCACATGAACAGTATCGCTTTCTTACTCACAGAGACAGGCACACACACATTTGCCTTTGTACTTACCTTCAGGCCGCAGTAGCAATTGCTTCATCAAAGGGCTTTGAGTATGCATGCACAGTACACACAGGTGAGGGGTCAGGTGCCTTCCTTCACTCCTCCATCTTATTACTTTGAATCAGACTGGAGGGGGGGTCAGCAGGGGAAGGGAGAGGGGTGGGTGAAGACATGTGTTTCCAGCCATGGACAGGATTTCCAGTGGCCATTCTGGGAAGTATGTGTTGTGCGAGCAGAAGTACTTTTAGCCTGCAGACAGTCTGCAGAACTTGTACTTTTGCAAGCTGATGGCTGCAGCCTGCAGACGTATTTTTACACACTGCATGATGCAACTGCAAACAGTGCAGAGACACAGTGCACTGTACTGTGCACAACAACACTTACTGGGGGGGATAAATGGCATTATATCCCCCCACTTAAAATTCTGGGGGGATTTGTCCTCCCTGTGCCCCCCCCCCATGTCCTACACCCATAGGCGTAGGTGGAGGACACTTCAGAGTCGCGGTCTCAAAAATCCACACACAGATTGGCTTTTTCTGCAGAGATACAGGCCCACCCTCCCATGAGGAAGGGCTGCTCTGGGCAATCTGAAACTGTCATTTCATATGCTACAAATAATCAAATATGACCTATTGTTTGGTGGAAAATAAAAAGTGCCACTGAACATTTATTCAAAATATGTTGATTCCCCTTGTTTCACTTGGGTTTTGTATGGGTGACAACAGAGCAATCACTAGTTAAGCGACTGTTCTGACATCTTGAAGATAATCCACTACAAAACCTCCCTGAGTGTTATATATTCACAGTATGCCACGTGCACTGCCAACAACATCTGAGCACTGTATGTGAAAGCAGGGTGGAGGGAGGTGAAATAAAGCAGGATCCTCAGGCTCATCAGGTAGGTTCCAGCAAGTTACTTTAATCAGCTTCAGTAAGTTACATTAAGATGTCAACAGAGATAACCACCAGCTCCCATCACCCAGGCAGGAGCTCTCCAATGGACACAGTATGGAACCTTTACTCCAAGCATTCCCTTACAGAATAACATTCTCTCTGGCATACATCACCAGACACCTGCATTCATGCCAAGCACAATACAACAGGGGGCATACAAAAACCACTGCCTTAGGCAGTATCTTTACTGGCTGCATGTACAATGTCAAGCTCAATTTAGGATGCTTAAATGGATTCATAGTTTTGCCCCAATATCTAGCAGATACAGTTCAGCTCTACAAACCTAACAGAACGTTTAGTTCTCAAAGTAGCTATATCTTCATGAATACTCTTAGGTTTAAGACAAAAGGGGGCCGAAGGGTCTTGGTGGCTGTGAAGGCGAGGGAAGGCGGGGGACAGCAACTGATTTACACGTCTTCTTTATTCCCTTCATACAACAGAACTTCCCTTCACCCCGCCTCCCTAGCACTAACGTCACTTCCCTTGGGATGTGGCCCCAAAGCGGGTCCTCCCACATAACGATATGGTAGGGTTTGTCTGTCGCGTCCACGACATGATATCTCACCCCTTTTTAAGATGAGAGATCACTCACATTTGTCAGTCCATTTCCTCGATCAATCTCAGAGGCTTCAAACTACATCTCTGAGGCCTTGGAGTACGACGAATTACTGGCGGGGGCGAGTCCTCTCTCTCGCCGCTGTCATCCTCATCCGACTGCTCCCCATCCCCAAGATAGGATTCATCCGACTGTCTTTCATCAAGACTGTCATATGTCTGTTCCCATCCAAGGGCTGGGGGGCCCCGACCTTCTTGAAGTAGGACGAGTTTCTCATCACAGACGGTTGTCTTTCCCCACTGGCTGTGATCATGTTGCCCTTCTTGTGAGTCACTAATAGATGGTCAGTGGCAAAAGTGGTGTCTTCCTTTCAACCCTTTGTCTGATACACTAGTACTTGGTCTCCTAGTTCAATGGTGCAGTATCTGCTCGGTCCTTCATCTTGCTTTTCTCTTCCTGATCTTTGGCCCGATTGTCGGCCTTTTGAGTTTTGGAGGCTGGGCGAGAGCATTGTACGCCTCTTCGCTCGTGATATTCACTGTCGCCCCTGTGTCGATAAAGATCTCCAGCAGGGTGTTGTCGATGTGTAACATGAGTACTTGGCTATGTTGGGTGGCTGTACTGTGGTTGAGAGCCCACAGTTAGCCCTTTTTGTGCTGGTCGTCTCCCGATGATGGAGATTCCCTGCTCGATGGAGATCTCATCTCTATGTATCGGACGAATCTTCTCCTGCCACTGCGCCTGGCACCCTCGGGGGCCGGATGGTCCACTCGGGTGTACGTGTTTTGCCGTTCGTCCCTCCTCTGGCCCCGGGGCTGCCCTTCCTGCCGTTTACCTGGCAGGCTCGCCCTGGCGCTTCTCCGTCGCTCATGAAGTCTGTGCCTGCTGGGCGTGTTGACTGGCGAAGTGGTCGTCTCCTCTCCATGCATCGCATTGTTGCCCCAGGGCGGGGCATTCACCCGTGTGGGGATATTCATATCCGCCCCGGAAGCATGTGGCTTCCGACCTTCTGCCTGGTTGATTCGGCGCCATGGACAGCTTGTTGATGGCGTCCGTTTCTGCCGGTTTGTGTTGTATGGTGATTTTCCCTAAGCTGTCAAGCTGGGACCCCACAGCCGCTTCCATCCGACCCAGTGCTAGAATGTCCTCCAGCGAGCACTGTTTTTGCTGTCATCTTTTCCGGAATGCTTGTGACTCACAGCCTGCAGTGACTTGAGACCGCAGGGCCTCTTCATTCAAGTACCAGTGGAATTCGCAGTATTTGAGTTTGATACGGAGCCTCATGACATAGTTGTCCAGCGACTCCCCTTTCTCCTAACGTGCTGTTGGAAAAATGTGCCTCTCATAGTCTATGTTGGTGTGGGGCGTGAAATATTCTGATAGTTTATCATGCAGGTTGCGATATGACACAGTGTCCAGGTCAAGCAACTCCCCTGCGATGTTCCGTACAGCCGGTCCCACTGCCATGGACAAAGTGTTCTTTAGGCATGTATTGTGTGTGAGTCCTATGGCCCCTACATAGAACTTGAAGTCCCTCAGCCCAATCACTGGTATCACGCAGATCGAAGGCATGGGGCAGGTGTAGTACTTGCGCTGCGCCTACGGATGGGTTTGCTGATCCAGCCGTGCCTCCCGGCGCGCCATCGGCCGATGTGGGGGAGGCCTCCTGATTTGACATGTTGAGTGACGCTGGTGACCTCTCTCGGGCTCTTCCCGCTAATGTCAGCTGGTAGATCCTCCAGGTTTTTGTGTCCTTGTGTTTGTGCAGGACTTGTGCTTGGGCCCTATGGCCTTCTGCAACTGGTGACAGCTTCAGGTGCTGTTGTGCCCCATCTGCAGCTGTGCAGCGGGTAGAGGCCCCTGCCCACACGTGGCCCTTGTGATGAGGGAGAGCGCTCCCTCTCCCTGAGGGGCTGCTGGCCTCACGTGGCCTGTACAAAATGAGGGGGGCAGGGCGTCTTCCTTTGGCTTGTGCCAATCTCCCCTAGACTGCATTGCAGGCCGCACATGGTTTTTATGCCGTGGATGGGGGGGGGGATGCTTCTCTCCCCTCTCGCCGTGGGCTGGCCTTCCCCCGAAGGCACGGCTGGCCTAGCGTTACCTTTGCTGATTAGGGAGGAGGGAGGGTGCTCCCCTTCCCTCCTTTGATGTTCCAGGGAATAGAGGCTGCAACGTGGTCGTAAATGGGGGCGGGTTTTACGCGCGTAGGACATGCTCGATGGCATCCTCCCGGCCCGTTGCTCGCCGCACGGTCCAGAGCAGGGCTCCTGCTGCGCCGCATGTGTCCGTATCCGACACCCTGCAGGCCCAGACACACTGGGTGTCACCTTTGGTAACCGTAATGAGACAAGGCAGGTGGAGCGGATGATTTACATGTCTTCTTTATTCCCTTTGTACAACAGAAGAACTTCCCTTGACCCCTACGCCCGCCTCCTGTTATGGTAATACATGCACGGGTCTCTTCAGAACCTCGTGCATGTATGTTCCATTTTAGAGTGCCTCTACAGTTGGTGCTTCACTGCGACAACCCCGGGGGCCTCGAATAAAGCTCTTACTCTTCTCCCATACGGTGTGCCTCTTTATTACATATGGCGACGAGGCACCGTACCCCGAGGCCCCCGGGAGCGTATTATGCCACCTGACTGCGAACGCAGCCCCCCCCCTTTTCGCTGCCGCCGACTTCTGCTGCCAGCGCCCGCAGCGGCCTGCCTGTCAGCTGTGGACAGCCAAGAGAACAGCCAAGAGAGGCCTCGACATCCTCCCCCCACCTTTCAGTTCTCCACTGTAAAGGGTGCCGATCCTCCCCGCTGGGAGTTTAGAGCGGCGCACATTACACTCCTGCCCTACTACAACAGTGCTTCAGACAGCAGGAGCTGTCCATCCATCAGGTCAGAGGAGGGGGGAGGACGAAGTGAAACGTACGCTTTCCTTTCATTGGCATTTTATGGGGAGGACGAAGTTAAACGTACGCCTTCCTTTTATTGGCATTTTATGTGTAAAACGCTCACCGCCGCTCTGAGCAGAACCCTGCATCACTTTCAAAAGCTGCTAGCTGTTGCCCAGCAACGCACACACAGCATTGGCAACCTTCATTCTCTCAATGGCCACCCTGACCTTCCGGGACTAATTACTCACCATCTTGGTCCATTGTGACATCACAATTGAACATTCCATCAGGTCTTCCCTGAACCAGCCACCCTGCGCTTCCAGCCCATTGTGAGGTCACAATCTGTACTGAAGGCCATCCATACACTGATGCTTAAAGTCTCTGCAGTACAGATACGCCTGGGCACTCTCTTAATCGGGTTCCAGCCCACCCTTCAGGCACTTCTATAAAGGCTTAATCCCAGCGCCCCTAGCAGTCAATAAGCCCACCTTATTGACTGCCAACAGTGCTACAAACCTCTGCCTATTACCACAGCAACTGGCGCCACTGAACAGCTGCCACATACCAATTGACACTCAGTCCTCACCATAACAGAGTTACCTTTCCGCAAGTGCTTGTTGTTTGTCTCCTCACCACTTACAACCAAGAACCTACAACCAAGAACCAGGCACACCCCCCATGCAGGGCGTTCCGCCTCCCACCAAGTTTCTTCCATGCCCTGGGAGCCCAAACTGCCCATGGGAACAATGGATCGATGGCTTCCACGTCTACCTCAGAGCCATCGGGGGCAGCAAGTTCAATGATGACCTCAAGGAGGCGACCCTCTTGAACTGTATAGGGGCAGAAGCACTGAGACTTTTCAGAACTTTTCCCGAACCCGGCAACATGGGAGGAGATGGCAACCGCAAGTTCGACATAGCATTGGCCAAACTCACTAGTCATTTTGGCAACAAGACCAACGTAGTACTGGAAAGATACAGGTTCTTTTCCAGAAAGCAGCTCAAAGGCGAGTCTATTGATTCATACATAGCGTCCCTCAGGGCGCTTATGTCAACCTGCAGTTTCACAGGTGTCTGTGATGAGTATTTGAGAGACCAACTTGTGCTGAATGTGGCTGATCCACGCATCCAACAAAAACTGTGGCGAACCAAAAATCCCACCCTGGACCAAGCCACAGAGATAGCAAGGAGCATGGAATTGGGAGATCGATGTATGAAGGAAAGACGTGACCACACGACCAGTGTGGAGATCAAATGTGTCAGCCCGGAGTCCGAGCCTTACGAGCCTCTAGTAGCAGCAGTAAGGAAGGCTCCGCCATCAAGAGGTTCGAAATTTGGCTCAAACAGAGCGAGGCCTTACAACTCCCAGAATCCAACGCGCTGCCAGAGGTGCAGATGGTACAAGCATACAAATACTGATAAAGAATGCCCCGCCATCGCTGTCGAGTGTTATAAGTGCAGCCAGATTGGACACTTTGCCAAAGTCTGCAAGAACACACGGGGAAGGGCAACCAGATATGGCAATCTCACCAGACGACCTTTCATCAGACCGTCCTCTGTGAGAGTCATCGAAAGCGACCAAGAGCACAATGACATGTTATCAATCAGTCAAATGCAACAAACAGTACAAATACTCACTGTAACATCCCAACAACAGAGCAACGGTCCCTGGGTCAAAATGCAAATCAACGGCATATCATTACCCGTAATGGTAGACACCGGCTCCCCCTACACCATGGTGGATCTCAAGACCTTCTTGAGTGTACTCTCTGGCAAGATTCATGACCTGCGGAGCACTTGTGTAAGAGCTACCGGTTATGGAAAAACGCCCATCGATATAATGGGATATGTGTGGGTGAGCCTCAAGTTCCATGACAGAGAATCAAATTGCAAACTCTTTGTAGTCAAAGATGGCTCCTCTGTTGTGGGATGGGAAGAACAAGTCGCACTTCGAGTAAGGATACACCCTGGAGAAGAAATCCCCGTGCTGAGTGTGCTCAATAATGATATGGACATCAAGTCTAATATAGCAAAACAATTCCCCAAGGTGTTCTGCAACAAGATCGGACTCCTAAAAGGTTTCCAACACAGAATAATCCTCAAAAGAGGTGCTGTCCCAGTGGCCCACCGAGTCCGCGGTATTCCCTTTGGAACTAAAGAGGCGTTGAAGAAAGAACTTAAGCGCCTCTGCGATGAAAATATCATACAGCCCATCGAGAGTTCAGAATGGCTTGCCCCAATTGTCTTAGTAAAATAACCGGACGACTCCATAAGAATGTGCGTCGACCTGAGAGACCTAAACAAAAACATATGGGTTGACAGACACCCACTTCCCAACATATCTGAACTCCTATCGACCATGAAACCTGCAAAGTACTTTACAACTCTGGACCTCTCCTCAGCCTATCACCAGATTGCTTTAGAAGAGAGCTCAAAGAATCTAACATCTTTTGTCACACCTCTCGGTGCATTCATGTTTAACAGAATGCCATTCGGACTCGCTTCAGCCGCAGCAGTTTTTCAGAGACTCATGTCACATCTATTTGGAGGACTTGATGGCATACACTGCTTCCAAGACGATATCCTCATATCAGCCAGTACAGAAGAAGAGCACAACGCAAAACTTGTGGGTGTCTTACAGGTCATACAAAAAAGTGGTCTCACACTCAAATTGGAGAAGTGCAACATAAAATGCGACCGAGTTTCATACCTGGGCCATTCCATTGACGCCAACGGCATCAGCCCCAAGAGGAAACTCATGGACACCATATTGAATATCGCCGAGCCTCAAAATAAAGACCAATTAAGGAGTTTCCTCGGGATGACAGAATACTACTCCAAGTTTATAAGCAACTATGCTGATAAGACCAAAAGCATGAGGAACATCTTGAAGAAGGCAGCCAAATTCATATGGTCCACTGAATGCAAGAACGAATTCGAAGAAATCAAAATCCAAATCAACCAAGCCCCAGCCTTAGGAATGTTCGATTGTAAAGCCAAAACCATCATATCCGTAGATGCAAGTAAAACCGGACTGGGTGGTGTCCTGGAACAGCAACAAGATAAGAACACTGTGACGATCGCATTTGCATCGAGAGTACTGAGGGGAGCCGAACTAAACTATTCCACCATCGAGAGAGAAGCTCTAGGTATGAGGTGGTTTCTTCAGCATTTCAGGAACCTAATTTGGGGCTTACCCATCCTACTGAAAACAGACCATAAACCTCTAGTAAATGTCCTTCAGTCCAAAACCCCTCACCTTATATCACCGAGAATAAGACGTTGGTTCCTCGACATCATGCAATACAATCTCCAACTATGCTATACTCCTGGTCCACAAAACCAAGTAGCAGATTGCCTTTGCAGATTATCGACCAACCTTGACACTGAGATTGCATCTCCAGATGAGGACATCATAGCTGTCGTAAACCCTGCCATCTCGAGAGATGAATGGAAAATCAATGCCAATACCGATCCGGAACAGCGAGAAATCAGGGAAGCAATAGCCAATGACTGGGTAGAAACGGGAGAGGCTTTAACAAGTTTCATTCCCTTCAAGGAAGAAATATCCATAGACGATGAGCACATCTTTAGAGGCGATCGAGTAATCCCACCCACCCAACTCAGAAAAAAACTACTCCAACTAGCACACGAAGGCCACCTAGGAAGGAGCTTGACGAAAAACAAGTTGAGAAACAACTATTGGTGGCCAGGAATGTGGAACGAAGCAGAAGAACTGGTCAAAAATTGCTCCACGTGTGCCATGAGTGACAAGTCTAAGATCTTAAGAAAGACCCCCTTACAGCCTATTGAACCTCCCAAACATGTGTGGTCTAAACTGACAATCGACATCATGGGTCCATTCGAGAACCTCGAAACAGTCAAAGTATATATCATAGTGCTTGTCGATTACACCTCTAAATGGACAGAATGGGGAATAGCTGAGGACAATGTGACCTCAAAGAAAGTTACGGACTTCCTGACAGAGATCTTCAACAGGGAGGGAGACCCCAAGGAATTGGTTTCGGACAACGGGTCTCAATTTATGTCTATGGAATTTGGTGATTTCCTCAAGAAAAGGTCCATCAGCCACATAACAACATCCTTGTACCATCCGATTTCCAACGGACTTGTGGAACGCATGAACAGGCTCGTGAAGAGCGTGGTTCAACTGGCCACGGCCAACAATCTCCCGTGGAGAGAAACCCTCAAAGAAGCTTTGCATGCGTACAGAACAACCCCACACACCACCACAAACATAGAGCCCTTCACCCTCATGCGAGGTAGGGTTGCAACTAGCCGATTTAGACCGGCGTGGATGTTCTTACACAAGGGAGAAGCAAGGGTGAACATGGATCTACTTCAAAAGACAGTAAGAGAAAAACAAGCAAAATACAAAAAACAATACGACTCCAGACATGGAGTAAAAGAGATGCTGGTTCGTGAAGGAGACTGGGTATGTGTCAAAGAACCGAAGAAAACTCTCAAGGGTGAATCCATCTTCAGACCTCCACAGAGAGTTGTGAGCTGCCATGGGAAGTCTGTCATCCTGGATGATGGAAAGAGATGGTCTGGAGATGATCTCATAAAAGTAACAAAAGACATCCAAAAAACCAGCATTTCTAAGGACAACAGTCCTGACAGACCATCACAACACACCTCACATTCCCTAAGAGAATCCCTCTGTGAACATGTGGACAATAATAGACCTCACACTATTCATCAAGGAGTCCCCACTGGAAGAATGTCCAGAAGGAACTGCAAAATCATCCAAAACTTCAACAATGACTATGTCTATTACTAATGTACCCCGGTTTACCCACCTTCCCTCTGCCTTCCCCACTTGACACCCCCTCTTTCCCCTTACTTCCCCGTTTTTCCCCCCTCTTTTTTTTTCCTCTTTTTCTCTTTTGCCTCATGTGGGGGAGATGTTATGGTAATACATGCACAGGTCTCTTCAGAACCTCGTGCATGTATGTTCCATTTTAGAGTGCCTCTACAGTTGGTGCTTCACTGCGACAACCCCGGGGCCTCGAATAAAGCTCTTACTCTTCTCCCATACGGTGTGCCTCTTTATTACACCTCCCTAGCCCCAACGTCACTTCCCTTGGGATGTGGCCCCAACGCGTGCCATCCCACATAACAATGTGGTAGGGTTTGTCTGTCGCGTCCGCGACAGGACAGTGGCTGCCCCTCGTCTATGGAACGTTTTGACTCTGGCTTTTCGGAGTCTTAACTTCCTGCCATCCTTTCGCAGGCCCTGAAAGAGCCATTTGTTTTGCTGAACCTTCTAATCCTGCCTCACTGTACTTGCCTAGGGGCGCACAGGTCCAGTTTATCCTGCTTGCCAAGCCCGATACAACGTATTCAGATGAAATTAAAAACAAGTCCCTTTCACAGGTCGAGCCGTTTTGCCTCGCTGGGTGGAGTCCACCCTCGCACAGCTGTTTTCTGTGTTCTTAGGTGTCTAATTTTAGCGAGCAGCGATTCCTCGCTCGCGGGATTCCTGAGGCAGCTTTCAGGATCTCCACACGTCACAGGTAAGGCTTAGAAGAATGCCCTGGCAGGCTGCGGTTTTCCTTGGCTGACCCTCGCAGTCTTTGGAATGCCTCGCCCCTCTGCATTCTAGTCCCACATGCCTGCTCTGGAATTGCCCGTCAGCAAATGCTCTGAAGAATGACTCCCTCCAGTGACGGGGGGTTGTGGGGTGCTGCATCGTGTACACTTGTCTCGTGGAGCTGTCCCACGAACAAAGGGAGATATATTTGGTCAATTGCTCCTGCTAACAGGCCGAAGTTTGAGCTTCAAAATGCTATCGTCATGACGTTGCAAGTAACAGATGAAGTAACGGAGGCAGCTTTAGAGGGAGGAGGGGTGGCTAATAGGGCCCCAGCGGGAGGCTGTTGTGGGGGGGGGGGGGGGCGGGGGGTAGGTAGGGCATGTTACCATTTTACCCAACAGAAATTATAGGGTGACCAGATTTAAATGGTAAAAAACCGGGGCAGGGCAACTAACACACAAGTGGGACTAACTCTTGAAAGTGGCGATTGCAGGAGAAGGTTTGTTAACGGTGGAATAAACACATATTTATAATTCATTCATCGTAAACGAACACTATCTTAAATTGTATAATGCAGCCTTTCTTCTGTGTGAGACTGTGCATTCCTGACTGCCAGCTATGAAGACGTATTAACAAAAACCGGGACCACTGCAGTTTCCATTGGAAAAATCATCTGGAGAAATAGGGGATGTTGTGGGGGCTGCCTCCGGTCTCCGGGGCAGCCCTCTAGGGCCGTCGGGATCTCCCGGCAGCAGCGTGCACGTCGGCGAACAGCCGGCGTGTCTCGGATAGGGAGGCACCCTGCAGCGCCCGGTGTCACCGGGCGCAGGATCCAATGAGTGGGGGTATCACCCCCTGGTCCCGAGCGGTCGCGGCTCCGAGGGCACTCGGGCCGCGCCGCACACACAAGGCCACGATCACGTGGCAGACCCCAAGTAAGAAGAATCACAGACACGAGTTGCCACTTCCGGGGGCTCTGCTGCTCTGCCCTCGCAGCGCAAGCAGAGCCCCTTTTATTAACTGGGCACGCGAGCGTCATGACACAGTCATGACGCTCACGTTGCCCACACCAACTAGACCCCCACACAACATCCCTCCTTTATTATAAACAAACAAAACGACACTCCACCGCAAACATTTGGTGCATTCCAGTCCGCGCACCAGCTAACAGCTACTCCAGCCCAAACATATTTCTTTTAAACACCGCAAGACAAAACAGGTGTGCTCCAGTCCCCACACTATGGGGCCCCATGACGGGGTCCTCCCACTCAGAAGATTCCGGGATCAAACTGGCTCTCGGCGCCGCTGCAGGACACGAAGAATACATTCTCTTCGTACTCCTCCCCCACCTCATACGGTATTTCTCGGGGACTCTCCACCACCTGGACCGCCGCCACTTTGGGAGTCTTTCTCCCCTTCACCTCACTCCCCCCTGCCGCCCCCATCATGCCGGCCGGGGCTGGAGCGAGACACACTCGTGCGAAGTGGTCTCCTTTCCCGCACCTTCCACAGATTTGTCCCATCGCCGGGCAGTCCTGCGGGTGAGGCAGATCCCACCCACACTGTTGGCACATTGTGGCGTTGGGGTCTCTCTTCGGCCAGTCTCCCCTCCTCATCACTCTTCCTCCCGGCCACCTGTTGACAGCCGCCACCTCCTCAACCTTCACTCGGTGCGTGGGGACCTCCATCTTTAACTGGTTTCTGGAGGAGTCCATGACCGAGGCCCGCACCTCCGCCAGTTCCTGGGACCGGCCAAGCTCCAGTATTCGATCAAGGGTCAGCGCTGGGTCCCTCAGAACCTGCTTGCGCAACTTGGTGGAGCTGCAGCCATAGATGATTTGCGCCCGGATCTCATCCTCCTCGAAGTTCCCCAGGTCACAGCCCAGTGCAATGCCGCGCAGCTTCCCGTGGAATGCATCAAGGCTTTCCCCTTCCTCCTGCTTCGCACACCTCATCCTGAACCTCTCATAGTCCCTGTTGACCATGGGTCTGAAGTATTCGTTCAGGGCTGCGACGGCTGCACCGTACGATTTATTTTGGGGCCTTAGTGTCTTGAACAGTCTCTGGACGGCCAGCCCGGCAGAGTATAGGAGCGTCGGGCATTTGGCGGCGTCTTTGATCTCCATTGCCTCAAAGTACAACTCCAGGTTCTCCACCCAGGCCACCCACCGGGCCCCCAGGCTTGCCGGCGCACCGAGGACATCAAAATGGGGTATCGGTGCTAACTGACCCCTACATACCCCTTCATCGTCCGACATGCTGTGGGCAGGTGAGGACGTCATCCGCCAATCACCAGTGTTGGTGGGCACTTGCAATTGCTCGGCTCAGGTAGTCGTCGATGGGTGCCTGGCGTCCTCCCTGCCCAGGGGCGCACGAGCACTCCAGGTGGAGCCGCAACCCCAGGGCTTGACACCAGTTTGGCCTGTGGGTCACCGCCCGTTTCCCGGTGGCCACACTCTTGTGTAAGGGCCTTCCTCTTCTGGCACCCTAGAGGGCGCACAAGCACTCCGGGTGGAGCCGCCACCCTCGGGCGTGGCACAAATGCAGCCTGTGGCGGGGTTATTGTCCCCTTTTGTTTGAGCAGGCCGTTCACCGCTGAGGCATGGAGCCTTCCTCCCCGCTCCACCCACGAGACAGGGAGCCGCCCCCTTTTGATCGTGGGGCTCACCCGTGGGCCACGCCTCCTCCTTTCCTCCCGGCGAGCAAAGAAAGCCTCACTTCTTTTTTTTTTTTTTTTTTTTTTTTTTCCGAACAGCAATTTTCACCCGTGGCAGCCCGGGTACTCGGCGGGCGTCCTCCCCGCTCCGTGCCGCGTCGCCGCGGGTCGGAACTCCCGGCCCCGCCTCCTAACTAATGGAGGGCCGCTCCGTGCGTCCTTGCACGGCCGCCGACTGCGGCCGTGCGCGCGGGCCCACGACTCCGCCCGCCGCACGCACCAGCTGGCGGGCGCGACTTCCTCGTCGCCAGTGTTGTGGGGGCTGCCTCCGGTCTCCGGGGCAGCCCTCTAGGGCCGTCGGGATCTCCCGGCAGCAGCGTGCACGTCGGCGAACAGCCGGCGTGTCTCGGATAGGGAGGCACCCTGCAGCGCCCGGTGTCACCGGGCGCAGGATCCAATGAGTGGGGGTATCACCCCCTGGTCCCGAGCGGTCGCGGCTCCGAGGGCACTCGGGCCGCGCCGCACACACAAGGCCACGATCACGTGGCAGACCCCAAGTAAGAAGAATCACAGACACGAGTTGCCACTTCCGGGGGCTCTGCTGCTCTGCCCTCGCAGCGCAAGCAGAGCCCCTTTTATTAACTGGGCACGCGAGCGTCATGACACAGTCATGACGCTCACGTTGCCCACACCAACTAGACCCCCACACAACAGGGGACAGGGCACCCAATTCCGGACAGTCCCGTCAAAACTGGGACGTCTGGTCCCCCTAAGAAAGAACCATGACAGAATGTGGAAATATGCATGCAGACTGCAGAAAGATAATTGGTGTCTGTACACACAGTGCTGTCATGGGGCCCAATTTTCGCATGTCAGATCCGGCCCCTTATTTTTTGAATTCCGTGCCTTCGTTGAACCGTGGTAGCTGGGTCGAGAGGTGAGTGAGACACTTCCCCACAAGACCACTTGAGGGTCTGAATAGGAGTGCTCCGAAATCCCCGTACAGGGAGTATGGATCTGTATTTTTTGGGGTGTTTAAAAGGTGTGCACATTTAGTAACTTTGCTTGCAGGTGTTTATGATTTATCTTCTGAGGGGCTGAGAGGCAAATGTTCATGGGGGGGTGACTAAAATAACCCACCCCCCTGCCACGCCCCACCCTGAAGCCCCCTCTTTCCTCTGCGCTAGGTTGGATCCCCCATTTAAAAAAGTACATGTCCACCACTGTGTATATGTATGTAAACGCGACCCGATCGGATGAAAGCCCTAAATTAGCCATCCCTGGCCATGTATGAATGGCTTTTATAAAGTGCAAAGCAAGCAAGTAATAGAGTGCTGCGATGTACACAAATTGAGGGAACCGGACAGGGAGAGCTCCCTCGTCGTCCCCTCTATTTTTGTACAGTACTTCATTACTTGCTAGCTTGGTTTGAACTTTATAAAAGCCATTCCTCAAATAGGCAAGGACAAATTGTTTGGCTTCTGCCAACCAACATTTATCATACATCAGAAATAAATGAGGAGTGTGAACCTTCTAAAGCTAGTAATGCAGACAAACCACTGCCCACTTTCTTGCACCCATCTACTTCATTCACACTTGTGTTTCAAGAAAATATGTTGAAACAGAGTACAGTTTGTAAATACTTAACTACCAGTACCAGAATTCAATATGATATGAGTCTAAATGCCAACACAGGTTGATTATTTTACACCAGGCATGGGAAAACTTGAGATCCTGCCAAATGAGTTTTACTGATTTGAAGGTTTGGGCACACCCCAGACATTATGTAATAAAGTCACATCCTTGTAATCATTTTATGTTTATGCCCACTGAATTGACTTTTGCATTTGTGTGTGCTGCCACCCTGCAACATGTGGTAGGCTCCATGTTTATGCCCACTGAATTGACTTTTGCATTTGTGTGTGCTGCCTCCCTGCAACATGGGGTTAGGCTCCATGTTTATGTTAAATGTTAAAGGTATTTGAACCGCGCACCATCACCAACGGAGTTGGTCCCCAGGCGCTCTGGTGGATCTGTAAACGACAAGGTGGGATGGGTTAGTAAGATGAAGAGGGAGTAGAATAGTGAAAGGAGTGGTGTTCTGTTGGCAGCTTCAAATCGGTATACACTGGGTGCTGAACTTTGGTGCGAGTATTGGATCTGTGTCAGTCCGCGTGTGCTGTTGGTGCGGCTTATATGTTGTTGAAGTGTTGTGAAGTGCGTGCGGCTTGTTGTGCGAGAGCTTATATTGGTTAGTGGGTTACCTGACATTTAACATGCTAACATTCACAATTCTGTCTAAGTATTGTGTATTGTGTAGCGCTTGCTGACCTTCATAATCCTATCTAGGTGCTGCGCAGGCTAGTGTTCACAAGTGTGGGCATGCTAACAATCATAATCCTATCTAGATGTGATGAGGCTAATGTTCACAATTCTAGGTGCGGCACATGCTAACATTCAAGTTTGATTTAAGTGCGGGCATGCTAACATTCACAATCCTATCTAGATGCGGCGCAGGTGTATGTTCACAATTCTATCTAAGTGTGGGCATGCTAGCATTCACAATCTTATCTAGATGCGACGCAGGCTAATGTTCACAATTTGAAGTGTGGCACATGCTAACATTCAAGTTTCACCTTAGTGTGGGCATGCTAACATTCACAATCCTATCTAGATGCGACGCAGGCTAATGTTCACAATTCTAAGTGTGGCACATGCTAACATTCAAGTTTCACCTAAGTGCGGGCATGCTAACATTCACAATCTTATCTAGATGCGATGCAGGCTAATGTTCACAATTCTATCTAGGTGTGGGCTTGCTAACATTCACAATCTTATCTTGATGCGATGCAGGCTAATGTTCACAATTCTAAGTGTGGCACATGCTAACATTCAAGTTTCACCTAAGTTTGGGCATGCTAACATTCACAATCCCGTCTAGATGCGACGCAGGCTAATGTTCACAATTCTAAGTGTGGCACATGCTAACATTCCACTTTCACCAAAGTGCGGGCATGCTAACATTCGCAATCTTATCTAGATGCGATGCAGGCTAATGTTCATAGTTCTAAGTGTGGCACATGCTAACATTCAACTTTCACCTAAGTGCGGGCATGCTAACATTCACAATCTTATCTAGATGCGACGCAGGCTAATGTTCACAATTTGAAGTGTGGCACATGCTAACATTCAAGTTTCACCTTAGTGTGGGCATGCTAACATTCACAATCCTATCTAGATGCGACGCAGGCTAATGTTCACAATTCTAAGTGTGGCACATGCTAACATTCCACTTTCACCAAAGTGCGGGCATGCTAACATTCACAATCTTATCTAGATGCAATGCAGGCTAATGTTCACAATTCTAAGTGTGGCACATGCTAACATTCAAGTTTCACTTAAGTGCGGGCATGCTAACATTCACAATCTTATCTAGATGCGATGCAGGCTAATGTTCACAATTCTAAGTGTGGCACATACTAACATTCCACTTTCACCAAAGTGCGGGCATGCTAACATTCACAATCTCATCTAGATGCGATGCAGGCTAATGTTCACAATTCTAAGTGTGGCACATGCTAACATTCAATTTTCACTTAAGTGCGGGCATGCTAACATTCACAATCTTATCTAGATGCGATGCAGGCTAATGTTCACAATTCTATCTATGTGTGGGCATGCTAACATTCAGGTTTCATCTAAGTGCAGTGCTTGTTGACCTTGACAAGTACGTTAGTATGTAATGCAAGGAAACATCTACAATCCTGTCCTGAATAGGTTCAGCCTGGTAGTCACAAATCTTTATAAGTATGTCTGGTGTGAGTCTATGGCGGTTTATGTTATGGGAAGGTAAGATAGAGTGGCAGGAGTTTTCTGGAGTGGAGTAATTGCTCTACTCCCCACCCATGCCACACTTAGAGTTTTTGTTGGTGTCTGTTGCTGAGCTGTGGCCAGGGCTTGATGTTGGTCCCTGGCAAAATGAGGATGGATCTTGCCCCTCAATCCACACGCTCTCTATGCAACTGGGCAGGAGTTTTCATATGTTGGTCCATATGGCCAGTGCAAAAGATGCGGCGTTGTCGTGAAGAAGCGACATAAAGGACAATTTGTGGCACGAGTCTGAGAGGACTCAAATACAGTCTCCCCCTTCACCCACAGTGTCAGTCTGCACATAGCATACATAAACGCATGCATGAGCACACACGTGTAGAAACATGGACACAGAAATGTATAGACCGGTAACCAGCCTGTTCTCCAGCATGGGGTCTGGCATGGATTCACATGCTCATGAATATTCCCCGTCGTCAGGCTGGGAATCCTCGGTAAAGAAAAAACCAGTATCAGTTTCGTTTCTGATCTGTCTTTCGTAGTAATAACCAATCACTGGTCTCTGCGTCATACTGACCACAGCCAATGACTGCCCTCTACCTAAGCACCGCCTCTGGCAGCCATCTTCAGATTTTTACCGCACGTTCATGTGTTGGGATCCTCGTGCTATTGCTCTCGAGCGTTAGTGCTATTTTTTCACGTTTTTTCTCAAAAACTTCGTTTTTTCGGTCAAAAGAGCCTCAAGCTCCACCGACTCTCCATCCGATCAACAGGGACCCGTGTCGGATTCGTCTGCGCCCCTCAAGGGTGAAGATTTCGTCGAGTGAAGTAAGGAGGGGCAAATTAGAAAGGTTTATATATTTTATTATCTATCTTCCAAAAGGTTATTTTTATGCTAACATTATAAATAAACAGGGGACACGGAATGTGCGTCTTCACTGCTTCGCCTCTCCTCCAACTGTCCTTTCTCCACGTTCCATCTCGTCACTACCATTCTCCTGCACGAGCATACTCTCGTGCAGATGCACGCTATTTCACATGTGAAGATACTACACATCTCCCTTCTTTATATAGGAGACTCTTCGGCATAATAGTTCTCATTATTCTACATAGTCACAAAGATATCTTGGTGGTCTGCATTCTCTTCCCGTCCTGGATCTTATCCTGTTACTTCGTTCTTGATACTCATCTGAATCTGTTGCCAAGGAAGGAACTCTCTTAAAGATTCTGCTCGACACTTCACTCTCACCTCGCACATTCTTATCATCAATGTCCACAGATGTACTTACTCTGCTTCTCTCACTATCCATTTCACCCACGCCATCAGACTTACTCCCCCAACATTGATCACTTATATCCATTACCCTTTCATTGTTCCATACTCTGCCATCCTGGGTCCTAATAGCATGGGAATATATCTCTACCACTCTCACGGGCTTGGACCATTTGCAACCATCTCTTTTCAAATTCACAGGTAGTTTTATCCTCACCCAACCACCCACTTGAAATTCAGGTAATTTCCTAAAACGTTTTTTATCATGCATTTTTTTGTTGTCAATTTGCCTGTGTCTAATATTCTCCTTTGCTACCTCTATTTTATTCTCACTTCTCACAAGGTCATTCATCCACCCTGGAGACATGTTTGTATTGGCTTTCCTGCCTCTATTAAGTTCAAATGGCGTGACTCCAGTGGAACTGTGAGGGGTGAACCTGTGGGCTAACAGGGTCTCTTTGACTGCTACCTTCCATTCCTTCCCATTGGCCCATGCCAGTTTAATAGAATCTTTTATTACTCTGTTGAACCTCTCCACAATACCATTGGTTTGTGGATGGTAAATGGCGCACAATTTATGGTTGATGGCTTTGCCTTTCAAATATGTTTCCATTTCCTCAGATTTAAATTGTGAGCCATTATCTGTGAGAACTATTTTGGGATAACCCTCTCTTTCACACACTTCTTCCATGAACTTTATAACATCGCGTGTGGTAACTTGAGGTAAGAATTTAATCTCAACCCACCTGGATAACATGTCAATTATCACTAAACAATACGTAGCACACCCATCACTCCAAACGGGACCAATCACATCCATAGCTAATTCACTCCACGGACTCTCAGGTACTTCTCTCAAAACCATTGGATAGTCCGCACCCTTGCACACTTTATCACTCTTGGAGCAAAGGATACATTTTCTAACTTGGTCTTCGATCAGCCTATCACAACCGGGCCACCAATATGTGCTTCTGATTCTTCTTTTAGTCTTTACAATGCCCTGATGTCCTTCATGAGCCATTGTTATAATCTTTTCTCTTAGGTTGGTAGGGGGTATTATTTTGTCTCCTTTCATGAGATAATCACTTTGAAGATATAATTCTTCTCGTACGTCCCAAAAAGTCTTTACTTCTGGAGAAAGTACTTCATTCTTCTTCCATCTTCCCTCTTTGACCATCTTCACAACTTCTAATAGAGTGTCATCCTTCACCATGCCATCGCTCCAATCTTCCTCGGATACAGCTTGACTCGATATTTCACACACAGCTTCTTGATCTCCAAGATCCTCTTCAACATCCTTAAGATTGGTCAAACGAGACAAACAATCTGCTGTAATGTTCTTTGAACCTGGAATGTATATAACTTTGAAATTGAACTCTTGAAGTCTTGTAACCCATCTCCTAATCCTGCTGGATACTCTGTCCAGGCCTTTGGTACTGAATATTTCCACTAAAGGTTTATGATCTGTGTGTATGGTGAATTGTACCCCCCAAACAAAAGATCGGAATTTCTCAATGGCCCACTTGATTGCCAAAGCCTCTTTCTCAATTGTGGCGTAATTCTTTTCTGATCCTTTAAGTAACCTTGATGCAAAAGCAATTACTAATTCTTGTCCATTATAATATTGCGATAGGGATTCGCCTAAACCCACATCGCTTGCATCAGTGGTTATTACAGTCTTCCTGCCTCTAACATAACTTTGCAGTGCCGGGGCTTGGGCTAAAGCCTTTTTTATGAACTGGAATTCTTTCTCACTCTTCTTATTCCAGACGAATTTCTTATTCATTTTCATTAGACTCCTCATTTCAACTGTGTGGTCTGAAAAATTCTCTATAAACTTGGCGTAATATTCTGCCATTCCGAGAAAGGTTCTTAGTTGATCTTTGTTGTCTGGAGTATTCATGGATCTGATAGATTCTGCCAAGTCTTTCTTGGGTCTAATACCATCACCAGATATTACGTGTCCTAAATATTCAATCTCTTTTCTATTGATTTTCGATTTGGCTTCACTCAAAACCATTCCAGCCTGGTGTAGTTTGTGCAAAACTCTGTTCAACCTCATATCATGTTTGTCTTGATCATCTGCAAAAACCAATACATCGTCTTGAAAAAAAACTACACCTTCCATATCACCAAGTATATTCTGCATTATTCTTTGAAAAACTGAAGCTGCTGATATTAACCCAAATGGCATCCTGCGAAATTGATAGAGCCCCTCTGGCGTGATAAAAGCCGTCAAAGGTTTAGAATCTTCATGTAGTTTAATTTGGTGGTATGCTGCTGTGCGGTCTAGTGTTGAAAAAACCCTTGCAGGGCCCAAAGTGGATATTAGTTCTTGTATGTTGGGTAATGGGTGTCTGTCGGGGATCACACATTTATTCAACTCTCTCATGTCGACACATATTCTTATTTTTCCTGTAGTTTTCCTAACAATGACCAATGGTGAAACCCATTCCGCTGCATCAATTTTCTCAATAACTCCTTGCATTTCCAATTTGGTTAGTTCCTCTTTGACTTCCCTCTTGAGAGCCAACGGAATATTTCTGAGCTTCTGGGCCACAGGTCTTGAATCCCTTTTTAGCAATATGCGATGTGAGAACCCTTTTAAACATCCTATTACATCATCTCTAAATATTTCATTCTTTATCTTCTGAATGTTACCAATGTATGATCCATCGATTTGGTAAACCATTTCATCAGCATTAGGGTCTAAACGGACCTTGAGTAATTTCTGGTGTGTCCAACTGAGTAGTGCAGACTCTCCACTTTTAGATACATAAATGCGACCACTTGCTTTCCTCCCTTTGAAATCTAAGTTTGCAACAAACCACCCAAGCAAATCTATCCTGACTCCACCGTATGCTTTGGGTTTTACATCAACTTCATGTAGATACTCTGGGCCACATTTCCTCCACATCTCTTCTGGTATCAGCGTATACTTCGCTCCAGAGTCAACCATCATATTGACTGGAAATCCATTCACAACAATTTCAGTTCTGGGGCTCTCTATGTGTGTGTCTTCGTCAGTAACCATGAATACACATTCCTCTTCATCGTCATCATCTCCAATCCAGTTAGAGGATTGTTCTTGTTCACCATTTGGGTTGGTCCTACAGCACTTTGCTATATGACCTTTTCCCCCACACCTTCTGCAAATCATCTTAAGAGCAGGGCATTCCTTTATTGTCAGCCCAGTGACTTGGGCTACCACATCGGTAGCATCCTCTTTGTCTGGTCCTCCCTCTACCATCCTGGGGAAACATGCTCCTGTTTTGACGTTCTCCTCCTGACGTAGACGTCCTTATCATGTCGGGTCTATTCCCTCTCCTAGATTCGACTCTGCCAGGCCTTCTAGTATTGGCTAAATTGTTGTACGTATCTCTACTCTCAAAGGATCTTCGCCGTAAATTGCTGGTGTTGGGTATTGTTCCGTCTCTTTGCGATCTCATTTTCTTTTTCTTGTTGCCTCTAATTATTCCAATTTCTTCATCTTGGTCTGATTGTACAAGACTGATCGATGATTTGATTGATATGTCCTTCATTCTATTTTCTAAAGTAGAAACACACGTTTCCGTGTGCTCCACTTCCTTGGCTAATCTAAGTACAACATCGAGTGTGGGATCATCTTCAGACCAAAGTCTCTCCCTGACCTTACTGCTCCTGCACTCAAGCATAAATTGGTCTCTGATCCTTTCATCGAGTTGTTGGTTGAAGTTGCAATTCCGGGCCATTTTCCAAAGGGCAGTAACATATTGTTCTACAGATTCTTCTTTCTCTTGAACTCGCTTTCCGAATTTGTATCTTTCTAGAATGGTGCTCATTTTCTTGTCGTAATGTTTATTGAGTTTGGCAATGGCAATTTCATACATATTCATGTCCCCTGTTTCATCCTCTGTGAGATCAGGCAAATCTTCAAATTTCTCTTGGCCCGCTGGTCCTAAACAATGTAATAGTAGAGACTTCTTCCTTTCTATACTGTAGTTCACTCCACAGACTACATGTGCGTAATGTTCAAAAGCTTTAAGCCATCGTTTCCAGGGAAGCGATAGGTTCACCAATTTCTGGTAAAAACATGTGTGGTGGCTGCACTCCTTGCATGGCCATTTTTGATTGTATTTAATTGGTTCAAGGATTAAATCTAAAGTCTGTATCTTGTACAATATCAAACTCTTTATTTTTTTCTGTGAAGAGGAAGAGTGTGAAGAGTAATGAGGATTGCTGAAGAATGTAGCGTGGAAAACTTCGTGAGGTTATTTTTGCTTCATTTTAAATTTCCACTGTGAAAAGGAAGATCACGAGGAGTGATGAGGATTACAGATTACTCGACGTGGAGTAATGCGTAATGACGATGGAGTCTGATATTAGCAGCCAGGGTCTGGTTTCACCGGGAACACTCGACGTAGTGTGCGTAGATTAAGGCAGACAAAGGTTGGGCACACGGCAGGGAGCGGTGAATAAATTAACTGGGTCAACAGTTGGGCCCGCCTCCTCAGAGAGCACGTAACGCGGTGTGCGTAGGATGCGGCGGTGAATGAGATCAAAAGTCAACAGCTGGGCCCGCCCCCTCTGAGAGCACGTAACGCGGTGTGCATAGGACGCGGTGGTGGATGGGGCCGAAAGCAGTGAATAAATTATCTCGACCGTCAGTCTGGAAGTGTGCGCTGCAGGCGATCGCGGCTGAGATGCGAACCGCGTTCCTACCTGCAGTGCGGCCGGAGATCCTTCTCAACGGCCACTATTGTTTCTTCCTTTCATCCTCGTCGCCATTGAAGTAAGGAGGGGCAAATTAGAAAGGTTTATATATTTTATTATCTATCTTCCAAAAGGTTATTTTTATGCTAATATTATAAATAAACAGGGGACACGGAATGTGCGTCTTCACTGCTTCGCTTCTCCTCCAACTGTCCTTTCTCCACGTTCCATCTCGTCACTACCATTCTCCTGCACGAGCATACTCTCGTGCAGATGCACGCTATTTCACATGTGAAGATACTACATCGAGCTTCGCTTTTGGAGGACTCCAGAAGCTTCTCAGGCCCAGACATGGCCCAGGAGAAGGGAAGCTCGACGCCCGGAAAGCTGTTCAGGATCTGCCCTGGATGCCAGCTGCAGAACGCCTTTAAGGAGGACGAACACTCCTTTTGTCTCTACTGCTTACATGAGGACAAGACGCACGTGGAGAAGGACTGTGCGTTTTGCGGCAATATGTCGGAGCGGACCATGAAGGACTGCCATCAACGTCTCGCCAACTGGCTGGAAGGGAAGAGCCCGTCAGGCGAGAAGAAGAGGAAGAAATCCGAGCGGTCTTCTAAGACCTTTGAGGACGCCCCGGCGACGGGGGTCCAACACAAGGCCAAGCACCGCGAGTCCGCTGGCACCGGGAGCGCCGAACGGTCGGGCTCTACGGGCGCCAGGCAGGGCGCACCCTCCCCGGCACCTTCAGCCACGAGCCAACGCTCTGGGTCGGGTAAGAGGAAGGGCGAGCACCCGGCGAAGCTCCTGGAGAGGCCCCGGTCGAGCTCGAAGGCCCCATCGGAGGGGGAGCGAGGCAGTGTCCCCCCCTCAAGGATAAGGCGGTGAGCGCACCTAAGGTGGTGAAGGCCTTAATCCATCCGGCCAAGCCCTCTATCGATACTGTCGCGGCGGCCCTGGCTCAGCCTGTGGAGGCTACACCAGTGGTGGCGACCTCGGGGCTCAGAGTCTCCCTGCCACCTCGGAGGGAGTCCTCTTTTGTGCCCATCGATAGGACCCCCGTGAAACCCCCGGCGGGGAAGAAAAAGGGGGGGCAGGGCGTCGTCGTAGATTCGGCTTCAACCTCGGAGGAAGAGCTGATCGAGGTCTTAAGCCACGGCCTTGGAGTGGAAGAAGACCGGCCCGTCGGGATGGATCCCGACGCAGGTGACGACGACATCGTCGAGGGTGCCGACGGGGCCCCTGATCGCCCGTCGGATTCCCCTCTGCCAGCGCCGCAAGACAACTCGGCGGCCATTTTGTTGGCTATACAGTCCTTATGCTCAGAGATAAGGACGAGACTACCGTTGCCGACGGAGGAACCTCTCCCGTCGGGGGATCCTGAACCGGGACCTTCTGGTGTTCCCCCGCCCAAGAAAAGAAGGATTCACCCTCCACCTCCTTTTCAGCCGTCGCGCCCCGTCCAGCCCTCCTCCCCGTCCACCCGAGGGGATGATACGGGGACTGACACGGCAGCGACGGGTACGGACGACGAGGTATACGACGAGGATCTACCGTCGTCACTTCCCACCAGGGCTTCTCCGCCCGACGAGATTGGATCGTTCCACTCCATGATCGCCAGGGCATCCGAGCTTTTCCAACTCTGCCCTGAGGAGAAGAAAAAGGAAGGATTCCTTTATCAACGGCGCGAGGCCAAGAGGAAGACGGTCCTGGCGGTGCCTCTACTGGACGACATTTGGGATGAGGGCCTTGCCCTCCTCAAGAACCCTTCCACGACGCCAGCTAGAAGAGACCGGTACGAGAAGAAGTACCGGGTCCCGGACGCGGCCCCCCTGTGCCTCCGGGCGCAGCCTACCCCGGACTCCGTCGTCTCCGCGGCGGCCAGGAAGAAAGCGGGGGGGGTGCGGCCTCCACATCGACTTCCCCACCGGACGGCGAGGGAAAGAAATTGGACGCTATGGGACGCAGGGTCATCTCGTCTGCAGCGACGACGATTAAAGCGGCCAACGCCTTGGCTATCGTGGCCCGCTACGACAGGGAGCTGTGGTACAAACTGGCTCCCCTGCTGGACTTCCTACCGGACGACAAGAGGGCGGATGCCCTGGAGATCCTGCAGGAAGGTGAGGTGGCATCGGACCACGCCATCACTATTGCGACGGACATCGCCGACACTGGGTTTCGCCAGTTGGGCAACGGCGTGTGCCTTAGGCGGCGTGGATGGCTCAAGGCTACGGACTTCCGTCAAGACGTACAGACCAGAGTCCTGGACATGCCGTTCGATGGGAACAACCTGTTTGGGAAAACAGTGGACGATTCCCTTCAGGCCATTAAAGCGGACACTGAGACGGCCTGGGCCCTTGGGGTTCTGCAGCAACGACAGACGCCCTTTCGGAGCAGCGGAGGCAAGGGCGCCTCCAAAGGTTCCGGCGGCGGTTTCTCCACCTACCGTCAAGCGGCCCGCTCGTCGTCTCAGGAGGCCTACAGAGGCGAGGCAAGTCTGGCGGACCCCGCCGTCGTCGACAAGGAGGTCAAGGCGGCAAAGCCTCGTCGAAACAGGATTGAACCGGCCGTGGGGTCGGGCCCCCACCAAAGCACCCCGGTGGGAGGCCGGCTGGCGAGCTTCGTCAGCGTGTGGGAGTCCACCGACCGTTGGGTGCTGGACGCCTTAGCCCGGGGCCACGCGCTCGAGTTTCAAAGAAGGTGCCCGCGCGTCCCCCCCGTGGCCAGGAAAGAGCTTCAGGTCCCTCAGCTTCTCCTGGAGGTAAAGGCGATGCTCAGGAAGGGCGCCATCGAACTCGTCCCAAAGAGGCTTCGGGGCTCCGGAGTTTACTCGAGATACTTCCTCGTGAAGAAGAAGACGGGAGGATGGCGCCCCATCCTAGACCTGCGACGTCTGAACAAGTTCATCAAGGCGCAGAAGTTCTGGATGGTCACCCTCCAGCACGTCCTGGGTCAGCTGGAGGAAGGAGACTTCCTGTCGTTGTTGGATTTGGAGGATGCCTACTTCCATATTCCCGTCCTAAAGGGGCACCGAAAATTCCTCAGGTTTGTGGTCCAAGGGCGTCACTACCAGTTCAAAGCCCTCCCCTTCGGACTACGGTCGGCACCCAGGGTATTCTCCAAGTGCCTTGCACCGGTGGCGGCGCAGCTGCGCCGCGAGGGGATCCACGTCTACCCCTATCTGGACGACTGGCTCATCCGAGCCAAGACGAGGGAGCTCGCCGTGGAGCACACGGCAAGGACCGTCCAACTTCTCACGGACCTGGGATTCTCCGTGAACTACGCCAAGTCCTACCTGGTACCCGCGCAAAACGCACTGTTTCTGGGAGCGAAGCTCGACACAGTGTGCCTTCTGGCCTCCCCGTCGGAGGAAAGGACCAGGTCCATCCTGGGCAAGGTACAGCGGATGTTGGTTTCCGACGCGGCCAAGGTGAGGTCCATCAAGTCCCTCCTCGGAATGATGTCTTCTTGCATCTACCTCATTCCCATGTGCAGGCTCCGGATGCGCCCGTTGCAGGAGTTCCTGGACGCGCGCTGGATCCAAACGACGGGCGGCTTCGAGGAGAGGATCACACTCGACGAGAGTTTCCGCCGAGCGGTCCGGTGGTGGGGCACCCGCGCGCATCTGACGGCGGGCATGGACTTCCAGACCCCAGACCACCAGGAGACAGTGACCACGGATGCATCCCTGGAAGGGTGGGGAGCGCACACCGAAAATCTGCACGCGAGGGGCCTTTGGCTCCCGACGGAGAAGTCCCTCCATATCAACGTCCTGGAGCTCCGTGCAGTGTTCTGGGCCCTCAGGTCCTTCCTTCCGTCCCTCAAGGGCAAGGTGGTGAGGATCTTCACCGACAACACCACCACCATGTTTTACATCAGGAAACAGGGCGGAACCAGGTCCCCAGCACTGTCCAAGGAGGCGCAGGACCTGTGGCATTGGGCCGTCGCCCAAAGGATGTTTCTGGTGCCGTTTCATCTGGCAGGGATAAAAAACACCATCGCCGACTCACTCAGCAGGGAGCTGCGCTCGTGCCACGAGTGGGAACTACGGCAGGATCTAGTGGATCGCCTCTTCCGATAGTGGGGCACACCCCAGATCAACCTGTTCGCGACGGCGACGAACTCCAAGTGCCGGAGGTTCGCCAGCAGGTTTCCCCAGGCGAGGAGCATGGGCGATGCTTTCTCATTCCCCTGGGAGGGCCTGTTCCTCTACGCGTTCCCTCCTTTGCCACTGCTAATCCGGCTCGTCAACCAGCTCAAGAGGTCACGGTGCAGGATGATCCTCGTCGCACCTGCGTGGCCGAGGCAGACATGGTTCCCGGACCTTCTGGACTTGTCAGCGTCCCCGCCAATCAAGCTGCCGGTGGACGCGGATCTACACTCCAGGGAAGGAGGCGCCATCCTCCACCACGACCCGAAATCGCTGAACTTGCAGGCCTGGCTCCTGCAGCGCTAGAGTTTGGAGGATACGACATACCGGCCGACTGCAGAGAGGTTCTTGCAAAGGCCAGGGCGTCCTCGACTCTTAAATGCTACGGACACAAATGGAAGAGGTTCTCTGTCTGGTGCCATGCACAGAAGATTAACCCTCTGCGGATTACGGCTCCCCAGGTACTGCCGTACCTGCTGACGCTGGCCAAAGCTGGACTGGCACACGCGTCCATCAAGATTCATCTTGCTGCGATCTCCTGATACACCAGAACCACGGGCCGGACGTCCTTGTGGTCTCATCGTCTGGTGAAAGAGTTCATGAAGGGACTGTTCAGGGGGGGTGTGGCCAGTGCTGATGGCGTAAAGACGTGTCTGTGCGGAGCTCCCGTCTCGATCCTGGCCTAGATCCTTAATTTGATCAATATTTTTTGACCTGAACAGTAGCCATAATCATATTCCGGTGAGGGAAGCGATTCCGGCCCTACTTAGCGCAGGAACGAGGAGAAACGGAGCCGGCGTCCCTGAAAACGCAGCATCTGAACTGGTGCCCCCGGGTGAAACAAGATGGCGGGCGGCACCGAGGTTTGATGGAAGAATAGATTAAGTCGGCAGCGAGGCAGCCGGGAGACGGTCCATCGGGCGCTGCCTCCTTTATCGTGTGCTGAGACGAAGGAGTCCCTGTATGCAGTGCGGAAGGACCCCAGTGGAACACCAAGCGCAAGACCGGCCACCCTTGGACCCCCTCCCCCCCAGGAGACGGCCCACTGCTGGGAGCCCCCGATCGTACAAGAGAACCCCCGCACTACCCAGGGGTGCGAACGGAGCTGCGTCCGAGGCTCCGGGACCGCTGCAGAGGAGACACAGAGTGTGAGCGGGCTGCTGCCATTAGGAGGGAAACCCGTCGGCGATCCGCCAGCCGCGGGTGCTGTAGTGCTCTGTGAGCCGGAGCGTCAGAAGCGCGAGTGGACCCCTGTCGCGGTAGATACAGCGAACTGCACGGGGCCCTCCTCCCTCCCCGAATAGGGAACCGAGCGGCTGATGAGTGAGCAGTCTGAGCGCGGATGAGCCGGTAAGCTTGCAGACCCTAACCCAACATTTGGGAGCCGGGACTCACCTGTGCCGTAAACAGCAGGGTCCAGCAGGGTTGCGAGACAGAGGCCCAGTGTGCTGGAAGATCGTAGGGCACTCCATTGCGCTACTGTGAGAATATCTGCGCAGGAGCGCATACTTAACTGCACCCCCCTGTGTTCTCCGGTGTCACCACTGAGTATCACTGAATAGCGCTGGCCCGCGAGGCTCACATTGTAATACACTGTCCAGGGGCTCTTACCTGCTGTCATAACGCTAGGAGGGAATAATGTCTACTTCACGAAACAAAAACAGGGGTGCAACAATTATGGACTCGTTCACAGGGGCTAAACCCAAACAGCTCATCCAATATGAGATCCCCACACAGACGGAACCCCCTGCAACTGTTGAAGACCCCAGCAACGCCCAAGTGCTGCAGGCTATTGCTGCACTCCAAACTTGCATGGAGACCAAGATAGATGAACTTAAGGTGGACATGCAGCTCATCCGTCAAGATGCCCGCAACCTAGCGGAAAGAATAAGCACGGTGTAAATAAATCTGCAGGATACCACAGACACTGCCAAGGACTTAAAGCACAAAGTTATCGCACTTGAGAAACAGGTGGCTCATCTCGAGGCGAGATCAGAGGAAGCAGAGGGAAGGGCCCGCCGCAGTAACATTCGAGTCCTTGGCGTTCCGGAGGGGATGGAGGGTACTGACCCTACGGAATTTATTGAGTCCCTATTAATGCAAGAGGTTGGAGCTGGCAAGCTCACACAGGGATTCTCCGTCGAGAGAGCCCACCGCTCCCTACAAAAACGACCCCCACCGGGATCACACCCACGCCCGATGATTGCCAAGATTTTAAACTTTCGCGATAGAGAGACGATCCTCAAATTCTCGAGGGACGGAGGCGAGATTAGACGCAATGGCTCCAAGATCGTTATCTACCCTGATTATACCCCGCAAGTGCAGCGCGCCAGGAACTCATTCATACCTGTTAAAGCTCAACTGCGGAAGCTTGATCTTAAATACATGCTCTTGTACCCCTCGCGCCTCAAGATACTATACAAAGGCAAAGCTGTCTTCATGGAGACTCCGGCAGCAGCCACTATGTGGATGGAGCACAATAATTTGGCTGAGGGAGAGGATCACGCCTTGACGCCCAATGGCTGAATACAAATAGATCTCTTTGCTGTAATGATCAGTTAGTTCTTTCAGGATGGGAGCTCTATGGACTACCCACAGACATTGTCACAACCCACCCCACCCCAATCATGGCTGGCCTACGGCCATCACCACATCCGCACCTCACGACCCGGATCGGCCAATGGGAAGCGGAAGCCCCCGAGCGTTGTCCTCCCAGAACAGCTGCTGGGGACAACATACAGTTATCTTTCTTGTTCAATCCACCTGTTCGAGTGGAAGTTAAATTTGTTCATAAGTCTCCGTTTGATACATCGACGCAACAATCAAGGTCAGCAGGAAGATTGCAATGCGTATTGTTGACGACCGACCCAGGGGGCAATTGTTCAGCACACAAAGCTGGCTTGAAGACGATTGAGACTGCCATGAGTTCAGCACTCCAACTCCTTTGCCACCACCATGTCTACACGCCTTAAAATCGCCACTTGGAACGTGAGGGGTTTGGGTACCTACTTACGCCGCAACAGAGTTAAATCCTATCTACACAGGAAGAAGATAGGGCTGGCCCTGCTACAAGAAACCCACTTAACCAAGGAATCCACCGCAACGCTCCAATCATACTGGGGTGGACAGGGGTTCGGGTCCACGTATTCTAAATTCGCTAGAGGGGTGTTCACTTGGATCAGCCCTCACATCCCCTTCCAGCTTACCAAAGCTGAATTGGACCCGGAAGGAAGGTATGTGATACTCTGGGGCCACATCGAACAAACAGAGATATGTATTGTCAATTCATACCTTCCCAACAATAATATACCTGCGCACTTCGCTATGTTGTACACAAAGATTGCACTCTATAGAGATGCATTCTTTATCTGGGTAGGCGACTTTAATTGCGTCAGTGACTCTGTGCTTGACAGATCTGCTCCTCCCTTGGGGGGCCCGTCGACTGCTACCACTGCTATGAATGCCATGCTACACCGCCTAGACCTGGTGGACATCTGGCGGGAGCAACACCCAGGGGACCGTGGCTATTCCTTCTACTCCTCGCCACATAATCTTCACACTAGAATTGACTACCTCTTTACCGGCAGAGAAAGTTTTCCCCAAATTGACTCTTCCAATTACTTGGGCCGCACCATCTCTGATCACTCTCCCCTGGTAATTGAATGGAACATCACTGGACCCAGACCTCCTATACCTACATGGAGGATGCCCACTGAGGCACTTAAGGATTCAGAGTTCAGGGAAGATCTCAGAGAATCCCTAGAGAACTACATTCGAGAGAATAAAGACAGTGTTGACCACCTAAGCACAGTCTAGGATGCTCTCAAGGTGGTTGTACGGGGAGAGGTCATAGCAAAGGCTGGAGGAATGAGGAAACGCCTAAGAACTGAACTTGAATTACTAGAAACTGAAATAGAACAGCTAGAATCCAACACCCGGGGCCCTCAACCGCAGGAAGACAGGCTTGCCCGTACCAGGGCCACCTGCAAGGAAGCTTGGGACAGACTGGCCAAATTCGATTATATCACCAGAACCAATAAAGCACACGCCCACGCTGATAAACCTGGTAGACTGCTCGCCTGGCTGTGTAGGAAAGAACACCCTAAATATTCGACTACAGCCTTAAGAGATGCTGATGGCACGTTACATCGGACCCAACATGGAATTAATGACACTTTCGAGCAGTTCTATGCCCAACTTTACTCCCACAATGACATGGTGCCCCCTGAGGAAATTTCAAACACCTTGGACGAAATTGGCCTGCCCCTACTCCCGCTGTCACATAAGGAGGCTTTGGATGCTGATATCACCATAGATGATATAACTGATGCTATCAAGTCTCTGGCCACTTGCAAGGCCCCGGGCAGTGATGGGCTACCCACCGAATTTTACAAAACCTATGAGTCGGAATTGACTCCGTTGCTGCACAAGGTGTTCCTAGAAGCCTACGAGTTGGGTATCCTGCCTGGGAGTATGCATGAGACTTTGGTGGTTCCGATCCTCAAGCCTGGTAAACCTGCAGATGACTGTGACTCCTATCGCCCTCTTGCGATGCTCAATTATGATGTTAAAATCCTTACAACCATTCTGGCTAAGCGGCTGTCCAAGGTGATCGGAGAAGTGGTACACCCTGACCAGAATGGCTTTGTGCCGGGTCGCAACACCACTGCCAATCTTCGTAGGCTTCAACATGTATTGTCACATTCCACTCATGTAGGGGAATCTTATGCTTTGCTTTCTTTGGATGCCATCAAAGCGTTCGATTCTATTTTTTGGGAGTGGCTGATTGCGGTGCTTCGGGAGTTTGGCTTTGGAGAACGATTCATTAGATGGATCACAGTCCTCTATACTAAACCACGAGCACGAGTAAAATCTGGCCGGCTCATCTCCACGGCATGGGACGTACAAAGGGGCACAAGGCAGGGTTGCCCGCTCACCCCTATGCTATACATACTTGGGCTTGAACCCATCGCCATTTTTTTTAGGAAACAATTTTTCGACGCTGGTATAAGGCTTGATGGGGTAGACCACATAATTTCCCTATATGCGGATGATGTCCTCCTTTATGTGAGGGACCCACAGCTGAATGTCCCAACCATGCTGGAGGTCCTCGGCAACTTTGCCAGGGTATCAGGCATACACTTTAGCAGATATAAATCCTGTCTGTTTCCGTTAGGTGCCCTCCAAAACACACACGTTGATGACCTGCCCTTGCTGGGAATAAGTTGGTGCCCCATCACGTTTCGCTATTTGGGCATTAATATCTATCACACGCCTGAACTTATGCATGTCAACAACACGGCAGCAGCGCTACCCCCTTTGCGCAAGTCGATTGGGTTTTGGGCTCGCCTCCCCCTATCCATGATGGGTAGGGCTTCCATCATTAAGATGATTGTTCTCCCCAGATTTCTTTATGGTTTTCAAAATATTTTTTATTATATTAGGACTCCCTTCTTTCGTCTTTTGGGGAAGATACTTAAAGACTTCTTGTGGGGAGTTGGTAGGCACAAATTCGCATTATCCACGCTGACCCTCCCTTACGAGCAGGGAGGCATTCGGCTCCCTGATCTGGAACGATACTACCTGGCTGCCCAACTAAGCTTCGTGGCTAAATGGCTAGCCGATGATGACACCCCCGAAACAATGCTTTTACAACGCCCAATTGCTCCGATCCGGCTAAATGAACTCATCTGGGCCCCTCAACGTTTTGTGGATGGGATTCCATTCTTAGCTGTCCTGGGTCGTCAGATATGGCAAAGGGTTAAAATGCTTCTTCACTTGAAACATGTATATACTCCGGACATACCGCTCCTTGCCGACCTGTGTCAGAACTCTGTAGACCTTGCCTCCATTAGATACTGGGAAAGGCTAGGTGTGTACACTTGGGGGGATCTATATAATGAGGGCTCCTTCCGGGATTTCTCCTCCTTGCAATCTGACGATGGCGTGCCAGCTGGCCAATTTCTTTGGTACCTAAAGATCCGTAAATTTGCTCGGACTAAATGGGACACGTGGCCAGAAGAACCTGAAACTGACCCCTTCATAACGCACCTATATAGTTTGGGAGATGGATGGAGGCCTATGTCCCGTATATACAGTCACCTAATCGATAGGCCCAATCCCCGTAGTCGGGACCTCAAACTCAAATGGGAAGAGGACTTGGGACATGAACTGTCTGAAGCTGAATGGGGGAGAGCACTAGCGTTTCCTAATGTGGTATCTAGAAATTCTAGATTTAAATTGATTCAGCTCAATATGTTATACCGCTCGTACCTGACACCACTTAGAATAGCCAAAATATATGAGTTACCCCAACATAACTGCCCTTGGTGTGGTAGAGATGAAGCAAATCTTATGCATATGTTCTGGGGATGCGTCCAGGCCCGACAACTCTGGGCGAGAGCAGAACTCCTCTGTAGCGAGGCAGACATGACCAGATACGAGTGGACCCCGAAAGAGTGCCTTCTTGGAACGTATCCCAGACTGGCCAAGTTCAAACACTCAGTTAAGCTTATGGACCTGGTATGCATTCTGGTCAAAAGGACCATTGCTATGGCTTGGAAGCGCCCTGGGGGCCCACGATACCAAGTATGGCGTAACGAATTGGAACGCTGGATAGGGGCAGAAACCTCAGCTTGGGAGGATGGTGTTGCCACATCCCCTGAAGACACGAGCTTAGCACTTGAAGCCTGGAAAACTCTCACCTGGGCCTTACTTAACCCCCCCAATGACGATAAACCCCCTTGAGAAACTCGCCCCTATTGATACATGTTATCTGCCACAGAATACTTACGCAGTCCCTAACCTGAACTTATTTGTTTCCTGACCTCCCTACGTTGCGTTCATTATTGACCATCCGGAGACTTGTTAATATTGTTTATGTTTTGCTGTTTCTGCTTAATCGTTAATTTCTAAATGGCTTATTTTGATTATTCCTGGTTTATACCACTGTGATCGCTTGAGGCTACAATGCAACTGTTTATTATATAAATGCCAATAAAGAAATTTGAAAATAAATGAAGGGACTGTTCAGATCGTTCCCGCCGGTGAAGGCTCCGGCCCCGGCGTGGGAGCTCAACGTGGTGCTGACCAAGCTCATGGGACCTCCGTTCGAGCCTCTGCACTCGGCCCCGTTGAAGTTTCTGTCGTGGAAAACAGCGTTTCTTGTGGCCATCACCTCCGCACGACGGGTGGGAGAGATTCAGGCCCTTTCCTGCAAGGCCCCGTACTTGACTTTTCACGACACGAGGGTAGTGCTCAGGACGCACCCCTCCTTCATGCCCAAGGTACTGTCGGACTTCCATCTCAACGAACCCTTGGTGTTGCCTGTGTTCTTCCCGTCGCCTTCGTCGCCGGCTGAGAGGACTTTGCACTCGCTGGATGTGGCTAGAGCGCTGAAGTTCTACGTGGACCGCACGAAGTGTTTTCGGAAGACGTCACAACTCTTTGTGAACTTTGGACCTGTCAATCAGGGGAAGGCTCTCTCGAAGGCTTCCATTTCCAGATGGCTCTCCGGCTGTATCAGGTACTGTCATCGGTTGGCAAACTGACCGCTGCCTGGCCGTCCGAGAGCCCATTCCACCAGAGCGATCGCAGCTACCACGGCGTTCCTTTCTGGTGTGCCCCTGCTGGACATATGCAGGGCTGCTACGTGGAGGTCGACGCACACCTTCACGAAATTCTACTGCGTCGATCGGGATTCCAGGGAGGAGTCCAGGGTCGGCCAAGCAGTGCTGCGCAACCTGTTCGCCTGAGGTGAGCCTGGTGAGGAGGTAAGATGCTTAATGTTGAGTTTGAGGTAATGCTTAATGTTGAGTTTGAGGTAATGCTTAATGTTGAGCCTTTGCCACCTCCCGTGGTTGTGCATGTGTGTACTACTATGTATTCTTTATTCATGAGCATGTGAATCCATGCCAGACCCCATGCTGGAGAAGGAACAAGTTACTTACCTGTAACTGTTGTTCTCCAGCATGGGTCTGGCATGGATTCACATGCGAACCCTCCCGCCTACCCCTCTGCGGCTCTTCACTTGGTCATACTGCCACTTCACGTGCTTCCAAATCTGAAGATGGCTGCCAGAGGCGGTGCTTAGGTAGAGGGCAGTCATTGGCTGTGGTCAGTATGACGCAGAGACCAGTGATTGGTTATTACTACGAAAGACAGATCAGAAACGAAACTGATACTGGTTTTTTCTTTACCGAGGATTCCCAGCCTGACGACGGGGAATATTCATGAGCATGTGAATCCATGCCAGACCCATGCTGGAGAACAACAGTTACAGGTAAGTAACTTGTTCCTTATTATTAGGTTTAGAGGCCAAATTAATAGTGGGGATGCATTCTTTACATCTATGACTGTAAAATATTTGGCCTTAGATGGAATGTTGCACAATATTGTCGCAGGACTCAGAACTAAAGGAAACTCCGCTTCAACTAAATTGTTTACTGGGTGAATGTCCTGAATAAATCTCCACAACCTCCCTGTCGATTTTCTCACTGGGTACACAGCCGTGTTACATCGAGAATCGGATGGTACTAATATTCCTTGCATCATCAAAGAGGAAATGGTCTTGAATATACCTTAATTTGCCTCTCTGTCTCTGGACATGGGGTATTGCTTTGCATGTGGCAAAAGTGCTCCTGGTTTAAGCTTGATTTTAACTACTCCGACTCCTTTTAATAGATCCACATCATATGGACTTGTGGTCCATAAAATCTCTGTCACTTTCTCTAAATCTTCCTGGAAAAATGAGTGTATTTTTTACCAACACCATTCTCTGGGGTATTTCTCTATTCTCTACTTTTATCCAGTAAGTGAGACTTATAAAAAATACAAATTCATCACCTGAGTACTCATCCTTAAACAGCTCTTCATCTGTCAGCCTGTATCCTTCACTGAGGACTATCACTGTTCTCATCCTCTTCCTTCATCATCTGTCCTCTCTAACCACTGCTGCTTCTAACTCCAAGGGGATAATCAGCCCTTCTTCCTCATCTATAGTGATTTCCGGTATTCTTAATCGTTTACCTATCAATCTGGTCAACCACAATAATAAAACAGTCACTCCATACAAAAATACTTCTGGGTACAAAGGGACCCTTTGTAATGCTTTCTGGCCTATAAAAGCTAATATAAACTCTCTCACATTCATATAATGTATCTCTGGAGTGGAACACACTATTTCTTCGTCAGTAAAAGATACTGTCATGTTAAGATTCGTCATTAAGTCACACCCTAATATGTTAACTGAAATTTGCCTGCAATATAATAATGACATATACATGTCGTGTTATTCTATAGATATTGGTAATTGATCTGTAAAAAGAACTAAACTCATTGCCCCAGAGAATCCCTGCGCATTAATTGCAATACCTGACATTGGGTATTTTTTCCTTCACGGACACAGGAACGAGTTGCTTCGGTGTCTATATGAAATTAAAATGTCTTGCCTCCTATCGTCACTTTGACCCTTGGTTCCTCTTGGGGATCTGGTGTCACTGATAGTACTGAACACATCAGGTCACTCTGCGGGCTGGCCTCTTGTGGATATACATTCATCCCTGTGCCTGTGAAAGGATATCCTCCTACCAGAAGCACACTCCCTAATTTGGGTGCAGGTGCTTGCTGGACTCTTGCAGTCCTATTCCATTGTGGCCCTCTCCTGCTCCCACCTGTGAGGCTAAAAACCTCAGAGTAATCTTCAACTCCACACTTTCCTTCTCTCCTCACAACCGTGATGTCTCTAAGAAGTCACACTACCAGCTGCACCTCCTCAAAGTTATTCTTCCGTTCCTCGCCTTCCCCCAGAAGCTCACTGTCTCCAGAGCTCTGGTTGTCTCTAGGCTGCTCTACTGCAACAGCCTGTTTCTAAATCTGCCTGCCTCTACCCTCCGCCCTCTGCAACTCATCCAAAACAGGACTGCAAGACTTGTCCTTGGCCTCAAGCCCAGCAGTCGTATCTCTCCAGGATTGAAATCTCTGCACTGGCTCCCAGTGGCGGAGAGGAGTACGTTCAACACCCTCTGCATTGTCCACAAGGCCTTCTGGGGACTGGGGCCTCAATACTTTCAACTCTCTCTTCCTAAATATCCATAAGCTGGTCCAAAAGCACAGCGAGTAGAGCGCTCGCTTTGACATCTGTGTAGAGCCTAATGATGCAGGTTTGAATACCAGCAGACCAAACTCAGCCTTTCATCCTTCCAAGATCAATAAATGAGCACCACACACTGTGGGTAATAATTAGCAGCGCTCAGATACCTGAGGGTTAGTAGCGCTATATAAATGCTAAATTATTATTATTATTATCTTCCTTCTCAAGCTCTTCGCTCATCCGCGTCCAACTCCCTTAGGATCAGTCGCTTCTCCAAGCAACGAGTTGGTGGTAGATCTCTTTCTTCTGCTGGGGCCTCCCTCTGGAGCTGCCTCCCTGCCTCTCTGAAACTTGAGGAGAACCATCTCTGGTTCCGGAAGCACCTCAATACCTTCCTCTTTGCTTCTGCTTTCTCTCCTCCTCTCCCCTGGTGATCTACTGGCTGAAACTGTAACTGCACTGGTTACCTGGCTACCCTCTGATCTCGGGCCCAGGTCCCCTCCCCGCCAGTTGCACTCCTGCACTGCCCCCATGGCAACCCTTGCACTCGGGTACTGTTTCTGTATTCCTACAGCCCCAACCAGCACTTGACACCTGATGTCTGCACTTACCCTTGCACTCGCCACCAGCTGGCCGCACTTTTTTTATTTATTGTCTTATTTATTTTACTGTTATCCTATGTACTGCACTGCCCCCTCCGCCTTTGCCCCCCGCACTTTCCTCCCCCTCCCATGCACTTGCGCAATCTCAATGTCACCTAGCCCGGTAAGATTGCTGTCTCTGTCTTCCCCCTGTTTCCCCCTCCCTTGCCCCGTCGCGCCTTGAAACACTTGTGTATAGGCGCGTTATAAATGCCATATCATATCATATCATACCATAGCCTGAAGTGTCTGTGCTGTACCTGTTGTGCTTGCATGGTTACTTGTTGTGATTGCCCTTGTGGCGATTGCATTTCTAATGGAGCTTGCAGCATTTGCTGTGGTTGCAGCGCATATGTCTGAACCTGTGTGTGAACTTGGGCATAATATTCCTGTAGTTCTGTATTCTATTGCGGAGCATAGCCCATCCCCCTCTCAGAGATTGCCTATTTTGCTGCATGCCTCCTCTGCTTCTACATGTTCTAGCTATGTGTCCCATTCTTCCACAATTCCAGCATTGTTGCGGTGGTCCACCATTAAATCCTCCTCTCCCTTGGGGTTTTGAAATTAAATCCTCCTCTCCCCTGGGGTTTTGAAATCCACCTCATCCTCCCCTTTTTGGCCTGTTTCATCTTCCTCTTGGCCAAGTATTTTGTGGGATACCCTATGTTATTTTGCTGCACTGGCTGCATCTCCTGTGTCACCCCACCTTCATTACTTGTCAATACCACTCTATGGCTGTTTTTGACAACTTCTTCTGGACTAACTGCGCTTGCTCATTCATTCTATTCTCTGCATTCTTCTTATTCTTCTCCTGCATTCATCAGCAGTGATGCACGATCATCAGTTGTATTTCTGGCCATGGCTTCACTTCCATTCCCACCTGTTTCTTCAGTTGCCGTTGCACTGGCTCAGGCAGTCCGTCACACACAATGTGGTAAAATAATGGTATCTTGAATGTAAGCAACAGGGCCTTCACCCTCCCCCATTTACCTAGTCATAATCTCACCCAAATTTGATGTATTGGGGTATTGCACTCTGAGCGCCCGCCATAAATCTGTTGTGCAATTATTGTATGGTGCTCCACCATGTGTCGTGTTTTGTGAAGTCACACCTGCATTTCCTGCTCATTTCCAAAATGTGTCAGCTCTCTCCCCAATGATTGCTGCTAGCAAACCTTTTATGTCACCTATAGCTAACGTCATTCCCAATGTCACTCTCTCTAGCTCATAAATCCATGTTCCCGCACCGAAAGTTAAACTAGAAAATGTACATCTTAAATTGCCTTTATCCGGTATATATGGCGGTTGTTCTTACCCTTTCTCTAATAATAGGAATTGTGAAAATCCTGGTCCATAATCATGCCTGCTTACACTTCTTGTCTTCCAGGTGGGGCTAGTTTCTGCCATTTGTCTCTGTCTGGTAGTGCCCTTAATCTGCTTACATAAGGCGGGGATACATCCCCTGCACTGTGTGATCATGCTTGTGGTCGCTCAGTGTATGGTGTCGATTCTGGTGTCCTATATTTTCTACACTCCATTCTTTTGAAAATCTGCATGCGCCCTCCCTTCGCGCGCTTTCATTTTTGTATGTTTTTCATCTGACATTATTATGCCCCAGCTTGTATGACTTATCTTTTTCCGCATCATCAAGATCTAGTCAACTTAAAGACAGAGTTCTATGCTCATCTGTTAGGGCGTCATCTGACCTACCTCCAGTTTCCCTTGATAGAGATCCTTCTATGTTCTCTTGGGTTTTATACACTTCTTTACCCCTTGTTTGCCTATAGAAATCCCCAAGTCTTTTCTCTATGCCTTCTGTGTCTCGCACATCAGCCCAATATTATATTCTTGGTACCCCTTGCAGCTCCCTGCAAGGCTATTGTGACCCTCTCTCTTCCTCAAGCCATTCGTGTGCTTTGATCGGCAATATGCTTCTATGACATAGATAATCTATCTCATCATCTTTTAGTCCTCTACTTATGTTCATTTCTTCTTCCCTTCTCCACATCTCGCTTAATTCATTTTCCCCTCAACTTCTTTGCGACCTACATTCTTGCATTATTTGCGCTTCTACTGCCTCTTGTCTCTTATCTTCTAGTCTCTCCTTTTCTTTCCTTGCCCCATGCCTTCTTCATTCTTCCCTTCGCTTGTACTCTGTTCCTTTCTCTTCTTTATATGCTCTCTCTTCCGTTTCTTTCTTTTCCTGCTCTTCTCTCTCTTCTCTTTTGTGAATCCCATTGATGCCCTTATTATCCAGCTTGAGTAATATCTGTCCTCCCATCCAATCATTCTGTACTATTGTTATTCCCTTAGCTTTGCCCTTTATTTCTGCTTCTTTGCTTCTTCCTCTGTGTATCTTGTCTGTCTTTCCTCTCATGTTGTTTACTTTCATTGAGTGTCGAGTTATATTTGCGTTCTCTGCTTTTATTCTCTTCTACATTGTCCTCACTGTTACAAGCAGGAGGCTCATATGTCAAATTAACATTCCCCGTTGCTGCTTTCAATTCCTTTAAAGGGTAAAATCCGTTCTCCTCTGTATCTATGCTCTTGTTTTCAGAAGGGGAACCAAAGGCGATTTATCCTCCCCTTTATGCTGATTAAGGATCCCCTCCTTCTCAGCTGGATCTTCTTTCTCATTCTGATACATCTTCCATAGCTCTAAAACAGCCAACCTTTTCTGTAACTTCTTTCACTTATATGTAGCATGCAAATACGTTGTCATATCTCGCAATACTATTTTTGACAACAAACCCTGCTGAGGCCACAGCATGAGTGTCTTATTGGTCGTGCCTCAGGCCCCTTCCGAATGATATTTCATTATCTTGTGCATTTTGGCAATGTCCTGCATAAATGTAGAAGAGGAGTATCTCCCATGATGACAAGTCAATTTCGACTGTCTATACTTACACTATTTAGTATTCTTTTCTTTATGTTATCAGATATACCACACTGATCAATTTGAGCAGGCACCATCAATTGCCACTTAATTATCTGAAAATAATTTTTTATCTGCTTTTAAAATTCTACACAATATTCTTTTTGTTCCTTCATTTATACTTTCTGATTGACGTCAAACTCTTGATCAAAAAATATAAAACTCCCCTTAATTTTGTAGTATCGTTTTAAATCTACTAGTTTATATACAACAAAAGCTTTATACTGTCATATTTATAACCACACACATGTACACTCTAATACATTTCCCCCTTGCGTACCCCTTCCTTTACTATCTTTAGTAAATGTATCTCATCTAATTTTCCCCCCATTTTGGAGCTTGATACGCACTCTTCTTGTTGGCTTTGCTTCAGGAATCCTTAACACCCCTATTGGTTGTCTTTTAGTGCATACCCTTCCATCCCCTTGGAACCATGAATTGAGGTATCTATTTCTCTTCTTTATAATCCCCAAGTAATCCAGTTACTTTCATACATACATTTTTTACAACACTGTCCCACACCCTATTTTTGCCTCTTCCAATGTTCTCCTTACATCCGTGGCTCAGCTTCAGTCCCTCGGCATCAACTCTCCCTCAACCGACTAGTTTGCCTTCTGTCCACGAGGCACCTGCAGGGACCAGACAGGAATTTCTTCAAAGGGGGCACCTGCCAACCACATATTTACAAGTGTATTGTTGCACGCCATTCTCCACAGGAAGCTCTGCAGTCTTGTGGCTAATGGCGGGAGCAGCCAAAAGTCTGAGGATCTGGATCTGGGTCTAGGTCGACTCGACCTGAACCATCTGCAACGCTACCAACATGTGCTCGATAACCTTGAAGTATCTCTTGTGCTACATGGAATTGCCAATAAAGATCTCAGACCAAATAACCTGACCGACTCAAAGAATATGGCAAACTACTACTTAGTTCTCAATTTAATAAAGCAGGGTCAACTGGCAAACATGAAACAGATGCTTGCACACTCACACACAAACTTGATTACACAGAGGTCTTATACCCCAACATGTGTCATCTATGACATCATCCTATGTGGAAAACCATAAAACCTATTAGCGGGAGGGATTGGTTAGAGAAACATATCTACTTATAGAATGTATACAAGTTAGTACTTTACTGGCTGTCTCTTATCTGAAAGACAACTCTCAAACTACCTCTAAATACGTATAATACGGATTATAGCGAGAAAAAAAAAACGCAGGTTGGTCTATGCAACATTGTATAGCAGGTTGCCCCATAGACCCATTGATTGGTTTGCATTCTCACACAACCTTGGACTTTCGGCTTGGCTAGCAACATGTAAGCAAACTGAAACCCAGGTGCTTGGATCACGTCAGATAACTCCCTACTTTCCCAATTAGTCCATCTCTCATCAGACCGGCCATGAGTTAAGGTTTCCTATCTGTAGCTGACCTTGTAGCCTGCTCTCTGTTCTAGGACATTCATGTGAGTGAAAGCACATCACTATCTTCATCCGAGGCTTAATGAATAGCCCTTGTTTTCGACTTTTGAGTCACATATAAAGAGACCACGAATAGGTCAATTTCAGCCTCTTATTTACTGCTATTTGAGTTAATTATACTGGGTGTTATTGCTTCTATTGGCCTTTAGAGACTTGCTCACTCTTCCTTGTATAGACTTTATCCACTTTTAAGGTGTCCAATAGTTGGCTATTGCAGATGTTTTCTTCTTCTGTGATCTAATAGAAATATGTCTCATCCGTGGCTTGTCCATCTGCCGCTCTTCATGTTTTGCAGCTATTCCTTAAAAATATCATCCTTGATCCCAATCCAACATTGACTCCTCTTTGTTTTGCACACAAAGCTGTTCTTCCAGCGTCTCCTGACTCTGCAACCCTGATCTGGTTCTGAGGTAGTTGAATGGAGTATTTACATGAGCCGGTGTCCATTTTCCAACTATGGCCGTCCTTGCCATGTTATATATTCCTCTATAGCAAGCTTCTATATATCTTTTCTACCTTGTGTGACTGCATATTTACACTTATTGGTAAACAAGTTACTTTATCTTCTTTTACATTGATGGTTACTTTATTGTTTCATACATGTTTCTCTTATCACTTCAGTTACGTTGTCACTCTTAAGTATTTTCATATGATTTCCGCATGAATTTGTGTATCTTCTCTGACATTACTCTGCCCTGATCAGATTTCACTCAGCGATCCATGATGTTCAATGGTGTGTGCTGACATCCTTTCATACAGCATCCTTCCACACTTTCAGATACATGAGGGTACATTGTTGTCTGAGTGCATATCGTCTCTCATACACTCAATGCGGTATAAGCATAACACATGGAGACTCACATAGGGCCCTTCTCCTGCTGCTCCAATATGACGGCAGTGGGAGGGCAGGAGTTAGGGAAAATGTGTCCACCTGCTCCTCTACACACCTGATGGTTTTCCACACACTGTATTGCAAAAAGACGAAAAACCTCCCATTCATCATAATTTTCTATTGCAGGCTCAGACCAGAGTCTAGAGATGATGTTGTTTGAAGAACAGTTTTATACAAATCTACACCACTCACTCGACTTTGTAATTGTACATACAGCCACATTACAGTCTATGAGACTATTATTTGGATGAGGCTTTTTTGTAAAGTCTGCCCTGTCAACTGAATCACTCATATATGCTTCAAATGTTGGCTTTTAAGGAATACAAAGCACAGTAAGGTAACATGATTTGCTCAGGATCATACAATTTGGTCAAGTGGCCAAAACAGGATTTTAGCCTATCTTCTTGCCATCAGTTTCTAGGTGAATATCATTGTATGATGCTTTAGGTATAATTGTCTTTCAACAGCTCAATTATTGTACATGTTAAAGAAAAGTGGGGCTAACCCTAAAATGGTCAAGGTGTGCTTGGTACAAATTAACAAAATAAATTGGTAAATTGAAAGTAATTACATTCTGGAAAGCTGCTGTCAAAGGTACAGTGAGGCTATTCCCCTGCCTCATGAATAATAAAGATTAGTACGCATGTACCCTGCTGATTTTGCTTATCCTGATATAGTCTCTGCAGTTAGTTAGCACACTGTATTTGAATCCACAATTCTCAGCCAAATATCACTGAACAGATTTCCCAGCCAAGTTCAAGCCTTAGATTCTCTCTCAGTGTAATTCCACATAATGTTCATGCACAAAGTCCTCAAATATCAGACAATATTCTCAGCCACAGCCGATATGTGTTTGGAACACTGGTCCTTGTCAAGGCTAACAAATGGCATAAAACACAATTCTGTCTCGTGCACCACAGTGATAATTAAATTAAATTAATTAAATTTTAAGGAGTGCCGGTCCCCCAAAAAGTGTGCTGGTGTTGCCCACCGGCAAACACCAGCACAAATTAAGCACTGCTTGTTCCCTTCTGGAACATTCGACTCGCTACCAGCACGCAAGCTGGTACCCCAGGTGCCTGTGGGTGGACTTGACCATGCCTCCCCTCCCAATTAGCCCACCGCCCATCATCACTCATGCCGTCTGCCATTTGAATTGTCTTTGAACTTGGCCTTGCAGAGTATCACTGCGCCCGAGAATAGAAGGGAGTGTGAGCACGTTATCTTCAGTCTCGATGTAGCTGGCTAATTTTCTATTGCCATCCGTTCCACGTGACAGGAGACCACATTTGAGCTCCTTTCCTCGCATTTCATATTAAATGAACAAAACTTGGCATTCACAGTGTTTCCATCGCACCTTAACAGGGGCTCACCTTGCTTCTCACGTTCATTGTATCTCGTTGAATAGATAACCAGTTCTTGGCTGCCCCAACACTTGACACTGGGCCAGACAGCCTTCTCGAACCTTCCTTGATTACCAGCTGCTTTTCTGCTGCACCACACTTTTAGCCTTTCTCTTGCACGTGTCCTGGCTTACTAAAGTTGTGACGTCAAACATCCAGACTCTATACGTATATACATATTGGTGGCACTGTCTGCAGTCTATTCACTACGTATAGCCAGCCTTCATGATTACTTAGTCTACTTGCATTACAGCATCTGTACAGTTATGAAACAACTTATATTTTCTTCAGTGTTCTTCGCACGTGCAATCTTCATTTCGCACATTAAATGTTTACTCGATTCTTTATTTCGTCATCAGTGTTCATAAGGTCTATGCATTCTCTTCTATGATTATACCTCTTAGTGCGTCACTCTCATTTCTTGTGACGTTACAAACCTCTTGTATTCATCGCTTCACACTTCTTCAGGGACCTCCCTTAAGAGACTGTCATTTCTCCTCAGGTTCATCATGTAGGGCTTTCTCAATGTACACCTTGTTTCGAGAAGTCTTCGTGGGATAGGTACCATTAGTGGCATTGTGCATGACGCAATTTCCGGCTTCTAGCTTATAGGCAAAATAGCTGCGGGATTTCCGGTAAAGGCATTTGGCTCCTCCTCTACACTCCCCCCTCCGGTTGATTCATCAACCACTCTCCCATCAGTCTTCGCGTCAAGACATCCTTGTCTGAAAAAGTGCTTCTTTGGAGTCCATATCTTCATTACTCTCTTCAGAGATCCTGCTGATTTTACATGGTCATCAACACCCCAGGTCATGTGGCTACATTGTGCATTCGGGCTGCAACAGATCCACCGTCCCACATACTTGTGGTTTCTCAGATACAGAAACATCGTTCCCTCAGGTGCTAGAATGCTTGCTTCTATATATTTTCTGAATTCTTCATCTGTCAGCTCATTGGGTCCAAACCCAGACTCAACGTTGATCATGATGTTCATTCTTACTGCCTTATTTGCTGTCTTCTAGCACTGTGTGATTATAAGTCTGATCACACAGATTCTGAACATTATCATCACCAGTAGTGCTCCAAGAAACTTGAAATATTCGCCATCCATTGTGGAACCCATGACAAGATTGATGCAAACCAGCTGTCCTCTGCAATATCTTCTCTCTCATCTTCCATCTTGATGTGCAACGTTATGACCTCTGTCAAGGTCCCATTCTCGTCATCGTGAGAAGGTATGAATGTGCAACATGATTCCCCGATTTTGGCACAAACACCTCCATCCATTGCCGTAATCATGTCCAGGACATATCTGTTCTGGAGGGTCATCCGTCTTATGGCTCTCAATTCTTCCTTGATAGCGTTGAATACCCCTTATTGTAATGTTAATCGTCTGCAGGAGCTCCCAGAGAGTCATTTGCAACCACTTCGCATTTGCCATCATCTGGATCCCTAGCATGACTATCTAGTCATGAATATTGCAGCAGTCTGAATGAACAACCTGTGTTCATACGGAACAGAATCAAAGGCTTCTATGGATTTAGCTGAAAAGTAATCCTCCCTTTTTGTTCGCTTGAGAAATCCAACTGATCTCCTCGTCCTCATGTGAGCATCTGCATTGGAAACTCTCCAATGTTCAGGTAACTCTTCGGAATCACCAATGCTGGAACGTGAATGAGTACTATGGAACAAAGCCCTCCCAATCTTTGGGCAACTTCATATAAGCCCTGGATCCGCAGGCCCAGTAGTGGTCCATTAACACCACTGTTCCATCCTTCATTCCTGGTACATCGAAAATTCATCCACATTGCTGATTCATTCCATCCTTTCTTGTGCCATTGTTTCTGAAACACAAGGATGCACTAGCTAGAGGTACTATCTGCAAAGGTCCTCCTTTATCATTGACCCAAGTCAGCAATTTCACAATATTCGACTAATGATGCTTGCATTCATTTTCTGCAGTATCTATGACTGATTCATAGTATCCTGTTAGTACTAATGTGTTACATACAATCAGGTCTTCCGCCCATCCTTCTGGATTCAGCACCATTTTCTTGATTTGCAGCTGACCTCTCCCCTTGCATCTTCGTATTTCCTCGTGGTTCTTCCCTTGACAATTGAGCATTTTGTTTTCTTCTCTTCTGATTCCTGCTCCATTTATTCAAGGCTGTTCATACCTTATCACTTTCTTGTCTCTGATTTCTTTAAGTCTTGCAAATAGTCGTCTTCTCTTGGAGCCATCTTTTCAGTCACCCATACCAAGGATGCTGTTCGACCCTGGAACTGACCTCTCGTCTGGCAGAGTGCAAGGTGCGTCAGGCAATGACATTTTTGTACTGCTACTTCTACAGCTATGAATATCTTGAAGTCCCCATAGCATACGGTATGAGAGCACAAACATAGCAACTCTCCTTGGACGTTCTTTCTCCTACCTTTTTCATATGCTGATAACACATGTCATTACCCAAGTGTGCTGTGCTGTCTAGATAATTATTTAATTCATAATCATCTTCCCTTTTGCTTCTCTTGTGGCTCCCTCTTGCAAATTTAGTGCTTACATAATACTCAAGAGGCATATCAGTAATGGTCTTCCCTACAGGAGAGATCATCGGTACATTCGCCTTAACAATAGGCAATCTTACATGAGCTACTGGTGTGGGGAAAATCACAAATGGCCTTGGTCTTTCAGTAATGGACAATTCTGCGTGAGTCACTGTAGTGGGAAGGATCAAAGGGATTTCTACCTTGCTTGGACCAATGAAGTAAACAGTATGGATTAAAATAATCTGAAAAAACAGGATGAATGCTGAGCATGCGTATATTATACACCAATAGATTAATCCCCACCATTTAAGATTCTCCACACGTCGTCGGAGTTGCTCACTTTCCAAAAGTGCACCATGTTCAACGTTCCTCATTATGCCTGTTTACTACTTTAAGGAAGGAAAAAACCTTTTACTCGGGCAACTCTGTTAAATGGTCAGGTAACTGCATGATCTGCTCAACTATCGCCAAAAGTAACCTCCTTATTGCAGGGCCATTTTTAGGATCCTGCAGAAAAGCAGGTATGTCAACACTACACCTGACCAGAGCAGGATAAGCTCTAAGAATAAATATGAAAACAGCGATAAGGATCCTATAGGCATCGTCGTTTGTCAAAACTATAAGTTCAACTAAACAATTGCGTGGTGTGAAAGGAATCAGCATATTGCTCACACTTCCAATCTCTGATTAGATGTCACTCAAACATATCCAAAATATGTCAATCAATTTTCTAAAGTTCAATTTTCAAAAGATTCCTGCAGCTCAAGAACAGAGTTTCCACTTCTGCTCTAATATCTATAAAGAGTGTCTGAGGTGAGCCACAGTCCAAATGCACACTTGCATTTATTTAATCAGCAACCTTAGCGTCCTTCTTCCTCGTAATTGATCGAGTCTGCACATGCTGAACTTCTTCTCCTTGGCTTGCTTCTGAATAAATCGTTGGGGGTGTGTCAGCCTCACCAGTGTATGGCTTTACATCATTCAAATATAGCCAAGCGTGCCTCCCTTGGACTTTTACTGCTGAGGGAGTAATGTTTTCCACCTAGTAGGGACCACTAAAGCATGGCTCATGCCACTTTCTGGTGAAATTCTGTATGAAGATTGGATCGCCAATAGAAATTCTAGGTACAGGTAATCATTTTGAAACTCTGGTTGCTGAATGGTCTTCACTGGTAACCTGAGACCGAGCACCCTAGCGTTTGAGTTGATCTGAAATGACAGAGATACTAGCGGTCACACATATTAAATATGCACGTAAACTCATTTCCTAACATTTCTGCAGTCTTCTGGCCATGACTTCTGCTCCTCGATGGAGAAGACAAAGGCGTTCTCATCGACCTCCCTGTTAATAACTTGTGGGGTGTGAGGTGGTGGTCCGACTCAGGCTGATTCCTTAATGCGTATAAAGCTAGGGGTAGGCAATATAGCCATCCCTTCTTCAGTGTCAATTTTAGTTAAGCACTTCTCTCTTTAAGGAGACTGTTGAGTCTCTCACATATCCCGTTTGCTTGTGGGTGATAAGCAGAAGAAAACTTGTGTTTAATACTTAACAAAAGGCTAATCTGTTCAAATACTTCCTTGCAGAATGGGGCCCATTATCGGATCTAAGCACCTCACACACTCCCCACCTTGGAAAGACTTCTCGTAGTAAAAACTTTGCTGCACAAGTGACTGTTTGCAAGGAAAGTGCCCTCTAATAACTGGATCTAGAATCCCACTATAACATGCCAGAGGCTTTTTCTCTAGTATAGTCCTCTGTGTGAGCACCCCTGTCATAACTGTCCAGTTCGTGTGCGAAAATAAAAATAACTCCTCATCATAATTGGGAATTCCTAAAACTGGAACAATACAAATTGCTTCTTCAATTCTTCAAACCCTCCCTACATTTCTTCAGACCATCTTATTTTTTCATTGTTTACCTGTGATTCCTTTAGAGTCTGTAAAAGAGGCCTTATGTAAAAACTATAATCAAACACCCATGCTCTGACGTAATTACATAGTCCCAAAATGTCTGCATTTGCTTCACTGTGTGCGGTTTTGCTGTTTTCATGATGTCCTCAGCTCTCTCAGGTGTGATCCTTTTTTCCTCATGTGAAATCAACTGGCCTATGTACAACACCTCTTCTTGGCAATGCTGCAACTTCTCTTTGTCTACCTTATATCTCTTGTCTTCTAGGACAATCATTAGCTGAATTGAATTTTGTCTGCATTCATCTTCTGTGGTGCTACAAATCAGAATGGCATATACATACTGTATCACAACGCTCTTCAAATCAATATTGCCTAGGTCCATCTGAAGTACCCTATTAAAGATCGATAGGGACTCACAGTACCATTGGGACAGCCTCTTATGTTTCAGACGAGTCTTGTAGAATGAAAGGGAAGTCAAGTTTTGTAAGTTCTTATGCAACGGGTTTGAGAAAAACACATTTTTCAAGTCAATCATCGTGAAATATCGCACCTCTACTGGGATACTGCATTTTATCATCGTTGGATTAGGAACTTAAGGAAACTATGCCTCTACAACCTGGTTACTCAGTGTTGTATCTTGTATGAATCTCCACACCCCCCCCTTTGATTTATTGATAGGATACACCGTGGTATTACACAATGATTCTGACGGTGCCAGAATCCCTTGTTCTATCAGTGCTGAAATGGTCTTAAAAAATCCCTTCATCCGCCTCTCGAGACATTGCGTACTGTTTTGCTTGAGGTAAAATTGCTCCTGGCTTCAACTTCATCTTGACCTCCCCTACCCCTTTCAATAGGTCTAAGTCATAGGGGCCTGGAGTCAATAAAGTGCTTGGCACCTTTTCCAAAACCTCATCAACACATGCTGGATGCTGTTGCGCTATCACCGTTCACTGTGGGACCTCTCTTTTTTCAATTCTAATCCAATATGTAATACTCATCTCGAATATTACTTCATCATCCATTGGATCATCCTTAAACGTATCATCATCAGTGACATCAGTTAACCCTTCCCCAATAGCAATCACTGTTCTCCATGGCCTGCACTCGTCATCTGTTCCTTCGAGGATTGCCATTTCCCCTCACACTATGGATGCATTTAAATCTAGGGGAATAGTCTTTCCACCCTCTTCATCTATGGGTATTTGTTGCCTGAACAAGAATTCATCAGGTATTCTCATAATCTTTCCCACTAAGCCACATCAACAAAATGCGTACCCCATAAAGAAAGACTTCTGGTTCCATTTGCATTCCTCGCAGAGGCAATTGCCCTGTAAATGCCAATATAAATTTGCCCACATTCATATAATTCATATGAGTCGTAGAGCACACTATGCCTTCATCAGTAAAAGAAATCGTCATGTTAAGCTTTGTCATTAAATCTCCTTCTAGAATATTAACTGGTGTTTGTCTTGAATACAATAATGGAACAGACATGTCACACTCTCCTATGGAGACTAGCAATTCGTTAGTAAAAGGAACTGGACTTGTAGCTTCAGATAATCCTTGGGCATTCATGGCAATCCCCGACATTGAGTATTTTTCCTCTCGTATACATGAACGAGTAGCCCCAGTGTCTACTAGAAAAAAAAAAGATTTGCCTCCTATCTTCACATCAACCCTTGGTTCCACTTCGGGTCAGGTGTCACTGATAGTACCGAACACATCAAGTCGCTCCGTGAGCTGTCCTATTGTGGATCCATGCATACCCGTGTACCGGTGAAAGGACTTCCCCCCCCTCCACAGTGACACCCCTTATTCTAGGTATCAATAGTTGTCCTGTGTTTGCGTTCTGCTGTATCTGCATTGGTGCATGCTGTGACTGCCCTTGCAGTGGATTCAATGGTGCTTGCTGTGGCTGCAATGCCTGTTGCATTTTATTGGTACTTGTGCTTGATGATCTTGGGCAGACGCATCCCTAGATCGTGAGCTATATGCTGGAGGATTAGCTGTCCCCCCTCTTGAGAATTTCCCATTCTGTTCATACCCTTGGCTCCCACATACACGTGCAATGTGCCCTGTCATCCCACAAGTCCAACATACAAGAGGAGCTCATCTGATAGTCCCCCTTGGTTAAATCCTCCCTGCATATTCTGATTATCATTCTGCACATTCCAGAAATCATCTTGGTTATTCTGAAACCACCCCTTCCTCTGCAGCCCATTCCTCTGCCTCGTGGTACAACCCCATTCCCTCCTTGGTCCATTTGGCGCTGATTATTCGCCTGTGATGTGCCCACTGTTTGCTGTATTCCCAGTCCTTCTCCGCTTGTCAATACCGCCCTTTCTATGGCATACTTTGACAATTTCTTCTGAACTAATTTGGCTTCCTCCAGTTTTCTAGCATCTTCTTTCCTCCTGTCTTACTCCTGTTACAGCTGACAGTTTTGCACTATGGTCAATTGTATCTCTGCCCATGGCATTGCTTCCATTCCCACTAATTTCTTGAGTTGCCTTTGTACTGGTGACATAAAATGTGGTAAAATACTGCCACCATTTCATTTTCCCCCACAGCTCTCGAGTTTCAAGAGTCCACCGTTCCTGAATGTAAGCAAGCAGATCTTTATCTTCTTTCATCTTACGTGTCATAATTGCGTCCATGTCTGATGTATCAGGATACTGTACCCTGAGAGCTCTCCAGACATCTGCTCTACAATTATTAAATGGCGCTCCATTGTGCGCTGTACTCTGTGCCATGACACTTGAATAGCCTTCACTCATCAAATGACATCAGCTCTTTCTCCCAGAATGGCTGCTAGGAGACCCTTAATGTCCCCTATTGCCAATGCATTTCCCCCTGTCATTTTCTCTAATTCATAAATCCATTTTCCTGCACCCGCTGTCAAACTAGGAAGTTTACACCTTAAATTATCCTTATCCATTTGTGGGCAAGGAATATACTGCGGTCTGGCCCCTCCCTTCTCCAATAGATGGAACTGCGTGAATACCAATCCGCAATCGGCTCCCATTGTCTGCCTATCCATAGTGGGGACAATAGTTCCTGATCACCTTCTACCTGGCAATGACCTCAGCCTGCTCATATATGGCAGTGACTCTCCTCTCTTGCTGTACGATCGTCCTCTAGGGAGCACTGGATATGCTGCAGGATCTGGCGTCCTATCCTTATGTTTCTCTAAATCAGACCATCTCACTTCCTTGTCTGTCTGCAGACATTCCTCGGGACCGCATGCACCTCCTCCCTCTTCCCCATGGAAGGTTTCTCTCTCTTCATCCAACATATCAAGCCCCTTGCTATTATGGCTCTCGTCCCCTTCACTCTTATCTAAAGTCAACCTGTCTAAGGACAAGGCTCTATGCTCCAGACTAAATGACTAAATGGGTCTCTTTTGTTGCCTCATGATTAGAAGACCAGGGACTGATCTCCCTTCCCTCTGCTTCCTAATTTGCTACCTTCCCTTAAGTCTTGATAGGCTTTATGGATCCTTACTCCGATACTCCCTAGGGCATAATTCTCTTGTAGGACTACTCTATATGGCCCTGGCATTGCCTCCTTTAATGGAAGAAACTCCTCTTGTTCCCCCATGACTGGACTTAGTTCCATCAACTCCTTTTGAATGTGATCAATGTCGCGCTCCCGCTGCCTCCTTTTTCGTTTCAATTGTTCGTCTGATTCTCTTCGCTTGCTTGCTTCCCATCTAACTCTTTCCTCTTCTTGTCTTTTCTCTTGTTTTGTTCGCTCTACACTTTTCTTCTACCCTTCATCTCTGTATCCTTTTATCCCTTAATTTCTGCGCTTCTTCCTCTTCTTTCTTCCTTTCTTGCCTATCTCATTCTTCAATTGCTCTGCCTGTTGTCATACTTCTGTTGCTCCTCCGCCCTTTCTACTTTCTTTTGCTGCTCCTCTTGATACATATGTACTCTCCTCTGCCTGCTCTTCTCTTATGTTCATCCGCTTTCAATCTCTTTTCTCGTTCCCTGTCTTTTCTGTCCTGTCTGTCTTGATCTTCCCTTTGCTTAACCTCCCCAATGCTTTTCCCATCAAGCACGAGCAATATCTGTCCTTCCATCCATTCATTCTGTTTGAGCGTTACCTCATCAGCTTTTTTGCCTTCTCTCCTTTCCATCTCTTAATCTCTTGTTCTATATTTGGGCGCTCACTTTTCTCCTCTTTATTCTGTACGATCTTAAAGATCTCCTCTTTCCTTCTGGTCTCTTCTGGACTATCGTCACTGCTCTAAGCAGGTGGTTCATGTATCAGATTACTATATCCTTTTGCCATCTTCAGTTCCTACACTGAGTAAGCATCCAATCCTCAGCCGGTGGATCTTCTCTCTTCTCTTGGTACATTTTCCAGAGCTCCAAAATAGCTAACCTCTTTTCCAATTTCTTCCCCGTGTACGCAGCGTGCAAATATGTGGTAATGTGTTGCAATACTGCCTTCGACAGCGATCCCCCTTGTGGCCATGGCATGAACATTTTATCTGCTGTGCCTTTTACCCACTCCGCACTATAATGTTTGAGCTTAGGCATGTGTTTTGGTAGTGTTTTACACAGGTGCATCAGTGGAGTAATATCTCCCATTATGACGGGTCTCAACTGACTGCCAATACTTACCGTCGTTTACACAGAAACTTTATAAAAACAACGAATATGAGTGCGCTCCAACACTCGCCGCTCAAAACCTCTTTTTTCCAATAACCTCAACCTACTTGTTGGTCGGTGCCGACAATTACCTAAAATGGACAATAACTTTTTATCTCTACTTCAACTTAACACAACTTATTCTTGTCGTTCTTCAACACCCTTTTTAAAGCAAACACGTAAACAACTGGATGGACTTATTCGACCCTTACATTTAAACCATGGTACTCCTTTTCTCCGTCTTGCCCCTAAAAATACTCCGACTGGAGTTTAACTTGTCCTAACATAAACCTGTTTATACGCCACCTATTTTTACCCCCAGTGGGGTGTGAGACGAGTTCATCTAAAACTCCTTGAGTTAGGAATCCCAGGCTTTATCTCTCAAAACGCTCTTTGTTTGTTCTTTTATAATCACTGGTGTTACTTTTCCAACTATCCCATTGCTTCTCTAAACTACCACAATCCCATCCCCACAATTTCCCATTTCCCTCAGTCTACTCACCATTCGCTCGTTCTACTTGAAGCCTTCGGTTTCGGATACCCTCTGGAATCAACCACTTTTGCCTTCCGTGCCTGTGGAAACCAGGAGGGATTTTGTCAAAGAGGGGTTCAGCCCCCCTATATCACTTTTCTTGCAAGAATTCTATATCGGACGATCTCTATAGGAAACCCAGCTGTAACGCTCACCTGATTCTCGCAGAGGCGCCGGTCTTGACTGGGCGACTACCGTATCTTCAAAGGTGATGTGTAGCACCCGGTTGGCTCTTTGGGCTGGACCTCTGTGCACTGTATGCCTGACGTGTAGAGTAAGATGTCTGCAGATAGAAAATATGGGGTTAATGGACTGGGGTTATTGGGGTGTCCCTATCTCTTTCCTCTTCTCCTCTCCTGTAGACCCCCAAAGGTTAACGCTCTCACCTTAGGTAAGTGAATGCCGAGCTCTCCATCTGCCTCGGGGCAGGGTGCTGTAACCAGTTTCTTCACTGGATAGGTAGCGCAGGCCTCTTGACTTCAGAGGACTGCTGTCCGTCGTTTACTGCACGAACGGTAAGTTTCGAGTCATTCAAATGTCTTTAAAGACTTTAGTAATGATGTCTCTTGTTTTGCAGGGTTCCGGCGATGGCGGATGACGGGCTGAAGTGAGTTGAAGATGGAGCCCGTGTGATGAATAGAAGCGCCTGGAAGCACGTAAGTAAGCGCTTGTTGCCTGCTTCACTATGCGCTCTAACTGTCTTTTTATTTTGCAGATACGAGTTCGGAGCGGCTGCAGGGTGCCGGAATACCCACTGGATTAGATGTGGAAAGGAGTAATGGCACGTGAGTATTAAAGTTCCCCAATGTCTTTAAACGCACCTTGTTTTGTCTTTCAGATGCGGGATGCAGCGCCGAAGGCCTCCGGAGCGTGCGAAGAGTTGGTAAACTTTTGTCTTTCAGATGCCGGAATGCAGTGCGAAGACCTCCGGAGCGCACGAAGAGTAGGTAAGCCTTTGCCTTTCAGATGCCGGAATGCTAACCTGTTCTTTCTTGTCTTTATAGGTGTTGCTGAAGACTGGATTCAGGATGGTAAGCCTTTGCCTTTCAGATGCCGGAATGCTAACCTGTTCTTTCTTGTCTTTATAGGTGTTGCTGGACTGGATTCAGGATGGTAAGCCTTTTTCCTTAGGCCCAGGACCGGATGCAGAAGACACGATGAGCGTTCTGCTGCAGAGGTTGCAGAATAACGCAAAGCAAGATTCATCCACCGGGTGTGGTCTAAATAGCCTCCTGTAGTGCTTAGGTGTCTCCTTCCACAGCCACGCCTAAGTAAGAAAAGAGTTCCTGGTAAGAAAAGAGTTCCTGCCTTCCAGAAGAGTTCCAGTGTTCTGAATCTAGGGAGTGGCTCCAGCCCCACCCAACAGGAAAAGTAGTTCCAAACAGAAGAGGATCAGAGGCTCAACTGGCAGGCAAGTAAGCAGCATGGTCTGCTGAAGGTAAGTCCACCCAAGCATTATGAGCCCGGCGCTTCCAGCGCTGGGACTGGGCATATTTATGAGCCTGGTGCCACTGGCGCCAGCACTGGGTCCAAAAGGTCCCAATTGGGACTGGTTGGCACTCGGAACCTGGGTTATGGATCTGCTTCCAAGGGAGTTGGGAAAACCCTGACCTTTTGGAAGCAGAGATCATGACAGTACCCCCCCTCAAGGCCCCTCCCAAACCGGGCTTCTCCGGGGGTTTTGGCTTGTCAGGAAATGTTCGGTGAAATCTTTTCATTAGGCGAGGAGCGTGGACATATTCAGCAGGTTCCCAGGATCTCTCTTGGGGGCCGTAGCCTTTCCAGTCAATTAGGTAGAATAGTTTAGATTTGGAGATCTTGGAGTCCAGAATGCTTTTGACTTCAAACTCGAGTTCTCCATCCACTAGGATAGGTTTTGGAGATTTGGTTAGTCGGGTTTGAGGTTGCACGGGTTTTAATAGAGAGACGTGGAAGACCGGATGTATCTTCATGTGCGGGGGCAAGTCCAACTTGACCGCTACTGGGTTTACTATGGTAGTGATGGAATAGGGACCAAGGTATCTTGGGTTGAATGTGCGTGGCCCTTTTAGAGATAGATATTTGATGGATAACCAGACTTGATCCCCTACTTGATAGTGAGGGGCTTCCTTCCGATGTTGATCTGCTCCTTTCTTGTATTGTTCTTTAGCCCTTTGAAGGTGAGAAACAGCTTCCTTAAAGGCTTGGGTGATTGTAGAATGCAGGTAGTCTACTGCTGGTGTTTCAAGATCTTGGAGGGGATCCAACTCCGAGGTTCGAGGGTGACTGCCGTACAAAAGAAAAAACAGGGTTTTCCCAGTTCCCGAATGGACAGAGTTATTGTAGGCATACTCGGCTATCCAAAGGATATCTTTCCAAGTTTTTTCAGTTTGTTGCAGCATGCAGCGTAAATACTGTTCCAGAGTTTGATTGGTCCTCTCGGTTTGTCCGTCAGTCTGAGGGTGGTGACTGGTCGATAGTCTCACATCAATTTGAGCCGACCGACAGCAACTTCGCCAAAAATGAGAAATAAATTAACTACCTCGATCCGAAATTAGAACCGAAGGAAAACCATGCAGTCGGACGATGTTTTCGAGAAATTCTTGGGCCAGAGTTGCTGCTGTTGGCAAGCCTTTGAGCGGAATGAAATGCGCCATCTTGGAGAATAAGTCCACGATAACTAGAATCGTATTGTATCCGGAGCATGGAGGTAGATCGGTGATGAAGTCCATAGAAAGCGTATGCCAAGGGCGAGGTGGGATGTCAATAGGGCGTAAGAGGCCTGCTGGTCTTTCCTTTTGACTCTTGTTTTGGGCGCATACTCCACAGGACATTATAAAGTCTCTGATATCTTTTTTCCAAGACGGCCACCAGAAGTAGCGCTTGATCTTTTCTGAGGTCTTGGCTATACCGGGATGACCTTCCATTAAAGAGTCGTGATAACAAGAGATTACTTTTTTCTGTAAATCTGTGCTGGGTAGGTATAATCGTTCTTGGAAATACAATAAGTTGTCCTTTACTGCAAAGTCCTTTCCCTGCAGATGCCAATTCTGTATGTCTGCTGGAGTTACAAGTTGCCTGGCTTTATCCTTAACTTCCTCTATGGATTCTGTGGCGATTACACCCAGAATTCTTTGTTCGGGAATGATTGGTACAGGTTTAGGGTTGACCAAGTGTTCTTCCACTCCCATCCGAGAAAGGGCATCGGCTTTACCGTTCTTTGTACCAGGTCGATAGGTAATTATGAAGTCAAAATCGGCAAAGAATAATGCCCAACGGAGTTGTCTAGAGGATTGGGCTTTTGCGGTCTTCAAATATTGCAGGTTTCGGTGATCCGTAATCACAGTAACGGTGTGTCGGGCCCCCAGCAGATAATGCCGCCAAGCCTTAAAGGCAGACTTGATAGCCAGAAGTTCCTTGTCAGTAATCGTGTAATTGATTTCAGGAGGCAAGAATTTGCGGGACCAAAATGCCACGGGATGCAACTGATTGGTTACCGGGTCCTTTTGTGATAGAACTGCCCCCATGGCAAGGCTTGAAGCATCAGTTTCCACGATGTAGGGGAGTTCGGGGCGAGGGTGTTTTAAGATTGGTGCACAGATAAATTTAGTCTTCAAATCCTGGAAAGCTTGTTCCGCCTCGGTAGACCATTCAAAACGTTTGTTTTTCTTTAACAAGGCAGTGATGGGCTGGACTATTCGAGAGAATTCGGGGATAAACCTGCGGTAAAAGTTAGCGAAGCCTAACATGCTTTGCACACCTTTTACGGAGGATGGTGATGGCCATTTGAGAACTGCATCGACCTTCTTTGAATCCATACGCACTCCGCCAGGTGATAATATGAATCCCAAGAATTCAACTTCAGTCACGTTGAAAACACATTTTTCCAACTTAGCGAAAAGTTTGTGTTGACGCAATCTTTCGAGGACCATTTTCACGTGTTTCCGATGTTCAGATTCCGATGAAGAATAAACGAGGATGTCGTCAATGTAAACAACAACACATACATCTATGAGCTCTCTGAGGACATCGTTCATAAAATATTGAAAGGCGGCCGGGGCATTGCAAAGTCCGAAGGGCATGACCTGATATTCAAATAGCCCATACTTGGTGCGGAAGGCCGTCTTCCATTCATCGCCCTCTTTTACTCGTACCAAGTGGTAAGCTCCTCTAAGATCCAGCTTTGTATATATGCATGCTTTTCTGACTTGGTCCAGGAGTTCAGGGATCAAAGGTAACGGATATCTATTCTTAACGGTGATCTGGTTCAGGGAGCGATAATCGATACAAGTTCTAAGGTCTCCTTCCTTTTTTGGAACGAAGAACAAAGCTGAAGAAGCAGGGAACTTGGAAGGACGAATAAACCCATTTGCCAGGTATTGATCCAGGTATTGTCGAAGGTGAAGGTTCTCAGGCTCGGTGAGGGCATAAATTCTACTACAAGGAGGAGTAGATCCAGGTATCAGGTCTATCTGGCAGTCATAAGACCTATGAGGAGGTAGAGAGTTAGCCTGATCCTTCCGGAAAACATCTTGGTATTCTAGGTATTCGGGAGGTAACTGGGGAGTCTCTGAAGAAATTGCGGCCAGTGCAACACCAGGTGGAGGGTGACAAGTAGAGACACATTCTGGAAACTGGACCGTTCTTGCTCGCCAATCGATCATAGGATTGTGTTTCTCTAACCAAGGTATTCCTAGAATAATCTGAAACTGAGGGGCCTTGATCACATCGAACACGATCTTCTCATGGTGTCCATCTTGACTTACTAGCGTCACCTCTTGAGTGGTATGCGTTACTGGCCCGGAGGCTATCTCCGTACCATCCACCGTAGTAATGACGTCCTTTACAGCCTTGGGACAAAGAGTTAGATTCATCCTCAAAACCATTTCATGATCCACATAATTGCCGATGGCACCGCTGTCGACGTAAGCTTCAATTGCATGTAATCGATCCGGATTATCAGGGCTAATGAGGACCATAGGTATCACGAAATGCGAGGTCACGGAACTGGTTTTCACGCTCGGCAAGAGGACCTCTATTCTTGTCGGGCGAGGTCGTTTCCCTGCTCAGAGTTTGTAACTTTGGTAACTGCAGCTCCTACTGCCTTCTTGGCAGGTTTCACCGGACAGTCTCGAAGAAAGTGCCCTGAGTTTCCGCAATATAGGCATAATTGCAACTGTTTCCTCCTTTCCCGCTCCCTTTGTGTTAGAGGACCTTTCAGACCCCCTATTTGCATGGGTTCCCCGGAGTCTACTCCTTTGGAAGGAGCTGGCGGTTTGGAAAATACTCCAGCATCAAACTTGGAACGATCGGCCTTCCTGTTCTGCAGCCTGTGATCTATTTGAACGACCAAGTCTATATAATCCGAACAGTCTTGTGGGGGATTCATTACTTGGGCTAAAACGTCTTTGAGCTCTCCACGTAGACCTCTATAAAACAGCGTAATCCTTTTGTCCTCAGGCCATTGAGTTTCCACTATTAGTCTATTGAAAGATGCAATATAAGCCAAAAGGTCTTGATTACCCTGTCGCAACGAAAGAAGCTCATTGTCCAAGGCCTGCCCCTGTGAATGTCTTGCGAACAGTTTTTCCATACTAAGCTGAAAGGCTTGAAAATCATGGAGAACCGGATCATCTTGATTAACTAGAGGGATCGACCAGTCTGCCGCATTGCCACTAAGGTACGAAAGTACAAAAGCTACTTTTGCTTGATCAGTTGGAAAGGCTGCTGGCCGGCATAAGAAGTGCAACCGGCACTGATTGATAAATACTGCAAACCTCTTTGGGTCACCAGAAAATCGTTCGGGCGGAGCCAGAGGTACATTCCCAGGTAGGTTGATCTGCACTGGATTCATAGAGGATGTTGAAGGAAGATTTGCCCCTGATGCGGGTAACGGGGTCTGTCCGGCTTGTGACTGTAGCACTTGTCTAGCAAGATTGTCTGTTCTCTCCTTGGAAATAATTAGTTCCCTTCTTAGAGCATTCGTTTCCTGACGAGCTGCATGCACTTCTGCCCTTAGTTCCCCAAGTAACTGGGCTAGGGGGTCAGTATCCGAGGTTTCCATAGCGCCTGGGCGAGAGTTTTGCGGTAGGCTTTGCGTTCTGTAACGCTCACCTGATTCTCGCAGAGGCGCCGGTCTTGACTGGGCGACTACCGTATCTTCAAAGGTTATGTGTAGCACCCGGTTGGCTCTTTGGGCTGGACCTCTGTGCACTGTATGCCTGACGTGTAGAGTAAGATGTCTGCAGATAGAAAATATGGGGTTAATGAACTGGGGTTATTGGGGTGTCCCTATCTCTTTCCTCTTCTCCTCTCCTGTAGACCCCCAAAGGTTAACGCTCTCACCTTAGGTAAGTGAATGCCGAGCTCTCCATCTGCCTCGGGGCAGGGTGCTGTAACCAGTTTCTTCACTGGATAGGTAGCGCAGGCCTCTTGACTTCAGAGGACTGCTGTCCGTCGTTTACTGCGGTAAGTTTCGAGTCATTCAAATGTCTTTAAAGTCTTTAGTAATGATGTCTCTTGTTTTGCAGGGTTCCGGCGATGGCGGATGACGGGCTGAAGTGAGTTGAAGATGGAGCCCGTGTGATGAATAGAAGCGCCTGGAAGCACGTAAGTAAGCGCTTGTTGCCTGCTTCACTATGCGCTCTAACTGTCTTTTTATTTTGCAGGTACGAGTTCGGAGCGGCTGCAGGGTGCCGGAATACCCACTGGATTAGATGTGGAAAGGAGTAATGGCACGTGAGTATTAAAGTTCCCCAATGTCTTTAAACGCACCTTGTTTTGTCTTTCAGATGCGGGATGCAGCGCCGAAGGCCTCCGGAGCGTGCGAAGAGTTGGTAAACTTTTGTCTTTCAGATGCCGGAATGCAGTGCGAAGACCTCCGGAGCGCACGAAGAGTAGGTAAGCCTTTGCCTCTCAGATGCCGGAATGCTAACCTGTTCTTTCTTGTCTTTATACGTGTTGCTGAAGACTGGATTCAGGATGGTAAGCCTTTGCCTTTCAGATGCCGGAATGCTAACCTGTTCTTTCTTGTCTTTATAGGTGTTGCTGAAGACTGGATTCAGGATGGTAAGCCTTTTTCCTTAGGCCCAGGACCGGATGCAGAAGACACGATGAGCGTTCTGCTGCAGAGGTTGCAGAATAACGCAAAGCAAGATTCATCCACCGGGTGTGGTTTAAATAGCCTCCTGTAGTGCTTAGGTGTCTCCTTCCACAGCCACGCCTAAGTAAGAAAAGAGTTCCTGGTAAGAAAAGAGTTCCTGCCTTCCAGAAGAGTTCCAGTCTTCTGAATCTAGGGAGTGGCTCCAGCCCCACCCAACAGGAAAAGTAGTTCCAAACAGAAGAGGATCAGAGGCTCAACTGGCAGGCAAGTAAGCAGCATGGTCTGCTGAAGGTAAGTCCACCCAAGCATTATGAGCCCGGCGCTTCCAGCGCTGGGACTGGGCATATTTATGAGCCTGGTGCCACTGGCGCCAGGACTGGGTCCAAAAGGTCCCAATTGGGACTGGTTGGCACTCGGAACCTGGGTTATGGATCTGCTTCCAAGGGAGTTGGGAAAACCCTGACCCTGACCTATCTTCCGGATATATGGTGAAAGGTGTTCGATCAGCCGAAGCGCTGGAGTTTTACTTAATCGATGGATCTGAACCATCCTCTGCTACCACGTGAATTGTTAGTTCCTTTTTTCAATGAGAAAGCGCATCATTACATGGATAGGAGTGAAGAATAGCTCTCACACCAATAACCAGAACGACTCAGGAAGTTGGCAAACAATAACTGTTTTATTTTCAATTGTCTAAAGCAGGGAGTACAACAGACATCATCAGACGTCTCACAAAATAATCTCGATGCATCACATGAAAAAACATCTTGTTATAGCAAAAACACATCATAAGTGACATCACACTTCGTGGCAAACTAAGAAAACTTACTTGGGATTGTGGTAGGTCAATGGGGAAAATCTAAGTATACATTCTATATGGGATAGGATTGTGATTGGGTCTCTATGTCAGGTGGACAACATATGCCCACCCCTTGTGCAAGTCATCTTCAATATTTGTTAGATACCCGACACATCATTGGCTCTTAAACTATATATTCAATACATGGCCCTCTATAATTGGTTGGCACACTTGTACCCTTCTGAAAAATTTGACTTGCTAGCAGCACGCAAGCTGATACCCCAGCTGTGTGTGGGCGGACTTGACCATGCCTTCCCACCCAATTAGCCCACTGTCCATCATCACTTTTGCCGTCTGCCATTTGAATTGTCTTTGACCTTGGCCTTGCAGAGAATCACAGCGCCTGAGAATAGAAAGGAGTGTGAGCACGTTCTTATCTTCAGTCTCGATGTAGCTTACCCATTTTCTGTTTCCACCCGTGCCACGTGACAGGAGACTGCATTTGAGCTCCTTTACTCGCATTTCATGATATTAAATTAATAAAACTTGGCATTCACAGTGTTTCCATCGCACCTTAATAGGAGCTTGCCTTGCTTCTCACGTTCATTGTATCTCCTTGAGTAGATAACCAGTTCTTTGCCGCCCCAAACCTTGACACTGGGCCTGACAGCCTTCTCAATCCTTCCTTGATTTCCAGCTGCTTTTCTGCTGCTCCACACTTGCAGCCCTTCTCTTGCACGGGTCCTGGCTTACTAAAGTTGCTTAGTCGAACATCCAGACTCTATACATGTATACATATTGGCTGCACCACCTGCAGTCTATTCACTACGTATAGCCAGCCTTCATGATTACTTAGTCTACTTGCATTACAGCATCTGTACAGTTATGAAACGACTTATATTTTCGTCATTGTTCTTCGCACGTGCACTCTTCATTTTGCATATGAAATGTTTACTCGATTCTTTATTTCGTCATCAGTTTTCATTAGGTCTATGTATTCTCTTCTATGATCATCCTTCTTAGTGCGTCACTCTCACTTCTTGTGATGTTACCAACCTCTTGTATTCATCGCTTCACACTTCTTCAGGGACCTCACTTAAGAGACTGTCCTTTCTCCTCAGGTACATCATAAAGGGCTTTCTCAATGGATACCTTGTTTCGAGAAGTCTTCGTGATGTAGGTACCATTACTGGCGATATGCATGTCGCAATTTCTGGCTTCCAACATAAAGGCAAAATAGGGGCTGGATGTCCAGTAGATAGAGGCATTTGATTCCTCCTCTACAACTTGTTTTAATTAAGTTTTAATGAATTGTAGATCTTTTTTATGATACAAATGAACTAGTAATATGTAATTCCTTATTTGTGAATGGTAAATCTTTTGTTAAATCAATACACACACACACAAAAATAATAATCAAGAATGGAGTTGTAGGTTGACACAGAGTTGGAAGAGGCAGTGATTTAGTTCCGAAAGCCTCAGGTCTCCTGTCTCATTGGAGGCAGCTGAGATTGGTTATATGACATTGTGGGAACAACTGGAGGAGGCATAGGAAGTCCACTGAAACTGGGATTTGTTGCAGGCCAGTGGGTCCAATGAATGCAAAGCTCCTGTGGCAGAGGGAAGCAGGTGCTCAGGCAACATGTCAGAGTGCAGGCACCGTAGTTGCTTTGTTTGGTTTGTAGTTGAGAGTCATAGGCAGCTGCAGCTCTTCATGTTCTGAAAGATGCCAATGCGCCTTGATGCCGATACCTGTACACCTTGCTGGCCATGATCAGCACAGTGGCCTCGTGCACAAAAGCTTCCAAAGGGCACAGGATTTGGGACTGTGGCAAGGCTTGTGCCACCAGGACAAGGTGAGTGTACACAGCCCTGGTTCCACCATCGGATTCCCGCAGGCGTTGAGCAAGTTTTGCAGTCACAAGGGCCTGAGAAGGTTTCAGGCTCCAGCAGGCATTCATCACCTCCAGTCTTCACATCAGCATTTTTTACCATTCCGAAATCTGTTACCAGTGACATGGGCAGACCATCCATTTTTATGGGGACTTGGAAATGCTATGCTAAGTTGCCAAATCCCAAATCAGAGGGGTACGTTTAGTCAAACATTTTGTCAGCCAAGCAATCAGTGGGGGTCACCACATTTAAATGTTGCAGGCTTCTACTACTTCTACTGTACTCACCGGGTATGAATTCCAACTTGAATCCAGAAATATTTTACAACTGATCTCATCTGGTAATAGGTTTAGCAGCCACTAGATTTCCTGGGATGTGGACCATCAATGACCACATCCATATCACACATATTGTGTTATGTATCGTATGTGTCTGCTCTTAAGGCATTTCTGTCGAAATAAAGTATTAAAGAATGAGAATATTGGAAACAGGCTTGACTGCAGGGACATGCATTGGATTTTGAGCAGGCGAGGCCACGCTTGGAGAACAGGTAGGTTAGGTTAGACTCCCTGAAATGAATTAAAAGCTGCCAGCAGTCAGTATAGCCCTCACAGGCAGCATTGCATGTTTACCTGAATAGGGAAAACAGGGAAAGTGGTGTAGCCCAATCCTGGATGGTCTCAGAGATTCTCAGATGGTCTCAGGGATTCTCAGATGGTCTCAGGGATTCTCAGGTGACATCTTGGTATTTGTGTTGGTGATGAGCTTTGGAAGGAGAGCTCATCAGAGAGGAAAGGGCAAGCCAGCAGGAGCAAAAGCGAAAGATTCAGGGCTGCTACCTGCGGTTTAGGACTTGATCTCACAGCAAAATATTAGTCAAAACTAGCAGTATTCAAGACCAGCAAGGCCAATGGCACACAAGAGAATAAGTATCTTCAAAAGAATTATGCACTTCAGTAAACTACACGGACTGAAACCACATCCATGCTGTCCTTCATTGTAAGATTAAATCTAGATAGGGCTAAGCACTAGATTCCTATGTTAATATCAGTGGGATCTGCTGAAATACCAGAATCTAGCACAGGCATCGTAACGTAGGCTTTTATTCCACGTTTCAGCAGAGGCAATAATCTAAATTAGCAAACCATCAACTCTCTGATGTCCTGCTGACCCTGATTCAGGTTACCGGCATTCAGTGTGGAGACATGTGAACTGTCTTGTTTTATTGTTTTTGGCAACCTATAGCTCTTTCAGGGCTATTGTTAGGGCGAGATGGTCCGGAGAAAGGGGCTGGGTGCCAGCTGTGGAGCACAGGGATGGCGTCAGGTTATTTCCACTTTTTTAACTGAAATGTTATCCACGCTGCGGCTCTGACAAAGAAAGTTTAAGAGCTTTTTCTAAGTGAGCATTTAGGGGTTCAGCTTTGCTGCTGGCTGCCTCTCTGTTTCTGCTGGGCAGAGGATGATGAACCTGCCATTTGGTAATCCACAGCCACTCACCCCTTTCTTCCATTGCCACAGAACAAAGCCATAAGGTGGGGCTGATGGTATGCGCGTAGTCCCTAAAAAAACATCAGTCTGCATAACTTAAAGGCTGTGCCTCTTTAAATGTGTATTTGCTGGCCAAAGACAGACCGCTCCAAAAGGTGCCCATGCGCGCTTCACTCGGCTTTCCGGTTTTCGGTGTTGGGCAGTGAATATATTTGGAGAGTAATGAAGTCCAAGAAGTGCCTCATGTTGTTCAACCTAAATGATAGAACCAGGAAAATCACTCATTGCAATGTGTATTAGGAAGCAGAGGGGTCTCGTTCCATGTTTGGTGATGTGTTAAAAATGTTCGGAAAAGTGGTGCTAATTCTTTTGCCGCCACTTTCCTGCAAAAGACAACTGTACATTTTGTGGTAAAGTGGAGGAGAACCCTCCAGCTCTGGCTGGAAGGATCTCCTAAACTTAAATGATTCTCTTTTCAGGAAGGAGAAGATCTGGTTGCCCATTAAAAAAATGCTTTGAGTAAAGAATGGATTCCTATAATGAAGATAATTAAAACTTTACATGGAAAGTAAAGTGGTCATCATTATTAATGCCAAGTACCATCTCGTACATCGGATGGTTTCAATTTCTGTGAATTGCTTCTTTTCATGTTACACATGAGATGGGAACCCAAACTGATTAAAGATTTTCCTCATTACGAGTTCTGTTGTGTGGCCAAAAACTGCAGTAATTCAGTGGTAATGGAGGTCCGCATTACCGCATCGCCGCACTACGGGTTTGCAGGTAAAGCAGAGAAAAAACCTCCAGCAGAATGCTGGAGGTAATTCTTTTGACATACTGCCAAAAAACAGCCAAATTGTCAGATTACCACTGGAGTCTCCATAAATGGGGACTAACACTGCCGTACTGCCACTTGTAATCAGGAGGCAATTCCGCCAGACTAGGTGGCGGTAACCGTAAATCTTTTTGGTGGTATTTTGGTACATATACTGCAGAAATACCACCAAACTTGTAATGAGACCCTAAGAGTGCAATCGATCCTCATACATTTCTAGACGTTCTTTAAATTCTTTCAAATATATTAATTTTGTGATCAAATATGTGCATTGGGGTTACAAAACTACCACGACTGAAACTGTTTCTAACCCAAAAAACTTACTTACAGAGTTCCCATTGTCCTTTAGCATTTGAAAACCTTAAACTGTATCACATCAAAGCATTTCTTTTGCTAACATGTGCAGATTGGTTCTCCTAAATGTAGGCAAAGGGAGCCCCCAAACATCACATTGAAATGGTCCCTAGAATCTTCAGCCATCCATGGGGAAAAAGGAGTGTTAAAGTGGCTGAAATGAGGACACAGAAACACATATGAGTTACCGTGGTGCCACTGAGTGGTAGGAAGTTAACTCGCCCTTTTTGAAGCCAGCAGTGCTCTCACATTCTTCACCCACCCCAGAGAATTAGAAAAAGTATAGTAAAGGGAAAGATAATGTCGCAGCTGGCCTAACGTCTGACGTGAAAGATTATGTAATGCATCGCGTTGTACTTTAATTAGGCACCAAGCTGGAGTTCATGTTGACCCGTGGACATCATTTGCTACCGCCATTGCTGCCAAATTCGAATTTGGCCTGCCCCTGTGGCTGTACTTTTTTCCACCTCTGTTGCCAGTTTGATTTTTACTGTGCTCCTGTAGCTGTACTGTTTTCCACCTCTGTTGCCAATTTGATTTTTACTGTGTCCCTGTGGCTGTACTGTTTTCCACCTCTGAGGCCAATTCAAATTTAGCCTACCCTTGTGGCTGTACTGTGTCCACCTTTGCTGCCAATTTTAATTTTGCTGTGCTCTTGTGGCTGTACTGTGTGTTTTAGATGTTGCTGCCCAGTGACTGCATTGTGCTACTCGGTCCTGCTGTTCCTGTCTTGCTCCCCCTCTCCTGCTCCCTCACTCCACTCTTCTCTCACTCCCTCCCCTCTCTCCTCTTCACCCTCCTACACATCACCTATGGCACTCTCTGTTTGTAACATCTTCTCTAACTGCTTCTCCATTGACTATCCATCCCTTCTCACTATGTCTAGTAGGAAGAAGTTCAAAAAGGATATCTTAACCTCACACCCCGGTCTCCCTATCACTGACACCTACACCAGTGCTTCCTCCAGACCAGCCCTCACAGACATTCTCTTTGTCGTTCCATCGCCTGATCTTTGGACTCCTCACATGGTCTCTGTGCTTTCTCCTCTCTCTTCTTCTCCCATTAATGGTGGCACCAGGTGGGAGGCCCTCCTGGACCTCTTCCACTCCTCTAAGGTAATCATTAATGTCTACCTGAATGGCACCGTCCTGGTCCAAGGCCCTCAGGCCAATCTTCTCCTCTTTGATAGACACTTCCCATGCCTCATCAACCTCCTTCCTTCTGCTGTGCCCTCTCTCTCCTCTCTGGCTTCCTTGCCTCCCACTTCTTCCTCCTCCTTGGCTACCTCACCCTCTCCTCCTTCCTCCTCTGCCCTCCTCGTGCTCCTTCTCACCTCCATACAGGCCATACCTCTGATTTGTACCCATCCCAGAAGTCTTTCAAGGCTGGGAACCTTCTCCATATTGCCACTCTCAACTCTCGCTTGGCTGTCAAACACTCCTCTGACATCTGCCGTCTCCGAGACATGGTTCACGGCCAGCTCTGTCACGAGCTTTGGCACTCTCCTCCCTGACGGCTAGAAGGTCCTCTCCGTGCCCAGATCCAACCGTTCCGGTGGGGGTGTAGCCTTGATCTTCCTGTATCTGTGATTCCTACGCAGGCCTACTCCTCCTTCTAATGCCTTGTCTCTAGGCTCTCTCTCTCTCCCGGCCACTCTCTCAGTATTTCTACTATCTATCGGCCACCTGATCAGACTACCTCTTTCCTTTCCGAATGAGCTGACCTCTCCCCCTCCCTCCTGGCCTCGACTATTCAACTCCTCCTCCTTGGAGACATCAATATCCACCTGGATGCCTCCTATGCCTCCTATCCCTCTTCTGTACTCTTTCACGACCTCTGTGACTTTCTCTCTCTTTCTATTCTTCACTCTAGCCAAACTCAGTCTGCTGGGCACACTCTGGAAGTTCTCAACTCCTCTGACCTCCCCATCCCTCCTGGAGTGATCACTTTCTCCTTTCCTCCCACCTCTCTCTCTCTACCTCTCAGGCCAAGCCTGCTCCTACAATGAAGCGTGTGTCAGTTGAGGCTTTTGCTGCCACTTTCTCTCCCCCACCTCCATCTCTGGCTGACTCTCATCCTGACACTGCCCTTGCCCAGCTCCACTCTGCTATCTTTGATATTCTCAATGTTCTTGTCCCTGTTATGAGGATCTGCTTCAAACCCAAAAGCCAAGTGCAACTCTTGGTATGACTCTGACCTAGTCACCCTTAAACTCAAGTGTAGGGTGGCTGAGAGGAAATGGCAGGCATCTTGCACATCCTCTGACAAACAGGCCTGCCGCCTACTCCAAAGGCAATACTGGTTTTCTGTCCTGCTGCAGTTTCTACTCCTCCTGTCCCCTCCCAGGCCCTCTGCACAGCCCTGGCCTCTCATTTCATCTCTAAAACCCAGGACATTCTGTCCACCCTCTCATCCTCTCCCCTTTTGCCTCTTCTCCCTCTGCTACCTCCACCCCCCTGCAGCTGCCTCTCCTCCCTCTTTCTCTTCCTTTCCTCTGTTCTCCCCTGACAAGATTTTCAGACAAGTCTGATCTATGAAAGTCTTGTCCAAACAGGTTCTTCCCTGTTTGGCCAAAACCATCAAGGAGCATATTGACACCCTCGCTGCTGCCCTGGCCAACTTCTGCAACCACTCCTTCGCCTCTGGAGCCTTCCCCTCCCCTCTCTTGTGCACCCTCTTCTCAGGAAACCCACAGCTGACCCCTCCTGCCCAGCTAACTATTGCCCAATCTCTATCACTCCTTTCCTGGGCAGACTCCTGGAAAACCTGCCCATCTCCCATCTTAATCTTCACACTGATTCTGTTGGCTGTCTCCATGACCATCAGTCTGGCTTCAGAGCAGCCAGAAGCAAGCACGGAAACTGCTCTCCTGAACATCAGTGAAGACCTGCTCTCCAACCTTGATTCTAATCTCCCCTCTGTCCTCATCCTACTCAATCTCTCTTCTGCCTTTGACACGGTCAACCATGCCATCCTGCTCAACTGCCTCTGTGATAACCTGGGTATCACTGATCAGGCTCTGGCCTGGCTGACCGCCTTCCTCTCCCACCGATCCTCCCAGGTCCTTTCCTCTATCTCACTCTCCACTTGTGGTGTTCCCCAGGGGTCTAACCTCTCTCACTGGCTTTTCAACCAATACCTGGCACCACTCGCCCACTGTATTGCTGCTCTCTGCTCCAACATTCAGTGCTATGCGGATGGCACTCAGCTCGTTTTCAGGCACCCCTCTGCCACCTCTTCATCCTCACTCATCTCTGACTGTCTGTCTGCAATCCAGGAGTGGTGTGCCGCCAACGACCTTTGCCTTAATGCCAGTAAGCCAGAGATCCTCCTCATCGGTACTCCTGCACCTTCCTTTCCTTTCACTCTCTGGCCGGCCTCCCTCGGCCCTGTCCCTGCTGCCACCTATGAGGCTAAGAACCTCAGGGTCATCTTCAACTCCACGCTTTCCTTTTCTCCACACATCTGACGTCTCTAAGAAGTCAAACTACCAACCGCACCTCCTCAGAGGTATTCTTCCTTTCCTCTCCTTCCCCCAGAAGCTCACTGTCTTTAGAGCTCTGGTTCTCTCCAGGCTGGAGTACTGCAACAGCCTCTTTCAAAATGTTCCTGCTACTACTCTCCGCCCTCTCTGCCCTCTGCAACTCATCCAGAACAGGACTGCAAGACGTGTCCTTGGCCCCAAGCCCTAGGATCGTATCTCTCCAGCCCTGAAATCTCTTCATTGGCTCCCAGTGGCTACAAGGATTAAGTTCCTTCTGGGGCCTGGGTCCATAATACCTTCAACTCTCCCTTTGGAAATACCTTCCTACTCAAGCTCTTTGTTCCTCCACCTCCAACTCCCTCAGGGTCAGCCGCTTCTCCAAGCAATGAGTTGAGGGTAGATCTCTTTATTCGGCTGGGGACTCCCTCTGGACGAGCCTCCCTACCTCTCTGAAACTTGAGGAGAACCATCTTCGGTTCCGGAAGTACCTCAAGACCTTCCTCTTTGCTTCTGCCTTCTCTCGTCCTCTCCCCTGCTGATCTGTCTGTTTCAGCATTGGCACCTGGCTACCCTCTGATTTCAGACCCAGATCCCTGCTCACCCAGCAGCATACCCGCACTGCCTCATGGCAACCCTTGCACTTGGGTCTGTATCTGCAACCCCACAGTCCCATTCCTGCACTTATTAGACACTGTTTGTCTGCGTCTTATTATTGCACTTGCCACAAGCTGGCCGCACTACCTGTTGTTGCTTCGATCATGTGTTTAGCACTTTCCAGTCCCTCCGCCCCTTGCACTCTCCCCTTTCCCTCTCGCCTGCACATGCGCGTTCTCAATGTCAATGGGCCTAGTAAGATTGTTGTTTTGTCCTCCCTTGTACCCCTCTCGTCGCGCCCTGAAACACTTGTGCATGGGCGCGATATAAATAAATTATCATATCATATCATACACAGTTGTGCTCTAGTGCCAGGGCTTTGTATGGGAATTTGGCTTAATTGTCTTGGGTAGTGGTGGACAGGCCTAGAGGAATGTCTATAAGATTTCTTGGTGCGCATCTTCTTCATGGGCTTCATTTGGTTGGGTACTCTGCATTTGTGATGTTGCTGCACAGTGCACACTCAAATATAATGGAAAAATAACAGAACTCTGCATACTCTACAGCAGCAGGAAGATGGGCAGTGCAGATGCTCCTGCTCAATGTGCAAGCGTGGGAGCTGTCATGATATGCATCCTGCCATGTCGGGAAGAAGGCGGTGGATGAGAGCAGGACCCACTATTACAAAATCATTATATGTGGTGCCCTGCAAGAAAGGAAGTGATCCTGTGCTGTATCCTGACTTGTTAAGGAAGGTCATGTCTATTTTGCCTGTGAGAGAGGGATACCTAAGAGGCAAGCTAGTGGAGTGCCGGATTGTGTTTTCTGTGAGTCGGGAGAGCATGTTCCTGTGATTTGTATATCTAGAGCTTTCAGGGGAAATTTGAATTGCAATATTAGCATGACACATAATTGTATGGCCTAATTCTTAACTAGCATCAAACGATTTGAGTCGTTTGTGTGTGCGTTTATATTAGGTTAGCACGCATGCAAGACCTATCAGATAAGGAGTACATGAATATATTGCTGATGTAGCTCTGCCTTGCCAGTGATCTCATTTAGCACAATAATAAGGTAATGTCTATGTGAAGGGATGCCATCTGTAAGGATGCAGAAGCCCTGGACTTTATTTTTTTATTCATAATATAATGGTGCAGGTAATCCACATCAGGGTGGTTTGCTAAACAGATCCCGCTTTTAGAATGCTCCATGACAAAAGCATAGTGTTCACATATCTCCATATGCATCAGCCTCCTGATCTGCAGCTCCCACTCTTCAGTGGCACAGAGCAGGTTCAAAGGTCGCACGTGCCCTGTTTTACAGCTGCTGTGACAGCAGAGTCACTGCAGACAGTGAATGCCTTTAAATCTGCAACTCTGACCCAAAACCATAACAATTATGAACTATCCATTTGGTGACAGGGTAATCTCTTATAATAAGCCATACCTGTGTTTTGGTATTGTGACTAATAGTTCACACAATTATTAAAGTCGCATCTGATTTGCATCATACGCATGTCAACACTGTGAGCTCAGGCCAACCATGGAAAGGCTATTTGGATTCAAGCTGGACTGCCTGCCTCTGCTCAGCCAGCAGGGCAATAGAAAGGAAGGCTGTGAGCCTCATTACAAGTTTGCCATTAAAAAATGAAAATTACTGGCATGCTGGTGCTACCGTGTCCGTGTAGCACTGCTGCCAGAATCTACGGTAGATTCCAAGTCGGTGTACATGCGCATTCCGGCATGCCGGTAACAGTAGCACTGGCATGCCGGTAACAACCCCCAAACCCTCAATACCGGCATGCTCGATGCCGCTGACACCGACTCTGGCACTGATGAGACCGTAATTGCAGGTACCGGTAATACCAGCACTGGAAGCAACGTCATCGCGCCGGAACGGGAAATCCACTGGCGGCCATCTTTAAAATCAGAATCCATTGCAATCCTCGTCCTACAGGAGTGCAACTGTAATCCAAAGTGCACAGCTACACTGAGGACTATGTCAGCCACACGAGGAACCGTCCATTGGCGCAAACCACGCTTCAGTGAGGCAGAGCTCAACATGCTTGCAGACACTCTAGTAGGGCATGCAGATGTTGTGTTTGGAGGAGATCTGTGCTGCCCAGCACAGATTAGGAAGAAGGCAATATGCGTGGAAGTGGCCACCAAAGTGTCTGCGGTGGGGACAACACCACGGACTGGGAAAGACTGCCGCAAGAGGTGGTACGACTTGCATCTCAGGGTCTGAAACCTCCTTGCAGCCGAGCGCAGCCAGGGGCAGGCCACAGGAGGCGGTGCGCCATCCCCAATTAAGCTCCAGCCATGGGAGGAAACTTGTAGCTCGGTGATACACATGGAAAGCATCGAGGGGGTCGGAGATGCTGAGACGGGAGCAGCTTCATCAGGAGATGCCGGTGAGTGCCCATGACTTCCATCCCAAATCACACAAATGTATCCCCAATGCGAATGGTGAAGTCCTAATGACAAGTCAGTGCCACCCGTTCTCTGCTGCCTTGCCACACACCGACAGCCTCATTGCAGGCAAGCATGCACCTGCCAGGAAGTCGGGCAACAAACCCCACTGACACACCCCACATGTCCCATGTAATGCACACACAAGTACCATCAGCATGCACAGACACACATCACTGTCCACCAGCTGCCGTCAGCCCTGTGCCACCACATGGCCCACTCCACCTCATGGCAAGATGCACACATCATTGACACCAGTTGCACACCTGTCACACCCACCATGTCCCGTCCCACAGAGTCAACATCAATGCAGCAACGTACACAAGTTGACCACATCCTTATCACAATCAAACTGTACATGTCACAGAGCCACGGCCGCATGGTTACAACACCCAAGCCACTACACACCAGTCCCCCAGCTAACAGACACTTCGCCAACCATGTCCACACTGCAAATATGTCCCCACACTGCTTCCCCTACACAATTATGTGTGCACCATGCCAAGTCCTACACCGTGACCATGACAATGCACATGAATATGAATGTACTAGCTTTGATGTATGTCACATGGATTCACACACATCAATAATGCCCTGCTTCACGGTCCCCCACAGGGACATCATCTGAAAGCAAGGGTGAGCTAGGCACAACACCCATCTCCACTGTTGCACGTGGGTGGCGGACTAAATCTACCACTGCTAACGAGGAGCCAGGCACCAGCACCATTTCCAAGGCGGCACATCACCAGGACGATCCGGATTCCCCAGTCATGAGCTTGCCAGAAGACCCACAATGCCCTGCCAGAGCCGGCCAGGAGACCCACAATCCCCTGTCCGGAGCCTGCCATGAGACCCACAATCCCCTGTACGGAGCCTGCCCAAACATTTGGATTCCTCCCCACCCAGCCAGGCGCCCCACCAAGAAAGTGCAACAGATGACACAGGAGCACGCAGCACCATTGAGGCCACAGGGGCAGGCACACAGAGCGATGTGGCACTGGATGAGGAAGCTGTGTTCTCTCCCCCAGTCCCCTGCAGCCCACCACCCTTGCCACTTCTGGACTGCGCCACATCAGGGACATTGAGGGCCGCCTCAGTCGAACAGAGGACCGGCAAGAGGTTCTGCATGCCCTGGTCAGCCGATACCTCAATGAGGCTGAGTTGACTCGCCAGACGATGCAGGACACCTACCACAACACTGCATGTATGCTTGGCAGGGCAACCAAGGGCCTATACCAACTAGCAAGGCATATGCGTGTGGGATATGATGTGATGTCATCAATGGCTGAGTTGATAAACATGCTGGTGACTGCAATTGCTGAGCAACGGCACATCAGAACACCACTTGGCCCATCAGCTAGCGCAACACCAAGCACATCCACCCAAGGAAGCCCTGTGCGTCGCTCGCAGAGCCTGAATCGGCCGCAGGGGCCTCACCCCCATCCACCAAAAATGGGCTGCAAATAGGCCATTTAACCAGTGCATGTGTGGATGGAGTCGTTGGGATGGGGATGTCGGAGTTATGGGAGAGGTGGCAGCGGGCATATGGGTGGTGGTTGTGGGGGTGGTGGAATAGGTGTTAGTGGAGGAGGGAGTGTTGGGGCATTGTGTGTGTGGCTAGTGGGGGAGCGGTGTTGGGGCATTGTGTGTGGGGCTAGTTGGGGTGGGGGCATTGGGGCATTGTGTGTGGGGCTAGTGGGGGAGGGGGTGTTGGGCATTGTGTTTGGGGCTAGTGGAGGAGGGAGTGTGGTCTAAAATCAGGGGGATAGATGTGTAAGGTTCAACAAATATTATCTGTACATAGTTCTTCATATTTGAATACACCTGGTGTAGCAAAAAACATATGCCTGGACATTGATTCTTGAGTGTGTATCAATGTAATCATGCAGTGTCCAGCACCCAATGTGACCCACGCCCAGTTCCATGTCTTCCACATACAATCAGAAGTAATTGTCAATTAATGCTTGCTGTGTGGAATGTCCATCATGGCCATGGTGCTGCTGAGGATTCCCAGCATCTTCATCCTCATCCTCATCCTCAGGTGGCATCATGTCCATGTCAGGGCGCAGGGGGACGTTACACCGGATGCACGTGTTGTGCAGCATTGCACATACCAGCACAATTCTGCCCACCTTCTCGGGACTGTACCTGAGGCAGCGGATCCGGGGCCAATTGTCTGTTCAATGGTCACGCGAGTGCGTGCATGTGGGCGGTTTTAGTCCTCCTCATGTCTGTTGAGTGGTTGCCTGATGGGGGTCAAGAGCCAGCCCATCAGGGGATACCCGGCATCGCCTGCATGGGAGCAAGAGAAAGGATACTTGTGATGATTTTGGTCATTTCATGTTACCACAGGCTATAATATACAGTGTTGTTCACAAAATAACACAGAAACACAGGATGACAGTACATGACAATTCACATTCTCCGTTGCCCGGAAAGTGTACGTAGGGCTGATCCTTGTGGGGGGTGGGTTAGGTGCTTTTGCTGCCACATGGACCATTGAATGGGAACCTGCACATGTACAAATCATGTCCTACAGACCACGATGGTCTCACTTTTCAGGATTGTGTTACCAATGGAAAAGGAGTGTGCATATACAGTGTCTACTTGCACATTTGCCTGCTCTCATCATTGTGATACAGTCCTTTACCCATTATGCATTATACATACACAGGTATCATGTACATATGCATTGACACATACCCCCATGTGACTGGGTCAGCTGTTCATAGGTGGTATGTGGCACAGGTGAAGGGTGATGGTACTGTAATACATCTGGGTGGGTGCTAGCATGGTGGATTGGTGCTACATTGGATTGGTCCCACACCTCACTGCCATATCTGGGTGCAGTGAAGAATAGTGTGTTTCTGTGTTTCTATATTCAAACCATTGTACTTGTGGGTGTCCCTTAAGGTAACAGGACTGGCATACTGATCTGCGCTATACCAGTGGACTGAGTGCAGCCCCTGATTTCGTGTGTGTAACAGATGGTCTTCTTCCTGGCAGAGCATCCTGACTCGTGATTTAATTTCCAGACTTCCCATTTCATGCATTGTCAGTACAGGGTGGTGCATTATGGTACATGTGGTACAGGTTTTCAAATGTGCCTGATACATGTGCTGGTGTGGCTTCCGTTCTGGTTTTTGATTGTAGACACATGGCTGTGAAGGCATTGCATATGTGCATGCATCAGCTGTGCTTTATAATCTTGGATTTTACAGATATCCTGCTTCAGGAAATGTGACTGTGTGTGGTCTTTAACTGATCAATGTGTGAGGGTTCATGGTGTTTATGTTGGTAAGTTGGTAATGCTGAGGTTGCTTGGTCTATTTCCACATCTGACTGAGCATTCTATTGGCCTACCCACTCTCTCTGCACTTCATTGCATTCCTGGTTATGTTAATAGTTTTTGCCAGGAGTCACGATGCATTCATGCATGCAGTGTGCACTTGTGCTCCTCATTGATGCAATACTATGCTATGTTCCCATGCCCCTCAGAGCCCACCCAGCAGACAGGTTGCCTATGCTGTTAACTGCCCCCCCCATTCAACACCCCTCATTCCTGTGGTTAGACTCATCCAACAGCCATGTACAAGGTCCGGCATGTCGTGCCATGTAGCGGGGCAGCGTGGAGTGCCGCAGCACCATGGCGTCATGTGTGGAGCCAGGTATCTTGCACAGCAATGCGTTATTATTTTGCATGCATCGCACATCATCTGTACATTCAGGGAATGGTACAGCTTCCTGTTGTGGTACACTACCTCCACAGCATGCCGGACCACCAGCTCAACATCTGTGCAGTCGAGCAAACCTATGACGTTGGGCATGCCTGCGATAGCATGGTATGCAGCTTTGGTGGGATTCACCTCCTCTGCAGTCCGTGGCAGGTTTATGTGGTCACGTACATGCTTCAGGAGTGCACCTAGAACCTGGGTGAGCACACAGGAGAAGCAGGGTTGTGATATTCCATGCAGGCACCCCACTGTGTGCTCATAAGTGCCTGTGGCCAGGAAGTGTAGCACACACACTACCTTCAGCGGGGGGGTGGCTGTCCGGATGTTGATTACGCTCACCAGGTCATTGTGTATGAAGTCCACCACTGTGGTGATGGTGCCCCTGTCCAGCCGCAACAGGGTTTTGGATCTGGGCAGGGGTCAGGTTGAATGGGCTGGCCCTTCTGTGGGGTATTGGTGGCTGCCTGCGGGGTACAACTGTCTGCACATTGGGCATGTGCTGGCCTATTCTCGCCCTCCTTCTCCTCCTGTGCATAAGCTGCATGCTCTGGCTCACTGCCTCCTCATAGGGTAGCTGTTCATGCACGTACTCCTGCTCCAGTAAAGCTAGTGCTTATGGTAGCATTCTGGCTTTGGGAGGGGTGTGGTGTGTGGGTGTGCTCCTTTTGTGCTGTGCCTGACTCCATTGCCTCCACCTGTGTTGATTGTGACCACCCGTGGCAGGTTTCTGCACACTAGATTCCTGTTAACGCCTGCACCGCGATGCCGGTGTTAATGGCATCGTTGTACCTGTTATTACCGGCATGTCAATGCCGGTAAGAGCAGGTCCGTGCACCTCTTGATGTGCACTTAACTGCGGCATGCCGGTGTCATTGGCACGGCTGCCCCGTGTCAACGCTGATACCGGCATGGGTGAGGCCGGTCACGGCGGGTCCCTACTGATGCCGGTGACACCAGCATTGCGGGTCATAATGCTCTGGTTTGGTTAACAATGCCGGTATTACCATACTGGCATCGATTTTACCGGACCGGCAACCTTGTAATGAGGCCTTCTTTGAACCCTAATGAGGTTGTGGAACACTTCCCCAGCCCAGGAAAATCCCAGCAAGAGGACTCCTAGGAACCATGTTTCAAAGAGTTACACCCACCACAAAAGGACCAGCCTCACATCAGGGTGTTAAATACTAAAGGGACTTTAAAGCTGCAGGCTAGAGAAGGGGCACACTTAGGACATTCAGACAGAACAGAAGGGCTGTATGAAGGGTTACTACATCTTGTTAATCTGTGGGCATCTCTTTCCTTCCTGTCTCCTACACTTCCTGCAGAGCAAAGCACTTTGGTTTTGATGCAAGAAGGCAAAGGTCACATGTTACCTTAACAGGGATTGGACCCTCTAAAGCAGTCTTGCTTTCATCCAATCCTCAGTGACCTTGTGCCTGCATAAGGAAGCGGTCTCCTACTCCTCCTTTGATTGACCTAATGGACAGAAGAATTCGTTTGGAGCCTTTTGGGAGATTAGTCCTTTGCAAAGCCCTTTGCCAGAGATGAAGATAGGTGTTGCAAGGCAGAGGGAAGCTCTGCTCCATACTGTAAGGAAGGCATGTCATCAAAGTAAGACAGACACAAGTGATCACACTTCAATGTTGTTTATCAAACTGTACAATAGGTGTGGTAAACGGCTAATCTAAACCTAAATCTAAGATGGGAGCAAGCTATGACCATCAAATAATAAAAATACAGTCCTAGTGGAGTCTAGTCAAATAAAAAGGGTCTATACTAAAAAAAGAAATATTGCCAATCTTTACCGCTATGCTACAAATGAGTGTTGGATAATGTTTACAAGAAAAGAAAGAGGTGTTCATAAAATGATAAGTCAGGATGTTATGGCCGGGGTCTCCCTTCCCCACGTTTTTAGCATGGGACAAGGTGGGACTTTCGAGCACAGCACACTCCTGGGCTTCTCTGGTACGACCTTACTCTTCCTTTTCTCAGTATCATGGCCTTCTGTGCCCAAGTCTCTTCTCATGTAAAGTCTCTTGCTTCAGAGGGCCAGATACGCCAAAACAACAAAACCAACGTTCCTTTCCGTTAATCTTTAAGTCGGGTGATTACCCATCACCCTTGGATCCCCCTTACCCGAGCTCCGATCCTTCGCTCAGTCGTCAGCCACCCTCAGTCGGGCTCAGACCAACCAGAGCACTTGCCGATTTGAACAGATACTTCCGAAGGGCAATCTCGTCTCGCTGGGTCACTCTGTTAGCCTACGGCAAGCGTGGGCTTCATACCATCACAGTTCACACAGCGTTCCCCTCAGTCGGGCACAAAGCCTGTCTCGCAATAGCAAAATCCCTGCAATGTGTCAAGGACTTTCGATTGTACAAGGGATTTGGCTTGACCCTTCTATGACCACCTTAACACCTTAACACCTTATACCGGCCTTCCGTATGGCCTCATGGTACTTGCAGTCTCTTTACTCACAATGTTCAACAAAGTCTTTGTTCAGGAGAGGGGTACCAGTCAGAGACGTTCGACTGAGCACAGATGTGGCACCGGACCACTCTATCTCTGGTAACCAGTTTGTTCACAAAAGACTTCTTGTATATGTATCTTCTTAATGTTGCCACTGCAAACTTTAGCCTAACACAGTCCGTTATCTATCAGATTCTTCCGACTCACCGGCTGGGCTGAACTCGTTGGTGATTCCTAAGCCGCTGAAGACAAGGACACTACCACGATAACAACCATGTCTCCCCACCTGGCTATCATTGCTGGAGGGTACCATGTACTGTTGACACCCATCACACCATTTGCCAGCTGTGATTCCCGGTCTTATGTTTCTTTCAACAGAGGCTTCATGGGTCTGGGTCGAAAAGGGCAAGGGCAACTCCCTCCTTGATGTCCTTTCGGGTCTCTCTGGCTTTCTCCTCCGTTTGAACTGCTGTCCTGGAACGGTTGCTTCCTCATGCATTCGGCCTTGCTCGAAGTGTGCTCTTGTGCTCCGCCTTTTATCCCTATGAGGACGGGAAAGGGTGGTCAGTTGTGTGTAGTTGTCTGCAATTGCCTGACTCTGCCTGACCCTTGTGTTGGGACATGTCAAGTAAACGGCTTGGGTATTAGTCCATTGTCGGTCACGCTATGAGAAAGTGTTTGTGTTGGAAAAGAGGGCTGGGGGTATCCTACTGGGCAGGATGGGGAAAAGGTGTCATAAGGAACAGGATACTGCGTCTCACTCTTCGGTGTCCCACTTCAACTCCCCAAAGAACCCCCATCCAGGTGATCCTCCCACACTGGTCCACCCCCAGGAACTAGATCCACTTTCGTGGGTTTATCAGTCAGCATAGCTGTTTTGTCCAAAAAGATTGGGATAAACCTACGGTAATATCCTATTAACCCTAGAAAGGCTCTAAGATCTTTCTTAGTTTTGGGTGTTGGTGTATCTAAGACAGCTTTCACTTTCTCATGTTGAGGCTGTACGTTCCCAGTCCCTACAAAGAAGCTGAGATATTTCAAGGCTGATTGGGCTAGTATGCATTTAGAAGGGTTAGCAGTTAGGTCGGCCTCTCTGAGGGCTTTCATACTAGTATGAAAATGGAAGAGATGGTCCTCCCAGGTTTTACTATAAATGACGATATCATCAATATGAGCTCTGCAGAAATGGAAATAGGGTCAAAAGATCTTATCCATGAGATATTGGAAAGTGGCTGGTGCGCCATGTAAGCCAAAGGGGAGGACTTTGAATTGAAACAGTCATGGGGTGTTGAAAAATCTGTTTTCTCTTTATCTGGCCCGTATACTGTGACCTGCCAGTACCCTTTTGTTAAGTCTAAAGTGGATAGAAAGGTGGCTGCTTCGAGTTTATCAATTAGGTCATCGATGTGTGGCATGAGGTAGGCATCAAAGCCAGAAATTGCATTAACTTGATGGAAGTCTATACAAAAGCTCCAAGAATGGTCATGTTTAGTGATTAACAGGATAGAGGCCGACTATGGGCTTGAAGAAAGCTCGATAATATTGGCTTTCAAGATTTTATTTACCTCCTCAACCACTATCTGTTTGCTGGCTTTCGGGAGGCAATAGGGTTTTAAATGAACCACTTTTGCCTTAGGTGCTCTAATATAGTGGTAGGTGCCTTTTTACTCTTCCTGGTTTTTCTGAAAATACATCAGGAAATTAGGTGATTACATCTTTTAGAACTTCTTGTTGTTGAATAGATAGCTCTAAAGGAATTAATTCAAAGCTGTCTATTTCTTCAGGAACCAAACAGGGTAGTACTTTGGCATGTGTGGCTGATGGGTTCTCTTTCCACTCTAAGAAATTTACATGATATAAATGGACCTTCTGTTTTCTGTCTGGTTGGGCTACTTTATAAGTTCAGGCTCCCGTCTCTTCTAAAATTTCACCAGGCCCATGCCAATTAGAGACAAGTTTGTTTTCTGAGGTGGGTAAGAGGACCAGTATTTTCTGTCCTATGGAAAAAGATCTTAAGCTCACCTTCCTGTCATAAGTGGATTTTTGCTGACTCTGGTCTTTTTCCATATGAGTGCAGACTAGATCTCGAAAAAGACTCATGTTTTTGCATTCTAGGAGCGGTTTGCGAGATGGGAATGGGTGCCTCTTCTGGTTCTTCTCAGGTTTCCCGAAGCATGTCCAGGACATCTCTAGGCTCTCTACCATAAAGTAGTTCAAAGTGAGAGAATCCTGTAGAGGCCTGAGGGGTTTTCCTTACTGCAAATAGTGCCCAAGGGATAATTCAGTCCCAGTCTTTCCTATCCTTCTCTACCAATTTCTGAAGGATTAATTTCAGTGTTTTATTGAATCTATCTACCAATCCATTGGTTTGGGGGTGGTACACAGAGGTTTGTAAGATGGTCATATGGAGCAGCTCTTTGACTTCTGCCATAAGCTTGCTCATAAAATTTTAACTTTGATCAGTTAGTATTTCCTTGGGAAAGCTGATCCTGGAAAAACACGGTAAGAGGTGTTTAAGGATTTGTTGGGTAGTATTGTTTCGCATTGGAAAGGCTTCGGGGTTGCATAGTCCACAATCAAAAGGACATATTTGTTGCCTAATCAGAATGTTTCTAAAGGTTCAATGATGTCCTTCCCAATTCCTGAAAAAGGGACTTCTATGATTGGTAAGGGATTCAGAGGGGCAGGTAATGGGATGTGCGTACTGGTCTTTTGACAGATGTCACACGTCTGAACAAAGGTTTTGATATCAGAGTGCATACCTGGCCAGTAAAACTTCCACTGATGTGTGCTTGGGTTTTGGATTGTCCTAAGTGCCACCCAGTACGATGGGAGTGTGCAATCTCCAGTACAACCTTGCGGTGGGTCTTGGGGATTATTAACTGGATCTTCACTAAGCCTTCCGTAGATGTTTCTCTTCTATAAAGCAACCCCTGTTTTAGGAAGAAAAAGGGTCTTCCTTTCTCATCACCCTCTCCTTACGGAATAGCCTGTAAAAAAAAGCTTCAGCGAGAGCTGGATGATTTCCTTGGGCGAAGGCTAGGTTGGGATAGATAGTAGGTTCTTCTACCTTTCTTTCTTCAATGTTAATCGGTTTATCAACTTCCCAAAAGCCTAATGTACCTCTTTCTGTTTCATCTGGCTCACTTTCTTTAAACTGAGGGAATAGAGCCCTTTCCAAAATTCCTTCAGCAATTTGATCCCCTCGACGTACTTCAAATGGGACTTCAACATGATTCTGTAAGAGAACTTTTACCTTTCCCCAAAGTCGGGATCGATGACACCTGCTAAAACGTTTATACCGAACTTCCATGCTAGGTCAGAATTGGGGCCAACCTTATGTAACACTCCGCAGGGGGTAATAAAACCAAATCGGTAGGAATCATTCCTCTTTTCCCAGGGGGATAACAACCTCCCTACTGCTACAGAGATCGAAACCTATCAATTATTTCATGGCAGCAGAGGGGCTAGAAGCTTTATGACTGAGTTTTTGAAATCATAGGGTTCCCCAATTAGTTTCAATTGAGTCACATCCCACTACGGACACCATATGTAAGGAAGGCATGGCATCAAAGTAAGACAGATAGAAGTGATCACAGTACACGGTAAAATGGGTGATAAAAATGCCTAAACTAAACCTAAATCTAAGATGGGAGCAAGCTACGACCATCAAATAATAATAATACAATCCTAGTGGAGTCTAGTCAAATAAAAAGGGCCTATACTAAAAAATACCCATTGCCAATCCTTACAGTTATGCTACAAAAGAGTGTGGGATAAAGTTCACAAGAAAAGAAAGAAGTGTTCACAAAATGATAAGTCAGGATGTTATGGCCGGGGTCTCCCTTCCTCGTGTTTTTAACAGGGGAGCTGGTGGGATTCTCGAGCACAGAAAACTCCTGGGGTTCTCCAGCACAAGCTTACAGTTCATTTTCTCAGTATCAGGGTTTTCTGTGCGCAAGTCTCTTCTTATGCAAAGTCTCTTGCTTCAGAGGTCCTGATACACCAAAACAACAAAACCTTCCGTTAACCTTTCTGTTGGGTGATTACCCTTTACCCTTGGATGCCCCTCAGCCGGGCTCCGATCCTTTGCTCATTTGTCAGCCTCCCTCAGTCGGGGTCACACCAACCAGCGCACTTGCCAATTTAAACATAGACTTCCGAAGGGCAATTTTGTCTCGCTGGGTCACTCTGTTAGCCTACGGCAAGCGCGGGCTTCATACCATCACAGTTCACACAGCGTTCCCCTCAGTCGGGCGCAAACGCCTGTTTCACAATAACAAAACTTCTGCAGTGTGTCAAGGACTTTTGATTGTACAGGGGATTTGGCTTGACCCTTGTATGACCACCTTAACACCTTATACCAGCCTTCCCTATGGCCTCTTGGTACTTGTAGTTTCTTTACTCACAATGTTCAACACAGTCTCTTTGTTCAGGAGAGGGGTACCAGTCAGAGACCTTTGACTGAGCGCCCATGTGGCGCCGGACCACTCTATCTCTGGTACCCAGTTTGTTCACAAAAGACTTCTTGTCTATTTATCTTCTTAATGCTGCCACTGCAACCTTGAGCCTAACACAGTCCGGTTGTCTATCAGGTTCTACCCACTCACCGGCTGTGCTGAATTTGTTGACGATTCCTTTGCCGCTGGAGTCAAGGACGGTACCACGATGACAACCACCTCTCCCCCCTGGCTATCAGTGTGGGAGGGTGCCATGTACCGCTGACATCCGTCATACCATTTGCCAGCTGCGATTCCCAGTCTTATGTTTCTTTTATCGGAGGCTTTGTGGGTCTGGGTCGAAAAGGGCAAGGGCAACTCTCTCCTTGATGTCTTTTCAGGTCTTGCTGCATTTCTCCATTTGAACTGCCATCCTGGAGTGGCTGCTTGCTCATGCGTTCGGCCTTGCTCTGAGTGTGCTCCTTTGCTCCACCTTTTATCCCTATGGGGAAGGGAAAAGGTAGCCAAGTATGCGTAGTTGTCAGCAATTACCTCACTCTGCCTGACCCTTGTGTTGGGACATGTCGGCTTTGGTATTAGTTCATTGTTGTTCACACTGTGAGGAAGTGTTTGTGTTGGAAAAGGGACAGGGTAGAGTTTCTAAGTAACTTAATGGGCAGGCTGGAGAAAAGGTGTTATAAGGAACAGGATACTGCGCCCCATCTAGGTGAGCCTCCCGCACTGGTCCACCCCCAGGAACTGGATCCAGTAGCGATGCCTGTGTCCTGGTCGCTTGGATGACATATCTCCGGGGACTAGCGGGTGAGACACCTTCAGGTTTCTCACACTACCCATCCCCAGGATACATTGGGGTGACCTGCACTCTCTGCCAGCTTTACCGGTACCAAGGCTCCTCACTGGAGATGAAGGAGTCCTGCAGGTGCCAGCTTGCCTCCATGCACTCGGACTGAAGAAGAAAAGGGCTTCTCTTGTTCCGAGCCCCTAGACTGTGACTCACCGAACCAGGGGAAGCCAAGCAGCTGAATTCCTTTATTCTGCCACATTCTACCATCCTTGAACCTGAGTCAGGCCCTTTTGAACGCCTTTGAACCATCAGGACCCGTAATGCTGCTTTTGGCACTCTCTTTGAAATTCTTTGAACCACTGGTTTTTTTTGCAATCATCACACCGGCTTGACGCCACATTATACCAGCAGAACACGTCACATGTTCGGCTCTGTTACAAACGATTTTCTCTTTTGCACCTTTCCCTCCATTGACTTCAATGCGCCACCCTTCTTTTTGCTTGTTTTTTAACCTGTTCTGACTTTCGCAAAGGAAAGTAACGTCTTCAGATTCACTTCCCTTGCCTTTTTCTCATTGTTATGGGGATTCTGACCGGTCCTTCAGACTCTCAATACTGAGAACTTTGTTTCTCTTTTGGACCTCCTGTATTTTACCAATTGCACACAGGACCTTACAAAGCAGTGGGATACTTTGTATCCCCATAACTTTTGATCTTATGGGTTTTTGGTTACCTTTTGTATGTGCCTAAGACAAACTGGTGCAGTAGTGATATTTTTTCTGTTTTTTTGTATTATTTTACCACCAGACACTCACCGACAATCTACATAGCCACATGGGGATCAGTGAGATTGTCCTTAGCTGGTTCAAAACCTAACTTGCTAGTCGCCAACAGTTCATACAAATGGATTCTTGCAGATCACCAACTCTACCCATCCATCACCCGTGGAGTCCCGCAAGGATCCATGCTGTCCCACATGATCTTCAATCTTTACATGGAGACACTCATAACCCTCCTCTCTCCACACAACATCCACATCCAACAACAGGCAATTGACATGAAGATGTACATCAAGATATCCTCCATGGAAGACATCCACTGACTCAAGGCCTGCCTCACATTGATCCAGTCCTGGATGTCCAGTGATTACCTTAAGCTCAATCCCTCCAAGACTGAATTCTTACTGCTGACCAACAGCACCGAAAACCCTTGCATCCATAACTGGCTCACTGCTATGAACCTCGATGGCTTCACACCACGGCTGACCACCTGGGCCAAGTCCATTAGGTATAACATCAACAGACACCTTACGTTCAAACAGCACATAGCAAGGACCACACAAACATCATGGCACCAACTTTCTTTCCTGCAGTAAATCATGCCCTTTATCCCAGAAAACAACTTCAAATTCCCTGTCCAAGCATTGGTCTCTCCTATCTGGATGGTGGTAATGCCCTTTTGGAGCCCTTCAGGTCACTACAAAGTGTGATGAATCGGTAATGATTCCTCCCTGAAACCTGGCCGGGGACCCTTCTCATGTGGCCAGGGAAAGGCAGACGCTTCCTGATCACCACCCTTCCCAAGACTAGAGAATGGATACCAAAGGATTGGGAAAAATCTGAGTTTAGAAAACCAGAATTCAAAATCAAAGAAGAGGGAAAGAAAGGCGAGTCCAATTGCCCACCTGTTATTCTTGTAAAGAGATTGGTCACATAGCTAGAGGCTGCCCCAAGAATCAGAAAGAAGAACCCATGGAAATAGGATGTTTGATGGGAGATGAATAGGAGGAACCAGAAAACGATATTGAGTCTGTTAACGTATGTATTTGACACTCATCTATTGAATTAACCATGAAAGGGCTTCCATGAATGGAAGGGTACTAAATGCCTTGATAGATTTAGGTAGCAAGCAAACAGCAGTCAGAGCAGACCTGATTCCGCAGAGAGACCTTGAAAATTAAAAACTAGACAGAGTTACCTGTGTACATGGGGATAATCAAATATATATCCCAAGATATCCACATCTATAAACAGTAAAAGAAAACAAATCATCAGATCCTCAGCCATTATACCAGGCCTTCCAGAAGAGGTAATCATTGGTAGGGATTTTCCCAACTTCTCTAAATTAATACAAAACATTCCACAACAACTCCCTCAATATCCCCCCAATAAAAATTGGCAATCATAAATATTTTCTCTCCCTGCACTGAGGTGGGATTGAGCAAAATATCCACCCAATGACATTAATTGGGTGCATATTGATTTGGGGACGCAGAATTATATCCAGATCTCAATAGGGTGTTTAGGAGCTCACATGCTTGTGGCCATCTTGGCTGGGCTCTCTAGCACCACCCATGGCACAATGGTTGATCACAATTGATATTGACTCTTTTGAAGCATTTTATCTTATTTTCCTGCTTTTTGATAAAGTGACCAAGGTGGTTTTTGATATTTTTTGTCATTTTGTTTCATGTGTCATCAAAGGTTCTCTCTCATTTGTTCCTCTACCTGTCCAGTTCCAACCTGACACTCTCCCCTATTCTTCTTCAGCTAGAAACCTCAGCCTCATCTATGACTCTTGTCTTACCTTGACTCTACTTTCATCTCCAAAACTGCAACAGCAGCTCCGCTCAACCTTCTAAATATTAGGGAAATCAGGCACCTCCTTCCTTTCAACACCGCCAAGCATCTCTTAACAACTCCTGTCTTCTCTAAACCTGACTACTGTGCCAGAATCCTCTTGGGTCTCCCCAACTATGCTTTCTGTCCTTTCGACAAGATCATCAACTTCACTACCAAGACTCTATTTGAACTCCCTCACTTCACACCTACTTCCTTGTTTCGTCACCAGGCTGGATGGCTGATGATGCAAACAGGACAAGATGGACATTTCTTCTCCTGGTTCCCAAATCTATCCGTGGTAAGGCATCACTGTATCTATCCTTCTCTATCCAGCTCTACAAGCATCCTCATAATCTCTGCTCTGCCTCCTTGACTACCCTTGTGGCTCAGCACCCTCCCTGTGCTTCATCTAGTTTTCGCTCTTTCTTCTTGCTCCACTTGTATGGAATTATCTTCCCCCGGACATCCCAGAAACAGTCCACACAGATTGGTTCAAAACCAAACTTAAAGCCTACTTTCTCACCTCTGAGCTACCCTCTTAACCATGGTCGTAATTATAGGGGGATACAGGGGAGACAAGTCCCACCCAACTTTTGTGGCCTGCCAAATTGTCCCCCCCCATCTTTTGGCAGGCGCAGGGGGGGCACATTGCAGCTGCTGCATAAGTAATTGGACAGTGCAAGCCTGGGTGGGGCGCCCAGCCAGGCTTGCAAGCCCAGCCAGGCTTGTGCTGTCCATTAAATAAAGCGGCAGCAGGTATACCCCGTGTGGCTCATTCCCTCACCCTGGCTGGTGGCCTGACTCAAAGTCAGCAGCCACTGCCAGGGTGCTGGACTGGGTGGTATTTATAGCAATCATCCATAGTATTCCTATGCTCGCATTTAGTGTGTTAAATTTTTTAAAAAAAAGAATTTGGGGGGAGAATGTTACATTTCAGTCGCATCATATAAAGCATGACTTTGTCAAATGATGCAAAAGATTAGCATATCGCCTTATCATTTGTTATGAATAAGTCTTCAAAGACAGCCTACGAGCCATTCTTTAGAATTTTGTGGAATTGCATTCTGGTATTTGTAGGCTTCAAGATGGGGGTGAAAATAATGCAACATTTGTACTCTTATTGTTTGACATATTTCAATAAGGATTCCTATATTGCTGGAGTACTTTCATCATGATGTCTGTACTTTTCAGGTCCGATTTATAAAACGGAGTATTGAGGGAAAGGATCAGAGGGAACCTTTGTTGGGATGATTTCCCAGTTCCATGGATGTGGGAAGAGAGGTTGATGAACTGAAGATGTTCTACCTGGCCCTGTGCTGATTTTCAGGGTACAAGTTGAGATTACATGTGGGTTGACAGCGTCCGCATCCCCCTTGTGTGTTTTTGAGACCAGCATGCAAAAAAGCTTCTTTGCTCAAGTTTTCACCCACCGGCATTTGAGCCCACAAAACCACATGAAAGTGTCTTCAAAGCACATTTGGTATTTTGCTTTCCGTAGAATATTTAAATATAGATTTTTGGGTTAAAAGGGTGCACACCTTTTATACTTTGCGGCAGTGTTCTAGGAAAACCTCCTCTAGCTGTTTTTTTTTTTCGGCTATTGATTCATTTTGTGAACGACAATGCTCATTTCTATTTTGAATTTTCTTCTATTAGGAAAGGCCAGTTGACTTAAATTTGAGTATTCCACTTTAGGATGTGTTCAGTCCCTGTGCGTATGTTAATGATCCTCCACACTTTTTTCTGGACTTGAGCCCTACTGATGACATTTGTAGACCTGCATCATTGCTTACTCTGACTGCCTCAGTACCTTTCCGGTAAATAGGCTTAGTTACGATTGCACTATCCTGCAGCAAGAGCACTTTGCCCTGTCTTGCCCCGGGCCAATCCCTGCCCTTACATCCTTGGAACGTGCAGTCACATTAGGATTTTTTTGTATTCTTTTATTTTTGTATTTGGTGCTTACACACCTTCACAAAAAAAGTAAAGTAAGATAAAGCATCATTTACAACAAAACTAAAAACACATATAAAAACATTCATATTAAAATCTATGTTGGCACACCTGATCCTAATAAGAAAGCGAAAAGAAAAAGGAAAAGAAAAATGAATCAAACAGTATTGCTTATTTACATCTTAAGTAGAGAAATAAAATACTTGTACATACTCAATATATCTTTTCACATGATTGTAGAAAATGAAAGTTCATAGTTACACGAAGGTTACATATGCATTAGTACCCGGCACGAGCTGTCCACGGGAAATACTACACGTGGATTGGCTCTTTTCCGAGCCATACCACACGGTATTCCCGTGGACGTACGAGCATGCCAGCGTTTGTTCCCGGTGGAGGGTGTCGCAACCCCTTGGCCAATGAGGAGGCTCGAAACGGGGCAATCCCTGCTCCGAGCCTCTCCAAGGCTGGGGGCTGCCTTCGTCCCCCGCCGGGGACTCTGGTAAGGTTTTTTTGCCTCCATGCCTCCTCCCCTGCAAACTATCCCCTACCCACCCTCCCAACCCCACTTACCTTCTTTTTTCTTCTTCTCGGGAGTGAAAGGCCATGGGAGCGGACGCGCTGGGAACGTTTTCCCTTTCCTGGCGGCCATTTTATTTGATTTTTTTTTTGTTTTCTGTTTTGAAACGCAGCAGCGTTTCGGAACAGAAAATAATGCCATTAGTACCCTGGTCTAACGGGCCGGGGTACTAATGACTATAAGACATCAGCGTCGTGCCAATACTGTCCACGTTAATGGCATTACCTGGGGCGGTATTGGCCCACCGCCTCGGTTCTTATTACCACAATTTTCCATGATTGTTTGGATTATTTACCAGTGATCTTCATCACTCTTTGTCCTGCTCTTCTTCATCATAGTACTTTCTTTTGAGGTTGCCATCTCTACGAATGAGTCCGCTCACTCGGTCAGCTGCTCCAAAATAAGGCTCACTCCTGATATTGCTACAACCGTAATATTACATCAGTTTATTTGATCCCTACGGATATAAATGACACATTTTTTACATCATTTTCTATGAGTGCCCCCACACATCTTTTGCCACCGAGGGCCCCGCAGATCCTAGGGCCGGCCCTGACAGCGGGCTAACCCTGTAGTAAGGGGCTAACTTTTACAGACTGCGAGAGTCGCCGGGAGAGGGGCAAAATTTGTGGGTGCATCTGCATATTCTAATGAGACTATTCTAGTCTCCTTAAATGTTAAAAGCTGTTGACTCTCCGTGTCAGAAACACACACTTAAGAACTGTGAGAATGAGCTGCCTTCTGTCTCCTATGCCCTGCTCACTCCCCTGACATGAAAGTACCAAGTCACCCATTATGATTTCAGTTGCCTTAAAATGTATGCATACAAACTCGGGTGCTAACAATGAAATGCGTTAAATTATTACTAATTGCCAGGCCCTTGTTAAAAGTGCACTATGAAATATTACATATCTAGACTCAGACTGGCATTTTTGGGCAGCCAGTCTAGCTCTTTCTTTACTGTGACATGACTTTATTCTGAGCATCTTGATAAAGCAAGCATGATATGTGTTATTAATTGGCTAGACTGTCATGTTTTACTGTTGTCAATGCAGTGAATTCTAAAGTCACAATGTGGTGTTATAACTTTCAGAAGACTGGCGTGTCTTTAGAATTTAATTTTAAAGATACGCCACCAGTCTTATGCAAGTTATGACAGAACATCGGCAAGGGACTCTGGTGTCATACTTTAGCGTTATCCCTCAGAGCCACCATCCACCCTTCCTCCACCCTGCCCTTTTTCATCCGTTGTCATGTCCCCCCCAACATTTTCAGTAAAGTTACTCCACTGCTCTTAACCTACCTTTCATCTGCCTGCTAGCTAACATTTTACCCTCTCCTCTAACATGCCTCTGTCACTCACTGCCTCTGCCTCCACCCTAGTACTTTATCCATCATGGTCACATCCTGAGCACAGCTGGCTGTAACGCCTACCTGCACTTTAAAATGTCCAATGTTGGTTGTCCTTAATCTATGCATATCGACTTATGTATGATCCCCTGTGTTACTGTTCCATTTACTCCCCTCCACTACCTGGTCAGAATGTCCCTCAAATTCAGCCCATTGTAAGAAGCTCACTGCCTCCCATCAAATCTGATTTCTTACCTATTGTACATTCTTTTGAGATGAAAAGAGCACTGTCCTCCTGTATATTAATAAAATAAAATATTTAAAAAATGTGGCGTATGATTGCAGATGTATGCAGGTGGGTGGCCGTGCATGTGGCTATTTTCCACCGACATGGATCATGTTACGTACCCGTGAGTCTTAAGTTGTTTCTTATTTTGTTATATTTGAATTGTAAAATGTAGCTGGATTCAGAACAGTGGCTAAATTCTAATAGCACAGCTAGATTCAAAACAGTGGAAGGAGTCTAAATGCAGCTAGAATTAAAACAGTGGCTGATGTCAAAGGTACAGCTAGATTCAGAACAGTGGCTAGATACCCAATGCCGCTAGATTCAAAACAGTGGCTACATTTCTAGAACATAGCTAGATTCAAAACTGTGGTTAAATACTAAAGTGGAGCTGGATTCAAAATGGTGGCAACATTCTCAATGCAGCTAGATTCATGACAGTGGCTACATTCGAAAGTGCAGCTGGATTCAAAACAGTGGCTCAATTTTGAATGCAGCTAGATTCAAATCAGTGGCTTAATTTCTACAACACAGCTAGATTCAAAGCAATGGCTAAATACTAAAGCGCAGCTGGATTCAGAACAGTGACTAAATTCTAAAGGTGCAGCTAGATTCAAAGCAGTGGCTAAATACTAAAATGCAGCTGGATTCAAAATAGTGGTTAAATACTAAATCACAGCTAGATTCAAAACAGTGACTACATTCTAAAATGCTGCTAGATCTAAAATAGTGGCTAAAACTAAAGTGCACTTGGATTCAAACAGTGGCTAGAGTCTCAATGCAGCTAGATTCAAACCACTGGCCACATTTCTAAAACACAGTTAGAATTAAAACAGTGGCTCAGTGTTTCAAGTCTTGGTCAGCCAATCGGAGGAAGGGGGCGGTAGGGGAGAGGAGGAAGGAGGGATGGGGACGAATGGAGGACAGGCCTGAACCCGAGGGTTAGGTGGCAGACACAGGTATTCTCAAGGGTGATGGTGAGGCCTAGGCTCCAAGAGAGGTGTAAGTGGCAGACACAGGGAGTCTCAATGTTGATGACGAGGCCTAGGACCTAAGAGAGGTGCAAGGCAGCAATTTTGGGTAAAGCGCACTTACCGCTCCAGATGTAGCGATGAAATGATGCTGGGAAGCCGGGCGGCAGGTCAGCTCAGGGAAGCCTTGGAGGAGGTCTCAGTCGGCCAATTAGAGGAAGGGAGCAGGAGGGGGAGAGGAGGAAGGAGGGGCGGGGAAATATGGAAGAAGGGCCTGAACCCGAGGGTCAGGTGACAGACACAGGGATTTTCAAGGGTGATGGTCAGGCCTACGCCCCAAGAGAGGTGCAAGGCAGCAATCCTTGCTAAAGCGCACTTACCGCTCGGGATGCAGCGATGAAATGAGCTGCTAGGAAGCCAGGCGGCAGGTCAGCTCAGGGAAGCGTCGATGGAGGTTCATGGTCAGCCAATCAGAGGAAGGGGCGGGTGGGGCAGAGGAGGGATGGGGAAGAATGGAGGACAGGTCTGGTACAGAGGGTCAGGTGGCAGACACAGTGAGTCTCAAGGGTGATGGCAAAGCTTAGACCCCAAGAGAGGTGCAAGGCAGCAATCTTGGCTAAAGCGCACTTACCGCTCCAGATGCAGCAATGAAATAAGCTGCTAGGAAGCCGGACGGCAGGTCAGCCCAGGGAAGCCTCAGACGAGGTCTCGGTCAGCCAATCAGAGGAAGAGGTGTGAGGGTGAGATGAGGAAGGAGGGATGGGGAAAAATGGAGGACGGGCCTGGTACCGAGGGACGGGTGGCAGACACAGGGATTCTCAAGGGGAGGCCTAGGACCGAAGAGAGGTGCAAGGTGATAATCTTGACTTAAGCGCTCTTACTGCTCCGGATGCAGCCATGAAATGAGCTGCTGAGAAGCAGGGCAGCAAGTTAGCTCGGGGAAGCCTTGGAGGAGGTCTCGGTCAGCCAATCAGAGGAAGGGGGTGGGAAGGGGAGAGGAGGAAGGAGGGACGGGAAGTATAGAGGACTGGCCTGGTCCCGAGGGTCAGGTGGCAGACACAGGGAGTCACAAGGGTGATGGTGAGGACTAGGCCCCAAGAGAGGTTCAAGGCAGCAACCGTGGCTAAAGTGCACTCCGGATGCAGCAATGAAATGAGCTGCTACGAACCCGGGTGGCAGGTCAGCTCAGGGAAGCCTCAGTGGAGGACTTGGTCAGCCAATCAGAGGACCGGGGCGGGAGCGAGAGTAGAGGAAGGAGGGATGGGGCAGAATGGGGGACCAGCCTGGTCACAAGGGTCAGGTGGCAGACACGGGTAGTCTCTAGAGTGATGGCGAGGCCTAAGCCCTAAGAGAAGTGCAAGATGGCAATCTTGGCTAAAGTGCACTTATCGATCTGGATGCAACTATGAAAAGGGGTGACCATCGCTGGAACTCACCTTCCCCCATCCTCTGAACTGTCCTGAAGGGGCGTGCACTGCGAGTCTGCATTCTTCATCATTTTGGGCTTGCATCTTGAAGTTGAACCCAATCCGATGAAGCACTAGGACCTGCACTAGGACCTGCAATCCCTGACTTACCTGGTTAATTACTGATTGATGCATTGATAGTGAACCTACTGAATGTAGATATTTCTGATATATGCTTTTGAGTTATAATAGTACCTGCTAGTTTAATTTCTTAGTGTGTTTATAAAGGCCTAATACTTTTTTATACTTTGACAGTCTAAGCTGACTTATTGTGTGTTATTCTGTGTGGACTCACTGAAGCACTAGACCACTCTCACACTCTCCCGAGAGCCTTGACTGTTCTTCTGACTACCTTGATTGGGTTTTGCCTAATCTCGCAGAGTCTCCCTGTTTACCATAACTAAGGTGACTGCCTAAAATCTTCCCACCAGGGTTGATTTTAGAAATCCATCTTAACAGGCTTGATTGCTAGCTCACCAGATGACTTTGAGCTGCTGCCGCCAACACCAAGGCCAAAGCATCAAACTGCTATAGCCCTCGACTTGAACCTCTGAAAGCATCATGTCATTCATCGAATCAACACAGCGATAACCATCGTATTGAACTGGCTTGATCTTTGGACTGACCCTGGTGGGCTCACTGAACTTCATCGCTCGAACAGCAACTTCTACCTACATGGAGCTCCACTTCCAACCAAAGTAACACAACTTGCCGCTTGGACCAGCACGACCTGCTGCATACAAACCTAGTTCATCCTGAAATGACAGCATCCAAAGCTTGGTTTGATGCTGCTGTTGTTTTAGAGGTCCAGCCCCCATGGTCCACTTTTGGGACCCTAGGGACACATAAGCCATCCATTTGCAAATCTTTCTCCCAAGACATACTTTTAAGTGACTTTGTTGCAATTTCATTCTGTAGGCCTACCTGTTATGGCATGAGCTATTTCTAGGAATAGAATGAATGATCTGTAGGGTACTTTTGATTGGATGTGACCTGGTTAAATCCAAGGCTTGGCCGAAACTGGAAGATCCATCGTTATATGGGCACCTATAGCCATAATAAAAAGCCTTATTTGGGAACCCCCAGCATAAAGGGAGAATCTTTGCATTTGCCCTGAAAAGCCAAAATGTAGATCCATCTCACCTGTGGATGTCAGACACCGTTAGGGGTGCAGGTGAGATGTAACTAGTTAAGGGCGATCCCTTCTATATGCCACGTGCCCTCCTGAATATAACAGGGAGGCCAAGAGGGGTTTTCAGACGTTTGTCCTCAAGAACGGGGAATAAGCCAGAAAGGCAAAAACCGCCAAGATATAGATGAGAGTTTTCAAGCAGAGGACATCAGGAAGTTTCAACAGGACAGAATCCAGATCAAGAGGTCGAGGAATTTCAGCAGAAGAAATGAGCTGGACGAGAGAGCACCAAGTAAAACTGGAACGAGTAGCAGCAGAAGAGCAGCGGAGGTACAGGGGGAGACCAGCATCAAGGAAGGCAGAAGCAGGGTAAGAGGCAGAAAAGGCCTACTGAAGGAGAGGAGCATCAGAGCAACAGCAAGACAGCATTGCAACACGTTGAACAGACCGAATTGCGGTCTGATAAATGGTTCCATCAATGATGGAGCATAACCGCCAGCCATTTTAGAATAAGCTAGACTAGTACCTCACGCTTCCAAAATAGCTTGATGGAACCGGCCAGCCCCATTGTGTCTGCTTGCAACACTGCTAAACAGACCACTGGCGTATCGCAGACCTGGTGTTCATGATGGCATGGCCCCTCCCAGACCCCCACAGCCAGGGTTTCCAGGGATGACGTAGATCAAAACTCTGAACAAAACCGGGAGCATGAACGCGACAAAAAGGCTTCCATGTGTGTTCACAGGGGGGCTCAGCCCTTCCAGTCGATCAAATATTGGAGATGACCATGATAGTAGCGTTAGTCACAGATATCATCCACTTCGTGCTCCAAGCCAGTCTTCTTGGTAATCGGTGCAGGAGGTGGCTGTGTCCATCCAGGGAAACAATCGGGAATGAAGCATTTGAACAATGACATGTGAAAGACTGGGTGAATAGGATTCCACGTAGGAGGCAGGGCAATGCGAAAGGCACAGGATTGATTTGTTGAATGATCTTTATATGTGCCAGAAATTGAGGTGACAATTTGGAAGGAACCAGGTGCACAGGTAGGTGGTGGATAGAGAGCCATACCATATCTCCTATGTTCCATGCTGGGGATTCCCAGTGATATCGGTCTGCATACTTTTTAGTTTGAGCTTGGGCCGCCTCGAGATTAGTAGAAGCTGACACATGCCCTTTGCATATGTTTTCTAGTAGATCATCAAGGTTGGGCATGTGGGTAATGGAAAGATCCAAAAAAAGGAAGGGACCCAGAATGAAAATGAGAGGAGCAAAAAATAACTCATTTTAGTAGAACTTTCTGGAGCGTTGTTGTAGACAAATTCTGCTGTTGAAAGTAAGTATGACTAATTATCTTGTGCAGCGGTAGAAAAGCACCTGAGATATTGTTCCATGGACTGGTTCACTCTTTCTGTCTGGCTGTTTGTTTGGGGTTATAACCGGACAAATAGGGCTCTCTCGATACCGAGTAACTTACATAATATTGTCCAGAAACTGGACACATGCTGTGATACTCTGTCAGATTCTCTTACCGATGGCAAGCCATGGAGACAGAATATGCCTTTCATGAATAACGCAGACACTACAAGGGCAGTAGGAGTTGTAAGGAAAATGTGAAAAATGGTAATTGAATAGATAGATACCATTATGTCTGTATGTCCATTTGACAGAGGTAGATCAACCACAAAATCCATTCATGTTGTTTGCCACGGTCCCGAAGGTAGAGCAGGTTGCAGTAACGTACACATTGGTAAGGAACTTGGGTGTTTGTTTTGAGCACAACAAGTACATGAAGAGACAATCCCAAACATCTTAATGTAGCGAAGACCACCAAAATTGTCATTAAACCAGATCATATGTGTTTTGTACACCTCGAAGCCCTGCAGCATTGTTGTCATGACACCATGGCATGACTCTGTGTTGCAATAACGCTGTAGGTCACAAGGGTTTGCTCAAAAAGTATAATCCATCTGTGTGGGTTATCTTATGTTGTCTGTAGAGCTGGAGGTGATATGTGTCAAAACCTGCCAAACTTGATCAAGGAAGGAAGAAATCAGGTATAAGAACTTTTTTCATGATAACAACCTTTCCGGAAGGCATACAGTGGTTCTGTGTTCTTTGATGCTCCTTCATAAGGCATCTGCAAGAGTATTGCTTATCCCAGGTATGTGTGTGATGTGAAAACCATATGGGGTGAAGAACTATGCCCAACGGACTTGTCTATTGTTCTTGCATTCCATCTGCTGCAGTACAAATGGATGCCAGTGATCTGTTCTAATCTCCACCGGATACTTGGCACCAAGCAACAAATGTCTCCATTCAGAACAAACTGCCTTAATTTGCCAAGAGTTCTCTTTCTAGCATGAAGTAATTCCGTTCACTATCCGTCAAACTCTGAGAATAGTATGAGTTGGGATTTTCCATCCTGTCTTCACCTTCTTGTTTAAGGACCACAAGCCATGCCTAATTGCATAGGTTCAGGTTCTCTGGAATCGCCTTGTATCATTCCGGTTCTGGGGATGAAGACAATGGAAGACGTATATCAGTAGTGTGACTTCATCTTCTTTCCTGTAGGCAGTATTCCAATTGGAGGACTGTACTGACTAGGTCGGCCAATGAAGCCGGTCTAAGGATCCGTGCCAACTCATCCTTAATATCCTCAGAAAGCCCTCTGTGAAAAATGGCAAATTTTGCACTCAGGCCATCCAGCAGCAACCGGCTTAAAGTGGGTAACGTAGGAGAACAAGTCCATCAAGCCCTGCCGAATATCCAGCAGTGTATCATGGGTGGCATACGTCAACTCTGACGATCAAACATTTGTCGTAATGCAGATAGAAAGCCATTATAGTCATCAAGGAGAGGGCTGTTTGTGGTTATTAATGGAGTAGCCCAGGAAATGGCGCTACCAGTCATGTGGGAAAACATAAAACCCACATTATCCCTAGCCATGGCAAAAGATAATGGCTTGAAAGTAAACAGGATCGTTCAGGCATCCAGATATTTACGTAACTTGTTAGAAGCTCCGTCGAACATTCCGGTAGTTAGGCTTTCCAAAGCAGGATCAGTAGACGGTGGCTTGCGGTTTATCATCATGTGGCGTAATGTGGCATTTTCTGTCTTTAATGTCTGGACCTCAGTACTGAGGGCCTGCACAGCATTGATCAGTTCCTGTACTTTTTCCATAGTAGGTTCAGGGTGAGTGGTGGTTGGACATAGTAAACTCTCACCTGTGGGTGTCAGAGACCGCCTGGTGTGCAAGCGAGATGTAAATAGGTATGGGCAATCCCTCCTGGATGCCACAATGCCCTCCTGAATATAACAGGGAGGGCAAGAGGGGCTTCCAGATCTTCGTCCTCAAAAACAGGTGAAAAGCTGCATAGCCAAAAAACCCCAAGATGTAGATGGTGTTTTCAAGCAGAGGATTCCAGGAAGTTACAGCAGGGGATGTACAGGACAGAATCCAGATCTATAGGCGAAGGAAAATTCGCCCGAAGAAATGACCTGGGTGAGACAGTATCAAAGAAAACTAGGACGAGTAGCAGCAGAAGAGCAGAAGAGGTTCTGGGGGAGAACGGGAGCAAGGAAGGAGAAAGCAGAGGAAGAGGCAGAAAAGGCATACTAAAGGAGAGGACCATCAGAGCAGCAGCATCAGCAAGGCAGAATTGTGACGTGGTGAACAGACCAGACTGCAGTCTGATATACAGTTCCACCAGTGGCGGAGCGTAACCGGAAGCCATTTTGTAATAAGCTAGACCAGTACCTCACGTTTCCAAAATAGCGTGATGGCAGTGGCCAGCCCTATTGCGCCTGCTTCCAACACTGCCAAACAGACTGCTGCCATGTCGCGGACCTGGTGTTCGTGACAGACCAATGTATTAGCACACATTTATGGGATATGGTGTCCTAAAACACCAAGACAGTAAGTGAGGTCCCTGCGTCATGTATTCATAGATGCAGGGCCTGAAAACGGTCACTCTGGTCTTGTAGTTGCTGAAAATCTCATTAGGGAAACCTCTCACTCTCTCTTCCACCCCACCCCCAAAGGACAAGTTTCTCTTTGAAGGCCCTCTTATGCTTCAATTTAACAACTCTAGCAGGTCAGTCAGATAATACTTGTCCTGGAGCATGCAGTATTTTACTAAGTCACTGTCCACTGTCTCCCTTGGATTGAACATTTCACAAATCTGTCTAACTTACCAAACTCATAGTCATCATTCTCTATAGCCAGATAGTGATATTTTTTTTTTTTTTTTTTTTTTTTTTTTATTTGTGTTTAATCCCTTCGGATTTTTTTACAAAACGAAGAATAAATAGCTGAAATAGTGATATTTTTACCAGACCTCACCACAGATAGTGTCTCTCTCTTTCCGAGGACACTTTAATGGTTAGGACCAGGACTATCAGACACTTGTAACTGTCTTGTAACTGTCTTTCACTCACATTGGCAAGAAAATCCTTTCTCCATAACAATCATAAATGCACTTATTCACCCTCTCCAGTTCCTCTCTGCAACCTCTTTCCCTTAAGCATTTTGAATCCTTTGAAGCAAACTAAGATTGATGCTACCAGCTTCTCTGTTTCTCTTTCGATCTCTCCTAGTCATCCCACCTCTTCTCTTCCTTGCTCCTTATCCCCAGAACGCTTTAGAGTAAAGAATGAATTGTAAGGTTTTCTGTATATTTTTCCTGCTCTTAACAAGTAGATGTTACATGTTCATTTTTTGTTATGTTATACTACATTTTTTAATCCCTTTGTATGGAAAAATGTGCTTTGCAATTCACCATTTGGATCAATTTTCACAAAATGTCTTGGGAGAGAACACCCTACGTCCAAAATGCTTCCTTAGATTGGTTATATGATATGATATCATATTGTATTTATAATGTGCCTGTACACAAGTATTTCTAGGCGCCACAAGACAAGGGAGGGAAGACACAAGGAGGACAAGAGAAACAATCTTACTAGGCATTGGGCCTCATTCTGAGTTGGGCGGTAAGGGTTAACGGTCACCGTAATGATGCCGGTGCCGTTAAACCCTTACCGCCCAATTTTGAGGTCCCTTAGCGGGACCCGCAAAGGACATGTGGTCTGACCACACGTCCTTTGCGGGTCCCGCTAAGGGACCAGGGCGCTAATAACGGACCCGCTATTTGCGGGTCCGTAATTAGCGCCTTCCCCATTCCCATTGAGCCTTTTCGGGCTCAAATGGGAATGGGGAATGGTCTACAGAATGGGGACTTACCGGGTCCTCCAAGGTCGGAATGACCCAGTAAATCCCCATTCTGTCAGACCGGACCCGGGTTTGGAGGCAGCAATGGCGCTTACGGCGCCATGGCTACCTCCAAACTCGTAATGACCCCCATTGTGTCATTCGGATCGTGCAAGTGTGACAATAGAGTGCAAGGGGAAGGAGAGGGGAAGCGCAAGGGAGAGGAGAGGGGGGGAAGTGCGATCAGGGCAGCATGGCTCTTAGTAAGTATAGCCAGGGCAGCGGAGCTCTGGGTAAGTGCAGGAGGCAGGGGGGCTGTAGGGTTACAGTTACAGCCCCTAAATGCACAGTAGGCCAGGAAGAAGTGCAAAGGAAGGCTGGTCATGGAGGAACCTGGTACCCAGTGAGACTCTGGGGGAACCAAGCAATCAGTCGGTGCAGCTGACAGGTAAGTTAGCAAGGCAGCGAGAGAGAGAAGACAGAGGAGAAAAGGAGGGTCTTAAGCAGCTTTCAGAACTTAAGGTGGTCCGGCTCAAGTCTGAGAGGGGCAGGGAGGCCGTTCTAGAGGGAGACACCTGCAGCAGAGAGAGATCTACCCCCACTCTCTTCCTGAAGAAGCCTCTGACCCTTAGAGAGCTGGAGGTGGCTCAGCAAAGGTTTCTAGAAGGAAGGTATTTCAGAAGAGAGAGCTGGATGTAGTGCATGCCCTGGCCCCAGCAAGCCTTGTGGACGATGCAGAGGGTCTTGAACTTGATCCTTGCAGCCACTAGGAGCCAGTGGAGAGTTCAGGGATGGAGATATACAGTACATGGGCTTCAGCCCAAGGATAAGTCTTGCAGTCCCCTTCTGGAATAGTTGCAGGGTAGAGGTAGGTGAATTGCAAAAGAGGCTGTTGCAGTAGTCCAGCCCAGAGAGTACCAGTGCTCTGGAGACAGTGAGCCTCTGGGGGAAAGTGAGGTAAGGTAGAATACCTTTGAGGAGATGCAGCTGGAAGTGGGTCAACCCAGGTGTCCTTAAATCAGTAATGTCATGGAAAGGATGGGATGCAGAATAACTCTTACACCAAATAATCAGACTGACTCAGGAAGTTGGCAAAGACTCATCCAACTGTTTACATATAAGTTGTCTAAAACAGGGAGTTACAGCGGACATCAATGGACGTTTGCTCGAGCTCTCAAACATTTTACATAAAAAACATATTTATATACTAAATATTTGTCATACATGACGTCATACTACGTGTCAAATAAGAGAAGCCTACAGGGTGTTGTGATTCGTTCAAGGGGAACATATAAGTATATTTTCTATATAGGAACGGGTTGTGATTGGAACGGGTTGTGATTGGGTCTCTACAATCAGGTGGACAACTTATGCCCACCTCTAGTGCAAGTCATCTTCATCAGTTATTAGATACACGGTGTATCATTGGCTCTCAAACTCTAAGGCCCTTCATTATATGGCCTCGATAATTGGTTGGCACGCTTGTACCTTTCTGGAACATTCGGCTCACTAGCAGCACGTAAGCTGGTACCCCAGGTGTCAGTGGGTAGACTTTGGCCATGTCTCCCCACCAAATTAGCTCAACATCTCTCATGCCTTCTACCATTCAGATTGTCTTTGAACTTGGCCTTGCAAAGTATCCTTGCTCCGAGAATCAAAGGGAGTACAGGCACACTCTTATCACAGTTCTGGTCCGCATGCCCAACTCCTATTTCCATCCTTAGCTCACGTGTCAGGAGACCGTATTTCGGCCTGTTTTGCAGCATTTAATTGTCTTTAATTAATAAACTTGGCACTCATGGTATTCTTTCATTGCACCTTAACATGTGACGATTCAGTGTCTCACGGTTTATGTTCTTTATGGATAGATAACCAGTTCTTGGCTACTTCATCCTTTGGCACCAGGCCAGACAGTTCTTCCAGGCCTTTCAATGCTCTTAGCTTCATTTTGCTGCGACACAGCTTTCTGATCCTTCTTTCTATGTGGGTCTGAGCTTACTAAATAGGTGACACCGATGTCCAGTTTCTATACAATGCTGGCAGCGCCTGCAGTCTATTCACTACGTATAGCCAGCCTTTAAGATGACTTAGTCTACTTGCGTTGCTGCATCTGTACAGTTATTAAACAGCTTTAATTTTTTGCAGTGCTCTTCACACGTGCAATCTTCATTCCACATATGAAAGTTTACTCGATTCTTTATTTCGTCATCAGATTCCATAAAGTGTACACATCCTTTTATTCAACCACTCTTCTCAGTGCGTCACGCTCATCTCCTGTGACATCACCAACTTCTCTTTCTCTCATCTTCATATTCCTTCAGGGATCTCCTCCAAGAGATTGTCATCTCTACGGGGATACATCATATAGGTCTTCTTAATGGATACCTTTATCGAAGAGTCTGCATGGAATAGGCACAATCACTGGTGGTGTGTATGCCGCAATTTCTGGCTTCCAACATATAGGAAGGATGGGGGCGGGACTTCCTGAAGAGGCATTCAGCTGCTCCCCTACAAGGGTCTTTTTGCCAAGGTACGAGATGTGAGGAGAGAAAGAGATAGTGAAGTCGAAGATGACGCCAATGTGTGCAATCATGAGGGCTAGTATCACGGTCCAGATGTCCTGGGGAGGGAGGAAGAACCTATTCTTGTAGAGCAGCGTGATCTGGTACCACACAGTCTGTGCGTTCTTGCTGGCTGATCTGCTGCTGAAAGGAAAAGAACTTGAGTGGTTCGATGTACTGGGGAAGTTGGGGTGAGAATCCGTCCTGGTTGGTCAGGATGAGTTTTAGGTATGTTTAGGGAATCCACATTTGTCTAGTGGCACAGTATTTTCAGAGAACTGAGGTCGTGGGTGCAGTTTACTTTCAAGACACAGCTAGGAGTCATCCAGGTGTTGGTGTAGTGAGATATCTGGGTAACAAATGAGTGATCTCAGCAGTTCCACATATAGATTAAAGATCACCAGTGAGAATTTAGCCCAGTGGCAGTCTGCAGTAACCGGGCAGTGGTCACATCAAGGTTCCCATCCGAACAGTTGGGTATCTACCCGAGAGTTATGAGAAGAGCCAGTTAAGAACGGTTCCAGAGAAGACCTTTTTTGTGTGGGGAGGCCGATATAATGTGCAGAAAACTAACTTTCTGACCATTTTATATTATCCAATATGCTCTAAATGCCTCTTGGGTGTGTTCTTTATTATCGTTTATATACATGTGAAAGGTACAGTGAGCAAAAAGTGTGTGCTGCAAACTCTCATCTCAGAACAGGTTATCATGCAATGTCCTTTCTGGAGAGGAGCGCCTGCTACCTTTTTTTAAATATTTGCAAGGAACTTCGGGTTGGTCACCCTGAGTTACCTGGGGGCAACCAGACGTGGACTCCCTGCTCACTGTGCTCAGAGAGACAAAGCTTCACCTCACTGATGAGGCCCAACAAGGCTGAAACACGTGTATGTGGTTGCTTTTGGTACTCCCGTTCAATGAGGAATTGCCATAGAATTTCGGTGCTGGACTGCCCATGTGGGCGGGACAAAGACTGATATGCAAATGGGTATTTCCCATCTGTGAAAGGTACAGTGAGCAAAAAGTGTGTGCTGCAAACTCTCATCTCAGAACAGGTTATCATGCCATGTTCTTTCTGGAGAGGAGCGCCTGCTACCTTTTTTGAGACATTGCCAAACAGACGCAGTTAATATCGCATAGCTAAATTTGTACGGCACCACTTGCCACAGGAGTCAAAAGTAGCTTCTGGTAGCTTTGGTTTCAAGCTAACCAGGCTCCCCCTGGCTGCAACCAGGAGCTACATAGCTCCCAGCAATTATGAAACCCTGACTAATGCAACTCATTTAGAATCTAAGGAGCACAAAGAGAATGGGGGATCCCAAACTGCACACACCAGCACTTCAGCTTCCGCATCTCGCCTCTCCTGCTCTCCACATTTACTCTGGCGCCTCCATTTTCTTTTGCAGACCTTAGCATCAGGAGACCACTAAAATGGCAGAAGTCCTACTATGCAAGACCCGTTTAATTACATTATATGTATGGAATATAAATATTTTAGAGCGTGGTCCAGGATCTCCAGTGATACTGTCAAGAGCAAAGTGTGTGTTGAGTAGATAATATTGCTAATGTAGGCAAGATAGCACCGTTTATCCAGGCCTGAGATCAATGTATAAAGTTGGTTTGCAAAAGTGTACTTTTTTGTATTACTTGATTTAATTGTTAAATAATAAACAATTTTTACAAGAATTCTCCTGGAGGGTCCGTCTCTCAGTCTAAAGTCAAGAGAATAAGTCCTCTGCAGTTTGAAGGAGAGATTTATTCCTCAAATTGTGGGGTTTCTTAGGTCAGGTTCTGGCCGTTTCAATAGACCTAGGCTTTCGTAAAAAAGCCTGCCACAGCTATGGTCCATCTGGTGTTTTCTCCACTCATCAAGTTGTTCCATCTCTCCTCTTCGTCAAAGCAATAAGCGTTGCAAAATAAGGGTCCCAAGTAGAGGGTGCGGCCGCCTCCACCCCTCTGCAACTAAGGAGCAGGTGCTTGAGTGTTTGGATCACATCTGGTTGGGAGCAGAATCGACAGAGGCTGGTGTTTCTTTGTTTCCGCCTGGCTAATATTTCTTTTGTATATAAAATATTCAGGCGGATAAGCATAAAGTTTTCACGGAGCTTCCTGGATGGACACTTTAGTAGGTAGGCTCTGGTTCCATTGACTTTTGCTGGGTTGTCCGGCCTGTCCTTTATGGATTTTACTAGTTGTACTTCGTCTAATGTTTGTATCCAGTCTCTCTCCATCACTCGCCCGTTTACTTTTCCTGGGTTCCAGATGAAATCGTCCTGGGAACATCCTGCCCAGTCTAGGCGCTGTTTGTTTTTCTCCTCCCATCATAGGAGCATCTTACACATGCCTGCCCTGGTTTCTTGCTCTATTGCCTTGAGTATCAATGGTGGATGTGTTAAGAGCATCTTTCGATAGAGCAGTAACTCATTCCGCGTTACGATGGAGTTTAGTGATTGGAGTGTTAGTTCTTCCTGATTAGCGCCACAGGTGTAGACTGCGGTAGACTTAGTACTTTACACCAGTACAGCCTTTCTACTCTCTGCCAGAAAGATCGCGGAATGTAAGGCATGGATTCTGCACCGTACGTTGATGTGGGAATGACTTTCATCCTGTAAAATGTCAAAAGCGGTGCTATTGAAAAACGGCCGTACTTCTTGGATAGTATTCTGGTCTGTGTTGTTAATGACGTCGTTTTTTCAGAATTATCTCACACATTGGAGTTTCTTTTGTGTTTTTGCTCACTGTGACTGAGATCTCTGAACTCGTTGACAATTTCCAGGGTCTCCTCTCGTACCTTCCAGACAAAGTTCACTCTTTTGCTCGTGCCTTTTCCCAGAAGCAAGATTTTAGATTTTTCTTGGTTCATTTGTAAATAGTTGGCTTGAAGGTACGAGTCGAGGTTTGTAAGTTGTCTTTGCAAGCCTATCAGCGTTTGATCCACCAAGATGATATCCTCTGCGCATAGCATTATTGATATTTTCTCTTCCCCCACTCTTGGTGGAAAAGTGCGTACTTTAGTCTTGTGGTCTTTATAATCCGCTATATATGCGTTATAAAGTGCCGGGCGAGGGGGCATCCTTGCTTCACTCCTCGATTAGTTTTGATCCAAGATGACAATAGGCCTTGCTTGTTCAGATGTACACACATCGATGTTTCACTGTACAGTTCCTTGATGGGATTGAGGATTGCTGGAGGGCAGCGGTGATTTTCCAATTTTTCCCACAAAAGTGTCCTGTCCACGCAATCGAAGGCCTTCGTTAAATCGATGAACGTCATATAGATTTTGGGGTGGCCCTCAATGACTTCAGCCTTCAGAGTGCTTATCGCTAGGATGTTAGCTGTCGTTCCTAGGCTTTTTTACAAAACCTGCTTGTAAACTTCGATCTTAAGCAGAAGGCCGAAAGCTGGTCCAAGGTTGTTGGGGAAGTGTTTAAAAACTGCAACACTGCGACTTCCATTCCACCGTCCTGGAAGAAGGCTATAGTCGTGCCAATTTTTTAAAAAGGCGCAAGAGACAATCCAAGCCACTACCGACCCATATCCCCACTAGATTCAATCAGGAAACTCTTCGCCTCATCCATTCTGGAAAGTTTCCAAGGCTGGGCAACTTCTGGCAAAATGACTGATCCATTAAAAAAGTTTACTTTTGCTGCAGTCAATGTCATCTTCCTCCATCTTGTATTTATAAATTCGAGCTTGGATCTGATATGCCTATTATATGGAAAGTATTCCATACCTAACAGTGCAACCAGTCAGCACATGTGACCAAAGGCACTCCGTAAGTTTGCAGCCTTCTAAAAAGAAATAACATGTCACAGAGGGTGAGCAAAATGAGAAAGGGGGCGAGAGGTTAAGAATGGGTAGGACGGGTGGAGAGAGGAGCAGAAATACAAGGGAAGACCATTGTAACAGAAAAGGAAAAAGAGGAGGCGCCTCATGACTGAAGAACCAGGGAGTTTATGCAAGAGATGAGCAATGGAGGGAGAGCAAGACAGAGGAATGGATCTCAGAAATGGAAAGGGAGAAAGGGAAGGAGGGGGCTAAGGACATGGAGTGGGGGGCATGCTCAGATGAAGACCAGGATTTATTTACGAAGTGCAAGAACAAAAGGGAAAAGCAGTGTCATTTATTTTAGGTTAAAAAGTATTTATACTGTGCCTGTCACCATCACTGCAGTAGTGGCCCTACCGTGCCAAAGCTTGTCCGAAAAGATAGCGTGTCATGCTGCTCCCTGGGGTGCCCCGGGCCATAGTCTGTGGAAGGATGGGGGAGCAGAGGTGGGAGAAAAGGGGTGGGGGGAGTAGGATACCAACAAGCAGACAAATGGTCATAGGAAGGGAGATGGTGAGATTGTGGGGGGGTGGGCTATGGTAATGGTAGCGGGAAATACTGCACTATTAATGCTGATGCCGAGGTGCTACAACACGCTCATAGAGCGTAAGCATTTTATATTAAGGCAGAATGTAGTAGATTGTCCAGTGGTACTAGAGATAGTGTAGGGCTGTGGGATGTCTCAAAATGTACCGAGAGTGCCCTTGAAATACCGAGGCTTCATCACCAAATTAAGTTTATAAAACTGCCACATTTTCTCAGACAGGATAACCTGGGATTGTGAAGAAGGAAACCCAAATCATTCCAGGAGTATACTAAGGTATTTCAGAGAATAAATCCCGAGGCGCCTGTAGGAAAAAGGAATAGTTACTTAGGGGCAGTTTCAGAGATAAATAGGTATTGCTAGATGTAGTTTATGGCCGTGTGACGCTCTTGAGATGTTCTCAAATGGACCCTTGAAGCAGGTCAGCTTTTATTGCCCAGGTTTGTGTTCAATTCTCCCACCAAAAAGAAACTCCGGAATTGTAATTCTGGGACTGCCAAGCCTAATGGCTGACTCGAGAATAGGCTTTGTGGGAGTCAAACGTGGACAGAGGCAGAGGTTAAGTAGAAAGGGATGAGCCTCATAGTCTGTTACCTTTTTGGGTGAAATATTCTAGTGATGTGAGAGTTCCTTTTGTTCAGGGATGTATAGGCATTCAAGCCTTCTGTTGCTGCCTTGATAGCGTTGTTAAAGTGGGTGTCGCAAAAGGGATCAAGCACGCAACTGCCCTTTTACTTAATCCCTCTGCCACGAATGACCAGGAAAGCTGGGAGGATCTACAGGAACTCTTTACTAAGCGTGGTCTTTGAACTGTGGTTTTTCTGGGTGCATTGTCCTGGGGTGTCTGGAAGCTCTTTAGGGCTGCTTGGAGCTATGTTTATTGTTATGATGGTGTGAACACATTGGAATCATCTTGAGCTGAGGCAGGCTCTTCTGGGAGTTAATCAGCATAATCCAGCCTTGTCTCCACTTCTCAACCTGGGTAGCAGTTAACATTTGCTGTTGAACGAGGTCAGCAGGAAATACCTAGCACAAAACAAATGTACAAAGTTTGCTTACCAGCTTACATATGCAGGTCCACTTTGAGCATTATGGCCCTTTTCATAAACCGATTGGCGTCTTTGTGTATTATTAATCTGTATGGGTTCTGGTGTGTTATGCGCCCTCTTCTGACTGAGCCAACGTGCTTGTAGGCAGTGTACCAAGCAACATGAATGTGAAATGACATAACAAAACATGACATAATACAAAATGACATAACACAACATAGCCCACCAGTATAATACGAAAAGCATTATGTCAAAAACAATACATGAATGGGTGGAGCAGAGGAATAATTAAATAGCCCACCAAACAAAAATGAAATAAAGCAAAACTCCTGTAAAGCCAATTCAGTTATTAGATCGAAATTGGGAAGGAAGCATTAAAAAGGCAAACACTAGGCTGAGACAGGATTAGGCGCAATGTGGGATGGAAGAAGTGGAGGTCTGAGAGGGATGTGTGGGCAGAAAGGAAAACAAAATGGAAAGTGTACATTTCCCACAAAGATGCGTTTGAGAGCAAAACACTTAGATCTCACGGGCAACTCATTTGTCTTGGAAGGAAGACAACGCGGCGCAACACAGGTTCGAATCACGATCCCGCACATAGAAACCACTCGCTGGTGTTAGGCGAGTTATAAATGAACAATAAATAAATAAATAATCGTAACCAAACACAATTACATAATACCATAGCATTTAAAAGCTAGGCAGAGCATAGGGAAGCACAGCACAACCACATAGCATAAACATGGTACAGCCATGGGCGTAATTTTAGGGCGGGCAAGGGTTTGTCCCCCCAACTTTCATGGCACACAATTTGTGTCCCCCTTTGGCAGGGGCCCCTTTCCTTTAGATGTCATGTCCCCCACAACATTTTCGGAAATGTTACTCCACTGGGATCAGCATAGCATATCGGAGAAATAATAATGCAAACCGGCCTAACACCACCATAAAGGAAGCCCATCACAGGTAAGGCATTATAGCGGGTACTGTGAGATGGGGTGTAAAGGGATCTGGGACAAACCCAGAAAAACACTGTGACCCATAATAGGGCTAGGAATACCAAGGAACCAGGAACTTGTGCGAATCACACTTTCATCTCCCTGCTCAAACAAAGCACACAGCATCTATAATAATTCTATGCCACTCATTTCCCCTGTGTATGTATGCACGCATGGGCTTTGTAAAGTGTGAACCTTGCTGGGAAGCAACAGAAAACTTTACAATGGGAGCACACCCAGTGCAGCTTCATGTATGGTGCAGGGGTAGTAGAGGAGCTGGTACGGTTAGGAGAAGCAAGGGGAGGAGGGGACCTTTGGAGGGGAATAAATAGGGTTGGGTGGATCAATCAGCAAGTGGGAAGATCTTCATTCAAATGTAAGGTCTTTAGTTCCTTCCTGAAGTGCAGAATGAAGGGGCCAGTCTTATCAGCATTGGTAACTTGTTACAGAGAAAGGTGTAACGCTCACCTGATTCTCGCAGAGGCACCGGTCTTGACTGGGCGACTACCGTATCTTCAAAGGTGATGTGTAGCACCCAGTTGGCTCTTTGGGCTGGACCTCTGTGCACTGTATGCCTGACGTGTAGAGTAAGATGTCTGCAGATAGAAAATATGGGGTTAATGAACTGGGGTTATTGGGGTGTCCCTATCTCTTTCCTCTTCTCCTCTCCTGTAGACCCCAAAGGTTAACGCTCTCACCTTAGGTAAGTGAATGCCGAGCTCTCCATCTGCCTCGGGGCAGGGTGCTGTAGCCAGTTTCTTCACTGGATAGGTAGCGCAGGCCTCTTGACTTCAGAGGACTGCTGTCCGTCGTTTACTGCACGAACGGTAAGTTTCGAGTCATTCAAATGTCTTTTTAAAGTCTTTAGTAATGATGTCTCTTGTTTTGCAGGGTTCCGGCGATGGCGGATGACGGGCTGAAGTGAGTTGAAGATGGAGCCCGTGTGATGAATAGAAGCGCCTGGAAGCACGTGAGTAAGCGCTTGTTGCCTGCTTCACGATGCGCTCTAACTGTCTTTTTATTTTGCAGGTACGAGTTCGGAGCGGCTGCAGGGTGCCGGAATACCCAGTGGATTAGATGTGAAAAGGAGTAATGGCACGTGAGTATTAAAGTTCCCCAATGTCTTTAAACGCACCTTGTTTTGTCTTTCAGATGCAGATGCAGCGCCGAAGGCCTCCGGAGCGTGCGAAGAGTTGGTAAGCTTTTGTCTTTCAGATGCCGGAATGCAGTATGAAGACCTCCGGAGCGCACGAAGAGTAGGTAAGCCTTTGCCTTTCCGATGCCGGAATGCTAACCTGTTCTTTCTTGTCTTTATAGGTGTTGCTGAAGACTGGATTCAGGATGGTAAGCCTTTGCCTTTCAGATGCCGGAATGCTAACCTGTTCTTTCTTGTCTTTATAGGTGTTGCTGAAGACTGGATTCAGGATGGTAAGCCTTTTTCCTTAGGCCCAGGACTGGATGCAGAAGACACGATGAGCGTCCTGCTGCAGAGGGTGCAGAATAACGCAAAGCAAGATTCATCCACCGGGTGTGGTTTAAATAGCCTCCTGTAGTGCTTAGGTGTCTCCTTCCACAGCCACGCCTAAGTAAGAAAAGAGTTCCTGGTAAGAAAAGAGTTCCTGCCTTCCAGAAGAGTTCCAGTGTTCTAAATCTAGGGAGTGGCTCCAGCCCCACCCAACAGGAAAAGTAGTTCCAAACAGAAGAGGACCAGAGGCTCAACTGGCAGGCAAGTAAGCAGCATGGTCTGCTGCAGGTAAGTCCACCCAAGCATTATGAGCCCGGCGCTTCCAGCGCTGGGACTGGGCATATTTATGAGCCTGGTGCCACTGGCGCCAGGACTGGGTCCAAAAGGTCCCAATTGGGACTGGTTGGCACTCGGAACCTGGGTTATGGATCTGCTTCCAAGGGAGTTGGGAAAACCCTGACCTTTTGGAAGCAGAGATCATGACAAAAGGATTCCGAGCAGGAACAAGCCCGTCTCCGTTTCTTCCCTCTTGCAGTTCTCTGTTTCCAGCCTGGAGATGTTGTGGGTTCCGGTGGTGCCCTATCATCCGAAGATGGTGCGTTTCTTGGCCAGGAAGAGTGGTGTTTTGATTGTGACTGCTTTGTAGGTGATGCAGGTGGTCTTAAACCCGATGCATGCTTGAACGCAGGGTCAGTGCTGCTCCTTCAGGATGGGGTGAATCAACGCATCTATTGTGCCCTGGATAGACTGACATCACTTTCCTTCTTTGATCTAAGGACAGGATGCAGCATACCTTTCAGTTATTGTTGTTGTCTCTTGTATCACCAGGGAATCTCCCTCATGTAGCAAATGCTGTCCAGGATTACTTTATTTGGTAAAATGGGGAAGCTAAGACAGGATTCCAGGCTACATCTCCCTTGCCATTGTTAGTTTTAACTGATGAAGCCAAGCCAGGTTGTATGGCTTTGCTCGGGAAGCCATAGACGCCAAGCTGGCATAAGGCCCATACCACACCACCTGCCACCCCACAACAAAAAACACACCTGGTGCCCTGCCTACCCTTCCTACAAAATAAAAGACACATTCCTGGAATCCTGTATCACCACCACTGTACACTATAAAAGTGGTTAATATTATAATTATTTACGGAGCAGCACTATGATTATTACACCGTGTGACTTAGACTTTCTCTACAGCACGCCCTGAACTAAATCACTGCTTGGTGACCCCAATATTGGCACTTGAAGAAAATAAGGCTCTGCGAGGTAAGGCGATTCCCTCATAAGCACATAATGTGTCAAGTGTGGGAGCTGGGATCTTATGCCTGGTTTTCTAATTCCACAGTTTACAAGTTAGACAGCGGAGTATAGTACATCTCCTAGTCCATCGCCAGCTTTACAGCCAACATACAGATCTTCCTGCATAGTTGTACCCTGTTCATTAAAGCTGGCCTGCTAAGCACCAGTTCACGTGATAAGGCAACCTGATAATATGACTTTTTAATAGAAAAAGAACACAAATGCATCACTTCCCCAGCTAAAAGAAAGAGGCTGAGCCGGCCCCACACATATGTGAGGCACAGATCTCAGCAAAGGTCACTTACAAAATCCTTATCCATCCTGTATATTCCGGTGGACCAACACCACAATACAGCATCTGACAATGCCGCAAGTGAGCTGAGAAGAAAAACATCCAAGGGTCGGCCGATCATAGAGTCCTGCGCCACCTAAATTCTGCTTGGTGCACCCCGGCGCCTTTGAGCGGCAGCGAGAACCCGGAGGCCCTCTAGTGTTGCCTGCCCTCCTCGGCCCTACAGCGGAGCCCCTGCGGCAGACACATAGCTTCATCGAGCCCCTGTGCGGGGGGGGGTGGGCTGAGGAGGTCCTCGCCAGCCGTCGGAAACCACGGACGTTCCCTGGCTCCGCCTCCAGCAACAATGAGGGCTGGTTCCGTACGGTGCGGCCCGTCCTCAAGTGTAACACATGCCCCGGCGCTGCGGGCCCGCACTCCGGGAGTCCTACTGAACCAGGAAGCCCACAAGACAAAATAAAGTGAGCGGGGCGGCCCCCCGCCTCCCCCTCTGAAATCCGGTGCGTCGACACTCGCCGGGCCCCCCAGCGGGGAAGCGGATGTTGGGACACGGCGACCGGGCCGACTTCCCTCATGCCCCAGCATAGACCTGCCTCACAGCATCCCAGCACCACGGCAGCACCCCAAAGGGCCCTAACTCTGCAGCAAGGGGATCCCAACAAAAACAACCTGAACATAACACACCCAGCACAAGCTGATCCAGCTCCCATAAGACGTCTTAGCATACCCCTGCAACAGCCAGCCGGTAGCAACTTAAAGCAGAACAGCAGCCCCCACGCAAATTGGAGACACGCCGGAAAACAAACTGGCTGACAACATCCCAGCGCATCAGACATTTACCGGGCTATCAGCTGAAATCCGAGGGACAAGTTCGAACCAGTTTCACCAGGCAATAAAGTAACTCATAAACCCCCACAGGGGCGCAAAGACCCCAACAAACAGCACAGACCCCTAAAACCAACACCTTGCACCAATACCCTGAACCGCCACCCAGACACCCCAGCTGAGCAGCCAACAACACTGCTCACACAATCTCGCGATGGGGAAATCTGACAAATCACAGCGTAAACTGAACTTTGAAGCCGGCATTTCATCTAAAACACCTAGACACAACAGTGAACTAGAATCCCCGTTACAGGTGTCTGGCCAAGAAGATAGCGACCCCCAATCGCTAGATATCAGAGCACTTCTCCTGGAACTGAAAACCGGAATCAGCAACCTAGATAGCAAACTAGACAACCTCTCATCCAAAGTAGATCAGGTGCAACACCGGCTTGATAACCACAGCGAGCACTTGGATGAAGCAGAACAACGAATATCCAATCTTGACGACGGAGTGACAACCCTAACCACCAGGGTGTCGACTCTTGAAGCCCAAATGAAAACGGCCAATGCGCGAAACGAGGACCTCAAAGGGCGATCTAGAAGGAACAACATCAGGATAGTGGGGGTAAGAGAGAAGCAATTACAGGTCAAAATGGAAGACCACGTGGAAGAGATGTGAAAATCCCTCTTTGGACCAGAGGCACATTCGCATTTATTGTCATAGAGAGCCCACAGAATACCGACATCAAAACCCATTCCCAGAGCACCACCTCGACCAATAATTGCAAAACTACTCAATTACAAAGACAGAGACGCGATCCTCCGAATGGCTAGAGAGAAAGGTGAGCTACAGCATGATGGCGATACCATTCACTTTTATCCCGACTTCTCAACTGCCGTTCAGGCGCAAAGAAGTTCCTTCACCAACATCAAACAAAGACTCCGCACCAACCAGATCCCATACTCGATGCTGTTTCCCAGCCGCCTGACTGAGAGTACAACACCAGGGAAAGACCCAGTTTTTCCAGACCCCCGAGGAAGCAAGCTCATATCAACCAAGCAGGCTGCGTTCCACCCGAGAATAACTAAGCACGCGCTCAAAGAGAAGGGGCCCAGAGAAACCCACCATAGGCAAATGAAGACAACAGAACGCAGCTCAGAATGAAAGAAAACTCCACCGGAACAGAACTTAGGGGTTAAAACACCCCAAGGCCACGCGACTTTGGAAGATCCAAGCGCCCCTAGCACAGCAATGTTCAAATTTACTAGTTACACGTTGCAGAGAAAGGGAAAAATGACAAGCGAGCTGGGGGTTGCTCGTGAGAAACGGGAGGGGAATCCACACAAGTTGGGGGTTCACAAGTTTTACCAAACCCGAGGCAACCCACATGCGCCGCCCACGAGAAGACCACCCCTCGCCCAGTGCCACCATGTCAATGTCCACCACCTCCGCCCTCCAGCAGCTAGCTGCAAAATAATCGCCTGCACAAAGAAACAATAAGACAGTGCCTTCACCGTAGCCACGTGGAATATTAAAGGAGGAAACCAGCCAGCCAAAGTGAGAAAAATGACACAATACCTACGCAGACACAAAATCGACATAGCTCTTATCCAAGAAACCCATTTAAGTCCGACAGCCGAACACCCCTGGGCAAAAGACTGGGGATGCCACCGCTACTTCGCATCATTTTCGTCATACGCCAGAGGAGTAGCCTTCCTTATCAACAAAGCGACTAACTTCAGACTGATCTCAGAAAAAAAGACACAGAGGGCAGATCGCTCCTGATACATGGAACAATCGATGGAGAAGATATCACACTAGTGAACTCATACGGCCCAAATACCGAAAGTCCCAGCAACTTTGAATGGGTAATGACCCAACTAAACACAGCCAGGAGGACCACGATCATATGGGGCGGAGACCTCAACACAACACTCAATCCATCCAAAGATAAGTCGCATAATACAACATCAGCCCAATCCAAAGCAAGATTGCAAATCATTGAAATCTGCAAGGCCTATGACCTCGTTGATCTCTGGGGACACAAATACCCAAACGCCCGAGACTTCACCTTTCACTCCTGGGTTCACAAAACTAGTTCAAGAAAAGACTATCTTCTGGTGTCCACTCACAGCCGCCTGCAATGGATTTACCGCCGGCGGTAATATTGCGAATTCTCGGCGGATTTCCCCCCAGCTCAGAGCTAGGGCGAAATCCACCGAAGTCCTGATTTGGCTGACCCTTAAATCCAGCGGTAATAGCGCGACGGCCAGATTTAAGGGTTACCGCCAAAGTCGTGATCAGGCCCACTGTCTTTGCAGAAGAACTTTGAACTGAAATAGAGACTTTCCTAGACATCAACCAAGGATGGGTGTCCTCACATGGGACTCTGTGGGAGACCCTGAAGTGCTTCATCAGAGGTGTCTGCATGATGAAAGAATGCGGAATTCTAAAGCTAATACGAAGGGAACTGAACGCCAGCGAAGCCCGACTCAAAGAACTCGAGAGTTCGCCCCTAACGGACAATAACCCACAGGCGATCAAGAAAGAATTGGAGTCCTTCCGAAAAGCGCAGCTGAAAGAGAAGTGAAATTCCTGGACAGACACCGCAAAATCCACCAGTACTGTGAGGGGCAACAACACGGGGCACTCCTAGCGAGACTCCTAGCAGCCGACAGGAAACCCACATTGATTGAAACGGTGACAGACCACACAGGCAATACTGTTCACTCTGCAATTGACATCGTCAAAACATTTTGCAGTTTTTACCAAGACCTGTACGACTCAAACTACTCCATAAGCCCTGCAGAGCTGGCACAATATTTAGGCACAGTGGAACTATACTGGGTTGACTCAGAGTCCAGGGAACCATTGAATGCCCCCATCACCACCGAAGAGATCCTAGAGGTCATCAAGGAATTACCTCACACAAAAGCACCAGGACGGATGGCCTGTCCGGCGAATTCTATAAATTCTACGCGGACCTCCTCGCCCCACTGCTCCTGCAGGTATACGACGAAGCCTCGACCAACGACCAACTGCCGCCAACACTCTACATGGCCAATATCATCCTCCTGCATAAACCCGGCAAAGATCCAAACGTATGCGGTTCATATAGACCAATATCATTGATAAATCTCGACAATAACATTTTCACTAAAATCCTAACTAAGAGACTATTACCCCTCATTCCCGCCATGGTGTTGGTAGACCAGGCGGGTTTCATTCCTGGGAAGAACACCTCATATGGGATAAGAAGAATGTTTGGAGCGATGGAAGCCCTCGATCCAGAATGTCAGGCGGTGGCAGTACTACTAGATGCCGAAAAGGCCTTTGACTCGGTCGAATGGCCCTTCCTCTTCACAGTCCTGGAACGGATGGGCCTAGGCAGGTGCTTTATACACCTGATCTCACTGCTCTACAAAAAGCCAACATCTAACATCACACTGGGCGGTCTCAGATCAGTTGACGTGCACTTAAAAAGAGGAACCAGACAGGGCTGTCCACTGTCCGCACTATTGTTCACTTTAGTAATGGAACCCCTGGCCTCCGATCTGCGCATGCATCACCTCCACAGAGGCCTTTCATTCGGCCCTCACAGGATGATCATCTCCTTATATGCAGATGACAGCTCTGTTTCTCCAGCACGCTGACGAGAACCTGAACCCAGCGATGAGAGCAGTAATCCAATTTGGGTGCTTCTCAGGATTGAGAATTAACAGCAAATCAGTCATCGTCCCACTTACCGCCGCCACCACCGAATTCGCTGACGACTTTGGTTTCCAATGGCAACATTCGCATGTGAGATACCTTGGCATCTATATGTCCAGACTGAAAGAAGATATCATACGCGATAACTACAAAGCCACAATAGACTCCATTCAATCCAGATCAATAGGTGGAAATCCCTACCACTGACCCTCTGGGGCAGAGTATCATTGATGAAAATGATCATTCTACCAAAACTACTGTACCTATTCTCAAACATCCCTTTGCTTCTCTCGCAGAGTTTCCTTCAACGCATTAAAAGCATGGTCCTCGACCTCACCTGGGCCGGCAAGGTAGCGAGAGTTGCTTATACCACACTAACTTCACCAACACGACAGGGAGGACTGGCTCTCCCCGATCTGGAACGCTACTATTGGGCAGCCCAAGCACAATTCCTCAGTCAATGGTACGCAACGCAGTTTATAAGACCCCATGTCCAGATAGAGAGAGTGCTTGCGACACCACATCTCCTCCGTGCCATAATCTTCGGCCAATTTCCAGTCAATCAATCATCAATGAACCCTGTTGCCACCACGTACTCAATATGGAGAAATATAGCCAAGAAAAGTGATGTCACGTCCAGATTCTCCCCTCTTCTCCCGATCAAACACATCCCAGGAATCCCCATCACAGCCGAAAAAATATTCCTACTCTGGTCAGAAAAACGACAGTTACACTCCATGAACGACCTCTTCCCGGAAGGTTCATTCCTGACCTTGCAACAAGCCCGAGAAAGAGGGAGCAACAACGCCCTCGATACCTTCATCTACTTCAGACTACGACACTCACTACAGGCAGCAATCCTGTCCTTCCCGCAACAACCACCAGTTTGGCCACTGCTCTATAACACAATTCAAGCCCAAGGAGATGGGCGCCTAGTGACAAACATCTACAAGGCCCTCCTCAAGAGCCAAAAGGAGGTGGGAAAAAAAACTCAACAGCACAATCCCAGATGAGGAATGGGCCTACGTATTGAATCTCACTCAAAAGGTCACGATCAACTTGAGGTTTAAGCTGATACACTTTAATTTCCTCCATCAAACATACCATACACCTGCGAAACTGCATGCCCAAAGAGAAACAATTTCAGCAGAGTGCGACAGATGCGGAGCGCCAGAAGCAGACTTCCTTCACCTAGCATGGTCCTGCCCCCCAGTGGCCACCTTCTGGAGCGCAGTACTGAAAAAAATATCAGCAATAATAGGAACGGACCTCGATACTGACCTGAGAATAGCGATGCTGGGTCTGACCCAATCGCTGCCGAACAGTTAGAAAACTGACAGACCCATTGCTGATCCTGGCACGTAGAAGAGTCGCATACAATTGGGGCAGAGGACCCCCACCAAGCCCGCAGCTCTGGTTGAAAGACATTACATACTGTCAAGACGTAGAAACCGACTTCATTAAGACTTTGCTGCTCCACTCACGCCCTCTGGACATCTGAAGCCCATACATCGCATATTTGCTTTCAACAACAGACGTCTTGGACCCGCAACACCTATCTCCATCACAGAAATCAAGTACCAGCTCGACGCACAACGATGAAGCCTCGGGGGCTGCGCTGCGCGGATAATTGCTTTGGCATAAAGACAATGTTATTACAACGGGCAGGGTGGACTGTGGCGGGGGGAGAGGGTCTCACGTTACGGCCGGCGCATGGCCTTACTGTTTGTTCTGTTTGAAAATGCCAATAAAAAAAGTTTTTTTTTAAAAAAAAACCTGTTTAGCTAGCTTTCAAAGTGTGTGCTTGTCTCATTTGACTTTTGTACTTGCACATTACCCATCACATTGAGCACATGAAAAATGTGGGTGTGTGTGAAAACCGATCTTGTTTTTGTGTATAGTTACAAATGGCGTGTTGCCCAACAGAGACTGAAGCTCACTCACTCACTCACTCACTCTTCTTATAAAAGTGGTTGATTCTAAAAGGTGACCTTGTGTGTGGGATGCTTAAGTGACCATTTGTGGATAGGTCCAAAAGGTGGGCCCGTTAACCTGTGTAACACTGTGTGTAAATCTCAGCAGGGTGGAACATTTGCAACTGTTGGGCATATATGTTTTACCCCTTCCATAAAGGCTCTTACCACAGGAACCTACTATCCGGAAACCTTATGTTGTGAGGTGGTGTTTGCGGCTAGAACCGCCAAGTGTACCTTGAGTGAATTGAATACCAGGCCTGAATCCAGCTTGTCAATAGGATAGGTAACCGCGTCAGATGCTGTACCCTGAGCTGGGTTAACGATGTGTTTGCTACAGCAGGTGACAAATCGTTTCCTCCTGTTGAAATAACATGTGCATGTGTTAGGTTTGCAAACCTCCTTGTTGGTGTCCCTGCATCGTTGCAGTATCTGCAGAGGCCCAAAGTGTAACTTTAGGAGGCAGGCTGCCAAATTCAGGGACTGCTGATTTGCCTGTGTCATCTGCTGGCATTGCAATGTTAGTAGGGGAACATGTGATGTCCCCTCACCTTCAAAAGAATAACATAGGATTGCGTATTGGATTCAGTTTTATAGAGCATTACACTGACATACAGTGTAATGCTCTGACAATTATAGCAACAAAGGGGGCGACGGGTGTGGGACCTAGGTTTAGGTCCCACACCCGTCGCCCCCTTTGTTGCTATAATTAAAATCAGAGTCATACTAGTGTAACAATTTATTGGACTACTCTATGTATAAGAGATGTTGGGTGGGGGCGGGGAGGGGGCGGGTCATGTGCATTGCATCGTGATACTGTTTCTGGGTACTTGGATGCAAAGTTTTGGCCTTTTGCTTTTGTACTTGTGGCAGCACCCCATCTCTTGAACAGTCATGTGTATGACCTTGTACTCAGTTCCCCATCTTGTTCTGGATGAACATATCAGCTGGGACTGTGTGTCAGGAAGATGTCGATCATGCTGGGCTTGTAGGTATAAGTTGTTCTGCGTGCCCCAGTGCCTAATCAGTTGCACTGCTTGGGATAGTAGACAAAGAAAATGGAATCCACCAACTGGGATACCCCTGTCCCCTGAACACCTTTTTACTGGTCAAAACCAGTCAGACAATTATGTAAAAATAAGTACAACAGTTTACAAAATAATTCAAGAGAAGAAATGTTAGACTAAACAGCCCTTTTGTGATTCTTAAGTGAGTGCAGGACAGCAGATATATCATATTATTTTTTTATTTATTTATGTAAGGAAAAAACTGCGTTTCGGGAAGAAGATTCCTTTGATCGGGAGATAATAATTTATATCTGTCAAACAATAGAGAATGAGAGATGTCACAAACTGCATCCCAAAGGAATATTAAAGTTAGAATGCAACAGATTAGTTCAAAGAAAACATTCAAAGAGAACTTATAAACAGACAACTTTATAAGTATAGTCCAAGGGTAACATGCAAACCATACAAAGGGCCTCCTTACGAGTTTGCTGGTCCGGAAACAAGGGTGGCACCCTTGTTTCTGGAATGGCAAACTATGAGTTTTCCTGCCGGGGCCGCTGCGCCCGACAGGTCTGACCCTGCCGGGCGCAGAGGCAACAGTAGGCAGACATTTCACAGAAGCGCCGGCACCGTTAGCAGTGGTGCTGGCGCTTCCGTGAACCCATTCCGTGGAGGGTTTAGGGTCAAAGATTTGAATACAAAGGTTCGAATAACAATACATTCGAATCAAAAGGAGCAGGAAAAAAAAAGACCGAATGCACTTTTTTTGGGGGGGACGGGGACCCCACCAAACCTCATTTTTTTGGCCAAAAACCATTATTTTTACCTATACCAAAACCAAAAATAAATAAATACATTAAAAAAAAAGGTTTTCTGTATTTTTTTTCGGTCCTTTTGACTCAAATGTATTGCATTCGATCCTTTTGTTTTTTGAATTAATGATTGGACACCGCACTACAGTCCTACAGGACTCCACTGGAATGGGGAACAGCATTTTACCTGCGCCAGACTTCCCGGGCCGTCAGACCGACAGGGTTACCGCCGGACTCGTAATCAGGCCCAATGTATGGTTCACTGTAGTTCATGAAAATTGGTACATGAAAAAGCATAAGTTTAAATTCACCTCATGTTCCACATCAGTTATTCCAAAAGATAGACAAAGTAAAGGGCTTAATATGACCAAAAAGCTGTAACAGACTTATAAACAGTCTGTGAACAAAAACAAAAAAGAAAACATCAAGTAAATGTTCTCCTCTAAGGAACAATAGTGTAATCAAAAGAGGAAGAGTGATTGACAGTACCTGTAGTATCAAAGGACGAAGTCCCAATGAACTGAATCACCAAATAGTATCCGTGTAGCTAAAAGTACCAATAAAAAAGCGGATAAAGAAAGAGATAATGCAGCCCTTGAATGCCACAAAAAGCGTGGGTTAAAAATAGAGTAAAGACCCACTCTATTAATGAAACTCACAAAAAGGTGTGAAACAGAGATTCCCAACATGTAAGTGCACGGCATGGAAGAACCTCTGTATACCGAGAGGTTGAGGACTGAAATCTCTGCACTGACTCCCAGTGGCGGCGATGATTAAGTTCAAAAGCCTCTGCATTATCCACAAGGCCTTCTGAGGTCTGGGGCCTCAATACCTTCAACTAGCTCTTCCTAAATATCTTCCCTCTCAAGCTCTTCGCTAATCCACCTCCAACTCCCTCAGGGTCAGTCGCTTCGCCAAGCAGCGAGTTGGTGATAGATTTCTTTCTTCGGCTGGGGCCTCCCTCTGGAACAGCCTCCCGGCCCCTCTGAAACTTGAAGAGAACCATCTTGGTTCCGGAAGCACCTCTAGACCTGCCCTTTTGCTTCTGCTTTCTCTCCTCCTCTTCCCTGCTGATCTCCTGACTGAATCCGAAACTGCACTGGTTACCTGGCTGCCCTCTGATCTCGGACCCAGGTCCCCTCCCCGTCACTTGCACTGCTGCTCTGCACCCCCCGCCCCCGGCATCCCTTGCCCTCGGGGACTGTTCTGTATCCCTACAGCCCCAAATAGCACTTGCCACCTGCTGGCCGTACTTTTACTTATTTATTGTCTTTATTATCTTAATGTTATCCTATGTACTGCACTATCCCCTCCCCTTTCCCTCTGCACTTTTCCCCTTCTCTCCCCCCCCCCCGGCACTTGCGCGATCTCAATGTCACCTGGCCTAGTAGGATTGTTTGTCTTTGTCTTCCCTTTGTTTCCCCTCGCAGGCCTCGTCGCGCCTTGAAACACTTGTTTATAGGCACGTTATAAATGCCATATCATATATAAACAAAGATGGCCGACAAAACGGTGTGACGTAATGTGATATCATCACATGGAGGCCAAGTGACGTCATTGCTTTGCCATGCACTCAAGGGGAGAGGATGAACCGAGAAGGAAACTAAACGGAAGACCCAGATAAATAAAATCAACAAAAGAAATTACTGGCAACTTGTATGTGCTCCATTTACAATCTATGTACAGCAACTATAGGTATGCTGTATTCTTGATCTGAAAATTCACATAAATGATTACACAATAGAAACAAATAATAGTACAATCATGTCCCATAATTCCAGGGTAGAAACCTAATCAGCAAAGAATTATAATAGCATATTGATGATATTTGACCAGTAAATAGGTGCGCAGTGGACAGGGGCATCCCAGTTGTTGGAAACCATCTTCTTGGTTTTTCATCCACTGCCTATGTGTCAGGGCAGTTTTACATCCCCTGCACCCAAGCTATTTTCAAACCTTTTGATTTTGAGGTTTACAATACACTGTAACTGGTTGGTGTGCACTGGAACATTTATACATTGTCTTGTACTGTTCCCTGTTTTCAGTGTGACACAATCCGTTCTATGCACACATAGCCATAATATGTATTTAAAAAAAAATGTATGAACTAACTGAGAAACATGCGACTACATTAGCCTTCTCAGAAGAAGAGGCTAGTAGAATTCTATCTCTGATTAGTAATCTTGATACATCACTGGCAGTCAATGGCAATCCTACTAAATTGGCCACTCAATTAGAGCACCTAATTAGGAGAGAGATATCGCAAAAAGTGCATGCCTCTACCCTAGCTCAATATTTTAAATCTCAAAGGATAACGGGATTTTGTATTTATTTATGCCCTACTTCTTGCAAGGACAGATTAGGTTTCATCCAGAAATGGAAACAAATTCTTTACAAATGCTCTTTAGTCCTCATCCTCACTTGGATTCCCATGGCATCACTTACACTAACTACGTGGACGATACAAAAATCCTCCTCTCCCTCACTGGCGGCTAACTTCATGACATCACTGCACTCAACATCATCTATGAAACCATCCAAACATGCAGTAGCGGAGGCAACATTTGGTGCTGGAGCAGATAATAGGCACCAGTGGGAGACTAAGGGGGCACACTGGGCACAAACTGGGCACCACTGGGGAACAAGGAGGGGCGGCCGCCCCACCTGGCACCACCCTGGCTGCGCCACTGCAAACATGGATGAAATCCCATCTGCTCTACCTAAATGACAGCAAAACTAAAATCCTTTTTGTTGGTGCATGAGCCCTTCTCACTAAACTTGACCCAGCCTACCAAGCCTTCGCGATAGATGGTATCACTATCCCGGTCTCAGTGACTATAAAAACACTGGGTGTCTACCTCGATGCCACTCTCAACATGACCAGGCATGTCAATGCCATTGCCTCATCCACCATGAAGCTCATAAACACCAGCAAACCATTTGTGTCCACAAGTAACTGGATTACTATTGCTCGAACCATTATTGGCTTAAAACGTGACTACTGCAATGTTCTCCTTGCGCGCACCACTGAAAGAAACCTTAGCAAGTAGCAAGTTATACAGAGCAATGCTCTCCTTGTTGCCCTCTGCCTCTCTACACGTGATCACATCACAACTTCTAGGAGAAATGTTCACTGGCTCCTGATTCAGGAACGCATCAATTTCAAAGTTCTCGCCATCACTCACTGATGCCTTTCTAACTCAGCCCTGACCTACCTGTCACAAAGACTAGTAAGAGCCTCCTCTACAAGACTTACATGATCCTCTAACTCCCATTGCATCATTATTCGCAGATTCAAGCGCAGCAAAGCAGGAGGCTCCAGCATTCCAGGCATTGCCTCCACACTCTGGAACTCTCGAACGCCCCCCCTTCTCTCTGAACTCTCCTACTGGTCTTTCAGTAAACTTGTAAAAACCTGACCAACTAATTCTGACTACCTTGATCCCAGTTTCATCCATGTACCTTCTTGACAGTGTCCTCTGTAACCTGAGCCTAGATGCCCCCGGGTTAAGTGTGCTTAACAAATGCATAAATACATAAATATAAGTGGGGCAAACTACTAGGAAGGTACAGGAGAGATGGATAGAACATAAATCAAATGTTCAAAAACGTAATCAAAATTCACCAGATCACAGACACTTTATGGAGAAGTGTCATAATATTGCCCAAATTAGATTGATTGTTTTAGAAGTGGTAAAATACCCTTCAAGAGGTGGAGATCTAACCAAGAAATTGACTCAATGAGAAATGTACTGGATTCATCTTCTTGATAATTTGTCTCCAAGGGGTAAGCATGAAGACTTTGGTCCACCATGTTACATTTAATTAAGTTGACAGACATTAATCTAATACCTATCGGTATTACTACTGTATGAGTGGCTCATGTATGCTCTTTCATGTGCAACCGTTGTAGGAGTACAATAGTCTGATATCTGACTTCTAGTTTGGTTTGCACTGTACATAATTATTGATTTATGACACAACTTTCTTATGCTTGTAATACTATTGATAGTGATCTATTCTGAGCCTTCCTTCTCTTTCAATACCCTTTCATGCGATTATAACTCTTTGCTGGTTATGTTTCTACCCTGCAATCATGGGACATGATTGTACTATTACTTGTTCTGATGGTGTAATAATGTACTTGCATTTTCAGATCAAGAATTCACCATACCAATAGTTGTCATATACAGATTGTAAATAGAGCACATACAAGTTTCCAGTACATTATTATTATTTTTTTTTTAAATCTAGGTCTTCCATTTATTTTTTTCTTGGTTCAGCCTCATGCCTTAGCGCGTCCTACCATGATAACGTCACTGCAGCCCTACGTGATGACATCATCAGATCACGCCGTTTTGTCATCTTTGGTTATATATTCACCTCTCGGTATATGGATGTTGTTCCACACAATGCACCATGCACATATACGTTGGGAATCTCTGTTTTGCAACTTTTTGTGAGCTTCATTACTACAGAGGGCCTTTACTCCCACTTTTTATGGCATTCAAGGGCCGCATTATCTCTTTCTTTACCCGCTTTTTTATTTGTACTTTTAGGCCCATGATACTCTTTAGTTACCAAGTTCATTGGGACTTGGACCTTTGATACTACAGATACTGTCAATCTCTCTTCCTCTTTTGATTACACTATTGTTCCTTAGAGGAGAATATTCAATTGATGTTTTTTTTTTTTTGACACCATCATTTTTTATAAGTCAGTTACAGGTATTTGGTCATATCCTTTGGAATAACTTTAATGTGCAACATGAGGGAATTTAACTTTACGTTTTTTTCATATAACAATTTTCCTGAACTACAGTGAACCCCTTGGACTATACTTATAAGGTTGTCTGTTTATAAATGGTCATTAAGTTTTCTTACAATCCAAGATTAGTCCAATTTTTTTATGTATTTAATAGTTTTTTTATAACGCGCCTAATACCGTACCTGAGTTTGGATCCGGGATTCGAACCTCTGTTGCCCTGCGTGGTCTTGCTTCCAAGACCAGCACGTTTCCCCTGTGCTATCCTCCTTCAAAGTTTAATATTCCTTTGGGATTAAATGGGTGACATCTCGCATTCTCTGTTGCTTGATGAAGGGGATCTTCTTCCCGAAATGCGTTGAGGGTGTATCTTCATACAAAAAGTTAAAAAAAAATAATATGATAAATCTGATGTCCTGGATTCACTAAAAAATCGCAGAGTGCTGTTTAGTCTAACATTTCATCTCTTGAATTATTTTGTAAACTGTTATGCTTACTTTTACATATGCGTGTGACTGGTTTTGACCAGTACAAAGGCGTGCAGAGGACAGTGGTATCCCAGTTGTTGGATACCGTCTTTTATCCACTGCCTAGGTGTCAGGGCAGTTTTACCCCCCCTGGATGCATACTATTTATGAACATTTTTGATTTTGAGGTTCAAACTATACTGTAACTGGTTGGTGTTTGGACTGGAACATTTGTACATTGTACTGGTTGGGATAGTGTTTGGGAGTGACTGTCCCCCTTTGTGTTTACATGAAACATTGCCATAGTGTTGTTGGTCCTTACGAGAGAACCTTTCCCTTGTATTTGTGCTCAGATGCTGCTTTCCACTAGGTAAATCTCTTTAAATCCCAAGAGATGGATATGTTAACTGCGCCTCCTGCGCAGTGTACTTGCCTTAGATTTGGAGTTCTTAAGGCGTACTCCCCACCATGTCATCAAGGCATCTGTTGTGATGGTCACTTGTACATGGGGATTTAAAATTGGGCATTGAAAGGGGCTAATTTGTCCTCCAAGGATTGTGCTTCTATGGGCCTCATTATGACTCCGGCAGTAGCCGCGCTGGTAAAACCGGCACAGCTGCCACCGGAATCCTTTTTTTTTCGGTGCCTGGGAATGGGCAATTACCAGGGCATTGCTAGAACTGTAATTGTCCATTCCCGGGCGCCAGAAAAAAATGCTCCTCATTCCCACTTGAGCCCAAGAGGGCTCAATGGGAATGGGGAGGCCGGATGCACCGGCACCATTCAGAATGGTGCCGGTGCATCAAACATTGTCTGCTCACCGTGCCGGTCCACCCGCCAGGTCATACCTCGGGGGCGAAAAAAGGCACCTGCGAGCAGAATTCGTAGTATGCCGGTCCGGTAACTACGGTACCGGCAAGCTTACCGGTACCGTAGTTACTGGACCAGCAAACTTCTAATGAGGCCCAATGTCTCTCTGACCACTCTCCCGCCTGCTCCTGTGTTGTGCCTCTGCACTATTTGACAGGGCTCAGTAAAAGGTGAGGGAGCCGTCTTTGGATATCGTAGCTGCAAAACTCTCACTGTGATATTTGCATACCCACAATACTTGGCATGCAAACAAATATTTAAAGCATCAACATGATGATTTGGGCCGCCTAAGACGAGCCAGAATATGTCAGAAATGTTCCTACACACAATTATTTTTTAGGCCAAATAAGATTGTTGTCAATATCGCCTTGCATGATATTTTGGTTGGGATTTGCCAGAGCATTCATTAAGGCCTATGCCCAATGGAAGTCTGAAAACCTGGAAGTATGCAGATTGCCTGAAAAGCATTGTAGATTTCTGAATATCTATTGCCCCTATGGTAGGTATGACTAGTGGCAGGAATATGTCCATACCCATAAACCTTGTAGGCCAGTAAAGTTCTTACCTTATATGTTACTGGTAACACTGCTAAAGAAGTAGAGGCTGAGCATGAAATGTGCCTATCCAACATCCTTAGATGGCAAATCAAGTAGGTTTGAACTGTCTGGGGTAACGTAAACAAGGTAGAGCAGGATAGTGAGACTAGGTAGTATCATTTCATTTTTTAACAGGTAAAGCCAATGGCATGTAAGTGCTGTGGCTTGTGCATTAGAAATGCTTGAGAGGTGGTAATTGTCTGTGTGCACTGTTAATACTCTTCTGAGCAGCACCTAGAGGGAAGATGGGCAAGCACATATGCGCACAGCTTAGAGGGAACATGGGTCATCAATGCTGTACAACTACATCAACATAACTTTAATATCACTCTTTTGGAAGTGATCCTTTAGATTATCCAACTAGCCATTGACTGTATTAACACCTGAAAACCTATGTAGATAGCCCCATAACTGCCTTACCTTCTTCAGTCTCTCAAGACCCAAGGTTCACATTGGGTCACACATAAAATACCATATAAAATGATATGTTTAACAAACAGTTTCGTAGGCACAAATTGGGGTGAAAATAAAACATGGATTGGGGGTGTTCTGAAGTAAATTACAGTTGTCAGGGTTGTCCCTCTCTACTATGAACTCAGTTCCTGGGGAAACTAAAAATGTAGTGGCTATCAGGGTAGCAAAAAGTGTCAAAAACAATAAATCTCCCTGGTTTCATTAAGCCTGGGCCCTGGCCTATACTAGTAGCTTAATATCATAGGAAGCAGTGTCACAGACTCGGGATCAAGTGACTTCTGCATCCTTCCCCCCATTTTCTCTGGGTCCCATCCGTCACACTCATAGACTAGGGTTTATGGAGTTGCACAACTGCATGGGAGCCGGATGGTTGTTATGTACTCAGTGGTGTCTTATAGCTGGCCTTGCCCAGGCCTGACACAAAGGAAAGCAAGAGGCTGGGCCTGACTGTCTCTGGTGTTTCTTCTGGGGGCTCTTGCAACCCTGACTCTCTAGTCCCATCTGCCTCGCCTCCTTTCCATGTTGCTTCAAACTTGTACTTAAAGATCTCTTCCTTAAAGTATCTGTGGCCTGGTGTACCTCTGAGCCACTGCACCAGATGCTAATTTTTTCATCCATCTTCTCCCTTGATTTTATATATTTCCCATCTTCTTTAACGCTTCTTTATACCAATTTCTTCCTTATTCTCTCTACTTCTCAGATGCACCCTGACCTCTCCTCGCCTCTCTTTGTCACCTCTCCCACCCTTCTGAATGATTTTCTATTCCTCTGATTTTCTCAATTGTTTTTTGATTAACAAGTTTTCTCTTTCCTCTATCTCCTTCTCTGTCTTACTCTACCTTTCCGCACTAAGCAGCTCTTATTCCTCTCCCCATTCTCCTCCCATCCAACCTTCTTGAGTTCTCTGATTCCAGCCCTCTAGCCCACTGATTTCCCTGTCTTCTGAGACATGTTCTACACAACCTGCTGAGTCTTTCTTGCACCTGCTCGCTGGGTCCTTTTCCAGACCTCTGCATCTCTGACTTCCACTCCTTTAGGGCATTTCTCTTCCCAAGTTCAGACCTTTGTGTTTTCCTCCCCCAATCACCTAGGTTGCTCTGACCCTACCCCTCTGGGTCATTTTCCCAGCCCTCTGGGCCCCCACCTCTCCACCATTATGGTCTCTATCTTCCAAGGCTCCTGAGTCTCTCCCTCTAACAGGATTCACTCTTTCCCAGCCCATGGGTCCCCCAACCTCCAACCTCCTCCTCACCAAAGGCTCCCCAGTCCTGCAGCCTCCTAGCTCTCCTCTCCAACTTCCCACCTCCGGCTTACCTCATCAGCTCTTGGCAAAGGACCACCTCCTCTGGACTGCCAACAGGCCTTTTCTTTTGTAAGCCCCTAGCCCCCCCCCCCCAATCCCTCTGAGGCATGACACCTTGGATGTGTCACCTTAGGCAACTGGGTTAAGGACCAGCTGATGTCCACCACCCCCAGGGTATGGCACCCAGCCCGATGTGGGACCCAGGGCCAGCCAGTCTTTCTGCCTGGATGGACCTATCTCTGGTTTTCCATCCTGGCCCTGCCCTTAGAATTTGTATGGTATGGTATTGCTTATTTATATAGAGCCTATACACAGGCAAGTGTTTCAAAGCGCTCGCGTGATTTTATAAGACAGAAAATGCATAACCAAAACTACTTCTTCCCGATCGATTGAACATCCCATTGAAAACCACACCAGTAGTAGTCGAATGGATTGAAGTTCTACACGCCTCAAAGGTTGATTTAATAACACAAAATGAAACGTACAGGTATAGAACAAATGTGGAATGTGTACGCGTAATATCTTACAATGCAATAATTGAACATTAAGACTTGATAAGCATGAAACTGACCTAAGGTATTTGATTAGAAATGACAATGCTAAACAATCAGTTAAAACGGTATTTGGTATTGACAGAATCGAAGCCTTGCTCTCCCCCATGCAGAGCAAAGCATGCAGACATGTAGGGAAGTCACCAGTTATTGGGACATTTCTATACCCCTCTGCAGGCAACAGTCCTGAAGACAGTTGGATTGAACTGAAAGATTCCCTTGTCGCTTGGTCAACCTGTTGTGATCGCTTTATTTGAAAGGTGAATATTCAGTTACAGCCCTAATGTCCCTACAAAGGCTTATCCAGGGCTGTGGGACTAGGCGAGAGAAGGCAGATAGATACCCCTAAAATAGTGAGCACTACAGGTGAAAGGTGGTTGGCTAATCTTAGGCTTTGGGAAGTTTCATGTACCAGCTGTTGAGGGGTATAAGGGAGACGATCCGGACAGGAGAAGATATTCTGGTTTTGACAGGATGTGTTTAAGATAAATTGAGGCCATCAAGACCTGGAGTTAATTGGGCCCTTTCTATTCACCCATGGCCAAAGTCACCTATAGAGTGCCACAGGGTTCCGAGCTGCCCCTGTTCAATGTTCACCTCGCTGTTTGACATCTAAAATGCCTATGCGATGTCTCTTAAATCCTTGTTGCTAACACTCAAATGTATGTTAAAGTTTCAGCATCACAAGTTGAGTTCCAAACACCCCAATATTGCCAAACAAAGACACTTTTTTAATGGATGTGGGCGAATTGCCTACAGCCCAATGGCTTGAAAACTGAAGTTATCTTTTCCACAGGAAAAATGTACAGGCTATGCAATCATTTATCACCTCCACAATGTGTTGCAGGGTTTTCCCTTTTGATCAATAACGTTAAATATTTGAGGCTTCTTGTTTGATAATCTGATAGCCCCAGACCCCTCAGATACATGCAGTGGCCAGCAGCTTTTTTCTCAACTGTGTAACTTTAGGAAAACTGAAGCCTTTTCCCTCCATTGTATTGTTTGAGGCTGTAAACACCAGCCTGATTTTGACAATGCCTTATAAGCAGCCCAGCACACCTTTTTGGTCAATACGTTTCAGAAAGTTCATAACTCTGCTGTTTGTATGGTTAGTGGACCCGGCAATTAACTTGAAGATCACTACAGTGGCTTGAGGCACATAGACTGCCTGACCTTTAATACTAACATGGCGAGGCACCCGCTTATCCTGTGGCCAAAAGTGCCATGGATCATCAGAAATTCTAATAAATGCCTTCTTATAATTCCCTCCTTCAAATATACAGCTAAAGGAGGCAAAGGCTTGAACAGCCAAACGGATGCCTTCGTGTCTGTGTGAATTTGGCATGGCATCTGCAGTCCTGAGAGACCCTCAGGGGTAGGGTGTGCTATAGGCCTACATACAACACTCAATCGCGATATGAACAAGGAGATTGGACTCACTCAGGGCAGTCTTCCCTGCTCTCACTCATCACCCATAAAATTCGACACTACCCCCAAATCATAATAAAAGGGGACCATGAAAAGTAAGAGCTCTGCATCCCACTGGACAACAACATGGCAAACATCTCCACTCTTAGGTCAAAGGCAAACTACAACTCCAAATGTTCAGTCTAGCATCTTACGCCACCATTAGGAGTCTCATTAATCCGAAATCACATCTTTGCCCCCATCTGACTCACCTCCTTCTCCTAGCACCTTTACACTGCATTACCTCGGCTTCCCGTGCTCCCACATCATATCCCAATCCCATGTCCATTACGTCCATGCCAATCAATGTAACCCCCCTTACCTGATATGTTACCCTCCACACCATGTACAATGCTGCATTGATTCCCAGCTGGGTGCACGCAATATAAAACCCCAAATACAAAATACACACATGGATCTCCTTGCGCATTGCAGTATCTTTCCTACTAATACCTCACTGGCCTCTACCTCACTGACGCCAACTGAGCAATGCCACAGCTCACCTCCTAAGCTCTGTTACAGCGCCCACTCTTCAGGCCAGTGGCTAACCCAATACCCCATTGCCATCATCTAAGAGATCTTGGGTTTGCCTTCTGAATAAGGCACATGCCCAAGTGTTGCTGCCGCAAACCACATGGAACTATTGCAGAGCTCAGGGCTCAGGAGCTTCCAACCTGTACGTTTCAAGTTTTGATCTGCCCATCTTCTACCCCACTGACACCCCAGCCACATCTCTTTACATGCAGATCTAGGTACAACGAGCCCACATACATGGCAGGGATGTGTCATACTCAAGACCTCTTAGGTTACATGACACAAAAATGTCATTAATCATCACTCAGCCATGACAGGAGTCGTGTAGGGGGTTGTGCCTCAGCCAGAGACGTGTGCCTCATGCATGGGCGTGAGGCCTCATCCTGGAACTCCTGCCTCATACTGGGTAGATGAGCATCAAACAATGAGTCTACTGTGTCCTCGTGCATTGCATCAGGGCACCTGGAGAAAGATATTCATCATCTAGGGAGTTGTGCCTCATACAGCAATGTGTATCTTGTGTAGGTAGCTGTACCTGATGCATGTAGTCCAATCTTACACACAGAGTTGTGCTGCATGCAGGGAGTTTTGATTCATGCTGGGTGTTCTATCTCATAGATTCAGATGCTTCATCCAATAAGTCAGGCCTCGTGCATTGAGTTATGCCTCATGCTCGAAGTTGTGCAGGGAGCGGTGCCTCATGCAAGGGTTTTTGGATTGTGCCGAGAGTTGGCCCTTGTGCAGGTAGCTGTCTAAGGTGTTTGGTCCTTTGCTGCCAATTATGACAGCTGAATGAAGTTAGGCCTCATGCAGGGGGTCCATTCCTTCTGCAAGGAGTGCTATCTCCAGTATGGAGTGGACATGCATTTTGTAGGCGGTTGTACATCTGGCATGGGTGTGTGTCTCATGCAAGAACTTAAGCCTAGTGAAGGAAGTCATTGTTCATACAGGAAGTCCCAACTCATGCAATGCGTCCAACCTCACACAGAGAAAAAGGGCATTACAGTGGGTGTGACTCATGCAGGAGGTTAACCCGCATACATAAAGCCATGCTTTAAGGTGGGTGTTGATCTTCATGTAGAGACAGCGGCTTCCTGCAGGGAGTGGTGCATCATGCAGGAAGCTGGGATTGAGCAGTGCATTAAACTTCATTGACAAAACTCATCCTCGTGCACAGAGGTTGGGTCTCATGCGGAGAAGCAGGGCTCACACATAGAGCCGTGCCTCATGCGGGAGTTGTAGGATGTTGGGCTTCGCATATGGAGTTTGGCCTCATGCATGAAGGTGACCTTCAAGCAGGGAGTTGAGCCTTATGCAGTGAGTCATGTCTTAAGTAGGGATCATGGCTTCACATAGAGAGTTATTCCTCATAATGGGAGTCGCATCCCAAGCAGTGAGTTGTGCCCCATGCAGGGTATTGTTCCTCACACGTGGAGCTGCGGTTCATGCAGAGATCTGGACCCTGTACAGGCAGCAAGCTCCTGGGTATTTGGCATTAACCAGTGAGCAGGAGCTAGCACTGGGGAATGAGGAGCTAGTACATAGCGTTCCGCAAAGCAATCTTCCGCATACTATGCAAAGTGAACATTGTATCCATTACTTACGAGCCCGGCCTTATGCTTTAAATGTCATAAAGATTTGTTCTAAGGCTTATTTATAGATGGTCCCAAATACAAAGAGTTGATGTCTAACAGGAACATTTGTTTGGTATCAGATGGCTTGGGGAGCCAAAAGTAGCTCCTGCTAGGTGTTGGTGTCAAGCTAACCAAGCTCTTCTAGGCTGCAAGCAGGAGCTAAATAGCTCCCAGCCCCCCTCAATTTCGAACCCTGTTGTACAGGCAATTGCACCTTGGGTAGATAGTAGAGCCTTGTGCAGGGAGCCAGACTCTATGCAGGGTTCCTGGCCTCACTTCGGGAGTCGAGCATGCATCGTTTTGTGCCTCATGCAGGGAGGGTGGCCTCATTAAAGAAGTTTTGTCTCATGCAGGGGTTTGGGTGTCACACAGGGAGTGAGACCTCAGGCAGGGATCCATGGGTCAAGCAGAACATGATGCCTCTTGCAAGGAGTAAAGTCTCCTAGAAGGAGTCAGACTTCATTCAGGTATTGGGAGCTCATGCAGGTTTTTGGGGGCCCGCTAGATAGCTGTGCCCGATGCAGGATAGCATGCCTCATTGAGTTGGTCCCATCACGTGCAATGAATCTTGTTTCACTCAGGGAGCCATACTTCACGCAAGGTATTCATCCTCGTGATTGGAGTTAGTCTTTGTGCATGTAATTGTGCCTCATGGGTGGAGTTGCGATTTATGCTTGGAGTTGTGGCTCATGCTAGGCATCGAGCCTCATGCTGGGAGTTGAACCATGTTGATAGATTAGTCTTGTGCAGGGAGTTGGGGCTCTTGCCAGGATCACTTCATGTATCAGTTGGAACACATTAATGGAGTACTTGCCTTATGGGGTGGGGGGTCGAGCCAAATGTATGGAGTTGTTCCTCATTCAGGGAGTTCCATTTCTTGTGCCTCATGCTACCTTTTGATGACAGTTTGCAGTGATCCAGATTGACACGGCGCGAGAGATGGAAAACCCAGATTACCTGATGGAAAGCTACCTGAACTTGGCGCGCAGCAACGAGAAGCTCTGCGAGTTCCAGAAGACCATCTCGTACTGCAAGACCTGCCTGAACATGCAGGGCAGCACTGTTAGCCTGCAGCTCAATGGACAGGTGTGTCTGAGCATGGGCAATGCCTACCTTGGGCTCAGCGTCTTCCAGAAGAGCCTGGAATGCTTTGAGAAGGCTCTGCGTTATGCACACAACAACGATGACAAGATGCTGGAGTGCAGGGTCTGCTGCAGTTTGGGGGGCTTCTACCTGCAGCTCAAGGTAAGGGGTCTCGTGCATGCAGCTCAAAATGAGGTGAGGCGTCTGTTAAATTGTGAAGGTTAAGTGGTGGTATTAATCTGGAGATGTAACGCGCGTGCCTTGCAGCGCAGCACCACACGCTATATCAATATTTAATTCCCAAAATTGTGTTTCCGCTATGGAGTGCCCCACCCGTATGTGGGAGACTCCTTTTTGTTCAGATCTGTGCCATGTATTTTTACACCACATTTCTCCCAAAAATCAAAAATAGTGCCTCTTTTTGTTTGTTCCCTCAAGCAGTTTGTGTCATAGTCCTGCAAACACTCGGGGTTTCTGATGTTTAGTGTGGGATGATGTCGCCTTTGGGTTCCTTCATTAATGGCTGGCGCTCTTGGTTCTGCATTATTGTGGGTCTCCACCGGACTTCCTACTCCACTGTTAGACAAAGGATCTTTCTCAGGGTGAACACCAATGGTTTCAGAATCACTGTGATTGACATTTGGATCTTTTCTTAATTTGTTGAACCACAAAATGTTCCAGGTTGAGGTAAACCATCCCTGATATCCAGTTATCATGTTTCCTTTTTGTTCTAGTATGTGACATGGGTCAGCTTCGAGTAGTGTGGGGAACTTTCCTCCTGGATGCTTGTCCTTAATTAGCACACAGTCTCTCCTTTGTATAGAAGAATTTCAGCGTTTACGTTCCTTGCTCTTCCCTTGAGCTCTACTTCTACGGGCATGGAATGACATGGCCCGGAAGGGTACCAATAAATGCATTGACCAAATGGCATTGTGATAGGCAAGCTACCCATTGAAGAATGCAGTGTCACTTGATATAGTCTCAGTAATCGATAAAGTGCCTGGCGGGATTGGTTTTTTGGTGTCTTGTTATGTGTGAAGCCTTCTTGACGGTCCTCGTAAATCTTTCGACCTTGCCATTGCTTGTGGATATCGAGGTGTTCTTTTTTATGCTTGATTGCCAGTTCTTGTAGATGTGTTTGCAATTCATTGCCTTGAAATGGGGTATGTCGTCTGTTTTGATTCTTTGGTAGTACACGGACTGCCAAGATCTATTTCTACCACAGGATATCACGAAAACTTGTCCATTAGAATCAGTCATTGGCCCCAATTTGGTGATGTATAAAAGTCAGCATTGACAGCTTCCCACTGCATTTCGCTTAGGAATATTGATTGGAGTAGTGCTGGGGGGATCGCCTTCTCCTGAAAACTATCATGACAAGCATTCCTTCAATTCTGTTTCAACCATGACATCGATTCCCAGAAAAAAAGGGGGTTTCGCTAGGATTCTGGATTTGGTCTCCTTTATTACTTGATGCCCTGCATGATCAAATTGTGCTGCTCTGATCCAGAGTGACTGCATACCAAGATGCAGCAATCTGGTAGATTTCCTTCTGTTGATAGAGAGAACACCTGTCTTGCACCCATGAGTGCCTGGAGTTCAGACTTCCTGGTTGGCGTACAATGTTCATTTTCTGCCAATATATTATTCCACCTTCTTGTTCGGTGGCCTTGCATGGCTCATGTGTTGCTGTTTTTATTTCTTGCAGTCATAGGGCAATCGGGCAACATCTGAAATGTTCTTCGATGCGATGAGCTTGTTCAATTTCTTATCTGATCTATGGTGCCTCTACAAGCAATGAGCCGCATGGGTTGCCCCTGGTCTGTATTACGTACAGCACTAATACTCTTGTAGTTATAATGCTTTTCTATTCTTGGTGGGGCGATTTGGTGCAGATCCTCTGAATAATAATAACAGCAGTTTTTGATCCATCATAACTGTGAATGGATGTCCATATAAGTACAGATAGAAATGATGACATCCACATAGTATGTTCATCGCTTCTTTTTCAATTTGTTAGTATCTTTGTTCATTTTGTGTCACAGCTCCCCTAGCAGATGCCACGGGTTAGACATCTCCTCCTTTACCCTTTTGGATGAGTACGGCCCCCAACCTATTGACATTTGCATCCTCGAGAACTTCTGTTGCCTTTGCTGGTTTCTTCTGACAACACATCCTTCATTTCCTGAGAAGCTGATAGTTGTCGCTCCCTCCAGGTCCATTCGGTGCCCCTTTTCAGCAGTTTTCTCAATGGTTCTGTTAGTGTGGCCAAACTGGGAATGAACCTACTTCAGTACGTTACCATTCCTAAAAAGCGACATATTTATGGCACTTTGGAGCATCGGCTGTGCATATGTATATATTGCACGATATTCAGGTCAATGGATATGCCTTGGGCTGATAATACATGTTCAAAGAACTCCATTTACTGCTGAAATAATTTACATTTATTCTTGTGTAGCATTACACCACTTTCCTATAGTCTTCTCAATACCACCCTCAGTCTTTTGTGGTGGTGTTCTTCATTCCTTGCACATATTAAGATGTCATCACTTATGCTAATGGCGTTGGTTAATGCTCCTATCACCTTTAGTCATTTTGGAATACTTGTGCTTTGGACGATATCCCAAAGCTGAGTTTCTTGCATCTCTGTGTGTTATGAATGTTGTTATATGTCTAGAATCTGGGTGCAAAGTCAGTTGGTGATAGACCGACTTCAAGTCATATTTGGAGAATGATCAAGCTTCACTCAAATAAGCAATGAGGTCATCCATAGTAGGTGGGACATGCTTTTCCATTTTATGACTTAGTTTGAGAATCTCATGTCTATGCAAATTCGGACCTCCCTGGGTTGTTTTACCTTTTTCCGGGTGACGGCTGAGGATACCAAGGGCTTGGGCCTCGCACCTTTCTATAATTCCTTGTTTCTCTATATTATTCAATTCTTGTTCCAGGAGTGTAATGGTATCATTCTGTAGCAAAGGCCATGGTTTCTACTGATCCGTTAATATGTCAGTTGTATTATTTTATCTTTGAGGCATCCAATGATTTTGGAATAGTCCTTGAAATTCTTCTAGTTTATCCTCTTTACACGGTTAACAAATGCAGTTAATTTCATCTCTTCTGCTGTGGTTCAACTAATTGGCGAGTCTTCCCATGTAGCAAATACATTGCCTCCCCTTTCAGTTGTTCATTACTGATCATTACTGTGCCTTTCAATGGCGCAAGCATGACTCCTCCATAAATGTATCCTTTCTTTTTAGTCAGTTTTAGTTTGGGCCAGGGTTCCAGTTGTTTGGATTGCATGTAGGCCATCGCATTCACGGGGGACCCAGTGTCTATCAGAGCTTTCTATGATATCCATTTGACACTTCGGGTAAGTTCTCTTTTTCTTCAATTCATAATGATATAGACCACTTTCTCACTTTCACTTTCTGACTCATCTTCTAGGGCTTCATTAGCAGCCATTTTTACTCTGACAGGGTTATCTTGCTGCCCTATTTACTCTGGATGGCCTCAACGGGCAAATGTGTGCGCAATGATTCATTTGGGCCTATGTTGTCATGAGGGAACTCTACCCCTGTTGCACATTTTCATTGTGTTCCTTTTCTGGCTGTAGTTCTTTCCCAGGCCCTCTTTGTGTTCTATCTCGTGCTCTGATTATGGCCTTGCTTCCTCGTACTGTTTCCATGTGCACTGCTTTTGTATTTGACATCTCATGTGCTCGCCCTAATTTGATCAGGCTGTCTGCTGACATTCCTGGTTCTCTTAGTATAAGCCGTCGTAACTTATTGGATCTGTATTCCTGTATTATGTGCGCTCTCACCTCTTCATCTGGGTTTGTCGGTAGTGGGAGTGCTCTCCAGTTCTCACAGGCATGCTAGAACTCCCACTTTTTGTTGAGTTTGCCTCAATGTCAATCTCTCATAATCCGCATTTATTTATGCTAAGAAATATGTAAACGGGGCTGCGGTGTCTGCATCATACTCGTCTTCTCGTCCTCTGCTGGGGTAATTTTGAGCTTGAGAAAAGTCTTGTGCACTTCCGCCACCCACCAGATGCAGTAACTTGGGTCTTGTTACAGCACGGTCTGTTTCCTTGGTGGCCTTAATGCAACTTTCTCAACATTTTAACCACAGTTTGCATAGAGGATGCAGAGTTTTCATGAGGCAAACATGGCAGAATGGCTGCCAACTGCACCTGAGCGGGAGCCTCTTTTAGTCACCTCTGTGCATTCTCGCCCGGATGCACGTCATGTCACTGATTTCCATCAAGTCAAGTGGGGACCTCTTAAAGGGCCCACTCCCTGTGTTGCAAAGTAATGGAGGCCACATCCAGCCCAAATGAAGGGGACTTCTGGATGCGGCTCAAGGTGTGTGGGGTTCTACATGCAACCAATATTAAGGGGGGTTGGGATCCTGAATCCAGCCCAGCTAATAGGCTTCTTCTTGCTCATGAGTACATGCTTCCCAGCCAGGTTTCCCAGTTCCATGTGTGACACCTCAAGCCAGTCCTGCTTTCTGCTTCAAATTTCATGCTGGAACTTGTAGTTTCGTTTTTCCCATTATTAGGGTGGCCTACCAGTCTCAGCATGCAGTATGGAAAAAAACACAGGGCTGTCTTAAAGATGCTGCGTGGAACTGGGAAACTTAGCAGATATGTATGTGGTTTGTGAATGCAGCTTCTTAAAGGTCCTTCCATATGCCTCTTTAGTCCTGCCCTTAATTTGTTCAACCGACTGTGCGTGGGTTAGAACAGGGACGAGTTTCCAGTGTCAAGGTTGTGACCAGCATCAAGAACAAAGAAAGCGACCCAAAGTTTTAGTTCAGGGCAGACTGACCTGTGCCAGAGTAAATGCCGAACTAGCTAACAGGTGCCAACACAGTCACGCATTCACAGACACGGTCCAGAGCTTTTACGCATGAGCTTGGCATACCCTGTGCCCTCGATGCGCCCTGACCTATCCAAGTCTCGTAGCACAGAAAATAGATACCAGAATCCCCAGCGCAGATCTGCCATAGTAGCCTTGCTCTGTGCCTCTGCAGATAACACCTCCTGACCAGGGCTGCCCCGGCTAGTGCGTTCTCCCGATAGTATAAGCCCAGCCCCTGCAAATGGTTTAGCCTCTGCCTGCCTCTACAGAGGACTTCTTTTGAAGCAGGCTGCCTCTGCAGGTGACATCTCCGGAGAGGTTCTGCCCCACATCCTGCACGAGCGGCCTCGCCTGTCGGGTCTAACCCTGCCTCTACAGGTTAGATATTTGGACAGTCTGTCTTGGTATGGCAGTTCTCCTGCTCGAATCCGCCCCCCGCCTTATCGCTCCTCCTGATATGATCTCTCCTGATATAGTAATAATACCCCTAGCCTGTAAGGTGACTGCTGCTGACTGTTCCTTTCTCTCTATCTTGTAGGACTACGAGAAGGCCCTCTTCTTCCCGTGCAAGGCAGCCGAGCTGGTCAACGACTATGGCAAAGGCTGGAGCCTCAAGTATCGCGCGATGAGCCAGTACCACATGGCTGCAGCCTACCGGAAAGTGGGTCGACTGACGGACGCCATGGAGTGCTGCGAGGTATGGGGACAGCAAGGTATGGGAAGGCATGCCTCTGTAGGGAAGGCTTTGGGATGGAAAACAAAGAGAATGGGATCCCCATATGCTTGTAAAAAGGTATTGGGGGTGAAGAACAGGGACAAAGCTGGGAAGCGGAACATGTAACTGCAATGTGTTGTGCGATATGGGGAAAAACTTGTGGCTGTGAGGGTAGGGATACTCAACATCTGGTTCTGAGTTATTTAGTTATTTGATGTATTTCTGATTTGTATGATACCAGCCACAGTCATGGCCGCTTCGTAACACCTCAAGGATGGGAGGGTGGAAATAACAAGGATCTTCCACAGGCCTTGAAAGCATTTGGATCTGCAAGTGCAAATAAGGGAAGGAGGGAAAGTGGGTATGTTGCAGGGAGGACAGTGCAAGTATAATCAATTAGACAAGAAGACCATGGATGTGCAGATACAGTTGCATGCCAGCAAGTGGGATATAACTGCCAGACCACATGGTGGATGGAGTTTCTTGCAAGTTAAGCATGTAGGCCTTCTGAAAGAGGAGGGTCTTACGTTTCTTTCCGAACTGCAGTTGGTATGCCTCCAGTCTGAGCTCCAGAGGCAGGTCATTCCACAACATGGCAGTATCGCCACTGAGACTTTGTCTGCTCCTTTCTTCATCCTGAAAGGTATGACAATATTCTTGAGGATCTAAACATTCTGAGAGGATAGTACTTGTAAATCTAAGCCTTGCTCATACTGGCCTACATTGGTGCAGCCAGTCTGGGTATGTTTTCTTACTGTGGCATGACATGGTGTACTTGCAACCAGGGTAAAGCCAGCTACTGATGCAATTAATTGGTGTGAATTAATTCCTCTAAATATGCCTTTAATTTATGCACAATTTATTTTCCTATGCCAATTTATGCACAATTCAAAACTCTCCTAATGAGGTACATGGATGCCCTCACCACACCATCTTTCATCTTCAACACGCACCTTCTGCTTACACACATGAGATGGAAAGAGACTACAACCTTCGTCCAGGCCACCAACACCATGAACACAAAACACACCGTTGTTTGACCCAAACTACGATTGCTATCCAACCTCCCAGTCCCACCATATTGCCAACCTCCCAACAATCCCTTTCACTTTGCCTAAGCTAACAATTCTGATCTATTCCTGGCACACTTCCTCTGTGCGCTTCCTGTCCCAGGAACAATAACACACAACTCTAAAACGACCCCAGCACTGCATATTTGTTCTTTTTTTTACCCATTTTAATGTATTCAAGGAATTGTGTAACACTTAGTGTTTTGAGTTCTTAAAAGTTCAAATCTTTAACTACACACATTTAACCAAAAACACCCACTACCATTTTTAAAATCGGGTTTACTTTACTGCACCTAGAAATGTTTAAAAACGTTTTAAAGCAACGCTAAGCACTACAATGTGGAAATGTGAAGCAGGTAAAATGTACCACGAGTAGCACAACTGTTTACCCATATGACACTTAAATACAGTTAAATTTCAATACTTATCTTTATCTTAGCATTTTTTTAAAATGAATTTCAGCGATAAAAAATGTTAGAAGAATTGTAATGATTTTTATGTGGATATAAAAAAAATATTTGACTGATTGCCAGGATTATGATGATTTTGGCAGCACAAGCATTTCAGTCAATTTTCTTCTGTGAGATATGTTTTCGCTCAGTTTTGCTATTCACCTGAAAGTGCCCAGTTCTGCGGCAATGACTTGCATGTTTCTACTGATCATGGTGAACCTTTTGGGGTCTTTACAACATGGACCATGCTTTTCTCCCCCTTTGGCAATCCTGTGTACCCCAGAAGGCCTCAAACTCGAACACCTGCTTCCCGACCTTTCTAAGTATTCACTAAAGTCATTATGAACACTTCCGTTCATGTGCATTGGTTTATCCTTTGATAGATAATCTGCTCAGCTTTTTTTCTATTAGAAAACACTGCTAACAACGCCTAGGTGTATTTGATATTTCAGGGGAGGAGACGAGCTTCTAACATTTCAGCGAGGCCTCCAGCAGCTACATGCCTGGATTCAGGGGACGCATTACCCCCAACTCAGCGGCTCTACATCCAAGCTCTGAGCATCCATAAATTCACCTGTGCTTGTTGGTCAGACCATGGCGGTATGTACTGATTGAGATCTGAGGGTAGGCCTTACCAGCTGTTAACAGCTAACCTGTCCCAGGTAATGTCCGAGCGAAGCTTGCCACCAGGTCTTTGTCGTCATTAGCGCCTGGCTACAGCTATTTCCTTTCCGAAAACAGGTTTCAGAGAGCAGAGAGCTATTCTATTTTCATGGTGCAGTGGTTCGTTGGAAGAGGCACAAGGGGACTTGAGGGCAGAAAAATAGAGGAAACAGCCATTTTCAAAAAATCTTTACAAAACTGGCAACGGGGCAGATAGGGATGCTAATACAGAGCCCCTTCTCAGCTCCCTGATTGGCTGGTGGCCTTCCCAGGGTGCTTATAAAGGAAACATTGTTAGCATTATTTTTGATGAGTACATGACTCTTAAGTCCCTAGACCAGTGCAGTTGGGAACCCTTGTTTCTTTCAGCTCTGGAAACTAAATACACTCATGCCCTGGCTTTCACCCCAGCATAGAGGTAGAGCATGGACTGCCCTAATGCCTTGTGTGCAGTTCTCCTTCATTGTCTGATCAATATATTTCAAAGGGCCCAGAATGCCACTGTCACTTTGACGGTAGCCGTGAAAAGGATCATGTTTGTCACGATAGAGCATATTTGCACTGTTTTGCAGTCTCACTATGAGCTCATTTTAAAAAGTGATGTTTGCCAACGAAATGCTAGGTTTGCTCCACACCAACCTAACTGGCATTGAAAGGGGCCCAATGCCGCCCTCTTCTCCATTTAAACTGAAATGTAAGTGCAGTTGGTGATTTGCAGTACAGGCTGCATAGACATCGAATGCATTACCATCAGATTATGATGGCATCTTGAGACTTGTAATCTTTAGGCGTACGTTCAATGCCCTTCAGCTTTAGAAGTTGGCTGTATGGGCACCATTGCCAACCAATGTCTTTCGATATTGTGTGCAGTGCAAGTGCACTCAATCCTTCATCCAGGACTCTGAGGAAAAATATTCGGAGAGTCTGCAGAACATTCAAGCTGGACTGTAAACCGCTGTGAGGAGTGGCCAGAGCAGCGCCCCAAGCTCTTATCCCGCTTTCTGTCTGCAAATGTGAACCAGTACTGTGGGGATTATTGCAAATGGCAGATGGGAACCCCTTCATCTGATCCTGGAGGAACATATCTGTAGCATCCGCCTCTGGATCTGGTCTGAGGTGGCATCATCTTGCCAACTGTGAGCTGAGAAGGTTCCGAAAGAACGTACCCCAAACTCTCGATGGTTTGTTGAGCTCCTTGCTGTACATCACCACCCAGATGTTCTGATCCATAATGTCTCTAGAGAGTGGTGCCTGATTCCTTGGTAGGCTCTAACAGAACCTTTCCCCTGGTTCCTCATTAGTGTTTGATGTAGCTCACTACCAATCGCACACTGCCTTTCGTCAAACATTTCACCGGAAAGTAAGCCCTTAATAGCTCTGGAACATTGATATAGAACTTCAGCACTCTCGTCTCAAGCCTCTGCCTCTAGTCTATCATCCTGAGATAAAGCACATAAATGGGATTATCCTGCGCTTGCTTTAAGCTTCCTCATTCCACTTTGCGACCTCCATGACTGTCTGCACAGCCAGACAAACCGTTCCTGCTACTGTACTTGAGAGCGACATTTGTATATATATCTGCATTTATTTGTACATATATCTGCATTTAAACTCATGATCACATCAAGCCATATTTTTGGCACCCATGTATCTCCAAGGCACGTCTAATGCAGCCTCCCGAGACACTGTCTATCATTTCACCATGCAGTGTCCCCTTGTGATTCAATGGGGACACCTGCATGCTCTGATTGCAAACACTGTGCGACGTAAAAGTCCTTTCAAGCAGAGAGGCATTCAGGTGCTTGCTGTTTCCAGTAGCAGTGGTGGGCCTGAGGATGAGCGTTCACCTGGTGTACCCTCAATCGATTGGGAACCAGCGGTGAACGCCACAATCAAATGGAAAGCAAGATTCGATCTGCTCCACCAATGTGATTATTAACAATAGACACAACTGAGCGTAGTGTATTTTGTTTTTATTTATGCCGGTTTTTTTTCTCGGTTTATAGGTCCTGCCAATGTAAAGGCATGTTAAACAGTATTTCACTGTTTTTTTTAAATATCTAACTGATTTTTTACACTGATTTATTAAGTGGGCCACTCAAACTCCTGCTAAATCCCTGTAACTGGTCCTACTTGTATAAACTCATGTCAAAGAGTATATCACTGACTTTTTCAATATAAATCTTTTTCCACACAGACTTATTGTAAGGAACACTCATGCTATGCTTAACAATATATAAACACATATCTCCTTTACAGTGGATGTGTATACATTTCGTACAGTAGCTGGTCGGGCCATAGCAGTAACTTCATTAACAATTCAGTGGACTTTAAGCTCCCCTTCCCTACTCTTTTACAGTATTTCTTTTACAGACGTTTGGTTTATTACAATCCTGTCTTCAGATACAATACAAAATAAAAGAAAAAAGACAACCACATCCTCTAAAAGAACATCCATATCTTCTAAAAACATCCATATTCTCTAAAAACTCTTTTCAATTCATCATAGTTACAACTGTTTTTGCTAAAAAAAAGCTTTTTCATCATAACATCATTCTAGTACTTTCCAATTCCCTACAGTTCAAGCACCTGCCAACATATCCATATAGGGGAGGGGGACAAAAAAGAAATCCAATCTCATGCTAATGAGGGCTTCATGTCCTATTATACTGCATGTTGTTTTCATAAGCGAAACATTACTATGCAGGGATTTAGTTGCCATATAACGTTTCCCTAGAAATGTAACCAGGGCGAATGTTAGCTGTATATTTTCGCCCGCTAAAAACAATCTCCACCAATCAACTGCCCGTAAGAAGAGTATCTTTCTATGAATTTGCCTATGTAAGAGGTTTGCTTATTGGTTAAGTACAGGCAATACATTGTGAAATGTTTAGGGTCTCTATCGCTTCAACGTTTTGACAAAATCTGCAGAATAGGTTTCCATCACCCTTCATACAGGTCGATATGATTTGCTTTGTAGGTAAAATGTTTAAGCAAAATCTCATGATGCGATTTCTCATTTTTTTGATGCAGAAACTTCATTAGGTATTTAGGTATGACATTGACTGCTCTGGTAGCTATTTCAGGATCTGCATATAATCAATGTTAATTTTTCCTTCCTACTGTCTGAATTCGTTCGTGTTCCCACAATTTCTTTTTCACATAGTTTGGGTTCTCTAATAAGGTTACTTAGTCTATTCCCAAACTGTTTAAAATGGTTAAACGTTGTTCTTTCCAGATATTTAACCGCAGGGAGCTTCTTCCATTTGTTCCATTAAACACAATCAAATACGGAACGGCCTAAGGGGAAGATTGAACATTTTCGGAAAAGGCCCAAAGTTTTCCATACAGTTCTTGCATACAATGACGTTAGGCCCAATTCAAATCTTATCATGACTATTGAAAAGCCAGATCCTTCTCCAAAAGACACCCTCCAGCCCGGTGCAAATCGTGCATGGAGTGAAAAGAAAAACCTCTGCCGCATACGTAATTATGGGAGCCACTTTTGATTTAAAAACGGTTAACAACGGAATGAACGAGAATTTTCCATATTTCTTTGGAAGCAAAGAACCTTGAATTGCAAGGCTCTTCATCTTTCCATGCAATTCTCTGCAACAGAAAGCATCATTCACACTGCAATTTAAATGGGAATCTAGGTATCGTATGGAAGAGACCTTATTCAACCTCTGGCTTCCTAAGTACTATTTATGTGGGTTAGATTTCGATCCCTTAATCGATTTCAAAACAAGAACATCTGTTTTTGAACCATTTATCTCTGGACAGTTTTTATTCATATATTCGTTTAGAGCATTAAAACTACATTGGAGGCCTATGGGAGTCTGGTCGATCGAGACCAGATCATCCGCATAAAGCATCCATGCTAGTTTTTGATCACCCATTGTCGGGGGAAATGACCTAATAGAATTCATATGTTCTGCCAGGTATGACAAAAAAAGTTGAAAAGGGTCTGAGCCAGAAGACAACCTTGCTTCAAGACCTTGAATGTGAGTATTTTCTTAGTCAGAAGGCCCTTTGAATTGAGTTTTATCTGTATGTTAGTGTCTGTGCATAAAGATCTCATCGCCGACCATAGATCGGCCGGCATGCCCCTGATTCGAGCTTTGCCCATGGAAGCTTTCTGTTTATGCTGTCAAATTCCCTTTTTAGTTCTATAAAGGCCAAATAGATATTGGTTTCAGACTTCATAACCCTACCTTTCAAGGCGTTGAGTAGAAAGAGGTTAAGATCAGTTGCTACACCCTTAACAAAGCATGTCTGCCGAGGATCGAATCGTTTGGAATCTTTAATCTAGGTTTGAAAATGGGTCAAAAGCAAGGCTGCATATCATTTCCCCAGTGCATCTATAAGTGCTGTTGGCTGATAATTGCCCGGGTCAGTTCTATCACCTCTTTTAAATATAGGTACTATGATGGCACTTCTCCAAGAATCAGGGACTTCTCCCTGCTGATTTATTACATGACTAAAGTGAATGACCATGAACGGACTATAGATTTCCAGATATTTCTTTATCATATCATCGGTCAGACCGTCCAGTCCCGGGGCCCTGGATGAATTGGCTTTCCTTATCAATCTTTCTAGGTCAAGGTGATCAAATTCAAATGACCAATGTTTTTTTATTCCTATGAAGTCATAATCATTCCCCATTTCAGGTTTAGCATAAAGGTTTCCATAAAATGTTACCCATGCGTCTTCTGTCACAGCGCTGGTCAAAACTGTGGCTTAGAAGTTAACATGGTTATTCATTAGATGCCAAAGGGATCTAGAATCATTTTTCCCCACTGCCTGACACATTGTTTCAGCATGTGCATGTATCATAGCGGCCTTATGCGCCAAAAGCCAATTTTTATATGTTTGCTTTCTTTTGCTAATTAGTTCAAAATTTACTATGTTTGTCACGGCTCGCTCCCTTCGTTCCCGTCCCCGCCACTTGGGGGCATGTTCTGGGGTTTATTCCTTACTGGACATTTCCTTCGAACCCTATGCTACAGTGCTCTGATGAATTGGGAGCGTTTAAACCTGATTTTCCAAGTTACTTCCCTTCCGGATCCATTCCAGGTTTTTGGCAGCCAGCATGCTACTTAAATCAAATGACTATGTTTCCCAGAATGCCTTGGCTCACTGCTTCACCTCCTACTTTCCAGAATGCCTGGCTCACTGCTTCATCTCCTCCCTGGCAGCCAGCATGTTACTCAAATCAAAGGACTACGCTTCCCAGAATGCCTTGGCTCACTGCTTCACCTCTTGCTTCCCAGAATGCCTGGCTCACTGCTTCACCTCTTGCTTCCCAGAATGCCTGGCTCACTGCATCATCTCCTCCCTTGCAGCACAAGGCTGGGAGGAGGATAGGCAACACCTGTGGCTCCAGGTGCAGCAGGCAACACGCCTGGGGGTGTGCTCGTTAAGCAGCTTTAAAAACCTCAGTTTGCTTCAGTCCGGCGCTGGTCATTGTAGCAGTGTTCCTGTTGTGACTAGTCCCTGTTTCCTGTACTTAGTTTCTGTGCCTTGTACCTAGTTCCAGTACCCTGTTCATAGATTTTGAGCCAAGTATCTATTTCCAGTTCCTTGTTCCTAGTTTCTGTGCCTTGTATCTAGTTCCAGTTCCTTGTTCCTAGTTCCATGCCTTGTACCTATTCCTGTTCCTAGCTTTCTGCCCAGTTACTAGTTCCTGTATCTTGTTCCTGTGTCCTGGATTGCAGATTTATGCGCTTATTTGATTTATGCTTTCTGAATTTCCCTTTCTGTCTTTCTCTGTCTGCAGACAGCCTTTCTCTGTACTTTACTAATTGATGCAGCCCAGTTTGCCGGTGTTTTCTGTCCCTTTATGCTGCCCTGGTTACTGAAAAGCATGATGTATTATTATTTACTTTCGTAGAATTAGTTACTGCCTTTTCTCCTTGGATTGGGTGGGAAAGGTTTCCTTTTGTGATATCATTTTCCCTGCTCCTGATCCAATTTATTGAGATTCCACTCCATGTTTTCCATTGCACTTCTACATTCATTTTCCATTGATTATTAGGTGTGGGTTTGTTGTTACAAGTTCTAGAGTGTTCCCCTTTTGTTTTCCTCACGATTTATTATCACAATTCAGACTTGCCTTTTACTAGGGTTTATGTATTTTGTTATCTTTAACCCTTTGCTTTTACAGCCTTCTGGGTCCCTGTTTGATCTACAGGGTTCGTGTAATCACTGACATTCAAGTGGTCTTTCCGGTCCTCGTGAGTACTGTTTATAATTGCCTTATTCAGTATTCTACAGATTGTCAGTTCACAGAATCTGTCCTTGCTTGCCCGCTACGTGGGTTTAGCGCTGTCAGTATCTGTAAGAGCATAGTGGGTAAAGAGTTTGCCGACTTTTCCTTTCAACCATAAGGAGGTCCTAAGTGTTTACCCTACATCCCTTTTCCTAGATTGGTAATACTGTTTTTACCTTATTGACATTCCTGGGTTTACATATATACACAAGACTTGGGTATTATATACACGTTGTTAGATTCAGAGTTGTTCACAGTGCAACTGTGTGCATTTTCCCTTTTGCCATAGTATGCCTTCTTCCTTTCTTAACAGAATGACCAGCCCTTATTCCCGTTTGTATACGGCCAGATTAAGAAAGAAAGGCAGCAAGGCTACTAAAAAATGTGTACATAAAGCTTTGACTACGTTTGCCTGTGATAATCAAATCACTGATCCTGATTTAAATGAACTCCTCGACACAAATGGGTATTTACGTGCAAAATATTTTTCCCACAGCCTGGCCCATCATACATTGCCTGATCCTAGTTCTGTCTTTAATTTTGATTCAGATATGTCCGCACAAGCCTTAGCAGCGGAAAATAAAACACTGTTAGATTTACTAAATACGAGTACATCTGTTGTTGAACCCCATGATTCCGGTTGTGCTTTACCTCAGATTGAACAGTTTCATGATTCAAACATAAAGAATGAAGGGGTTCATTACATAACTTCTGTTTTCAGCCCTCAGTCAACTGCTTACTCCTCTGCACAAGTACTTACTGTAGTCCCTAATGTCAAGAGGTCTGATGTCAGATTACTTAAGGGTAACACAGACCAAGTCGGTAAGCGAGAGTATAGATCGCAAGACCTGCAAGCAGTAAATGACGATGTACAATCAGTACACGTCCAGATGACTAGGGCAGGTTCCAGCCCTGATGTCACCATGCCTTCCCTTGTGCCTACTGATAGGGATGTACAGTTAAGCCTGGGCATGTTAAGAGTTGAACTTGAGGAATTAAGACGAGAATACATCAGTTTACTAGAGGAGAATAAAACTTTACGATTGTTTCTGACTACACCTCAAACTTTATCCGTTGATGAAGTGAATACTGTTCAATCTCTGAGTGAGGAGGTTTTAGTAGGTCATGATACTTGTCAATATGAAAAACCTATTGGGAGTGAGAGTCCTCTTTCTTGCACAGCACTTATTCAGAGCACAGATTCTGACAATTGCTCTACCGTTTGTCAGGAATTGCTGTTAGTAGAAGATTTACAAGTCACTCCTTTGCCTAAGAATTCCTCTGTAGCAGTCAGTCATAATTCAGAGTTTGAACACATACATGCTTCTGTATTCCGAACACAATCCACAATGGATGCGTACACAGAATCAGTCATTACTGTAGGCTTAGGTTCAGCCCTTGATCCAGCTGCTGAGACTGAAGTAAACATTCAAGCTGATGTGGAAAACGATGCTACCTCTGTGTTCACTCCTCCTTCTGCCAAATATTGTCACAATGAACAATCAAAGACAGTACATATTTCTTGTTTTGATGGACTCATTCCACAGTATACTAAAACAAGGACCAGGCAAGCGATTCCTGAACTGTTGATAGATAATCTGCCACCTTCAGAAGTTAAGACAAAGGAATGGACACTTGACGGAATCCTGATTAACAGAGACTTTGGAAATGACTCTATGTCATCCACTAAGGAAAGGTGCGGCATGGGTCCAGCTCAGTCTTTGGTTAATGGTGTCATGGAGTCAACCGCCCTAAAGGTGCTTTCCATTCCTGATTCACAAATATGTCTGTCGACTTCTGGGACTTCAGTCTGTCCTTCTACAACTATTGACTCTTCGACTACCCAGTCCACGGCTCTGCAGTCATCATTGTCAAACGTGTTTTCAATCAATGAACAATTGCTATATCTGCCAGTCACTCAAGAGTCTTCACCATGTACGTGGTCAGAGCCAAAGACCTTGACAAGTTTGTCTTCTGCTAACGAGACGGCTCCAGCTTGCATGCCCTCAGCCTCTGAATTTCCTCTGGCATGCCTGTTTTCAGATACAGTGACTCATCCAGCAGTTTATCCTTCAACCATGAAGCCTCTGGTAGCACATCCTGAGTGCCTGTCTCCGGTCCCAGAGCCTACTGCTAGTTTGGCTTCAGTTCATGAAAGACCTGTATCCTGCTCAGCCTCCCTGCCAATATCGGAGGTGAACCTGTCTGCTCTGTTTGATCATGTTGCAGATTCATCTACTTCAGAGCTACCTCCTAAATCCCAGCCATTTATTACGGATGAACATCCAATCTGCCCATCCTATGCTTCAGGAGGATCACCAGAAGGCCTGCCTTTTACACAAGCTAATTCTCCCAACTGCTTGTCTGTAGAATTAGCACCTCCCGCATATGCTACATCTGAGTCTGAGACTTCTGCCAGCTCTCCCTTCAGAAACATCAAGCCGGCTCACGACTCGGGAGGGCCTTACATGCGAGGCCGCTGGACTTGCCTGGAGTATTACGCGAGAGAAACGGATGCCATCCACCACGGCCCAGTCACCGAACGAGTAGCCGACCAAGATAGCGGGCTGGACGGTCCGCGTTTGGAGTCCGGTTTTGATCAACCGCTTGACAACCCTTTTGTTGCCGGATCCCACATGAGCCTGAGGGAAGGGACGGGCACGGCCCTCCAGCTGCAGCGCCAGTTGGGTGCTAGTAGCCGAAGGAGGGGAAAGTCTGCTGCAGTTCAAGATGTGCCTGTTTTTGCTCCCGCTGCTAGTATGCCTGATGTTCCAAGTACTGTGTCTAACACTCCTATCAGTATGCCAAACGTTCCTGCGGTTGTATCCCACGTGCAACAAGGTGGCTACTTGACTGGCTACATGACTGTCAATGGGAGTGCCAGCCTCGTACAACCCATTGGATCTCCAGACCTCCAAGGCATGGAACTTATGCAGGCGAATCTTTTTCACTTTCAACCACAAACTTTTACCCAGATGGATGACAGAGTATCCGAACCTCTACCTCAGCCGCCAGCTTCCTCTTCCGAACATAAACATTTCCTGAAACCTGCTGTTTCCTCACCTCCTGTGTGTCCACTCTCGGCAGTGAGGCTAACAGAACTTCTACCGTTGTCTAAGGCATGTAGCACCAGCCTGCCTCTCTCCCCAAAGATGTATGCATATCCTCTTCCAGTGACTAAGCTTCCCGGACCTTCCGACTCTGCTTCGGGTCCTGCCAGTCCTTCATGCCTTTCTTCAACCCATGAGTCCTTTCCTTACCGAAAACCTGCCTATGACTCTTATAGACTGCAGCCTGATTCTATTCATTCCAGTCCTTCTGCTTCTGCCCGTGGATCATTGTTTTCGTCTGTGCCACCTCCGAAGACGAAGCGCTCCAGTCATGGAAGGAAGATGTTTTGTGCGAGTGACGGCCGCCTGGAGTCGGCCGTGGAAGGGGGTATAGTGTCACGGCTCGCTCCCTTCGTTCCCGTCCCCGCCACTTGGGGGCATGTTCTGGGGTTTATTCCTTACTGGACATTTCCTTCGAACCCTATGCTACAGTGCTCTGATGAATTGGGAGCGTTTAAACCTGATTTTCCAAGTTACTTCCCTTCCGGATCCATTCCAGGTTTTTGGCAGCCAGCATGCTACTTAAATCAAATGACTATGTTTCCCAGAATGCCTTGGCTCACTGCTTCACCTCCTACTTTCCAGAATGCCTGGCTCACTGCTTCATCTCCTCCCTGGCAGCCAGCATGTTACTCAAATCAAAGGACTACGCTTCCCAGAATGCCTTGGCTCACTGCTTCACCTCTTGCTTCCCAGAATGCCTGGCTCACTGCTTCACCTCTTGCTTCCCAGAATGCCTGGCTCACTGCATCATCTCCTCCCTTGCAGCACAAGGCTGGGAGGAGGATAGGCAACACCTGTGGCTCCAGGTGCAGCAGGCAACACGCCTGGGGGTGTGCTCGTTAAGCAGCTTTAAAAACCTCAGTTTGCTTCAGTCCGGCGCTGGTCATTGTAGCAGTGTTCCTGTTGTGACTAGTCCCTGTTTCCTGTACTTAGTTTCTGTGCCTTGTACCTAGTTCCAGTACCCTGTTCATAGATTTTGAGCCAAGTATCTATTTCCAGTTCCTTGTTCCTAGTTTCTGTGCCTTGTATCTAGTTCCAGTTCCTTGTTCCTAGTTCCATGCCTTGTACCTATTCCTGTTCCTAGCTTTCTGCCCAGTTACTAGTTCCTGTATCTTGTTCCTGTGTCCTGGATTGCAGATTTATGCGCTTATTTGATTTATGCTTTCTGAATTTCCCTTTCTGTCTTTCTCTGTCTGCAGACAGCCTTTCTCTGTACTTTACTAATTGATGCAGCCCAGTTTGCCGGTGTTTTCTGTCCCTTTATGCTGCCCTGGTTACTGAAAAGCATGATGTATTATTATTTACTTTCGTAGAATTAGTTACTGCCTTTTCTCCTTGGATTGGGTGGGAAAGGTTTCCTTTTGTGATATCATTTTCCCTGCTCCTGATCCAATTTATTGAGATTCCACTCCATGTTTTCCATTGCACTTCTACATTCATTTTCCATTGATTATTAGGTGTGGGTTTGTTGTTACAAGTTCTAGAGTGTTCCCCTTTTGTTTTCCTCACGATTTATTATCACAATTCAGACTTGCCTTTTACTAGGGTTTATGTATTTTGTTATCTTTAACCCTTTGCTTTTACAGCCTTCTGGGTCCCTGTTTGATCTACAGGGTTCGTGTAATCACTGACATTCAAGTGGTCTTTCCGGTCCTCGTGAGTACTGTTTATAATTGCCTTATTCAGTATTCTACAGATTGTCAGTTCACAGAATCTGTCCTTGCTTGCCCGCTACGTGGGTTTAGCGCTGTCAGTATCTGTAAGAGCATAGTGGGTAAAGAGTTTGCCGACTTTTCCTTTCAACCATAAGGAGGTCCTAAGTGTTTACCCTACATCCCTTTTCCTAGATTGGTAATACTGTTTTTACCTTATTGACATTCCTGGGTTTACATATATACACAAGACTTGGGTATTATATACACGTTGTTAGATTCAGAGTTGTTCACAGTGCAACTGTGTGCATTTTCCCTTTTGCCATAGTATGCCTTCTTCCTTTCTTAACAATGTTATAAGATTGTTTAAATTTACGGAGATCCCTTTGTAGTTGTTTTTTTTCTACCATGATCTGCTTATCATATGTGTGGTTTGGGAGCCTTGCTAGGTCTGACCATGAATTCTTGTAAAAGTGGAATATAATTTATATCTTTTGGATTATTTTGAATTTTCTTATTAAATCTGGTCGTTAGCCTGTTTGTGTCTGCCGCCTCCACACGAGGACGTTTTCTGGCTTCTAAAATGCTTACTTTTGTTGGCTATACCCTGCTATTTTCTTTGATACCCAAGACCATGATATTTTTATCAATTCATGATCGCTGTTCCTTTTAGGTAATATTTTGAGCGATTTAACCTTAATCTGCATATTTCCTGACACAAAAATGTAGTGTAGTACTCTAGATGTTAATCCATTAGAACAAGTTGGTCTCACTGGAATATCACCAGGAGTCTAACCATTCAAAAAGTACAGTTCTCTCATGAGCATTGCATCCCACCACTGCTTCAATCTTTTTTGTTCATAGCCTATAGGGTCGTTCAAATCATCTGTTATTTTGCCAGTCTTATCAATGCAGCCCATATTCAAATCGCCACAGATGATTATAAATACGTTGTTAAATTGTAAGGAAAAGAAATCAACAACCTTCATTATTGAATCAATCAACAGGTCAGTAGTGATGCATTTATGATGTTCAAAAGGAGTAACCAGTTAGCGTCTTTCCTTTCCTCATCATTCATCCTGCAAAACAATAATTGTTTAAACGGATTTACATTTCTGGTTTCTATTACAGTGAGGATCAGGCTGTTCTTTATCAGAGTCATAAGACCTGCTGAGGGCCGACCCTTGTCTCCCTTATATGCTGGGTTCAAATAGGTACTGTACCCATCAAGTACTAGTGATTCTTGAAGCCACGTCTCTTGAAGGCATAATATGTCAAATTCTCCCACAAAAATGTCTGTTTCGTCAATCAGACGACGATATCCCCTGGTGTTCCAAGATCCAATGCTCCACTTGTCGTCACTTCTATCCTTTATTTGTTATTTCTGCTGAAGAGGTTTATAGAAATGCATCGTTGGGAGGGTGTAAGCTGTATGCGGTTTCTGATTAATTACTGATACATCAGTCACTGTCTGAGGCTGTTGGTTAACAGCAGTGAAGGTAATTTTAAGGGAAGTATTGATATTTTGGTGACCAGTCTTCAGAGGCAATGACGCAGACAGGTTGTCTAAATTCAAGTGGTTTGATTTCCCTTGCGCATCGTGTCTCCCGAGAATTCTAAGCGGGGTGCTCTGTGATGAATATTTCTTTTCACCAATTTCCCCGGGTGGTTTTAGTCTCAATAGTAGCCCTTAAAACGTTCCCAGGGGCTATGTGTCTAGATTGTGGCCCTCTAAGTAGGACAACGCTTTTGGTGTTGCCCCCATTCCAGAAAAGAATCATCATGCAATTTCTCACAGATTTCCCGCAGATATTTATCAAAGTTTTTGATTAATTTTTATTTTCAATTATCGAGCGTTCCGAGAGATCAAATCCCAAAAGTAGTAAAGAATTGTCTGCCTCCATCAGATTTATATTATATCAGAAGTTAGATATACAATCAGTCTGTCCCCATGGAGTTTAGATACAAATTCAATGATCTTAATGTCCTCTGGAGATAAAAATCTGAGTTTTGGTATGTGATGGAACAATTGGAGGACATGACAGCGGTTTAAAATTAAACCATCTTTAGCTGACTTCCAAACGGGTGGAGGGCAGATTTAGCTCTTCTCTGGGGAACATTGCAGTGTGTCTTGTAGAGCAATGACCTTGAAGCTTTCTGTCCCCTGCCAGTACCCGTACGGATATCTGCCTTTTATTCAGACATTTAGAATTCCGGTATTCAAGAACTTCATCTATGTCAGTTGGATCAGTCTGTCTGTTCTGAACCAGCCTGCGTCTCTCTTCCAGCGTAGGAAAGGGAGGAGTACACTGATCCAGAACAACCAGTACAATCCCCTGGTTGAGCCTCGTTCATAGTCAAATTGGTCGGCCTCTCTGATTCCAGAGATTGAATTTCCTATGTTCTGTTCCCTACCGTATAGGTAGACAGATTTACGAGCTTCTTAATGGTTGACTGGTCATTGTAGATTTCCAAAGATCTGGATGTGGTGTTTATGGTATCATTGTTCCTGACCCATTTATCTGGCACTCGACCCCATCCTGGTTGGATCTTAAATTTGGAAAAGCCCTTTTTTTGGCAAAATCAAGGGGGCTGACAGATTCCGTATAAACGATTTAGCGACGAGTGGATTTCAATTTTGGGGGGTCTCAATGTTTTTTGTTTTTTTCGCTTGTGCACGTTGCTTTTCAGCGAAGGAACACAGGGAGGTTGAGGGAAAAGAACGAGTCACAAGCAAACCCTCACATGAAGGGCGGAACCCTTGTCAGACAACAAAAAAGGCTTGTGACTCAAAAGTATACCGCTGTCTTAGCAGAACAGGACAAGGCCAACCTTCATCCTCAATTCACAGGAATTCCATCAAAGATAGACAGCAACAAAAATTGAAGGGTCTAAAATGTATTGCATATTTTAATTAATATTCAAACTCAAAAGCATTATATAGATTTAATGCATAAACAAATGAATTACCCTCTCGTGGAATTAATCAAAGGATAATGGAAATCTGATAAAACAAGATTAAACACACACATTGGATAGAACATCACTGTATTGGGCCACAGTAGCGAAATTCCACAAATGGGTCCCAAAAAACAAGGCTCTAGATGGTTCACAAGCCTATACAGTATAATCATACAACAACAGTAGTTAGTTGATTATTATCCCACTCATTAAAATCCGTACCACTCATACACATTCATGAAATGTTACTCATTCATTCACACAAAATAGATTTCAACAATGGTTAAAACAAGCCCAACATGTTTCTTTCCTAACAAGGGTTTACTCCGTGGAAATTCATCAGGGGCAGATCCAGTAACTAAACAACAACAGGAATCCCTCTCAGTATGAAGGACTATAAGATTATTGGTGACCGAAATTCAGTCTACTCTATAACCCCAGTCATGCGTCCTATAGGGTAAGTGTAAGAAAAAGCACAAAACAAGCCCGTTCATAATGGCAAGTCGTTAGCGGAAAGGTGTATAAAACGCTTACTGGCTGTTCATACCAAAAAGTTATTATAAGTGGCGCCTCATTCAATTATGTTAGGTAAATCCGCATTGAAGACCTTGGGCCTCATTACGACCCTGGCGGAAATCGGAAAACGATGGCGGAAATGCAATACCGCCATCGAATAGCGCTCGGTGCGACTATGACCCGTCACCGCAAAGTACGAAGCCATTAGCGACACCGTAGTGAACGCCAACGCTAACTGCACCAAGTACGCGCGCGCGCGCCATGCCAAACCGTAAATACCACCATGGCGCAAGGGTACGCGAATTCCGACCCTAGCGGACATGTACCTAACGCCATCAAGCATGGCGGAATGTACCATTCCGCCATGGTGAGAAGTACGGCATCGCGAATCAACCGTAAACGGCCCCACTGAGTGCCTGTACACCGCTCCCTGCCCACAAAGTACAACTCCCCGTAGGTGCAATGAAGTCACAATGCAACCAGTGAAATGTACAAGTCACCCATGCATGCCAACGAACAAAAGAATCACAAGAGGGGCCAATGGGAGCTGCAGGGCACAGATGGCACGAATACAGAAGCCAATCCAATGGACATGACCACAGTCCCCCCCCCCCCCGAAACGCACGCAAACACAGGCACCTGTGACCAGCAATATTCCGAAAATCACATCATTCCACCAGTCCACCTGGCTGACCGGCATCTGTTACACAAAACCCAATCCCCCGCCCCTGAGCATGACAACATTCAAACAGTCATATTGGCAGCCCCCATCCCTGACCTCACTGGGCTTCGTAGGCAAACGCGCCCAGTACAGTACCACGCAACTAAACTCCGAAGCTGGAACCCAATGCAGATCTCCTATCAATACATCGCTCCCCAAATAGGAATATGCCACATCACTTGCAAAGAAGAACGCTACACGGGCCAAATCAGAATAGAAATTTAATGCACAACAAAATCACCAAGCCCATACAGCCATTAGGCCATGAACTCCAAAACACATTTCACCATTGTGGGCTGCATCCGCAAGAAATGACCAGCCACTACTTGTGTGACGCCCTGTTCCATCATGGTACACAGAGCCACATTCACGTACGAAAAGGCAACATAGAAGCGCACAGAACCGCAGGGCCGTCCCAATGGGGAGGCACTAGTCCAGCTGAAAGGCCGAAATGTTGCTCCGAGCCACTAGTACTGCGTAAGGGCATGTGGCCCATTGGCGATCGTCCCATAAGATCGTAATGCTGCTCCACTGATTAACACGAAGCAGCAGGTGTCGGGAGTAAAAGCCATCTGCAGGAGTGGCATACAGATGGCAGTGGCAAAAGGGGAGGAGATACCTGTCAACCAAAAGAAAAGAAAAAAAACAGAATGGCCATCAGAACTACATTCGAACAACTCACTTCAATGATCACACTACATCCACAGCCATATGCATGCTAGCCCACTCCAAAGGATCATCACCACCCCAAAACCACTTGCGACTCATAACCATCTATATCGAGGTGTAAACACCATCACAAACGAGTGTACCTGTGCATGCGTCTGTCAAAACAGAATCCATCAGATGGGATTGGTAACGTGCATGGACACAAGTGTCTGAGGGCGCGTCGAGACAGGGAGGGCTCAACAAGGCCAGATAGACGATGGTCCCACTATGGCAGCCCTGCATCACATAGCGCAGGGGAGGCGGATAGATTCCAAGAAGCCCTGTACATGGCAAACTCCGTATCAAATCACCTGCCCATGCATCCATTCATCATTCCCTCATCCCGGTATGAAAACGCCTGAATATTTACTCACATAACATTAGAAATATCCATTGAGTCTGTGCGTTATGCAGCCTGCAAAATCCACAGTGCCCCAGCCCGTAATTCCAGTGTTGTGAAGTAACATGTATTTGGGAACGTCCGGCCTCATCGCCCACGTCGCTATTGCGCATCCCAAACCATTCATATCAATCATTGCATCCTCGCCATGGCCCCTGTCTCAAGGACATTGAACAATAGAACGTTATATTTGCAGTCAGACCTGTGGGCATCTCCTCGCCGCTAGCTGAAAACCGAAAGCGCCGCCCTTCGAATTCCTCATTTGCAACATCACGTCGAAAAGGCATCTGTGGCCGTTTGAAATCACTAATTAATCCATGTAGTGCGGCTGTGTGTGGAAATGGCAACTGCCTTCACCCACAAATGGGACGCCCCGCCCGTCGTTGCAACTCGGTACAGTGATGCATGAGGGCCCACCGTTACTCGAGTACTACGTTCCACTGACCCTTCACAAGTCTGTTCGCGACTGCACAGATAGTATGTGAAACAATGGGACCACAGCAGAATGAACATATCAACCAATGTTACACGGCCATCGGGTACAAATACATGATTGCAATAGCAAGATGCCATTCCTCGAATTGCAGCGTTGTGTGCGGGACGTGCTCGGCCAAAGGGGAGAGCAGTTTGCACAGGTGGAATGAATCACCACAGGTGGAGGCCATACAGCCTGAAAACACATAAATTGCACACCCAGTCTCCTCCCACAACCACACCCACTCCGAAATGCTACCGGCAGGACTCGCGATGTTGGCCCTGGGGGACCTGATAGCACTGCAAGTACTCCAACTCCAAGAAGAAGACGAACACCAACTACAACCGGCCGCACGGAGGAGACGCAGGAGGAGGAGGAGGGCAAGGCAGGGCCAGCAAGGGCCGCCAGCACAGCCACTACCACCACGCAGGCAGCCCGCAATCCCACGCCTCCGAGCACATCCGTTCAACCTCACTGATGAGCAGATCCACACCCTCTACCGTCTGGACCGGGACACCATAGCCGCCATTGTGGACATGACACAGGCTGACCTTGTCAGCATGATAGATAGCCCAACCGCCATCCCACCCCTACTGAAGGTGGTGTCTGTACTCCACTTCCTGGCCACAGGCACCTACCAGCACACAGTCGGACAGTTGCATGGCATTTCTCAGCCACTGTTCTCACGGACACTATTGCAAGTGCTCGATGCCCTCCTGCAGCACGCAGACGACTACATCTCTCTACCACGCTCGGAGCAGGAAATTACGAACACAAAAGTGGGATTCCATGCACTTGCCGGCATACCGGGTTGCATTGGTGCCATCGACTGCACCCATGTGGAATTGGTCGTCCCACATGCCATGGAGGCCCAGTACCGCAACCGAAAACAATTTCATTCCCTGAATGTACAAATGGTGTGTGACTCCAACAGGATCATTACACATTGTTGTGCCAGATTCCCTGGATCAACCCATGATTCTATGGTCTTGAGGAACTCTACTATACCACGCTACATGGAGCGACACGCAGGGAACAGATCCTGGCTACTCGGTGAGTCTCATTTCATGCATGATGATGTGGGGTATGTGATGCGGCAATGACCTGGCAGGAAGGGGGGGGGGTGTGCGTACGTAGCAATGGCATTCCACATCATACGTTTCTCGTCCACATACAGGTGATGCTGGGTATCCACTGAAGAGATGGCTCCTCACACCAGTCCGGAACCCACGGGACCAGCATGAGGAGGACTACAACCATGCCCACTCACGTACCCGTGTAGTCATTGAACAGGCATTCGGCCTACTGAAGACTCGTTTCCGCTGCCTCAGCAGGTCTGGCGGGGCACTCCTGTACCGCCATGAGAAGGTTGCAAAGATGGTCATGGCATGTGTCATGCTCCACAACATGTGCGTACGTAGAAATGTGCCCATGCCCCCTGACGCAGAACTGCAAGCACCTGATGATGGTCATGATGAGGGTGGGGATGTGGCAGCACCTCAAGGAGTCTGCGAGGCACCGGAGGGCCGTGACATTCGTCAGCATCTCATTGATGCATGCTTCTAGCACTCACGCCTGGTGGCTGATACATGGACACGGGACTCGTGGCACTGTGTGTGTCTGGTACATGCACAATATGGACTGTACGCCTATGATGGCCTAGTACACAAAGATCATTGTCCACACATCTCATTGGTTGATCGTGCACTGTTTATGGCATATGTGATATCATGTTGAACACCCTATCGACCCGCCACCCAAGTGAGCCCAACACACCCCCTCCACCCTCCTACCTCCCCCCCGAACACCAGTGTCCAAAGATGCTCATTGTCAGTGGGCTGTCGCTATTGCAAGCCCCCTCTGCGGGTATCAGGGGCACCCCTGCCTGTGGAGCGCAGGTTCCTCCCAGATCTACGTTGGGGGCTGCCCTGGACGGAACTTGCAACGGATGATGTCTCTGCCTGCTCACGTCCATGCATGTCCCTAAGGGTTTGCGAGAGCTCAGTGAGCACACGGCGCACTGCGGCAAGTTCGGCACATACGTCTTTGGTCGTCGCATGCAGTTCCCCCCTCAGGCTCTCGGTGCTTCTCTCCATTTGGACTCTCAGGCTCTCGGTGCTACTCTCCATTTGGACTCTCAGGCTCTCGGTGCTACTCTCCATTTGGACTCTCAGGCTCTCGGTGCTACTCTCCATTTGTGCCCTTAGTGTCTCTGTACTTCTCTCCATTTCTGCCCTAAGTGTCTCAGTTGATGTTTCTATGTCTGCCTTAGTGCCCCCACATTCATCGGCATGGTCCTTGAGGAGCGTGGCCAGTTGCTGCTGTTGCACGATTAACTGGTCGAGGGACTGTTGCCTCTGCTGGGCCATGGCCATTTGCGGGGGTGTCACAGAGGGGCTGTTGACCTCATGTTGCCTTGCCACAGGGCTTGTGGGGGATGGCCAGTCGTCGTCTTGTGGGTGCCCCTGCGTGGTATCCTCATGTTGTACGGGATGGGACAGACAGGGGGATTGGGACAGGTCATGGATGGATCTGACTTCGACATCCCCGTCTTCTGTGTCGGAGCATGCTGCCATCAATGGGGTGTCACCTATGGTGCTGCTGCCACCAGAGGCAGTGCCTTCTGTGGCATCCGTTGGGGGGACCTGTGGTGGTGGTGGTGTGGGCATGCTGGCTGCTGGGGTGCCTGTTGATGTTCCCTCCTCTGTGCTGCCACCTGATTTGTGCTGCTGCCGTGTCTTGATGCGTGCAGCTGAGGTGGAGGGTCTTTGGCCGTTGGTCTTGGCCCTCTTTGCAGGTGTGCTGGTAGGGGTGTCCTGATGCTCGTCGTTTGGATCGGACCCTGTGGTGGAGTAAAGGAGGGCGAGGGTTATTGATGGGTCTGTGGGAATTGGAATGGCATTGTATCACATGCATTGGGGTGGTACCTGAGGGTGATTTGGGTCGGGGCCTTGGAGGTGCTTTCATTTGTGTGTGGAGTGAGGGTGCAGTTGTTTGGCAGCCTGCAGTTAGGGTGTGCCTGCTGCACGTGTAGTGCGTGTTTTAGGGGTTTTTAATTATTTATGTATTTATTGTGAGTTTTAAAGTGCGCTATCAGGCCGATGTGTGTGGACGTTCTCCTGGACATGTGTTTCTGTTGCACTATGTGGACACATGGTACTTCACATGATTGGACATTGTGGATTTAGCATTGTTTTATCTGGCCCACCTACCTGAATCTTCGGATGTCTGCACTCCTTTCTCCATCCCTCCGACTCCCTCTATGCTCTCCATTCCGATGGTGGAGGCACAGATTTCTTCCCAGGGGGTCAACTTGCTGGGTGATTCAGGACCTCCCCCGGTGGCTGTGGCAATGTTGCGGTTGGCAGAGAGTATGCTGCGGACGCGTATCCGCAGGTCGTCCCATCGCTTTCTGCATTGCTGTGGGTTGTGGGGTGCGGTCCCCACCGCACTTACCCGCTGTGCCACCAGAGCCCATATGGCCTTCTTGTTCGCAAGTGCCGTCCTGGTCATTTGCGTGGAGAAGACGACGGCAGCATTCTCCTGGAGGGTCTCTGTTAGCACGGTGAGTTCCTCACGGGAGAAGTGGACCTGCCGCTTGCGGTCGCACGCTTTCTTCGCTACTTTTCCCATTTTTCTTGGTTTCGCTAGGGTGGATGACGGGTTGGGGTGTGTCTCAGGGTAGTGTTTTTAGTGGTTGTGTGGTTTTTGTGGTTTTATAGGTGTACGGCGGGATGTTTCCCGTTCCGGGCCCATGTTTTTACTTCCGTTTCCGTATATTTACGGTCACCGTACTTTCCGGTAGGCGCACACTGCGGTGTCCGCTGTGATGGGTGGCGGTATTGCACCTAGGGCGCCGTACGGCGGCGGTGTGGGCCGTTTTGGGGTCATTTCCGCCATCGCGGACTTTGCACTTCCGCCATGCCGTGGTGCTCGTGCCCGATGGGTCGGAATGGGCCGCACTTTGCTCCTTCGTGCAATGGCGGAAACGCTATTTACGCTGTGGCGGTCCGGTCAGTCACTTTCCGCCAGGGTCGTAATGAGGGCCCTTGTCTTTCAGTTATACCTGTAACTGTATGCTTGGTTCCAGGTTCCATCTCCCGCATCATTTACCTCTAGCTATCGTGGCAGGCTAATGGAAGGGGTTGCGCGGGATGTTAGATGCGTCTGTGACTTACATTTTAGTGGAGAAATCAGTGCCTCTTCCAATGGTGGATCACCAACTCTCCGTGTTCAGCAGTGGTAGGTCATTAATCTACGTGGCTCATCGTCATCATGAGTGTTTACCACCGTCAGGAGTGTAAAATGTTCCAGTTCTAGGGGAAATGTCGGGACAGTCAGTTATGTTGAGAGACTGAGAAATGGGCGCCATAAATAAAAATATAGCGATACTGTGGCGTACAGTATAACAGCTTCATCAATTCCAGTGTCTTACCCGATTTGTGATGGTTGTGCTGTCCTGGATATCGATCTGGGTCACCGACTCGTGTATATTGCATCCATGCCGTGTGTAGCACGTGACGGGGCGATGAGATGCCTCTGCTTCAATCTTTCATTAAGAGTTAGTCACTTAACCGAGTCTGTGATGAAAAACAGGAATCGGTGTCACCCCAAATCGGATGCAGTTGGTGTTGTATCGAGCGTGTTAACAGTGCCTTGCGTAAAAGTAAACGGTGAAATGATTAATACATAAGTGCGAGTGAGGATTAAGGTTAGACATAGAGGGACGAGTGTCCATTACGGTAGCATAAACCACACACCATGTGTCTAAAAAAGTCCCCCTAACGCAATTACGTACACTATCTCAGTGCCGCTGCGAGTGGTGCAAAAATGGAGGAAAGTGTTCCGTATCTAGCCTCATCCGGGGCAGTGAGTGACAACCAAACACCGTTTGAAAACCTACTCCGTACATAGTGATTCCACATCCCCCATACAGTTCGACAGAGTTACGAACGTGTTAAACATTAAGTTCTGGGTCCTCGTTCGAGAGCTGACCTGTTTTAGCTGTCTCCGGTTTCCAGCCTTAAGTAGTTCAGCTGTTTGCGCAGTCTCACTCTGCAGTTGTCTTCTCGATCCAACCCCACGTTCGTTCCAGTAGATGGGGATGTCTCTTATTTAAGCAATATCAGGTGACTGGCTAACTGCCAATCAGCACGGATCCCGTACGTTCCTAGGTATACATGGGGGTCACGTGAACGTATGATGTAATATGACGAGAGCTGTCATCGTTACCGTGGGTATTAACCCTTCATGTTCGTGCATCACCCAGTTGGCTGTCAGAAAAGCATGTTCCATTTCCTGAACACGACTCCCAGAGGAAGCTAAAGTGTTCATAACACGTACCGCGGGCTGTAAGTGGAGCATGTTCCAGAATCCAAGAGGAACGGAGGTAATGGAATTCACGATGTACAAATCTTAAATCAATATTGCTATCTTGAGCTCATCTATTGCACTGGCATGTTAAAATGAATGGCGATCCCTTATCCAGCTATTCACAGATATCATCAAAATGGTTCACAGTGGAGCTTCAGATGCGAACTACAGTACCCAGTCGAGCCTTTCATTCAGCCCTGCTGTCATACTTTTGGTTAAGAAGATGAATTCTCGCTCTTTTTTTGGAGAGGGCAATCCTATCCCGATTGGCATCGTTGCTAGGCTTTAGTTTGTAGATTATGGACCACAATAGGTTCCGTGTCTGGTGTATGCTCTCTATCCAGTGGTCTACCAAAGGAGCATTTTTGGTACGGTTCTTCAAGTAGCTGCGATGTTCGCCTATGCGTACCTTCACTTTCGTTTCAGTTTTGCCTCTATATAGTTTATTGCATGGGCACCATATTGCATAGATTCCCCAGCTGGTGTTGCAGTTGGTCAGTGTTCTTTGTAACCACAGGGTTTTTAAACCGATGTCTATGGATTAGCTCTTTTTTGTGAAAGCACAACATTGGCAGGAACCACACAGGAAATGACTGGTAGCTGCCTGAAGGCCCCAAAGTTGTGTTAACTTGGGGGGGGGGGGGGCTGTAGGTCTTAGTGACACATCGTTTCTGGTTATTTGTTGCTTAAGGTTTCGACTCCTTTTGAACGCTATGATTGGTCTCGAAATCGGGTTCAGACCTTTCTCCAGGATATTCCAATGTCTCCCGATCATTTTTTTGATCGTGTTTGACATCTGACTGTAGGTGTTGACAAATACCAGACGGTCCTGTCCTGTTTTGTCTGATCTCTGCTGTTTGAACTGAAGGAGCGATTCTCTGTTGTTGTTTTCGGCTCTCTTCCGGGCAGTGTTCACTATTTTGTTTGGGTAACCTTGCTTAAATAAGCAGGTTTGCATATAATTGGCTTCCTTTCTGAAGTCAACTCTTGAGCTGTTTCTCTTCAGCCTAAGGAACTGTCCCAGAGGTAAGTTATCACGTACGTGTTTTGGATGGAAGCTACCATGGTGTAACACTGAGTTCTTATTGGTCGGTTTGTTATATGGTTTTACAAACAGTTCTTTAGTATTGTCATCTGACATGATCGTGATGTCCAAAAAATCAATCGTCTGTTTATTATAGGAGAAAGTGAATTTCAAAAAAGTGTTCTGTTGATTAATACAACCTAGGAACTCCTCTAGTTGTCCGGTGGTGCCCTTCCAAATGACAAAAATGTCATCAATGTAACAACGCCACATCCTGATGTTTCCCAGAAGGGGTTGGAGTTGGTCATAATTGTGCTGGTTTAAAAAAATTCCATATAAAGGTTGGCTACACTCGCCGCTAGCGTAGCACCCATGGCTGTTCCCTGAATTTGTTTATAAAAGGTGCCGTTAAAGTGAAAATAATTTTCAGTCAAGGCCATCTCAGCACACCAGAGGATGAATGAGATGGGAGTCTTGACGACAGCGTGGTCTTTTAGAAGTTTTTCCTCGGGCATCTCTAATGAGGCCTGTTGCGGTATGTTGGTATAGAGCGCCACCACATCCAAGCTCAAAAGTACTTCGATTTGTGAATCAAAGGGCATCCCTTCTACTTCCACAATAATCTGTGTCGTGTCCTGAACATATGAAGCCATTTTTTTCACATTCCTTTTCACCCTTGATTCCAATTTTCCTTTTTTTCCTCTTTTGGAGAATCGGGATTGGGGTAGACGATAATGATGTTTGAGTCCTTGTTCAGTCGCACTTTTTGAGAGGAAGTCTCCACAGCCCTTCTCGTTTCTTCCACCTGTAGCTGGTTAGGTTGAATGTTATCCTTAGGGAGGATTTGTCTATTGAAGACATTAATGTTATTCCTAGTCATAGACTCTAGCATTGGAGTCTCAGTTTGTTCAGTATGGGTCCTACCACTTATGGGGGGCTGGAACAAATTTTCGCACTGTTTTTCCTTTATTTCTTTTTTTAAAAACTTTATTTATTTGACTTGACAACGCACAGACAAAACACACACAGCGTGTCAACAAATTACACCTCTACACAATGTGTACTTTACAGCGTAGCGCTGGCATTTCGTTTACATTAAGAGGAACGGGCCCAGGTGATGTCACAGTTACAGGATAGAGAGTCCCAATTCACATGATGCCACCAGTGGGGGGGACAGGGCGGGGGTCGAGGATGCAGTATCTGAGTTCGAGGTCATGGTAGACATATAACTATGGAACTTCCGCCAAATGTCCCTCGGTCTCGAGTGAGGATGTTGCAATACACCCCAGGCCTCCTCAGTATAGTGCACCCATGTGACTAGGCCGAAGCCAGTTCATCAAGATGCAGCGTACAGCAAGTACCATACAGAGTCCAGCTAGCTTCCTTGAATCGCGTCCCAGCTGGGGAAAGTCATGGAAAAGGCATTGCACTGGGGATGGGTCTATAGTATGGTCCAGTATGGCAGACAGTGTGGAGCATATTTCGGTCCAAAATTGCGACAATCGTGGGCAGGACCAGATCATATGAATGTAGGGAGCTTAGTCAGCGCCACATCTGGGGCAGCTGGAAGGGAGCTCCCTGAACATATGGTGTAGTCTGCCTGGAGTGTGATGAAATCTGTGCAACACCTTACATTGTATTAATTTAACCGAGAATAATAGGATACGTTGTGAGTGCGGGCGCACATTCGGGACCAGCGTTCATAAGTAATCTCAACTCTGAGATCCTCTTCCCACCTATGTCTCAGTTTAGTGAAGGAGGGGACAGCTCTAGTCTGCAGTAGAGTGTAAAGCCTTGATACTTTCCCTGTGAATGAGTCGAAGGAGCACAGCTCCACAATTATAGGCTCATCAGGTGGCGTTGTAGGGAAGGTGGGATATCTGGCTTTGAGATTTTTCCAGAGAGAGGAGTATTGCAGCCATGTTGAAGGTTTCCGCTTGAGGGGGAGTGGAAGGTCTGGCCACTCAAGAAAGTTGCCCTGTTCATAGACATCTCGGAGAGCCAAGAAGCCTGCGTCTGCCAAAGAAATACAATGGATTGTGGGATGTGTGGGATGTTGGGTAAGAAGTTCCAGAGTAGGAGGTCACTGTGGAAGGGGTGTGGCGTGTCCACCAGTTTCCAGATCTTAGTGAGAGCCAAGGATGTACTAGAAACCGGGTTCACTGAGTCAGGGTCGGCCGGGATGGGTTTGAGAATAAGGCAACCAATTACACGATTGCTAACCGTTAGTTTCTCCAACCATACATGAGGGGGGGGGGAGTCTGAGGTGTTGAACCAGTATGAAGCAAATTGGGACTGGGCAAACAACCAATACCTGGTGAAGTCAGGGGCGCCAAACCTGCCTAACTCCATAGGAGTGGTAAGTGTAGCTAATTTGATTCGGACTGCGCCAGAATGCCATAGGAAGGTGTTCGTTATATGGCGCAGCGACCGGAAGAAGTCATCACCTGGCCAAAGAGGGAGATTAGTGAAACGGTAAAGGAGTTGGGGCAGTACCATCATTTTAAGTATTCCTATCTGACCTGCTAAGGAAATAGAAAGTTTAGCCCAGCTAGCAGTTTTGATGGCCAGATTCGTGAGGTAATTCCGGTAATTGTCCTCTCGGAGCTTCACTATGTGACGAGAAACCACTACCCCCAGGTAAGTGATGCTGGATTGGGACCATGTGAATACCCCTAGGTTAGAAGGGGGTTGCGTGCAGTCTGTAAGTGGAAATAACACAGATTTAGAGCAGTTTACCCTCAGACCGGATATGTGTCAGAACCGGACTACAACCTCCAGGATCGGGGCCAGATTGGTTTCTGGGCGGCGAATATAAAGGAGGGCATCGTATGCATACAGGGAAACGATGTCGGACTGGCCCGCAGTACGCAGGCCTCTATGGGAATGTGACTGGCGCATCATATCAGCAAAGGGTTCCATGGCTATAGTGAATATTAGCGGGGGAAAAAGGGCAGCCCTGTTGTGTTCCTCTGGCTATCTAGAAAGGGGCAGAGCATCTATCCTCAGTGCGGACCCTGGCTGATGGATCGGTGTAGAGCAGCTTAACCCATGTTTGAAAGTTGGGGCCAAATCCACACTTCTCAAGGACTCGCCACAAATATTCCCACAACACTGAGTCAAAAGCCTTCTGCATATCCAAGGTGGCCGCCACTGCCTGCACCTCCGGACCGATTCTACTGATTACATTGAAGAGTCTTCTAAGGTTCAGGGAAGTGGATCTGCCTGGGACAAATGCCACTTGATCGGGGTGAATGATGTGGGGCATGAATGGGGCTAGTCGGATGGCTAATAGTTTGGCATATATTTTAACGTTGCAGTTAATTAGTGAAAGGGGGCTGTATGAGCCGCATTGGGTGGGGGGTTTGCAGGTTTAAGAGGGACTGTTATCTAGGAGTGAGGGGGGGAGTATGCCTCTCTCACAAGCCTCTCCCCATAGGGCCAGTAGATGTGGGACCAGGAGAGATTTGAATCGTTTATAAAAGTCGATGGGGAGGCCGTCCGGACCAGGTGCCTTACCTGATGCCAATGATTCTATGGCTTCTATAAGATCTTCAGGAGTTAAAGGTCTCTCCAGGGCCATGCTGGCATCAGTGGAAAGGACTGAGAGAGGGAGCTGAGCGGGATTGAGCGGTCGCCCGTAGCCCTGTGAGGCTGCCTCTTCCACGCCCCGTTGGGCTTACAGTGAGTGTCTTCCATAAGTAAAATCAGGCAGTTGTGTTTTTGTTCGCGTTCCGTGCACGTTGTGCTGCCCCCTGCCCCCTCCCTCCACCTCACTTCCTGGTCCTCCTCTGCCTATCCCTTCCCGCCTCCCTGCCCGCCCTCCCTCCCCTCTGATTGGTTCTCCTGTAGTCCCTCCTGGACTACGCTATGACTGCTCTCCACGCTCGCTTCTTTCTTCGAGCTGAGGATTGAGCGGTCGCCCGTAGCCCTGTGAGGCTGCCCCTTCCAGGCCCCATTGGGCTTACAGTGAGTGTCTTCCATAAGTAAAATCAAGCAGTTGTGTTTTTGTTCGCGCTCCGTGCGTGTTGTGCTGGCCCCTCCCTCCACCTCACTTCCTGGTCCTCCTCTCCCTATCCCTTCCCGCCTCCCTGCCCACCCACCCCCCCCTCTGATTGGTTCTCCTGTAGTCCCTACTGGACTACGCTACGACCGCTCCCCACGGTCGCTTCTTTCTTCGAGCTGAGCGGGACTGAGCGGTCGCCCGTAGCCCTGTGAGGCTGCCCCTTCCAGGCCCCGTTGGGTTTACAGTGAGTGTCTTCCATAAGTAAAATCAGGCAGTTGTGTTTTTGTTCAAGCTCTGTGCGAGTTGTGCTGCCCCCTGCTCCTCCCTCCACCTCACTTCCTGGTCCTCCTCTCCCTATCCCTTCCCGCCTCCCTGCCCGCCCACACCCCCTCTCCCCTTCCTCTTCTCCTGCCTTAAATCTTACCCCCCGTGGGCAGCCCCCCTGCCCGGCAGCCCCCTCGGCTAAGGGCCCCTTAGGCAAAGGGCAGCTCATGCGGCTGCGGCTCCCAGTGTGTCTGCAGGTGTCCGCAGGGGACGCCATGCGCCGTTCCGCCGTTCTATCTGGTAAGCTCCACCTGCTCGCCCAGCCCACCTTCCTACACCTGCTCACCTCATGCGCATGGTTCTACACTTCACTGTGTTCCGCATTTGTGGTATAATAGGTCTGTTTTTCTCCCCTCGGAGGACTCTAACACTTAGGTGGCCTCTACTCTGGATACCTAATACGCATTACTGTTTTATTGTTGCTCTGAAATGTGGTAAACTAGGGCTTTTTTCTCCCCTCACAGGACTCTTAAACTTAGGTGGCCTCTACTCTGGGTACCTAATATGCATTAATGTTTCTTGCTGCTGTTCTGAAATTGGTAAACTAGGGCTTGCCGCTCGCTCCTGTCCGCCTGCTCTCGTCTGTCTTCCCCTCCTCTCCCTCCTTATTCCATGGTGTTCTCTATTTCGCCTATCTTCTCTAACTGCTTCTCCATTGACTATCTTGCTCTCCTCACTAAATCTGGTAGGAAAAAGTTTAAAAAGGACATCCTGGTCTCCAACCCAGGCCTCCCTATCGCTGACACCTACACGAGTGCCTCCTCCAAGGAAACTCTTACTGACATCCTCTTTTTCGTGCCTTCCCCTGACCTATGGACCCTTCATATGGTCTCTGTGCTCTCTCCCTTCTCCTCTTCTCCCATTAATGATGGCACCCGTTGGGATGTCCTCTTGGCCCCCTTCTGTTCCTCTAAGGCCATCATTAATGTTTATGCTAATGGGACTGTCTTGGTCCAAGGCCCTCAGGCCAACCTCCACCTCTTTGATAGACGCTTCCCGTGCCTCATCAACTTCCTTTCCTCTCCTGCTGTCCCCTCTTCTCTGTCCTCGGCTACCTTACCTCCACCCTCTCACCCTGCCCTCTCTCGGGCTCCTTCTTCACCTCCACAGGGCGTACCTCTGATCTGTACCCCTCCCCGGAAGTCCTTCAAGGATGGCAACCTTTTCCACATTTCCACTCTCAACTCTCGCTCTGCCGTCAAACATTCCTCTGATATCTGTCGCCTTCTTGAGGAACTGACCTTGACGTCCTTGGTCTCACTGAGACATGGTTCACGGCCAGCTCTGTCACCAGCTTTGACACCCTCCTACCTGACAGTTACAAGATCCTCTCTGTGCCCAACCGTGCTGGGGGGGTGTGGCCCTTATCTTCCATGAGTGGATTCCTGCCACTGTCACTCCTACGCAGACCTACTCCTCTTTTGAATGCCTTGTCTGCCGACTCTCTCTCTCTCCTAGCCATTCCCTTACCATGGCTACTATCTATCGTCCACCTGGTCAAATGTCCTCCTTCCTCTCCGAGTGGGCGGACCTCACCTCCTCACTCCTGTCCTCAACCACTCAACTCCTCTTTCTTGGAGAGTTCAACATCCACCTTGATGCCTCCTGTCCTCCCTCTGGACTCTTTCGCGACCTCTGCGACTCTCTCTCACTCTCTATTCTCCCATCTAGGCCGACTCACTCTGCAGGGCACACTCTTGATGCTCTGATCTCTTCTGACCTTCCCCTCTCTGTCCCTCTCTCCACTTCTCTCTCCTGGAGTGATCACTTTCTCCTATCCTCCCACCTCACCCTCCCTACCCCACAGGCAAAGCCACCCTCATCACTGCCACCCACCTTCGCGGTCATCCGACCCATGAAGCGCGTGTCAGTTGAGGCTTTCGCTACCACCTTCTTGCCCCCCCTCCCCCTCCGGCTGACTCCCACCCTGACACAGCCCTCTCCACCCTCCATTCTGCTGTATCTGATACTCTTGATATCCTTGCCCCTGTCATGAGAATCCGCCTGAAGCCCAAAGCCAAATGTAACTCCTGGTATGACTCGGATCTCGTCACCCTTAAACGCAAGTGCAGGGTGGCAGAGAGGAAATGGCGTGCTTCATGTTCATCCTCTGACAAACTGGCCTGCCGCCTGCTCCAAAGGCAATACCGGCTCTGAGTTCTCACCAAGAAGAGAGCCCTTATCCAAGCCTGCATCTCTGCGGCATCTAACAATTCGGCCAAACTCTTTAAAATCTGCAAGGAGCTGGCCAACCCTGCTGCAGTCTCTACCTCTCCTGTCCCCTCCCAGGCCTTCTGCACGGCACTGGCCTCTCACTTCATTTCAAAAACTCAGGACATCCTGTCCTCACTCTCTTCCTATCACCTCCCCCCCTCTATTCCCTGCCCTTCCTCAGGCCCTTCTGCAGACTCCCCTCTTCCCTCCTTCTCTGCCTTTCCCCTTTTTTCTGCTGATGAGGTTTCGAGACAAGTCCGATCTATGAATGTCTCGTCTAAACAGGTCCACCCCTGTTCCTCCAAAACTATCAAGGACCACATCGCCACCTTGGCTTCTGCCCTGGCTGACTTCTGCAATCACTCCTTTGCCTCTGGAGTCTTCCCATCCCCCCTCAAGCACTCCCTTGTGCACCCCCTTCTTAAGAAACCCTCTTCCGACCCCTCCTGCCCAGCAAACTATCGCTCAATCTCTATCACTCCCTTCCTGGGCAGGCTCCTGGAGAAACTGGCCATCTCACAGCTTAATCTCCATGCTGAATCTGTTGGTAGTCTTCATGACCATCAGTCTGGCTTCAGAGCTGCCAGAAGCATGGAAACTGCTCTCCTGAACATCCGTGAGGACCTGCTCTCAAACCTTGACTCTAACACCCCTTGTGTTCTCATTTTGCTCGATCTCTCTTCTGCCTTTGACATTGTCAACCACACCATACTGCTCAACCGTCTCCGTGATAACCTGGGTATCACTGGCCAGGCTCTGGCGTGGCTGACCTCCTTCCTCTTCAATCGACCCTCCCAGGTCCAACTGGGGTCCTTCCTCTCTGACATCTTTTTCTCTACCTGTGGTGTCCCCCAGGGATCTAACCTCTCCCCCTGGCTTTTCAACCATTATCTGGCACTTCTTGCCCACCGCATCGCCGCTCTCTATCCCAACTTTCAGTGCTACGCGGATGACACCCAGCTCATCTATAGGCTACCCTCGGCCTCCTCTTCCCCTTCCATCATCTCTGACTGTCTTTCTGCTATCCATGAATGGTGTGCCGCCAACAACCTCTGCCTTAATGCCAGTAAGACTGAGATTCTACTCATCGGCACACCCACTCCCTCCTTCCCTGCAGCTCTCTGGCCTGCCTCCCTTGGCCCTCTTGCTGCTCCTACCTGCAAGGCAAAAAACTTCTGGGTCATCTTCGACTCCACACTCTTTCTCTCCTCACATATCTGATGTCGCTAAGAAGTCACACTACCAGCTGCACCTCCTCGAGGTATCCTTCCTTTCCTCTCCTTCCCCCCGAAGCTCACTGTCTCTAGAGCCCTGGTTCTCTCAAAGCTGGAATACTGTAACAGCCTCTATCTAAATCTGCCTGCCTCTACTCTCTGCCCTTTGCAACTCATCCAGAACAGGACTGCAAGACTTGTCCTTGGCCTCAAGCCCAGGGACCGTATCTCTCCAGGACTGAAATCACTACACTGGCTCCCAGTGGCTGCGAGGATTAAGTTCAGAACCCTCTGCATTGTCCACAAGGCATTCTGGGGCCTTGGGCCCAAATACCTTCAACTCTCTCTTCCTAAATATCTTCCTTCTCAAACTCTTCGCTCATCCACCTCCAACTCCCTCAGGGTCAGCCGCTTCTCCAAGCAACGAGTTGGGGGTAGATCTCTCTCCGCAGCAGGGGCCTCCCTCTGGAACAGCCTCCCTGCCCCCTTGAAACTCCTCAAAACCTTCCTCTTTGCCTCTGCTTTCTCTCCCCCTCTCCCCTGCTAAAACCACTGAACCTGCACTGAATCTACAACTGGGCCACTCACTGATCTCGGTCCTTGGCCCAGCCACTCTTCCTGCACTGCTTCACTGCACTACGCTACTGTCTCTGTATCCTACAGCCCCTCCTCCCGGCACTTACCTTGCACTTGCCACCAGCTGGCCCTATTATTTATCTTGTATTCTACTAACCGTACTGCACTTTTCCCTTCCCCTCTACCCTTGCACTTGCGCAATCTGAATGACACCTGGCCTAGTAGGATCGGTGTCTGTCTCCCCTTGTTCCCCGCACCTTTGCCTCGTCGCGCCTTGAAACACTTGTGTATAGGCACGTTACAAATGCCATATCATATCATATCATATGATATCATATATCAGGGAGGTTTTCTAGATAGGAGTCAATTTCTGATATATGGGGGCCATCGACCTTCGAATATAGGGAGGTATAGAATGATAGAAATTCTGAGTTAATATCTTGTGGTGAAGTGGCCAGTGTTCCATCGGGTCTCTCTATCGCCGGTATGTTGGGGGCTCCGAATTCTCGGCATATCAGCCTGGCCAGCAATCGGCCCAGGCGTTCTCCCTCGCCATATTTCCTCACTGAGTGGAGGTTATCCAAGAATTTTACTTCTCGCTCGGCCAGGCTGCAGAATACGTCTAGTTCTGACGCTAGTAGTGCTAGAGCTTCAGGGGATTGATCCAGGGCATATTGGGTCTCAAGGGTAGCTAGGGTCGATTTGCTACTAGCGATATCTGAGCGGATTCCTTTTAGGATACCACTCATTTTGGAGATGGCAATACCCCTAATGTATGTCTTAAAGGATTCCCAGAGGGTAGCTTGTGATGACACCGAATTAGTACTGACCTCAAGAATTCCTTGATGGAAGCTTCGAGTTCAGAGGCGAAGACCTGATCAACTAGGGCATGGGGCCTCATTCTCCAATGTCTCGTTCTATCGTAGTTCTGACCCGAGTTCAATGAGATAGTTACTGGCGAGTGGTCAGATAAAGTTCTAGGGAGGATCGCCTGATGGGATAGGCACCTAATCAATATGTCTGATATAAGCCACCTATCTATCCTACAGTGTGAGTTGTGCACACAGGAATAATAAGAGTATGTGCGGGAATCAGGGTCCATGAGCCGCCAAGCATCAATTACCGCCAAACGAGGGAGTGTTGTCAATATAGTATGGGCTGCCCTGGAGAGCTGCCGGGTCTAGAGCCTGATCTGTCCAGGTTAATGTCTAGTAAAGTATTAAAATCGCCACCCCATATAATCGGAACCAGGGGGTAACTTTCCAACACAGAAGCCAGGTGCAGGTAGACATCTGGGTCATCAATATTCGGGCCATAGATGTTTAAAATGGATACTTCTTGATTTTGCAGTGTACTGAGGATTAGTACATACCTTCCTTGCGGGTCTATCTGTGAGTGGCTGCATGAGAATTTAAGGGTTCTGTGTATCAGAGTAAGGACACCTCAACTTTGGGTGGAGTAATTTGTGTAGTACCTCTGGGGCCCCCATTGTTTAGCAAACTTTTCGCATTGTTCAGAGCGTGCATGGGTCTCTTGCAAGCATAGGATTTTAACGCCATGTCGTTCAGCGTGACGTTGTAACTGCCGCATCTTTTTATGGTTACCCAGACCTCTAATATTCCAGCTCATGAACGCTAAGCTGCTATCTGCCTTTTGTGTGGGGGCATTGGTGGAATTCTGGTCTATGGAGTAGCAGTGGCCAATGCCAGCCCATCTGGGGCAGGCAAGTCGTCACTTCTGTATGCCTGTGACATAATACTGTGGCATGTGTGGCATCTCTTGTGGTTGTCAAGACTTTTTTAACATAACTCCCACTCCCCCCGCCCCCCACGTTCCTCCCCCAAACAGAGGAATGATATTCCAACATAACCATAACAACAGCAAACTCATCGGCATCAGCGCCTGGGGGCCTGTTAGCTGGCCTGGCGGTGACGCTCCAGACTGGGGAGTGTGTAAGGAGATTTTGAATGCCGCACAATTAACCAGTGTAGTTAGTATAGGTTGCGTGAGCAGAGGATCAGCAGTTCAGTAGAAGAGCAAGCTCAAACTGTTAATGCATTCCAGTGGAACATAGTCCCAATGCGATCAACAGTAGGTCCGTTTCAGACAAAGACTTGGTTTGAAGTGATCGGGCCTCATTGGTGCCAACGCACCGGTGTGGAATCAGCAAGGGAAATGTTCATCAATGAATTTTTTTGAGGCCTCCTCTGGTATCGTAAAGAAGAATGTCTGATTTGAATGTTCAATTCTTAACTTGGCGGGAAATAACATGGAGTATTTAACCCCTAGCTCTCGGAGCCTTCTTTTGACTGCCACAAAGGTTTTGCATTCCTGCTGTACTGCCACCGAGAAATCAGGATAGAGATGGATCCTTGCCGCCCCCATACATAATTCCCCCTTGATTCTAGCCACTCTAAGGAGAGCATCGCAGTCCCGGAAATGTAAGATTCTGGCTATGATGGGCCGTGGAGGTGCGCCATGTCTAGGCTTTGTGGTTAGAGAACTATGGGCTCTTTCCACTGCGAACTGTGGGGAGAGTTTCGGCGAGTCCAACACTGTCAGCAGCATGTGCTCCACAAAGTCTTCCATGGGCTCGTTGATATTGTCCTCGGCACTCCGACTATGTGCAGATTATTGCGTCTCGACCGAGATTCCAACTCATCGTTCTTTTTTTCCACTGCCAGCACACGAGTGGAGAGTGTGGAGACGGTGGCCCATAGAGAACCCAGCTCATCTTCGGTAGCCCCCACTCTTGTTTCTATTTCCGCCACCCGGCCATCCGTTTTCTCGATATGTGCCTTTATGAATGAGATAGTGCCATTCATGTCATCCAGTTTGGTGTTTAGAGTGGTGAACCCCTTGTGGATGTATTCTAGCATCTTCTGCGAGTCATCAGGGGTCGGTGTGGCCAATGTTGCCGGGGCCTCATCCAGTGACTCAGCTGTTGCATTAGCTGGGGTCTTTGTGAACATGTTCAAGGAGCTCTGTTTTTTACCAGCACCTGCTCTTTTGGTCATGGTGTCAGCAGGGGGGGATTCTGAAATTATGGGCAGATGTGGGTGGCTAGATATGTCAGGGTTTTATTGTTATTCCACGTGTGGCAGGGTATTCAAGACCGCCCTGGTTGGACAGCCGAGAGGGCTGTGCTGGGTCCTCTAAGGTGAGTTATGTTCCCAGCCCCTCCAGGGGGTTGAGACCATGTTGCAGCAGGAGTTGTGACCCAGCACTCTCTGTTGGGGGATTTGCGCCAAGTGCTGGGATTGAGAGGCTACTGTGTGCAGGGTAGAAGCCCGATCCAATATAGAGCAGGGGGAGTAGGAAGGACACGACCCTTGAGAGTCTCCTGTAGTGTGTCGGGTTGGGGTTTTGATTAATTCAGGAGAAGTGCCCGAGTTTCAGTTCACAGGGCCACCAGCCCCTGGTGCCAGTGGATGCTGGTTGGCGGGGGGAGGACTCTCCAAATCAAGTGGTCGGGGGTCGCCAAGTGAGAGGTGGGGGCTCTCCCAGCGATGTGTGCGGGGGGAGCAATGGCTGCCAGTATTGTCTCTTACTGTGTTCAAAGCTTCTCAGTCCGGCAAAAGAGGTAGCAATTATGAGTCCCACCACTGTGAGGGGTTGCACTGGCAGGCACCGCTAAGCACAGCAATCCCCCCAGCCCCCTACCGTGTCTTCCAGTATGCAGTTTCCATCTTCCTTCAGGGGAGGGGCGGCGAGGAGCGGGAGGCCAGTGCGGACACCACCGCGGCGCCGTGATCCCTCAGCGGCGCACAAGCCAGCACAGCGCCCGCCCGCAGGTCCGCCCGCAAGGGAACAGAATCCGGGCGCAAGTGTCTGGGCTCCAGCGGGCGCCCAGCTGCCTCCGCCGCAGGTCTGCGAGGTCCGCCTCCAGCCCCGATCGGGTGGCCTCCATTGCTCCCAGTTGGCCACCAGCAGGCAGGCGTGAAGCAAGGGCCAGTCGCCCCTCCCCCCCGCAGGCCGCCACGCCACGGACCACAGCAGGGGGGGGGCGTGCACCCTGTAGCCGCAGCGCAGGGAAAGCTGCCGAGCTTCCCCCGCTGGAATTAGGGGCAGCTGTATCTTCGTAGAAGTGGGATCCTGGGCTTTGCGAGACAGCAGGGGCAAACTATGAAGGTTTGTCCGCGGGATGACGGGGGTTGAGAAAAGAATTATAGTTGTAAGCCGGTAATATTTAGAGAAAGGATCGTCCCAGTTCAGAACTCGGCACATAGGCTGCCAGTTCCATCAAGCGCAACAGCGCCCCCCTCTCCTTTATTTCTTTATTATGATTCTCACCCCCTAAGGTAGGGTGGACCGATTTTTCAGGAAGGATTTCCAATGATGGTGGATTCGTTATAGTTTCATGGTTGTGTCTTTTTTCATTCAATACTTGTTCCGTGCTGATTATGTTTAAGTCCTTGGAGTCTCTCACCGTTTTCGTACTTTGGCACAATTCAAGCAGAGGGGCTAGGATATTTTTTTGTCCAAACGCTCTTGTTCCAGTGAGTCCTGCATCTATTTTTGTAAGTTGATACTCGTAGCTGCCTCATTGTCAACCCTAGTTTGTAGCGAAGTTATGAAGAATTCAATGTAGATAAGTTTCGTATGAATCATAGCCAGCAATGTAGCTTGATCTTTAATGTTTTCATTCAAGGTGTCATGCAACCTCATAAACAGAGCTAACGGCAAAGAAATTGCTGATGAAAGGCTGCAATGTGCCTGAAAACGTGCGGAATTAAGAGGATTCATAGGACCTTGCAATGTTTTTGAAGAGAAAACGTCATCTTCCAGTGATGAAATTGAAAGCACTGCCTTCCATGATCAATTGTAGCAAAAGATATCAGACGGCCTTCCAAATTTGATGGCTTAGACATCGGTTCCTGCTATAACGAGTCACTTGAAGAGATACCATTTTTGTTTAAATCGCTTTGCGCAGGTCGTGATTCTTTGTCCTTTCCGATCTTGTTTAAGCCTAAATACTGATTAAGACCCTTCTTGAGTACAGAACACTTATTGTCAGGGTTTGGGGTTATCTGTTCATAGGTGGCGTCGCTCCTTCTAGGGACAGTTAGAGACAGTGCTGTGGGACAGTTACAGACAGTGCTGTGGGACAGTTAGAGACAGTGCTGTGGATCCCACATCACTTTTAGCAAGTGCAACTTGGTTGTTGGTTGGGCACGAAGGATTTATAATTAGGCCGAACTCTGTCAATCCTTTAATTCCGTCCCAAGCTGGAGACGGGATCAAGCAGCCACTTTGGATAATTTTCTCCTTCTTCATAGAAATTATTTGATTAATATCAATCTTTTGGACTTGATGCAGTCAGTAGGAACGGCAGTCGGCACATCCACACCAGCGCCTTCTGGCATTTCAGCGTCGATCAGATCGTTGAAGTCATTTGTTATTGACACGTCAGGAAGTTGTCAATCCTTAATAATTAACATCTTTGATGTGCTGATCCGATCAGTGGTGCTCGAGGCTGTTTCCTGATTTTCAGGAGGTTTCTTAGCTTTCATGGATTTGGATACATTTTCACATTGAATGCCCAGAGGTGAGTTCGTCTTCCATAAATTTGCATCTTTGTCAGGGGGCTGAGTCATTTGGTTCAAAGAGTCTGTTACTTTTCTTGCTTCCACTAAATATCGGGTCTGGTGCCTTGTACAGGGTTGGCTCATTCTAAGGGGGGTGGTGTGAATATTTTTCACTCAGCCGGGAAAGTAGATACAGTGCTCACTTTAATTAAGTATAAAAAATGCAGCGGCTAGCTTATCCAGATCCTCGGTTGGGAAAAGCAGTCAATTTTCCTTGTCAGCCCCGGCAGCCCAAATAACATTGTAAACACTTGCGATCACCCCGCAGATACTACTTTAAGTTAGTTTGTTTAAAAAATGCGTGTTGCGCAAATTGAGTGGTTAGAATTTAGTGGCTCAAAGTGTTACCCTGCAGTCACCACTCGCGCAATGTTATAGTGAGCGTCACTGAGCTTTCTCCCTACCGTTTCTTCCCGGCTTCCTCCCATCAGTCAGAGGAGTCGCATTAAAAGTGCTTTAAAAAGATAGGGACCACCTCCATGGATAGTCAGCAAGAAAAGAATACTCTGCCAGTAACCACACACGGCAACACACTCTGCCGCACTCCAGCCTTTTCACTATATTGAGTGCAAAGAGCTATCGTGTTCAAGCCATCCATCAAGGGTACTTTGTGCTGCCATTAGTGACGCTCGCACATAGCATCATGACATGTCAAACATAAAAAGTTAGGCATTTCTATGGTAGAACTTTGACCGCTGTTACAATGGTCCTAGTAACACTTAAAGCTGAGGGGGAGATTCCAAGTGCCATCATTTTGCCAGTTTAAGTCTGAAAATATGAAAATAGTATTTACTAAGACTCAACCTGTGAATGGCACCAATCTATGACATGAGACCAACCCGCTCAAGAAGAAGAGCACCCTACCAAAGGCCAAGGCCAAGAGGAAGAACAAAGTGCATTTCATCACAGAGGTTAAGTTGCTCTGCTCTATGGTGTATCTCTTTCTCTATTTCAGTATGCTCTAAGCTAGTCATTTCTGGTGCCTTTCCTCTAACATGGTCCCAGGAAGGATTTGATGATTGATCCACAATATTGTATGTTGTGTTCTTCCCATTCGGGAGGGTGAAGTTTCTTTTGTATTGTCGTTGGAAGACTTTGATATGGCATCACAGTACTGTTTGTTGTTTTGGGTTTCTGTGACTTCCAATTTGCGAGGGTCCATGAAACTAACATACTGTAGGTTTTTCAGTTAGTGCCAAGACCTCAACTACAAACACTTATTAGTGCCTGCAAAAGGGAAAGGCACCTGCATGATTTCCCCAGACCCTTTGATCCAGGATCATCTTCAATGGACTGTGGTGCTAGAAGTAGCACGTTCTAAGAACGATGCATGCCTTTTAGCTGAATGAGTATAACAGTGAACTGCGCCAATTAACAATGAATATAACAACCAGTTGGTTATAATTTTAATTTCATTCCACAGCCTGACACGTGTTTCGAGCAAAGCTCTTTTTCAAAGGCTTAGATCGTTGTCCAAATGAGTAATCAATACTGCAGATTAAATAAGGAACAGTTCCTGAACTTAATTTAAGTTGCAAGTGCAATGACTAATAAGGTTGCCGTCCTTCCGGCAACAGCCGTATCCAAGGGAGAGCGCTCTCCTCCGCTCGAGGAAGAACTAACTGGACAAAGGATACTAGCTTTCACAGCCCTGTTGTCATCTGCATACCCTTCCACCAAAAACGACCCCAAAGTGAAAATGTTATGATATTCTAAGAAATCATAGTTGACTCTAAAAAAAACCTTTAGGGTAATGCTCCCACAAATGTTCACATTTCCTTCAGCAAGAGGTGTCTGAAAAACGTCCCTTGTAGCACCATCCCTGACTCTAAGAAGGACACTCCCCATTTTTGGGACTATTTCATTGACAAGACTAGGACATCGATCCATGAACATTTCACTGTTCAAATTCCCCATGGTTCACCTGAGCCTCTGAGCCAACCCACCTGCTACCTCCAGGTCAATCATAATATTCGAATGATTGGTTTCTTCAGCAATGTCAAATATATTTGCCTGTGCATTGGAGAGTTTGGGAACCTCCTCTTGGCATTATTTGTATGCCCTCTTGATCCCCCTTTTTGGATATTTAGTGCACTGTCAGGAGGCCCACATGGAATGCTCAAAAGACTGGACTTTAGAAATCAGATCAACAGGATTTATTTATACACAAACCAAATGGAAATAAAAATAACAGACATGTGATGCTCTCAAAATGAAGTCTCCCATACAGGATGTGAAGCAGCGGCGTTCACAGTGGCCTTGCAGGCTTCCTAATACTTTCAAATGTCGATGGCGTGGTTTTTGCAGGTTGCCCAGGGATTCCCAAGCAGTTTTGCCAGTCATGGTGCCCCAAGGTTCCCCAGGCACGCCTTGTGTCCCCCACCAGCTGAAGGGGTAGATGGAGGTAATTTGCCAGTGTAGGATGGAACCATGGGTTGTCACCACCTCCATACACTTTGTATGACACCAAGTCACTTAGCCTCTGTCCAAAAAGCTTGCAGCTTCCTGTCCTTGGTCACCCTGACTCCTCCTCCTCTGGACTCCTTGCCTGGGTCTTGTTTCTCCTCCCGCCTCTTCAGCCTGCCTTAAGCCAAACCGGCCTGCTCCTGCCTTCCTGCTCTCTCTAACTAGGGGGTTGCCCATCTCATCCTCTGCTGCTACCGCCTCTGCTGTAACCTCCTCCAATTCCACTTTTGCACCCATTTTATTGCTCCTGGTATTCATCTCCAACCTTCTCAAAACTCATATTGGCTGACTGGGATGCCTGGGTCCTCAGTGAAAAGGTCTTTTATATGTTCTTGAAAATAATAAAGACCAATTTAGGAAGAGTGCTTTGAGACCACTCAAAACCTTTGATTTTGCAATCCCCAACTACGGTACATAAAATGTTCCTCTCATATGTACATACGTGTAAGCTTGACACTATTGTTTTCGCATATTGCCTCCCATTTAATAGAACCGTGATTAAATGCAAGCCTTCCACCCCCTTCCGAATAAGGCATTCCATCTTTTACCCAATTATCCCATCATTCCCACTTCATAGCAAAGCTAGATGATGGAATAAAGCTGGTTTGTGAATATTATGTTTGTGGATAGAGCAGAATTCTGTGAAACGTTTGAACATGTGTCAGATATAATCGCTGTCCATTTTAATATGTGCCCCACCCCCTGCTTTTTTTCAAATGTTGAGGGATAGTCAGTCTTGCTGCTATTAACAAGTGTGTGTGCATGGGAGCCTCGTGACCCGATGTCGGGTAAATCTTTCCATCTGTATTCCCAGGATCAAGACCATTGGAACTAGCGGTAAAGGTGACTCTGGTGATATCTTTTATTTTATAAAGAATTTCTTTCAAATTCTTTTTTACTCATGGACATGTCCACCACATTTGACCAGGCATGCTGCTGGTCCCTCAATTTCTCCTACTAAGGGCGGAGTATGAAGGCTGAAATATGTAGATGTTGAGGCAATGGATGCCACATACATATATATTATACACACATTCTTTCATTTGAGTGCCTCTCGAGGATTCCTGGGCCATTGGCCATATCCTTTACAAGGAATATTTTTCAAGGATGGATGCATACATCCACTTCCCATTTATTCATGTGTGGAAGGCTCTCCCAGTCATCCACCCCATTTAAGAGGCAATATAATTTGGAGATGCAACCCTTATCTATACCTTCTATTAGGGATTTTTCTGTGGGTTCGGCTGGTCTGGTTCTCGCCGACAGTCAGCGTTCAACTTCTTCCAGGGACAAGTGGCGTTCAGTCACACAAGATCAAACAATAACAGGTCTGTGATGCCCTTTGATATCCGGGGCAGCAGTGCGTGTCTACCCTTTGCCGTAAGTTGTGAGTAACCCTCTGAACCCCGTTCGTGATACGGATTGGGGATGGCAATTATTTCCCATGAACAAGGAATTCCCAGTAAGTGCGGGTGAAACTTGTGTTGATTATTAAATCCCTGCCCACAGTGTGGAGAAGATGATCAAACTTCACTGTATAGAGGAACTAAGTCGGTCCATGACCCAGTTGCCTCCTTCTTCTTGTAGACCAAAGTGCCCATTAGTTTAAATCCTCAAGCTAGGTAGCTAGGCCTTCCAGTACACCAGAAGCTCTGTTGCCCATGGGGGTTCTATTGGTGTTATCCCCTGGGTTTGGTTTCAGGGTATGATAGAGAACCTTCTATAAACTCTATTTTGAACTGTAGAGGTGCAGATATGGCTGTTACTGCAGTCGCTGTGGTGGGGTCAACAGACAGCTCAAAGCCAGGGTATCGGTTCAGTATTTTTATTGTATACAACAGAGAGGTCAGGGGATTGGATATGAATAAATCCACAGTATAATGTTCAGAAGTAAGCACAAATCGAATAGCCTTTCTTTAGGAATGTAGCCCTCGGTCCTTTCCTCTCTACTCTAAAACAAAGTCTGCCTCCAAGGCAATTAAACAAGCATTCACGGTCTCTGCCGTTTTGAATGGCCCGCACCTCTTATGACACCTTGTAGAACCTTTCATGGCTGGGCTCGTTTTTTAAGGCTGTCACGCTGGTCCACCTGGACCTCTGGAATACCTTGTCCCACCACCCCTCGTGGCTTGGGTCATCTTGATTGGAGCCAGACATCAGACTCTTTAGCTGCTGTTGGGCCATGAAATTAGCAAGCTTTTTCACCCTTTATTGAAGGTCTGTTACTGGAACTGGTGGTTTCTTTTCCAGATCTTAAACACCCACTGTATACATCTTCACCACTGTGTGTTTATGCTTAAGGTGTAGACTCTGGGGGCTTTTCCACCGTCCCTGTATGCTTCCCTATCCCTCCTTTCCTTCTTCTAAGATCATCCTCCCTGCCCAATGCTCCACGACTTAACTCATTTCTTTGCCTAACCTCGTCATCTCTCCTTTTCTTCTGTCACCTCGGATGTTAATTTTAATCATTTTTCGCTCTGTTCTTCTCTCTGGTCTCTCTTGTAGCCTCTTCCATAACTCCACTGTACTCTTTCTTCCTATTTCTTGCAGCCTTTGTTCCTCATTATAAACTCCTTCTGTTATCTCCATCCCTTCATCACTACTTCTGTGCTTGTCCCCCCTGCCACCATTCCACCAACACCGAATTGCCTCCCACTTCCACTCTTCTTCCTTATTCCTCTGCTCTTTTTTCCTCCTAACCCCTTGTTCTCTTCTCCCCTTCTGATCTTTTCTCCACCTCCACTTGTTCTCCTACTTCTGCTCCTCTTTCCCTTCTCTTCTCAACTCTTCCTCCTCCCAGCTCTGCTTCTCTCTCTCTGTTCCTCTCTTTCCTGCTCCTCCACTCTTTTTTCCACCTCCTTCCTTCCTTTTTCTCCCTCCTTTGCTCTACTCTCTTGCTCCTTTACCTCTCTCTGTCTGCTCCCCTTGTGGTGTGGCTCTTTAGCGCGCTTGCTTGGCTCTCCTGATTCTTTTATTGATGGGGTACTTGCCCAGTGACAAGCCTTAACCTTGAACAGTGGCCCGCACCCTCTTCCACCTGTTCCTCTGAAAGGGGCACCACCCCTTCTCCACCAGGCCCTCTCCTTCCACCTCCTCAACTCACCTGTGATGTGGAGGATCACCCCGGGCCTGAAGTACCAGGGTCTGCGTTCACTGTCCCCTTACTTCCCAGCCTTTCCCACCCCTTCCCCGCCACCTCAAGAAGCAGATCTCTCTCTAAGCCTGCGCTGCAACCAAAGCCTGCGAGGTGAACACCTGCGCTGCTACTGCCATCCCAGGAAAGACGTGGAAACACTTCTTACCTCACTCCCACACTCCAAACACCTCTCTGCGCTCCCTACTTCAAACTGCCATAATGCCTACCTGGGCGGGAATTCAGCTAGGTTAGTGCCCGGGTTAATGGGGCAGGGGACTTACATGATTAGCCAGAACTACAGGTGTAGCAGCTGTGATAACTTTCTCATGTGCCCACCCCGTGAACCTGCAGGTCAATGTTTCTCAACGCCTGGCCCAAATCGTTGCTTCACTTTATATGTGGGGACTGTTCTTGTTGTGTCTAAAGTTCAGAGCCTCCTGCACTTTATTGTCCAGACTCAAATGGCCTGCGGTCTGCTCTACAGAGTGCACCGGGTGAGCCACGCTCATGAGCGGTTGCCTTCCAACAAACCAGGGATGCCTGCACCGGCGGGTCCATTATCATCATCATTATTATTATTGTATTTATTGAGCCTGGACCTATCTTTGGGAAGCAACAGAGAGCTTTACAAGTCATAGGGTGAAGTGCGCAGCGAGAGCCGCAGATCGCAAAGATTCAATGCAAGAGAGCGGGAAGATAACAATGTGGTTAGGGGGAGAGCAGGCAATTTGGCAGCACGCGATCTACAAGGAACCAGACGTGGGAACTGGGGTAGGGGAGGGGAAGATCACCCAGTCTCAGGTTAGGTGGGGAGTAGGGGCAGTGTGGACCTGGGTGTTAAGACACCATGCTCCTTGTTTGCCTTTCTGCTGCTGCTGATGTTGTGCGCCGTCTTCATTGATACTTGTTAGCCTTTCCAGCAGGTTGCTGGTATCCCCGTCTGTCTTCAGCACCGATGCACGTTGTTCCCCATCACTGTCAGTGCTGTGGTTGGCACCAATGTGTCTGTTCGTATCAGGTATTACAACTTGATATGGGTCATACTTACAGAATTCTAGTTTTCTTTGCTATCATTACATGTACTGTTTATAATAAGCACAGTATATGATACGATATGATGGGTTATTTATAACACGCTTAATACCCAGAGGTTTCTAAGCGCGGACCAGGGGATCAAACCTGTGGTGCTCTGTGTTGTCTTGCTTCCAAAGCGAGCACGTTGCCCCTGAGCTATCCACCTTATTTGTGTAAGGTGGATAAAAAGCTATTTTACCACAAAAGTAAATACCTCTTGTCATTGATGATTATTACCAGTGATAATGATTTGAGGTTTGCTGTATTTGGTGCTGTACCACCCACTGCCCCGAAGGATAGAGCTTGGGCTATCAGCCTTCTCTGCCAGAGGAAACTGCAGTCTTCTTTAACTGTTTCAGACACAGTACTTAACTATGGACGGTGCAGTGCTCCAGATGTACGGCTTCAAGCAGTCCACTTCCCCCATCTACTCAGGGCCTGGTTATGAATCCAGGCCTCTGTCTGTGTCAGTGTGAGCGTGACCGAGAGTTATGTAATCAGCATGATACTGTGCCCTGAAAGGAGAGTTGGGTGTAGGGTACCAACCAACAAACAAATGAAAGGCACAGTGAGGTTGGGCTGTGTGTCTCTGTGCCTTGGTCTTCTATGTGTGGGAGTTGTGTTCCCACTGTGTGCCTTTTTCAATGTTGTGCTATGTGTGACTGTGTGCATGGGTGGACTGGGAACCAAATGTGACCCTGCAAACGTTTTTCAAAGTGGCCTCAGATGATACGGTGTGAGAAAGCCCGGCCCCACTAAGCAGAGCTGCCCAAGAACCTTTAGAGAAATGGGTCCAATTAATGAAATGTAAAGCACATTTATCCCTAAAGGTATTAAAAAGTAGTTCAAAACAACAAAAAAAGGTAAAACATTTGTTAAGATTGATGAAGAACATACTGGAAGATGTACATGAAATGCTTTGCTTGAAAATGATGCAGGGAATGAGGGGGATATTGAAGGAAAGAGGTTTGGTTAATCAGAGAGAGGATAAGAGGAGCAGAAAATCAGTTCAGAGCTCCCTGTAGGACAATCAGGGCTTTAAGTGGGCCGGGGTCTGCTGGGGCAGGCCAGGGTCTGCCGGGGCTGGCACCGGCAATCTCCAGAAACTGCTCCGCAGCCAGGGCCCTGCCGATGCCAATTCCAAACTAGCCCCAGCCAGCCGACAACTCAGGCAGCCCCTGTAGAGGCTTGCACGGTTACGCCTGCTGCTTGCAGGTGTCAGCACTTCGGTTTAGAAAAAAGGAAAATGCATAGTACTGACAGGTGCAAGCAGCAGGCGTAACCGTGCAGTGCGGGCTGCCTGATGTCTATGTGCTCGAAACAGGTCGAGGGCTGGACTACCCAGCTCACTTTTTGTTTCGAGTAACTAACTAGTCATAGTTACTCGAAAAATAAAGGAGAGACTGGGCCCTCCAGCCCTCCTCCTGTTTCAAGTACAGACCTTTCATTCAAGGAGCCCTTGGTTAAAGCGGGCTCCTTAAATGAAAGGACTGCCTGCTGGGGCACACTGGTGTCATACCTTTTGGTGCGCCCAGCCCCTTCTTTTGTTTAAAAGGAGGGGCTGGGCGCATCACAGGTGCCAGTGTGCCCCAGCTCCAACTTTTACCAGCCGCCCCCCCCCCTTAATCGAAGGGGGGCTCTCGTTAGGGGGCATGTCCTTAGGCCACACCCCCTAACTAAGGCCCCCCTCGATTTCCAATCCCAATTAAGGCTCTGAGGACATTCCATCACTGTCTGCGTGTATGCACACCTATATGTCTGCGTATGTTGATGTCTTCTGTCTTGCTATATGTGACGGTGTATATTTCTGTGTGTCAGTGCGCATCCATGTCTCTCTTTGTGTATGAGTGTCATAGCATGATTATGTGACTGGGTATTCGTCGGGGGTGTTGATAGATCTGGAATCGATCAGGGGCTAAGCTAATGTCGGGACTGGTGGAACTTGGGGCTAGCTATAGCCTTTTGGTTGTAGCCACCAGTGCTTTAAGTGGGCCGGGGCCTGCCGGGGCTGGGCCCCACAAATCTCCAGAAAGTGGGACTGAGCCGAAGACCTGCCGGGCCCCCCCCCCCGGTCCCACACAACATTGGTGGGACGCATTATCCTGCCGCAGCCGTGACGGGAGATGGGCCCGCCATTATGTGAGGCGAGCTGACAGAAGTGCCAGCCAGCCACAGTGACGCTGAGGCTGGCGGCACTTCTGTCATTCAGTGTAACTTCCTCTGATGACCCCTCATCAGGGTCATCCGAGGAAGTTACTGTCCCTTTGTTTGCCCTCCCCAGGTCACTGACCCTGGCAGGCTCCATGATCTAATATGCAGATTAGATCATGGAGCCCAGGGGGGGGGGGAGTTTTCAGAGGGTGAAACTGTGATCTATCTGCTCTCAGCAGAGATCACTGAGCCTTAGGCGTCTCTCTCCGTCGCCAAAGCTTTATAAAAGATGCCTTGAATTGTGTACGTTTCAAGCCATCTTTTATAACCTAGAAATATTTCTATGTTCATAAAAGACGCCTTGAAACGTACACAATTCAAGGCATCTTTTATAAAGCTTTGTCAATGGACAAAGCCACCTTGGGTTTTGTCCGTCCTCAAGGCTTTATAAAAGATGCCTTGAATTGTTTACGTGTCAAGCCATCTTTTAGAAACATAGAAACGTTACAAATGTCTATGTTTTAGAAAAGGTGGCTTGAAAAGTACACAGACCATAGTAAGGTAAGCACACACGTGTGCGTAATTTACTATGGTTTGTGCACTTTTCAAGCCACCTTTTATAAACATAGAAATATGTAACATTGCTACGTTTATAAAAGATGGCTTACACAAACCATAGTAGTACATACAAACATATAAATGCTCACTGACATTGAGATATTTGTTTGCGCACCTTACTATGAGTTGTGCTCTTTTAGGCCACGCACACAATGAAAGCCACGCCCCCAAACGAGCCCCCCCCCTCAATTTCTTACCCCCTTTAAGCACTGGTAGCCCCTAAGTGTTTACCCGGGCCTACAACCAAAAGACCCGGGGCTATAGCCACCTCAGCCCCCCCTAGCAACGTGTGTTTCTGTGTGTGTGTTGCTCTTTGTGTGAGCATGTGTTTGCGTGTGTAGCTCGGCGTGCCTCCGAGACTGCATGCTCATCAGTGCGTGTACGCATACGTGGTATCTGGACCCTGTCAGCGTATTCCAGCGCCTGACAGCAGACCTTTGCTGATGATTTATGCTCAACAACAAACGTAGCGTGAAACAAAAAGGACGTGGGCAGGTGGTGTCAGCTTCCACCACAGCTTTTCCAGAGTCTAATTACTCGGGCGACTGTCGGATACTGAACGGCCCCTGTTCGGGGGCCTTCGCTGAAAGTCCCCGCATTCATCTCGTCAGCAGAGGGCCTCATTAGCAATCTCAGGAAGCCCTCGGAGAAGAACCTCACAGGAGTCCCCCATAAAATGAAATCACAAAAAAGGCCCTCACAGAAACCCCTTCCAAACCATTCCGGGGGGCCCTGGTAGGAGCTCCTTGCAAGGCCTCTCACAAACACACCAGGCACCCACAGGAGCCCTTCTCAGAAATTGTTTCCCATAACCCCCCTCCCACCATACGGGTCCTGTAAAGTAGCTCTCACTATACTTGCACTCTAGAGGCCCTAATAGCTGACACTCACAGGATCTTTATTTATTTAATGCATTCTTAAAGCTGCTCACACAGCCCGCAGGCATCTAGACGCTGTTACAGGAATTGTTTGTTTTTTAGTTGTGTAATTGTTTTTTTTACCCTTTGTTGCATATTTATAACGCGCTTTAATACCGAGAGGTTTCTAAGCGCAGACCCGGGATCGAACCTGTGTTGCTTTGTGTCGTTTTGCTTCCAAGGCGAACACGTTGCAACTGAGCTACCCTCCCGTGACGGCTTTACATGAACCATTCTCAGGAATGTGTGACATGAGGCTCTAATGACAGTTCCTGATAACCTTCAAAGGAAGTCTCTCACCGACAGGCCCTCTCATGATCTCCTCACAAGAGACCCTTGAAGGAACATTTCACTGGATTTGATAGTCGGCACTCACAAGAGCTCCTCACAGGATGTCTCTTAGGAACCATCGTGGCTCCCCTCTCAGGAGGTCTTCACACAAGTCCCCTCACCTACAGGCTGTCACAGATGCAGAGGATGATGTAATTTACTTATGTCAGGTCTAGTTATTTGAGTGTCTGCCGTTTGTACCCAGATATGTTTGTCCTTGGCTTGCAGTGAGATGGGTCGTTTTCCCACACACCTTCCTTAGAAGGAGCTACTACTTAACGGTAAGTTCTGTTGTCATAACCAGAGACGGGGCCAAAGTGGTGCTCATAGTGGCATCTGGTGACACCAACTTCCTTGACCTTGGCCACCTACCGGGATAAAGTAGGATGAGCTACCATAACTGAAAGGTTGAGTAATGCTAGCATCCCACGCCTGTAAGCTCCAACTGTATCCTTTTATATGGCTTGAGCCATCAGGCAAAGCAGCGCTGAGATAGGTTGGTAAGCCCATAGAGTGGCAATTTATTAAGTAACAAATACTGACCCTGAGGTAACCCCAGGCGGGAGGACGCCAGACACATTGAGGAATGGAGGACGTGCCACAGAAATCTTAAAGACCCCGACGGTCCCTTTTCTTTTCCTCCCATTAATTTGACCCTCTAATGTTAATAATAGCAGGCTTGTTACGACAGATTTTAAACCCCACCCTAGATGTAGTGTCTCTGTGCGACTGGTTCCACAAGGGTGGACCAGATGATGTCCAAAGGGTCTAGGAGACTCTTTCAAATGAGAAGACGGTGACTATGTTTAATAGAAAATATAAGCATTTCTGGTACTTGTGGGCGTGACAACAGCATTTTTGTTCAAGGGGTGGGTCAGCATAAAGGGGTTTGGAAACCATTGCTCTACAAAGTGGTCTTCTGGGAGCCTTAAAAAGGGCTCAGTGTATTAGCTCTTTTATAGAGAATTGGCGGGGTAGGATTCCTTGTATGGGCAATAACATGGGTCAATCAGGCAGATCCTTCAGGGTAGAGTGGCGAGCCCGTGAGATGTTAGGGGAGGGAAGCAGCTGGCTGGACAGGGACAACATGCTGAAAGTGACACAATAGACGGCTACAATTTCAAACACAGTTGTGCTTTTTCACCAACACAGTCCTTGAAGGTTATTCACATGCCCAGAAGAAACTATGGAGGCTGGCCTATGAGTCATGCAGCTGTGTGGTCGCCCACGTAAAAAGATAACACACGTATGGGTGAACTGTCTCTACAAGGGTTGAGCTATGTCCTTCGCCTAGGAGAAAGACATAGCTCCTTCTCCTAGTGGCAGCAGCGCGTTCCTTCTCCTATGGACCAACGGCTCGTTCATATTGGTAACCATTAATTCCCAGTAGTTACAAATACAGCAAGCAATTTAAAAGGATGCCTGCACCCTGCAGTACTGGGCCTGCTGTCACAAAGAGTGGCAGAATGCCTCTTGGGAATAGGAGGCGAGACCGACCTCACGAAATATGAGATGTCATTCTTGGGGGTAGCACTAGGGTCAGGCAAGAGGCTAACGGCTGCCACCTGGGGCTCAGCAGACAAGATCAGCATAGATCGATGGTCCAATGAAATGGACAGATGTGCCTCACTTGAGAGACGAATTTAAAACTCCAGGGGGTGCCCCCGGAAGTTCCAGAAAATTTGGGGGAAGTGGGAAGAACTAACATAGAAACCAATCTGGGGGAAGCGGAACGACTGGGCCCGCTGGGTGTCCATCCGGTGGACGGTATAAATCTTCGGTTCCCAACGTGTCAAGTACTGTTAAAATGCTATGTTAGGGGCTTCGCCCCCCACCACTCCCCGGTGAGTGGACTCCTACTGCTATTGTGCACTTGATTGTTGTTTTCTTGTTGTGAAAAACATAATAAAAAGATTTCCACAAAAAAAAAGAGTGGCAGAATGGCCTGCACAGTGCAAGAAACAGCCGAAGCTTAATGCCAGCTGCAGTGTATTGGAAGGATTTACATGTCTGCCCCCGTGTTATCAAGCAAGTTAAATAATTATTTCCCAAATGCACACACCAGATGCAGAGCCAGCTGCCATTCTTTTGGGGTTCGGGGCGCAGGGGACATCTGAAAAGGGCATTCTGAGTGATCACCAAATTCCCTTTCAGAGTGTCCTCAAACATCAGCTTAACATTTTCATGAAGTACTCTTATTTACTAATGTCCCACGTTCACATGCACCACCCATTTATGTGATGGGCCCCTGAATTTACCCAGTCAACATATGTGCCAGGTTCAGCCTTACTTTCCAATCTACAAATATCATATGCCAGGAACAATTTCCTCCATGTGCCCAGATTGCACTTTGCATGCCCATGATAAGCCCCATAAGCCTGATTATTTCACACTTTGTATGGGACGTCCTGAGATTGCAACAAACGGCCAGAGGGGTTATTCAACTTGTAGAGGAGCAGCCACATGCCTCTGCAGGAAGTCCCGTCCCACCCTACCACCTGTATGCTGGAAGCCTGAGATTGTGCCATGCTTGACACCAGCAGTTGTGACCTTTCTGCTGTGAATCTTCGAGAAAAGATACCCTCTGAGAAAACTCTATCAGATGCACTCCCACAGAGATGACAATCCAATGGAGGAAATCCCTGAAGGAAAATGAAAAGAGCAAGGAACGGAGCTGGTGACACAACAAGAGACGAGCGTAATGCACTGAGAAGACTGGCTAAGAAGAAAACGTATAGACCTTATAGAAACTGGTGACAAAGTAATGAATCAAGTAAACTAAAGAGGATTGCACATGTGAAGAGCACTGCAGAAAATGCAAGTAATTCAATAACTGTGCAGATGCTGTAATGCAAGTAGATCAAGTAATCTTAGAAGCTGGATATGATAGTGAATAGACTGCAGGTGAAGCCGCCATTATATATAGAAACTGGACATCAGTGTCATAACTTTAGGAAGCTTAAACCCATGGAGAGAAGAGCCGAGAGCTGTGTCGCAGCAAAGAATTAGCCAAGATTATGGAGGAGTCTGGAAGAGCTGTCTGGCCTTGCGTGTAGGTTGAAGCAGCCAAGATTGGTTATCTATTCTTGAAGGCAGTGAACGTGAGATGCATAATCATCCCTTGTTAAGGTGCAAGAAAAAACACCATGGGTGCCACGTTTTAATAATTTAAGACAATTAAATACTGAAAAATGGACCAAATTGGTGGGCGAGGAGTTCGAGAACAACAATAGCGCATGCTCGCATTCCCATTATATTCCCAGAGACAAGAATACATTGCAAGGCCAAGTTCAAAGGCAATCTTCATGGCAGAAGGTATGGGTAATGAGCGCTATTGGGCTAGTTGGTTGGGGAGGTGCAGCCAAGTCCACATCCTGGCACCTGCGCAATGAGCTTACGTGCTGCTAGTGAGCCGAATGTTCCAGACATGGCACTAGCATGCCAACCAATTGTAGAGTGCCATGTAACGAAGGGCCTTATAGTTTGAGAGCCAATGATGTACTGTGTACTTAATAATGATGAAGATGACTTGCACTAGAGGAAGGTAAAAGATGTCCACCTGACAGTAGAGATCCAATCACAACCCAAACCCTTATAGAAAGTATACTTAGATGTTCCTATTGAGCATATCACAACCCCCCGTAGGTTTCTCTTATTTGCCATGTAGTATGATGACACGTATGTCAGATTTTTACTATATAAATGTGATTTCTTTTTGTATGATGCGTCGAGAGCTCGTGCAACGTTTGTTGTCGTTGATGTCCGTTGTAACTCCCTGTTTTAGACAATTGATATTAAAACAGAATCCTTTGCCATCTTCCTGAGTTGGTTCCGTTATTTGGTGTAAGAGTTACTCTGCTTCCCATCCACTGCATGACACGCTACCCATAGGGCCTTACGTTCAAACTTTTGAAATATAAAGACACAGCCCAGGAGAGCATGTTTGATAAAGTCAGCTGGTTTCAGCCATCGCTTGACACGTGCTTTCAGTTTTTTGCTATGCATGATGTGAATACAATTTCCAGTGGCGCAAAAAGGTGAACGTGCCAACATAATGCACTAGTGAACTTTGCATAGTTTACAAAAGATGCTTACTTTGTGATTCAATTTGTATGCAAGTAAGCACAGATTGAAAAGCGAAATGGGGTCTTTGAAATGCATTTTTGCCATCACAATGCTGATAATCAAACATTAACATTTAACAGGAGCTGTAACTTTGCACATAATATGGTCTCTCTCATACTTTCCTTCTTCATCAACTGAATGTATGCTGCAGCCCCATATTATAAAACCACCAATTAAAATAAATAGTATGTGTAAAAAGACACATTACATGTCATCCGGTATTGCTTTGCCAACCGCGCTGTATGTAAATAAGGTAACCTTCATGACTTTGGAATACTGTGCCATTTGTAAGTATGGCATTCAAGTGCAGATAGAAAGATGAATCTACATAGGTTTGAATGTAAGCCGTCACGTGTTTCATACCAAAGTGGCTGCCACAAGGCGTAACATCTTGTAGCTATACGCTCATCATCATAATTAACTACCATGATAACTCGGGTGCCAAGCATGATGAATATTACCTAATTATGAAATTAGTTTGCAGGTGGGGGAGCAACATAATTAATGGATAGAGCCGAGCCAGAGCTGGGCCACGGGGCCTGGATTATGTCTAAGTGCCAAAGACGAGCCAAGCCGGCAAACAATGCCAAACCCCATACATGCCATCCTACCTCCTCAACCCCTGCAATAAAAACCCAATGCCTGACATCTTCCTCCTTCCACCCCACAACACAACCCCGTACCTGATGTTCTTACTCTCTGCTGCCAAAAGAGGAAACCTTTACCTGGTATCCCAATTTTGAATGATACCTCACAGGGAAATAACATTATTTGTCCAGTATCACACACTTTTTGTCAGAAAGCTGTGATCCCAGTCTGCACTTTAGACACTTGAAAACATATGTTCTCATCTCTAGCTGCTAGACGTGTTTTGTTTGCAGTTTTAAGGATCTAAGATAATGCTCTTTTTCATAATGATAGCTTAAAAATACCCACATCGCAATATAAACCAGAGTGAACATTATATGAAACCTTATGTTCTGCAAAGCGAGTGATTATGGCTTTTTCCTTCATCCGGAATATATATCTAAATGTAACAGAATGCAAGGTAATGTCTGTCTAAAAAACCCTCTGCATTTTGTAACCATACTTTCCAGACACAGGGACAAAACAACAAAAATGTGTGAAAAGGTCAGCTGCTTGTAGTAATTGTTTCACAAAGCCTTGGAGATGGTTCTAGTGACCATACTGTTTAGTGGAGCTAGCACCATTCTTTCAGCAGACACAAGTGGGAGCAACAGCCACCATCAACGGGTCCTGGATAATAATTATATATTTTTTTTATAACTCGCTTAGTACATAGAGATTTCTAAGCATGCACCCAGGATTCGAACCTGTGTTGCTCTGTGTCGTCTTGCTTCCAAGACAAGCACGTTGCCACTGACCTATACAACCTAAAAGATATTATCCATATATTGTACAGGATCATGCCCCAGAGAAAACCCACCAAACAGTGTAGTACATCATCGATTTCACTTTGTCATTAGGGAGGACACGTGGCTTTTAGGTGACGGAGCAATGAGCAAGTTAAGGGATACTTTAGCCTGTGGTATGCACATTATACATTATTAATATTTTAATTATCTTTGGGCAGCTCTTTAACAGACTCACTTCTAAGGGGCTCCAATTGTGGCATCCAAAGCAAATGTAACCGATTTGAGTAATTTGCCCAGGATTGCATATGTTGGCCAAGTGCGGAAGCCACGTTTTCTGGTTGCGCAGTTTGCACTTTTGCAGGTTTCAGAGCACCCATGCTCTCATCTCATCTTTCGCTTTGCACCAACATGCAATTCCTAGCAAGGGACAAAGTGCTCTGTGCAAGTAGTTGATTGCATGTAGTTGTTTTAACTGTCACTTTCTGTTAGTGTCACTTGAAATTACTCTGTAACTGTAACAGAGGATGAAGTGAGGTTTGGCTCCAGTTGGACTCTTCTTTCAAAAAAAGGACTTGAGCTGAGCCAGAGCCAGGCATGTGGCTCTGACCAGGCTCGGCCCAGCTCTGGCTCCTGCTCCTCTGTTATCAAATGGCAACCACAAGATATGAAGCCTTAAAGGAGTACTGGAGACTGATGTACTACTTACACCAATGTGCGTGGCTCGGGAGGGTTGCAGTGGTGGGTAGGCAGGGCACAAGTTGAAGGACCAAGCGGGTGGGCGGCGTCTGCCCTGTTTTTCAGAGGGCATACGCTCCCCCGCCCCACCACTGTGTGTTTTCAAGCAATTAAAAACATGCCTGCCCTCACTTAAACAGTGCCATGGCTGGGATTCGAATACAGGTCACACAGCTGGAAGGCCAGACACATAGCCACAAGACCACTCAACTTGCTCACCTTGAAGCTGTTAAATATCTTATATAGATATCGTGCTATAAAGGTCATGTTTTGTTAGTCTTAGATGTAAAATGTGCACATTTTTCATACTTAGCCAGCAATTTTATAGTGAAATCTGTTCTCTTGGAAAATGTTGATTTGTCCTGTGTACTTTCTTGTGACGTCACTTCCCACACGTTTATTTTTTAGAACTGGAGCCCTGGGTCAGTAAGCTTCTGGCTCTCGGACCATCCCCCTATCATAGTTTGTCCTAAACACCCTGCTGTTATATTTCAGGAGTCGATGAAGATTGCACTGCAGCATGGAGACCGTCCACTACAAGCTCTCTGCCTCCTCAACTTCGCCGACATTCACAGGAGCCACAGCGACCCGGAGGTAGGGCAGCACTGGATCGGGTCTGAACACTGCATGGAGGCTTCCCTCAAAGCATGGGGCTGTGTTCACTATGTCGAGTCGACACTTACTGCATGAAGCTTGCACTCAGAGCATGGAGTGCAGGTTCACTGCAGGTAGTCTACAGTTGCTACATATGGATTGCTGCATTAACTGTTTGGAGCACATCCACTGCCCGAAGACCATGGTAACTTCCTGGAGACTGCACTCACTCCATGGGACAGTGCTCACTTACTGGTATCTGTAAGTAGGGTGTCTGCACTTGATGGTGGTTGTCCTCAGTGAATTGACCTGTGCCAACTCAATGGCCTCTCAACTGACTGTGCTGAACCCTCAGACATGCCCCAACTCTCGGAAGTCCGCCTACTAGACACTCTCTCTGGACTGCTCATGGGCACCACCGGGACCGTCACTTCCCCAACCCTCCCAGGACTCCTAACGTTGTCAGAAGAGCCATCTAAACATTTGTCAGGGCTCCTAGGGGCCCATTTCAATATGAAACCTACAGTTTAGATAAACAGTCTGAGGCAACCTTGGGGTGCTTACATAATAAGGGATACAGCAAGGATGTTAATTGCTGCAGATTATCACGAGGCAGACAGGCAGGCAGCTGAAATGCTAGTCATTTCTATTTGTCAGCAATGTGCTGATGTAGGCAAAACCAGAGTAAAAGGCAAGAGGGTGATAACAACATTCCAGATCGCCAGCAAAGATAGCCTGCAGGGGTGTTGCTAGGTCTGGAATAGATCCGGGGCTATGCTAATTATGGGACTGTCAGGATGAGGGCTATCTAGCCTTTTTGGTTGTAACCTCTGAGCTTCTATCCGGGGCTACAATCAAAAGATCCGGGGCTATAGCCCCTTCAGCCCCCCCAGCAAAGCTATGGTAGCCTGTAATGTGCACGCTCCAACGCATGCATGTATAGCCTATAATTAAGGCGACAGCAGCCAGCAAAGGCAGCCAGTAACTTGCGTGTGGCAAAGTCTTACCCTGGCAAAACATTTTGGTGAAAACATCTGTATTCCTTTTTATTTTTAACATCATGCCTCGTGTCTTGTAATGCACTTTATAAGGGAAAACCCTGAAATGTTGTCCACACAGGCTGGCCTGAGAGTAGAAAACACAAAACAAAAGAACTCCCTCCTGGGTAATGGCTGAGGATTGCTCTTTGTGATACAATGTGGGACAAAAACAATCAATGTATAGATAATTTAATCAGAGAACAAACAATTCCAAATGAGGTTTAACAGAACAATAAACCATAAGTCTCAAACACAGTTGTTCCACTTCGTCTTGGAAAAGGAATCTCATCTAATCATGGCAAAAAACCAAAAACACCGTATAATGCAATATCAACAAATGTAGAACATAAACAGTACAAGGACATGTTAAAATTCATCCAATTAGTGACGTTTTGTTTAAGGGTCCACAGAAGAAATACATTAATCTTTGTGCAAGAAATTTGGACGGAGTTATAGAACAAGTGTTGAAATGTCGACTCAAGTACTTGAGGTGTAATCCTTAATTTGTACACCCCATCCTTCATCAGGGCGAGAATGGTACATTTGCTTGAGCAAGTTACGGCTTGTGTTCAAGGCTGCGCAATTTGAGGAGTAAAACATCCATGTCAGAAACGTATCCTTCTTAACCAGATCAAGAAAGCCTTCAGCATATCTCAATTAAAGCCCATTTGTTGTTTGGATAAACTGGACCATGCATTTCATGGTGGCATTAATCCGATCAAGGCTGCCTAGGCTCTGGTGTGGACGCCTTAAACACAAGCCTTAAGTTGTGCAAGCCAGTACACCATTCTCTTCCTGATGAAGGCAGGGGTGTACACATTTAAAGATTACCCCATGAGCCGAAACTCAAGAATTAGAGTCGACATTTCAACACTTTTTCTCTAACTCGGATTGTCCAAAGTAAATGAGTGTATTTCTTATCTGGACCCTTCCACAACTCCACAAATGTGGTCAATTTAAACATGTCCTTATGCTGTTCATCTTCCACATTTGTTGATATCCTTTTATAGATCAAACACTTGCTTTTTTGCTGTGATTAAAAGCAGTTTCTTTTCTAAAATGAATTGGAAAAACTGGGTTTGACACCTTCTGGTTTCGTATGGCTTGTTGTTCTGTTAATCCTCATTAGGAATTGTCCGTTGCCTGATTAAATTACACACCACATTGTATTTTTCATTTTCACACAGAGTAATCCTTATCCGTTACTCAGGAGGGAGTTCTTTTGCTTCATGTCTTGTGTTGTGCAGGGCGGGAGGAACTGGGTAAGAAATGGGAGTACAGTTTGAATAGAGTTGTGCCCTGCACAAACACGTATCTTGGAGGTTAGCTGTTGAAGGACTCTGTGCAGCCTGTCACTGATGCATTAAATCAGCGAGTAATGGGGGAGGGAGGTACACGGGTCACATGGGTGTAGGGCTGGCTCCTGCTTTTTTGGCTCACTCTCATATGCAACCATGAAGTGTGGAAAGCAGCTGGCAGCACGTTCACATCCGGCCAACAGGTGACGACACTTGCTGGCTCACTACTTCTGCAGCAGTCCTACAGAGAAGCTTGTTACCTCATCGTGCCTCTTTCTTATCACAATCCTTAGCAGTGAGGACAGATCCCCTACCCACACAGAACTTGTTGTCAAGCCAAACGTTTGAAAGATAATGTGGCCGTCGCTTCCTTTTGGGGGGAGCCTGTAGCATCGACCTACCTATATGCCAAAACGATTGCATTGTAGTAAACAAAGGAGGGAGATGTGAGGTGAGGGAGACGCACAACGTGTGGGTGTTGTTTTGCTTTTTCGGCACTCATTGACTGACTATGGCCATGCTAATCCCTACAACCATTCACACACGCTACCTGCCACCCCTGCCACATCCAAAACACAACTTTCGGGGACTTCTTTGAGCTAGCTCGATCATGCAGTAAAAAACAAACTTTATTTTGTATAGGGCCTGCCAATGGTATTTCTGAACATTCTTCTGAGAGTTAATGGCTTAACTGAATATTACTAGGAGCTCATTTACATATTCAGTTAAGAAGCTTACTGTCTCTAGAGCTCTGGTTCCCTCTAGGCTAGACTACTGCAACAGCCTCTTTCTAAATCTGCCTGCTTCTACCCTCCGACATCTGCAACTCATCCAGAACAGAACTGCAAGATTTGTCCTTGGCCTCCAACCGTGGGATCGTATCTCTCCAGCCCTGAAATCTCTTCATTGGCTCCCAGTAGCTGCAAGGGATAAATTCAAGACCCTCTGCATTGTCCACAAGGCTTTCCTCTGGGGCCTCGGTCCAAAATACCTTCAACTCTCCCTCCGTAAATACTTCCCACTCGAGCTCTTCGCTCCTCCACCTCTAACTCCCTCGGGGTCAGTCTCTTTTCCAAGCAACGAGTTTGGGGTAGATCTCTTTCCTCGGCTGGGGTCGCCCTCTGGAACAGCCTCCCTGTCACTCTGAAACTTGAAGAGAACCATCTCCAGTTCCGGAAGCAGCTCAAGACCTTCCTCATTGCTTCTGCCTTCGTTTTTCCTCTCCCCTGCTGATCTGTCTGCTTGAACTCTGTGCACCTCACTACCTTATGATTTCAGGCCCTTGTCCCTGCCCAAACAGCCACACACCTGCACTGCCTCCTGGCTACCCTTACACTTGGTTCTGTATCTGTAACGCTACAGTCCCGTAACCTGCACTTATCGGGCACCCCTTGTCTGCGCTTTAAACCTTGCACTTGCCACCCTGCTAGCTGCACTACCAGTTGTTTTTTATCCCTTGCTCAGCACTTTACACCTCTCCCTTGCAGTGTTCCCCTTCCTTCTCCCCTGCACGTGCGCGTTTTCAATGTAACTGCGCCTAGTAATATCGTTGTTTTGTCCCCCTTTGTTCCCTTCCCTTGCCTCGTCACGCTCTGAAACACGTATGTATGAGCGCGATACAAATAAAATATCAAATCATATAAACAAACAACCCCTGTCCTTGTTTTCAGCATTAATTTGAAACGCCCCTTATTCCCGAAATCAAGGAGTCGTAGACAATTACAACACCCTGATGCTTGAAAATTTCCTACCTGCACAAGACAACCAGACATCTCTGCGCATTGCCCTACTTGTCTTCACATCACAGGATTGTTTCTCACAATCCTCTTCTGAATAAAATGTGCAAGTGTGCATGCCTTACAATGTTTCAGGTTTATATGATGCAGGCGTTTACTGTGCAGAATGCGCAGAATGAAGGGCTTTGCAATGCTAATGGCCCTTTCCCAGTGAGCTGTGACATGTCTGGGAAAGGGACCATCAGCACTCTCCATTTCACACTTCTGTCTGCCACAGCCCAATAATAAAAGATAACACATCAAAGAAACATACTTTGGGAATGACCTGGGACCCATGAAGCCCAGCTGTGGCGTTTACCATCACAGTACTTCAAAGCCCTAGTTAGTGCCAACCTGCAGACATGTTGTTAAGTTTTCAAGGAGGCAGACCTCAGTGTTTACACTTCAAAAAAGCACCATTTCCTGCATTTTTGGGGAACGAGAATGCGTACCACAGAGCAATTTAAGTGCCACCACTGGGGCGAAGCAGCAACCTCCCTCCGAGGTTGCTCCATAGTGCTTAGCTCTGCAAAAAACATATGCTCAGCCGCGCATCCCTGAACCTCTATCTAGTAAAACACTGACTCCTTTGTGGGGCCCCAAACATCAAACAAACAAGGCTGAGTGACATGCAGGCCAGTCCCCATTACAGCTGGGTCACTTGCCGTCTCTCTGGCTATAGTAGCCGAACAGCCCCCAGCAACACCAGTGCCTTTATCTCTGAAGTCACCCATCCCCGTTGTTGGTGCTAGAACAATGCTGGAAGCCACACTAAGTGGATCAATGCAACCAGAAGCCTCCTGGGACCCGCAAAGGTTTGGTAGCACAACCGGCTTCTGGAGCACACAACCAGCTGGGCTTGTTGTTCCCCAGCTCTGGACATCCAGACTTGTAGGATTTACAAGATAATCCCCCAGAACTCCCTAGTAACCTTGAACAGTTTAGGATTATCAGCTCCCAAACCTAACGACCCTGGTTGGGATTGTTCAGCATAATGTCCACTGTTTGACTTGATTGTTGTTGATTTACTAAATACCTTACTTGGCAGTTGACTCAACCTCTGTTCTTGCTTTTACTATTGTCGTTTTAAACTGTCTACGTCTCCCGTCCTGCACTAACCACCTTACAGAGTTTAATGTGAAAGCCATCAGTGAAAGTAGTATTGTGACCAAAGTGGACCGATAATTTTGTTATTTTCTGAAACCTATTTTATTCCTTTTAAACATTGCAGTATTAGACACTTGTTGAAAGGTGGGCAATATAATTGCAGACATAAAATAAGCACATAGTCGACTCAAAGTAGAGGAAAATAGAGGGTGCCTCCACCAATCAGCTTCGAGGGCCCACCGTCCATAATAGATATAATATATATATATATATATATATATATATGATACATTACTCGCGATAATTGCATTTCTGGTGATTGTAGCTGCTTAGATTCACAAGCTCTGCATGGTCTGACATCTAGTGGAAGTCACAGAGTATTGCAAGATTTGTTTTCAAAACTCGAAAACGGACATTGACAGGGCATGATTAGTAATACAATCCCTAGTGTCACGTGTACTATACCCATGGACCTTCACGGGTCGAGGTCCCTCAGATTGTTTGGTTCTGACATGAGGTTGCATGAAGTGTAGCGTGAGTACAGATGTTGTAAAGCAGAAACAGAGAACCCCAGAAAACATCTTTGCACCTTCTACTCCAGTAAGGGAGGAAGGGTGGGCGCATGTGAATCTAAGCAGATACAAGCACCAGAAATACGATTACGGTGAGTAATGTATCCCTTTTGGAGCTTGTGGATCTGCTTAGATCAAATATTCTGAATAGATTAGCAAGCAGTATCTGGAGAAGGAGGTTGGAAGTTAGAAGGTACAGCGGCAAGGAGATATTTTAGGGCCGCTTGTCCCACCTGTGAATCTGCATTAGAATGTGTGTCAATACAGTAATGTTGTGTGAACATATGATGGAACTCCATATAGCGGCTTTGCATATGACGTTTAGCGGGACATTTGCAATGAAAGCTAAAGTAGCCCCTGTACCTCTAGTAGAGTGTGCCCTTGGTGTAAAAGGTATAACCTTTTTGGATAGGGAATAGCAGAGTTGTATGCATGTGATTGCCTTCTCTACCAGGTGCTATGGAAACAAAGAGTTGGTGTCATGATGCCTACCCCTGGGAAACCAGACCAGATCCAGCAACCCTGGAAGCAGTCATCACGTTATTTTGAGCAAGCCCAAAAACCCCTGCCTATGGCGCCAGGCTCAGTTGGAGAGTCAGTCCTGGCGCCATAGGCACCAGGCTCATAGAGTGGAACTTACCTGATGCAGACCATGCTGCAAGCTTACCTGATGCAGACCATGCTGCAGAGCTCCAAGCCAAATGAGGCTTGGAAGGGACTATTTTACCTAAGGACTATTTTTTACTCGGGTGGGGCTGGGGAGGAATACTTACCTGGGACTACTTTGGAGGCTATTTAAACCACGCCCGAAGAGCAGCACACGCTTCGCGTTATTCTGCATCCTTCGCAGCATCCTCACGATCCACTGCATCCTTCTGCACGTTCCCGCCGCACTCTGGCACCTAAAGGGAACACAAGAACAGCAAAGGTGAGCCAAAGGAATAAACAGAGGCAATAGTAACTACCCCCATAGACTTACCTGGTTACCGCCGGGGGTACTATTCCTCTTCACGGGTCGGCGCAGTCTCCATTGCATCCTCGCCATACCCCAGCCCCTATGGGGAACAAAAGGACAACAAGGTGAGACAAAGGGACAAACAAGGGGAACTCTTCTCACCGCAATAGACTTACCTAATTTTACCGCCGGAGGCATTATTCCCCGAACTTCATATTTTCTCTCCACACTTGAATAAGGGAGCAAGCCACAGGTTACAATCTGGCCTTATTTTACTGAACTGTGTAGGATAAGCCAAAACCTTACCTGAACTTCGTCAGCTACCACGAGGAACTCTTCGCTGGGGTCAAGCTGCAATCTGCAAGGAATCGGACAAGAGTGAAAGTCGGACATGTGAACTCTTACGAACTACATACTTTTCGGAGTCAATATTGTTCTGGAACTCACCAATTCCTTCGAGCCAATGAAGCAACTGGTTATCAATGCGCCCCTGCGCTAAATGCAGGATGGAGAGCTCATCTTTTCAAACCATCAGGTGAGACTATAAGAGGGGACATCAAAGGTGATCTGTGGGGAGAACAGCAGGGGTTGGGGAATTTACGCTCAACTCCACGGGTGGTTAATTCCCTTTCTCCATTTGCAGAAGAATATTCCTAAGGGCCAAGCAAACGAAGCTAGGTGGGCCAGTCCAGTCCATCATCTCGGTCCTACGCGCCACATTGGTGGAGACCGCAGCTGTCCAGTTCAGATCGACGCCTCTGTGGGAGCCAGGTGAGCGTAACAGAACGAGAAGCCTACCCACAAATTCCCACCCGGGCGTTATGGATACCTCAGAGACTGTCCAATTGGCCCAATTACTAGGGGAACGGAGGGCTGAAGTGCATTCCGCACGTCAAGAAACCAATGCTCTTAGGAGAGAACTGATTTCGTCAAAGGAGCGAACTGATGACCTTGCTAGGCAACTATTGCAAAGCCAGGCTGGACAAGCACCCCTACCTGGTTCCGGGGGAAATCCAGCTCCTGTGTTATCGAGTAACCCTGTGCAAATAAACCTACCAGGAAATATTCCATTAGCTCCACCCGAACGCTTTGCCAGAGATCCCAAAAGGGTTGCCGTGTTTATGAACCAATGCCGCTTGCACTTTTTATGCAGACCTGGAGCCTTCCCAAACGATCAAGCCAAGGTAGCCTTTGTATTGTCATATCTCAGCGGCAGTGCAGCTGATTGGTCAATTCCACTAGTTACTCAGGATGACCCAATTCTTCGGGATTTTCAGGGCTTTCAAACTAGCATGGAAAGACTGTTTGCCTGGCACTCCCAAGGACAGGCCTTGGATAACAAACTTTTGTCCCTACGACAGGGTAACTAGGACCTTCTATCCTACATCCATCTTGCCGCCCCAATGTACCTTTCCCAGAGGATCCACCCGGTCTCCTCCGCAAGACCCACTAGGTCACCCTATGCCAGCATGCTCTCAGTACCCAGGGTAAAAGAGCCAGAGCAGAGGGCTCCAGCTTCCCGTACCTCGCTGCCGTACACTGGAACACCCTCCCTAGCTCCCTGCGCTCTGAACCCTCACTGGCCGCCTTTCGGAAAGCCTTGAAAACGACCCTGTTCTAACAAACATATGGCCTAGCCCTCATGAATGTCATGTATGATGCATTACGTGGTATGACACCACCTATATCTGATCACAGGTCACTGCCTCACTGTAACCCAAGGCACAACCTGTACCCATTGTAACTAAGTTTTCCTTACAAGTAACAGTGCCACAATGCCCCTGGGCTGTCTGCGCGCTATATAAATGTAATAAATAAATAAATACATTGCGACCATTAATAGGTTGATAGTGGAAACTGGATGGCCTGAGGTAAAACGAATCACGTTATTCCATCGAGGGCTTCGAGGAGGACTCAAGGATATCTTGGCTCAAGTCGTGAACCCACCTCAAAACTGCGCTGAATATATAGACTTAGTGGTCCAGTTAGATCACAGACTTCAGAACAGAAAGGCTGATCGAGCCAAGTTTTTGAGAATCGGGTGTTGGTCAAAACCCACGCTAGCCCCAAAGGAGCAGATGCTTCAGAACCCATGCAAAACGGAGGAGTTAAAGGACCCTTAACCAAGAAGGAAAGAGAATGGAAGCAGCAAATGCAATTGTGTCTATATTGTGGAACTTCTGGGCATCTTCTACGGGATTGCCCTGTAAAACCACCCAAGAAGGTGGTAGGAGCTGCTGATAAAAGCCATATGGAGTCAGACTCGGGAAACGACCAAGCCTGACAAGCGTAGAGGTCCGCTTGCCGAGCTTGAAGAAGGATACTCAGACCTCGCATTTCATCATACCAATGGTCCTCGTAGATCCAGGGCAGCCATCGCGTATGCACGCAGTAAGGGCATACATTGATAGCGGGGCCACAGGAAACTATGTGGACTATGAATTGGCTTCCAGGATGAATCTACCTCTCTGCCGAAAAACCACCTCAGATGTCATCACCACAGTCGATGGAACTGAAATTGCCTCTGGGCCTGTAACTGATTCCACCGCAGAGATGACACTATTGGGTCAGGATGGGCATCGAGAGACTATTGTGTTTGATCTAATCAAAGCCCCACAGTTCCAAATAATACTGGGGATACCTTGGTTGGAAACACATAATCCTTGTATTGATTGGCGAGAGAAGAGAATAACCTTCCCGTATTGTGCACAAACCTGTTACCCAAAGAAAAATCAGAACGCAGGCCTGGCCACAGTAACCACAGCAGTCATACAACTACCTCCAGAATACCAAGAATTCCAGGATGTCTTCCAAAAGGAACAGGGAAACACCTTACCTCCTCACAGATCGTACGATTGTAAAATCGATCTCATACCCGGTGCACAACCCCCTTGTAGCAGGATCTATGCCCTTACGGAACCTGAGAACCTTCACCTACGACAATACTTAGACCAGTACCTTGCCAATGGCTTTATTCGCCCATCCAAATCCCCTGCATCTTCAGCTTTGTTCTTGGTGCCCAAAAAGGAAGGTGACCTCAGAACATGCATAGACTACCGCGCATTGAACCAGATAACTGTTAAGAACCGATACCCATTGCCTCTGATCCCTGACCTACTAGACCAAGTGAAGGACGCTTGTATATACACTAAATTAGATCTCCGGGGGGCATACCATCTGGTACGTGTAAAAGAGGGCGACGAATGGAAGACTGCTTTCCGCACTAAGTATGGGTTATTCGAATACCAGGTGATGCCTTTCGGGTTGTGCAATGCACCAGCAGCCTTCCAATACTTCATGAACGATGTCCTTCGTGAACTCATTGACGTTTGTGTTATCATGTATATAGATGATATTCTAGTATACTCCTCTTCAGAATCTGACCATGTGAAGCACGTCCGAGCAGTCATTGAGAAATTGCGCCAGCACAAACTATATGCAAAACTAGAAAAATGCATTTTTCATGCCACAGAAGTTGAATTCCTTGGGTTTATCCTGACCCCAAAGGGAGTCCGAATGGACTCACAAAAGGTGGACGCAATCCTTAAGTGGCCATCACCAAGTTCAGTTGAAGGAGTACAAAGCATGCTCGGCTTTGCCAATTTCGACCGCAGATTCATCCCAGATTTTTCCAATGTCGTACATCCCATCACAGCACTCTTGCGAAAAAATAAACGCTTTATGTGGACTGAAGAAGCTGAAAAAGCCTTCCAAGAGCTGAAAGCGAAATTCACGTCTGCACCTTTCTTAAAGCACCCGCGCCCTGAACTTCCATACATAGTGGAAACTGATGCATCCACTCTAGCCATGGGAGCTGTCCTGTCTCAAAAGGACCCTGAAACTGGCCAGCTTCACCCAGTACCATTTTGGTCCAGAAAGTTCTCGGCACCCGAGTTAAACTATGCGGTTACCGACAAGGAGTTATTAGCCATTAAATCCGCCTTCAAGGCTTGGCGGCACTATCTTCTCGGTGCCAGGCATACCATTACTTTGATCACGGATCACCGGAACTTACAGTATTTAAAACAGCCAAGGCCCAATCGTCACGTCAACTCCGATGGGCATTGTTCTTTGTCGAGTTCGATTTCGTGATAACCTATCGACCAGGTTGTAAGAATGGTAAAGCAGATGCCTTTTCCTGAATAGGGATGGGAGAGGCAGAAGTGAACCCAGAACCAGTAACTATAATTTCTGAACAAAGGATTCTTGGCAAAGTACTCTACAGACACTAGAGGACATTCAGGTAAAGATCCAGCAACTCTTTGATCCTACAGCCCTGCAGGACTGGGTAAAGAAAGGCCCGGACTACTCTGTTGCCAATGATCTGCCTTATTACCAAGGGCGACTATTTCTGCCACACAAGGAACTACAAGAGCTAGTCATTTCCCGTTATCATGATACCCTAGGAGGGACACCCAGGTATTGCAAAAACTGAAGCTAAAATTAAAAGACCATTCTGGTGGCCCACCTGGCGAAAGGATATTAAATCATTTGTGATGTCTTGTGGTATTTGCGCCCAAAACAAAAGTCAAAAGAAAAAACCAGCTGGACTCTTACAACCTTTAGACATTCCACCTACACCATGGCACACCTTATCGTTAGACTTTATTACTGATCTACCTCCTTGTAATGGGTTTAACACCATTCTAGTTATTGTGGATCTTTTTTCCAAGATATCCCACTTTATTCCTTTAAAAGGACTACCTTCAGCCTCAATCCTGGCCAAAGAATTCCTCGAAAACATTGTTCGCATACATGGATTTCCGTCCGCGTTGGTCTCTGACCGGGGCAGTCAATTCATTTCACATTTTTGGAAGAAATGTTGTCGATTGGCGCAAATCTACGTGAGATTATCGACCAGTCACCATCCCCAGACCGATGGTCAAACGGAGAGGACCAACCAGACTCTTGAACAATATCTGCGTTGTATGTTACATCAAACTGAGAGTAATTGGAAGGACATTCTTTGGATCGCCAAATATGCATACAATAATTCAGTACATTCTGGAACTGGACAAAGTCCCTTTTATACCCTATATGGGCACCACCCTCGAACCTCAGACCTTAACTCACCCCAACACTTAGAAATGCCCGCAGTGGACCATCTACACGCTGCGATTACGCAAGCCATTAAGGAGGCAACTGCACATTTAAAACAGGCGAAGGAGAAATATAAGAAAGATGCTGATCGGCATAGAAGTGATACTCCACAGTACCAGATAGGGGACCAGGTTTGGTTGGCCACAAAACACATACCTCTCAAGCGAACGCGGACCTTTAACCCTAGATATTTGGGACCTAACTCTATTAAGGCCATTATCAACCCGGTTGCCGTCAAGTTGGATTTACCTGCTAATATGCAAATTCATCCCGTCTTTCATGTGTCTCTTTTGAAGCCAGTGCAACCAGGGACAAGACTAACCATGCCACCAGACCCCGTCCTTATAGACGGGGAACCCGAATTTGAAGTTAAGAACATCCTGGACTCCAAGATGGTGAAGTCAACACTTTTTTTATTTAATCGACTGGAAAGGTTACGGACCACAGGAAAGGTCTTGGAAACCTAGTGACCACGTGCATGCACCTCGATTGGTGAAAAGATTCCACCGAAATTTCCCAGACAAACCAAAACCAAGGGGAAGAACTACTTTAGGAGGGGCCTTGGGGGGAGTGCTGCCATGATGCCTACCCCCGGGGAACCAGACCAGGTCCAGCAACCCCAGAAGCAGGCATCACGTTATTTTGAGCAAGCCCAAAAACACCTGCTAGGGGCTGTTTGGGTGCCGCCAGGCTCATATGGAGAGTCAGTCCTGGCTCCATAGGCGCCAGGCTCATAGAGTGGAACTTACCTGATGCAGACATGCTGCAAGCTTACCTGATGCAGATTATGCTGCAGAGCTCCAAGCCAAATGAGGCTTGGAAGGGACTATTTTACCTAGGGACTATTTTTTACTCAGATGGGGCTGGGGAGGAATACTTACCTGGAACTACTTTGGAGGCTATTTAAACCACGCCCGAAGAGCAGCACACGCTTCGCGTTATTCTGCATCCAGCAGCGTAACGCTCACCGTGTCTGCAAGCCTGCATCCAGTCTTCTGCCACGCCCGCCTCGAGTCTGCAGCTCCTAGAAAAAGGGAGGAACAGAAGGAGAAAAGGTTAGAATATGAGCAAAACCTTCGATCCTTACCTGAATTCCGGATACACCGCGCCTTCGAGCTGGAAGAAAGAAGCATTTTACCCGCGCCGCCTTGCCTGCTGCAGCGCCGCGCTGAACTCACCGGCCTTCGCAGCATCCTCACGATCCACCACATCCTCCTGCACGTTCCCGCCGCACTCTGGCACCTAAGGGGAACACAAGAACAGCAAAGGTGAGCCAAGGGAATAAACAGAGGCAATAGTAACTACCCCAAAGACTTACCAGATTACCGCCGGGGGTACTATTCCTCTTCACGGGTCGGCGCAGTCTCCATTGCATCCTCGCCGTACCCCGGCCCCTAAGGGGAACAAAAGGACAACAAGGTAAGACAAAGGGACAAACAAGGGAAACTCTTCTCAACACAATAGACTTACCTAATTTTACCACCGGAGGCATTATTCCCCGAACTTCATATTTTCTCTCCACACCTGAATAAGGGAGCAAGCGACAGGTTACATTCTAGCCTTATTTTATTGAACTGTGTAGGATAAGCCAAATCCTTACCTGAACTTCGTCAGCTACCACGAGGAACTCTTCACTGGGGTCAAGCTGCAATCTGCAAGGAATCGGACAAGAGTGAAAGTCAGACATGTGAACTCTTACGAACTACATACTTTTCGGAGTCAATATTGTTCTGGAACTCACCAATTCCTTCGAGCCAGTGAAGCAACTGGTTATCAACGCGCCCCTGCGCTAAATGCAGGATGGAGAGCTCATCTTTTCAAACCATCAGGTGAGACTATAAGAGGGGACATCAAAGGTGATCTGTGGGGAGAACAGCGGGGGTGGGGGAATTTACGCTCAACTCCACGGGTGGATAATTCCCTTTCTCCATTTGCAGAAGAATATTCCTAAGGGCCAAGCAAACGAAGCTAGGTGGGCCAGTCCAGTCCGTCATCTCGGCCGTACGCGTCACATTGGTGGAGACCGCAGCTGTCCAGTTCAGATCGACGCCTCTGTGGGAGCCAGGTGAGCGTAACAGTTGGTCTGTTTTCCTTAGGGGTTTTGTTTTGTTCACACGACCGCCCTCTGAACATCAAGTTTATGGAGGCTTCTTTCTGCTAAGTTTGAAGGATTCTAAAAGAAGGTGGGAAGTTCTATGGACTGGTTTACATGGAACTTTGAAATGAACTTAGATGAAAACCTAGGGTGTGTTTGGAGGACAACCTTGTCCTTATGTATGATGAAAAAGGGGTCTTGTACCGATAAAGCCTGTAGCTCACTGGCTCGTCTTATGGAGGTGATAGCTACCAAGAATGCAGTTTTATAGGTAAGATGCTTTAGGCTGGCCTTGTGCATAGACTCAAAGGGTGGCCCCATGAGCTTGGAGAGCACAACATTGAGATCCCAACCCAGGGGAGGCTTGGAAATTGGGGGGTGTAGCCCCTTTACCCCTTTCATGAATGCCTTGATGACAGGGACTTTCCACCATGACACCTTGTTCTCTGAAGTGGTGTAAACCGATAGGGCCGCCAGATGTACCTTTAAGGAATTGAACACTAGGCTGGAGTCTAGTAAGTTAAGCATGTAGTGTAGAATGTTAGCTGGGGGACATTCTAATGTGTTTAGTGATTGTGATGTGCACCATATCACAAATCCTTTCCACTTAATATAATAGCAGTGCCCGGTGTTGGGTTTTTGTGCTTCCTTGAGGATATCCATAAACCTTTGTGGGAGGTTTAAGTGGCCAAACTCTATGACTTCAGGAGCCAAGCTGTCAAATTCATTGATTGAGGGCGTGGGCGGACGGATGCCCCCTTGTCTTGTGTCAACATGTTGTACGGGCATGGGAGCTTGATTGTGTCGCACATCGCCAGTTTGAGCAGATGTGGAAACCAAGCCTGTCTCGCCTTACACATAGGAGCAACCAGGATTAGGGTTACCTATTCCTGGTGCATATTGTGCACTATACTGCTCAGGAGTGGTGTGAGGGGAAAAGCGTTTGCAAATTTCCCTGACCAGTTCATCCATAGGGTGTTCCCCTTGGACCCTGGCTGGTGAAACCTGGACGCGAAGTCTGGGCATTGAGCTTTTAGCTTTGTGGCGAACAAGTCTAGTGGGGGGTGACCCCATAGTGAGAATATTCCATCTAGGATATCTCTGTCGAGTTGCCACTCATGTTATTCTGATAGAGGGTGTCTGCTCAACATGTCTGCCAGAGAATTGAGTTCCCCTGGAACATGTTGGGATGTTAGAAACATATTCCGCTTGAGCGCCCACCTCCGTATCTTCTGGGATAGTCTGAACAAACTTGGAGAATGTGTGCCTCCCTGTTTGTTCAGATAGAACATGGCCTCTGTGGGGTCTGTGGGGACCAGCACTGTCTGACCCTGGAGATGTTGGTGAAAAGCTTGAAGAGCCTTGAGGACTGCCAAGAGCTCCAGTAAGTTGATATGTCTTTGGGCAGTAGCGAGAGTCCACTGTCCGTGGGCTGTGTGGTGGAGGTAGTGTTCCCCCCAACCAGCGAGTGAAATGAAAATGAAATATTTTATTTACATTGCGCTCATACACAAGTGTTTCAGAGCGCGAGTGAGGCATCTGTAGTTAGAATCGCTTGAGCTGGTGGACCGTGAAAGGGCTTTCCTTTTAACTGGTTGTCCTTGGATCGCCAGCGAAGAGCCTGAACCAAGGCTAGAGAAACAACCACTAGCTCCTCCGACTGTCCACTTGCCTGAGACCACTATTTCGCTAACGATTCCTGCATTGGACACATGCACAGGCGCGCGTGAGGAACTAGGTAAATGTAAGAGGCCATCATCCCTAGCAAGCACATTACTTTGTGTACCGTTATCTGGTCTTTGTATTGAGGTACCTGCAGCAGCATGTTTCATACACACTCACTTGAGGGGAATGTTAGTTCCTGCTTTAAGTCTAGAATAGCCCCCAGAAATTGTTTTGTCTGGCTGGGGATTAGACTTGATTTTTTCTCATTGATGGAGAAATCCAAATTCTATAGTTTTTTGCATATTTAGTCTGCAAATTTGAGGCGATTCCCTGGTGATCATCCAGTCGGCCAGATAAGGGTATGCTGGGATAGACTTTCTGGGCAGGTGCGCTGCCACTACTGTGAGCACCTTGGTGAGCACTCTTGGTGCTGAGGCCATGCCGAATGGGAGTACTTTGAACCGCCATCTTGAAACATAGGTATTTTCTGTGTGCAGAGTGCATTGAAATATGAAAGTATGCATCTTTCAGGTCCATGTCGCCATGTAGTCCCCTGTTTCAGTAGTGGAATCACCTCCTGAAGCGTGGTCATCCAAAACATTTGTAGTTTGACATACTTGTTTGCAGGGCGCAGATCTAGTACTGGGCGCATGCTAAGGTCTTTTTTTTCACACTGGGAAGTACGTTGAATAGATACCCTTGTTTACCTGGTTCGCATGGACGATTTCTATTGCGTCCTTTTCCAGCAGTGACTTTATCCCCTGTAGCAGTATGGCTGTTCCTTCTACTGTTAGTTTCTTTTGTCTCGGCGGGCAGTGAGCTGGTTTCAGAAGCAACTAGATGCAGTACCCACCTGCGACGGTAGACAACACCGATTTGTCCGATGTTATCTCCTCCCATGCATGGGTGAATTGAGTGATTCTGCCTCCTACTGGAGTGACATCGGAGGGGACCTGAAGCTGCGTGTCATTGTTTGGGAGGGGCTGAGCCTCTCTCAGGTTCTGCCTCTAACTCTCTAACTCTGCCTCTTTTATTCCCCCTTTGAAAGCTAGATGAGGAACCTTGGCTTTGAGACTGGTTCCAGGACAAGGACTGTCCTCCCTAGAGTAGCTCGAGGAGCATTGTCCACTGTGGGCCCAAAATCTCTTCGAGTTTGAGGAACCCCGTTGGGAATAAGGTCTGTTAGTCAGTTGCCGAAGGGACTTAAGATTATCATACTTGTTCTTGGCACTCTTTAGGGCGTCCTCCATGGCCTCTATTGGCATGTTCAGGGGGTTTCTTGGGTCTCTAGCTTAAACCCTGACTGCCTAAGCCAGGCATGCTGCTTAATAAGGGTCCCTTTGGCTATGATGCGTCTCGAGGTGTCCATCGCATAAAGGCTGATTTTCAGGATGCAGCTTGAGACTTGTTTGCCTTCTGAAACAGTTTTAAGCAGTTGGGCCTTCAATGGTTCTGGGACAGCCTGTAGTTGTTGTTCAAACTCACCCCACTTGTGGCAGCTGTAACTGGCTAACAAGGTTGTAGTGTTCGCAATTCTTGTTTGGTACGCTGCAGAGGAATCTACCTTTCTCCCAAATGTATAAATCCTTTTACTCTCCTTGTCCGGCAGGGCTTCTGTCGATGCCAGAGGAGTGCATGCCCTCTTTCTGGTGGTAGTAACTACCAGAGAATCCGGTTTGAGCTGGCCCCTAATGTACAGTGGGCCAGTGGGTGCAGGCCTGAACAACTTTTCTATTCTTGGGTTGACTGGTCTTGTAAGACTAGGCATTAAGAGGGATGGTTGAATAAGTCTCTGTATTGATTGTAAGAGAGGTATGAATTACGTGGTTGCCTTTTTGTACCCCAGGATGTTTTCCACAAAGTCCTTATCAGTTTGTGTCTCCTCAGTGTCAATATTAAAATGTTGAGCCACCTTTAGTACAATTTGTTATACTGTAGCTGGTTGTCAACTGGCGAGTCTGCAACAGGCTGGTCCTGATGGTCAGGTGATTGTACTACATAAATGATGTCATCATCATCATCGTAGTACTGATCTTTATCCTGGCTATAGAGATCTCCCTGAGACCCTGCTTGGTCATAATAATATAGGCCATGCAAAGGGTCTTGATATTGGGAGCTGTCTTGGAGTGCCAAGGCAGAGCGCCCAGAGCAGAGGTGCTGGGCTGTGACTCAAGGCAGGATTTCTTGGTAGAGAGTAGCTCTGCTGATGCCCCTGCCTGTGAGGCACCTTTTGAGTACTGTCAACTGATCTGGGTGCCTGTCCATAAAGTCCATGGAACAGGACATTCGCCCTAAGATCTTATTACATTGTTGTGGTGTAAACCGACATTCTGGTGAGAAGCGAGAGATGATAGTGCCGTGGGAAGGGTTAACCTCTTTCGTAGGGGTGGTTTTTGTGGGAAGGGTATCTTTATGGCGCATAGCCCCAGAGAGGCGAGTGGAAGACTCTGTCTGGGTGGACTTGGGAGAGAATGACGTAGATATTTTGTGTTTTTTCAGTGACCTTGCCTTTAGAAGAGAGGCGCTAATGTGTTTTTCAATTAGCGCTTGTATTTTTGGCGCTCTCTTGGGAGATGCCGAGATGCCTTTGGACTCTTGTTTTTTGGCGCGCAAAAGGAGGGACATTTTATATGCTGTGTCCGAACCAACTTTTTCTTTCGATTTTCAGGCACTGTCAATAGGCGAAACCGTGCACGATGGCTCAGAGGACAGTGAGGAACCTGAGGCTTTATCCCCGGTCACTGCATGGGCCTTGGCGCTCAACAGTGTCTTCCAGTGTCAGCCGTGGGGTATGTCTTTAACGTGTTTATGCTTATGTGTGCCGTGGCCGCCAGGTGTCGTCTCCATCACAGGACTGCCGACCTTGCACTTGGGATCCAGATGGATCCCGATCTCCCTTAGCGTCACTTGTGACTCCATAACTGCCCTCACTGGAGTCTTCCGTCACGTCTATGGAAGCCTCGGCCTGCATTGCATGAGCGGCCCAGTGTTTCATCCGTCAATCTTTTAGGGTCTTCGGCCGAAAAAGCGGACAAGATTTACAGTGCTTTTTGACGTGATCCCTCGGGAGACAGTGGTTGCACACGCGGTGTGTGTCTTTCCACAGAAATTTACGATGGCAGGAGGGACAACATTTAAATGGAGTTTTGTCTATTATGTATAAACAGGACAGGGCAGTTGGGCGAAAAGAGAAGAAAGGGGCTAATAGGATATACATTCTCTAAAAGGAGTCAGTATAGAGAACCTCCCCCCCTCTCTCCCTACTGTACTGGCCCGAAGCCCAAAGAGGCCTGTAAGGCCGCATCTGAACATCGATCGATCAGTCGTCGATGCTGTGGGTTTTCGTCAGGAGCCGTCGAGTGGATGAACAGTCGTGCAGCACGGCGAACAGTAAAGGAAAGTAAGAAATTCTGCGAATACAACTTTAGTAAGTCAAAGCCATCAGCCTAGAAGACAACTCCGTGTTTGCGATCGTCTTTGATGGCGTAAAAAAACAATCTGAGGGACCTCAACGCGTGAATGACCATGGTACAGTACACATCACACTAGGGATAGTATTACTAATCATGCCCTGTCGATGTCCATTTTTCAGTTTCAAAAACAAATCTTGTAATACTCTGCAACTTCCAATAGATCTCGGACTATGCAGAGCATATGATCTAAGTAAATCCACAAGCACTAGAAATATCGCACGGCCTGCGGTAGCGGCCATGTAGTTATGGTTAAGTTGCTCAACTCGTAGGAAGAGCACTTTTTGGGCGGCTTATAACATTGCACCCCCTGGACGAATCCTCACCAAACTTTCCAGCTAAAGTATATGGCCCGCTCTGTGTCGTTCTGTCAAGTTTGGTGAGGTTTCGTCAATGGGGGGCAAAGTTATAGGGTGGGTATCAAATCTTTTTTTTCAATAGACATAATGAAAAAATATTTCGCTCACACCTACAGCCCAAACTGTTGGACGGGTTTCCACCAAATTTGCACCAGGAGCGGCGGCTTGGTCCCGAAAGCATGCTTTTGTAAATTTGGTGTAAATCCATCCAGTAGTTTATTTTTTAATGACCAAAAAGTGTTTGGTCCACAGACAGGCATCCAATTGGCCTAGAGGGTGCTGTGATGTCCGCGGACAACGGACACACCCACTGATTGGATGATAAAAAGCATGAAGTGCATGAGATTTTTGGAAACACCCTCCATGTTGGATTAGCAGACATTCAAGTGGTGTCCGCGGACATTGCGGTAGAAAAATATTAAAAAACACAACATTTCACTTGTCAAACTTATCAAACAATCTCTGGAAGGTGAGGGGTGATGAGGATGGGATGGGATATGGCCGTAAGAAGCCATGTGTGTTTCACCCCAGAAGTCTGCAAACAGTCCAGATGGTCGGGGACAGTCAGGTGATGTCCGCAAACACTTCAGATGTTCAGGGACATCTATGCCTATTTCTGCATTACACGGTTGGTGAAAAGCAGTTCTTGGATGGCTTATAACTTTGGCGCCATTTAATGAACCTGCATGAAAACTTTGACTTTTATTGTAGACTAGACTTGAATCTGAATGGTTTTGGAAAGTGTGTAGCTGTTTTGTCAAGAGGGAACAAATTTAGAGGAGGGGTCACAAAATATTGTAATGGCTTATAAATGTGATGCCATTTGATGAATCTGCACAAAAGTTTGCAAAACAATTTTAAATCTAGATATAAAGGTGTTTGTAAAGTTTGGTGGGATTTTCTCAAGAGGGGGCTAAATTAGATGGCTTATAACTTTGGTGCCATTTGACGAATGTGGACAAACGTTTTCAGAAAGATTATAGACCCAACCTTCAATGTTTGTGGAAAGACTGAATGGGGGCTAAGTTATATGACTATTGTATGCACATACATTTTGACACTTTTGAAGAAAAAAAACCATCAGCGGATTTCAAGCAAACTCGTGTAAGGAGCATTAGCAAGGACCTTTAAGCAAGTGTCATAATGTAGGTACAAAAAATTGTGATATACCTTTGGTGACCGAGGTATAGCCTGTGGCCATGGGCAGTGGCCAGATTGCCCGGTCCATGGTATAAGGTCCTGACACAGACAATCTGGCTACTAGCCATGACTGCGAGGGATGAAAACCATGCTAAGACCATAATTCGCACCACCACCGTGAACTGCTAAGACTAACACCCAGGACATCAAAGATGACATCACAAATGTCATTGATGACATCACTGATGACATCACACATCTGGCCCACTTGTTTTTGTTCACTGAAATATCTAGGGTAGATGGTTTTGTTCACTGACAGTCAGAATATTAAAATTCAAAAGGTGCTTTATATCTAGACGTTAACCTTGTCATATGTGCTTAAAGTACTTTCCTTAAGGTTTGGTCTCAGCTCATGGTGCACGTACATGAAGCAATAGGCAGGCCCCAAAAACACAATTCATTTGTATACATGAAGATAAACTTTAATGCTATTTAATATTTTCTGATGATGCTGTTTCTTTCTTCCTTATCTTAGTTTCCCTGTATTTGTCTCTTATTTGTATGCATTGTGGGTCTTCATATGTATTGTTTGTACTAGCACAAGTGTTTAGTAAGTCTTGAAATGTTAGCTAGTTATTACATGTTTAACATTACACAATCACCCCTGACATCTTGTTACCAACATTATAAACACAACCCCTCTTAGGGACTGTTCATCAAAATTAATTTCACATGTGATGTCATCAGTGTTGTCATCAATGACATTGTGATGTCATCTTTGATGTCCTGGGTTTTAGTCTTAGCAGTGCACAGTGGTGGCACCAGTTATGGTTGCTTAGCTTACCATAGCTGGTGAATTTCTGAGATTTTTCAGTTTTACCTGTAACCATAACGTCCCTTTAACAACGTTTTTTCATTGCATTTCGTAGGTTTTTATTAGTGCAACTTAACCATAACGCCCCTTTAACAAAGTTTTTCCATTGAATATATAATATACAATATATCCCTCCCAATCCTCAGAGTGGAGCAGTTAACAAACAACTATCGCTCGTCTTGGTGCTTTGTTGATATTTTCTTCGATTTATGGTCAATTCACGAATTTTCCTTTTCTATAATTTACCTCCTAACAGTGCTTTTGCAAAGGGAATTGTGGATTCAGTAACTGTGAATTGCAACACTTCTCACTCTTCCGAAGCCTCCACCGACCTCGCATTGAATAAGTCTCGCATTTCAGACGCACTGTCCTTGAATGTGCATGTCTGCCAGTGCTTAAAGTTGGATGCAAAATCGACGAGGCTGCCAACAAAGGGAGTGGCTTAAGTGTTGGCTGTGGCCTGAAGAGCTCTGGATGCGGCCTAGAGGGGAGTCACCTGGTCCAAACAATAAACCATGACACCCTGCAAACATGTATTTTGTGTCACTCAGCATCGTCTCAGAGGGTCTTCTTCGCATCAAACCTGCACATTGTATATAAATGTCTGTGGGTTGTAAAGAAATATCCCCTCACCCAGTGTATAAAAGACAGTCACAGAGTAAATCCTCCTCCTTTTGTAAATAAATCACCTATGGGAAAGGGGGAGTGGGAGAAATGGCTGGAATGGTGGTATTAGCTGCTTTACATAAAATCAAAGAGCGTTTTGGGAATATTTATATTCTGGTTTTTACATTTGACATATGTCTCTGATAATGATTCAAGCATAGAAGCCATCAGAGCACATTATACACACCAGGCTTGGTGGTAACTTCATTTATAACAATACTCATTCTTGCAGTAAATGTGTGCAAACCACAAGTCTTACATACTCATTGGGACAGCCTCTTCTTACATGTGTGGCTTGGGCTGCTCCGCTGCAGAGAAATGTCTCATTGCTCTAATGGCTTTACAGCTTTTAAAGTGATCACACGGTGCCCCTTTATTACTGCAAGTCCCTTGAGCACTTCATTACTCTGCACATACGCACCGTAGAAACCGAATGGGTCTGTATTAGTGGGTGACAGAGGGTGCCTCTGTAGTGCCCCTGCTCAGGAGAAGCTTTTGGAGACTGCGAGGGCTCTGCCCTGTCCCACTTAACAGTCCCTGATTTGTTCCAGCAAATGTAGATCTTAGATTGTAAATGTTAGCACCTTCCCTGACACGAAAAAACAAAACACTTTCACCATAGAATGTGCACTAAAAAGGCCACCAGCTTTGCTGATACCGTGAAAGAAAAAACACACTGGGCCTCATTACGAGGTTCGAGGTAGCCATGGCGCTATTAGCGTCATGGCTGCCTCCAAACTCGTTCCGACTCCGCCCTGGTGAATGGAGCAATTACCGGTCGGTCCATTCCAAGGTTGGCGGGACCGGTAATTCCCCATTCACCAGGGCCATTCCCCATTCCCATTTGAGCCCCCATAGGGCTCAATGGGAATGGGGAAGGCGCTAATAACGGTACCGCAAATTGCGGTACTGTTATTAGCTCCAGATTCCCTTTGCGGGTCCCGTCCTTAACGCCTGGAAAAACCAGGCGTTGAGGGAGGATCGCAAAGGTAACTCGTAGTATGGCGGTAAGGGATTACCGGCACCAGTGCCCTTACCGGTGCCGGTAATCCCTTACCGCACACCTCGTATTGAGGCCCACTGAATATTAGTAATGATGCTGGCACATACAAAGTTTCAGTTTTTTTAATTGACATTTCAGTAATTAGAGTCATCTACTCAAATGTGCATTCTATGAGTTCGCAGAATTAGTGACTCCTTTTGTCAATAACGGTTGTTAATTGACCTTTTTCTCTATTATTGCCCTTCGCTCCTCTCAGGAACATTACATTCAAAATGGTAAGTTCACAACCGTTGCCAACTGCAAATATTGCAAAATGAATAACTTGAGCACAGGACAAAAGGCAAAATAAACCAAACATAAATTACTGAGGAGGGTACGGGTGAGTTATGCGGCTCTGCAAAGAAATAGTTGGAATTCCCCTTACTTCCCCCCTGTCACTACCCTCTACAGTGTTAGCACCTGATCAAACCTTCAGTAGTTGAAAGTCTCAAAGCTTCCAAAGCATTTTAGAGATGAAAGCTAGGACTTCGGTCTGGACATTCCTCATTTACCTTCCTGCACCGTTTCTATAGAAAGATTTGAAATGTACATGTCCAACCAACAAGTACTATGTAGAGTGCTAAACCTTTCCTTTGTCCAGTGACTCACCTTACCTTCTGCAAACTGCAAGATGTTTTGTAAATATCATATTAACATAGAAGATATTTCATTTAATATCTGACTTCATTAAGCCATATCGAACGTATTAACCTTCTACTCTCTCTATAGACAGCCTTCCCACGCTATGACTCCTCGATGAGCATCATGACTGAGATCGGGAACCGTCTGGGACAAACGCAAGTGCTGCTGGGGGTGGCCAAGTGCTGGGTGATCCAGAAGGACCTGGACAAGGTGAGTCAGTGGAGGAGATTGATGTGTCCAGTTGGGAAAGTGCCTGGAGCTTGGTTCATGTGATCATCATATAGTCAATTCTGGTTGAGTATTTGGAATTGGCAAAAAATATTGACACAATCTTGTCAGGAATTTCATCATACCCCGCTTGCCAAAGCCTAACCTCTCCTGGCCCTCCCCAGAGGTGGTCAAAACAGTGCTATATCCGACACGGTACAACGTCCTTTCGTCGGGGGATGTTTTTTTGCGGGTTTTTTACCGCAAATTTTTTTCGGAAAAAAACCTCGCATTTTTTTAGAAAATGGGGGATGGGGGGGGGTAACCCCCCCAAAAAAAATGTGATGGGTTTTTTCGGGAAAAAAATCACGGTAAAAAAAACTGCGAAAAAACATCCCGCGATGAAATGCCATGTAACCATCCGACACAAAGCTCTGGAGAGTACTCTATGGGCCTCATTACACGGTAGGCGGAGGACCAAGGTGCTATTAGCACCTTGGTCCATGCCGGTAAAATACCGGCACCGCCTTGGCGGAAAGGGGATTTACCGCCCCATTCCAAGGTTGGAGGGGCGGTAAATCCCCCTTCCGCCATTGCCCTTCCCCATTCCCATTTCTGCCCCATAGGGCTCTATGGGAATGGGGAAGGCGCTAATTACGGCACCGCAATTTTGCGGTGCCGTAATTAGCTCCGAGGTCCCTTAGCGGGTTGGTTTTTAACGCCTGCAAAAAGCAGGCGTTAAAGCACCAACCCGCTAAGGGACCTCGTAGTACGGCGGTAAGGGTTAACGGTCACCGTTGCCATTAACGGTGACCGTTAACCCTTACCGCCGTCCGTGTAATGAGGCCCTATGTCTGCACAAATGCAAGAGAACCACTTCCTATAGCACCTGACAGGACAGAAATATTGTTGTGAGTCAACCCCAAGAACATATTGGAACCAATTTGGGGGTTTACCCTTATGTAAACGATTAACATTAGATGTGATCAGTAACTTCCCTACACAGCTCTATTATTAAAAACATACATTTACACTTGCAGTATAGTTATTATTATAGTTTTTACTCATAAGTACAAACACACAAAGAATGCTCTAACACTTGCAATAATGTTGAATGTACTCCTAATATGTTACTCCTCTCCTAGTCACATCTAGGAATCTGAAGTCTACAACCAATCAACAATGTGTATAGCCACCCAAAATAAGGCACAGTAAAATGTTAAAATATACTCACAGTGTTGGTGTCAGGATTGACCAGCTAGTAGACAGGTGTGGTATACAAAGCACTGTAAACTCTTTATATGGAAAGGGCCAAAATAAATATATCACAAACCGATGGTTTTTAAGGGCATTTACCTCGGAACATGCAGATAAAATAGTTGAAATACATCTGCTGGGTTCCTCCCTTCTCTCCACTAATGCATATATGGGCACACTTATCCTGGCTGGGAAACTTCACGTAGGAACAAAGGCTTCAGAATGAGCTTTTCCCAGTCTTGCCACACACCAAACCCTGTCTTCCTATGCTCCAGAGATTATTTGGAAGCTAATGTAATAAAATACATGATGTTCCCTGCTGGCTATCTGAGACCACAGAAAGGAAAATGTGTTGTTTAAAAAGTCTTAAAAAGGCCTAAAAAATCTTAATGCAGTCCAAGATGTCGGCCGGCGAAGGAAAACGTACCTGAGAGTCTCTCCCCACCGGGCCGCACCTAAAAACAGTAAAATAAAGCAATGTTTGCCAGAAATTAATTAGTGGCAGAAGTTCTGATGCCCCTCTGTGTCAAAAGCTAATACCAGAATGAGATAAGCCTCGGACTCAGACATCAGCCAGAACAACAGTGTGTGTGACCCGCCACGAGGAGCAAAGGCGGGGGAAGCTCTGAAGCTAGGAGGACCCCTTTGATCCCTAAACAGCAGTGGTGCGGCCGCTGACCTATGGCGCCCGAAAGAAAAGGACCGCAGGGAGATATTTGCCGTCTCCTAGGAAGAGCTCAGAAGATAGAAGCTTGCGGGTGAAGGGAAAGGAGGAGGTGCCGAGATGTCGCCAAAGGAGGTGAAGACAGCCAGGCCTCAGAGGGATAGAAGGTAAAACATGCCCAACCGGCAGATAGAGAATCTGATGATTGCGTTCTATTTTAACTTGCAGCATCTCGGTTAATGGGCTTTCTGCTGTGTGTCCGACTGGCAGAATCACGCAAACGCTAAATCAATAACAATGAAGATTCCCCCTGCTAATAGCGCAGGGAGCTCTTGATTCTATTAAAGACAAGGAGGCTAGCATTAAGCTTTCTCTTCTCTTTAATTCACTCTCCAGCAGTTTCAACAAATACATCATATTTCGTGAAAACATTTTTTTTTTTTCAAAAAACTTAGTCCCATCATTTTCTGTAGTTCTAGTCTCTAGTCTCTGTGCCTTAGCCCTTCCTGTTCCTGTGTTCCTCCTCTTCTTTGACTGCTTTAAACTAAAATCCTCTGTAACATTAACTTGCCAACGGGCCCAACAACTTCGCCTTTCCTGCTTTCAGCGGATTCGATCTCTTGCTTCGGAACTTGCAATCTGATCGGAACAATCCAACCTCTTCGAATAGAATTCACCCGTTCTTTTGGTCATCTCCTAGTGTCAGAAAGTAAACAATAGAGATATATTAGGGCTGGGAATACACATCCTATTCTGGGAAGAAATGGTCATCATGGTTACTCACAATTCATATTTCCTTCATTACAATACTTTTCCCATTTTCTGTGTATCTGGGTCGGGAATTTAATGCTCGCCTCCTTGTCTTTAATAGAATCAAGAGCTCCCTGCGCTATTAGCAGGGGGAATCTTCATTCTATGTCAAGACGGAGGCACGCATTAAGCTTGTTCAAAGCTTCTTGCTACTGCTCCTGCTATCCTGTTGATTGGTCTAAAATAAAACGTCCTAAATGTTTTATCACTAGCCCAATCTGCTGCTTTCATGATATCTTGTAAGGCTGCGGCTTGCCCCAATGCCTTTGACGCCATCGCTCCTCTGACTGAGTGTGCTCCAAATGTAGATAAATCAATACCCGCTAGGCCCATGGTATCTCTGACCATCTCGCTATCATAGCTGATGCTATGCCTTTGTGTGGTTTTCTGCGCGCTATAAGTAGTTGGGTTGTTCCTACTGGTCTCATTGCCGCTGTCCTACTCTCATACTCTTTAATACATGAGGCCACGCACCATTTCGGATAGTCCTACATGTATGGGTATGTGATTGTAGATGAGCCTGTTTTAGTTCTCTTTGCTAGATAAAAAGTTACTCCTTCCGGTCCATATGTCTTTCTATCTATCTCCAGTGCCTTCACGTCTGCCACTCTCCTGCATGATACCATACACAGTAACATGGCTAGTTTTCACTGATAGCTTTTCTAGCGATAGGTATCTGTTGCTAGGCCAGTCTGTTAGCAGTTTCAGCACCACCGATACGTCCCATAATACTTTGTACTTAGGTTGAGGTGGCTTCCTAAATCTTATTCCTTTTCAGGAGTCTAATCACTGTTATGTTCTCTCCCACTGGTGTACCATCAAGTGGTATATGACCTGCCGAAATCGCAGATCTGTAGACTCCTATGGTTCTATATGCTTTGCCATCCTGCAGAAGTTTGGCCAGAAAATTCAGTATTTCGACTACAGGTGCAGAAACGTGATGAAAATCTCTCCTTCTGCACCAGACGACCACTTATTCCAAGCTGTGTCGTAGCTCCTTCTGGTTGAGGGAGCCCATGACTCGGCGATGAGACTTGCAGCCTGCGGCGAAATGCCTGGGAGGTTCCAGCATCTCCTGCGATCCTGCACGCCATCAATGGCAGCGTCCCCCTCACTCTCAGAGGGTGAAATGACCCAACTTGGTCCGTGAGCAGGTTCACTCCTTGTGGTAACATTCTCAGATAGTCTACTAACATTTCTATGAGTGCTGGGAACCAAACTTGTGATTTCCATATTGGAGCTATTAGTATCAGATTCGCCGCCTCTCTGCGAGCTTTCGCTAGAACTCTGCTCAGCATTAGGAAAGGTGGGAAGGCGCAGAGAATCTGTTCTCTCCAGTCCTGCAGGAAGGCATCCACTCCAGCTGCTACTGGGTCTAATCTCCAACTGAAGAACCTCTTCTTCTGTGCGTTCAGTCTGGACGCAAACAGATCTGTACGGACCAGCCCCCAACGTTCTTCCAGCTGTCGGAAAACTTCCCGGTCCAGCTTCCAGTCGCTGCAGTCCGAGAAGTACCTGGAGTTCCAGTCTGCTATCACATTCTGTGATCCTGGCAGGTATTCTGCTACTACCGAAATCCCTGATTCTAGGCAGGAGTGCCAGAAATTCTTGGCTATCTCCGCCAGAAGTTTGGATCTCGTTCCTCCTAGATGATTGATATATTTCACTGCTGAAATGTTGTCCATTTTCAACAGAATACAGGAGTTCACTTTCCCCTTCGTAAATGCCTTGATCGCAAATGACCCGGCTAGTAATTCTAGACAGTTGATGTGAAGTTTGAGTTCATCCGAACTCCACTTCCCCCCTGTCTGAAGGTCTCCACAACGGGCTCCCCATCCTGCTCTGCTGGCGTCCGACTCTATAATCAGGTCTGGACGATCGCCGAAAAAGGCTCTCCCGTTACATGCTTCCATGTTTGCTAGCAACCACTCCAGTTCTGTTCTGGCTTCCTGGTTGATGTGGACTAGCTGCTGATATTGCAGACCCTGTTGAAGGTGTCTTATCTTTAGTCTCTGTAGGGCTCGATAGTGTAGTGGCCCTGGGAATATTGCTTGTATGGAGGCTGCTAGGAGGCCCACCACTCAAGCTATTGTGCGTAGAGATATGACTGCTCTGCTGAGACATGTTCTTATCTCCCTTTTTATGTCTCTTATTTTTCTGTTTGGAAGTTCTAGTGTCGCTGATCTGGTGTCTATAACGAAACCTAGAAATTCTATTCTCTTGGCTGGTTTCATTTCCGATTTTTCTCGGTTCACTAGGAATCCCAGCGACGTCAGGAGATTCACTACCCAGCTGGTCTGGTAGCGGAGCGTCTCCCTGCAGCAGGCCATCAGAAGGATATCATCCAGGTATATAATCATACAAATCCCCTTCTCCCTGCTGCTACTGGTTTCATAATTTTTGTGAAAGCCCATGGCGCTGACGGCAGGCCAAACGGCATGGTAGCAAACTGCCATAATTGCTCGCCCCAGTAGAATGCTAGGAATGGATGGAAATCTTTTCGAACTGGTATTGTTAAATAAGCATCTTTGAGGTCTATCCTCACTAACCAATCGTCTTGTCTGAGTGTGTTTCTGAGATGGTGAGTTCCTTCCATTTTGAAATGGTTGTACGTTACCCATCTGTTCATGTATTTTAGGTTTATTACGGGTCTCACTTTGTCCTTTCAATGGACTAAGAACATGTTGCTCACAAATTTGGGAGGGATCACGCAAGGCCCTATCGCCTGCTTTTCTGCTAACTGCTGTAGTTCTGCGTGCAAAAGATCTATCTCTTTTCGTGTTTAGAGGACGTGGCGCCTGACTTTGAGTGGGAGTCTCTATAAAATCTATGTGCATGCCTTTTGTCATCTGCAACACCCAGGCATCGCTGGAAAGCGCATGCCAGTTCTCCCAGAATATTGCTGTTCTCCCCCCAACTGGTGGATAATTTGGGACTCTCACCTGTGGGGAAATTGTGTCCTCTCCCTTGTCCTCTGTTACGTCTTCCCCTCGGGAAGCAACCCCTGGGTGGGAAGAATGCGTCCGGCTGTCTGTTTTCCCAGTAATTACTTCTGTTGCCTTGAGGCCTCCTGAATGCTTGGTAGCGACCGGCCGCTCGGCCTCTAGACCGACCGATCCCTCCAAAAATTTGTGCCAGGAAAATCTTTTTTATGGATGCTTGGGCCTTTTCTAGGGAGGTGTATGTTCCAACAAACCTCCCCATTTCTTTGCCGACGGTTTCACCGAATAGAAGGCCCTGCGCGGCTTCGCCCGCTTCATAGGATGACAGGTCTCCTAACTTTTGATCAATTTTAAGCAGAAGCCCTTTCCTGCGCTCAGAAGAAATTGCGCAGTTCGCATTGCTTAAGAGGCATACTGCTCTCTGGGCCCAGTTTGCCCGGACTCCTGGGTCCACTTCTTCCCCGTGTCCTTCGCACTTTCGGTCAGATCCATGAACTTCGCTAATGGTCCTGCAATGTCAAGAAGTTTCTCCTGACAGTTTTTCCAAGAGTGATCAATGCCTTTTCTTGGGTCCTTGTTCGCTTTTGAGACAAATGACAACATTTTCGGATCAAGCTCCGGAGCCTCTGCTACCTTCCCTGGTAACTCCGGTTTCGGGCACTCTGCCCTCATCCTCTGCTTGACTTGTTTTTCTAAGGCCTTTCGCAATCTATGTGTCATGTATTTCGCCACTCTTGGCAACGGTACCCATTCTGATGATCTTGCGTTTCTGATATCCTCGGGGTTAAACATATCGGACGCCTCATAGTCCTCTAAATTGTTGAGCTTTCTGAGCCTCTTCCTCGGCGGAGGTTGGCTGCTCTCGTCCCCTTTGTTGTCTGCCTCTTCTTGTGAAGAGGTAGGGGATTCTGGGATTTCCTCTTCGGGAAAAATTCCCTCTATGTTGCCCATATTATCATCCCCTGGGTATGGGGTCTCGAGGCTTGGCACCTGTGTTTTCTTTATGAACGCCTCTCTTAGCTTACTAAAAGCGTCTAAAGCCTCCGGGGCCTCAGTATTTGCCCCCTCAGTTTGGCCCGGGGGGTCAGAAGAGTCCTTGCTCTTCCGGGCCTTGTTACACCCCTTGGGGTCCTTTGCAGCGACCCTGGTGGACGTGCTGTCTTCGGTGCATTTACCTTGAGTACTCAGGTATAATTCTATGGTATGTAGCCTGTCTTGCAGGGGTCTCACACCCTGCGCTACTGCCTCTGTGAGCGAATCTCCCAGCACTTCTTTAAAGCTGTAGGCTAAATCCTCTGGATAGGTTGCCTCTTGCTCTTCATCACTCCACTCAAAGTTAGGTGCCTTTCAAATATCTTTCCAGGTGTAGGGGCACGTCCACTGCTCCACTCTATGAGGCTGCACCTGTCTGCCCTCTTTCCTGCTGTGCAGGGTTCTTCAGAGCTAGGCTCTATGTGTTATGCGTGAAAGTATATGCTTTGAAGCTATATTCGAGTGAAATCTCTTCACGTTAAATCACTGAGCTTATTAACGCTCCGAAGCACACAACAGGGAAATCCCTTCAAACCGGAATCTCTCCATGTCGTGTGCTTTGCTCTTCCTCCCCAAGGGTGGGGGGGCTCTCTGAGCCGAGCGCTTGCGCTCTTATTGGCTCACGCGGTTGTAAGCAGCGCTCCACCCTCACAAAGGAGGGGGCTCTCCCTCTCTGGGAGCGCGAGCTTCCGTGTGTGCTCGCGCTCCGCTCCGCCCCCACAAGGGTGGGGGCTAACTAACTCCTTAGCGCGAGCGGGAAGGGAAGACTTCCCGCTCGCGCCGCTTGCTCCGCCCCTCCAAGGGTGGGGGCCGCTCGCCCTCGGTCGCGCTAAGGAGCGCTGCAGGCTTAAATGAGGAGATCGGCAGGCCTCTGATGTGTCGGGTAATGCGGCACAGGGCCGCCGATTCTCCTCAGTAAATACCAAAACTGTTACGCTGCGCTGCACTCCCGCTCGGTCCCACTATGACTCCCATAACATTATCTCGTTATAAGCATTAAACACTACACAATCCCACTTCATATAAATATACAATTCACGGAGCTCTGAAATAACGTGTTACTTATCTGGAGAGCAGGAAAAGAAGAGGAGGAACACAGGAACAGGAAGGGCTAAGGCATAGAGACTAGAACTACAGAGAATGATGGGACTGGAAGTTTTTTGGAAAAAAAAAAATGTTTTCACAAAATATGATGTATTTTTTGAAACTGCTGGAGAGTGAAATAAAGAGAAGAGAAAGCTTAATGCTCGCCTCCGTCTTGACATAGAATTAAGGTCGAAAGAGCACCAAGCCTACCTTCAGATTCAAGGCACGACTCCCACAGCAGGGAGGGGGGATATAATAAAAGCACCAAGTAGCACCAGAACAAAGTGGAAAAACACCAAAACACCCATGAGAGGTATATTACCAAATAAGGCAGCAGAACGAATCTGAGAGGGTACCCCTGGTACCATATATAAAAAAATATAACAATGAGGGTTGGCAGGGTAAGTCAAAGATATCCACAGCGCTTGTACAGTGATTTAAAGTAAGCGCCAGGCAGCGGGTGTCCTGTGAGGTGTGGGTACACTGCCAATGTACTACCACAGAGCAATTACAGAAAACAGAAGGTTCACAGACACGCTGCGCCAAGGAAGTGCAAGCATTAACTGCGGTCTGATATTTATTCAAGAAGGTCGGAATAGCCTGACACATGTTTCGAGCTCAAACATAGCTCTTCATCCGAGGCTGATATGTTACATATATATATCGAACAAACATTGAATCCAAACAACACACCCAGTTAGGTGGCAGTAAGGGGCAACAGTTGAAATAAAAAATTACAGAACAAGTCATACATAAATGGACATTTCCGTCCGGCCTGCTATTTACATGGAATGGGAGACAACATAGAATCATGACATGTGAGGAGGTCCACGGCATGTGAGGAGGGCCTGCAGATTTTGAAAATACATGAAGAAGGTGAGGATGTGGCAGAGAACCAACAAAGGGGAGACAGAGGCCGAAGAAGACTGTGGGACTGGAAAACAGTACAGAAAAAGGGAAAGAGCACCTTTAAGAAATGGATCAATGAGACAGAGATACAAGACAGCGAGATACACCCAGATAAGAACTATAAGATATGCGGCCCAAGGGTGGGGGGGTATCTTGGAATCTTAGTGGGGTTAGGAATCCCCACGATCACTATTTCTCTGGGTAAGAAAGAGGGTCAGGCACGACGGGCTATACGTCCGAGCGAACATAGGAACCTGGGCCCTCCTCAGGGGAAGGGTTTGGGTAGGGAGGGAAGCACCAAGTTGGGGGTTGTTGGTGAAGGAGGTGATTAAAATGGGGGGAATTAAAATTCTCACTTATAATGTAAGGGGACTGAATACCCCAGTAAGAAGGAGAAAGATGGAAAACTTTCTGCACAGAGAAAAATTGGATATCCTCATGTTACAAGAAACCCACATCAGTAAAAAAAGATAGGGGGAACCTGAAATTAGAGGTTATACGCAAATCTATCAGGCTAATACAGGAGCAAAGTAAGCGGGGGTACTAATAGCATTTCACGATAAGCTGGGCTTGCAAATTCAAGATTCGATGATGGATAAAGAGGGAAGGTATTTGTTCCTGAATGAGACCCTAGAAGATGAAATGGTCACATTAGCATCAGTGTACGCCCCGAACACAGGTCAGGGAGGGTTCTTGAGAGATGTTCTAGCTCAATTAGAAACACTGGTGAAATAATAATGGCAGGGGAGCTTAATCTAGCATGGCAGCCTAAAGTGGATAGGTCAGGAGACCTGAATCAGGGATCGTGGACCCCATCAAAAACCTTACGGCGGAAAATTGAGACATTAGCGCTCCAACACGTGTGCAGGGTAATAAGAGGCCAATCACAGGGCTTCACCCATTACTATCATGTACATACTCTATGTCCAGAAGAGATTACATCTGGGTGTCCAAAGGGTAATGGTGAAAGTGCAAAATATAGAACTGGGAGCAATCTCACTATCAGATCATGCCCCATTGTGGATGGGCATTTGTATGAAAAATAGGAAAGCGGGGCTCTGGCATAGGAAATTACCAGCCGACCTCTTACACGACCCAATACAGGTAGCCACTATAAGAGACAAGATAGAACAATATTTCTTACACAAGAGACAATATGGGAAGCCTTTGAGGCAGTAATGAGGGGACACATGATAGCACTTAAAGCTAGGAGAGATAAACAAAGAGTTCAGTGGGAAAAGGAACTAGAGGGGAAACTACACAAATCCAGGGAGAAATATCTAAAAACCCTAGCAGTGGATTAAAAAAAGATTTGAGACATGTCCAGGGACAATTGGAAACCATTCGAACGAAAAGGGCAGAAAAAGCTCTCCTATATGTAAAGCATTGGCTTTATGTAAAAGCTAACAAAGCGGATAGACACCTGGCCAGACAAATAAATTGAGGGACAAACAATGTATACAGTCAGAAAATTACAAATCAATCAAGGGCGTCTCCAAACAAAAAAAACTAGGACATTGGGGAAGTGTTCAGAGAATACTACCAAAACCTATATTCAACATAAAAATCCATCAGAGCAGGATCAGGTAGATTACCTCACAAGACTAACACTCCCAGAGATATCGAGAGAAGAGAAGATGGTTCTAGATGAAGAAATTAGGGAGGAAGAAGTTAAAAAAGCAATACAAGATCTACCACTAAACAAAGCTCCAGGTCTAGATGGATTTACTGTGATATTTTATAGAAAATATGCTGATAGCCTAGTTCCGGCTCCCGCTATACAATACATTTTAGAAAATGGGGAATATCACCCCGTCAATGAATGAGGCCAAACTGTTAGTATTCCATAATCAAGGTAAAAACCCGACAATACCAGGATCCTGACGGCTGATAGAATTAATCAATCTTGATGTAAAATTATACATGTAGGTGCTTGAAAATTGACCAAACCGAGCGGATATGACCAATCAGGATTCATTCTGTCAAGACAAACATTTGATAACGCACGTCGAATTGTCCATTTGGTAGACAAAATAGGGATAACCCAAACCCCGGCAATATTAGTTTGACTAGATGCAGAAAAAGCATTTGATAGGGTCAAATGGTCTATGCTGTTTCGCATCTTAGAATCCATGCATGGGATTCGGGGGAAAATTGTATACAAATGCTGCGAGCGTATTACAAATTACCGGGAATTCGTATTGTCCTGAACGGAATGGTAACAGATAAAGTAGCATTGGGTCGGGGCGCTAAACAAGGCGGCCCCCTATCACTGTTACTCTATGTGCTTTACTTAGAACCACTATTAACAAAACTTTGAGATACCGAACAGATTAGAGGCATAGAAATGGCGGGAGTAGCACATAAGGTAGTTGCCTTCGCAGATGACATGCTGATAGCTCTGACAGACCCAGAACAATCACTTCTGATGCAGGAGCTAGATGTCTACGGAGGGATCTTGGGTCTAAAGATCAATAGGCAGAAATTGGACATTTTAAATCTGTCTGAAGACCAAGACAAGATGGATAGCCTAGCCACAATAATACAACAAAAACAAGCAGAACAAGACATAGCATATATAGGTATATAACTCACTAAAAGGATAGGACAATTATATAGTACAAACTACCTGCCACTATTGGAAAGAATCAAATATGACTTGGTAAAATGTAACCCACTAACAGTATCACGGTGAGAGAGGATAGCATCGATAAAAATGAAAGTTCTGGTACAATTATTATATTATTTTCAGGCTCTGTGCATTAGAGTACAACAATATTTTTCAAGTCCCTCAACAAGGCAATGTCATCAATATTTGGATAAAAAGACCCCCCAGAGTAGAAATGGCCATGCTAACAGCCCCAAGGAATAAAGGGGGCATGACCCTTCCACATTTTAATAAATATTATGAAGGAACACAGATATGAGTGTTGAGAGAATTGTCAATGGGGAGGGGGGCTGCATAAAACCTGGGCTAGACGGGATGGAGCAGTTGCGGGGTCTCCCCTAGTGAGCTTGTTATGGCTAAACGAGCAGGACAGACATGCTAATATTAAGATTAGTGAAGTATTGGGGGTGGGGATGGAGGCTTGGGATTCAGTGATAGAAAGAGGGACACTTACGTTGTTGCCGGCCCCATTTTGTCCGATGTTTGGGAACCCTGACTTCCAACTGGGGATGGGAAAAGGAGTATACAAGAAATGGGTGGATACAGGATGCACTAAGATATGTACCAGGAGCCATCTGTAAGGTCATTTGAAAACTGTATACAAGAACTAGGCCTGAGATTAAATATGACAACTGAAACATTGGTTGGTCACCCCACGGATTAAACAAGCGGCAGCAAGACAATTAACGCCAACGAATTAACGAAGCATACATAACCTCACACACAGGCTCAAAGAAACTGATCTCTAATATCTATGGATTCCTGAATGAACATGAGGAATGAATGCAACCCCAGGGGAGGCAATACCAAAGGAACACCGGGAATACATGTGGGGGCTATTCCAAAATTAACTCAAGCCATACAGATAAGAGACATGTGGACAAACATATTGTTACAATAGCATTACACCCTCAAGAGGATACATGTATTGTTCCCACAGTCATGCAGTCAATGCTGGAGGGAGTGCAAAAAGGCGGGGGACTGGAAACATATATGGAGGGAATGTCCTGAGCTACAGAAGTTCTGGAACGGGGTTAAACCACAAATGCAAAGAATGTTTCAGGGAGTAGATCAGCTAGGAGCAAAGGTATGGCTGTGTGGTATGTGGGAACCAAAGTTGAAAGCTCCCACCAAAACACAGAAAAAGTGGTTCATGATATTATTAATAGCGGCATGGCGAGTGATTGGGGAAAAGTGGAAGCAACAATCACCACCTACTCTACAAGACTGGCTCCAAAAGTTGTGGCGGGGGACGACTGTCAATAATTTAGAAAATGAATAACAAAATAAATATTTTAAAAAAAGAAAATCTTAATGCAGCCTCAAAACATAAGACTCTGGCATAGAATTAGCATTTGGAAAATGTTCAAAATGCCAGTTTTAGTCCCAGAAAGCAGAGTTACATAGCTGCTGTTTTTCTCACCAAAGATAGTCCGGAATTCTATCCAGCCCAGCGGATCAGCGCTGCCTGTGATCTCTGCTGTAATGCAGAACATCTCCCTACTAGGAAACTTATGAAACTCTGTACCTGCTCTTCTTTGGAGCTTTGATTCATAGGGTGAACTCAAACTTATCCAAACCCCAATGATTCCCTAATAGCCAATGCGAAGATGTGGGTGTCAGTGCCATTGTTACGAATGATTCTTCTTCTGGCTGCTTTCCCCCCAGAGATATTAATGGGACACCCCACCTTTTCCTATTGTGTTGAACCTTCCCAGATTTTTGGAGGTAAGTGAAGCTTTTTTTCTCCACTCAACTTGCTTTGTTCATTTGTTTTGGGGGCACTGATCAAGCCCTATGGCTTTCAGTGTTCTGTGTTTCCATAGTAAAGTTCACCATTTATTCTTCCCTGCACATATCACCTTCTGTGAAGTGCGGTAGAGACACTTTGTGTCTCTAACTTTGTTTTAGTTAACTTTGTGGTTAATTGCACAATATTCCAGGATGGGCTGGTGGCAGTGGATACTTTTGTGGTGTTTTCTTTTTTATAGTCTTGTGCACTTTTGCATTTTACTGCTTAGTGCCATTTAGAGTACCATATACTCTAAATGTCCCGGGAGGATAGCTTAACAGCAACGTGCGCGCCTTGGAAGCAAGACGACACAAAGCAACACAGGTTCGATCCCCGGGTCCGTGCTTAGAAACCTCTGGGTGTTTAAGCGCGTTATAAATACGCAACTAAGACAACAACAAACAAAAAAACTATTACGCAACTAAAAAAAAAATGAACAATTCCTGTAACAGCGCCTCAATGCCCGCGGGCTGTGTGAGCGCTTTAAAAATGCAAAATAAATATACTCTAAAAAGGCTATGCCACAAGATTTTCTCCTGTCTTTTGGCCACCTTGTAGTTTGACTTTCTTACTGTGCTCAAGTGGCAAGATCTTCCATCTATGGCAAGCCCTTTTCTGGCTGAATGATTATTTTGGGAGGTGACCTTAACGCCCGTTGTGGGGACGGTGCTCGACAGGATACAGGCCAAGTCAGAGTGCCTTTTAATCCCTCATTGGTCCCTCATTGGACCCTGCTGACCCCGCCCTTATCTTGCCCAATCACTTGCTCAACTGGGGTGTGGGCTTATGTTCGCCCTCCCTTGATGAAGTGGCTTCCTTTTATACCTGGTCCCGTGGCACTTCTAAATATTGGATTGATCACTTCTTTATTTCTGCCCCCTTGCTAAGCTGCTCTGAACTGCTTATGGGAAGCCCGTTTGTGGGCAGTGACCATCGTCCCATACTTTTAGTGGTCCATCTAAGGCTGGAGCATTTACCAACTGAGCTGTCTACAGCCTTTGCTTTTCCAGCTAGAGGAGGTTTGACAGTCAAATGGAACGTCTGCATGTGCAGGACATTTCTCAAAATGTACAATCATATGACGAATACTGCACAAAGGAAACACAAGAGGAAGGCACTGTGCTCCCTTACTTCTATCCAGTTGCCGGCAACACAATACCAGGCTGCAAAGAAGAACATTTTAGCTTGCTATAATTCTGTGTTAATAAACAGCAAAAGGCAGGCTCACATCGCAGCAAACCAGGCAATAATTAAACCCTTGTCAGGTAATAACCATGCTAATTTCTGGACCAAAGTCAGGCAAGTCTCTAAGGGTCCGGCTGCTGGCAGAGGTTGTGACATAGCTGAGCATGGTGTGGAGATATAATGTCGACTGCAAAAAGTCGGAAGAAAATGGGCGAAAAAAAAAATTCCAATATGTCATTTTTTTATTTTACATGTTTTTTTTGTGCTTTCGTGCGTTTAAAAAAAGGGTTTAAAAAAAGGGGGGAGGGTTTGGGGGGAAACCCCCCCATTTCGAACAGAACATTTTTAAAAAAAGGACATTCCAAAAAAATAATTTCTGATTTTTTTTTTCCACATTTTTACTTTCGACATTTTGTAATTCGACATTATCACTATAAACCGCCGAGCAAGTCTAGGTGGGATACCTTCAGACAAAATTTGCTTGGCCCACTAATGAGTCGGACTGTTCTATCCTCAACATGGGTAATATGGACTCGGGGGGGGGGGGGGGAGGTTGGTTGTCCTTGGGATGAGGGAGATGTCAGATGGGCTATTGGCAGGGTGAGGTCAGCTGCGGCCCCCAGTCCTGATGGCATCCTGCGATTGCTCCTCAAACAGGAGCCGGAATTATGGGTCGACCCTCTACTGAACCTTGTTGGGACCATCTACAGGGAGGGCAAAATCCCCACCGCTTAGAAGCAATCTATTATCATTCCAATTTTCAAACAGGGTGATGCGTCCAATTCTAAGAGCTACATTCCCATCGCTATTAACCTTTTGTCTAAACACCAGGTGGGCTTCCGCTGGGGAATGGGGACTTCTCTTAATGGTTCAATATTTTCCCATCTCTCTGGGGCTGTAAAAATGGGGGCGATGGGCACTGTCTATATGGCTTCGATAGACATGTCCCGTGCATTTGATAAGGTCAGCAGAGAAACCCTTTGGCGCAAGCTCATAGAATGGGAGGTCCCGCTAACAATTGTTCAGATTCTGGCACTGCTACATCGAGAGTCCTTATTGAGGGTCAGGCTGACAAGGGACAGGGCTATGTCCGCTCCTGTTTCCACATTTGTGGGGTTGAGACAGGACTGTGTGGTGGCCTCAACCTTCTTTATTTTGTATGTTTCAGACATCGCAGCCCTATGGAAGGCGGAAAACACCAATCCGATCAAGATGGGCAGTTTAGTATTAAACTGGCTCGCTTTCGCCGATGATATCATCCTATTCTATAAAACCCCAATTGGCCTCCTCAGGAAACTGACCCTCTTCTTCCAGTACGCGGTTCAGAATAACCTGCAAATTAACGGGCAAAAATCAAAGGTTGTCATCTTTTACCAAGAAACGTCCCAAAACTTGTATTTGGAGGCTAGGGCATCAGCTCTTGGAAAGGGTGGGAACAATGGATTTCAACCTTGCAACCAACTGGGGGGGCATGGATTACCCTATTTAGGAAGGGGTTTCCTACTGGCAAAAATGAAGCGTATCTACTCCCAACTCTGTTGCTACCCCCTTATCCCTTTGATCAGGTTTTATTCACAAAATATCGAACCGACTATTCTATATGGCTCGGGCATAGTTTTGTTCGATTTGGGGGCCCCACTAAACACTCTCCAGTGGCTCCTTTGGAAGCAAAACGTGGGCTTGAATCAATCTGTTCCCAATGTTTTGGTTAGACATGAACTGGGCCTAGCTGGCAGCCAGAGCCCTATGGAACAAGCTAGCCGAGTATGCTAAGATGCTGAAACAACTCCAACTCCCTCTACCAAGAATTGGGTGAGTTATCTCAATCTCACATGGCCTCTACCCTTTCCCAATTTAATCTTACTAGGCGCAGTATACTCCATTGTATCGGGTCTTCCCTGGACGAGCTGAAGTAATTTCTGGGGGTTGTAAAGCGCAAATTATATATCGCAGACTGGGCAGAAACGTCCGATTTACTGGGCAATCTCTCGCTCTACAGGGAGTATGCAGGGTTCAGAAGGAGGCGACGGAAGAACCTGATGTATTTATCATTCTTTCCCTACCCAAAAATTTTTACATTCGCTTCTTCCTGAACCAACTTGCAGCCCTGGAAAGGAGGTTTAAGTGGGACAAAACTAGTAACTTGTGCAGATTCTGTGAATCCACCACGGTGGGAAACTTTGAAACACATCACTCTAGACTGTCCTGGGTTTGCTGGGCCTCGGCTGCGCTAGTTGGGTGAGGCGTCATTGAGTGAGATGTTCTGGGTCAGGCTAATGTGGGGAAATTCGGTAAAATTGATCTTGTCATTGTATGCCTTTTTATCCCTGTTCTTGAGACTAACTGAATGAGTTGCCTGTGGTCCTTTGGGGGAAGAAGATACATATTCAGCATATAGTGAGTTGGAGCCATGTCCTTTTTTGTTTTTACTGTTGATGCAATGTTGATGACATTTTATATTACTCTTTTTTATGATGGGTTTGTTCTATTTGATTGTATTGTGTTTTTTTTACTTGTGAAAACCTACTTTTGTAGGCCAAACACAATACAAACTAAAAAAAAAAAAAAAAAAAAGTGTACCATCTGTATGAAATGACTAGAGCCCTAAGATGAGCTGGCCCAACTGCTAACCCCAAGAAGTGCCACTTAGCGCAATCAGCAGTTAAGCATTTGGATTTCTTTGTGGGAAACAGACTGTTACAGTCACAGTTAGAAAAAACCTGGGCCGTTCAAGAAACACTGATTCCCAAAACTAAAAGGGATCTGAGGGCTTTCTTAGGAATTACCGGTTACCAGGTGCGATTCATCCCTACTTACTCTGCCATTACCTGCTGTCTAACTGATAAGTTAAAGAATGCTGCACCTCCGAAGCTAACATGGCAAAAAGAAGATCAGGCCTGTTTTGGTACCCTGAAGTCAATTCTCTGCAGCAAGCCCATTTTAAAAGTCCCTAACTTAAACAAGGTATTTTTGCTCCAAACCGATGCCTTCAAATTAGGGATAGGGGCAGTTTTATCGCAAGAATATGATGGAGTGGAACATCCGGTGCTTTACATCAGTCAAAAACTATTCCTGAGAGAGAGGAATTACACTACCATTGAATTAGAAGCCCTAGAAATAAAATGGGACGTAGGATACCTCATATATTACCTCACAGGTAAAATTCAAATTGATTATGGACCATTCACCCCTTACATGGCTCAGTCTTAGAAAGGATACCAACCCAAGGGTAATGCGCTGGTTCCTTGATCTTCAACGCTTCTGCTTTAGGATGGAACACAGAAAGGCAAAGGAGCAAGGAAACGTGGATTTCCTGTCCTGTTTCCTTTTATAAGGTGAGGAAGCCAGCAGCGTTAGGGGAAGGGTATGTGATGAATCCTTAGATGTCGTCACTTCTCCCCGAGGGGGAGCCCCTTCCCACAAGGCTAGGAAGGTGAGGCCGCTACCCGATAGTCCCCCTGGGGGTGGTACTCAGTGGAAGGATCTCATAGGGTGAGACACCCCCTCTAGGGACAAGGACATACATCTAAGGGAAAAGCGGTATAATACCCCTCCCCAACACCCTACACCCTACACATCTCCCCACTTTGAAATCCCCAGTCACATACCTAACTATCCCATGTACCTGTGTAGGGCTATAGACTTGACTTTTGCTGAGACAAGAGAGGATGGACTACCCAAGGGAAATTGATGATAGAGGTACTGAGATGAGGAGGAGGAGTTGAGGATTAAAGATCAAAGGACCAAAGACATTGAAGAAGGACTTAAACCCTAATGCCAACCATTGCTAACCAACCGCTATAAAAGTAGACAAAGGACTTGAGGAATTGAGACAGCTAACCTCCGCGAGATGAAATCCAGCAGGGTAGTTCAAGGAGAGGATGCCAAGCAAGCCGCGAGCAGCCCGCTCGCCAAGTCCAGAGGTTGGAGAGGGGAATCCTTGACCCGGTGGCATGTGACAAGTCTGAGCCAGAGCTGGAAGCTGAAGGGTGGTGGCATGAGTGAAGTGGGTGGACTGAACGGTCGCAGAACAACACTGTGACCGCCAGCAACAACCTGCAGCAGAGCCGCACAGGGGCGCACTAAACAGAAGGAAATAGCACGAGACAAGACCCGCAGCCCGTTCAAGAACCAGCAAAAAGCTCCTGGGCAAGAGGTAACGGGAGAGAGAGAAAGTCTCGGTGGGGTCCAGGTGTGATAGAAGCAGTTAACCATAAGAGAGAGTGCCTCTGGAGTCATCTTCCTTGGCATAGTTTTTGGTTGCAAACCACTGAAGAAGCTAACCATAAGAGAGAATGCCTCAGGAGTCATCTTCCTCAGCTCAGTGGTTGGTCGAAAACCACTGCTGAAGATAACAGTAAGAGAGAGTACATTGAAAGTCAATTTGCTCATGGCAGTACCTTGCAGGAGAGTGCGCCTGGTCTCCAAATCAAGCCACAGAGAAGTACGGGTCTGGGACCTGCAACATCAAGAAAAGGAGATTACAAGCCATCTTCCTTGTCGCAGTACTTGGCAGAAGAGTGCACCAAGTACTCCTGGGGGAAGAAGAGAAACCTGTGTCTGGGACCCTCATCACATCTGGATCTTTGCTTTGTGCGAAAGGCCAGGGGAAGGGAGACATTCCTCCTGGTGTTGTGAACTGTGAATGAAATCCTGAGAAAATCCAGGGCAGGGAGATATTGCCCTAATGTTGTGAACTGTGAAAGAAAGCAGAGAAAGGTCAGGGGGAGAGAGACATTCCCCCTACTGTTGTGGATTGTGAAAGAAAGCCTCAGAAAGGCCAGGGGAAGGCCAACATTCCTCTTGGTGTTGTGAACTGTGAGATAAAGCCTGAGAAAGATGAGAGGAAGGTAGGCATTACGCCTGGTGTTGTGAACTGTGAGACTTCCACCACAATCTCCTCTGAAGCTGATCGATCATCATATGCGGGCTAAACATAGACTCCTCCATTCACCACTAGACTCTGGCGATCATTGTGATTCTGCATCCATAATTATCCTGCCAGGTAGGCCTCACTGGAGCTCATAGCTCATGGGGCGCTGTGACTTTATTTCCAAAGCTCTTATTTAGTATATTTTCCTCTGATCACAGCTTAATATGTGATCAGTGGGAGTGCACTGCTGGGGCATTCTTTTTTGCAGCAGTGGGCCATAATTTTATTGTTGCTTCAGACCTTCAGAAATGGCAGCCCTGAGAATGACCACCTCAGCCCTACCTGAAGCAGCCTGATGCTGCCTTGTGATTGTGTTGGGCCTCATCAATTGGGCCAATCCTGAAGCCAGCAGGCGAACGCCAGCCGCCCTCATCAAGGCCCCTTTCTTAAGGCTCCTGTCTGTGCCTGTCCATGCCGAGGAGGGACTGGAGGGCCTCCATGCCCTTCCTCGAACTATGACTCGCCTCCAGACTAATTACTGCTTCCCCATGTCATTGGATCCTTGCCCAACTATGCTCCCTGCAGACCTGCAAGTGAGTATGGCTGAACTTCTCCACTAATCTCTTGGAACTTTTTACTGTGCCTTTGAAACCTGTCTTCCTCGCCTCAACTAACCTACATCTTCTCTCACTGCATTTGTGCCTCCTTTTAAAAAGAAACCGATTTTAGGTGTGTTTACTTTTTACATCTGTGAACCTTCTTCATTGCATTTGTGCCTCCTTTTTAAAAACAAAAAGGAATTTAGGTGTGTTTACTTGTCACATCTGTGAACCTCTTGCATTGTATTTGTGCCTCCTTTTTAAAAACAAATCTGGGTGTGTTTACTTTTTACATCTGTGAACCTATTGCATTGCATTTGTGCCTCCTTATGTAGGTGTGTTTACTTTTTACATCTGTGAACCTCTTGCATTGCATTTGTGCCTCCTTTTAAAAAAAAAACAAATCTAGGTGTGTTTACTTTTTACATCTGTTAACCTCTTGCATTGCATATGTGCCTCCTTTAAAAAAACAAATTTAGGTGTGTTTACCTTTTACATCTGTGAACCTCTTGCATTGCATTTGTGCCTCCCACTTGTCTTTTGAAATTCCATTCCTTTCTGGTTTGCATATAGGCCTTTGTGACTATTTCCACTAAGCCATCTGGTGAGTTTAGCTAGAACTGTGCCGTGCAGCCACTCTTCTTCCATTCCTCGACTAACCTGTGCCACCCCTATGGCTCTCTCCATCTCTCCTATTTTCTCTAACTGCTACACTATCACCTATGCCCCCTCTCTCACAAATTCTGGTAGAGAAAAGTGCATAAAATACATCTTGTGTGCAAACTCTGGACTTCCCATCGCAAACACCTATGTCAGCACTTCCTCTAGAGAGGCTTTCACTGATATCCTCTTCTCGGGCCCCTCTCCAGATCTATGGACCCCCATCTCATCTCCACTCTCTCTCCTTCCACATCCTCTACCATTAACGGTGACACAAAGTGGGAAGTCCTCTTGGCTTCTATTCCTCACGTTGCTTCATTAATGTCTATCACACAGGCACTATCCTGGTTCAGGGTCCACAACCCAACCTCCTTCTCTTTGACCGGATGCTGCCTTCTCTCATTGACTTTGTTCCTTCTCCTGCATCTCCTCCTATTACTCTCTCTCTCCCTCCTCTGACTGGTGTGCCATGCCCCTGCACAGCACCTCAGAAAATCTTCAAAGGAACAGACCTCCTCCACTGGGTGACTCTTTTAATGCATGATCAGCCAACAAACACTCCGCTGACATCTGCTTCCTTCTTAAAGACATTGGCCCTCATTACGACCCTGGCGGAATTCGGAAAACGATGGCGGAAATGCAATACCGCCATCGAATAGCGCTCGGTGCGACTATGACCCGTCACCGCAAAGTACGATGCCATTAGCGACACCGTAGTGAACGCCAACGCTAACTGCACCAAGCACGCGCGCGCGCACCATGCCAAACCGTAAACACCACCATGGCGCAAGGGTACGCCAATTCTGACCCTAGCGGACATGTACCTAACGCCATCAAGCATGGCGGAATGTACCATTCCGCCATGGTGAGAAGTACGGCATCGCGAATCAACCGTAAACGGCCCCACTGAGTGCCTGTACACCGCTCCCTGCCCACAAAGTACAACTCCCCGTAGGTGCAATGAAGTCACAATGCAACCAGTGAAATGTACAAGTCACCCATGCATGCCAACGAACAAAAGAAACACAACAGGGGCCAATGGGAGCTGCAGGGCACAGATGGCACGAATACAGAAGCCATCCCAATGGACATGACCACAGTCCCCCACCAAGAAACGCACGCAAACACGGGCACCTGTGACCAGCAATATTCCGAAAATCACATCATTCCACCAGTCCACCTGGCTGACCGGCATCTGTTACACAAAACCCAATCCCCCGCCCCTGAGCATGACAACATCCAAACAGTCATATTGGCAGCCCCCATCCCTGACCTCACTGGGCTTCGTAGGCAAACGCGCCCAGTACAGTACCACGCAACTAAACTCCAAAGCTGGAACCCAATGCAGATCTCCTCACAATACATCGCCCCCCAAATAGGCATATGCCACATCACTTGCAAAGAAGAACGCTACACGGGCCAAATCAGAATAGAAATTTAATGCACATCAAAATCACCAAGCCCACACAGCCATCAGGCCATGAACTCCAAAACACATTTCACCATTGTGGGCTGCATCCGCAAGAAATGACCAGCCACTACTTGTGTGACGCCCTGTTCCCTCATGGTACACAGAGCCACATTCACGTACGAAAAGGCAACATGGAAGCGCACAGAACCGCAGGGCCGTCCCAATGGGGAGGCACTAGTCCAGCTGAAAGGCCGAAATGTTGCTCCGAGCCACCAGTACTGCGTAAGGGCATGTGGCCCATTGGCGATCGTCCCATAAGATCGTAATGCTGCTCCACTGATTAACACGAAGCAGCAGGTGTCGGGAGTAAAACCCATCTGCAGGAGTGGCATACAGATGGCAGTGGCAAAAGGGGAGGAGATACCTGTCAACCAAAAGAAAAGAAAAAGAACAGAATGGCCATCAGTACTACATTCCAACGACTCACTGCAATGATCACACTAAATCCACAGCCATATGCATGCTAGCCCACTCCAAAGGTCCATCACCACCCAAAAACCACTTGCGACTCATAACTATCTATATCGAGGTGTAAACACCATCACAAACGAGTGTACCTGTGCATGCGCCTGTGAAAACAGAATCCATCTGATGGGATTGGTAACGTGCATGGACACAAGTGTCTGAGGGCGCGTCGAGACAGGGAGGGCTCAACAAGGCCAGATAGACGATGGTCCCACTATGGCAGCCCTGCATCACATAGCGTAGGGGAGGCGGATAGATCCCAAGAAGCCCTGTACATGGCAAACTCTGTATCAAATCACCTGCCCATGCATCCATTCATCATTCCCTCATCCCGGGATTAAAACGCCTGAATATTTACTCACATAACATTAGAAATATCCATTGAGTCTGTGCGTTATGCAGCCTGCAAAATCCACAGTGCCCCAGCCCGTAATTCCAGTGTAGTGAAGTAACATGTATTTGGGAACGTCCGGCCTCATCGCCCACGTCGCTATTGCGCATCCCAAACCATTCATATCAATCATTGCATCCTCGCCATGGCCCCTGTCTCAAGGACATTGAACAATAGTACGTTATATTTGCAGTCAGACCTGTGGGCATTTCCTCGCCGCTAGCTGAAAACCGAAAGCGCCGCCCTTCGAATTCCTCATTTGCAACATCACGTCGGAGAGGCATCTGTGGCCGTTTGAAAACACTAATTAATCCATCGAGTGCGGCTGTGTGTGAAAATGGCAACTGCCTTCACCCACGAATGGGACGCCCCGCCCGTCGTTGCAACTCGGTACAGTGATGCATGAGGGCCCACCGTTACTCGAGTACTACGTTCCACTGACCCTTCACAAGTCTGTTCGCGACTGCACAGATAGTATGTGAAACAATGGGACCACAGCAGAATGAACATATCAACCAATGTTACACGGCCATCGGGTACAAATACATGATTGCAATAGCAAGATGCCATTCCACGAATTGCAGCGTTGTGCGCGGGACGTGCTCGGCCAAAGGGGAGAGCAGTTTGCACAGGTGGAATGAATCACCACAGGTGGAGGCCATTCAGCCTGAAAACACATAAATTGCACAGCCAGTCTCCTCCCACAACCACACCGAAATGCTACCGGCAGGACTCGCGATGTTGGCCCTGGGGGACCTGATAGCACTGCAAGTACTCCAACTCCAAGAAGAAGACGAACACCAACTACAACCGGCCGCACGGAGGAGACGCAGGAGGAGGAGGAGGCCAAGGCAGGGCCAGCAAGGGCCGCCAGCACAGCCACTACCAGCACGCAGGCAGCCCGCAATCCCACGCCTCCGAGCACATCCGTTCAACCTCACTGATGAGCAGATCCACACCCTCTACCGTCTGGACCGGGACACCATAGCCGCCATTGTGGAGATGACACAGGCTGACCTTGTCAGCATGATAGATAGCCCAACCGCCATCCCACCCCTACTGAAGGTGGTGTCTGTACTCCACTTCCTGGCCACAGGCACCTACCAGCACACAGTCGGACAGTTGCATGGCATTTCTCAGCCACTGTTCTCACGGACACTATTGCAAGTGCTCGATGCCCTCCTGCAGCACGCAGACGACTACATCTCCCTACCACGCTCGGAGCAGGAAATTACCAACACAAAAGTGGGATTCCATGCACTTGCCGGCATACCGGGTTGCATTGGTGCCATCGACTGCACCCATGTGGAATTGGTCGTCCCACATGCCATGGAGGCCCAGTACCGCAACCGAAAACAATTTCATTCTCTGAATGTACAAATGGTGTGTGACTCCAACAGGATCATTACACATTGTTGTGCCAGATTCCCTGGATCAACCCATGATTCTATGGTCTTGAGGAACTCTACAATACCACGCTACATGGAGCGACACGCAGGGAACAGATCCTGGCTACTCGGTGAGTCTCATTACATGCATGATAATGTGGGGTATGTGATTCGGCAATGACCTGGCAGGAAGGGGGGGGGGGTGCGTACGTAGCAATGGCATTCCACATCATACGTTTCTCGTCCACATACAGGTGATGCTGGATATCCACTGAAGAGATGGCTCCTCACACCAGTCCGGAACCCGCATGAGGAGGACTACAACCATGCCCACTCACGTACCCGTGTAGTCATTGAACAGGCATTCGGCCTACTGAAGGGTCATTTCCGCTGCCTCAGCAGGTCTGGCGGGGCACTCCTGTACCGCCATGTGAAGGTTGCAAAGATGGTGATGGCATGTGTCATGCTCCACAACATGTGCGTACGTAGAAATGTGCCCATGCCCCCTGACGCAGAACTGCAAGCACCTGAAGATGGTCATGATGAGGGTGGGGATGTGGCAGCACCTCAAGGAGTCTGCGAGGCACCGGAGGGCCGTGACATTCGTCAGCATCTCATTGATGTATGCTTCTAGCACTCACGCCTGGTGGCTGATACATGGACACGGGACTCGTGGCACTGTGTGTGTCTGGGACATGCACAATATGGACTGTACGCCTATGATGGCCCAGTACACAAAGATCAATGTCCACACATCTCATTGGTTGATCGTGCACTTTTTATGGCATATGTGATATCATGTTGTACACCCTATCGACCCGCCACCCAAGTGAGCCCAACACACCCCCTCCACCCTCCTACCTCCCCCCGAACACCAGTGTCCAAAGATGCTCATTGTCAGTGGGCAGTCGCTATTGCAAGCCCCCTCTGCGGGTATCAGGGGCACCCCTGCCTGTGGAGCGCAGGTTCCTCCCAGATCTACGTTGGGGGCTGCCCTGGACGGAACTTGCAACGGATGATGTCTCTGCCTGCTCACGTCCATGCATGTCCCTAAGGGTTTGCGAGAGCTCAGTGAGCACACGGCGCACTGCGGCAAGTTCGGCACATACGTCCTTGGACGTCGCATGCAGTTCCCCCCTCAGGCTCTCGGTGCTTCTCTCCATTTGGACTCCCAGGCTCTCAGTGCTACTCTCCATTTGTGCCCTTAGTGTCTCTGTACCTCTCTCCATTTCTGCCCTAAGTGTCTCAGTTGATGTTTCTATGTCTGCCTTAGTGCCCCCACATTCATCGGCATGGTCCTTGAGGAGCGTGGCCAGTTGCTGCTGTTGCACGATTAACTGGTCGAGGGACTGTTGCCTCTGCTGGGCCATGGCCATTTGCGGGGGTGTCACAGAGGGGCTGTTGTCCTCATGTTGCCTTGCCACAGGGCTTGTGGGGGATGGCCAGTCGTCGTCTTGTGGGTGCCCCTGCGTGGTATCCTCATGTTGTACGGGATGGGACAGACAGGGGGATTGGGACAGGTCATGGATGGATCTGACTTCGACATCCCCGTCTTCTGTGTCGGAGCATGCTGCCATCAATGGGGTGTCACCTATGGTGCTGCTGCCACCAGAGGCAGTGCCTTCTGTGGCATCCGTTGGGGGGACCTGTGGTGGTGGTGTTGTGGGCATGCTGGCTGCTGGGGTGCCTGTTGATGTTCCCTCCTCTGTGCTGCCACCTGATTTGTGCTGCTGCCGTGTCTTGATGCGTGCAGCTGAGGTGGAGGGTCTTTGGCCATTGGTCTTGGCCCTCTTTGCAGGTGTGCTGGTAGGGGTGTCCTGAAGCTCGTCGTTTGGATCGGACCCTGTGGTGGAGTAAAGGAGGGCGAGGGTTATTGATGGGTCTGTGGGAATTGGAATGGCATTGTATCACATGCATTGGGGTGGTACCTGAGGGTGATTTGGGTCGGGGCCTTGGAGGTGCTTTCATTTGTGTGTGGAGTGAGGGTGCAGTTGTTTGGCAGCCTGCAGTTAGGGTGTGCCTGCTGCACGTGTAGTGCGTGTTTTAGGGGTTTTTAATTATTTATGTATTTATTGTGGGTTTTAACGTGCGCTATCAGGCCGATGTGTGTGGACGTTCTCCTGGACATGTGTTTCTGTTGCACTATGTGGACGCATGGTACTTCACATGGATGGACTTTGTGGATTTGGCATTGTTTTATTTGGCCCACCTACCTGAATCTTCGGATGTCTGCACTCCTTTCTCCATCCCTCCGACTCCCTCTATGCTCTCCATTCCGATGGTGGAGGCACAGATTTCTTCCCAGGGGGTTAACTTGATGGGTGATTCAGGACCTCCCCCGGTGGCTGTGGCGATGTTGCGGTTGGCAGAGAGTATGCTGCGGACGCGTATCCGCAGGTCGTCCCATCGCTTACGGCATTGCTGTGGGGTGCGGGGTGCGGTCCCCACCGCACTTACCCGCTGTGCCACCAGAGCCCATATGGCCTTCTTGTTTGCAAGTGCCGTCCTGGTCATTTGCGTGCAGAAGACGACGGCAGCATTCTCCTGGAGGGTCTCTGTTAGCACGGTGAGTTCCTCACGGGAGAAGTGGACCTGCCGCTTGCGGTCGCACGCTTTCTTCGCTACTTTTCCCATTTTTCTTGGTTTCGCTAGGGTGGATGACGGGTTGGGGTGTGTCTCAGGGTAGTGATTTTAGTGGTTGTGTGGTTTTAGTGGTTTTATAGGTGTACGGCGGGATGTTTCCCGTTCCGGGCCCATGTTTTAACTTCCGTTTCCGTATATTTCCGGTCACCGTACTTTCCGGTAGGCGCACACTGCGGTGTCCGCTGTGATGGGTGGCGGTATTGCACCTAGGGCGCCGTACGGCGGCGGTGTGGGCCGTTTTGGGGTCGTTTCCGCCATCGCGGACTTTGCACTTCCGCCATGCCGTGGTGCTCGTGCCCGATGGGTCGGAATGGGCCGCACTTTGCTCCTTCGTGCAATGGCGGAAACGCTATTTACGCTGTGGCGGTCCGGTCAGTCACTTTCCGCCAGGGTCGTAATGAGGGCCATTGACCTCGACATTCTCACTCTTACCAAGACATGGTTCAATGCCAGCTCAGTCACTGCTTTTGACTCCTTCTGTCCTGACCGCTTCAAGATCATCTCCAAGCCTCGAGCTCACCACACTGGCAGGGGGGGGTTGCCTTAATCTTCCGTGAGTGGGTTCCTGCTTCCATCTTACGCACCCAGCTCTACTCTTCCTTTGAAAGCCTGCTTTGCAAGTTGGTCATCTCTGGTATCTTCACCTTGATCATTGCTACTATCTACCAGCCTCCAGATGCCGCCACCTTGTTCCTCTCTGAATGGGCTGATTTACGCTCTTCCATACTTTCATCCACATCCAACCTCCTCTGCCATTGGACTCCAATGGCCCTGCAACCACTCTCTACTCTGACCTCTGTACCGCGCCTTCCCTTTTCATTCTCCTTTCTGGGCCAACCCGCTCAGCTGGACACACTCTGGACGCTCTCATACACTCTGACCTCTCTTTCTCCTCCCACTAGTCACCCATCTCACCTGGTCAGACCATTCTCTCCTCGCCTCCCAGCTGGGTCCCTTTGGCCCTCTGACTGCCCCCCAAAAGCTCTGCAAACCTTGTTCGCTGACATCCGCCTGATGAAACTAGTGTCAGCTGCTGCCTTCACTTCCACCTTCATCCCCTTACACCTGTACCTCTGATTCTACCTCTGACTCTGCTCTCAGCAACCTCCACCTTTCCATCACCAATACTCTTGACATTCTTGCCCAGTCATGAGGATCCGCCTGAAACCTGCCTCTAAGCGTAACACCTGGTATGACTCAGAACGTGCGGCCCTGAAACAAAAGTACAGGGCAGCAGAACGCAAGTGGCAAATCTCAGGCTCATCTTCTGACAAACTGACCTGCCGCCTGCTCCAAAATGCAATACAGACTCTCCATCCATGCCAAGAAAAGAGCCCACATACAGACACAGGTTTTCGGTGCATCAAACAATATGCCTGAACTTTTCAAGATCTGCAGGGAACTAGCCAACCCTACCGCAGTCTCCTCCCCCCCCTTCTCCTTCTCATGCCCTCTGTAACGCACTGGCCACACACTTCATCACTAAAACTCAGGACATCCTGATCACCCTTGCTATACACCCTCCCAACCCATCCCATACTCCCTTTCCTCCCTTGGCCCCTCACCCTCCTCCTTCCTCCTTCTCCTCCTTCTCCCCTGTCACACCTGAAGAAGTTATCAAGAGTTGTCCGCTCCATGAAGGTCTCTTCTAAATAGGTTTCCCCCTTCATCCAGGACCATCAATGATGACATTGGCTCACTTGCCCCTGCACTCGCTGATTTCTGCAATCACTCTTTTGTCTCTGATCTTTCCCCTCCTCCCTGAAGCACTCCCTTGTGTGCCCACTCCAGAAAAAACCTTCAGCAGACCCTGCCTGTCTTGCCAACTACCGCCCTATTTCCATCACCCCCTCCCTGGTGAAGCTGCTGGAGAAGCTGGCATTGCCTCAACTCAACTCACACACCGAACTTGTTGGTCTCCATGACCATCAATCTGGATTCCAAGCATCCAAATGCTCTTCCGAACACCCGTGAAAAACTCTTTCCATCTCTGGACTCCTACTCCCCAGTTGTCCTCATCCTTCTCGATCTCTCCTCTGCCTTTGACACAGTCAACCATTCCATCCTCATACAAAGGCTCCACGATACCCTTGGTATCTCGGAACGGGCACTGGACTGGCTGACATTCTTTCTATCTGACCGCTCCTCCCAAGCCATCCTGGGTACCTTCTCCTCTTCTACTACCTTCTCCACATGTGGTGTCCCCCAGGGTTCTATCCTCTCCCCTTGGCTCTTTAACATCTACCTTGCTCTGCTTGCACGCTTCATCTCCACCTTCTCATCCACTTTCCGCTCCTCCTTGGATTTTCGTAATTCAATGCCTAGAGACTGCAGAGTTAGGATAGGCTGCAGAGCCTTTTCTGTCGCAGCTGCACAAATATGGAACAAGCTCAGTTTCAATCTTCGAAATATTACAGATATTCTGGTCTTTCGACGCCACCTTAGAACCGTTATATTCCAGTAATTGTGAATTTCTCTCTTTTTTTCTGCTTCTCACTGGATTTCCATAGCGCCATGATGCCCCTGGGTATAAGTTGCGCTATATATAACTTTTTAACATAACATAATATACCATGAAATAAGTGCTGCAGTGGGAGCAGGTATTGGGCCCTGTGCTGGCTCAAACACCAGGAATTATTGTGTCATGACGACTGAAGCGTAATGCTGATTACACAGCACTAGTGATGTCATTTTCTTATTACAGGTCACTTGCGATGTCACAAGTAGCATGTAATAATGACATTGTTCACAGACTTTTTTATAGGGAGTATGCCTTATCTTAAGTATTAATACTGCTCTCGTTAAAAAGCTGTGACCCTGCTTCTTAAGCCCCCCTCCCTTGAGAAGAAGCTTCTCTGATCAGCTATTGCTTTTTTCTTCCCCACAGGCCTTGGAAGTCACCCGCAAAGCTCAGGATCTGGCCGAAGGTCTGGGGAACAAGGTGAGGTTGAAGGGTTGTCTCATGATTAGGGTAAATATTATTCCTACCCTGTGATCTCAGGGAGAGTGCTGTAATATACTGCTCTGATGTATCTACATTCAAAGTGTCTCATCATGGCGCCCGATCGCCCACATCTGTGGGCACAAACTGCACTAGGATTCAAGTAGGTTCCTCCTGAAACGGGTGAGAGAGTACCCCTGGCAGGAGCAGCACCGGCAGCTCTGGGAGAGCAAGAGGATCAAGGGGCGCACGTGAAATGAGTGGCATTGGTAGAAAAGCACATTTTCAAAATCAACAGCCCATTTTCTGCCTTCTGCTGACTTGCATTCTGGTATTTGTAGTCTTCCATTCAAGGTCGGTGGAATAATGGCGCAATTGTAAACATTTTGCTTGGCATATTTCTATAAGGATTTCAAAATTTGTGGGAGTTGTTTACTTTGGTTTCTGTCTTTTCAAGTTATCTTTATAAAACAGTGTATTGTTGAAAGCCAAATGTGGGAGGTGAGAGGGGCAACTGAGTCATGAATATTTGCCCAGGATGTGGCAAGAGAGGTTGCAATCCTGGAAACTGGAGGGGTTATTGTTCTCTGGTTCTGGCTCTGTGCTGATTTTCAGGGTACAAGTCGAGAGTACATGTGGGTGGACAGCGTCCGCACACTTTTCTCAGAGGGCGGATGCAACCTTTATTAGATGTTTTTAGGCCAGCTTTTTAAAAAAGTGTGCTTACTTAAGTGTTCAGCTATAAGGGTTTCACCCTAGGTGTCATGTTTCCAGTACTGCGCCTACCCAGAAGACCGCATAAAACTGTCATTAAAGCACACCTCTCCTGTTTGGATTTGGGTTTCCTTGGAATATTTTATTATAAGTGGTTGGGTTCAAACGGTGGGAACCTTTTGTACTTTGACAGAACTGTGCACCATGGCTTGTGAAAACCAGTGGTGTGGGTTGCACACCCTCAGTCTAGCTAAAGAGATAGAGCAATGTACATTAATGGTGTCAGTGATCTTGTTGTATTCGTAGGTTGAAAAAAGTAAATAGCTACATGTTCTTGTTGAGACAAAACAATGTTGTATTCAATATGTTGACCACTATACTGCGGCCAGTGCAAAAAATCTACAAAGCCTATGCATTTCGGACCAGTGCTCCATCGTCAGGGCATATTGCTGTGTATGTCATTAAGAACGCCATCCGGACCCCGACCAATCAGTGGAGCAAGGGCAATCCCATGCCGATAACAGAACGATACATCAATAGGGAAACGTCACAAAATGCATTTAGTGGTTACATCCCACCACTGCAATTAAATATTCAATATGTCAAATAGCATGGTTGAAAACAGACAAAACGTCATGAAAGTGTCAGTGATCACATGGTCCAATAAGACAATATCATTGTGTAGTGGGCATCAATAAATCATAGCGATGAGAACAATGGAAAAGGGAGAAAAAATAAACAGCCTGGAATTAGGCAACCAACCGTACCAATGTCGGCGCTGTAACTGACCAGAAATGAAATGCACCACAAATGTGGCAAATGTTTCTCAATAACACATATATTACAAAATTTAATCTACCTGGCACATAGAATGCGCATGGTGGTCAGGGTGTCTCAACGTGTCGCAATCATCAGCTGCCCATCTGGCTGCACACCCGGTGGCTTGTGCTTGCCAATGAGAGCAAAAAGTGAATCAAAGCGCATATCGCGACCAACTGCTTCGACTGCTGCAAGTAACGTAACAAAATACCACAATGTTATCACCACAGTGCAACCTGCACCCAAAACTAATGACCCATCCTTTGCCAGCATAGATATTAGTCAGAGTTCATTCATTGTTTTAAAATGCCAATGCTCTTTTGTCCTATGCACTTTCTTCTAAAGGGAAAGGTCAATTGAACTAAATTTGTATATTTCACTTTAAGATATGTACACTAACTGTGCATATATTAATGGGAGGCAGTTTTTGTTTTTTGCTACGGGGAAAGAGATTCCCACCCTGCGTTCTGCGAGGGATCTGTATCCATCCCCAGGTCTAAACAACACATTTTACAGCACATTTTGCAACAGGAATAGGAAAAAAGCCATATGATTTACAGGGAGATCTAAACATATGACATCTAAGCTTCCGTCACCTGACCTGCTGGGTTGTCTTTGCAGCATTCTGCTATAGGATCCCCTGATACTCCCTTAAAACTAATTTGGCCTTCCCACCCCATCCAGTCAAAGGTCAGGTGGTCCATTAATAAGGGTCCTTCCCATTTTGAAGTGAGCAGCACTTGCTCATTTTGCAAGCCTCAACCCAGCAGGAGAGGAGACCGAAACTCTGCCACAACCAGTGATTTAGATGAGCATGGCATGGAAAACGGGTGCAACTATTCCCTCTGCCCCCATATATTCAGCACCTATGCATATATTATTGAGCGCCCCAAGCCCTCTTCCCCCACTCTTTTTACAACTTGAGCCCTGTTAATTTTGTTGACATTTGTAGACCTGAAAAATTGCTTACTTCCCCTCCTCAAGACCTTCCAGGTAATTAGGCTCTATCGCACTATAAGGCAATCCTGCATTGTACGCAACCTGCCCTGACTGCCCCAGCGCAAATCCCTGGCCTGACAGGACAACCTTGTAACTTGCTTGGAATTTATTTCTTTTGGCAGCCAAAATAATCCTTATCTGTAGCTTCTGAAATAAAAGCATATTGCTAGTTTGGACAATTGGGCAAATATATACACAATAAGAATAAAAACAATGGGGAAATGCCTGTAAACACAGCAGTTAACTTCAATTACACAATCACCATATCTCTGAAATGTCTTCCACAGTCAGATGGTGTTTTCAAACAAAAGATTCAAAAATACCTTTTACAAACAATATTTCTGCCAGTTACATCTAGGAAACGATGTGTTCAATTGCAGACTGGTCTCAAATCTCGTCGTCTTGACTCAAGCGTGTGCTCCCAGCCACATCCTTTTCTCTCACTATGCCTCATCTGCCAACATTTAATTTAACTTCCCATGATACCGTCGCGCATATTGAAGTCTCGTTCTATAATATCATTTTCTGTAATATCTTTGATGTCACTATTTATGCAAATCAAGGCCGGCCCCACACACGTTTTGCCGTCCCGGACAACGCACCTCCTAGGGCCGGCCCTGGGTGGAACCGGAAGCGTAGGCGGTGCGTTTCCTTCTCTCGGGTTCTCTTATCCAGTGACTTTCATTGAGGTCTTCCACAATAAGTGTTGTTCTACTCCATACCTTGCGTAACAGTAGGGTGAGTGCCTGAGAAAAGAAGCTGTGTTATGTAAGGCGTGCAGGCACGAGGACACATCACCAATCACCTCTCCCAGGCCTGGCACCATTCCCAGAGCACCGCTGCATAAGCAGGGATGGGTCTCCTTCTCTCACCCTCCCCGCTTGTTGTGTATTTACACGTATTTAAATGTTCATCTGTGATTCCAGCGCCGGTGGTTCATCTGTCCATTCAGTGTGAGGTCCAATAAAGTGTCATTCCGTCCCACCACAGGACGTTTCTGCTCATAGAATAAGCATGACATGAGGTCTGGCATTCTGGATTGCCAAACTCTTGTATGCTGGTAATTAACAGAAACAGTCGTTCTACCGGACAAAACCTCATCTGAGTGTGGTCCTTTGGTGGGTGTGCAGCTCTTTTAAGTCTTTTATTATGCATGAATTTTGCGTGTTGGTATGTTTAAAAGTGGCAAGGACAACACTTTTCTACAATATAATGTAAGTAGAATTGGCAATTTCAGTTAAATAAAGCACACAGTGCCACCTAGCAGCCATCAGTGGAAGTTCATCTCCAGTTCAAAACCACAGAGCAGAGCACTATGAGCATGCACACATTACAAGAAGTGCATGCATTGTCTCCATATGAGATTAGTACAATTGTCCAGTAGAGCAGCAGTATTTTATAGATTTAGTAACCCAAGACCAGCAGCTCTCAAAGATACAACAACCACATGCGTGTTTCACTCCGATTGGGAATCACAAATGTGGTGTAATTGACATCCTTGCCATTGGAGTGTTGTGGCAGGTTTACCAAATACCATCAATGCTTGGTGGGTTTAACAAATGCACGAAAAACCATGCTATTTTACACACAGCGTTATCGGCTTAGGACTGACAGCTCGCAAGGATGGAACAACCACACATGTGTTTCATCTGCATTAGGGATTATCAGTGTTATGATTGGAGCAGTGGAGCATGCTTCCAAACACAATCAATATTATGGTGTGTTTAAAAATGCAAGAACACATCACTTCTTCTGTTTAATGTGAGAGTAGAATAGGCCATTTCAGTTAGACAGCCACACCGCCACCGTGCCTCCTAGAAGCCATCCTTTGTGGTCCACCATCATGTAATTTCCACAGAGCAAAGCACTATGGGTATGCAGCTGTAATAAAAGTATGAACAATGTTAACGAGGGTTTGGAAAACTCACCCTTAGATAGATGTGTTCTTCAGAGGTGTCGTGCCTTCTTTTCCTGAAGTCCTTCAGGAAAGCAATATGACTTCTCCAACATTGCATAATTGATAGATGCACATGCTTTGAATACTTCACTGTCACCAGGCTGAGAATGCTCGCTATAAAAAAAACTACAGAGCCCATCCACCTCATTGCAGTCATTTTTCTTTTGCCCACTCACGGAGGTAGAATCAGGCTCCTCCCTACTTTACATTTGGTTCTACAGGCCTCATTACAAGTGCGCCATGCACTAATAACATAACGGTATTACTGGAAACTGCAACGTTATCGCACCGGCACACTCCAAGTTTGGATTTACCTAGCTCTGAGCTGGAGGCATATCCGCCACCTTAATGGCAACAAACTCCTGGTATTACAGTTCTGGTAATACCAGTGCTGGTAATACCGGCACCCCCCCCCCCCCATGGAGTCCCATTGGACTCAATGGAATGGGGATTTACTGACATTTTCAAGACTTGGGCTCTGCCAGTAATTCAAGCAGGCCAAGCGTGGAAACGGTAATACCTTCAGGATACCGGCAAACTTGTAATGAGTCCCAAAGACTCTTATGTTCTGATAGTTATCCGCTGTGCTGCTACAGAGGCTCTTGCTGCTCTTCACAGCTTTCAAAGTCTTTTTTGCCATGTTCTCACTAGAAGGATGTTAGGGAGAATTCTCTGTTAAGGCTAATTTCCCAAACCTAGTGAGTCCCCCAGCAGCTTTGCTGGATTTTTGGGGTTTATTTTTTCTCCTACTAAGAGTGAGACTCTTTTTTCTCCCACTCTTAGACATGATTTGAGAATGTCCTTTGACTTTGTAATGTGTTTTATGGGCTATGGGGTCTTTTACTCCATAGGGTTTCATGTGGTTTTTGGTAAGTGTGTTACACAGCACCCTCAGTGCAGTAACACAGGGGTGTCATAGTGACCCCCAAACATAGACTCCATACCCTGGGACAGACTACTGTCTCCCAGGGCATGTAAAGTCACCATTAGCTTCATTAGTCCAAATTTGTGAACAGAAACAGTACAAACCATCATATTGTGCAAGTACTGGAAGGGGTTAATTAGATTACACCTGGGTCTTCTTTCGAGGGGGCACTGTGCAGTCCCCCCTCGTCGAGTTTCTGGCTGGTGGCAGTGGTTACCACACAAAATATTCCTTAAGAATATTTACTATAAGATTTTCCCATTAATTTTAAACGCACCACTTCTTGGTGCAATGTTAAAGATACCGCTGGGTTATTTATTTAATATTTATTCCCCGGTTGGGTCTTTTCGCCAGGACTCAGTTTTAAAATGGCGTTTCTGTTCGCCTCTGTAACTCCAACCCAAGTCGAGCCCTTTGTTCCACATTTTGGCGGGCTTCTACACAGAAGCCTCCAAAAGTGGTGCCACTCTATCTGGGTCTACAGGATGTGTGGGAGGGGAGTTTAGGCACCCTGGACTGAGTTGCCTCGGCAACCCAAGTCGCACTTTTGTGTGATTGGCCCAGTGGTGAGCCGCCCGGCTCACCACTTAGCATGTTTGAGTGACAGCTAGGACTGATGAATGGGGGTTTTCTGCATAAAATCAGGGCTTTGGGGACTGGGACTTCAGACATCGCCACAGGACAAAAGAATCCGAAGAGGGAGAAGCTGAGCCGATCTGCAACGACGACACCACCGGCGGAGCCCTGCTGAACCGACTCACCACTTCTTCCAACGACAGAGGAGATTTTCACCCCGAAGAGTCTTCTTCCTTTGACTGGTGGGGATAACCAGTTTGCCCGCCTTTTCACCTTCCCGGATCATCTCGTGGCCGCCTTGCCTGTGCCAAGCACCCCGGCAACCGGGATACCACGTTTTACCACTACCGCGAATAAAAGGGTAGTACCTTTTTAACCGGAGAACTCCGTGGCTGGTTTCTTCCCTGGCAGTGCAACGACCTTCAGCTTTCCTCCACATCGAGATCTTCTCTTCCTCTGGACGATGCCGTGACTTGCATCCACTGCCAGGAACAACTGCCCCCGCTGGAGGATTCTCTCCACTTTAAGGTACTGTGTCCGCCTGGCCTCCCTCGCAACGGTCTGTGTGGGGTGTCTCGTAAATCCTCATCTTACCACTTGGGTTGGCCCTAGGCTGGCTAACTGAACTTTTCTGAGCTGAACTGATTCCTTTTTAAACTCTCTGCAAGACTTTCCAAGCCTTTTAAACTGTGTGATCTTGGGCACATTGGTGTTCTACTCTCTCCAAGAGGGAGCCTGGCCTCTGAACTTTTTGCTCACAAGTAGACTTTGACTTTCCTGCCTTGCTGAGTGTTTCTAAAGTATTGTGTTGTGTGCTGTTCCTAATTTCTGCCTTTTCCCTCCCTTTTTCTTAACTTATTGGAGTGCCATCTTTAGTTAAACGCTCACCTCTGTCTGGAAATAAGTGGTGTTAACTAAGACTTGTCTAATAAGGAATAAGGGATGTATATATATTAATAGTGACTGTGTTTTTGAACTTGCTTACAATAATAGTGCTAGAGTGTTTCTAAGTGTGTCTTTAAATAAATAATTATATACTTGATACCAAAGCTCTGGTCAGTGTTTACTTGTGCTACTGTATTTTGGTACCTATCTTGTGTACTCTATATACTGTCTAACTCTTCTTGAGAGAAGTCTGGCTGCTCAGCCACAGCTACCAGGTAAATCTGGGTGGTACAGACTGCTGCCAATTGGGTTTACTGCCAACACCTGTAGTCTTAAGCCTTTTGCAGTGGTCCCTAAGGGAACTGCACAGGTTTCTACCTAACAAAGGAATATTGAATTCAGCCTTAAATTTGCATCACATTATGTTTGGAAATGAAGAGGAGACGTGGCCAACTTCCAGAGGAAAAATGTACCCCCTCAAGTACTGTGGAGAATATGGGATTTTTTTGTTCTCCTATAGCCCACAAAGGAACTGCATTTACTACCTCCAACCCTGCCACAAACTGGAGAAAGGCAAAATGTGTATGGGGTTTTTCACTGAACAGGGTTTCACTACAAGGTTGGCATAAACTATTTAAAAAAAATGGCATTAACAAAAATATCACCACTTTTACCATTCCAACGAAACATGGGTTTGGTGAAAAATAAGGGGAAATACCTCCAAAGGTATTTCCTCTAGAAAATGGTGGTAGTATCGCTAGTTTAATTATCACTAGTGATGATTTATCCGTTCCCAAATTTTATGAAGCTCGATATTGGGCAATAAGAGAAACTCTGAATATGGAGGATTTGCCCCTGTAACCGAGGGCCATGAGGATGAATGGGTACGACAGAAGTAACGCAGCTAATTCTTGCAAAACCGGAATGAAGTCCATTGCCCTCACAGACAAGTACAGGCTTGTCCATCTAAGCAATGGTGCTATATACTCCTTGTGGCAGGAATCAACCAGGACAGTCCGTGCTTCCCCCAAAAGAGAAGACCCCTATCCCAGAGGTAAGGGCTCAATCTGAGGACAGACCGCCTGATGGTAAAAGTGTGCAATGCTTAGTCCCACACTCTTCTTACTGCCCACAAGGACAGTCTCTCTTCACCTCCTATTACATTCATCTTTTCCCCTCTCTCTAATCACACCCTTACAAATGATCAAGGACCATCGCCCTCAAAGAACTGCTCCATTTTCTTTGCATTCCCCTCTGATGAGTTTGCTTCACACTTCTCCACAAAAATACAGAACACCGGGTCCGCCCTTCTACTCCCCCCATTCTCCCATCATGCCATGCTCCCTACACACTCTTCTCCTCATCTCTCCTGCTGAACTTCTATCCATCCTTTGCTCTGTCAACTCATCCTGCACTCCAGCTGACCCCTTTGCACTAACACCACAGTTTCTTAAGGAACTTGCACCTGTCACCTCTCTGCCTTTGGGAACTGGTATCTTCCCATCCTGTTACAAAACCGCCACGGTCATATCTCTCCTAAAGAATGCATGTACCGGCCCCAGCAACTCCTTATTCTACAGACCCATATCTCTCCTTCGCTATGAAGCCCCGTCTTTTTTCTCTGGGCAGCTGGCTGGCCATTGCCACCAAGGAAGAGGGGGGAATCATTCATACAAATCCCTCCCTAATCCAGCTGAAAAGGAAGACACCATACAATTACCTGCAATAATCATCAGTAAGAAGAGGTGGGCCACCATCCTGCATTCATAAGCAGAAAAGGTCACATCACACATGGTCGATAATATGCCCCACAAGGAGATCTCTAATAACGATGTGAATAACCTACATATATTGTGCCTTAGTACAAAACCTATGCGAAATGATATAAACTAACACAGAGGCCACAGAGATTACTACACATTAGCTCCCCGATTTGTCTTTCTCACCTCCAAAACCATGTTCCTGCATGCTCTGAGACCCCACCATAATGGGCTAGAAGGCAGCCCTAAGGGAGCACCAGGGCATCAGACAGGGCGCCACGCCACCATCATCAAACTTACTACCGACCTGCACTTCAGTAACAAGTGAACATTGAACATGAGAGCTGTACAGAGCTCTGGTGGCAGGCAGCTGTTGACTGCCACGGCCATCTTTACTGACTCATCGCTTTCCAGTAAGCTCCCCGATACCTCATCTCCCGTAGCCGGCAAACTCCTCTAATGCGCTCAGCTGCTTTGGTCCGATCAGCATGCGTGGCGCGTGGGTGACCACCTCAAATCAGTTCACGGCCCATTTCTTGACCATAGACCGCAGGATGGCGTTTGTGATATGGCAGTTTCTTCTCTCCCACGCGGCACACTTGTGAAAAGTCCTCATCCCCAGGCTGCTCCTGACATACACAGCCTAGTTCCTTGGCAGTCCCGTGATCCCTCTCCAAGTTTGTATTTTTATTTTTGTATTTTTATTGTATTGTATATAGCGCTTTAAACCAAAGCGCTTCGTTAGTGTGCTCTCGATCTCCTGACTGGGCAGGCGCCGACATCTCAATCTTTGCCCTGACTGCTCTACTGCTGTTGCCCGGGCTTACATCTTTTACCGGGCCACTATATAAGCACAGTGCCCCGAGACTCTGGGGGCTGTACAACTGCTCTATAGTCTCCCTTGCTCAAACAGCATGGACAGTCATACTGGCTCGCGCCACTTGACCCAGGCAGTGGTAGAAGTGTACCGAAAAAAGTAGTGGAGCTGTGGTCTCGGCAGGGGAGAGGGTAGGTCGAAGCATAGTGCAACATGCGACAAGTATTGTGGCCGGGGTATTCCAATAGTCTAAGTGACTAGTTAAGGCTCCAATTACAACTTTATACTTGCACAGGGACATTAATGGACAGAATCCTCTATATAGAACAGTGAATATGGTCATAAAAAGTAGAGGAATGGTAAACAGAAAAAAATAAAAGTAGTGGAACACCGCTCCCGACCGTTCCCGCTCACTTTGATCACTGGACCCAGGGATGGAAAGTCTGCGGGTCTACCATCGGCAGTTCCACTGCTTGTGGCCTGGGCCAATTTGCTCCCCTCATGCACTGGCCTCCATGCGTTGCCCTGTGGACTATCTTTGCCTGGGCCACTCCCCAGAAAGGGGGCCACAGCCATGATCCTGGAGAGCTGTCCTATGCCTCATCCCCCACATGAAAACATCCTCCCTTTTGTCCAACTGTTCCCTTGGTCAGACCATTCCGTCCAGCCATCTGAGGGGTGGTCTGTTTTTGTTCAAGACTGCCAATATTCTGAGCGACCCCGCTAAGGAAGGCTGTTTGTACTGCATTGTTCTAAACAAAGGTACAGTAAAGTAAAGGTACTTTTAAATGTACACACTACAATACTGTGTGAATCAGATCTGAATTAGGGATTTGCTGTGTCTGTTTATTTTGAACAACACCTTGTCGTTTACAATATAGCACAGGGGCAACCCGCTGGGCTTGGGAACAAGACCACGCAGCACAACAGAGGTTCGAATCCCTAATCCGTGCTTAGAATCTGAACTGAAGTACGGTATTAGACACGTTATAAAAAAAACAATTAAATACTGAACGAGCAGCAACTCAAACCAAGCAGCCAGCTTGACGTTAAACCTTGGTAAAGAAATTCCATCTGGGCCTCGCAACTTATCTTTACAACAAAAATATCCTGCTACAAGTGCAACGAGCTAAGGTGGCTCAACATCAAGAATCACTTCTTTTTCTCCAACAAAACGTGACTCATCTTGCCACCCAAATGGCCCACTGACAAATGGTGGCACGACTTTTTCTTCAGCCCATGAAGCAACAAAATTGCCTCAACAACAAGAGAACAGGCTCGACCTAAAACAACAATCTTAAAGACTCCAAAAATAGCCATCATCTCACCAGCACACCACTCAAGCCTCTTCATCACTTTCTTTGGGCTGCTGGAACACAAGGGGCTTTCACCACTTGACTATACCGGGTGCCATCGACCTAGGTCGCTTTGACATTCTATGCCTTCAAGAATTGTGGCTCCAAAACAAACCGACTCTATGGCTTTGAATCAGCATTTTCGCCAGCGAAGGTCGGGGCAAGGGGCCGTCCATCCTCGGGATTGCTAATTGCTGTGCGTATTGGAAGCGGCTTGCAGATCGAGAAAATACTTTTGGTTAACCTATTTATCTTAACGGCACTTCTTTCTTGGTCACGAAAAGATAGAAACGAGGGGCAAAATGCGCTCGACTGAGCTGGTGATCGCAAACATTTATTGGAATCCGAAAGGACACCTTGTTGGAGTTGGTCACAGCAACAATCGACTCAACGTTTACAGATTTTGAGGCGCGGACTTACTGATCTGTGGCGATCTAAATACGCCCTGCCCACCTGTGACCTCTGGCACCCCAGTCACAAGTGACACCCACGCAAAAACTCGAGGCAAGACATGGTGTAATCTAATGACATCAAGAAACCTCTTTAACACGACCACAGTACTTGGGGATACAAACTTTGCGCCAACATGGGAAAGGGGGCGCTCAAATTCTATCATCGATTACATCTTCGCTTCACAATCCTTTCTACCAAATCTGTTGGAAGCAAATGTGATTAAAACTACACAAAGCGACCATAACCTCTTATATATAAAGTGGGTCTCATCCACCCCCACAAACTCTTATTTCGAGACAGCTGTAGAACCAACTGGAAATGGAAATCGCCTGCGTTTGTCTACTTAAAACATCAAGACACAAACCGGAAAATACACAATTGCGGAAAATGATACGCAAGTCGACTATAGACGTCTCCTCGAACCATTCAGAGGTACAACCAGTAGGGCTAAGAAAACAGGCAAAGCCCAGAAACCTCACATTCACACCTTTGATCCCCTTTTGGCATTAAACCGAAACAAAGTCCGGAAAGCCAAAAGGCTTGCAGCCTGAGTTAACACTGTTCAGAACAGGGCTAGTGCAACAGAGGTAGTGAGGAGTTATAAGTCCTGACTGAGATCCTATCGTCTGGTCCTTTACCAACAGGACTCTGTTGAAATGTTACAAATTCCATGACTTTAGGAAGCTAATCAGACCATTGGGCAAGGTCCCAGACGATTTATTAAAAAATGGAATCTCTGAACAAAGTTGGGTAAGATTCTATTAAAAGCTGTTTTGAAGTCCTTACGCCGGCCCTTGAAACAACATTAACCCACAATTCCTCCTCATGGGTGGAACTTCAGGACATTGAAGATATCAGGCTGTGTTTAGCTAAGCTGAAAAACTCTACAGCACCAGGGCCGGACGGCATTACAAATGTGGACTTAAAAAGTTCACCTGTCGAATGGTCCAACTTGTTGAGCCTAATAGTTGAAAGATGTTCAAAATTAAGAAAAACTTCCTGCATCATGGACGACGTCGGTGATCGTTACGATCTACAAAAAGGGCTGTAAGAACAAGTACCGAAATTTTCGGCCAGTGGGACTTCTCTATGTAATCGGAAAAGTCTATGGCAGCCTGCTATTAAAAAAATTCCAACTGTGGTCAAAAGACGCCCCTTGTGCAGATCCCCTTCAATCAGGATTTAAGAAAGTAACCGGCACATGCATTAATATCATGCTCCCCAGCGTTCTCCAGGCCAAAATCTTCGAAGGCAGCCCAAAGGTCTATTTGGCGTTTATAGACCTAATGCAGGCCTTTGACCTCATCAACAGGTCCAAACTCTGGCTAGTGCTAGATTCTTGGAACTGTCCCATGGAGATCGTAGGACCGCTAAAAGCCCTTCACACTGATATCAGCATTTGTGTGCGGTTGAGTAAAGCAAGTTTACTTTCTTCGGCGATATCCACAACACGAGGAGTAAAGCAGGGTTGCCCCTTGGCTCCGGCCCTCTTCCTGGCTTACTTCTGAGATTATAAAGAAGCAAACGCTCAGACAAGATGTTTTCCTCCAACAATTGGCTACAATAAATTGCCACATCTATTATATGCAGACGACTTGATCCAACTGGACCAGACAGCCATTGGCTTGCAGCATCAGCTGGCCTATCTGGCGAAGTACACGGCGGAAAATGATCTTGAAGTAAATAAATCCAAAACAAAGATCTTGGTCTTGGAAAAGACTCAAAAGAAAAAAAAAGGAAACGAAAAATGGTATTTGGAAGGGGCCAAAGTTGAACAAGTTTTGGAATTCAAATATCTAGGGGCCTCATTACGACCCATGCGGAAAACCATGGTGCTAATAGCACCATGGTCCATGCCGGTAACTTACCGACTCCGCCATGGAGAAAGGGGGAATTACCACCCCATTACAAGGTTGGCGGGGTGGTAATTCCCCCTTCTTCCATGGCCCTTCCCCATTCCCAATTTTGCCCCATAGGGCTCAATGGGAATGGGGAAGGCGCTAAGTACGGTACCGCAAATTGCGGTACCGAACTTAGCACCAAGGTCCCTTTGCGGGTCCCTACTTTAACAGCTGGTGTAGACCAGCCGTTAAGGTCGGGTCCCGCAAAGGGACCTCATAATCAGGCGCTAATGGGTTAACGGCGCGCCGCAGCGTTTTACGGCGCCGTTAACCCATTAGCGCCAGGGTCGTAATGAGGCCCTAGGTGTTATGGTGGACAGCACTAAAAAAGAAAACTCAATGCTAACTCACCTGCATAAGAAAATGCGGATCCTAACTGCCCAAGCTAAAATCCTTGATGAGAAGTACGGCCGCTACTCTTTGCTTCCGATAATAAAATTCTATCGTGCCAAAGTGATACCATCTATTACACTCGGGCAGAGGCCCTGTTGTTCCTTCCAAAACAGATCTGGTTTACATTAGAAAGTCTATTTTGGCGATCAGTACTAAAGCTGCCTAAATCGACACCCATGATTCTGATTAGGCGAGAACTGTCTTTAACCTCACTCGTGACAATTGTGGCCAGAAACAGCATTATGCTGTACCGAAAAACCATTCACTTGTCAAGCCCCCAAATTTTTTCCCTGCTAAGGTCAGAGATGAGCGCTGGAAAATGTAAAATGCTGTCTCAATGGGAAAGGGACTGTAAAGAAAACTTGTATATGTGTGGCAGTTCGATTGAAGAGCTTCTACAAAACCCTACAAAAACAACAAAAAGACTTGATGAATTTGATTGGATTTCTACTTTAGAGAAAGCTCCCAACTATAAACTGACAGCCATATACCGCCTACAGCACGAAAGTTGAATATCATCCAGCCTTTCCTAAAAAGACACCCTACTAAAAATGTAAGATCTACTCTATTAAGAGCACGACTAAACCTTTTACCATTGAATGAGATATTGAAGATTAGAGGGGTATCGACCACTAACAGCTGTCGCTTTTGTGAATCAACCCCAGATCCTGAATCAATACGCCACCTGTTACTGTCTTGTCCTGGAACCCATCGCTTTCGAACTCCTTACTTGTCCCATCATTTGGACAAAGCATACGTCACTGAAGAAGATCTATGGTGGTCGAGTTTGATCGGAGGAGAAAGGACTTCTTGGGCCATTACAGCGGTAAAGATTTTAGACAACATTTATGCCAGTTTAGCACAGAAGCCCCCAGGTGAACTACTGATGAAAGCATTGACTGCCCAGTTTAAATTCGAAATCAAACTTTTACACTTTCCACTCCCATATTCTTCTGTGTAAAAAATAAAAAAATTAATTATAAATAACTGCAGGGAGAATTATATAAAACACTTCACCTGTAAGTGTTCAGATTCAGAATTGTAAATGTTCAGATTAAGAATTTAACACAATTGATTTTGATATACATTTGTATAATGGGTTGCTATTTATATATATAAATATAGATATGTTGTCCTTCTAACACAACTGCAATGTGCAAATATACATATAATTACATCCTTTGCAAGGAAAAAGGTATTTTTCCTTTGAGTAAAATGCTAAAAACAAAGAAACATGGCCAACTCGTGTTTCACACTGCCCACGCACCATACGACACTCTCTCTCTCGACTGACTTGAACTGTGGTTCCCGAGGGTGTTCAACCTACCAGCGCTTTGAGGTCATACCAATGATATATAAGGCACCATATAAATGCCAAGTAACATAACATAACATATGTCTTTAAAGTAAATTGCACTGCTATGAGCTTTTCAGGACCTAATACTCTTGCATAAGTCTTACTAGGAAGTCTCCTATTTGTTATTGACTCTCGCGTATGTCAAGCCTCTGCAATCTACTGGTAAGATTATTGATCACTTTCTCCACCTCCTTAGTTGAAGACAAGCGAAGCGGATTGATAACCGCGACCATGTGTATTTGGCTTTCTAGTGGAGACCTACATTTATATTGCAAAATACAAAATGGCAAAACATTACAGTTCATATTGTGTGTTTGTGTTATTTCCTAAGGCTGAGGTATAACTAAGGGACAGGAGCACTCTCCCAAGCAGGCTCTATTTGGGCCGGTGGTAACACTGACTACACTAAACTCCTTCAGAGGTTTGTATTCAACAACATAGTCAACTAGCTCGAGGTACGCACACACCCAATGTGCATAATCACGTCCACACCAAAAAAGGCGGAATTAAAGAGTTTCCAAAAGAAAATTCATACGTTTGGCAGTATTGGTCAAACCTGCAGTATTTAGAAATACTGCATGTGTTACTACTACTGTCAAGCTCATATGAAAAGAGGACGTGACACTGGAGGGAAGTTGGAACGTCTTGTTTTATTTCATTTCAACTGCGTACTGACTTTTCCTTTCATGATCCTCCCACATCATCCTCCCACCTGGTCTCCCTCTGCTGCCTCTTAAGGTGGCAGCGTCTGGTAACATCACCCCCGTACGAATGTCCTGACTATCTCAGCATTCTTCAACTAGGTAAGGAGGCCTCCTGATGGTGCGCTGGGGTCTTTCACTCCTCTCGCCGCTCGTGTTTGGTCCTGTTGGCACTACTGGTTCAGTCACGTGATGGCAGATCTCTCCTGGGGGAACCCACAGGTCATCTCTGGGCTCTCGTGGTTTGGGATCAGGTGGCGGAAGCCTTTCATCTTCCCCCTTAACGAAGTGCTTAAATTGGGAACTGTTTCTGGTGACTTCCCTGTCTGTGTTCTCAGCCGTCACCATGGTGCCTTTGATGGCTACTATATTGAGCAGCTTTTGGGAAAACCAGGCGTCGGTCTTCTTGGTGATGGCCTGCTGTACCGACACTTCTTCGCCCACGTGGAAGTCCTTGGGCATGGCCCTTCGCCACAGGTCTCTGTCCGCTCGCGTCTTCTCCTTCCTCTCAGTGTCCCTTTTTATGACATCGGGATCTCCCTCTTGTTTGGTTGCTGGGTGTCTCACAATACGGGTGTGGACCGCGTATTTCATCATTAGCTCTGCCAGTGCCCTGTTGGTTGCTTCATGAGGGGTGTTCCGGTAGTCTTGGAGAAACTGGCATAGCACTTGATGGGGGCCCTCGACGCAAGCTCTCTGCATTGTCTACTTTATGGAGGCCATAAACCTTTCGGCCATTCCATTGGCTTGTGGCCACCTAGGTGCAATCTTCTGATGGGTGAACCCCATGTGTGCTGTGAAGAATGCAACTTGTGGCCGCTGAATGGGGGACCATTGTCAGATTTGATTGTCCTCGGGATACCCCATTCACTCAATACTTCATCAAATACTTCCGCTACATGGGCAAATGCAGTGGTCGCCACTTATTTGACAAAAGGGAACTTTGAATGCTTGTCGATGAATAGTAGGAGGTAACCTCCCGATTCTATGGGTTCATAAAAGTCATCTGCTACTCTATCCCATGGCTTGTCTGGGATGTGTGTTGGCTGGAGTTGGGCTGGGGCTTCGGCTTTTGCCGTGCATTGGCATGCTAGGCAGTTCTTCACCCATCTTTCAACCATTGCGCCTCAGAAGGGAAACCACACATGGCACTGCAGTTGTCGTTTCGTGTTGTCGGCACCCCTTTGCCCCTCATGTTCCATATTAATCACCTCTGCCCTGAGTGTCGCGGGAATGCCTAGCTGGCATCCTCTTAGTAAGACTGCATGGTCCTTCACAGCCAGTTCTGTGTGTATCCTAGCAAGTCTGTCCATCTCTTCTCTGCACACCCCTGGGTGGTTTAGAACAGCACGTCGATAGTGCTTCCACTTGTTGTTTCCTGTTAGGCTCTTTGCTAGCGCCATGGACAGGTCTGCGGGGGATGCTGCTGCAACCATCTCGGGCGTGATTGCTGGTGGGAGTGTATTGGAAACTACATAGTTTATGTATTCCATGTCGTCTTCTCTACGGATGGGTGTTCCTGTCGGGTGGCGTGACAGGTAATCCGCTGGATTGTTATCACTCCCAGGTCTGTGGACAATGTCAAAGTCATATTCTTGTAGTCTGATGCCCCAGCGCTCAATTCTGAGAGGCATCTTGGTGTGTGGGTTCCCAAATAGGGACAGCAGAGCCTGATGGTCTGTGATTAGCGTGATTTCTTTTCCTATGACAAAGTTATGAAAATGTTCACAGGCCCAGACATCTGCCAGGCTCTCTTTTTCTGCTTGTGAATATGCTGATTCGGGTAGGGGGGGAGGCAGGGCTCTGCTAGCATATGCTACATTGCACCTGGGGTGCACATCAGGACCACTTGTTTGTGCCAGAATCGCTCCTAGCCCAACAGGGCTTGCATCCACAATAATTTATGTGTGCCAATCAGGGTCGAAGAAGGCCATACAACGGGCTTCCACCAAGGCTGTTTTGATGGTGTCAAATGCCTCTTTTCTGTTGACCAGGTGAACAGGGTGTCTTTCTGCAGCAGGCGCCGTAGTGGTTCTGTAATGTACGCATAGATGGGGATGTAGCGAGCGCAGTAGCCTGCCATCCCCAGAAATGATCTAATGTCCGCTACTTACGTCAGTTTGAAATGGTGCTGCCTTGTCTGGGTCTGGCATCATTCCTTCCGTGGAAAAAAAGGGTCCAAAGAATTTTAACTTAGTCTTACTGAAACGGTACTTACAAATTTTAAGGGTAAGTCATGCTTCTTGGACAGCAGTGCATGTTGCTAGTAGTGTGGTGCCATGATCCTCTTGGGACTTGCCAAAGACAAGGATATCTCGCACCTTGAAACACTTGTGTTTAAGCGCGTTATAAATGCCATATCATATCATCACTATAGTTCAGAGCTCCCTTCACAGGTCTGATGATTTGTTTGATTTCCACCTGAAAAATTTCAGCCGCCAACGAGATGATGAAGTTGAGGGGTCTGTATCGAAATAGGCTGTTGTGGGTGGCGAAGGTGGTAATGCCCGTTGAGTCAGGATGTAGTTCTAACTGGTGGTACCCCTGATTGAGGTCCAGTTTGGAGAACATCACTGCCTTGTTGAGCTGGACAATCATATCTTCTATTCGGGGTCCCAGATGTCGTTCCCTTTGGATGGCGGTGTTGGCCACCCTCATGTACACACATAGGCCCTCATTACAATACCAGCGGTAACCAATGGCGCTATTAGCACCCCATTCCAAGGTTGGCGGGCGGTAATTCCCCATGCACCATTGGCTCTTTCCCATTCCCATTTTTGCCCCATAGGGCTCAATGGGAATGGGGAAGGCGGTAATTACGGTACCGCAAATTGCGGTAGCGTAATTACCTTCAAGGTCCCTTTGCGGGTCCCTACTTTAACGGCTGGTCCAGACCAGCCGTTAAGGTCGGGAGCCGCAAAGGGATCTCGTAATTAGGCGCTAAGGGGTTAACGGCGCCGCAGCCTTTTACGGCGCCGTTAACCCCTTAGCGCCAAGGGTCGTAATGAGGCCCATAGTCTCAAACTTCTGCCTACTTTGGACACGAACACCAGGAGTGAGAGCCAGGGGGCCGGGCCTGTTGCTGGTTCAATTATGCCATTGTTGAGCAGCTGGTTGAGCTATCTGGAGACTGCCTCTTGCAAGTGGAAACCCACTCTCCTTGGGTGTTGGGGAATGGACCGGACCCTGATGTCGATATACAGTGTGATGGGAGGTCCTCGTAGTTTCCCTAGGCCTTTACAGAGGAGTGGGAATTTCGCCATGATTGCCTCTTTCCTGATGAGTCATTGACGTGGGGTTGGTATCTAGCATGCATATTTTCTCTTTCTTGTCGCCTGATGTTAAACTGACTGTATTACGTCACCATCCTGGAAATTAATATTGATGAGTCCTAGACAGGATGCGATATGGAAACTCAGGAGGTACCGCCCTTTTGTTGGTCTTCAGATTACATGAATGTCTGTAATTAATGTGTATCCATTGTATATAACCTGGCACTTGAAGTGTCCAATGGAGTGGAGGGGAAGGTTTGCACCCCACTGAAAAATCCTCAAGCTGGTTTTGGCTAGCGATGGTCGTTCAGGGATTTGTAAGAACTTTTCTACCCTCATAATGTTGACGGTGGCACCAGAGTCAACCAGGAAACAGAATTGTCTATCCCCAATGTTGAGGGCTATCCTGGGCACCTCTCTCGCCTCTCTATCGTCCAGAATGAGATTGACGTACTCATCTTGGAAGTATTGGTCGTAGTCGTCCACCCCATATGGGCGTTCAAATTGTTGTACACCATGATACATTTGCGGGGGTCCGTCATATTCATCTTCGAGGAGAGGGCCCTCGTCATAGGGTGCATAGTCTTGGGAGTATTCTTCAGGGTGTAGCTCTTCTATGGCTCTTACGTACCACCTTGGTCCCTGTTGGCAGGGTCTTGTCTGGTATGTCGGGTTTTGAGGAGTCCGACTGTATATTCTGCCTTGTGGTAATGGGAAATGGCATGCCTTCCCTGCAAACATTGCGGGGCATGTCCCTGAGTGCGGGAACACCATCCCGCAGCAGTAGCACTGTCTCTGTGGCCTGGGGCCTGTTTGATCATCGCCCCCTCTGTAAGGCATGGCTCCCTTGTCACCAGGTCATCTGTTCACGGGTTGGACCGCTACGATGAGCTCACCTTTGTCTTGCCTGGTGCTGGAACTACCTGTCATCGATTCCGCTTGTGCGTCCACGAGTTTTTTTTAGTAGTTGCTTCTTGAGGGTTTGGGATGAGCAGCCCTCTACGACTCTCAGCCTAATTGCTTCATCCAGTGAGAAGGTGATGAAATGGCAGGGCACACTTTTGACTCTCAGGCGGGTGATGAACTCATCAACTGTTTCTTCCCCTCTTTGAGTGCACTGATTGAACATGTAGCGCTCATAATCGCAATTGGGTTCAATTACTAGTTTCCGGTTTAGGTAAGCTATCAGTGAGGTGAAGTCTGGCTGTTCTTCTTGAGGGCTGGTCTTTACAAGCGTCTTGATTTCACTGCCAACAATGTTAATAAACATGTTTTGTAGATTCAGCACTTTTTCTTCACCCGTTGCCTTAATAAAATTGTTGAAATCATCTGACCATATAACCCACCTCAGCATTTGTCCACCTGTGGGGACATGGGCAACAGGGGCGGCATGTGCCATGCTGTGGATCTGGACCTGGTGGGGGGGTGGGGGGAGTTGCGGCGTCGGGTCACTCATTGTGGCAGGAGTGGCAGTTGAGGTATGTGTAGACCTCTTGACACCAGACTTCTGGTGGATGCTGGCTGCTCAGCACATGTCCGGCCTGTGCACAGTTTCTGTAGGTTTTGCTCCTGGTGGGCTTTGGGCCCTGTGTGTGTGTGTGTCACTGAGCCTGTGAACTATGGCTCCTTCTGCTCATTAACTGCCGCCAGCATTACGTTAGGGAGGCGCGTGCTGGTACGGTGGCACCAGTGCAACTCAGGAGATAGTTATACAGCGGTATGTCCACTATGTGTGGAGGAGCGCCGTGGTCGTGGCGGGATCACCTGTAGTGGGTGCATGGTGAAGATTCTGGTGGTGCCAGTGTCACTTAGGCATGGAGGTTGGAGCAGCTTGAGGTGAATGCTCTTCGTAATATTGGCGGAAACGGCGGTTATGGAGAAGGAGGAGTCACTTTTCATGAGGAACTTTAATTTTTTTATTTATTTTCTCGAGCTTCTGGTCTCACTGCACCATGGAGGGTAGAGCAGCGTGAGGAGAATTCTGCCTGATATTGGCGGGAACGCTGGTTGTTGAGGAATGAGGAAGCACCCACCTGGAGGTTCTGCATGTTGTTTCGTGCTCCTGCACGAGGAGGGACGGACGGCCGGTGGCAGACTGCTGCGCAGCGTGGCCCTGGAAGCCTCTGTAATGCGTACACAGTGGGGCCGTCTGGAAGTGCTCCTTCTGCAAAACTCAGGATCGGGTGTGTTGGCGCGCAGAGGGATCGTTGTCACGCAGGATGGAGTGTGTACGGGCCGTGCACTGGAGCTGGAAGCTGGAGAAGCAGCCGGCGCGGTGGGATCACCTGCCATCTGGAGAGGAGGACTCTGGGTCACAGGAGACATCCTTGTCGCCAGTTGTTAGGCCGGATGGCCTAGCGAAAGGAGGACGCGACACCGGAGGGAAGTTAGAACATCTTGTTTTATTTCATTTCAACTGCGTACTGACGTTTCCTTTCACGATCCTCCCACCTCCCACGTCATCCTCCCACGTGGTCTCCCACTGCTGACTCAGGTGGCAGCATCTGGTAACAATCCCTCTAGTATTTTCAGATTAGCAGTGGACAGTCAAACAAGGCCGCCCATTGGTGACGTTCTACTTACAGTAGTACATACCCTCTGCGTTGACCTGTATCAGATGCTGAGGAAGAAGATGCTTCAGGGCTTTGAGGTGATTGTTGACTGTTTGGCTTCTAGAACTGCATAAGCGTTGGAGGGAGCAGCAGAATCCAAGGATTATAAGGATGGTAACTGGAGAAAGGAAATATACTAGTAGCACTCTCAGGAGTGTTATTGTAGGCAGTTTCTGCTATAGATAGTGTACAAAAATGAATCCCCACTCCTACTTGTCCCAATCACCTGATTTTGACTTCAGTTTCAGAATGACTCTGGAACTATGCAGTAGTTTCTTCACCGGGGAGTCAGTGAGACGATTTGCTTACAAGGAGCTACGAGGCTGAGCACAACATCCCTACGCCTAAAAGGGGTGACGAACCAGCAGGAAGGTGAAGAGAATCATTATTATAGTGAAATAAAGGAGGTTCTGGAGTGTGGATGCAGAGGCCGGGAAAATGGCTAACCCGCAAATCTGCAATCTCGTATTTGCAGTAACTTATAGGTACTACTAGCAGATCTTAATAGATATCTGCGCAGGGGCTAGAGAACGGCAAAAGGTAGTATGATGGGTGGACCCATTGCAAACGAGAACACGATTTGTTACCCCAGAAGTAAGGAAAGTTAACTTTGCCCATATCAGGTGCCAAATTATAGCTGAAGCTATGGCAGGAGGGTCTTCAATATATCAACCCTCAGCCCAGGGTTCTCCAGTTCTCAAAAGAATCATGCCTTCTCAAGCAGGTATGCAGTTTTTAACTAATTTCAGGGGGCTGCCCTTCCAGAGGTAGGAAGGGGCTGTCGGGCATTATTCTCTGCACAAGTGATAACTGTGCCCACAGGGGTATCCTGCAGTCAGGTAGGAATAAGGTGGTGTTCGGATTGAGTTCGTATTGACATTTCTACCGAAATATGTACAATTTGACACTATTTGGTATGATTTCCAGCTTGAGTGTTGAAAATATTTGTGCATAGTTTTGAAACTAGTTCATGAAGCTATTACATGATATGTATTTTGGCACTTATTATCACGTGGTGATTTTCAAATAATCCAATAATGACATGAATCGTGATGATTTCTAGGAAGGTTGTACAATTCAGAACCAAGGGCCTCATTACAACCCTGCCGGTCCGGTAACAACAGTGCCGGTAGGCTTACCAACACCATTGTCACTGGACCGGCAGAGTACAAGTTTAGGGGCCGGATGCCCTTCCGCCCGCCAGGTCTAACCTGGCGGCGGAAAGGCACCCACTTGCAGACTTTGACGGTAGCACCAGCACCATCATATCAATGGTGCCGGTGTTACCGTTTTCCCCAGTCCTATGCGACTCAAATGGGAATGGGGAGTACCTTTTTCCAACGCCTGGCTTCAGGGACCACAAGGGCTGTAATGCCCCGGTGATTCCCCATTGCCAGACACCAGAAAAAATACACAATTCCGACGGCAGCCTGACGTTTTTACTGGCACGGCTACTGCCGGAGTTGTAATGAGGCCCCAAGCCTTGTAAAGAGTTTCTTGTCAAAAGGTTTTTCCTCATAGCCTTGTACTAGATCAGCTGCGTGGAATGAAATACCATTGAAATTTACCTTTGTCATCATTCTCATTTACCTTAACACGCGTGGCCTATGGAGAGCAATTTATATTTTAAATTGGGATAACTAGTGATTTCCGAGAGATCTAGATTGCAAAATGATATGATACAGAATAGATGATGGATCGAATGCCGAATAGGTTTTCCTGCGAGATTCAACTAAGTTGGTCAGCATAAATGGGTGACTGACGAACCTCATCTACCTTGTCCAAGTCTTTTAAAATTATTTTTCGCAGAACTGTGTTCTGAGTTATGTACATAGCACAAAATATCTAAGCCTATGAGAGTGAGACATTAGAACTGAACAAGGCAGGAAACCTATTCAGTTTGATGTGAATTAAGGGGGTAGATGTCAATTACACCATACCACCTTGTAGACCCAAGCTGAATAAAGGACTTGGCCTATTTTTATATACGTGACCCATTTTAAGTGTATTCAATATAAGTAGTGTCTGGGAAGATGGGCACAGCAAAACTAAAGAGTTGATGGCTGTAACTTTTAGAATTAATCTTAACCTGTGGCATTGCTCCTGGCAACCCTCCAGACCATCGTTCGTCACCTGTCGCACCATTACAAAAGGGGAAAGATCATATACAAATCAGGCTTCATCCCACGCCAAAAGGGGCAGTCCAGCCCGAACTGCTTAGTCATATCCCTTCTGCACTAGACCACAAGCCTTCCCAGACATGTTTCGGCCTCATTGGGTCTCATCAGTGAAGACTTTGGTCCCTAGGCCCAGCAGGCACTACAAAGGCTGCTCCCTAGTTGTGAATTGTAGCTAACGTATTCCTTCTGCAGGGTGATGATAATTTGTGATTACAAGGTTGGCCCAAGGGAAGGATTTCCCTTCAAGGTTCATACGCATGAACGCTTCTGTAGTTTTCCTTGCCTGGTACAGTTTTGATTAGTAAACCATTTGTTGTGAAAGGCCTGATAATCTTTGCGTTCACTATTCTAATTCAGAGGTTTTGGCGGGGGGCACTAGGCTCCTGTGCCAGGGGTAAGAGGCTCACCCTGAGGAAATAGTAGTACCCCAATAGTTCTACATTGGGGGTGTTATAATGGGTCTTGTGGGTCCCTCTAACTCACTTGTTATGAGGTGACTCTTTGGTGGATTTTGATAAACTGCAAGATGGTTTGTGCTAGCTCTGCTCACATGCTCCCATTGTGGGCTCCCCAGGAAAAGAAAAATAGCCTTTTTTGAAACTGTTAAGCTGTGCATGACTGAAGTTCTTGGGGACTGTAACACAGTCGAGTGTCAGAAATGACACAGGAACTCTTTGAAATTCCAGAGATCCAGCGGATAACACAGGGAGTTGATAGGAGCTCATCGGTGGTAGTTGCGAAAACAGCAGGAGACGGGAACTGAAAAGAAAAGAAGCGCTGAACAGGACCCGAGAATACACATCAGAAAATAAATGAAATAGCAAGGAGGGAATTGGGGATAAGCTGCTAAATATGCTGATGTGAAGAGATACTTCAATTTTCACCCCTGGGATTCTGGCTGTAACATGTTTAAGGTTGTCCTGGGCAGAGCAATCTGGGACCGTGCAACCTGGCTTTCGCTTGATGTTTGCTTGTGCCGAGCTTCAGGCATGATTTCACTTCGGGTCCAACAGTGGTTTTGAGGCACCTTCCAGTATTTGGTGTCCGCTGTATATCCTTCTACTGATGAGCAAATGTTTCCTCATTGCCTTATTTACTAGAAGCACCATCTCCTTTCTCTCTTAGCCCCCTTCAGCTGCATTACCTCTTAGAGCCTAGTGACATCGACTCAACTCTCTCTGGCCCCAGGATCCTTGAAGTAGTTGCTCTGCGCAGTCCAGGTAGCTGCAGGCAGGAATAACATGTGTAATAGCTGCATGCAGCTGTTTGGCATGCCTCGGATGGCATTGTGAGGTCTACCTTGGGGGACAAGATGGCCTTACAGTTTTTTTTCATTCTATTAGTTTTCTTCTTCAGTTCTGGTGGTCACACGGATTTAGTCCAATAAACATTGCATGTGGTAAAGCCTGTGATTAAACTGTTGTCCATGACATGTTGCCAAGTTATATGATATGACTTTTATAGCGCGCCTATTCACAAGTGTTTCAAGGCACAGTGGGACAAGGGAGGGGAACAATGGAGGACAAGACAAGCATCTTACTAGGCCAAGTGACATTGAGACAGCGCAAGTGCAGGGGAGAGGGAACGGGAAAAGTGGCAGTGGAAGGGGGGGAGGGGCAAGTGCATGACATGGGACAAAGCATCGGAAACAAGAAGTGCGGCCAGCAGGTGGCAGTGCAGGGCTTAAGTGCAGACAAACAAGTGTTAGATAAGTGCAGGTAGGGGGACTGTAGGGTTGCAGATACAGCCCCAAGTGCAACGGTTGCCAGAAGGCAGTGCAGGTGTGCAACTGGGAAGGCGGGGACCTGGGCCCGTGGTTCAGAGGGTAGCCAGGCAACCAGTGCAGTACCAGACAGGAGATCAGCAGGGAAGAGGAAGAGAGAAGGCAGATTCAAAGAGGAAAGTATTGAGCTGCTTCCGGAACCGGAGATGGTTCTGCTCAAGTTTCAGAGAGGCAGGGAGGCTGTTCCAGAGTGGGGCGCCAGTCAAAGAGAGAGTTCTGCCCCCCGTTGCTTGGAAAAGTGACTGATCCTCAAGGAGTTGGAGGTGGAGGAGCGAAGAGGCCAAGAAGGAAGGTACTTCCGAAGAGAAAGCTGGAGACATATTGGTCCCAGGCCTCAGAAGGCCTTGTGGACAATGCAGAGGGTCTTGAACTTCATCCTTGCAGCCACGGGGAGCCAATGGAGAGATTTCAGTGCCGGAGAGATACGATCCCTGGGCTTGTGGCCAAGGACAAGTCTTGCAGTTCTGTTCTGGATGAGTTCCAGAGGATGGAGAGCAGAGGTGGGCAGATTTAAAAAGAGGCTGTGACAGTAGTCGCGCCTAGGGAGAACCAGAGCTCTAGAGACAGTGAGATTCTGGGGTAGGAGAGGAAAGGAAGAATACCTCTGAGGAGGTGCAGTTGGTAGTTTGACTTCATAGTGACATCGGAAATGTGAGGAGAGAAGGAGAGTGTGGAGTCGAAAATAACCCAGAGGTTCTTAGCCTCACAGGTGGGAGCAGGAAGAGGGCCAAGGGAGGCTGACCAGAGAGTGGCGGGAAAGAGGGGTGCAGATGTGCCGATGAGGAGGATCTCTGTCTTACTGGCATTCAGGCAGAAATCATTGGCGGCGCACCACTCCTGGATTTCAAACAGACTATCTGAGATGAGAGAAGGGGAAGAGGTGGCAGAGGGGAGCCTGAAAGCGAGCTGGGTGTCATAAGCACAGCACTGGAAGTTGGAGCAGAGAGCAGCAATGGGGTGGGCGAGAGGTGATAGGTGTTGGTTGATCAGCCAGGGAGAAAGGTTAGACCCCGGGGTAACACCACAGGTGGAGAGAGAGATAGAGTAGAGGAAGGACCCAAGTTGAACCTGGGAGGGTTGGTCAGAGAGGAAAAGGGTTAGCCTGGCCAGAGCCTGATCACTGATACCCAGGTTATCACGGAGCCGGTTGAGCAGGATGGCATGGTTGACCATGTCAAAGGCAGAAAAGAGATCAAGTAGGATGAGGACCGAGGGGAGATTAGAATCAGGGTTAGAGAGCAGGTCTTCATGGATGTTCAAGAGAGCAGTTTCTGTTCTTCTGGCTGGTCTGAAGCCAGACTGATGGTCATGGAGAAAACCAACAGATTCAGTGTGAAGATTAAGCTGGGAGATGGCCAGCTCTTCTAGGAGTTTGCCTAGGAAAGGAGTGATATAGTTCGGGTGACAATTAGCCAGAAGGGAGGGACCGTCTGAGGGTTTCTTGAGCAGAGGGTGAACAAGGAAGTGCTTCAGAGGGGAAGGGAAGGATCCAGAGGCGAAAGAGTGGTTGCAGAAGTCAGCCAAGGCTGGATCGAGGGTGTCAATGTGGTCCTTGAAGGATTTGGAAGAACAGGGAACAACCTGTTTAGATGAGGTTTTCAAAGATTGGACTTGTCTACAAACCTCGTCAGGGGAGAAGAGAGGAAAGGCAGAGACGGGAAGCGGGGGTGGCCGCAGGGCAGCTGGGGGAAGAGGAGAGAGTGGAGGGAGAAGCAGGAGAAGCCGAGAGGGTGGACAGGATGTCCTGGGTTTTAGAGATGAAGTGAGAGGCCAGGGCCGTACAGAGGGCCTGGGAAGGGATAGGAGAGGAAGAGAATGTGGCAGGATTGGCTAGCTCCTTGCAGATTTTAAAGAGTTAGGCCGAGTTGTTAGATGCTGCATAAATGTGGACTTGGATGTGAGCTCTCTTCTTAGTGAGGACAGAGAGTCGGTATTGACTTTGGAGGGTTATAGGTCAAAGGATCGAAAACAAAAGGCTTGAATGCCTTTTTTTCGACTCCAAAAAGGACCGAAAAAAAGGGGCAACATTTTTTTTTTTTTAATGGGGGGGTTCCCCCCAAACCTTGTTTTCTTTTTATAAAAACCTTTTTATGCATACTACACTTAAAAAATATATATATTTGGATTCAAACAAAAGGGCATTCGATCCTTTATTTTTGATCCTTTGGCTGGACACCGTTGAAGCAGGCGGTAGGCATGTTTGTCAGAGGATGTACAAGATGCCAACCATTTCCTCTCAGCCACCCTACACTTGTGTTTAAGGGTGACAAGGGCTGAATCATACCAGGAGTTGCACTTGATTTTGGGCTTCATGCGGATTCTCATGACGGGGGCTAGTACATCGAGAGTATCAGGGATAGCAGAGTGGAGCATGGAAAGGGCTGTGCAAGGGTGTGAGTCAGCCAGGGGTGCAGGAGGGGGAGAGGAAGATGTGGCGAAAGCCTCAACTGACACACGCTTCATGGGTCAAATGCCTGAGAAGGTGGGTGGCAGTGTGGGGGTAGGCTTGGCCTGAGTGGTAGAGAGAGAGAGATGAAAGGAGAGGAGAACGTGGTCACTCCAGGAGAGAAGAGTGGTGAAAGGGTTAGAGAGGGGGAGGTCTGAGGAGATCATAACATCGAGAGTGTGCCCTGCAGAGTGAGTCGGGCCAGAGGGAAGAATTGAGAGCGAGAGAGAAACAGAGAGTCGTTAAGGTCATAAAAGAGTCCAGAGGCGGGACAGGAGGCATCCAGGTGGATGTTGAAGCCTCCAAGGAGGAGGAGTTGAGTGGTTGAGGCCAAGAGGGAGGAAGAGAGGTCCGCCCACTCGGTTAGGAAGGAAATGATCTGACCAGGAGGCTGGTAGATAGTAGCCACTGTGAGACAGTGGCCAGGAGAGAGAGAGAGCGCCTACAAACCAGGCATTCAAAGGAGGAGTAGGCCTGCATAGGAATGATAGAAGCAGGAATCCACTCCGGAAAGATGAAGGCTACACCCCCACTGGAACGGTCGGATCTCAGCGCGGAGAGGATCTTGTAGCCATCAGGAGCTTGCCATGAACCATGTATCGCTGAGGCCAAGGACATCAAGGTCAAAGTCTTCCAGGAGATGTCAGAGGAGTGTTTGACAGCTGAGCGAGAGTTAAGAGTGGCGAGGTGGAGAAGGTTGCCATCCTTGAAAAACTTCTTGGGAGGGGTGCAAATCAGAGGTTCTCCCTGCGGAGGTGTAGAAGGAGCCCGAAGGAGGGCAGAGGAAATAGAAAGAGAGGGCAAGGTAGCCAAGGAGGAGGAAGAGGGCGCCAGGGAAGTGGCAGAGGATGGAGCCAAGGAAGCCAAAGAAGCGAGTGAAGGCACAGCGGGAGAGAAGAGGAAATTGATGAGGTGTGGGAAGTGTCTATCAAAGAGGAGGACGTTGGCCGGAGGGACTTGGACCAAGACGGTGCCATTAAGTTAAACATTAATGATGACCTTAGAGGAGTGCAAGGAAGCCAGGAGGGCCTCCCACCGGGTGCCACAATTATTTGGAGAGAAAGAGAAAGGAGAGAGCACAGAGACTATATGAAGTCTGTAGGTCTGCCGAAGGAACGACAAAGAGGATGTCGGTGAGGGTCTGTCTGGAGGAAGCGCTGGTGTAGCTATCAGCGATAGGGAGGCCTGGGTTTGAGACCAGGATATCCTTTTTGAACTTCTTCCTACCAGACTTAGTAAGGAGGTTAGTCGATGGAGAAACAATTGGAGAAGATGGGAGAAACAGAGCGCACCACAGGTGATGTGGGGAAGAAGGAGAGATAGGAGGGTGCGTGGGGAATGGGAGAACAGCAGGGGGTGGAGACTTTACGGGAGAACACATGGCGGGTGCAAGCAGTAGCGACGGAACAAGACAAGTTGCAGATATCTTTGCGATTCAGAAATCACTTTGTAATATATCGATATACCTCCAAGTTTGTTAATAGGAGCTTGCTGTCTGGATAAGCCTCCTTTTTTTAAATATGCCTTCTGCAGCTCTGTATTGAAAACAAGTTTACACCCGCTGATGATAATTAAACAGTACGTTTGAGTGGGTTTTGAAAGTATTGATTTTATTGGCCAGATCCACAGATCTAGGCGCTGGTTGGGACCCAATATATCTTGGATATTGATCGCACACAGTGATTGAAGGCACCGTTTATCATTGCACTACCAGGTGGCTTCTTGCCATTCAAGGGGAGCGTTCACCCACCCCTTCATGTGCTGCCCCTGATCACAGGTGCACTGTGAGTGGAGGGGGTTGTGACGCAAGCAGGGTTGAATGCCTGCCTGGTGTACCCATGATTGACTGGCGGTCAGGTTTCGATGCTGGTGTGAGCCCCATTAATTGTGTCATCACACAATCAACTGGGCTCCAGGATTCAATTTGCCATTGCTACTTTTAATGCGTTCATATATTCATACATTTTGCACTTGTAGCAATTATTGAGTAGGTATTGTATTGATGCTTTCCGGTTTTGATTTGCACCCTGCGTTTTTCATTTCTTTTTACTTTAGAGATTTAAGTGATCCTTGAGGAAAACAAATAAAAAGCACAAAAATAAATTTACAAAGGCCCACTTAAAAAGTCTTTGGTGCAGCTAGAGATCGAACCCAGCTCGTTGCCACAAGAGGCGAACGATTTAGCCGATTCACAAGTAGCTTGTGACGATTACGCCTACCCAGAGAAGCGTAAATGACCTTCAACTAATCCCCAAAGATACCAATAAACTTAACTACAACCTGACAATGCACCGAGTCACAAAGTGCAATCCCTCTGAAGCCTTCAATATGAGGCTCGATTATAGTAAACATTCCTAATGTCCACAGCAAACTGACATCACATTCAGCATCGTTCTTGGGCGTTAGGGATCCTGCTGTAATAAATCGCGACTATGGTAGAGGTGAGAAGGAGCTTTTATTTAAGGCCCCCGGAAGGTGGAGCAGTCAGCTGGGAATGGGACACGTTCCGTGGTGGAACGAACGGAGATGGGGATTCTCCGTTCTGGAAGGAGCAGGATGTACATCAGCATATGTACATATAACATCTCCTTATCTGAAAAGAGAAAAGAAAAAAAAAACGGGAAGGATGGGATGGATGGGGAAAACAGGGAAAGGTGAGGGAAGGATAGGTGAACAATATATAGATCAATAGTAAACAAAATCATTCTTGAAATTCTGGATGATGTTGCGGTTCCTTCTCGACAGACTTCTGGTGGTGGAGCTCTCATCGTTGGAACGGTGCTCGCTGTGCCTTTTTGTGCCGACGTGTGGGTCTATGGAAGTACTGGATCTGTAACCGTCAGTGGTTGTTCTTTTCACCTCTCCTCTTGTCTGGTTACCAATGTGGTTGTTGTGGTTGTTTTTGGAAGTGCTCGCTCTGTGATTGTCATTCGTTATTCTCACAAGATCATCGTGGGACCATTTCTTTCCATCCTCTAATGTGACTGACTTTCCGTGGCAGTGCGTGACCTTTTGTGGGGATCTAAATTTTGACTCGCCCTTGAGTGTCTTTTTGGGTTCTCTGACACAGACCCAGTCACCTTCCTGTAGTGTCATTTCTCTTGTTCCATTCTTCTGGTCGTAGTAGTCTTTGTACTTCCCTTGTTTCTCTTTTATGTTTCTATGGATTTGTTCCATATCCACCTTCTGTTCTGTGTTTATTCTTGCTTCGCCAGTATCTAGGAAAATCCATGCTGGTCTCAGTTGGTTGGTTGCTGTTCTTCCACGCATCAAGGTGAATGGTTCTGAGTTGGTGGTGGAATGCGGCGTTGTTCTGTATGCAAGCAGGGACTCCTTGAGGGTTTCTCTCCATGGCATGCCATTGGCTGTGGCTAGTTGGATGACACTTTTTATTAGTCTGTTCATTCTTTCCACCAATCCATTGGACATTGGGTGGTAGAGCGATGTAGTGATGTGGTTGATGGATTTCTTTGTAAGAAATTTGTGGAATTCCAACGAGGTGAACTGGGACCCGCTGTCTGACACTATGTCTCTGGGGTCACCTTCCCTGTTGAATATTTCTGTAAGGAAGTCGATGACTTTTTTCGTGGTTGCGCTGTTCTCTACCACACCCCATTCGGTCCATTTGGATGTGTAGTCCACGATCACGATGATGAATATTTTTTCGGCTTCCAGATTTTCAAAAGGGCCCATGATGTCTATGGCCAGCTTTGACCATACGTGTTTGGGAGCTTCTACCGGCTGAAGAGGTGTTTTTCTTAAGATTTTCGATTTGTCGCTGGAAGCGCAGGCGCTACAGTTTTTTACTGTTTCTTCTGCTTCCTTCCACATGTTAGGCCACCAGTAGCTGCTCCTTATCCTGTTCTTTGTCATACTCCTTCCCAGATGTCCATCATGAGCTAGTTCAAGTAATTTTTTTCTGAGTGCGACAGCTGGAATAATTCTGTTACCTCTCAAGATAAGGTTGTCTTTAATGGATATTTCGTCTTTGAATGGTGTGAATTTTGCCAAGTCTTGCCCGACATGTTCCCAGTCATTCATTACGGCTCTTCTGATTTCTTGCTGCTCCGTGTCGGCTTTGGTGATGTGTGTCCACTCCTTGGAGGGGATGTTGGAATGGATGGTAGCTATGATATCTTCATCTTGAACTTCATTTTCAGTGTCTGTTTTGTCTTGATTGGTGGTTAGTCTGGAAAGGCAATCTGCCACTTGGTTTAGTGGGCCTGGATTATAAAGAACTTGAAGATTATATTGCATCACATCCAGGAACCAGCGCCTTATTCTAGGGGATATCAAGTGTGGCGTTTTGGATTGAAGGATGTTGACAAGAGGCTTGTGATCAGTCATTAAGAGAATGGGTAGACCCCAAATTAGATTTCTGAAGTGCTGTAGAGCCCACTTGACAGCCAAAGCTTCTCTCTCAATGGTGGAATAGTTCAATTCTGCATCTCTGAGCACTCTCGATGCGAATGCGATGGTCACGATGTTGCCCTTCTGTTGTTGTTCTAGTACTGCACCACGGCCGATCTTACTGGCATCCACTGACACTATTGTCTTGGCCTTGTAATCAAACATGCTTAAAGCTGGAGCTTGGTTGATGTCAGACTTGAGACTCTCAAACTCTTTTTTGCAATCCATGGACCATTGAAATCTACTACTTTTTTTCATGAGTTTCCTCATGTTCTCTGTCTTATTAGCGTAATTACTGACGAATTTGGAGTAGTACTCCATCATTCCTAAAAAACTTTTCAACTGATCTTTGTTGGTGGGATCGGTCAGGTTCAATATTGCGTCTAGGAGTTTTTTCTTTGGACGGATGCCTCTGGCATCGATGGAATGGCCAAGATAGGAGACTTGATTGCATTTTATGTTGCATTTTTCTAACTTGAGAGTGAGTCCACTCCTTTGGATTATCCGTAGTACGCCCATCAGTTTGGCATCGTGATCTTCCTCGGTTCTGGCTGATATAAGAATATCGTCTTGGAAGCACCGTACTCCATCAAGACCCCCAAAGAGATGTGACATGAGTCTCTGGAACACTGCCGCAGCCGAAGCAAGCCCGAACGGCATTCTATGAACATGTAAGCTCCCAAAGGCGTGACAAAGGAAGTGAGGGCCTTCGAGTTGTCATCTAATGCAATTTGGTGGTATGCCGATGAGAGGTCCAAAGTGCTAAAAAAAACTTGCCGGTTCCATGGTTGAAAGAAGTTCTGATATATTGGGAAGTGGGTGTCTGTCGACCCATATGTTTTTGTTCAGATCTCTTAGGTCAACGCACATGCGTATGGATTTGTCGGGTTTCTTTACAAGGACGATGGGGGCAAGCCATTCAGAACTTTCTATGGGTTGTATAATGTTCTCGTTGCACAAACGTGCAAGTTCATCTTTGAGTGCCGCCTTGGTCCCAAAAGGCACTCCACGCACCCGATGGACCACAGGGACAGCACCCTTTTTTAATATTATTCTGGGCTGGAGGCCCTTGAGTAATCCGATCTTATCACAGAACACCTTGGGAAATTGTTCGGCCAGGTTGCTTTTGATGTTGGTATCGTTTTTTAGCACACTCAGTATGGGGACATCTTCTCCGGGATGGATCCTCACTTGGAGAGCCGCTTGTTCTTCCCATCCTACTACGGAGGACCCATTTTTGGCTACAAACAGCTTGCAGTATGTTTGTCTGTCCCGAAATTTGAGCTTGACCCAGGTGTATCCCATGATGTGAATGGGTGTCTTTCCATATCCGGTGGCTCTCACTGAGGAGCTTCGTAAGTCATGAATTTTGCCAGAAAGTACTTTTACAAAGGTTTCGACATCCACCATGGTATATGGGGATCCGGTGTCTACCATCACTCTCAGGGGTATGTCATTGACACACATGTTAACCCATGGACCATTCGCCTCTTGTAAGGAGGTGACTGTGAGGATCTGCACCTGCGGGTGCGTTTGATTGACGGATAGCATGCTGTCTGACGTTTGCTCATAGTCTACTGTTTTCACTGACCCATATCTGTTGATGGCTGGTCTGCTGCCTTTGCCAGATCCACGTGGTCTCCCGCGGGTGTTTCGGCAGAGTTTGGCAAAGTGACCTAATTGACCACACTTGTAGCACTCAACATTATTGGCAGGGCACATCCTCCCAGGAATATGGCGTTTGTACCATCCACACTTTTGACAACTCGTAGGATTATGATTATCGTACACTGATGTTCCCCCCCTCCTGGTCCTGGAACTTCTCCCGATGCTTTGGGGGGCATTTTTTACTGCCGCTATTATTGCCCCATCATGGTCGTAGTCGGGACTGCCTTCCACGTACTTCACTTCCACTCCAGTTCCCTCCTTGAGAGCCTGCCTCTCTTTCATACAACGGTCTCCAAATTCCATGCTTCTGACTATCTTGGTGGCTTGGTCCAGAGAGGGATTCTTTGTTTGCCATAGTTTTTGCTGTATGCGAGGTTCTGCTACATTGAGGACTAGCTGGTCTCTCAAATACTCATCACTGACACCTGTAAATTCGCACGTAGACATGAGTACTCTGAGGGAGGCTAAGTATGCGTCAACAGGTTCACCTTTGGTTTGTTTTCGAGAAAAGAATTTATATCTTTCTAGTACTACATTTATCTTGTTGCCGAAGTGCTTGGTGAGTTTTGTTAGTGCCGTGTCGAACTTCCTGGTGCCATCTCCACTTGCGCCGTCTGGCTCTGGGAGCGCCCTGAATATCCTGAGGCCTTCGGTTCCTAAACAGTTTAAGAGGGTCGCTTCCTTAAGGTCGTCGTTAAATTTACTTCCGCCAATTGCCCTGAGGTATATTTGAAAACTGTCCAGCCATTGCTCCCAGGGGCAACTTGGGGTTCCGGGGCAAGGAAGAAATTTGGTGGGGTGCGGCACGTTCTGCATGTTTGGGGAATAGATGTAACTGTATTCTGTTTTGCAGAGTTTGTGATGAGTACGATGTAGAGCTTAGCTGAGCGTGATGTTCACTGCTTTATGAGATTGGGGTGTTGAGGTAGTGAAATTTTGCGGTTGTCAATTTCAATAGGTGGAAGGACTTTTTGTGGTTGCCGCACACATCTTGTGTGCTTTTTTTTTTTTTTTTTTTTTTAAAAGTCTTGTGCACCTAGCACCTGTGAGGGCGCTGTAAGACACGGCCTTGCACTGTATGATGCGGCCTTGAGGCGGCGACTGGAACAGCTGATGAGTTATGTAATGCCTCCTGCGGCCTGCGGGGCGTTGTGATGTGTGGCCTAGTGGTGGTCGCCAGGATACGAAAAGCTACAGCTGGCCTGGATAATATGGCCGCACGCAGGGCACGTTGCGAGGTCCTTTCCTCGAACGGCCGTTAGTTTGTGCTCAAAGAATGCACTGTAACGCTGGTGGCATGCGTCAGTTTGTAATAAATGAATGTGAATCTGTACCTTTTCCTGACGATCTGGTACCTGGTGTCAGCCGGGTGGCCTGCCGGATGGGCCCCCTCCCCACTGATGGCAACAATGGGGTGGCGGAGGCGGCGGCAGAAAGGGAACAAACTGCCGAGCGTCGCGTCGCCAGAGGAGGGCTGTGGTACCGGCAATGGAGTTCCGGGGGCCGGGTGTCAAGGAAGGGGAAACCTTGTCGCCAATTGTAATATATCGCGACTATGGTAGAGGTGAGAAGGAGCTTTTATTTAAGGCCCCCGGAAGGTGGAGCAGTCAGCTGGGAATCGGACACGTTCCGTGGTGGAACGAACGGAGATGGGGATTCTCCGTTCTGGAAGGAGCAGGATGTACATCAGCATATGTACATATAACACCCGCCCAAAGCCGCACACCTGAATACACTCGCCTCTCCGCCTCTGAGCGCTCTAACAGCAGAGCAGCGCATTCGCACCTGACTTTAAGCCACTTCTGGCTTCATCTTCACGGTGTTGGTTGTGAATCGGTGAGAGCGTTCGCCTCGTACAGACCACCAGTCTACATTATTTCTCCTAGCATGATTATAATGCAAATTAGTGTAGCACATGTCTCTTTCTACTGTTTGCGAATATAACTGACTTTACAAAAGCATCTTCTAAGAAACAGAAAAGAAATAAAAAAAGGAAAATAAAATCAGCGATGGATGGCAACTATGTTCAAAACATGGTGAATAACAGAATGTGAACTACTTGCCCTCACTCCACTTTTACTCTTACACACCCAAGCTGTGAGATTAATTTTATACTGCATTGCCCTATGCGTACATGGCAACATTATCCATAACCCTTGGGAGACATTAGTGCAGTCCTGGTTTTAACTTTGCATGTTGGGACTTGTAGTCCTGGAATTCCCCATTGTAAATAAACTCAGTACTATAAGTCACAGAATGCAAACTTAAAACCTAGACTGGACTAGTGACTCCCAAATGGAATAGATAATGTTGGCATGTATTGTATGGCAGGTCAGAAGAAGGAGTCGGACACTTTAAGGAAATTTTAAGGGTTCTTTTATTTAAACTATGAGAAAAAGACCTATCTTTCCCTATTGCTAAAGGGGTTACCCTGACTTTCTAAATAACTAAAGGTGCTCATCTGTGGTCAGGACGTCCAAAATAAATGTCCTCTGTCCAAACCTAACTTTACCTGACCCTACCACCAATATGAAGAGCTCAAAGTAGGTCAAAAGAATGTCTCTCTCGTCCTGGTCTTTTATTGTCTCCTTGTATTCTCTTTATAGAAATGTCTCTCTTTCAAGCATACATTTCTTAAGGTAATCTTCTTGGATACTCTCTCGATATCTCCTTTATGAGCTCTTGTTGCTCTTCCAAAACATTCCTGGAGCTACTCTCTTTAGTGATAAGCTTATGATAGATGTCCTTGAGACACAGTCACATTTGTGTCTTTGGTCGTATATCTCTCACAAGCTTTAAAATCAACTTCTCCCAGGGTTGATATGAATTTATCCATTTTGTTCTCCCCCTCTCCTGGGTTCTCTGTATTGGATTATTACTTCTCTTATACTGTTCACTTGACGCTCTTATCTCACAAAACGGTTTACACATTTTTTGGCGTGCTTTCTGCAATCTTCCACCCTGTACTCAAGGGACCATTCCCCTTCTTCCCAGGGTATTCGTTTCCAGTGTCTCTTTTTTCCCCTACAGGGTTATTCATTGCGTTCTTTACTGGATTTTCACAATTCCAGTTAGGCGTGTTTATTTTTCGTATATCGTCCTTATGACTGGGACGAGTTCCTCCACTTATATACTGTTGCCTCGGCGGTCTCACGCTTCTCCCATTCTCCCTGGTACCTTTGTGGATGCAGTGGAGCCTTGCAGGGATCGGCACTCGCTCGCGTAAGTGACTTAGTTGTCTGGCTTCTCGGCCTTTAGTTTCGCAGGCATTCTGTTCTCAGCAGCCTACGGACGCTAGCGGTAGGGAGCTGCTAACGCTCCTGGTTACGATGGTCTCATAATCATTAGCAGGGTCTCTCCCACAATGATACAGTCATAGTCACGCAACTAGCTTACATGGGCTTCCCCTTCTCCTTCAGCCAACATCTTCCCCGTTGTTGGACTAGTCGACCCTCCCGCGTCTCAAGTTGACGATTTTCGCCTGTCTGAAAGCTGCGGGCTTCGCAACTTGCTTCTGCTCCACCTCTCCAAGGCACGCTTACATCAGGGGGCTTCCCCTGCCCACCATATACTCTCTCCCCTTGTAACCAACTAGTCCCAGTTAAATACACCTCTCTTCTTAAAGAGACATCTTCTTTTCCTTTTGAAGACTGGTTTGCTTCCGCATTGCTTGCAGCCAGGAGCAAGGAGGACACATTATTCTTCATAGCAGGCAGTTCCTTGTATGCTGATATAGTGCTTGCTCTAGGGAGTTCCTCATGGAAACGGGAGCCCTTGTCCCCTAAGGGCGAGTCTCTCCTATTGAGGTGCCAATTGCCCAGACCCCTAGGGAGGGTCTTGTGGAGCGGGCTCACCTCCCGAGCCTCAAAGGGGGTGGCTCCCCCTTGGGAAGAAGGGATGAATACCTTCGATTTGTCACAATGCCTATGATAACAGTGCCTAAGATACAAGTCTGCTTATTGTCCACACACTCGGCTCCGGCAAAAACCTGCACGTGGGCATTGTGACTGTTAAGATGTATTTTCAGAACCAGCCCAGGGGAAGGAATTTTTAGAGGCCACTCTATTATGTGAACAGGGTAATAAATACGTAGGTCTAACCACACTCATTCAAGGTAGTGTAGTTGAGTAGTAAACCCTAGACTTCAGACACACACAGAACACTCAAATCAAATCAGACAGTAAAAAATACTCTATTTATAAAGACTTTTAACACTCCTAAGCAGTTAAAATCCCAGGTAACTATTACTAAATAAAAACCATATACATATGAACACCCAAAGTTGGTAATCTAGAGATTATCCACACTTTACTTTTAAAATAGTAGAAAAAGTTCAGCAATGAAATTTGGAAACTGTAGGCAGTAAAGGGAATGAGAAGCAGATGAAAAACAATGCAAAAACAATGTAAAAGTAATATGAAGCAATGGAAATAGGTTTTCCTGCCCTATAAAATAAAGCCCCTAACGTTTTCGAGGTCCTTCCCAGCTAAGGTAATTGGGCCTACTGGTCTCAAAGTCATAAGTCCCAGGGAAAGGAAAGTCAGTAGAAGTGAAGAACAAGTATCGCCGAATTTTGTTTTTATTGCTAAATGTGGGGAGGAGGCTCCCCAAATGCCCCTCACCTACCCATTCATCCCTTTCTATATACATAACCTCAACTAACCATATATATTTTTTTGAGGTAGACAAAAAGTAAAAACAAGCATTTGCCATGCCAACAGTTTGGGATTTTGTGTAGGCATGGGAAAGGCCCTTTCCAGGTACTCCGGTAGTGGTATTAACTGGCCATTGATGGTAGCAGGTGTACAATGTTACGAGTAGCTGGGAATCGAATAGGTGTGCCTGGCAAATGCTGAATACTTATACACGAGCCAAAACTGTTGACGTTACCAATGTCGTTTTTAACTGGACTTAGTGAAGGACACCCTGAGTGTTTATAAACGAGGGACTGAAGGCAGACTTGGTTAAGACCTTTTTTTTAGACCAGTGGTGGGTTTACTGCTCCAATTAAGTCATTAACTCGCAGAAGACCGCTTTGAAAAAACACTGGCAGGCACTTCGAGTGCAAAGTCTGATGGCAATCCCTGATCAAAGCGAGCTCAAAGAGTTCCTGGGAGGAGGTGTTATGGGTGGTGAGGGGCAGGAAATGGATGGGAATGGCCATAGGGATTGGCATGGCCATGGGCAGTCTATGGGTGGGCAAATAACCAAAGAAGACCTACAAGCTATGTGTCCCTTCTCATATCCCATTTCTCCCTATGTGTTCTTTAATGCAATGGTTTTGGCTTAGCGGTGGCACAAGTGTCACATAATAGCCCAAACAAAAAATGCAGCAAAATGTAATTCAACCAGCTTGAAAGTCGAACAAAGTGGGGAATACCAAGAAAATAAAGGGGAGTTCAAAAGATTAGAGTTCCTCTCCCAATTCTACCACTCAAGGGGAAGCCCAGGGGAAGATCTCGGCCAGTATCCTTGGCCTGAACTCCAGCGGTCACGACCAGGCAAGGGGAAGGTAGGGTGAGCACCCTGCACTGGTGCAACCATATGGAAGGAAGGGGTTAGAAACAGGTATGCAAGCTCTCGCCACTTAGTCTGATTGCACTCAAAACCACAACTAGGGTTCCTAGATTCACTGGGCCCACTTACTTCAGTCACTGGCTCTGATGCAGGGGGTCCAGGGACTGCAGGTGCCGTGGGAGTTTTCAGCATTGGGATTGGGTCCGGCTAGATGGCATTTCTGTGCTCCGACAAGATGGTTCCAGATACCCTGCAGCTGAGTGACCCTGCATCTCAACACCATGATGACAACAAGACCCACAACGACAGGGGAGCCCAGTACATGAATGTGATTGGCAGCAAAGAAGAACACCCTGATCATTGGGTGGAAGGTGACTCTTGTGGTAGCGATAAGCCCTCTGCTCCAGAAAGGCCCCTCTCAGCGATGGAGAGCAGCATCTGCAGGAGAATGGGTCTTGGACCACAAGCTGGCAACCTGCAAATTCCACAGGGAACTAATCACCAGAGATGCCCTGGATGAAACTGGTCAGTCCACAGGATGGTTCTAATATCCTTCCAAAGGCTCCTCAGGGCAAGATCTTCAAGCATGGTTGTGGACTTGTTGGTCCCACCAGCCCAAGCGTTGATGCACTGATGAGGATCTTCAGGAGATTGATTCAGGAGGACATCTTCAGTGGTTGTCTTTGGGTCTTCAGTGGACTGCAACTCTTCGTAGGGGTCTTCGCTCCAAAGACGATCTGCAGAACGTTTGCAGGACTCCTCCTTTATCCCAAATTCCAGCCTGGGTCACTCCCAGACCACCAATGGTAAGAATCTGCACCATTTAATCTTGCTAGGGCTGTCCAATCATGGACAGTTTCTTGCCCAAATCTGCCCAGCAACAGACATGCTCCTAGGTTAAATGTGGATTGCGACTAGACAGTTCCACCTCCCACACCCGATCAGATGCTTACACCGACGCTTACTCCAGGAAACTCAAGGTTTTCCACTAGAAAAGGCTTCCTTTATATGCTACTTCCTGGCCTGAGAAGGAAGAGAAAAGGTCAAAGGACAAGACGGTCAAACGACAGTTTCTGCCAAAGAAGAACCGTTTCAATAAAGAAGTATCAGGCACCAGACGAATCCTGTACACTCAGCCGAGCCCTGACTCTGTTGTCTCTGCAGCAGCTGGAAAGAGGTGCCCACAGGTGCAACTGCTATCCTCAATCTAAAGGCCAGTTCAACAAGCAGGCTTGACTCCTGCCAAGTGCTGACCTTCCAATTCAGCACTCCAGTGGGAGGGGTTCTGCCTTCATTCCAACATTGATGGGAACAAATAACATCAGACAAGTGAGTGCTTTCAATAGTGTATGATGTCCACGCCCTCAAATTCGTTCGAAGGCAGCCAACAACGCCCTCTGCCGGCAAACCAGAAAAACATCTCCTTGTTCCCAGCAGTATCAGGTTATCTACTCATGTTATTTCCTCAGGGTCCTCCCCTTTGGCCTCAAGTCTGCCCTAAGGGTGTTTATGAAATTCTTTGTCCCAGCTGCAAAACACCTCAGGAAGTCCAAGATCTACATCTACCCTTATCTGGATGACTAGCTGATTACAGAACCATCCCTTAAACAAGGCCTACAACACACAAGAGCCACAGAAGCTTGTTTAACATTGTTAGGCTTCGTTCTCAATTACGAGAAGTAATCTTTGATGCTGTATCAACAAATGCTGTTTCTAGGGGCACACCTGGACACCATGACTTCCACTGCCACCCCATCGGCCGACAGGGTCAGCTGAATCCTATCAAAGGTGCAAGCATTGCCTCGCCAACAGTTTTCATCAGTATGACCGTTCAAGTCCCTTTTGGGCATGTTGTCCTCATGCATCCCGAGCATCAAAAATTGCAGGCTCCACTAGCTCCACAAGCACCCCCTGCGAGAATTCCTGGATGCCCCTTCAAGATGCACTGCACTAGTGGAAGGACGTCACTAACTTTACCAGCAGAGCTCCTGTCACAGTCCCAGGCCATCAAGTTACTTTGAAGATAGGCGCATGCATGGAGGACTGGGAAGCTCACAGCACCAATCTTCACGCCAGAGGCCTCTAGTCAATGTTCTAGTGCTCAGGGTGGTGTTCTGGGCCCTAAAGCCTTTCCTATCCCATCTTTAAGGGAAAGTGTTACAGATGCTCACATACAACACAACAACACTGTTCTACATCCAAAAGCATGGTGGCACCAGATCTCCAATCCTCTCCTCTGAGGCACAGTCACTTTGGAAATGGACTCTAGTCTATAGAATGTTTCTGTCCCCTTTTTACCTTCTTGGCATGCACAACTCTGTGGCAGATTCCCTTAGCAGGGAACTGTGCCCCTGCCATGAATGGGAGCTCCTCCAGAACCAAGTGGAAGTCATCTTGGGGAAAGGCAGCAGTGTACCTGTTTGCCACAAAGGACAACTCCAAATGTGACTCGTTCACCAGCAGGTTTCGTCAACTAGCCAGTCTGGAAGACGCCTTCACATTTTGGTGGAATGGGAGAATTCTATATCACGGTCTGCCATTTTCACTCATACCAAGAGTTCTTCACACAGTCAAACAGCAGCCTTGCAGAGTGATCCTTGTGGAGCCAGTCTGAATGAGGCAGTTGTGATTCTTGTAGCTTGTAGCTCTCTCATCGTCCCCGCCCATAAAGCATCAGCCAGTGCACAGCCGGCTTTCCGGGAACAAAGGCAAGGTCCTCCACCAAGACCTGTCCTCGCTCAACTTCACAGCCTGGCTCCTATGTCCCTAGAATTCGACCACATTGTCTAGCCCAAGGACTGTAGGGATTTCCACTGCAATGCACAAGTTCCTTCAACCAATACCTCAATGGTCAGGCCACACAAACATCGGCTCTATCTCACTATGACCACTCCACTACCACAGTGGGATCGTATAGCACCAACTAAATTCTTGCCACCACTTCAACCAGCGGCTGACACGCTTACCTCTAATGGCAAATCATTCTTTGGCCCTACCTGCCCATTATCACCAGCTCAATGAATCCAACTATATGGCACTAGGCCAACACCTAACCAACCGTGCTCCACGAACATCAGAAACATCAGGCTTGGATCCAAATTTAAATTGAACAAACCCAATACCCTAATCTCACCTAAAATGAGAACAAAATAAGTGTATCAAAAATATCCTCACCAACAAGCTAATACAACAGGAAACTAAATTCCATCTACCTAACTCACCTGTTATTGATAATCCACATATCAAAGGCACCTTGATAAATGCTAGATCTTTGGTAGCTCATGTGCCAGACATTGCTGACCTTATTGTCTCCCACCAACTAGATTTCTAGCCATAACCGAAACATGGCTGCATGCAGCAGCAGGCCCAACTCTGTCACTAGCTCTACCAGAAAATTATACCCTACTTAGTCGAGATAGAGAGAATGCCAGAGGAGGCGGCATCACCTTTATTGCTAGAACCAAACTGGGACTAAGGGTACTCCCACACCTCACCTTCCCTTCAGGAGAGCTCCTGACTGTCAAATGACCTCTCACGGCATCACGCACGATAACTATGCACCTCGTCTACAGACCACCTGGCCCTATCTCAACATTTGAGGAAGACATCTCCTCTCTACTTAAAACGAACATGAAACCTACCTCACAAATCATAATACTAAGTGACCTCAAACCTAGGCCATAATGACCGGAAAGATGACAATGCCTTAACACTTGCTAACACCATTACCGAACTAGACTTGCCGCATCAACGAGCCAAAACATTCTAAAGGAAGGACATTGGATTGTCTAGCAGATCTCAACTGTGACACCAAAATGATATCCAACGAACCGTGTGCCTGGACTGATCATCACCTTATCTCATTCACAATACAAGACAGTATCCCATCCAACTCAATGATTCTCCTGGCCCCTCCTGCATTTACGAGAAACAAGTGGAATATAACAGTGGAGTAGTTATTAGCACTACTCCAACCTATAACCACTCCTACACCTGCTAGCTCATTCCCCTCAGCGCTTGTAGAACTATATAACCACACTATCAAGCAAACAATGGACAAAATAGCACCTCTAAAACTGTGCAAAGGTAAGCCTCGAGCACACTTAAACTCTTGGTTCACTCCCAATCTCAAAGCACTACACAATGAAAAAAGAAGTGTAGAATCACTGTGGAAAAACAACCCCACTGTGGAGAACAAGGATAAACTTTGTAAAATTGCCTCCAGATACAAATCTGAGATTCTTCAAACTAAAAGAGACGTTTATAACAATAGAATCAACAAAGCCAATTCAAACACTAGAGAACTCTTCACCATCTTAAGAGAGCAAGAGTCCCCTTCTCCTCCAACAACTGAAACCTGTACTAAGGACAAGTTGTGGTGTACAAATATCCAAGATGCTCTATCTAATAAAATGTATCTCCTTCAAAAGAAAATCAAAACTAAAAAGCTTCATCTCTCTTTGGACCCCCCCTTGCAGAAGTCACTGTTGGCTCAGACAAAACCTGGTAAAAGCTTCCAATTCAGCCCAGTCTCTATTCACGAAGTTGAAGACATAATATCCTCCCTCAAACCTTCTAGATGCCAGGGAGACTCCTGCCCAGCACCAATAATTAAAGAGACAGCTAGGGAACTAGCGCCATTCATCACAACATTAATAAACTCTTCATTTGACACAAGTACTGTCCCAACCAATTTTAAAGACGTTTGGGTCCTCCCACTTTTAAAAAAGTCAAACCTTGACCCTAACATCCCGACTAACTACAGACCAACAACAATTGTTCCATTTCTCCTGAAAATACTAGATAGGGAGGCCTATTTACAGATACAAATGTACCTTGAATCTAACAATCTCTTGGGCCTGCATCAGTCGGGTTTTAGAGCCAAACATGGAACAGAATCAGCTTTAATTGACTTGAAAAACCAAATGGATGACATAAGGGACTATGGCAAGCTCGCCCTCCTCCTTCTTTTGCATCTTTCAGCCGCATTCGACTTGGTGGATCACAAAGTCTTAAGTAATCACTTAAAATTAGCAGCCCATTTTTCCGCTGAAGCCACGGCCTGGATTCAATCGTTCTTGGATAATAGAACCACCAGGGTCTTTTCACCAACTGCTTCAGCTGAGCCCACACCTATCACCTGTGGAGTACCACAGGGATTATGTGTGTCTCCTATGATGTACAACATCTTCACCAAGCCCCTTTTTGACAATCTTCACAATCTGGGTGTCTCCTACACTAACTATACTGATGACAGCCAGATACTCATCCCTATCACTGGTAATCACAACACTGACTCTACCTTGCTTAACAAGAGTTACCTTATTATCCAAGCCTGGATAGCCACACATGGCCTCTGCCTTAACGATGATAAGACATAGCTCCTTCTCATTGACTCTACGGCAAGACTTAATAAATTAATTAACCAATTAAAATCCTTTAATATTGATGGAAACAACTAAAGTTTCTAAGGAAGTAAAAACCTTGGGCTTTACCTTGACTCTGCCTTAAACTTCAAAAGACAAGTCAATGCCACAGTCTCATGTAAACTTATCAACACGTGTAAACCATTTCTGTCGACCTCAAGTTGTACCACCTTAGCCAGGGCTTTAATCCTGTCTAAAATAGACTACTGCAACGCCCTATACCTTGGACCGAGCAAACATTATATCTGCAAACTACAAATATTGAAAAATAATGCATTAAGAACTGACAGAACATATCTCAGCTCTCAGACGTAATACTAAATGGCTATCAGTGAAGTACAGAATTAACTTCAAATCATTATCTCTTACAAATGCCTCACCAACTCAGTTCCTAAATATTTAGCAGAAAAATGTTCAAAAAACAAATCAGAACGACCTGCTAAATCCCTACATGCACATTTCCTCAGGGTTCCCAGATACAAACTTAAGAAAGCATGGGGTAGCAACTTTCCTGTACAGGCAGCCAAAGTCTGGAACTCCTTGCAGATAACTTCAAGAGTAGAATCATCCCTCCACAGTTTTAGAAAGAAAAACAAAAACATGTCTCCTCTCTCAGGATGTTTGATTGTCATTAACATACCCTACATGTAAATTATCTTGAATGTATCTTGTAAATATTGAGCATTGTGTATTCAATTATTATAATTATGTAATGTATATTATCCATTGTACCTGTCCTTTCTGTATCTATGCTCCTCCTTTCTGTAACATGTAAATGTGCCCAGATACTCCCAGGTAATGCATGCAAAATAAATAAATAAACAAACAAACAAACCATCTCCTGCTACAACAAGAAATGGAAAATGTTCACTGCTTGGTGTTCCAGTCATGGGGTGGATGCACGTAACTTCCAGTCATAGCAGAATCTGCTTTACTTGCTCTACTTGGCTACCAGTGGCCTTGTTCTTTCTTCCATCAAATGTAATGCTTCACACGCACATAAGTAGCGCCTTCTCTGTGGTCACATAGGCTAGTGAAAGGGTAAAGGGATTTTTTGGGACTTTTTCCCCTGTACACAAGCCTGCCCCCTCTTTCGAAATTAATTTTGTTCTGTCCAGATTGATGGGGGCCCCATTTGAGCCAATGCATAAGGCAAATATCAAGTGTGTCTCATGGAAAACACTATTTCTGGTGGCTATCATATCGGGCAGGAGATTAGGTGATCTTCAGGTGCTCTCGTCGCAACCACCTTTCCTCATTTTTCATAAACACAAGGTACTCCTTCGGACCAAACCTAAGTTTATGCCCACGGTGACATCTTCGTTTCACCTCAACAAGCCCACGATCCTGCCTGTTTTCTTCCGCTCGCTAATGTCATTTGCTGAACACTCTCTGATGTTGATTTACCAAGCCTTTTCGAAAATTATTGCAGCTATTCATTGCCTATGGGCCTGCTGCTACTGGCAAGGTGTCAAGGAGTTCCCCCCTTCTCACCTGAGTTCGATCTTTGCTGGATTTCTTGGTCGATGCCTTCTTGCGAACTGATTAAGTCTTGAATAAAGCTGCATGAGTCTCTTTCGACTCCAGCGTGCGTTCAAGGTTCCGGGATGCAGGGATCCAGGAGTCCAGGAAAGTAACAGGGTGCGCAACAAGCACACGAGTCCAGTAACCAAGAAAGGTAGGAAAGGGACTAGGATGGGGTAAGCTTGAAGAAGCAAAGGATACAATACCGCGAGCTACGGAGCACACGTCTGGTCGCTACTTCGCAATAGCATTGAGACGCGCGGGGCCGCGGGGGCGTGGCACATTTATTGGATGTACAACGTCCGCCGTTAAGGCTGGTGCGAGGCGTGTCATGTGATACGGCAATGTTGGAAGAAACAATGAATATAAGCCCCGTCGTGATAAGGACCAGGAAGTCCAGAAGGGGCGCGTTCTGTGGTTCATGACAGCATGCCTCCTCCGAAAACCTGTGCCACCAGGTTTGCCCGGGTGTATAAGGTGAAATCTTCTGAGTAGTCGAGGGGCCTTGAGATTAGAAAGTGGCTCCCAGGTTCTTTCACTAGGAGGATATCCTTTCCATTCAACCAGGTATTGAAGCTGACCCCGTTTATACCTGGAATCACATATTCGGGATGCTTCATACTCCAATTGGTTATCGACCAGTAGAGGAGGAAGTCGGCAGGATTTCCGGGAGGATTGGTTGTAGGGTTTTAATAAGGATGTGTGGAATACTGGGTGAATTCTCTTCCAAGAGTCTGGTAGTCTAATCCAGTATGAAACTGGATTGATCATTTCCTTGATGGGAAATGGACCATAGTACCGAGGGGCCAACTTGTTTGGCCGTAGATGCCGGGGTAGTAATTTCGAAGACAACCAGACTTGATCACTGATAGCATAAGAAGGACCTGGTCTCCTTTTTAAATCTGCATACCTCTTAGTCTGTGTTCTGGCCCTGTCTAAGTTTTCTTTGGCCTCCTGGTGAACGTTGATGAGGGTTTTTATCCAGGAGTCGACAGTAGGTACTGGTGTACGATGATGGAGAACAGAGGGTAGAACCAATGGATGGAAACCTTGGCTACAAAAAAAAGGACTGGTCTTAAGTGCTGAATGTTCAGAATTGTTGTAGGCGAATTCAGCCATGGGTATCGGGAGCGACTAGACATCTTGAACCTTGGTGGCGAAACATTGAAGATACTGTTCCAGGGTCTGATTAGCACGTTCTGTGGCCCCATTGGTTTGGAGATGATAACCAGACGAAAGGGCGCGTTGGATTCCCAAAATGCGACAGAGATGTTTCCATAATTGAGAGACGTATTGAGGGCCTCGATCAGATATGATCTTGGAAGGAAGTCCATGTAAACGAAATATGTGTTCCAGGAAGATTCCAGCAAGCTCGGACGAGGATGGCAGCTTACACAGGGGTGTACAATGAGCCATATGAGTGAACAAGTCTATGGTTACCATGATGGTCGTGTATCCTCGGGAAGGTGGTAATTCCACAATGAAGTCTGTAGCAATGAATTTCCATGGTCTTGTTGGCAGCGATGGTTGCAGTAGAAGACCCGCCGGTCTCTTGTTATCATGTTTGTTTTGACTGCAGACAGCACAAGCTTTGATGTACTGCTGTACGTCGGTCTTCATTCCAGGCCACCAAAACTGTCTTTGTATAAGACTGAGGGTGTTAGTTATGCCACGATGTCCGGAGTGAAGGGTATCATGGCAGAGGTTTATCATTCTTTGTTGTAATTTCTGTGTAGGAATGACCAGTGTATTGTCCTTGAATAAATATCCTTCCTTAACTCTTAGGTTCCATGGATTCTTCCTTGAAATATCCTTCCAGAGGTCAGAGGACTGGGTTTGCACTCGGATTTCTTCCAGGAGGTTGACTGCTTGAGCTACAAAGATCATGTGGGGAAACATCTTAGGATAGGGCTTGTCTTCTGTGGTTACATAGTCAGGACGTCGAGATAAGGCGTCAGCAATCAAGTTTTGTGATCCGGGAACATGAGTGATTTGGAATTGGTACTGGGCAAAGAAGTAGGCCCAATGCGCCTGATGACTGTTCCTGCACTCCAACGACTGTAGAATTTGAAGATTCCGATGGTCCGTGCGGACATGAACTGGATATCTAGCACCCAGAAGTAGATGTCGCCATTCAGTTAAGGCTTGGCGGATGGCTAACAGTTCCTTTTCCAGGACGAAATAGTGTGTCTCACTGGGAGTCAGGGTTCGTGAGAGGTAAGCAATGGGGTGTTTCAGTTTATCCTCAAGTACCTGTTTCAAGACCGCTCCTATGGCGTAGTTAGAGGCATCCGTTTCCTCTAGGAATGGGCGATTTATGTCGGGTTGGGCCAGGATGGGGGCTTGCGTGAACTCTGTCTTCAATCGTTGGAATGCTTTATCTTGCGGTGTAGACCAGATAAAGGGGGTGTCTTTCTTCAAGAGAGCAACAATCGGCTGAACGATCTCGGAAAAGGTAGAAATGAACTTCCGGTAGAAGTTGGCAAGCCCCAGGAAGAATTGAACTCGTTTCACAGATTTGGGAGCGGGCCAAGCCAGTATGGCTTTTACCTTTGAAGGGTCCATACCAATTCCTTCTGGGCTAAGGATGAATCCTAGGTATTGAACAGAAGTAACGTGAAACAAGCATTTTTCGGGTTTGGCTAAAAGTTTGTGTTCACGGAGTCGTTGTAATACTGCCTTTACATGTTCTTCATGCTTTAGAGGATCCTTGGAAAAGATCAATATGTCATCCAGATAGACAATGACGAAGAGGAATAACATGTCAGAAAACACCCTATCCATAAAGTGTTGAAAAACTGCGGGAGCATTAGCTAGTCCAAAGGGCTTGACTAGATATTCATAGTGACCAAAGGGTGTTCTAAAGGCTGTTTTCCATTCGTCTCCTTCCCGGACACGGATTAAATGGTAGGCACCCCGGAGATCCAACTTCGTGAATATTACGGCGCCTCTCACAGCTTCCAGGATATCCGAGATCAGGGGCAGTGGGTACCGATCTTTGAAAGGTGCATTGATTTAAGCCACGATAGTCGAGGCAAGGTCTGAGTTCCTTGGTGTCCTTCTTGGGAACAAAGAACAACGAAGCACCTGCTGGAGATTTTGAGGGTCTTATGGTGCTGTTTTCAAGATTGGTGTCCAGGTATTCTCGGAGGGCCTTTTTCTCAGGTTCAGAAAGAATGAACATTCTGCCGAAGGGAATCACTGCTGAGGGATCTGTATCTATGGCACAGTCTTCAGGTCTGTGAGGGGGTAAGGCCTGGACTATGGCAGTTGAAAATACATCAGCATATCCCTGATAGGCCTCTGGGACTTGTATGACATTGGAAACCATGAGTGGTGTTTTCTGGTCTTTTAGTGGTTCTTTAGGAGGTGTCGAGGAGGGATCCAGGGATAGACAGTGGGACATACAAAACTCTGAGCCCAGGAATAGGGATCCTGCTGTCCAATTGATATACGGATTGTGCTTTTGTAACCAGGGCATACCCAATACCATGGGGTAATGGGCTGGCTTAATGATGTCGAATGTAATCCGCTCTTGGTGATGGTTTATGGAAAGTTGGATCTCTTTTGTCTGCAGGCTTATGGGTCCTGAAGAGAGGGGTCTTCCGTCGATTGCTTCCACCGGCTGCATGGTGCTTCGTGTCTCGTACGGAATATGATGACTAACAACCCAGTCTTGATCAATGAAGATTCCCATAGCTCCGCAGTCCACCAATGCCAGAATGGGATAGGTCTTATTCTTGGAGGGCGACAGGAAGGCCTGTAGTATCACCAAATTGTTTTGTCCAGGAGAGTTCAAGGATGGAATTGATGTGGAGCAAACATCTCACTCCCGAAGCTCTGCTTCATCTAGGATCGGAAGCTGGCGTTTCCCGAACGCCGAGGAGGGGCTAGAGGACACTCCCTAACCAAGTGTTTGTCTGAGGCACAATACATGCACAACCCTGTATGAATCCTTCTCATTCTTTCTTGTGGGGATATAGGTCCACGGAAGGCTCCTATCTGCATGGGTTCAGGTTCAGAGACTGAGCCTAGGTTTGGGTCCGTCTTGGTGGTATTCTCGAAAGACAGCTTCAGAGGATTAACTCTGGATTTCTTCTTCTCTGTCTTCCTTTCCTGGATACGGAAATCTATTTGCAAGGCAAGGTCCATTAGTGCCTGAAATGAGTTTGGGCGAGCCACTCTGGCCAACTCATCCTTAATCTCCTCATTCAGTCCTCTCCTGAAAAGGGTAAAACTAGCCTCCGGGGACCAATCGGCTTCCTTGACTAATTGCTTGAATCGGGTAACATAGGTGAGCATATCCTGGGATCCTTGCTGGAAGTCTAACAGGCGTTCCTGGGCACTATAGACCTGCTCTGGATGGTCAAACATGGTCTTAAGGGCTTGTATGAAGCCATCATAGTCATCCAGAACAGTATCGCCGGAATTAACGAGGGGCATAGCCCAGGTCAAGGCATTTCCTGAAAGGTGGGAAATTATGAACCCCACCTTAGCCCTGGGAGTTGAAAAGTAATAAGGCTTAAAAGTAAAGTGGACCAAACATGAATCCAGGAATCCACGAAGGGTTTTTGCTGAGCCATCGTATTTGTCCACTATGCCGCCCATTAATACACTTTCTTTTGTGGCAGAATCACGGGATAGAAGTAATTGTTTGAGAGCGGCGTTTTCCGCCTTTAGATTCTGCACCTCGGTTGATAGCTCTTGCATGCCACGTATCAAATCCTGGACAGCCGCTTCCATGTCCATATCGAGTTCGGTCGGGTGGCGTCTCAAACTGTCAAGGAGTTCCCCCCTTCTCACCTGAGTTCAATCTTTGCTGGATTTCTTGATCGATGCCTTCTTGCGAACTGATCGAGTCTTGAATAAAGCTGCACGAGTCTCTTCCGACTCCAGCGTGCGTTCAAGGTTCTGGGATGCAGTGATCCAGGAGTCCGGGAAAGTAACAGGGTGTGCAACAAGCACACAAGTCCAGTAACCAAGAAAGGAAGGAAAGGGACTAGGATGGGGTAAGCTGGAAGAAGCAAAGGATACAATACCGCGAGCTACGGAGCACACGTCTGGTCGCTACTTCCTAATAGCATTGAGATGCGTGGGCCGCGTGGGTGCGTGGCACATTTATGGGACGTACAACGTCCGCCGTGAAGGCTGGTGCGAGGCGTGTCATGTGATACGGCCATGTTGGAAGAAACAATGAATACAAGCCCCGTCGCGATAAGGACCAGGAAGTCCAGAAGGGGCGCGTTCTGTGGGTCATGACACAAGGGTTTTCTAAGGTTTCCATTTCCAGAGGGCTCTCTGCTTGTATCTCTTTCTCCAGCATGGGGTCTGGCATGGATTCACATGCTCATGAATATTCCCAGTCGTCAGGCTGGGAATCCTCGGTAAAGAAAAAATCAGTTTCAGTTTCGTTTCTGAACTGTCTTTCTACTAGTAACCAATCACTGGTCTCTGGGTCATACTGCCCCCAGCCAATGACTGCCCTCTACCTAAGCCCCTCCTCTGGCAGTCATCTTCAGATTTTTACCGCACCTCCAAGTGTTGGGAGTCCTCGTGCTATAGCTCTCAAGCTTTTACTGCGTTTTGCGATTTTTCAAAGAGTTTAATCTCATTTTTTCAGTCAATCGAGCCTCAAGCTCCACCATTTGTACTTCCAATCAACGGGGACCCATTTTGAAATTTCCTACGCCCTCTCAAGGGAGACGTTTTCGTCGAGCTACGCTTCTTGGAGGATTCCAGAAGACCTTGAAGCCTACCCCGTGGACATGGCCAGGACAAAGGAAGCTCGACGCCCGGATCCAAGCTGTTCAGGAACTGCCCTGGATGCGGATTGCAGAATGTATTCAAGGAGGGCGAGCATTCTAGATGCCTCTACTACCTTCACAAAGACAAAACGCACGTGGAGAAGGACTGTGCGTTTTGCAAGAACATGTCTGAGCGGACCTTGAGGGATCGGCGGATCCGCCTCACCAACTGGGTGGAAGGGAAGAGCCCAGCGGTAGGTGAGAAGAAGAAGAGGTCCGAGCGGTCTTCTACGTCCTTTGAGGGCGCTCTGGCAACGGGGGCCCAACAGAAGACTAAGCACTGCGAGTCCACGGGCACCGGGAGCGCCGAAACGGTCAGGCTCCTCGGCTGCCAGGCAGTGCGCGCTTTCACCGTCGCCATCAACCACGAGCCAACGCTCTGGCTCGGGGAAAAGAAAATCGGAGAACCCGGGTAAGCTTCTGGTTAAGCCCCAGTTGATCCTGACGGAAGTAGCCGAGGAGGAGCGAGGCGGTGACCTTCCCCCAAAGGTGAAGGCCTCAAGCGCGCCCAAAGTCGTGAAGGCCTTGATTCACCCGGCTAAGGAGGGAGTCGAGGCAGCCCTGGCGAAGCCTGTGGAGGCTCCCCCAGTGGAGGCGACCTCAGGGCCCAGAGTTTCCCTGCCACCACGGAGGGAATCCTCTTTTCAGCCCATCGATAAGACCCCTGTGAGAACCCTGGTGGAAAAAGAGGGGGGGTGGTGGCCATCACGGACACGAATACAGCCTCTGAGGAGGAGATGGCTGGAGTCGTGAAGATCCTCAACAAGAAGTTCGAGGAGGTCCGGTTCCACGGGAGGGATCCCGACGAGGCAGACGAAGAGAGCGACGAGGTTCCAGTGGAGGCGGAGAATTCCACTCCCCAACCGTCGTACCCGTCGCAGCCGGTACCCGAGCCACGGGACAACTCTGGAGCCATTTTAAGGGCGATCCAGGCCTTATGTACGGAGATAAGGACAAGGTTGCCCTTACCCCCAACGGACGATCCAGCGGAGCCTTGCCCGTCGGAGTAGCCCTCCAAGAAAGCGGAGGAGAGTTCATCCCCCCTGCCCTTCCAGCCTTCGCGGCCCTCACAGCCTTCATCTCCTTCCCCTGATCCTAGGTAGGACACGGGTACAGAGACGGCCACGACGGGGGACGGATGACGACGGTGGTGACAATGTGATGGGCTTTCCATCACCACCCCCTCGGGCCTCCCCGCCCGACGAAATTGGCTCCTTTCACGCCATGATTGCCAGGGTATCCGAGCTCTTCGAGCTCTGCCCCGAAGAACAGAAGAAGGAAGGTTTCCTCTATCAACGGCATGAGGCCAAAAGGAAGACGGTCCTCTCGGTCCCGTTACTTGATGACATCTGGGACAAAGGGCTGTTGCTCCTGGAGAACCCGTCCACGACCCCTGCAAAGAGAGACCAGTATGAGAAGAAGTACCGGGTCCCGGATTCCGCCCCTCTGTGCCTTAGGGCGCAGCCGACCCCGGATTCGGTCGTCTCGGCGGCAGCCAAGAAGAAGGCGGCGGGGGCTATGGCTTCGACTTCAATCTCCCCCCCGGACGGCGAGGGGAAGAAACTCGATGCCATGGGGTGACTGGTCATCTCATCGGCAGCGATGCCAATTAAAGTGGCCAAAGCCCTAGCGTTTGTGGCCCGCTACAACAGGGAGCTTTGGTTTAAGATAGCTCCTCTGCTGGACTTCCTCCCGGACGACAAGAGGGCGGAGGCCCTGGAGATCCTGCAGGAAGGCGAGGTGGCGTCGGACCACGCCATAACAGTTGCCACGGACATTGCTGACACCGGTTTCCATCAGTTGGACAACAGTGTTTGTCTTCAACGGCGTGGTTGGCTCAAGGCGACCGATTTCCGCCAGGACGTGCAAACCAGAGTTTTGGACATGCCCTTCGATGGGAATAACCTGTTTGGCAAGACAGTGGACGAATCACTGCAGGCCATCAAGGCCGACACAGAGACGGCCCGGGCCTTGGGGGTTTTGCAGCAACGACGGCCGCCCTTTCGGAACTCTGGAGGCAAGCAAGGTGCCTCCAAAGGATTCGGTGGCGACTCCTCAACGGACCGCCAGGCAGCCCGCTCATCATCGCAGGAGGCCTACAGTGGACGCGGCAAGTCAGGAGAATCTCGTCATCATTGCCAAAGAGGCCAAGGCGGCAAGGCCGCTGCCAAGCACGACTGAACCGGCCGTAGCGTCAGGCCCCCATCGGAGCACCCCGGTGGGAGGCCCGGCTGGCGAAGTTCGTCAGCATGTGGGAGTCCATCTCCACCGACCGATGGGTGCTGGATGCCCTGGCCCGTGTGCACACTCACAAGTTTTTAAAGAAGTGCCCCCGCATTCCACCCATGGCCAGGAAGGAAAACCACGTACCACAACTGCTGCTGGAAGTAAGGGCGATGCTGAAGAAAGGAGCCATCAAGCTCGTCCCAAAGAGGCCCTGGGGCTCTGGAGTGTACTCTCGATACTTCCTCATAAGAAAGAAGACCGGCGGTTGGCGACCCATCCTGGACCTTCGTCGTTTAAACAAGTACATCAAGGCCCAGAAGTTCTGGATGGTCTCCCTCCAGCATGTGCTGGGGCAGCTGGAGGAAGGCCACTTCCTATCATCGCTAGACTTGGAGGATGTCTACTTTCACATCCGAATTCTAAAAGGACATCAGAGGTTTCTGAGGTTCGTAGTCCAAGGACGGCACTACCAATTCAAGGCCCTTCCTTTCGGATTGAAGTCGCCGCCCAGGGTATTCACCAAGTGCCTAGCACCAGTGGCGGCGCGGCTGCGCCTGTAGAAGATCCACGTCTATCCCTACCTGGACAATTGGCTCATCCATGCAAACACAAGAGATCTTGTCGTCAGACACACAGCGAAGACCGTCCAACTGCTCATGGACCTGGGATTCTCCATCAACTTCGCCAAATCCCACCTGGTTCCGTCGCAGGTCGCACTGTTTCTGGGAGCCAAGCTCAACACAGTAGCGCGACTGGCCTCGCCATCGGAGGAAAGGACGAAGGCCATCATGGGAAAAGTGCAGTGGCTTTTGACCATGGACATGGCCAGGGTTAGGTCCATCAAGTCCCTTCTCGGCATGATGTCCTCGTGCATCTTCCTAGTGCGCCTGTGCAGACTGCGGATGCGACCACTGCAGGAGTTCCTCGATGCCCGTTGGATACAAGCGGTGGGCAGCTTCGAAGACAGGATCTCGCTCAACGAGACCTTTTGGCAAGCGATCCGGTGGTGGGGCACCCGCGTGCATCTGGCGGCGGGTATGGATTTCCAGACCCCGGCACATCAGGAGACGGTGATGAAGATCTCCACGCAAGAGGCCTTTGGCTCCCGGAGGAGAGGTCACTCCACATCAACGTACTGGAGCTCCAGGCCGTGTTCTGGGCCCTCAGGTCATTCCTTCCGTCCCTCAAGGGCAAGGTGGTGAGGATCTTCACTGACAACACCACCACGATGTTCTACATCCAGAAGCAGGGAGGTACCAGATCCCCAGACCTATCCAAGGAGGCGCAGGATCTGTGGCACTGGGTTGTCACCCAAGGGATGCTTTTGGTACCCTTCCACCTGGCAGGAATAAAGAACACCATCGCCAACTCACTAAGCAGGGAGCTGCGCTCGTGCCACGAGTGGGAGCTACGACAGGATCAAGTGGATCTGCTATTCCAACGATGGGGCAATCCCCAGATCAATCTATTTGTGACGGCGACGAACACCAAGTGTCGGAGGTTCACCAGCAGGTTTCCCCAGCCCGGGAGCATGGGCGATGCCTTCTCATTCCCCTGGGACGGCCTGTTCCTGTATGCGTTCGCACCGTTGCCGTTGCTGCTGCGACTCATCAACCAACTCAGACGGTCCCAGTGCTGGATGATCCTCATCGCACTGGCGTGGCCGAGACAGATCTGCTTCCCGGACCTTCTGGACATGTCAGCGTCCCCCCCAGCCAAACTGCCGTCGGACGCGGATCTCCTCGCCAGAGAAGGAGGCGCCATCCTCCACCACGACCAGGGGTCGCTGAACTTGCAGGCCTGGCTCCTGCAGCACTAGAGTTTGGAGGGTACGATATCCCGGCGGACTGCAAGGAGGTGCTTGCAAAGGCCAGGGCGTCCTCGACTCTCAAGTGCTATGGACATAAGGGGAAGAGGTTCTCTGACTGGTGCCGTGCACGGAAATTAACCCTCTGCGGATTACGGCCCCCCAGGTGCTGCCGTACCTACTGTCGCTGGCCAGGGCGGGGCTAGCGCACACCTCCATCAAGATACATCTAGCGGCGATCTCCCGCTACACCAGAACTCCAAGACGATCATCTCTGTGGTCCCATCGTCTGGTGAAGGAGTTTATGAAAGGATTGCTCCGACCATTCCCGCCGGTGAAGGCTCTCTCTCTCTCTCTCTCTCTCTCTCTCTCTCTCTCTCTCTCTCTCTCTCTCTCTCTCTCAGCTTTTATATATAAAGATTAAAAGAGCATGTGAATCTATGACAGGTCCAATGATGGACAAGTAATACTTAAGTTTCCAGTAGCACCTGTTCTCCAGGATTGGTATCTTTCATAGATTCACATGCAACTTTCCCTCCTGCCTAGCATGCAGCTTATTATTGCACTATTGAGTGCGCTTCACGAATATGTGGAGGGCCTCCATGGGTGAAACTAAGGGAGGCACTGCCTGCTGGCTGAACGGTAAATGACGCAAAACAATGCTATGAAAGCACTAACGTGAATGCAGTTTCTTGTATTTCTATGAAACTGCTTAATGTTACAGAGGATTCCCAGCCTGACAATTGGAAATATTAAAACTGCATGTGAATCTATGAAAGATACCAATTCTGGTGGGACAGAGTTACACTTAAGTAATTTATTCCACACATGCCCCACTAGGATTGCAACCTGTGATCCACAGTTTCCACACTCTGCCGCATGCACCCAACCTTCTGCACCATTTTACCAGCTTGTATCCATTCAGACAGAGAAAGTGTTCAAAAATATCGCACAGGCATTTTTTAAGTAGTAGTATTTGTTAGTATTAAAAATATTTATTGAGCGCAAAATATTACCTGTGAACCAGTTTCAAGGCGCTGTACATATAGCAAAGAAAAAAGACTAATAATGCACAGCAGCATAGCATTAAAAAATACACAACACATGGAAAACATCAGTCTGCATTTAAGGACACTCTCTAATTGATAAGGGAAGAGAATTCAACATTCGGCAGCCAAACACTCTCAAAGACTTGTCACCTAAACGTGATATCTGAAATTTGACAATAGAAAGTAGATGCAAACAGGTGGACCTAAGCTCCTGCTTAGGAACAGAAACCTCTCTGAAACTTCACAAACAATTAGGGGAACGACAATGCACGACTTTCTAAATATGTAGCATCCCCTGAGCATGGATTTGGTCCTTTATTGAGATCCAGCCCTACATGTGCTGGGCTTGAGAAAAAGGATCATGCTTTCATAAATGCAGAATCACCCTGATCGCTCTCTTTTAAACTGCCTGGAGCTAATGCAGAAACATTTTTGGCGATTCTTAAGTAAAGTGGCATGCAGTGTTGAATTCTAGAGCGAAATATTGCTTGCCCTAAAACTTTACTGTGATCCTCCTCCTGTAGGTACCTACATCAACTTAGATTATACAGGTGAAAGGGTGCAGATTTCCACACTGCATCCACCTGAGGAGAGATAGACAGGCAAATGTCAAAATGGACACCAAGGCTCCTGATAGATTCAACTGCTGTTGGCAAAGGGCCAAGAGATACTGGCCACTGGAAGGGGATAGACATACCAGGAGAAAAGCTGACAAGCAAAACTTTATTTTTTATCTCCATTAAGACATAAACAATTATCTTGCATCCAGCGCTGGACTGATCCCAGGCAAGCCTCCATGCCACAGACGTCCCCCAAATCACTGTGCAGATCTACCAGAATTTGAGTGCTGCCGGCATATATCTGACAGTGGAGAACAAAACTGTCCACCACCTGTGCTAACAGACACATATAGATATTAAAAAGATGCAGATATAACGACGAGCCCTGTGGAACTTTATAGGGAAATGGGCGAGATGACATTTCCCAACTGCATCCTCTGACTCCTGTCCTTCAAAAAGGAAGCAATCCAAGCCAAGGCTGGACCCCTTATCCTCCTTGAGTTTTCAAGGCGGTGCACCAAAATGTTATGGTCCACCTTAGGTATCAATAGCAACTGACATATCTAATCAAATCAATGCAGCGGATCCCCCTGCATCACCCAAGTAGAGGGGTTATTCCTGATTCATTAAAGTAGCAGTGTCTGTGTGCCTACCAGGCTGAAAACCTGATTGCTTATCTGCAAGTAATTTCCCTCTAAAGCTATGTTGAGAGTTGTGCTGTAACCTCTTCTTCAAGAATTTTACTTATAAAGGAGAGATTAGAAATGGGTCTAAAATTAGCTGGATTCCAGGAGTCAAGATTTGCTTGTTTTCTAGAGAGGAATGACTAACCATCCAGTAAATTGCCTTGGAAATATGCCTCTCTGCAAGTAATAGCAGGAAGAGCCGCTGCCAACTTTTGAACATGATCTTTTATTAATTTTAAAATTACAACTCAATGGGCCTCATTACAAGTGTGCCGGTCCGGTAATAATGGTGCCGGTAAGCCTACTGGCACTGTTGTTACCGGACCGGCACACTACGAGTCTGCAGGCGGGTGTCGTTCCGCCCACCAGCGTCGGACCTGGAGGGCAGAACGGCACCCCGTCCACAGAGTTACACAGAAGCACCAGCACCGTTATAGCCTATGGGACTCCATGGGAATGGGGATTAACATTTTACCGGCGCCTGACTTCACGGGCTGCCGGAGCTGTAATGCCCCAGAGGTTCCGGCAAGCCAGGCGCCGGTAAAATTCCCAAGTCTGGTGGCAACCTGCCGGTTTTACTAGCACGGTTACCGCCGGACTTGTAATGAAGCCCAATCAATTTTGTCTGGTGCTCTTTTAGTACGAAACTGATCAATTGTGCATAATTTGGAGTATATGACGTGATGATCCCAACTGATAAATTCTTCAGGGTTGGAAATGTTGACTGTTTTATAGAAAAGATATTTTAGTCTTTCACCAAGGGCAATGGCAAGTACAGGATGTTAAGTACAGAAGGCAGTGCTGGACACTCTGGGAAGTCATTGCAGTGAGTGTAATGCAGTCCCCAATGCACCTGTTACTAATTGCGCTGTAGCCTTCTGCACTAATTAAAGAATCCGCGCCACTTTTCCCCAGCGACCTAAATATAATCAGCGCCGGTAATCCCCTGAATCTAGCAGGGGGGTGGCATATCTCATTCTTGACTCTGTTGCAGGGGCACCACTCTCCCTAGCAGGAATCCTGCTGCTGGAATCCGAGCTTGCAGAGACACTCGAGAGTCTATCATGATCCTCCAGCTCAAGGTGTTAGCTGGCCGCTTCATCAAAGGAATGTGTAACACAGACCGGTGGATATTAATGCAATTTGTTTATGGTATACAGATATATAATACTAGCTGTACCCAGCACATTATACAATGATCTTGCACTCTCGCTATTTCCCTCTATCTCTCTCGCTCTCTCTCTCTCATTTTCGCTTTGCATCACTATTTATGTAATTCTCTCTCTCTTGCTCTCTCTTTGCCAGATTTACGTTGTCAGGTGCACAATTGCTGAACACCCCTCTCGTCGGTGGCAGCAGCGCAACCAAAGAAAAAAAGCACAGATATTAAGAAGGAATGGTGTTGTGGGCTGGGAGGGAGGAGTGCTGTATTAAAAGTTGAATTAGACAGCTGTGAAAAAGGTATCCTGCAAGTTGGAGACAGGCCTGGTATTTGGACACGTTGTTTCCGGACCGGCAAACTACGAGTTTTGCGAGCGGGTGCCTTTTTACCCGCCAGGCCTGACCTTGGCGGATGCACCGGGACCATTCATGAATGTGCATCCAACCTCCCCATTCTCATTGAGTCCAATGGGACTCAAATGGGAATGGGGAGTAATATTTTCCGGTGCTCGGCAATGAGGAATTAACGGGACCGCCGAGGCTGTAATGCCCTGGTAAGTCCCCATTGCTGGGCGCCGGGAAAAAATGACTCCGGCGGCAGCCATGCCATTTTTACTGGCATGGCTACAGGCGGACTCATAATAAGGCCCATTGTCATTGGAAGTGTCTTGAAGGAATGCCACCATCACACTGAGGTTGCGTTGTCTGTACTGGAGGAGGTGAGGGGACGTGGTTAGACTCTTCAGGGGTTGCGGGGGTCCTGGAAGACCTAGTAATAAATTAGAAAAACAGTCCTCTGCGTCTACAGCTGTGCTTATTTTCTGATTTTGTTTCTTATTAATGTTTGTGCGATTAATGAACAGCATACAAAAGTAGAAATTTCCATGGTGCTCACAGAAGAAACAAATCATTGGTTTGTAAAGGAAATTATTTAATTGCACTAACATTGTAAAATAGCTCTTTTGCAATTTTACAATGCTTATTTCTAAAGACCACTTCCATCATATATTGTAGTTTTAATTAGCACGTTCCATGGGTCTCATTGAGCAAAGCACCGTTTCAAAAACCTAGAGTAGCCATATTCATTCTTTTCTAATAGAAAGCTATTGTGTTGAGTTGGCCAGTCTGATACGTTTAAGTGGTACTCTTTCGAAAATATCCTTATGAGAAAGTTGAACTGCTAAAATAGCTCCATTGAATGTTCCTGGCTGCTTTGAATAATACCAAAGAGCATTTTGGGACCATAAGAATGACCAGATAGATTTATATTTGACAAATACCTCTGTGATACGGGGTTGAATGCTTAAAACACTAAGTAAATAATGCACACCAGGCTTGGTGCTCATTTAATTTTTCATAAATACCCTAAACTAAAAGTGTTTGTAACCATGAACTATATAGACACTCATTTAAACAGCCTGAAGAGCTGGATGCGAGGATAAAATGGCTGTGGCATCTGTCCTACTCCATCGGGGGAAACATTTAAATATTTTAAAAGAATGATATCCTAAAGATCACATCCTGAGGATGCATACGTATTCATAAAACACTCAGTAAATGAGAAAGGATAATACCTAGAGCTCTTATCTACAAATTCGGCCCATGTCACTTAGCTATTTATATTACCGAAGAACAGTCTCAAAGGACCACGCTCTCACTCATGTGTGTTATGGTTGCATTTCTGATATAAAAGATGTGATGAGGTTGCTTGTGATTCTTTGTAAGTTGCTCAGGTGTATTCCTCTGTTTTGCATCCTTAGTACTCCACCGTGCCCTCACAGCCAGAACAAAAAAAAAGTGATGGATGCAAAGCTATGACTTAATCCGAGGCACTGAATCCTGCCCTGAGCAGCCTCCCAACCCACCTTGTTATAGCTCTCCTGTCCCATTGCAATATAGTGTTGGTTCCACCCCAAATGTTGCCAGCGAGCCTGAACTGCTTGATAACATCATTTTTGCTTGGACTACAAGCTGCCTAAGATATATTTCAGCCTGCTTGGGTATAATCAGTAGGTTCAGGCTGAACTCTAGGCACAGCAAGCTCCAGAACATTCTTTACGCATAACCATACCACGGAGGATGATTTTGAAACAACCAAAAAGAGATGGCTTGAAAGACTTGGATTTGTTATGGACAGACTAACACTATTACATTGCCTTTTTAGTCCAGCTTTTTCATTACAGAATGGTCAAATCAGCCGTCCCTCTGAAAAGGGTAGTCCAGCTAGAGCTGTTAGATCCCCTTCTATAAAACATCAGCCACTCGATTACCCATAACAAATCGGCAGCGTTCCCTGAGCTGCAAAGTCACCATGGCCAGTGCTATAGCAAAGCAATTCTATGCGGCTGCTTCTGGCACCACCAGCAAAGAGACAGTAGAGGTGCCAGACTGGGTCTACATGGGCACTAAAAGGACATCTGAGGTGGCATACATCCTAGTACCAACCCTGTAGTTCACATCCCTTCTGCATGGAACTAGCAACCCCAGATGGCTGTCTGCTGGTGTTGCCTTTTGTCATTGAAGTGCAGCTTGGGTTGTTGGGTCTAAAAGGCACACAGCTCAAAGGATTCTTTGTGATTATGGCTTTATGCTGAACTACTGGGGACATACCCCATTAACTGCATTCCAACACTTATTATGCGCTTAGCATGGCCTTTATAACAGAGGACGCCCCATAACCATAACAATACCGCCCTTCCCCAAAAGAAGCGGTTCAGCACAAACTACTTGCCGCCCAAAAAAGATGTGCGCTGAGGCACGGGTCTGGGGGAGCATAACTCTCTGGGCACTGCAATCGCAGAGCCCTCGTCATCTGATAACACATATCAGAGTATTCTCCTTACAATGAAGAGTAATTACTCAGGAAAAAGCTAAGGTAAGGGTTGCACATGTGCCCATAGCGTGTCTTTGACGGTTCCATTGTCTTCTCCTTGCTTCCACTGGTATTTTCAGCCATGGTTCCACCACTGTGTCAGGTGCTGTTTATCCCAGTATAACCTTCTAAACCTGACACCCGGGGGAACGTAGCGGATAGGTAGATTATGTGGCAGCTAAGCCTGTGTTCATCTTCAGCATTCAGGATCTCTGATAACCACTGCTGACAGTTACCCATGTCTGAAAAGCTATGTTCTGAGTGAAGAGTGGCAGAGCAATGTTTACATTCAAAGTGTGGACATTATCTACGCATAACTAATGCATACTGGCTCCCTTGGCATTCACATTCAAAACTTAAAGGTAACAATGCTAGTGATTTGAGTTGGTACAGGACTCTCCAAGAGAGAGAGGACCAAGAATACATTAAATATCTTAGACCATCTCATGCCACCTTATGATGTAAGTACTTTATTCCATACTCCAGTGCAGGATATGTATTTGGCATCTGGGCAAACCTACCAGGAGCCACATTTCTGTTGGACATTCTAGAGCCCAGCTCTACTTTGGTTGTAAGTACCCTAATGCAGGGGCGTTGCTAGGTCTGCAAAAAGGATCCGGGACAATGCTAATGTTGGGACTGTCTGGACTCGAGGCTAGCTAGCCTTTTGGTTGTAGCCCCTGAGCTTCTATCCCGGGCTACAACCAAATGACCCGGGGCTATAGTCCCCTGATCCCCCCCCCTAGCAACGCCACTTCCCTAATGACAGAGAGAGAGAGCCATCGGACTAACTGGCAGAGAGCAACCAGGAGGGAGGTGGAACTCCTGTGTCTCACCCTTTGAGCCTACAGACAAGCAGGTGATACCATGGTAGAGCTGTGCCTTCCAGCAAGCCACTCAGTCACAATGTGGATAAGTAGTAAATACACACAGATTTGGAATGCCGCCTAGCAACTCTCTGGAGATTACCTGGTACCTTCTCCGCAGCTGAGGTTGGATGCGTAGATTCATTGCTGGCAATCACCATTACTCCTAGTCCTACTCCTCCTTGTCCTAGCCTTTACAGATTGACATGAATCCCAACTCACATGAAATGATAGAATACCATATCCTGACAAATGTAACTTCTATTTGTCAGCATTGAATCTTTCACAGAGTCACTCACATACTTCAATTTTCCCTGTCATCGGGCTGGGTACCTTTGGTACATAATCAAGTTGCAAAGGTATTTTAAGTTATTGTATATACACATAGAATTGATCCTTTTCATTCTGGATCAAAGGGGGAAAGCCGATTAGTCTGCATCCCTGGAAGTCCCCTTCAGATGCTTTACTGCATGTCACCTGTTTTCCTGTGTCACCTTGTGCTGACTGTATTGCACTGTGTATGGGGCTTTTCCTGTTCACAGCTGAAGATCACATCATTGTCAGAGTCGCCAAGAGGACACACAGCCCTGGATCCCAGAGTGTATGTACAGGCATGTTTATTTGTTAAGTTCCAGTTATACTTAATGTGCAGCCCCCTCAGAATTAAATAGTAACTCTCTCCGCCCACGTGGAGGGAGAAGGAACTACTAACCCACCCATGTGAAGCCAGTACAAATAACCAGGGTTATTATAACAACAACAGCCTCAAGATCCCTACACTTAAGTACTGCTGCTTCCCCTTAACCACAGGCACCTTCATCTCTCGCAACAGTGTCAACAGTTGTCTTTTGAAGCAGTGTCAATCATTTAGGGTTGAATGGTAGAAATGATAGTGAGCGCCTCAATCTGGTTGCATGCACTGCTCACTCCAAAAACCAGATCAGTTAATTCTCCACAACTCCACTCCACTGATGCTGGCAACGGGGGCAAGCTCAGAGCACATGAAGCGTAGAGCAAGTCTGCGCCAGCGTCCTCACCACCAAAGACCTTGACATTTCTGGATGAATCCTCCTCGAACCTTGCATTTGATGCCTCCTCAAAATGTCTCCTGCTGCCTAATGGATGTTGTTCACACATGGTAACAAACATGACAGTGACCCAAGGTCGCGAGCCCGCACACTCTCAGAGTCAGCTTCCATGCTGTCTCCCATTTGTGTCTCTGGCATGGTAATAACCCCAATGCATGAGGTGCACGGTGCATGGATGCCACTTCCTCTGAGGCCCACTTTTCGCAGGAGGGCACAGAGGAGAAAGGATCTCCAGGAATAAAATGTCCTGCTGCAGACGAACTTGAAGGGACGTGCAAGAATCCCTAAGGAAGACACATCTACGGGCACAGGTCTTTCGAATATTACACCATAATGGCATGTAGGGCTCTCCATAAAGGTATGCCGGCACCTCTGGCCCCCAAAAGACCAGTTGCCTTGACACCGGCAACCTTAATAGTGGGCCGGCCAACATTCACAACATTGCAAATCTCTGCTGATTGGCTCCACTCTCCCTCCTCTGTTCCAAGAGCACCGGGACCTAAATATCACCCCTCCAGCGCCAACGGTTCCTCAGGTTCACATCCTCGGTATACCATGACCAGAGACATAGAAATACTCCCTCCGACTTGCTGCAATTTCTGTGAGTGTTTGGGGCTGGATCATTCATGGGCCTTTCTGCCCTTTTTGTGACCCGCTTCAGCTTTGAGCTTTATAGATGTTTTAAACAGGAAGTTGTTTTTTTCACCCTCCTGCACCTGAGCACTCGAAGACATTTATTGCAAATTAAAAGTTGCTGAATTGTAGGTATTATTTCCACAGACATGCTGGCAATTTGACTTGATTCTGGTGTGGCCCTGCACTAGGGGGGGCTCACTTAAATGTTCCCTAATGTCCACGCTACTATCACTATCTGTGAGGTGCCATTCTGTCCTTTTAAAGGCCCTCATACCAATTGTCCAGCCAGGTCTCATACCGGGAGTAACGCGAAGGTAAGATCTCAGTTGGCTAACACTGACCCTGGAGTCTCAGTGCAAGATTGACCTCCAGAACGAATTGGTCACACCCCTGGGCAGCCCAGACAGGATCTGTACCTAAGTCATCTGAACACGTCACTACCGGAAGCTCTGTGCTGCTCTGCCATCTTGGCCTAACATACAGCGCACAGGGGTTTTGCCAGTGGCACGCCTGCCCTCATCCCCCATTGCCACAAGGAAAGGTTTTCCCTAGGACACACTATTTTATACTGCTCTTCAATACCTCATTACGTGCACATACAAACAAGACTGGCAGAGTGCAGTGAATAACAGGCACCCTTATATATATATCGAGACCTGATAGCCTGGACCAGAAATACAACTCCCCAATGATTTATGTCCCACTGAGTGGTATGATTGAGAGCACCATGATGCCCCCACTTTCTACAGTGATAGAACCTTATACGGAGGAGATCTTAGCAAGGAATATATAGGGGAGCGGAAGCATAGGTTTTGGACTGCCTTCAATGAACCCATACAGCACATGGTTGACTGGTCACCACCTACCCCTTCAGTGATGGGATTTCCAGCCATCCTTTATTCACACCTTTTTATATTCCGAGAGCCCATTATACCGTGCCTATGCCCTCTTAGTATACTAAACCTCTGTTCATGGTTCTGACCACCCCATGCAAGTCAGGACTAAAGCCATTTACAAAACCTCCATTGTTTTATGATGGAATAAAATGTCTTTCAAGGATATTGTGAAGTCTTGCCTGTGTTACCATATCCTCCTCCACGTCTGCCACCTCCTTCTCCTCGCCCACCACCAGAGTTACCTATTTTTCCTATTCCCCACTAGAGTCCAAATTCCATCACCCATTCCTATTGTGAATCCTACGCGTCCAGCTTCTTACTCACGGAGTGTGGAGACCCACCACCCTTGAGGAGATTCACAGCTCACTGATGGAAAAGACGTGGTATAGTATTTGTATGTATTCATTGCAAATGAGAAGTGCATTGCCAAGAGCACTGTACAAAGGGTGTACTGGTAGCCGGGGCAATCCCATTGCTGCATGCTGTACATATCTTTCCTAAATATGATATATTAGCTAATGCATTCAGTTGGCTGTTAGGAGCTGAGCACAATGAATGAGAATATCACAAGCCACTTGGGATACATCTTCAGTTATTATAGTACTTACCGTTATATACAGATAAACAATCCATTGCTAATAGTTGTTGCTCATTTTTGTGAAGAGTGTTGAATAGTAGCACTATAAATAAGACTGGGGTGATCCCTCCTGGGAGAGAAGGTGATCCTTATGGGGTATCTTGAAGCCAAGCACTGTTGGAATATCCTTACTTTCAGCAGGAACTGATGGCGTGCCAGTAGGGTGAAGTTACGTTATATTATTGTGCATTTGTATAGCACATTATATCTGATTTACCATTGATATGATCTCAAAGCGCTGTGGGTTGAACGCCCTCAGGAACCATAGTCCAGGTCAGTGGAGAGAGTAGGGTAGTATATAGTGCTTGGCTGCACTCAGTATGTGTGCAGCGAGTGCGGTGTGTAGCTGCTTTCTTATGGTAGACTTGGTGCGGTGGCTGTCTGAGGTCAGTGGAAGGTGTGCAGCAAGGCCGTTGGCCGTCATAGTATGCATTCTGGTGGCGTTTGTGTATGATATTATGTGTGCAGCTAGGCTGATATTTTTGTGGTATACCTGCGTTCTAAAGACAGTTGAGGTGTTCATGGAGGTGAGTAGGTATGTGTGCAGATAGGCCATGTTGATTGAGGGGTATAGCTTCATTCTATTGTATGTTGGTGTAGAGGAGAGAGTATGCATATTGGTATGTGTGTCTGTGTCGATTGTTTGGAGACCCCTGTTTCTGATTTCCTTCCAGTGTTCGCTGAGCTGACTGCTGACTATTCTAGAGGGGCATTGGTTCTTCGAGAGAAATTCTCTGTCAGATTCCTTGCCTGTTCAGAGCGCCTTCCCATGAGGTGGGACAGAGTCAGTCTGTTTCAGAAGCTCGGCTATAAGTGCTGGTGGGCCCATTTTTTGGTGCGTTGGTGGGTATTCCTGTCCTAGTTTATGGGTTGAAATGTGGAATTGTATCGCATTATTGTCCCTTCCGGGAGGGCGTAGTGTATAACCGCAGGAGGCTAGAGCAAGTATAACCAAGCCTAGCTGATACTGCAACCTGGGTTAAGGAGTTCATTGCATCCGTTCCTAGGCAGATCAGGTAATAAATAAGGAAAGCCTTGCATGCAGCAGCAGGCCACAGGGAGAACAATCACCTCAACAGGCTTGGAAGCTAAAATGCCTGGGAGGTGGTGAGAGAGGAGGCAAGGACATCCATCGTTGGTTGTTCCATTGGACCGGAGGCCCAATCAGCTGCCGGGGGAGGGCTAGGAGGGAGGTGGGTATGGGTACCAAGGAAGCAACCCAGGGGAGGCAAGGGAATCAGAGATAACGCCGAAAGCGGCAGTAAATACAAAAGGTAACTTTACCAACTGTGCAAATAAAAAAGGAAAGCCTCTCATGCAGCAGTGGGCCACAGGGAGCGCACTCGCCTCAACAGGCTTAGGAGTTAAAATGCCTGGGAGGTGGTGAGAGAGGGGGAAAGGCCCTTGTTGGATGTTCCACTGGCCTGGAGGCCCAATCAGCCATTGGGGGAGGTCTGGGAGGAGGGTGGGGAAGGGAAACAAGTGAGCGACCCAGGGGATGCAAGGGAATCAGGACTCAAGCTGAAAGCGGCAGTAAATACAAAAGGTAACTTACCAACTGTGCAAAATAAATAAATAAGGAAAGCTGTGCACGCGGCAGCAGGCCACAGGGAGATTACTCACCTCAACAGTGAAGTGTGAAAGCCTGACACAACACAGGGTAGATGACAACTGTTAACAAGAGGAGTGCTTAGGAGCATAGTGTGTAGGAGAGCTTGAGAGTGAAGTTTGCAATGGGATGAATATTAGGGAATAGATGCAGCCAGGTAAGTAGGAACTAGCCCATGCGTGTATTTAAGTTCAAAATTAAGCAATTTGAAAAAGGAGTTGTTTGCATGGATAGCCATTGTAGGTAAAGACGGTGCACTGAGGTGGGTAAGGATTGTGTAAGGTTGTAGAGGGTATGGGAAGCAAAGTTTAATACTTTTGTTGAGTGGAGCAAAGGAATATGTGGTATGCCCCATGAGGACCATGGAGCAATACGCCTGCTGTGAACTAAGGTAGCCATGAGTGTTTTGGTAGAGTGAATGGTGAGATGGGGACACATTATACAAATGATAAGGAAGTTAACCATGGCAGCCAGAGTTGCTGTCAAAGAGGGCCCCCACATTATGAGCTTTGGTGGATGATGTAAGGTGATCAGGGAACAATAGAGGAGAGTGCAAAAGAGGTGCAGTAGCAGAGGCCAGTAGAAAGATCACGGCAGTTTTAGAGAAGTGGAGCATCGCAGATCGGCAATTAGTTATGTGAGAGAACAGCTTTAGGATGAAGTAGAAGGAGAACATTTGAGTATCACCAGCAAATAAATGATATGTGAATCCAAAGGATGAGATAGGTTTGCAGAGAAAGGAGGTGTAAAGTGTGAAGAGATGTGACCCAAGAACAGACCCTTGCAGGAATCCTACCTGGAGCAGGCCGGGTAGGGGTGAAGGTGGACTCTTTCCAACAGGTACTAGAAAAGCAACGATTGGCCATTTAGTGGGCCACTCAAGCAAGGCTAGTTCCCTCAATGTCAAGATGTGAGTGTGTATGAGGAGGGAGGGATTTTTCAACTGTGTAAAATGTGGCAGAGAGATTGAGGGGGAAAGATAGATGACAGATGGCATTGGTGATCCATAGTAATGGAGTTAGAGACATGGGTACGCCTAGTCTCCTTGTAGTGTCTGCTGTAGAATCCAGATTGGTGGGTGTTCTGAGATAGTTGGCCTCCAGGAAGTCAGTGATATGTTTGACATCTAAACATTTGAGAACTTTGGAATTGTGGTGAAGGAGAGAGACAGGATGTTAGTTGGCTGAGTTCCTGTGTCAGTGCTTGGGTTCCTCAACATTGGTATGATGGTGGCTAGATTGAAGAAGGCTGTGAAGGTACTAGAGGAAAATCAAAGGTTGGTGAGATCTAGAACCGGACAGGGGTGCATGTTCCTCTACTCTATGTGGTGTGAATGGATGAGGAGGAGCACAGAAGAAGTTGGTAGCTTGAATGACTGGTCACAGTTGAACCATGGTGGTTGATTGGAAGTATGATAGCGTGGAGAGGGTGAGAATGGTAGGTGTTAAAGTGATGGACGTAGGAGTAGGCAGAGAGAGGACGGCAGTGCATCTCATATGTTAGAGATTTTGGGAGATAAATAAGTGTCAAAGTCAACGGCTGAGAGGAAGGAGGGGAAAGAGTGTCATTAAGGGGAGGGGCACGCATTGCTTGCAGGGTGATGGACAGTTTGCAAGGATGAGAGTAGAGAGAAGACCGGAGGTAACGTAATAGTTCGACTTGCATGGGCAAAGAGCAGTAGTAAGAGCAAGCAGTGACTGCTTGCGGGAAGCAGGGAGAGATGGATAGTGGGTTTTCCAGCAGCTTTGCAGGTTGTGACGCAAGGTTCGCCCTCAGGTGTTGGATGGATGCAGAATCCATGGTTAAGGGCGTGAGCAAAAGGGATATAAAGGGATGAGTTGGGAAGTGGTGCTAAAATGAAGCATTCAGAGTCTAATTGAACTCCAGAATGCCAGTTAGAAACAGTCAAATAAAAAATGTTCCTAACCAAATATTCAGATAAAATAATATACAATAAGTTTGTATATAGCCTCTGAATAAATTAATTATATACAAAGTGTATATATGAAATTCCACCTCATAGTTTGACAACAAATTCATAGAAGTAAAAAATGTGTTACAATGACCAACATGCTTCGACAGTCAGCAAGATGCAGAGCGAGAACTTAATGCAAAGTCCTGATTTAGTTTGTTTTACAAAGTTTTAAGCAGAAACAGATTGTAGGCTGGAGAATTGACCGGCACATCCATACTGCATCCTCAGTCTTGCGTACAGACCTTATTCCCCTTCCAGGGGATACCCGTGATCCCCAGGAAAAAAGTGCTGCTATGAAGAAAATGCGAGAATGGAGAGAGGGAGACCTCTGGCCTGTGGGCACCTGTGACACCACACAGCAGTATTGGGAAATCCGAAATGTCAATAAGGCAAAGGTTCAGGTTTGAGCTGAAGGGTCTACGTTTCCAGCACAAACTTACTATGTTCATGAAATTAAGACTACTGGCTTACTAGGTCTCGGAGAGGTGGGGAGGGCCGTCCCAGAGGCTTACTGGCTCTTGTAACCTTCCCAGATAGAGCTGTTGGTATTCCGCTCTTCAAATCTTCACAGCTAGCAAAGCTGTCGTTGTCATAGGCTTGACCTAATCATACTATAGACTCATGCCATACACAGCTGCTCTCACTTAGACTGTCACACAGACCATTACAGAACTATTAGAAAGGAACCGAAAAGGAGGGAGGTTCGAAAAACAGATTTAAATGTACAGGTTAGTGCATGATAGTGCAGCGGGGAGGGTAGCGTAGGGTAGGCAAAGGCAATACAAAATAGAGGCGTGCAGGAGGTAGAAAGGGAGAGAGGGAGGTGGAGGAGGTGATGAAGGATGAAAGCATGGGGTATTGGGTAAGTCATGGAACTGTGAAGTAGTGAGGCGGCGGAGAGAAGTAACAGATAACAAAATGAGAGGAGATGCATAAATACCAGGAAGATGGAGGTGAGAGATAATACAAAGGTGGACGAGGAGAGCCGACCCAAGGCGGGGATGAGGATTGAGTCATGCCAGAGCACTGTTCCCTCCTAGGATTCCTTACGAGGTGTTGGAGGAAGTCAGAGGGCCCCATTCTACAGTGGGGGAATAGCTTAAATCTCTGGGGTCCAACCCCCATCAAGATGACCAAAGGCACCTGTGTATGTGGTGCCAGGTAATCTATACATCCCAGAAGACCAGAGTGAAAATCTGATGTTCACATATGACCAAGAAAGGCCAAATCCAAGGCAGAGAAAGAATTGTGGGATACTGTAAAATCAGAAGACTGTAAGTGACCACCTTCCCATAAGGTGCTGATGGGTGGGAGAAGAGAGTTGGGCTACGAACCATGTTCCTAAGAAGGCATCAGGGGTATGGTTGTAGAACCTTTTTGTCTCAAACAGGAAGTTGCTTTCTAGACGCCATGAGGAACCTACATAAAGAGGAAGTATGTCACATGATTCTTTGGGAGCCAATCTGATGGTCAGGGTCCTCTCGAATGGCAGGATATTTGGGGAAGATGAGCATGAGTTGCTTTCTTCAATAAAGGTACTACCCAATAAATTAAAAGGATTGACAGAGTTTCTTAATATGTAGTCTTCATAAATTCCTCCTGTTAAAAAAGGGGTCTTGGCCTCTATTCTGTCTTGGTCTTTATCCTGTCCGTGAAAAGGGACAGAATGGGGATACCCTCACAACTGGGTGGTATCCAGGTGTCCAAGAAAATGTGGTACTCCACATATGATATGATATGATATGGCATTTATAATGTGCCTATACACAAGTGTTTCAAGGCGCGACGAGGCAAAGGGAGGGGAACAGAGGGAAGAAAGAGACAACGATCTTACTAGGCCAGGTGACATTGATATTGCGCAAGTGCAGGGGAGGGGGCAAGGGGAAAAGTGCGAGGGGGGAGGGGGAGGAGAAGTGTAGTGCATAGGATAAACAGTAAATAAATAGAACAATAAATAGGAACAATAAATAAGAAGTGCGGCCTGCTGGTGGCAGGTTCAAGGGTAAGTGCAGACATCTGGTGTCAAGGCTCTTCTTCTGTCCCGAGCCCAACAGACGTTCCCTTCATCCCATGGAGCCAGAGCTCCTCGTACGAATCCTGCAGGAGCAGCGTGTTCTTCGACTGCTGGCCACGTGCAGTCATTAAGGTAAGCCAGAAGGCTTATTCTATATCTACAATCTGCTGAAGTGCATCCCTTTGAAAAACAGCCTCGGATTACAGCGCTGCTTCGCTTATGCTAATTTCACATTTATGTGAGCTTCTTTGCCACCTTCGAATCCAAAATATCTAGTTTGCAGCTTGTTTCTTCTTTCTCCACTATTGGATGCCACATGGGCTAACAGCTACTAAGATGGCCGCTGTGTGGGCCCGTTCGGCACTTCAAGACCACTGCCTCCTTGCATCCTGAGGCTGCAAGCCTTTTGGTGTGCTCGCCTTTAATAGACTATCAGGTGGCGCCGGCAGGCGTAAGCTGGCCCACCAACAAAGGCTCACAACCAAGGCTCTTCACCTGTCCCGAGCCCAACAGACATCCCCTTCATCCTATGGAGCCGGAGCCCCCCGAACGTACCCTGCAGGAGCAGCGTGTTCTTCGACTGCTGGCCGTGTGCAGTCATTAAGGTAAACTAGAAGGCTTATTCTGAATCTACAATCTACTGAAGTGCATCCCCTTGAAAAACAGCCTCGGATTACAGCGCCACTTGGCTTATGCTAATTTCCCATTTATGTGAGCTTCTTTGCTGCCTTCGAATCCAAAATATCCAGTTTTCAGCTTGTTTCTTCTTACTCCACCATTGGATGCCATGTGGGCTAACAGCTACTAAGATGGCCGCTGTGTGAGTCTATTTGGCACTTCAAGACCAGTGCCTCCTTGCACCTTGAAGCTGCAAGCCTATTGGTGTGCTTGCCTTTAATAGCCTATCAGGTGGCGCCGGCAGGCGTAAGCCGACCCACCAACAAAGACTCACAACTAAGGCTCTTCTCCTGTTCCGAGCCTGTCCAGAGCCTCCAGAGGCCTAGGCCCCAAACCACTGTCCATCAACTCTTCTTCATTAAGGCTCCAGCATATAAACATTTACGAAGCACCATTGCGTTCTACAGACTCCCCGTTCTCTGACATTCTTCACTGCCGCCTGGTAAGCATAGTGACTTTGCCTGTTTGCCTCTGTGATCATCGTAGTCCGCCTAAGTACTAGCCAAGTACCTCTATACTCACTTGACAGCCACCACACTTGTTGTGGAGTGCCCTTGCCGCCAGTACTTGCTACTCTCATTGCACTGTTGATGTGGCACACCTGCTGCCCTCTGCACCCTGCGTTACGACCACTCGATTTACTCGCCTCCTATTACTATATTTGTCTTAGCTGTTCTTGTCTACTGCCATTATCTTACGCCTACATCATACCTTAGGCATCTCTACATCACGTATCTACAGCTTTATTACATGCTCATGCCTATATCCCAATGCGCTACCTGTCTACCTAACGTGCAAGGTTTTTCCGACTTGTACTCCCTAGGATCCTGCATGTATGTTCTGCTTGTTCCTGGCTTAATTAGGTCTGCTTCTCAAATGCATTCCTGAAGATCTGTGAACCCTAGACTGCCTATGCCCACCCTACTGGGATTATGCCTAATGTGAACTTGCCTATCGCCAACTGCACCTTGTCATGCTTGCACTCCTAAGCGTCACGTGCATACTGTAACACAGTTCTCACTAAGTCGCCCACCTAAGCATATGATGATCTGACTATGATTTCTTGAAATACCCCAGTTTCCCCAATTGATAATGTCTATTATGTACTGCAGTCTGCCTTTTTTGCTCTGACCCGTGCCAAAAACTTGTCATACACATGTAATGATTTCTAGATCTGATTAGACTTGCCTGTAAACTATTTGTGACTGCCTATGACTGCATATTCTGCTATTATTACGAGCACCTACTATTGCGAGCATTGCTATATAATCCACCCTGAACTCCTAGTCAGGCCTACTGCTCACCAACTGATGTGGCTCCCTGTAGCACTAGGTACACCACTAACTACCTGTTGACTTAGGTACTCGCTTCCTCATTAACGATAGCTGTCCTAATGGATGTACGAAACATACTTCATACCAATCAACTCTGCAACTTCGACAGCTCACCTCCTGCCCAACGCGTGAGTGCTCCACCACCTCCGTTTCTGACTACTTACCCTAGGCCTCCTTATTACCATAGCAGTATGAACCTTACTTACCTACTACCCATCAACCTGAAGTTACACTACCACACTAGTAAACCAAACTACACAGGTTTGCCATGCTCTCATACAGCCAGAAACCCTAGACTCAGGGCCAGACTAATTCTGCTCTACGACCCGCCAACAAATAGCCTCGTCCATCTAAAAACCAGCACCTTGTTGAACAATATCATAACCAAAACTCACAACAGAAACACTAATCCTGATCCCGCCTCCACGCCTGCCCCACACCCTAAAATAATCCAGGATAAACACTCTGCTATGATTAATGACTTAAAACTCCCGAATATCAAAGTTGCGGTAATCAATGCAAGATCCCTAGTAGCTCATGCTACTGATATAGCGGATATGATTACAGGAAATAGCCTAGACTTCCTTGCTATAACAGAGACGTGGCTCCACGTGGCAGCAGGACCCACCCTCCTACTAGCAGTTCCAGAAAACTATGAAATCCTGAGAACGGACAGAGCAAATGCCAGAGGCGGAGGCATTGCTATCATAGTCAAGACTAGCCTGACCATGAGAATAACTCCCTCTCCTGACGTCAGATCCTGTGAACTACTCACAGCCAAAATCCCTATCTCCAACACAGGCACACTAACATTATACCTATTATACAGACCACCAGGACCAATTGGCTCTTTCGAAGAAGACCTATCCGCAATCCTCTCAGAAAACACCAAACCAACGTCTCTAATCCTCTTGTTAGGAGACTTTAATCTAGGCTTTAATGATCCCAACGAACAGGCCCTAGTTATCTCCAATGAGCTAGCAGAGCTGGGACTCACCCAGAGAGTAACCCAAGCCACCCATAACAAAGGGAGAACACTTGACTGGGTTGCTGATCTTAACTGCGCAATATCTATCACTTCTATTGCGCCTCAAACCTGGACTGATCATTACCAGATCTCCTTCACCGTGCCTACTAAGACACCCTGTTCCTAGCTTAACCTAATAGCACCTCCCCTCCCTACGAGGATCAAAAAGAACATTACCACTGACAAGCTCATGCCCCTCATCGTATCTACCCTCTACTTGCTGCTGGACTCTAGTAGCCCAGATAAACTAATTGATGCCTACAATGAGACTATAACCAAAGCATTAGAAACCATCGCCCCACTCAAGATGAGGAAAAGTAAATCTAAAGCTCATCTGAATTTATGGTTCACTCCCCACCTAAAATCCATGAGTTAGAAAACAGAAAACTGGAAACCATGTGGAAACTCTTTCCAACGGAAGAAAACGAAAACAATGATCAATTTAGCTACCCACTACAAAAAAGAAATAATTCGAGCTAAACAAGAATCTTACAATGAAAGGATAAAAAATGCAAAGTCAAGCATAAGGAATTGTTCATCATCCTTAGGGAAATGGAATCGCCTATTCCTGAGCCAAACGATTGCTTAAAAGACAAACTTTGGTGCACGAATATTCAGAACACTCTCATGAACAAAATCTCTCTCCTACAAAGTAAGATCGCAAACAAAAAAGCGAACCTTCCCTACGTAGACCAGCATAATACTGCCTCCGCCCCATCTCCAAACCCCCTCATCACTGTAGCTTCTCTCAAGTCTCCACCTATGAGGTAGCAAAAATTATCGCAGCCCTTAAGCCTTCGAGATGCCAAGGAGACAGTTGCCCGGCATAGATAACTAAAGATGCAGCAGAGACCTTACTCCCTTGATATCCAAATGAATTAGTTCATCCTTCACCTCGGGCATCGTCCCCAGTAACCTCAAGGAATCCTGGGTCTTACCCGTTGTAAAAAAATGGTCCTTGGACCCATCAATCCCAACCAACTACAGACCAATCACCAGTAAGTACCATTCTTACTTATGATCCTCGACAAAGTGGCCTACATTCAAATTTAGGAGTACCTGGAGAACAACCACCTCCTTGGTACCCGTCAATCTGGATTTAGAGCACGTCATGGCACCGAGACAGTGCTAATAGACCTAAAAACACAAATCGATGAACTGAAAGATCAGGGTAAAACTGCCCTGCTGTTACTCCTTGATCTTTCGGCCGCCTTCGACCTTGTGGACCATCAAGTACTCTGTAAACATCTGGCTACAGCAGCCCACTTCTCACCGGATGCGATTACCTGGATTAAATCTTTTCTAAGCAAGAGGACTATGAGAGTCTTCTCACCTATTGCAGCGGCTGACCCTATCCCAATATCTTGCGGTGTGCCACAAGGTTCCTATGTATCTCCAACTATGCAGAATGTATTCCCTAAGCCTTTGTTCGATGATCTGGACCATCTGGGTGTCGCCTACACTAACTATGCAGATGACACCCAGATCCTCATCCCCCTCAGTGGAGATTATGACAAGGACCTAGCATTGGAGAATAGATTATACCTTATCATTCAGGCCTGGATGGCCACACATGGCCTGTGCCTGAATGATGACAAAACCGAACTGCTAATACTCGGAACCACAAATAACCTCAATGAATTGAGCGCACACTACTTGGCCTTCAATATAGATGGCAATTCCATTAAAGTAGTCAAAGAAGTAAAAAATGTAGGTTTTTACCTCGACTCCACCTTCTCATTCAACAAACAGGTTAACGTTATGGCTTCCTCTACTGCCTACACATGCAAACTAATTAGGGCCTGCAAACCCTTCCTGTCCACAGATAGCTGTACCACTTTAGCTAGAGCACTGATCCTATCCAAACTGGATTATTATAATTCTCTATACTTGTGATCAAGTAAGTATATTACCAACAAAATCCAAATCCTACAAAATAACGCCTTGAGAGCAGCCCTTGGGATACCAAAAAGAGAATGCATATTGCATCTGAGAAGACAGATCAAATGGCTCTCCACTAAGGATAAAATCGCGCTTAAAACGGTATCCCTTACGTATAAATGCCTCAATCAATCTGCCCCTATCTGCCTCTCAGAACAAATCACGAAAAAATCCTCATCTCGCCCTACAAGGACTATCAACACAGCACGGGTAGTCGTGCCGAGATTTAAACGAAAAATGCAGGAGCAAACAGTTTCCACGTCAAGGCCACTCAAACTTGGAACTCCCTGCCTCTCTCATTGAGAGTTAACCAACCATTTGCCTCGTTTAGGCGCAATACCATAAACTGGCCGATTACTAACGACACTACTGGACAGTCCTAACCTGACTAGCCCAAACTTTCAGACAGGACTCTCTGCTAAGTTCAGGGCCACGGACACACTTTTCCTGATATCATGCACTGACATATATTGTATAAACCAACTGTAAAGTGTGTAAAGTATGTCACTTCTTCTCGGTACATGCTGTATACTTCCCTCCACCTCTACCGCTGCTATCTTGCACAGAGACTTTGTGTCCATCTGGCTGTAAATTATGTATATTGTCATTTATATTACTGTTTGTTTTGTTCTTTTCTTTTGTTACTCCTGTACATACCTCATATTTACCTCCCATGTACCCAAGCTTAAAGTATACTTGTATCCTATGCAAAGGCACCCATATATCCTCGGATCGGGTGTGCCATACAAATAAATAAACAAACAAACAGACAAACAAGTGCTGGTAGGGAGCTGTAGGGATACAGAAACAGCCCCAGAGTGCAAGAGTTGCCAGGGGGGTAGTGCAGGTGTGCAACTGGTGGGGAGGGGCCCAAGAACATAGGGTAACCAAGTGACCAGTGCAGTTTCAGTCAGGAGTTCAGCAGGGGAGAGGAGGAGAGAAAGCAGAGGCTAAGAGGAAGGTCTTGAGGTGCTTCCAGAACCGGAGATGGTTCTCTTCAATTTTCAAAGAGGCTGTTCCAGAGGGAGGCCCCAGCCGAAGAAAGAGATCTACGACCAACTTGTTGATTGGAGAAGCGACTGACCCTGAGGGAGTTGGAGGCGGATGAGCGAAGAGCTCGCAAAGCAAGATATTTAGGAAGACAGTTGAAGGTATTGAGGCCCTAGGCCCCAGAAGGCATTGTAGACAATAAAGAGGGTTTTGAACTTAATCCTCGCAGCCACTGGGAGCCAGTGCAGAGATTTCAGTCCTGGAGAGATACGATCCCTGGGCTTGAGGCCAAGGACAAGGCCAAGGACAAGTCTTGCAGTCCTGTTCTGGATTAGTCAGTTAGGGCAATAAATAGAAAGTTGGATGTAAAGTTCTGACTGACCTTCAAGCAGAAATGTATGTCTTGCCACTAGCCCATCTATTCGGTCAGCCGGGGTCTCAACAGCCTTTTCTTAAGGCAGAGGACCTTTCGCTTGGTCTTCTGTCTCTACCCTGCCTTCATCACGTAAGGAGGAAAAGGCAATCGACGTTGTGGGAAGAAACGAGCACCAGAAAAGCACCAGGCAAATGCAGATGCCATGTTTACTGCATGCAATGTTCGTTTATGGAGCAAAACAGGTTTTGCTGTTGACTTTCCCACTCAGAAAAAGAAACATTTGTTGATGGGCATCGCAGATGCAAAGCAGGCATGAGCTCAGTACCAGGACATATGGATATGGCTTCCAGGGGGCATGCCTGGTTCTGTTTGTCAGAGAGCAGGCCTATTTAAAAAGCAACAATTGTATCCCTGAGCCACAATAACGGAAAAATCAGTTAGAGGAATGCCGAAGCTGATTTAAAAGACACCAGCTTCAGCAGCTGATAAGGGAGACATAGATCGCTCCATCCAAAGGTTTAATGTCTTTCCAGCCAGAGTCCAGGAATGACAGAACAGCATCGTCAGTCAACATTCCCTTAACTGCGCTTACTGACTAACCCGTCTGTTTGCAGATGGTTTCAATCCGAGTAAGGTATTTAAAAGAAATAAACACATCTGCATAGCTCCTCTTTCGCATCAGATGTCTTTTCACTCCAGCTTGTCGACACAACACTGGTGAAGAAGAAGAAGAAGCCAGGTCGGAATATTAATTTTAAGCTTTCCTTTCTGCAAGCCGACATCTTTTAAACTGGCAGAGGAGGGATGAACAAAGGGAAAACGGACCAGCAGGAAGGACTCTGTTTGGAGTTCTGGGGAGAGGTGAGGACTCTTTCATGGAGTACCTGCTGTGGGAGCATCACAGAGCTGCAATGTGACCCTCTCCAGGGAACAGACGTGGACAAAGTCCACACAACACCATCTCACAACAGAGGAAAGAAGAAAAAGTTGAATCCTTCATATAGTGTTGTGTTAAGACTCCGGTGTCTTGACTTCCCCTTCTATTCCAAAGATGAAGCTTTAATCAATCAATCATTTATATAGCGCTGATCATCACCAGTGGTATCGAAGCACTAAAATGCAGATGGAAAGACTGAAAGATAAAAAAAAAGACTGAAGGACCAGACGAAAAGATACGTTTTCAGATGTTTTTTGAAAAGGTCAAAGTCTTCAATCTTGGAGGTGAGAGGAGGTAACAAACTCCTTAGCTTTGACCCAGCCACAGAAAAAGACCTGCCACCGCAACATCACAAACGATATGTGGGGACTCTCAGTAGGCCCAAGGAAGCAGAGCACAGCGGGCAGGCAGGGCACTAATATACAATGTTTTCCTGCAAGGCCAAACAGCCTCTGCCTTGGCAAGCATGATGGATAATGCAAAGTGCTTTGAATTGGATGCAAGCCTTGACCTGTAACCAATGTAAGTCACGCCGGGCTGATGATAGCGGCATGCCATAAGGAATATACTTAGGCTAGCAGACTGCAGCATTTTGAAGCATCTGTAAACGGTCAAGTAAATACGATGGTTGGGCGAGTAGTACTGCGTTACAATAAACAAGGCTGACATTAATCATCACCAATGACTGATCATCACTAATGACTGAGGCATGGAAGCTGTGAGGGAGGGTGTGGGGGGGGTAATATAGTCAAGCACCTTTTTCAGTGTTTTGAATTTAAGAAAACCTGAACTGCAAATGGAGCTAACCTGGGACTTCATGGACAAAGAGGCCAAGAATTTGACCCCGAGATTTTTCAGAACTCATGAAGGAGCAAGTAGCAGTCCGAAGTTAGAGGGCCAGTAAATAGAGGACCAAGACAGGGGCACACAAGGAGGCCCCACAACAGGGACCTCCGTCTTGTCATCATTTAGCTTCAGCCACATTTATCCAATTACTGATTGCTGCTAGTTATGACTTCAGACGGTTGGCAGTACGGCACACTCCAGGTCAAGCTAGAATAATATCTCGGTGTCCGAAATGCAGAAATTAAAAGAGCGAATCAGATGGGCCAGCGGATGAACATAAATGTTAAAAAGAAAGGGAAAGCGTTGAACCCTTTGGTACCCCACAGGGAACTGCCATTGGGGGTGGTCTAAAGGAGGAGAGAGAAACAGATTGTTTGCAGGATTGAAGGAAGGATTGGAGCCACTAGTGGACTCTGCCAGTGATGCCGATGTTGTGTACTCGGGTCAGTAAAATAGCGTGATCAATGGTATCAAAGGTGGCAGACAGGTCTAATAAAATAAGACCTGGCAAACCGCCTTGCTCTCTGATCCTCCCCTAGTGTCATCTTTGACTCCTCTCTCTCCTTCTCTCTGCACATCACGGGCCTTGCCAAGAAGGCCACTTTTCAGAGACTTCAGAGAATTCTCTGTTTTACAGAGACTTGGAGCACTCCAGATAATTCTGTAACTCTGTCCTTTCGTAATGCTGCTTTCTCCCATACCCCCACCCAGTTAGGCACAGGGGGGCACTGGTATTCTCTTTTGGACTCCTCTATCCCCCTGCTCTAATCTTCCTAGCTTTCCCTCTTTAGAATATCATTTTTCTTCTTTCTCCGATCCCTCCCCTGTTTCTCTTCTTGTTGTCTATCTTCCCATGTTGTCTATCTCCCCATGGCCTATCAACGGACTTCCTTGAACATCTTGATCTTCTCTTGTCTCATCTTCTTCCGCCTTCGTCTCCTTTTGTTCTTCTTGGGGATTTTAACTTCCCTGCTAATAATTCTACACTTCCTTTTTTACTCTCTCTTGCGGATTCTTATAATTTGCTCTTTTTTCCTTCTCCTTCTTCTCATCAGTCTGGCTCTTGCCTCGACTTAATTTTTTCCTCTTGTTATTCTCTCTCTTCCGTTTCTTCTTCACCTTTCTATGCCTCTGATCAGTTAATTCTTTTTTTTTCTCTTTCTCCTTCTGTCCTCCCTGTTCCCTCCTCTACTATGTTTATTTGCCGTAATCTCTCCTCCTTTGACTCTCCTTCTTTTCTCTCTTTACTGAGTTCTTCTCCAATTCTGTCCTTTTCCTCCCTTCCTTCTGAATTAGCAGCTAGGACTCTACACTCTTCTTTACAATCTGTTTTTAACTCCACTTTCCCACTACATCCTTTTTCTCCTACTCCCAAAACTTCACAACTGTGGCTTACTCCAAGCCTTACCTCTCTCCGTCGTAACTTGCATAAATCCGAACGGCTTTGGAAAAGCTCTCATTCTTCCTCTCATCTTACTTCACTTTTAATGTTACATTCTTACTTTGATTCTGCTCTACTCACTGCAAAGAAATCCTATTTTTCTGAACTCACACTTTCTCCATCTCATCACCCACACAATATTAATTCTCCTAATGCCCCTGATCCTTCTGCTTTCTCTTCTTTCTTCATCTGATTTTGCTAACTACTTTGGATCTAAAGTAGCTCATCTTCAACTAGCTTTTGTTCATTCTCTTCTTCTTTATCTTCTTCTTCTTCTTATATTCCTGTAGTAACACTATACTCCTTCTCTTCATTTTCCCCTCTTACGGATCTTGACACTCTGCTCTTTTAACTCATGCTCATCCTGCAGCTTCCCCATCTCACCCTCTCCCTTCTTCTCTTATTCCCAAAGTATATCCCCAACTCCTTCCTTATCTTACTTCCGTTATTAATTCTTCCTTTCTACACTTGTATTTCCCTGCGGCTTTTAAGCATGCGCTTATTCTTCTGATTCTTAAAAAACCTTCTCTTGATCCATCTTCCCTTGCTAACTTTCGTCCTATTTATCTCTTATCTTTTCGCTCTAAAATCCTTGAACAGGCTGCCTAATCCCAAGTAGTCCTTTATCTGAGTCTTCACTCTCTTCTCCCCCCTTTGCAGTCTGGTTTTCGTCCATCACACTCTACTGAAACCGCACTTCTTCATGTTTCTAATTCTCTACTCAAAGCTCGTCACTCTAAGCTTTCTTCTATTCTTATTCTTCTCAACTTATCTGCAGCTTTTGCTACTGTGGATCATTCCTTCCTTATCGCCTCTCTTTCCACCTTGGGTATTTCTGGGTCTGTTCTTAATTGGTTCCTTTCTTATCTTTCGCAATGGACTTATTCTGTTACCTGGGCTGGACATTCTTCTTCTTCACTTCCTCTTCTTTATGGTGTGCCCCAGGGTTCGTTGTCGGGTCTTCTTCTTTTCACTCGCAACACAGCTCCTCTTTCTGCTCTTATCTCTTCTTTTAACCTTTCCTTTCATCTTTACGCTTATTTTACACAGATCTTTCTTTATTTTTCTTCCTTTGACTCAGTTCTACACCCCATTGTCTCAGACTGTCTTGTAGCTGTCCAGAATTGTATGTCTTCTTATTTCCTACATCTAAATCCCTCAAAAAGAGAGGTTCGGTTCCTTCCCCCTCTACTATTTCTCCCACCCTTTTTCCCCCTGCTCTTTCCTTTCCTCCATCTACTCTTTCCTTTCTCTTTCAGCACGCAATTTGGGTGTTATCTTTGATTCTTGTCTCTCTTTTTCCCTCCATATTACCTCTATTGCTCGTTGCTGTCACTATGCTCTGTTTAACATTCATTGTGCTCGCACTTATCTGTCTTTTCACGCCACTAAAGTTCTTTTTTCTCTGGTTTTCTCTCTTATTGATTATTGCTCATCGTTATTACTTGGTCTCCCTGCTTGTCATCTTTTCCCTCTTCGTTCTATTTATAATTCTTCTGTTCGTCTTCTTTTTTCTCTACCTTCCCGTTCCTCTATTACTTCTTCTTTACTCTCAATCTCATTTCTTCCCTTTGAATCCTGTCTTTTGTATCATTTTCTCTTGATTGTTTTTAAGTGTACTTTTAAGTGTAATCACGGCCTGGCCCCCCTTTAGCTCTCCTCTTTACTTTCATTCTATGTTCCCTCGCGCTCCTTGCGATCTCAGAATCTATTTCTTTTGACTCTTCCTAAGCCACCTTGTGCCTCGTCTTGTTTTCGTTCTTTTTCTCTTTTAGCTCCCAAGCATTTGAATGCCCTCCCCTTTCACTTCATTCCTCTTCATCTCTTTGTATTTTCCAAACTAATCTTAAACTTTATCTTCGTGCGTCTCTTATTTGTTAAAAGTAAAAACAAAATGATTTTCCTCTCTCTGTTGATGTAAATTTGCATTAATCTGTTTCATTTATAATTGTACTGTTTCTTTGATTCTTTTTTGTACCAGTTTCAACAAGAGTTCTTGGCTTTCTTGATATTTACTGAGGCCCTCTGCTCGGAATATGAGCACCGTTTTAGAAGCCGCACCTTTCTAAGTAACTTGTACTTGACCACTTGCACCTCCATATCAAATGGTGCAGACTTTTTATTCTCAGCCGAAATGTGTGGCCTTTCCTTTAGTACTCCCACTCTACTTGTTATTTCCAAGACCCATGCTTTAATATCTTGTGTGGTGTTTTTAACCAGATAATTTGGACCGTCATCTAGAATACAAGCCTGTTTCTTACATGCCTTCCTGATGTTACCTGTGGACCAGCGGATACAATTTCCTCCCTAATTTACCTCCAGGTCCCCCAGTCCTCTTTCCCTAAACTCCCCACCTATTCCTTTTAGATGAAGTTTCAGAAGGCTGTGATCACTGTACTGGGTTGAAACTACACTCATAGATGACACACATTCTATAAGAGGGCCATTCCCGTAGAAACAGTCCAAGGTTCCACGTTTCTTACTCACAATCCAAGCCGGCTTACCAGGAATGTCATTTGGTAGACGACCATTCAAGGGCATAAGTTCCCACTCTGTTAAAAAGTGGAGACACTCACAACACTGGATGTTAGATTCTTTCAATATCAAATTATTCTTAGTCAATATATGGGGGAAATTCACCCTAGAGAAGGATTCGCCACATCTTGCATTCAGATCACCTCCCGAAAGAACTATATCAGAATCCAGATCATCCACCCAAGACACAATCAGGTTGTCTATGTGCTCCAAGATAGTCTGTTTTATCCATCCCCGGAAGATCATATAAGCACACGATCAACACTCTTTTACGAGTACCCTCCTTTAGCAACCCTACTTCCACCACCAGGACGTTTCTCCCCACATCCATCGGCTTAATTAATGTGGAGGGAATGTCGTGTCTGACCCCTATTAAGAACCCACGAGAGGGGCACCCTTTTGGTCCCTTCTTAGCAGGGACCTGGTATATATCCTATCATCGTCCATATGGACATATGGAAAGGGTCCCCGCATATTCCACAAAATTATATTAATTCAATTGCGGGATAGCACGGCACCTGGCATAACACTCTTTAACCAATTATATCCCTGAATATTATCAAAGCTTGGAGCACACATGCTTTCATTGGCAACACAGGTGGCTGTTTAACCTTTTTAGAACACTTTTTACAATGATCACAAACTTTGGGCCTGTTCTTCAGCGCCGGAAGAATATCCAACTTGTATTCAAGAAATTCCAATGAATCTGTTTGAGCCCGTATCAAAGATTCAGTAGATGGTAAAGAACAATGAATTCTTGTCATATCATCGTAATTCAGGCCCAAAGGTTGTACAAAATCAGTATCATTGGAATTGAGGATACAGAGTGAAGGAACCTTCACAATTAACTTCAACAAAACCAGGCAATTAATTACGTTCTTCCTGGCAGCAGACAACACTTGAGTAATAGTTACTATCCGGCTGTCTGGTACCAGGTTGCGGGATGGAGGTACCACTTGTCTCAAACTCCCCATATCTTGTTGATGCGCATTTATAGACAGGTTTATATGGTCAGATACTGTACCGCTAGAAGCAGTCGGTTTACAATGCTCAGTTGTAGTGCAAATCGATACTTCTTCATTTCGCAGAGTGGCTTGACAGATGTTATTGTCTTTTAAAAGGTAACTAGTTAAAGTTCCCACACTTTGTTGCAGGCGTTTTTCCTGCCACATTTCCTTCTTCTTTGCTTTCCTCGACTGGGGAGGAGCCTCAGCAGAGGAAGCAACTGTGGAATTTAAAGACTGAGTATCCAAACAAATTGGTCAAACTGGCGGATTATTAGGAACTTTAAACCGTACTGACTGGTGTGTTTTTAAGTGCCTTTCCTTACCAGTGGGGTAGTTGAAAGGGGATAGTAGAGCGGCATCAGCTGGGCCGATGGTAACACCCACCTCCTGAGATTCAATCATTATAGGCTTGACCTCAGCTGTACCACCTTCCCCCTCCACAGGTATGTTCGCCATCTCTGTGTTACTCTTAGGGTGCATCCCTACAAGAAGTGTACCAACAATAATGCCCTGTCTTGTCTCTTCCTGGTGGAGAAGCCCACATAGTTTCAGTAAAAATTTAATTTTGCGAAATGCAGTACATCATTAATGGTCTCTGTCATAGAATTCGATGCGTTGTGCTGACTGTTGTTATGATTATTGGAGCCTAAGATGTGCGTCTGCAAAAACAGTGGTGTAACATCCATAGACATATTTGGAGATGCCAAAAGATGTTGTGTCAAAGGACCAATGACAGGATTTCAGTGATGAGAGACATCAGACAGATTTGGTGACACAGCAAAGGCCAATACTTAATCACAGTTATTAGTGCCGCTGTCTACCTCCACAACAGGATGCAAAGAATTAATCACTTGATAACACAATTCAAGCAGGGAATTGTTGTCCATTCCGCCAAAAGAAGATGAAGATTGGAGATCAGATTTATTCGCAGCTTGCTCCTCATGCACTTGTACCGTAATCTGGCTAGGCTCTGCATTCTTCAAATGCTCAATAGCATCCTGGTTTTTAGCGAAGTACACAGAGATTTTCTTTGTTTTGAGCAGGGGATTATCAGCTAAATCAGGGGACATATTACCATTCATAATTTCAGGTGGCTCTTCCACGATTAGGCCACATGCCTTCTGCGTCAGGGCGCGCTTATATCCGTTAGTTTCTCATATGTTTTTTTTTCTTGAATTATAATTTCTAGGTTTGGGGGTGCTTTCTCCGGCATAATTAAAATCGGTTGTTGTAAAACAGCTCACCCACCACTTGACGTTTTTAGTGAACGAGTCAAGGAGAAGGAAAAGAGGGGGGGATTGAATCACGTACCCCTGACACACAGGGGGCCCTGCGTGCGCGGCTGACCGCTTTATCCCACTTTGGAGCTTATTATCAAAATCCCACATTAAATGGCCTTGCTCAGTTCAGAGATGTACAATGTAATATGAGCGCACAGTCACCTACTGCATACGCTGGAAGGAAATGGGACGTTTATGAATGCGGGTGGGAGGACCCGATGTAGTCCAATTCGAGGTGCTCCCAGGACACCGCCCTGCCACCACCAAACCACAGAACACGAGAAGACTCTACAGAACACTCCGCACTGCTCCGCTGTGGAACGGTGCTTTTGAATGTTCTAAGTACGCCTCCAAGATTCTCCCAGGAATTAATGGTAGCTGTAGAAAGATTGCAGAGACACCACTGCCAATGTCCTAACACAAGAACATACTGCACAACACTCCGCCATTTAAAAAAAATGTATAAAACACAAATACAGATACACCTCCTAAGAGGCATTCTCCCTTTTCTCACCTTCCCCCAGAGCTCAACATCTCCAGGGCACTGGTCCTCTCCAGGGTTGATTACTGCAACAGCCTCTTACTCAATCTGCCTCTCTCTTTCCTTCGACCTCTTCAACTAATCCAGAATAGGGCTGCAAGACTTATCCTTGGCCTCAAGCCCAGGGACTGCATCTCTCCAGCCCTAAAATATCTCCATTGGCTCCTAGTGACCGCAAGGATCAAGTTCAAGACCCTTTGCATGATCCACAAAGCTGTCTGGGGCCTCAGGCCTCTCTACATCCAGCTTTCTCTCCATAAATACTTCCCTGATAGAGTTCTTCGGTCCTCTAGCTCTAACTCTCTGCAAGTCAAATGCTTCTCCAAGTAGCGAGTGTGAGGTAGATTCTTTCTTTGGCAGGAGCCTCCCTCTGGAATAGCCTCCCTGCCCCCTCAGACTTGAGCCAGATTTTCCTTTTCTCCCCTCCTTCCTTCCGTCTCTCCCTTGCTAAATGTCCTTCTGCAGCTGCGACTTGTGCCTGGTCCCTTATGAGGTTCACAGGGGCCAGGCCCTCCTTGACCAGTCTCCCCACAGCATCCCTACCAACACTTGCCTCTGGGCACCCTTCCCAAACTAGCCTGATTCTGATCCACCTCATCCATCATGCTTTTCCCTTTCCCATGTCCCCTGCACTTGCCCTTTTGGCCCCCCTCAGCACTTGCCCAGCCTCCTGAGCCCCTCCCACTCCCCTGCACTTCATCACCATCACCCTCCAGAGCCCTGTCCCCTTCCTCCTCCCTCCCACTTTTCTCTTTGGCCCTTTGCACAATAAGAATGTTACAAGGCATAATACGACTGTTAATGTTTTTTCCCTACGTCCTGCCCACCCCCCCTAGGTGTTTAAGAGGTGCTTAATCCTCGGCAGTCTCTGTACATGGTAAGATCATTCATGTCAAAGGCAAATGCTGTAGTATAGGGCTGGTGGCTGAGGACTGGTAGTTCAAAGTAATCACCTTCGCAAGGACTGAACGTTCTACTTGGCTCCATTTACTGAGCAGCATATGTTGTTGAATTGGCTTTGTAATGGAATCAGGTAACGTAATTGTAAAGGGGATCAGATAATGATCTTTCCAAAGTAGGGGTCTGCATGGGCGAGATGTTACAAAGTATTGGAGATGCAAAAAAACGAAGTCTAAGATGTCTCCCTTTTCCTGCGTAGGTTTAGTAACCAGTTGTGGTAACAACAGACTATCCATACACAATAGTATGAATTGGACAAAGTGCAATCCATGGAATCTGTCCAAAAGTTAAAGTCTCCAAGAATACATAAATTAAATGATTACACAACAAGGCTAAGACTGTTATTATGAGAAAAATAGCTTTTTCAAAAGCAGATAGACTTAAGGAAGGAGGGCGATAAACAATCAAAATATACAGCGTAAAAGATGGGTTCACGGAATGTCTGACGAACATGGACTCCATCTCGATGGCAGTTGTCCATGGGAGAAGAGTACAAATGAGGTTATCCTTGAAAATAAGCGTTACACCCCAACCCCATGGTGTTTAATATTGCGGTCAACATGTACAATAGAATATCCAGGGGGTAAAATATTAACCAAATCAGGGCCAGTCGAGGGGAAAGCCAAGTCTCAGTCACACAGAACAAGTCCGGAGTGTAGGCCCGAAGAAGTGAAAAAACATTGCATTGATGTGCTCGATACCTCAGGCCCGCAATGGGTGCAAATCTTCAGCACTGGTGAAATAAGCTCTGCAGAAACTTCAGTCTATCAATGACATTGTTGCCATGCACAGGACTTCACTGACAGCTGATTTACCAGCAAAAGTAATGGAGCACTCTGGACATATTGGTGCAGTTCCACCAGAAATTGTTTGCAAGCTGAAAATATGCTGCAGCAGACAAAAGATCTCAGGAAGGGATGTAGATATCACCCATATAGTTTCTTATGGCATCTGTGTCAGATGCCAAATAAGCATATTCTCCAGCAGAAAAGGAAATCCTGGCAGTTTTCCGGGCATGTGAGCATCACATTCTTTCATGGGAAATTCTTCACCATTGTTACAGATCGTCAGACGCTGCTCACCATTTACGGCTATCAATGTGCCAGTATTTCACTTGGGACAGAGCGATGAGGCTTGCTTTTGCGGGACTACAGACTCAAAATCCTTTGAAGGCCTGGCAAGGAGAATAGCATTGCTGATGACCTTTCTGAACATCCTCTATCTAGCGACTTAAGTGGTTGCAAAGTGGCTCAGGAATTCATCCGATATGCCATTCATAATGCCAGGCCCATTTCCACATCATTGGATTTCATTATTGTTTCCCCCAGGAATGACCACACCACTTTAATGGCCATTAAACTGGTAAAACCCCAAAGATGGACCTGTATCATGCAAGTTTGCATCATTCAACATGTCTCAACATTGGAGTTGGAAGCGATGAAACTGAAATTGAATTATTGACTGCCCGAGGAAGCCACTTTAACAAAAACAGTAGCATCATTATATCCCGTTATCTGAAACAGATCCTGGTAGATGTGGCTCACAAGGGCCAAAGTGAGATCAGACACAAAATATTGCATGAGGTAGAAATTGTGGTTCCCAACCTTCAATAAAATGGTGTGAGTCAACCTCAAGTATTGGCAAGTCTGTCAGAGTGACACAAATTGACAAAGCCCAGAACCACTGTCAATGTGGCCCTCTTCTGAGGAGAGGAATCTAGGAGAGGTTGGCTACAGACATCCATGAGCCACTGGGGACAGGAACCGATGTCTTGAGGGCAATAGATGGGCACTTTGAGTATCTTGAGCTAAACATGATACCACCAACTGTGCCTGCTGCCCTCATTTCAGCTCTCAATAAGATCTTCTAGGCTTATGTAGTTCCTGGTTTTGTAGGATCTGACAATGCTCTTCCTTTTGAATAAAGGTGAATTAATTTCTGTTGATGACTACCTTGGGTTTCATCATCAAAAGATCACCCCACTTTTGCCTGGGCTGATAACATAGTGGAGCAGTTCATGAGTAACATATGAAAGAACACTCAAATATGTAAACTCATCTGCTAGCCACTTTGCCAATGTTTCTTTTGTTTTTTGTGCCAATTCACCATAGATGTGGAATGCAAACATCCAGGCTTGTCCGTGAAGTGGAGTACTGTGCCCCTGCAAGGGCGATCCAGACTTTGGTCTGCTGGAGAAAAGAAAATGAGCAAGGCAAAGATACGATGGGAAAGAAGGAAATGGATGCTATAAGCAAAGGGATGAAAGGATGCAGCAGGGAAGAATGTGTTTGTGCTTGCATGGTTGAAAGTTATTACTTCTAGGTGAACCGTAGATTTACAAAAGAGAAGTGGAGGATATGTCCTTAGGTGGTGTTTTCATTTGGTTGTGTATACAAAGCAGAATTGGAAAATTGTAAGTTAGTACACTATGTAATGTTGGAATAATGCGGGACTTGAGAGCGTGCTTGGGCATCCCTGGAAGTTTGGTGGCTTATTTGCCCAGGCATCTCTTTACATTGTACTCCGGGTCAAACATCAGAATGCTCATTCTGGGACTGCCAAGCCTGAGCCAAGAGTGGCCTAATCAAGAATAGACTGTGTATAAAGTTGAATGTTGTCGGGAATAGAGTGGTCAAACAAAAATGGTAAAAAAAAGCCTGGCACAATAATTAATGTATTTATTTAATTATTTGGCCATTTGTAGAGTGTGCCGAACCCGAGGGCATCTGGGCGCTGGTTACATTAAAGACATGATACAAACAGACAGTCCTTTTACTTACACATGTGGCTGGTTGCTGGTTACATCACTTACATACATGACAGGTTAGCATATTTGGTATAACGTGGTAGCATCCTGGGATTAATGTTGAATTGCGTGAATATCCATGCTTTGAGGCTTTTGCGGAAGGACCAAAGGGATACATTTGACCTTGGAGATTGCAGGAGTGCATCCCAGTGTTTCGTCGCCACCACTGGGAAGCTGCACTGAACTGGCAGCCAGTGGGCATTTTGTCTGGCAGAAGAGATGTGATCTTTTTTAGGAATGGTCAATGCTGCTCTTAGAGCAATGTTTTGTATGATCTGGAGTTTTCTGATGTAGCGAACGGTCGAACCTGCGAAGAGGGCATTGCAGTAGTCTATCCTAGAAAGAATGAGTGCTCTGGCAATCGTGATGCATCTCTCAGAGGTCAGGAAGGGTCTGCAAGCATGAATGAGTTTAGACGTGTATGCTACCGCAGACACAATAGCATTTACACGTCTCGTAAAAGAGAGCAAGGAGTCCAGATAGACCCCTAGAGTTTTTACTTCTTTGGAGACTGGGATGGCGTTTCTGTCTATGACAAAATATTTGTAGTTGTCTTTAAGTTTATTTAGTCGTGTTTGAGTCCCAGAAGGAGCAGCTCCGTTTTTTTGTTGTTTAAACATAATCCATGTTGAGCCATCCAGGCTTGGATGATTTGATATAATTTTCTCAGTGCATTGGTGTCAGAATTGTAATTGCCAAAGATGGGAAGAAGCAGTTGGGTGTCATCCACATAGTTAGCGTAGGAGACACCCAGCTTGTCCAGTAGGTCATAGAGGGGCTTTGTAAGATGTTATCCAATGTTGGGAGACACAGGAGCCACGGGTAACTCCGCGAGTGACTGGGGCTGGGAGGCGGGTAGCTGCTGAGTTGGAGAATACCCTCATTGTTTGGTTAGATAGGAAGGACTCAATCCAGGCTGTTGCATTTGTGGAGAGGTAAGCTGCTGAGGAGAGGTGTTGGCATAAGATTTTGTGGTCCACTAAATAGAAAGCCGCAGAAGGGTCGAGCAGAAGGGGGAGGGCCAGATTTCTGTTGACTATGATCTCATCCATTTGGATTTTTTAAATCCAGGAGTGCTGATTCCATTCCGTGAACTGGGCGTAATACAGATTGGTGCAGGGAAAAGTGGTTGTTGTTTTCGAGATAATTTTGTATTTTGTATTTACAGGTATGCTGCCACAGCCAGTATTCTAAGTAGGAAGGGGATTGCTGTGATAGGGCGGTAGTTTGTGGGGGGATTAGGATCTAATGTGGGCTTCTTTTGGAGTGGAAGTATCCATGCATCTTTTAGATTGGTCGGTATATTACCCAAGGAGAAGGAGTTGTTAATGAGTGATGTGATGAAAGGGGCAAATTCTGCCACACAATCTTTTATGAAGGACGCTGGGAAGATATCACCTTGGCATCTGGATGGTTTCAGCCCTTTGAGGATTTTAGTGACTTCTAAAAAAGAGACTGAGCTGAATTCGAAGAGATTAGAGGATTGAGGAGGTCGTAAGGGAGTAGGAGGTGTCGTAGGGTCTGATTCTGAATGAGGTGTTAATTACCAAAACTGTCATATTAATACTTACCAACACTTTCGGTAATTAACACCTATTCTCATGATGCCACTTTATAAACCTGTGCGTCGGTTGCTAGGATTGACTGGAAACCAACCTGGCAACCAGCAATTTCGGAAACTGTTACTTTGCATGCTCATTCTGGTTCACTCCTCCACATTAGCAACAGTGAAGAATTGTCATACAAATACGGTACCTCCTCTGGTGGCGGTCCACTCTCTGAGGTTTTGCTGTTGTTGAGGAGTGGCACCAGGTAAGGGCACCGTGCTCCCTCATCACACATCTAAAATATATATTTGTTTCCATTTTAATTTTTTAAATACATTGGGTGCATGAAGTGTTGCAATATCATTGAGCAGTTCAGGCTCTAACCCCACCTGGGCCCCGCACAAATTGTGGCCTATGTTGAGTCGACTTGGCTGACCTACAGTGCCATGGCCGTACACAATAGGACACATATTAAATGGAGCATGAACTACGCTGTGAACAAAGACCCTGCGATTAGTAACGTGAAGCATTCCATTGTTAGCACCTGCAGTCATACGCATATATTTTTGGGCAATAGAAATTGTGATGTGGGTTTAGTACTTGCATGCCAGGGGAGTGATTGGTAGAGAAGAGGGGACAGAAGACAGCTCATTCTCACATCAGTACTTAAGTGTGTGCTTTTTACTTGAAGGAGGGTCTTTTTGCCAGCACTTTTGTTAAATTGCGAATTTCATGCTATTTAACGAAAATGCTGCCGAGAACATGGAAACCGCTTGTAAACTGCTAAAATGACAGATTGAACATAGTATACAACACTTCTTTTGCCATACACTGCGCAGACGCCCAGGACCACTTAAGAATAAGCATGGTACCAGGGTGTCACGAAAAGGTGCAATGAAGCATGGTGTTTACCATGCTCACTGCGCCTACATGAGAATCGTGGCCTCAGTTAGTAATAGTTTTTTCTATTTTACGCAATTTTCGTTTCAAGTTGGGAGACTTTGTCCAATAGTGCCTTTTGAATATTGGAGCACCAGGTGATGTCTTTAAGGCAGCTGTCTGGGGGAGCAACTTGTGATTTGAGTTCTTACAGGATGGCAAAAAGCTCTCTTGGGCCAGAATTGGCCTTTCCTATTCGCTCGTTATAGGTTTCGCCTTTGGCTAGGAGGATGGCCTGTTTATAGGATCTGGCCCGATGAGGTGAATTGTTCTTTGTTGGCAACTGAGGGAGACTATTCCACATAGTGTTGGCCGCTTGCTTGGTAGTCCATAAAGTTTTGAGATTAGGGGTATACCAAGTGTTCAGGTGGGCTAACAGTTTGAGTTTGCATGTACTCATAGGAGCTACCCTGCCGATATCTAGTAGGAGAGTTTGGTTGTATAGCTCTACCATGGAATTAGGATCACTAACTGAGTGTTGGTAGTCCCTTATAGGTTACAGCAGCGGGAGCATGTTTGCTGGAGTGAAGTTGCAAGCATTTCTTGAAAAGGACGCTGGTGCAAGTTGCGGAATGGCGCAGGTTTGATTATTTTTAGGGATAGTGAATGAGATAACATTATGGTCAGACCAAGGACACGGGGTGTTGGATATGATATTGGTATTGCAGTTAATATTAGCCAACCAATCTAGCGTGCAACTTTTGTCATGAGTAGGACATGTGATGCGTTGGTTGAAGCCCAGTTCTTCGATGGATTTGGCTTGGGCCAATGCATTGTGATCGGTAGGGTTGTTAAAGCCAAGGTTTACATCTCCCATGAGGATGATGCTGGAGGAAGGCCTAGTGTTGCGTGAGAGGAAAAGTGCACTGTCTTCCTCAAATTATAACATGGGGCCAAGTGGTCTGTAGATAAAATGAATGGTTAGTGTGGCTCTGTCGTAGAGGGATAATTTGATGGCGAGCAGCTCACCTGCGTGGAATACTTGGTTGGAGATGTCTCTGATAGCCAGGTGATTCTTGGCTATGATGACCACACCTCCTCCTTTACACATCGATGTCAAAAGGATATTATTAAGGGGCAGTTTGGCGGCTGTGCTTATATATTTATTTATTTATTTTATTTATTACATTTATTACACGCCCAGATCCTGGGGTATCATGGCGAGGTTACAGACAGCTTGGTAAATAAGTTTGACAAGAGACAACATTTCAAACATGTACAGCATGAGCAAATATATACAAAAATATACATGATGTAATCAAAGATACAGAGTGATTAAAAAGACTTTTTATGCAAAATATGTATAGCATTATTTGCACACCATTTTATAGCAATTTCTTGAAACCACGGAAGGATTCCTCTTTTTTGATAGTGAGCGGGAGGGAGTTCCAATGTTTAGGCGCTAGATATTGGAAACTACTACCTCCAGCTCTGGTATTTCTGCAGCGAGCAGTTGCCATGAGTAGGTGGTTGTTAGATCTCAACGCTCTGGTGAATCTTTTTTGGCTAAGGCATTGTTCAGGTACATGGGTGCTTTTTTATAGTGGCATTTGAAGGCGATACGTAGAGTTTTAAAGATAATTCTGGCTTTGATGGGCAGCCAGTGGGAGTCTCTCCTTGTCTTGGAGATATGATTGAACTTTTTTATTCCTAATACTGCCATTAATGCTTTATTTTGTATTAGTTGCAATTTGTTGAGGTTGATGTTAGAGGTTCCGAGTAGCAACATGTTACAATAGTTGAGTTTTGATAAGATCAATGTTCTGGCCAGGGTAATGCAGAAAATGACGACTTAGGGCAATTAGTTTGGCGGTGTAGGAGGTGGATGATGAAAGTGTGCTTACATGTTTGGACATCGTGAGATGAGCGTCAAGGTAAACTCCTAGCGTTTTAACTTGCTTAAGTACAGGTATTGCCGTGCCGTCAATGTTAATGGCAGAGTAATCCGGGTGAAGAGAGCTTATTTTGACTTGGGAGCCCACGATAAGAATCTCTGTTTTCTCATCATTGAGGCATAAACTATTCAGGGCCATCCAGTTTTGTATTATGGAATAGATTTTGTTGATGGTCAATGTGTCTTGGGCGTAATTACCTGAGAGTGGTATAAGGATCTGGGTGTCATCTGCAAAGTTAGTGTAGATGACACCCATGTTGTCTAAGGCCATGAAGAGCAGTCTTGTATATGCATTATAGAGAGAAGGTGAAAGGCATGATCCTTGGGGTACTTCGATGGGTACTGGGATGGGGTCTGCGGCTTCTTTACCTATTGAAACTCTGGAAGTTTGTTTGGCTAGAAAAGATTTCATCCACATGGTGGCACCATTGGAGAAATCGAAATCATTAGCTAGGGTGGAGCACAGTTTATTGTGATCAACAAGGTCGAACGCTGCAGATAAGTCCAACAGAAGGAGAATGCATAGTTTACCTGAGCCCCTGATGGTATCCATCTGGATTTTCAAATCCAGAAGGGCCGTTTCCGTACTATGGTTGGGTCTGAAACTAGATTGTCTGGTTCCAAGAAGCTGATTACTTTCCAGGTGGGCTTGGACTTGAGTATAGGCTATTTTATCCAATATTTGGAGCAGAAATTGCACTGTTGTTATTAGCCGGTAGTTTGTGGGCGCAGTGGGCTCTAATGTGGTTTCTTTTTAAGAGAAGGGTGACCCAGGCTTCTTTAACGCTGGCTGAGACCAAATTGGAATTGAAGAATGTATTAACAAAATGGTTATGATGGGTGTGAGAGTATGGGCGCATGCTTTGACTACATGTGCTGGGACGGTGTCTCCTTTACAATTTGATGCTTTGAGTTTAGTAATGGTGTTGAGCACTAGTTCTTGGGTGACAGGGGTGAAGTAAAATGGTTGCTTGGTATACTCGTTGGAGTTCGTATGTGGGTTATCGGTGGCTGATTTATCTGCTAGTAGTTGCCTTTTAGATATTATTTTGTTTTGCAGTAGGGCAATTTTAGCGGCTAGGGCATCTTGAATGGTGGCACACCATTCTTTACTGGAATTGGTGGGGGCTGAGGCTGGGGTGGGGGTTTCCAGTTCTCTCAAGATCGAGACGAGTTCTTTGGAATCCGATGCAGCGTTACTGATACAAGTATCGTATGCATTGGCTTTATTGGTGATGATGGCAGTTTTGTAGATTTTGTTAGCTGATCGGTAGGCAGTTTCAGACTCAGTGGTGGGATGTCTTCTATGGGTATGTTCAAGAGCCCATATGGTTCTCCTTAGGTCTACTAGGTCTTCGTTGAACCAGAAACAGCATCGTTTATCGGCACATCGCGTTAGTGGAGAGGTTTATGGTAGGAGTCTGCAAGGGTACAGGGGTTGTCGATAGAAATTGATATGGTGTCTAGCGATTTACTGAGTATAGGGGCAAAGTTATCAGGTGTAAGCTTATGCATATTATTAGTTTCGTAGGTGTTAGTTACAGGAATTTTGGTAGGGCCTGGTTCTTCAGAGTGAACTTAATGTTGTGGTGATCGGTCCAGTCTAATGGAGAGATGGAATCAATGGTTATGGTCGTATTGAGAGAGAGGATCCAATCTAGTGTTCTCCCTTTGATATGGGTGGGAGCATTCACCAGTTGTGTGAAGTTCATATCTTTAAGTGAGGAGTATAAAGCTTCTGCTTTGGGATCATGGATGTCATTGAATCCTAGATTCATGTCGCCAAGGATAATGCATTTGGTTTTTGATTTGATAAGTGGAGCTAATAACAGTGGAATGTTGACTTCAGGAAGGCTATTGGCGTTAGGGTATCTGTAGACCACTACAAGATTGTGTTTTTTTCATTGGTAGAGCATTTTACTAGTAGTAGTTCATACCCTGCAATGTTTTCTATGGGACATGCTCTTAATTGCATTGTTGTCTTAGCTATGATAGCTACACCGCCTCCATGAGAGTGGGTTCTATCAGTCCTGAGACTGGTATAGTCTGGTGGAATGGCGAGCGACAACAGAGGCCATGAAGCTTGGTGAAGCCAGGATTCGGTGACTACTAGGTAATCTAGTTCTTGTTCAGAGATGAGATCATGTATTTCAATGGCGTGAGCTCCTAGAGATCGGGCGTTGATCAGGGCACCTTGGTAGCTAAACGGGGGTTCCTGATTGGGAGTAGCTGCGGCCGTGGGCGTTTTAGAAGGTGGTTGGGTGGGTGCTTGGTTGCTGTCTGGTTTGGGCTTGTATTGGGGTGGCTGGATTTTAGGCAGTGACCGCGTGGGTGTTTTGATGGCTAGTATGGGGCATTGGGGGCGATACTAGGTGCGAGATATTAGACGGTGGTGTCTGGGTTTGCCCAGGATGGGATGGTATTAGGGGTCCACTGAGACATCATGGGTCTGTAGGTGCTCCGTTAGGTAGGTGGGTTCTGCACCATGAGTAATATTATTGGAGTTGGTGGGATGTGACTGTTCTGGGATAGGTGAGAAGGGGGACATGGTGGGCAGGAAGGGAGTGGGGCAGGGGATAGGGTGGTGCCGGGGGCAGGCTAGTTTGGATAGTCCATTTTTATAGCTGACATAATATACTTCCTGTACAGGGGAGGTCATTCTGGATGATACAGAATGGGAACATGATGATCATTAACCAGCCTAGCATGGCTATATATGGCTGGAGTTGAGGCCGGTGGATGTTGGTGTGTCATCTTATAGAGTATCGCAAGAGAGGAATGGGCTAATTCTCATGTGCTAGGTATGTATGGGACAGTTGTGTAAATACAAAACCCTGGAGAGGATGCAACACAGGAAGCTAGTCAGAGTACGCTCATGCATACGAGTTAGTGTTGCCAGCAAAAGATGGCTAAGTACATGTAGGACAGTTTGTCTAAATACAAAAGACTTTGGTGAATACTATGCGGAAGGCTGGTCCCAAATGGGCTAGGTCAGAAAAAGTGTATTCACATGCAAGTCAAAAGGTTAGATGCAGTAGGCTAGATGCAGTAGGCTAGAATGAGTGTAACATTATGATCAAGTTGCCAAGACTAAGGTTCAGGTGATCTAGCTTGCATGTGTTTAAGCTAACAGTATAGTGGGATAGGCTAGTTCTCATAGGATGCTGAACAACTAGGGTCCGCAATCCGGATATAAAATGCTGGTGTGCCTGCAGTGCGAAACACCAGTTACAATAGGCTGGTGTCTGCAAGCAAAGAGGTAATTCCGGTAACTACCTATATGCCAGAGTGGGTGAGGTCAGGCTAGACAGTTTTTAGTGGGTGCCTTGTGCGAGCATAGTGTAGGAGAGACAATGCAATTAGGTTCAGCAGTGTGTCGGATGTTAGTTACATGCACATGATCACAGCAGCTTGAAATGAGCTTGAGCGCATAATGCGAAACACGGCATGGGTTAGCTTTTGTAAAAAAAAAATACATATGCAGTATAAATGTAAATAACGAGAACAGGTGCAAAACTAGTCGCATGCAGTAGGTAGCTCCAAGCACAGAGCACTAGGGCGGACTCGGCACTAGTGCTAATGGCGGGTACAAGCAGAGTCAAGTCAATTATTCATGGGATGTGTAGAGTTTAAAGTTAGGATAGCTCCGCTCTCGATGTGGAGGATGGGAGTTCGTAATGTCTATAGATATTTAAGAACAGGGTGTAATTACAAGCAGAGATGACTCAGAAAGTAGGCAGTAGCAAAGAGCAGAGACAGTCCTCAAGTAATGAGCATTGTCGGATTGAATGTGGTATATCTGATGGTGAAAGGATAAGACTACGAGAATAAACCAGGGACTAGAAGACTCTACAACATTTTTAACAATGAGCGCCTGAGGCCAGTAGTTGCATGTTTAAGAATTTGATAGAGCAATTCTGAGGGCAGAATGCAGCGGAGGTGGGTTGGGCAGTTAGTTTGGATAGGAGGGTGGGGATACTTGGGCGGGGGGGCTCCTTTCATTTCTATCAGGTGGCGTATGAGCATGGTTTTGAAGAGTTCCATTAAACAGATGGCTTTGAGGGAAAGCATTCAAGTGGAATGTGGGAAGTAGAGAAAAGGCACGAAAGTGGGAGGGGGTACTGGGGTGGGAGATGATAGACTGTGAAGAGATGGGGAGCAGAGATTTAGAGAGGGAATTGTATAGTAAGATTCATTCATTGAGCTAGCAGGGGGAAAGACTTGATAGATGTATATACAAGAAGCAGGATTTAAAAGAGTGATTTTTGAGAGCCATCCGGTGCGGCAACGGTAGGTAGGGGTGGGGGAGGATCTGGGTAAGTTGAAAAGGGTGTATGTTGCAAAGGTGAGGAGTTTTTTTGAGGGGGGGTAAAGGTATGAATCGGTAGATGAAGAAGTGGGCTGGAGAAGTAGTCCAGTTTGACAAGCACAATAGTAGATAATACGTGTTTTAGTTGAGTGGTGCATGAGGTGTGAGCAGATCTTTCTAATGTGTAGCAGGTTGAGTCTGGCTCTGTTGGCAGTGGCCTTGATAACCTTATAGACTTTCAGGCCTTTGTCAGTGAGAACCCCAAGGTTGTGAGCCATGGGTGAGGTGCTGAGGAACAAAGATCACCAGGGTGAGACATGAAAATCACGTCTCAGTAAAAATCTCTGTTCTTTGTGTTGAGCATTTTCAGAAACATTAGCTGTCATGTTCATCTGTGTCCTGTATTTGAGAGATCTCCATTCAATGCCAAAACTGACAGGATCTTTAGTCTATGTTCCTCCTGCTTGAAGTGTTATCCTACTGGTGTTTCTGTTTCATGGTTTGAAGTGGTATGTGCGGTGCCTGGTAGGTTGCACCTACATACTTTCCTGCACTGGCTGAGGTGCACAATGTTTGATGATTTGCAGTTGTAAGTCTCTTGAATCTGTATTGTTCAGTTCTGTGGTGTTGGTATTGCAGTGGGGATGTGTTGTCCCAATTTGCATCCCCTCCTTTTGCATGGGTACAATCCAGGGGTCATTTCTTCTTGATCCACTGTAAATGCGCATCTGTTCAGATACCACACTAGATTTGTTGGATGCTTATATTTTGTTAAGGGGGTTCAATTTATATGCAAACAAACCCCACTTCATTGCATGTAAGCAAGCAAAATACAACCTACACGGGCATACTATCACGCAGGACGGACATGGCCTAAAAGACCTGTTGGTTCCAGTGTTATAGGCCGATCTCCCAAATATAAGGCACAGAGGTATATGGGAACTGAGGTTTTTGAAGGTGCTCGCCCTAAAGAACAGAGGTTTGAACAGGGACCTGGGTTACATGTCTCACTATGGTGAACCTTGTAGCTTAGCCTGCCAGGAAGCATAGCATGGGAGCACTGTAAGATAGCTCTGAGGTTCATGTGGGCGCTAGTCAATATACTCTCTCACCAGGACATAGAAGCCACCTAGTGTTTGCCCATACCCAAAAAAACGGACCGGTCACTATGCACAGCAGTGTAAGGTGTTTTTGCAAAGTATTATTAAGTGTTAAAAACCACTGCTGTAAGTCTGTATTGGTCCTTCAGAACAAGCAACCAGAATTTGAAAATGTACATTTTTGGTTCAGAGGTTTCACTGTAATACATGTACTCTGAGCAATTAACAGAAATGTGAATGCTTTCAAATTCACCAGAACCCCCTGTCCCTTTTTTAAGCACACATGACTGGAGTGTTTTAACTTTGTATACGCAAGCATCTTTTTAAACAGTGCAATAGGTCTAACTGCCCTAACGGTTCTGTAGTGTGTTTTTACAACTGTTAGATTAGAGGTTCACAGCACTGTATTTCTAGAATGGCAGCCCTGGATGTAATACGTTCAGAATGTCTTCTTTCCTTTCACCTTTGCTTGTTGCCATCTGTTGAAGAAAGTCTGTGACTTTTCAGTTAGTCCAATTAAAGATATAAAAACTCAAACCTGGATGACTTTTTAATGAGGAAAACACTCCTATTCGCTCCTGGTTAGAATCAACGTGGCTCTTTCGTCACCCACCCTCAATCTGAACCTAATTTGGATGGCCAGGTCTCATACATTATCCACTGTGACTCTCAGCCTGTTTAGGGTGGACATGACTCCGGCTTTGTCAACCAGGCCGCAGAATTCGGTTAAGAAGTACATGACTTCTTTGTCACACACTGTTACCCGAAGGTCACTAAGGATGGACAAAGCTCCTGCACTCTCCTTGCCCTGCTAGCGCTGCTGGCTACAGAGAAACCTTCCAGGATCAACACAACCACAGCTCCTTCATCAGCAACTCTGACTTCCAGCCTCGCTATAATGAAAACAACTCCTTGCTACATCCACAGGGAGGCTGAGGCAGGTCTTGCTTAGGACCAAGGTCAGGGGGGACGCAATGTCTTTGTAGACCTCCTTGACGCTGAGCCTGTGAAGGTCACACGTCTAATTGGATTGGTACAAAGAATTTTCTGGGCACTGCATACTCATCACGTCTCTTTTCAGAGTGATTAAATTAAACTTTCGCAGGCTACTTCCTGGATTCCATTGAGGATTTAATCCCAGGCTTTATTCAGAAAAGGTTTTATATGGTCGTGGCAATTTCAGCTCTAGCTCTCAGAGGCAGAGGGTAGCAATGATGATGCCACGTGCCCATGTACTCTATCACAGGAAGAATGTCTGGCCATACAACTCTGTAATGACTTTTATACGTTAGTCCCTTGTAGGAGCACCTCCAGAGTTTAGCAGGATCTACCACCTATGGTAACAAAATGGCTACCAACAAGTGCAACCTACACAGGCACGTGCGAGGAGACTTGCACAGAGAAAACATGATGTGTAGTCTGACCCTGAAGGCCTTACAATCCTAGTGAAAAATACAGAGGCCTCGTGGGACAGTGGCAGGATGAGGGCTTTAGGTCTCAAGGAGATACACAGTGCAGGGCCCAGGGATGGCCCGTCAAAGCAGACACGTAGGACAGGACTGTGGGTGGACACGGCAGCGATACACATGATTCTGGGATGGATAATGTTGGAACACACAGCGGGAAGGGCCCTGGGATGAACTTTGGAGCAAGGTACTGTAGTTAAGGCTCTGTGATGGATACTGAGAATTTCCTTTAAGGCTAGATTCTGCAATGGACACTAGGAAGAGATTTACAAGGCTACAGGAATTTTGTGGGTGTGTCTGTGTGTTGTACAATGACAATTCATTCCGAGCTTCCATTGCACGATCAGATTGTGTAAAGAGGTTTTGAACCTGGTACCCTTGCAGGCGAAATCAGTGAAGTAGCCTATCAGGTATAAGAGGCAGTAGGGAAGACTGTATGCAAGATTGTGTTGCACTGTTGATCTCTGGCCTCCTGGCGGTGATCTGTAGGCCCCATTCTTCAATGGAACTTTTACATTGAATTTGGGAGGATAGCAATGTGTTAAGCGCTCTCCTCTGACATGGTGCCAGCCTGCATGTTCAAAGTTCAAATTCTGCCAGAGCCTGCTGAACCCTCTGTTGTATCTAGTGGTGATAAATGGAATGGAATGCATGCGCGTCTTGCAGGTTGGAATGTATTCGTGTGGAATTGGGTGATGTGCGTGTGTTCGGAGGTTGTCAGTTGATGAATGCCTGCTGGGTGGGAGAAGCCCATTGTCTTTTCTCCGATGTTACCAACTTCTACGTGGAGACAATAAAGACCATAATAATACTTACCAGAGTGCGAACACCCATTATTACACTGGTGACAAGGTTCGGGGCTGCTGCGGAGGGGGCATCAGAGTGGTAGAAGACACTGCCCTCCATTTCGAATATCCCACCCGGCAGGGCGCTGGGCCCTGTCCGTCGTCCGTTGGAATGTTGTATGTCGGCTGACTGCAGCGGGGGCCATCGAGATTGCAGAGCCCCTGGGTCCAGTGCAGAGGATCCTGTGCCGACGCATTGATTTGGGCCTGAGGAACGTTCTGTGACTGTAGCGGGGGCCACCGGAGTATCGTGGTTCCTGGGTCCAGTCCTGTGGCTGCTGCAGGGGCCACCGAGTAACGTGGTTCCTGGGTCCAGTCCTGTGGGTCCGGCACTTCTACCTGCATCAAGGGCTACCGGAGTAAAGGAGCGCCTAGGTGCAGTACTGAGGGGCCGGTGCCTGCAACTGTAGCGGGGGCTCATCAGAGTTGCGGTGCCCGCGGGTCCAGTGGTTGGACTCCGATCTTCGCTATAGTGACGGAGTGCTTATTTCATGTGGGGGAGTGCTGTTTGGAGCAGTAGCGTGAGAGCTTCCAGTTTCCCCATTGGGAGGTTCTGTCAGAGATCCTGCATTATGCGTTCTTGCCCAGCAGTCCGGTACATCAGCTATTGTTCCAAATTGTTCTGTGAGTGGTGGACTTTTGAGTCACAGGCTACGGCATTGGTAATGACTGTAATGATTCCAGAGGAACACGGTCGATATGTTGCTGGGGCCGTTCATTGAGCATTGAGCTTGGCTACTGTGGAGAGAAGAGCCAATTGCAGAACGGCGAAGGCGCGTGCCTTCATGTGGAGCGCAATGCATGACCTGTTTTGAAACACCGGCGGGCGAATGCGCGCGGGACGCGGCATGGCAGGCGCCGCCCCTTAGTGGGGGTTGCCGGGCCAGAGACCTTCCGCCCCTCTCCCCCCTCCCCCCCCCCCCACGCGGCACCCCCCTTCACGGGCGGTGTGCGGGGGCGGGGGGAGGGGGGGGGGAACTATCACTCACAAGGGGGGGAGGGGGTGGGCGGGACGGAAGGGAAGCGGACGCCCGGAAGTGGCTGGGGGGCACACGTGGAGCGCTATAGGGGGAGGGGGTCGCCGGGGGGGGGGGGAACAGGAAGCCGGAGAGGAGTAGACCACTACAAAAGGGCCAGGATCGCCTCCAGAGCGATCTCGTCTCCTGGGTTCCTGTTCCCCCCCCTCACCACGACCAAGGACAAGAAGAAGCTTTTCGGTTCCAGCGGCTGTTTGGCGTTCTGATTTCACGCGGTTCGATTGGAGGAGCGAGGAGTTCGGGGTTCCGGTGGAGGAGCGAGGAGTTCGGGGTTCCGGTGGAGGAGCGAGGAGTTCGGGCGTCGCTGGCGAAAGTTGCTGCCCCGGAGATCGTTTGTTGCCACGTGGGGGACTACAGGTAAGCGCTGGAACGCTGGGGACGGTGTTGTGGGTTTCGTGCAGACGGGGGCATGGGGGGCGACCCGGGGGGAAAGATTTCACGGTGTGGTTCGGGTGGGGGTTGTGCGGCCGGCCCCCATGGGAGTGCGCAGCGCAGGCGGTGCATGGGCGTGGGGAGGAGGGTACGGCAGCGTATTTGTTTAGGTCGCGGCGGGGACAGCCCAGCATCCAATCATCGAGGGACGCTTGAGGGGATGCGGTGGGAGAGGGGGATCGTGCTGCGCACAGGATTGAGGGAGGCGAAAGGGTCCAGGGTGAAGCAGCAGTTGATTCGGCAAGACCTGAGATGTAAGGTATACGAGCATGAAAGCAACTTGCAGCAAACCGAGCATTACAACGAAAGTAAGGGGTGTGATCGTGTGCTATTATTGTCTTAAAATCGCCTTGCGAACGTTACGTCTTGCTGGTAGTTGGTGATTGCAGGTGACTACCTGTGCCGCCGCAGGCGGTGTTGTGTGTTTTGGGATTGCTCTGCGCGTCCTGCTCGCGCTTCGCCCATGGATCACCCGCTAGGATGTGCGCCCTGCCGCTTCCAGCCGCGCAGCACCGGGTGCGGTGCAGCCCCTCTGCGTTTTGGGTACGGGGGCACTCCGCAAAAAACCTTTGTCAGGGGGGGGATGCGGGGTGTGCGTTGGTCGCGAGAGACAGGATCAAAGGGGCGGCGTGCGCAGGGGCCGCGTGGGCCCTCTGTCACCGTGCGGCGCATTGGGCACGCAACTAGGGGGCATGGCGGGTCGGTCCGTATGTTTGGGTCGGGTTACGGACGCCATTGTTTCCCGTACGCTCTACCTTGCAACGAGGCGCTATGTGAATACACGATCGCATGTGGTGGGGGGTAGAACCATGTTCCGTGCACGGGGGCAGTGGTAGTTTGATAGGGGGCTAGCACTGGGTACCAACACAGGTTGTGTGGGTCTCGTGCGGACGGGTTCATGGGGGGCGATCGTGGGGGGGAAGAGTTGTCGGGGTGGCGTGGATGTGGCGCAGGCCCTCTTAATGCATAGGTTCGGGGGGGATTATACGACGGCCTCGATGCTAGGGCGCAGCGTAATGCCGGGCGGCGAGTTAGGGCACCGTCCGGGGGCACCCAGCGCCTGCCACAACGCAGGCGGAATCGAATACGTTTGGGGTTGGCAATTTGGGAGTGAGTGCCTGTGTACAGGGGCCCCAGCGCCTGTGGCCCAAGTCGGTTACGACGGAAAACCGATTTAAGCGGGGGGAAGGTTAGGGTTCGTGTCCACGATGGCGGTGCACGGCACACGGTCGGGTGGTGGTAATGCGGCATAGCATGGGAGTGCGCAGCATAGGGCGTTTGTAGGAGGGAACTTGGCCGCCGCTTCGCAAGGCGGGTTCGAGCACTTTAGTGCAGTGCACATGTTTAGGGAGAGGCAGCAATTATCCCTGCAAGATCGTAAATAAGGGGTGTGATCGTGGACGCATGGACTATTTATGCTGCCGCAGGTGCCGTTGCGTGTTTAGATCGCTCTGCATGTCCTTTTGTGCCTCTTGCAAATTAGCCACCGTGACACAGCCTAGTGTGCTCTGTCCCCTCTCTTTGCACGGTCCCCCTGGAATCAGCTCCGTTTCTAGTGGCGGCGCATCGGGCACGCCACGAGGAGGCAGGACGGGCGGCTCGAAATCCTTGTTGTGGGGTCGGGTTACAGACGCCATTGTTTCCCGTGCGCCCTCCCTTGCCACAAGGCGCTTTGAAACTAGGTATAGGCGCCAGGTGGATACGCGATCACATGGGGGGGGGGAGGTAGCACTGTGTTTAGTGTGAGGGGGGCACTGGTTATGCTCAGCCCATCTGGGGGGGGGGTAGCACTGCGAAACCGGTTAAAAAGATCGTTAGGCCGGGCTTATGGTGTTGGGGACGTAGCACCGTGTATAGTGATTATAGGGAATGCCAGCATGCTGAGCTGCTATGGGGGGTGATAGCAAGGTGTGCCGTGTGAATGGGCACCCACCTAGGGGTAATCCTGCCCCTCCCTCGTGCGGCCTGTAGGCCTGCGTGGACACACGGCTGCCCGTACTGTGCTCTGCTATTTGGGGCAAGGGGTGACCTGTGGTCTCTGCCCCCTCCCGCCCGCATGGGGGAAGGAGAACCCTTCCGTTCAGGGAACCCTCGTGTGTAAAAAGCAGCTCCTACGCACTTTTTCGTTCTTCATCGCCATCCATACGTTACACTGAGGTGTGGGGTTGAGTAAATGGACCAAGGGCATTCTTAAGCGCTCACATGTGTCATTCGTGGCAATGGCAGTTCAACTTCGATTGGGGTTAGCAACAGGGCGACAGCTTGGGGGTTGATCGTGCTTTGTTCTGTATTACCCTCAACACATTTTCCAGTATTTTATCATCGCATCTAGTATGTACACGCCTAGCCTGCCATGGAAGCAGCAGCAGCCATAGGCTACCCCAGGGTGTCAGATAGTGGCGGTGCATCGAGGTACCTTTTGGCCTGTCTCTTTAGTTGTATTCACTCGATAACAGCACGGTTGACCGGCAATGGGGGCGTGCGGGTGGCTGGGGGAGGCGAGACACACCTTAGGGAGCACCTGGGTTCTGCATACGATAGGAGTACCAAGGGCATGCTGCGGCCGACAGAAACCGGTGGCCATGGCCCCAGCTACATGCCTCCAGCGGCGGACCGGGACAATGGGGGGGGGTGGGGGCGAGAGGGGGAAGGAATAAAAAAAAAAAAAAAAAAAAAAATTTTGCCGCTGGGGTACGTTTCGCCTGGTGACCTACACCCATGGGTGAATTTCAAACGCCAGTGGTTATGGACTGGTGCACAGAAAGGGGTGCAGGGAATATAGTAGGTTTGGGGGACCACCACCAAATACACGTGGCTTGCATTACAAACGGGAGTGGCTAGGGAGGGGGGGGGGCATGGGGGCACTGTATAATAGAAGGGTGTCACATTTGTTTTGCAAGGTGATATGTGACACTTACCAATTTGTCTCGCAGATCGGCATGTCGTACCAGGCTAGCACGGCCATTCCGGCGCACGACGTTATCGAGGTAGTGCTAGTAGGGGAGGGACTCCAAGGGCGAGAGATCCCGGAACCATCAGCCACCGGGAGGGGCATGGACGCACAATCGTGGGCCGAATTCATGGCCCTTACTGAGGTTATGGGATGGCAGGCGGTCATGGCTAGGATGGGCGGCCCGGTCATGTCCCGCCGAGACGAGAATGCCGTGCACGCGTCAGACAATATTATCATAAGCAATACACACGCTAGCTCGAGTGGTGAGAACCCGTTCTCGTTCGCAGATGGCTCGATTCCGGAAGGCACATCCGCTGGCGCATCACAACATGACACCCTTCAACGAGCAGCTGTGGCAACTAGTAAGCTGGAGCAAGGAATGCGACAGTTAGCCACCCGAGCATTGGCAGGGAGCACTAGGGCACGCTACAGAAATAACTTCTCAACGTTCCTAAATTACACCAGACACTTGGGGGAGGTGAGCGGGGAGGCGAAGGTATACGGTTTCACGCTCAGGGCGAAAGAGGAAGGAAAATTCAGGTCATGGATGGCGGCGCACCTCAGCGCAGTGGCCTTCCATCATCAACTGGAGGGTTCGGCCGACCCAACCAAAGGTTTTTTGGTCAGGTCGGCCCTGAAAGGCTGGGACAGGGATAGGGATACCCCACGCACAACACATGAGAGGAGACCCATTGAGTTCAATTTACTAAAGAGGTTAATGAGTGCTTTGGCAGACGTATGTTATTCGGGTCACGAGCACACCATGTTCAAGGCCTGCTTTGCCACGGCATTTTTTGGCGCTCTACGGGTGAGCGAGTTGGTGGCTGCGGCGAAGGGCGATGGGGATTACAAGGCGTTGCTAAGAGGGGACATCACCATCAGGAGCGAGGTACTGCACATAAGGATAAGGGTATCTAAAACTGACCAAGGGGCCAAGGGCTGCCTCCTGGCCTTGGCTAGTTTAGGGCAAGACACATTTTGTCCAGTAAAAAACATGGAACGGTACCTAGTGATAAGGAGGGAGGGACCAGGGTACCTATTTACTCACGCCAACGGCTCTCCCCTCACGCAGTTTCAGTTCCGACAGGTACTGGCTACCACACTTCGCAGTATCGGGGAAAACCCAGCCCAATATTCAACTCATTCGTTCCGCATAGGCGCGGCTACCACGGCCAGTAGGGAGGGTATGGGGGAGGAGGAAGTCAAGAAGCTGGGCCGGTGGGATTCCGACAAATACAAGGTCTATGTACGCTTATAAACCGGTCGGCACGGGAAGGGGGGGGGGAAGGGCGGTGGAGCAGAGGGAGGGGCACACGTGGTAATCGCTGCCATGTTTCCTCCCAGATGCAGCACGGGTGTGGATCGTGGGACACTCCTTCGTGATTCGGGCAGCGGGTAGAGCACGGACGGCACACAGGGATGGGAACCTGGGATTCCGGCAGACAAGGATACAGTGGCTGGGAAAGGCCGGCCTCCATTGCGACCAGCTGTGGGATACTCTAGTAGCGGCTTCACACATACACGGCCACCCCGACGTGGTACTGATTCACACGGGGGGGAACGATCTGGTCACAAAGGGACGCAAAGATTTATCCGCACAGTTAAGGGCCCTGTTCACCAGAATTGGCAGGGAATTTAGGGGGGCTGAAACAATGTGGTCAGAAATCATCCCCAGAAAGGTATGGAGGGGGGCGGCTCGACACGGGGCGATCGAGGAATCGAGAAGAAAGATCAACGGGAAGATGGGGGGATTTCTAAAAAACAGAGGTATGGCCTGGGTAAGGCATCCCCTGTTAACTCTAAAAGTACCTGGGTATTTCGATTCTGACGGAACACACTTATCAGATGTAGGAACAGCGCTAATGTGCCTGGAATGGATAGAAGGGCTACGGAAAGTGGGTTGTGCATAAGGGCATGGAAAGCGGGGAGGAGGGAAAGGGGGTGGGGGGAACTCTCTGCCGCCGGCTGCCCGCAGAGAGTCTTGGAGGAGTTACAATGCGATCCCTGTAGAAAAGCGCTGTCCGGCCCATAGGGGAAGGCACAGCCAACAGATTAGATCATACGGTGCCCCCGGAGTACTAGACTCGGGGGAGGCCCTGGGAAAAGGGGAGGGTGATAGGGGTCTTGGAAACCATTCCAAACTCAAAAGAGAGGGTCGGGGGGGGGGGCAAAAGAACGAAGTCAAAACACAACTAAGGTATACAAGGGGGAAGCCCTCCAGGGGGGGGAAGGAACTGGAGTAAGAGGGCCTCCGGTGGAGGCGGGGCTACAGAAGGAGGGACGGGGAGTCTCATTAGCACGGGACAATAGGCAGAAGGACATCGCAAGATGATGACCGTTTAGGCAGGGAGAAAGTGGTGGGGGGTCGGCACCGGAGGGCGGGGCCGGCCCGGTGTATGTATGTGATGTATTGGGCACTGTCGGTGGTGTCTGTATAGGAACTAACTTGCCAGGCGCCAAGGGGCGGCCTGCGGTAGATAGAAGGGGAACCGGGGGGGAAGCAAAGAGGGGAGGGGGCGGGAGGAGAGGCAAGTTGGGGCCTACGGAACAAAGTTAAGTGGTGTACGGCACGATACAGATGGGGCAAGGGGCAATCAGCGACAACGGAGCACGGGGTAGAGAGAAGATAGACAGGGACGGGGTACCCCGGAGACATCCTCGGGACGACAACGGGGAGGGGGGGGGGGGGGTGACCCTAGGTAACCTCACACGGAGTAGAAGAACCTGTGGTGTGGCGAATTACGGATCGTATGTAAGATAACTCCAAGACTTTATGCAAAATAAAGCTGCTGTGGCATTAACTTTCCAACCGTACAATTGTCTCCGCCTATGATTGTTTGCGCCTGGAAGGGAGGTGGAAGGGGGAAGGCCGGCAAGAGGGGAATGGGGGGAGGTGGGGGGGGGGGGGGCCGCGGTGCCGGCCTTACCCTACACCGGGACGACGGGAGGGAAGAGTGGTGAGTGCTGTGGGGCGGAGGCGAAGGGTGTTAGGCTGCCCCCGCTACGGCGGGCGAATGCGCGCGGGACGCGGCATGGCAGGCGCCGCCCCTTAGTGGGGGTTGCCGGGCCAGAGACCTTCCGCCCCTCTCCCCCCTCCCCCCCCCCCCCACGCGGCACCCCCCTTCACGGGCGGTGTGCGGGGGCGGGGGGAGGGGGGGGGGAACTATCACTCACAAGGGGGGGAGGGGGTGGGCGGGACGGAAGGGAAGCGGACGCCCGGAAGTGGCTGGGGGGCACACGTGGAGCGCTATAGGGGGAGGGGGTCGCCGGGGGGGGGGGAACAGGAAGCCGGAGAGGAGTAGACCACTACAAAAGGGCCAGGATCGCCTCCAGAGCGATCTCGTCTCCTGGGTTCCTGTTCCCCCCCCTCACCACGACCAAGGACAAGAAGAAGCTTTCCCACCCGCCCTCCCGTTAGGAAGAAATGTGTTGTAACCAATTTCTTTCTTTTTCAGGTCGCCCGGCGGAGTTACAATGCGATCCCTGTAGAAAAGCGCTGTCCGGCCCATAGGGGAAGGCACAGCCAACAGATTAGATCATACGGTGCCCCCGGAGTACTAGACTCGGGGGAGGCCCTGGGAAAAGGGGAGGGTGATAGGGGTCTTGGAAACCATTCCAAACTCAAAAGAGAGGGTCGGGGGGGGGGGGCAAAAGAACGAAGTCAAAACACAACTAAGGTATACAAGGGGGAAGCCCTCCAGGGGGGGGAAGGAACTGGAGTAAGAGGGCCTCCGGTGGAGGCGGGGCTACAGAAGGAGGGACGGGGAGTCTCATTAGCACGGGACAATAGGCAGAAGGACATCGCAAGATGATGACCGTTTAGGCAGGGAGAAAGTGGTGGGGGGTCGGCACCGGAGGGCGGGGCCGGCCCGGTGTATGTATGTGATGTATTGGGCACTGTCGGTGGTGTCTGTATAGGAACTAACTTGCCAGGCGCCAAGGGGCGGCCTGCGGTAGATAGAAGGGGAACCGGGGGGGAAGCAAAGAGGGGAGGGGGCGGGAGGAGAGGCAAGTTGGGGCCTACGGAAGTGGTGTACGGCACGATACAGATGGGGCAAGGGGCAATCAGCGACAACGGAGCACGGGGTAGAGAGAAGATAGACAGGGACGGGGTACCCCGGAGACATCCTCGGGACGACAACGGGGAGGGGGGGGGGGTGACCCTAGGTAACCTCACACGGAGTAGAAGAACCTGTGGTGTGGCGAATTACGGATCGTATGTAAGATAACTCCAAGACTTTATGCAAAATAAAGCTGCTGTGGCATTAACTTTCCAACCGTACAATTGTCTCCGCCTATGATTGTTTGCGCCTGGAAGGGAGGTGGAAGGGGGAAGGCCGGCAAGAGGGGAATGGGGGGAGGTGGGGGGGGGGGGGGCCGCGGTGCCGGCCTTACCCTACACCGGGACGACGGGAGGGAAGAGTGGTGAGTGCTGTGGGGCGGAGGCGAAGGGTGTTAGGCTGCCCCCGCTAAGGGTTGGTGCGTCCGTAATGTGTAATGACCTGACTGGCGAGCCTGGGCGACGGAGGCGCAGGGACAATAACATCGAGGCGGAGCTGCCGTATGGTGACTGCAAAATGAAGGAACTGTAGCATCAAAGGGGGTGTATTGCTAAGCGACATGGTAAAGTTGTTGAAGTCGTTTGAGTTGCGAGGAAGAGGAGTCTTGAGCAAGACAGCGGCAGCAAGTACTGTTCACGTGCAAAAAGGGAATGTGTTCATAGGTGTACGTCGTGTGGGGTGGAAGGTTGTCACAAGGGTGTTTTTTGTGACAGATGTGTTTCCTTCCTTTCCGTCCTTAAGGAACTGGATCCGAATATGCACAATTTTTACGTGGGAATCAATGATCTCGCGTTAGTTGACGATTAACTGTTTTCTATGCAATGTCGTTGTGTGAGGCCGGTATGAGTGCGTGAATGTGTATTTGTGGCCTCTGATGTACTTGTTTTCGTATGGGCCTGTATGGATGAGTGATTGTTATGTGTTTGTGGCCCTGTAATGAGTCAAATTAAGTGTAAAAGAAAATGTGAAATTATTGGCATTGTATTTCTCTTGCAGGGGGGGATGGTGCTGATTTTCCCCGAAGGAGTTGGGATTCCCTCTAACGTTGGATTTTCTTATAGTTGAGGAAGTTATGCGGTTTACATGTACCTTTATGTTTTACAGGTGCGGTGGAAATCCAACTTTGTTTCAAGTTTTTTTTTTGGGGAATGGTCGGACTCGAGGGTGGTAATGTTGGGAGGGTTTCTATTCTAGTATCTAAAGATGTTTACCGTTTGGATCGTGTAACGGAAGTGTCAAGCCCGTGGACATTGGACTGGATTTATAATAGTGTAACGGTTGTGTCATGCCCGTGGACTCTGGGCTGGACTTCTATGTGCAACAATGGGGTCATGGAAAGTTGCTGAAAAGTTTTAAATGCTTTATCTTCCATGTAATTGTTTAGTGTCACACGAACATTTTTCAGTGGGTATGCCAGGTGTTTGCTTGTGTTGTTGTGCCTGCTGAAGTATGTTATGCCTGCTAGGATGTCCAAGGTAGGGACGTGTGCGGCTATTGAGTACCTCCTGGTCGGATAGTTATGGGTCGTCATGAGCACCGGGCGGGTTCATGTTACTCGGTACGGGTTTGGTGATGCTGGCTATATTTTACTGTGGTTGTAGTTCTTAATGCCGTTTAGTTTGGATCAATGCAGGTTGCGGCTATTGTATGTCCGCACTTTAGAGTTTGATTTCAATGTTTTCTGCAGTTGTATTCGTTTCTGCTGTAGGGTGAGCAATTTTACGTGAGGCTATTTTTACCCTATAGATGGCGGGGCGGATCTATTGGGTGCGAGTGATGATGAGTTTCTCCATGGCGTGTAGGGTGCCGGCCAGGCCTTGCACGTTATATAGGTGGAGTTTTGGGTTTCTGCATATTTTATTTTGCATGTTTTAGTTCGTGCTGGTGTTGCTTTGCGACGGCAGACGAGGGTTGTAAGGTGTTTGTTGTTTGTTCAGATAAGTGTCAGTAGTTTGCTTAGTGCTAGGTGCACTGAGTTTTTACATCTGCATGAGGGTAATGTGTGATGTATGAGGTTTGCTTATCAAGGGGTTGTTTAGCGTTGATTTCTATATCCTGGTGGTTGACGGGACCCATGTGTAGTGCTTGTTGTGGGTTTTGGATGGCCGGGAGGGTCCATTGTCGGGTGGTTGGTGCTCCAGCGTGGCAGGCTGGAGGCTTCGGGGGGCAGCCTGGGGCGGAAGGTGAATAGTGCACTGTTGGTTGTGAGCGTCAGTTCGGTTTTTGGGTGTCAGGTGTGGCAGGCCTGTGCTCTGAGGGGCAGCTCGGGGTTGGAGTTAGTGTTAGAGTTAGTGTCCTCGTGGGTTTGGTCCTTGGGTTTGAGTAGTAGGAATAAGGGTTGTGGGAGTTACTGGTGTTCCTGTGGTAGGGTTTGTGTTGGTGTTTTAGGTGGGTATTGGTATGGTGAATGTGTATTTTATAGGTTGTATATTATTTCCTGGTTTTTCGCTTTAGGCGGGCTGTTGGTATGGTGATAGCTGGAAGTGTACCATCTGGTATGGGTGATAGATGGCTTGGCATAAGGCTTCCTGTTATATCTATGTGGAGTTCATTTTGCAGCATTCGGCTTGTGGTGGTATGGAGTTTTCAGTGAATTTATTGATGGGGTGCACAGCGTGGTGGCCACATATTGTGCAATCTTTTTTTTTTTTGATCAAAGATTTTATTGGTTTTCAAAGTTAAAACATCATTACAAACATCTCTCAACATTCCAGGGAGAGGGAAAACGAGGGGGGGGTTGAGGGAGGAGGGGAGGGAAGGGGGAAGAGGGAGAGAAGGAAGGTTGGGGGAGTGCCAACAAAGGGGTGTGGTGGGAAGAGAGCAGAGTAATCAAAAGAAACAACAATAACCATTACAAACTCAGCTTCAGGGACCTCGACCAACAGACCGTTGAATATCACATAGGATGATTTCATGGCACAGGGCGCTCTTAACAGAGTTAGTATTACCCTTTCGATGGGTTTCACACAGTCACAGCGGATACAGGGTCAGCCTTGGCCTTCAGCCGTCCTCTTCCCATCTTCTCCATATTTTCCCTGCCTTTTGGGGGCACCCTCTTGCTTTGTACACCCTGTGCTCCATTACCGCACATATGTCCACGTCCGTGACTCACTGGTCATAGCTGGGTGTGCGCTCCGAATCCGATAGTTGTGCTATGTTCCGCCTAAGGACTGCGAACGCGGTTGATCACAGCAGTTTCTCATAGCGAGATAAGTCAGTTTCCCCAGAGACCCCCCAGAAGCAGTTGTTTCGGGCACCTCTGAATCGTCTTTCCCAGAACGTTAGACAGTTTATCGCAGCATTTCTGCCAGAGCAACTGAATACTACTACACTCCCATAGGATATGAAAAAAGGTACCTTCCTCTCGCCTGCAGCATAGGCACTTTGTGTCCGCGGCCCTGCCCCATCGGAAGAGTGCCACTCTCGGGTAGTAAGTGCGATGCAGGATCTTCAGCTGGACGAGTCGGAGTCTCGAAGAGATGGTGGTTTCACGCGGGTACATCAGGGCTTCCGTCCAGTCTTCTGGAAGGAGGGGGCCCACATCTCGTTCCCCTTTTGTTTTCAGGCTGGATAGTTCTGATGTTTCGAAGGAGGTTATTACAGTGTACATGGTGGAGGTGACCTTCCGCTCTACTCGATCTAGGACTATGTTTCGTTCAAGCGGGGAGTTTTCAGGCAGGTCTTGTTTGGTCTGTCGGTGGGCCGTCCAGGCATGATTTAGCTGCATATGGTGGAAGCTTTCTGTGTCCGGCAGGGAGAACCTTTCGTGCATTATCTCGAACGTTGCCAGATTGTCTTCCTGTACCACATCTCCAACGGTGGAGATTCCACGCTGGGTCCATTCGGGCCATTTCGGCAGTTTCCATACTTCGGGAAGGTTGCAATTGTTCCACAACGGCTGGGCCAGTGTTGTTTTCCCACCCCACCCCAAGAATCGAAGCGCTTCTTTCCAGATTCTCGTTATGTGGGATGCCATGTCAGATTTCGGAGGGCGGTCCAAGTCTCTGTAGAGGTGCTCTACTGGCTTGTTTGTAGTGTTGCAGTGGAAGCCCTTGATGTGTGGGAGACTCCCGTCACCGTGAAGCATGTCGTTTACTACCTCCATCTGACTGGCCCAGCAGTATGATTGCATCCTGGGCAGTCTGATCCCCCCCTCCCAGACGAACCTCGGAAGGATTTCAAGGGAAATTCTCAGGTGGCCTCCTTTCCAGAGCAGTTTCCGGAGGGTGCATTCAATTTTGTGGAAGTCCCGTTGGTCGATATACAATGGCGCATTTTGCAGGATGTATAGAAATTTCGGGAGGGTGATCATTTTAAACAATGCTGCCCTACCCATCAGTGTCAGAGGCAAGGAGATCCAGTGGTGAGTGTCGTCCGCAAATTTTGCCATTAAGGGGGAAAGGTTCAGGGCAGTATATTCAGTACGGTGCATTGTAATGTGTATCCCCAGGTATTTGAATTGCTCCTTCTCAATTTGGTAGGGGCCGGTCGCCAGACTCGACGATGGAGTGTTCCCTATAGGGAAAAGGATGGGCTTGGACCAGTTCACGCATAGTCCACAGAATGCCTCATATTGGCCCAGCAGCTGCACGACTCTGGTGCAGGATGTATTTGGGTCCTTCAGGTAGATGAGTAGGTCATCCGCGTAAAGGGATATTCTGTCTTCCCAGGTATCGGACCACCGGAAACCCTCCCATGTTAAGTCGTTTCGCAACAGCATCGCCAGGGGTTCGATCGCAATAGCGAAAATCATGGCCGATAGTGGCCAGCCCTGCCTTGTACCCCTTCCCAGACCGAACAGTTCTGATCGCCAACCGTTGACCCTGGTCCTAGCAACTGGGGATTCGTATAGCAGCCTCACCCAACTCATGAAGTTCTCGCCAAAGCCCATGCGGCGCATAATGATCCAGACAGCCTCCCATCTCACCGAATCAAAGGCTTTTTCAAAGTCAATCGCTAACAGGGCCAGAGAACCCTGTATGCTGTTGGCTCTTTCCAAAACCGCGAATAGTCTACAGAGATTCATGCGAGTTGATCTTTGTGGCATGAAACCGCAGTGGTCCGGGTGGATCAAGGAGAGGATTACCTCTTGTAGACGGTCCGCTAGCAGCTTCGCCAGTATTTTAGTTTCAGAGTTGATGAGTGAGATGGGCCTGTACGAGCTACATCTGTCTGGGGGCTTGTCCGGCTTAGGGATCACTACGATTGTTGCTTCTCGGAGATCTGGAGGAAGAATGCCCTTTTCACGTGCATGGAGGTACATTTGCCAGAGCTGGGGGGCTATCACGTTAGTACCCACCCTTCGCCATAGCTCTACCGGGAAGCCGTTTGGACCAGGCGTCTTACCGGTCTGGAGCCCAGAAATGGCGGCTAGGATCTTATCCTCCATGATCTCCCGCTCCAGTCGTTGCCTCTGCGCCTCATTCAGGGTAGGCGTTTCAATTCGCTCCATAATCGTAGCGCCCATCGGGGTTGTGGATTCACTGTATAGCTCTGCGTAGTATTCCGCGAAGCTCTAGGTTATTTCCTGGTCCGTCACCCTTGCGTTCGATCCATCCCCTTCGAGTCTCCGGACATGGCTACGTCCCTGCTCCTTCCTTTCCAGCCATGCCAGCATCTTGCCTGCCTTGTCACCGGTTTTGTAGATCCTTGCTCTCATTGCAGTGTGCGCTTGGCGCGCATTGTCCATCGCTATACTTTGCAATCTTTTTTGTGCAAGTAGCAACGTCCGGTTAGAGGCGGGTGTATTTTCGTCTACGTGCCTCTCCTCTGCCTGTTTGACCTGGAGCTCCGCTTCAAGAATTTTACTCATGTGCAGCCTCCTTTTGGCCGCCGTCCATGATATAAGTTCGCCCCTTAGCACCGTTTTGTAGGCTTCCCATAGCATTTCAGGGTTCGTTGCAGACTGAGTGTTTAACTCAAAATATGAGTTAGTGGTCTCCTGTAGTTTGTCTACCAGCTCCGGGTCTCCCAGATAGTAACTGTTCAGGTGCCAACATGGCGGTGGGACCCTCGGGGACGTTATAAGTAGCATTTCCAGCAGAGAGTGATCAGAGATGCCTCTAGGTAGCATGTTTATTTCCTGTGCCCTGTATAGGTCAGTTGCGGGAGTGAAGAAGTAGTCCAGTCTGGAGAGCGAGGCATGGGCCCCCGAGTGAAAAGAGTACGCTTTAGCGTCTGGGTGCAGTTCCCTCCACACATCGCACAGGCTGAGTGCGTTGGCGTACGTAGCAAGCCTAGTGGGGACTTTGGGGTTCCTATTTCGTATGTGGGATCTATCCAGGGTAACATTCATGACTTCATTGAAGTCACCGCCTAGTATCAGGCAGTCGGAGGTGTCATTGGCGATTAACGGGGTAATGTCAGTGAGCAGTGATTCTAGGAGGGTCGGTGGTGCATAGATGGATATCAGTGCAATGGACTGTCCCCATAGGTCGCCTGTCACATATATGTATCTGCCTCCTGTATCATGGGTCACTGTGTGGAGGTGGAGGGGCAGGTTTTTATGTATCAGGATCATAACCCCTCTTGAGCCCATCGTAAAGCCTGAGTGAAATATCAGCTTATAATTTGTGCGCTTAAATAGGGTACATTCTGTACCTGCGAGATGTGTCTCGGACAGTACACTATGTCAGCCCCGTCTGTTTAAAAATTGACGCACCAGGCGGCGCTTAATTGCATTGCCTAGGCCATTGACGTTCCACGACATGAGCCTCAGTGTTCTGAGAGTGTCGACTTTATTACGGTACTCTGCCATGTGAGTATGTGTCGGTGGCTGCCCTGCTTATCACTGGCAGCGTTATGCGCCTGTTGGAAATATGCCCGTGGTGTACTGGCGACCTTCCTGGCCATGTTCCTCTATTAGTTTGACAGGTCCCTGATGAAGCTGTGCTTAACGCACCCAAAACCCCCCACCCCATACTCCTCCCAACTAGAAGCATCGGTCGCCCAAGCAAAGATTCTATGGTGTCAACTGGACACCTAACATGCACCAAACTTAATATCAAATACAAGTGGCCTACCTCTAGGAGGAGCCCGGGGGGAAGGTAGCACCCCTCTAAAGGTGATCCCCGAGGGAATCCACGCGTAAACTACACCTGGAATTTATTGCACTCTCAGGGGGGTGCGGGGGGCTCTCTTTCTAACGTAGGGCTTAGAGCGTACCGCGGCCGCTACAGGTGGATATGTGCTGCCTATCATTGTGTGTGTGTGTGTGTGTACTGTGGGAAGATCTAAGGTCTGACTTGAAAATCTCTGTATGGACACAGAATTGACAGCCATGGTGAGGGGTGGGCGGGTTATCACCCCCCTAGGTCTTCCGGTGGGTCCTGCGGTGGTGGTCGGCGGGGTTCTCGCCGCTGGTCTGGCGGAGGTCTTCGATTCCTCCCCCTATTTTCGCAGGGGGTGGACCAGTCTCCCTCTATGTTTTGCTCGGCCCAGCGCCAAGCCTCCTTAGGGTTACTAAAATGGACCGTTGTGCCTTTATGGTAGATCTTGAGCTGTGCAGGCAAGAGCAGGCCGCATTTCACACCCATCGGGTGTAGCTGTCTTTTCAGGGAGTCGAAGGATTGCCTTGCCCTTTGCACTTCCCTCGTTTAATCCAGGAAAAAGGCGATTTTGGAGCCATTGAACGTGACCGCTCCCTTGGCGCACGCATGTTGCAGCAGGGCATTGCGGTCTCGGTAATTTAAGAATCGTGCTATCACAGTTCGTGGAGGGGCGCCAGGCGGTGGCCTGCCCGTGGGCACCCTATGTGCCCTTTCTATGGAAAAGAACTTGGAAAAGGCATCGGGCTCATATAGGTCGGAAAGCCATTGTTCTAGAAAGAGTTCCATGCAGGGGCCCTCTGCCTTTTCGGGTATACCCAGGATGCGCACATTATTGCGCCTGGACCTGCCCTCTCCCTCTTCAAATCTGTCCTCCAGCACCTTCAGTTTGGACGTTGTGTTATGAAGCTGCTGTTGCACGGTGTTCATTCTGTCCTCCGTAGTGGAAATGCACTGCTCAGCTTCCCCGGTGCGTGCCGTCAGATTTGGAGGTCGTGCCTAAGGAGGGAGACGTCCATGCTAATTCGATCGATTTTCTGCTCCATGGACATGGGGGAGTCGGTAATGGCGGCCATGATGTCTTTGAGTGATATTCCTTGGTCCGTCTCCATGTCGTCTGAGAGTTGCGGGTGGTGTTTAGTGGGCTGGGGAGGAGGAATGGTGTACTGATCCATTTTGCTTTGGGCGTGAAGTTTCCTCGGCCTGTCCTTCTCCATAGCGCCCAGTCCGCCGTGTATGGGCCGATGTGGGCGCCCGTCTAGCCAGCTTTTGCCAGGTGTGCCTCTTGTCTCTTTTAGCTTGTTGGCAACCCTTTGTAGCTGCTGTGCTCCGGTGATATGTCCTCACTCCAGGGTCGACGGAACCGTCTGTCGCCCAGCGGCAGCACGCCTCCCGGGGCAGGGCGTGTCCCTCACTCTCGCACCGGCCCACGGGTCCACGCGTATGATACTGGGGTCACCTCTCCGGGCCACCCCACCCCCCTATTGTCAGAGGGGTGTGCAGGCCTCTCTCCCCCAGCAGACCTTCTTGACGTCTCGGCCAGTGATGGTGCTCCAGCCAGGCCCCCGGGGGGCGGGAGCCGGCGCGGAGGGCCTATGCTCCACTCTTCGGCAGGCTCTCCCGCTGCCTTCTTGTCTGTTTTGTCCTGCAAGAGCGTGTCCGCCGATCGGGGCGCCCTCGGGCCCTCACTGGGTCCGCACCTTTCTCCCGCTGTGATCGACCAGTCCGTTGCGGTTTGGCCACCGTCTCCGCGCGACCTCGCTGGGTGTGCACAGGACGTTCAGCTGCGTGCGCCCGCAGCCATTTTGAAAGCGGGCCGTCTGCTGTCGCTACAAAACTTCACACGGTCATCTCCGGGGGAATCGGACCGCGGTTCTCTCCGATCTTCGCTCCGGGTATGCCCAAGGGTGTTCGCTATCGTATCAGAGTATTTCCAGCTCTTATTACCCCCGAAAACAGGCTTCTTTATATCAGGATGTTAGTGCGGCCACGTGAGCCGAGCCGATGCACGTCTACTGCATCCCGCGGTTAGCCACGTCCCCTATTGTGTATTCTTGAGTTTGTTTGGCGTTGTCCTCTTTGGATCTTTGATTAATCTGCGGAGGGAGACGTGTTGTATCTAGTGGTGATAAATGCAATGGAATGCATGCACGTCTTGCAGGTTGGAATGTATTCGTGTGGAATTGGGTGAAGTGCGTGTGTTCGGAGGTTGTCAGTTGGTGAATGCCTGCCGGGTGGGAGAAGCCGGTATCTTTTCTCCGATGTTACCAACTTCTACATGGAGACAATAAAGACCATAGTAATACTTACCAGAGTGCGAACTCCCATTATTACACCCTCACATTAAATTGGGTAATAAAAACAGCTTTTACAACGATCAGAAGCATGATGAATTTGGTGTGAAGAGCTAAATAAAACCCCAATATCATTATAGCTTAGGGACCTCCCTGGGTTTCTACTGTTATTTCCAGCTTCATATGTAGTGATTAGCTCTATTATTAGATTAATTCAGGGCTTTAGGTGGGCAGTGAAGGGAGACTCAAGGCATGGCTCCAGGATGGCTGTGACTAGATGAAAAGCTCTCCTCAAGACACCTTACCGCAAGCATTTGCACACAGCCTGTAGTAAGTGCTGGCTAGTGAGCAAGAGAAACCTCAGCAGACTTTCAACCATTGAAGCTTTAGACCTCGCATCAGCTGGATGAACGTTTCCTTTGTATTGCATTGAGACCGGGCCCTGGTATTCAGATGTGGGCAAGGGTTTGTATCTCCAGCCAGATGCAGACAATGGCATCCCATAAGGCCTTTTCTGCCATGGTCACTTTGTTCTGATGCTGGCATCTGTCCTACGTCATATTGATAATTACAGACGCCTGCAGATAGAGCGTCGCCCTGCTGGCATTTCTTGCTGTGGGTGCAAGTCACCTTTGCACACATGCAACGAGGGAAAATGCAAAGCTTCAAGCTTCAAGAAACATGACAGCTGCACCTCCATGTGTTATTGAAGCTACCCTGGCTTCAGTCCGGATCTCCTGCCCTGCATTTCCTGTCCGTCTGCTCTTCATCTTATGTTCTGCTGCCTTTCCATGGCCTTACCTTCTGCCTTTTACCCTGTAGTCCTCTTTCATCTCCTGTCTTTTTGATTTTTCACCTCCTGTTCCTGGTGTTGTCATCTTCTCTGCTCCTCCTGTTCACTGCCCTTTCCCTGCTAGCCCACCTTCTTCCCGTTTCCTTCCCATCATCTGCTTTGCAATCTCCCGTCCCATGCTCTTCCATATCCGATCCTCCTGTCCTTCCATCTCCTGTTCTCCAGCCCTTCCGTTTCCTGTTCTACTTCTCCAGTTCGTACCTCTGCCTTTCAATTCCCTCCAAGCTGTTCTTCTTTATCTCATAATTGTGCTCTTCCAGATTCTGTCTTCCTACTTTTCCATCCCTTGCCATATCCTCTCCGATCTCCTGACTCTTGCTTTTCCACCTGCTTCCTCCTGATTTTCCTTTTCCTGGCCTTTGGTTCGTGCATCTTCTGTTGCCTGCCCCCTGTTCTTCTGTCTTTTGTCTTTCTGCTCTTTAATCTCCTGTACTCATGCTCTTCCACTTGCTTTCTTTCTTTCTTCTTGTTTATCTCTTTCCCTTTGATTGTGCATCTCCTGATCTTTTCCACTGCTTTCCTGTGATCTTCTGCTATCTGACCTCTGCTTTGACATCTTCTGCCTCTTGCCCCCTGCTCTTCTATCTGCTGTCCTGCTGCATTCTATCTCCCATCCTGCTGCTCTCCCCTCTTCTGTTATCTTGCTTTTTCGTTTTTCCAACTGCTTTTCCATCCCTTTCCCTTCTGTTCGTTCATATCATGTCCTCCTGCTCTTCCATTCCCTTCCTTCTGCTCTCCCAGCTCCTGCTTGCTGCTTTTCCACTAGTTGTCTCTTACCTTCTAGCCACCATCCTCCAGCTCTTCCATTTCATACTCTCCAGCTCTTCCATCGCCTTTCGCCTGCCCTTTCATCTCCTTTCCTGCCCTCCCTTGATCTCCTGTCCCCCTTCCCTACATCTCCTCTCCCCCTGCTCGTCCACCTACTGCCCACTGTTTTCCCATCTCCTGCATCTTGCTGTTGTATACCATGTTCCCAGCTAATCCATCCCCCATTCTCCTGCTCTTCTGCATCCTATGCTTTTACTCATTCACATCCAACCTTTCCTACTACTCTTCCACCACCTGCCCTCCTGCTCTTGCATCTCCTGTCTTCCACTTTCTTGTACTATTCCTCACCTCTTCCATCTCCTGTACTTTGGCTCCTCCTTGTGTTCCTGTGATTCCATCTCCTGTTTTTCTGCTTTTCGATCTACCATGTTACTGGACTCCCATCTTCTGCCCACCTACTCTTCCATGTCATGCCCCTGCTCTTCTGTATAGGCGCGTTATAAATGTCATATAATATCATATCTTCCATCTCATCTCTTCCTGCTCTGTTAGTGACTTCCCTCCTGCTCTACCACCTCTTTTATCTCTTGTTCTCCTCCTCTTACACCTCTTTTCCTCTTGTTTTGCTAGTCCATCTCTTCTACCTCTTCATTGCAATGTCTTTCCCTCACGCTTTCCCTTGCATGCTTCAATATCCCGTCCTCCTATATTTCTACCTTCTGCTTTTTCACCTTCTGCAGCCCTGTTCTTCCATTTCCGGCCCATCTGTTTTTCGCCCTACTGCTTTCTTGTTCTGACTCTTCTGCTTTTCCGACTGGTGGCTTCGTATTCTTAAACGTCTGGCATTTTGGTTCGTACTCCAACATTTGCTGTTTTTCTGCCCTTCCATCTCACCACCTCCTGTTATTACACTATCTGAATGCCTTTACTCTGTCTCTTGACCTGGATATCACCTTCAAAGGACTTGGTTCCTTGTTCCCTCTCCTCTATCTCTTCCTCATTCCTTTGTTATCCACCTAATGCCCCCTATGTTCTCCCCCTCATTCTTTACCAGTGCCTGTTCCCTTTTGTCTCTCATCAAATCTTGTTCCGATCCTTTTCATTCTTTGTTTTTTGGCTCTGTTCATTCTGTACACTTTCTTTCCTCTAGCTCGCATATTGCCTTTCTTTTGGGTGCTGTATCTTGTCCTTCTGTAAATCCCGCCATTGAGCCATCCTAATGTCCTAACCCTCTTATCTTCCCAGCTCTGTATGCTGAAGGTTCACTGCCTGAGTGAAGCCATCTATCGCACAAAGGAGCAGCAGCGAGAGCTTCGAGCGCATGTGGTCCGGTTCCACGAGTGTGTGGAAGAGATGGAGTTGTACTGCGGCATGTGTGGGGAGTCCATTGGGGAAAAGAACAACCAACTGCAGGCTCTGCCATGCTCACACATCTTCCACCTCAAGTAAGGGCCATTGCTTGCATGTTTTATTACTTGCAACTGTGCAAGGTTAATTAATCCTTTGAGATGCTGGCTGGACCACATTTCGGCATTTTTAATTTCCTGGTATTCAAGCACTCTAAAAATATATTCATCTCATACCAACACTCTTACAATCCCATCTCACTTGGGCACTCTTAAAATATCACTCTGGGACTCTCAGCAATTCGTAATATCTCCCAATGACTCTCAAAATCTCCTGATCCATTCCATCATGCACCAAATCTCAATTTACGAGATAATTGTTCCCTAACGTTTGATAATCTTCTATTGAATGCACCTGCAAAGGGACTGCAATTGATTCTTCCCTAATTGATTAGTATTAGGAGGTGAGCAGGGTGGTGAGAAATGACAACAGTCTAATAGACACAGAATAAAAGATTGTCCACGCAATATATTCTTAGAAAAATATCTTTATGTAGATAAGGGAAAAGGCACTGCAGGTAAGTAAACACTTAACGTTCTTGGCAGTACTTGAAGGTCTTTTTCAGAGGATACAGAGAACTTTGAAAAGGTAGATTAAGATTTTGACTTTTTTATAATAAAGAGAGAAAAGTACATTTCAGTGGAAGTGAATGGGACAAAGCCTTGCGGAAAGAAAATTATGTGATCTTTGCAGGAAAGCTCCACCTTTGCAGAAAATACTAACCAGTGTGGTCCCCGTGTTCCTATCAGATCTGTAGGATGGCAGACCCTTGGATCCGAAGCAGAGACCCCTAAATGAGGACCAAGATGAAAAGGAAACCCCCGGCAGTGCCAGAGGGATGGAAGTAGAATCCCAGAGTCCAGGTAACAGTCCCAGTGCAAGTGCGGTGTCCAGTTCCAGGGGTGGTCTAGAGGTAATGTTTTCCAGAGACACCCAAAGGATTCAGCGACATTGTATCAGTGCAGATGGGACCAGCAGACCCCTGGGAGGATGGATCATTCACTATTCTCTGCAAACTCAGCCATGGGCCCAAACAAGTAGTGCAGCAAATAGGCACCAGGCCTTTGGAGTTGCAGTTGGTGCTCCCAGAGATGCTTAGATCCTATGATGTTCACAGACTCAGGAGCAGGATTCCAATGATGGGGATGTCCTCAGGAGACTTCAAGAAGGATTGTTGATGATGTGTCCCTAGAACCACATCAACGAGGAGCCAGCAACCTCGGGGTCTTTGGGTAGCAGGTTTGTTGGCATGGTGGGCAAAAATGGGCTGCATGAGCCAATGGATAGTGGAGATGGAATCAGGGCACTTGCCAGTTTTTCCCAGATGGGGAAAATCAGGTCCAGGAGTCACAAAGGAGCACCAGGTCATCTTCAGTAATAGGGCTCCTGCTTCTGAGACAAGAGTGAAGGCAAAGAGTTCCAAGGTGAGTAGTAAGTTCCAGAGTGGTAATGGGACAAAGTCAGTAGGCCTCCCGCATATATGGGGAAAATGAAAGTAAGTCTCTGACTCCACAGGTGTGAATTCTGCAGCAAACAACCAGAGGGAGGACCATTGGACACTTCAATGAAGAGACCCAGTGGTTGGCTAAAGAACCAGAAGCCCTAGGAGAGGATGCATTAATTCAGGAAGACCCCCAATGATATCCAATGGGAAATGCAGAGAAAACATCCTTATAAGGAATCTTGACCACAGACCTGAAGGATCCCTGAGGGTGAGTATCTTGAATAATCAACCACACTAGGACCCAAGGGAAGGTACCCACAGTGTTGGTTCCTTGAAATTAGGTTCCAGGGACTCTGAACAACCCGGTACGTTCAAGGCTTCTTTTCTAGGTGTGTTTTACAGGAACTATTGCCCAGATGCATGAACCCTTAGCAAATGACGATGCCCATTTTGAAAATGAAGAACAAAGGACCTTCCCATGAAGAAGCCCAACGAGGGGGCGCTAGAGGCCTGTCCAAGATTGCCACGTCCCTGTGAGCTCCCTGCACACACCCAAACAAATCTTGTCTAATCCCAGCATCCCTGACGACTACCTCTTAAAAACCTGCAGGTGTGCCAGCTGAACCCTCCGAGAACGATCCGGCAGCAGAAAGAACGAAGAAAATCAGTGCTCTCCCCATTGAGATCGTGCCGTGAGAGCGGGCCGCGCCAGCAAAGCCCACATCACGCAGAACGACAATACGCGGGGGAAAACGGATGCGACGAAAGGCGACAGGAGAAACAGCAGCCCGGGGACAAGAGGAGCCCGTCAGCAGGGGCCACCATGGCGGCGCACTGAACCGGAGCCCCCGCGACTCACCACCAACTCCGACAGCAGCCGGGGCCGCTCACCCCTCACCCACGCCGGTTCACACACGTCCAGGTGCGCTCCACTGCACGGGGTCGAGGCAGAGCGGCGGCGACATCACCCCTGCGTCCGGCAAGAAGAGACAGAGCGGTCCGCCCCCCCCACGAAGTGAATCAAGGCCAGAGGCTGCTTCATCCGCCGATGAGAAGGTGAGGAGTGGGGGGAAAGGCGGGAGCGGCATAGACACAAGCCTGCACACAGCAACGGGGGCAGTTTTGGTATCACCAACAAGTGGCAGCCTTAGGAAAGAACGCCCGATAAAAGAGTCACAAGCGGGGGGTTCCACCGCAAGTCGGCCAGTGGCACACCCCCAGCAAATATCCTTGCGGGGGCACCGGTCCCGCTCCCCCCAACACCATGCACACCCCCCCCTCCGGACCTATATGAGGCACGCTGCCCTCTCGAAAATGCACCGCAAATCCAGGCTCTGAATCCCAGTCTCTGCACGTCAAGACCCTCTGAACAACATCCCTTCCTGGCGCCAAACCCCACAAAGAAGGGGGGGAAATAAATAAATAAATAAATAAAATAAAAGCTCACGTGTGGAAAGCAAGACCCACACAGGCCCTCCTGGGCTAAACCAACGCAACACGGCAACAAACAAGGACAAGTGAGCGACACTCTACTCCACCCCTATCACCTAGAAAGCAGCCGCCACTCGGATCGTCCACATAAAAGGACAACACACCCTATCTGAGTTCAGCAAAGCTCCCGCAATAGAGACCCCAACCCCTCTCTCACACAGTGCGGTCCCCAATAACACTCAAGAGGCAACTTCCACCGGAGCCACAATGGGCATAACCGACAAATCCCAGAGGAAGCTCAACTTCGATGCAGGCCCAGCGCCCAAAACACCCAGAGCAGAGAACAACCCAGAATCCCTGTCAAACCTCCAAGAAGATGAGAACCCACAACAACCTGACTGTAAAGACCGGTGGGGGAGGGGGTCTGCACTTCCACTCTCTATATGGTAGAGGAGAGGCACAGCAGACCCCAGCCAAGATTCTCTATATGGTAGCAATGGACGAGCAATCAAGGCCTAGCTTCTCAGGAGGTGATGCAGGCTGGTTCTTAAGTACAGTGTAGTCCCCGAACCACCACAAAGGAATGTCCAAACACTGTATTACTGAAAACACAGTCTTTATATAATTAATATTCAAAGGTATGTACACGATCACAATAACGCACTTTGTACTCGGAAGTCAATAATGATAAATATATATACGTCTAGAGTGGTACCACTAATGTTATCAAATCTCATTAAAGTGCATCAACTGTACGGTTAAAATGTCACATAGATCAATAACGAGTAAACCAGAAATAGAGATAGGAAGGAACGTAAGATGGTTGAAACAATAGGCAGAATGCTGGCCCCGTTACTTAGACACAGTTCTGTGTGGAGATCCCCCCACCTGGGCAACCTGTAAATAAAGATATATAGCCCAAGCCCAGTCCATATGTTCAATAGTCTTACTTCTTCCTGTTAAGGTTTTACCCCCCCAATGTACCTGGTGGAGTAGAGTTCTCCGACGATGCACCGACCGATCCTTCTTGCGTGCCTCCCTTTCAGGTGGGAGCCACGGATCATCGAGAGGTGTCGGGGAACTTGGCGTTCGGTGTCGGGGAATCGACGGCCCTTCTTGAGTGCCCTCCCTTTAAGGCAGGAGTCACGGGTCGTCGAACGTCCGACGGTGAACAGGGTGAACTATGGCAGGGAAGTGGCAGCTTTGTTCCTAGCGGTGCTCGTCGACGACAGAGTGTTGGCGTCCTGCAAGGAAGGGGCACCTCGGTGACAATAGTTCTGGACCGCAAAGAGATGATGAAGAACTGTGGCCCAGCAAGGGCGTCGAGTCGTCGTCGTCTCTGCAGTCTTTAGGTGGCAGGAAACCCACTGGTGGATGCTCCTCGGCGCGTCGATGGTCGGGCCTTCTCCAGCGGGAGACAAGCGGGTGACGATGCAGACGAGAGCGTCCGATGATCAATGGAAGTTCTTAGGCAAACAGGAGCACGGCGGCTCCGGTCGGCGACGGCGGTCATCGACAGTGGCGGACAACAGTCCAAGTGCTTCTCCTTGGAGTTCCGCAGCAGTCCCCATATCGGGTCGGCAGCCTGTCGTAGGTCTGTCTACCAGGGAGCGTTGGCAAAGATCAGCTGTGCACGATGGTCCCTCGTAGCTCGGGAAGAGGGCGCCTTACCAGGTCCTCTCTGGGTCAGTCCTTGGAGGCACAACAGCTTTCAGATTGTGAAGGAGAGCAACAGCAATTCTTCTCGTCCAGCAGGGCTTCAAGGTCAAGCGTCAGTTAATCCAGTTACTCGTCGTAGTGGACTTCAGCTTCTGAACACGATTCCTAGCAGTGAGAGGTCCCCAGATATACTGTTGATCTCCCATTCATTCTGCTGGGTCACACTCAAGCATCCAATCACGACTACGGGCATTCATGCAGGCAGGCAATCAGGCACACGAGGTATTCAGGCCATTCACTTCTCTCCAGACACTCACAACAAGTTATGTGTATTGGGACAAGTACCGAGCCATTCAACACTCCAAGCTGCATTCATACCGGTTTGGGGCAGGGTTGTCTCAGTCATTGTGTCAACCACCAGATACTAGACACCCACAACACAGAATGTATATTCGTCACACACTCTATTCATCCAGGTCCCACCCACAGGAGGTACCCACAACATACATCACCGGGAAGGCTCCAGCTAGTCTGACTGGGCCTTCACAACAACACCATATATGGCACTTCCATCCAACAGCCAGTCAGGGGGAAGAGACAGAGTCAGGGCTTCCCAGGACTTTGGGAAAACAAGGTAATGGGTAATAGAAAGCAAGAGGCCACCGGGGCCATCTTGTTTTCCATCAGGAATCAACTGATCCCAATGGCAGGGCCGGGGTATCCCAAAATGGAGGATACTCCGCGCACCTGTCAAATTCAGCATGGAGCTGCCACCAGCCCCTACCCTGCTCTGTGGGCCACCCACAGGTGCCCAAAAACACACACTAGGGGCACAGGGTTGTACCCCACCCATGAGTGCCATAAGGGTATCCCACGGGTCCGTTCACCAAACCAAAAGAAAGAGAGCTGCACTGCCAGGAGTCCCACATGAACTCCTGCGCGGAAAACACGACAGAACACACGATAAAAACAGTAAAGGACAAGGATACGGAGGCCCTGTCCCTCCGATGCATTTCCAGCATCGCAGTCACCCCCCCCAGACTGAGGTGGAGATTGCCTAATCTCCCACGGGATAGACACCCTCATCCAGACGGTCAACATACCTTCTGGAAAGGCCATCTGCATTATCGTGACTCTTCCCTGGTCTGTGCTCTATGGTGAAGTCTAGCCCTTGCAGGCTAATTGACAACCTGAGCAGTTTCGGGTTCTCACCCTTCATCTGCATAAGCCACTTTAGGGGCTTATGATCCATTTGGACCTTGAAGGTAGACCCCGTAAGGTAGGGCCTAAAACGCCTAAGGCTCCAAACTATACTAAAACATTCCTTTTCAACAGTAGCCCACCTAAGTTCTCTACCCTTGAGTTGTCTACTGATGAATATGATAGGATGTTCTCTCCCTTTGGCATCTAACTGGGACAAGACAGCTCCAATTCCGGTGTCGCAGGCATCCGTCTGGACGATAAAGGGTCGGCTGTAGTCAGGCGCACACAACACGGGTGCTTTAAAGGCCCTCTGACAGTCTTCAGTCCAATTGACTTTCCTAGGCTGCTTGGGTGAAGTCCGAGCTGTCAGTGGTGCAGCTATGGTTCCATAGACCGCCATGAAATTGCGATAGTACCCAGTGAGACCCAAAAAGGCTCTCACCTGGGTTTGAGTAGTGGGAGTCTCCCAGTCCTGTACATCCTGTACCTTACTGGGGAGAGGTTGGATTCGACCCCCTTCTACCTCATGACCAAGATACGTGACTTTCCCCTGAGCTATCTGGCACTTGGTGGCCTTGATAGTGAGGTTAGCCCTCGTTAAGGCCTGCAACACTCTACCCAGATGTGTCAAGTGGTCTTCCCAAGTGGAACTGTAGACGGCAATGTCGTCTAAATAAGCCACACAAAAGGCTTCCAGCCCACTGAGAGCATGATTGACCAATCTCTGGAAGGTGGCAGGGGCATTCTTCAACCCAAAAGGCATGACCCTAAACTGGTAGAGTCCCTCTGGTGTAGAGAACGCCGTCTTTTCCTTGACATGGTCCGTCACAGCTATTTGCCAATAGCCTGAGGTGAGGTCAAAGGTGCTCACAAATTTGGCAGCACCTATGGTGTCCACGAGCTCATCAGCCCTGGGCAATGGGTGCGCGTCAGTTTTGGTGACGGCATTGACTCCTCGGTAGTCCACACAGAACTTCCAATCCTTGGTACCGGCCTGGGAACTGGCCTTGGGGACAAGGACCACAGGACTGGACCAGGGACTGGTTGAGGGTTCAATAACACCCAGATCCAACATCTTGGCGACCTCAGCCTGGATGTGTAACCGTATCTGACATGCGGTAGCGCCTGCTATTGACAGGCACGCTGTCACCAGTGTCAATCTCGTGCTTACACCACGGTGTAAGGCCTGGCATCAGCGAAAACAGAGAGGCATACTGCTGGAGCAAAGTCCTGAAGGCCCTCTGCTGCTCGGTTGTCAAATCTGGAGAGAGCTGTACTCCCTCCAGTGAGCCATCCTGAGGGTTGCTATGCAGCAAATCAGGAAGGGGCTCGCTCTCATTCTCTTCTTGCTCTGAAGCCAGAAAGAGACATGAGACTTCTGCTCGCCTGTGGAACGGCTTGAGCCTATTAACATGGAATACCTGAGGGGCTACCCCTTGGATTCCCATGTCAACCAGATAATTGACCTCACCCATCTTGGAGACTATCCGGAAGGGTCCAGTCCATTTATCTGCCAATGCCCGAGGCTTGGTAGGCTACATCACGAGGACCTCCTGTCCTGGAGTCCATTCCACTTGCGATGCTTTAAGGCCATGCAAATATTTGTTCAATTCCTGGCTGGCCTTGAGATTCGCCGTTGCTTGTCCCATCATCTGTGTCATACTCTGTCTGAGGCCTAACACATAGTCCCCCACTTGCTTGGCGGGACCGGGAGGGGTGGCTTCCAAGCCTTCTCTGATCAAGGCGAGGGGCCCCCTCACGGGATGTCCAAAGAGCAACTCAAAGGGGCTGAAACCAACACCCTCTTGAGGTACCTCGGTAAGCAAACAGCAGGCATGGCAGGAGGAGATCCCATTTAGGGGCTCTTCCAAAGCACCTAGCATGCCCTTGAGAGTTTTATTAAATCTCTCAACCAGACCATTGGTCTGGGGGTGGTAAGAAGTGGAGAACTTGTAGGTTACCCTGCATTCTTTCCACATGGTTTTCATGTAACTAGACATGAAGTTGGATCCTCGGTCAGAGACAACCTCCTTGAGGAATCCAACGCGGGTGAAAATGCCCAGGAGGGCCCGGGCAACCACCTTGGCAGTAACAGTCCGAAGGGGTATAGCCTCAGAGTACCTGGTGGCATGATCTACCAAAACCAGGATGAACCGATGTCCACCTGACGTGGGAGGGTCAAGGGGACCGACAATGTCGATGCCCACCCTCTCAAATGGTGGGCCAACCACTGGCAATGGCTGCAGTGGGGCAATGACACTGCCTCCAGTCTTGCCAGACAACTGACAAGTTGGGCAGGTCCTGCAGTGGGACTCCACTTCTACTCCCATCCAGGGCCAGTAGAAATGGGCAGATAGCCTCTGCTTAGTCTTCTTGGTACCAAGATGACCAGCCAAAGGCACCTCATGCGCCAACTGCAGTAGGAAGGGCTGGTAAACCTGGGGTACCACCAACCTTTTGAGGGCACCAGGTTCAGGCTTAGTGGGCCAACTAACAAGGAGCTCACCCTCCCAATAAATCCAGAAAGTCCTAGGCACTTCGCCTTGTGCCTGGGACAGGGCCTGTTTCCTCAGACCCTCGAGAGAGGGACACTCTCTCTGTCCTTTACAGAAGTCTGCCCGGGAGGGTCCCCCTTCAGCTAACAAGCATTCAAGATCGGGATGATCCTCCGGGTTGAGAACCTCTCCCAGAGGAGAGTCTTCTGGCTCTTCTCCCACAGGAGTTGAGACGGGGTTTACCACTGGACCCAGCCCGTCAGGAGCATGGATCCCAATGGGTGCTGTAGGAACAGCAGGAAGAGAAGGGGCTCCCTCCACAGAGGTGGCCTTCTTGCTCTTCCTTTGTCGTGCCTTAGGCCGTACCTTCGGCTCGGATACCTGACTCAGAGCCAGACCCGGTGTCACCTGTGACCTAGTGACCGCAGCAGCAGTCATGGGAAGACCATCTCCGATCAATCCCAACTCGACTAGATCGTTACCTAACAGAATGTTAGCAGGAAGCAGTCCTGAACCAGGACAGGAAGCTTTGCTGTCTTGTCTCCAATTACGAGTGTGACTCGGGCTACAGGTGATAATTTGGGAGGCCCACCAGCTAACCTGGTGGTTCTCAGAGGAGCATCTACATAGTCCTCTGGCTTGAGCAGGGTCCTGTCCACCACTGTCATGCTTGCCCCAGTATCTCTCAAACCAGTAGAAGGCTGGCCATTCAGGAGGACATTTCTCAAAAATCTACGGGTGTTCTGTGGGATAGTCGCCAGTACTTCTGCGTACTGGTCCCAGGCCCCAAGGGACACTAAGGAAATCTCTACGGGAGCACCAAAGGTGATCCCTGTAGAGGAGGGGAGGACATGGGCCTCCACCTCAGACATGGGGTAAGGGTAGGTCAGGCTGACAGCCTGTACTTCGAGTGCATTACCTTTACACTTGGAGTCACCCCTTTTGTGATCCAGAGCCCCACAGTCCCAACAAGTGCCGGGAGTGCGGGGTACGGTACTGGAACCACCGGGAGCCTGCTTTGCAGCAGGTGGACCACTACTCTTATTCCCACCCACAGATGACTTATCCCCACTAGATTTTTGGGTCTTATGAGAGGAGGGTTTAGGTTTATTCGACTGTGACTGCTTTTGGGACGCCTCAGCTTTCTGAGAGGCCCCCTTTTCTTTGTCCTTGTCCTTCCCACTGGAGTCCTTAGGGGACACCCGATGGGAGACCCACTTGTCAGCCAACCTAGCCAGCTTCAAGGGATCCAAAATGTTCTGGTCAGCAACATACTGATGCAGCTCCGGTGAACAGGCTTCAAAAAAATGCTCAAAAAACAACAGGTGGGACAATTCAACAAAAGTTTTCACCTTGTAACCGTCAATCCACCCCATCATATCCATGTGCGCAGCACTCACCCAGTCAACCCAAGACACATTCTCTCTTTTCTTAAAATCCCTGAACCTTTTAAGGTATTGGGTAGGTGTCTTGCCAAACTTGGCAATCAAAGCAGATTTCATACACTCATACTGACCCCGTTCTTCCACACTCAGCTTCAGAATACAGTCATATCCAGTTTGAGGCACTCCTCTTAGCAAACACTTAGCCCAATCTCTTTTGTCAACATCATGAATTGCACAAGCCATTTCAAACGCTTCAATCCATTGGAGGATATCAGAACCCTCCGAAAACACACCAACCAAATCCTTCATATATTTAGTGGCTGGGGACCTGACACTCTCACTGGGTTTCGCTGAAGTCTCCACTCGAGCTTTCTCTAGCTGGATTCTCTGACATTCAGTGTCCTTGTCTTTGAGTTCAAGATCCCTATTCTTGAGTTCCACTTGTTGCGCCAGCTCCTCTTTCTTAAGCTCAGCATCTATTTCCAACTTGCGATATTCAAAGGCCAATTTCATCCTTAATAACTCAAGTTCCAAGGAATTGCTGGGGTTCGGAACAGAGGCAGCAGGAATGGCGGCATTCCCAGAAACAGATTCAGTAGAAACCCCAGGGGCAGAGTCCTCATTGGTTGCATTCCCCCCTCATCAAGAGGTTCACCATCGGTCTGGTAGTCCACCAGGGCAGCTATCAGCTCAGCCCTAGACTTATCCACAAAGTCTAATTCCCTGGCTTCACAAGCACTCTGGAGAGCCTCTAAGCTCATCCGAGTCATTTTACCATTCACAATAGACTCCATTGCTTGTAATACAGTTATTTTGTACACACCCAAACCTTAATTTAATAAAGTGCGGATATTTTGTAAGTGGCACGGTTATACACTGATTCTTAAAACCATAAGCATCCCACCGCTGCCACCAGTGTAAAGACCGGTGGGGGGTGTCTGTACTTCCGCTCTCTATATGGTAGAGGAGAGGCACAGCAGACCCCAGCCAAGATTCTCTATATGGTAGCAATGGACGAGCAATCAAGGCCTAGCTTCTCAGGAGGTGATGCGGGCTGGTTCTTAAGTACAGTGTAGTCCCCAAACCCCCACAAAGGAATGTCCACACACTGTATTACTGAAAACACAGTCTTTATATAATTAATATTCAAAGGTATGTACACGATCACAATAACGCACTTTGTACTCGGAAGTCAATAATGATAAATATACACACGTCTAGAGTGGTACCACTAATGTTATCAAATCTCATTAAAGTGCATCAACTGTACGGTTAAAATGTCACATAGATCAATAACGAGTAAACCAGCAATAGAGATAGGAAGGAACGTAAGCTGGTTGAAACAATAGGCAGAATGCTGGCCCCGTTACCTAGACACAGTTCTGTGTGGAGATCCCCCCACCTGGGCAACCTGTAAATAAAGATATATAGCCCAAGCCCAGTCCATATGTTCAATAGTCTTACTTCTTCCTGTTAAGGTTTTACCCCCCAATGTACCTGGTGGAGTAGAGTTCTCCGACGATGCACGACCGATCCTTCTTGAGTGCCTCCCTTTCAGGCGGGAGCCACGGATCGTCGAGAGGTGTCGGGGAACTTGGCGTTCGGTGTCGGGGAATCGACGGCCCTTCTTGAGTGCCCTCCCTTTAAGGCAGGAGTCACGGGTCGTCGAACGTCCGACGGTGAACAGGGTGAACTATGGCAGGGAAGTGGCAGCTTCGTTCCTAGCGGTGCTCGTCGACGACAGAGCGTTGGCGTCCTGCAAGGAAGAGGCGTGCGGGGCATCTCGGTGACAATAGTTCTGGACCGCAAAGAGATGATGAAGAACTGTGGCCCAGCAGGGGCGTCGAGTCGTCTACGTCTCTGCAGTCTTTAGGTGGCGGGAAACCCACCGGTGGATGCTCCTCGGCGCGTCGACGGTCGGGCCTTCTCCAGCGGGAAACAAGCAGGTGACGATGCAGACGAGAGCGTCCGATGATCAATGGAAGTTCTTAGGCAAACGGGAGCACGGCGGCTCCGGTCGGAGACGGCGGTCGGCGACAGTGGCGGACAACAGCCGGAGTGCTTCTCCTTGGAGTTCCGCAGCAGTCCCCGTATCGGGTCGGCAGCCTGTCGTAGGTCTGTCTACCAGGGAGCGTTGGCAAAGATCAGCTGTGCGCGATGGTCCCTCGTAGCTCGGGAAGAGGGCGCCTTACCAGGTCCTCTCTGGGTCAGTCCTTGGAGGCACAACAGCTTTCAGATTGTGAAGGAGAGCAACAGCAATTCTTCTCGTCCAGCGTCAGTTAATCCAGTTACTCGTCGTAGTGGACTTCAGCTTCTGAACACGATTCCTAGCAGTGAGAGGTCCCCAGATATACTGTTGATCTCCCATTCATTCCGCTGTGTCACACTCAAGCATCCAATCACGACTACGGGCATTCATGCAGGCAGGCAGCCAATCAGGCACACAAGGTATTCAGGCCATTCACTTCTCTCCAGACACTCAGAACAAGTTATGGTTATTGGGACAAGTACCGAGCCATTCAACACTCCAAGCTGTATTCATACCGGTTTCGGGCAGGGTTGTCTCAGTCATTGTGTCAACCACTAGATACTAGACACCCACAACACAGAATGTATATTCGTCACACACTCTATTCACCCAGGTCCCACCCACAGGAGGTACCCACAACATACATCACCGGGAAGGCTCCAGCTAGTCTGACTGGGCCTTCACAACAACACCATATATGGCACTTCCATCCAACAGCCAGTCAGGGGGAAGGGACAGAGTCAGGGCTTCCCAGGACTTTGGGAAAACAAGGTAATGGGTAATAGGAAGTAAGAGGCCACCGGGGCCATCTTGTTTTCCATCAGGAATCAACTGATCCCAATGGCAGGGCCGGGGTATCCCAAGATGGAGGATACTCCGCGCACCTGTCAAATTCAGCATACACTAGGGGCACAGGGTTGTACCCCCACCCATGGGTGCCATAAGGGAATCCCATGGGTCCGTTCACCAAACCAAAAGAAAGAGAGCTGCACCGCCAGGAGTCCCACATGAACTCCTGCGCGGAAAACACGACAGAACACACGATAAAAACAGTAAAGGACAAGGATACGGAGGCCCTGTCCCTCCGATGCATTTCCAGCATCACACTGACATCCGAGAAATATTAATGGACCTAAAAGCTGGAATAGGCGATCTAGACTGCAAAATGGACACACTATCGTCTAAAGTAGACCTCCTTCAATATCTCCTCGACAAACACAGCGATAGACTAGACAACGTTGAGCAAAGAGTCTCAGACCTCGACGATGGAACGTCCTCACTCACCACAAGAGTCACCACGCTGGAAGGTCAAATGAAAGCAGTCCTAGCTAAAAATGAAGACCTAGAAGGACGTTCCAGACAGAACAACATAAGGGTGATCGGAATTAGAGAACAGCAGTTACAGACTAAAAATGGAGGAACATATTGAAAAACTGTGCATAGAACTGTTCGGATCTAACGAACTATCCCAGCTGTTCGTATTAGAGAAAGCCCACAGAATCCCGTCCACCAGATCTATCTCAGGCACACCACCAAGGCCAATTATAGCCAAACTGCTAAACTTTAAGGACAGAGATAAAATCTTGAGATTGGCAAGGGAGAAAGGCAAACTCCAGTTCGATGGCGATGAAATCCAATTCTATCCGGACTTCTCCCCGCCAGTACAAGCCCAACGAAAGTCCTTCACCCACGTTAAGCACAGACTCCGGGACAACCAAATCCCCTACTCGATGCTCTTTCCAGCGAAACTCTGCATCCAACATGATGGAAGTACACACTTCTTTACTACAACCGACGAGGCCACACTGTACCTAGACAGACGGGGGTGTAAACCAGCCAATCAAAATGCCGGACCAGCGAGGAGGGAGAGAGGAGGCAGAATTCCTACCTGAAGATTAACCGGCACACTGATGCTCACCTGCACTTTGCTGTCAGGGCAATATCAGCATGGGGAATGGGAACCGACGCTTGGAGGGACACCAGCGCCTCATGCACAGCATGTTTCTAGATCAAATTGGGGGAGTTCCCGGCTGTCTAGTTGGGGGTTGTCCGCGCTATGGGAAGAGTTCTAATGTTGCCGGTTTGGACACGCGCCACCCAGCCCCGGCCTCGGCCCCTCCACCCTGGAAAGCCCCCCGTTTCTGCAAAGTCTCCAAGCTAGGATCAAAACCCCCGCACCCTGCACCACCTCCGCCTCAGCAATCCCGCCTAGCCAAAGACCCAGTCAATCAGAATCAAATCCACCTAAAATCCCTACATCTGATACAAGCAACACCAAAGCGAATATACTAGACATCTCGCTCCATTCAAAGTCGCAACCTGGAACATAAGGGGAGGTAACATCCCGTCTAAAACAAGAAAAATCCTCCAATACTTAAAGAGGCATGAGATAGACGTAGCCATGATCCAGGAAACGCATCTGCTCCCAGGGAAAGATCACCTCTGGGCCAGAAGTTGGGGCTGTCATCGGTATTTCTCCTCATAATCGTCATACGCCAGAGGTGTCGCAATCCTAATCAGCAGAAAGACCAACTTCCGCCTTATCCTCACAGAGAAGGACTCCGAAGGCCGAGCGATCCTGGGGAGTGGTATCGCGGCAGGCCAAAAAATAATCCTAGTCAACTCCTACGGCCGCAACACTGACGGCGTCAACAACTTCGGATGGATAGTAAACCACCTCTCCACTCAAGATCCGACATCAATAATTTGGGGAGGCGATATGAACACAGTACTCGACCCAATGAAAGACTGAACGCGGACTACGCCACAGCCCATATCCAAGGCCAGTCTTCAAATATGAGAAATATGTAAAGCGTTCAACTTAAAAGACGCTTGGAGAGCCAGTAACGGAGACCAACAAGGCCACACCTTTCACTCGGCAGTACACAACTCGAGCTCCAGGATTGATTACATATTCTCCTCAGCAGACGGTCCACTAACAAGTGGCCCATGCCACATCCTACCAAGAACCCTCTCCGACCATTCGCCTGTGATCCTTACCCTCAACCCGTCTAGCCCCAGTCACCCGTTACAGCGCTGGCGTTTTAAAACTGGCTCAATGCGAGACGAAGTATTTGCTTCCGAACTAAAGGAAGAGATCACATCATTCCTTGAGGCCAACATAAACTCTGGCCCCCCAGCAACTACGATCTGGGAGACATTAAAATGTTTCACCAGGGGAGTATGCCTCGCCAACGAGAACGGCATCCTCAAGCTCATCAGGCGAGAACTAACAGCCAGTGAAGAGAAGCTCAAACTCCTCGAACTCAAAACAACAGGCACAAACGATCCTGGCTCAAACGCTGCTCTAAAGGAAGAACTACAAAAGTTCAATGACACAGCAGACCGTGAAATGAAATTTCTGAATCGCTACAGTCAGGTCCGACAATACGGAGAAGGCCGGCCAAAAACCCGGTGCTCTCCTAGCAAGACTGATAAAGGCTGATAACAAACTACCACCAATAGACGAAATACGCACCAAACAAGGCGAAACAACCCACACTGATGACGGAATCGCGGAGGAATTCAGACTCTTCTACCAGGAGTTATACAGCACCAAACACAAAGCAAACACAAAAGTCGCACTGGAGTACCTCGAAAACACAGAACTATACTGGGTCGAGAGCCAACTGCGAGAGCCACTCAACAAACTCGTCTCCCTGGAAGAGATCATCGAAGCAAACAAATCCCTTCCGAACTCCAAAGCCCCCGGCCCGGATGGCCTGACGGGCAAATTCTATAAATCATTTGCTCACACCCTGGCCCCCCCTCCTGGCTGCAGTCTACAAAGAAGCACTAGAAAAAGGCGTCCTCCCCCAGACGACCTGTGACGCCAACATAATTCTCCTACACAAACAAGGTAAACCTCCAGAGGAGTGCGCGTCCTACCGCCCCATTTCTCTCCTTAATCTCGACAACAAAATTCTCGCAAAAGTACTCACAAACAGACTAATGCTGCTAATGCCCGCACTGGTGCTAGCAGACCAGGCAGGATTTATTCCCGCCGTAATACGACCTTTGGCATCAGAAGACTCTTGGAGTCATTGAAGCACTCGACCCATCCCAGCAAGCAATTGCAGTGCTGCTAGACGCCGAGAAGGCATTCGATTCGATGGAGTGGCCGTTCCTATTCGCGGTGCTCACCAGAATGGGGCTGGGAGCCCGATTCATAAAATTGGTATCCCTTCTATACACCAAACCACGGGCCAGCATCATCGTAGGGGCGGCAAAGTCATCCCCCATAGAGCTGCAACGAGGCACAAGACAAGGCTGCCCGCTCTCTGCATTGATGTTTGCCTTGGTAATGGAACCACTGGCTTCCAAACTCCGGGAGCAGCGTCAACTCAGAGGACTCACCATAGGCCCGCACAAGCTGATCATATCCTTATATAGGGACGACATAGCATTATTCATCCGAGACGCCGAGGAAAACTTAAACCCGGTCATGAGAGAAGTCATTAAATTTGGGACAGCCTCCGGGTTAAAGATTAATCAGACGAAATCCATTATCTTCCCGCTGACGCCAGCGATTAAGTTATTCACCGATGACTTCCAATTCACATGGAAAACATCTAGAGTCTTATACTTAGGGATACAAATGTCACTAAGCTACCAAGATGTGTTCCGGGATAACTATGAAGAAGTCATCAAAACTCTGCAAGATAAAGTATCACGCTGGAAAACCCTACCACTAACCCTGTGGAGAAGGACCTCTTTGGTCAAAATGGTAATCCTCCCAAAACTCCTGTACCTGTTTACTAATATCCCCATACTACTACAGCAATCCTTTATGAAAAAGCTAAAGAGCATGGTTCTCGAGCCCTTCTGGGGAGGGAAACCAGCCAGAGTGGCGTACACGACTCTGACTCTTCCAATATCACACGGGGGAATGGCCCTCCCAGACCTAGAAAAATACTACTGTGCGGCGCAAGCTCAGTTCCTCAGCTATTGGTACTCCACTCTTGCAATCAGACCACATGTACAAATAGAACGGGCCCTGGCAACACCTGGCAACACCTAACTTCTTAACTGCGGTCATCTTCAGTCAAATCCCGGTCCCCTACACCACCATGAACGTGATGCTCTCAACCTGGGTGATCTGGAAGAAAATCACCCAAAGATACAAGATACAGACACGATACTCACCTCTTCTCCCCGTCAAGTTCATTCCTGGGGTCCCGCTGACATCAGAGAGGGTCTTTCTCCAGTGGGTCGAAAAACTAAGCCCTCGACACATTCCTCTACTTCAGAACTCGATATACCCTGCAAGCACACCTACCTGACTTCCCGCAACAACCCCCGACCTGGCAACTTCTCCACAACGTTATACAAGCACAAGGTGAGGGCAGATTGGTATCACAAATCTACAGAACAATTATCACTGACACAATCCCTACCAACACCCGTATAAAAACTAGATGGGAAAAAGCCCTACACATAACCATCTCTGAAGAGGACTGGTCCTCGATCCTGGGACAAACACAAAAGATAGCCCTCAACTCACGCTTCAAACTAATCCAATTTAACTTTCTCCACCAGACGTACCACACGCCGGCAAAAGCAATCAAACACCATCCCGAATCTTCATCAAAATGCGAAAGATGTGGAGCACCTAATGCCGACTTTGTTCATCTCGCATGGAATGCCCCAAACTGACCCCCTTTTGGAACTAGGTCCTTGAGATGACAGCGGCAATCGTGGGAGAAGAGGTACAGCCAATCCCGACAGCAGGCCTGCTGGGCATGACAAGACTACTATTGGCGTCAATCAGAAGGCTAGCTAGCTGGACTACTACTAATGCTGGCCCGCAGGAGAATCGCCATGTCCTGGGGTCGAGGCCTCCTCCCCACAATCTCCAACTGGCGCAGAGACATCCTTTACAGCCAAGACGTGGAGACGGACTTCATTAAATCTCTGCCTTTACACGCGCGACCACCAGACATCTGGGGCCCAGTGATACTGTTCTTAATGAAAGAAGCAGAAGACTCCCCGATCTCTACATCAAGGACCTAACAAGCAAAAAAAAAAAGGCACAACACGACGGGAGACTAGGCCTGGTGATTCCCTCTCGTGAGCCGTGACGTGGAAATGAACAAACAAACAATATATACCCGAGAACACAGAACTTTGAGGCAGGGAGTGCGGGGGGGGGGCTTGATGAGAATGGGCAAGGCGCACAGTTGAATCCACCCTAATGTGGGTGTGTAGTTGTACCATGTTAAAAAAAAACAAAAATAAAGGTTTAAAAAAAAAGAAGCAGCCCCACAGACCAGTAGTGAAAATAGTGGCGAGAGAGACTCAAAGAAGGCGAAGAAACCTGTGAATACAGACTCTGATGGCTCAGTGGACAAAGGAGGATGGCAGTGCAGCCATCATGGGGATAATGGAGGGAGCAACCCAGGACAGCCCTCGGAGCAGAGGAGGTGGGGTAGTGGTATCACAGTAGCCTTCCAGGCGACAGCATCTACTAAAAAGAAGGCATGAGACCCTGCAGAAAGCAGCATACAGCAGCATTAAAATGACCCAAAGACGATCCCAGCAAGAAAGGCCCAACTTACAACCAAAGGGCGTCAGCAGGAGGATGGAGGAAACCCGGTCTAGACATCTAGAAGCAGAAAACCCCAAGCGGGATGTGCAATACCACTGCATCCAGCCAGTATAGCCTGATGAGTTCCTAAAAATGCACAAATGGCAGGAATCAGTAAGAAAGTCCTACAGCAGGTTAGGAGACCTGCTTCTTCTGAAAATGTAACGAGCAGGGACCACGCAAAGCCTTAGGTACTGCAGGGGACTGACCAAAACCAGCCCACCAAGCACAAAAAGGGGCGTAGGGACAAAGGATTCAGGTGGCCAACCATTCTTGTGAAGCCAATACTAATGTACAGCTGCCACCAGCCTACAGCCTAAAACCAATGTAGGGTGCTATAATCGCACTACGTCAAAAATGGGGTGCTTGTGCTTGAGAGTCACCCCTGTGTCTGGGAGACTTTTGGACCATCTGGGACCATACACTTTAAGCTAGGGAAGAAAAATTGCAATGGCAGAGGGACTTTAGTAGAAGTACCTCTGGACACAAAAAATATGTCCGTTTTCCAGAATAATAGAGAAGAAAAAACAAAACGCTGATGGGCCCTAGAAAATGCCCATGGAATCCACAAAAAATAGAAATTCTTTCTTAACATCCCCACACACACACATAGAGACAAGGTACAGTGTTGTGACGGTCCAATGTGTTAATATCCCCTCAAATATATCGCCATACAAAAATATTGCCATATTTTTGCAGCAATATTAAGCCATGGAACATGCGGGGGAAACCCCCGGAAACCCCATATTTTTTTTAATGGTGTGGGGGACATACTCCGCAACCCCAGCTCCCAATACCCCCATAAATTATCCCCACTAATATTATCGCCTATGGCCACCCCACGACCATATATATAGCAATATTATTGGTGGGGATAATATTACCTGATACCGTTGTGACCCCTTAGGACTTCGAGAAGGACAATGTCAATCTCTATTTTAGGTACATGGAGCAGCGGCTCAATCAAGACCATGGGTAGTCAAAATGATTCAACTGTTGGAGACCATTCTGCTTACACAGATGTGACCAGCCTAGACACATGACTGAAAGGGAGGATATATTTGGTGCCACAGTATTAAAGACCCGTAAGGCTAAGTACAAAAAGTACAAAGCCAGACTCCCACAGAGGCTTTAGATTAAGCCTGGCGGAAACCAAGGATTCGAGCACAAAATACACAGGGTCACCACATCAACTAAAAGAGGACTTTCCACCTAACAGTAAGAGTATGTTAGGAAGCAGTGTGATATTGCAGCCAGTGAGGTCATGACTTTCATTCACTGGTAGAGGTGAATCGGTAGACCCAATTGGACAACCTCTATAAAAAAAAAAAACACCAATTTTGCCCTAGGAAATTGGATTACCATAGATTACCAGTGGTCTATGGACCACTGTCATTTGAACTTTCATGTTAACATGCATATTAGCCAGGATTGAAGGTGACCGTCTACCGCAAACCCTAGAGCTGGGCATGAGGAATGCTGATTCATAAAACAGCCAGAAGGTTCTTTCTTAATAGGCTGAAAGAAGAATATGCAGTGGCATCAAGTTTGGTGACATTCCACCATTGACAGATTCAGCTCTGACGAAAAATAATGGATGTTGTCAGTCATAAAGTGATTATCGAGTAATAGCTTCAACCATGTCAATCAGAACCACTACGAGGCCACTGGGTTGATAGGCATTGTGCAAGATATAACCTTGTGTTATTTCAAAAGATACTTACATGGAATAACCTGGGCATACTTGCAAAGCCTACAGGTGAAACAAAGAAATATTCCTGAGCTGTACCCATGTACAGCAACCAGAACGCACAAATACCGAAGTCAAAATGCGCAAGATTAATTCTCATTGGATTGTGCAAAATACAAAGAAGGTATCGGAAAAGTCTTATTACTGCACATTTTTGTATCTGGTTAAGCAGAAGGACACATTTAAGAGTCAGTTTAGATCGAAATTATAAATGTACTGTTTTCATATTATGGATAGCCATCCTACTGATCACCAGTCCCAACAGGACAAACCCATTGGTGAGGGCCCCAAAGAGCCCCCCTTTATCATAACTTTTCTTCGTGGCAGGTTTCAATTCTTTCTCCAGTATGTAATATGGAAGACCATGAAAGAAGATACACTTGTCAAAATTATCAAAAACGCATGTAATAATATAAACAGATACATTAACATAGAGGTTCTATAAATGTTTACCAAAGAGATTTTCGCCTTATTATTTTTAATCGATTTTTCCACTTGGTTTTACTGCAAAATGTTTGGGGGGCCCTATCCCTTACTACACCAACCCCCTGAACCCATATATAGACATTACTCCCACTTACCATATGCATTTTGCAGCAAAACAAAGTGGAGAAAGAAAATTGGCAAAATTAATTCCGCAAACCTGTAGGTCAGCAAAAGTAGGCTAGACCAACACAGATAATGCACATTTGGTCATAAACAAAAAACACTGTTATTTTGTTTCTGGTGTTTCCTTACAATGGTATTCTGTGTGATATTTGTGTCTGGTGTTTCCTTACAATGGTATTCTGTGTGATAATTTGTTTCCATCCAGATCTATGGAACTAGTAAACCGCGTTTGGAGTGAATCCACTCCACTCTATGACCTCTCTGATACTAGGAAGCTTGTCCTCCAGCATGCTTGCTTTGAATGTATGAAAAGGTCCAAACACTATTCATTTGCCTATTTAAATCATAGGTATGAGGGTACATAATCTTTGATTTGCATATGATTTTGGGAATTCTCTGGACGTGATTAGGAGTGGGGGTGGATTTCTTGAAGAGGTCTTTATGTAACTTTTGGTCACTTCTGAGGGAAGTGGGTTGAGGTGTGGCTAGACCAAGGTGGGGACACTTGTACACTTAACTTGTTTTCTTTATGCAAAATGTTGCCAGTGCAACCATGAACTTAACACAGTCCGGTCCACTATCAGTTTCTTCCGACTCACCGGCTGTGCTGAACTTGTTGGCTTTTCTTCCGCTGGAGTCTAGGCTGGTACCATGGCGGCAAGGTGTTTTTCCCCGCCCTGGCTATCAGTGCGGGAGGGCCCAGAGTACCATTAACATCTGTCACACTAATTGCCAGCTGCTATTCCCAGTCATACGGTTCTTTTATCGAAGGCTTCGCGGGTCTGGATTGAAAAGGGCAAGGGTAACTCCCTCCTTGTCTTCCTTTCGGTTCCCACCACCTTTCTTCTTCATTTGGCCTGCCGTCCCGGAACAACTGCTTCCTCGTGCGTTCGACCTTGCTCAAAGTGTGCCTTTGTGCTCTGCATTTTAAACCCTGTGGGGGAGGGAAAGGGCTGTCAGGTGTGTGTAGTGATCGGCAATTACCTGACTCTGCCTGACCCTGGTGTTGGGACATGTCAGGTAAATGGCTGTGGTGTTAGTCTGTTGTCTTTCACGGTGTGAGAAACTGTTCATGTAGTAAAAGGGGGGTAGAGTTTCTAAATACCCTACGGGGTAGGATGGGGAAAAAGGTGTTATAAGGAAGTGGATACCGCACCTCAACCTTTGGTGTCCCACTTCCACTTCCCAAAGACCCCCATCCAACATCCTTCCGCACTGGTCCACCCCTAGGAACTGGATCCAATAGTGATGGCCGTGTTCTGGCCACCTGGATGGCAGATCCCTGGGGACTAGCTGGTGACACACCTTCAGGTTCTCACACAGTGCAGTCTTCAAGTGGGTGGACCATCTACATAAGAAGGAGGCTATTTTCTGGGCAGAATATAGAACTGTCACAAGAGAGCACTCTAGCTGTTCTGCCTGTCAGTCCAACAGAATGGCTTCTCTCTTCTCACAGTCCTACTCAAGGTGCAGTGGGGCTGTACATGTCGGAATTCTTGTGCAAGTGTACAAGTTAGAAAAGGGGACAAACTGTTACATAGTCATATCCCAGCTATACATTGCCCTTACAATCACAACATACATTTGTCTCTTTTCCAGGTGTTTGCTGTTGTGCTCCCTCAGCATAGGGCAAAATAGCACCCTAAGGAACGAACTTTCAAATGGTTATTATTCCTTTTTTCTAACATTTTCCTTGAAAGGTCCCCTCGAAATGTGTTTATACATTTTTTAATTCTTCATAATTCTATTCACTACGCTCGAAATGTGCAGTGTTGAGGTCTATGGACCGATTTGTCTCAAAATAAAATCAGATCTAATATGCTGTGGAAATGCCCATAGAATGACAATTGTACAATTCAAAGCAAACACAGAAAAAGAAAGTAGTTTGCTAAAAGTTCCACATCAACCATGTACACAGCATGTTGCAAATTAATTGTGGGTGGCAATGTGGTTCTGTCACACGAAGTGTTTGAGGGAGGCAGTTGCATTGTGTACCATCCGACCCCCGCTCTGTGTGACACAGCCATGAGCATTGCACCAACCATAATGTCCACCAGTAAGTTACAATCCCTATGGGCATCAAAAGGAACCCCTCATCTTCCTTTTTCACCTAACAAATGGCTTCAGTGTAGTTGTCCTAGGAGTCATTTACTCTTCATACTTTAATCAGGGAGATAATTTGACTTTCAAAAACATAGAATGACTTTTAAATTTTTAGGCGTGGACTTTTATGACTTGCCCTCCCAAATAAATGACTGATGCACTGGATATGTATTTAAATGTGGTTCCCTGAGATGTTTTTTGCAAGTTGATCCATGAGAATCCTTATCTTCTGGATTCCCTGTTCTATTGTGGTAAATTTACCCAGTTGATTATGATGGGAATACTGGACATGACATTATTTTCACACTTCTCTATTTCCCCCAAAATGTAGCTGCCAACACAACTTTGAGGCTCCGCTTCTCCTGGGCTTGCAGGCACTTGGTCTCAAACAAGTAGAAGAGTCTAATTTAGCCTTGGGACAGCGTAAGGGTTTGCTCTAACCACTCCCCCAAACAATCTCCAGTCAGCAGAGACCTGGGCTTGCCAGTGAGACATGCCACCACCGAAGATATGTCACCACAGCTTAGCATTATGAAGGGAATTCTTAAACCTTACTGATGGGAAAGCCCCCAAGTGACCAATGGGATTCTCCCTGAACTGGCCCACCCCTGGACATTTCCTAAAATACCCCTTAAGAACGTATTTACTGCTCCCCAAATCTTATGCTCTGTTTCCTACCTGAAAAAAGCTAGCTATTGACGCCTTCTGGAGAGCAAGAGTCATAGATGTCCTCTTGGAAGCAACAAAGTAATTAACACCTGTCAACCAGGAAGGACGACATACACTCTCATTTCTGTTCCCCAGCAATCTGTGTTGTGGTTCTGAAAGAGATAGCACATAGCCACAGATGTTCATCCAGGCCACCAAAAGATATTTGCACAAAAGGGCCTCACTCATGGAATGTCATGCCACATTGTTCCTGTGCCGAAGGAAAGCCTCATAGACATAAGCAAAGATCTGCAGGTGTGTTCAACTGAAATTGTTTCCCAAAAGTGTATTATATTGTCTTGCTTGTAATTTTGAATCTAGAAAAGGTACAATTAAACTTGAATGAAAATTATATTCTTGTTTAATAAACACATTGATTTTCTGCCACCAAGTAGGTCCTTACCAAGATTTAGGTTTGAACATATTTACAAAGCACACCTTTGGGTTCCCACACGTTTTACATGTGTTTGCTGTGCCTCCAGCGAATGTCACTTTTCGTATGTACATTTTCAAAATAGAAATGGATGTGCGCAATACTGGCATGGTCATTTTCCACGGGGAGCCAGAATTAATGTTACCAGTTAAATATATGTGATCATTGGGGCAACATACACATGCAGGAAGAAAGATGGAAACACCAAACGTTAAATTGACAACTTACTATCATACACTCTAATCTCAATATCCTCTCTCTCTCACACCTGATCTTGTTCAAATTGTCCCAGAATTGCTTTATCTCACAAAACCACTTGATATGATTGTTAATTTTATTCGGAAATGTACACAAATTCACTTTCTTACTCTGCTTGACTCATGCCATAACAAGCTTGCACGCCATGAATATCCGCTTTTCAATCCGCCACTGGACTTACTCCTGTTCCAAAGCTGTCCCTCAGGATCTTTCATTATTATTATGACCTTCGTGCGTGTCAAGATATGTGCCTTGCTTCCTGAACATGTATATGGGCTCATTAACAGTTCAACCTTTCCTTCTTACAGGTGTCTTCAGACCAATGGGACACGGGGCTGCCCCAACTGCCGGCGCTCCTCAGTAAAGCCGGGATTCGTGTGAGTTGGGTGCTCCCCTTACAGCGCCTCTCTGGGAACACAGCCAGTTTCTAATGTGGACTGAATTTTTTAGGGGACACAGCCGGTGGTCCCTGTCTCCGAACAAACGGATAGCGTGAATCCTTGGCTTTGGACCTGGGCCTGCATGCCATCCAGATGTCGCTGGTCTTACCGAGAATGTGTGCCCATCCAGGGTCTTATTCTCCTGCTGGTGTCAGATTTTCAGTGACAATATGGCTGCCCTGTAGCCATGCAGTGGTTGGGTACCACAGCACGCAGAGCTGGTACACACCATATCTCACAGTCATCTTTCTTCTCTTTTGAGATTGTGTTCTTTCAGTCCCAGTGGAGTGCTTCAGTGTCAGGGCGTGGTAAGAGAATGTAAAAATGGAACTGATGCAGACTGTGAGGGAATGTGCAGCTATGCAGTTCAGCTGCCATGTTGCTATGGGGACAGCACATTCCCATGGTGAACTTCCTGGACACAGCACAGGCACAATGAGTGTGATCCCCCTGTAAAGGCGGACATATAATACAGCCTGACAATACTCCTCATGTACAGATTTATAACTATTGCATAAACTATTCTGAAATCCCTCCAGCGTTTCTTGTCTTGGTCACCAGGGACCCTCACTGCAGCTCCCACCTGCTACACCTACCTAGCATGTTGGCTGGATAGTGGTTTCTGAGAGTTATTGGGTTGTAGGTGGGGCTGCGAGTTGTCGATTGGTAAGTAGGGCTGACCTTTGCTGGGTGGTAGGTTTGACTAAGGGTTGTCAGGTGATAAGTGGGACTGAGAGCTTGGGGGCAAGAAGTGAAATTGAGGGTTGGAATACAAAGTTTGTCTGATGGTTGTTGGGGTGATAAGTGGTGCAAGTTGTCGAGTGGTGAGTGGGGATGATGGTTGTTGGGTATGATATGATATGGCATTTATAACGCGCCTTTACACAGGTGCGGGAGGATGTGCTGAGCGTTGTTGGGTGGTAGGTTATATCGAGAGTGGTTATGGAAGCAAATTGTTCTAAGGTTGTCGAGGTGACATGTTGAGCAGAAGATTGACTCTTTGGTAAACGGGACTCAGGTTTATTGACTGGCATGTTGGACTAAATATTGTAGGGGTGGTCGGGGTCTGATTCACACAAGCATCTCTTCATGAAGTGGAGGCCGGCAGCAGCAGGCCCGGGGCTGGACTTGGATATTAGTGGTAAGGGTAGGACCGAATGCAGTTGTTATCATTGGCCCCACCAGTTGTGTGGTCAGCAAAGAGGGCCCCCACAATCTGGCACAGAGCCAGAAAATGGAGGGTGCTTTTGAATTTATGACGGAAGTGTTTGTCACATCTCAAACAGCCGCCTACCAATCTTATGCCCATGGTCCCCCCACTGTGCTTCAAAGACTTTACCACTACCCCACACAAGCGGCACTTCAAAGTGTCCAACTAACATTTCTATCACTGTTATATGATTGCTCCTTTCACTGTCCTGCATCGGCTCCAGCCCCACATTATTAAAACATAGGATATTACCACCATTAGTGCTCTACACAGTCCTTAGCCACTGTTCTACGCAGGGTCCTACCACTGCACTACTCAGGCTCATACAACTGTCTCACACTGGGCAAATGAGTGCCATTGACAAGGTAAAATCTCAAAATATTTAACTATTTTTTTCAAATTCAAGTTTATTTGGATAATATGTCACCCATGGAGCTTACACAAAAATGTGCAATACAGTAAAAATGTATATAACATTTAGCAAATTACATATAAGACATACACTTACCTAAAACCCATAACATTATTATCCAATAAAACATTTGAAATCCATGATTCTAACTTATAGTGCATAAAACAATACACTTTTATACAAAAGAACGGATTTGTAAAGCCATCCAGCTAGACAAAAACCTTCCTTTTTCCCAACGCCTAATATTCATAGCACTTACTAAAAAACTGTGCACGGTCCGTGTGACTTCTCTACTGTTGGCCATCAATTGAACCAATAATGTGGTCTTAGATCCGTTGCATGTTGTTTATATAATATATATAAGTAAAGCCAACACATCAATAATGTACCTTTTCCAACTCAGGGCATCACCAACTGACAACCCAAAAAATCTACACCCAATAGAATCCAGATTCCTAAACATCATAGCTTGTCATAATCACCTACATCACCTTCCTGACACTCCATCAGTCAACAACATGTATCATCTAATTTCTAACCAACTAGCCATCAAAACACTATACACTTCCTTTAATACACTAACCCATAAATACATGACAACAAATAAATTAAAACTAGCTAGATGCATTTTCTGGCTTGATATGTACAATATATTCAGTCTGATTGTGTCTTATTCCAGAATCTTCCAGTGCACTTCCTATTTCTTTGATCTCTCATTGAATGATACAAGATATTTCCCAACTTCCTTGTGTCGCTGTATCACCATTCCCTCGATGTTCATTCTGAAGTCACTTCACTATCCTACATACACTCCACTTGGGACCCTCCTCCCAAACCACCACAGACCCATTAATTGCTGATACTCCCTGAGAATGTATGATAACCCTTCCACACATGTTCATTCTGATCATATGGCCAACCTTGATTTTCCTTTATTTGACTTCATGTCTCCTTTCAAACCTACTTTTATTCTTCCACAACCACACTACTCCACATGATCTGGGCTGACAACTCAAAACGCAATACATGGCAACTCACCTGTGGCTGAATGTGGTGTGGTACAGTAAGTCCACATGTCTCCCCAGAAAAGCTCCCACATCTCAGTCCTGCACACTTTACTAGTTGAATACTGACTATATCAGTCATCTTATCTTCTTCAAGGCCATGTCGTTGTTGGCAATATATGGTCTTGGTGAAGTTCCTGGAACACTTTTCTCTAGAAAGTATGGCGCCCCCACCCCCCGACACCAGTTGCTCCTTGTTTTTCATCACAATCATCTCCATTAGCACACCTTTATACATCATTTAGAAAATCAATGACCATTCCTGTGGCCACCAATATACACTACATGAAACTGACCATTATACTCAATCAATACTAGCATCATGACATGGCTCCCTTTTCCCATTCCTTTTCCCATCCATTAAATATATCCGCAGTATCTAAAGCAACATACTCATATGACCCATCCGTTTCTCCATACTCACGGGGTATGAGTAACATACTAAGCAGCAGTTTGAAATTCCAATGTGCCTGGGCACATGCACAACAATGCCCCCTCACACGAAAAACCCTGGCACATGCTGCTGGACCCACCACACGCGTTTTTACCTTCTATAAGTTGCAGGAAGAGGTTATTTTTGGACCTTCTTTGCATCTATGGGCTGTGGCTATGGGTTTAGGGGTGTCCCTTTGGGCAACAAAGTGTTTTCCAAAACCAACCCCCACATCTTTTGCTTAGATTACTTGGGTACTCATCATGAATCTTCACTGGTGGGAAGATGCGTTTTACTGTTCTCCACCCACGGACCTGAAGTCCTTTGGTGGGTATATCTTTTGTATTATTTTCAGAGGCACCTCAGCCAGGTAATGTATTTCCAGCAAGTCTTCAAACCGTGAGTGGATCGTTGAGTTCCTCACTATTCCATGAGGCAGGCATTACCAGAGCCCACTCTCAGGGGTGGCTTGTAGAACTAACATCAGCGATCATACAGAGGGTCCGCTGGGGCATCATACACGCAGAGCTGCTGAGGTGCAACCTCTGACAAATACTGACCCTTGGGTAAAGGTGCCAGATATCCCATCTGGGTGTAATTGGGACACACCTGGGCAATCATCAGAGGGCTCTTTGTGGTCTCTAACTAAGCACTCTGGTCTGCACTGGAGCAGACGAGCCTGGGCCGCTATAGCCACATATATGACACATAAGGTACCACACTACTACTCTCACAAATGTGATTTGGTTAGGGGACCAGCCAGCGCAATACACTACTGCCTCAGTTCCCTTATGGATTCAAAGACTGGCAGAGGGAAGAGACAAGCAACTGCATTTCTGACCCAAGATTGTGGACGAGAACACACATGCCTTTGTTTGTTTGTTTGTTTGTTTGTTTGTTTGTTTGTTTGTTTATTACTTAATACAGCGCACCTCACCCTACGATATCTGGGCGCATTACAAGAAACGTAGGTGATTGAAATTACATACAAATATGCATAGCAGATGAAAAACAATACAGTATAATAATCTACAACGTGTAAAACATTTACAAGTATATTACAATGTCATGGCATGTAGGGAAACATGTCCAGCCGGGTAGAAACAAGTGCACTGCAAGGACGCAGCGAGTAAGGCATCAAGGTGATAGAAGACACAATACAGTTAGATGTCATTCATAACTAGCCACCTTGTTATGTTTATCCTGAAGCTTTGGAAGGTTTGGTCAATTCGCAAGTGAATGGGAAGGGCATTCCAGAATTAGGCAGCCTGAACAGGAAAGCTATTGCCGCCAGCCCTTTTCCAGTTGAATCTGGGAACTGTGATACAAAAGGAGTTAGCAGACCTAGTAGGCCGTGATGATGTTTTTTTGGTTATTTTTTCTCTTAAATACTGTGGTGCAGCATTGTTAAGGCATTTATGAGTAATGGATACTATTTTGAGTTGAATCCTATCCTGAATAGAAAGCCATTTGTGCTTTCTTCTAGTCTCTGAGATATGTTCTCTCCTTGGGATGCTCAATGCTGCCCTGAGAGCATTATTTTGTAGTATTTGGAGTTTATTTATGATTTGTTTGCTGGCTCCTGCATGAAGGGCATTACAATAATCGAATTTGGACAATATTAAGGCTCTCGATAGTGTGATGCAGCTCTTTTAGATAGGTACGGGTTACAAGCATGAATAAGCTTGCATGTGTACGCAGTTGCCGAGGCAGTTGCATTGATTTGTTTGCACAAGTTAAGGTAGAATCCAGGTAGAATCCTAGCATTTTAGTCTCTTTAGCGATGTTTATGACAATGCCGATGGTAAATGATGAGTATTGGGCATCGAGTTTATTGAGGTTAGTAGGGTCTCCTAGAATCAGAATCTCTGTCTTATCATCATTCAGACAGAAGCTGTGGACTGCCATCCATGCCTGAATGATAAGATACATTTTGTTGACTAGGGCAAGGTCAGAGTCATAGTTGCCTGAAAGAGGTATGAGAATCTGAGTGTCATCTGCATAATTCATGTAGACGACACCCAGATGATCAAGGACGTCGAACAGAGTTTTTGTGAATATATTATACATGGTCAGTGAGACGCAAGAGCCTTGCGGAACTCCACATGTGATGGGGACGGGTCGGCAGCAGCCGATGGAGAGAAGACTCTCATTGATCTGTTGCTGGGAAAGGATTGGATCCAGCCTGAGGCTTCTTGAGAGGAGTTAGCCGCAGATGATAGGTGTTCACAAAGAATCTTGTGGTCCACCAGATCGAAAGCCGCTGAGATGTCTAATAGTAGAAGTAAGGCACATTGCCTTTTGTCTTTCAGTTGGTAAATTTGCATTTTCATATCTATCAAGGCGGTTTCAGTGCCATGAAGTGGTCATAAACCAGATTGTCTTAGCCCTAAAAGATTATTAGTCTCTAGATATTGCTGGATCTGGAGGTATGCAGCTTTATCTATTATTTTAAGTAAGAATGGCACTGTCGTGATTGGCCTATAATTGGTTGGGATGGCCGGGTCCAGATTCGATTTCCTTAGCAACGGAAAAACCCATGCATCCTTAAGATTTGTAGGAACATTACAAGTGCGGAATGAGGCATTTATTAATTTGGTAATAAATGGGGCAAGATCTTTGGCGGCATCTTTGATTATTTGGGCCGGGCAAAAAGCACCTTGGCATCTTGAAGATTTAAGCAATGTTATAATCTTTTCGACCTCAGAGATGGTAACATGAGCAAATTTGAATTCTTGACGTGGATTAAGGGTGGGTTTTTGGCCCCTTAGCTGGGGTAGGGCCCCTCTTAACTTGGATACGTGAGTGCTTATCACACCTATGGCAGGCCTCGAAGAGAGCTCTGCACAGAGATCTGCACACATTGTATATCAGCTGAGGGATTTCTGTAAGGATTCTGAAGGCAAGAAGCAGCTTTGTTTTTGTTTTTCCATCAAGGCTGGGTATGCATTTCTCAGTACACTGGTCAACGTCCCACCCCCTTGGGGGATGGACTTTTCTCACACCCCCGTACATCCTCCTCTGTAGACTTCTGGTGATATTTACTACCCCTCCACAGAGCACCAAGGCCAATGTCAGCATATGTAGGGTCATCACATTAGAACACAGTCTATTCCAAAACTCAAAACATTCTATGGCAGCTCCTGCATTGAGGCTCTGTTTCAAGAATATAATAATGGAGGTCATACTGTTGGTTCAGCATTTTCCTTTTCAACCTTTGCCACCTCCTCCTCTCCTACTTCACCCACACCAACGTTCCCTTCTACCCTACCACCTCCACCAAAGGGCCAGCAGGTGCACATTGATGTTACTACTTTGTTTGAGGCTCCAGTTACCAATTCAGAGCCCATCAACATCCAAGAACTCATTAGTAAACTGCAGTTTGCAGTGGGAGAAGATGGAGGACTTGACTTTAATAAAGGCATTTAATGAGAGACTATTAGGGGTGAATCAGAACCTCGATTTGCTGAAATAGGGGTCTTGCCAACAGTCCTGGTGAGGAATCAAGACAAACCAGTTATACCCCTACAACCGGACATCATCAGGGAGTCTAATAAAGTATGGGACACCCCACAATCGGTCATATCCACAACAAGTTTGTTGGACTTGAGGTTGCGCCATCTCCCACCTCCTCCGAAGAAAAGATGCACATAGCCTCTAATTCACCATCTCAAGCAGCAGTTGTGTTGTCTCTGCATCTTTGCCCCAGGATACTAGTATCTTCCCTTTGTCCCAGACTTTTTCATTGGCTCCATCACGCAAGAAGGAAAAGGCGATGGATGCTGTGGGAAAGAGATAGCTCCGGTGCAACACGTTTTTCTTGGAAGCAAGACAACCCAGCGCAACACAGCTTCGAATCCCGATCGAGCGCTTATGAAATCACTCACTGGTAAAGCGCGTTATAAAACAACAAATATAAATAATTATCTTAGCAATGTATTATACCTTGCCGGGAAAGTGCTGATGCCATTCTAGTTGCCTGCTGTGATTGCTTTTCTTCCAAAAAGGCAGAAACGGTTCTTATGGGACGTGCAGCCACTAAACAGCTGTCTTTCAATATGCTTGGCCCAGCAATGGGATATGTTGACAGTGCCACAACCTTTATTTTACTTATTTATTTACTGTGATATAGTCCATCTAGGGAACTTTTCGCAGTGCCACAAGAACATATACCTTTGCCTGGGTGTATGCTGACATACATGGCTAAAAATTCCCGGAAGCGCTTTGAAGGTCTTCTGCTCTTTCACTCATCGACTGATGAGGAATTATCATAGGAAAATGCTAACATCCTAATGGTCAAATATCTTATCACCATCATCAAAGAGCGTCAGAAGACTTTAGCCTCTTCTGCCTAGAAGTGAGACAGATGTTGTTCCTCTCAGTAGTTTGGTTGTTTTAAAGCGAGAGCCCGAGAACATTGGGAACAACACGATAACTTATCGGCCTCCACCCAGAGAATATCAATGAACCACCAACATTTTTTTCACATTGCAAATTCCTTAGCTACCAAGTCACAAAATCGACAATCCTATGGCCCAGGAACATCACACTTCATTTGAGAGGCAGAATAGCGCTTTTCTGCCTGCCGGGAGAAACATTAGTCAGGATCCCTGGATCCTTACTGTGGTGGGCAGCACAGGATATAGGTTGTTTCTTCCTCACAGATATAGGTTTCCCTTTCTCCCCCCCCCCATGCCCAAAGCAATTTCCTCCAAATTACAATGAGAGATTTCAAAAGTGCTACAAATTAATGAAGGAGAGATAGTCCCTCCATCATAGACCTTGGAAGGATCTTTTCTGGCTTCTCCGGGATAACGAAGTAGGAGAACGTGGGTCTTGCAATCTACTTTTGACATTTTGAGATTGAAGATTTTAGTTTCCTTCCAGGTAAGAAATGTATGATAGTCCTACCTGTTCACATCCTCTAAGCCCTCCAGAAGAGGAATTGGCGATGTCATTTTGGCTAGAAATATGCCCGCATGCACATCCTGGTCTGGACTCCTCGTCCCAAGTACTTTTGATTCACTGTATTGACAACGGACTAAAAGTTCAATCCATGGCTTGACGATGTGCTCTTCTGAGCTCAAAATGGAATGAAGGCTTCCTCCACTCCTCTCCAATCGGAAAAATCACAAAGATGAGAGCAAGTGCAGAGCCAGTTTATGAGGGTTTAAATTAAAAAGAGTGTGACATATAGCAAGGACAAAACAAAGCAAACAGAAAAACGTATAAATAAAAAGCAGGTGACTTATAAATGTAACATTAACCTAAGGGGGGGTGCTTCAAACTCAAAAGGAGTACCCAATGTATATACAAAATTACATTATTAAGCATTACTGTAGCAGGTGGTGGGGTCAGGTCAGGAGGATAGGGGAGAGGGCAGTGGTAGCTTCCTGTTAAGCAAGTAAGTGAAGTTTCAACTGAGGTTTGACAAGATGCACTGTTGAGCTGGCTTTGATTGTGATGGACAGTGGGTTCCAGTGGAGCAAGGCGACTAGCGAGAAAGAGCGGAAGAGGAGGTACGTCATTGAGGTTGAGTGCAGAAGAGGAGCAGAGGGAACAAGATGGTAAATAGAGATACAATCAAACAGGTGCTGAGAAGCAAGACCATGTATAACATTGTAGACTATGAGAAGGAACTTGAAAAGGGAGAGGTTGTGCATGGAGAGCCAACCAGTATCTTGTTGTCAGGTAGAAGTGGGGAAGGGTATGGGTAGGTTGCAGAGAGTGCATATAATGAAGTTGAGGACTTTTGTCTAGCGAGAAGAAGAAATAAAATGGAAGGCAAAGGAGTAGGAACAAACAGCAGTCAAGTTTGCTGAGCATGAAGATGGAGATTAGAATTTTAGCATAGTGGTTAGTAGGAAATTGGTGAATTATTACGATTGTTGAGAAGGTTAATATGAGCAGCAGTGGTAGTGATGAATTGTTGCAGTCAGAGGTCGCTATCAAAGAGTACCCCAAGGCTGCAAACCTTGAGCGAGGGCGCAACAAGGTCAAGCAGGAAGAAAATAGGAGAGGAGAGAGTAAGGATGTCTTTGGAAGCCGGGAAAAAGAGGAGGTCTGTTTTTAAGAGTTCATCATGGGGCAGATTTGAGTCATCAAGAAACAAATTGCAGTAAGACAGTTAGTAATATGTTCTGAGATGACTGGGGAGAGGAAGGGAAGGGAGAAAAAGATTTGAGTGTTATCAGAAAAGAGGTAATAGTGAAAGCCAAATGATGAGATAAGTCTTCCCAGGGCAGAGGTAAAGAGGTTGAAAAGCAGAGACCTAAGGACTGATTTTGAGGTACGCCAACAGGACGAGTGGTGGGAACAGAGGTTTGCAAGTTCCATTAATTTTTAAATGATCGACCGTCCAGGTAGGAGGTGATCCAGGTGAAAGTAGATTTCTGAAACCCATGGTCCTGGAGAGTGAGCAGTCAACAATGTTCAAGGCAGTATAGAGGTCCAAAGGGATGAGTACAGAAGGGAGTTTGGAGTGATGAACATCAGAGATGAGTGTTGTCTCGAAGGGGAGGCTACAGGAGCCAGATTGAAGTGCATCTCGAAGGCCATTATACTCAAGGTACTTAGTGATCCATTTGTAGTGTCTTCTCTCGGGATTGAGGATATGGGGCTTAGCCCCATGCTTCTATGAATACTACTTTGAGCTGAACAACTCTGGATGCAACCTCTGGAAACGTAATACCTTGATCTTGAGTAAAACAGCCAGGAGAAATGGAAGGGACACAACCCTTCGGAGCAGAGCAACAGTCCTTTTTGTCAAATGAACTCAATCTCTATGATGGATACCCTTAACCAATCAGGTTACAAATAGTGAGGTTTGAGGAGGGTTCTCCATAGCTGCCTTTCAGCTTTTCACAATGAACTTACTTTAAAGCCAAACAGTTATGTATGGGCTTCATCACTTCAGATACGGCTCAACGGACCAGACAGAACCCCCCGCTTGAAACATGGCATAGTCTACTTCCTACAGATATACTTCGCCTGGAAAACACATGTGGACTTCCTCCTACTTGGAATACTCTGAGCTAGATATGGGAAGGTAGTCTATGGTGCCTGGGAACCAGTTGACAGGCATAATCACCTGAGCGATGAACAAAAGTGCCGGAAATAACCAAGCATTAGCAGAGGTAAAAAAGTCTTAAGCACTTATTCTGCATCAGTAGGACATATTTGTATTCCCCACTCTCACTTCTGAGGTACTGAAGAACAGGACAGGCTGCTTGGCTCCATTCAAACAGCAATGGCCAGCCCAGCCTAGTCCCATGGCCTTCTGCAGCAATAAAGTTGACAGAATAAGACATTCATATGCGCACCATTGTGGAGCAATGACTCACAGTCAATGCTTAAACTGCCTACACAGTGAATGGTGAGTTTTGCCTACAACACACCCGGTCTGTGTTGCTCATGCTGTTACAAAGCGCATGTGCAGGAAGCCTGACCTGTTCAAAAGGTCCTGAAGCCACTGGTGCTAGGAATGGGGCTGCCGTGCTTGTAGGAAAAGTAGGGGCTGCCGTGACATTGGCGCGCATGGCACCCAAGCTTCAATGCAAAGTCTGCATCCTTGGAGTGGGCCCGGAATGCTGGTTTACGAGGATGGAAATCAGGTTTTATGTCCCCAATCCAGTGCCCTGCAGTGAGCTGGCACCTAAAAGTAAAATACTGCACTGGAGTACTGCAGAAAAGGGACGTTCACCTGCCATTCACTACCTCTGAGCAGAGTGTGGAGAAGAGTGCCAGAACAATGCTCAGCAATAAGAGAGAAGAATGCCAGAGTACAGGGTATAGCGATAAAAGGCAACATTAATCAAATCATACAAAGCAGACCGGTCAACCGAAATGCAGAACCGACCCCGCCAAAAGAGGAACCACCCCATAAACTCCAAAACTTCCCACAAATATCAGTAAAGACATTCGTCAAGCAGGTAAGACAGAGCAACAAAGCAGGCTCCCCCATAGACCCCCACCCCCAGACATTTACAAATCCACAGGGCATGCCATTGGAATACTACAGAAACCTTTTTACAATGTCACTAGCAACAGGGAAAGTACCGCAAGCATTCAAATCGGCACACATCAGACCACTCCTAAAGGAAATGAGAGGCGATGTTTCGAACTACAGACCTATTTCAAACTATCCCTACCCAGCAAAACTGCTAGAAACCTAAGTGTACAAACTAACACAAGAACACGTAGAACAACACCAGTTACTGGACATGGCACAAGTCGGCCTTAGACCCACAAGAGGAACAGAAACGGCACTCCTATCTATCTGGGATGACCTAGAAACAAACAATGACTCTGCTGCCCTGATATTATATGACCTCTCTGCAGCGTTTTACACAGTCAGCCATGACATTCTCATCAAGAGAATAGAAGAATTAGGAATAACAGACCTAGCCCAACTCTGCATTAAATCATTCTTAGCAAATAGAATGGAAACTGTCTGGATAAAACCCTTCAAATTTGCTCCACAGGACACCGACTGTGGAGTTGTTACACTTCATTCTGTGTACCCTTCCTTTCACGCTGTGCGATCTGCTCTGGGTTCCTCCAGTATGTCGGAACTCGGAACAGGCTGTAACGCTCTAGTGTTTCTGCCGGATCCTAATGGATTGATGGCCACGCCCCCTGGCTTTCACACGTCATATCCGGATACTTCCCCGAGTGCAACTTGCATTGCTTCTCTACTCCAGAGTGGCATCACGCTCCGTAAATTCACTCTTAATCCAAGCTTACTTGCTCTCTGTACCTTTTGTGCTATTGTGGGTTAGTTATTTCCTCACGGTCGTTATTATTTCCATTTCCTAACTTCCCCCTTTCATCTTAGACGGATCGCCAGTTTCAGGACACACAGCTGTTTGTTTACGAATCTTCATGGAGTCCTCTGGCTTTACTAGCGTCTTTGGGAGCCTTTTTAGGTACGTTACAGGCGTACCTGTTCTCTCTGGGTCCCTCTTGTTATTCGTTTCCTATCCTCTGCACTACTAAGTGTGTCATTTAAAATATAGGACTCCGGATCTTATCAATTGGGCAGAAAGAAGTAGGAATCTTTACCCGGAAGTACAGGAGAGAATCTTCCCTTCAGTCTTTCTACTCGGGCGGTAAGAGTAGCTCTAAATCCATTCCCACTTAATCTCTCTTGATTCCTAGATATCCTTGTGAATCCTTATAAATCCATAGATCCACTTGTTTAGTGTTTTGTCTCTGATTTCCATAGCGCTGTGAGGTTAGGTGTCAGCCTCTACCCGCTTCAATCATCAAGTCCAGGATTGGTCAGTAAATAGCTGGGGTAAGCCCTCTTCTATGTGAACCTCTGTTCAACCTTCTCTTTCCACTTTCTGGCTAATTCTACATCTCATTCTTTATATTCCTATTTCAGTCTCCAGCTCAATTGACACCCTTACAGAAAAACCAGTTGATGAGTTACATCTTTCAAGCTGTCATCAGGATTCCACGAACCTTAGCAGCCCAACACAGGGTTTTTTCCCCTTCGGGGGTTTCCCCTGGGGGCTCTTTTGTGTCCCGGCTCTTGGAGCAGGGTTGGGAAAGGGTTCCTATGAGGAACCTCATTTATCGTCAAACAAACTAATTTCACCCGGGAAAGATCAAGCCTAGAGGTGGGTGTTTATCTTGTATGTTGATGCTTATGTTTAATGAATAATACGTGATTGTTGATTGGACATTACAGGAGTACCACAAGGATCATCCCTATCCCCACTGTTCTTCAATATCTACCAGGCTCTGCTAATCAAGATCATCGAAAAACACAACCTTACGTGCTACAACTACACAGACGACACAAATCATCTATAAAATTGAAGATACACAAGAAGAGAACACAACACTGTGTGAATGTCTCAAAAAAACTCTACGACTGGATGAACACAAAGAGCCTAAAACTCAACCCAGGAAAGACAGAAATCATGGTCATATCCAAAAACCTGGAAATTAACATTTATATCCCATGGCCCACAGAACTAGGAACAGCGCCCACACCATCAAAAATAGTCAAAAATTTTGCAATCCTAATGGTCAACATGCTAACACTAGAAGCACAAGTAAATGCAATAGTCAAGAAATGCTTCTTCCTCCTACACTCGATAAAAAGAATCCCACAGTTCCTGTTCTTCTCCCATAAAACACTGACAATCATCGCCCTCATCATGTCAAGAATCGACAACGTCAACAGCCTCTAACTTGGAATGCCGGAAGACCTGCTGAAAGACTGCAACGTATGCAAAACGCAGCGGACAGACTTCTCCTTAAACTATCACGAAGAAACCACATCACCCCAGCACTACAAATGTTACACTGACTTCCAATCAAACAACGAATCACATTAAACAATGTGCATAACGCACAGAACAATCGGCTGCCAAGGAGCAGAATTCCTACAAAAGAAATTAACTATTTACCAACTGACAAGAACACTGAGATCAAGCAATGGCATCCACCGGGAACTAAAACCATACACAAGGAAAACACTTGGTGAATCCTCTTTCTCTCATCTGGCAGCAAAAATGTGGAACACTCTACCAAAAGAAATACGAAATACAAAGGACCAATTAAAATTCAGGACACTACTCAAATCCTGGCTTTTCACCCCAGAACCAAACGAAATCATCTAAAAAGACAAAATAAATAAATAAATTGACCACTTGCAAGCCAAAACCTTTTGCTAGGCAAAGCCCAAGGCCCAAGAGACAGGGGCCCTCATTACGACCCTGGCGGAAATCGAAAAACGATGGCGGAAATGCAATACCGCCATCGAATAGCGCTCGGTGTGACTATGACCCGTCACCGTAAAGTACGATGCCATTAGCGACACCGTAGTGAACGCCAACGCTAACTGCACCAAGTACGCGCGCCATGCCAAACCGTAATTAGCACCATGGCGCAAGGGTACGCGAATTCCGACCCTAGCGGACATGTACTTAACGCCATCAAGCACGGCGGAAAGTACCATACCGCCATGGTGAGAAGTACGGCATCGCGAATCAACCGTAAACGGCCCCACTGAGTGCCTGTACACCGCTCCCTGGCCACATAGTACAACTCCCCGTAGGTGCAACGAAGTCACAATGCAACCAGTGAAATGTACAAGTCACCCATGCATGCCAACGAACAAAAGAATCACAAGAGGGGCCAATGGGAGCTGCAGGGCACAGATGGCACGAATACAGAAGCTATACCAATGGACATGACCCCAGTCTCCCACCAAGAAACGCACGCAAACACAGGCACCTGTGACCAGCAATATTCCGATAATCACATCATTCCACCAATCCACCTGGCTGACCGGCATCTGTTACACAAAACCTAATCCCCCGCCCCTGAGCATGACATCATCCAAACAGTCATATTGGCAGCCCTCACCCCTGACCTCACTGGGCTTCGTAGGCAAACGCGCCCAGCACAGTACCACGCAACTATACTCCGAAGCTGGAACCCAATGCAGATCTCCTCACAATACATCGCTCCCCAAATAGGAATATGCCACATCACTTGCAAAGAAGAACGCTACACGGCCCATATCAGAATAGAAATTTAATGCACAACAAATTCACCAAGCCCATACAGCCATTAGGCCATGAACTCCAAAACACATTTCACCATTGTGGGCTGCATCCGCAATAAATGACCAGCTACTTCTTGTGTGACGCCCTGTTCCTTCATGGTACACAGGGGCTACATTCTCGTACGAAAAGGCAACATGGAAGCGCCTAGAACCGCAGGGCCGTCCCAATAGGGAGGCACTAGTCCAGCTGAAAGGCCGAAATGTTGCTCCGAGCCACTAGTACTGCGTAAGGGCATGTGGCCCATTGGCGATCGTCCCATAAGATCGTAATGCTGCTCCACTGATTAACACGAAGCAGCAGGTGTCGGGAGTAAAACCCATCTGCAGGAGTGGCATACAGATGGCAGTGGCAAAAGGGGAGGAGATACCTGTCAACCAAAAGAAAAGAAAAAGAAAAGAATGGCCATCAGAACTACATTCGAACAACTCACTTCAATGATCACACTAGATCCACAGCCATATGCATGCTAGCCCACTCCAAAGGATCATCACCACCCCAAAACCACTTGCGACTCATAACTATCCATATCGAGGTGAAAACACCATCACAAACGAGTGTACCTGTGCATGCGTCTGTGAAAACAGAATCCATCAGATGGGATTGGTAACGTGCATGGACACAAGTGTCTGAAGGCGCGTCGAGAAAGGGAGGGCTCAACAAGGCCAGATAGACGATGGTCCCACTATGGCAGCCCTGCATCACATAGCGCAGGGGAGGCGGACAGATTCCAAGAAGCCCTGTACATGGCAAACACCGTATCAAATCATCTGCCCATGCATCCATTCATCATTCCCTCATCCCGTAATGATAACGCCTGTTTCCATACTCACATAACATGTGAGAATTCCATTGAGTCTGTGCGTTATGCAGCCTGCAAAATACACTGTGCCCCAGCCCGTAATTCCAGTGTTGTGAAGTAACATGTATTTGGGAACGTCCGGCCTCATCATCCACTTCGCTATTGCGCATCCCAAACTATTCATATCAATCATTGCATCCTCGCCATGGCCCCTGTCCCAAGGACACTGAACAATAGAACGTTATATTTGCAGTCAGACCGGTGGGCATCTCCTCGCCGCTAGCTGAAGACCGAAAGCGCCGCCCTTCGAATTCCTCATTTGCAACATCACGTCGAAAAGGCATCTGTGGCCGCTTGAATTCACAAATTAATCCATCTAGTGCGGCTGTGTGTGAAAATGGCAACTGCCTTCACTCACAAATGGGAGGCCCCGCCCGTCGGTGAACCTCGGTACAGTGATGCATGAGGGTCCACCGTTACTCGAGTACTACGTTCCACTGACCCTTCACAAGTCTGTTCGCGACTGCAAAGAATGCATGTGAAACAATGGGACCATAGCCGAATGAACATATCAACCAATGTTACACGGCCATCGGGTACTAATACATGATTGCAATAGCAAGATGCCATTCCTCGAATTGCAGCGTTGTGTGCGGGACGTGCTCGCCCAAAGGGGAGAGCAGCTTGCACAGGTGGAATGAATCACCACAGGTGGAGGCCATACAGCCTGAAAACACATAAATTGCACGCCCAGTCTCCTCCCACAACCACTCCGAAATGCTACCGGCAGGACTCGCGATGTTGGCCCTGGGGGACCTGATAGCACTGCAAGTACTCCAACTCCAAGAAGAAGACGAACACCAACTACAACCGGCCGCACGGAGGAGACGCAGGAGGAGGAGGAGGGCAAGGCAGGGCCAGCAAGGGCTGCCAGCACAGCCACTACCACCACGCAGGCAGCCCGCAATCCCACGCCTCCGAGCACATCCGTTCAACCTCACTGATGAGCAGATCCACACCCTCTACCGTTTGGACCGGGACACCATAGCCGCCATTGTGGACATGACACAGGCTGACCTTGTCAGCATGATAGATAGCCCAACCGCCATCCCACCCCTACTGAAGGTGGTGTCTGTACTCCACTTCCTGGCCACAGGCACCTACCAGCACACAGTCGGACAGTTGCATGGCATTTCTCAGCCACTGTTCTCACGGACACTATTGCAAGTGCTCGATGCCCTCCTGCAGCACGCAGACGACTACATCTCTCTACCACGCTCGGAGCAGGAAATTACCAACACAAAAGTGGGATTCCATGCACTTGGCGGCATACCGGGTTGCATTGGTGCCATCGACTGCACCCATGTGGAATTGGTCGTCCCACATGCCATGGAGGCCCAGTACCGCAACCGAAAACAATTTCATTCACTGAATGTACAAATGGTGTGTGACTCCAACAGGATCATTACACATTGTTGTGCCCGATTCCCTGGATCAACCCATGATTCTATGGTCTTGAGGAACTCTACAATACCACGCTACATGGAGCGACACGCAGGGAACAGATCCTGGCTACTCGGTGAGTCTCATTTCATGCATGATGATGTGGGGTATGTGATGCGGCAATGACCTGGCAGGAAGGGGGGGGGGTGCGTACGTAGCAATGGCATTCCACATAATTCGTTTATCGTCCACATACAGGTGATGCCGGATATCCACTGAAGAGATGGCTCCTCACACCAGTCCGGAACCCACGGGACCAGCATGAGGAGGACTACAACCATGCCCACTCACGTACCCGTGTAGTCATTGAACAGGCATTCGGCCTACTGAAGACTCGTTTCCGGTGCCTCAGCAGGTCTGGCGGGGCACTCCTGTACCGCCATGAGAAGGTTGCAAAGATGGTGATGGCATGTGTCATGCTCCACAACATGTGCGTACGTAGAAATGTGCCCATGCCCCCTGACGCAGAACTGCAAGCACCTGAAGATGGTCATGATGAGGGTGGGGATGTGGCAGCACCTCAAGGAGTCTGCGAGGCACAGGAGGGCCGTGAAATTCGTCAGCATCTCATAGATGCATGCTTCTAGCACTCACGCCTGGTGGCTGATACATGGACACGGGACTCGTGGCACTGTGTGTGTCTGGTACATGCACAATATGGACTGTACACCTATGATGGCCTAGTACACAAAGATCATTGTCCACACATCTCATTGTTTGATCGTGCATTGTTTATGGCATATGTGATATCATGTTGAACACCCTATCGACCCGCCACCCAAGTGAGCCCAACACACCCCCTCCACCCTCCTACCTCCCCCCCGAACACCAGTGTCCAAAGATGCTCATTGTCAGTGGGCAGTCGCTATTGCAAGCCCCCTCTGCGGGTATCAGGGGCACCCCTGCCTGTGGAGCGCAGGTTCCTCCCAGATCTACGTTGGGGGCTGCCCTGGACGGAACTTGCAACGGATGATGTCTCTGCCTGCTCACGTCCATGCATGTCCCTAAGGGTTTGTGAGAGCTCAGTGAGCACACGGCGCACTGCGGCAAGTTCGGCACATACGTCTTTGGACGTCGCATGCAGTTCCCCCCTCAGGCTCTCGGTGCTTCTCTCCATTTGGACTCTCAGGCTCTCGGTGCTACTCTCCATTTGGACTCTCAGGCTCTCGGTGCTACTCTCCATTTGGACTCTCAGGCTCTCGGTGCTACTCTCCATTTGTGCCCTAAGTGTCTCAGTTGATGTTTCTATGTCTGCCTTAGTGCCCCCACATCCATCGGCATGGTCCTTGAGGAGCGTGGCCAGTTGCTGCTGTTGCACGATTAACTGGTCGAGGGACTGTTGCCTCTGCTGGGCCATGGCCATTTGCGGTGGTGTCACAGAGGGGCTGTTCGCCTCATGTTGCCCTGCCACAGGGCTTGTGGGGGATGGCCAGTCGTCGTCTTGTGGGTGCCCCTGCGTGGTATCCTCATGGTGTACGGGATGGAACAGACAAGGGGATTGGGACAGGTCATGGATGGATCTGACTTCGACATCCCCGTCTTCTGTGTCGGAGCATGCTGCCATTAATGGGGTGTCACCTATGGAGCTGCTGCCACCAGAGGCAGTACCTTCTGTGGCATCCATTGGGGGGACCTGTGGTGGTGCTGTTGTGGGCATGCTGGCTGCTGGGGTGCCTGTTGATGTTCCCTCCTGTGTGCTGCCACTTGATATGTGCTGCTGCCGTGTCTTGATGCGTGCAGCTGAGGTGGAGGGTCTTTGGCCGTCGGTCTTGGCCCTCTTTGCAGGTGTGCTGGTAGGGGTGTCCTGGAGCTCGTCGTTTGGATCGGACCCTGTGGTGGAGTAAAGGAGGGCGAGCGTTATTAATGGGTCTGTGGGAATTGGAATGGCAATGTATCACATGCATTGGGGTGGTACCTGAGGGTGATTTGGGTCGGGGCCTTGGAGGTGCTTTCATTTGTGTGTGGAGTGAGGGTGCAGTTGTTTGGCAGCCTGCAGTTAGGGTGTGCCTGCTGCACGTGTAGTGGGTGTTTTTGGGGTTTTTACTTATTTATGTATTTATTGTGTGTTTTAAAGTGCGCTATCAGGCCAATGTGTGTGGACGTTCTCCTGGCCATGTGTTGCTGTTGCGCTATGTGGACACATGTGAGTCACATGATTGGACATTGTGGATTTGGCATGGTTTTATTTGGGCCACCTACCTGATTCTCCGGATGTCTGCACTCCTTTCTCCATCCCTCCGACTCCCTCTATGCTCTCCATTCCAATGGTGGAGGCACAGATTTCTTCCCAGGGGGTCAACTTGATGGGTGATTCCGACCCTCCCCCGGTGGCTGTGGCAATGTTGCGGTTGGCAGAAAGTATGCTACGGACGCGTATCCGCAGGTCGTCCCACCGATTCCTGCATTGCTGTGGGTTGCGGGGTGCGGTCCCCACCGCACTTACCCGCTGTGCCACCAGGGCCCATATGGCCTTCTTGTTCGCAAGTGCCGTCCTGGTCATTTGCGTGGAGAAGACGGCGGCGGCATTCTCCTGGAGGGTCTCTGTGAGTACGGTGAGTTCCTCACGGGAGAAGTGGACCTGCCGCTTGCGGTCGCACGCTTTCTTCGCTACTTTTCCCATTTTTCTTGGTTTCACTAGGGTGGATGACGGGTTGGGATGTGTCTCAGGGTGGTGTTTTTAGTGGTTGTGTGTATTTTGTGGTTTTATAGGTGTACGGGGTGTTGTTTCCCGTTCCGGGCCCATGTTTTTACTTCCGTTTCCGTATATTTACGGTCGCCGTACTTTCCGGTTGGCGCTCACTGCGGTGTCCGCTATGATGGGTGGCGGTATTGCACCTAGGGCGCCGTACGGCGGCGGTGTGGGCCGTTTTGGGGTCATTTCTGCCATCGCGGACTTTGCACTTCCGCCATGGCGTGGTGCTCGTGCCCGATGGGTCGGAATGGGCCGCACTTTGCTCCATCGTGCAATGGCGGAAACGCTATTTACGCTGTGGCGGTCCGGTCAGTCACTTTCCGCAAGGGTCGTAATGAGGGCCAGGGACTGTAGCTGGAGACATAGGAGCATTAATCACTAATGAGCACCCATCTGGACAGGGACCACTTAGTATTCGCAGCAAGGGGAGCATGCCCTCAGAGCTCAGGTTAAGCGATGCCAGGCAGAGCCCACTTACAACCAAAGAGCAATGCACAACCTTAGCAATCTCAGCCCTGGCCGCGGGAGGCCCTCACTTCCGTTACGCCCACAGACCTCCAGACAGCCACAGAGATAGGCCGCCGCCTCGCACAGAAGACGCATAAACCACAAAAGAATGCTTCAGTGGACAGCACGGCCAAAGACACCCAACGCTGATGTCAGAAATAATGAAGTAACCACACTAACCCATCTGCTAAAAAGTCAAATCTCAGAACACATCTCTCAAACTCGAAACAAACACAACCACTTCTTGCACAGCAAGCTCCAAGCACTTCACTACATTGTAGCAACAAAGAAATCACACACAGTCTCGCACAACAGCATATGGGAACCCACAGATCCGTAAACCGCACCCATGCTCAGCGAACGGTGCTAACCGTACTGAAGCTGCCGACAGGACATCACAAATCTCACTCTGCCTTTATCTCTCTACACCATACCAACCGACCTCACCCTCTTAGCTTTCAGATTCGCCAGAGCACCAGGGGCCCACTCCGGTGGTGATAGTGCGCAGTATAAATATCCTTTAACATAACATAACATAACAATATATCTAAAGAGAAGCACAAATAGCACTGTGGTAATCCATTAAAGTGGGAACAAAACAGAAAAGCACTTTCTTTGCTGGGAGCAGCAAAGGAAGAGGAGGGGCATTCTTAAAGTAAGTAAGGTTATGGACACGCTGGAGGGTACCATGCATTAAATGACATGAATTGGAAAGAAAGTGAGTATGCTTTTACTAGGTTTTCTGAGAAATTTAGTTTTTTATTGTTTTTCTTGATCAGTGTTAATCCTTGCCTCAATGCCTTAGAACATCAAAGTTTTGCGAACGGCTACGCATGGCTCCATAAAAAACCAGTGTGCTGGAAAGTGGACCTCATTTTTGTCACTGGTGTTGAAGTAAAGTCATTAATCCCCAATACAGCTACTCGCATGATAATCTTGCATTAATTCCCGAATTTGCCAGCCCGGGTATTAAAATGGATTCTTGCAAGGCTTATCTGAATACTGAGTGGAACCATTTCACGTTATCAAACCCAGTGGTTAAGAGATATTTTCCCTGCAGTAGAGAACCCATGTTGGGCTCGTGATTTAAATATTCTTCTCTCTTTTCTAGTCCATTAGGCATTTGAACACATGGCCTCTGTTGACTTGAAGTTCATATCATGGAAAACTGCTTTCCTGCCTGCGTTCACCTTTGCATGCAGAGTGTGCAAGATTCAAGCCAAGGGCAATGCGGTTCTGCAAATTATCTACAGAAGGTGCTGTGCGATAGTCATCTTAATTAGAAAATCACTCTTCCATTGTTAAACCCAGAATCAGAGACAGAGAGTTCTCTACTTAGCATTCATTTAAGAAGAGTGATGAAATTCTACCTCGATCAGACAAATGACTTGCAAGTACTTAAATTTGACATCTAAACCCCTAGCCACCAATTACACCCGACACACATCTGTCTGACAATCTTTTTCCTAAATGGTCCTCATGTTCAAATTCCAAAATGGACTTCCTAACCCCTTTGCTTGGGGTGATTGCCTCCCTTTAAGTAACAGATCCCCAAACATATATTTCCTCTATGAACCTCCAACATATACTTTACTCACCATTAATGTTGCTCATTAGGCCAATCATCCACCATAAATACCCCCACCAACAGCCGGCAGCCACACATCATGAACCCTACATTATTCGCTTCACCTTTTGTGTGATAATAGAGAGTGCGCTTCACCCTGGACTATCATTTTCCAGTCACCGCGGTGTTTTCTCATTGGTCATTAAGAGGTAAACATGACAAACAGTGTAGCACATTTACTTAATTGTCTTTTTATAACGCACCTAATACCGAGATTCGAACCTCTGTTGCCCCACATGGTCTTGCTTCCAAGACCTACACGTTGCCCCTGGGCTATCTTCCGTACATTTTTCTTGGGAGGTGGCATGCACTGTGGGCTGCAATTAAATAACTGTAGTATCAATATACATCTGCTAATTCTTGGTGATATATTTTGTAAATCTTTTACGTATAGCGCCTAAATTCCAAGAAGTGGCGGCGGTGTAATATAGTAGCGGATGGACAAGTGTCAAGATATTGGCGGATTCAGGATCCTTATTTTAATTGTCTCCAATGCAGCGTGGGTCACCTGGGAAAGAGTATTCATGCATTAACAAGTGCTGATATCAAGCCTGGGAGGGGGGGGACTAAGTTGTGATAGGAGGGGCCACTTCAGAAAATAGGTGGGGCCAACTTGGAGGCTTCGCCCCCACTGTTCTACCCTTCCCCACTGCCATGTTCTGGTTGGGGACCAACTGTCAAATAGTATATTTTAAAGTACAATATGCAGAGAGTCGATGGAAGTCTTTCTTGAAAGTAGCTGCTTTTAACTTTACTGCGTTTGTTAAAGTACATTTTTCTAAACAAACACAGTAAAACCTAAACACTGCCAATTTCGGGAAAGGTGATGGGAGGGGCCACTTCAGAAAATAGGTGGGGCAAACTTGGAGGCTTCGCCCCCACTGTTCTACCCCCCCCCAGCCCCATGTTCTGGTTGGGGACCAACTGTCAAATAGTATATTTTAAAGGACAATATGCAGAGAGGCGATGGAAGTCTTTCTTGAAAGTAGCTGCTTTTAACTTTACTGTGTTTGTTAAAGTAAATTTTTCTAAACAAACACAGTAAAACTTTAACACTGCCAGTTTAGGGAAAGGGCTTCCCTCACTTCTCTGCTTAACAAAATGCAAGTGCACACATCCAGGGGTACACCTAGGTTAAAATGTACGCCGGGGGGCTAACCCTTCAAATGTTGGGCTAGGCGCTAACTTCAGAGACGGTGGAGGAGGGGCAAACTTACTTGTGTAGTGGCATCTAACTTCATTACTCATTGTAATGAGACTATTCTAGTACAACTTCAATGTTACAATCAGTTAACGCTCTCCTTTAAGTTTGAAAACACCCACTTCTTGCAGATCCTGAAGGCCCTAGAAAGTGTGAAAATGGCAGATGGTGTGCAATGAAAGACTCAATATCATAACATAACAGCACATAGCAGAGTGTGGGGAAGTACTCTGAACGGGCCAAGCAACTTCAGTGGCCAGGCGCAACAGGGGAGAAAATGTAATGGTTTGACAGGTCTCACCAGCCACTCAGTTCACCAAGTGATACAAGACTGGGGGATGGCCAGTGCAGTAATAATGCAATTCTATATGACAGTATTGGAGCCACTAGCAGAGGAGCACCAGGGTACACCAATATGTCCCTACGCTTATTAAAACTGTCCTATTGTAAGGGTGTAAACGTAATCACTTATAAGCACTCCAATTTTTGCAGATGATGTCCAGGTGAGATTACATTATTTGCCCGGGATCACACACTTATGCTAAACAGCAAAGCAGGGATTTTACCCCACTCTGCAATTTGGGCACGGCCACCTTCTTCCACGCTTTACTTGGAACACATATTTCGATTTTTGGGTGTCAAGACCTACAATAATACTGTCCTACAGAGTTTACTTCCAAAATACACAAATTGCATAGTAAAGCATCATGACAAAATGTAAATTCTTATAGCAGCATGATGGGCCGAAATAATATCAGTGTACCTTTATTTTCCACTCCTGAATGGAAAACTATAAGATGTAAAAGGCACAATATCGATTTACGCACTTTATTTTCAGCGCTTTAAGAAACACAATAAAATAAGTAGTGTCATAAACTCACTTAGGTTTGGAGATTCGTCACAAACCTCTAGCATATTGTTATGCATGGTTTTAAGAATATACAACTAAAGACATCAAAGCAAAATTTACTTTTTAGCATATCAAGCTATTAGACGTTATGGGTATGAACACATTTTCAAAGGGTGCTTTATTGTGTTGCTCGCTTTAACTTTCACAGATTTGCAAGGTGACTGGTGGTCTTTCCGTTGAAAATTGACCATCATGCAAAAGAAAGGCTATGCTGCTGATGACAAAAGAAACATATTGTCGAGTTCATTATGGCACTGGCACGCAGCCTGTGTGTCTCAGGGGGGCTGTGACTCGGGGGAAACAGGCAGTGCTTGATCATCCGAGCCGAGCAGATTGTAGATTTGCCTCAGAAGAAACAATATTCGCCCAGGCCCATGTTCCCGATCTTTTGAACTGTTAAAGGCTCAGCATAGATGCCCCGCCCTTCAGCTCACATTTCGGGGAGTGGGTGGGGGGCTTCAGCGCGGTCAGCTCGATGGCATTGCGCGCGCCTGAGCCTGGAGCATATGGCGGTGATGTTATTCTGTTGCTGGGTTTTTCCTTGGTGGATTTGTCCTCCAGCCCTAAGTGTAGTGCTATAAACGTGACTTGGAAAAATGTGTCAGAAGAAGATGCTTTACCAGGGTGTATAATGGGCGAGGCAGGGGGGTGGCAAAACGTGTGCAATATTCCAGGACTCTGCCATGCTTCTTACCAACACTCACAAGCACTGTGATGCAAGACCTCCATGTCCTGTATTGGCCACCAGGCAACAAGATCGCATAGCCTCCCCGATAAGTCAGTTTGTGCATCACACAAGAATGTTCTAGGAATGGGGTGCTACAAAACGGCCTAGCTCGTACTTAGCGCCTTACAAAAGCCCAGTAAATAAGCAGGGATCCATCTTGGAAATCACGGTGCTTGGTATGCGTAGACAATGTGAGTCAGTCAACAGCATGCCAGGCTCACTGCTTATTGCAATTGACAGTGATGTGACGCTGATGTGTGTAATGATTTAGGAGTATGATTCAGTAAAATGTGGAGCGTGGCATTTGGAGGATTCTAGCCTTGGCAGTTAGAGGTGGTGTCCTCAAGTGACAACGGTACCTCAGGGCGTCTGTTGTCTTTACTTAAACATAGTCTGAAGTTCTACTGTGTTAAGAATACTGATTGTATTTGGCTACAGAAGAGGAAGCCAGAGTGCAGAACAACATCTGAGACACAATGTCAGGAACAGCGGAACTGGAAGTTGTTGGTCTGGGGAGCCAATAACGGTCTACCTGCAGCAGTAATGTACAGGGAAGTGTAAGGTGCCTGTGCCCTTGTGTGGTGAGGAGACCCTAACCGAATGTGCACAGCACAAAGAGTAGCAACCTGTAGGAATAGAAATTATATAGGCACACCCCTTACCGCACACAGGTGTGAATACACGAGTCAGGCAGCTCCCTGTGTGACCATTGACACAAACCAAAACCTGGGCCCTAGGGCTGTGTAGAGCATCAATACATTGACAATGGATGGGTGGAGTTTCTATCCCGGACATAAATAAATAAAAAAATAAATAGGATCCATACATTGACAAGAGATGGGTGGAATTAATATACCAGACAGGAATACATAAATACAATCAATATGATGACAATGATATGAAAGTGAAAAATAATAACCACTATCTACATGTGTTATTATCATCAGTGACACTCTTAGTTCCTAACATTTCTTCAAGAACAAAGACCAGGTGCCTGTCACTAAAATGAATACAAGAACGCCTATTTTCTTTTTCATCAAAAAGGCCTTGGTAACAGATGCCTATTGGGACTAGAAATACCGCATTAAACCAGATCAGAAACGTAGTGCTTGTCTTTTACTTTACTTTTATTTACCGATGTAAAAGCTAGGACTCCTACCAGACCTAGGGGCAGCGGCAATCTGCCCTCCCCCTACCCGCTTTTCACAGACACCTCTAACACAGAAAATAATAACCAGCTCAGAGGCGAAATATGGCAATTCCCCAAGGGTAAACAGCCAGAGATGGGGAAAGTTAAGATAAAACGATAGCCGGCATACTTTGAGGAATCTATCTGTGTGGTCAGATCTCTACCGTTGGAGCTGTACTCCCCCAAGATACCCAGCGGCTTCACTCTGATGTACCACAGAATCAGAGCATTCCGTTTCCTTCTCATTTATTTCTCTGAAGTGCCACTTTTGCACCAAATGCTAAACTCTCTGCCTCAATGGTAGCAGGAGACCCAGGAATAGTGGAACCTTACCACCTGGGCAATTTTCATACACTCAGGGTGATGGCCCGTTCCACCCAGAATGGGCACTCAAATGCTCCAACAACAGGAGACCAGAGATGACTGAGAGAGACCCCCCCCACTCCGCCCCCCCCTGTCTTAATACAACCCTTGCGGGGCCAGGAGTTCACTGCATGAAAAAAAAAATGTCAAAAGCCAGTGATGATCTATAAATATAGAGCCAGCCGATGCCACTCAAGGGAGGGGTGCCCTGTAAAGAAAAGAAACTCACGAGTTAAACTCTAGCTGTAACCCTCTGTAATGAAAGGTTTTACTACTAAGAAACCGCCACGCCAAGGAGACAGGACCGACGATATGCGGGCTCTAGTGCTTTCAAATGGGTGAGTAATGCCACGAAAGAATTGAAACCAACGGCAGGGCTGCTAAATGCAATCCCTCCTACCTCTACACTTTCCCACTCCTACCTTGCAGTGAAGAAACAAACCGGCAAGAACCTGGCTAAAGTAGGGCGGATCATCTGACTGGAGAATAATCCGGTCACTGGCCCTTCGCCAGAGTGGCCTACGGGCTCCCTGCAAGGCGGGCAAATATGTATGCCGGCAGCACTCCAAACAGAGCTTTACTCGCACAACAGGCCGGGGAGACCTGCTTGGCTAACGTCAGGAGCACGGCCCCAAAGTCATGTCCTTCTCGTGTCACCAATCCACCCTCATCCCTCTCGTTTTACGCTCGCGCGCCCTCACACCTCTTAACCTCCCATGGGAACTTCTCGCAGTGTTGCCAGGTCAGAATGAGAAAATAAGCTGAATGCCCCTTCAAAACAAGCCCAAAACAAGCTGACTCCAATATGGATAAGCTGAAAAAACAAGCACACACCTAAAACGCTCCGGATAAGTCACAAAAGTCAGATTCACCACACTAAATTATAAACCTACAGAAAGGACATAGACATAGTGTGTTACAACAACAAAAAAGGCTTTATTAAAGCTTCATGTTTTTGGCACAGTCCAATAACTATGTCAGGGGAAGTGAAAGAGACCATCATCTGCTTCCTCCTCCACGTTGTTTTCTTCCCCGGTTGTGTAGATATGCTGATTAAAACGTTTCAGCATTTCTGTGCTTGGCTCAAAGTTCGAACAGCAAATTGCTAGTCTTCGCAGCCCAAAACGAATGTTCAAAATGCTGCTCAGTGTTTGCTGCCTCATTCGGTTCCGTGTTTTAGACTTGACAATGTTCATCTGTGAGAACACTCTCTCAACGTCTGCATTACTTAGCGGCATTGCAAGTAATGACAGGGCAAACCAGGCCAATTCTTTGAAGCACCGCTCCCCACTGGCATCTGTAAAATCGAAAACTTCCACCCAGAACTCAGTTGCCTGCCTGTCATCTTTTACTTTCCAGTCCTGGAAAGAAACCGCACGATACTGGCTGTCCAACAACCCCACATCTCCTCTGAACAGCTTCAGCATGGATATATCTGACAGGGTGGGTTTTACCTGCGACAGTATCAAAGATGGTGAGAATGCTGCCATGGATTTCCACACAGCAACATTTTCGGGGAGTCTTTGCTGCACCTGTCTGGCAGCCTCAAAAAGAAAGTCTCTGCATCTTCCTTTCACAGTCAGCTCCTGCTCCTTAGAAATGACATTGTCTGCAAGTGCAATTTTGAACATTGTTCCAAATGAAATTGCAGGTGTCGGCAAGTGATTACGGTTGTCTCCCAAATCAATTTCAATCAGGCCTGCATCAGATGGAGGGATACATTTGGGGATAATAATTCTCACAATTATTCCCCTGTAGAAGCTTTGCAGAGAGTCCAACATTTTAAATGCATTGCCACAATCCAGTTGGAAGAGTTTGTTTAACCGTACAAACTCTTGCAGTATTGGGGTCAGAAAGGTGACATATAATTTGTTCACCGGGTCACAGTACATTTGATACAGCAGTTCTGCATCATAGCACCGTTCTTTGTCCTTGCACAACTGGAAATGAAGTTTTAGTGCATCCCACTGCTGTAAAACACGCACACAGCAGTCATAGATAGAAAGCCAGCGGGTGGCTGACAGCTGCACAAGCTTCAACGGCTCCTCCCCATTGTTAATGAGAGCATAGATCTTTGCATACTCCCTTTGCCGCTGTGCACTGCGTGAAAACCAGTTGTAGGTACTACCCACAAGAGACTCCAAGTTGCGTGGTAGCAGTTCAACTGCTTTGCTTGCGCACAGCTGAATAGAATAGCACACACACTTTATGAGGATGAGGTGCTCGTTCTGTTGCCGAAGTCTTGTGTAGACTGAGTTGTGCCTCCCAACCATGACACTGCAACCATCTGTTCCAATCCCCAGGCAGTTGCTGAACTTCAGGCCAATGTTTCCAAGAAACTGCAGAAGCGAGTTGGCAATGGCTTCTGCGGTTTCCCCTTCCAGGGTGACCAGCCCCAGAAAGGTTGAAATGATCTTGTTGAGAGACTGACTGAAGTACCGTACCACAACACACAGCTGCTTCAATGTCTTTATGTCAGTGCTCTCATCAATCACCAGAGAGTATGAAGTGTTACCAATGTCCTTTATGAGTTCTTCAAACATGCATGGTGAAATGACTCTGTTTATTAAGGCTGTACACTTTGTACGGTGCAGTTTGATTTCCTTTTTGCATGCGCTTGCAACCAGCTCCCCCAAATGATCTACTGAGCGGATTGCGGTGTGACATGAAACAAAACAGGCCATTTGAAGCTCGGTCTTCAGCAGGGTCGTGTCACTTAGTTTGGGGGTAGCAGAAATGCCCATGTCCGTGAGTCGGGCTGTAGAAAAAGGCAAGCAATTTTTCCTGTGCTTCTCTGTATTTTTGTGCTGCATCAGGTCAGCATGGTGTGCACGGACTTCTGTCTTGCAGAATCGGCACGCTGCTTTTGTTTGGTCACCCTGGACGGGCCGGATCCAGTCCTTTAAATCTGAGCTCCTCTCCCAGTCTTTGCAGTATCTCTTTCCGTATTTGCCCCAGCGAGACAGTCCAGCCATTCTAATAGAAGAACATGTGTGGGTCATTTGATCAGTTCCTTCAGCATGTGGATAGTAGCTTTGATCAATCTTACAGAATATTCTTTAAAATACAGAATTTGCTTCACATTTTATCAGCCCCCCCCCCCCTGCTTCCTTGACACTATTAAAACAGTCCGTCACACAAGGAATGAATTGCCATTTGCATAGGTGGCCCACCAAGAGACCAAGAGAGGGGAAACACACACAGCAATGGGCGGGCAAGGCATCTCTGCTTGCGGAGGCCAAGCTTCCCGGAGGCCTAGGGTCATGGCATGCGCTGTCTCCCACCTGCTAATTGCGAAACTGAAAGCCCACAAGCACAAGGTTGGAAGTTTGAAATGTACGGGGTGCAGAAAAGTGGAAGTCTAAAGTTTAAACCATAAATACAACACGCCAGGACATTTTATGGTGTGCTGGTGGGGCTATGTACCTGCTGCCGGGCTGCTGTTGGAAAGTACATTTAATTCGGATCAGTTAATTATAATGCTTCAGGGGTCGTACATTCACTCTAATATATCTATTGCCACGTGAAACACCAAAGTCTGCATTCATATCCATACATGCGAGTGCTGCTATGGCTCAGGCAATAGCTCAGTGTATTAAACACGTGTGGCAGAGATCCTAGCTATGCCGGATCACTGCACCAAGTTCGGGCAGGGCGACTCTGCCATTCCCATGTTTGAGGATGGCCATGCCCATCAACTCATCACCCAAGCCACGCACCCAACTGAGAGCCGGCCCTCGACATCCCTCCCCACCTAAAACATTGAAATCTCCCTACCGCCCGTTTGCAAATAAACTCTTCACCGAAAGTCAGAGTGGAAGATGAATTACTGTTTCAAGAACACAATTCAGTACGAAAACATCACTGAACAATGCAGGCAGCGTGCGCAACGCTGAGAATATGCTGGATTCACTGCCAACAGCGTGACACAACCATTACACTAACGTACACAAACACACTTTGTACGATCGCACTTCAGATCGAATGAAATCATGGTGCTGCTGTGCTGTTTAGAAACCAGTATGCCCACGTAAAAAGCTTTGGAAAGAGGGGATAACATTACGTTGCAAAGGGTGTGTGAAGAAAAGGGGGAGGGGGAGCGAGCAAGAGAACTGGGAGATAAAGTCGTAAAAAGCGGAACACACATGACTCACCTTACTGAAGATACTGAATGAGGGGGGGGTGGGTCGCGACTCCCGGTCAGGCTGCAGGCTGGATCCTCTGGGGACTGACAGTGATGCCGGGCAGGAGCAAAACATAGAAGAAGCTCGCTCTGGCTCACTGGAGACGACAGACGAGTGGCAAGTGGCTGCTGTCAGTGCTCTCTGCTCTTAGTGGCACTGGGGTGTTTTTCAAGCGCTTTTTACGCGGGCAAACTGGTGCTGGTATGAATGAGTCAGTCAGTCAGAGAGTGTTAACTGATGGCAGTTGCACACCTGCAGAGCGGTAAAGCTGCCTAGAATGCAGGCCCACTCCCCATGCACCGGCGCACCTCCCCTACCATTACAATAACAGCACGAAACCATTCAGTGACTAATGGCCCATCATTAGCAGTTTGGTGCTGGCATTGTAATGGGAGGGGCTGACCTTAGGTGCAGGGAGAACTGAAGTGTTCTTATTGTTGTGCTTATGAAGAAATAAGCACAACAATAAGCGACTGAGACACACGATAAGCGGACTAAACCCGCGACAAGCGACCTATAAAAAAAACACGCGACTTGGTTCAAAAACAAGCCCAAAGTCGCTTGTTATAAGCGGACATGGCAACACTTCCATCTCCCGCATGAAATGGGTGCACCCCACCATACTGAGGTTAATCACCTCATGACCGCACCTGCTCCCCCTGCAGGCGGACGAAACCATTGTCCACCATTTCACAATACTGACTCAACATGAACCCTAAAATGGATGACTAGGAAGTGCAATATAATGAAGTAGAAAAGGGATACCCTTTCCCAGCTGGTGCATAACCACAAACAAAACACAAGACCCAGGCACGTACCTGACACTCAAACCACAGTATTTTACCATCTAAGCAGGCCTTTTATTATTTGGTTTTCGTTCTATTAATTACCATATAGCATAACTCACGAAATAAATCAGGGTTTATTATTTCTTTTTGTTTTTGTTTACATGCCCATTCAACTGGAGGGCAAAATATTAAACCCAACATTTAATGCAGGGTTACACTCTCCCCTCTACCATTCAAAATCCTTGTCGCTAAGGGTTTAAACTACCCAGGAGGTAACAGACATATGCCCTCACTCAGGGCCGGTCTTACAACAGATTGCACCCTAGGCGGGAAGCATCGTTGGCACCCCCCTCCCCCGACCTGTGATCTCATGCATGTGTCATGGGCTGAGCAGCGGGAGTGGGGACTATGAGTTGACAAAATTGTCAATGCTGGCATCTGCTGAATTTCATGAACCTCAGAAAACAGCAATAAGAGGGTGAAACCCGAACAGGCCTGGTTATGTTAGTCTGCTTTTGCTCTTCATTTTTAGTAACAATGACCAGTTTGCTGCTGTGACTCAGGTCAGAGAATCGACAATTTCAGATCTACACTAATGGCATTCGTATGACCTCAAACATTTAGCCACTCTTAAAAGGTGATGAACTGGTCTTGAATAGTGTTACTCAAACCTCCAAGAACAAGCACAGCAACATACCCACCGATAGCTGTACAAGCCCGTCTATCTCAGCATCAAAATACATGCATTTATACAATATGTATTGCATCAAATATTTCACGGGAAGTTAAATATATTTAGGAGGGACACACGTAAACAATATCACTACTCCATGTGAGTGGTAAAGTCTACTTTAAACATATGCAGAGTTAACATGCATGTACAATTCAACATAGCTCCCAATGTTAAAGTTGGAGAGGTGGCGTTCTAAAATGATGACATTACAATGTGGACTTTACACTGAAGCACACTGCAGTGCATTACCGCGGCAGAGAAATGGCAGTTCGAGTATTGGGGTTTGTTTCGTTCATGCTCGTGAACTCACAAAATTCTTAAATGTTTCCTAAGTGATCACTCATTTTAGCTCCCGACAGCACCATGAAACTGTAAGATCGCAAAGAAAAATGATGTCTACCATCCCAACATAAACACAAAAACAATCAAATTCTTAAAGGGTGGAAGATGACCTTTTCTTGGGACTTGTTAAGTTTACTTTTTGCAAATTACTAGTCGCGTGCTGCTTGAATAACAGCAGCCCTTGCACATTGTGCAGTGTATAGACGAATTTCATTTCAAGGGACTTGGAGTACTGCGGGTATCAGGGGAAGCATCTCCAGTGTACCCCAAGCATGGTGCGCTTTGCCCTCCACCCTCACCCCCCAGCATTTCAGCCCTGAGCTTTTTCATATTCTCCATTATGGTAAAGAACATTGTCCCGAGCTTGGGAGAGAAATGGACTATGCAGAAGGAGCTGCCTCCCCAGGGTGTGTTTAGCTGCTGGTGTATCAAATGCAGAAATGGGTGGCATCAAGAGGCCATGCTCTGAAACATCTTTTGCACACTGTTTGGTGTTAGGCTCACCTGGTATCCACCGGGACGCCACCCAGCCGGATTACTCGCTGGTATGCTTCTAAGCTTTGCCCAGATGTGGTCTGCGGGGAAGGTTCTGCCTGAAAATACAGGAGGACTGTGTTCAAGACTGACCGACCAGGGTAAGTATCCTCCCTCCACACCCGTATTATTTCAGCCCCTCTGGGCCCTCTCCTCACCATGTGGTAGAGTTAGGCCTGCTCTACGTCCTGCCTTCTTTGCAGGGGCGCATTGTCTTTCATGGGCGTGTGCGGTCCAGTTACTTCACTGACGCCGGCCCGTTTGATATTGTTCAGGTAGGTCTTATTGCTGTTCTTTAGTTTTGTTGCTATCCTGCATGCCTTTCTTTGTTTAAAATGTCTCTTTTTTCTCCCTTAGGTATGCAGAGCCTCAGCGCAGCAAACTGGCTTGGTTGAGCCCCGCTGGTAAATGATGGCACATCAAGAGCGCTATGATGCGGTAAGTAAGCGCTATGCGCAGCGCTGCAAAGTCTTGCCTTTGCTAACCTGTGTTTTCCTTCCTTGTAGGTCTCAGTGTTCTTCAGCGCAGTGGAATGTCCGGAGTGGTGCCAGCCGAGAGGCGATCAGCCAGGTAAGCCTTTTGAGCAGTTCCTAATTTGCAAATGTCTCTACTGCTTTCTTTAATGTTGCAGCTATCTTCCTCTTTCAGGTCGTTCTGTCCGGGAGGCGTGCAGATTCGAGGAAGCTGTTCTCAGTAGCTGCGAGTGGCTAAAGATGAAGACTGCAGGTAAGATGCTGCTGCTAATGATGTTCCTTTTGTCACCTTGCAGGTTCTGGTTCTCCGAGGTTCGAGGGAATAGCTGGACACGGTGAGCGTCACGTTGCAAGCTGCAAAGTAACACAAAGCGTGTTGTCTTGCTCGGGTGTGGTTTAAATAGCCCCAACAAAATAGTCCAGGTAAAGTAGTCCCTAGGCTACCTCACCCAAAACACTAGACCGCATAGCTTGGTTCCTAGGAACCAAGCTATGTGGATGCCTCCATGTTGGCTGACAACACAATAAGTAGTTCCCAAGCACATGTTTTTCATGGTGTATGAGCCTGATGCCACAGGCGCCAGGACTGGCCCCAAGAGGGTTTTGGAAGAGGATGCCAGGCTCTAGAGGCCTGAGTCCTAACTCCACCTGGCCAATGGATTTGCCAGAGGGGGTTTTGGGCGAGGGTCGTGACATTTGGTCACACGACAGAAAGTGTGAGCAGGTGATTCCCCAACACTTGAACCATTCTTTAGAGACCTGGCTTTGATTAATGTGGCGTTAGCTAGTCATGGCCATTTTCCAGCGTTTGTGTTAAAGGAGATCCGAAGCTGCACCGTGCAGGGTATTTTAAAGGCCATGAATTTATGCTACAGCATGTCACCCCCAATGGAACAAAGAAAGTGAAGCATGCATCCTACAAGTCTGGGTATTTGCATTATACGGAGGACGGGCCAACTGTCCACGGAGACGGTTTCTACTGTAGTTGCTGAGTCTCTTTCCCAAGCCAGCTGCTGTGCAGACTTCGCTCAGCTTTTGGTCCAGCACCTGCATCCATCCTTCACACCATCATTCACAAGGCGCGTTTGTGTAGGTGTTTGTTTATCTTGTTAGACTAGCGTGAATACAATTCCAAACAAAAGAAGCACAACAACAAAGAAGAGTATAAGCAAGTCTGAACGAACAGTGAAATGTATGAAACTCTTGCACTAAAATAAAGTCAGCAGTGCATGCCCAGGAAAGAGGGAACGACGAACAATATGCTCGGGAGCTGGAACTTGGGTGGCGTAGTAACCCCCAAACCGGCCCAAGCGTGGTACCGGCCCCCAGGGCCTCGCCCTCCAAGTGATTTTGGCCCAGCCAACGGACCGACCAATCCAACCCTGCTGGAACGTGCAACGGTCTAAGATCTGCTGACGGTGACACTTTGCCCAGGTCTTCCGAGAACCAGCCTTTTGATCTCCTGAGGAGAGTCCACCACCAGTGCTCGCTTCCTTTTTCATGACTACTTGAGCCTTGACAAAAGTGTCTAGCTTTGTGGCCTCCAGAGGCTGTTCTTGGATGGCCCATTCATCTCCGCAATACCATTTTAAAATAAATAAAACGCATATGCAGCAATAGGCCTCACCTGCGAGGACGGGAGCAGGAGGAAAGAAGTGTGCTTGCACGGTAGGCTGCAGTTACTGCCGGGTTTCCTGAAACAAGGCCAATCAGAGAGGGCAAGATGCAGCAACTGTTTGTATTTGCTGATTGTGCTGCTGCTTGGCAGTGTGTGCTTGTGATGGGAACTTCAGGATTTAGTGACCCACTCGCTCCTCTTTTCTGTAACGGCCGGGGCCGACAACACCAGCCAGCCCCAATCGATCCACATTTCAGTGTCAGTGCGCGCCCATAGCCTGGAGGAGGGCACACCGCACGTGCGACCATGGGCCTGGCTGGCGCCAGCAGCCCCGGCGCCACCCGTGGCCGGGGGAGAGTAATAAAGCAACAAATGTTGCCAATTTATTTGCCAATTGCCCTGCCCTGCTGGACGGCCGAGGCTAGGCCTGTTTCTTGGCCCGGACGAGGCGGGCAACTGCCCGGGGTGCAATAGCCCCTGGGGACGCAATTGCCCCGGTCCCTGGAGCCTCTGGAGGGGATGGAATTCCCCAGTTTGTGGGGCGGCGCATTGACGTGGGGAAAGTTCAGCAGGTCAGGTCCTGGAGCTGCGCCTTCTGACTATAATGTCACGTAGTACAAAAAGTACGACATGACATAACAGAAGTCAGAGGCTGCCTCTGACCACTTTTGCGCCACTTGAGGTGGGGGCATAAGCACACCAATAAAAACACTTTAGGCCCCCCTGCAGCTAAGACCAGCCCCTTCCATCACAATGCCAGCACGAAACTGCTAATGGTGGCCCATTAGTCACTAAATGGTTTCATGCTGGCATTGGGATGGGAGGGGAGGTGCAGTGGGCTGTGGGGAGTGTGCGTGCCTTGCAGGGACGCACCGTGGGTCCCGACACGGTACAAACGGAGACCCGTTTGGGCTCATGGTGCGTCCCTGCAAGCCCAGAAAATGGCCAAAATAATAGTTTAAAGCAGCGCTATTTCTTTCATGCCGCTTCTTTTCCAAACTATATATCAATTACACTTTAAACCACTTCCATGGCACTGGTGATGAGTTACTTCACTATGCGGATAATAGTTTTGGCCAGTGTTGCTGAGTAAATATTCTTTAAGCTACGAACCGGTTTATTTATTTATGCAATGTTTGTCGGGTACATGGAGACAGATAATTTATTTATTTATGCAATGCGTGTCGGATACCTGTATCCGACACGCATTGCATAAATAAATAAATATGCAGGTATCCGACAAACATTGCATGAATGAATAAATAATCCTGGTCCATGTATCCTTACAACAGTCAAGACTTTACTGTATCAAAGCATAACCCTTGATTCCCATTCAAAGAATGTTAAAGTGATTGTTTATTGGGTTCAGGTGTCTCCTTGCCATTACCCTTTTGGCTTAGGTTGCCTCCAAACCCCCTTCAGCATCTTGTGTTCTTTGTTGGTTGTATATACTGCATCCTGTGCCATATTCATGGTCTCTTGGTTGGTGTGCCCAGTCCTCATTATCTGCAGCCTAAGTGGGACTGGGGCATAAAATTGTCTTGGGCACCAGTGAAAAAGTGGCCCACCGTTGCAAATGGCAATTCATTCCTTGTGTGACGGACTGTTTGACTTTGGGTAGGAGTTCCTTAATGGTGTAGTTTGGGAATGGCGCGCAGGGTGCAGTGGGATTGGTGCGCGGGGTGCGGCGGGAGTGGAGCGCGGGGTGCGGTGGGAGTGGCGCATTGGGTGCGGGGGGCACATTCCTAATGTTTCGCCCTGGGCACCAAATGGACTAGAAACTGCCGAGGTCACAGCCTGCAGCAGTGCCAGTGCCAGAATACACGTGTAACATGTTCGTTTCCTAACATTATAAAAATGAACAGGCACATTCACTTTTATAATGCTAGGAAATTAACGTGTTAAACGTGTATTCTAGCACTGCCCTGCCTGAGGACCGAGGCTGCAGACTGCAGCAGTGCCAGTGGTAGAATACACGTGTAACACGTTTGTTTCCTAACATTATAAAAATGAACAGGCACATTCATTTTTATAATGTTAGGAAACGAACGTGTTACACTTTTATTCTAGCACTGTGGACTGCTGGTACAGCGGCCCATAGAGGCTGACTGATGTCAGGCAGCCGCCTGGGCTGCCTGACGCAAAGACCGGCCCTGCCCTCACTCCATTCCAGAGTGATATCCCACCAGGGTTGTACAGTGGGATCTTGTGTGAAGCATGGTATCCCTGAAAAACCTGTGTTGCGAAATATCTTCTGAGGATTTCACATTGCTTCCCTGAAGCATCATAACTCAGCATCCTGACGGGTTTGATTTCTCGGTGAGACGTCCTGAGTTCACATTCTGTATCTGCATGAAGTTCGTACACTGTGTCTGAGCTTTCTTCTGTTATTGGAGGTCTATCTAAACTTCCTGAGTCTGATATCTGCATATGATCCCATTCTTGGGGAAAGCATGGCATAGTAGTACCAGTAGTCAGTACATCTCCCCCGCTCTGATCCCATATGATCTGATTTCACAGAGGTTGGATTTTCATTTTTATGCCAAAATGCCACATTAGTGTTCTCTGATTCATCCTGGCTCTCTTCCTCCTCGTCTCTTCTTACCTGAATCCCAGAGGGACTTATCCCAGTTTCTAGGTTCTGTAACTCTTCACTCCCAACATTGTTTGTCCTCTGTGGACGGTAGACTACAGACGGTACAGTACAGTGCCTAGTGTGTTTAAAGTTGTTCACACTGCCATACTCCTCTGCACGACTCCTAGTAACAATCTTACTGGGGGAAAGAGGAACTTCCGTCCCAGACGGATCCAGTTCTGTATCATCCCTTATGGGTAGAAGGTGACTATGGTGAAGAGTTTTGATATAACAGGGATTTCTCTCTTCTCTCAGCCGGACACAGGTAGTCCTGGCAATTGCCGTTCAATTATGTAAGGCTGGGACACCCAATGGTCTCCTAATTTGTTTCGCCCACTTCTTCCCAAACTCTGAATGAGCACTCTGTCCCCAGGTTGCAGATTTTGGAACTTGACTTTGACATCATATCTTCTCTTGTTTGCCTCACATTGGGGTTCCGCCGCAGCTTGAGCCAATTGAAAGGCCTGGCCCAGCTGATCTTGAACATTTCTGACATACTTGCGGTAGTTTTCCTCACCGGTACCGTCCGAAGATACCCCAAAACTCAAGTCTATGGGAAACCTAGCATCCCTCCCAAACATTAGCTGATAGGGGGTGACTCCAGTGTTGTCATTTATTGTTCAATTGTAGGCATGTACCAAGGTTGACACATGCTGGCTCCATTGATTATTTCCTCAGGCGGTCAGAGTTCCCAGCATACAGTAATGTGCAATTGAAACGTTCAGCTTGCGCATCCCCTTGGGGATAATAGGGGAGATCCTTGTTTTCCGGAATCCAATCAAAAGCATAAGTTCCTTAATCAGCTTGTATTCAAAGTCCAGCCCCTGATCTGAATACAGGTGTGCTGGCCAACCATAATGAACAAAGAATCTGTCCCTCAGTACTTTGGCTATCGTGGTGTTCTTTTGGTCCTTTGTTGGCTATGCTTGGGCATACTGGGTCAAATGATCAGTCACCACTAGTGTGTTTTGGGTCCTGCCGCTGTCCAGTTCAAGGCTCAGGAAGTCAACACAGACTAAATCCATTGGTCCAGAACTCTGTAGGTGTTAAAGGACTGCGGCCGGACGGATAGGCATCTCCCTGGCGATATACCGGGCACATGTTCGGCAGTATTCTTCTACCTCGGGGCCCAATCGTGGCCAGTAGAAACTACTTTGGATCAACTCCAGTGTGCGTTCGCTCTCCAGATGCCCATGTTGATCATGAAGGGCTCGCAATGCCACTGAACGGAGTGAGCAAGGGAGCACAGGCCTGTGGATAAGTCACCCTTGCACTTGGCTCTCTTTGTACAACACCCCACCTTTCACCACCAGAGTCCTCCATTCTTTCCTGTAATTTGAACGCCCTGTAAGGGTGATGTTTTCTTTTGCTTTGAGGACTTCACATAACTCAGAATCCTTCAGTTGTGCTTGTCTTAACTCAGTCCTGGTCATATGTGGCAGTTCTGGGGCCATCATACTGGTGGCATCAAAATAACTCAACGGAAACCCATTAACATTTCTTCCAAGGCAGTCGATGAGCCTAGTGGGTTCAATTGATCGGAGAGTGTCATTCAGGCAGATAGCCTTCACAGTAGTGTAAAGGTCCCTCTGCTTCTCTGGAGGGTGGTCTTCTGGATTGAGCATCAGCATCAATATTGTCTGTTCCAGGGCAGTACTCTAATTGGAAATGGTAAGCTGACAAGGCTGTCAGCAAGTGATGACCCCTGGCATCCGACTTTGCAGATTTGATAATGTACGTCAATGGATTGTTGTCAGTCTTTACTGTGAAGGGTGCTGCATAGAGGTAATCAAGGAGCTTTTTGGTCACTGCCCACATGAGGGCCAGGAATTCCATCTTGTGAGTTGGGTAGTGTATCTTAGATGGGCTTAATCGGTGGCTGGTGAATGCTACCGGCCTGACAGCACCCTGCTGCTCCTGATATAGCACTGCTCCCAGTCCATTGTAGCTGGCATCTACATGCAGAATATAAGGCAGCTGTGGATCTGCGTAAACTAGAACTGGTGCTTCTGAAAGGGTCAACTTCAGCTTGTCAAATGCACAGTGGCACTTGTCACTCCATCTTAGCCTGAAATCTTCTTTAGGGTGGTATAAGGCTTTGCAATGGGTTCTACCACCAGTCACTATCTTCTGTGGACCCGGATAACCATTGGTCAATTCTGTGAGTGGCCAGGCTATTTTAGGTAGACCTGGTACAAATCGTTGATAATAATTACAAAATCCCAGGAAACTCCTTATCTCCCACAGGTTCTGTAGTCTGGGCCAGGTCCTGAGTGGTTCCATCTTGGCGGTGTCCACACTTACCCCCTCTGCTTATAACACATGCCTGATGTACTTCACGCTGGTTTGGCAAAATTTACACTTTTCTAAGGACAACTTCAGACCTTGCTGCTGGAGTCGATCTAAGACCTTCAGCAATCTTTAGTGATGCTCTTCCATGGTCTTCCCAAAAACAATCACATCATCAAGGTAGACCATAACCTCTAACACATTCATATCGCCCTCAGTTCTTTCCATCAGTCGCTGAAAAGTGGCTTGAGCACCTCAAATCCCTTGTGGCATTCGAGTGAACTGGTAAAACCCCAAGGGGCAGATGAAAGCAGTCTTCTCCTTATCTTCTGGCAGCCATCAGTATTTGGTAGTATCCACTCTGTAGATCCAGAACGGGGAACCACTTGCTTCCAACTAGACAATCAAGAGCTTCGTCCACCCATGGCGTGGTATATTGGCCAGGAACTGTTCGGTTGTTAAGGCAACGGCAGTCAATACACAGCCTCACATCATTGTTCTTCTTCCGTGCTACTACTATAGGCGAGGCGTAAGGGCTTCTGGACTCCTGGATAATGCCTGCACTCAACAATTCCTCAAGATGTCACCTAACATCCTCCACATCGGCTGGTGCTAGTCGCTGTGATCTCTATCAGAAAGGGGTGTCGTCATTTAGCCAGATGTGGTGCTCCACTTCCCGAGCTTCCCCCAGATCTCAATCGCCGGTGGAAAAAACATCTGCCTGCATGAACAACTGGGCTCATAGATGATCTTTATCGAGCTCCGACAAAGGTGAGTCCCCAAGGTTTATCTTCTGAACATCCAAGGGAGGATAGATGCTTTGTGCCACATTAGTCTGGGCCACCAAGTTGGGGAGGTAGAACTGTGAGATCTTCATGCCTCCAGGTAGATGCATAATCTTATCAGTAATGTTGGTGACAGGGACTCTGATGTTGTTTAACCCGTTGCCATTCTTACTTATTAGCATGCATCGTACCAGCAGACCTCCAGGCATCTCTTCACCCTCAGGAGCCTCCATCACCAACCGTCTATAGCTGTTATGTTCTCGGAGGCTTACGTTGCCAGGTACCATCACAGTCTTGCCTAGTGGTATGTCAGCTTGACCGTGATTGGTGGTGGTCACGTCTCCCACAGGCCCTCCTGGTCAATCATGCTTCTCCCTGCCTTTCTTTAGGTAGGCCTGTTGGCAGGCGGGGTGCATCTTCGGGGTTCTGGCAAACTGGGGGCCAGCCATCTCTGTGCACAGCTTGGCTAACGTACCACCAATGCCAAGGTGTTTAAGGTAGTGCTCACTTCAGCCACGTCCTAATTTAGATGTATTCTCACACGGACATATCCAAGGTACCAGCAGGCAGCATGTTTGACTCCCATCAGATTCAGCCCCTCCAGAGGCTCCAAGGGTAGGTATGACATATGCTGGTGATAGTAAGGCTCATACACTATGGTGACCTGTGAGCTGCTGTCCAATAATGCCGTGGTTCTTCGCCCCTCAAGGTCCACTGAGATGGTCATTGAGGTCCCAATGAGGCCATATGGGATGCCATGGTGGGTATGTATTGAAGCATTTAGCCTGGAACAGTGCACTGACAGCTCAGCCTTGCTAGTACAGAGCCCATGAACCTGACAGAGATGGTCAGCCATGGGACCGACCTGAGCCTTAAGCTGATGTTTGAAGAGCTTAAATCCAGGATTCAACATCCTTAATGAGTAGTCAGTGTTAGCTGTAATGGAGCTCATTCCTGCTGATAAAGTTCTAGTTGCTCTTCCTCTAGAACCTCCTGAGCATTTCCCAACAGTGGCCTGGTGGGAGTGGGTTTAAGAGCCTCAAAATGAGCAGCTACTCATGCATAATTTGGGTCTCTGTCACATAGGTGAGTTGAATGATCATCAGCTCCACATCGATGACAGAATCTCCATGGAGGTAAAGGTGTAGTAAATTGTGAGGAAAGGTCTCTGATTCCTGTGCCCGTCTGTACGTCTGATTTTTCTGTTCTCAGGAAGGTGGATAGGCGCCTCTTCCCCGGTCCTGGCTAGGCAACTGGTTGTGGCTGTCAATTGTATTTCAAGCTTCCGGACCAGTTGCTGTAGCTCTTCTATCTGCCTCTGCTGAGAGGTAGGATGATTTGACGTAGAGATCCAGCCTTGTATGGGATAACTCTGCACATGGATGTCACTGGTTTCCTCTTTAAGTGCCCTGATAGACCTTAATAGTTCTTCATAGAAAGGTGGTTTCCCCAGCTTTTCCCGCAGTCTCAACTGTGATAACGGTATAATGCTTCCTTAGCCCCTCTGAGTAGCTGTTTCATTCAACAACAGTTCAATCTTGAAGTCTCTACCCCTCCTCTTTGGTGGGCAAGTTATAAAATGTAATACATCCTTACTAAGTAATCAGGCAGCTTCTCTTACGACTTCAATGTGGTGGCATGAAACCTCATCATCAGATTCTCCCCTGCTCAGTAGTTTCAAGCCCCCTCCAGCGCTCCCATTACTTGTTGGAGAGTAGCGTCAGGGCACAAAGCTCGAAGTGACTGTACCGTCTGCAGGGCAGATCCTCTTATGGCCTCTACTACTCTCTGCCTCTTTTCCTGCTCTGACACTTTCCAGTCTTGTAACATTAAGTGAGTGAGATCCGACCATAGCTCATAGGCCTCCTCTCCTTTTGGCACAGGCGTCTCTCGAGAAAATGGTCGTAGTCTGGTGTAGGTTCCATGTTCAGTTACAAAAGACAATGTGGGTTGCTGTTCCGTTGACAGCGGCAGCAGCAGCAATGACTACTGCATCTTTGGTCGATGTAGTGGCTTGAGCGCGCTGAGGTGTTCCGGGTCAAGTGTCTAATGTCCAGACCGGGCAAGTAATCAAAGGTTCCCCATCTCGGATATCAGAGGGCTGGGTTTTACCTGTAAGAGAATTACAATCATAGCACAGTATATAACATTTCGTATCTTGACCAGGTATGCGCCCCACACTTTTAACTTTCCCAGCGAGTGATTTCAAGGAGCCAGTCATAGCCAGCCCTTCATCAGTGGCGATATGGAAGGGGACCTCTCCCACTATGAAACAAACCTCAGGGCTGAGTCCTTTTGTGTGTACCCAATGCAACACATATTCATGCGCCATTTTGACTATGTGTACGAACCACCAATATATTTTAACCCGTAGGCCATTTAAGCGAGGTAACGCTTTATTGGATGGATGGGGATGCAGGATTTACTCTTACACCAATAATAAGACAGACTCAGGAAGTTGGAAAAATGTAGCTGTTTATTATCAATTATCTAAAACGGGGTAAAACAGACATCAACGGACGTTCGCTCAAGTCTCTCAACATTTCATATGAAAAAATACATTTATATTGTCAAAATTCATCATCATTGACGTCATACTACGTGACAAAGTAAGAAAAACCTAACTGATATTGTGGTTGGTCTACGGGAAACATCTAAGTATACCTTCTATGGGGGGGATAGGTTTATGATTGGGTTTCTATAGTCAGGTGGACAACTATGCCCACCCCTAGTGCAGGTCATCTTCATTGTCATAAAATACACAATGTTTCATTGGCTCTTAAACTAGAGGGCACTTTGATACATGGCCCTCTTTGATTGGTTGGCATGCTTGTACCCTTCTGGAATATTCCACTCGCTAGCAGCACGCAAGCTGGAACCCCAGGTGCTTGTCGTTGAACTTGACCATGCCTTCCCACCCAATTAGCCTATCATCCATCATCACTCCTGTGGTCGGCCATTCGAATTGTCTTTGAACTCGGCCTTGCAAAGTATCACTGCGCCTGACAATAGAAGGGAGTGTGAGCATGTTCTTATCTTCAGTCTCGATGTAGCTTGCCCAAAGTCTATTTCCATCTACCCCATGTGACAGGAGACCGTGTTTTAGTTCCTTCTTCGCATTTATTACTATTAAATGAACAAAACTTGGCACTCATAGTGTTTTTCCATTGCACCTCAACAGGAGCTTTCCTGGCTTCTCACGTTCATTGTATCTTCTCAAATAGATAACCAGTTTATTGGCTGCCACAACCTTTGACACTGGGCCAGGCAAGCCTTCCCGGTTCTTCCTCCATCTTCAGCTGCCTTTCTCTGCTGCGCCACATTTTCAGTCTCTCTTCCACAGGGCCCTGGCTTACTAAAATGCGACGTGGAACATCCAGATTCTATACACACACACAAATATATATATATATTCAGTAAAAAAAACTTTGTTAAAGGGACGTTATGGTTAAGTTGCGCTACTAAAAACCTATGAAATTCAGTGAAAAAACTTTGTTAAAGGGACGTTATGGTTCCAAGTAAAACCGAAAAACCCTTGAAATTCACCAGTTATGGTAAGCTAAGCAACCATAACTCGCGCCACCACCGTGCACTGCTAAGGCTAACACCCACGACATCAAAGATGACTTCACAAATGTCATTGATGACATCACTGATGATATCACATGTGTATGTACTTTTCATGAAATATGTGTACACAGGATTCTTATTATAATGTTGCGAAAAAAGTGTCAAGGATCATTGCAATAAATATCATACCCTAATTAGTGCATTGAACGATGCATTGATATAAATAGCATTCTATTATGGGGTTCTATCTAGTATACTAAGCTACTCATGCAGAAACATAACATTGTGTGCAGCGTACAAGATGAAGGTATAATATTTGTAATGTTAATATGTTGAATAATGAAATGATAATTGTTTTCTTAATAGATTTTTGTGTACTGTGAAATATGTAATAAGTAGCTAATAAAACACATGTCTTACATAATTGCATTACTATAGACAAAACGCAAAGACACAAGAACACATACCAATATGGGTATATACAGGGAAAGTGAAGTTAGCAAAAAAGCACAAGTAGTAGCAGAAACAATTCATAACTTAACTGATTATTTTCATGCAAATAAATTATTGCTCTGTTTCAAAGCTGCTATTTACCCTATGTATATGTATCACTTGATGTGATTGGACCCTAAGGAAAGTAGTGAGAGTACAATGTATACAAATATGACCATATACAGGGAAAGTACAGCCATAAAAAAACAACAGAACTGTCAGAAAGTGCTCATAAGTCTATTGATTATCTTTATGCACAAAAAGGATTGCTGTCTTTCAAGCTTGTGTCTTCCCGTATGTATATGTTTCATGTAATGAGACTGGACTCTAAGGGAATTACTGTAAGAACCTACTTGAAGGATACGTCTACAAATAAAATAAAAGTTTTAGTTTCTGACTGTTACTGAAGAAAACCATGTGGCCTAGATATGTCAGCAAAAGAAAAAAGAGTGAGCCAGACATGTGATGTCATCAGTGATGTCATCATTGACATTTGTGATGTCATCTTTGATGTCGTGGGTGTTAGTCTTAGCAGTGCACGGTGGTGGTGCGAGTTATGGTTGCTTAGCTTACCATAACTGGCGAATTTCAAGGGTTTTGTTACGCTCACCTGGCTCCCACAGAGGCGTCGATCTGAACTGGAGGACAGCTGCGGTCTCCACCAATGTGACGCGTAGGGCCGAGATGACGGACTGGACTGGCCCACCTAGCTTCGTTTGCTTCTTCTGCAAATGGAGAAAGGGAATTAACCAACCGTGGAGTTGAGCATAAATCCCCCCACCCCCGCTGTTCTCCCCACAGATCACCTTTGATGTCCCCTCTTTAGTCTCACCTGATGGTTTGAAAAGATGAGTTCTCCATCCTGCATTGAGCGCAGGGGTGCGTTGATAACCAGTTGCTTCACTGGCTCGAAGGAATTGGTGAGTTCCAGAACAATATTGACTCCGAGATTCCCGGCAAGACGCCGTAAGTTTGTAGTTCGTAAGAGTTCAAATGCCTGACTTTCACTCTTGTCCGATTCCTTGCAGGTTGCAGCTTGACCTTAGTGAAGAGTTCCTCGTAGCAACCGGTAATATTCTGGTAAGGATTTGTATTTTTCAACACAGTTCGATAAAATAATGTCAATGTGTAACCTGTTGCTTTCACCCTTATTCAGGCGCTGAGAGAAAGTATGAAGTCTCGGGGAATAATACCTCCGGTGGTAAAATCAGGTAAGTCTACTGTGGGGAGGAGGGTTCCCCTTGTTAGTTCCTTTGTTTCACCTTGCTGTCCTTTTGTTTCCCCTTAGGGGCCGGGGTTCGGTGAAGATGCAGTGGAAGCTGCTCCGACCCGTGAAGAGGAATAGTACCCCCGGTGGTAAAATCAGGTATGTCTTTGGGGGGGTAACTAGTATTCCTGTGTGTATTCCCTTGGCTCACCTTACTGTTCTTGTCTTCTCCTTAGGTGCCGGAGTGCGGCGGGAACATGCAGGGGGATGCAGTGGAATGTGAAGATGCTGCGAAGGCCGGTGAGTTCAGCGCGGCGCTGCAGCAGGCGAGGCGACGCACATAAAATAACTTCTTTCTTCCAGCTCGAAGGCGCGATGGATCAGGAATTCAGGTAAGGATGAAAGGTATTGCTCTTGTTCTAACCTTTTCTCCTTCTTTCTCCCTTTTTCTAGGAGCTCCAAACTCGAGGCGGGCGTGGCAGAAGACTGGATGCAGACTTGCAGGCACGGTGAGCGTTACGTTGCTGGATGCAGAATAACGCGAAGCGTGTGCTGCTCTTCGGCGTGGTTTAAATAGCCTTCAAAGTAGTTCCAGGTAAGTATTCCTCCCCAGCCCCACCCGAGTAAAAAATAGTCCCTAGGTAAAGTAGTCCCTTCCAAACCTCTTTGGGCTTGGAGCTCTTGCAGCATGGTCTGCATCAGGTAAGTTTGCAGCATGGTCTGCATCAGGTACGTTTAAATCTATGAGCCTGGCACCCATGGCGCCAGGACTGACTCCCCATATGACCCTGCCACCATAGGCGCCAGGACTGCACCCAAATAGCCCCTAGCAGGGGTTGTTGGGCTGGCTTGGGATAACTTGATGCCTGCTTCCGGGGTTACTGGACTTGGTCTGGGTCCCCGGGGGTAGGCATCATGACAACACTCCCCCCCAAGGCCCCTCCTAAAGTCGTTCTTCCCTGTGGTTTCGGTTTGTCTGGGAAATTTCGGTGGAATTTTCTCACCAATCGGGGTGCATGAACATGGTCACTAGGTTCCCATGACCTTTCCTGTGGTCCGTAACCTTTCCAGTCGATTAAATAAAAAAGTTTTGACTTTATCAGCTTGGAGTCCAAGATGTTCTTAACTTCAAATTCGGGTTCTCCGTCTACAAGGATGGGGTCTGGTGGCTTGGTTAGTCTTGTCCCTGGTTGCACTGGCTTCAAAAGTGGCACATGAAAGGGGTGAATTCGCATATTAGCAGCTAAATCCAACTTGACAGCCACCGGGTTGATAATGGCCCGAATAGAGTAAGGTCCCAAATATCTGTGGTTAAAGGTCCGTGTTCCCTTTAGAGGTATATGTTTTGTGGCTAATCATACTTGGTCCCCTATTTGGTATTGTGGAGTATCACTTCTATGCCGATCAGCATCTTTCTTGTATTTTTCTTTCGCCTGTTTTAAATGTGTAGTTGCTTCCTTAAAGGCTTGTGTAATCGTAGCGTGCAGATGGTCCACTGCGGGCATTTCTAAGTGTTGGGGTGAGTTAAGGTCTGAGGTTCGAGAATGGTGCCCATATAAGGTATAAAAGGGGCTTTGTCCAGTTCCAGAGTGTACTGAATTATTGTATGCATATTCGGCGATCCAAAGAATGTCTTTCCAATTACTCTCAGTCTGATGTAACATACAACACAGGTATTCTTCGAGAGTCTGGTTGGTCCTCTCCTTTTGACCATTGGTCTGGGGATGGTGACAGGTCGATAACCTCACATCGATTTGCGCGAATTGACAGCATTTTTTCCAAAAATGTGAAATGAATTGACTGCCCCGGTCAGAGAGCAATATGGACGGAAATCCGTGTATGCGAACAATGTTTTCGAGGAACTCCTTGGCCAGGATTGAATCTGAAGGTAATCCCTTTAAAGGAATAAAGTGGGCCATCTTGGAAAAAAGATCCACAATAACTAGAATGGTGTTAAATCCATTGCATGGGGGTAGATCAGTAATAAAGTCTAACGATAAGGTGTGCCATGGTGTAGGCGGAATGTCTAAAGGTTGTAAGAGTCCAGCTGGTTTTTTCTTTTGACTTTTGTTTTGGTCGCAAATGCCACAAGACATCACAAATTATTTAATGTACTTTCTCCAGGTGGGCCACCAGAATTGTCTTTTAATTTTTGCTTCAGTTTTTTGCAATACCTGGGTGCCCCTCGATTAGGGTATCATGATAATGGGAAATGACTAGCTCTTGTAGTTCCTTGTGTGGCAGAAATAGCCGCCCTTGGTAATAAGGCAGATCATTGGTGACAGAGTAGTTCGGGCCTTTTATTACCCAGTCCTGCAGGCCTGTAGGATCAAAGAGTTGCTGGATCTTTACCTGAATGTCCTCTAATGTCTGTAGAGTAGTCATGCCAAGAATCCTTTGTTCGGAAATTATAGGTACTGGTTCTGGGTTCACTTCTGGCTCTCCCATCCCTATTCGGGATAAGGCGTCTGCTTTACCATTCTTACAACCTGGTCGATAGGTTATTACGATATCGAACTCGGCAAAGAACAATGCCCATCGGAGTTGACGTGATGATTGGGCCTTGGCTGTCTTTAAATACTGTAAGTTCCGGTGATCGGTGATCACAGTAATGGTATGCCTGGCACCGAGAAGATAGTGCCGCCAAGCCTTGAAGGCGGATTTAATGGCTAATAACTCCTTGTCGGTAACCGCATAGTTTAACTCGGGTGCGGAGAACTTTCTGGACCAAAATGCTACTGGATGAAGCTGGCCAGTTTCAGGGTCCTTTTGAGACAGGACAGCTCCCATGGCTAGAGTGGATGCATCAGTTTCCACTATGTATGGAAGTTCAGGGCGCGGGTGCTTTAATACAGGTGCACACGTGAATTTCGCTTTCAGCTCTTGGAAGGCATTTTCAGCTTCTTCAGTCCACATAAAGCGTTTATTTTTTCGCAAGAGTGCTGTGATGGGATGTACAACATGTGAAAAATCCGGGATGAATCTGCTGTAGAAATTGGCAAAGCTGAGCATGCTTTGTACGCCTTTAACTGAACTTGGTGATGGCCACTTAAGGATTGCGTCCACCTTTCGTGAGTCCATTCGGACTCCCTTTGGGGGTCAGAATAAACCCAAGGAATTCAATTTCTGTGGTATTAAAAACGCATTTTTCCAGTTTTGCATATAGCTTGTGCTGGCGCAATTTCTCAAGGACTGCTCGGACGTGCTTCACATGGTCAGATTCTGAAGAGGAGTATACTAGAATATCATCAATATATACAACAACACAAAAGTCAATGAGTTCATGAAGGACATCGTTCATGAAGTATTGGAAGGCTGCTGGTGCATTGCACAACCCGAAAGGCATCACCTGGTATTCGAATAACCCATACTTAGTTCGGAAAGCGGTCTTCCATTCGTCGCCCTCTTTTACACGTACCAGATGGTATGCCCCCTGGAGATCTAATTTAGTGTATATACAAGCGTCGTTCACTTGGTCTAGTAGTTCAGGGATCAGAGGCAATGAGTATCGGTTCTTAACAGTTATCTGGTTCAATGCGCGGTAGTCTATGCACGTTCTGAGGTCACCTTCCTTTTTGGGCACGAAGAACAAAGCTGAAGATGCAGGGGACTTGGATGGGCGAATAAAGCCATTGGCAAGGTACTGGTCTAAGTATTGTTGTATGTGAAGGTTCTCAGGTTCCGTAAGGGCATAGATCCTGCTACAAGGGGGTTGTGCACCGGGTATGAGATCGATTTGACAATCATACGATCTGTGAGGAGGTAAGGTGTTTGCCTGTTCTTTTTGGAAGACATCCTGGAATTCTTGGTATTCTGGAAGTATTTGCATGATTGCTGTGGTTACTGTGGCCAGGCCTGCGTTCTGATTTTTCTTTGGGTAACAGGTTTGTGCACAATCCGGGAAGGTTATTCTCTTCTCTCGCCAATCAATACAAGGATTATGTGTTTCCAACCAAGGTATCCCCAGTATTATTTGGAACTGTGGGGCGTTGATTAGATCAAACACAATAGTCTCTTCATGCCCATCCTGACCCAATAGTGTCATCTCTGCGGTGGAATGAGTTACAGGCCCAGAGGCAATTTCAGTTCCATCGACTGTGGTGATGACATCTGAGGTGGTTTTTCGACAGAGTGGTAGATTCATCCTGGAAGCCAATTCATAGTCCACATAGTTTCCTATGGCCCTGCTATCAATGTATGCCCTTACTGCGTGCATACGCGATGGCTGCCCTGGATCTACGAGGACCATTGGTATGATGAAATGCGAGGTCTGAGTATCCTTCTTCAAGCTCGGCAAGCGGACCTCTACGCTTGTCTGGCGTGGTCGTTTCCCGAGTCTGACTCCATATGGCTTTTATCAGCAGCTCCTATCACCTTCTTGGGTGGTTTTACAGGGTAATCCCGTAGAAAATGCCCAGAAGTTCCACAATATAGACACAATTGCATTTGCTGTCTCCTTTCTCTTTCCTTCTGGGTTAAGGGTCCTTTAACCCCTCCGATTTGCATGGGTTCTGAAGCATCTGCTCCTTTGGGGTTAGCGTGGGTTTTGACCAACACCCGATTCTCAAACTTGGCTCAATCAGCCTTTCTGTTCTGAAGTCTGTGATCTAACTGGACCGCTAAGTCTATATATTCAGCGCAGTCTTGAGGTGGGTTCACGACTTGAGACAAGACATCCTTGAGTTCTCCTCGAAGCCCTCGATGAAATAACGTGATTCATTTTACCTCAGGCCATCCAGTTTCCACTATCAACCTATTAAAGGTTGCGATGTAGGATAGAAGGTCCTGGTTACACTGTCGTAGGGACAAAAGTTCGTTATCCAGGGCCTGTCCTTGGGAGTGCCGGGCAAATAGTCTTTCCATGCTCGTTTGAAAGCCCTGAAAATCCCGAAGAATTGGGTCATCCTGAGTAACTAGTGGAATTGACCAATCAGCTGCACTGCCGCTGAGATATGACAATACAAAGGCTACCTTGGCTTGATCGTTTGGGAAGGCTCCATGTCTGTATAAAAAGTGCAAGCGGCATTGGTTCATAAACACGGCGAACCTTTTGGGATCTCTGGCAAAACGTTCGAGTGGAGCTAATGGAATATTTCCTGGTAGGTTTATTTGCACAGGGTTACTCGATAACACAGGAGCTGGATTTCCCCCGGAACCAGGTAGGGGTGCTTGTGCAGCCTGGCTTTGCAATAGTTGCCTAGCAAGGTCATCAGTTCGCTCCTTTGGCAAAATCAGTTCTCTCTTAAGAGCATTGGTTTCTTGACGGGCGGAATGCACTTCAGCCCTCAGTTCCCCTAGTAATTGGGCCAATTGGTCAGTCTCTGAGGTATCCATAATGCCTGGGTGGGAATTTGTGGGTAGGCTTCACGTTCTGTTACGCTCACCTGGCTCCCACAGAGGCGTCGATCTGAACTGGACAGCTGCGGTCTCCACCAATGTGACGCGTAGGGCCGAGATGACGGACTGGACTGGCCCACCTAGCTTCGTTTGCTTGGCCCGTAGGAATATTCTTCTGCAAATGGAGAAAGGGAATTAACCACCCGTGGAGTTGAGCGTAAATCCCCCCACCCTTGCTGTTCTCCCCACAGATCACCTTTGAAAGATGAGCTCTCCATCCTGCATTGAGCGCAGGGGCATGTTAATAACCAGTTGCTTCACTGGCTCGAAGGAATTGGTGAGTTCCAGAACAATATTGACTCCGAGATTCCCGGCAAGACGCCGTAAGTATGTAGTTTGTAAGAGTTCAAATGCCTGACTTTCACTCTTGTCCGATTCCTTGCAGGTTGCAGCTTGACCTTAGTGAAGAGTTCCTCGTGGCAACCGGTAATATTCTGGTAAGGATTTGTATTTTTCAACATAGTTCGATAAAATAATGTCAATATGTAACCTGTTGCTTTCTCCCTTATTCAGGCGCTGAGAGAAAGTATGAAGTCTCTGGGAATAATACCTCCGGTGGTAAAATCAGGTAAGTCTACTGTGGTGAGGAGGGTTCCCCTTGTTAGTTCCTTTGTTTCACCTTGCTGTCCTTTTGTTTCCCCTTAGGGGCCGGGGTTCGGCGAAGATGCAGTGGAAGCTGCGCCGACCCGTGAAGAGGAATAGTACCCCCAGTGGTAAAATCAGGTAAGTCTATGGGGGGTAACTAGTATTCCTCTGTGTATTCCCTTGGCTCACCTTACTGTTCTTGTCTTCTCCTTAGGTGCCGGAGTGCGGCGGGAACATGCAGAAGGATGTGGTGGAATGTGAAGATGCTGCGAAGGCCGGTGAGTTCAGCGCAGCACTGCAGCAGGCGAGGCGACGCGCATAAAATAACTTCTTTCTTCCAGCTCGAAGGCGCGATGGATTGGGAATTCAGATAAGGATCAAAGGTATTGCTCTTGTTCTTACCTTTTCTCCTTCTTTCTCCCTTTTTCTAGGAGCTCCAAACTCGAGACGGGCGTGGCAGAATACTGGATGCAGACTTGCAGGCACGGTGAGCGTTACGCTGCTGGATGCAGAATAACGCGAAGCGTGTGCTGCTCTTCGGGCGTGGTTTAAATAGCCTCCAAAGTAGTTCCAGGTAAGTATTCCTCTCCAGCCCCACCCGAGTAAAAAATAGTCCCTAGGTAAAGTAGTCCCTTCCAAACCTCTTTGGGCTTGGAGCTCTTGCAGCATGCTCTGCATCATGTAAGTTTGCAGCATGGTCTGCATCAGGTAAGTTTTAATCTATGAGCCTGGCGCCCATGGCGCCAGGACTGCACCCAAATAGCCCCTAGCAGGGGTTGTTGGGCTGGCTTGAGATAACTTGATGCTTGCTTCCGGGGTTACTGGACTTGGTCTGGGTCCCCGGGGGTAGGCATCATGACAGGTTTTTCGGTTTTACTTGGAACCATAATGTCCCTTTAACAAAGTTTTTTCACTGAATTTCAGAGGTTTTTAGTAGCGCAACTTAACCATAACGTCCCTTTAACATAGTTTTTTCATTGAATTTCATAGGTTTTCATTAGTGCGACGTCACCATAACATCCTTTTCAATAGATGAAGACCACTAGCATCTTAGGTCCTCAAAGTGGGAACCACGGGTGGTAAAAAAAAAAAAAGATGGCCACCATGGAAAGGGAAGGCGGGGTGTATAAAGAGAACACAACAGGGCATGAGCGGGGAGTGAGGGGGGAACAGAGGAGACACGTGGGCATGAGCGAGGGGTGGGGGGGAGCAGGGCACACGGGGCATGAGCAGGGGGTGGGGGGAACGGAGGTAGACACGGGGCATGAGCGGGGGTGGGGAGGAAAGGAAGGAAACACGGGGCATGAGCGGGGGTGGGGGGAACACGAGAGAGACACGGGCATGAGCAGGGGGTGGAGGAACACGAGAGAGACACAGGGCATGAGCAGGGGGTGGGGGGAACAGGGGAGACACAGGGCATGAGCGGGGGGTGGGGAGGAACACGAGGGAGACACGGGACATGAGCAGGGGTGGGAAAAGGAGGGGGACACGGGGCATGAGCAGGGGTGGAACAGGGGAGACACAGGGCATGAGCGGGGGGTGGGGGGGAACAGGGAAAACACAGGGCATGAGCGGGGGGTGGGGGATAACACAAGGGAACCACAGGGCATGAGCAGGGGGTGGGGGCAACACGAGGGAGACACGGGGCATGAGCAGGGGGGCGGGGGCAACAGGAAAGACACAGGGCATGAGCGGGGGGTGGGGGCAACAAGGGAGACACGGGGCATGAGCAGGGGGTGGGGTGGAACTGGGGAGACACGGGACATGAGCAGGGGGTGGGGGGAACAGGCAAAACACGGGGCAGGGGGTGGGGGGAAACAGCGCAGACATGGGGCATGAGAGGGGGGTGGGGGGGAAAGGATGGAGACACGGCATGAACGGGGGGCAGGGGGGAAAGGAAGGAGACATGTGGCATGAGCGGGGGGTGGGGGAACAGGGGAGACGCGGGGCATGAGCGGAGGGGTGGAGGCAACAGGGGAAACACAGGGCATGAGCGGGGGGTGGGGGCAACAGGGAAGAGACGGGGCATGAGCAGGGGTGGGGGGAAGGAGGGAGACACAGGGCATGTGCGGGGTGTGGGGTGGAACAGGGGAGACAAGGGGCATGAGCGAGGGGTGGGGAGAACAGGGAAAACACGGGGCATGAGCAGGGGGTGGGGGAACAGGGGAGAGATACGGGGCATGAGCGGGAGGTAACTCAAGGGAGAAACGGGGCATGAGCGGGGTTGGGGGGTAACACAAGGGGGACACGGGGCATGAGCAGGTAGTGGGGGATAACAGGGGAGACAGGGCATGAGCAGGGGGTGGGCGGAACACAGCACAAATGGGGCCTGAGCGGGGGGTGGGGGTGAACAGGACACACGGGGCATGAGCGGGGGTGGTGGGAACAGGGCACACGGGGCATGAGCAGGGGTAGGGGGAACAGGAGAAGGACATGGGGCATGAGCGGGGGGTGGGAGAAAGGAGGGAGACACGGGGCATGAGCAGGGAGTGGGGGGTAACAGGGGAGACAGGGCATGAGCAGGGGGTGGGCGGAACACGGCACACATGGGGCCTGAGCGGGGGGTGGGGGTGAACAGGACACACGGGGCATGAGCGGGGGTGGTGGGAACAGGGCACACGGGGCATGAGCAGGGGTGGGGTGGAACAGGGGAGACACGGGGCATGAGCGTGGGGTGGGGTGTAACACAAGGGAGACACGGGGCATGAGCGGGGGGTGGGGTGTAACACAGGGGAGAGACGGGGCATGAGCGGAGGGTGGGGGGTAACACAAGGGAGACACGGGGCATGAGCGGGGGTGGGGGGTAACACAAGGGAGACACGGAGCGCAGGGGGTGGGGGGGAACAGGGCACACACGGGGCATGAGCGGGGGGTGGGGGGAAACAGGGCACACACGGGCATGAGGTGGGGTGGGGGGAACAGGGCACACACGGGCAAGAGCGGGGGTTGGGTGAAACAGGAGAAGAACACGGGGCATGAGCGGGGGGTGGGGGGGAAAGGAGTGAGACACGGGGCATGAAGGGGGGGAACAGGGGAGACACGGCGCATGAGCGGGGGTGGGGGGGAAAGGAGGGGGACACAGGGCATGAGCAGGGGTGGGGGGGAGGAGGGGGACACGGGGCATGAGCGGGGGGTGGGGGGGAAGGAGGGAGACACAGGGCATGAGCGGGGGTGGGGGGAACAGGGGTGGCATGAGCGGGGGAGTGGGGGGAACAGGGCAGACACGGGCCATGAGCAGGGGGTGGGGGGTACACGAGGGAGACATGGGCCATGAGCGGGGGGTGGGGGGAACACGAGGGAAACACGGGGCATGAGCAGGGGGGTGGGGGTACAGGAGGGAGACATGGGGCATGAGCGGGGGGTGGGAGGAACACGAGGGAGACACGGGACATGAGCAGAGGGTGGGGGTGTACACGAGGGAGACACAGGGCATGAGCGGGGGGTGGGGAGGAACAGGGGAGACACTGGGCAATGGTGGGGGTTGGGGTGGTAACACGAGGGAGACACGGGGCATGAGCAGGGGTGGGGGAACAGGGGAGACACAGCATGAGCAGGGGGTGGGGGAACAGGGGAGACAAGGGGCATGAGCGGGGGTGGGGGAAAAGGAGGGAGACCCGGGGCATGAGCGGGGGGTGGGGGAGTAAAGGAGGGAGACACGGGGCATGAGCGGGGGTGGGTAGAACAGGGGAGACACGGGGCATGAGCGGGGGGTGGGGGGGAACAGGGGAGACACAGGGCATGAGCGGGGGGTGGGTGGAAACAGGGCACACACAGGGCATGAGCGGGGGTGGGGGGAACAGGAGAGAGACACGGGGCATGAGCGGGGGTGGGGACGAAGGAGGGAGACACGGGGCATGAGAGGGGGGAAGGAGGGAGACACGGCATGAGCGGGGGGTGGGGGAACAGGGAAGACACGGGGCATGAGCGGGGGGTGGGGGAACAGGGAAGACACGGGGCATGAGCGGGGGTGGGGGAACATGGGAGACACAGGGCATGAGCGGGGGTGGGGGGTAACACAAAGGAGACACGGGGCATGAGCAGGGATTGGGGGGTAACAGGGGAGACACTGGGCATGAGCAGGGGTTGGAGGGTAACACAAGGGAGACACGGGGCATGAGCGGGGCATGGGGGTAACACAAGGGAGACACGGGGCATGAGCGGGGGTAACATAAGGGAGACACGGGGCATGAGCAAGGGGTGGGGGGTAACACAGGGGAGACAGGGCATGAGCTGGGGGGTGGCGGGGAACAGGGCGTGAGCAGGGGGTGGGGGAGAACAGGGCACACACGGGGCATGAGCAGGAGGTAGGGGGACAGGAGAAGGACATGGGGCATGAGTGGGGGGTGGGGGCAACAGGGGAGACACGGTGCATGGGGTGGGGGCTGGGGGGGAAAGGAGGGAGACACGGGGCATGAGCAGGGGGTGGGGTGGAAAACGGGAGACAAGGGGCATGAGCGAGGGGTGGGGAGAACAGGGAAAACACGGGGCATGAGCAGGGGGTGGGGGAACAGGGGAGACACAGAGCATGAGCAGAGGGTGGGGGGGAAAAGGAGAGAGACACGGGACATGAGCGGGGGTGGGGTGGAACAGGGGAGACAGGACATGAGCAGGGGGTGGGGGAACAGGCAAAACACGGGCCATGAGCAGGGGTGGGGGGAATGGGAGGGAGACACGGGGCATGAGTGGGGGGTGGGGGGAACAGCGCAGACACAGGGCATGAGAGGGGAGTGGGGGGAAAAGGATGGGGACACGGGGCATGAGCGGGGGTGAGGGGAAAGGAGGGAGACACGGGGCATGAGCGGGGGTGGGGGGAACAGGGGAGACATGGAGCATAAGCGGGGGGTGGGGGGGAAGGAGAGAGACACGGGGTATGAGCGGGGGTGGGGGGAACAGGGGAGACATGGAGCATGAGCGGGGGGGTGAGGGGGAAAAGGAGAGAGACACGGGGCATGAGCAAGGGGTGGGGTGGAACAGGGGAGACAGGGCATGAGCAGGGGGTGGGGGAACAGGCAAAACACAGGGCATGAGCAGGGGTGGGGGGAACGGGAGGGAGACACGGGGCATGAGTGGGGGGTGGGGGGAACAGCGCAGACACGGGGCATGAGAGGGGGTGGGGGGAAAAGGATGGGGACACGGGGCATGAGCGGGGGGTGGGGGGAACAGGGGAGACACGGGGCATGAGCGGGGGGGTGGGGGCAACAGGGGAGACACAGGGCATGAGCAGGGGGTGGGGGCAACAAGGGAGATACGGGGCATGAGCGGGGGTGGGGGAAAGGAGGGAGACACGGGGCATGAGCAGGGGGTGGGGTGGAACAGGGGAGACAAGGGGCATGAGCAAGGGGTGGGGGAGAACAGGGAAAACACGGGTCATGAGCAAGGGGTGGGGGGAACAGGGGAGACACAGAGCATGAGCGGGGGGGTGGGGGGGAAAGGAGAGAGAGACGGGGCATGAGCGGGGGGTGGGGTGGAACAGGCGAGACACAGGGCATGAGCAGGGGGTGGGGGAACAGGCAAAACACGGGCCATGAGCAGGGTGTGGGGGGGAACGGGAGGGCGACACGGGGCATGAGTGGGGGGTGGAGGGGAACAGGGCAGGCATGGGGCATGAGTGGGGGGAAAAGGATGGAGACACGGGGCATGAGCCGGAGTGGGGGGGAAAGGAGGGAGACATGGGGCATGAGTGGGGGTTGGGGGGAAGGAGGGAGACATGGGGCATGAGCGGGGGGTGGGGGGTAACACAAGGGAGACACGGGGCATGAGCGGCGGGTGGGGGGTAACACAAGGGAGACACGGGGCATGAGCGGGGGGTGGAGGGTAACACAAGGGAGACACGGGGCATGAGCGGGGAGTGGGGGGTAACAGGGGAGACAGGGCATGAGCGGGGGTGGGGGGAACAGGGGAGACACAGAGCATAAGCGGGGGGAAAAGGAGAGAGACACGGGGCATGAGCGGGGGTGGGGGGAACAGGGGAGACACTGAGCATGAGCGGGGGGTGGGGGGAAAAGGAGAGAGACACGGGGCATGAGCGGGGGGTGGGGTGGAACAGGCGAGACACAGGGCATGAGCAGGGGGTGGGGGAACAGGAAAAAGACGGGGCATGAGCAGGGGGTTGGGGGAATGGGAGGGAGACACAGGGCATGAGTGGGGGGGTGGGGGGAACAGGGCAGACACGGGGCATGAGTGGGGGGTGGGGGGAAGGATGGAGACACGGGGCATGAGCCGGAGTGGGAGTGAAAGGAGGGAGACATGGGGCATGAGCGGGTGGTGGGGGGTAACACAAGGGAGACACGGGGCATGAGCGGTGGGTGGGGGGTAACACTTGGGAGACACGGGCATGAGCTGGAGGTAACACAAGGGAGAAACAGGGCAAGAGCGGGGGGTGGAGGGTAACACAAGGGAGACACGGGGCATGAGCGGGGAGTGGGGGTTAACAGAGGAGACAGGGCATGAGCGGGGGGTGGGGGGGAAACAGGGCATACACGGGGCATGAGCGGTGGGTGAGGGGGAACAGGGCACACACGGGGCATGAGCGGGGGGTGGGGGGAAGAGGGCACACACGGGGCATGAGCGGGGGGTGGGGGGAACAGGGCACACACGGGGCATGAGCAGGGGGTAGGGGGAACAGGAGAGAGACACGGGGCATGAGCGGGGGCGGGGAGAAGGAGGGAGACACATGAGCGGGGGTGGGGGGAAGGAGGGAGACACGGGGCATGAGTGGAGGGGGGAACAGGGGAGACACGGGGCATGAGCGGGGGATGGGGGGTTAACACAGGAGACACGGGGCATGAGCAGGGGTGAGGGGTAACACAAAGGAGACACGGGGCATGAGGTGGGGGTAACAGGGGAGACACAGGGCATGAGCGGGGGGTGGGGGGTAACACAAGGGAGACACAGGGCATGAGCGGGGGGTGGGGGGAAACAGGGCACACACGGGGCATGAGCGGGGGGTGGGGGGGAACAGGGGAGACCCAGGGCATGAGCAGGGGGTGGGGGGTAACAGGGGAGACACAGGGCATGAGCGGGGGTGGGGGGAACAGGGCACACACGGGGCATGAGCGGGGGGTGGGGGGTTTAAGGAGGGAGGCACAGGGCATGAGCGGGGGGTGGGGGGACAGTGGAGACACGGGGCATGAGCAGGGTGATGGGGGTAGGAGGGGGACACGGGGCATGAGCGGGGGGTGGGGGGGAATGGAGGGGGATACGGGGCATGAGCAGGGGGTGGGGTGGAAAGGAGGGGGACACGGGCATGAGCGTGGGGTGGGGGGAGGAGGGAGACCCGGGGCGTGAGTGGGGGGTGGGGGGAACAGGGGAGACATGTGGCATGAGCAGGGGGGGTGGGGGGAACAGGGCAGACATGTGGCAAGAGCGGGGGGGTAGGGGGAACACAAGGGAGACATGGGCCATGAGCGGGGGGTTGAGGGGGACAGGGGAGACAAGGGGCATGAGCAGGGGGTGGGGTAGAACAGGGGAGAGAGACACAGGGCATGAGCGGGGGGTGGGAGGAAGGGGAGAGACACACGGGGCATGAGTGGAGGGTGGGGGGAAGGGGCGAGACACATGGGGCATGAGCAGAGGTGGGGGAAGCGGAGAGACACACGGGGCATGAGCGGGGGGTGGGGGGAAAGGAGGGAGACACGGGGCATGAGCGGGGGGTGGGGGGAAGGAAGGAGACACAGGGCATGAGCGAGGGTGGGGGGGAAGGAGGGATACACGGGGCATGAGCGGGGATGGGGGAACAGGGGAGACACGGGGCATGAGCTGGGGGTGGGGGGTAACACAAGGGAGACACGGGCATGAGCAGGGGTGGAGGTAACACAAGGGAGACACGGGGCATGAGCGGGGGGTGGGGGGTAACAGGGGAGACAAAGGGCATGAGCGGGGGGTGGGGGGCAACACAACAACACAAGGGAGACACGGAGCATGAGCGGGGGGTGGGTGGTAACACAAGGGAGACACGGAGCATGAGCGGGGGGTGGGGGCTAACAGGGGAGACAGGGCATGAGCGGGGGTGGGGGGGAACAGGGCACACACGGGGCATGAGCGGGGGGTTGGGGGAACAGGAGAAGGACATGGGGCATGAGCGGGGGTGGGGGAACTGGGGAGACACGGCGCATGAGCGGGGGAGTTGGGGGGGGGAGGAGGGGGACACGGGGCATGAGTGGGGGTGGGGGGGAAGGAGGGGGACACGAGGCATGAGCGGGGGATGGGGGGAAGGAGGAGGACATGGGGCATGAGCGGGGGGTGGCGGGAAGGAGGGAGACACAGGGCATGAGCAGGGGGTGGGGGGGTAACACGGGGCATGAGCGGGGGTAACACCAGGAAACACGGGGCATGAGCAGGGGTGGGGGAAACACGAGGGAGACACGGGACATGAGCGGAGGGTGGGGGCAACAGGAGACACACGGGGCATGAACGGGGGGTACAGGAGGGAGACACGGGGCATGAGCGGGGAGTGGGGTGGAACAGGGGAGACACAGGGCATGAGTGAGGGGTGGGGGGAAAGGAGGGGGACACGGGGCATGAGCGGGGGTGGGGGAAGGAGGGGGACACAGGGCATGAGCGGAGGTGGGGGGGAGACATGTGGCATGAGCGGGCGGGTGGGGGGAACAGGGCAGACACGGGGCATGAGCAGGGGGGGTGGGCGGAACACGAGGGAGACAAGGGGCATGAGCGGGGGAAGGGGAGAGACACACGGGGCATGAGAGAGGGTGGGGGAAGGGGAGAGAGACACGGGGCATGAGTGGGGGGTGGGGGAGGAGGGAGACACGGGGCATGAGCAGGGGGTTGGGGGAACAGGGGTGACCCGGGGCATGAACGGGGGTGGGGGGAAGGAGGGAGACACGGGACATGAGCGGGGGGAACGGGAAGGAGAAACGGAGCATGAGCGGGGGGTGGGGGAAAAGGAGGGAGACACGGGGCATGAGCGGGGGTGGGGGGAACGGGAGGAACACACAGAGCATCAGCAGGGGAGTGGGGGGAACAGGGGAGACTCGGGCCATTAGCGGTGGGTGGGGGGAAGGGGAGAGAGACACGAGGGCCTGCGCCTCACCGCCTTGAAAAAAACATTACTGCCTACAGGTACACTCGTGGCCGATGCAGAGCTGACGCAGCCCACGTCTATACTGTGCAGCCAGGAGATCCCGCTCCTATTGACAAAGCCTCTCATGCGATCAACAAAGATGGCGGGCGTCTCTGAAAATAGACGCACTGCACACTTCATGGCAGCCAATAAAAAAGCACGTCAGATGTCTGCGGACATCACCCAAGCTGCTTGCCCAATCCCCGCCCTGTCAACGGAGCGAACAGGGAAGTGTGTCCGCGAAGCGAACACAGATATCAATAATTTTTTCGGACCTACTTTTTGGTCGTTTAAAAAAAAACACTGGACGGATTTTCACCAAATTTGCAAAAGCTCGCTTTCGGGACCAAGCAGCTGCGCCTGGTCCGAATTTGGTGAAAATCCATCCAGCGGTTTGAGCTGTAGGTGCGAGCAAAGTTTTTTTCCCATTTAGTCTATGGGAAAAAAAAAATGTGGGACCCCCCCCTATAATTTTGCCCCCCCTGGACCAAACCTCACCAAACTTTGCGATAGAATTCAGAGTGGGCCATATACTTTTTTTGCAAAGTTTGGTGAGGATTCGTCCAGGGGGAGCGAAGTTATAAGCCACCCAAAAAGTGCCCTTCCTATGGAAACACCAACTTAACCATAACTACATGGCCACTACAGTGGCCATGTAATATATATATATACATATATATATATATATATATATATATATATATATATATATATATATATATATATATATACATATATATTTTTTTTTTTTTTTTTTTGGCGGCACCTCCAGGAGTCTATTCACAACATATAGCCAGCCTTCAAGATTACTTAATCTGCTTGCATTACAGCATCTATACATTTATAAAAAATGATTTGCATTTTCTTCAGTGCTCTTTGCACGTACAATCTTCATTCCGCACATGTCATTTTACTCGACTCTTCACTTCGTCATCAGATTCAATAAGGTCTATATACTTTCTTCCTTGGCATCTATTCTTGGTGCGTCATCTCTGCTTTATGTGGCGTCATCAGTCTCTTGCCTTTATCACTTCACACTTCTTTGGGAACCTCCTTTAAGAGACTATTATTTCTCCATGGGTACATCATGTAGGGCTTTCTTAAGGGATACCTTGTTTCGAGGATTGTTCGTGGGATAGTTACCATTACTGGCATTGTGCATGTTGCAATTTCCGGCTTCCAACATATAGGCAAAAAAGGGGTGGGATTTCTGATAGAGGCATTTGGCTCCTCCTCTACACTCCCCCTCTGGTTGAGTCATCAACCACTCTTTCACCTGTTTTCACATTTAGACATCCTCTCCTGAACAAATGCGTTTTTGGAGTCCACACCTTCACGAATCCTTTCAGAGATCCTGCTGATATTACATGTTCATCAACACTCCAGGTCATGTGGCTACATTTTCCATTCGGGCTGCAGTAGATCCATCCTCCCACATACTTCTTGTGGTTTCTTGAATACAGGAACTTCTTTCCCTCAGGTGTTAGAATACTCGCTTCTATGTATTTTCTGATTTCTTCATCTGTTAGCTTTTTGGGTCCAAACCCAAACTCAACATCAATCATGATCTTCATTCCTACTGCTTTCTTTGCTGTTTCTTGTACTGTGTGATTATTATTCTGATCACACAGAATCCAAACATGATCATCACCAGTAGTGCTCCAAGGAACTTAAAGATATTCACCATCCATTGTGAAACCCATGAGAAGATTGATGCAAACCAGCTGTCATCTGCAATATCTTCTGTCTCATCTTCTATCTTGATGTGCAGGTTTGTCAGTAATGTTAAGGCCTCTGTCAAAGTCCCATTCTCATCATATTGAGAAGGTATGAATGTGTAACATGATTCTACGATTTTGGCACAAACACCTCCACCCATCGCTGTAATCATGTCCAGGACATATCTGTTCTGCAGGGTCATCAGCTTTATGGGTCTCATAGCGTTGAATCCCTTTATGGTAGTGTTGATCATCTGCAACCACTTCGCATTCGCCATCGTCCGGATCCCTGGCTAAAGGATAGTTGTGAATACTGCAGCAGTTTGACTGAACAACCTGTCTTCATATGGAATCGAATCAAAGGTTTCTATGGACTAAGCTGAAAAGTAGTTCTCCCTCTTTGTTCGATTGTGAAATCCAACTGATCTCCTCTTCTTCATGTGAGCATCTGCTTTTGGAAACTCTCCAAGGTTCAGATCACTCTTAGGAATCACCAATGCTGGAACGTGAATGTGAAATATGGAACACAGACCTCCCCAGTTTTTGGGCAACTTTTTATATGCTCTGGATCCACAGGCCCAGGAGTGATCCATTAATACTACTGTTCCATCCTTCATTCTTGGTGCATTGAAAATTCGGCCACACTGCTGATTCATTCCAACCTTTTTTGTATCATTGTTTCTAAAGCACAGTTCTTCACTTGCTAGAGGTACTATCTGCAAGGGTCCTCCTTTGTCATCGATCCATGTTAGCAATTTCCCAGTTTTCTGCCATAAATCCATGAATTTCTCTTCTACGTGTGACACGACTCCTTCCCATCTTCCTGTAACTACTACTGCTCTCCACGTGACCAGTCCATCAGCCCATTCTTCAGGGGTCAACACTATTCCCTTGATTCCCTTAACATATTTATATCTCTTCGGGATCCTTTCCTTGACAATTGAACATTTTGTCTTCTTCCTATCTGATTCCTGCTCCATTTATTCCAGGCTGTTCATATCTTATCACTTGATTCTTTGTTGTTGGCCTCTCTCTTGTCTTTAAATCTTGAACTTTGGACTCTCTTTGGACTTTGCCAGAACTTGTGGGTAATACATTCTAGGTCGATTTGCGCAAGTCAGACCTCTGTGGATTCCCACGGATGTCTTCTTTTCAGAAATTAATGGGGTTCCCTGTTTTCCTTGGTGGCTGCGACATCCCAATGCCCAAATCTGTAGGTTGTCCACAAGACCAACATTTTAGAAATGTCCTCTTCCCAAACTCTTTGGGATACCAGTGGTTTAGCCTTTTCCCTTTGCACCCAGGCAGGTGCACCCACACATGTGGGATACCGTTTTCATCGGGACACCTGTGGGAACGTGGGGAGGTGCGACATGTGTTGTTGCTGACATGTTTCGTAGTTTCCTGGTGGCAAATGTCTGCAAATTGTATTTTTTCCCCTAAATTGACTTTGCCGGGCATTGTGGGTACTAAATTCTAGGGCGATTTGCACAAGTCAGGCCTCTGTGGATTCCCACAGGTGTCTTATTTTCAGAAATGCATGGGGTTCCCTGTTTTCATTGGTGGCATTCGACATCCCAGGCCCACATCTGTATGTTGTGCACAAGACTAAAATCTTTAAAATTTCCTCTTCCAAAACCCTTCAGGATACCAATGGTTTAGCCTTTTCCCTTTGCGCCCAGGTAGGTGCACCCACACATGTGAGGTACCGTTTTTGTCTGGACACCAGTGCGAACATGGGAAGGTAGGAGATATGTTGTTGCTGGCATGTTTCTGTGGTTTCCTGGTGGCCAATGTCTGAAAATTGTGTTTTTTTCCCTAAAATGTGGACCTTGCCAGAACTTGTGGGTAATAAATTCTAGGGCGATTCTCGCAAGTCAGACCTCTGTGGATTCCCACGGATGTCTTCTTTTCAGAAATGGTTGGGTTTCCCTGTTTTCCTTGGTGGCTGCGACTCCCCAGGCCTAAATCTGTAGGCTGTCCACAAGACCAAAATTCTAAAAATGTCCTCTTCCCAAACCCTTTGAGATACCAGTGGTTTAGCCTTTTCCCTTTGCACCCAGGTAGTTGCACCCACACATGTGAGATACCATTTTCATCGGGACACCTGTGGGAATGTGGGGAGGTGGGACATGTGTTGTTGCTGACGTGTTTCTGTGGTTTCCAGGTGGCAAACGTCTGACAATTGAGTTTTTTTTCCCTAAATTGAGTTTGCCAGAACTTGTGGATAATACATTCTAGGGCGATTCGCGGAAGTCAGACATCTGTGGATTCCCACAGGTGTCTTATTGTCAGAAATGCATGGGGTTCCCTGTTTTCCTTGGTAGCAGCGACACCCCAGGCCCAAATCTATAGGTTGTCTCAAGACTAAAATTGTAAAAATGTCCTCTTCCAAAACCCTTCAGGATACCAATGGTTTAGCCTTTTCCCTTTGCGCCCAGGTAGGTGCACCCACACATGTGAGGTACCGTTTTCATCACGAGACCTGTGCGAACATGGGAAGGCAGGACATGTGTTGTTGCTGGTGTGTTTCAGAGGTTTCCTGGTGTCCAATATCTGTTTTTCCCCTAAATTTGGGACTTTGTCAGGCCTTGTGGGTAATAAATTCTAGGGCGATTAGTGCAAGTCAGACCTCTGTGGATTCCCATGCATGTCTTCTTTTCAGAAATGCGTGGAGTTCCCTGTTTTCCTTGGTGGTTGCGACACCCCAGGCCAAAATCTGTAAATTGTCCACAAAACCAAAATCCTAAACATTTCCTCGTCACAAGCCCTTTGGGATACCAGTGGTTTAGCTTTTTCCCTTTGCGCCCACGCAGGTGCACCCACACATGAGAGGCACCGTTTTCATCGAGACACCTGTGGGAACGTGAGAAGGTAGCCCCATATAACAAAAGGTGGGGAACCCCTACTTCATGGGCATCTGGGGTAGGATATATGATTCCCTATGTAATGGAAACAACTCTACTGTGTTTCACAACAGTATGATCTGAAGAGCAGACTAGAACTGCATTATTAATAAATCATTTCATTTTATAATGGCTTAATAAAAAACTGATTAAAACATTATACATCATACAATTCCACAATTCAATTCATCAAACCAGTAACCATTTTGTGTGTGCAAACCACCATAATTTGTGGAAAAAAGACATTATATGTACAAACAACAGAATATATGTCAATTGTTAATTTATCTTAATTCACTTAGTACCTTACAGTTGTACTGATTTGATCGATATGGCTCCTACTGATGGTCCATAATTAAACATCAATAGCTCATGATTTTCCATATTCTAGATCCTGTATCTCATACTCATGATCCACAATTATACATCGTGAGAAGGTAGGACATGTGTTGTTGGTGGCGTGTTTCTGTCGTTTCCTCGTGGCAAATGTCTGAAAATTGTGATTTTTTCCCCTAAATTCTGGACTTTGACAGGCGTTGCGGGTAATACATTCTATGGCAATTCGCAGAAAGTCAGACCTCTGTGTATTCCCACAGGTGTCTTCTTTTCAGAAATGCCTGGAGTTCCCCGTTTTCCTTGGTGGCTGCGACACCCCAAGCCCAAATCTGTGGATTGTCCACTGAGCCAAATCCAGTCTTCCCCAGGGCAATTTATGTACCAGTGGTTTAGCCTTCTCCCTTTGCGCCAAGGTAGCTGTGAGGTACCGTTTTTGTCGGGACACCTTTGGGAATGTGGGAAGGTAGGACATTTGTTGTTTTTTCTTGGTTTTGATAACGTTTTCATACATTTGCTACTGCTCTTTGCAACACAACCCTATCATTTCCCAAATGTAACCTACGTTTAGTCGCTGCTTTAGGCACTGTATGCTTTTGTAACCTGCACAAGTCACCTATCCTTCAAAAGGTCTATCTGTGCTCTTTCAAAAAATGTATGCTTGCCATTTCTCACCACATTTGTTTTCCTTATTTTCACATGCTAAGTATGTCTGTTTAGGCCATCAGCATAAAGATCCTGTGTACCATGGCTCAGTTTTTGGCTTGTGGTATTGCTTGCTTTGTGAAACATTATGACAAATTTGTGATTTCCTAACTAGAAGAGTCGGGGGAATGTAGCGGTGCATTGCTTTTCTTATTATTCACAGAAGCCATTACCTTGCAGGTCCAAACATGTACAGCACCTACCTTTTGTTTCTGTCATTTTTTCCGTTTTTTCCCCAAACTATGGGAATTTTACCTACATAGTTGCTGCCTGAACTGCGCAAATTACCCCTTCCTAAACTTGGAATTTTGTCTTCTTTTTGGAAATGTATGCCTTTCTGTCTTCCCATTCAGCTTTCTTACCCTCCTCTTCCATTTCGTCCACGCATGTCCTATTGGAAAAAAAGGGAAAAATCTCCTACCTCTTAAAACTGATGGTAACCTTATAAAAATATGTTGATTTTTGTCACCACTCAACCTGTTCTTGAAAGCCTGGAAAATGCAGAATTTAGAAGAGCAAAACATTTCTTCCTAGCTCTTACAAGGAAAAAGCCGCAGGCTTCTTTGTACACCATTTTATTGGCATTTTCTGAAAAAACACAAAATGTGCTCTCTTTTTTGTTATTTTCTCTCACCCCCCTACAACAAACTCGGATTCCTTGGTGGCGTTATGACCGCCTACATATGGGAATAAAAGGGGCCACTGAATGCAGCATACCGAAATCTCCAAAAAAGGTCTCACCACTGGGAAGGAAACCCTCAGCAGTTAAGGCACCAAAGTGGCCCACTGTTGCCAATGGATATTCAATCCTTAAGTCGCAGACTGTTTGAATAGTACCCAAGGGGTTGTTTTTTGTTGAAATGTAAGCATATTGTGCTATTTAAAGAATATTTATTCAGCAACAATGGTCAGAACTACTAGCTGCATAATGAAGTAACCTATCAAACAGGCCCACATTGGCCCAAAAAGTGGCCCATTTTGACTGGCCCACACCAGCAGTTAGCATTTTTGTTATGGGCATTGTCCGGTTCCCCTATAGGCCAGTCCGAGTGTGGTGGCTCATCCATAATGGGCGAGGGGGCGTCCACCCAGTGGCCCCCTCACCCATTATGAAGGAGCCGAGGAGCCAGCCCAGTGAAACACTGAGCACTACCTCAGCTGCTTTTTACAGCTGAGGGAATGCTCCTGGGCTGGCTGAACTGTCAAAGGGAAACACTGTTTCCCTTTGACAGTTCAGTTCCTCAGCCGCAAGAGGCTCACTCAGCCATTCAAGGCTGGGGGAGTTTTACTTTTCCAGGCTTGCATAGATCATTGGAAATGCTGGCTGGGGCACTGTATGTCTGTATGTGCGAGGGGGAGCTCCTGCGCCGCCTCGCAGATAAAGACAGAACAACCTGGAGCGGGGCATTTCAGCACCCATGCGCAGGCCACTGCAGAAGGTACATTTATATTCATTTATTTAAATATGTTTATGGATGTGTGTATGCTTGTGTTATGAGTGAGTGTATGGTGATGGGTGCTCGTGTGAATGATAGAGTGAATGCTGTGTGAATGTGTGTGTGTTTGTTTTGGTCCGTTGAGCCGATTTTGGTGAGTGGGGGATGAGTAGGGACGGAGGGTTGTACAACAAAGGCATTTTAAAAATGCCTTTGTTGCACAATCCCCGTACACACCTGCCAAAATCAGCTCTCCTTCTCAGGTGCTGTGGAGCCCAGGGGACAGGGATGGTATTTTTATACAGGATATCTATCATAGATGTCCAGTCAAAAATACCATGCTTTCCCCCTTGGCCCCCTCCAGCGCCTTGCTTACACACACAATCATGTTGAACTGTTTGGCTTTTTACCAATTTTTAAGTAGGCTCTAAAATGTATAATTTTAACCCATTATTTAAAAATAATTGAAGGGGGAAACCCCACGAACCCCCCTTGATTTGTTGGCGCTCCCTCGTGCGCTTGGTTGCTACGGCATTTTTGGGGGAAATATTTATGCCCCTCAACTTAAAAAATTCTCAAGCCACCGCTGGCCCTCTGACTGTGATGGGAATGGAGCCCAGGGACTGTGGTGGGAGCAGGATATGCCGGAGCCATGGGATAGTGGTGGGAGCAGGGTCGGTAGAGCCCAGGGCCTGTGATGGGTTGGGGAGAGCACAGGGACTGGGTAGGAGTGGGATGAGGGAGCCCAGCAACTGTGATGGGAGCAGGTGGGGGAGCCCAGGGACTATACTGGGAGTAGGGTGCGGTGCTGGCGCGCAATAGTTCATAGCCATTTGTACATACTGTCCATTTGGCATTTTTGGGGGGCCCCGCCGCCCACATTTTGCTCAGGGGGGGCCCAGGCCAAAAAGGTTTGAAGACTATTGAATTAAGGGGTTAATCAGGTTTTTTCTTAGGATCTGGGTTCACTTATTGGCTGTAGTGGAAGTTAGTGGTCCGACAGTGTTTACTTATAAAAAGATGATCTGTTGTAATTTGAAGAGTGGTGAGTTGCTAGATAATTTCATTGGTTGGTTGCTTAAATCTGGCCAGTGGTTGGGGTTTAGGTTTTATGTGAAATGGATATCATTGAGGATAGTTGTGCATTCTATTGCTTTTATATCTCAGGGATGTAAGCCTTCCGAAGCCCTTTCAGTAATCTCTAAACCAGCATATCCAACCTTGCCAGATAACTCAAGGGTTGCTGAGATTTTTTTATGGCAGCCCACAGAACTCTTAATGTATGAGAAAGCCCTTATAGAACACTTCAAGTAAGATGTTTGATTAACTGGAGAATGATACACTATGCAGTGAAGATCCTTTCCTATGCATCAATGCTGGAAGATATGCCAGTGGTGAATATAAACTGGTCTTCTAGAAAGTTGCGCCATCTCAAATGCCCCGTTAGAAAGGCCTACGCCATACAGACCCTGCATTTCAACCACTAATAATCCATTTTTAAAAGTAATAGAGAAAAGATCGTCATCAACTGGTACCTTGAAGAGGACAAATCACACCAAAACTAAGCTCTGGGCCCACCAGAACTTTGGAAGACTTTCTGAATCATAGAAGTGCCACTTCTAGTACCAAAATCCTCTCATCTCTGATTTTGGTGTGCACACTTGGAATTAACAGGAGGGAGGGAAGTCATAGCGAAAGTCCTAGGGCCTTGCCATTGTGTCCACTGCCCAAGCCTAAATTAGCTGGAATACCTCGAAGAAATTCTGCAGAGCCTGCCAACTGTCAGAATGTGGTTTCCCCTGATGTGTAGCGCTGTCCGGGATAATAGTTGGCTTCAGCCCAAAACAGCATCTGCTTTGCCAGGATATCCAGTGACTGATTTGAATCACATGGATGTTTGTGGTTGGCAAATGCCAGGACAACTATGTTGTCCATTTAAATCATTGCTTATGCCACTTTGGTCTGAGAAATGTTGTACAGCCTTGAATATGCCCTTCAGCTCTTCAGCCCTTCAGCTCTTTCCAATCGAATTAAATATGTAACTATTCTCCAGCATGTAACTATTCTCATGCGGTGAATGTTCCCCGTCATCAGGCCAGGAATCCTCAGTAACATAGAGCAATTAAACAGAAACTTTCAGTCACTTTTGGGCTCTAGTACAGTAAATTTGGGTCATACTGCCCAGAGTCAGTAGGAACATCTTCCTTAACTCCTCCCCTGTCAGCCATATTCATATCTTTTACAGCACGTTCGTGTTGGGAGCCCTCACATTCTCTCTCTTCAAGTGATCTTCATTAAAAATGTACTTTTAATACCCTTTCAATGTAAAATTTCAAGTTTTTGACAACTCATCGACAAACGAAGGAATGGGATGTAGAGGCTGTCATGTCACCTCCATCTTCCTCGCAACACAGGACACCACCTCCTAGGAAGCAGCCTAGTTCTCAACGTGGTGAGGCAGTAAGGCTACCAGTATTGCCACCCATGCATCCATCCCCTGTGAGGGGCGAGTTGCCTCCGGTGCTTCCAGCTCTATCCCTGCCTATCACTATAATGACAAGCTTTCAAAACTGTCATCCAGCCACCCTTCAAAATAAATTGAGGTTGGCTCCACCATGCCAGCTCAGGGAGGCTGTAAAGGGAAAGCTCCCGGCACCAGCACAGGAAGCTTTTCTGTCCTGAGGACCATGGCTGACTCCCAGATCTGCTTCAGAAGACTTGGCACAAGACAGAATTCAGAAACTACAAGCCTTACACCCTGTCCAAAATAGTAAATATAATAACGTATTTATTTTATTTATATAGAAGAGAAACAATGCTCAATACCCTTTAGATCACAGTAGAACATACAATAGATAAGAGATCAGATTTCACGGGAAGCGGTGAGTTTCTTACAATGGGGTGAGTTTGAGAGACATTCTGACCAGGTTGTGCAGGGGAGTAAAGGGAACAGTCTCCTGGGACAATACATAAGTAGGCACACATAGATCAAGGACAATGAATATTGGACATTTTTAAGTGCAGGTAGGCGATGTGGCCAGCTGTGCTCGGGATGTGACCATGATGGGTGAAGTGCTAGAGTGGAGGCGGAGGAAGTGAGGTACAGAGGCAGGTTAAGGGAAACATGTTAGTTAATAGGTGAGGAGGTATGCTTTTAGTTTGGTTTTGAACAAATCCCTCTGGACTGTTTCTCAGATGTCCAGGGGAAGAGAATTCTATGCAAGTGGAGCAAGGAGAAGGAGCAGAAGCAAGAGAAAGGACAGGTAGGGCGAGGAGCCACAATGGTAGCCTAGGAGGCAGAGCAGAGATTACGAGAAGACTTGTAGAGTTTGATAGAGGAGGATACAGTGGTGCCTTACCCTGGGTAGATTTGTGAAACAGGAGAAGACATTTAAATCTGACCCTGTTTTGCATCGTCAACCATCAAACCTGGTGATGGTACGAGGAAGTAGGTGTGAAGTGAGGGAGTTCAAAGAGAGTCCTGGTAGCGAAGTTAATGATCTTATCGAGAGGACAAAAAGCATAGTTGGGTAGTCCAGTTTAGAGAAGACAAGAGTGGTTAAGAGATGCTTGGCAGTGTTAAAAGGAAGGAGGCACCTGATTTTCCTAATATTTAGGAGGGTGATGCGAGCTGTTGTTCCAGTTTTGGAGATGAAAATCGAGAAAGCGTGAGAAGAGTCATAGATGACACCGAGGTTTCTAGCTGAAGAAGAGTAGGGGAGAGTGCCAGGTGGGACCTTTGCAGGCAGAGGAAGAATTGATAGAGACCTTTTGGCCAGGAAGAAGAGCACCTCTGTTTTGGTAGAATTCAACATCAGAGAGTGCAAAGCCATCCAAAATGTAATGGCAGGGAGACAGTTTGGAATTTTGATGACGAGATCAGAGGAGAGTTTGGGAAAAGAGAAAGAGATTTGGGTGCCATCCACGAAGAGTTAGAACGAGAACCCAAAGGAAGAAATTAGTGCCCCAAGAGCAGAGTTGTACAGTGTAAAGAGGAGCAGACCCAAGACAGAGCCTCGTGGAACACCAACAGTTAGAGTAGTGAGTTCAGAGGTGTTGCTGCTCCAAGAGACAGCGAATTGGCAAGGCGCAAGGTAGGATTCAATCCAGTCAAGGGCTTGATCACGAATCCTAAGAAGAAAGAGTGTATTAAGCATATGAGAGTGATCAACAGTGTCGAAGGCAGCCGACAGGTCAAGGAGAATTATGAAGAGGATAAGTTGGATTGCTTAGAAGAGGCAATGAAGTTCGACACATTTATGAAAGCAGTTTCTGTGAAGTGACAGGAACGGAAGCCTGCTTGTAGGGGGTCTTGAGGTTGTTGATTTCTAAGAAATTGGTAAGATGGTTGAACACAATCCTTTCGAACACTTTAGAGTATTGTGGAAGTAGAGGAACAGGGCAAAAGTTAATCGGTATGTTCAGCTCAGTACCTTGGTTTTTAGGGATGAAAACAGAGGGAAGGCAAACAGAGTCAAAAGACAGTTTGAAGAGTTCAGCTAGATGAGAGGCCACTAAAGGGGCAATAGACGACTTGCTGAGGAGCAAGAAGGTCTGATGGGGCACAAAAGGGGTTAGCCTTCATCAGTAGAGAGAGCACTTTGTCGGTATAGGTGCGACTAAATTGGGAGCTAGAGGCAGAGGATGATGGTAGAGTAGGTGGAGTGTATAATGTATGAGAAGTGGGTGTGAGGAGAGAGTCTCTAATTTTTGGAAATGCAGTGACGTATTCAGCTAGGTCATTAGCTGAGAGAGTGGAGTTGATATTCATGGATTACGCAGGAGTGAGTTTGGGATACCCTGTAGCAGGCCAGGATGGTTGGAGTGAGTAAAAGTGTCCCACAGTTTCAGAATGCTTGTGCGAGCAAGCAATGGAAAAGCTGAACTGTAATAAACCCTTTAAAGTGTTACCAAACCTTTAAAAAGGTAGATACGGGGTTCAGGTAAGTATTGCTACAACTCGCCCCCGTACTCCAATTCCTTTTAGGACTTGGCAGGTCCAAGGGCGCTTTTCCCACCGTCAGCTACAGTCCTCAATACCCCAAGGGTGCAGGTACGAACACTTCTCTGGTCAGCAGCAAATGCTGGTGCAAGGTCTTCAGGATGGAGAATGCAGAAGAACTTGATTCAGGACCCCTCTCAGCACCAGACTGGATGCAGGAAAGCTATTTTGGATGATGGCCACTGTTGCACGGCCACGCCGCGGGACACAACTGTCATGGTTTGATTTTACCTCCTATTTCGGGTCCCATTGATGCTGGAACCACGACATTTGGCAGGGACAACTCCAGAGGCATATGCTGTGTATCCACCAAGGCCTCAGTGCATAATGGTAATGGCTGCCGCACAGTAGCCACAACTCTGAGCTGGTCAGCCCCAGATTGGCTCAGGGACCCTTCCAAAGGCTCTTCTTCCCAGGATACCGGCCTGATGTTGCAAATGGATGGTCCCTCCCTTCCAGTGGTCAAAGATCCCTCGCAGGACTTCTGGAGATCACCTACAAGACAGGGCTCTTCCAGGACAGCAGCAGAAGTTGGTCACCAGGCCTTCTTCGAACGGGTCCACGGTATCCTAGCACTTCTTGCAGCTGGACAGGATACTTGGCTCCTTCAGGTTTCCTCCAGGATCTCTCGGGAATGGGTGCAGGGGTCCTCTTCTTATCCAAAAGGTCGGTAAAATTTGAAACTCCCACTAGCCAATTGTTGGGAAGGGGACACTCCCGTCCAACCCCAGAGGTGCTTTAAAGTGAGGCGAGATGCATTTGAGGCACTGTAATGGACAGGGTAAGGGGGGAGAGTGGGAGGGATGCCTTCCTGTCTAACAGGGCCCCATTTTAATAAGGCACAAGCAGCATTGCTATTTTTTGCATAGATATTAGTAATCATAGGTAGAAGGGAAGGCATGCGCGGTAAGTGACCCAGAACCTCCTATGTCTCCATCTTGTCTACTTAGTGTCATTCCTGTGCTGAACCTTTGACATGTGGTGCAATGTAGGACCATTTCAGTAATGCTTTCCAGGATGTTTGGTATAAACCAGTCCTCCTGTATATCTGCTGTTATGTGCTGCTTCGAGCCGTGAGATGAATAATGTAACTGTTCAAAGGATAATGCTAACAGCTCCTGGGGTATTACTGTCTTCCCAGAGCTCTCTTGCCTCCATAACAGATCTGTCAGAGATTGCTTGCAACCTCTCTGTAACCATAACTCTTTATCCCTTTCAGGTGCCCTTCCTTGTATCTCGATAATCTGGGAGATGGGAAATGCTCTGTAAGGTGCTGGATGTTTGCTTGCGGGTGGGGCAGTCACAACGTACTCAGCGGGTGTTTCATTTGGAAGATACGCCACCATTTTGGCTACTGCATCGGCGGCTGCGTTCCCCATTCATATTTTGTCTGTCCCGTTAGTGTGGGCGGCGCACTTAATGACTGCAACAACAGATGGCTGTGATAACGCTTCTATCAGCATGTCTAACAGTGCTGCATGCTGCACTGAGAACCATCTGCCCTCCCAAACCTTCTACTCTTCCAGCTGGATAGACCAGCATGTACCGTTGTTGTAAAGTATGCCGAGTCAGAATATACTGTGATATGGCACCCTTGTGATGCTCTCATTGCTTCGATGAGCACCACAAGTTCTGCTGTCTGTGCAGAATAATGCGTAGGCAACTTTTCATGACCACCGTCTTGTACTCCTCTTCCTCAAGTAGTACCACTGCTGCCCTGTCCGTCTCTGCCCACCCTCCTAATCAATTGTGGAAGACCCGTCAATTAAAAGTATCTCAACCTCTGTCAATGCACAGTCCATTTCTCTGGGAGTGTCATCCTCCTCGCCCTCGCCTCGTATGGGCCACAGTTGCGCACCGTCAAGTCCTCTGTAGTAGGCATGTACACCAAAAAGGTGGCAGGATTCACTGTTTCACACCTAATCACATGACTATGGGATTTAGAAACAATGATCTCATATGCCGATGACCTTCGCGTATTCAGGGTAGACTTTGACCTTTCTAGAATGGCAAACAAAGAATGTTCCACAAACAACATTACCGTACACACCATTACGATCGTAGAACTTTTCTATATTGCAAAAGCAGCCGCTGCTGGAGCTTGTTCGCATGCAAACTGCTTGTGCATCACTGCATCCAAAGCACCGCTCTAATAGGCCAATGGCTTATGGCCCATAGTGCTTTTCTGTGTCATAAACTGACCATCAGAGTGTGAAAATAAATAAAATTCCTGCGTGTAATCTGGGGTGGCCAGTATGGGTGCCAAACTAATGACTTCTTTTAAGTCGTCAAACTGTCTGATAATTTCAGCCGTCTACTGTAACTTATTTTCCTTTGTCTTTTGTGCTTCCCTAAGGGCCTGTATAAGTGGACTCGCGTACGCCACATAATCTAGGATCCAGTCTCTGCAGTATTTACACAGGCCCAGCAACTTCTGCATCTCTTTAACTGAGGAGGGGTTAGGGGGTAGCGCGTACTGACGCTGCCCTGTCTGGTAGTATTCTCTTACCATTTGCTGATATGAACTGCCCAAATAAATTACTTCCTGTTGGCAATATTGCAATTTAGCCTTGTCAACCTTGTACCCCTTACAGGCAAAGAACTGTAGGAGTGCAACAGAGTCCCTTCAGCAGTGCTGTTCACTGTCACTGCACACTAGCTGATCGTCCACGTACTGGATAATCGTGCTAGACACCTGAATATTCCCAAGATCGACATGCAGTATTCTGTTAAATATGCTCGGGTGCTCGGAAGTCCCCTGAAGTAATCTAGTGTGTTTGAACCACCTCTGGCCCTGGGTGAATGGTACCTCAACTCTGGATGGAGTGGAATCAAGAAAAATGAGTTTTTCAAATCCACTACAGTAAAATACATGGCTTCTTTGGGGATGCTGCATAAAATAGTTGCAGGATTCGGAACAACTGGAAACTCTTTCTGTACCAAGTAATTTAGGGAGCATAAGTCCTGAATCATTCTCCAATTGCCCCCTGTACATCTTTTGACCGGGTATATTGACATGTTACATGGGGACGTAGATGCCATGATAATCCCCTGGTCCAGTAGGGCCCGTATTGTTTTTCTACTACCCTCGTCTGCCTCTCTCGATAGTGGATATTGTCTTACACTGGGCAGCACCGCACCTGACTTCAGTGTTATACACGCAGGTGTTCCATCTTTTAGTAATCCTACGTCATGTGAATTTGTAGTCCACAACTGTGAAGGCACATGTTGTAAATCGTCATCGAAAAATAGAGATTGGGTTAATGCTACCATTAAGGGACAATGCACTCTTCGGTACTGTATCATTATGTCACATGGGATGCAGATATCTAGGATTAACTCCCCCTCTTTGTTGTTATTGTCAAACAATTTGTCATCTGTCATCTCCTTTAGCGGCACTATTGGATTTACACAGAGCACTGTGCGCCACTAACACCTGTCCCTGTCCATTCCCTTTAGGACAACCCTCTTGTCTGAAACCAACAATCCCAGTAAATCCAGCGATAATATTGTTTCCACCACAACCTCAGGTGACACCTCTGGATGAAAGATAAAATCAGTGGGCACTCGCCAACACTGTTTGGCAATCTGGTGCACTGCCTCTGCAAGCACCGTAATACCATGAATGAACATTTCCGGGTCTACGGGAATCCCGCGGACTACCACCTTCCTTGTCATCATGTGTATTATCAACATCGCCCATACAGCGCACATCCCAGGTGTGTAATTGGGGTCCAGGCTGGGGACGTGTGGGTTACCCAGGAGTAACCCTGGGGGATGATGCATATGATGGAGCACCGTTCAATGGAGATTGGGCACTGGTATGGGACGCACTACGGAGGGCCTTCCAGATACCCCTGATTTACAGTCTTTGATGCAGTATACTATGGGTGATGATGAGGACCCAGCTATATCTATTCTTAAAATGCAAGAGAAGTGGAGAGCTGAGACGGGAGGGCCGTCAGATCAGTCGATACAATTTTTCTATTGTATTGTGAAGAGGGGCTTGCCGAAGGAAGTGCAGAAGGCATTGGATAAGATTGTGGGTATTGAGGCGAAGGGGTGGCCGGAAATACAGTGTAGAATAGTGCATCATTGTAAAAGGATTAAGGAGCGGGAGAGGGAAACAGTCCAAAGGTGTCAGGGGGAAGAAGTGACATTGGAGAAATAATTGGCAGAAGTAGCAGTCCAGGTGCCTGTATCGAAGCCAGTACAGGTGGTAGGAACAGAGAGTACCCAGCAAGTCATGAGTGCCACTATTGTGGCGTCTGGGCTGAAGGAGAACAAGGACAGTGGGGTGGGAGGCAACAGTACTCCTGCCCACTGTGGCAGCAAGGTGGGCCGCAGTGAGGAAGAGGAGGATTTTGAGGAGCTGGAGGAGATGGGTGGGTTCCGACAGTCTCAATGTTGGAATTGTCTAAGGTGGGGGAATTTTGTAAGGGAATGCAGGAGCAGGTCTGCAATGGGGTATAATTATGTCCTGCAGCAACAGGGCCAAGGGCCCTAAGGACCCCAAGGAGTAGGGGGAGAAAGATGGAAAGTGCAGAAAGGGAGAAGGAGAAGGCAGGGCACCAGTGGAGGGTAGGGGATTATACCCCTGGACAACATATCCAGCAGAAGGGTGCACTAATCCAAGCTATGTACCTGTTGTGAAAGGGACCACTTCTGCATCTTCGAATATACGCCAAAGATCGAGAATTTCTTTTCTCTTGTGTAGCTGCTTCCCCTTATGTTTTGCTACTAAAAATGTGGACATGAGTTCCAAAATTCTCTTGTTGTATGAGCCCTGCCCTGGCGATGGGCAGGGCATCCCCCTCCTCCTGTCTCAGCGATCTTCTGCTTATGATATTTCGCCACCCTGTCATGATACAGTACCTACACACCATTCATTTCTTATTATAATACAAATGTAAGTAGCCATTACTAAAGCAAATCAGCTTTCCTTACATCTAAATGTACAGTACTTTACACCAAATACTACCACGTTTCATCTAGAGGCACAATATTACACCTCACCTCATTACAAGTGCCACTTAACACAGTGGCTACAATATTTTGCAAAAACGTGTTCCTTGCTTTAATAACACAGAAATATGTGATGTCGGAAGTGGCTGCTCGATGCTGTGCTTCTGCGATTCCATGATTGATACTGTGTGTATGCAGTGCAGCTTGACGTCCTTAGTTCCTTTCCTTTAATTTTTTCTGCTGGTCTCTGCTGGTCCGAGGAGACGGAGACGGAGACGGTATGGTGCTGTGCTGTGCTGTGTGAGGGAGCCTGCCACTTAATCGTCCTCCCTGCCCAGCCCTGTGAAGCAGACTGAGTGACCAGAGGCCATAGCAGAGGCCGCTCTAAGTGAGCCTTTTTTTCTTCTTCTTTTTTTCTCTTTTCTTTTTTCTGCATACTATTAGAAAGTGATATTTGGCTCCCAGAGTAAGCCAATCCAATCCAATCCAAGCAAGCCCGCCATCCCTTCGCAGAGCTTCTGCACCGGACGGTGAATTCTACTGCACCCCGCCATGTGTGCTCGTGCACCGGGTTTGGTTTTAGGGCCCAGGGCTTGGAGTGCCTGGGTCACCTCACAGGCTCTCTCACATTTGGCTTTAATAGCCCTTGCATCGCTGCCTCCTAGTGAAATAGCACCCTTTCTTTCTGTATTGTGTTGTCTGTTTGTTCTGGCAGAGACAATGGCCCTCATTACGACCCTGGCGGAAAGTGACTGACCTGACCGCCATAGCGTAAATAGCGTTTCCGCCATCGCACGACGGAGCAAAGTGCGGCCAATTCCGACCCATCGGGCACGAGCACTACGCCATGGCGGAAGTGCAAAGTCTGCGATGGCGGAAATGTCCCCAAAACGCGCCTCACCGCCGTCGTACGGCGCCCTAGGTGCAATTCCGCCACCCATCTTAGCGGTCACCATAATGAGCGGCAACCGGAAAGTACGGTGACCGTAAACATACGGAAACGGAAGTAAAAACATGGGCCCGGAATGGGAAACAGCACGCCGTACACCTATAAAATCAGAATTCCCACACAACCATTAAAAATACTACCCTGAGACACATCCCAACCCGTCATCCACCCCAGTGAAAGCAATAGAAATGGGAAAAGTAGCGAAAAAAGCGTGCGACCGCAAGCGGCAGGTCCACTTCTCCCGTGAGGAACTCACCGTGCTCACAGAGACCCTCCAGGAGAATGCTGCCGTCGTCTTCTCCACGCAAATGACCAGGACGGCACTTGCGAACAAGAAGGCCATATGGGCCCTGGTGGCACAGCGGGTAAGTGCGGTGGGGACCGCACCCCGCAACCCACTGCAATGCAGAAAGCGATGGGACGACCTGCGGATACGCGTACGGAGCATACTATCCGCCAATCGCAACATTGCCACAGCTACCGGGGGAGGATCGGAATCACCCATCAAGTTGACCCCCTGGGAAGAAATCTGTGCCTCCACCATTGGAATGGAGAGTATAGAGGGAGTCGGAGGGATGGAGAAAGGAGTGCAGACATCCGAAGAATCCGGTAGGTGGGCCAACTAATACAATGCCAAATCCACAATGTCCAATCATGTGAAGTACCATGTGTCCACATAGTGCAACAGTAACACATGTCCAGGAGAACGTCCACATACATTGGCCTGATAGCGCACTTTAAAACTCACATTAAATACATAAATAATTAAAAACCCTAAAAACACCCTCTACACGTGCAGCAGCCACACCCTAACTGCAGGCTGCAAAACAACTGCATCCTCAATCCACACAAAAATGAAACCACCTCCAAGGCCCCGACCCAAATCACCCTCAGGTACCACCCCAATGCATGTGATACATTGCCATTCCAATTTCCACAGATCCATAAATAATGCTCGCCCTCCTTTACTCCACCACAGGGTCCGATTCAAACGACGAGCTTCAGGACACCCCTACCAGCACACCTGCAAAGAGGGCCAAGACCAACGGCCAAAGACCCTCCACCTCAGCTGCACGCATCAAGACACGGCAGCAGCACAAATCAAGTGGCAGCACACAGGAGGGAACATCAACAGGCACCCCAGCAGCCAGCATGCCCACAACAGCACCACCACAGGTCCCCCCAATGGATGCCACAGAAGGCACTGCCTCTGGTGGCAGCAGCACCATAGGTGACACCCCATTAATGGCAGCATGCTCCGACACAGAAGACGGGGATGTCGAAGTAAGATCCATCCATGACCTATCTCAATCCCCCTGTTTGTTTCATCCCGTACACCATGAGGATACCACGCAAGGGCACCCACAAGACGACGACTGGCCATCCCCCACAAGCCCTGTGGCAAGGCAACATGAGGTGACCAGCCCCTCTGTGACACCACCGCAAATGGCCATGGCACAGCAGAGGCAACAGTCCCTCAACCAGGTGATCGTGCAACAGCAGCAACTGGCCACGCTCCTCAAGGACCATGCTGATGAATGTGGGGGTACTAAGGCAGCCATAGAAACATCAACTGAGACGCTTAGGGCAGAAATGGAGAGAAGCACCGAGAGCCTGAGAGTACAAATGGAGAGAAGCACCGAGAGCCTGAGGGGGGAACTGCATGCGACGTCCAAAGACGTATGTGCTGAACTTGCCGCTGTGCGCCGTGTGCTCACTGAGCTCTCACAAACCCTTAGGGACATGCATGGACGTGAGCAGGCAGAGACATCATCCGTTGCAAGTTCCGTCCAGGGCAGCCCCCAACGTAGATCTGGGAGGAACCTGCGCTCCACAGGCAGGGGTGCCCCTGATACCCGGAGAGGGGGCTTGCAATAGCGTCTGCCCACTGACAATGAGCATCTGCGGACACTGGTGTTCGGGGGGGAGGTAGGAGGGTGGAGGGGGGGTGTTGGGCTTACTTGGGTGGCGGGTCGATGGGGTGTGTAACATAATTTCACATATGCTATAAACATTTCACAATCATCCAATGAGATGTGTGGACATTGATCTTTGTGTACGAGGCCTTTATAGGCGTACAGTCCATATTGTGCATGTTCCAGACACACACAGTGCCACAAGTCCCGTGTCCATGTATCAGCCACCAGGCGTGAGTGCTAGAAGCATGAATCTATGATACTCTGACGAATGTCACGGCCCTCCTGTGCCTCGCGGACTCCTTGAGGTGCTGCCACATCCCCAGCCTCATCATGACCATCTTCAGGTGCTTGCAGTTCTGCGTCAGGGGGCATGGGCACATTTCTACGTACGCACATGTTGTGTAGCATGACACATGCCATGACCATCTTTGCAACCTTCTCATGGCGGTACAGGAGTGCCCCGCCAGACCTGCTGAGGCAGCGGAAACGAGTCTTCAGTAGACCGAATGCCTGTTCTATGACTACACGGGTACGTGAGTGGCCATGGTTGTAGTCCTCCTCATGCTGGTTCTGTGGGTTCCGGAGTGGTGTAAGGAGCCATCTCTTCAGTGGATACCCGGCATCACCTGTATGTGGACAATAAAGGACGTTTGTGGAATGACATTGCTACGTACGCACCACCCCCTTCCTGCCAGGTCATTGCCGCATCACATACCCCACATTATCATGCATGAAATGAGACTCACCGAGTAGCCAGGATCTGTTCCCTGCGTGTCGCTCCATGTAGCGTGGTATTGTAGAGTTCCTCAAGACCATAGAATCATGGGTTGATCCAGGAAATCGGGCACAACAATGTGTAATGATCCTGTTGGAGTCACACACCATTTGTACATTAAGAGAATGATATTGTTTTCGGTTGCGGTACTGGGCCTCCATGGCATGTGGGACGACCAATTCCACATGGGTGCAGTCGATGGCACCAATGCAACCCGGTATGCCGCCAAGTGCATGGAATCCCACTTTTGTGTTCGTAATTTCCTGTTCCGAGCGTGGTAGAGAGATGTAGTCGTCTGCGTGCTTCAGGAGGGCATCGAGCACTTGCAATAGTGTCCGTGAGAACAGTGGCTGTGAAATGCCATGCAACTGTCCGACTGTGTGCTGGTAGGTGCCTGTGGCCAGGAAGTGGAGTACAGACACCACCTTCAGTAGGGGTGGGATGGCGGTTGGGCTATCTATCATGCTGACAAGGTCAGCCTGTGTCATGTCCACAATGGCGGTTATGGTGTCCCGGTCCAAACGGTAGAGGGTGTGGATCTGCTCAGCAGTGAGGTTGAACGGATGAGCTCGGAGGCGTGGGATTGCGGGCTGCCTGCGTGGTGGTAGTGGCTGTGCTGGTGGGCCTTGCTGGCCCTGCCTTGCCCTCCTCCTCCTCCTGCGTCTCCTCTGTGCGGCCGGTTGTTGTAGTAGTTGGTGTTCGTCTTCTTCTTGAAGTTGGAGTACTTGCAGTGCTATCAGGTCCCCCAGGGCCAACATCGCTAGTCCTGCCGGTAGCATTTTGGAGTGGGTGTGGTTGTGGGAGGGGGTTGGGTGTGCAATTTATGTGTTTTCAGGCTGTATAGCCTCCACCTGTGGTGATTCATTCCACCTGTGCCAGCTGCAATCCCCTTTGGGCGAGCACCGTACCGAGGTTCACCGACGGGCGGGGCGTCCCATTTGTGAGTGAAGTCAGTTGCCATTTACACACACTGCCGCACTACATGGATGAATTTGTGATTTCATGCGGTCACAGATGCCTTTTCGACGTGATGTTGCAAATGAGGAATTCGAAGGACATCGCTTTCGGTTTTCAGCTAGCGACGAGGAGACGCCCACAGGTCTGACTGCAAATATAACGTTCTATTGTTTAATGTCCTTGGGACAGGGGCCATGGCGAGTATGCTATGATTGATATGGATAGTATGGGATGCGCAATAGCGTAGTGGACAAAAAGGCAGGACGTTCCCAAATACATGTTACTTCACAACACTAGAATTCCGGGCTGGAGAACAGTGGATTTTGCAGACTGCATTACGCACAGACTCAATGGAAGTTTCAAATGTGATGTGAGTAAATAATCAGGCGTTTTCATACCGGGATGAGGGAATGATGTATGGATGCATGGACAGATGATTTGATGGAGAGTTTGCCATGTACAGGGCTTTTTGGAATCTATCCACCTCCCCTGCGCTATGTCATGCAGAGCTGCCATAGTGGGACCATCGTCTTTCTGCCCTTGTTGAACCCTCCCTGTCTCGACGCGCCTTCAGGCACTTGTGTCTATGCACGTTACTAATCCCATCTGATGGATTCTGTCTTCACAGACGCATGCACACAAACACTCGTTTGTAATGCTGTTTTCGCCTCGATTTTTATGGTTGTGATTCGCAAGTGATTTTTGGGTGGGTATATTCCTTTTGAGTGGGCTAGCATGCATATGGCTGTAGATTTAGTGTGATCATTGAAGTGAGTTATACAATTGTAGTTCTGATGGCCATACTATTCTTTTTCATTTCATTTGGGTGACAGGTATCTCCTCCCCTTTTGCCGCTGCCATCTGTATGCCACTCCTGCAGATGGCTTTTACTCCCGACACCTGCTGCTTCGTGTCAATCAGTGGAGCACCATTACGATCTTATGGGACGATCGCCAATGGGCCACATGCCCTTACGCAGTGCTAGTGGCTAGGAGCAACATATCGTCCTTTCTGCTGGACTAGTGCCTACCTGATGGGACGGCCCTGCGGTTCTAGGCGCTTCCGTGTTGCCTTTTTGGACGTGAATGTAGCCCCTGTGTACCATGATGGAACAGGGCGTCACACAAGCAGAAGCTGGTCATTTCTTGCGGATGCAGCCCACAATACTGGAATGTATTTAGGAGTTCATGACCTAATGGCTGTATGGCCCTTGGTGGTTTTGTGGTGCATTAAATTTCTATTCTGTTTTTGTTTGTCTCATTTTTCTGCTCATGTTGCTGTACTTGGACCTTCAAATGCCTGTGCTGCATCAGTGCGGCAATGGTGCCATGGCAGATATGGATGCCCACTCACAAGGCACTTGGAGCCCCTGGATTCATTTGTTTGTTGGCATGCATGGGTGACTTGTTCATTTCACTGGTTGCATAGTGTGACTTCATTGCACCTACGAGGAGCGAGGAGTTGTGCAATGTGGCCAGGGAGTGGTGTACAGGCACTCAGTAGGGCCGTTTACGGTTGATTCGCGATGCCGTACTTCTCACCATGGCGGAATGGTACTTTCCGCCATGCTTGATGGCGTTAGGTACATGTCCGCTAGGGTCGGAATTCGCGTACCGTTGCGCCATGGTGGTAATTACGGTTTGGCATGGCGCGCGTGCGCGTACTTGGTGCAGTTAGCGTTGGCGTTCGCTACGGTGTCGCTAATGGTATCGTACTTTACGGTGACGGGTCCTAATCGCACCGAGCGCTATTCGATGGCGGTATTGCATTTCCGCCATCGTTTTTCGATTTCCGCCAGGGTCGTAATGAGGGCCAATGCATTTTCCAGTGAAAGGCTGGAGTTTCATGGTAAAACACGGTCCACGTTAACTGTCCTTCACTAATTACTCCATTACTTCACTATTCCATCACTCAAGGAAACAGCCTTGCTGTATGATACATACAATGTGGCTTGGCCTGGTTGGAATATCTTGGAAATTTCTCGGACTTTGAAAGCCGCGATCAAGGCTTTCAAGCCTTAAATTTCCTAAATCTCTTAAACCCGCGTTTCTAATTCTTTTTCATTTGCCCTGTATCTCCCTCAGTGCAACTCCATCACATAAATCCGTCGATATATGTCACATCTGTGTAACGGCAAGCAGTGGTACCGTGGCGCTTGTCCAATGAAAGATCGTAAGTGTGACTCTTCAAAGGCAGATTTAAAAATGGCCATGCATCAAAGGAACAGCTCACGGGAATCACTAAAATGTACAGAGAATGTCCTGACCATCCCCACTGGGTCTCTTCCCCGGCCTCCCAAGCTCCTGTAACTGAGTCTGCTGCGCATTTGCAGGCTGCGGAGTGTGAGAATAAGACGCGGAGTGTGAGAATAAGACGTGTAGGTGTGAGAATAAGACGGCTGTGTCTACCACTCACAGTCTCTCTGAATCTGGGACTGGTCAAGCAAGCGGGGTGTCTTCATTGGGCCATACAGCCATCATTCTTAAAAAGGCTGCAGATAAAGTAACGGATGCAAATCTGACCCCTTCCAAAGCGCAAGCAGGAAAAACCGCCTGACTAGCTTAGTCTCTACCCCCAAAGGTATTGGAGGCACAGCAAGTAGTGTTAAGCATGAGATTCAGATGCTCATGACTTAGTAGAAGTGGTGGATGGGGTGGAGAAGGGGTTGGTTGCACCTCTTCTGCCGGCTAAGGACAGACTCTTGCCTTCCCATACATCCAAAATTAAAGCCCTAGTGCACACCGCCCCCAACTCTTCACCTTCCAATCTTGTGGAGCACATTATCCACTATAGTAAATCGCAAATGAAGATGAAGGACTTCTTTACAAAACTGGGGGGTCGGTCTACAACGATGATGTGCCTGGTGAGACACGAAATCCAGACAATGGGAGTGTCAGATAGAAGCATGCAGGAGGCTCTCAATCACGTTGAAGGTGATCTAAATGCATGTGGAGCTCGAAACTCTCTCAGTATAGATTTGAGTGACATCAAGAATATAGAGGCGGTGGGTATAGATCTCGTGAGCGATTCAGCATTGAGATTAACCGAACATCTCACCTCTCATTTTGTGGACGATGAGCTTAATGTAGGTTATGCTGGGCTTCATGAGACATTAAGATCATTGGATGATAAAATAAAATTAACATCTCCAAAAATCACAACACTCAATGTGGTACTGAGCTCCTTCGTCACCCTCTACGAGAACAGTTGAGCCACTCTTGCTGTGACTGTAACTTACACGGGCGATCTGAAGCTTGGTCAAGATCATATTGTGAGTCTGCTCACTACACATCAGAATGAGAACGACCTACATCAATTGAAGGTCTCGTTGTCTATTGAGTCCCTTAACCAGAAAGTGGAAAGAATCTCCATCACCGTCTGCTGACAGCTCAACCTGCTGAAAGTATTATCAGAGAAGAGTCGCCCGATTTTGCTGTCAAAGTTGGGGGGCGTGGCCTGGAGCGCAAACGATGAAGCCGCTCCTGTGATGGCCTCCGTACGAGACCCGCGGCAACGAAGCAAATACTGAACTTCGAGTGATCGGTCGGCGGCGACCTTCGGTCCATGAGTGAGGCGAACCCCTGAGGCGTCGGCTGTTGCCTGGGGGGGCGTCAATATCGCTCCAGGAGATGAGATTCGGCACGTCTTCCCGGCGCCCCCCACCGCCTGACGGGGCTCCCAAAATGGTGGACATGGGGAAATGTTCCCGCCGTTCCCGAAGCGGTACGCGTTGAGCCTCAGGTCGTTTCTTTGAAGGCTGGACCCGATCCGACACGGGCTGACAGCCCCTGCTCCGCGGTGGCTAGGTGGCCCTCTCCTCCTCCCTCCTCCCTGTGCTGGGTTCGTCGGAGGCCTGGAGCGGGGTGGCTTCCACACAGCTCCCCGGGGCCGCAGTGAGAGACGGCCCCGCTGGGAATCCAGCGATCCCAGCCCCCACGGCGGAGAGCGAGCTGACGCCCACCCGACACAGGAGGGCCCCCGATGCTGCGGTGATGACTTGACCACCCCCGGTCTGGCCTCCTCTGGGGTTCCACAGGGACTGCTACCTGCCCCACTCTGCCTCAACAACCCACGCCGGAGTCCCAGCACGGATACCACTGTGAGCGGGAGTCCCTCTCGCCGCCCCCTACATCAACAGGTGCTCCGGCTCCTCCTTCCAGGGGCGCCCTGGCCCACTATCATTCTGCTAGCGAGACCCATCGCCATCCCTGGGGTCCCCAGGTGGGATCAGCTAACGGTCGGCTACTCCCCGGCGCCAGTGACCTGCCCGGCGGCCGGGGCCCTGACGAGGTAGGAGAGTGTTTAAGGCCTAACTGGGTGCCGACTGGCTGCTGCTGCCCAGAAGACCGGGCGGTGTCTCACGCCCGGTCAGTGATCTTTGGGTACCCTTTTGGAGCCCCCCCTTCCATCTGGTGATTTCCTGGGGTGTCCCGGCCCACCCCTGCTGTCCACAACTCAGCCCTACCTGACTCGGGCCACCCACCTCCCTTCAGTGATTCACATTGGAGGCTCCGATACGGCGGCTCCTTTCTGGCGCCGGGGAGGCCCGGCTGGAGGATCTTCGTCGCTCCTGATAGACTGCCTGTTCTCCTGAATCTCCCCCTCCCCGTAAGTCGCATCTATCTCCACTTGGATCTTGGCCCCTTGCCTCCTCGGATTGGAGAGCTCCAGCTTGCTATCTCTAAGCACTGCGGTCACACCAGTCCGGAGCGCCTCATTTCGGTACAATGTCCAAGCCAACGAAATTAGCCAAATCTTCGGACATCTCCACTATGCTATTGGCGGCGGACAGAACGAAGAAGCCGGACCCTCCTCTTAAAGTAACCCCACAAAAACCCCCCGAGGAGCAAGGAAAATTGGCCACTAAGGAAGACATCCAGGCCTTTATGCAGGACATCAAGGCGGAGTTCAGATCATGTATGTCAGGGCTCACTGCGCGGATGGACCAGACCGATCAGAGACTGATCGAGGCGGAACAGAGGCTGGGCGAGGTGGAGGACCTGACCCAGAGTCACAATGCCACGATCCTAGACATGAAACGGGAGATCCTGGCGCTGCAGAACAAAAATGAAGTGCTGGAGTTCAAGCAAGAGGACCTAGAAAACAGGGCATGAGGGGTCCCGATGACCATCCCAGACAAAGAGTTGCCAGAGTACATCGGCAATTTCTTCCAAGCTCTCCTCCCGAACATGGATAAAACCCAACTTATCCTAGATCGCACTCATAGACTTCGGCCAAGACGGGGGTGGATTCAGACGGGCCCCCGGACGTTATTACCAGGGTCCATTTCTACGCCACTAAAGAGGCCATCTCGGCCATCAGCCGCACCAAAGATGAACTTTCGTTCATGAGCTCCCCGCTGCAGATCTTCCAGGACCTCTCGTTAACGACTCTACAGAAAAGAAGAGCCCTTAGACCTCTAACGCTATTCCTACAGAGCCAGCAGATCCGCTACAGATGGCTCTCCACTCTCCAATTCTCGTTTCGGGGAACCCAGCACAAAATCAGCCACCTAGAAGACGCGGAATCCATCCTACACCCAGGCTCGCCGGAGGCCTCGACCGCTCAGACCCCGCAGCATAGGCCGGAGGGAGCAGAGCAGCTACCCCAGAGACTACAGCAGCAACCCTGGTCGAAGCCACAGAGACGCCGAAGGATAAAATGATAGATCCCGGACCGGAGGTCGTTCGCTGACCGATCCTAAGAGGAAAATAGGAACAAGTAATGCTGCGGGTCCCGAGCGGCCCATACCCCACTCCAAGGAGTATGTCAGCAACTCACCCTTGGAGACCAACCCTGCGTGATGGTTGGATCCCAGCCCCGTTGGCTGGGAGCACAGTTACAGAAAAGGCCCGGTTGGCCATGGGAACTGCCGAACAGGAAAGATCGGCCTCCCTCAAGAAGACAAGTTTACCCTTCCGTTGGAGGATTCATAAAATTCGAACAATGGAGAACTGCACAGACACCAAGCCCATAGATGTTGCCTGATACCCACCGCCCTTCCCCTTGGACGTCGCCCCAGGAACAGATGGATGACAGCGGAACCTCTCAACCACACCGCAAAGTCAGGTTCCTGACGATCAATGTCAGAGGCTTAAATGCACCACAGAAGAGGAAATCCATGCTGCGACGGCTGCAGAACGAAGAAGCTTCGGTGGTGTTCCTGCAGGAAAGCCACCTGATCCCTGCAGATTTCACGAGGCTGCGGGACAGACATTTTCCGTTACAGTTTCTAGCATCGAATGGCACCAAGAAAGGTGGGGTGGCGATACTATTCACCAAGGACCTTAGGCCACAAATTTTAGACACCTTGCGCTGCCCTGAAGGCCGTTTCGTGGCGATCAAATGCCGGATCTTCGACCAACTATACTCACTGGTTTCGATTTATGACCCAAATGAAAAACAGGAAGAGTTCTACTCAGCCTTGGCAGGAGCCTTGCCCTCATTCATGGAGGGCCAGACGATAATAATAGGAGGTGACTTCAACGGGGCCCCGGATCCAATCAAAGACAAATCCCACCCCCCGACTTCGCAAAGACTATAGCATTGCTACGGCCCTCCTCAAATTATATTGAGCCTTGGACGTGGTGGACACTTGGAGAGTACTACACCCTGAGGTCCGTGACTACTCATTCTACTCTTATGTACACAGAACCTACTCCCGCATCGATCTACTCCTGGCTTCCCCCCAAGCGTTAGCCTATAGCGACGATGTTAGAATTGGCCCTAGAATCCTATCGGATCACGCCCCAATCATTTTAACGCTAAGAGCTCACGATCCGGACCCTCCCCCAAAGCGCAAGTGGTCATTGTACGACCCGATTCTGGAAGACATGAAGCTGAGAGATATAACAGCGAAAGCCATCAAAGATTTCTTTAAAGAAAATAAGAATGAGGACACCTCTCCGGCCACCACATGGGACGCAATGAAGGCAGTTGTAAAAGGGGTCTTAATCTCGCAAGGGGCGGCCTATCATAGGAAGAAAAAGCAAACCCGCCAGGCCCTACAAGAAGAAGTAGAGAGAGAGGAAGCGGTATGTAAGGCAAAGAATTGGACGCCTAAGACACACTGGACCCTGCAGATGGCTCGAAAGAAGCTGGAGGCACATTATGCAGAGGACACAGCCCAGATTCTAGCCAGAACTAAACAGAGTTATTATGCCAAGGGAAATAAGGCTAACAAATTCTTGGTGGAAAAGCTGGCGAAGGTTTGGAAGAGGAACGCTATTCTAGGCCTCCGTGATCCTCGGGGGGAAGTCCAGTTCACGGAAGAAGAGCAGTAGCCCACCTCACGGATACGATGACGGCGTCCCCGAGATCCCGTGAAGACCAACAATCCTATCTGCGGAATGCGGCCCTTCCCCAGATCTCCCCCGCGACCAGAGATGAGCTAGAGACCCCGATCACAACCGAAGAGGTTGACAATGTTATCAAGAGCCTAAAACCGAGGGCTCCGGGCCCGGACGGGTTCTCGACCCACTTTTATAAAATTTTCCGCCCCAGGTGGTAGCCCCGCTGACGGCGCTTTTCAACTCTTTTGCACTTTCTGAGACAGTCACGCCGTCTATGCAAGAGTCGATTACTGTTCTTGCTCTAAAACCAGGGAGAGACCCAAAAGACATCACAGCATATAGACCAATCTCCCTATTGAATCTGGATGCGAACATATATTCGAAAGTCTTGGCAAACCGACTAGCGAAGGTGCTCCCAGACATCATCGACCCGGACCAGACGGGGTTTATTATGAACAGAGCCGCAGTAGATAACATACGCAGAGTCCTGAACTTAATTGAAATCACACAGTGAGATTCACGAAAATTGGCAGTCCTTGCCTTGGATGCGGCCAAGGCCTTCGACAAGGTGGACTGGTCGTTCCTCCGGCTCACCCTGGAGTCCTTCCACTTTGGTCCCACTTTCCAGAAATATATCCTAGCGAACTATCAATCTCCGAAAACCTTGCTTCGAGTCAATGGGCTTCTATCTAACCCGATACCCCTATCATGTGGAACCAGGCAAGGATGTCCCCTATCCCCCTTGCTGTTTGCTTTGTTCATGGAACCCCTGGCCCAACAAATCCGCCTAAACCCCAGAATCAAAGGCCCCCAAATAGGCCCCTCCCAACATAAGATAGCGTTATACGCGGACGACGTAATGCTAACCATAACGGACACCGACCAATCGTTGAAGTCCTCCTTGGCAGAAATTCACGCTTTTGGCAAGGTGTCGAGATTTGCCATAAACTTTACGAAATCAGCAGCCCTAGGGGTGCAAATGGACCCACACAATAAAACATCCTTCAGAACCCTCTGTTCGATCCAACTGTCAGAAATGGCTATACCCTATTTGGGTGTCCGGATTCCAGCCCGCCCGGAAGACACTTATCGGAAGAACTTTCAGCCGTTATTCAAGACCCTGGAGGAGGACCTAGACCGCTGGCTCTCGCAGGAGATATCGCTGCTAGGCCGCATAACGGAATGTAAAATGAACCTCCTCCCACGACTTCTCTACGCTTACTCAGCCCTCCCAATTATGATTCCCCGGCCCCCGCTTCAGCGCCTCCAGAGCAAGATTTTGCAGTTCATTTGGAGGGGGGAAAAAAGCAAGGATCTCACTGAGAACGATGCTGACCAATTCCAACTTAGGAGACCTAGGGGTCCCAGATCTCCAGAAGTATCAGATAGCGGCACAATTAGCCCGCACTGAAGCTTGGACTATTAGCTCGAACCGACCACGATGGGCAGCGATTGAGCAGTCCCGCTTACCCCTCCCTCTCCGTTTCCTTCTGCATCTGCCCCCGGCCGCACGGAGAACATGGCCGACCATGCTATCCTCCACCAAGCATACCCTGAAAGCATGGGAATGGACTCGCAAGCACAGAGGTATCCCCCGAGACCTGAGCCCAGCAGCCCCAGTATTTCATAACCCGACATTCTCGCCGGGAGCCCACCCCGCGAACTTTAAGAACTGGATTGCAGGAGGCCTTAGCACTTTGGGTCAGCTCTATGAGGGGGATACACCACTCACCTTTGATCAATGCAAGAGCTCCTTTAGCTTACGGGAAACGGATAGATTTTCATATGCTCAACTGAGACATTGGTGCTCCCATCCATCTACTCGCACTGCAGCGACACGAGACCTGGACCCCACAGAGCTGACAATTGCAGATCCCCCACACCGAGGACGAATCTCAACATTCTACAAACTGTTGCAGACAAGCGCCCTAGCGGTCAGGACAACATACATGGCCCAATGGGAAGCGGACCTGGGACACTCAATAGACGACCAGACATGGACAGGCATTTGGACCCGCACTCGGTCCTCCTCCTATTGCATCACTAACGAGAGTGCGCCCATAAACTACTTCTAAGATGGTCCTATCCGCCGCTCCGACTGCACCATATTAACCAAGCTTTAGATCCCCGATGTTGGCGCCAATGTGGCCATCCGGGATCATTCATGCATATGTGGTGGTCATGCCCTGTGGTCGCAAACTTCTGGTCTCAATGCATCCTGCCCATTGAGGACGTAACGAAGATAACATTACCCTTGGAGCCAGAACCAATCCTACTAGGAGCCCCAATCCCTGGCATATACCCAAGGTCTAGCAGAGCGGCTGCCCTCCTAACTCACTTGCTGCTAGCCGCTAAAATCACGGTGGCCCAAACGTGGAAATCTCCAGAAGGCTCCCTGATGATCCTATGGTGGCTGAAAATATGGGACATATTCATAGCGGAGAAAATTACGGCGGCAAGCAGGGGTCTCCTTCACCGCTTCACAAACATTTGGGCTCCATTAATAGACTACGACAGGAGTTATCCAGTCCTAACATACAAGCCACGCTCGGTGGCAAACGCTCTAGCGGCCGAGTGCACGGACATGGTGCGGCGGGCAGGGGAGCGAGAGCTGGATCTAGACTGAGGGATAATGGGAGGGGGAGTAGCCTAAAGTAAAGGGACTAATGGGCTGGACAATTGATGATGAGTTAATAACCTGTAATGTATGATTCTCCTATGTGTCGACCAAAAATAAACATGTTTAAAACAAAAAATAAAAATAAAAAAAAGTTCTGTGCAGGCTTTCATTGAAAAGGTCACAGATAAAGAAATGGCCACAGTCATGGCTCTCGTGGTTCCATGCACCACTCAGGTGAATACACATCTGGTGACTAATCGAAGGCCCATTGAGGGTCTGGAGATGAATATACCTCCCTCTCAATCAGAACCAGAAGAAGGAGCAAAGAGCAATTATAATTGCTTGGTAAAGGAAATAAAAAGAAGAACAGAAAGAAACTTAAGATCTCTGGCAAAAGTTTTAAAATATCAAGAAAGTATTTGAGAAACATTGATCTTGTTAACGAAAATAAGAGTGGAAGAGGAATCAGTTTGGGAAGAGAATAGACTCTGGGCTAATGAATCCAGAGGTAGTCATAATTGGAACGAACAGAATGCCTCAAAGAACATCCGCAATTTACCCGACTGTATGGAGGAGGCATCCAGCAATGGAATTCCAATTCAGCATCAATAGTCTGAGTCAGAGACTCATGTCATCAGGTTGAGTGTCAATGTCCAGACCCAGGTGAATTGGGGCCAATTAGTCGCCTCCCACACTCCACAAAGAAATAATCATGTGACCAAAAATACATTGATGCAGGAACAGTGGGCCCCTATCTTCCTAATAGGGAAGAACAAACTAAAGACTCTATCAGTACCTGCAATATGGCCAAGTCAGAGCTCCTCATGTGAGATTCATCTTGTGGAGACTCAGGTTCCCTCAGCGCAGTGCTTGAACCAACCACAGAGTGTGATCTGGATTCGGCGTCCTCACTCCCAGGGCCTGTCAGCGACAGGTGGAAATGAAATCGCAAAAGGAGAAGAAGACCCATACATGAAAGAGTACTTCTCCACCCCCTTTTTCGACCGCCCTCATGTTTGGATTGAACAGCTGCCCGATACAGGAGAATCTCTGAACTTGAATAGACAAGCGATCTGGAATCTGATAAAGGAAGTTCTGGAGTTGTATCCATTTCCAAGGGGTGACTTTTTTTTTATCCATTTGCCTTATGATAATGCCACACACATAGCGGAAATAGGGCTCCAGTCGTGTTTAGCGGTAAATGCCTTTCTGTCAGTTGCAGGAGTTTTTTTTACAGAAATGTTTTCAAATTTCAACTAATAAACCAATGCTAAGGGGTCAGTTCAATAGCACGGGACCAGGAGGCTTTGAAGGTTTAGATGCAAAAAGAAAACAAGAACAGGATTCAGTGGCAGCAAAGACCAAGACTAAAAATGAAGGGGTGAATGATAGAAGTAAAGTGCAGTATTTGCTGCCGGAGATCCTGACACAGGTATTTCAGAAGCTCGATGAAAACAAGGCTTTGCATTAGTACATTGTGGTGTGGATGACCTATCTTGGAATACAAGGGGGTTATAAGAGTTTTATTGAGGGGCAACTGAATGATAATATCTTTGCCTCTTTTCATTTAATTCTGCTTCAGTAGACCTGGTTAATTGCAGAGTTGAGGCTGGATGGCTTTACCGTTTCACACCAACTAGCTACAAATTCTAAAGGGGGCCGTCCTTTGGGCGGCCTAATCGTGGCCTATCGAAATTCTAAAATTCAAAAGGTGGTAGTGATATCAAATTCCTTTGATGGGATCTTGGCATCTAAAATAGAGCTAATTGTTAATCATTCTAAACTTAGTCTACTGGTGTTCAATATTTACTATAACCCCTCCTGTTCCTCTTGGAAGAACTATCAGAAATGATGTCAGAAGTAGTGGGATGAGGAAAAGGGATGAGTATTTTAATTGCAAGAGATTTTAACTCGTATTGCCTGGATTTAGGACTCAGGATTAATTGGCTGCCCTGGGAGTGAATGGGAAGAGATGGTTAGATTTCTTTAGTTGTGCAATGGCAACTTATGCAGAGCACTTGAGCCCCCATTTACCTGGGAGGGAAATTGGGAAAAGTCAGTAATTGATTACTTAACCCTGTCTACCATCCTCCTGAATGGAGGTTAGGCCTACTAACAGAAGCGACCATAATATGCTAACTCTGAGAATGTTAGAAGCCGTCTAGCATATGTGGGGTGGATATGATACAGTTGAATACCAATCTGAATAACTTGCTCACAATGGAATCTATGGCAGAATTAGTAATTCTGTGCCAGCCAGAAAGGTTTCTACATTTTGTATGGGAGTTGGATAGACCAGAGACGATTGGGGTAAATAAAGTTCCTAGGGATAAATACAAGTTTAACTATACGATCTTGCTACGAAAGAGGGAACTGAGAAAACAACTTGGAGCCCTGAGTAGGGAAGCCATAAATAGAGAGGCTTTCCTAAGGGAAAATAAAATCCTGACTAGAGAGTATTGAAACTATTCTAGGGCCCAGCGATACCTAAAATACCAACATCATGGTGAACTAATGTTAGAAACTCTAATTACAAAGAATGCTTGCAATTTCTGGTCCCTAGTAAATGGCATCGGGAACTCCCAATCCTCGTCTCAAGCCAATTGCATATCAGAGGACCAGGTCACTTTCACTCTCTTTTTGGCAAGATTTACAGTAACATAATGACTCTGGAATGTGACCTCCCTGGTCTCAGTGTGTCTCCCTTGAGGTTGTCCGGGAACTAATTATTAAAGCTTCTAGTTCCAGAGCCGCTGCACCTAATGGGTTGTCAAACTCCATCTTAAAAGCCGATGTTGACTCCTGGTCTTTGACACTGTTCCTTCTCTTCAAGAATTCTATTGACAGAAGGCAGTGTCCCGAAAGTTGGAGGTCTGGTGTCATGATCCCCATTTTCAAGAAGGATGATCGAGTGGATCGCAACAACTACCGCCCGATTGCCATTCTGGATGCAGACAGTAAAATCTTTGCAGGGGCGGTACTTCAAGAGTTGGAGATTTGGGCAGGCAGCGCAGGAATCTTAGACAGGGCTCAGACTGGCTTCCGCCGTGGTATGTCTACAACTCTCAATGGGCTGGTGGTGAATACACTCAGGGATAGTGCATGGCTGGCAGGGAACCCCGGGAATGATGTGGCCCTGGTAGATTTGAGTAAGGTCTTTGACACTGTCAACAGAAATCATCTATGACAAAAGTCCTGGGGTATTCTGTTGGGCCTGTTAGCTATCTTGGTCTACTTACATCAGAATACCCTGACCCAAGCCCGACGTAACAGTGGGGGGGGGATATCTCAAAGCCCATCTCTACAGAGAGAGGAGTATGGCAAAGGTGCATCCTTACTCCCCCTATTGTTCATTCTATACCTGACCGATCTGAAGAACACACTTGATAAACATGCACTAGCTATGCTCAAAATTGGAGGGCGGAGAATAAGCTGGATCGCATATTCAGATGTCGTGCTGCTTATTGATTATACCCATAGAGGTTTACAACAACTCTTGGGTGCAATGAGCAGTTACGCATCTGCTAACGATTTGGCAGTCAATTTATTTATTTATTTATTTATTTATTTATTAACATTTATATAGCGCACAGCAGCCCTGAGGCATTGTGGCGCTTGTTACAAGAATCATGACTGGTTGAGGAGACAAAAACTATTTACAGAAACAAGCATACTTGATTACATGACAGTGTGTTTGAATCTACATACTTAGTTACAGGCAATAGATGTCATGATGCCTACTCCCGGGCATCAGGACCAAGCCCATCAGCTCCGGGAGCAGACATCCAGATACTTATTAAAACCCCAACAGCCCCAGCTGGGGGCTGTTAAGGCGCCAGGCTCATCATAGAAATCAGTCCTGGCGCCATAGGTGCCAGGCTCATAGACTTTACTTACCTGATGCAGACCATGCTGCTAGTGAGTCTAAGCCAACGTGAGGCCTGGATGGGACTATTTTATTACAGGGACTATTTTTTACTCGGGCGTGGTTCTAGGGAACTTCTTACCTGGAACTACTTTGGAGCCTATTTAAACCACGCCCGAACAACAGCACACGCTTCGCGTTATTCTGCATCCAGCAGCGTAACGCTCACCGTGCCTGCAGTCTGCATCCAGTCTTCTGCCACACCCGCCTTGAAGCTGGAGCTCCTAAAACAAAGAGGAAAGAAAAGGACAAGGTTAGAAACTATGTTCGAATTCCTCACCTGGTTCCGGATCCATCTCGCCTCCGGACCTGGAAAGAACATCATTTCTGTACGCGTCGCATCTCCAGCTGCAGCGCCGCACCATACTCACCAGTCCTCACAGTATCTTTCGAATCGGCGCTGCCTCCATCATTTCTTCGCCGAACTCCGGCACCTGGGGGACGAAAGAATACAACAAGGTGAGCCGAGAAAACCAACAAATATAACTCTTATCACCATAGACTTACCTGATTTACCACCGGAGGCATTGTTCTATAACTCTCCACATCTTCATGTGCCGCACCTGCAAAGAGAGAGAAAACAACACGTTAAACAAGTGCAACATTTACCGGACAGCGTCGGGTAATACAGACTCTTACCTGAGCGCCACCAGCTGCCACGAGAGCACATTCTCACAATCTCAGCTGCAAGACAAGGAAGGAAGGGGGGACAAGAGTGAAACATCGGACATATTGAACTCTATGAACTTGATACTTACTGGACCTTGCCAGGAACCTCAGAGTCAATACTCTCCGGAACTCTTCCACGCCTTCAAACCAGTGAAGTAACTGGCATCAACGCGCCCCTGCAATCCATGCAGGATGGAGAGCTCATCTTTCAAGAATATAAGATGAGTTTGCCGAGAGGGCACTTCCGAGGTGATTAGTTGGGAGGACTGTGGGGGTGCCATTACTTGAATCCACGGGTGGCTAAATCCATCTCTCCACTTGCAGGAGAATACTTCTACGGGTCAAGCAGGCAGGATTAGGAGGGCCAGTCCAGTCAGTCATCTCTGCACTACGCATCACGTTGGTGGAGACCGCAGCCGTCCGGATCCAACCGACGCCCCTGTGGGAGCCAGGTGAGCGTAACAGAACACGAAGCCTCTCTATAAATCCCCACCCGGGCGTTATGGAAACCTCAGAAACCGACCAACTGGCCCAATTATTGGGGGAACTTAGGGCAAAAGTGCACTCCGCTCGCCAAGAGACTAATGCCCTCAGGAGAGAACTGATTGGCTCGAAGGAGCGCACTGACGATCTGGCTAGGCAACTGCTGCAAAACCAAGCAGGGCAAGCACCTTTACCAGGACTCGGGGGGAATCCAACTCCTGTTTCATCGAGCAATCCGGTGCAAGTGGTTTTACCAGGGGCTATTCCTTTAGCTCCACCTGAACGCTTTGCTGGGGACCCAAAAAGGTTCGCCGTGTTCATGAACCAATGTCACTTGCACTTTGTATGCAGACCTGGAGCTTTTCCTAATGACCAAGCCAAAGTAGCTTTTGTATTATCATATTTGAGTGGCAGTGCAGCTAACTGGTCGATTCCACTAGTCAATCAGGAGGACCCTCTTCTTCGGGACTTTCAGGGTTTTCAAATGAGCATGGAAAGACTATTCGCCAGACATTCCCAGGGACAGGCCCTGGATAACGAACTTTTATCCCTACAACAAGGTAACCAGGATCTGTTAACCTATATCGCAACCTTTAATAGGTTGGTGGTGGAAACCGGATGGCCAGAGGTAAAACGAATTACACTATTTCATCGTGGACTTCGGGGAGAACTTAAAGATGTTTTGGCCCATGTTGTTTACCCACCCCAGGATTGCGTAGAATATATAGACTTAGTGGTCCAATTAGACCACCAACTTCAGAATAGAAAGGCTGACCGAGCTAAATTCGAGAATCGGGTATTGGTTAAACCCAACGTCACCGCCAAAGGAACAGATGCAGCAGAACCTATGCAGATCGGGGGATCGGGGTGGGTTAAGGGACCCTTAACTCAAAAGGAAAGAGAAAGGAGACGGCAGATGCAATTGTGTCTATACTGTGGGGCCTCAGGACATTTTCTACCGGATAGCCCTTTAAAACCATCCAAGAAAGTAGTCAGAGTTGCTGATAGAAATCAAACAGAACCTGATTCGGGAAACGACCACGCCCGACAAGCGTAGAGATCTGCTTGCCGAGCTTGAAGAAGGACACTCAGACCTCGCACCTAATCATACCAATGGTCCTTATTGATCCAAGGCAGCCATCACGTATGCATGCAGTAAGGGCATACATTGATAGCGGGCCGTAGGAAACTATATGGACCACGAATTGGCTTCTAGGATGAATCTACCTTTCTGCAAAAAAACCTCTTCGGATGTCATCACCACAGTTGATGGAACTGAAATTGCCTCTGGGCCTGTAACTCATTCCACCACAGAGATGACACTGTTGGGTCAAGATGGGCATCGAGAGACTATTGTGTTTGATTTAATCAAAGCCCTGCAGTTCCAAATAATACTGGGGATACCTTGGTTGGAAACACATCATCCTAGTATTGATTGGCGAGAGAAGAGAATAACCTTCCCGGATTGTGCACACACCTGTTACCCGGAAAAAACCTTGAACAAAGATCTGGCCACAGTCGCTAATCCAGTCATCCAGTTACCTCAGGAATATCAAGAATTCCAGGATGTTTTTCAAAAAGAACAGGCAAACACCTTACCACCTCACAGATCATACGATTGTCAAATCGACCTCATACCCAGTGCACAACCTCCATGCAGTAGGATCTACGCCCTTACGGAACCCGAAAACCTTCACCTACGAAAATACTTGGACCAATACCTTGCTAAAGGCTTCATTCGTCCATCCAAGTCCCCTGCATCCTCAGCTTTATTCTTCGTGCCTAAAAAGGAAGGTGACCTCAGAACGTGCATAGACTACCATGCATTAAATCAGATTACGGTGAAGAACCGATACCCATTGCCTCTGATCCCCGAATTACTAGACCAAGTAAAGGATGCCTGCATCTACACCAAATTATATCTCCGAGGGGCATAACATCTGGTACGTGTAAAGAAAGGCGATGAATGGAAGACTGCCTTTTGCACCAAGTACGGATTATTCGAATATCAGGTGAGGCCCTTCGGGTTGTGCAATGCACCAGCAGCCTTCCAGTATTTTATGAACGATGTCCTTCGTGAACTCATTGACATCTGTGTTGTCGTATACATAGACAATATTCTAGTGTACTCCTCCTCAGAATCAGACCATGTTAAGCACGTGCGTGCAGTCCTTGAGAAACTACGCCAGCACAAGTTATATGCAAAATTGGAAAAATGCGTTTTTCATTCTACGGAAGTTGAATTCCTTGGATTTATCCTGACTCCAAAAGGAGTCCGAATGGACTCTCGAAAGGTGGACGCAATTCTCAAGTGGCCATCACCCAGTTCAGTTAAAGGGGTACAAAAGCATGCTCAGATTTGCTAATTTCTACCGCAGATTCATTCCAGATTTCTCACATGTTGTACACCCTATCACAGCACTTTTGTGAAAAAACAAACGCTTCTTGTGGACCGAAGAGGCTGGAAAGGCCTTCCAAGAGCTGAAAGCGAAATTCATGTCTGCACCTGTCTTAAAGCATCCACGCCCTGAACTTCCATACATAGTTGAAACTGGTGCATCCAGTTTAGCCATGGGAGCTGCCCTGTCCCAGAAGGATCCTGAAACCGGTCAACTTCACCCAGTAGTATTTTGGTCCAGAAAGTTCTCGGCACCCGAGTTAAACTATGTGGTTACCGATAAAGAGTTATTAGCCATCAAATCCGCCTTCAAGGCTTGGCGGCATTATCTTCTTGGTGCCAGGCATATCATTACTGTAATCACTGATCACCGGAACTTGCAGTATTTAAAAACAGCCAAAGCCCAATCGTCGCGCCAACTTCGATGGGCATTGTTCTTTGCCGAGTTCGATTTCGTGATCACTTATCGACCAGGCTGTAAAAATGGCAAAGCAGATGCCTTATCTCGAATAGAGATGGGAGAAGCATATCCGAACCCGGAACCGGTGCCTATAATTTCAGAACAAAGAATTCTTGGCATAACTACTCTACAGACACTAGAGGATATTCATGTAAAAATCCAACAACTCTTCAATCCAACAGCCCTGCAGGACTGGGTAAAGAAAGGCCCGGACTACTCAGTCATCAGTGACCTACCTTATTATCAAGGGCGACTATTTCTACCACACAAGGAACTACAAGAACTAGTCATCTCCAATTATCATGACACTCTGATGGAAGGGTACCCAGGTATTGCAAAAACTGAAGCTAAAATTAAGAGACAATTCTGGTGGCCCACCTGGCGAAAAGACGTAAAGTCATTTGTGATGTCTTGTGGCATTTGCGCCCAAAACAAAAGTCAGAAGAAAAAACCAGCTGGCCTTTTACAACCTTTGGATATTCCACCTACACCATGGCACACCTTATCTTTAGACTTTATTTCAGATCTACCTCCATGTAATGGATTTAACACCATTCTAGTTATTGTGGATCTTTTTTCCAAGATGGCCCACTTTATTCCTTTAAAGGGATTACCTTCTGCTTCAATTCTGGCCAGGGAGTTCCTCGAAAACATTGTTCGAATACACAGATTTCCTTCCGTATTGGTCTCTGACCGAGGTAGTCAATTCATTTCACATTTTTGGAAGAAATGTTGTCAATTGGCGCAAATCGACATGAGGTTATCAACCAGTCACCATCCCCAGACCGATGGTCAGACGGAGAGGACCAACCAAACCCTTGAACAGTACCTACGTTGCATGCTACACCAGACCGAAAGCAATTGGAAAGATATTTTATGGATTTCCGAGTATGCATACATTAACTCTGTACATTCAGGAACCGGACAAAGCCCCTTTTATACCATATATGGACATCACCCTCGAACCTCAGAACTCGATTCGCCTCAGCACTTAGAAATGCCCGCAGTTAGTCATTTGCACTCTACTATTACACAAGCCTTTAAGGAAGCAACAGAACATTTGAAACAAGCAAAAGAGAAATATAAGAAAAATGCTGATCAACATAGAAGTGAAACTCCACAATACCAGATTGGGGATCAAGTTTGGCTGGCTACAAAACACATACCTTTGAAGGGAACTCGGACATTTACCCTAGATATTTGGGACCTTACACCATTAAGGCCATTATCAACCCGGTGGCCGTCAAATTGGAATTACCCTCTAATATGCGAATTCATCCTGTCTTTCATGTTTCACTTTTAAAACCAGTTTAAGCAGGAACAAGATTAACCAAACCACCCGACCCCATCTTGATAGATGAAGAACCTGAATTCGAGGTAAAAAATATCCTGGACTCCAAGATGGTTAAATCAAAACTTTTTTATTTAATCGATTGTAAGGGCTACGGACCACAAGAAAGGTCATGGGAGCCTAGTGACCACGTTCATGCACCTCGGTTGGTGAAGAGATTCCATCGGGACTTCCCAGACAAACCAGGGCCAAGGGGAAGAACAACTTTAGGAGGGGCCTTGGGGGGGGAGTGCTGTCATGATGCCTACCCCCGGGCATCAGGACCAAGCCCATCAGCTCTGGGAGCAGGCATCCAGATACTTATTAAAACCCCTACAGCCCCGGCTGGGGGATGTTTGGGTTCAGTTCTGGCGCCTTAGGCGCCAGGCTCATCATAGAAATCAGTCCTGGCGCCATAGGCGCCAGGCTCATAGACTTTACTTACCTGATGCAGACCATGCTGCTAGTGAGTCTAAGCCAACGTTAGGCCTGGATGGGACTATTTTATTACAGGGAGTATTTTTTACTCAGGCGTGGTTCTAGGGAACTTCTTACCTGGAACTACTTTGGAGGCTATTTAAACCACGCCCGAACAACAGCACACGCTTCGCGTTATTCTGCATCCAGCAGCGTAACGCTCACCGTGCCTGCAGTCTGCATCCAGTCTTCTGCCACACCCGCCTTGAAGCTGGAGGTCCTAAAACAAAGAGGAAAGAAAAGGACATGGTTAGAAAACAAACTATTTTCAAATTCCTCACCTGATTCCGGATCCATCTCGCCTCCGGACCTGGAAAGAACATAATTTCTGTACGCGTCGCATCTCCAGCTGCAGCGCCGCACCATACTCACCAGTCCTCGCAGTATCTTTCGATTCGGCGCTGCCTCCATCATTTCTTCGCCGAACTCCGGCACATGGGGGATAAAAGAAAACAACAAAGTGAGCCGAGAAAACCAACAAATATAACTCTTATCACCATAGACTTACCTGATTTACCATCAGAGGCATTATTCTATAACTCTCCACATCTTCATGTGCTGCACCTGCAAAGAGAGAGAAAACAACACGTTAAACACGTGCAACATTTACCGGACAGCGTCGGGTAATACAGACTCTTACCTGAGCGCCACCAGCTGCCACGAGAGCATCTTCTCACGATCTCAGCTGCAAGACAAGGAAGGAAGGGGGGACAAGAGTGAAACATCGGACATATTGAACTCTATGAACTTGATACTTACTGGACCTTGCCAGGAACCTCAGAGTCAATACTCTCCGGAACTCTTCCACGCCTTCAAACGAGTGAAGTAACTGGCATCAATGCGCCAGTTGATGAGCTCATCTTTCAAGAATATAAGGTGAGATTGCCGAGAGGGCACTTCTGAGGTGATTAGTTGGGAGGACTGTGGGGGGTGCCATCACTTGAATCCACGGGTGGCAATATCCATCTCTCCACTTGCAGGAGAATACTTCTACGGGTCAAGCAGACAAGATTAGGAGGGCTAGTCCAGACAGTCATCTCTGCACTACGCATCACATTGGTGGAGACCACAGCCGCCTGGATCCGACCGACGCCCCTGTGGGAGCCAGGTGAGCGTAACAATGGAAAGGAGAAGCAGCATTCAATAGGCATGAGGATGGGTGTTAGTTGAATAATGTGCTTTTGAGGCCCTTGCAGAGAGCTGTGAGGGATGTCTCCGCTCGGCGCAGAGAAGACCACCATCATGAGATTTTGTAAGGGGAAAAAGAAAACTGTACCATGTAGTTGGTTTTTACAGGGTCAAACGATCCCACCAGTAGTTGAATCAACATATTTGGGCTTCAAGTTGCATATACTAATATGGGTCTTGTGGAAGACAGGCTGAAAGCCAAAAATGGCCACCTAGTTCGCCAAATGAAAAATCTTAAAGCCAACTACTGCTGCTTCTCCCTGATCCCTTTAATAAAATTCTACAAGGGGAAAATTATTCCAACCTTAGTAAACAGAATGTTTGTTGAATCCCTGGCGTGGAAATTGGACTGGGAGCGCTTAGAAGGTAGGATATGGAAAAAGGCCTTGCGCCTACCCATGTCTACCCCCATACCGGTGCTTCTTTATTAACTGGGTCTTTCATCCCTGAGGGTGGCTTTAGAATGGAAACTCTTGCAATTGTTCTGGCTCATTATTTCCCCTAGGGAATATTCTCTTCATGAGGAAATCTGTAATGAAGATCTGAACCAATTCAATCCGTTTATGAAAGGCCTGAGAAAGAATGGATGCTCCACCCTATCAAATATTGGTAGGTCAGCTTTTGACTTGGTTGAGAGGCCTAGTAATGTGAAACTCATCCCCATCACTGGAGACCACAATGCTGATCCAAAGCACTAAACAACGTCTATCTGGTCATCCAGGCCTGCATGGCACAACACCGGTTTTGTCTTAATGATGATAAATATTTGTGCGATGGCGGTCGCATCTATCAGGAACGTACGCGAGATGACACGAATAGTCGTATCGGAGGCCACCCGTGGATGCAGATTAACTAGCACAGAGGGGGCGCCTTATATACAGATGCTACAGTCTTTGAAACACATCTACAAAATCAAGAGATATATCTTGTGATATAAAATATGAAGATGATAACTAACAGGCGTGCCACGAACTGATTTCCATGTGTTGAGTGCCAATTAGGGCTAGAGGAAGCCCTCTACATCTGCCTAACGATTTGATACCTTGAAATTAATAAGACAAAGATAGCAGATATGCCGTCTTTCGCCTTTTTGCGAGTGGTGATACGCACCCTACTTTGTTACAGGGGAATGATAAAAATTCCCTTTTACAGTCCTGAAAAAGGTTGCATCATCAAGAGGATGAATTTGTGATGTTCTATTAGTCAACCGAAACATCTGTAGACTATTTTCTCTGTGCAATTGTTTAAACACAGAAAGTGCCATCTGCCACTGAAGTGGAGGACATTTACATATAGAAATAGATGAATTGTTGACCAAGGGGTTAACGAGTTACGTGTGATTTAGAGATTTTTAAAGAAACGAAGTATGAATGGTAGGAATGATTGAGAGTGAGTTGATTTATGTGATAAATATTATGTGATAAATTTGTGATATGTGATTTTAATTCTGATATTTTATATATGTTTATGATAATAAAATGAATATGAACTTAATGAGTGACATTTATTGGTTTTTGTAAAAAGATAAATGTGAAACGTGTACCATTCCCTATTCCACTGGTCCATTGTGTTTGTTTTGCTATTAATGACGATAAGACAGAGCTACTCCTCCTGTGATCTCAACAGAGACTCAATAAATTAGATCCGGCCTTTAACTCTTTCACCATTGATGGCAATACCATAAAGGTATCCAGCGACACAAAAACCCTTGGCATATACCTAGACTCATGTTTAAAGAGGGCCACTTGGTTGATGCCTTGCTCTACCCAGGTAGGTAAACGTTTTTCAGACAAAATTGAGCAAGGTCATAAAAAAGCCCAAAGGAAAAAAGACACTAGATCCTGACAGTCAAAAAACACCAATTTGATTAAGATGACTGCTACTTTGATTTTTATTTAATACATAAGCAGCAAGTGTCATATACACATTAGATAAACATGGGATACTCAACATAATATATGAAACAAACATAGCATGATACATAAATAACAAGACCGAAGTACACATTTTGGGTTTAGACTTTCCAGCAATTACAAACTCTATGTTTCCTGCTGGGGAAAGATCAGAGCACTGACAATGTAATTGTGGTACGCGTTTAACAATTGTGTAGGGATTGTACAGTGGTGGAGAATTTACAACACAAGAGGTATGGGTCAACACAACTGTGTTTCGGCCTAGGAGCTATCCTTGGGTAGCTGTCATTGGAACGGCCTTCATCAGGATGGAAAAACGTGGTCGCCAGTCATAATGTTGAATGCAAAAAGTCGAATCCAAAAATGTCAACAAAAAAAAAAATGTCGAAAAAAAATGTGAATGTTTTTTTTTTATTTGTATGTTTTTTTGGCTTTAGCTAGTAAAAATAAACAGGGGGCTGAGGGTGGAACCCCCCCCATTAAAAAAATGTTTTTAAAAAAAACACATTCACATTTATTTTCCCGACATTTTTGCATTCGACTTTTTTGAATTCGACTTATTCACTAAAACCGAAAAACGTGGTACACATGAGGAATCCTATGTTATCATAATCAATTTCACCGTGGCAAGCAATCTGAGGGTCCACGTTGTCAGAAGGGAGCAGGAACAATTTCCAAAACAAGCAACAAGTGCACTTTCCACATAAATTGCGCTACTGCAAAAAGATACCTTTTCCATGCATTTTTGCATCAAGGCAAACTTTGCTCTACAGCTAATATCATTGCATATTTTTTAAATTATTTTATTTGTCTTGGTTCTATTACAAAGCAACAGAACCTTTGCAAAAGTGAAGTATCAAGTGGTCGTTACAATGTAATTCATACAAAATGTCAGATCAAAATTCAATAAAACTTCATCATAAAACATTTCCTATATGAAGGAAAACAATGTAAAATCAAAATTCAACGAAAATGTTTACAATAGAAACAAAATATTCACGTTAAGAGAAAAAAGAAAACAAAATTGGAGAGAAAAAAAGTATAACATCAAGAACATATCTCTTTTCATTAATTAGTAAAATTCACCATGCAATTCGTCAAATCACAATTGACATGCTTATCCAATTCCTTTTCTATAAGTTTACATAATTTGGTTAAGGCAAAGATGAGAGGTTTATGATTGCCTTGCATCATTCGAGCCCAAAGCAACGGTAAACAATCAGTGAAATTTATGTTCACGAATTCCATGAGTAAGAGAGATCTTGGGGAGTTAAAATATGGACAATATAAAATCAAGTGTTTCAATGTTTCTATAGGTTCGGTACACAGGGGAAATCTGCAATGCCTATTTTCAATGCCCGTCTTCAGGACAGCCCAATTCGCAGTCCTTTCTTTAGTATACAATAAATTGAATTTAAATCGTATTAAGACCTTGCGAGTGTGGTTACAGGGAAATACGGTGATGTGCTCATATCGCGGTATTCGTTTCTTTGTGAATAAGTAGTACTCCTTGTAAAGTTTGTAAGATCCTATCTGATCAATAGTTAGACGCCAATCAAGTTCAAATAACTTGCGTTTGGCATAAGCGGATCTAATATAAACGTCATCCACTGTGATGTCGGCATCATGTAAAATGGCGTGTATTTTTGTCAAATAATGATCCATGAGGATCGTTGGTCTAGAATGAATTGATTGTTTAAGGTCCTCATATAAAGAGTTTGATTTCAGGTACATTATTTTTGCAAAGCTGGTGAGAAGACGCCATTTCCATCGAGTGGATAACGCTATTAGACCTAGCTCGTGCCTTAAAACCGCGTTGGGTAATGACATGGGAAGAGACATTGCACGTTTCAGTGATGTCCCTTGAATTTGGTCTAAAATTGCACCAATGTCGACAAGACATATATCTACTGCATAGAGAATAACAGTTTCAATTTTCAACGTGAAGAATTCGATAAAAGGGATTAATGAGAATTTACAGTATTTTGCATGTAAAATTTTTAGTTGTGATATCAGGGGTCGGATCTTGTCATTTAATATTTCAGTCCACATTTTGATGGAATTGTTTTCAGATAGATAAAGGTAAATCCCATCTGTATGAACAGGAATGATAGTTTGCATAATAGTCCATTGAAATTTCCCTGTTTTTTTATGAACACCAAATTTCATCACTGCTGTCTTAGCAGTATTGGGGGTTAGATTATGTGCTAATGCAAACTCCTCAAATAATTGCAATTTCAGTTGGAGGCCTGCAGGAGTGGGATCGAATAGGATAATGTTGTCTGCAAATGCGAGCCATTTTAGTCGAAGAAGGCCGATTTTTGCAGAGAACAAAGTTTTCTCATCCCAACATTTGTCGAGGTCTGCTAAATACAGGTTGAAAAGGGTAGCAGCTAGATTACATCCTTGTTTGAGGCCTATTTCGGTGTTAATAGGTTTTGTGGTGCGTCCTTCAGAAGTAAGTTTGATTTTATAGGAGGTGTTCGTGTGTAGGGCAATGAACCAATATATCAGCACAGGAGGTATTCCCACTTCAATTAGTTTAGCCCATAATAAGTCGCTTATTACCGTGTCGAAAGCCGAAGTCATGTCGATCAGGGCAATATAGACCGGATTTGCAGATGGCTGTTTTGCTCCCCCAATGGTAAATGCCATAATCATGGCATTGAGAAAGGTACTTAGCCCTTTTCTAAACCCAGTTTGATATTTGGAGTATAGCTGATTCATTTCGATATGCTTTTCAAGATCGTGAAGAAGAAGAACAGTGAAGAGTTTGGCTTCCGTGTCAATTAGAGCGATAGGCCGGTAGTTACGTGGGAAGGACGGGTCTCCTTTTTTGAATATCGGAATGATATTAGCCGAGAGCCAAGAAGTGGGAATAATTCCGGAGTCGATAATGGCCTGAAATCTGGTTTTAAGAAGGATGGCCCATAGATTCGGATCTGCCTTGTACAAGCAGGGAGGAAAACCGTCAGGACCAGCTGATTTAGAGTAGTTCAATCTTGATATAGCCCACTTAATGTCATCGATGGTCCAATTTAGTCGAGGTAGATCGTGATAAGGTAAAGAAATGGTACTGATATTCAAGAACTGCTTAGGGGTGCAAAATTTGGTTATAATGTACGTGTGCCAAGTAGATTCAGATATGGCATTCAGAATTGAGAGTGATAATTGATTATCATTGTTTTTAATAGTTTGCCAGATGGTGCGTGAATCATGGGCTGTTATGGCTCTTATGAGGTTACAATTAATTTCTTTGTATCTGAGTATCCTTATGTGTTTGATATTTTGTTTATATAATGTTATGATACGATTCCGTTGAACCTGATACATTTCATGAGATAGATCATTATTTTTCTTCAAGTCTCTAAGAGCCTTGTTTTTATTCCGTTTCTGAATTTTACAGAGGGGATCAAATGTGTGAGGATGTTTGGTAGCAGTGATTTTATTTTTACTAAAATGTAGTAAAGTAGCGTGAATGATTGCAGCGTAGATTGACTCCATCACACTGTGCGGGGTTTCCTCTGGGATGTGACTATTGGCAATAGTCAGCATTACGTGTTGGACAAATTTGATGCATAATGCTTTACTCCATCTCAGGGAAATCTGTGGACGATCTATTTCAGGCAGCATAGTCGAAGAATCAACTATCAGAATTGGGAAGTTGATTTTCGACTGGCCCAGTATTTGTGCATGGTCACCGAATAGCATCAAAAGTAATTTTTAACGGCACTGATGTTAAAAGCAGATTATGGGTGACAGATATAAAATCAATCGTTGAGACTTTAGTGTCTCATATACCATTGCATATTAGCCCTACTGCTAACTTTCCTGTGCTGCAATATTTCACTAAAAATGCAACCTTTTTACACTATGCCAATGCTTACCCTGTTGCATATAATATGCCAAGCTGCACTTGTGATAGTGCACTCATAACAACATAGCTAACATACTTTAGCACTCACATATAACACAACTTTATTCTTTTTTTTCCCAATAACTCCTCCTACTTCAATAAATAACAGCCTTTGTTACTAAACTACTTCATCATTACCACATATACCAACTAACTTTCTTTTGCAAATACAGGAAGAAAGAAGATTGACAAAAACAAGGTACCGATTAAAGAAAACAGTTCACATCCTACAAAATAGGTACATTAATATAGCATATTTATCTTTCTAATTGAAATAACGTACTTTCACTATATATCAGCCTACAATATTCTTTTCTACTCAACAATATTGTATTTCACTCTCACTCATTCTATTGCAGCAGTCACATTTTTTCTAATCCTATGTCAACATTGCTCTTTAGTCAATACACTTCCAATTCCTTATGAGCGAACAACACAACCATCTCTCATGAACATCTTTACCAGAACTTCATTTCTTTATTTTTCCATACCCTATCCACCTCAATTCCAACCCAACAACATTCACACTCATTACATTCAAAATTACTAACACACATTACCACTCTTACACACTCTTGCTCACCCCTTTTTCAATTATACCCACACAACCCTCATTGCCTCTACACAAAATCACACCATTACAGCAACCACTGTTTTCCTCAACACAGCATAATATTCTACTTATTGAATCATACCACCACTCTCTTATACACCAGTACTGCTCAATCACATGAATATATTTATTTTACCCAAACCCATCACACCTATACAACCTCTTACTCTATTTGGGAGGAGCTAGCGCCTTCCTTCACCCCCCCACCCCCAAGCACTTTACAATTAGGCAGGACTTCTTTTGACTGTTTCTAAGCATTAGAGCACTGAGAAAGCATTTTTCATGCAAATATAATCACACACAGACATGGGTGGCCACTAAATGAAGGTAGTTTGTATTTAAATATAAGGTGTAAATAACTATTAGCTGAATACATTTGTAAAAATGTTAAATGCTATTTAGTTTTTCTCAATGAACAACAGAAGTAGGCTCTGTGCCAAAAGAAATGCAGCCTGTGCTAAAAATAGACTGCAGGCATTGCTGTGGTGTTCTACTAGCTCTGGCAGGCCAGCAGGTAACTCAGCAGCTGTTTGTTGTCCATGAAAAAACCCATGCAGGCTAAAGGCTCAATGCACACAATGCAGAATTATGAAAAATAAGGTTTTAAGGGGAATTACTGGACCAGATAACATATGAGTATATTGAGTGAAGTATGGAGAGCATGACGGGAAAATGGGCCTCATTACACGTTGTGCAGTAATGGAATACCGTTACCGGTAATGATTTACCGGTACCGTTAATTCCCTAAGCAAATCACGACCCGGACCCACCGCTATCTGCGCACCCGTTAATTACGGTGCCACTAATAGCGGCAAGGCCGCGGGCGCGCGACCCACATGCCGGAATTAGCGCCATGGCGCTAATACCAGGCCATCACAAGCCATGCGGACATGGTATTAGCGGCATGTAAAACACCCAAAAACCCCTTACCGGCATGGCGCTAATAACGGCATCGAAAAGCACCCATTAAGAGACCTGAGCAGTGTACCCATCAACTACAGGTGGACACAATCAGCACAGGTGCATGCAATGGAGACAGGCAGCACAAAAGAGCACACCACACCCCTACCCACACCCCTTCCCACACCAAGATGGTCCCAATAGCAGCAGCATGACATGACAGCCTTGACTACATGATAGCAGTGCAGCACCTACAACAACAGCCAGCACCAGAGGTGAGCCGTAACAGGCACCCATTCCTCACACCATACAGGCGAAGACAGCCATCCACTGAGGAGGTGGCTCCTAACCCCTGTACGGAACCCACAGAACCATCAGGAAGAGGACAACAATATAGTACATCCTTCCAATGACAGTGCTCCGCTGCCTAAGCGGCCTGGGTGTGGCACTCCTGTACGGCCGTGTCAAAGTAGCAAAGACAACCATGGCATGTGTAGAGCATCACAAAATGTGCATATGATGGAATGTGCCTATGCCACTTGAAATTGACATGCAACCACCAGAAGAGTATGATGTGGCTGGGGATGAGTGCGGATGGAATGCCCCGGCAGGACATGAAACAGGCAGTGCCAAGGAGGCACACGATGTGCATCACCATCTGATTCTGGAATCTCATCAGGCACCAAGGTGAAATAGCATGGACGTAGATGGGAATTGTTGCCCTGGTGCATGTTTCGAGGCCCACAAAGGACCCTGTCCACAATGAATAACACATACACAATAATGGAGACCACGCTTGGGTTTCAAACTCTGAACAGTGTATATTGAACATATTGTGGTACTAAAGTGCATAACCCAAACTCCCAAAATACACCCTTACCCCCCTCCCCCCTCAACACACCCAAATACACCCTTACCCCCCTCCCCCCTCAACACACCCAAATACACCCTTACCCCCCTCCCCCCTCAACACTCCCATGTGAGTCTCATGACGTGAATGTGTCCATTGCCACATGTGGCACACGAATCCTGGTGGCCCTATTTGCCAGTGCCTGCATCGTCATCTGGTGGTTGTGAAGCCGTGCGCCGCAGGTTCCGCATAGACCGGCGCAGGGGACTAGTCTGGCGTGAACTCCCAGACGAGGAGGGGCCTGGTTCTTCCTGGGCCGTGAGTGGGCACCAACGCTCAATAGCGTCTGCTATGCGGTTCATGGCCTGCCGCAGTTGGGCCATTTCACTGCAGATTCGGCTGGTGCATGCCTCCATGCCCTCCCTTGTCTGCTGTGCAAGTGTAGCAATGTCCTCCCTCAGGCGGGCTGTCTCTGCCACATGTTGACCTACTAGGCCACTCATCTCGGTCTGCCTCTGGTAGATGGTCGAGAAGTCATGTCGCATGGTGGGTGCTGGTGGGATGGCTGGTGCACCTGGTCCCATTGCACTTGCATCAGGAGAGGATATCTGGGGGCTCCATATCCCTTCAGGGGTGGGTGAATCTCCATGACTATCCGGACCTGAGGAGTACCTCAGGCTTGCCAGTAAGGGGCTTGTTGGTCTGGGGCTCTGGCTATCAGCATCAATGGCAGGTGTGTCCTTCTCATCTGAAGGTGGGGCCGTGGCTGCTGCTGCACCCGTTGAGCTAGTGGCAGCAGAGTGCATTCCCTCGATGCTGCCCTCACCTGCTGGGAGACACACTTCCGTGGGTGCCACGACGGGAGCAGCCATGGCCTGTGGATGCGTGCAACTGGTGTTCCGGCTGCTTTTGTCCCTGTGGTCATGGACACTCGTCCTGGCTGCCCTTGTGGATGTGGCGGTGTCCCCTGTGGCATCCCTCCTTGCTTTTTTGCTGGATGTGGGAGCAGGTGTGGAAGTGCGTGCCTCCTCAGTGTCAGTGTGTGATCCTGCAAGGGTGAGAAATGTTGACAACCATCAGTGATGGGTCGACCTGCCTTGAGCAAAATTAATACGTCATGCCGTTCTATGCATTCCGGGCTCTTTAGTGTGGATGCAGGTAATGGGGATGTCGGGTGGGTCATGCATGAATGGGTCTGTGTTGTACGGGCATGTGGTGATACATGCATGTCTGTTTGTGGCTGGAGCCACGGCATTCATATGGACACATGATTGGGGGGAACATCACACTTCACTGTGCATTGTTTGATGCATACACTCACCTCCATCGGACGAAACGGCCACGCCATGCTCCATTTGTCCAACTCCCTCAATGCATTCCACCCCGATGGTTGATGCACATGTCTCCTCCCACTCAGTAAGCTTGATTGGCGATTCACTGCCTCCTCCTGTGCCCGTAGCCAGGTTGCGGTTCACGGATAGAATGTTCCGCACACGGAGCCGGAGGTCATCCCACCTCTTTCGGCAGTCTTTGACTGTGCGGGTTGTGGTGCCTACCGCGCTGACCTTGTGGGCTACTTCTTCCCAGATGGCCTTCTTCTTCACAAGGTCTCCCGACGCATGTCGTTGTTGAAGACGACATGAGCATTGTCTGCTAGTGTCTGCGTTAGCATAAGGAGCTCCTCCTTGCAAAATTTCTCCTTGCGTTGCCGCTCAGACTATTTTTTAACGGCCTTGGGCACCTTCACGGTGTCCTTGGTGTATTTCCCAACGTGGTTCCTGGTAAGGTGTCCTGGATAAGGAGGATGGCAATGGATTGTGTTTTTAAAGATGGCCGCCGTGCTCTTTCCCATTCCGGTGCGATGACGCTATTTCCGGTTCCGCAATATTACGGTAACCGCTATTAGCGGTGACCGCTAATGGCGGTCATCGCTATTTGCGGAAACCGCTATTTGCATGTGGCGGCAGGTTGGAAGTGCTAACAGCGCTTTCGAGGATGCCGTTAAGGGACTTTTTGGGGACTTTTGCGGCATGGCGGTTGGCTCATTTCCGGCATGGCGGTAGGCTCGTGCCCGCGATCTCGTAATGGCATGCAATTTGCGGCGTCTTGCGAGGGTGGCCACGCTAATTACGCCATGCCGGTAATTAGCGATTTTTCCCGCCTACCGTGTAATGAGGCCCAATGTGTTTATATATAAATGTTCATGGGTAGCAAAATTATGGAAAATTAAGCTACAGTGTATTTTTGCATAGGCTAGTGAAATGTAAAGTAGTATGACCTAAAACAGACATCACCGGCCATGAAGGAAGGAAGACTGCAGCATCCCTTGTAAAGGAAGAAGTACAGTTTTTGGATGAGCCATGCCAGTATCTGTAACGCTCACCTGATATCCACGGGGATGCCACTCAGCCGGTCCGGACTTCCGACCACTTCGAACCCTTCCCTGGACTTGCTTAACCAAGCACTGGGCCTGAAACACAGTATTATCACAGGTCAATTCCCTATTGGTCTTGCTTGTCTGGCCCCCCTTTTCTTCCCTGGGTCCCAACCTTCCCCCGGACCTCTCCTCACCTTGTTTTTTGATGTGGGGCGCTCTTCGTCCTGCCTTCGATGCAGGGGTGCGTTGGGTGATGCGGGCTGGACGGTGCCTAGTTGGTTCACTGGCACGGGCCCGGCGGACGGGGCTTGCTGTGGCTTCAGCCTGACCGGTAATTGGAATGAGTCTTACAAAAGTTCTGATGGCTCTAGTCCCTTTAATACTGTGTCTTTCTTTCCTTAAGTGATGAACATCTTGAGGATGGTGATGCGCTGCTGAAGTAAGTAGGAATGCGGAGCGTGATGCTTATTGGCTTCCTTAGCACTAACCAATGTTCGTCTTTTCCGTGTCCTTTTAGGTGCCGCAGTAACCCAGCATGGAAGCGAGCTGAGGAGATGAGCTGCGGTGAGAAAGCGCGATGTGCGGCGCCTCTTAAATGTTTTGCGCTAACCTGATGTGTCTTTTCCCCTTTTTCAGATCGGCGGGATGCTCCGGAGCAGCAGTTGTCCGATCGACGAGAGTTCAGGTAAGGATTAAACTCTATTTGCAAATTCGAGAGAGCTAAGTATTGCAGAATGCTTACTAACGTCTTTTCTTCTATTCTTCTCGCCTTTGGTAGGGTGCGGCGTGCCGAGATGGAGATGACTCTGCCGTAGGAATCCGCAAGACTGGGAAGAGCTGGACAGAAGTTGGATGCTCTTCGAGGTGAGTATTGGCAACAAAGTTCTTATTCTTGCATGTGCGCTGGCGCTGAAGAAAGAACTGGGCCTCTTTAGGAGATCCGAGCACGGTGAGTGTCACGCTGCAGGTACAGAGAAACGCAAAGCATGTTTCTCAGGCCGGGTGTGGTTTAAATAGTCTGTAGGTATCCCAGGTATCCCTGGGCTGAGCCACACCCAAAAGACTAGACCGCTCATCCAGTTCAAGGAACTGAATTACATGGGGGCATGTGGTGTGCCGGAGGGATCTTCACTCTCGCCAATTTTGTTTAACATATATATCTGGACACGGGTCTGCCTCATCCATTCCTTCAGCCTCAATTGCTATTCCTATGCAGACGATACCCAAATCCTGATCTGTTTAAATCAAGATCAGGACAGGGTTTCGTCGTGTCTTCATGATTGCTTGAGAGCCGTAGGGGATTGGATGGACCAGAATTGGCTTAAACTCAATGGCGACAAGACAGAGGTAATGGTGGTGGGCTGCCCTCCGGACTCCTCACTGTGGACCTCAGCATTCTGGCCCTCTTCTTTGGGCCCACTTCCGAGCCCAGTCGATAAAGTGAGAAATGTGGGCGTCATACTTTCCGCTACCCTTTCCATGTCCAATCAAGTGACGGCTGTGTGCCAAGCCGCCCATCACCAGATCAGGCTCCTTAAGAGGGCCCTACCTATGATACCAGAAGCCTTCCGCCCTCCCGTAGTGGCTGCGTTAGTGCTCTCACGTTTAGACTACTGTAACTCCCTGTATTTGTCACAGCCAATTGGTCTCATACAGCGGTTACAGCGCATGCAAAACCTGCCGGCTAGGCTAGCTACTGGCACCCCCTATGGTGCCCACATCTCTCCAGTACTCCGCCAATTGCATTGGCTTCCGGTGAGCCAGCGGATTCTCTTTAAGTCCCTGTGTATTGTGCACAAGGCGGTCCATGGCCAAGGAGCTGAGTTCTTGCAAGCAAAAATTAATTTGCTATGTTCCTACATGGGTTCTGCGTTCTTCGACCACCAACCTCTTAGTTGTCTCAAAGTTTAACCGTGAAAGGATCGGGGGGAGAGCCTTCTCTATCGTTGCGGCCAGACTTTGGAATAACCTCGCCCCGACACTGAGAAGGACCCCTAATCATCTGGGGTTCAGAAAGGCTCTTAAGACAATCCGGTTCTAATTTTTCTTCTCCGGGCCACCTTCTATGGGATCAGCTCTCTCTCCTCAGCGCCATGATGCCTCAGCAACCGTGCCTTTATAAGCTTAACTAACATAACATAACATTGCCCCATAATACATTGCAAGTCCAATACTAAGTGGATCTCAGGACTGTGTGTGAGCTTGGTGCCAAAGGCGCCAAGTCCGAGTCCAAGTAGGTGTCTGGGGAGATGGAGAGGCCCTTAGGGGCCGACTAGGTGGCCGTGACCTGGCTCCAGCCTGATATGCCGAGGGGCTGGGGGCAGGAATCGTGACAGCACTCCCCCCATGGCCTCTCTCGAGGTAGCTTTCCCCTCAGGTCCCGGCTTGTTTGGGTGGTTTTGGTGGAACCTCCTAAGCAGACAAGGTGAGTGGATGTATTCACAGGGTTCCCAGGTTCTGTCTTGGGGACCATACCCTTTCCAGTCCACTAGATAGTATAGTGTTGATCTGACATACTTGGAATCCAGGATGTCGTTGACCTCGAATTCTGGCTCTCCTGTGATCTCTATTGGCTTCGGTGCTGGTGTCACACGGGTCCCAGGTTGAACAGGCTTTAAGAGAGACACGTGGAACACAAGATGAATTAGCATATTAGCTGGCAAGGCTAGTTTGACAGCTACTGGATTTATCACGGAATGTGATAGTGTATGGGCCTAGGTATCTTGGACGAAAGGTTTGTGTCCCTTTAATGGGTACATGCTTTGATGCCAGCCAGACTTTGTCTCACCACTTGGTAGTTAGGGGCTTTGATTCAGTGTTGGTCTGCAAATTTCTTCTGACGATCCTTAACTCGGAGTAGGTGTTCTGCTGCCCTTTTGAAGGTTTGTGAAATGGTTGTATGTAAGGTTTTAATTGCTGGCATTTCTAAGGTCGTAGGGGTGTCCAACTCGGAAGTGCGTGGGTGTCGGCCATATATATCGTACAGAAGGGTGTTTGCCCAGTACTGTTGTGTAGGGAGTTGTTATAGGCATATTCAGCAATCCATAATATATCTGACCAGCTCTCCTCAGCTTGATGGAGCATACAGCGTAGATACTGTTTGAGCGTCTGATTCGTTTGCTCAGTTTGACCATCTGTTTGGGGATGGTGACTGGTGGATAGTTGGATGTCAATGTGAGCCAAAGAGCAGCACTTCCTCCAGAAATTGGACACAAACTGAGTACCACGATCCGAAACCAGTACCGAGGGGAAACCATGGAGCCGTACGATGCATTCCAGAAATACTTTTGCTAGAGTGGAAGCGTTTGGGAGCCCATTTAGAGGGATGAAGTGTGCCATTTTTGAAAACAGGTCCACAACTACTAGAATGGTGTTGAATCCCTGACTGGATGGTAGGTCAGTAATAAAGTCGAGGAATAACGTGTGCCAGGGTGTTGGTGGGATATCTAACAGTTGCAAGAGTCCTGCCGGTTTCTGTTTGGATGATTTGTTTTGAGCGCATACTCCACACGATTGGATAAATTGAACAATGTCTTTACGCCACGTGGGCCACCAATAATTCCGTTTTACTTTGGCTATAGTTTTTGCGATCCCCGGGTGGCCTTCGATTAAGGAATCATGATAGCTGGACATGACTTGTTCTCGTAGTTCCAGATTTGGTAAGAACAAGCGGTTTCTGAAGTAGGGCAACTGGTCCCTTATCGTGTAATGTTCCCCTTGTGTGCACCACTCATGTGATTGCTTAGGACTCATCAAGTTTTGGATTTTTAGGTGCAGTTGTTTCTGAGTGATGGTTGCTGTAATTCCCAGGAGTTTATCACATGGGATAATAGGTATCGGGTCCGGTGGTTTGTAGTCCTGTTCTTCAATACCCATACGGGAAAGGGCATCGGCCTTCCCGTTTTTGACTCCAGGTCGAAATGTAATCATGTAGTCATATTCAGCGAAGAATGGGGCCCAACATAACTGTCGTGAAGATTGCACTTTAGCAGTTTTTAGATACTGGAGGTTTCGGTGATCTGTTATGACAGTGATGGTGTGTCTTGCACCCAGAAGGTAATGGCCCAGGCCTTAAAGGCAGACTTGATAGGTAGGAGCTCTTTATCTGTGATGGCGTAATTGAGCTCGGGGGGTGTAAATTTACGTGACCAGTAGGCAACCGGGTGTAACTGACCCATTTCAGGATCCTTTTGCGAGAGGACGGCTCCCATGGCCATGTTTGATGCGTCCGTTTCCACCACGTATGGGAGTTATGGGCGAGGATGGCATAGAATTGGGGCCGAAGTGAATCGAGCCTTAAGTTCCTGGAAAGCTCTTTCTGCTTCCTCTGTCCATTGAAATGTTTTATTGCTCTTTTTTAGTAACAATGTGATGGGATGTACTATCTATGAGAATTCCGGGATGAACCGCGGTAGAAGTTTGCGAAACCTAACATGCTCTGTACTCCCTTGAACGAGTTTGGTGATGGCCAGTTTAGGATCGCATCTACCTTGTGTACATCCATACGGATACCCTTTGGACTAAGAATGAAACCAAGGAACTCCACCTCGGAAACATGGAATGAACACTTTTCAAACTTGGCATAGAGCTGATGCTGGCAGAGTTTTGCCAGTACGGATCGAACGTGTTTGACGTGGTCTTGTTTTGATGCGGAGTACACTAGGATGTCGTCAATGTATACTAAAGCACAGACATCAATTAATTCCTTTAAAACACTGTTCATGAAATATTGAAATGCAGCTGGTGCGTTGCAAAGGCCAAAGGGCGTTACTTGATATTCGTACAGGCCATACTTGGTACGAAAGGCGGTTTTCCATTTGTCGCCCTTTTTAACTCGGACAAGGTGATATGCTCCTCTTAGATCTATTTTTGTGTAGATTTGAGCGTCTTTGACTTGGTCAAGCAGTTCAGGAATCAATGGCAGGGGGTAACGTTTTTTGACCGTAATCTGGTTCAATGATGCAGGTTCTTAGGTCCCCTTCCTTTTTCGGTACGAAGAACAGAGGACTGGCCGTTGGGGACTTCGAGGGATGGATGAACCCCTTTGCCAGGTATTGGTTGAGATAGGACTTCAAGTGCTGGTTTTCTGGTTCTGTGAGTCCGTAGATTCATCCACAAGGGATCTGGGCGCCCGGTATCAGGTCAATCTGGCAATCGTATGGTCTGTGTGGAGGTAGGGTATTAGCTTGTTCCTTCTGAAACACATCTTGAAAATCCTGGTACTCTCCTGGTAGGGTCCCAGCCGCCGCTGTTCCCAGCGTAGAGGTTCTGGCGTTGATTGATTGTTTCTCTTGACGATAACACGTTTGAGCACAGGTCTCGGAGAAGGCCAGCTCCTTTGCTCGCCAATCTATTCGAGGATTATGAGTTACCAACTAGGGCATCCCTAAGATCAGTCGAAACTGAGGTGCCTTGATGAGGTCGAAAGCGATAGATTCTTGATGCCCATCCTGGCACAGAAGGGTTAATGTTGCAGTGCATTGGGATACAGGACCGGAGGCTATTTCTGTGCCATCGACTGTGGTTACAGTGTCTGTGGTTAACTTTGGACATAAAGGAAGTCCCATCTTTGCTGTGAGATCTTGGTTTATGTAATTCCCAACAGCTCCACTGTCTATGTACGCTCTTGCTGCGTGCATCCGCGATGGTTGTTGGTGATCGATCAGGATCACAGGTAGTGCAAAATGGGAGGTCTGTAGTTCACTTTCTTCACTCGACAAGTGGACCCCTACACTTGCCGGGCTGGGCAGTTTTCCGACTCTTTGGTGGGGTCTTCCTTGTCTGTAGCCCCTACTATCCTTCTCGGTGGCTTCACTGGGCACTCCTTTAGAAAGTGACCCGATTTTCCACAGTACAAACATAATTGCTGTTGCCTCCTCCTATCTCTTTCCACCTTAGTCAAGGGTGACCTGACGCCTCCAATCTGCATTGGTTCCCCTAAGCCTTCTGTTGATCGAGAAACATTGTCCCTTGAACGCACATAAATAGGGTGAGTGTCGGGTCTGATCCGATCTGCTCTTCGGTCTTGCAATCTTTGATCTAGCTGAACCACCAGGCTAATAAATTCTGCACAGTCTTGAGGGGGGTTCACTACTTGTGCGAGGACATCCTTTAGCTCTCCCCGCAGACCCCTATGAAATAACGTGTTTCTCTTTTCTGCAGGCCATTCAGCTTCAACCACAAGTCTATTGAATGTGGCGATGTATGTCAATAGGTCTTGGTTCCCTTGACGAAGGGATAGAAGTTTGTTGTCTAGAGCCTGTCCATGAGTACGATGGGCGAAAGGTTTTTCCATTTCCTGTTGAAAACCCCTGAAATCGCGTAACAGAGGATCGTCTTGAGTCACAAATGGTACTGACCAGTCTGCAGCACTTCCGCTCAAATAAGATAGCACAAATGCGACCCATGATTGGTCATTTGGAAAGGCCCCGGGCCTGCAAAGGAAGTGCAGATGGCACTGGTTCCTAAAAGTGGCATATTTCTTAAGATCCCCAGTGAATCGCTCCGGTGGCGCCAAGGGAATTGCCCCAGGAAGGGTTATCTGAACTGGGCTGGCTGATGGTACTGGCATTGTAGGCACTTTTCCCGGCAATGGTGCATGTCCCACTTGGAACTGGAGAAGATGTCGGCTTAGGTCATCTGTTCGTTCCTTAGCAACTATTAACTCCCTCCTCAGGGTGTTGGTCTCCTGCTGGGCTGCGTGTACTTCAGAGCGTAACTGTCCCAACATTTGGGCTAACTGGTTGGTTTCTGACGTTTCCATGACGCCCAGGTGGATTTTTGGTGTGAGGCTTTGCATTCTGTAACGCTCACCTGATATCCACGGGGATGCCACTCAGCCGGTCCCGACTTCCGACCACTTCGAACCCTTCCCTGGACTTGCTCAACCAAGCACTGGGCCTGAAACACAGTATTATCAGAGGTCAATTCCCTATTGGTCTTGCTTGTCTGTCCCCCCTTTTCTTCCCTGGGTCCCAACCTTCCCCCGGACCTCTCCTCACCTTGTTTTTTGATGTGGGCGCTCTCCGTCCTGCCTTCGATGCAGGGGTGCGTTGAGTGATGCGGGCTGGAGGGTGCCTAGTTGCTTCACAGGCACGGGCCCGGCGGACGAGGCTTGCTGCGGCTTCAGCCCGACCGGTAATTTGAATGAGTCTTACAAAAGTTCTTATGGCTCGAGTCCCTTTAATACTGTGTCTTTCTTTCCTTAGGTGATGAAGGTCTTGAGGATGGTGATGCGCTACTGAAGTAAGTAGGAATGCAGAGCGTGATGCTTATTGGCTTCCTTAGCACTAACCAATGTTCGTCTTTTCTGTGTCCTTTTAGGTGCCGCAGTAACCCAGCATGGAACCGAGTTGGGGAGATGAGCTGCTGTGAGAAAGCACGATGTGCGGCGCCTCTTAAATGTTTTGCGCTAACCTGATGTGTCTTCTCCCCTTTTTCAGATCGGCGGGATGCTCTGGAGCAGAAGTTGTCCGATCGATGGGAGTTCAGGTAAGGATTAAACTCTATTTGCAAATTCGAGAGAGCTAAGTATTGCAGAATGCTTACTAACATCTTTTCTTCTATTCTTCTCCCCTTTGGTAGGGTGCGGCGTGCTGAGATGGTGATGACTCTGCCGTAGGAATCCGCAAGACTGGGAAGAGCTGGACAGAAGTTGGATGCTCTTCGAGGTGAGTAATGGCAACAAAGTTCTTATTCTTGCAGGTGCGCTGGCGCTGAAGAAAGAAGTGGGCCTCTTCTGGAGATCCGAGCACGGTGAGTGTCACGCTGCAGGTGCAGAGAAACGCAAAGCATGTTTCTCAGGCCGGGTGTGGTTTAAATAGTCTGTAGGTATCCCAGGTATCCCTGGGCTGAGCCACACCCGAAAGCCTAGACCGCTCATCCAGTTCAAGGAACTGAATTACATGGGGGCATCCATTTCCCCATAATACATTGCAAGTCCAATACTAAGTGGATCTCAGGACTGTGTGTGAGCCTGGTGCCAAAGGTGCCAAGTCTGAGTCCAAGTAGGTGTCTGGGGAGATGGAGAGGCCCTTAAGGGCCGACTAGGTGGCTGTGACCTGGCTCCAGCCTGATATGCCGAGGGGCTGGGGGCAGGAATCGTGACAGTATCCAGTGACCAAGTCCAGAGTATTTAAGCTCCCTGCCTGGCACCAGTATACAGGAGCTGGGGACTGTTAGAGACATAATACACAGTTCAGGGAGCAGAGTTCTTTGTCCCATCCTAATTTCTGTACGGATTAAACTTGTTATCCTTGCAAGATAAGACTCTTGACCTTAATTCCCTAGATGGGTGAATTTTAATCTGGTGTGAGCGTGATTAGGGTTACCTGTATAATTAAGGGGTACCTCTGTAAATTGGGCTACCTTTCAACTCTTACAACCTTCCCAGCCACCCCTATCATCCCACTACACAATCGCACAGCACTCTTTGTCATCCCTCTACAATTGCACCCACACACCAATCATTTTTATACAATAATATATGCATAAACATTACACAACTTAGAAACACTCACTTTCTTTTTCCCCAACAGACACAACAGAATGCCTGCTAAAAACCAATTTCATAGAAAACAAACAAAATCCAGAGCAGAAAACAATAAGAACAAGCCATATAGTCACCTGCCACTAAAACAATTTATAGAAAACATTCAAACGGAACAGCTAGTAACCTCACTCAACAAAAGTAAACCAGTAAGCAGTACAAAAAGTAAGCCCCCTCTTTCAAAAAATGAAAGAAAAAAATGTACAAATCAAACTATGCCTAAAAATGAACCTAACACTATATCTACCATGTTTTCTTTTAATTTCTTTTTATGAACATTTTATGAAACACAACACACCATGACCAGGTGACTTGACTATCCCCCCCTGTCCACCTCCCAGCCCCTGTCCCTCCCCTCCCATCCCCTATGCACGCATGGCCATAGCTGCTCCCACCCCCTACCCCAGTTTTCCCCCTTCTCAAATGCATGCCCCCCTCAACCCATAATACGCAACTCAGTCTCCTGACAGCTGTCCAGCGCCTCTTTGCATCTCACCTCCATTTCCCCTCAGTCCTCCCATTAATCCCTTCATGGAGGTCTTAGGTTCGAGGTCGATGCAGGTCATTTAACAATTGTTGCCGGTCCATTTCCAAATCATTCTCCCCCTATGGATCATGGAACTTACGTATATATTCCTGCTCAGCCAATCCCCAACTATACACATCTTGAAGCCATTACCTCAGTGACAGACCCTCTATCCCTTTCCAGGATATTGCTTGGCTAAGACGAGCAGGAGTCTGTCGATCCTATTCCTTGTTTTGTACCTTTTCTTCACTCGTAGGAGGCCCCATAAACACACTGCATGCGCACATTCATACCTGCTCCCCAGCTGTTTATTTAGCCACTCAACCACCTCCTCCCAATACCTGGAAATCACTAGACAATCCGATACCATTTGCCAGAAGCCGACAAGACCCCGTCTGCATCGTGGGAATTCGTGTGACACAGATACGTTTTCTGCATGCAGTCTCTCTGTGTGTAAAAAATTAAACTTAGTGCACATTTCTAGATGTTTTTTTTAACTTGGTCCCATATCTCCGCCCATGCCCGGTCCAGGGTCTGTGAGCCTGTATCCCTCGCCCACTTTTCTTTGACCGCCAACCCCTTACACACCCACACAGCATGCAGAGCCACGTACACTCTGGATATCCTCCTCCTACCTTGCCCCAGTACCAGCAGCGTGCGCATTAGGGGACTTGACTCTGGCTCCTCTGGGTGGCCTTCCCACAGTGCTGCTAATCACTGCACTACCTTAGCGTAGGTGAGGAAAGGTCCACTCGCCACCACATAGGTTTCCCTCCATTCAGTGAACATCATCAATTCCCCCCTGTGAAGGGATTCCGTGGTGTAGCGTACTTCTTTTCCCTCAGGGTCTTCAATCCTATGCTCTTTAGTGCCATCTGTGAGAAACCTGAGGGTATACTCCCAGGTAGACCTCGGGAGTCCCTTATTCAGGAGGCCAGGGAAGGGCTGGCGCTCCCAGATCCCAACCCTGGTGGTGTACGAGGAGGATCACCTGGGTAGCGTAACCCGGGGGCATGTCTGGCGAAATACCCCAGGTGAGGCACAGTATTATATCGGGGAATAAGGTAAGGGGGACAAAGTCCCTACAGCTTTTATAGGCCGTTCTACATCTACCTCCCTTCCACTGAAAAAGATCTCCCCTACTAGAATCCAACAACCCCTCTGCATCTGATAAACCCATCAGAAACCACAACTCCCAGAATCCCTGCTATCCCATCTTCTTCAGGATATTCCGAATCATTCTTCTTCCCATCCCTGTGATTACCATTTCCTGCATTTCCAACTTGCACAGATAAAAAATTACCATTCCCACAAACCCCTTTGTTTGTTTCATGATCATAATTCTTGATCACTCCCGTTTTCTTCACAACACCTCTTCATCACTATATCCCGTAGGATACCTGAACACTCTAATACCCCCCTTTCCGACACAAACACCTTTGCACAACTCCAAGGAAAACAACATACTTATTCCAGAGCTGTTCATCTGACATGTCCCAACCTAAGGGTCAGGCAAAGTCAGGCAATTGACCAAAATCACACACACTTGATGGCCCTTTCCTTTCCCTACAGAGATAAAAGGTGGAGCACTAGGGCAAAGGACGAGCAAGGCAGACTGCCCAACATGAGGGTCAACTCAGCACGGCAGTTCAAAAGGAGGTGAAAGACGGTGAATACTGAGAGGGTGACAAGGAGTGACCTGACCTTGCCCTTTCCTGTCCAAGCCGTGAAACCTCTACTATCGGAAACATAAGACCGCAAACAAAGGCCAGCGTGTGTTGCAGCAGATGTCTATGAAGCATGAGACCCTCCTGCGCTGATAACCAAACCGGGGAGAGACGCTTGTCTCGATGGTACCAATGTTGACTCAAAGGAGAAGAAAGCCAAGTGGTTCATCACAGCCGGAGAGTTGATAAGAAACCGGGCTGTGTTGAACGAAAAGTAGCAAACAGCTAATTTGGACACCAGAAAGCTAAAAGGAACAATTGAGAAAGTGGGGGAAAGTCTGCAACTGATGCATTCGGCACCACGTGGGTACTCACGCAGAAAACTCTGGCCAATTACCTGAAGGTAGACACTACCATAACCAGAAGGCCTTGGGAAGAGGTGAAGAGAGGTCAAAGTGATCATACAGGGGTCTTGTAAAGTCCTCTGTACTGGCGAAAGTCTTTGACCGATAGATGATTGTGAAGAAGGGAAATGCATCCTGCATGGTGAAATCATTAATGAACTGTGTTTCGTAAAGTTGGCATGAGTGAACCCCGCAGAGGGTTGCTTAGGAGAAGAGGTGAAGTCTAAAGTCCCATGGTGAATTGCTTGGTAAAGGTGGGCGAGAATAGTGACAATCAGAATAGTGGGTGGAGCGAAGTAAACCCGACCAAGAGGTGTCCACAGTGAACTGTCTGCAACAGTTGGCGAGAGTGAATCCGGCAGAGGGAAGCCGACAATCAGGGATGAAGCCTGAAGAACTGTTTAACCCTTTAAGTGCCATGGGTATTTCTCCCCAGTGCCAGGGCCTTTTTTGGTGATTTCGGTATGTGGCCATTCAATGGCTTGTAACTTTCTTGTTACTTGAGATATCACAACCAAATTTAGCTCCTTTTTTTCCCACATGTAGGCGGTCGTAACGCCACCAAGGAATCCTAGGTTTCTGTAGGGGGGGTGAGATAAAATAACCAAAAAGGGGGAAAACTTTGGTTTTTTTCAAAAAATGCCAATAAACCGATGTACAAAGTAGCCTGTGTTTTTTTCCTTGTAAGAGCTAAGAACGAATGGTTTGCTCTGCTGAATTCCCCAATTTCCTGGCTTTCAAGAACAGGTTGACTGGAAACAGAAAAAAAAATATTTTGATGTGGTTATCAACCGTTTTTTGAGAGGTAGGCGATTTTGGCCATTTTTGCCAATTGGACATGCATGGACAGAATGGAAGAAAAGGGTAGGAAAGCTGATTTGGAGGATGGAAAGGCATATATTTCTGAAAAGTAGACAAAATTCCAAGTTTAGCAAGGGGTGATTTGTGTAGGTCAGGCAACAACTAGGTAGGGGAAACTGCCATAGATTGGGGGAAAAACGGGAAAATGACCGAAAAAAAAGGTATGTGTTGGACATGGTTGGCTTGGTACGGCAATGGCTTCTATGAATTTTGAGAAAAACAATGCTCCGCTACATTCCCCCGACTCTTGCAGTTAGGAGAGCACACATTTTTGTAGTGTTTTACAAAACAAGCAATACCACAAGCCAAACACTGAGCCATGGTACACAGGAGTTTTACCCTCACGGCCTGAACAGACGCACTTAGCATGTATAAATCGGGAAAACCAATATGGTGAGGAATGGCAAGCATACATTTTTTGAAAGAGCACAGACAGACCTTTTCAAGGGTAGGTGACTTGTGCAGGTTACAAAAGAGTATGGTGCCTAAAGCAGCGACTAAATGTAGGTCACATTTGGGAAATGAAAGGGTTGTTTGACAAAGGGCACCAGCAAATGGGTCAAAACGTTATGAAAACCACACAAACACAACACATGGATTACCGTCCCGCGTTCCCACAGGTATCCCGATGAAAATGGTACCTCACATGTGTGGGTGCACCTACCTGGCCGCCCCCAAGTCTGTTTTCAGACCGGAATTTCAGACGCTCTGCCGACCGGCACAACATACAGATATGGGCCTCGGGTGTCCAAGCCACCAAGGAAAACAGGGAACCCCATGCATTTCCGAAAAGAGGACATCCGTGGGAATCCGCAGATGTATCATTTGCGCACATCGCCCCAGAATTTATTACCCAGACACCTCTGCAAAGTCCGAAATGTGGGGAAAAAAACGCATTTTCCGCACATTTTGCTCGGCTCACCCATCGAAACGCGCCCCCAACAAAACATGGCCTACCGTCTCGCATTCCCACAGGGGTCACAATGAAAACGGTACCTCACATGTGTTGGTGCATCTACCTGGCCGCCAAAGGGAAAGCCTAAAACACAAGTAACTCCAAGTCTGTTTTCAGACCAGAATTTCAGACGCTCTTCTGACCGGCACACCATACAGATATGGGCCTCGGGTGTCCAAGCCACCAAGGAAAACAGGGAACCCCATGCATTTCCGAAAAGAGGACACCCGTGGGAATCCGCAGAGGTATGATTTGCGCAAATCGGCCCAGAATTCATTACCCATACACCCCTGCAAAGTCCGAAATGTGGGAAAATAAACACATTTTCCGCACATTTCGCTCGGCTCACCCATCGAAACACGCCCCAACAACACATGGCCTACCGTCCCGCGTTCCCACAGGTGTCCCGATGAAAACGGTACCTCACATGTGTGGGTGCACCTACCTGGGCGTGAAGGAATAAGGCTAAACCACTGCTATCCCCCCCAAAGGGTTTGGGGCGCCAACCTACAGATTTAGGCCTGGGGTGTTGCAGCCACCAAGAAAAACAGAGACCCCCATGCATTTCCGATAAGAAGACAACCGTGGGAATCTTCAGAGGTATGATTTGCGGAAATCGCCCCAGAATTCATTACCCATACACCCCTGCAAAATCCGAAATGTGGGAAAATAAACACATTTTCCGCACATTTCGCTCGGCTCACCCATCGAAACACGCCCCAACAACACATGGCCTACTGTCCCGCGTTCCCACAGGTGTCCCGATGAAAACGGTACCTCACATGTGTGGGTGCACCTACCTGGCCGTGAAGGAATAAGGCTAAACCACTGCTATCCCCCCCAAAGGGTTTGGGGCGCCAACCTACAGATTTAGGCCTGGGGTGTTGCAGCCACCAAGAAAAACAGAGACCCCCATGCATTTCCGATAAGAAGACAACCGTGGGAATCTTCAGAGGTATGATTTGCGGAAATCGCCCCAGAATTTATTACCCAGACACCCCTGCAAAGTCTGAAATGTGGGAAAATAAATGCATTTTCCTCACATTTCGCTCAGCTCACCCATCGAAACACGCCCCCAACAATACATGGCCTAGCATCCCGCGTTCCCACAGGTGTCCCGATGAAAACGGTACCTCACATGTGTGGGTGCACCTACCGGGGGCCCAAAAGGAAAAGGGTAACCCACTGGTAACCCCAAGCCTTTCGCCACTGCCCATTTTGTTCATGTGGACAACCTATAGATTTGGGCCTAGGGTGTCGAAGCCAGCAAGGAAAACAGGGAACCCCATGCATTTCCCAAAAGAGGACACCCGTGGGAATCCACAGAGGTCTGCCTTGCACAAATTGCCCCAGTTTTTATTAGCCACAATCCCCGACAAAGTGTGATATTTGGTGGGGAAAAAACAAAATGTTCACTTTGTCTGGGGTTCTGGGTAATAAATTCGGGGCCGCTTCGCGCAAGTCAGACCTCTGCGCATTCCCACGGGTGTCCTCTTTTGGCAAATGCCTGGGGTTCCCTGTTTTCCCTGCTGGCTTCGACACCCTAGTCCCAAATCTGTAGGTTGCCCAAATGAACAAATTGTGCTGTGGCGAAAGGCTTGGGGTTACCAGCGGGTTACCCTTTTCCTTTTGCACCCCCGGTAGGTGCACCCACACATGTGAGGTACCTTTTTCATCAGGACACCTGTGGGAACGCGAGAAGGAATTACATCTGTTGTTGGCGACGTGTTTCGGTGAGTGGACACAGGGAAATGTCTCTGAAATTGGCTGGAAATGAAGACAATACTCAGACATTTTGCTCTGGCCACCCACCGAAACACACCGCCAACAACACATGGCCTACCTTCCCACGTCCCCACACGTGTCCCAATGAAAACGGTACCTCACATGTGTGGGTGCACCTACCGGGGGCACAAAAGGAAAAGGGTAATCCACTGGGAACCCCAAGCCTTTCGCCACTGCCCATTTTGTTCATGTGGGCAACCTACAGATTTCGACCTAGGGTCTCGAAGCCAGCAAGGGAAACAGGGAACCCCATGCATTTCCCAAAAGAGGACACCCGTGGGAATCCACAGAGATCTGCCTTGCGCAAATTGCCCCAGTTTTTATTAGCCACAATCCCCGACAAAGTGTGATATTTGGTGGGGAAAAAACACAAAGTTCACTTTGTCTGGGGTTCTGGGTAATAAATTCTGGGCCGCCTTGCGCAAGTCAGACCTCTGCGCATTCCCACGGGTGTCCTCTTTTGGGAAATGCATGGGGTTCACTGTTTTCCTTGCTGGCTTCGACACCCTAGGCCCAAATCTGTAGGTTGCCCACATTAACAAATTGTTCTGTGGCGAAAGGCTTGGGGTTACCAGCGGGTTACCCTTTTCCTTTTGCGCCCCCGGTAGGTGCACCCACACATGTGAGGTACCTTTTTTGTCGGGACACCTGTGGGAACACGAGAAGGTATGATATCTGTTGTTGGCGATGTGTTTCGGTGAGTGGACACAGGGAAATGTCTCTGAAATTGGCTGGAAATGCAGACAATTCTCAGACATTTCGCTCTGGCCACCCACCGAATCACACCACCAACAACACGTGGCCTACCTTCCTGCATCCCCACACGTGTCCCGATGAAAACGGTACCTCACATGTGTGGGTGCACCTACCGGGGGCGCAAAAGGAAAAGGGTAACCCACTGGTAACCCCAAGCCTTTCGCCACTGCCCATTTTGTTCATATGGGCAACCTACAGATTTGGGCCTAGGATGTCGAAGCCAGCAAGGAAAACAGGGAACCCCATGCATTTCCCAAAAGAGGACATCCGTGGGAATCCACAGAGGTCTGCCTTGCGCAAATTGCCCCAGTTTTTATTAGCCACAATCCCCGACAAAGTGTGATATTTGGTGGGGAAAAAACACAATGTTCACTTTGTCTGGGGCTCTCGGTAATAAATTCTGGGCCGCTTCTTGCAAGTCAGACCACTGCGCATTCCCACGGGTGTCCTCTTTTGGAAAATGCATGGGGTTCCCTGTTTTCCTTGCTGGCTCCGACACCCTAGGCCCAAATCTGTAGGTTGCCCACATGAACAAATTGTGCTGTGGCGAAAGGCTTGGGGTTACCAGCGGTTACCCTTTTCCTTTTGCACCCCCGGTAGGTGCACCTACACATGTGAGGTACCTTTTACGTCGGGTCACCTGTGGGAACGCAAGAAGGTATGACATCTGTTGTTGGCGACGTGTTTCGGTGAGTGGACACAGGGAAATGTCTCTGAAATTGGCTGGAAATGCAGACAATTCTCAGACATTTCGCTCTGGCCACCCACCGAAACACACCGCCAACAACACGTGACCTACCTTCCCGCGTCCCCACACGTGTCCCGATGAAAACGGTACCTCACATGTGTGGGTGCACCTACCGGGGGCGCAAAAGGAAAAGGGTAACCCACTGGTAACCCCAAGCCTTTCGCCATTTTGTTCATGTGGGCAACCTACAGATTTGGGCCTAGGGTGTCGAAGCCAGCAAGGAAAACAGGGAACCCCACGCATTTTCCAAAAGAGGACACCCGTGGGAACCCACACATGGCCAAATTGGAGGGGCGGCCCATCTCATGTAGCCCTCCCCAGGGGCAGATAATGTGGGGGCTGTCCTGGGTTCAACGTTATTTCGCCGAATGATTTTACATCGTGGGACTTTTCATCGCCACCCTTTCATCGCCAAAACCCCCTTTTTTTTATTTTTAATTATGGGGGGCTTCGCCCCCCCCACACCCCCCTTACTTAAATAATCATACCCCAAACCGCACCAAACACCCCCCCATAAAAAAGTTTTTAAAAAAAAGTTTTTGCCGATGAAAGGTTTGGCGATGAAAAGTCCCACGATGTAAAATCATTTGACGAAATGCGTGTATACCCTGTCCTGCACTCCTCCCTGGGCTCAGGCGTCCGTTCCTAGGAGCAGATATCTGGTCCCAGGGAGGGCTACATGACATGGCACCCACTCCGTTGTGGCTGGGGGGAAGGGGTCAATGCCCCATCCCATTAGAAACTTCCCAGACCCTTTGGGGTGCCCCATAGCCCCCCCTAAAAAGCGTTCCACCATTTTCCAATTTTCCATTTTTTTCTTTGTTTACGAAACTTGCCTTGGTGCAGAGGGGCACATTGGTGTGCCAATCTGGCCCCGGGGTGCCCAAACCTTACTGCCCCACCCACTGGGGGGCATGTCCCACCATTTTTGGGAGCCCTCTCCCCCCTCACCCAAAATGGGTGGCAGGGGCACCTCATGCAGGCCTCCCTGGGCCTCCTACAAACGGCTGTGTGCGGTACACCCCCCCTCCATTTGGGGTGGGGGGGAGAGGGCCCCAAAAATGGTGGGACAGGCCCCCCAATGCACAGGGCAGTAGGGTTTGGGCACCCTGGGGGCAGATTGGCACACTAATGTGCCCATCTGCGCCAAGCGAAGTTGGGTAAACAAAGAAAATAATACAAAATCGTAGGCTGCTTTTTAGGGGGGGCTGAGGGCCACCCTAAATTGGCAGCGAATGTTATACTGCAACGGGGGGTGGCACTCACCCCCCTCCACCCCAAATGGATGGCCCCACCTCATGCAACCCTCCCTGGGGGCAGATATCTGCTCCTAGGAAGGGGCATCTGACCCCAGGGAGGGATGCATGAGGTGGGGCCCCCCTATCTGATGCCAGGGAGGGATGCATGAGGTGGGGCCCTCCATTTGGGGTGGGGGGGAGAGGGCCACCCCCATTACAGTAGAACATTCACCGGCAATGTAGGATGCCCCTCAGCCCCCCCCCCCCTGAAAAGCAGCCTACGATTTTGTATTATTTTCTTTGTTCACCCAACTTTGCCTGGCGCAGATGGCCAAATTAGTGTGCCAATCTGCCCCCAGGGTGCCCGAACCCTACTGCCCCATCTATTGGGGGGCCTGTCCCACCATTTGTGGTGGCCCTCTACTCACCCACCCAGAACGGAGGGGTGGCGCATCATGCAGCTCTTCCCAGGAGGCTCAGGGAGGGCTGCATGAGGTGTCCCCCCCAGCCATTTGGGGTGGGGGGGAGAGGGCCACCACAAAAGGTGGGGCAGGACGCCCAATGCATGGGGCAGTAGGGTTTGGGCACCCTGGGGGCAGATTGGCACACTAATGTGCCCATCTGCGCCAAGCGAAGTTGGGTAAACAAAGAAAATAATACAAAATCGTAGGCTGCTTTTTAGGGGGGGCTGAGGGCCACCCTAAATTGGCAGCGAATGATGTACTGCAATGGGGGGTGGCCCTCACCCCCCCACCCCAAATGGAGGGCCCCACCTCATGCATCCCTCCCTGGCGTCAGATAGGGGAGGCCCCACCTCATGCATACCTCCCAGGGGTCAGATGCCCCTTCCTAGGAGCAGACATCTGCCCCCAGGGAGGGTTGCATGAGGTGGGGCCCTCCATTTGGGGTGGGGGGGTGAGGGCCACCCTCCTTTGCAGTACATCATTCGCTGCCAATTTAGGGTGCCCCTCAGCCCCCGCTAAAGTGCAGCCTAAGATTTTTTTGTTTTTTTGTTTACCCAAGTTCGCTTGACGCAGATGGCCACATTAGTGTGGCAATCTGCCCCCTGGGTGCCCAAACCCTACTGCCCCATCTATTGGGGGGCCTGTCCCACAGGGAGGGCTGCTTGAGGTGTTCCCTCTCTCCGTTCGGTGTGGGTGAGTAGAGGGCCACCACAAATGGTGGGACAGGCCCCCCAATAGATGGGGCAGTAGGGTTTGGGCACCCTGGGGGCAGATTGGCACACTAATGTGGCCATCAGCGCCAAGTGAAGTTGGGTAAACAAAAAAAATAATACAAAATCGTAGGCTGCTTTTTAGGGGGGGCTGTAGGGGCACCCTACATTGCCGCCAAATGTTCTACTGGAACGGGTGGTGGCCCTCTCCCCCCCACCCCAAATGGAGGGCCCCGCCTCATGCATCCTTCCCTGGTGTCAGATAGGGGTGGCCCCACCTCATGCATCCCTCCCTGGGGTCAGATGCCCCTTCCTAGGAGCAGATATCTGCCCCCAGGGAGGGTTACAAGGAGTACTCCCCTTTCTACTTCGGTTGGGGGGAGGGCCACCCCCCCCTTTCATTCAGTAAAAAATCCATGGTGGCTAGTGGCCCCCCACTCCCTCCCTACCCCTACCCCCTTTTCCCATCATTTCTTTTTTTCTTTTACATTCCCTGGGGGCAGATGGTCAGCCATCTGCCCCAGTGTTCACATGCATGTGCCCCCATGCTTTGGGGGCCGGGAGGGGGGAGAGGGCGGCTTACTTGAAGCAGCCCCCCTCACCCCAACTCACAAACAGATCCATGGTGGTCCAAGTGGGTTGCTGGTCACGAATGCCTCATGTAGATGGTGTCCTTGGAAAGGGGAGAACCTCCCCTTTCCAAGGACACCACTTTTTGCCATATCCCTGGTGGACTAGTGAGCCCCAGAGGGCTGCTTACTTGAAGCAGCCCCCCTCCCCCCAACTCACAAACGGATCCATGGTGGTCCAAGTGGGTTGCTGGTCACGGATCAGCGCTCTGCGCTGATCCGTGACCAGCAATGCCTCATGTAGATGGTGTCATTGGAAAGGGGAGAACCTCCCCTTTCCAAGGACACCACTTTTTGCCATATACCTGGTGGTCTAGTGGGCCCCAGGGCCCCAAACCTCCGCCCACCTCCCCACTTCCCTCGAGTTTTTTTTTCTTCTTTTCACCCCTGGGGGCAGTGATCATCTGCCCCCAGGGGTCTCTGGTGGTGTGGCCCCATGCTTTGGGGCCACGGGAGTAAGGGGGCCGCTTACCTAGTAAGCCGCCCCCCGTCCCCCCGCATCACAAACGGATCTGTATTTATCCGGTGGCATTGCTGCCCGCAGATTACGCGCCCTGCGCCCGATCCGTGGGCAGAAATGCCACACAATGGGTATCGTTATAAAGGGGAGAATTTCCCCTTTCCAACGATTCCCGCCTCGATCTCAGGCTTGAAATACAGCCGGAGATCGAGGCGGAGCAAGAAGGTCTCTTTCCTTCTCTCTTCACCGCAGCAGCCGAAAATGGCTGCTGCAGTGATTTTACTTTCAGTTTCAATTTCACGCCGACGTGCTTTACGCCTCACATAGCCCGGGGGTTGGATTACAGCTTTGCTCGATCCCATGATTGCAGGGATCGAGCAAAGCAGAGTGCCAAAACCGACAAGCCGGCTCGTCGGTGGCAACCTGGAGCAATTTCCACTGACGAGCCGGCTCGTCGGTGGCACTTAAAGGGTTAAAAAGACACTAAGACTTGTGAAAGTAAGGAAAGCCACAGTGAACCCAAAGGAGGGAGACTGATGTCTGAAAGGGATCCAAAGCCGAAAGAGGGAGATCCGGGGGGTGGAAAGTTATCACCCAAAGATAATTGAAAAAGGAACTGTTTAGTTGATTTGTTAAATACGATTTTGTGAGGGCTTTGCGCGAGGAAGAGGGGGACGCAGGGATGAAGCCGTCACCCAGAGCCATACGTGGAAAATAACTTTTGTTTGTTTGTTTGTTGTTGAATACATCAGGCCCTCGAAGGTATGAGACTTTTTATTGTTAAGAGCCTTACCCATCGAAGAACCTGATAGCTGGAACGGAACTGTTAGCTTGTGCTGAGAATGCTCAAGAGTGTGCTGTGTTCCAAGGTTCCACCTTATCCTGTGCTGAAAACGTGGGGAAGGGAGACCCCTGGCAATCACATCCTGACTTATTATTTGTGAACACTTATTTCTTTATTGAACCCTTATCCCACACTCTTTGTGTAATTAGTTGTAAGGAATTAGCAATACGTTTTTCTTAGTATAGGCCCTTTTATTTTGACACAACGCTACAAGGACTGCCTTATTTTACTTTTGATGGTCAACGCTTGCTCCCATCTTAGATTTAAGTTTAGATTATGTGTTTGCCCACTCTGCATTTACAGTTTAATAAACACACTTGAACTGTGATCACTTGTGTCTGTCTTTACTGTTGTCACCATGAGATCCTTCCACATCCTAATCATTGTGTCGAAACCTATGGGTAGTCCCTCCTTATACAGATCTTTGACCTTCGTCCTCCCCAAGAGCTTTTTCCACACTTCCCGCACTAACTTAAAAATGTTGGTGTCCCCTCTGCCCTCAACGGAGCCCTACAATAGTTACATGCCCTGTCTACCTTCTGCGATCCCCCCCAGCAAACCCCCAACATCACCCCCCCTTGGGTTGTGTTCCAATGGGCTACCGACAGTGATTACGCTGCCATAAAGTAGAACTCAAAGTCTGGCATGTTCAGCCCCCCTCCTCGCGGCCTCGCCTCAAGGTCTTCAGGGCTACGCACTGTAAAGACTGGTAGGGGGTGTCTGTACTTCCGCTCTCTATATGGTAGAGGAGAGGCACAGAGGACCCCAGCCAAGATTCTCTATTATTGGTAACGTAGTCGAGCAATCAAGGCCTAGCTTCTCAGGAGGTGATGCAGGCTGGTTCTTAAGTACAGTGTAGTCCCCGAACCCCCACAAAGGAATGTCCACACACTGTATTACTGAAAACACAGTCTTTATATAATTAATATTCAAAGGTATGTACCCGATCACAATAACGCACTTTGTACTTGGAAGTCAATAATGATAAATATATACAATTCTAAAGTGGTACCACCAATGTTATCAAATCTCATTAAAGTGCATCAACTGTACGGTTAAAATGTCACACAGATTAATAACGAGGAAACCAGCAATAGAGATAGGAAGGAACACAAGATGGTTGAAACAGTAGGCAGAACACTGGCCCCTACCTCTAGGCGCAGTTTTGTGTGGAGATCCCCCGACCTGGGCAACCTGTAAATAAAAGATATATAGCACAAGCCCAGTCCATATGTTCAATAGTCTCACTTCTTCCTATTAAGGTTTTACCCCCCCAATGTACCTGGTGGAGTAGAGTTCTCCGACGATGTGTCGACCGATCCTTCTTGAGTGCCTCCCTTTCAGGCGGGAGCCACGGATCGTCGAGAGGCATCGGGGAACTTGGCGTTTGGTGTCGGGGAATCGACGGCCCTTCTTGAGTGCCCTCCCTTTAAGGCAGGAGTCACGGGTCGTCGAACTTCCAACGGTGAACAGGGTGAACTACAGCAGGGAAGTGGCAGCTTCGTTCCTAGCGGTGCTCGTCGACGACAGAGCCTTGGCGTCCTGCAAGGAAGAGGCGTGCGGGGCACCTCGATGACGATAGTTCTGGACCGCAAAGAGATGATGAAGAACTGTGGCCCAGCAAGGGCGTCGAGTCGTCGGCGTCTCTGTGGTCTTTAGGTGGCGGGAAACCCACCGCTGGATGCTCCTCGGCGCGTCGACAGTCGGGCCTTCTCCAGCGGGAGACAAGCGGGTGACGATGCAGACGAGAGCGTCCGATGATCAATAGAAGTTCTTAGGCAAACGAGAGCACGGCGGCTCCGGTCGGCGACGGCGGTCGTCGACAGTGGCGGACAACAGTCCAAGTGCTTCTCCTTGGAGTTCCGCAGCAATCCCCGTATCGGGTCGGCAGCCTGTCGAAGGTCTGTCTACCAGGGAGCATTGGCAAAGATCAGCTGTGCACAATGGTCCCTCGTAGCTCGGGAAGAGGGCGCCTTATCAGGTCCTCTCTGGGTCAGTCCTTGGAAACACAGCAGCTTTCAGATTGTGAAGGAGAGCAACAGCAATTCTTCTCGTCCAGCAGGGCTTCAAGGTCAAGCGTCAGTTACTCCAGTTACTCGTCGTAGTGGACTTCAGCTTCAAAAAACGATTCCTAGCAGTGAGAGGTCACCAGATATACTGTTGATCTCCCATTCATTCCGCTGGGTCACACTCAAGCATCCAATCACGACTACGGGCATTCATGCAGGCAGGCAGCCAATCAGGCACACAAGGTATTCAGGCCATTCACTTCTCTCCAGACACTCACAACAAGTTATGTGTATTGGGACAAGTACCGAGCCATTCAACACTCCAAGCTGCATTCATACCTGTTTCGGGCAGGGTTGTCTCAGTCATTGTGTCAACCACCAGATACTAGACACCCACAACACAGAATGCATATTCGTCGCACACTCTATTCACCCAGGTCCCACCCACAGGAGGTACCCACAACATACATCACCGGGAAGGCTCCAGCTAGTCTGGCCGGGCCTTCACAACAACACCATATATGGCATTTCCACCCAACAGCCAGTCAGGGGGAAGGGACAGAGTCAGGGCTTCCCAGGACTTTGGGAAAACAAGGTAATGGGTAATAGAAAGCAAGAGGCCACCGGGGCCATCTTGTTTTCCATCAGGAATCAACTGATCCCAAGGGCAGGGCCGGGGTATCCCAAAATGGAGGATACTCCGCGCACCTGTCAATTTCAGCATGGAGCTGCCACCAGCCCATACCCTGCTCTGTGGGCCACCCACAGGTGCCCAAAAACATACAGTAGGGGCACAGGGTTGTACCCCCACCCATGGGTGCCATAAGGGTATCTCATGGGTCCGTTCACCAAACCAAAAGAAAGAGAGCTGCACCGCCAGGAGTCCCACATGAACTCCTGTGCGGAAAACACGACAGAACACAATATAAAAAGCAGTAAAGGACAACGATACAGAGGCCCTGTCCCTCCGATGCATTTCCAGCATCACACGCACACCGCTCCGTGTTCCCAAGCAGTTCCCCCAGTGTGTTGACCAACATTTCAAAAAACACTCTTTAAGTAACGTATAGAATGTTGGTAAAAAAAATACAGCAGGCTAGGAGTACCACCATCTTACAGAGAGCCATGCTCCCCATTAGCGACAGGGGAAGCTTCTTCCAGAACCACACTGCGTCCCCTAACCCCGGAAGTACACACCCTGTATTGTAGACAAACGTCTTCTCCATGTCATGGAAGATCTGTATCCCTAGGTACTGATATGATTCCACCCCCCATCGGATCCCGCAATCTGGGAGAGTATCTCCCCCTCTCATGCTGAGGCTCGCTAGGGTGAACAGCAGCGATTTATCCCTATTAATTTGAAACCCTGACAACTTCCGAAAGTTGTCCAGGATTTCCAGGATAATCGGTATATTTTCTAGGGGGTTATCGACATATAACAAGATGTCATCAGCGTAGAGAGAAATATTGTATACCACCGCCATTATACCAGTTCTAGGATATAGTTTCAGAGGTATCTGGCCAGGGGCTCAAGTTCCAATGAAAATAGGATAGGGGAAACCGGGCAGCCCTGTCGTGTGCCATTCTCTGGATGATACCCACCTGCCTGTCTTGACCCTGGCCATCGGACTGTTGTACAATAATCTCATCCATCGCAGAATCCCACCACCAAAGCCGTAGGCCTCTAACACCCTAAACAGCGATGGCCATTCTAGTGAGTCAAATATCTTGACTGCATCCCAGGCAACCAATGCCATCTCCCTCTGCAAACCTTTAACTAGGTCCATAACATGATGCAGTCTGTGCAGATTCATGCTGGTGTCACTCCCCCCTATAAACCTGCATTGATCTGGATGCACTAGGTCCGAGGCTGCCCGTGCCATCAAGAGCCCAGCTCTTTGCCATTGATCTTCCCGTCCACGTTCAGTAGTGAAATCAGCCTGTAGGAGGCGCACTGCATTGCGTCCTTGCCCTTCTTTAAGAGTACAATTTTGATCGCCACCCTCATCGAAGCTGGTAGTGTGCGCACCTGGAGCACGATATTGTATACACTTTTCAGCACATGGACCAGTTCCTCTGCAAATTCCCAGTGGAATTCCACCGGAAACCCATCGCTCCTTAGAGCTTTGTTAGTGTGCATGGTTTGTATCTCCCTCATTATTTCTTCTTCTTTTATGGGCCCGTCCAACCCTTCCTTGGCCAGGCACCCCCATTCTGGGTATCCACAATAGGTCTAACATGTCTGAGGCCTCTTAATCCGGGTATGTGCCCTCTGTAAAGTAAAGCTGCTTATAGTACCCCTGGAATACCTTGGTTATCCCCCGTTGTGACATCACCAAATCACCTGTTGTGTCTGTTATCTGGGTGATCATGGCTCCTGTTTTTTTTATCAGCCATGCCACCAGATGGCCTGCTTTATCCCCCTCCGCATGTATTCTCGTCGTGTATTGACTACGGTTGAAATGCGAGAGTGAATCTTAGGCCCTCTGATGGGCATGTGACTTCACCACCAACTTCTCTCCCACCTGCTGCCCCTCCCCTGATACTCCTCCAACCAAATCTCTTCCACTAGACCTTTTAAAGAGTCAAAAGCCCTCCTTACCCCCACCCCCTTGGACATGCATATTCCCCTCAGAGTCGCCTTGAAGGCCTCCCATTTCCGTCCCCACATCTTTCATCGATCCTTCGTTTACTTCGAAGAAGGAGACAATCGCCTCCCAGAGTGACCTCACATTCGCCACATCCTGCAGTATGCCTCTGTTCATCATCCACAACCCTGCAGCAGGCCCCCTGTGTGGGCTCCCCACAGTGGCCTCTAAAGGGGAGTGATCTGACAGGGTCCTATCCAAATACTTAGTATCTGCAAACCAGTGGAAGGGCTCCCTCCCAACAAATAAATAATCCAGACGTGAATAGCAGTTGTGTACCCCCGAGTGATAGGAATACCCCTTTTCTATCCTGTGTGATTCCCTCCACACTTCTACCAACTCCAGTCTCTCCATTACCTGGCCGAGTGTCAAACGCGCTTGTGTCTTCATGGGGCCTTTCTTCCCTGTACGATCTAAATCTGGATCTAGAATGCAATGTAAGTCCCCCCCTCCATATATACAGGCCAGTTCGGCAGCCCCCTGTCTGTTTAAGCACTGACGAGAAGTATTCCTTGTTGTCCACGTTCGGGGCATACGAGCTGACCACACAGATATCCTGACCATCCAGATGCCCCACTATCACCATCGTTCTCCCTTCAGTGTCCCCCTATGGTCTACTCCACCTACAAAGGGATCCCTGGGGTTACCCTTGTCAACACCCCTCTGGCAAATGTGGAATAGGATGACCCAAACATCTCCCCACCCCATCTGGACTCCAGCTTCTTCAAATCTGCACCCTGCAGGTGCGTGTCCTGTTATAGTACCAGCTGTATGGCATGTCGCTTTAGATACTGCCCTACCTGCTGCCTCTCCCTTGCGTTACTCAGACCATGCACGTTCAATGTCCCTATTCTAAGTTGGCCTGCGCTTATGTTGCCAAGTGTATTTGTTGTGTGCCCATCCGTTCCATTTCCAGGACATTGCCCCATAGTACCCCAAGCCTAGCATTTTCCTGCCCCTTGGACGGTGGCAACTTCCCTTAACAACATACAACCCCCCTAACAAAACCTTCTGCTCCCCGCCTCCCCCCCAGATGCCTCCCCCCTTTCCCACCCCTCTCCCGACCACCGGCTTTAATTTGGAGGTGGCATATTGGTCTATCTGCTGCTGTCCTTTCACCATGGGGACTCCTCCCTCTGTGGAGAACTAGAGAGCTACTGACTGAAATGGAGGTGCGTATCCACAGGACTATTCATGCTTCAGGTCCTCAAATCGCAGTCACCTGTCAATTAGTGGTCCCTCGTTACGGCTCACCAAAAGGGTCAATGCTCGCCCTGTTTCCTGCAGTCCCTGAAGGTTTCCACTGTCGCAGGTTTGTCAGTACCCCACAACTGTCCTCCTCAGAGGCGATCTGGTCTGCAGACCGGCCCTGCATGTTCAAAGAGTGCCTCGTCTACACCTTCTTCACTGCAATAGCTTCTGGCTCTATTATCGTGCCTTACCCCACCTGCACAGGGCCACTCAGGACCGCCTCCGCTATATGGTAATCTGGTTGTCATTTGGGGTCCAGATCAGTGCCACACCCTCACTCTCACTCCATGCAATGCCTTAGTCTGCAAAGTGGTTCAGAGATATAGCTGGCAGCTCTCCATTCTCCTGTGCCTTCCGTAACTCTGTTACTTGTCATTAGCTCCTGCATTTCTGCTAACTTCAGCTGTGACAGGGATCCTACAGCCTCACCGTATCCCAGACTGTTTCGTACATCTTTTCAAATTGGGCTTCTCAATGGCGATGTCCCTGCTGTGAGGCAGTGCACCTGGGCCTGGACAGACATGGCTCACACTTTCCTCCTCTCTGAATCAGGGTGCCTCCTCACAGGACTCCTCTTGTGCCTGCTTCCAGCTATTATGTGTATGTGTGCGGACTCCTCCACAACCTTCCAGCCGGCTTCAGGCGTGTCAATTTCCCTGTTTTACCGACCCAGTTGCTCCTAGTCTGGGTCCCGCACCCGAAACCTCTAGAGTGTTTGTCACAGCATCCTGCAACCAAGGCGCCTGCTATCAGATACTTGGGTGGAGGCCCAGTTGCTGTCTGAGTCTCCAGCCACTCAGCGCGCTGGTTCAATTGCCGCCCATCAATTCCCCCTACAGCTGCATGTGTCCGCACGGTGCTTGTTACTACCTTCTGCTTTCATCCAGCAATGTGCCTCCAGGGTCGTGCGGACCCCTGCCGGTCCCTGCATGTAACCCTCTGAGGTCCGATGGACTGCTGCGTCCCCGCTGCACCGTTCCCGGCTCTAATTCTGCCCGCCGGCAGCCATCTTGATGCCACTGCCGTCTTCTTGTGTTGCAGCGGTCACCAGATCTGGCGGGTGGCCCAGACCTCCTTTCAGCCCACCTCTGCTCAGATTAGTCTCCCGGTATATTCCAGTGCCCAAATCGCCTCTCCAGCAGTGTAAAGATGTGAATGATCAGGATATTATCAGGATATTTCCTGGCCAAGGCAGAAGCTCTGAAGCTTCACAGCTTCATCCATTGCTTAACATAGCCACAGTAAAACATTCCAGAAAGTCAATTTTACAAAATAATTTTCACCGTAGACCTCTTAACAATCTCAAAGAAAATATAAGAAGTCACATCCTACTACACTTAAAAACTAGTGCATAAAACTAATCCTCAAAGCTCTGATTGACAGCGCATTTCAACTAAGAAAAAAGTTCTTATATTAATTTTAAACAGAAGGAAACCCCAAACTAAATTAATAAAAATATTACAAAAAGTACTTTTAAACATGCGCAAAGTCAATATGGATACCTTTTCCAACTTCTGTGAAGTGTAAGGAACTCATGGTGGCAATAGTAAAGACAGACACAAGTGATCACAGTTCAAGTGTGTTTATTAAACTGTATAAATGGGTGAGAAAAACAAAGGCCTAATCTAAATCTAAATTTAAGATGGGAGCAAGCTACGACCATCAAATAATAAGGCAGTCCTAGTGGCATCTTATCAAATATAAAGGGACTATACTAAAAAAAAAGTATTGCCAATCCCTTACCGCTAAATTCCAAAACAGTGTGGGATATTATTCACCAGAAAAGAAAGAAGTGTTCACAAAATGATAAGTCAGAATGGTATAACTGGGATCTCCCCTCCCAACGTTTCTAGCACGTGGCAAGGTAGAATTCTTGAGCAGAGCACACTCCTGGGCTTCTCCAGCATGAGCTTCCTGTTTGTTTCTAAAATATCAGGGCCTTCTGTGGCCAAATCTCTTTTACACAAAGGCCCTCATTACGACCCTGGCGGTAAGTGAAAAACGATGCCGGTAAAGGATTACCGGCATCGCTTACCGCTAGGTCCTTTTATGATCCGAGGAAGTGCAATTAGCGGCACCGTAGTTAACGGTGTCGCTAACAGCACCAAGGGCACGGGCACGTGACCCCCCATGCCGGAAATAGCGGCATGGCGCAAATTGGGGAACATCACGAGTCGAGCGGACATGCTCTTAACGCCCTTGCGAAGGCCGTAAAGTACCTTACCGCCATAGTGATAATACCGCCATCGCGGACCACCCGTAAATGGCCAAGTGCAGTGTTCCCAGCTGTCACAGGTGCACACAATCAGCACAGGTGGAGGCAATACAGACTGGCAAAGTACAAAAGGAGCACACCCCACCCCTTCCCACACTCCACAATGATTCCAATACGACTAGCAATGTTGGGGCTGGAGGACCTGATTGCAATGGAAGCTCTACAGCAACAACAACTACTACAACAACAGGCAGCACACAGGAGACTCAGGAGGAGAAGGAGGGCAAGGCAGGACCAGCACAGCCAGTGCTACCACTCCCACGCACAGCAGGGTCCCCAATCCCACGCATCACAGCCAGTCCATTCAACCTCACTGCTGAGCAGATCCACACCCTGTACCGTTTGGACCGGGACACCATCACCACCATCGTGGACATGATACACAACGACATCGTCAGCGTGATTGAAACACCCACCGCTATCCCCCCCCTACTGAAGGTAGTGTCCGTGCTACACTTCTTGGCCACAGGCACCTACCAGCACACAGTGGGGCACTTGGATGGTATTTCATTTCACAACCATTATTCTCACGTACGCTGAACCAAGTGCTCAATGCCCTCCTCAAGCACACAGACGACTACATTACCTTACCACGGACTGCCCAGGAGATGGCAAACACCAAAGTGGGTTTCCATGCACTGGCCGGCATACCTGGTTGCATTGGTGCCATCGACTGCACCCATGTGGAATTGGTGGTCCCACATGCCATGGAGGAAGCGTACCGCAACCGTAAGCAATACCACTCAATTAACGTACAAATGGTATGTGACTCAAACAGGATCATCACACATTGTTGTGCCCGATACCCCGGATCAACCCATGATTCAATGGTCCTGCGGAACTCCACAATACCACGCTACATGGAGCGACATGCAGGGCCGAGATCCTGGCTACTTGGTGAGTCTCATGTCATGGCCATGGAATTGTGAAGTGGATAGGTGATTGACGTACTAATGCATGCTTTACCTGGCTGACAGGGGTGGGGGGGAGGATGCATACTTCATCTGGCTAACAGGGGGGGGGCGAGGATGCATACTTCATCTGGCTGACAGGGGGGGAAGGATGCATACTTCATCTGGCTGAAAGGGGGGGAAGGATGCATACTTCATCTGGCTGACAGGGGGCGGAGGATGCATACTTCATCTGGCTGACAGGGGGGGATGCATACTTCATCTGGCTGACAGGGCGGGGGAAGGATGCATACTTCATCTGGCTGAAGGGGGGGAGGATGCATGCTTCATCTGGCTGGCAGGGGGGGGGGGTGCATACTTCATCTGGCTGCGAGTAGCAGAGGTAATGGAGCCCGCTCATACGCTAAAGCAGTCCAGACTTTAGCTGACACCTGACCACATAATGCCAGATGTAGGCAGCCCCACCATGTGAATGAAGATGTGTCCCAACCATGACCCAACCAAATACATGTGCACTGTACAAAATCAGACCACATCCACCTCAAAGAAATGCACCTACATGCAATGACTTCAGCCAATACACGGCACCAAACACCATCAACTGGAAGGGCAATCCACCATAACTGCGCACAAAGGAGCCACATGACGGACATGAACATCAAAACACCAATACATGGACACAGAGGCCCAAATGAATTGCATAACAACATTTGAAGTGCTCAGTGAGGTCATTATGAGGCTGACAGCAATGGTGCCATGATGAGAGCATTGATAACACATGGACATCGGCCAGATCACCAAAACAACCGCTATGTACTAACACAGTGAATGGGCACTCATAAGGTACTGGACCCCCCGCATACAGTGGTTGAAGGCATGCAAAACAGTCCATAAGAGGAATACACATATAGCGGTCACATCGTGTGACTCCATTCGTGCATGGAAATGGGGTTCAAAGTAAGAGATGAATGCATGCCATGGTGTCACGTCATGATTTGAAATCTGATGTCATGACTGACACATACATTGATGCCCACATACAGGTGATGCAGGCTATCCCTTGAAGAGGTGGCTCCTTACCCCAGTCCGTAACCCACAGAACCGGCACGAGGAGGACTTTAATCGTGCACATACACGAACCCGTGTGGTGATTGAGCAGACATTTGGCCACTTGAAGGCACGGTTTCGCTGCCTCAGCAGGTCTGGTGGGGCACTCCTGTACCGCCATGAGAAGGTGGCAAAGATCGTCATGGCATGTGTAATGCTACATAATATGTGCATCAGACGGAATGTGCCCCTGCCCCCTGACGCTGAACTGCAACCACCTGACGATGAGGATGAGGAGGGTGGGGATGGGGCAGCACCTCAGGGAGGAAGCGATGGACAGGAGGGACGTGCAATGTGTCAGACTCTCATTAACCAATGCTTCTAGCACACTTGGACGGTGGGTGTCACATGGAGATGGCACTTGGGGCACTGTGTGTGTCTGGGACATGCACACTGTGGACTGTTCACCAATAAAGCACACGTGCACAATGAGCAATGTCCACACATGTGATTTGTGCATAACCAAAAAGTGTATTGAAATTGTGATTTGAATGAACACACCCCATCCCCCCTCCCCCCTCAAGTCCCCAACACACCCCATCCCCTCTCCACCCTCAAGTCCCCAACACACCCCATCCCCCCTCCACCCTCAACTCCCCAACACACCCCATCCCCCCTCCACCCTCAACTCCTCAACACACCCCATCCCCCTCCCCCCTCAACTTCCCACAAAAGTGTGTGGATGCATCATGTGGGATTGTCCCACTGGGCGGACTCTATTGCCCCCCCCCCTCCCTGCACCCGGGGCACCCCTGCCTGTACTCCGCAGGTTCCTGGCAGATCTGCGGACGGGGCTGGATGGGGCAGAACTGGCAGCCGAGGAGGTACTTGGCCCCTCACAAGGACGCATGTCCCTCAGAACCTGAACAAGGTTTGTGAGCACGTGCCGCACCGCGGCTAATTCCGTACATATGTCCTAGGTTGAGGATTCTATTGCCGCCTTCACTGTATCAGCACATTTTTGCATTTCTGCCCTAGCACTCCCACATTCGGCCACATGCTGGTTCATCAGTGAGGACAGTTGTTGTTGCTGCTGGATTATCTGTTCCATTGATTCCTGGTTTCTCAGGGCCAACGAGGATGCCAGTGGTGTGTTGAATGTGCTGCTCCCCTCCTGCACAATTTCAACTGGGGATGGAGTGGCTGGCCAAGAGTTATCAGGGGATTGACCCTGTATGGCTTCATCATGCAGGCTGTATGGGGACAGGTAGAGGGAATGAAGGTGGCCAGTGGGGGGTCCTACAAATACATCTGCATTCCCTGCATCTTCGTCCGAGCCACCTGCGGTGGCAGCAGTCTCGCCCATTGTGCTGCTTCCGGCAGAACCAGTGCCTTCGGTGGGCAACACTTGCTGGGTGTCTGATGATGTTGCAACCATGGTGCTTGGCCTGGTGGACATCTGTGCCCAGGCCTGTGTTGTCACCGATGATTTTGGCTTCTGAGGGATTTTGTGTTTTACAGCAGAGGTGGAGGGTTGCTGTGTGGGGACATCGGGCCTGGCTTTCTTTGCAGGTGTGGTGGCAGTATCTTCCTCGTCACTGTCCGAATGAGAGCCTGTGGTGGAGCAAAGGGGGGAAAGGGTTAGTGATGCCTCTGTGGACTTTGAGTAGGCATTGTGATGGCTGCATTCAATTTGATTTCTACATGTTGCACTTTGGAGGCAGTGACATACTTGTAGGTGGTATAAGCATGGAGGTATGTGTGTGGCTATGGGAAGGGTGTGCGTACTGCATGTGTACAAGGTGGAGGTCAGAACTGCCTGTTGGCAGTATTGTGCAGATGTGTTGTGTTAACCCTGTCAGGCTTCATTGCAATTCCCATCAAAGTGGACTTCAGTGGCTTTGGCATGGCTGGATTTGAGGCACCTACCTGCATCACATGAGGTCGGGGCTCCTCTCGCCATGTCTCCGACCCCCTCGATGCATTCAGTGCCAATGAGTGCGGCACATGTCTCCTCCCATGGCTGCATTTTTATTGGGGACTGTGCTCCTCCACCAGTTTCCATGGCCAGGTTCCTGTTGGCAGAAAGAATGCTCCTTACGCGGAGCCGTAGGTCATCCCACCTCTTCCTGCACTGTCGTGCATTGCGGGGTGTAGTGCCAACTGCACTTACCCTCTGTAACCATGGCCCACATGGCCTTCTTATGGGCTATTGCTGGCCTTGTCATCTCAGTGGAGAACACCACATCTGCATGTTCCTGAAGTGTGTCGGCCAACATGTTCAGCTCCTCCTTAGAGAAGAGCTCCTGCTGCAGCTGCTCTCCACTTTTTTAAACAACTTTTGGCATTGTGGTGAAGGATTGAGGTAGAGGAAGGTTTGCCGAGGTTGTGGGGGTCAGGTGTCCACTGGTTGCGGCGGATGGCAATGGATTGTATTTTTGAAGATGGCCGCCATGCTCTTTCCCGTTCCTGTGCATTGACGCAACTTCCAGATCCGCTTATTTGCGGTCACTGCTAATAGCGGTCCCCGCTATTTGCGGTCACCGCTAATGGCGGTGATCGTTGATATCGATGGCTGAGGTGGCGGACGCGCTATTTGCATGGCATAAGATGCTGGTAAGTCACGTTTTTAGTGCTCTACCGCCATGGCGGTTGTTACATTACCGGCATGGTGCAATGCTCATGCCCGAGAGGTCGTAATGTGCCGCTTTTGGCGCTATATGGCCAGCACGGACACGTTGATTGCGCCATGCCGGTAATGTCCGCAAATTACTGCCAGGGTCGTAATGAGGGCCAAAGTCTCTTGACTCAGAGGAACTGATGTGCTATGAACAAAAAACCAAAAGTTCCTTTCAGTTTTTTTTCACCCGTGGATCCCCCTCAACTGGGCTCCGATCCTTTTGCGATATTGGCCTCCCTCAGTCGGGTTCACTACGGCCTTTCGTTCCCAGTATTATCATCTTTAGTATTCAAGAGTCTCAATATCCTTTCAAACAACTGTTCACTGTGGACATCCCTCAGCCGGAGTCACACTTGTCGACACAATGTTTATGGGGTGTTACGTTTTGCTCTCATTCGTGGGCATCCCACAGCCGGGTTCACATTTGCCAGTTCTAACACAGTTCACTCAGTTGTAACACCTTGCAGGATTTACTTCCCTTAGCTTTTTCCAGCCTCCAGTCAGGTTTTCCTTTAAGCCTCCATTCAGGCGTCCACTTAAGCCCAAGTCAGGCTTTCCCTTAGCATCCCTCTGTCGGATTCATCCTTGACTTAGCTCGCAATTTCACAGTTCATCAGATAGCGGGGCTCCCTTCCCCTAGCTTTCTCTTGACTACCTGTCAAAGACTTTCGATTGTACAAGGGGTTTAACTCAACCCTTATATGACTACTTTGACCTCTTGCATCGGGCTCTCCTAGGGCCTCCTGGTATCTGCAGTTACAACAAAAGGGGAAAACAGCCAGAGTCTGTCGAATGAGCGCCCACATGGTGCCGGACCACTCTGCAGCTGGATATTCCCTGTTGTTTCTTAAAAGCTCAGTAATATCCAAGTTCTTTGTTCGAAAGTTCTTTCAACTCATATCATGTTGCTGTTAGCAACCTTCGCTCAACACAGTCCAGTTTACTATCGGTTCTCCCTCAATTCAAGGGCTGTGCTGAACTCCTTGGCATTTCTTGTCTCTGGAGTCAAGGACGGTACCACGGTAGCAAGCGCGTCTCCCCGCCTTGGTTATCAGAGTGGGAGGGCCCCATGAACCGTTGACATCTGTTACACCACTCATCAGCTGTAGTTCCCGGTCTTATGATTCCTTTCACAGAGGCTTTCCAGGTCTGCTTTGAAAAGGTAGAGGGCACTTCCCTCTTATCGTCCTTTTAGGTCTTGCTGCCTTTCTCCTCTGTTTGAACTGCTGTTCTGGAATAGCTGCCCCCTCGTGCATTTTGCCTTGCTCAAAGGGTGCCCTCATGCTCCGCCTTTTATCCCTGTGGGGAAGAGAAAGGGCCATCAGGTGTATGTAGTTTTTGTCAATTGCCTGACTCTGCCTGACCCTTGTGTCGGAACATGTCAGGTAAACAGCTCTGGTGTTAGTCTGTTGTCTTTCACAGTATAAGAAAGTTTTCGTGTCGGAAAGGGGTGGGGGTGTAGAGTTTCTACGTATCCTGATGAGCAGGATTGGGAAAAGGTGTCATAAGAAATCAAATCCCTCATCCTAGGAGGTTTGGTCAGCTTGGAAGGGTGTGTTTGGTAGGGTTTGTGAAACAGATAGGGGGGATTGTGGGGACGGTAGTGTTTTGTCAAAGTAGACTGTGAGTTCAGCAAATAATAATCAGAGGGCGACGAGAAGAATGACTAGGAGTACTTGCGTAGGTAACAGGAAGACAGGAATTCTGGAAGATGTAGTTTAAAGGGTTTGAGTTCCTAATAGGTTTACCAGATGCAGAGGGATTGTTGGATTCGAGTAAGGGAGATTCACTGGGTGGAAGAGAGGTAGATTTGGAGCAGTCTACAAAAGCCTCAGGGACTTCGTCCTCCTCGCCATCTTCCCTGGTATGATACCGCGATTCACCTGGGGATTCCCCCGAGCATAACCCCAGGTTCCCCAACCCAGGTGATCCTCCCTTGCTCGTCCACCCCGAGGGTTGGGATCTAAGAGCACCAGCCGTTCCCTGGCCACCTGAATAAGGGATTCCCGAGGTCTACTTTGGAGAATGCCCTCAGGTTTCTCACAGGCGAATGGGTTCACACAAGCAGCACAGAACCTTATTTCAATGAAGAGGCTAATAAACAAGAACAAATAAACCCAATTGCCATAGAGAATAATGGGCGAGACTACGAAGTGGTAGGAGACACCATTATGGCAAAAGAACCCCTTACTGAAAAAATGTCCCCAACAAACTTTCAACCAAATGTTCCTTTTGTCCAAACAAGCCGTCCAGTGTACAAATGGACCTGCAGCTCAGTATGTAATATACGTCAACAATTATTTCAGTGTTTGCAACAATTCCTCAATCACTATGGGAAACTAAAACACAAAAGTAGAAAACGCTACAAATAATGGACTCCTGCCCAGTACCCATCCACACTGCAGTACGAGGACATTCATTAGCCTGCATTTCTGGAACTGTTTGCAAAAGCACCTTCCATATCATCAAAAAGCTAGAAACACACCATTCCGCTATGCAAAACCTTGTCCATAGATTGTACTATGCAAAAAGTACTGCTCTAGAACTGCAATAATTAAATAACATTCACCTACAGCCAAAGAACTCCTTTGAGAAATAGAAAACGTCCAAAGGAAATATTTTGGAACTGAAGTTGACTTAAGAAATTCTGTTGTTTTAGAAAACATTAGCGAACACCTCACAAGCACCAACCTCCTTACAAACACATGCAAAAAAGAAATAGCAACATTTCAAAACACATCTGCTAAAATACCAGACAAAGTATGTGTCTGTTGTCGCAGAACTTTTTTATAAAAAAGAGTACATAAATAGTAGATATGGCCTAGAAAATACAGGACAATGAGGAAACCTATTGGTTCCAATTAGCTTTATAGTTATCAGCAGAGAAATACAAAATAGCAGACCCCTCAATAGTTTGCACACACTGCAATACAAAGCTTGACAATAACCAAATGCCATCACAGGCTATCACTAATAACTTAAAATCTCCCCACTTCCAAAAGTTCTCCAACAACTTAACTTCTATGAGAGCATCATAATTCAAACAGTACAACCATTTCAAGCTACAGTATGCCTTCAACCCAAAACTGCCAAATTGCCTCCATCCGAGTTACCAGTTAGCAAGAAACAAATGAACAGGGTCAGTGAACCCAAAGCATACACTTCTGCTAATTTAGATGCCAGAAAACTGCTTTGTTGTTACTTATTCATAAGATTTAATACACAACATAAATTGTGACCAACTTAAAACACATTTTCAGGACACTCACAATTTACATACAGTATCTACTCATGATACATTAGTGCTCACCCAAGACAAATACCTTGGATCACGATACAAAACATGCACACATCCTTCAATCTGTGAAGGATGACATAGGAACAGATCTACAAATTCCTTAAGGGGTGCTTAGTCACACAATTTTTAACAGTGCATGGGTTACACACTGGGACACAAAGTCAAAAAAGGCGACACAACTGTGTTTCGGCCATTTTAGCTCTGTTTTGTAGCTGCTGATGTGTAGACCTTCATCAGGACGAGAGCAATTTGTGGTGAGAGGGTCCTGTTGGCTCGTGTTAGACAAGCGTGAATCACAGCGTTGATTGTGGGCACAGGGACTGCTAAGTAGTCTGGGAAAAGTAACTGGCCATCATATACTGATGCGTTACTATATGGAGCGTCTCTTGTGGTTAGTGGACTCAGTCAGGGACAAATCGTAGATGTCTTCATCTATGCGCCATGACTACGGCAAATAATCAGGTGGTACACTTCACACCTGGATTTCATCAATAGTTACGTGTGTAAAAGGAGCAGGGCTGCCGAGTTACTAAAAGACATTCATGGCAAAGTAGTAAATCTGCCATTAGATCTTAAAGAAAATGTAGAAACTCTAGGAGTAGGACAGCCAATAGAACAATCTTTGATTGTACTAGCTAATGGTGTAACAACAAAAGACAAACACATTTGGAAACAACCAGTTAACTTAAACAAAGTAAGACAAGCCTTATAATATCTTAAAGAAAACAATGAATACTAAAGAGATATAAACATAGAAGACCACTTACGAGAAACCACTCAAATAATTGTAGATTCATCACAAACTGGCCAATTTGAATGTGTGGATCCTGTTAATGCAGCCAACATTTTAGACCAGTCTACAATTCACCCACTACATTCCAAAGACACCAAAGAAGATGCATTAGAAACATATCAAATGCGTCAAGCCAAAGGATCTCCAATGAGCATATGGGAGAACAGTGTAGAAGCATGTTCTTTTCCTCTACTCTTTCCTACAGGAAAAGGAGGAAGATATTGTGAAACAGCCACACAAATGTGTGCATCAGAATATCGCTCTTTACGAATGTATTCTGAAGACCCAAGATTCAGACAAAATGTAGAATACACTTTCCACCTCCTGTTCGACAGCGAATTAGCAACTCTATGTTATGGAGTTGCACACACATTAAAAACAGGCTCTCATTTCTTAAACATGTCAGCTAACCAACTGCTTCAAAAGATAAATGACAAAGCTGAAGTTTTGCAGCCAAGTATCACAAATCTCTTGGCAAACATGCATGGTACAAAAGAATACTGTCTCCGACAACACGCTGAAGTACATTTTATGCTAAGGAACCTAGGCCCACCCATATAGTTTGTTACTTTAAGTTGTGCAGCATATGCATTGGATGATTTGCAGGACTTCTTTCACACTGCAAACCAAAATAAAGAGGGAATAGATGTAAAAACACCAGGAGACCTCTGTTCTCTTGACCCTGTCAATGTTTTGAGATACTTCATCTGCAATAAAACTATCCCTCCACTCGGAGAAGAACATTCTTTTGGAGAAAATAATATCAATCTAGAGGAGCAGCACACATCCACATGCTTTTGTGATAAAAGATTACCCCAGATTTGGCCATGACAGAGATGCCACTGTTTTAAAATGTATTCACAAATGCATTACCTGTGATATCCCTTCAGAAACCACACATATTGACCTATGTACACAAATCTTACTCTTCCGAAAACCTAAGTGTGGCAAATACTGCTGACATTGATATAATAACACAGGTAAATGCTATACCAAAGGTCGCTTTGACTTCCCTAAACACGTTTCCACCAAAGGACAAGTAAATAGCTTGATGTCTTCTGTTAGACACAGTGTAAAAGGGAAATCCCCTAAAATACATTCAATATTAAAAGAGACAACGAATCCAAGTACATCAGTGATTACAATGCAATCATCTTTTGGAATGCAAGTATAGACATTCAATACATTGCAGAAAATTCCACTGCACCACAGCTGAGAAGACAGAGCTAAAAAACCTTTGGGATGACATATCATCTGACAAAACCCTGTCACAAAGATTATACAACTTTGTTATCAAAATGCTGTCACATAGAGAATTTGGGTGCTATGAAGCTGCAGACCATTTCACACCCTTGTATGGGAAATCTGAAAACATTGTCTGGTTAAACCATGGTCCAGCTTCAGCATGAAAAAAGGTACTCAAATCCTACCAAGAGATAGAAACAATAGCCACCAATGATCCCAACAGCCAGGATATTTTAAAAAAACAATTTAATTGACACATACTATCCAAACATAAGTACTGCTTTGGAAAACATGTGCCTGGACGACATAGCCCAAAACTCCTCATACAGAAACAATGTTATGCCAGATGAGACAACTGGCAAATATTCAGTCTCAGCTTGTGAAGGAAGCCTAGTAAAACATACCAAGCACAGCCTAATTAATCATGTATAGTTATTGTTTAAATCTCCACAACATAGAGAACGTTATTACATGGCCCTACTACAACTTTTCAAACCTTGGAGAAAAGAAGAATAACTATTACATGACCATGACACATTTGAAGCTGCATTCAAGGCAAATGAAAGCAGTAGAACAAATGTCAATTTTAAACAAAGCAAACAAATGTTGGATAATGAACTCCAATAAGAGGAAGAAATTGAAACTCTACTAAAGACACTCCTGAAGGCAGTTAACCTTCTCTTACAGGAAGCCAAGAACCACTTGGAGAACCGATCATTCAAAATGATACAGAAATAGCCATGACTGAGTTAGAAAAACCATGTATCAATCATAAGACTTGTCAGTGCTCAAATTACAGATAAATGATGAACAACTCACCATTTACCTAAGAGTCACTGAAGAAATTGAACATGAAACTAAAACATGTAGCTGTAAAAATTATAAAGCTCTGCTCTTGTTTGTAAGTGGGGAAGCTGGTTCTGGCAAAACTTCTTAATTAAAATAATCAGAACATTTCCTCAAGAGTTAACAAATAACCATTTGGCTGTTGTAACAGCCCCCAAAGGTCTAGCTGCCTACAACATAGGAGGTATAACTTTACACCGACTACTTCTCCTCCCAGTAGAACACCAAAACAAGATTCACGTTACTTACCTGCAACTGTTGTTCTCCAACATGGGTATGGGATGGATTCACATGCTCATGAATATTCCCTGTCGTCAGACTGGGAATCCTCGGTAAAAAAGAAAGCAGTCTTGCTTAAAAGCTTGCAAAACTGCCTTTCTCCCATTAAACAATCACTGGAGACTGGGCCATACAGCACCCATCCAATGACAACCATCTCCCTAAACCCCACCCCCGGCAGCCATCTTCAGATTCAAAAGCATGTGAGGTACAAGTATGAACCCAGAAGAGCTTCAGTGGGGAAGGAGGGGGGGGGGGGGTTTGCATGTGAATCCATGTCAGACCCATGATGGAGAATAACTTTTACAGGTAAGTAACTTGTTTATGCAACATTTGATTTATTACAAACCTTTTTGCATAAAAAAATAAAAAACTCAGTCAATCACATATCATATCTATCCATTAAAACACCAACATACTGTATAAAAGAGGATCTTTCCCCTAATCTTAAAACATTTCCCTTACCCCCACTCCTTAGACATTTACTTAATCATCTCGGTTTATTAATGGATTCAAGGAACCGTACCGTAGCCAACACTAGAGAAGTATTTTCCCCACTCAAGAGAAACTCCCACCATTCTTCTGGGGATAAGGTTCTTATCGAGTCCAAAAACTATTTAAAATGCATAGTTCTCAAAGCAGATCGAGCTGTGCAAAATAACAATGTGAGTTTCAAGGATCCAACCACTCCTTGTTCTTTACAAAACTCACAATCAGCCTTGACTAGTCCCGTTTGGCTCTAACCGATAAGACCTCTTTTATAGGCATAGCATTTAAATGTATCCTCATGAACTGAGCTCTCATATTGCTATTTGAGAGTTTCATCAAATATTTTGGTAAGATCGCAAGGGCCCTTGATTCATGTTTCAAATGATAGAATAGTTTGAATGTGTTTGCCTGCTCGGAAGTAAAGATCCAGTCAGATCTCCATAACTTTGTTTTTACCCAAATTACTTGTACCTTCTGCAGCATGGGGTCTGGCATGGATTCACATGCTCATGAATAAGATTATTCAGCACTACATAGACACAATCACGGGAGGTGGCAATGCTCAACAGAAGTACAACCACTTAACCCCGGAACAGACTCACCTCAAACAATCAGGTTGCATAGCAGCGCCTGGCCGACTCTGGACTAAGTTGTGCTTAGACTTCCATGCAGCAGCCCTGCAAATTTCCATTAGGGGAACCCCAGAGACAAACTCTGTTATCGCAGCAATGGGTTTGGTGAACTAGGCTCTCAGCAGAGAGCCACCTGGATATGGAAGCCTTTGACAGGGCCTTCCTTTGATTCACAGGTCCAAAGTTCACAAAGAGTTGTGAGGTCTTCCGAAAATCACTGTGCGGGACACATAGAACTTCAAGGCACGCGCAACGTCCAGTGTATGCAGTGACCTTTCAGCGGCTGAAGAAGGATTCGGAAAGAAGACTGGAAGCACTGAGGATTCGTTAAGGTGGAATTCAGACAGAACCTTCGGCATAAAGGTGGAGTGGGCCCGAAGCACCACCCTTGCAGCATGAAAATACAGGTATGGGCGTTTGCAGGAGAGAGCCTGAATCTCCCCGACCCACCTAGCCGAGGTGATGGCCACCAGAAACGCCATCTTCCAGGAAAGAAAATTCAACTGAGCTTAATGCAATGGCTCGAATGGAGGCCCCATGAGTTTAGTAAGAACGACAATGAGCTCCCAAGCCAGCGCAGGAACCTTCACTGGCATAAAAGTCCTGAAGAAGCCTTTCAAAAATTCTTTGATGAGCCTGTGAGACCACAGATAGGGTCTGCCCGGTGATAGCGTGTACCGGGAAATGGCCGCCAGGTGTACCTTGATGGAGGCATGGGCCAATCTGGCCGTGGCTAAAGACAGCAGGTATGGCAGCAGCTGAGGGGCTGTGATGTGTTGAGGAGTAATACTGCACTCTAGACCACACAGTGAAGTGTTTACATTTGTGGTCGTAACACAAAAGTTTAGAGGATGCACTACGCTTGGCCAAGACCTTCCTGCATTCCAGATGAATGTCATAATGTCCAAACTCTAGGGCTGGAGGAACCAAGCAGTCAGGTTCAGTGATGCTGGGTCATGGTGTAGTATCCTTCCTTCTTCTCTGGACAGGAGTTTGGGAAGAGGAGGAAGCTGGACGGCCGGCACTACCGCCATGCAGAGCAGTTGTGGATACCAAATCTGGCACGGCCATGCCCGGCCGATCAGTATTCTCTTGCTGCAGCAGCATTCAAGAGTGTTGATCACACAAAGCAATAGAGGTATTGGAGGGAACAGGTCCTTTCATGTGAATGAAAACGCATCCCGCAGGTTGCCCAGTTGGGGAAACCTGCTGGCGAAGGCTTGGCACTTCGAGTTTGCTGCTGTCGCAAAGAGGTCGATATAGGGTCGGCACCACATGCTGAACAGATGGGACGTCTGTGCCAGCTGGAGCTCCCACTCGTGGCAGGATCGCAGCTCCCTGCTGAGGGAATCTGCAATGGTGTTCTTGATGCCTGCCAGATGAAAAGGGATGAGAAACATGTCCTTCAGAATGGCCCAGTGCCACAGGGCCTTCACCTACAGGGAGAGAGCGGGGAAGCGGTTCCTGCCCTGTTTCTGAATGAAGAACATGGTCGTGGTGTTGTCTGTGAAGAAACTCACACCCGTGCCCGCAAAAGAAGTAGGAAAGATTTGAGGGCCCAAAACACAGCATGCAAATCCAGAACTTTGATGTGCAGATCCTTCTCTTGACGCCAGAGGCTTCTGGCTTGGGACTGCCCAGTGTGTGCCCCCATCTGTCTAGAGAGGTGTCCGTGCTGACCGCAGCCTGGAAGGGGGGAACCTGAAACTGGGCCCCTTGTATGAGATGCTGGCACATATCCCACCATTAAATGGCATGTCTGAAGTCCTGGTTGAGGGCAATCTTGTCTGTCCACGTGCCCGTGATCTGGAGCAACCTGGTGCCCAGACACTCCTGTTGAGGTCTCATCTGTAGCCTGCAGAATGGAATCAGGTAAATGAAGGATGTCATCATACCTAGCAGCGACTTGATGGCGTGCACATCGCAGACTGGTTTGAAGCCAGGCAATGCACTTTCCTCAACATAGCTGCCAACCTCTCCTCTGAGGGGAATGCTAGAGATGCCACCTTGTTGAGGCAGGGGCCCATGAACACAGCGTTCCACGATAACACCACACAGGACATCAGAAAGTTGATGGAGAATCTGAGATCTGTCAGGAAGTCCATGTATTCCCTGCTGTGCTGAACTGCCAGAGCCTGAGAGGGGGACTGGAGGAGCCAGTTGTCCAGGTATGGATGGACGTGTATGCCCTTGAGATGCAGGTGTGCTGCAATCGGGGTCAGGTACTTTGTGAACACCCTTGGTGCTGATTTGAGGCCAAAGAGCTCAACCTTGAATTGATAGTGACGTCCCAGAACCACAAAACACAAGAACATATGATGCTTTGGATGTATGGGGACATGGAAGTAGGCGTCCTCTATGCCCAATGTCGCCAGGAAATCCCCTTCCTCCAGCTGGCCGAGCACTTGCTGCAACGTGACACTGCTGAATTTTTGGGACTTCAGGTATTTGTTGAGGCGTCGCAAGTCTAGGATCGGACGCCACCCCTCTGACTTCTTACAGTCTAGAAAGTATCTGGAGTACCCTCAAGAGGCGCAGAGGAACAGGTTCCATTGCCCCCTATTTTTAAATGGCCTGTACCTCTAGGAGCAGCTGGGCCATGTGCAGCTCTTTTCTTGCTACAACAGCAATGCCTGGCACCTGTGTTTGAATTCCAGGGTGTATCCCTGACGAAGTATGTCCAGCACCCACTCGTTGGTGGTGATGTTCTTCCACTCGCTGATGAAGTGTGTCAGATGATTTCCCACTGGGCTGCAAAAGTGGGGTTCCGGGCCCTGAGCCGGCTCAGGATTGCTTGGGTGTCTGCATCCTGTTTTGCATATGACGTCGAAACTGTGCCCCTCTGCCGAAGGCCTGCGACCGGCACTTGTACGTCTTTTGTGACATGGAGCATGCAGGTTGTCAGTACGAGGTGGATGTGTAGCCCTTAGAGGATCTGCTGAACTTCCCTCTGGAGGATCGAAAGGACGAAGACCACCACTGCTGCAAGGTCCCCAGCGATCCTGCCATTTCAGTGTCTGTCTTTATTGCCTGCAGCGTTTTGTCAACCACCTTGCTGTAGATATCAACCCCTGGAAGGGTCTATCCACCACCTTGGCCTGGATGTCAGTATAAAGTAAGTGGCCTTCAGCCAGCCCTGTTGTCTGAGTGCCACTCTGTTCCGCATTTGACAAAAACCTGAGTCTGTGACATCCATAGCCACCATGAAGGCATGGTCAGAGGCCACCTCGCCTTCCTGAAATAGGGCCACAACCTCGGTCTTGTCATTAGGCAAGAAATCCAGAAGTGGGCCCAGCTTGAACCACAACTCCCTCCCTGTCATAATGGGCCAGGATGGCCAGGGCATTGGCAGCCTTCACTGTCGATGCAGCAGTATAGATGACACGCTTGCCCATTATTTCAGCTTGTTCCCTTCCTGGTCAGGGGAAACCATGGATTTGGAGAACGTATTTGCAGACTGCTTACTGGCTGCGGCAGAAACCACAGAGTCCGGGAACGGCTGTGATCTAAGGCATTTAGTGTCAGAGGCAGGTACCCTGGATTTCTTCTGAAGCCTGTCCCATTCTGCTAGTGAGGAGCCTGGGGTCTTCATTAGTGCCAGGCCTTCATGCCAAACTTTGTCCAGCAGAGGAACAGACTTCACTGTCTTCCTAGCTAATGTGCACCTTTGATAAAGAAACCCCTACTTCTTCTTTTCCTCAGGCACTAAGTTGAAGAGGGTAGATGCCCTTGAAAGCATGGAGTGGAATTAACCCACCTCATCAGATGCCCAACGGTTCACCATTCACTGGCACAAAGTCATCAAACTCATCCGTCTCTGTTGTGCCCGTATCCGTTCCTGTTCCAGTATCTGTATGGGGTATCTGTATGGGGTGGATCCCCTGCAGGTCCTGCTGGAATGGGGGGTGGCGTCGGCCACCTTGGTGTTGGAGGGCGCTTTAGAGTAGCAGTGTGGTACCCGTGCTGAGATCTCAGAGGGCTGGGCCTGGGGGTGCTCCCCATCAGGGCCACCAGGGGAGGAAACCGCTGCTGTATCTCTGACACCAAAGCATGTAGCGTGGTCAGAATATCCAAAGACATGTTTCTACAGACCTGTTTAGAGATCACCGGGGCAGGCACTGATGGAGAGCTAGAGCGTCTCTATGGCATTTAAGGAGGGCTACCGCCCCTTGGTGACACTGACGGAGGGCTAGTACACCTTTCCGGGATTGATGGCTGGTCCTGTCCCACAGGGGGCTTTCCACCCCCACTGAGCTGTGTCCACCCTGGTCTGAGTAGCCACCTTCTAGTGAGAACTCATCATCTGAGCTTGTGTAGATCGCCATGATAGGATCTCTTGTGACCTCCTTTCAACCCTCCGAAGGTCTGGAGAGAAAATCTGTCCGCGGCACAGCTCCCTTGATCTTCCTGCCTCCCTTCGGAAAGAGGAAATTACTGGGGCCTTTAGAGACTGAGTAGTCGTGGTTGAGGTGGTTATAGTCATGACCGGAGTGGTTGTAGTCATGGTCAGGGGAGGCAGTGTAACACTTGTTGGCGATTTTGTCATTGATTTTGCCGTGGTCGTCGACAGAACAGTCGTCGATGGAGTCGTCAACAGGGAAGCAGCCACGGTTGTCAACGGGGCCACCGTCGACGGGCTCTTGTTCATTTTAGCCATGGTTGACAGCAGTTTCGCAGACAGGGGCCTCTGCTTGTGAGGCACTGACGGTGCTGGCAAAGTCATGGACGTAGGTTTTGAGGAGGACCTCAAAGTGCCTTCCTCATGGGAATGTTCCCTTGCTCTATCCTTCGATGAGGGTCATGTTTGGAAGGTCTCGCTGAAGATACACCACCCACCGGCAAGCTTACTGTCGACTGCGAAGGCAAAGTAGAGCATGTGTGTTCCGAACTGGGACCTGTGGCAGTGGCATCTCCTGTCGGATCTGCAGCGCAGCGCTCTGCCTTTCTGTGGACATCCTGTGGAGGAACATCCTCAGCGGATCTCGAACTCTTCCCCCAAGGGAGAGCACTTCAAAGGTCGTCCAGACCTGGAGGGGCCTGTGTGCACCTAGAGGAAGAGGGCTTGGAGCCCTTTTCTGCTTCGTCTTGGTGGGGAAACCTCGACAGATACCGCATCAGTCCTCATCATGATCAGGTTGCAAACAATAGAGGCACCTCATGTGCTAGTTTTACGTAGATATTCTTCAAGCCACACCAGGGGCAGAGCCTGAACAGACTCCTCTTGCCTTCCTCCGACATGGCAAGGCACCAAGTAGGCCTCAACTAGGCCTCCCGAACTTGAAAATCGTAGATCCGATGATGCAGTTGTCAACCTTCACCGGCAACAGATCACTGTTGCTGGCACTGACCAACGGCCAATGAATGGGAAAGTATCGGAAAAAAATATGACAATGTTTCCATCTAAAAAGGCACAAAATGAAAATTTTAGCTCAAAGAGCAACTAGAGAGGGCTCCCTGCACCAAAAGGTGCAGTACAAATCTGAAGATGGCCGACGGGAGTGGGGTTTAGGGAGACAGTCATCATTGGATGGGTGCAGTATGAGCCAGTCTCCAGTGATTGGTTAATGGGATAAGGCAGCTTTCAAGCTTTAAAAACAAGGCTGCTTTAATTTTTACAGAGGATACCTGGCCTGACGATGGGGAATATTCATGAGCATGTGAATCCATGCCAGACCCCATGCTGGAGAAATTAGAATACTACAAATTGTCAGCAGAGGCAGCTTCTGAAGTATGCAGAATTATGCAACAAATGAAAGTCCTGCTGGTTGATGAAGTAAGCATTGTTTCCAACCTCATGCTGGCTTTAATTCATCTCAGAAGGCAGGAAGTCCTAAAAAATGATAGCACAGGGGCAAGGTGCTGGTCTTGGAATCAAGTCCAAGCAAAGCAACAGAGGTTCAAAGCCCAGGTCCGCGCTTAGAAACCAAACTCAGGTACGGTATAATGTGCGTTATAAAAAAACAATTAAATAAATTAAAATAAATACAAAGTATTGTTTGGAGGATATTATTGTTTTTGGAGACCTCCTACAGTTGACACCAGTAAAAGGTCAACCCATTTTCAAAACATTAAGACACAAACAATGCCGTAATACACGCAGCAGTATTGGGAAAATCAATACCTGGCAGCATTTTCGCTACAGAGAACTAACTCAAAACATGTGTCATTCTGCAGATCTAACCTACGCTAACATTTTTAAAAGTTTTAGAACTGGTCTGCTTACCTAAAATGCAAAATCCATCTTAAAAACTAGATTAGTCCATGAGCTGTATGGACAAAAACATCTGCCCCTGATGTCATGGAACAATGAACTCAGCAAAATGTAGAATGCATGTGCTTAATGTCATTGCTTGCAAGCTGTAGCCAATTCAATGATAAAATGTTGAAAAATGAAATGCAACCCATAGTGCATATCACCTCCACAGATAAACTAGAATTGCACGGCATGACACTCCCTGTGTGTCCACAAGCAAAAGTACAACTAAAAACTTAAAAAAGTGTATCTCCAACACAGCTGGATTAGAAAAACGATTAACTTTGTGTCTAAACTGCAGAGTAATTCTAAAACGTAACCTTGAGGTAGAACAAGGTTTAGTCAATGGAACAATTGGTACAGCTGTTGGCTACCAAACATATCTACATGACAACAACATTCCGTTTGTCAACATCCCCTTTGACAAACTTGCAGAAGAATAGGCTGCTCAATACCACGTTGCCTTCTTTTTACAAACATGTATGCATGCAGAGAACAATTCTCTCTATCTGTTGCATATGCTGTCACTATTCACAAGGTCTAACTCTAGACCATGCACTGATCGACATTGGTAGCACAGTCTTCAAAGAAGGTATAAGTTATGTATCACTTTCATGTCTCCATACACTCTATGGTCTATTCTTAGTTAACTTTGATGCAAACAAAGTCAACATTGACATTCCTTGCATCCTAGAATACAACAGGCTATGTGCACTGTACACACCCATCTAGATATGTACCCTGTACCTCAAAAAACAAAACCTTTAAAAAGAAAACTGATAAAAATAGAAGCTTTACCAAATCTCCCCACAATACAACTAAAAACACAAAGAACTGTTGGTCCATCAAATTGTACAAGCACAAAAGTCTCTTGTCGAAAAACAACTGCAGGCCCATCAAAGGATACAGAGGCACAACTCTCTGGTCCATTTAAATTCAGCAACACAACTGGAGAAAATTGCTATGCAAATGTAGCAATCAATCTTCTTTTCCAATTGCCACCAATTGTTCACAACATTTATTTAAATGGCTCGGACTAGTTGTGTTTGCAAATGCTCGTCCTTCACACAAATGCTAAAAATAATCCTGACAGCACCTACAGTGTCTCAGGTATGAGGCAACAATTGGACTATTGTGCAGGAATGGTAAAATTCTACATAAACACACAGGAAGATCCACAAGAATTCCTAATATACTTACTACAAGTACTAGAAACCAAAAACATCCCTATAAATGAAATCTCCGAAGATTTCATACACGTGGAAACATACATACAATCTTTGCAACCATGGCCCTCATTACAAGTCCGGCGCTGGACCATGGTGCTATTAGCACCATGGTCCATGCCGGAGTCCGGCATGGTGGATGGCGGAATTACCGCCCCATTCCAAGGTGAGTGGGGCGGTAATTCCCCATTCACCATTTGCCCTTCCCCATTCCCATTTTTGCCCCATAGAGCATAATGGGGATGGGGAAGGCGCTAATTACGGCACCGTAAATTACAGTGCCGTAATTAGCACCAAGGTCGCTTAGCGCCTTGGACTTTAACGCCTGCAAAAAGCAGGCGTTAAAGTGTGAATCAGGCGTTAAGGGTTAACGGCGCCGACGGCACCGTTAAACCCTTAACGCCTGACTTGTAAAGAGGGCCCATGTTACACAATAGCACATCCCTAATGAATGATTTGTGTATGTATCCATACCAAATTCAGAATGCATTCCATTTCACCAGCTTGTGTAGAATGCAAATCTTGGCAATTGTGCTCTTTTTGCAATTCAGACAATTGCTCCAACATACAAATAAATTCACATGAAAAATATATCATACTAATGCTTCTAAGGTGCAAAGCAGACGGTACCAAAAATTACTGTACACTCACTAGCTTTACACACTGCCAAGTATCTCTTGGCAAGAAAACCTTCACAACAATAGGCATAATCTACCACACTGCTGGCACATCCACATCAGGCCACTATACTGCATGCGTCAAAAAAATAAGTTGTTGGTTTGAATGTAACAACAGCAAATCTAACAAATCTAACAAATGCCTACCTAATATTCTTGCAACCCAAATGTACCCACTAAAGTACTGTGAGGGTATCATGAAGCAAGACACCAACAAAAGACTTAAAGCTCAATATAAACTACTTTATCAAATCAAATGTTAGGATGGTAGAAGGCCTAACTTGCACAATACTAAGGTGGGTTTTCCCTACCTGAATAAAACTAAGGAAGTCTGCGTCAAAGATTTCAACTTAAAAGTCTCTCTGTCTCAAAAACCTATCCTTGCCCTCACAACAAAAGCTAGCCAAAGTGTAGGGATGACTTCCGGCTTCTTGGCTTTGATGTGTAGCTTTAAAATCTTCTGGCTTTTCCTTCTCAGCCTCTTGGCTCTCCCACCACTTGTCACACATCCCTTAGAATCTTGTAGGTGTTGTTGCTCTGCATTCATTCATAAAAGTACAGTTGAGGGTGTTTTACTCAAACTCACCTTCTTATGCCTCTCTGTCAACCGTGTGTCCTCTTCTGTAACTGGTTTTCACCTGGGCATTTGGATTATTCGCTTTAATTGCTTGAGTTTTTTCCATTCCACACTTAGAATTAATAATTTCAGTGTTTCATTCAATTCAGGGTACGATAAACATTAATGCTGCTTAATTATGAAGTTCCCTTTTGTGCAGTATTCAATATGCATTGGTTTCACTGTATTTTAAAGTTCCATTCGTTTCGGTATTCAATAAGCATTAGCTTCGCTTAGTTTTAAGGTACCATTCAATTCGGTATTCAATAATCATTGCTTCGCTTAATTTTCAAAGTTCCATTTAGTTCGGTATTCAATAAGCATTGTTTTCGTCTAATTTTTAAAGTGCTATTTTTTTCGGTGGTCAATAAGCATTGGCCCTCATTCCGAGTTTGGAGGTAAGTAACGCTCCTTACCGGCATGGCGTAAATAGCGTGTACGGGCAGTCATCAGTCGGCTGATAGAGGACTATTACGACTTTGCGGGCACAAGCTTTACACCATGCCGGTAAGGTCATTAGCGCCATGCCGTTAAAGGCACCTAAAATGCCCTTAGCGTCATGAAACATAGCGCAGATAACAGTACCGACAAGGTCCAATGCAGCATTAGCGGTGACCGTTATTAGCGATGAACGCTAATAACAGTCACTGCTATTAACGGTCACCGCTAATAAGCGGAACCAGACGTAGCGTCATCGCACAGAAACGGGAAGGAGCACGGCGGCCATCTTTAAAAACACAATCCATTGCCATCCTCACCACAAAGGACCCCTCAGACTCTGCTTTTTTTTGGAAAAGATCCACCTATAACACCACTATGCCCAAGGCCCTGAAGAAGGGAGCTGTCCGCCTGCGGAAAGAAAGGTTCAATGAGGATGAGCTGCAGATGCTGGTAGACACACTGCAGGAGCATGCTGCCATAGTTTTCTCTTATAACATGAAGAGAGAGGCAGTACTGAAGAAGAAGGAGATATGGGCACTTGTTGCTCAGAAGGTCACTGCTGTGGGGAACACTCCACGCACGATGAAAGAAATTTGCAAACGCTGGGACGACCTGCGACTAAGGGTACGAAGCAGCCAGGCAATGGGAACAGGAGGAGGTCCCAGTTCTCCAATCAAGCTCACCCCATGGGAGGACATCTCCGCCAGCATGATAGGAATGGAGGGGATTGAAGGTGTTGGTGAGATGGAGTGTGGCGCCACAACATCGGGCGATGGAGGCGAGTGTCCAAAGTAAACATTGTAATGCCAAATCTGATGAAAGTCAACCAATATATCTCAAAGAGTCAAGCCATGGTCCAACACACACACACAAACACACACACTCCCAGCAAAGTAGGCGGACGCATTACAGACACATGCAGATGCCTGCTTCAAGGCAATATCGTGCATGACACATACTACACAAATATGTAAATGCCATGAGTCTCACAGCGTGCAAGCCCAAAATACTATGCACGTCACATAACAGTGCTCTTGGGCAACATGAGTGACGCCGACGTATGCCTGCATAAACCACCCATTTATCAAAGAACGTGCTCATCCCAACACAAATGCCTATTACCCCCAATTGCGTGGATTAGCAATCGTCCTAATGTATGTATGATGCCTAATAAAACATCACTCATGCTGTCCCTCTCTTTAACCCCCACAGGCACTGACCATGACAGCGATGGGCAGGACGCAACCCCTGCACAGTCCACACCCCGGAAGAGGTCCCGGGCTGACAGTAACCCCCCTTCGAACTCGAGGGGACAACCCAGGGGGCGGTGTGCACCAACAGGCAAGCCACCCCAGGTACCCATTACACCGGTGCCACCAAGGCATTTAGAGGGCGAAGCACCACCACCACCAACCATTGGCCATCCTGATGATTCTGCCGAGGCACCACGATCCGAGGAGTCCAGTTTGTCTGGGGAGGTGGCAGCCACAGTACCCCTGGCTGTGGAGGACCCACAGGACGACATGTGGGTGCCCATGGAGGACGATGTTTTGGAAGTGGTCCATACCCCAAGTCCACCGGCATCCCCCCTTATATCATCCCTCAATACAGAGCACACCACCACCCCGGAGCAGTCTGGTCAGGAGCAGACGGAAGGCCACATCAGTCCAATCTTGACCACTATGGAGGCTGTGCAAGCTGGGCAGGACAGCCAGGAACCCACTACCTCAACAGGTGCACCCACAGGGCCGCAGCGGTCTGACCTGCTTACTGCCCTTGTGCGGGAGTTTATCGAGGACACCAGACTGGCCAGACAGGAGTGCCGTGAAAACTTTGACACTCTAGGCAGGTCCATCAGGACAACACTGCATCCCTGGCGAAATCCTTTGCTGAGAACACCAGCCGCCTCTGCGAGGATGTCTCGGCTCTCCGCCAGGTCCTAGGCCGCATAGCGGATGCTATGGAGGCACGGCATCCCGCTTCACTATCCCAGCAGGTGGCCACACCGTCTTCATCAAGTTCCACACAGACAAGCCCGCTCCGCAGGTCGGCACATACCCTGCGTCGGCAAGACATACCGCCACCTGGACCAGGGAGTGCCAATTGAGCGTCAGGGCAGCCTCATGTAGGCATTGGAGACTCGATGGGACACGTGTGGAAGAGTTGTGGGGGGAGGAGAGAGGGGTGAGGGTGTGTGGGGGAGTTGTGGGGGGAGGGGGAGAGGGGTGAGGGTGTGTGGGGGAGTTGTGGGGGAGGGGGAGAGGGGTGAGGGTGTGTGGTGGAGTTGTGGGGGAGGGTGAGGGGGGTGAGGGTGTGTGGGGAGTTGTGGGGGTAAGGGGAGGGGGTGAAGGTGGTGGAGGGTTTTTGCACTTACATTTACATTGTTATAGTTAATACACCCGTTGTGTAGAAAACAAGACCTGAGTGGACATTCTTCATTGCGCATGTGTCATTTATTCATTTACGGTGCATAGTGTACATGTACCCCCACACTCAGTGCCCTCTGTCCAACCGTCACGTCACCCTCTGCTGCCATGTGTGTCAGAAAAATTGTGCAATCACTGACTGGCGCACAGCACGTCCCTCCTGTGCATCAGCACCGCCATGATGTCCAGCCACATCTTCTTCTTCCCCTTCATCATCACCAGGCGGTAGCAGTTCAATGTCAGGGGGCAGGGGCACGTTCCAGCGGATGCACATATTGTGCAGCATGACACATGCCATGATGATCTTGGCCACCTTCTCCTGTCTGTAGAGGAGTGCCCCACCCGACGAGCTGAGGCAGCTAAATCGTGCCTTCAACAGGCCAAAGGTCTGCTCAATGACCACGCGGGTACGGGTATGGGACCAATTATAGTCCTCCTTGTGTCTGTTCTGTGGGTTTCCGGACAGGGGTGAGGAGCCACAGCTTCAAGGGATAGCCACTATCACCTGCAAAGAGTCAATGGCCCTCATTACGATACCGGCGCTAAACCATGGCGCTATTAGCACCATGGTTGGTGCTGGTATCGTAACGTGTCCGCCATGGTGAAATGGGGAAATACCGCCCCATTCCAAGGTTGGCGGGGCGGTATTCCCCATTTCCCCATGGCCCTTCCCCATTCCCATTTTTGCCCCATTGGGCATAATGGGAATGGCGAAGGCGCTAAGTACGGTACTGCAAATTGCGGTACCGTACTTACCGCGAAGGTCCCTTTGCGGGTCCCTACTTTAACGGCTGTTCCAGACCAGCCTGTTCAGGTCGGTTCCCGCAAAGGGACCTCGTAGTAAGGCGCTAAGTGGTTAACGGCGCTGAGCCTTTTACGGCGCCGTTAACCACTTAGCGCCTGGGTCGTAATGAGGCCCAATTAAAGGTAAATGTGTGGCGATTCATGATGGACAGTTGTACTAGTCACACATGCCTGCAGGTTATCGTTGCCCACATGCACATGTCCCTGGATGTATTGATGCCATTTTCAGTCCCTCAATGTGTCCTGTGCCATGGACTAATGGTGTGGGTTGCATCTTCAGGATGTTACATGGTGTGTACTGACGTCTTGTTGCACATGCATCGTGTACGCATTCAGCTGTGTCAGTGTCACATTAGTGAGGTGTTGTGTTCTGTGAGATTTACTTAGAGGGAGCATTGGCAGTAGTCTGTGCAATATTGGGCAATCAGCGCTGACCATTCCCATGGTGAAATGCAGCACTCGTGTGGGTGTGCCGGCCCTGTGACAGACAGTGGATTCCCTAGTAGGTTCAGTTTGATGCACTCACAGGGATGCATGTCCTGTGTGGTGATATGCTGGAGACAGCAACATAGTGCATATGCACTGCAAGGTGCTTGATGGCCTTACGGAGCGCGATGGCCGCTGATGAGTGGTGCACATGTTGTGGGATGTGGGGTGGTTTCCTGTTAGTCATATAGTGATAGGTGTCGACTTACTTCATTCATATGGGATTTGGGTGTCATGTACCTTTTGTGATGGTTTGGGACACAGTGTTCGGTGATGTGCACATCGTGCAGTCACATCATCATTGACAGTATGGTGGTGTGTGCATCTATCCCCCCATTACAATGCCATGTGCCAGTCCTGCAACTTACCAAGTAGCCAGGCACATCATCCAGCATGTCGCTCCATGAAGCGTGGTAGTGTTGTGGAGTTCCGCAGGACCATTGAGTCATGAGTTGATCCGGGATATCGGGCACAACAATGTGTGGTGATCTTGCTGGCGTCGTATACCATCTACACATTGATGGAGTGGTTTTGCTTGTGGTTGCGGTAAACCACCTCCATGGCATGTGGGACCACCAACTCCACGTGGATGCAGTCGAGGGCACCTACACAATTTGACATGCCTGCCAGTGCATGGAAGGCAACTTTTGTATCAAATATCTCCTGGGGAGTCCGTGGTAGGGATATGTAGTCCCTTGTGTGCTTGAGGAGGGCATCCAGCACTTGGTTCAGAATCCTAGAATATAAGGGTTGTGATGTGCCATGCATGTGCCCCACTGTGTGCTGGTAGGTGCCTGTGGCAAGGAAGTGGAGCACAGACACTACCTTCAGTAGAGGGGAGATGGCGGTACGTATTTCAATGACGCTCACTATGCCATTGTGTATCAAGTCCACCATGGTGCTGATGGTGTCCCGGCCTGACGGTACGGGGTGTGGATCTGCTCAGGGGTTAGGTTGAAAGGACTGCTCTGATGCAAGGCTTTGGGAGCTGCCGGCGTGGTAATGATGACTGCAATGGTGGGGCATGCTGGGCCTCCTTCTTCTCCTGCGTCTCCTCTGTGGTGCCGGCTGTTGTTGTTGTTGTTGATGTTGTGGCAATGCAAGCATGTCCTCCAGCTCCAGTAATGCTACTACTATTGGAATCATCTTGGTGTGGGAGGGGGTTTGGTGTGTGGGTGTGCTCCTTTTGTACTGGGCCAGACTCCATTGTCTCCACCTGTGCTGATTGTGTGCACCTGTGGCAGTTGGGAACACTGCTCAGGGCATTTTACGGTAGGTTGGCGATGCCGGTATTTACAGCATGCCGGTAACCACGTTTTCCACCTTCATGATGCCATAAATTACATGTCCGCTTCACTTGTGATCTAGTCCAGTTTGCGGCATGTGGCTATTGCCGGCATGGTGGGTCGCGTGCCCGCTCCCAGATCGCTATTAACGGCACTGTACTTTACGATACCGCTAATAGCAGTCTGGCTGGTCAGAATAGCCCGTAGCAGTAATCGATTCCGGTATTCCTTTACCGGCATCATTGTTCCCTTAACACCAACCTCGGAATGACCCCCATTGTTTAGTACAATTTCTAAAGTTCCGTTTAGTTAGGTATTCAAAAAGCATTGTTTTAAGTCATTTTTAAAGTTCCATTTAGTTCAGTATTCCAAAACATTGTAGAAGCCCCCTGGCATTCACCAATCTTCACCTGACACTCACCGGCTTGTGGCGTCTCCTTCTGTTGTGCTCCACTTTCCTGCTGCATGCCTTTCTCTGCACGCCGGATCCCGGAATGCTGCTTTCTGGACGCAAACAGCATCCCTTCTTCTTGGTGCTCTCTCACAGCTCCTGCTGCTGAGCACGGTTCAGAGAGGCACTTAGACTGCAAATACTTACACAGCCCCCTGGTTACTGGCTGTGTAAGTCTTCTGGAAAGTTTGCCGGCATCCTGGCTCCTTGCACCGGTCCCACCACGGCTGCCTCCTCCGAAGCACGGTCCCCAGCTGCCTTGCTCCACACAGGCCTCTTTCTTGCTCTCTGCTCCACTGGTTTCTTTTTAAACACCTGCAGCCACTTGACAGACTGCAGGTGTGGATCTCTAATGAGGCTTGCCTGGCCATAGTTAAAAGGACATGCCTGTCCCTCATAACTCCCTGCAGGCATCTTCCTCGTCCCAGTACTGTCAGGTGTCATGTATGGGGAAATTTCGGAAACCACTTTACAATAACCTACAAAGGTTGGGGAGGGTTGTGGTTGAATCGCAACAGGATAAGGGGGATACCATGTCTCTCCTAAGGGTACCCCACTCCCAGTCCCCAAGCACCCTCTACCCAGGTGATCCTCCCTTGTTTCTCCATGCCCAGGGTCGGGATCTAACTAATTTAAACATACCCTTCATTAGAATACACTTTAAACATACCATCACAGTTATACTTACATAATACATGCATAGTACTACAATAGTACTTTTAAAATCCAATAGCGTTAGAATACGCCAACGGGTATCTAACTACTTTCAGCATACCCTTCATTACAACACACTTCAAACATGCCATCACAGTTATACTTAAAAAAAACATCCATAGTACTACAATAGTACTTTTAAAATCCAATAGTGTTAGACTACGCCAATGGGTAGCTAATTACTTTAAGCATACCCTTCAATACAACGCACTTCAAACATGCAATCATACTTCTACTTACATACTATATTCATAGTACCACACACATGTATTCTGTAACAAGTATATACTTTAAAACAATATCAATTCCACAAACTGAATCTAGATACAGTAGGGTTTTTTCTATCCACCATGGATTTTTTTTTCAATGATTACTTCATGTTAATACAACAACAGTGTACCACGTACAAATGTTGTACCAAACATAGTATGTACAATGTACTATTTATGAGGGTCAAAAAAGTAAATCTATATGGACAACTGTATGTAATTAACAGGCCGATTCATGGAATAAATGTGCGCCGAAAATCCCGGCGCAGAGGGGCCAATACGTGCGCTGCGCCGAAAATTAGCGAAAAGCGCAGGGAAACCAGCGCACGTCGATTCATGGAAGTCCGTGCGCAAGAAAAGCAGAGGACGTGCGCCGAAAAAGCGCGCGGCGCAGGCCGGCGCACAGGTCAACCAACGTCGTGCGCCACGGCCACTGCGCTATCACTCCGAGCGCAGCGCACAGCTCTAAAGTAGGCGGAACACAGGGCGGGACACTCGGAATGGGGAATAAAATGGGGCACAACACTCGGAATGGGGAAGAATGTGGGCGGCACGGGAAAGTATAGGAGGCAAGTGCGCGGAACGCCCACACGCTCGCATACAACACGTATTCATGGAATAGAATAGGGCAAAAAAGCGCACGCTCAAAGCAGCGCACAGGCACAAACAGGCACAAACACGACCGCCACAAGAAAGCAGGCGGTAGCGTCTCTGCGCCTGCAAGAAATGTGCGCTAAAAGGTGCGCCAACAAATAGCACCTATATACAGACATGTTCAATGTCCAATACTGTTGCCCTCCAGGACAAATGACGTACAAAGGGGTACCCACAAACACAGACACGCGCTGAGAGAAAAAATAAACGTGTGCGTGCATACCGGGGTGCGCGGGAAGTTGCACACGCGATATGGCCGGGTACGTGGATTACAGGGGTGCGCGGGAAGTACCACACGCGATTAGTCAGGGTACGTGGATTGCAGGGGTGCGCGGGAAGTTCCACACGCGATATGGCCGTGTACGTGGATTTCAGGGGTGCGCGGGAAGTTCCACACGCGATATGGCCGGGTACGTGGATTGCAGGGGTGCGTGGGAAGTCCCACACGCGATATGGCCGGGTACGTTGATTTCAGGGGTGCGCGGGAAGTTCCACACGCGATATGGCCGGGTACGTGGATTTCAGGGGTGCGCGGGAAGTTCCACACGCGATATGGCCGTGTACGTGGATTTCAGGGGTGCGCGGGAAGTCCCACACGTGATATGGCCGGGTACGTGGATTTCAGGGGTGCGCGGGAAGTTCCACACGCGATATGGCCGTGTACGTGGATTTCAGGGGTGCGCGGGAAGTTCCACACGCGATATGGCCGTGTACGTGGATTTCAGGGGTGCGCGGGAAGTTCCACACGCGATATGGCCGGGTACGTTGATTTCAGGGGTGCGCGGGAAGTTCCACACGCGATATGGCCGGGTACGTGGATTTCAGGGGTGCGCGGGAAGTTCCACACGCGATATGGCCGTGTACGTGGATTTCAGGGGTGCGCGGGAAGTCCCACACGTGATATGGCCGGGTACGTGGATTTCAGGGGTGCGCGGGAAGTTCCACACGCGATATGGCCGTGTACGTGGATTTCAGGGGTGCGCGGGAAGTTCCACACGCGATATGGCCGGGTACGTGGATTTCAGGGGTGCGCGGGAAGTTCCACACGCGATATGGCCGTGTACGTGGATTTCAGGGGTGCGCGGGAAGTCCCACACGCGATATGGCCGGGTACGTGGATTTCAGGGGTGCGCGGGAAGTTCCACACGCGATATGGCCGTGTACGTGGATTTCAGGGGTGCGCGGGAAGTTCCACACGCGATATGGCCGTGTACGTGGATTTCAGGGGTGCGCGGGAAGTTCCACACGCGATATGGCCGGGTACGTGGATTTCAGGGGTGCGCGGGAAGTTCCACACGCGATATGGCCGTGTACGTGGATTTCAGGGGTGCGCGGGAAGTTCCACACGCGATTAGTCAGGGTACGTGGATTTCAGGGGTGCGCGGGAAGTACCACACGCGATATGGCCGGGTACGTGGATTGCAGGGGTGCGCGGGAAGTTCCACACGCGATATGGCCGGGTACGTGGATTTCAGGGGTGCGCGGGAAGTTCCACACGCGATATGGCCGGGTACGTGGATTTCAGGGGTGCGCGGGAAGTTCCACACGCGATATGGCCGTGTACGTGGATTTCAGGGGTGCGCGGGAAGTTCCACACGCGATATGGCCGTGTACGTGGATTTCAGGGGTGCGCGGGAAGTTCCACACGCGATATGGCCGTGTACGTGGATTTCAGGGGTGCGCGGGAAGTTCCACACGCGATATGGCCGGGTACGTGGATTGCAGGGGTGCGCGGGAAGTTCCACACGCGATTAGTCAGGGTACGTGGATTTCAGGGGTGCGCGGGAAGTACCACACGCGATATGGCCGGGTACGTGGATTGCAGGGGTGCGCGGGAAGTTCCACACGCGATATGGCCGGGTACGTGGATTTCAGGGGTGCGCGGGAAGTTCCACACGCGATATGGCCGGGTACGTGGATTTCAGGGGTGCGCGGGAAGTTCCACACGCGATATGGCCGTGTACGTGGATTTCAGGGGTGCGCGGGAAGTACCACACGCGATATGGCCGGGTACGTGGATTGCAGGGGTGCGCGGGAAGTTCCACACGCGATATGGCCGGGTACGTGGATTTCAGGGGTGCGCGGGAAGTTCCACACGCGATATGGCCGGGTACGTGGATTTCAGGGGTGCGCGGGAAGTTCCACACGCGATATGGCCGTGTACGTGGATTTCAGGGGTGCGCGGGAAGTTCCACACGCGATATGGCCGTGTACGTGGATTTCAGGGGTGCATGGGAAGTTCCACACGCGATATGGCCGTGTACGTGGATTTCAGGGGTGCGCGGGAAGTTCCACACGCGATATGGCCGGGTACGTGGATTGCAGGGGTGCGCGGGAAGTTCCACACGCGATATGGCCGGGTACGTGGATTGCAGTGGTGCGCGGGAAGTTCCACACGCGATATGGCCGGGTACGTGGATTTCAGGGGTGCGCGGGAAGTTCCACACGCGATATGGCCGTGTACGTGGATTGCAGGGGTGCGCGGGAAGTTCCACACGCGTTATGGCCGGGTACGTGGATTGCAGGGGTGCGCGGGAAGTTCCACACGCGATTAGTCAGGGTACGTGGATTTCAGGGGTGCGCGGGAAGTCCCACACGCGATATGGCTGTGTGCTCCCAGGCATTACCTGTACACCCTCCACGGCCCCTGCAGGCAGCACACACCACAGGGAACTACCCTGCACACCTGCTCATGTCTCCCACCACCCCCACCCCCCATCCACCAGGGACACCCTCCACCAGGCCCCCACCCATGTCTCCCACCACCCCCACCCCCCATCCACCAGGGACACCCTCCACCAGGCCCCCACCCATGTCTCCCACCACCCCCAGCACTGTGGGGAACCTGCCAGCAGGCCCCCACCCATGTCCAACCCATGTCTCCCACCACCCCCACCCCCAGCACTGTGGGGAACCTGCCAGCAGGCCCCCACCCATGTCCAACCCATGTCTCCCACCACCCCCACCCCCCATCCACCAGGGACACCCTCCACCAGGCCCCCACCCATGTCTCCCACCACCCCCAGCACTGTGGGGAACCTGCCAGCAGGCCCCCACCCATGTCCAACCCATGTCTCCCACCACCCCCACCCCCCATCCACCAGGGACACCCTCCACCAGGCCCCCACCCATGTCTCCCACCACCCCCAGCACTGTGGGGAACCTGCCAGCAGGCCCCCACCCATGTCCAACCCATGTCTCCCACCACCCCCACCCCCCATCCACCAGGGACACCCTCCACCAGGCCCCCACCCATGTCTCCCACCACCCCCAGCACTGTGGGGAACCTGCCAGCAGGCCCCCACCCATGTCCCCCTGGCCCCAGGTCCTGACGATACACAATCATGGCAGTAATGGCCAGCATACCCAGCACAAACACCCAGGCAAGGATTGCATGCACCCACATAGTGAATGCAATCACATGACACAACCCCAAAGGCAAGTATGCAAAAGAACACATGTCTGTCACACACACATACACAATGGGTGCAAGTGAATGTCAAAACCCATATCATGACATGTAAGAAACCAAAGAGAAAATAACACAAGTGTAAGATAATATAAAAATGTATTAAAAACACAAATCAAGTAAACCAATAAAACATACAACTATGTGGCAAAGTAAATAAAAGGTCCATGTCCGAGAACAAAAATGATAAACCAAAAAACAAAGGATTAAAAAATCAATATAATTTGTCCAAAGCAAAACCATGTAGTAGGAAATCAAAGAAAAACCATTACGTCATGGTGTAAACAATAAAAAAATTAAAAAATGTATCTCCCAAAATATATCAATATATACAGGAATGTTCCAGGGTCCATGAGCCCAACAGCACAAATGAAACCTAATACTAACTAATAAAATAAATATGTACAAAAAAGTGGCCATTGTCGGAGCGGTCCAAAATAATAAAAATAAATAAAGGAAACTTAGCACTAACTAACTAAAAAACTATATACAAAGGCAGCGGGCTAGTCCTGCGGCTCACTTGGTGATGCTGGCCAGGGCATCCTCGAACTCCATGTCAATGTCCTGGAGGCGGGACTCTGTCCTGGCCCTGAGGTCTCGCAGGGACAACCCCATGTGCTCACCAAAATCCCTGCGAGCCTCCTCGAGGCACTCAGCCCGCCTCAATGCCCGATGCATGGAGATCTTCGCCCTGGCCATGGCGAGCCGCTCCTCTTCTGCCCGCTGCCGCTCCGCACCTATCCGCTGGCCAAACTCCTCCCACACGGAACACACCGCCATGCCAGGGTTGCCCTGCCCTCCGGCCGATGCCTGCCCCTCTGATCTTGATGGCCCTGAGCCATGATGCCTCCCACGTCGAGCCCGCTGCTGCCTCCGACGCCACTGCCTCTGCCAGCACGACGGCATCCAGGCTGATGGTAACCACCGACGCCGTCGTGCACGTGCCCTGCCCGATGATGCCAGCACATCTTCCATCTGCTGGGGTCCACTTGCTGTGTCGTCCACCCCTGCTGGACCTCCGACTCCCAACTGTGGCAGGGATGGGATCCCCACCGAGCTGGCTGCATTGGTCGGGGCAGGTCCACAGGGGGCCATGGTGGCATCTGGGCCGGAAGACGGCAAGGAGAACGACCGTTGGATAGCCTGCACAGAGGAGGAGAGGGCCGTCAGATTGGCCATCACATGCAGGAACCCCCCGAACATGGCCGATCCCAATTGGGCCACGTCGGCACGGTGCACTTCGTGATGACGTGCGTGCTCCTCCCGGGAAGCACGCACGTCATCACGAATCACAGCCGTGCGCATCGCGACCCCAATCAGGACCTGCTCCACACGGCCAGGGGTTCCCACGGCCGCAGGTGGAGGGGAGTCAGTTGACATGGACATCCCCACTACCTGCGGACGGGCCTGGGACGGGGCATCCCTGCTGGTGCATGGTGGTGCACTCACAGGGTCAGGGACAGCGACATGCACAGGCACCTCCACGGTGACCTGTGCTGCCTCCTGCCCCTGGCCCTGGACTGCACCACTTGCACCAGCAGGGATGCTCCCACCAGGCCCCATGTGTGCACCAGTGTCGGCCTCCTCCTCCTCTGTGCAAACCACCAACCTGGATGGCTCCTCACCGTCTCCCGCCGTAGCAGGCCCCTGTGGGGGCTCACCCACCCCTTCCGCTGCAGCCGTGGGGGCATCCCCGCCGCCTTGCTCCACAGCGCCGTCTCCGCCCTCTTCTTCACTAGCCGCTGCGTAGAGGGAGACAAAGGACACAAGCATCAGGCTACTGTAAAATGGTCCCCTAGACAGGAAGCAATAGCAGATGAGCACCCCTGTCAAAGTACACTTCCATCATGTCCCTCCACAACACATGGGTCAGTCCAGGCAAAACACACACAGTAACAGGCATGGTGCATGCCATGCACATTTCCATGCATGTCCAATTGACTCTTGAAACATTCAATGATATGTGACTCACATGCATCATGGCTCATGCATATCACATGCACACACTTCACCTCAGTCACATCCATCTGGCCCCAAACACAACGAACACAGGCGAAACAAGGGTTAGTTGGGTGCGTCACAGAATCTGTGCATTGTCACACACATGTGTCATGCATCCATGGCATGCACAAGTCACAGACACGCAGGTCAGGCACACAGACATGGCTACCATATATGTACCTGGCATCAGCACCCATCCTTCACCCCCATCCATGTCCAGGTACAGAGACTGGCATGCTCTCATGTCCTAAATCTGCATAGGGCTCCCCATGCCACATTTCAACACATGCAACAACCATGTGGATCACACATCACTGGTCGCACATGCATTACCATGATGTCCCTGCACACATACATGCATACATGGCCCATGGCACACATACAGGCAAGTATCATAGAACCAGCACACCGCAACATGCCCTGTCTCACACAGTAATGCTTGCACACTTACCGCTCAACTCCAGACGGGCCTCCCTCTCAAGGACCTGGGCGTGGAGCGCTGGGCGTACGCGTTCCAGGACCCTCTTCTGGATGGAACTCATGCGGCCCCGGCCCCCCTCCACGAGGCGCCGGGCCTTCACAAGGGTCCTGGACCTCAAGTCCTCCCAGCGCTTCTTGATCTTCTGGACGTTGCGGGTTGCCACCCCCTCCGCGTTGATGGCAACCACACAGTCGGCCCAGATCCTCTCCCGTCCTTCCTTGCTGGCGCGGCACGATCCAAAGAGGGCATCATACTGCCCCAGGACATGCTCCACCAGGACACCAACTTCGGTGGCAGTGAAGCTGGTGCCCCTCTGCCCCTCTGGCCTGGGGTTGCCACTGGTGCCAGATGTCGAAGTGCCCGACATGGCAACCCCAGAGGCAGGTGTGGGTGGGCAACTGGGTCCTGGGGCTGGGCTGTGGAGCGATGTAATCCCAGTTGGGAGTCTTCAGTTCCAGCAGGGGTGGACACAGCAACTGGACCCCTGCAGATGGCTGATGTGCAGGCACCAAATGGCAGGGCACGGTGGCAGCAGGCAGGCAGGCAGGCAGGCAGCAGCAGATAGCATGTGGGAGGCTGCTCAGGGCACTGGGGGGGCAGTAACTCGGCCTTCTGGGCAGGAGCGTGGTGTTCCGTGTGTTTTCGGGTGGCCAGCTTGATACGGAGTGATTTGGCACGTGAAATTCCTGCACGTCAGCGTGAAATCCGAGGAAAGGGCCTTAGCGCGTAAGTGCATCAGCACGCATACGCGATTCTATTGGACCAGAGTCTGACGTGATCCGCACGGGCGTTCCCCACTCAGCATGTGATGACGGAGCACACGTGGAAATACTGCACGTCAGAGTGTCATCGCGTGTAATTGGCCAAAAGTGCGCGTACACGCGATTGGCCAATGTACGTGTATTACATCGCGTGTAATTGGCCAAAAGTGCGCGTACACGCGATTGGCCAATGTACGTGTATTACATTGCGTGTAATTGGCCAAAAGTGCGCGTACACGCCATTGGCCTATGTACGTGTATTACAGGGGTGCGCGGGCACTTACACACGCAAGTACGTCAGCGCACCTGTATGCCTGCTGCGTGGGAATTTCCACACGCTATTGGAGTGGGAACTAGATTCCAGGGGTGCGAGGGTCACACGCTCGCCTAGAACACGCGCAAGGCATTAATTTGCGCACTTATCAATAAACAAGCCAGATGCCAGGATGAACATACCGTTCCTAGCAGCAGTGGCAGTGGGCTACCAAAGGAGGAGGAGGAGGAGAGTCAGGGCCAGAATATTCACACCCAGAACCAGCCTATTCGGGATGCCTGATGACCAGGTGTATGGGAGGTACAGGTTTCCAGCACACATCATACTGGACCTGGTCAGTGAGTGGGAGGATGACCTCACATCACCCACCCTGTGCTCCCAAGCACTCAGCCCCCTGCAGAAGGTCCTGAATGTACTGCACTTCTTGGCCACTGGATCCTTTCAGCGGACAAGTGCCATAGTGGGTGGTGTGTCACAGGCCACGCAGTCACGCTGCCTACACCAGGTCTTGAACATCATCACTGCACGGCCATCAGTCCGCAGGCACATATATCTCCCCAGGACTCATGCAGAAAGGCGGACGTGCATCCAGGAATTCTATGGTGTGGCTCAATTCCCCAAAGTGCTTGGTGCAATTGACTGCACACATGTGGCTCTACGTCCACCCAGGGCAACAGAGCACATCTATAGAAACCGCAAGCACTGGCATTCCATCAACGTGCAAGTTGTATGCAATGCCAAGGGAATAATCACATCAGTATATGCCAACTATCCCGGGTCCACCCACGACAGCTTCATCTACAGAATGTCTACACTATGCCGGGACCTGGAGGCTGGCCAGCATGGAGATACATGGCTGCTTGGTGAGCATGAATGCCACTGCACATGCATGCATGTCAGATACTGGGTCATGACACAACACCACTAATGATACCCATCACCACCTCCGCAGGGGACAGTGCCTACCCTATCAGCCCCCACATGATGACCCCAATCCGGAACCCCACCACGCCACCCGAGGTAAGGTACAACACAGCCCACATTGCAACACGGGGCATAGTGGAGCGCACATTCGGAGTGCTGAAGTCACGCTTTCGCTCCCTTGACCGTTCTGGCGGGCAGCTGTTATATGCTCCCCGAATAGTGTGCAGGATCATAGTGGCAGCATGTGTCCTGCACAACGTTGCAACATGCCGGGGCCTGCCCGTGGACATGGTGGTGCCCCCACATCCACAACCACATGCATGCCCGCTGCGCATGGGAGGGGAAAGGGCACGGGGGGTGGCAGCCCGTACGCAACTGGTGGCCAACTTCTTCACCCAGGAATCACAGTGCTGGCTAGTGCACACTGCTCTGGCACATACCATCTGACAATCAATGATGACACTACCTGACAATGTCACAAAATTACTCGACAATAAACTGTCAGATACACATCAGCCTGAGATTGTTAACATGGAAGTGTCACTATGTGTGCACCCCTACCTACACATACACCAGCAATGCATCACAACGAGAAGACACAACTCCATCAATCAAATATGCATTGCCACAGGCGATTCACTACATGACAACATTGCCATGTCACCCATTCCCTTCACAGTCCCGCCACTGAGGACACCATGTCATGGTATGTGAGAGCAAACAAACTGGCCATCACAACATGACACCGGTGTCACAAATAGCAGTGCCCCAAATGGAACATAGCCGCACTTGAACAGCTAACCGCGCTGGAGCCACTACTACACACCTGTGTAAGAGTAATTTCAATCAAATTACACACCAACCCACCCTGAAGCCCACCCAAACAAGACACAATGCATGTAATCAATGGTAGTCTCATTACCTGATTCTGCTGGTATGTCCTCACCGTCCAGATGTACAGTGATGGCGCCACGCAAAAGTGTCAGTGCACATCTACCGACATGTAGTCTGACTCCAGAGAGTATGCCCGTGTGAAGAACTGTGTGAAATACCTGCAAAACATGAGCAACATATGTAAGTAGAGGCACATATCAAACCATCATGCATAGTTAGGTGCAACAACAATGTACACTATGAATGTCTACACAGTATTGACTATGGACTGGCCAACAGCTCATGGGAGTCCAATGTCACCGTGTAATTTGCTGTCACTTGGGCACACCCTTTGCAAGCCCATGGAAACGGAAGCAGGAGGGGTGTGGATGTCTGCTACCCAAGCATCTAAACCAAACTCAGGACAAGCCTGCATGTGCCCAGCCACAATACAGTGTATGCCCAGGTACCCACACAAGGCAACACTCTTGGAAAAGAAAAAAGAAAATTGAGAAAAAAGGCCATGAAAGGGCCGGCGGGGGGGGGGGGGCCACCTATGAGGTCCGAGGACAGGATGCACGCCACAATCCACCTGTGTGGATCATGGGAAACTAAAACACCCCATAGGCTCGTGGCCCACACGGCTACTCTGTTGTGGGAGATGAGTCGCTATCGCTCTGGCCAGACCCTGCAGCTGACTCAGGAGGTGGGGGAGCTGCCTCAGAAGATGGTGTGACAATGGGAGGCAGCCCACGCAAAGCACGAGTTTGCTCCTCCATGGCTGCAAGCAGGCGGGTCTGGTAGTTCTGGTTCTGGGTTATAATCATGCGGAGGTCCCCATGCAGTAACTCCCGGGATGACCTGACCTCCGCACGAGTTGCCTGCATCTCGGCCGAGAGCGTCCGTGTCAGACGCTCCAGCTGCTCCTCTGTCCTTCTATGGGATGAAGCCTCAAGCTCTAACAGGGTCGACCTGAGGTGACGGAATTCTTCCCTCAGGCCTTCCCTGTGGCGCTGGGACTCCATGGAAAGTGATTCCCGCAGAGTCGCCAGTGCCGCCCGCCTGTCCTTGTTGGACGCCAACATATCCTCCCTGTGTGCCTGGCTGATGGACTCTGTAGCCTGCTCCAGTCGCTCCATCAGCCTTTCTGGGGGGACAATGGAAGTGGCCACCCTATCCATGGCCTGTGCAATCATCTCGGATGATGCTGCCTGTTGGTTGGCCATACCGTAGATGGATTGCTCCCAAGCGGTATTGCCAGGTGGCATACGGCCACCACGTTGACGGGCACCACACCTGCCTGGGGCAAGGCGGACTGCGCCTTGCTGTGCCGGCAAGGCCTCAGGCTGCAGGACTGCATTCCCTCTCTGATCTGCAGCCCCAGGAACAGGATCAGAGATTGTGTGGTGTGGCCCTGCATCCGTAACCACCGGAGGCTGAGCTGCCGACACTGACATCCCCATTGAGGGCAATGGCCCGGCTGCAGGTGGGTCGGACAGAGGAGATTCTCTCCCAAGAACACTCACCTGCGACTGCACATAGGTGTCATCCTCCGAGTCTACACCTGAATACTGCTCGGGGGAGGAACCCCCAGAGACACCCCTCGACAGCACGAACTGCAGCACTTGTGGGTTTTCACCCACAAACACACCACGTCCCTCACTTGTGGAAGGTCGGCCCGGGTTGCCCTCCTGGGACGGCTCAACCACCACATCCCCAGCATCAACAAGTGCTTCGTCCCCTGCAAAGACATGAAAGAGAAAAATGGAAACAGGCATTAGCACCATGGCATGCAACAAGGGCTGATGAACAACAGAGGCAGTAGTTCTACGACACATGTCCCACATGACTGGGAGACCTCCTATGCATTCACCATCACTGGGTCTGTAGGGGAGGCTCAGGGCATACAATGTACAGATTGGAGAGCAACGCCTGCTCACCATGCTGCCTAGCACTGCCATCACACATTGGCCGGTGATTGCCATGTCAAAGGCACATGCCATCACACACATGGCATGTGACATAGCCACCAAGTGAAGAGGGAGAGGAGGGCAACTTTTTTGGATTTCTACCACTCTGGTCCTGACATTGCATCATCACATCAATAAGTTGACATGTTGTACATGGATCTGCTAGTCCAAATTGGCCACGATGTACAGTGCCTTGTCTACATCAACAAAATGCAGTAAACAATGAGATTCCACCTCCCCATCACCTGTAAAGGAATCATATAGCATTCGTGAAGCACCGGTCCAGAAATGTATGAAGGTACAGCGGAGCACTGAGGGGTGGTGGGGCAGTAGGGGATGCCAGTCAACAATCCTACTGGTGCTGGTGTCATTCATGTCACGCAAGTGCAGGGGTGGGTGGCACAATGATGTGCAAGGGGAAGTGGCGGCTGGAAGTGCTGTACAAGGTAAGTAGGACTTAACGTCAAGGGCAGATGGTGTTAGGCGCAGACAAGTGCTGGGGGGGGTGGCCTATAGGGGTACAGAGACAATCATGCAGTGCTGTGGGCTCGGAGGGGACAGGGGAGGTACACACTGCATCTGGCTCGGCAAGGTCCTTGCAGATTTCTATCTGTCCTGCAGAGTTGTCACATGCCGCAGATATGTGCCCTTGGATTGGGGATCTCATCTTGGTGAAAAGGGTGAGGCGCTATTGCCTTTGGAGCATGTGGCAGGCCAGTTTGCCAGAGGATGAGCATGATGCAGGACATTCCCTCTCTGCCACCCGGCACCTGTGGTCTGGGTTCACATGATCCGAGTCATGCCAGGACTCTGCATTGGCATGGGGCTTCAGACAGGTGGTCATGACCGTGGCAAAGACATCCAGTGTACCTGACATAGAGTGGAGCATGGAGTGGGCCCTGTCAGGATGGGAGTGAGCCTAAGGGGGAGCTGGATGGGGGGGAGATTTTGGCAGCATGAGCCTCGACTGACACACACTTCATGGGTTGGAATACCAAGAAGGTGTGTGACAGTGGTGAGGGTGGCTTTGCCTGTGGTGTGGTGAGGGTGAGCTGGGAGGAGAGGAGAATGTGATCACTCCAGGAGAGAGGAGTGCAGAGATGGACGGAGAGGGGAAAGTCAGATGAGATCAGAGCATCAAGAGTGTGCCCTGCAGAATGAGTAGGGACAGACGGGAGTCTAGAGGGTGAGAGGGAGTTGCTGAGGTCACAGAAAGGTCACGTGGGGGGGTCAACAAGCATGCAGGTGGATGCGTACAGCAACAAGGAAGAGGATTTCTGTGTCTGGGGGCATGAGTGAGGAGGAGAGGTGAGGACACTCAGAAAGGAAGTAGTACATTTGACCAGTTTTCCCAGACACAGTACGCACAGTTTGTGAATGTCAAGGTGTGGTAGAGAGAGACGTCACACAAGCCATTCCAGAGTGGAGTAGGTCTAAGTAGGAGTGACAGTGGCAGGAATACCCTCAGGGAAGCCAAGGGCACACCCCCCCTGCACAGTAGTGGCGGGCAAAGGAGAGGGTCTCCTGAACATCAGGTAGGAGTGTGTGAAGGATGCAGACAGAGCTGGCCGTCAGACATGTTTCCATGAGACCAAGGATGTCAAGGTGCATAACCTCATGTAAGTGACAGATATCGGAGGAATGCCTGATGCAGCCGCAGTGAAAGGAGTGTAATTGTGGAGGAGGTTGACAGCCTTGGAGGACTTACGGGGAGTGCTAGAGATCAGAGGTGCAGCATGTGTAGGAGTTGGAGTGGGAGGCGGAGAAGGATCATGGGAGGGTGCAGGGAGGCAGTGCAGGATTGATGAGGAGAGAGGAGGGGGGACAGCAGGAGAGGTAAGGAAGTTGATGAGATGTGGCTAGCATTTCTCAAGGAGAATGAGGTTGGCCTAAGGGCCTTGGACTGAGATGCTCCCATTACCATGCACATCAATTGTGGCCTCTGAGGATTGGAAGGAGGCCAGGAGTACACCCCAACGGGTCCCACCATTGATGGTGGAAGAGGAGCAAGGAGAGAGGACAGGGACCATGTGAAGGGTCTATGGGACAGGCAAAGGCATGTATGAGCAGATGTCAGTGAGAGTTGGCTTTGAGTAGGCTCAGATGCACTTGTCAGCAATAGGGTGGGTCGCATTGGAGGGCAGGGTGCCCTCATTTGACTGTTAGCAAGCAGGTGTCGTGAGTAGGGCACGATGGTCTGAACTGTAGAAGTCAGGGAAGATAGACCATGAAGAGCAGCATGGAGTGTGAGGGAATGGGGCTCGAAACCAGACGGTACCAAAGCACACAGGTAGGAGGTGGATGTCAAGGCAACATCCACAGTATGACAGCATGTTGGTTGGCATTTATATACAGAGGACGCATTAGCATGTGGTATCATTGCATGTCAGGCATGTGAAGATGAAACTTGATTGGCTGGGGGAAAGTATAGGAATGGTATGTAAGACATCAGATGAATAGACAGGGGAGTATGAGCAACAATGTAATGACAAAATGACAATTCAAGGGCAACTTCCATGGTGTAGGGCCATATGTGCACTGTTGCCAGTTGGGATAGTGCTGTGGGCAGATGGTGTTGCACTGAACATACTGGATGAGGCACATGGGTGCCACTATCTACTCTGCCACACACCCCCTTGACAGGCACCCAACATGAATGCTTCACACACACACCGTGCACATGGATAATACACACATGCATGTGCACTCACCGGATGATGCCTCGTAATCAGGGAGATCTCCCACACCTTGGAGTTGTCCCTCGGTGACGTAGGATCCAGCTACGGACTCGTGTGGTGTGAGTTCTATTTCCTGTGCTGGGGACCCACCTCCAGTCACCAAGGTTGCGGCATGACTTGAGGCCAGCTTATCCTTTGCCCTGCGCTTAAGGTCATTCCAGCGCTTCTGGCAATCACTAGCTGTGCGCCTCACTACTCCAAGGGCACTTATTCTGTCAGCAATGGTCTGCCAGTGTGCCTGGCGTCTGGCATGTGTGGTCTTGGACCCTGCAACGATGACCATTTCCCTATCATGATCTGACACATACTGAACAAGTGCATTCAGTTCGGCGTCTGTGAAGCTTGGCTTCCTTGATGGGCCGGACTGTGCAGCCGTGCCTGGGGAATCAGCCTGTGCCGGACGTGCACTCTTCCTCTTGCGCTTGGAAGGGGGTGGGGATCCAGAGTGTCCTACGCCGCTGTGGACACTATGGGCAGGAGCCGTGGTGGACTCAGTACTGGGTGTGTGGGATTGCACACTCAGCATGGGAGTAGGTGCAGGCATTGGGGGTAGTGGGATGGGGTCAGGCCTGATCTGAGGTGCATGAACTAGGACCGACACAGTCTTGGCAGGGTGTATGAGAGGTGGGGTGGATGGAGCCACACCCTGGATACGGGGGCCAGCAGATGACCTATCTGGCATAGATGCGCGTGCCCTGATGACACCAATGTGCACCGGTGCACGTGCAGTGGACCTGCTGACCTGGATGTCAGCGATGGGATCACCCTCGGACAGGTCTGCTGCCACAATGGGCTGGTCCAACAAGGGCTGATCAGGGTTGGTATCAGCCACATGACCCTCAACTGGGGAGGGGGGGCATGGGTGTCCCTGACTGGTCCTCCAGACTGGGGGGGACAGGGGCACCCTGCAAGTCACAACCACGTCCCCTAGTGGATCCTCCACGGCCACCACGTGTGGCTCGGCCACCTTTGCCACCCTTACGGCTTGCACGCCTCCCAACCATGGCACTGATGTTATTGTGCGTATGGGAGTCGGTGTGCACAATTGTCCTGGGCAATTGGGTGTCAAAGGGGTTGGGTACCAGATGGTATTCGTACCCTAGTGCAGTGGCAAGGCTATATGACACCCCTGGGGAAAGATGACGGGTCACGCAACGCACAGGCACCCCAGAAAAGTTAAGGAACGTGCACAATACCCCTCCTAGACCACGTGTGCTGATGGAAAACCCTGCACTACGCTGTGGCATCCAGTAACACAATGAACGTATGCGTGTCACACGCAGCCTAGAATGACCTCTGAAGGGGTAGGCTACACACGGGGCAAGCACAGAAGTTAGATACGTGCGTGACTCACCGTCTGCCAGGTAAAAGAGCGTGAAAAATGAGCGCGTTTGGTTGGCAACACCCCCGCCAAAAGAAGATGTGTACGCTGTCTGAGGAGACAGGACAACAGTAGAAGGGGACACTGTTTGAGGGAACAGGCCCAGGTAAACCAGTACAAGAGGAAAAAGAGAAAAAGCTGTCAGAGGTAACAGGGAGTACGAACTGGAAACGCCGTGAAGTAAATCGCGTGTGAAACGACAAGAAGTACAGAATTCACCCACTCGCTCTCCACGAAAAGCACGTACAAGGAAATGGTGTTCAACACTACCTTATATACAGGCCCACACGTACAGCGTCACTTTCGGCGTGTACGTGCTTGGCCCATGTTCACCAATCACACGCTTTGTCACTTCTGCGTGTGGATCCTTTTTCACCAATCACACGCTTTGACACTCCTGCGTGTAGCTCACTTTTCACCAATCACACGCTTTGTCACTCCTGCGTGTAGATCAATTTTCACCAATCACACGCTTTGTCACTCCTGCGTGTAGATCCATTTTCACCAATCACACGCTTTGACACTGCACGTGCAGGTAACTATAGACGCACATATGCTGGTGACGGGTTTTCGCGCGATTCGCTGAGTGTGGGGTTTTCACGTGCAAAATCACTCCCTATCAGGCTGTCCACGCGTCCAAACACGAAAGACCACGCTCCTGGCCAGGAGGCCGAATTACAGTCCCCCAGAGCCCTGAGCACGCTCCCACCTGCCATCTGCTGCTGCCTGACTGCCTGCTGGCCACGTGCCCCACAGTGCTGGTGGGTGGGGGTGGTGGGAGACATGGGTGGGGGCCTGGTGGAGGGTGCCCCTGGTGGATGGGGGGTGGGGGTGGTGGGAGACATGGGTGGGGGCCTGATGGCAGGTGCCCCTGCACTGCTGGGGGGTGGGGGTGGTGGGAGACATGGGTGGGGGCCTGGTGGAGGGTGCCCCTGGTGGATGGGGGTGCAGGGGGACATGATCAGGTGTGCAGGGTAGTCCCCTGTTTTGTGGGCTGCCTGCAGGGTCCGTGGAGGGTGTACAGGGTACACCTGTGAGGGCCCACCCAGCCTATTCGCGTGTGATAATTCCCACGCACCCCTGTGATACACGTACTCTGGCCAATCGCGTGTTGAACTTCCCGCTACCCCTGTAATACACGCACCCTGGCTGTTCGCGTGTGATAATTCCCGCGTACCCCTGTGATACACGTTCCCTGGCCTATCGCGTGTTCTACTTCACGCGTACCCCTGTAATACACGTTCCCTGGCCAATCGCGTGTTGAACTTCCCGCTACCCCTGTAATACACGCACCCTGGCTGTTCGCGTGTGATAATTCCCGCGTACCCCTGTAATACACGTTCCCTGGCCTATCGCGTGTTCTACTTCACGCGTACCCCTGTAATACACGTACCCTGGCCAATCGCGTGTTGAACTTCCCGCTACCCCTGTAATACACGCACCCTGGCTGTTCGCGTGTGATGATTCCCGCGTACCCCTGTAATACACGTTCCCTGGCCTATCGCGTGTTCTACTTCACGCGTACCCCTGTAATACACGTTCCCTGGCCTATCGCATGTTCTACTTCACGCGTACCCCTGTAATACGCGTTCCCTGGCTGTTCGCGTGTGATAATTCCCGCGTACCCCTGTAATTCACGTTCCCTGCCTAGTCGCGTGTAGTACTTCCCGCGTACTCCTGATTTGAAGATTGCCCGCTTTGCTTTCCTTGTTTGCCTGCCCTGTGAAGTGGTCCAGGGTTAGCGCAGCCCTTAGCGATGATTTAGCGATTTTGATGGCTTTTCCTTGCGCGAGGGCGTTCTTGGGGGCGTTACTGGCGCTGCTGCAGGCTCGCTGCGATTCTCTGCGCCACGGCTGGTTTGGGAGCCTAAAATCCATGAATACGCTGTGCGCCGGATTCGGTTTTGGCGCACGCGGCTGGCGCAGACTATCGCACGCGCACGCTGTGCGCCAGCCGCGTGCGCTACTTGTGCGCTGAATTCTATGAATTACCCTGTGTATGTTTCAAAGTATGTTGCTTAACAAATGATATATATTTTTTCTTCACAGAGAAACAACCACAGATTCCAGCCTTGTTACCATATTCAAGTAATTATCCTCACCCAGTCTCAATTACTCCCGGCATATTACTATAGTCATGATTAGTAAGGACAAAGTATTATACGTTTCACCAGTGTCTACAATTCTACATCACAGACTTCTTATAATATTAAACTAAGCATCCATCACCGCTATCAATTTCTATCAAGATACTACTGTAATCAAAAACACTGAGGACAAACTATTGTAGTCATACGCAGTATCCACAAATCTGGTAGGATTATAAATACGATATACTCTTTAATAATTTCCTTCCACCTTATTACAAATACTGCATACTCACCCAAAAGTAGCTATAATTACTATACACATATTCCTATGGCTGTGGCCAGTATCCAGATTCATACTCTCCCTAGAGTACCTATAATTACCATACATATATTACTTTGACCATGGCCAGTGTCCAGATTCTTGGGGCCACAACAATAGAATTCAACCATTTCTCCCTCGATCCAGGTATCCCAAATCTAGGTGTTTCTGCATTTACTGTTGTGCTCCCATTTCAGGCGTTTCTCCCTCTACCCAGGTATCCCAAATCTAGGCGTTTCTGCATTTACTGTTGTGCCCCCATTTCAGGTGTTTCTCCCTCTCTCCAGGTATCCCAAACCTGGGTATTATTATATGTACTGTTCTGCCCCCATTTCGGGCGTTTCTCCCTCTCCAGTTATCTCAAAGCTAGGTGTTATTATTTTGACTGTCGTGCCTCCATTTTCGAGCATTTCTCCCGCTATTCAAAAATACCAAATCTGAAGGTTATTATATTTACTTATTTACTGTTGTGCCCCCATTTCAGGTGTTTCTCCCTCTATCCAGGTATTCTAAAGTTGGCTGTTTGTACATTTAGTGTGCCACCATATAAGGCATTTCTCCCTTTATCCTGATATCTCAGATACAGGTGTTATTAAATTTACTGTTGTGCCTCCATTTTAGGTGTTTCTCCCTCTATCCAGGTATCCCAAACCTGGGTGTTATTATATGTACTGTTAGGCCCCCATTTCAGGCATTTCTCCCTCTATCCATGTGTACTCGGGAGACTCCCGGCCGGCCCATAGAATCAGGGTTTGCTCCTTGAGATGGATAGGGGTGCAGATTCATTACTCCAACACCAATCAAGAAGGACAACTCAATGGTTTGGCAAAGGGAGTCCGTTTGATGACAAGTACAAAAAAAGGGGAGTCATAGAAATCAGCAGTGATGCAATAGTCCGTCTCGCTTCAACTCCATCGAACTTCATACAAGTTGTAACATTTATACTCAAAACTCATCATAATTGAAGTGTAACGCTCAAAAGTTAACATGCAATTCTATTGGTTAGGAAAAGGTAACTTTACCATAGGTACTATATCTATATATGATAACGAAGTGAGGGGATTATATGAACACTATCAGATGGGCGTCTAAGCCCTCCCTTCAAACATGACTATTGTAGACGTCACTAAGAGTGTGACGTCACATTGGTTCTGCTATCTATAGGACCCTAGATTATTTGGTCCATCGTGATGGGGTTGGTATTAACCCCAAGCATACATTTCCACTTTGCTTAGCAGCATGCAGAACGGTCAGCCAGGTGCAGAGTGCCCCCCAATTCACCCGGCCTTCCCTCAATCAATCATTACTTTAGTGTCTATGTGTCAATTAGTTCACTGTGGTTGGCCTCGAAAAGTTCTGATATTTCTGCCTGGGCGGATGCCAAGCGTAGGTGTTGACCCGTGCCTCTTCTCGCTCAGCTGGTCACGTGCTGCCCGCACCGTGAATTTTCCAGAGTTTCTCTCAATTTGTGCATTTAATTCTTATTCGGCTTGCCACCTGCCTACGCCTCCTTATCTCGACCAAAGACAAGATATTCTGTTCTTAAGTTTCGATTATGTGAAGCTACTGTTAGTTCCTTCTATTGGTCTGACCTTGGCTCCTCCTGGCACAAGTTGCATCTGCTGAGTTTCGATTCAGCCGTCTCTCCTTGTTTAGCCAGAATACAAATCTTGTCCTATGGCCTCTAGTAACCTGAATTGGTTCTGCTTTTAGTGCAAAGTGGACTCGTAAGTATATAATGTACTTCGTTTTGAGGTAGATTGTGTACAATGGCGCTTGCACTCTATTCTTTTACTTAGCATAGCAAGCCGCACTGTTTTCTTAGCTTTCTTGCGGTTACAAGCATATGTACAGGCGTTAGCTAGTTGAATATCTTCATCCTGCTGACAGCTTAATCTTCTTTGTATTTCAACATCGCTTTCTTCTTCTAGGTTCACGATATCCTTATTCATGGCATTTCGTCTCTTTGTGTCATTCTTGGGTCATCATATCTTCTACCTGCGAGTCCTCCTGACTCTCATGACGTCACCATTCGTCTTCCATTAAGGCCTTCTTAGTTTCTTCTGGAACGGTGCTTAAGCAATCTTCATTTTGTCTCATTTGCTGGTAGGGTTTTATCAATGGATACCTTACTGCCCATGGTTTTCTGGGTATTGGTACTTCAACAGGTGTTGTTCGTCTGATAGGCACTAGGCAGAGCCCTACTGCGGCTCTCTGCTGGTTTATTTGCTCATCATACGTCACATATTTTGGTGTGAACGTTCCTGGTACATCAAAATGGGCGATGGGAGTGCAGGCTTTATTTGGGACCTCCTCTACACTCCCCCCTCTGGGCGATTCATTGACCACTTCCATTTCCTCCTTTGGATTCATCTTACTGGGTTCCTCTGTATTCATCTTTACTTCATCTTCTGGGTTAATTCCTTCTTCATCTTCTGGGTCTGTACATGATGGTTTGAAGACGTGTCTTTTTGGAGTCCATATCTTTATTACTTCTTTTAGGTTTCCTGCTGTCTTTACATGTTCGTCTTTATTCCATGTCATTAGTTGACAGTGTCCATTTGGGCTGCAGTAAATCCATCTTCCCACATAATTTCTGCCTTTCCTGGGATAAAGGAACTTTGTACCTTCTGGTGCGTGCTTGCTGGCCTTAACAAAGTCTCTTATTTCTTCATCAGTCAGGTCTCTGGGCTTCCAACCTGGCTGGACATCAATCACGATCTTCATACCTATGGCTTTCTTCGCAGCTTTCTGGCATTGCGAGATTATTATCTTGATAACGCAAAATCCTAGTAATATCATCACTAGTAGGGCTACTAAGAACTTGAATGCATCTGCCATCCATTGTAGAACCCATGAAAACAGTGATCTGAACCAGCTGTCATCATCAACTTTGTCGGTTTCGTTGATCATTTGGTTCTGCAGGTTTGTCAGCATACCTATTGATTCTGTTAAAGTTCAATTTTCCTCGTCGTGAGATGGTGTACATGTGCAACATGATTCTCCTATTTTTGCACAAACTCCTCCATCCATAGCTGTGAGCATGTCAAGGACATATCTGTTCTGGAGCGTCATCAGTCGGATGGCTCTTAACTCTTCCTTGATCGCATTGAATCCTTTTATGGTCGTCATTATTGTCTGCAGTAACTCCCATCTGGTTATCTGCAAGCATTTAGTATTTACTCCAACTTGGATTCTTGGCATAAAAATTGTTGTGAACACTGATGAGGTGAGGCCGAACAGCCTGTGTTCATATGGATTGCATGAAATGCTTCTTCTGATTTCACATAAAAGTAATTTCTCTCTTCATTCGAGTTATTAGTTCCACAGATCTCTTCTTTCTCAGGTGAGCATCTGCTTTCGGGAAATATTCACCAATGCTGGAACGTGGACGTTCACTATTGTGCATGTGCCTCCCCACTTTTTCGGCAGTCTGATGTATGCTTTCGATCCGCATGGCCAATAATGATCCATAATCTCTGCAGTTCCATGTACCATACCTGGGGTATCAAAGATTTGTCCACAGTTCTGATTCTCTCCCATTTTTCTTGTGCCATTGTTTCTGAAGCACAATTTTGGGCTTTTTAGTAGCACTATCTGCAAGGGTCCTCCTCTGTCTTCGACTCATGTCAACAGTTTTGCAAGTTTTGGCCATAATGGCTTGCATATCCTTTGTGAGTTTTCAATTGCTTCTTTGCAGGCCAAGAGGACCATCCATGCTCTGCGGATTACTACTCCTTTCTCCCATCCGTCTGGTGAAAGCAATGTTCCCATATCTGCATTTGGCCTCTGTTTTTCCAAATTTGAGCCTCTTCTGGAGTTTTCCCTTGGACATTTAGTCTAGTATGAGCTCTGTTTCTTGTCTTAATGTCTTGGACATAATCATCTTCATTGGGGTAAGCTGTTTCAGTTGCCCATATTAGTGAGGTATCACTTCCCATAAACTGGCCTCTGGTGCTGCACATTGCTACATGAGGGAGACAGTGTGCTGTTGGGACATCAATTTCTACAGCCACGAAGATCTTGGACTTCCCCATTCTGTACGGTAGGAGTGCGCAAACAAAGCATGCTCCTTCAGAATTTCGTCTTCCAACTTCCTTCATGTGTTGGTACCAAATGTTGTTTCCCAGATGTGCTGTGCTATCCAGGTAATCGTTCAGTTCATTGTCGTCTTCATGCATGCTTCTCTTGATGCTTAAAGTTTTCATGTAGTTTACTATTACTACATCTCTGAATGTGTCTGTATGGCTTTTTCTTGCTGGGGGAGTTTCAGGTATCCCGGTCCATGGTGCAGGTCTCCTCATCTGCGCAATTTGAGTGGACAAGAGTCTGGTAGCTCTTTCCTTCTCTTCATACATCCTTTTCCTGTTTGTTGTAAATGCCCATGCCAACCAGCCTGACACTGGTCCGGTGTAAGGCTGTACTGTGGAACTGGTACTTGTTCCTTGCGTTGGAATGTATATGCTTGGTAATACAGTCTATGCGATTTTGTTCTTCAGATCCTCATGCAGCTTCCTTGCTCTGGCTATGTGCGGGAATAATGAGTCTACTATCAGTTGTGTCCTTGCAGAGAGTTTTTCTGAGTTGGCCCTTAGTTTCTTAAAAGTCTCTGATATGACTGCTTCTATTGGTTTTCCTCTTAACTCTTCTTGTTTTCTCACAACATCTTCTGTGAAGTTTCTTGTGGCAGGCAGCCTTTTCTTTTCTACTGTCTTGGTTTGTGGTTCTACAGACATTGACACTAGGCCTGTTTCGTTTCATTCAGTGGTTGTGTGCGTGTAGTTGTCAGTGATGTTACTTCATTCATTCCGTGCCCACCCTGTCTCCGGCCTTCCTTTTCATTTGTTACCACAAGAGTGTGTGTATCATTGCTAATCACATCCATTTCAAGTTCATTCACTCCACCATCAGATCTTCTAAGGACTGGAATAACTATATAAGGTCTAGGGATTTTTGTGGGTTTCATGTGTACATCATTGGGTGGGTGTACTGAAATTGGAACGCTTTGTGCACCAATACAAAATGCAGTTCTGATCGTTAATGACAATAAAATAATGATGAATATGATGCATAAGTACATTATGGTTCTATACGTTAGGCGGCAGCATTTTCTTCCAGAGAAGCGGGGGTGCCTCTCTTCTTGTGGGTGGACTAGGTTGCTGCTCTGGACCCCCATCTCGATCATTCAGCAATGTCAGTGTTTATTGTTTCTGTGTTTTAAGAGTGTCTGTTACTCCACAGGTGTATGGAAGACTATGGAAAAAATCAAATGGAATAATACTGCAGTGAGCCCCTTTACTGTGCATGTTCAAAGTAGGTAGCTCCCACGCCACGCCTCGTATTTGCTTCAGTCCTGAGGATATGTTGGACACTGATCAGTATGAACAAATAGGGAAAAAATAACAACAGGTATAACAAGTGAAGTTCTTGACTCTGCTTCTTCGATCTGTCCCTCACAAGAAGCTTCTTAGAATCTCCTCAGATAGCTCCTCTGATGATTAGAAAGTTCCACTTGAAGCACGATTCCATGCAGGAGCATTCCCATATGTGCGACATTAGCTGGATCTCTGATGAATGTGAGGACGTCAACTTCGATAGGTCTCCCCACTAGCGCTGGAAAGTCAGTGACTAGGCGAAAAAGGACATTGTGTGCCAACCTGCTGTCTTCTGGTGACAGGGACATCTATCCTGTCTTGCTGGGGTCAAGATTATATGTTTTTTCCTTGATGTAAACAATATCTGCACTGTCCGTTTGTGTGGAGTGCAACTAGAAATACTATGTTATTTAGGAGACGATTTAGGTTCTCTGTGTTTGCTGGATCTCGAAGAAATGTAAGTGTATCTGTCGTTCTCCCGACAATAGTTGGACAGTCTTCAGTTATGCGAAAGAACAGTGTGTTGATAAGCTCATCTATTTCCGCCTGTGTTGGGAACATTTGATTCTTTCTCACTGTACTCAGGGAGTAGGATAAGTTGTTCGGCAATGACAGTAAGCAGTTGTCTTATTGTCTTTTCGGTTTCAGGGTCTTGAAGAAAGTCTGTGACACTGGTGAGTCTCCCTACCAGTGAAGGGTATGATCTTAGCACTAGATGAAAATAGGTGATTAGATTGTCTGTGATGTCTCTACTGTGAAACACCATAAGTGATTCCGAATAGTGTCTCTGTATAAAACGAATTGGGATACTGTATTTGCTTCCAATGTAAATGTTCTTGATCAAAATTTGGCAAATTCTATTCTCATTAGGCTCAAGTGTGTCATTAGGCTCAAGTGTGCCTTAGTTCAAAGTTCAAAGTTCAAAGTTCTTCAGTCACTAACGGTGTTGCGGCTTGTATGTGCAATTTTCTTCTTCACCCTGCAACTAGGATGCACAGAGGGTCCGTTTTTTATGTCCTTATTCCCTTTTTTTGCTTAGAGGAAGTTTCCAATTTAAGCCACAACTTGCAAAAGGTTCTTTGTCCTTGTCTAGCTGGTCATGCATCCTTCTTCCTCGTCGTGGATCTAATCTGCACGTGCTGTGGTTCTTCCCCGTCGCTCGTTGATTCTTCTCGTTGGGATGCATGCAGGGGGCCTTCTCCGATGTAAGGTTTTTTATCGCCAAGAAAAATCCAGGCTCTTCTGCCTTGTAGTTTCACAGCAGATGGAGTGCAATCCTCTACTGTGAATGGACCATTAAATCTTGGCTCATCCCACTTTTTCCTTGTGTGGTTCCTCACAAGGACAGCGTCTCCAGGGAAGATGGGTGGAACACATAGGCCTTGAACTTGGTCTGTTGCAGTATCTCCTTCTGTGTTCTGTGCTGCTCTGCACCTTTTTCGTCGTCGCTGCAGCTAGTCTGAAATTACAGCAAGGGAAGATGTCATGCAGTTCAGATAGTTTTGCATTTCAGATGCTAACATTTCTCCTGTTGACTGGGCATCACATCTAGCTCTATCTCTGGGTATCAGACGAGTTCTCATTCTTCTTCCTGTGGCTATCTCATGTGGCGTAAAATGATGGTCGGACCCAGGTTGGTTCCGAAAAGCATGCAGTGCCAGTGGAAGACAGTGCAACCATCCCTTCCTTAGAGTAAGCTTCAACTTGGCTATCCTCTACTTTAACAAGCCGTTGAGCTTGTCACAGATCCCATTACCTTGCGGATGATACGCAGACGAGAACTTGAGCTTTATACCAAGCAGCAAGCTAATTTGCTCAAATATTGAATTAACAAAGTGAGGGCCATTATCTGATCTCATGACTTTGCATACCCCAACCTTGGGAACACTTCCCTCACTAAAAATGTGGCTGCAGAGGTAGAGTCTGGGTGTGTACATGGACCTGCCTCTATCCATCTAGAGAATGGACACACCATAACAATTAAGTATCTGTACCCGTCACGTACTTGAATCATGTCGATATAATCGACATGTAAGTTCTGAAAAGTCCCATTTGGCCTTGGGATGACTCCTCTCATTACCTTTAATGTGTGCCCAGCTGTGAATTGCTGGCAGATTACACAGTTTACCATGAAGAAAGCAACATGCTCCGCTAGATTCGGTATGAACCAGTCTTCCGCGAGCGTTGCTGCTAGATTCTCTTTTGTCATGTGGGCTGGGTAATGTAGTTGCTCCAGCGCTATTTTTAATAGGGCTACAGGCATTATGGTTTACCAGTGCTGTCTTGTCACCACAAGCTGTCAGAGGGATTTAAAGAACACCCTCAAAGTCTCCACAGGTTCTTCTCTTCCTGTGGTGCCTCCCCTTGGAGTTCCATTAACTGTGTTTGACCAAGACTGTTATAGGTTTCAGGTGTCATTCCTGCAACCATTATTCTTTCATTTGTATGGGTGACTTCCACTTCCATAATCGTCTCACTTTTGGATGCCATACATTTGGCTTTCGTGTCTGCTGCTTGATTTCCGCGTGAGATCAAATCTGTCCCTTTTGTGTGGGCGGTGCATTTCACGACCGCTATGCCCAACGGGAGCTGTAATGCCTTTATCAGCCTGTCCAATAAGGCTGTGTGCTGCACTGGCATGCCGTCTGCTCAGAGGTAGCCCCTCCTTTTCCAGCGCGCTAAGCCTGCATGCACTGTTGACATCACATAGGCGGAGTCACAGTACACTGTTACTTCCTGGTCTGCGTGATTCTCAATGGCGAGTATCAACGCCAATAATTCTGCAGCCTGTGCTGAATAATGAGATGGCATCCGTGCATTAAGTAGTACTCAAAATTCTCCATTTGCTGTGTGCTTCATCACAGCAACACCTGTGTATCTTTGCCCATCACTTTGGTCAATTCTCGAAGGCCCGTCAATAAAGACGATCTCTCCTTCTGCTAAGGCATTTTCTTTCACCTTGGAGATTTCATCATAGAATTCTTCATAATTTGCACAGTCATGTATCGGCTCTCCTTCAGTGACTGGCTCTGCTATAAACATAGCTGAGTTTACTATTTTACATCGGACTATTTCAATCGATGGATTTGATATGATCACTTCATAAGCAGAAGCTCTCTGAGATGTCAATGTGCCCTTTGGTTTCTCTAGAATGGCAAATAGCGAGTGCTCGACGTACAACGTCATTGAGCATCCTATTACAATAGTTGTAGCCTTCTCTATGGCGAACGCTGCAGCAGCTAAACTTTGTTCGCACAGGAAATGACCTCATTACTGGGTCCAAATTCCCCTGTAGTATGCCAGGGGTTTGTACCCCAACGCGGTTCTCCTTGTGAGTACTGCCGTCATAACGCTGCCATTTGTGTGCAAAAACAGGTAGAATTCCTCTGCATAATTGGGGATCCCTAAAACTGGAGCTGTGCAAATAGTTCTTTTGAGTTCAGCAAACCCTTTCTCCATGGTCTCAGACCATTCGATCTTTTCTTTCGTCACTTGGGCCTTCTTTAGGGCCTGAAGTAAAGGCTTAGTATAAGAGCTGTAGTCGAAGACCCATGCCCTGACATAGTTGCATAGGCCTAAAAAGCTCTGCATCTGCTTTATCGTGTGCGGCTTAGCCGTGTTCAATATGGCTTCAGCCCTTTTCTGGGGTCACCTTCTTTCCCTCATGTGAGATTAGTTGGCCTATGTACAGCACTTCTTGTTGACAATATTGTAACTTTTCCTTGTCAACTTTATATCCTTTCTCAGCCAGTATAGCCAGTAGCTGGACAGAATCGTGTCTGCATTGCTCTTCTGCTGTGCTGCAAATGAGGATGTCATCCACATATTACAGGATGAAACTTTTCTAATGCAATATTGCTTAAGTCCATCTGCAGGACTCTGTTGAAAATAGACGGAGACTCACAGTACCCCTGTGGCAGCCTCGTGCTTTTCAGACGCATTTGTCTGAACGTGAATGATGTCAGATCTTGGGAGTCATGGTGCAACGGGATTGAAAAAATGCATTTTTCAAGTCAATCACCATGATATATCTTGCCTCAACGGGTATGTTACATAGGATTGTAGACGGGTTAGGGACTAGAGGGAACTCAGCCTCAACAATATTGTTTATTGGCCTTAGGTCTTGCACTAGCCTCCACGCCCCCCTTTACTTTTTTTCACAGGATACACTGACGTATTACATGGTGACTCTGACGTCACTAAAATGCCCTGGTCCATCATGGCAGAAATTGTCTTAAAAATCCCCTCATCTGCCTCTCTGGACATTGGATATTGTCTGGCTCTTGGCAGAATTGCTCCTGGTTCTTCACTTCTCCAACTCCCTTCAAGAGGCCTACGTCATAGGGTCCTGTACTCCATACTGGGACAGGCACCTTGGCTATGTCATCATCAAAATATTCAGGACGATTTAGTGCCAACATCATTCTCTGAGATACTTCTCTTTTAATCATCTTCACCCAAAAGGTGGGACTTACTTCCACCATTGTCTCTCCCATTTCTGCTTGTTCTTCAAACAGATCATCATCGGTGACGTCAGTCACTCGATATCCTTCTTCAATGGCAATTACCGCGCACCATTGTCTGCCCTCGTCATCGTAACCGTCAACCAAGGCCACTTTCCCTCCCACTCTAGCTGTGTGTATCATCAAGGGAAATACTTGTCCCTCCTCCTCAGCATCGGTATTCTTGGTCTAAATAGGAACTCATCAGGGGTTCTCATGATTTTGTCTCCAAGGCCTGGCAACCCTGCCATAAGAACACGCATGCCATATGCGAAGATTTCTGGCTCTAACGGTATGGCCCTCATGGCTATGTGTCCTGAGTATGCTCTAATCATTTTGCATACATTTGAGTAGTGCATTCCTGGAGTGGAACATACTATGCCCTCCTCCGTGATTGTCATGTTCAACTTTGTCATTAAATCTCGACCCAAAATGTTTACTGGAGTCTGACGTGAATATAGTAAAGGTACATTCATTTCACATTCTCCTATAGAGACTGGAAGTGCATTTGTAAAGGGAACTCGACTGGTAGCTCCTGTAAAACTCTGAGTATCTATGGCCTCGCCGGACAAGGAAAATCTGCCTTCACGTATGCACGAGCATGTTGCACCCGTGTCAACTAGGAAGGGATATTCTTTACCCCCTATAACGACATCCACCCTAGGTTCCCTGTGAGGGTCTGGTGTCACTGATAGGATAGAACACATCAGGGTTCCCAGTGAGCTGTCCTAGTTTATATACACATTTGGCCCACTGTGCACTTGTGGATTTCCCCCATTTCCATTGTTACTTCCCATTCCAGGGTTCATGGTCTGCCCTGTGCTCATTGTCTGTAACAGTTGTTTCAGTTTCTGTTGGGATTGTCCTTGGGGAAAATTTCCCATGCTTTGCGGTTGTACCGTTTGTTGCGCTCCTTGTGCTTGTTGTTGCACTGCATGATTCTGTGCAACACCCTGCTGTAAAGCTGCAGGTGGATTTCCCATGCCTGCTCCTATTGCTTGGCCGTTCTGCACCATGCCTTGATTTCTGCATGTGCGTGCCAAATGCTCTGTCACTCCACACAGCCAACATGCTGGCGGTGGTCGGATCAGTTGCCCATGTGACATATCTGGGTTACCATTTTGCATATTTTGGAAACCTCCTTGATTGTTTTGGAAACCTCCCTGATTGCTCTGCCATCCTCTTCCCCTAAATCCTCTTCCTCTTGGATAAAATCCAGTATTGCCCTGATTAACCTGCTGTGGACTAGCCACCTGCTGCATGCTTGATTCGGCTGTACTAGTTATCATGGCTCCCTCAAGAGCATATTTTGACAATTTCTTTTGCACCAATTTCGCTTCGTCACCTTTTCGAGTTGCTTCCTTTTTGCGATTCTTTTCCTGCAACAGTCTACAATAATGTGAGATGGTCAACTTTTTTTCAGACCAAGGCTTGGCTTCAATTCCCACCAATTTCTTGAGTTGTTTCTGCACTGGCTCTGGCAGCCCTTGGCACAGCATATGGTAAAACATAGGTATAGATTTAGTCCATGATTCTTGAATCTCCAGCACCCATGCGTCTTGGAAATTCTGTATATAAATTAACGGATCTCCATACTCCTTCATTTTTTGAGTCATTATAGCTCCCATATCAGAAGTGTCTGGGTATAGCATTAGTAGCGCTTTCCATACTGCGGCTCTACAATTGTTAAATGGAGCTCCGTCATGCAAAGTATTCATTGTGGTTACACCAGGGTAGCCTGCTCGCGCCCACACATCGTCAGCTCTCTCACCAAGTATGGCGATCAGGAGACCTTTGATGTCCCCTATAGCTAATGTGTTTCCTCCTGTCATTTTTTCTAACTCATGTATCCACTTTCCGGATCCTGATGTCAGCATTGGAAGCTAGTTTTTCAAATTTTCTCGATCCATGTGTGGCCATGGAATATATTGTGGTCTTACTCCCCCCTTCTTGAGTAACGGAAATTGGAATGTGTAGCCCTCACTCTCTTCTCTCATTGTTCTCCTGTCTATTGCAGGGATAATATTCCTGCATCGCTGTCTACCTGGCAATGCCCTTAGTCTGTCCACATGGGGCGGTGAAGATACCCCCCTCTGACCATGAGATACTCCTTCGTGTTGGTCGGACTGCGTGGCTGACTCTGATGCCTTCGGTGCAGACTTGCCAGTGTCTGACCTTCTTATTCCTTTTTCCATTGGGAGTCGTCTTTCGCTCCGTCCCTCTTCCTCATTTTCCTCACACTCCTCCCTTTTCCGAGTCAGATATTGTCTGTCCCCAACTAGTGCAACTTCTCGTATCCTCTTTGTTCCTACTTATTTCTAATTTATCCAGGGATAGCTCTCTATTCCCACTACTTCGAGTGACATCCTCAGTGTCATACAGCTGAGTGCTCTCCAGGCGCTCATCTTCCCCATCCCCTTGGGGTATATGCTGTAGCCCCATTTCATCATACATTCTATTGATCGTTTCTCTGATGCTTCTGGTGTCGAAGTCATCATCAATATCTGCCCTAGACGTGCCTGGTATTGAATTGTACACAGGGAAGAATTCTTCGATGTCTTCCCAGTCTACAACTTGAGTGGGTTTTTTAACCTCTCTCCCCAGATATTCAAGATCGCGTGCTCTCTGTCTTCGCTTACATTAAACGCTGTCATCAAATTATTTGCGTTTCCTTGCCGCTTCTCTGACCCTATCTTCTTCCTTTCTCTTTTCATTTCTACGTTGATCTGCCCTTCGAATTTCCTCATCTCTTCGTCTTCTTATTCTTTTCTCACGTATCCTTAGCTCTTCCTCTAACCTTTGCTGTTTCTGTCTGTCTTGATCGTAGGCTACTCGTGGGTTGCAATCAAGCTGTCTTTCTTGCTCTTCGCGATATAGCTGTTCTCGCTTTTGTCTGTCTTTCCTTCTTCTCCTTTCGTCTCTTAACTCCTTCTCTTTCCCCTTCCTCTGTGTCTCATCTAACCTCTCCTTTTGTTTCGCGTCATCAATGCCTTTAACATCGAGTATTAGTAAAATGTGTCCTCCCATCCATTCGTCTTTTGCAAATGCTATCTCATCAGTTCTGTCTTAACTTCCCTTCCATCTCTTCCCTTCTCGCTCCTTGTCGAGAGATGCACTTGTCTGTGCCTGATCTTTCGTCATCGTGTCTCCCCTTGTCCCTTGGGACTGAGGAGGTAATATTCTTGTCCTTATCTTTCCCCTGATTTTTGTCACTACTATGTGTAGGTGACTCATATGCAGGGTTGCTGTACCCCGTGGCTGCTTTAAGTTCCCTTAACGGGTATAATCCCTCGTCCTTACTTTCTTCAACTTTCGTTTTGGGTTTGGGCAGGTGGCGCGGTAGGCGTCTCACCCCCTTCTGTGCATACATTAAGTATCCAATCCATTGGCGGCTCTTCCTCCTTTACCTGCTCATACATTTTCCACAACTCAAGAACAACAAGGCATTTTTCTAGCTTCTTCCCTGTGTGTGTGGCATAAAAATATGTTGTCATATGTTGTAAAACAGCTTTAGATAAAGACCCATTTTGTGGGCGGCGCCTTTAACCCACTCAGTACTATATTTCTTTAGCTTGAGTGCATGTTTTGGCAACTGTTTGCATAAGTTTGCCAATAGCGTCATGTCTTCCGTGCTTAATTCTGTCCCCTTTCCTCTTATATAAAAACTTGTCAGTGCTTTCGTGTGGTTTACACAGTTCCAACAATATGAGCGAGCACCAAACACTGCAAGCTCCAATCTAAATTTTCACAAAATTTTATATCTTCTAATTTACTCAAAAACCATCAATTCAAGTGTGATTTTATCTCAGCTATTAAATCGCGCACATTTTGAATCAGTTTTCTCAAAGAAAATGCTCAGTATATATGATGTCACAACAACAAAAGCATATAAGACAGACGTTTGACAGACTAGACAGACACCAGCTGGACACAAATATCTCTGCCTCTAATCATTACCCCTTCATGGACTGTAAACATACCCCATTCACAACGTCTTTAAACGTTGTGGTAGTCTAATCGTTCCCCATTATGTGGGACTCTGGGTACACGTTCCTTCTAGCCGCTATATCAAAGCATAGGAATAAGGCGGATCCTCTCACTTCTCTGGAGTTTCCCCCGGTAACCTCTCTCTTCTCGGGGTGTCCTGCCCGGTAACCTTTGTTTATTCAATTATTCTCGAGTCATTATCCCTTATATATATACAGTCTTCTCTACTTCTAACTATATTTTATTTTCTCTCCTCCTACCTCCATTACCTTTTCCCTTTACTTGTTCTAAGGCATGCACTATTTGCCAAAACATTCAATTTTTTGTTTCACCCACTGTTCACATGGTTCCTCTCTGGACCCTCGGGATCACTGCCTTTGTTACCTCCTTCTTCATCTTTTCGCCCACTCGGCTGCCCGTAGGAATGGGAAGGGAAGTGTGGGGAACACGGGTCCCTTCAGGCCCTGACGGCAGTCTCTCTTAATCTACCAATATCTACGGGGAGCTTCACGGTCTACTCAGCCGAATGTCAAAGGACTTGTGATATTGCCGAAGACCTAGAGTTACTTTATGTCGACGGTCAATAGATGTCTTACTTTAATCAATAATCGATAGTCAGTAACCATCAAATCTCTGCTACCAAGTGTACTGGGGGGAACTCCGGCCGGCCCATAGAGTCTGGGTTTGCTCAGAAGTGCTTTAAGACGAGATAGCTGCACCTTGAGATGGATGGGGTGCAGATTCATTACTCCAACACCAATCAATAAGGACAACTCAATGGTTTGGCAAAGGTAGTCTGTTTAATGACAAGTACAAAAAATGGGGAGTCATAGAAATCAGCAGTGATGAGATAGTCCGTCTCGCTTCAACTCCAATGAACTTCATACAAATTGTAACATTTATACTCAAAACTCGTCATAATTGACGTGTAACAATCAAAAGTTAACATGCAATTCTATTGGTTAGGAAAAGGTAACTTTACTATAGGTACTATATCTGTATATGATAACAAAGTGAGGGGATTGGATAAACACTATTAGGTGGGCGTCTAAGCCCTCCCTTCAAACATGACTATTGTAGACGTCACTAAGAGTATAACGTCGCATTGGTTCTGCTATATATAGGACCCTAGATTATTTGGTCCATCATGATTGGGTTGTCATCAACCCCATGCATGAATTTCCACTTTGATTAGCAGCACGCAGAACGGTCAGCCAGGTGCAGAGTGTCCCCCAATTCATCCGGCCTTACCTCAATCAATAATTACTTTAGTGGCTATGTGTCAATTAGTTCACTGTGGTTGGCCTCAAAACTGCATCTTCTTGTCTCAAAAAGTTCTGATATCTCTGTCTGGGCGGATGTTAAGCGTAGGTGTGGACCCATGCCTCTTCTTGCTCGGCTGGTCACGTGCTGCCCGCACCATGAATTTTCCAGAGTTTCTCTCAATTTGTGCATTTAATTCTTATTCGGCTTGCTACCTGCCTACGCCTCCGTATCTCGACTTTCCAAAGACAAGATATTCTGTTCTTAAGTTTCGATTATGTGAAGCTACTGTTCGTTCCTTCTATTGGTCTGACCTTGGCTCCTCCTGGCAAAAGTTGCATCTGCTGAGTTTCGATTCAGCCAGGTCTCCTCGTTTAGCCAGAATACGAATCTTGTCCTATGGCCTCTAGTAACCTGAATTGGTTCTGCTTTTAGTGCAAAGTGGACTCGTACTTATATAATGTGCTTTGTTTTGAGGTAGATTGTGTACAATGGCGCTTGCCACTTGATTCTTCTACTTAGCATAGCAAGCCGCACTGTTTTCTTAGCTTTTTTGTGGTTACAAGCATATGTAAAGGCGTTAGCTGGTTGAATATCTTCATCCTGCTTACAGTTTAAGCTTCTTTGTATTTCAACATCGCTTTCTTCTTCTAGGTTCACAATATCCTTATTCATGGCATTTTGTCTCTTTGTGTCATTCTTGGGTTGTCATATCTTCTATCTGCGAGTCCGTCCTGGCTCTCGTGATGTCACCATTCGTCTTCCATTAAGGCCTTCTTAGTTTCTTCTGGAACGGTGCTTAGGCAATCTTCATTTTGTCTCATTTGCTGGTAGGGTTTTCACAATGGATACCTTACTGTCCATGGTTTTCTAGGTATTGGTACTTCAACAGGTGTTGTTCGTCTGATAGGCACTGGGCAGAGCCCTACTGCGGCTCTCTGCTGGTTTATTTGCTCATCATACGTCACATATTTTGGTGTGAACGTTCCTGGTACTTCAAAATGGGTGATGGGAGTGCAGGCTTTATTTGGGACCTCCTCTACACATGCATCCCAAATCTAGGTGTTTCTACATTTACTGCTGTGCCCCCATTTCAGGTGTTTCTTCTTCTATCCAGGTATCCCAAATCTAGGTGTTTCTGCATTTACTGTTGTACCCCCATTTCGGGCGTTTTTTTTCTCTGCCCAGGTATCCCAAATCTAGATATTTCTGCATTTGCTGTTTTGCCTCCATTTCAGATATTTCTTCCTCTATCCAGGTATCCCAAATCTAGGTGTTTCTACATTTACTGTTGTACCTCCATTTCAGGCGTTTCTTTCCTCTGCCCAGGTATCCCAAATCTAGGTATTTCTGCATTTGCTGTTGTTCCTCCATTTAGGGTGTTTCTCCCCCTATCCAGGTATTCCAAATCTGGGTGTTATTATATTTACTGTTGTGCCCCCATTTCAAGCCTTTCTCCCTCTATCTAGGTATCCCACATCTAGGTGTTTCCACATTTACTGTTGTGCCCCCATTTCAGGCATTTCTCCCTCTATCTAGGTATCCCAAATCTAGGGGTTTCTGCAGTTACTATTTTGCCCCCATTTCAGGTGGTTCTCTCTTTATCCAGGTATCCCAAATCCAGGTGTTTCTACATTTACTATTGTGCCTCCATTTCAGGTGTTCCTCCCTCTATCCAGGTATCCCAAATCTAGGTGTTTCTACAAATTACTCACCGAGCGGTGCACAAAGCAGGCCCGAAATATCTACGAGAGAAACTTAAACCTCACCACCCTGCTCGCACCATAAGGTCAAGCACAGTCCTACTCCTAATGTACCCTGCCTCCAATTCAGCCAGGATTGGATGGTCTGCCTAGTCAACCCTGGCGCCAACTTTGTGGAACTCACTGCCTCTGCGCATTAGACACAGGCAAGACTACATGGCTTTCCGGAAAGCACTCAGAACCTGGCTCTTCCCCTAAAACTCAAGGTACCTCCCTGAACACATCCAGGAAATGGCTTGGCAACCCTTCAAAACAGGCCCTCAAGAGGCTCTCAGGCCAGGAGATATCTATCTCCAACTTTCTGTAGCCAGTGCCCTAGTCGTGAAACCCGAATGATAAGAGCACTTATGTACCACTCCTTGATGGAGATGAATCATTGGCTCCCTCTACCAGACATATACTATGCCCTGAGGCCAAGAGATATCTATCTGCAACTATCTGAATCTACTATGCTAGACCTGCAACCCAAGCACTGATAGCACTTCTGTACCTACACCACAACTCCAGATATGCACTATGCTATCAGTGAGGCCCACCCTCGCCAATCTTACCCATCTGGAAATCGGAGAAGCACTTAAGTACCTCAACCATGAGATAATTGACACATTGCCTTCCTCCTCCAGGTATACATTACGCTATGAGGCCAAGAGATATTTGTCCCCAACCACCTGGGCCGACTGCACCAGACTCGTAACCCATGCACTAATAGCACGCTTTTTCTATGCGATGGTTGAGCTTGATCATCGCTCCCTCCAGATCAGTCCAAGAGATACCCATCCTTGCAGATCTCACTCATCTGGAATTCTTTGAGCGAAACCTCATACAGAGGGCCTACTAGGTTTTATATCTTTGCTAATCCTACCTATCTGGGAATGTATCAAGAGGAACTACCGACTGAGAGCCTCTCCATCCCCTATATTGAAATTATATGATTTGGGCTAGATCTGGCTATCATCATCCAACAGACAACGCTAATAAACAATTGCTGACCCAACAAGACACTGGTAGGACCTAGCTTGATAGCTGCACCCATACGGAGCTTCCATTCCCTCGTCAGGCACTGGAAACTCCTCAGGAAGATGGTCCCCCTCAAATCCGCACAAAAATTCAAACACAACAATACGCAAACTCTTTCCTCTGCATCAACAAATTATAGAATGCAGCTATAACCCTCGATTAATTCGGCCTAGCTGCACACATACTGATACACCAACAAGATGCCTCAACAGTCTTTAGAACGCTGCTATACCCCACAAAAATGGGCCTAGTTGCACACTTAATCCCATTCACAAACTCTGCTGCCACCAGGATGCAGCTACCCAAGTCCGACTGGCCTGCTGCACACATTCTACTGACCTCACACAACCACCACACCATGCCTAGCACTAGAATGCAGCTGTGCACACCTAATCTGCCCGGCCGGCACACATACCAAGTGCACCAAAGCACTTTACTACTCTACTAATTCACTGACCTGGACTACGGTGCCCGAAGGCATTCAACCCACAGCGCTTTGGAATCATACCAATGGTGAAAGGTGCTATACAAATGCCCAATAACATAACATAACATAACATACATAACATAACATAACACATCATTGATACGCAGAATACACCTTTTGAATAACATGACTCTCCCAGAACCCCTTGCAATCCCAATAGCGTCGGTGTACAAATGTTCTTGTTCGCATCTCGGAGTACACCCACGGACAGTAAAATTGACCACGGACACAGCGCCACCAACATTGCATTTTTCACCTATAAACATGACTCCATCTTAACTATTTTTAAACTCCCCCACAGTTCCCAGACACGCTTTCAGCCACAAAAGAACCCCAAATGTATTTCCCATAGTCTTTTCTCACTGCGCTGTCTGCGGACAAAGACTGTGGTCCGGGGCTACAACATGGCGACCGTTTCAAAAAGTTTGACACAGTTCAGGTTTTTCAACAACCAATCAGCATGTGCGTTTGCTGTCTGCAAACATTACGCAGCTCTCTGATTGCTCCAGAGGTGTCCGTGGACACCCAATCAGGAAGTGGGTCACTCGACTAGACACAGATGTCATTTTATTTACCTATTTTATGGCCATTTAAAAAAACAACTACTGGACGAATTTACACCAGATTTGCAAAAGCACGCTTTTGGGACCATCCTGCATCAAGGTTGGTGCTAATCCGTCCAGCAGTTTGGGCTGTAGGCGTGAGCACAATTGTTTTTCTATTATGTCTATGAGAATTTCAAAAGTTTTTGGACCACGCCCCTATAACTTTACCCCCGTTGATGAAACCGCACCAAACTTTGCAAAGTCATTCCAAGGTGGCCCTATACATTATTTTTGCAACGTTTGGGGAGGATTTGTGTTAAAACCTTGATTAAGAGAGATTTGAGGTGATTTAAGATGATCAGATTTAACTCAACAAAACCCCGGAAATTCTGAAATCGCATTTCGAGCAAGTCCACGTTAACTGTGCACTCTCTTTTGTGCAGCCTATGACCACAATGATGACATCACAGATGAAATCACTGGTGACATCACTAATTACATAATACATGACATCATCAATGAGATCAATAATGACATCAAATGTGACATTACTGATTAAATATTTTAGAATAGTTTTGTTGACCTCTTTTGATACATATTGTATTTAATTAAACTAAACGATAATCACAACATGGCATGGAACAATACACTGAAACATAAGTATGATATGATTACGTGTGGAGCATTCATGTGTGGTACTTATCAACTTATAAACTTTCAAATAAAAATATTCAACGTTATACAAATGGTTTGAATTTCATTTATTAGTACATAATTGCAATACTTCATTGCAGGGAAGGTACCTAATTCTGGTAAATCTAGTTCAGGTATTTCAAACATAATATAATAAGTATATGTAGTAGTAAAAAAAATATATAAGAATAGATAGAGCTAGAAACCTGTTTAATAGTCATTGTCATGAAAATGGTCAATGTTGACAGTTACATTTACAATTCTCCTTACTGTAATAACATTACATGAACACACTCTTTTCTAAATGACAAGTTTTATTTTTATAAAAAAATAATCACATACAAAATAAAGTACGTGCCCATGTGCATTGTGATAATATACAACCTAAGGATTTGAAGTTTGGTTAATATGTAAAATAAATCAGTTACTTATGCTACATAATTATATTTATAGAAAACAAACTAAGATTAGAAAGTAAATACTTAATTATAGATATAGCAATGGTATTACTAATATTTTTAGTCATTTCTTTTGAAAATAAATTATTAAATATAACAGATTATCTTCCAAAAGTACAAATATGCTTACATACTATTCTTCTTTGCAACAATGTCTGTATGTACTTACAGTTATATACAGCGTGTTACATTTAGAGAAACAAGGGCAGAGTACATTGTACTGTTTTAAAAAAAATGTTATTTATAACGTGCTGGAACAAGGCCCTTGGACATGGAAGCGCAGAACAAGACAGACATTCAAGAAACACAAAAAGATTAGATGTCAGAAGATAGGTTATCTTAGAAGGAACATTTATTCAAGCAGAAGGGTCGTGAGTCTACACTGAAAGGATACCAGGGAGGGGCAGGACCTGAAGTTCGGCAGCATGCATGGCAGGGTACTTATATTGGAAATCAATAGAAAGTTTAGCCTTTGGAATAAACAGAGGGCCAGAATTATTGGACCTCAAGGTGTGCCTTGCTGGGACCCAACCCAGTAGAGAGGAAATGTAGACATGACTCTTCCCAAAGAGGCAAGAGTGTGCAATGCAAAGGGTACGGAAGATGATTAGTTTCCCAATAGGAAGCCAGTGCAGAACCTCCTTGCCACAGATACATTATCTGATTTTGCACAGGCCACAGACCACTCAAACTGTGTTGTTACGAACAACCTGAAGGCGGTTAAGCTCCTCCTGTCCTAGGCCCTGCAGCAAGCTTGAGCAATAATCAAGACGTGATCCAATAATGGCCCGAGCCAGAGTGGCACAGCAAATTGGGGCAAATTGGGTCAAGAAAAGGGCGAATTTGAGCTAAGATTTTAAGATAGTAAGAGGAGCACAAAACAAGATGGCTAAAATGAGCCTACTCAGATCTTGATCAATAATAACACCCAGGGTCTTGACTTTGGGTAAAGTTTTAAGGGAACATTCTGCCACTTGAAAGGTTCGATATATAGGGTTCAAATTACGAAGCTTGGGTGAAGTGCCAAAAATCATGATTTTAGTTTTGGAGTTGTTAAGTGCCATTAGGTGGCATTGATTGTCATGGAATCATCCGCATAGTTACCGCTAAGAGGAATAAGATGCTAGGTGTCATCTGCATAGTTTGCATAAATCACACCATTTGATTCCAACAATTCAAAAAGAGGCAGAGTTAAGATATTAAAAAGCGTAGGGGACATACATGAACACTGCGGAACACCACAGGGAAGCACATAGCCCTCCACTATAACATCCTCACAATAAACTGGCAGTTCGATTGGACAGGAAAGACAGAACCCAAATGGAAGCTTCATAAGAGAAAGCATCAGAATCTTGAAGCCTGGTAACCAATGTAGCATGATCAACTAGATCAAATGTCGCAGTCAGATCCAGATGGATCCGCAGAGCGGTATGTCCTTTATCAAGGTGCTGCAGGATATTTGTTTTTAGGTCCATCAATGTGCATTCCGTACTGTGATGCCATCTGAAACCTGACTGTTTTGGGCCTAGGATATTGTGGCAGCCGAGAAAGTCTTGTATTTGTCGGTGGGCAATCTTGTCCAGAATTTATTTTTTACCAAGGGTGAGAACCAGGCATGTTTGATAATACTAGGAACACAGCTTTCGGCAAAAGATAGATTAACTAATTTGGTAATCAAACGGGCAAGGAGGCAGGCACAGGATTTAACAATAGCCGCAGCACTTACTGTGCAAGTATGTAATATGTATGTAATATGTACATTATATTATTATGTCATATTTCAAAATGTAATTAATCAAACCAGACATCAGTGATGTCATGCATGAAGTAATTAGTGATGCCATCAGTGATGTCATCAATGTACATGTTTCACCAATAGGTTTCTTTGGGGCCCACTAGCTATGGCCTTTAGCCATGGCCACTGTACATGTTGCAATAATAGGTGAAGCCCGGCTGTGGTATCAAGGGTGGCTGCGTTTGTGAGGCAAAGCTGTAAGGCTGCTGTGGCTCTGCTGTCAAGCCTCCATCTACCGGTGCACTGTGAGGATTGTGTTTGTGTTCGTGGAAGGCAGTGTAATAACAACTGCGACGACTGGAATGATTGGAAAATCCCCTGTGCCTTCATAAATATATATATTTCAATCGAGTTGCCTACACCTTTAAGAAACCCTCCGAGTGTAAGCCACACCCCTTGGACCTACCAGGAAGCTAAATTCAACACACCCAGCCCTTGCGGCGTCAAGCCCGGCTGCGTTTGTGAGGCAAAGCTGTTAGGGTGCTGTGGCTCTGCTGTCAAGCCTCCATCTACCGGTGCACTGTGAGGATTGTGTTCATGTTCGTGGAAGGCAGTGTAATAACAACTGCGACGACTGGAACGATTGGAAAATCCCCTGTGCCTTCAGAAATATATATATTTCAAGCGAGTTGCCTACACCTTTAAGAAACCCTCCGAGTGTAAGCCACACCGCTTGGACCTACCAGGAAGCTAAATTCAACACACCCAGCCCTCGCGGCGTGAAACCCGGCTGTGGTGTCAAGGGCGGCTGCGTTTGTGAGGCAAAACTGTTAGGCTGTATCCATGCCTTGCCTCTTTGAATGCACGCAAGAGAGACTAATTACCGATTCCTGCTTCATTTATTTTGCTTGACTGTGACTGCGGGGCTAGTCCCTTTGAGCAGTCAAGCGTTTGTTGCTTGTGCAGGCAGTGTGTATACTATTGAATGCATGCAAGAGAGACTAATTACCAATTCCTGCTTCATCTATTCTGCTTGACTGTGACTGCGGGGCTAATCCCTTTGAGCAGTCAAGCGTTTAATGCTTGTGCAGGCTCTGTGTAAATACTATTGAATACACGCAAGAGAGACTAATTATCAATTCCTACCTTATCCATTTTGCTTGACTGTGACTGCAGGGCCAGTCCCTTTGAGCAGTCAAGCGTTTGCTGCTTGTGCAGGCACTGTGTAAATCCCATCGAATGCACGCAAGTGAGACTAATTACTGATTCCTGCCTAATCTATTTTGCTTGATTGTGACTGACGGGCTAGATAATTGGGGCTGCCAGTCTATTCACGCATTATAGACATGTAATTGATGCATCGGTGAGATTAACGATAAACTTCTGCTTTGACATAAGAGGATATAGGAATTGGCGTTATTGTCTGCTGTCGCATGCTCCCAGTTCTGTGTGCTTAAGAGGAGGTTTTGTAGAATCTGTTGAAGGTGCTTAAGATTCACAGGGTGTGTGTGGGTTGGTTGTGGAACTTGCATCAGTTTTACATCAGATAAGGAACTTATAATGGCCTACAAATTAACAATGTGTATGCCGCTACATATTCCTCCTTTAATATCAGTAAGAAAATCATCTCCTCAGGGCGACCCAGAACCTCTTCAGCCAAAATTTTATTCCGCCACTTCCATTACTCCAATGAGAGGGTCAGCGCTGAAACCAACATTTACTTTTGATAACCACATGAATGACTCCATTGTGTCTATTTCCTCTATGTCCTTGTCCCACCTGGTTGATCACAACAAATCTGGTGGGGCACATGTCATAAGTTTGCCTTCTTCTGCAAATACTTCTGGTAACACAGTAAACCCACAACCTCTATCTGATCATATGATGTTAGCCTCGATCAAACATATCCCAAAGCGTTCATCCTCCCGTATTGTCACCTCACCCATAAAGTTTCCTCCATTGGGCATTGATCAAACGTGTTTGTCTATACAAGCAAGCCAAGGTGAATCCCCAATATTATGGAGAGATATCAACTGCTCTGGTGCTGATTTCCATGTGGGGGAGGAAGACTCAATTCAAGCACACTTTCGAGCAGACTTTCGTAACCCTATGTTACAGTCTTTTGCTCTACCCACGCCTAGAGCAATCAAATCCTTTCCTTCTGATGATTTTCTGCAGCATTTGACCACGATTCAACCAACTCTTACTGCTATAAACACCTCTATTATGAATCTGTGCAAACTTTTTGAGCTACTTGATACAAAGTTTTCACAACCATCAAAACAATTTGATGACGTAACAAAGTGGCTATCAGCTCATTTTTCATCTATACAATCTAAGAGCTTTCTTGTGCCAACTGATATGCTTGCAGTGAATAATACAGCGGCATGTGTAAATCCAGTTGTTGATGACTCTGTTCATAACCATATAACGATTAGCCAACATACACGTACCGTACCTCCTGAGATGACTGCAGTGTCAAGTGCTTTACCCCTTATCTCCGGTATAATACGCCCCATAACAAGTCTGTGTTCCACCCCGAATAATGAGGGCCAGAGTGCCCCCAGGGCACACCTCTCTCAAGGAAATGTTCTGGGAGTAAAACAGGTAAAAAGTGGGACTGGTACCCGAACGCCCGGTGGGCCAAGGTCTAAGCCATCTAGAGGCCCTTAAAGCGAGGAATCCCAAAATCGCTCCAAAGAAACCTCTTACTCTGTTAAAAAAAAAAAAATATATGGTAAACATTAAACACACTAAAAAAACACTTAATTCTTTTTTCAAAGCCTTGAGCAAAACAAAAACCTCTCAAAATAAAGTGCCAGGACCCGCTGGGACAGCACCCATTCAAACACCAGTTCCTATAGCAACGGCAATCCCACCCCTGGCATTTCCAGTCAGTAGCGGACTCAGTAATAAAGATTGTTCGGGTGGCTCGCTGTCTCCTCTTCCCCAGCTAGTTTTGTCCATAGCACGAAATACGGAGGCTGAGAACAATCTCTCAGCGTTAAAGCAACAAAACGCTGTTTTGTTCAGTTCAGTTCATGTCAGATCTAATGAAGTGTTATCAGCTCCTGCCGGACATTCTGCAATGCCTAATATAACACATCTTGGTGCCTCCATACCAAAAGTGTCTGCATCCACACCAGATGTTTTATTGACACAACATGTGTTTGATAATTTTAAACAGAAAGTAGACGATTATTTGGCTACCAATATGGCTAAGATGCAAAACCTGGTAGCATCAGGGGCAGCCTCTGTGGGTGAAAAAAAAATGCAAAACCTTGTTTACAAAGAACATTATGCACAGGAAGATACTAGTGATACTTATTGTAAAACAAGCACTGAGACTTCAAAATTAAAATGGATGCCAGAGAAACCTAATCAGAACTCATTGTCACGTCATTTGCATCCTTGCAGAGCTCAGTTTCATACATTTATTTTGAAATGTCGAGATGGAAATTTTCCATCCTATGATTTGAATTGACAGAGTGTACTGAATATATTTGGAGATGTGCCTGAGCTATGTAATGTATCAACACAGGACATTGATCAAGTAGAATTTATTTCGGACCCAGCATGTGTCCATCCTAAAAAGCAAAACACTCAAATAAGATCAAATATTTATCAAGGAATGAAACGGGACAATGCTCAAAATGTTTCCACACAACAAAATTAACCATCAACTTGCCTTATATCGGCCACCTTTGTAATAGCAAGCTGGAATACGAGTGGCAACTCCCACTTACAATCCTCCATTACCAAATTGTCCAACTTTTGCCAAATTATAGCATTGCAGGAAACCTGGTTGACCTCATGTCCTCTATGGGATGGTTATGAGATCACTTTGCTTCCTGCACTTCCAAGTGGAGGCAGACCATCCTCAGGGCTCCTGGTGGCAGTCCAAATCTCCAGTGGTCTGTGTGTTAAGCCTTGGTCTTCCGTTGGGGCTCAAATTCAACTAGTCCAGGTGATCTGTCACACGCAGATACTAGCATTAATTAATATCTATAGGAACACTGCAGTAATGTCGGATGACATATTTTACGATGGTTTAATTGACATTTTAGATATGATTCAGATGAACAATACAATCTCAGGTACCATCATTGCGGGTGATCTCAACATGGATTGTTGGAGGCCCTCTGGCTGCACGCAGGCCGCCTGGAGATGGAATAATCTTATGAAAGATCGCAATTTTTATATGCTCAATGGGTCCATCGAAGGAGATATCCCTCCCCAACACACATGGAAGGTGGGTCTAGCTCTAGTTTAATTGACTACATCTATATGAGTGCTGGATTGTTTGAAAATGTCAATAAATTACACATTATTGATCAATCCCATAGTGACCACAGAGTGTTACTTGTACAAAGTTCGTGGAATTTTATAACAACAAAAGACAAACCAAACTCTCATACAGAGGCGACAGTTAACTCGTCACGAAATCTTCACCGGTGGAATTCAGATACATTAATCAATCTGAGAAATAGTGTGGACTATAACATAATGCAGCAGCACACTAGATCATATTTGGATCTTTTACAACCATTTAGGAAAACGATTACTGTTTTACGGCGCAATCAAATAAGACATCCCCACATCTTTAATACGGAAATCCACCGTATCAAAGCAGAATATAAAACTTTAAGAAAAAAACTAGTAGCCTCAGATGATGCAATGTGTTGGAAACATCTAAAAACAGCCAAATGTCGTTATAAAAACTGGCTAAAGAGCATTAAGGCCGTGAAAATTCCAATGAGATAGTGAAGTAATGCAACACGCCATGGTCAATAGAAACTCTGCCACTACGTGGCAGTTATTGAATAATTGTAGCTGTCAACTCCAGGGAGGTGCACAAATTAATGGCGTCCAAGAATCCACCTGGACTTCCCACTTTTCCTCCCTGTATGCGGACCCAGTCTTTTCAAAAATGACATGTACACCTACATCTGTCTCCTCATGGCAATTGCAATTCTCGATAGAGAGCATTCACACTATCATCGTGCAGGCTAGCTCCTCCAGGGCAATGGGTCCAGATGGACTTTCAAACGCTATGTTCAAAACCCATCCAGAAGAATGGGGCGGCTTCCTCAATTCCATCTTTAAGGCAATACTAACATCTCGCACCATCCCCCTATCCTGGAAAACCTCTATAATCGTTCCCGTTTTCAAGAAGGGGGATCGTTGTGTGCCAGCCAATTATAGGCCAATTGCTTTATTGGATGCGCCAGGAAAAATCTTTGCAAAACTAATACTCAGTGAATTCAATACTTGGACTTTACAAGCACAGCTACGTGATCCTAATCAAACAGGATTTGTTGCTGGTATGGGCACCAATATTAATCTATTCGCCCTTAATGCAGTTAAACAACGTCACATGTCCAAACAACAGGTTTTTTTTTGCCTTTGTTGACCTTAATGCTGCCTTTGATCCGGTAAGTCGAGTTATTTTGCTTTCAAAACTCTGCAAAGACAACTGTCCGGCCACACTGTATGATGTTATTCATGCAATGCACTCTCAAACTTCTATCAGAGTTAGGCTAACCCTAGACGGATTACTATCCGGTCAGATTAACACATTCCAGGGACTTAAGCAAGGTTGTCTCTTAGCCTCTTCAATTTTCAACTATTTTATTCATGACGTTAGATTGGCTATGACCGATGTTATATCAGACTCTCCTAAATTGAATGATCAACCTATTCAAGCCCTCATGTATGCAGATGATATAGTTCTCCTCTCAAAAACACAAATAGGGCTGCAGCGCTTGCTCAACATGTTTTATAATTATATCCAAAGAAACAAGTTGAAAATAAACTTAAGTAAAACTCAAATTGTTGCTTACTCACCCAAGCGCCAAGGCCTGCTATCATTTGTCTGGACTTTTGATCAATCACCCATACAAATGGTTCCCCAGTACACCTATCTTGGTATATTGTTTGAGGGTCAGCCCCACGCAAGAGGCCATATAGCACAATTAGAGGCAAAACTTAAAACATCTATTTCACAAGCCAGAGTAATAATGTTCAAGTATGGGAAGTTTTCCATCAAGCCCGCATTATGTTTTTGGAATATGAAAACGATTCCAGCGCTGTTATATGGCTTGGAAACATTTAACGCTAATTCACCTTTCCCGTTTGACAAATGGGAAGCAAAATATTGGCGGCTTATTTTACTTCTTCCAAATTGTATACCTGCCGCCTGGATAAGGTATGAATTGGGTTTGGTCTCATTACATGCCACACATCAATGGCGTCTGTGTGTGCTTTTCTGGAAATGTTTAATTTCGACTCCTTTAAACATTTTGTTAAAAACCTTGACGAACTATATATTTGCCACTAATCATACATTCATTAGGCAATGACTCACGAGGGTCTATCTCATACTAAATTCGGCAGAGGTGTCTGTAGATCTATTGATACAAAATCCTGACAAAGCAAAATTAAAACTGTTTGAGCACGACTGGATAACAACCAGAACCCTGTGTCTTTCATATCACAATACGGAAGAGGACCGGTTCACACATAAAAAACTACGAACTTTACCATCTTATTTGGTCCGATGTCCCTCACTTAAACTGCGTAATGGAATACTAAGATTACACTTTAATTTGTGGAATACTAGGGATTTGCAATCCAAGCGGAAACAAATAAATACAAATGATAATTCTGCCGTTTTTGTTTGTTGAAGGCCTCTGGTGGACACTGGTACATATTATCACAGAATGTTGTAATACATTACACAAGACATTGTAAATATCTCTGCCTAACTACTCAGGGTTTATGTTGGTCTTTAATTTTGGGTGCCTGTTATTTACCTTTACAAATTGCAAGTGTTCATTTTTTACTATCTTTGAAATTGGAGAGTACGGAGAGTGAAACGCATTGATGATTGACCAAATAGGCGTGACAAATCTTTTTCGAAATACATAAATGAAAACAAAGCTTTAATTATAATGTACATACATTTCTTGTTGATTTTATTATATATTAATCAAATGAGAATATATCATGGTTTGTCGCAAAATTCTGTTGTTTCTTTTGTATGAAACATTGTTTTATGTAAATGTGAATAATATGTATATGATTCTGTATGTGAATGTATATAGTAAGTTTTGTTTGTATTTGAAAGGTTGATTTAATTCAACTAATACAAATAATAAATAAAAAAATAATAGGTTTCTTTGAGGCCCAGAAGCCATGGCCAGTGGCCATGGCCTTCAGCCGTGGACACTGTGTATGCTGTACCAACAGGTTTCATTGGGGCCCTCTAGCCATGGCCTTGGGCCATGACCACTGTACATGTATCACCAATAGATTTCTTTGCTGCCCATTAGCCATGGCCCTTGGCCATTGTCACTGTACATGCTGTAGCAATAGCTTTCTTTGGGACCCTCTAGCCATGGCCTTGGGCCAGGGCCACTTTACATGTTGCACAAATAGGTTTCCTTGGGGTCCACTAGTCATGGCCTACAGCCATGGCCACTGTACATGTTGCACCAATAGGTTCATTTGGGGGCCACTAGCCGTGGCCCTTGGTCAAGGCCACTGTACATGTTGCACCAATAGGTTTAATTGGGTACCACTAGCCATGGCCTTCAGCTAAGGGAACTGTTACCCCCTGCATAGGAGATGTGATCACTGCAGGTGTAAAATTACTTTTTTTCCATTCTCTCCTCATTCCCGCGGAAATCCTTGATAACATTTGAAAATCCAAAACTCTTCCCGGTCCTCATATGTACTCACCATACACCCCCCTCCTCTTTCCATGGTCCCTGGCTCCAACTACCCTCAATTGCTTTTTTCCATCCTAGACATTACCCCCTACCACTGTTTGGTTAGTTTGATGCATTTTCTTCTCTCAGGTGGACTTGATTGAAATCGGAGTGCTGAATTTCAAGGGTGTTAAATCTGATCACCTTAACTCTCTCTTAAAAAAATAGGTTTTCCACAGAATTTCGAGGGTTTTGCCATATCCTAGTTTCCTCAATGCCCACTAGCCATGGCCTTTAATCATGGCCAGTGGCCACAGCTGAACATGTTGCAAAGTTTCTTGAGGTCTCACTAGCTACAGCCTTTGGTCCTGGCCTCTCTACGCATTGCACCAATATCTTTCTTTTGGGCGCACTTGCCATGGTCACTGGCCATGCCACACCATTAACTTATTGCTAAAAACCAATTGCCTCCCTTCCCTGTAGATGTAATCCCAGCAGATGTCTATCCTTTTATTTCGAACTCCTTATTCCCGCGATCATTTCATAGTAATCATTTCCAATAACGGAAATTCCTCCGGTAGAGTGGCAGGATGCCGATTCCCGCGATAACTGGTAAAACTGCTCAGAATTCAAAAGTCTTCCACATCCTCACAGGCACTCAACATGTGTCCCCCTTCTTTTTCCAGGTCCCCTCACTCCACTCAATGATTTTTCTCTCTCTAGCCCTGTCCCATTACCCCCTATAACTCATCACTTCATGTAACTCACATTCTTTTCTGAGCGTGTCTTGTGGCGTTGCCGCTGTTATCTTGTGAGATTCACGCAATCTTCCTCTGATAAATCAAACTGTTTCTACCCGTAACTGGATCCCGAACTCACCCACAAATCCTCAACATCACGTGGTGTCTTCTTTCCCACTCCCTCTCTAGCCTCATGTGATTGCTATTGCGATTGGTATTTAAATCGCGCCTACGGCCAGGCCATCTAAGCGCTGTCATTCAAAACAAACAGAGTTCCCCTATGAGTGACTAAATAAACAGCAGAATTTGGAGTCTTTCTGATATCAAGAACATTTTTAGACTCTGTAAGGTCATGGGAGAGTTCATTCCAAAGTTTCATGGCATCCTTTTTCCTCTTCAAATGGCATTTAGAGTTCCTTAATTTGCGGCTTCTCATAGGTGGTGTGACAAACGATTTGTTTAGACAATATCAGCCAAATCTGTCCTGCAAGTCAAAAGTTATTAGCAATAGAATTTTCGCAATTCCTATTGATCAAGTCACTCACCTTAACTATAGGGCAGTGACCTTTGCCCTATAAAATATATATATATATATATATATATATTATATACAAAAATCTAGGGCATGATTGGTATTTTATCCAAGTGCTCCTCCATTACTGCTGGGTTTCGGTTTGGGGCTTTCTCTCGCAATACAGCTGTGCTCCAAGTCAAAGTGGTCCAGAAGTAGGTTTCTCACTAGTACGGGGCATCGATTTCGATTTTAGGTGCTCCACCACCAATGCTGCACTCCGAATGTAGAGGTTTCTAGGGGGAATCTAGCAGAAAGGTAGAAAGGTAGCCGTAAACTGCCAGCGGACTAATAGTCAGAGGAGGGCAGACTTCGCAGACAGCACAAAGGGTAAGGCCACCTAGGCATGCATTCAGGAACCACCTCCCAGCCCAGGCCCATTAGGACCTTTTCCCGCACCCCACAGGTGGTATCACCATCCATAGCGCCCAGTAGAACCAGAGACCCACTCTGCAAGCCAACAGCTCAGACTGTCACTCTCACCCCCCGACACTAATAACTACAGAAAACAGAAGCCACCAAGACAACTGCTACCAAAAGGAGACCATAAAACTAAACAAACAAGAAAGACAACAACAAGTCTAACAAAAACTCTGAAAAAGCGAGAACACACAACTGTAAAGGAGTGGGAAGTAGGCTGAACTGGAGTGGAGTGCACAGAAGAAGAGAGGACCACTCAAATGGATCAGCACAGAGACTGTTTAAGTTCATAAGGGTTTATTCACCATCGCTGACAGAGTGCAGCCCTAACAACTGTGCCCACGTTCCCTGCCTCCAAGAGAACCCCCTCTCAGCATTACACAGACACATTTATAGCAAAATGGAGGGAGCAAAATGCCCCCACCTCTCCCTGCACAGTCTTAATCAACTACTTGGTTACATTAGCTCATTGTCCAATTAATTTTAATTGGACTAAACCCTTCAAAAATGAAATACACTCTAACATGCATTCCTAACTCTGCTTCGGTGCTCGGTTCAACTTATAATTGTGCAGCTGGATTCTTTCAGATAAGGCTTCAGACACAGCCTCATTAAAAGTCTAAGTTTTTGTCCATTAGTCAAGTTTCTGAAGGCATGATTGTCCCTGAACGTCTCAACTTTTAAAATGATCTCATCATTGCATACTTTGAGCTCCTCAGTCTTCTTGTTCAAGCCACATTTTGGTTACATGCATTTTCATTTAAAGGCATTTTTAGCCTGAATGATTTCCTGTCCGTGTATAGAATATCTCATTGTCCATTCTGTGCTTTGCCACCTTACTACAACATGGTAATGCCATTTTCGACTTTATAAACACAATGCCTTTGAATACTAGTATGTTGTAACATTATAAAACCCATTTTCGCATAATTCAACACCGCATAAGTCCCTTTGACTTTCTAAGGTTAGGTTTAAGTGGGGGGAGCTCCACTTCAATCAGCTGTTGATTCAATACATATATATATATAGGTTGGGACCTCCATTACACGCCCCCGTCTTTAAAATTCAGTTGTTTGTAAACCAACAGCTTTAAACTATATTCTATTTCTATTCACCTTACCATTTATCTAAACATTTCTTATCTTATAATTTGGCATATACTAACGCATTGTCATACTAAAACAAACATGTGTGTCTACTTCCTGTAATTGTGTGCCTTTAATCTAACTGTATGCCTTGGACTATTAACAGCCATTGTGAGACTCAAGAGGTTTGGTCAAGCTTTGAGGTAACCCATTAGCCCATTGTCTCTCTGTATGTCACACCTTGTCTGCAACTCCCACCCCATCAAGGTACAGTATTTCCTTGAGCATCTTCTCCTGCCCATGAATATAATTTCACTTTGTCCTTTCCTCTTGTCCACACTCTTTCCTTTTCTGTATCTTCCATTGTAGTTGTCATGAGTTTGGGGTTAGTGGACCGTCTGTGCCCTGTCGCCTTTTCCTTTCCATTGTGCTGTTTTCACAGTTGGTCTCCCAGGTTCCTTTGATACTTAGATCAGAAGTCCGTTGTTTTTTCTTTATCACATGAGGTATAGTTTTTTTTCCAGAGTGTCTCTCTTTCAAAAGAGTTCATGGTTCAATGAGTCCACAAGAGGGGACGGTTTGGCATGGGGTACAGGGTTGGGGGAGTCCTTTTGCAGACATAATTCAGCATCGGGCTTTCACTGGGTTCCTCTACGACCTTCCTCTCTCCTCACGCGGTTCGACTTCAATTTCCCAAGGCATACAGGTCCCTCGATGTATACCTGTAATATAAAACAGAATGAGTTTCTTTTGTAAATAACCAGGTCTCTACTTCTCTAACACATTTCCTACCAACCCATTTCCTTAAAACCTCTTTTCGCATTGGCTATTATTCCTTATTCCCTGAAATTGAGACATTCCCTCTTGTTTGACACCCCTGCCTCCTAGACAAGCTACACAACATTTCCTTTTAAACATTTCCCTTTTGTGGGTAATTTTTACACCATAACTAAAATACCCCCCATTGCTAGCCCTGTGTCAGCTGGCTTAGACAATGATTTTTGGTTTTAATAACACTTGATACACCACGTCCTTCATGGGACACATTTACCCCTTCCGGGTGCCACATGCAACCCTAAGGAGACACAACAATTAAAGAAAGATGTCGTCTTCTTTCCTGGTCTTCACGGCACATCCCTAGTAGATGACTGAAACGTCCTTGGGGATCCCCGTCGTCTGTAGGAAGTCAAGATAAAGGCAAAAGTCATTCGGGCATTTGCAAGGGGTCAGGTTTTCTTTTGGACTTTAACCCCTTTCCTCCATTTCTGCTATCAAAAATACTTTCTGGGTCATTCTCCCCTATTCGTTGGTGCACATAAATAACTAATTCCCAAACCACCCCGCGGGGATACTTAGTTTTGGCTGGGTTCTTTGCTCAGCTTAGCTGTATTTCTTCCAGGTTAGCAGTAAATTCTTTCTGGTTAGCAGTAAATTGTTCTTCAGCTTAGCAGCCATTCTTCCTGGTTAGCTGCACATACTTCCTCAGTTTAGCAGCCATTCTTCCTGTTCTTTTCTTCTTCGTTGGTTGGACCATGGTCTATGCTTGTGATTTGTGTTCATCCAAGGGAGATCACACAGAGGCGTTTCACTGCACACCGTCCCTGTCTGACTTCATCTAGCCTACCCCTGTCTTCTAAGACTATGGCACCAATTCTTACTACGTGCCACCACCTTTATTGTTCCCATTAATGTGTTGCCTATTCTAATGCTTGCATACCTCTATCATGACAATTCTTTTAACATTATGAACACGAAAATAATTACTCACCTTCATTTTTGCTTCTGTTTTTTGTGGTTGTCTGGAATGACCATGCTGTTTATCTATTTCTCTACTCTTTCCGCACCTGACTATATCTATCTTGGGAAAAACAGCTAACTTGTGAATACCTTGTGTCTCTTGCTACCTTTTCCTGTTACTCACCTGGATCCTCTTACCTTTAGTGTTGGTCAATTGCGTGCTCACCCCCTTTTGGCGTGAACTAGTACCTACCTTTTCTCTTCTCTCCCTAATTTAAGGCTATGCAGACAATTTCTTGTGTATCAACGCCAGAGGTCCATAGCTAGTCTGTAAAATAAATCAACATTGTTACTAACATTCACAAGTTGTTTTGATTCCTTCACCATAATTACTTTAAGATGGTTTGTGCGAGTTTCCTTCGTTTAATTGACCCAATTTTATCAGCCATATTCTTTTTCCTGTTTGCCAGGAACCCTCATAAGTGCAATTTGTTTTCCATTTTTTGCTCTTTTTTTCCTTCATGCTTCTGAATGTATCCCTTATCCTTTTATTCATTTTTCACTCAAGATAACCACTCATTTTCAGTGTTTCGTGATTTATTTGTTTATTTATTTCTGTGAACACTCCTTTTACGCTTTCTCGCCTCTTCTCTGACCCTATCTTCTCCCTTTCTTCTTATCTCTATACTCCTTTTTCCTTTGACTTTCCTCATCCCTTCTTTCACGTACCTTTGCTTTTCTTCTAACCTTTGCTGTTTCTGTCTGTCACGTTCATAGGCTGCTCTCTGGTTTGCGATCAAGCTGCTTTCCTTACTCTTAGCGATAAAGCTGTTCTCGCCTTAGCCTAACTTTTCTTCTTATCCTTCCGTCCCTTAACTCCTTCTCTTTCTTTTATCTGTGCCTCATCTAACTCTGCCTTAGGCCTCCCATCATCACTTCCTATCCCATTGAGTTTCAATGAGATTTGTCACCCCATCCCTTCGTCCTTTGTAAATGCTATCTCATCAGTTCTGTCTTCACTTTCTTTCCTCTTCCTTCTCTCTCTCCCTTGTTGAGAGATGCCCTTGTCTGTGCTTGATCCCCTTCTTCATTAACCCATCATCGTGTCTCCCCTTGTCCCTTGGCTAGGGATGTGAGATTCTTGTCCTTAACCTTCTCTTGCTTTTTGCTACTACTGTTTGAAGGTGACTCATAAGCGGGGTTACTATAACCTGTGGTTGCTTTTTAGCTCTCTTTAATGGGCAAAGTCCCCTAGGCTTACTTCCCTCGGCTCCTGTTTCAGGCGGGGCAGGCGTTGCTGCAGGTGTCCCAACCCCCCCCCCAGTGCATATTTCAACCAAGCTGCAGGAGGCTCTACCTCCTTGCATTGCTCTTATATTTTTACTATCCGAGAGCAGCACAGCGTTTTTCTAACTTTTTGTTTGTATATGTGGCATGCAAGTAAGTTGCCATGAGTGGTAAAATGGCTTTAGATTAAGGCTCAATTTGTGGCCGTGGCATAACATCTTGTGGGCGGCACCTTTAACCCACTCCTCCAATTGGAGCAATGTTTCCCGGGCTTAACTCTGTTTCTATTGATATCCTTATGTGAGTCCAAACCTCCTATTATTATGAGCAAGCATCAAATGCAGCGAGCTCCAATCCAGCCCCTTCCCGCAAATTATTATTATTTTTTTTTCCGCCAATTTACTCGAGATCATCAATCTATGTGCGATTCCTTCTCAACTGTAGAATCGCATTAAACTTTTTACTTGATTTCAACCAACAAGGAGACAAAATTCCTTACATTTGACTTGCAACAGGACATGTATAACAGACACTTGACAGACTAGACAAACACTAGCTGGACACACATATACCTGCCTTCTAATGAATACCCCGACATGGGGTTTAAACGAACCCTATTTGTGCCGTCTTTAATCGTCACCGTAGCCTATCATCCCCAATTATGTGGGCTCTGGGTTCACGTTTCTTATGACCACTATTTAAAGCGCCGGAACGAAGCAAATTTTACAGTTTTCTCTCGGGTCCCCTCCCGGTATTCCTTACAGTTTTCTCTCGGGTGCCCCCCGGTATTCCTTACAGTTTTTATCTCATTGCCCCCCCGGAATTATTATGTTTTTATCTCGGGTGTACCCCCGGAATTCTTACGTTTTTATCTTGGGTGCCCCCCCGGAATTTTTACTTGTACCACTCCTGTCCTTCATGATTCTTATTTCATTCTGCTTGCTCTTTTATTTATTTGCCATAATCCCCTATTTTATGGCTGCCTTTATTTTCCTGAAGGCTAACTGTTTCTACCTCATGTCTGTAAATGTTCATGATTCGCAGCCTGTGCCTGAATTTCTAAAATATGTCATTATTTCTTTGCCAGGTCATACCGCTGGATATGTTCAATATGTTGCAAAAATACTATAAATCTTTTACTTCTCACTCACCCAATCTCATTGGCCTTCTGCCGCGTTCATGCCTTCACAATTGCTTGTGTTTGACTAAGGCATGCCCCAAATAATGATCATTGCTTTTCTTGATAACCTCAACACTGTCATCATGCCTTCACGCTTTGTCATTCAAGTCTTTCTTCATTCATCTAATTCCTATGGTACAAGAATCTCAACCGCCCGTCTCAAACCGAAAGTTTTTTCCCCATTTAAAAAATGTTCTCCACTCCGGCTGACAAGGCCTCAAAATTGTAAACTACCACCCCCGGTATGACTCCATGCAGACTGTCCTACCAGTCACGGTGGAGCTCCTCGAAAAAGTCTTTTGGGGGCACCCACAAATCCCTTTACTACATGTGTGCTATCCCCGAGATTCCCCAAAAGCGGGTCACAGATGATCCAGTAACCTCCTTTAATTTCAAGGGGCATTCTTAGTCGGAAATGATAAGACGCATGCATGGCAATGGACCATTCAGCTACAGGGCAGTGCCTGACCCTATCTGCACGTTGATTTAAAACCCCATGTAAAATCACTCGCTGCTCATCTCATAAAGTTTATCACTACCTCTTTTAATTCTAATATTATTTTTGTAGTTGTAATATAACCCTTACTCATGCCGTGCCAGGTTACATGCTACACTCCGCTTGTTGCACTTTATTGTTAGAATGCCAATGTAGGGATGTCATTTGGTGGTCGACAGGGGTTGTGGCTGCACCCCTGGAGGTAACCCTTGTTGCCCCGCGGTCCCCTTTGCTACCCTAAGAATTAAAAAATGTTTAAACCTTTTCCTATAGTGGTATCACCAGAGGTCAAGGGTCATTGAGATGTCGCTTCCACTACCTCTATCATTCTGGTGGAGTGACGTCCCTGTGTCATTACTTCCCTTTCACTATCTCATTTGCTAATGCCTCCGGCCCTTTCCTTCCCCGCCATAGTTACCCCACCTGCTCATTCAATTCTCGTCATTATCAGTGTTAAATTGTATTACCCCACCGCCATCCTTGCGGGTATCTCACAAAATCCTCACAGGCTATAAAAGTGCAGAGTGCCGCAGTATGCAACTCTCAGCGTTCTTTGAAAGAATACACATGACTTTGTGCCAGATGAGCTTCTCACTGGCCAGCCATGGAGGAAAGGCTACTCTTTTAAAGTCACAAATGTAAGTCTTACACAGCGCTGGTACATTTAACTGGTGCTGCTGCTAAGGTCCGTTCAGCCCAGTGGCGGCTGGTGACTTGGAAGTTGGTTGGGGCGTACATGTCTTGGCGGGAATTTGGGAGTGAGATAGGCCACCTCACACCACTCAGTGTGCCGGTGGCTTCTCCCTCTGCAAGGCATTTTGGAAAAATGGCTCCCAAGCACCTATTAATATCCCCAAAGGTATTTTGCAAAACTGGGAACACCGTGCCTCTGCCATACAACGCACATACACAGTAAACTTAACTAAAAGTCCACATCTCAGAAATACAGCAATATCTGAGCCAAGGTGTCTTCAGCCAAAGGGTATGAAAGCCAAGTGTCCAAACAGTGTCGAACAGGAAATTATATTGTGCCTCCTATTTGATGAATATACGTATATTGGCCTACGCCAAGCTGCTTACAAGCCATTTGCAAGGAAATCCTTGTCGCACGGTCTTGACCTCAGTGTTAATGTAAACTGCCATTTTAGGTCTATCCGCCATTTTAGGTTCTCTCTGTAAAGTCACCCTGTGTCTAAAATGGTGGACAGTGCAATTCCGAAAGTAACATGACCGTCTTGATCTCTGTGTACACTCTAATGTGTAACTTGCCCGCAGGCCACATGTTAGGGTGATGAACTGAGACCTTGCCCTTCGCTGACCTGTGTGTAGAGGATTACCTGTGTCAATGAAGCTAATGTGAGAGCATATGTCAAACACAATGTATCCAAATACTGAACTGTGGACACTTGTTTGATTACATTGTATAAAAACTGTTTGCGAAGGCTCTGCGAGAAAATACACTGTTGCCATTGAGGCTTGTTGGCGAATGTATTAAAGGCAAACCCTAAATGTACAGACGCGTGAACTCAGCGTGAACCCTAGATCTGTAATGTATTAACCAATATTAATTCGCAGTAGGGTTGAACGTCCTGTTTTCAAAGGTATATAAAGCGAGACTATTCTAATGTACAGTCCCACTCACTGAACACACCGAACCATGCTGGAGTTTGCTGTGTTGTGCTGAGGGCCTGATAGCTTATCGGTTACATTGTCCTTTGAAACTGTTCAGTATAAAATAAAGATCTTTGTATGTTCCTTTGTAATCTGCGTTCAGTGTATTTCCTTTTGGGGTATTCAACCTCAATATCTTTTCCTTGTTCTTACAATAGCACCCCATTGAGTGACATGTATGCGGCTGGTGGCATTCACAGATATGCACAGGCACAGAATCTGCCCTTTACAGGGTCTCTGCTAGTCAAGAAAGGGGTTAAGAGCGAGGAGACAGCTAAATTAGGCTTTGACCTCCATTCTCTGGCTCCTTCAAAGCCACACATTCTATAGAAAGCGACATTCATACACTGACTGCCATATTCCATTTGCCTAAATTGCTGGCAGTCCTGCATGTATGTGCCACTGTGACTGCTGGCGCAATGACCCAGCCAATATTTTCTGCGATGCTCGGCCATGGCCAGATTGGCTACCTGCACTAGGCTCCTTGCCACCCCACAATGTAAAGGAATAGTAATGGAGCTAAGACCTGTTTCATTGTCATCATTGGTTTCCCCATTGTGTGCGCAGGATGGTCATAAACAGCTTTGAATTCCCCCTTCCTATGCGAGGATAAAAATTCTCATTTAACAATTCAGTTATGCACACTCACTCTGCAACATTAGTGTTAAAAATCACCACTACTGCTAGCATTCTGTTCCCATACAGCACTTAACAATACATAAACACATACACATGCGTCACTGCAGGGCCTACCTAGGTGAGAAACTGTTTTGACATGCACTGCGAGAAGCAAGCATTTCTTAAGTCCTGCGCTACTCCCCAGTGCTCTTGCTCACAGACACCTTGTTACCCACTGCTGTCCTCATTCACCAAAAGGGCTAATGCCACAGGGCTAAGCTCCCCCGTCTTGTCCCCAACTCATGGACAGCTTTTCTAGTGGATTTGGTGCAGAACCATTCCTACTTATTTCTCGCAAAATTGTCAGCCCTGCTTTGGTTACCTATCTCTATCTTTTCTCCCAGCAGTGTCTGCACTCATTCCCCTTTTGCTAAATTAACCACTATGCTGTGCCCTACGCACATACTCCACCCAGTGTGAGCCCAACATGCCGCCCATTCATAATAACCACAACATACATCTATTTATCCCACAACCACAGGCAATGCTACATCATGCAGCCCCTAGTGTATGTCTTTTGCTGTAATTCTGCAAGCCCCTTTTTCAATAGCACCACCATGCATATTGTTGTATATTATTGACTGCCTTGCATATTATTGTATATTATTGACTGCTTTTCCTGTGTACCTTTGTGTACTTTCTAAGTTTGCATTCTCCCATTGTCTGTAACTACGCTGTGTTACCCCCGGGTCTGGGCGTATAACAAATGTAATAAAATAAAATAAATTAAAATAAATGCCTACGGCTTCTGAATGCTCCATGCTACTAGGAATCGCTCATTCCTTGCCACACGACAGTAGACGCCAGAGACGTTTTTATTGGAGGGCACATGGGGTGGCTGTCTAGGGCCCCCACAATGCTGCCTGGTCTAAAGCAATATTCCAGTTTATATTGGGCTAAAATAGCTCATGCCAGGAAAATTTGACTGCATGCTGCTGAGGCTTCAAACCCATTGCCTGACGGTTTTGACAAGTACATTCTGCTTTAATTAATTAAAACGTGCACTGCCTTTCGTTTTCATTGTGGAATACATAGTTTGGGTAACACGATCTTTGTAGCGTTACTTTCCCCCTGTGCAAATGTTGCTGCTCGTGTGCACTAGCCAATGTTGAAATCCATATTCATCCACGGGGGTTCAGAAGTTGTATTAGTGTGTCAAGCACTTATTGTAGGCATATGTGTTCATGTGAAGGATCAGAAGGGCACATCCCAGTGACCCTGGCTGAACCATTTTTAAATCTGAAGTTCACAAATATACCTGCACAATTACTGGGGTTTGCAGCACAAGCGGCGTGTTTAGCAGTACTGTTCCTGCACCAGATAGGGGTTAAAATTAGCTTGAGCAGCTGGGCATTTCTTAAAACCTAAGCAATCCCTTGGAAGATGTGCATAGAATATCTGTCCAAGTGGCAAACAAGTATGCAAATTCGAGACTGTGCCGTAACTGTGTTAATGCTTGTATCTTGGCTATGCCAGCAGACGGTACTGTGATGCTGGTCAACACATAAAGGATCCCTTGCATTCCTGTGCTATTTTCTGCAAGGTTTTACCTACTTGCATGCGGGAAATCCCTTTGATAATGGAGAATTGATGCTAACTTCATTCCCACGTTGTGTAACCCCATTCTGTACTTTTTAGGTTTTTAAATTGTTAGGTTTGGAAATGTGGGTTGCATACTTTTGCAAGTCATTTTATAACATTAGATTGTCTTAGTTTGTGTTAAGAGCTGGAAGAGAAGTGCTCAACTGCAGGAATTGCAATATTGGCACAAATCTCAGCTTCACCCCTTAAGCACTGTGTGATCCTGGACTTCTCATTTAATCTTTTATTGCCTGATATTTCTTAATTGCCAGTCTCGTAACTTCTCAAAAATCATCAGTCCTTCAGGGTAATTTTCTTCTTAGCGTATGTTTTTCATCGTGGCACACCTCATGGTTTTACTGGCTATGTGGTAGTTCCCAATGTGATAGTGAGCAATGACATGTTGCATATTACAGGCACTTGTCCCCTCGTTCTCTAATGGCAACACAATTTGTAAACCATGTCCCATTCCTACTCTGTCTGCCTGGATAAAGCTACCTTCCTGGCAGCTTCTAATCTGCCTATTCAGAGTTGCATGTATCTTTTCACAAATAGTACTACTTTAATACTGCAGGCTGCACACTGTTCCGGATGCTACAGGTATCTTGGTTCTATACTAGAAGTGAAGTAACCTCTTTGCAGATTTACTAATGTTGGCCTTCAAATGTTTCTTGTTTCTCATTCTGAATAGCGCAAGAATGGAGAGGGTAGGGGCCTCAAAATTGCGAAAACATGCTTGGCATAAATGCTGAACAGCAGCATAGTATGTCTCATAGAGAGTACGGTCTCTAGGTAATACTGAATATTCCCATACAGGTGCTTCTCATGAGAGAAGCGCACATGTTATCGGTAAGAATGCATTTCTTATTAACCTCATTGGCAGCGCACAAAAGATGTCTTTTCGTCCGCGCTCATTCATCCTTACCGGAATGCTAGCTTTAATCATCTGGCTCTTAAGAGCTGGGATGTCTGCTTACCAGTACTAAAATGAAAGAACCTTGCAGTGTTTTCCACAACAGGCCGGATGCGTTAATATGCAATCAAGCCCTTTTTCTAGAATTGCTGGGGCTACTCTGCCATAAGACACATTTATACTTCATGCAATGCACTTTGTCCTAGAAATTAAGTGCAATATCTAACACACATGCACTCAAAACATTCTACAGGTCACTGAAATAACCTCACAATTACATCGGCTGTTGGCATGTCTACCACGAGCTAAGAATAAAAAAAATGTGATCACCCAGCCAAATCTGAGCCCTGCATTTCCCAGCCATACACAGAAATATTCAGCTGTTGTTTTCATTAACAAATATCCCCTTAGCGCTTGGTTAATACATGTAAGTGCACTAGTGTATTTCCTCTATCTTTAAATGTGTGCCTTTTATTCCATCATTCACAACATACGGCTTTGCAAAGCAGGGTCGTTTGCCGGTCAATGTCTTATCTCAAACTGTCTTTACACATTGCTCCCTTGATAGATCCCTGCTCATTTTCGTGGGCCATTAAGCAAGCATGTTTTTGTTTCTCTTGCCGAGCTCTCGTGGACTCTTCTTAGCCGGACCTCTCCTACACCTCACAGTTAAAACATTGCCACATGTTGCATTCCTTTCGCGCAGTGCGCTTAATGCACGAGAGCAGTACTTCCATAAATCAAATATAACTCAGCCATTTCAATGCAAAAATGTATCGTCCTTAGCATGATCTATCAGCTATCTTGCCTGCTACAAGGAAATACAACTTTAACTCCATAGCTGCTGGTTTGAAACACAATGTGTTCGCTTAAAGTACCAGCATTTTTACACTTCTGACAGGTTGTCTAACTCTGTTTGGGCTGCAATCACCACAAATTTGTGTAATTTAAAACTACAATATCTGACCAGTTCTTTTGATGCAATTTTTAGCAATTTCAAAACCTTGGCTTGATGCCAATTTTTTACTCAGCTTAAAATATAATTTTTTATACTAGTTACAATGTTTTAACTGCGCACGCACGAAGCGAGCCTCGTGAACAGCCACAACATACAACTTTAGACACATAGCGCGACATGTAACAGAGTTAGACACAGACCCCGACCACCTGCATGCATGTCCCTCATTAATATTTTACTCCTGTTATTAATTTTTAAATGCAGTTAACGTATTTGTTTTGTTCCTACTCTCTATTGGCTATGGCAGCTTTTCACTCACCTTCTGTTCTCCCGACCCTCTCTTGATCATTGCCTGCTTCAGGTTATCGTCTGGTCCGCTGGTCCCTTCAGGCCCCACCTGCAGTCATTGTCTATGGGGCGCTTCACAGTCTACTCAGCCCGAAATGTTGAAGGACTTGTGATATTGCCGAAGACCTAGAGTTACTTTGTCAACGGCCATTAAGTGACTTTTTTTTTTTAATCAATAATTGATGGTCAGAAACCATCCTCTTGCTACCAAATGTAAACGAGGACCTAATGACCTCTGACGGGCCCATGGGATCAGGGCTGGCCTTCGAATACCTTAAGACAAAGTAGCTGCACCTCGGGGAGGTTGGGGTGCAGGATTCAAATACTCCATCACAATTCAATAAGGACCACTCAAATGGATCAGCACAGAGACTGTTTAAGTTCATAAGGGTTTATTCACCATCGCTGACACAGCGCAGCCCTAACAACTGTGCCCACATTCCCTGCCTGCAAGAGAACCCCCTCTCAGCATTACACAGACACATTTATAGCAAAATGCCCCCACCTCTCCCTGCACAGTCTTAAGCAACTACTTCGTTACATTAGCTCATTGTCCAATTGATTTTAATTGGACTAAACCCTTCAAAAATGAAATGCACTCCAACATGCATTCCCAACTCTGCTTCGGTGCTCGGTTCAACTTATAATTGTGCAGCTGGATTCTTTCAGATAAGGCTTCAGACACAGCCTCATTAAAAGTCTAAGTTTTTGTCCATTAGTCAAGTTTCTGAAGGCATGATTGTCCCTGAACGTCTCAACTTTTAAAATGATCTCATCATTGCATACTATGAGCTCCTCAGTCTTCTTGTTCAAGCCACATTTTGGTTACATGCATTTTCATTTAAAGGCATTTTTAGCCTGAATGATTTCCTTTCCGTGTATAGAATATCTCATTGTCCATTCTGTGCTTTGCCACCTTACTACAACATGGTAATGCCATTTTCGACTTTATAAACACAATGCCTTTGAATACTAGTATTTTGTAACATTATAAAACCCATTTTCGCATAATTCAACACCACATAAGTCCCTTTGACTTTCTCAGGTTAGGTTTAAGTGGGGTGGGGGGCTCCACTTCATTTAGCTGTTGATTCAATACATATTTATATATAGGTTGGGACCTCATTACAGGGTTAAAGGGGAAACAGGGGGAGATGGATCAGACTTAATTGGACCACTGATAGAGGACCTAAGATGGAAACAGGAGAGAGAGTGATGTGTTCCGATCTAGGAACGGATGGATCGCAGGGCACAGAGAACACATTCCCCTGGGTGGTAATTGCTGAACACCAAAATGTAATAAAGGGCAAGAGATATGGACAGCACTTAGTCATAACACTGGGGGTAGAAAAGGTACTGCCACTTAATAACCCTATCAAAAACCCACACTTCTACATACACCATAAGGGTGGTAATTGCAGCACACCAGAATGTACGACAGCGGAAGGGATATAGACCACAGTTAGTCATAACAGTAGCAGTAGGAAAGGGTACTGCCACTAACCAACCCTACTAAGAACTCACCCTTCTGCATACACATCTCAAACTCTGAACTAAACACAACCATACCGCTACAGCACAACAAACCGCATGCACTTTACTAAACCAAAGCAGGGAAACAAACCACACATAGCCTCGCTCAGCAGCACATGGAAACTACCAACTGAAACACACATCTACGCTCAGTGAACGGTGTCCACTGAACTGAAGCTGCCAACAGCACATCACAGCTCTCTTGCTGTTTTTGCACGCTCAATCCTACTAACTTACCCCCCTCTGCAGGTGGCAACAGTGCATGGTATAAGATCCTTTCACATAACATGACATAAAGGTGTCTGTAGGCCAACGTAGAGGCTCTGCCCATCTCCACAGTCCATCCATTTGCATATACTCATGCACAGCATACACTCATTAAAAATAAACTGAGATATGGTGGAGGACAGTAAACAGAAATGCCTTAACTGAATATTGAGCAGTATTGAAGTGAAAGGCCAAATTCCAAACTGCACGTGGAATGGTACAGATGTCTCCTGCCATTGGTGTGCGGGTGGGACTGAGGGGTAGGAGTGGCGATCAGATAAAAGCCTAACCCCCCCGCCCCCGTTGCTTGTTGCTGATGTGAGTATTAACAGCTCAGGAATGAGCCATTATAAAACATGTTGGGGGAAAGAGAGCCGGATGGGGAAGGAGGTTTTATGCAACAAGGCAGCCAGCTCTACTTCATGGAAAAAGGTACTACAAAAATGATAGGCCACATGTTAAAATGGGGAGAGTCCCCAAAGGCTGTGAGGAGAAAAGGGGTGAACATTGAGCAGTGGAAAGGAATGAAGTGGGAGGGTGCCCTTTCGTTGTAAGCATAAAGGGAATGATACAGTGGATAATAACAAAAAATAATAGGTGTAGCCTAGGGAAAGGATTGTACAAAAACATGAAAGAGAAACAAAACAGAAACAAAATGATAAGAAATGGGTGAAGGAATAAATTACTTACCTGTAACTCCGGTTCTCCAGCATTGGCATCTCTCATAGATTCACATGATGTGGATATTCCCCGTCGTCAGTATAGGAATCCTCGGTATCATAGAGCAGTTTAAACTTAGACTGAAACATTTCCAGTCACTTTGTGCTCTAGTACAGTAATTTTGGGTCATACTGCCCACAGCCAATAGGAACACCTCCCTTTAACTCCTCCCCGGCCATCTTCAAATTTAGCAAGCGCCCGTTAGTGGCAGTAAGAGCCAAAAGATGAGCCATGCAGTGCAGCAAGAGCCAAAAGATGAGCCATGTGGGGTAGGTGGGAGGGTTGCATGTGAATCTATGAAAGATACCAATGCTGAAGACAGGAGTTACAGGTAAATAACTTATTCCTTTTCCAGCACGGGATGTCATTTAGGGGTCGCCAGAGGTCGCAACTGCGACCTCTGAGGTCTCCCTTGCAACCTCTAAAAATATATATATATATATATTTTTTTAATGCAAGCTCCTGGGCTGTGGCCAGCACCATGTTGCTCTTTACTTCTGGAGTGGCTGGCTTTTGTTGTTCAGGCCCCTTAAAAAAAAGAAGAACAGGAGTGCCACAAGTCTAACACTCACTTTCGGCACTGACCCTAAATAAGAAAGAACAGGAATACCAAATAATGTGTGTGAAAGGTTTATTTCAGGCACACTTCAGTGTGTGAGTCACTGATTTAGTCTGTTCTTAAACGCCTCAACTCAGCTTTTCATCCTTCTGAGGTTGGTAAATGAGTACCAACACAGGATGGTTGATATTGGGTGTATATTTTTTCTATATAAATCGCTTAAGCGTAAGTGCTATATAATGACACATCATTATCATTTGGTCATGGACGTCTGCTTGCATTCACAGTAATTTGGTAATATGGGCTTACAGACACTAATCTTAACGATACATATGGCGATCCATTCTTGTATGAAATGTACATCACATTATAGTGATATCGTAACCATATTTTTTCGTAGTGTACAATGCTATGTGATGCCACTTCCTATTTTGTCAACGGGTGAAAGGTCGTGTTCCATCGCTTCCCGCGATATCTCTTCAGGGTGGGGTCAAATGACACCACTTCCTGTGATGTCATCAGGGGTCAAGGGTCATGTGATGTCACTTCCGTTACCCCTAGCATTTTGGTGAAATGACGTCCCTTCTCCAGCATTGGAACGTTCATAGATTCACATGCGGTGGATAGATTACAAAGCAGTATTAAAACTATACATACGAGCAGAGGCAAGCTCTCAGCACAACTTACCACTGGAAATTTACTAACCTCAGGCAAAAAAGTTCTGCAAAATGGATTGGCCGACTCTACACTCTTCTGCGGAATCTCTGTCAACACAGTAGAACCTGGTGAATGTATGCACCGATCTCCAGGTGGCTGCACGGCAGATGTCAGGCAGCGGGTTGCCAGGTAGGAAAGCAGTGGTTGCAGCAACCGCTCTGGTGGAGTGAGCCCGGGGCCTGCCCGGAAGCGGCCTGCCAGCCTGTTTATGGCAGAAGGAAATGCAGGCTACAATCCATCTTGAAATGGAGGACTTTGACAGAGCCTTCCTCGTACCAGAAGGTCTAAACAACACAAACAATTGAACTATAGAACAAAATGACTTAGTATGTGCCACATAGTACTTGAGTGTGCGCACCATATCCAGCATGTGCAGTGCCTGCTCTGCTGGAGACGTTGGCGTGCTGAAGAATACGGGCAGAACCACTTGTTGATTGAAATGGAAAGAGGACGGCACCTTAGGCATAACAGTTGGGTTAATACACAGAATAGCCTTGTCCTTGTGAAACATCAAATAAGGCAGTTTGCAGGAAAATGCCTAGATTTCACCCATTCGCCTGGCCGATGTAATGGACAACAAGGAAACGGTTTTCCAGGAAAGATGCTTGATGGACGCCTGGTGCATAGGCTTGAAAGGCAGCTTCAAGAGCTTTGCGAGAGGCACATTTAGTTCCCACCAAGGGTCAAGTCTTAAAAATTAAAGTGGGGGGACTCATCAACAAACGCAATGGAATCTGATGTTGCCAGAAATTAGCATATCAAGGTGAAATATGCAAATTTAATTAAATTGGCTTTGCATAACCAGCCAAATTGCACAGGACGAATAGGATTTGCCTTTCATAAAATCAACACATACACACAAACCAAGAGAGAGCATTTTCTTCTAATAGTGTTTTTGAAAACGTTAAAAGGTGCACATGTTTTAAACTCCAAGAACCAATATAAATGAGTACCCTGGAACTTGCAGTACCTAAATGAGACATTTCACATTTACTGCCTCATCACGAGTTTGGCGGTAACCCTTAAATGTGGCTCTGAGCTGGGGGCAAATCCGCCACGATCTTGCCGATTTTCGGCACTATTACCGCCAGCGGTAATACCGTCGGCGGTAATAGCGCTGAACATTCCCCATTGGGGCTAACGTGGAATGGGAAATTCCCGAATGTGCCCAATGGTGAATGAGGATTTACCATTCTGCCAAACCTGTGATCCGGTGCTAATTGCGCTGGGGGGTTTGGCGTTGGGCTAATAGCCCCGGTGACCGCCGGGGTTAGCGACCAACTCGTGATGAGGTTCTAAGGTTAGTTGTTTGTTATTTTTCATCAGTTTATATAGTGTAGTGGTGAAGTGTCTGGCCTGCAAACCTGGTGACTGCTGTTCGATCCCCGCTGTAGGCTTTAATTCATAAATTCAAAGACGACATTCAATGTTACTCATTTTAGCTGGGGGGACTGAGTCCACCCTCTAAAAAAGAGTGGGTGGACTCCGTCCACCCGCATGTAGTGTTGGTTTGAGCCCTGGTTCCCACGCTGGAGCTGGGCGACGGACAGATGGGAAAGACCAGAACAGCCCATGTAAGAATTCCTTTACCAGTCGATGAGACGACAGGGATGGCACCCCTGCAGAACAGTTGTAACTGGAGATTGCAGCCAGGTGTACTTTGATTGAAGAATGCGTCAATCCAGCCTGAGCCAGGGACAACAAATAAGGTAAGATATATTGTGGCCGGATGGCCTTAGGCAACAACTGATGGTTCCTGCACCACACCTAAAAATATTTCCACTTGCTTTTGTAGCACTTCAAAGTGAGGTAGGACAGCTCAGGGGCAACGTGCTTGTCTTGGAAGCAAGACCACACAGAGCAACACAGGTTTGATACCCGGGTCCGTGCTTAGTTACCTCTGGGTATTAAGCGTGTTATAAATAAACAATTACAATTACAAAGTGGACAGGGCTCTTGCACGAGCCAGGACCTCTTGGCAGTCTTGTGGATGGGACAAGGATCCAAATTCTAAGAACACAGGAGCCAGGCCATCAGATTCAGTGAGGCTGGGTTGTGGTGCAGCACCGCCCCCCTGGTTCCTGGACAGGAGAAGCTGGTGTGGATGCAGCCTCAGAGGAGCAGCTGACGAGATGGTGCAGAGGTAGGAGTATCACAACTGTCACAGCCATGCAGGGTCCCCTAATATCAGTTTGCACTAATACAGTCTGAAGGTGTGGATGACTCTGGGCACCAGCGGGATTGGGGGGGAAAGCATCCAGAAACTTCCCTTCCCATGGAAAGGCAAAAGCGTCACCCAAGCTCTCCGGATGGGGTAAATGGGCTGGCGAAGGTCTTTCACCGACTGTTGTCGTAGGTGGCAAAACGGTTGATCATCAGCGTCCCTCACATCTGGAACAACAGGTGAAGTTAATCCTCATGCAGCTCCCACACGTGGCAATAGAGCAACTCCCTGCTGAGGGAGTCTGCTAGGGTATTTTACCCCGGCAGATGAAGGGGGATGAGAAACATGTCACACTGCAGCACCCAACGCCAGAGAGCCTGAGTCTCCTTGAATAGCTGTGGGGACCTGGTTCCTCCTTGCTTGCGGACATACAACATTGATATTGTATTGTCGGTGTAGATCTGTACCACCTTCCCTGTCGGCAGGGGAGGAAGGACTTCAGGGCCCAGAAAATTGCATACAACTCCAGCAGGCTGATGTGCAGGCTCTTTTCCTCCTAAGATCATAGACCTCTTGTGTGTTGGTCCTGACAGTGGGCGCCCCAGCCCTCCAGCGAGGCATCCATCGTAACCGCGGCCTGATGGTCTGGCAACCTGAAAGGAGCAACCTTCACCAGATGTTCCCTCACCAACCACCAGTGAAGGCTCTACCTGAAAGCCTGCATCAGAATGATGTGGTCATCATAGAAACCTGAGTCTTGTATCCACCTGGCATCCAGGAATTCTTGCACTGGCCACATGCGTAACCTGCAGTGAGTGATCAAAGGTATGCATGATGCCAACATCCCCAGCAAAGACTGTAATTGTGGACCCGTGTGACCTGGGCACTGCTCAGGTGGTGCACCTTTGACAGAAGAGTCGCCACTGTCTCGTCCGAGGGCCTGGCGGTGCAGGTTTGAGTGTCAAGTCTCGCTCTGAGGTAGAGTGCCTGTTTTGATGGAACTAGACACGACTTCAGGATGTTTATGGGGAATCCTAACTGCTGCAGACACTGGAGGGTTGCCGTGGTGTTGACTTCTGCCAGCGGGTAGGAGGGGGCCCTCACCAACCCGTCATCTAGATACGGGTATACATGGATGCCCCTCAACCGCAGATGAGCCACCACTGGCATGAGGCACTTTGTAAACACCCGCAGAGCAGAATGCAGGCCAAATTAAAGGACCTTGAATTGATAGTGTTCTCCTGCCACCATGAAGCGTAGGTAGCGCCAGTGTGAGCAGTGAATATGGATGTGAAAATAAGCGTCCTCGAGGTCGAGGGAAGCCAAACAATCTCCTTGCTGTAGTTGGGACAGAACATGTTGCAGCGTCACCATACGGAACGTTTGTACCTTCAGGAATTGTTGAGCACCCTTAGATCTATTACGGGCCTCCAACCCTCTGACTTGTTGTGCAGTGCCTTTTTTCTTACCAGGAAGTAGCAGAAGTAGACTCTGTGGCCACCTCGTCCTCGGGCACCTTTTCCACTGCCCCTTTATGTAGCAGAGCTCGCACTTCTTGTAGCAGGAGGAATGTCCGGTGGAAAGACTACAAACTCCAGGGAGTGACCCTGCTGGAGAAGGGATAGCACCCATTCGTCAGACGTGATGTTTTTCCATTCCTCAACGAATCTTGACGTTGTCCTCCCACCAGGGTGCTGAAGCGGGAGGACCAGGCCCTGGGCTGGTCATGGTTGTTTGCCGGACTGGCCCCTAGATTGGGAGGAGCCACAGCAGCGCTGAGAACCCCTGTATGATCGGGACATATTCCTATACTAGTCCACTGAGGAGTACAGTGACTTGTAGGAAGATGAAGACTGGTACATGGAGCGAAGTTCTACCATATCGCCCTTTTCCAGACCGAAAGGACTAGCGCCTTTGCTGTAGCGGGCCAGGGAGTGAGCAGTCTCCGTGTTGGTTTCAATAGACTGCAGAGCCTCATCTACCTTCTTCTCGAATAGGTCTTTTCCGTCGAAGGGCATATCTACAACCCAGGACTGGACATCAGGTCAAATGTCTGTGGCCTTGATCCATCCTTGCCTGCGAATGACCGCTCCATTCCCAAAATGGTGAAATCCAGAGTCGACAATGTCTATTGAGACCGTGATGGCATGGTCTGATGCCAATTCACCCTCATGAAAGATGTCCATAGATTCCTGTTTCTTGTCATCCGGCAGAAACTCGAGTATGGGGCCCATTTTATACCACAGCTCACAATCATAACTTGCAAGGGTGGCCATTGTGTTTGCCACCCTGATCGATTGCTGTGGTAATGATTTTCTTGCTGAAGGCATCCAGGTGTTTGCCCTCCTTCTCTGGGGGAACGGAGCAGGAGGACGACGGGTTGGCTGACCTCTTCCTGGCAGAATCAGAAACAAAGGAGTCTGGCATAGGCTGGGGGTGCAGGGCAGGCAGGAGCGCTCTCTGGGATCTTGTACTTTTTGTCAAAGAGGTCCTTTTTTTGCCGGGGCCATAGCAGGGTGAGCCAGGATGACTAGGCCATCCTCCCAGATATCCGCCAACAGCAGAATGGACATCACTGATTTTCTGCAATGTTCTCTGCATTGGTACAGTACACTGTCCTTGTGCTGCTCCTCCCGGGTAGGGCCGTACATCTTGGCCACCCTGGCCAGAAGCATGTGGAAAGCCCCTACCTCATCAGGGGGTGAGTCTCTAAACGGAATATCATCCGGTTCCCCATCAGCCATGATGAAGTCTTCAAATTCATCAGTGTGGGATGAATGTGTGGATGTGTCCATCCCTGTATCTGACAGCTGCTGGGGCCTTCACTGGGGTTCAACCCACCTAGGGGGCACGGAATAGCATCATCCTCCCTGGATGGTCCAGGGACATCTGGGGGAGGCCCTCAAGGTGGTAACAGGACTGAAGCCAGTGCAGGGAGCCTTTGTTACAAAGTTTTCACCGGCGTGGTTAAGGTGGATAAAATGTCCATTGACATGTCCCTCTGGGAAGGCAATGGTGGAGCTGGCTGCACCAGAGGCAAGTCGTCCCTCCTAGGAGATGCATGCAAGGGTTGTAGTACTGGCAGTCTGATTCGGCTTGCTTCACCACGTGGAGAACTAGGCTGCCCTTTAGGAAGTGTGTGGGAAGATGGGGGTGACATAACAGCCTCTTCATCCGGTTCCTCTAAACCCTCAGCGGAAGAGGACTTGACTCTACTAAAATGGTTCCTTCTGGTAGTACTGCCACTTCAAGGTTCAGGTATGATGCTCGTGGTCGTGCCACCAGTGCTGACACCGTGTTGGTGGGGGTGTCAGAGATGTTCGTCACTATAGCGGTGGTGGTAATCAAGTCGCAATTTTTCCCATTGACGCGGTCATCGACAAGGGTAGTAGTCATCAGTGTGGCTGTCGTCGATGAAGTCTTTGTCGACGAGTAGCGTGTCTGCTTGTCGTAGTCATCGATGGGGCGCTGGTGGATGGTGTCGATGGCTTTGGCATAGATGACCTGGAGGGAGGCCTGGGCGTCAATGAGGACTTACTTGGAACCGATTTCTAAGACTACGTCGACGGGGTAGCTTTTGCAGACGACGAAGAGTGGTTTGTAGACTTTGGCGTGCACTTGGTTGACAGGGTCGCTTCTTCGGGGCGATGGAAAAGGCCCTGACTGCTCTTTTCTGTAGACACCCCTGGAAACTGACCTCAGGTGAAGACCGGTTCTTGTGTGAAGGTCTCGGCTCATCGTCATAAGCGTCTGTGTGCTTCCTCTTGTTGATGGCGTAGTCTTCATGTGACCTAGACATCTTACTAGAGGTGGTTCGCTGGGCCGTCCTGCCCTGCCATAGTGAGGCATGGGTCCGTACAGATGCGGAATCAGAGGCCTCGCTGGCGTGCAATGAGACGACAGTGACGATCCCTTAGTGTCTTGTTGGAGAAGGACTGGCAGATTTTGCTGTCCTGAATTACGTGGTGGGGGTGAAGGCAGCAGAGGCAGTCGTTGTTTTGGTTTTTCACATAGACATTTTGAAATCCGTAGCGGACACAGTCCTTGAACAGGTGCTTCCTCATGGACTCAGCCATGAGGTAGGCCCAACTAAGCAGACGATAAGTCATCGAAGATTACCTGCGGCGGGAATGGTCCACGACCCAGCAACTTCGCCATCAGCATCGGTTGTCGAGAAGACAGCAAAAAGATGAAATTTTAATCGAAAATGATTTCAAAGTCAATATTTTTTCAAGAATAGTTGAAGAGAGAAAATTTGAGGACTCCTTACACTAACATGTGGTAAAGAATCTGAAGATGGCCAACAGCGCAGGAGTTAAGGAAAGTGTTCCTATTTGCTGTGGGCAGTATGACTCAAAATGACTGTACTAGAGCACAAAAGTGACTGAAGGTTTTAAGTTTAAGTTTAAATTGCTCTATGTTACCGAGGATTCCCAGCCTAGCGAGGGGGAATATTCACAGCATGTGAATCTTTGAAAGATCCAATGCTGGAGAAAGAATGAGTCTGGCAAAAGGATGAAATGTGAGGGCTTAATAACAGACTGAATGAGGCAATTAATATGAAAATGGGAAAAAGGCAAAAAGTCTGATCTAGGGAGGTGGCTGTTTTTATTTAGCTGGTGTTATGAGTGCGTTAAGACCGCCAAGGCTGGGGTGGGAGTAGGCTTGCTCTACGAGATTGTTTAATAGTCCTTGATATGATATTTTTAAGATATGATATGATATTTATTTCTATCGTGCTCATACACATGTGTTTCAGAGCGCGACAATGCAAGGGAGGGGAGAAAAGGGAGAAACAGTACAACAATCCTACAAGGCCCAGTGAGAATGCGCAAGTGCATGGGAGAGGGAGAGTGGAAAGGTGCATGGGGGAGAATTGGTAAGTGCAGAGCAAAGGAGAAAAAGATGCAGCAAACAGGGTATGTCAGATAAGTGCATGAGGAAGGGGGGGACTGTATGGGTACAGATACAGACACCAGTGCAAGGAGTGGCCACATAGGCAGTGCCGGCGTGTGGCAGGGTGAGCAGGTACCTGGCCGGGAAGATAGAATGTAGGCCAGGTGCACGGTGTCGAGAGAAAACAGATCAGCAGGGGAGAGGTGGGGCGAAGACAGAAGCAAAGAGGAAGGTCTTGAGGTGCTTCCGGAACCAGAGATGGTTCTCCTCAAGTTTCAGAGTGGCAGACAGGCTGTTCCAGAGGGAAGCCCCAGCCGAAGACAGAGATCTACCCCAGCTCATTTCTTTGAAAAGCAACTGACCCTGAGGGAGTTGCAGGTAGAGGAGCGAAGAGCTTGAGAATGGAGGTATTTGGGGAGGGATAGCTGCAGGTATTTTGGACCCATGCCCCAGCAAGCCTTGTGGACAATGCAGAGGGTTTTGAATTTAATCCATGCATCCACTGAGAGCCAATGGAGAGATATCAGAGCTGGAGAGATACAATCCCAGAGCTTGAGGCCAAGGACAAGTCTTGCAGTTCTGTTCTGGATTAGTTGAAGAGGGCGGAGAGTATAGTTAAGTAGATTTAGGAAGAGGGTGTTACAATAGTTCAACCTAGAGAGAACCAGTGTTTGGGAGACAGTGAGCTTCTGGGGGAAGGAGAGGAGAGGCAGAGTACCTTTGAGGCGGTGAAGTAGGAAGTTTGACTTTTTAGAGACATTAGAGATATGGGCAGAGAAGGAAAGTGAGGAATCAAAAAAGATCCCAAGGTTCTTAGCCTTACAGGTGGGGGTAGGAGGAGGGCCAAGAGAGGCTGGCCAGAGAGTGAGGGGTAAAGGGGGTGGTGGTGAGCCGATGAGGAGGATCTCAGTCTTGCTGGCATTCAGACAAAGATCATTGGCGGCACACCAAACTTTGATGGCAGTTAGGCAATTGGAGATGAGAGAAGGAGAGGAGGTGGTCGAGGGCCGCCTGAAAATGAGTTGAGTGTCATCAGCATAGCACTGGAAGTTGGAGCAGAAAAAGGCAATGCTAGGGCAAGAGTTACAAGGTATTGGTTGAAAAGCCAGAGCGAGAGATTAGACCCTTGGGGAACACCACAGGTAGAGACGGAGATAGATGAAAGGAAAGACCCAAGTTGAACCGGGGAGGGTCAATCAGAGAGGAAAGAGGTCAGCCAGGCCAGAGCCTGATCGGTGATACCCAGGTTATCACGGAGATGGTTGAGCAGGATGGTATGGTTGACTGTGTCGTGTCGAAGGCAGAACAGAGATCGAGTAGGATGAGCGACAGAGGGAATGTTAGAGTCAAGGTTGGAGAGCAGGTCTTCACAGATGTTCAGGTGAGCAGTTTCCGTGCTTCTGGCAGCTCTGAAGCCAGACTGATGATCGTGGAGACAGTCAACAGATCGGAATGAACGATACGCTGAGAGATGGCCAGCTTTTCAAGGAGGTTTCCCAGAAAAGGAGTGATGGAAATTGGGCGATACTTGGCCAGGCAAGCAGGATCAGCTGTGGGTTTCTTGAGAAGAGGATGCACAAGGGAGTGCTTCAGATGGGAGGGGACGGAACCTGAGGCAAAGGAGAGGTTACAGAAATCGTCAAGGGCCGGAGCGAGGGTATCAATGTGGTCCTTGATGGTTTTAGAGGAATAGAGATGAACCTGTTTTGACAAGGCTTTCATAGATCGGACTTGTCTAGCGACCTCGTCAGGGAGATAAGAGGAAATTGCAAGAAGGAGGGGGGTGGCTGAAGGAGTGTCGGCATGCCCAGACGGAGAGGGGTGTGGGGGGAATGGAGGAGAGTGTGGATGTCCTGGGTTTTTTAGATAAAGTGTGAGGCAAGGGCATTGCAGAGAGCCTGGGAGGCAACAGGAGGGGTAGAGACTGTAGCAGGGTTGGCCAGCTCCTTGCAGATTTTGAACAGTTGGGGCGAGTTGTTAGATGCCGCAGAGATACGGGCCTGAATGTGGACTCTCTTCTTGGAGAGGACAGAGAGTCTGTATTGCCTTTGGAGCAGGCGACAGGCCAGTTTGTCAGAGGATGAATAAGAAGCCTTCCATTTCCTCTCAGCCTCCCTACACTTAAGTTTGAGTGTAGCTAGGTCAGAGTCATACTAGGAATTGCACTTGGATTTGGATTTCAAACAGATCCTCATGACAGGGGCAAGAGAGTCAAGAGTTTTAGAAATAGAAGAGTAGAGCAAGGACAGGGCTGTGTCAGGATGTGAGTCAGCCAGCAGTGGTGGGGGGGAAGAAGGTGGCAGGGAAAGCCTCAACTGACACATGCTTCATGGGCTGGATGTCCGAGAAGGTAGGTGGCAGTGTTAGGGTAGGCTTGCCCTGGGGAGAAGAGAGGGAGAGATGAGAGGAGAGAATGATCGCTCCATGAGAGAGGAGTGGTCAGAGAGATGGAGAGGGGGAGATCAGAAGAGATCAGGACATCAAGAGTATGCACTGCAAAGTGAGTCGGGTCAGAGGGGAGGATGTACAGGGAAAGGGAATCGCAGAAGAGTAACAAGGAGGAATAGGGAGAGTCAATATGGATATTGAGGTCACCAATGAGGAGAAGTTCAGTGGTAGAGGCAAGGAGGGAGGAGGAGAGGTATGCCCACTCAGAGATAAATTAGGTGACTTGGCCAGGAGGCCGGTAGATAGTAGCCACAATGAGAGAATGGCTAGGAGAGAGAGAGAGAGAGCCTGCAGACAAGGCATTCAAAAGAGGAGTAAGTCTGAGTGGGAAAGATAGAGGCAGGAATCCACTCAGGAAAGATCAGGGCTTCCCGCCACCAGACAGGGAGGATCTGGGTGCACAGAGGATCTTGCAGCCATCTGGAAGGAGAGTGTCAAAGCTTGTGACAGAGCTGGCCATAAACCATGTCTCAGTGAGACCGAGGACATCAAGGTCTATGTCTTCAAGTGGGTGGCAGATGTCAGAGGAGTGTTTGACAGCAGATCGAGAGTTGAGAGTGGCAAGATGAAGAAGGTTGCCAGCCTTAAAGACCTTCCGGGGAGGAGTACAGATCAGAGGTACGCCCTGCAGAGGTGAAGAAGGAGCCCTAGGAAGGGAGGAGGAGGAGAGAGAGGTCAAGGTAGACAAGGGGGAGAGGAAGGGACAGCAGGAGATGAGAGGAAATTGATAAGGCGAGTGAAGAGCCTGTCAAAGAGGAGGAGATTGGCCTGAGGGCCTTGGACCATGACAGTGCCATTAAGGTAGACATTTATGATGACTTTAGATGGATTACCAGAGTTAAAGTAAAACATAATTGCCACTGGCCCTCTCACAGTCCCGCCAATATACAACATATATATATGGGATTGATATTTTTGCGTTATGTGAGAATGGATTTTGAGAGAAGCTCTAGCGGCTGCCCAGTGAATTTGTTTCTGACTGTACACCCGAAGTCTTGATCACTGGATGACAGATTGGAAATTCAGCTCACTATCTATATGCACTTGCACTTTTCTGCTTCTGATTAGAAATGTCTTTGCAATGTTGAATGAAGTTTGAAAGTTCACACCTTATAAATTAGCCAAGGGATTTTTGGTATAATTATGTGGAAACAATTGTGGAATATTGCATGGGAGTATATTATTAGGACATGAGTCCAAGATGGTGGCATTATTCCACATGCAATGGCTGTGTCAATAGTAAGTCACATGACAGGTGTGTGAACAGGAAATTAGTTTAATTCAAAACATTATTTAGAGAAACAATGTACTATGGAGATTTTACCCTGCCAGAAGAAGTCCAAGTCACAGACAGAACGTGTGGCAATTTACCATGCAGGTGTAATTTTAGTCATCCCCCATATGTTGGGGTGAGAGAAATGTTATATCACCCTTTTAAATAATGCCTACCTTCATTGTGACTTAATAAACATACAGCATTCGGCTGCGCTTTCTTTACCCCACCCACGAGTTTTGTTTGTGTTTATTCCATCGGTGTTGCCTGGGGTTATACACTGCAGGCTGATGTAAGGAACTCATGGTGGCAACGGCAAAGACAGACACGAGTGATAACAGTTCAAAAGTGTTTATTAAACTGTATAAATGGGTGAGAAAAATGTCTAATCTAAACCTAAATCTAAGATTGGAACAAGCTACGACCATCAAATAATAAAAAGGCAGCCCTAGTGGCATCTTGATAAATAAAAAGTGCCTATACTAAAAAAAAAAAAGATTGCTAATCCTTACCGCTAAATTACAAAATAGTGTGGGATATTTTTCACCAGAAAAGAAAGAAGTGTTCACAAAATGATAAGTCAGGATGGTATAACTGGTGTCTCCCTTCCCCACATTTTTAGCATGAGGCAAGGCGGGATTCTCGAGCACAGCACACTTCTGGGCTTCTGCAGCACGAGCTTCCAGTTTGTTTCCAAAATATCAGGGCCTTCTGTGACTAAGGGCCTCATTACGACCCTGGCGGTGCGGAGTGAACGGCGCCGTAAAAGGTGCCGGCGCCGTTCACTCCGTACCACCGCATTACGAGTTCCCCTCGCGGGACACGGTAAGCACGCCTGGGAAAACCAGGCGTGCTGACCGGGTCCCGCGAGGGGAAGAGGGAGCAAACAATTGGCCATCTCGTAATGGCCCGTTGTTTGCTCCCTCTCCCATTCCCATTCAGCCCTATGGGGGCTGAAATGGGAATGGGGAAGGACCGTGTCCGGGTCCTTGGAGGGAGAAATTACCGGGCCTTCCGAACTCGGAATGGCCGGGTAAGTCCTCATTCCGAGGACCTGGACCCCGACGCGATTTTGGCAGCAGCCATGCCCCCAAAAGCGGCATGGTTACCGCCGAACTCGTAAAGAGGGCCTAAGTCTCTTTTACACAAAGTCTCTTGCCTCGGAGGACCTGATGTGCTATAAACAACAAAACAAAAGTTCCTTTCAGTTTTTATTCACGTCGGGTGGTTTCCCTTCTCCTGTGGATCCCCTACAACTAGGCTTTGGTCCTTTTGCAATATTGGCCTTGCTCAGTCGGGTTCCAGGCGGCCTCTCGTTCCCAGTATTATCACCTGTACTATTCAAGAGTCTCAAAATCCTTTCACACAACTGTTCACTGTGGACATCCGTGAGCCGGGTTCACACTTCTCGACAAAATGTTTACGGGGTGTTACGTTTTGCTCTCATTCATGGGCATCCCTCAGCCGGGTTCATATTTGCCAGTTTTAACACAGTTTACTTAGTTGTAACACCTCACGGGATTTTCTTCACTTTGCTTTTTCCAGCCCCCAGTCATGTTTTCCTTTAAGCCTCCAGTCAGGCTTTCTCTTAGCATCCCTTGGTCGAGTTCATCCTTCTCTTAGTTTGCAATTTCAAAGTTCATCATAAAGCAGGGCTCCCTTCCGCTAGCTTTCTCTTGACTATGTGTCAAAGACTTTCAATTGTACAGGCGGTTTTACTCGACCCTTGTATGACCAGTTTGACCTCTTGCGATGGGCTCTCCAAGGGCCTCCTGGTATCTGTAGTTTCAACAAAAGGGGAAAACAGCCAGAGTCTTTCGAATGAGTGCTCACGTGGTGCCGGACCACTCTGCAGCTGGATGTTCCATGTTCTTTCTTAAAAATTCAGTAACATACATGTTCTTTGCTCACAAGTTCTTTCAACTCATATCATGTTGCCATTTGCAACTGTCACTCAACACAGTACGGTTTACTATCGGTTCGCCCTCCGACTCATCAGCTTTTCTGAACTCCTTGACATTTCTTGTCTCTTGGGTCAAGGACAGTACCACGGTAGCAAGCGTGCCTCCTTGCCTGCGTTATCAGAGTGGAAGAGCCCTGTGCACCGCAGACATCTTTTACACCACACGTCAGCTGTAGTTCCCAGTCTTATGATTCCTTTCACAGAGGCTTCACGGGTCTGGGTAAAAAAGGGCAAGGGCACTTCCCTCTTTGTTTCCCTTTCAGGTCTCGCCACCTTTCTCCTCCGTTCGAACTGCCATCCTGGAATAGCTGCCTCCTCATGTGTATTTCGTTGCTCAAAGTGTGCTTTCGTGCTCTGCCTTTTATCTCTGTGGGGAAGAGAAAGGGCCGTTAGGTGTATGTAGTTTTTGTCAATTGCCTGACTCTGCCTCACCCTTGTGTCTGGACATGTCAGGTAAATGGCTTTGGTGTTAGTCTGTTGTCTTTCACGGTGTAAGAAAGTGTTTGTGTTGGAAAAGGGTGGGGATTTAGAGTTTCTATGTATCCTGCTAAGCAGGATGGGGAAAAGGAAATCATATCCCTCGTCCTAGGGGGTTTGGTATGCTCGGAAGGGTGAGTTTGGTAAGGTTTGTGAAATGAATAGGGGGGATTGTGGGGATGGTAGTGTTTTGTCAAAGTAGACTGGGAGTTTGGGAAATAATAATCAGAGGGACATAGAGAAGAATCACTAGGAGTACTTGGGTATGTAACAGGAAGACAAGGATTCTGGAAGATGTAGTTTACAGGGTTTGAGTTCCGAATAGGTTTACCAGATGCAGAGGGATTGTTGGATTCGGGTAAGGGAGATTTGTTGGGTGGAAGGGAGGTAGATTTGGAGCAGCCTACAAAAGCTTCAGGGACTTTGTCCTTCTCACCTTCTTCCCTGGTATGATACCGCGTCTCGCCTGGGGGATTCCCCCGACCATAACCCTGGGTTCCCCTACCCAGGTAATCCTCCCTTGCTCGTCCACCACCAGGGTTAGGCTCTGAGAGTGCCAGTCCTTCCCTGGCCACCTGAATAAAGGATTCCTGAGGTTTACTTGGGAGAATACCCTCAGGTTTCTCAAATACCCTTCCCCTATGCTGGTTGGACTGCAGTGTTGCACTTGGACACTTCACCGTGGAACACCCAGACCGTTGGTCCAAGCATTTCATCATATAACCTAGATTGTTATTGTTGGGACTTTCAACCCTTTCCCGGTTGATCAGGGCTTGTGTAGGAGATGATTTTAAGATTCTCGCCTCTCTCTTTCTCTCTCTATCTTCCTTTCCCTTTCTTGAGCTTCCATCAACTCTTCTTCTTTATTGTCAGGCAGATCTCCATGACGTGGCCCCACTCTCCATAAAATAGGTATTGTTTGCGATGAGAGGCTTCTGATTAATCTAGAGATACAATAGATGTTGACCCTCTCCTATTCTTATTCATGGGGCTAAAAAAAAATTCAGGCCGTTCTGGTTCCCTAGTTTTTGCTCCTCTTTGTTAACATAGGGTTCTCCTGGTATCCTTCCACTTGAGTTTCTCACCTTCTCTCTCACTTGTTTGCCTCCTAATTTTCCCTTTGAATAGTAAGGATGAGGTTCTGGTATTTTATTTTCTACAGAAAGGGTCTCTAGGCCTCCCCCTGGTGTTTAGTTAGATGGTATTTCCCCAAAGGTCTCGTACATTAGGTTCTCTTTCGGTATTTTCCAAGAGGTTTCATATACTAGGATCCCTACTTTATATCCCCTATAGATTTTCATGGGTTTTGTGGAGACATTCAGGAAAACAAAGGTTAATTCTTCTTCACAAGACAAAAGAGGTAACATTTTAACTTTACCTTTCTTGCAGGGTAAAATATAATAGGACCAACCCAAGGGATATTTGATTCTTATTTGCAAAGGGATTAAGGCTTTGTCTCTTCTCTGCAGTAAATAATCCTGAGGGCAAAAAAGATAATAGGTGTTGCCCCCAACATTCTGTAGGACAGGTGAAATGGCTTGAGAGATCAGGGAAAGAAATTGGATTCCTATTCTCCGTTCAATAGGTGGTATCATGTTTTCCATAGACCTCGTCACATTGATAGAAAAGGGGCTTGATTGGATCTGCCCCTTGACTCCAAGATTTCTGAGTCACCTTGGAGAGAGTTGTTCATTCGCTCCTTCTCTTGTACTTTGGGTAGAGCATGGAAATCTCTATTCAGTCTCTCTACATATAATTGGACTCTCCAACTAGTATCAATTGACTCATGTCCCACGCCTGACACCATATATAAGGAACTCATGGTGGCAACAGTAAAGACAGACACAAGTGATAACCGTTCAAGGGTGTGTATTAAACTGTATAAATGGGTGAGAAAAACACCTAATCTAAACCTGAATCTAAGATGGGAGCAAGCTATGACCATCAAATAATAATAAGGCAGTCCTACTGGTGTCTTGACAAATAAAAAGTACCTATAACAAAAAAAACTATTGGTAATCCTTACCGCTAAATTACACAATATTGTGGGCTATTGTTCACCAGAAAAGAAAGACGTGTTCACAAAATGATAAATCAGGATGGTATGAATGGTGTCTCCCTTCCCCACGTTTTTAGCGCAGGGCAAGGTGGGATTCTCAAGCAAAGAACACTTCTAGGCTTCTCCAGCACAAGCTTCCAGTTTGTTTCCAAAATATCAGGGCATTCTGTGACCAAGTCTATTTTACACAAAGTCTCTTGCCTCATAGGACCTGGTGTGCTATAAACAACAAAACAAAAGTTCCTTTCAGTTTTTCTTCTTGTCAGGTAGTTTCCCTTCACCCGTGAATCCCCCTCAACCGGGCTCCAATACTTTTGCAACATTGGCCTCCCTCATTCGGGTTCCATACAGCCTTTCATTCCCAGTATGATCACCTGTAGTATTCAAGGGTCTCAATATCATTTCAAACAATGGTTCACTGTGGACATCTCTCAACCAGGTTCACAATTGTCGACAAAATGTTTACATGTTTTACCTTTTGCTCTCATTCGTGGGCATCCCTCAGCCGTGCTCACATTTGCCAGTTTTAACACAGTTCACTTAGTTTTAACATCGCTCAGGATATTCTTCACCTCGCTTTTTCCAGCCCCCAGTCAGGCTTTCCTTTAAGCCTTCAGTCAGCCATCCTCTTAAGCCACAGTCAGGCTTTCTCTTAGCATTCCTCTGTCGGGTTCATCCTTGTCTTAGTTCGCAATTTCACAGTTCATCAACAAGCGGGGCTCCCTTCCCCTAGCTTTCTCTTGACTACCTGTCAAAGACTTTCAATTGTACAAGTGGTTTTACTCGACCCTTGTCTGGCCACTTTGACCTCTTGCATCGGGTTCTCCTAGGGCCTCCTGGTATCTGTGGTTCCAACAAAAAGGGGAAGCAGCCAGACTCTTTTGAATGAGCGCCAACGTGGTGCCAGACCACTCTGCTGCTGGATATTCCTTGTTCTTTCTTAAAAGTTCAGTAACATACACGTTCTTTGCTCACAAGTACTTTCTACTCATATCATGTTGCCGTTTGTAACCTTCACTCAACACAGTCCAGTTTACTATCGATTCTCCCTCCGACTCACCGGCTGTGCTGAACTCCTTGATGTTTCTTGTCTCTGGAGTCAAGGACGGTACCACGGTAGCAAGCGCGTCTCCCTGCCTCGGTTATCAGAGTGGGAGGGCCCTGTGCGCCATTGACATCTGTTACACCACACGTCAGCTGTAGTTCCCAGTCTTATGATTCCTTTCACAGAGGCTTCACAGGTCTGGGTCAAAAAGTGCAAGGCCACTTCCATCTTTGTCGCCCTTTCAGGTCTCGCCGCCTTTCTCCTCCGTTTGAACTGCCATCCTGGAATAGCTGCCTCCTCATGTGTTTTGCCTTGCTCAAAGTGTTCTCTCGTGCTCCGCCTTTTATCCCTGTGGGGAAGAGAAAGGGCCGTCAGGTGTGTGTAGTTTTTGTCAAATGCCTGACTCTGCCTGACCCAAGTGTCGTACATGTCAGGTAAACGGCTCTGGTGTTAGTCCGGTATATTTCACGATGTAAGAAAGTGTGTCGGCAAGGGTTGGGGGTTGAGAGTTTCAATGTATCCTGCTAAGCAGGATGGGGAAAAGGTGTCATAAGAAATCATATCCCTCATCCTAGGGGGGTTGGTATGCTCAGAAAGGTGAGTTTGGTAGGGTTTGTGAAATGAATAGGGGGAATTGTGGGGACGGTAGTGTTTTGTGGAAGTAGACTGGGAATTCAGGAAATAATAATCAGAGGGACATACAGAAGAAGGACTAGGAGTACTTGGGTATGTAACAAGGAGTCTGGAAGATGTATTTGACAGGGTTTGAGTTCCTAATAGGTTCAACAGATGCAGAGGGATTATTGGATTTGGGTAAGGAAGATTTATTGGGTGGAAGTGAGGTAGATTTGGAGCAGCCTAAAAAAGCTTTAGGGACTTTGTCCTCCTCGCCTTCTTCCATGGTATGATACCGCGTCTTGCCTGGGGGATTCCCCCGAGCATAACCCTGGGTTCCTCTACACAGGTGATCCTCCCTGGCTCGTCTATCCCCAGGGTTGGGATGTGAGAGTGCCATCCCTTCACAGGCCACCTGAATAAGGGATTCCTGAGGTCTACTTGGGAGAATACTTTCATGTTTCTCACACTGACCATAAAACATTGTGGAGTCATGTTTTCATTTCAATAATTTAATTTGACTGCTCATCTATCACTTACTTTTTTTTCCCTTTCTTTCTTTGCACATTGCTTATATATTGTTTGATGTTTTTACATATGTATATTTCCATACTTTCTGTCACTGGTCTAGGTATTTTTCCGTTTATGATAGATATAGATTGTATGCCCCTTTTTAGTATGTTTTTTATTTCCACCCCTTCTTCACTGGATAGTTAGGTGAATGTTTTACTGTGGGATTAATTGTCAGTCAATACGAGATCTTAATGTCATGGCACTTCACATTAGCAGAGGCCTAGATCTTATCTTCTGTTTAGCATGAATATGTTTCACAGCATCTAATCATATATTATGGGATTGTTAATCTAAGTATTGCAATACTGATTTTCAGATACACAGTCTGTGTTACCTGATAAGGACTGACCATCAATTGTTGAGTACTAAGCACTTTATTAATGTATTTCTGAAGATACAGAGGTTGACCTATTCAAATCACATCAGGCATTTTACTGTTATAGCTGAAATGTTAGAATTATCTTACAACTAACCATTATGGGGCCTACTTTACGAATTTGACATCTAGACTGAGACAACTAAATGTTGTTAGCATTGAAACCCAAAGACGTCTCCCCACCATTTCAACCCACCGAGACGGATTGCAAAAAAGTACAAATAGCTTTTCAAAATAAAATTCTCAAAGCTAGAGAGACCATAACACAGTGCAAGACAAGCAGCACTCCCCAGCCTAACCACATCAGTGAAGAAATCCAAAAGAACCACAGTCCTAAATTTCAGTTCACACCAATAACCACGGACAGCATGAGGAAAACTCTCTCCAAAATAAATTGCACATTGTGTACAGAAAATATAATACCACCGAAACTGATACTTGATAACCCAGAAACATTTATCCCCTTCCTTAGACGAATGGTCAATGCCTCCTTTAGAGATCACACTGTACCAGCGACAACAAAAACTGTCCCAGTTACACCTCTGCCCAAAAAAACAGAATTAAATCAACAAGATCCATCAAATCTCCGACCCATCACAAACTGCAATTTCTTACAGAAAATTCTAGACAAGATCGCCACAGAACAGCTACAAGAGTATGCAGACAGTAATAATCTCCTCCACCCACAGCAGTCAGGATTCAGAAAAGCCCATAGTACGGAATCTCTCTGTTGGACCTACAGACAGAAATGCTGGAACTCCTGGATAAAGGCAGAGCAGGCCTACTGATTTTATTGGACCTCTCGGCAGCTTTCAATTTGTTAGATCACCAGAAGCTCCGAGAGGCCCTAGATCTCGTCGGAAATTGCTCCCAGGGAGCCATTGACTGGATATCTTCTTTCCTCCAAGACAGACAATCCAAAATAATTTGGGGAAACCACACATCAACAACGAAACCTGTGGATTGTGGAATCCCACAAGGAGCCAGCTTCTCTCCACTATTGTTTAATTTGTATCTGCGGTGCCTATGCACATTACTAACCCATCTTGGCATATTTTTCACAAACTTTGCTGACGACACACAGTTGGTGTTTGAACTCAGTGGAGACTATAATCAGGATAGCAAAAAATTAACATTCATATACAACACCATCGAAGCCTGGATGAAGGCCAACTGGATGTGCCTCAACGGCACCAAAACTGAGCTTATGATTTTTGGCTCACCCCAGGCCAGAAAAAAACTCAGCCCAACTTACTCTACATTCAACATCAAAGAAACACCAATCCTGGTGTCAGAAAAGGTCAAAACGCTAGGAATCTACATGCAGGCATCACTTGGAGCTGAAGCCCAGGTAGCATATTTAAAAAGAAATTGCCAATACTACCAAAAACTCCTGTGGAAAATCAACCCCCTACTAAATAAGAAAAACAGCACAATCATAGCTCGAACCAATATACTTTCACGACTAGACTATGGGAATGCCCTAATGCTGGGAGCCAGTAAAAACTGCATAAATCAGTGCGAGATGATTCAAAACAACGTGGTAAGAACCATAACCGGCAAAACAAAAACAGAACACATCACAGGAAAAAGGAGAGACCTGCACTTGCTAGCCATAGATGAATGTATCACATTCAGATCTTTGACCCTGGTTCACCGCTGCCTAAATGGAAATTGCCTAATATACTTCCAAAAACAATTTAAGAGATATGAACCTACTCGAAACCTCAGATCCAGGATTTTTACAGGCAAAGCTATCCAAAAAAAGTAACGGCCTAGGTAGGGCATTCTCAACTAAAGCAATAGCAAAATCGAACACACTACCTGAGACCTTACGAACCGAAATAAATTTGCTATGCTTTAAAAAAAATGTAAAAACTTTCGTATTCAAATAAACCACCCCTAATTCAAACACTAAAAATCTGAAACAAACACATCTATTCGTTGTCCCGTCACTATGTCTCTGTCTATATGGAACGCGCTCTGATGCCTGCGGGCAGCAGCGCTATACAAATAAATAAATAAATAATAAATTGCAGCAGGCATTTTAGTTACTTACACCCATTGGGTCACTACCAAGCTGCTTCTATTGCACAAGATTCTTTATTTATCATATTACTTACTGTTACTAGCATTGCCGTGAGGACGGCTATTAGTGTGTCAAGCATTAAGCACCATATTTGTTGCTGTTTGTACTGCTGCTAGGACTGTCACTATTATGATAAGCACAAGGCACTTTACTTACTGCTGCTATCTGTGCACGAGACACTTTATTTAATACTGCTTGCATTGCCGCTAAATTTTCGAACATAGAACTAAGCACTAGACACTTTTGTGTCTATGTTGTTGCTAACGTTTAGCACTAGCGCTAGGATTGTTACTATTATGTCAAGCACAAGGCACTTTATTTACCGTTGCTAGCTTTTTTATCTATGCACTAGACACTGGGCCTCATTAGGACCCAGGCGGATTTCGCGGTGCTAAATGCACCGCGAAGCATGGCGGAAAGCCGCCGATAGCGCCATGGGGGTTGGCGGATTTACCGCCCCATTCCGACCTCGGCGGAGCGGTAAATCCCCAATCCCCATTCTGCCCTTCCCCATTCCCATTCTTGCCCCATAGGGTATAATGGGAGTGGGGAAGGAGTTAATTACGCCACCGTAAAATACGGTGGCGTAATTAACAACGAGGTCCCGTAGCGCCATGGTTTTCTCCGGCTGGTAAAACCAGGCGGAGAAAACCTCCATGGCGCTACGGGAACTCGTAGTATGGCGGAGAGGTACGCCATGCACTACGCTGGCGTAAAACCCTCTCCGCCAGGGTCCTAATGAGGCCCACTGTATTTAGTACTGCTTGCATTGTTGCTAAGATTACGAACACCAAGCCAGGCACTAGACACTTTATTCATGGTTGTCTATGTTGTCGCTAGAACTATTGTTGGTGTATTAAGCACTAGGCACTTTGTCAATTGCTGCTAAGAAATTTAACTAAGCATTTATTGATGTCTGTGTTGCTGCATTTTATTATTTGTTGCATACTGAAGGTGGTGTGCCCGTGCATTGACAATAGAAACGGGACACGTGGTTAAAGTCAGGCGCATTACTCAGAACGTGTGCAGTAAATCCGAGGTAGTTAAACGCTGAGTCGGTTCGATATATGGCAAATGACTGGGGAGCCCAGAACGGTGTAAAACCCGGAACAGGTCGGAACAGCCCGGAACGGTACCCTAATATAAAAAACGGCAGCAAAACTCACCTGGAAATGATGCAAACACATTTTGGAAATGGGGAAGCTTGAACAATGTGCTATCATTAACCCATTACTGCCCAAAATCTACATTTTCACACGAAAAAGTACCAGGAACGGGCCAGAAAGCTATCGTAATATATAAAACGGCAGCAAAAACTCACCTGAAAATCATGCAAACACACATGAAGAACATTTTGCAAATGGGGAAGGTTGAACAATAGGCTGTCATTAACCCATTACTGACCAAAATCTACATTTTCACACGAGAACGTACCCGGAACGGGCCGGAACGCTACCCTAGTATATAAAACGGCAGCAAAACTCACCTGAAAATGAAGCAAACACATTTTGGAAATGGGGAAGGTTGAACTATGTGCTGTCATTAACCCATTACTGCCCAAAATCTACATTTTAACACGAAAAAGCACCCGGAACGGGCCGGAATGCTACACTAATATGTACAACGGCAGCAAAACTCACCTGAAAATGATGCAAATACACATGAAGAACATTTTTGAAATAGGGAAGGTTGAACAATGTGCTGTCATTAACCCATTACCGCCCAAAATCTACATTTTCACACGAAAAAGTACCCGGAACGGCCTGGAACGCTACGCTGATATATGAAACGGCAGCAAAACTCACATGAAAACGATGCAAACACACCTAAAGAACATTTTGGAAATGGGGAAGGTTGAACAATGTGCTATCATTAAAACATTACTGCCCAAAGTCTACATTTTCACACGAAAAAGTACCTGGAACGCTACCCTAATATATAAAACGGCCGCAAAACTCACCTGAAAATGATGCAAACGCACATGAAGAACATTTTGGAAATGGGGAAGTTTAAAGAATGTGCTGTCATTAACCCATTACTGCCCAAAATCTACATTTTCACACAAAAAGTACCCGGAATGGGCCCGTATGCTACCCTGATATATACAACGGCAGGAAACCTCACCTGAAAATGATGAAAACACACATCAAGAACATTTTGGAAATTGGGAAGGCTGAACAGTGTGCTGTCATTAAGCCAATACTGCCCAAAATCTACATTTTCACCTGAAAAAGTACCCGGAACGGGCCAGAAAGCTACCCTAATATATAAAACGGCAGCAAAACTCACCTGAAAATGATGCAAACGCACATGAAGAACATTTTGGAAATGGGGAAGTTTAAAGAATGTGCTGTCATTAAACCGTTACTGCCCAAAATCTTCATTTCCACACGAAAAAGTACCCGGAACGGGCCGGAACGCTAACCTAATATATAAAATGGCAGAAAAACTCACCTGAAAACGATGATAACACACATGAAGAACATTTTGAAAATGGGAAAGTTTGAAAATGTGCTGTCCTTAACCCATTGCTGCCCAAAATTTTCTGCAGTAAAAAGGCAAATAATAAGTAAACTCAAAGAGGGACTTTATGATGACATCTCTATTGCACTAGAAAATTCTCATCTCCCTAAATATACTCTAGTCACATAAAGGTAGAATTGTAACACTTTTCATTTGATTGAAATGAAGGGAAATTATATATTTGAAAATATTACTAAATGGTGACTACATCTTACTCAACACTAGAGGGAGCAGTAACTGTTTAGTTGTATTCATAGTCAGGTTTTCCTTTATGATATGATATGATATGGTATGATTGTTTATTTATATAGCGCCTATACACAATGTGTTTCAAAGCGCTTCAAGGCAAGGGAGGGAACAAGGGAAAATACAACCACATTCTTACAGGCCATGAACAGTAAGGATGTGAAATTAACTATCGTACTCGGCCTGATGACATTTCAGATAGTGCAAGAGCTAATACATAGATAAGGAAGGGAGGGGGAGAGTGGGAAGGAAATGGAAAGAGACAGGCGACTACCGTACTAGGCCTGACGCCATTTCTGGTAGAGCTGGAGAAAAACAAAAGGTGAAAGAGAGGGGTGCAGAAAGGGAGGGGAGGAACAAAACAAGCGACTATCATACTAGGCCTGACGACATTTCAGATAGTGCTGGAGGGGTAGTGGGGAGGAAAAAAACAGTAATGGGAGGGTGGAGGAAACAGACGAGGTTGCTATCATATTAGGTCCAGGGACAATTCTGATAGAGGAAGTGCATAGAAGAAAGTAAGGGGAGGAGATAGGAAAAGGGAGAAGGGAAAGGAGGAGAGAAAAGAGAGTAAGCAGTCAAAAAGAGTGGAGAAGCAAGAGTGGAGAACAAATACAATTGCAGAAGTCAGTAGGAACACATAATGTTGCAAGCCAGGATACAAGATGAAGATGGGAACAACATGATTCAGGGCCACCATGAGTACAAGATGCAAAGGAAGTCCAGCATGAGAGTTGAGAAAGAGTGACGCACCGTGAATGAATGAAGTCCATAAAAGTCAAATCCAGCATTGGCTACAAGACAGTGATGGTGAAGGAACGCACCAGGTGGGCAGGGCTTGCTAAGTGGTGAAAAAGAGCAGCAGGCAGGAAGGCACCAGGTGGGCGGGGCTTAGGCCAGGTGACCTAGATCCACTTGCACCTGCTCCCCATCTGCGATCACTTATCACTTCCATATCCTTATTTCAGGAAGTGGTAACATTTCACATGTTTCTTCACTAAAATGTTGCAGCTTCATCTTGTCTGTGCTGATTACCTTTACTTTAGATACAGGTCAGATTTATGTTGTTTTTTCTCTCTGCAAGCCTTGAGCATAAGAGTGCTACAATGCATTGCTTCATGCTGACCAGAACATTTCTTTCAAAAGCTCAGCTGCAGCAACTTTGACAAATGTAGGCCCACCCTGCCTTTTCAATTCCAGCGAGCAACCGGAGCCACTAAGAAAGCGCGGCCACCAATGCAGCGGTACCTGACCGATGGAACTGTCAGCAAGCAAGCGTTAGCTGACCGCAGAGCTCGGTTCAGGATGTAGGGCGAGAAATTTGCTATGAGGTATTCCACTCCCTGACCAAATAAAGCTCGGTGGACAAGGCAAAAGGCCTTGAATTGAATATGTTTGGGGGGGGCTTGGCCAACAAGCAAACGATGAGGATGTGAATCCTCTGTGCCCTGGGGTCGCCAGCTGAATCCTGTCAAAATCCTGTATATTATGAAGATAATTTTCTCAAATAAACACCTATTAGCAGCGGAACACCACTGTGACGGTACGCTGTGGTGTGGACCCTAACCGGATTGGAAGCAAGGAGATATTCGGCGTGAAAAAAGGAGGCACTCGGCGCCGTGTGCTAGCCAAAATGGCCGACAGATCGAAGAAGCGGGGAAGAACGGCATGACGGGACCAGGGCCACTTGGCGGCTGACACCCTGTGATGCAGATGGGTGAGACTGTGATCCTGCAAGAGTAGGAGATAGAACGTGTGTGAGTGGAAGTAACATCCCTCGACCTCCGGAGACACATAACCCACGGCAGCGGGAAGAAGTAGAGACACTGCGGTCTCTAGCGGTGCTGCGCAATGCTCATCGGAAGCACCAACAGAGGCTGATCCTGGCATCGACTTTAGCCGGACTGAAATGATGAGGGGGACCCACCTGGAACTGCCTTCCGCACGTCGGCTGGATGGCGGTAAAACTTTAAACCTGCCCAACCAGAACCCTGGCAAGAACAGTGAAGTAGCAGGAAACCTGACGCCTGTGGAAGCGGTCTGCCTGAGCCCAACTGCAACAGAGCAGAACACCAACAGAGCAGCAACACCCGGTGCCGTGCCACAGCACGCGGTCCGAAACAACCGGTGGAGGGAAGGATACACGTAACGGAGGCACTCCAGGAAAGTCCGACCAGGAGGAGTTGGAACCTATCACTTCTTTTCATACATTGTTTCATACATTGTTATTATCGAGTTTTGAATCCGAAAGAACTGTGTTGTGGCCACCTTGTGGATGTGGTTTTATGTTATATATAATTGTTGGATTAAACTGCCATACATTTCCTTATTGATTTATTGAGTATACAAGTGTGAGGGACAGATGTCCTTTTGTAAGAGTATTTTCTTTAGTTTATTCTAAGCAGGAAAATCCTTGTCAGGGTAGGGATAGAGTGGCGTTTATCCTACCTTTTTATTTAATAAAATGCTAAAGTTGAAAACTCTTTACAAAATTGTCTGCCTCACATTTCTTACCCATCACAATAGGTTCTGAGATGCTGGATGGTTGGGGAAATACAAGGTTCAAGGCACAGGCAAGAGGGATAATTATACTCAACGAGAGCACTAGTGCTATGTCAAAATCTGGGAAGGTCTTCTCACTGGAGTTGGTAACAGAGGGAAAGAGCACCAAATGGAAGGGCCTGACTTTATTCAGATGAGGAGTTATTTAGTCCAGTGAGTTTCAGCAAAATTGGGCCGACTGATTGTGGGGGGTGACCAGAAAATGGTCAGAGTATGAGGAGTCAAGGTGAAGACAGTGGCTGTAGTCATGTTAACGGCAGGTTGAATTGACAGGAGTTCAGTGGCAGAGATTTGATTGAGAGGTTTAAGTCGTTGGAAAAGAGAGATTGAAGACTCAAGGAGGTCAATAGATGAGAATTATGCAAGAGGATGTGGAGCAAGGAGCTGAATACAAACGTACTCAAAAGAAAATGAGATTAAGTAATTGAGGAGACAGGTGGATGGTGTGTCTTTACTGATCAGAAGACCTCCCATCCTGCCATCCTTCTAGGATAATCAGTGAGAGTAGGGAAAGTTAGAGGAATCAGTGTGAAGGGCTTCTAGTGAGGCTGCTGAAGATATGGGGCCTCATCATGACTTTGGCGGTAACCCTTAAATCCGGCGGTCGCGCTATTACCGCCGGATTTAAGGGTCCGCCAAATGAGGACTTCGGCGGATTTCCCCCCAGCTCTTGGCTGGGGGAAATCCGCTGATTAATTCGCGCTATTACCGCCGGCGGGAAATCTACCGGTGGTAAGAGCGCAAATTTTCCCCATTGAGCCCAATGGGGAATGGGGCATTCCCGAATGGGTTCAATGGGGAATAAGGAATTACATTACCGCCGAACTCGTGATCCGGCGCTATTAGCGCCAGGGAGTTCGGCGGTAGGGCTAATACCGTTACCGCCAAAGTCGTGATCAGGCCCAGGGTGTTTACCCCATTGATACACACAGGTTACTGGTTATCAGCACATAGAGACCCATTTTAGCATACAGTGTGGAATTTAGGGCCCAATTCTGCTTGAGGTGGAACACACCCATGGCCCTTAGGGCCTTATTCTTCCTGGGTTGTAATTCATGGGTGAATTCCCCATTTGGAATATAGATTTGCTTTTTACACCAGTTTTCTATCTTTATAATGGGCCCTATTCTGATAGAGGTGGAACAACCCCATGGGGATATCACACCTCTAACAGAATAGGCCCCATTATAAAGATAGGAAACAGGTGTAAAAAACAGGTGTACATTCCGAATGGGGAATTCACCCATGAAGTACACATCTAGCATAATTACGCCTCTGTCAGAATAGGCCACTAAGTCCAGACATGCTTCCTTTATCACTATGTCTCGACATCATCCCTTATCACTGTGTCCATTCTTGAGTACCAAACCCACTGGTTTGGGCAGTAAATGGTTGTAGACAGCATATTGGTGCACCTTTCTCATTTCAAAATGTTCTTCAAGTGTGATTGCATCATTTTCAGGTGAGTTTCACTACTGTTTTAAATATTAGGGTAGAGTTCCGGCCCTTTCCGGGTACTTTTCCGTGATAAAATGTAGATTTTGGGCACTAATGGGTTAATAACAGAATATTGGTGCACCTTTCTCATTTCAAAATGTTCTTCATGTGCGTTTGCATCATTTTCAGGTGAGTTTCACTTCCGTTTTATATAGTAGGGTAGCGTTCCGCCTGTTCCGGGTACTTTTTCGTGATAAAATGTAGATTTTGGGCAGTAATGGGTTAATGACAGAATATTGGTGCACCTTTCTCATTTAAAAATGTTCTTCATGTGTGTTTACATCATTTTCAGGTGACTTCAACTGCCGTTTTATATAGTAGGGTAGCGTTCCGGCCCGTTCCGGATACTTTTTCGTTATAAAATGTAGGTTTTGGGCAGTAAATGGTTAATGACAGCATATTGGTGCACCTTTCTCATTTCAAAATGTTCTTCATGCGCGTTGGCATCATTTTCAGGTGAGTTGCACTGCCGTTTTTTAAATTAAGGTAGTGTTCCGGCCCGTTCCGGGTACTTTTTCGTGATAAAATGTAGATTTTGGGCAGTAATGAGTTAATGACAGCATATTGGCGCACCTTTCTCATTTCAAAATGTTCTTCATGTATGTTTGCATCATTTTCAGGTGAGTTTCACTGCCGTTTTATATAGTATGGTAGCGTTCCGGCCTGTTCTGGATACTTTTTCATGATAAAATGTAGATTTTGGGCACTAATGGGTTAATATCAACATATTGGTGCACCTTTCCTATTTCAAAATGTTCTTCATGTGCGTTTGCATCATTTTCAGGTGAGTTTCACTTCTGTTTTATATAGTAGGGTAGCGTTCCGGCCCGTTTAGGGTACTTTTTCGTGATAAAATGTAGATTTTGGGCAGTAATGGGTTAATGACAGCATATTGGTGCTCCTTTCTCATTTAAAAATGTTCTTCATGTGTGTTTGCATCATTTTCAGGTGACTTCAACTGTCGTTTTATATAGTAGGGTAGCGTTCCGGCCCGTTCCGGGTACTTTTTCGTGATAAAATGTAGATTATGGGCAGTAATGGGTTATTGACAGCATATTGGTGCACCTCTCTCATTTCAAAATGTTTTTCATGTGTGTTTGCAACATTTTCAGGTGAGTTTTGCTGCCATTTTATATATTAGGGTAGTGTTCCGGCCCGTTCTGTGTACTTTTTCGTGATAAAATGTACGTTTTGGGCAGTAATGTGTTAATGACAGCATATTGGTGCACCTTTCTCATTTAAAAATGTTTTTCATGTGTGTTTGCATCATTTTCAGGTGAGTTTCGCTGCCGTTTTATATATTAGGGTAGCATTCCGGTCCGTTCCGGGTACGTTTTCCTGATAAAATGTAGGTTTTGGGCAGTAAATGATTAATGACAGCATATTGGTGCACCTTTCTCATTTCAAAATGTTCTTCATGTGTGTTTGCATCATTTTCAGGTGAGTTACATTGCCGTTTTATATAGTAGGGAAGCGTTCCGGCCTGATCCAGGTACTTTTTCGTGATAAAATGTAGGTTTTGGGCAGTAAATGGTTAATGACAGCTTATTGGTGCACCTTTCTCATTTCAAAATGTTCTTCATGTGCGTTTGCATCATTTTCAGGTGAGTTTCACTTCTGTTATATATAGAAGGGTAGCGTTCCGGCACGTTTAGGGTACTTTTTCGTGATAAAATGTAGATTTTGGGCAGTAATGGGTTAATGACAGCATATTGGTGCACCTTTCTCATTTAAAAATGTTCTTCATGTGTGTTTGCATAATTTTCAGGGGACTTCAACTGCCGTTTTAAATAGTAGGGTAGCGTTCCGGCCCGTTCCGGGTACTTTTTCGTGATAAAATGTAGGTTTTGGGCAGTAAATGGTTAATGACAGCATATTGGTGCACCTTTCTCATTTCAAAATGTTCTTCATGTGCGTTGGCATCATTTTCAGGTGACTTCAACTGCCGTTTTATATAGTAGGGTAGTGTTCCGGCCCGTTCCGGGTACTTTTTCGTGATAAAATGTAGATTTTGGGCAGTAATTGGTTAATGACAGCATATTGGTGCACCTTTCTCATTTCAAAATGTTCTTCATGTATGTTTACATCATTTTCAGGTGAGTTTCACTGCCGTTTTATATAGTATGGTAGCGTTCCAGCCCGTTCCAGATACTTTTTCATGATAAAATGTAGATTATGGGTAGTAATGGGTTAATAACAGCATATTGGTGCACCTTTCTCATTTCAAAATGTTCTTCACGTGCGTTTGCATCATTTTCAGGTGAGTTTCACTGCCATTTTATATAGTAGGGTAGCGTTCCAGCCCGTTATGGGTATTTTTTCATGATAAAATGTAGATTTTGGGCAGTAATGGGTTAATGACAGCATATTGGTTCACCTTTCTCATTTCAAAATTTCTTCATGTGTGTTTTCATCATTTTCAGGTGAGTTTCACTGCCATTTTATATATTAGGGTAGTGTTCCGGCCCGTTCCAGGTACTTTATTGTGATAAAATGTAGGTTTTGGGTAGTAATGGGTTAAAGAGAGCATATTGGTGCACCTTTCTCATTTAAAAATGTTCTTCATGTGTGTTTGCATCATTTTCAGGTGAGTTTTGCTAGCGTTTTATATATTAGAGTAGCGTTCCGACCCGTTCCGGGTACTTTTTCGTGATAAAATGTAGGTTTGGGGCAGTAAATGGTTAATGACAGCATATTGGTGCACCTTTCTCATTTCAAAATGTTCTTCATGCCTTCTTGCATCATTTTCAGGTCAGTTTCACTGCCGTTTTATATAATGGGAAGCGTTCCGGTCCGTTTCGGGTACTTTTTCGCGATAAAATGTAGATTATGGGCAGTAATGGGTTATTGACAGCATATTGGTGCACCTCTCTCATTTCAAAATGTTTTTCATGTGTGTTTGCAACATTTTCAGGTGAGTTTTGCTGCCATTTTATATATTAGGGTAGTGTTCCGGCCCGTTCTGTGTACTTTTTCGTGATAAAATGTACGTTTTGGGCAGTAATGTGTTAATGACAGCATATTGGTGCACCTTTCTCATTTAAAAATCTTTTTCATGTGTGTTTGCATCATTTTCAGGTGAGTTTTGCTGCCGTTTTATATATTAGGGTAGCATTCCGGCCCGTTCCGGGTACGTTTTCCTGATAAAATGTAGGTTTTGGGCAGTAAATGATTAATAACAGCATATTGGTGCACCTTTCTCATTTCAAAATGTTCTTCATGTGTGTTTGCATCATTTTCAGGTGACTTACATTGCCGTTTTATATAGTAGGGAAGCGTTCCGGCCTGATCCAGGTACTTTTTCGTGATAAAATGTAGGTTTTGGGCAGTAAATGGTTAATGACAGCTTATTGGTGCACCTTTCTCATTTCAAAATGTTCTTCATGTTTGTTTGCATCATTTTCAGGTGAGTTACACTGCCGTTTTGTATATTAGGGAAGCGTTCCGGCCTGATCTGGGTACTTTATTGTGATAAAGTGTAGGTTTTGGACAGTAATTGGTTAATGACAGCATATTGGTGCACCTTTCTCATTTCAAAATGTTATTCATGTGTGTTTGCATCATTTTCAGGTGAGTTTCACTGCCGTTTTATATATTAGGTTAGCGTTCTGGCCCGTTCCGGGTACTTTGTCGTGATAAAATGTAGGTTTTGGGCAGTAAATGGTTAATGACAACATTTTGGTGCACCTTTCACATTTCAAAATGTTCTTCATATGTTTTTGCATCATTTTCAGGTGAGTTTCACTGCCGTTTTATATATTAGGTTAGCATTCCGGCCCGTTCTGGGTACTTTTTTGTGATAAAATGTAGGTTTGGGTAGTAAATGGTTAATGACAGCATATTGGTGCACCTTACTCATTTAAAAATGTTCCTCATGTGTGTTTGCATCATTTTCATGTGAGTTTCACTGCCGTTTTGTATATTAAGGTAGTGTTCCGGCCCGTTCGGGGTACTTTTTTGTGATAAAATGTAGATTTTGGCCAGTAATGCGTTAATAACAGCATATTGGTGCACCTTTGTCATTTCAGAATGTTCTTCATGTATGTTTGCATCATTTTCAGGTGAGTTTCACTGCTATTTTATATATTAGGTTAGCGTTCCGGCCCGTTCTGTGTACTTTGTCGTCATAAAATGTAGGTTTGGGCAGTAAATGGTTAATGACAGCATATTGGTGCACCTTTCACATTTCAAAATGTTCTTCATATGTTTTTGCATCCTTTTCAGGTGAGTTAGACTGCCGATTTATATATTAGGGTAGTGTTCCGGCCCGTTCTGGGTACTTTTTTGTGATAAAATGTAGGTTTGGGCAGTAAATGGTTAATGACAGCATGTTGGTGCACCTTACTCATTTAAAAATGTTCCTCATGTGTGTTTGCATCATTTTCAGGTGAGTTTCACTGCCGTTTTGTATATTAAGGTAGTGTTCCGGCCCGTTCCGGGTACTTTTTTGTGATAAAATGTAGATTTTGGCCAGTAATGCATTAATAACAGCATATTGGTGCACCTTTGTCATTTCAGAATGTTCTTCATGTATGTTTGCATCATTTTCAGGTGAGTTTCACTGCTATTTTATATATTAGGTTAGCGTTCCGGCCCGTTCTGTGTACTTTGTCGTCATAAAATGTAGGTTTGGGCAGTAAATGGTTAATGACAGCATATTGGTGCACCTTTCACATTTCAAAATGTTCTTCATATGTTTTTGCATCATTTTCAGGTGAGTTAGACTGCCGTTTTATATATTAGGGTAGTGTTCCGGCCCGTTCTGGGTACTTTTTTGTGATAAAATGTAGGTTTGGGCAGTAAATGGTTAATGACAGCATGTTGGTGCACCTTACTCATTTAAAAATGTTCCTCATGTGTGTTTGCATCATTTTCATGTGAGTTTCACTGCCGTTTTGTATATTAAGGTAGTGTTCCGGCCCGTTCTGGGTACTTTTTTGTGATAAAATGTAGATTTTGGCCAGTAATGCGTTAATAACAGCATATTGGTGCACCTTTGTCATTTCAGAATGTTCTTCATGTGTGTTTGCATCATTTTCAGGTGAGTTTCACTGCTATTTTATATATTAGGTTAGCGTTCCGGCCCGTTCCGTGTACTTTGTCGTGATAAAATGTAGGTTTTGGGCAGTAAATGGTTAATAAAAGCATATTGTTGCACCATTCTCATTTCAAAATGTTCTTCATACGTGTAGCATCATTTTCAGGTGAGTTTCGCTGCCATTTTATATATTAGGGTAGTGTTCCGGCCCGTTCCGTGTACTTTTTTGTGATAAAATGTAGGTTTGGGCAGTAAATGACAGCATATTGGTGCACCTTTCTCATTTCAAAATGTTTTTCATGTGTCTTTACATCATTTTCAGGTGAGTTACACTGCCGTTTTATATATTAGGGAAGCGTTCCGGCCTGATCCAGGTACTTTTTCGTGATAAAATGTAGGTTTTGGGCGGTAAATGGTTAATGACAGCATATTGGTGCACCTTTCTCATTTCAAAATGTTCTTCATGTTTGTTTGCATCATTTTCAGGTGAGTTACACTGCCGTTTTATATATTAGGGAAGCGTTCCGGCCTGATCTGGGTACTTTTTTGTGATAAAGTGTAGGTTTTGGACAGTAATTGGTTAATGACAGCATATTGGTGCACCTTTCTCATTTCAAAATGTTCTTCATGTGTGTTTGCATCATTTTCAGGTGAGTTTCACTGCCGTTTTATATATTAGGTTAGCGTTCCGGCCCGTTCCGGGTACTTTGTTGTGATAAAATGTAGGTTTTGGGCAGTAAATGGTTAATGACAACATATTGGTGCACCTTTCACATTTCAAAATGTTCTTCATATGTTTTTGCATCATTTTCAGGTGAGTTAGACTGCCGTTTTATATATTAGGGTAGTATTCCGGCCCGTTCTGGGTACTTTTTTGTGATAAAATGTAGGTTTGGGCAGTAAATGGTTAATGACAGCATATTGGGGCACCATTCTCATTTAAAAATGTTCCTCATATGTGTTTGCATCATTTTCATGTGAGTTTCACTGCCGTTTTTTATATTAAGGTAGTGTTCCGGCCCGTTCCGGGTACTTTTTTGTGATAAAATGTAGATTTTGGGCAGTAATGCGTTAATAACAGCATATTGGTGCACCTTTCTCATTTCAGAATGTTCTTCATGTGTGTTTGCATCATTTTCAGGTGAGTTTCACTGCTATTTTATATATTAGGTTAGCGTTCCGGCCCGTTCTGTGTACTTTGTCGTGATAAAATGGAGGGTTTGGGCAGTAAATGGTTAATAAAAGCATATTGTTGCACCATTCTCATTTCAAAATGTTCTTCATACGTGTTTGCATCATTTTCTGGTCAGTTTTGCTGCCATTTTATATATTAGGGAAGCGTTCCGGCCCGTTCCGGGCACTTTTTCGTGATAAAATGTAGATTTTGGGCAGTAATGGGTAAAAGACAGCATATTGTTGCACCATTCTCATTTCAAAATGTTCTTCATACGTGTTTGCATCATTTTCAGGTGAGGTTCGCTGCCGTTTTGTATATTAAGGTAGTGTTCCGGCCCGTTCCGGGTACTTTTTCGTGATAAAATGTAGATTTTGGGCAGTAATGGATTAATGACAGCATGTTGGTGCACCTTTCTTATTTCAAAATGTTCTTCATGTATGTTTGCATCATTTTCAGGTGAGTTTCACTGCCGTTTTGTATAGTATGGTAGCGTTCCCGGCCCGTTACGGATACTTTTTCATGATAAAATGTAGATTTTGGGCAGTAATGGATTAATAACAGCACATTGTTGCACCTTTCTCATTTCAAAATGTTCTTCATGTGCATTTGCATCATTTTCAGGTGACTTCAACTGCCGTTTTAAATAGTAGGGTAGCGTTCCGGCCCGTTCCGGGTACTTTGTTGTGATAAAATGTAGGTTTCGGGCAGTAAATGGTTAATGACAGCATATTGGTGCACCTTTCGCATTTCAAAATGTTCTTCATATGTATTTTCATCATTTTCAGGTGAGTTTTGCTGCCATTTTATATATTAGGGTAGTGTTCCGGCCCGTTCCAGGTACATTTTCGTGAATAAATGTAGGTTTGGGCAGTAAATGGTTAATGACAGCATATTGGTGCACCTTTCTCATTTCAAAATGTTCTTCATGTGTGTTTGCATCATTTTCAGGTGAGTTTCACTACCGTTTTGTATATTAAAGTAGTGTTCCGGCCCTTTCTGTGTTCTTTTTCATGATAAAATGTAGATTTTGGGCAGTAATGGGTTAATGGCAGCATATTGGCACACCTTTCGCATTCCAAAATGTTCTTCATGTATGTTTGCATCATTTTCAGGTGAGTTTCACTGCCGTTTTATATAGCATGGTAGCGTTTCGGCCCGTTCCAGATACTTTTTCATGATAAAATGTAGATTTTGGGCAGTAAATGGTTAATGACAGCATATTGGTGCACCATTCTCATTTCAAAATGTTCTTCATACGTGTTTGCATCATTTTCAGGTGAGTTTCGCTGCCATTTTTTATATTAGGGTAGTCTTCCGACCCGTTCCGGGTACTTTTTTGTGATAAAATGTAGCTTTGGGCAGCAAATGGTTAATGACAGCATATTGGTGCACCTTTCTCATTTCAAAATGTTCTTCATGTGCGTTTGCAACATTTTCAGGTGAGTTTTACTGCCATTTTATATATTAGGGTAGTGTTCCGGCCGGGTCTGTGTACTTTTTCGTGATAAAATGTAGGTTTTGGGCAGTAATGGGTTAATGACAGCATATTGGTGCACCTTTCTCATTTAAAAATGTTCTTCATGTGTGTTTTTGCATCATTTTCAGGTGCGTTTCGCTGACGTTTTATATATTAGGGTAGCATTCCGCAGGGGCGTAGGAGACACATAAAATCTGGGGGGAACAGGGGACACCTTGGGGACTTAGCTTTTTAATTTATTTATTGTGTTTTAGTCAAAGAACTCGACTTTTTACAACATTAAAATTAAAATAGCAGTACGTATTAACTCACAAACATCACTGTATAAAACAAGAGAAAAGAAGAAAAGAAAACAGAAGAAAATTAAAGGATACAGCAGCAAAGACATGTCTTTATATGTTGCATTTCTGGATTTGTCATCTGACTATGCGCTCATGGTAAGAGAGAGGAAATAACAATTACTTCCAGTGGACCACAGCTAGGACGCCAGCTTGTTAAGAGACAGATCACCTGTAAGTGGACTCCTGCCAAATAAAGGAGTTGCAGCCTTTTCTACCAACTTTTTGTGTGGGGCAAGGAGACGTGTGTGTCTCTTGGAATGGAAGGATGGGGGTTTCAAAGAAAGAGGAAATCTTGCTTGTACCTCTGAGTAAGCCCTGTTATTGGAGTAGAGGGACCAGGTGTGTGATGTTGATGCTTTGACTGTCCTCCAGCGGGTGTGGGGGGGTACAGCAAACAAGGAGGATGAGCGATCGCAAGCCCACCCCCTAATAAGCACTCCCCAGGTCCGCGGCTGGATGCGTCGGATCCGGGGGGATGCCTCGTAGGTGGGGTGTATGTGGACCATGGGGTTTGGCCAGAGGGGTAGCCCGCTATGTGGGCTGCCCCTCCAGCACTCCTGGGAGGGCCGGGGCAGTCTCACACAATGAGTCTGGTCCCTCTTAATCCATCTCATGCTGGCTTTAGAGCCTAGCCTTTCTTTGCCTTTGTTATTCTGAATGCAGAGCTGGACTCTGTTCCTTTTTCGTTTAACATTTGCTGCAATGCGTGATCTATTTGCTTTTCTCATATGTTACTAGGACGGCGGAGCATGGGTCCTCTGCCCTGTTACACTATTCAAAGAGCCCCTCTGGCCTTTCTTTGCCTCTCCCTTGCCCCACTGCTTGCTTGCTTAATACATAACTCCTTGCTTGAACACTCAACATATTCTTTCTAACACAGCAATGGCAGCTACAGTCTGTCTTAACTGCTATTTGTTCCGTGTCTTCAATTGGCCTCTTATTTCCGCTTTACTGTCTGCCGGGGAAAGACATTTGCCAGTCACTGCTATAACGGTTCTACCTGGCCATGAGAGGGCAACAGCTAGCCAATATTGGAAGAACATGGGCATATTATGCCAGAGGCTGGCACCTGCCTTCCTAATGCCTCCACAAGAGACACAACTCTTGCCTTTGTTTCTAACAGTATTTCAGTGGATGAAGAAACGCGAGAACACACATATTGCTTATAAATGAAGGGGATGATGTCACACTTGGTTAAGACATTTTGATCACGCCACGAGCTAATTTCCAGCTGCAATTAGGCGATTAATTTTTAGATTTCTGGTTTTAAATAATGTTAGTATCACCTGGAAAGCACAGAGGTTGCTCAACAGGTTCCTGGAGCACGAGGGGTACACAACGCGTGGGCATGGATGATTGGAGGGCATTCTTGCCCTGGTTTGGAGCCTGGCCTTTACAGCCATGATGGAGGAAGGGCCTATTTCTTTTGGTCGTTTGTACCCTTTGAGGGTGGGCAGACATTGCCTCCTGCTTTAGCCCACTAACAGCTCTGCTTTGCTACTTTATCACACATACCTGTCAGGTGGCATGTAACTCAATGCTACTAATGTTATCAGCCTAAGATGTCTGGAATCCTTTGCCACATCAACTAGGGTACAGGCTTGCCACCTGAGACTTACCCATGTCTGAGTCGGCATCTGTCGCCCTGTGGGGAAGACACACCCAGAAAGAGCAGAGCACGGTGCCCTTGTGGGTTTTTCACACTTTTTCCTCGGGGTGGGCACAATTCACTCCGCAGAGAAAGTGGCACATTCTGGGCAACATTCTCCCACTTTGACAATGTCACCCAAAGAGCTAAATTGTCCATTTGAAATACCTCTGTCGACTTGTTATTGAGCAATCCACATTGATGGGTTTAAGCACCTGTTTAATGTGAGATGGCAATTAAGGGCATTTGCCAACGCACTCAAGAAGCACAGGACACCCTCTTACCAGTGACATGCCATGCTCACTCATTCTGATCATGAATTGCCATTTATCTGGGATCATGTTAAATGTATTTATTTATTTATTACATGTGTAGCATCACGCAAAACCCCCAAGCATCAAGGCACAGAGTAAACTGCATGGAGTGGACCACTTCCATTGGCGCAATGTTTTACTTTTCCGCCACAAAATGGAAGATTTTAGCATAAAAGGCATGTGAAATCACATTGCTTTTCCACTCTGGAAGAGTGTAAATACCTTGTGCAATTAGCGATTGCTGGCGGAATTGACAATGGCTTCCTCTGGACTCTGCCCGCTTTTACCAGGTTTAATTTACAAGGAGATGCCAGAGGAATCCCTTTCCTTATTTCCAGCATGAGTATCCATGCTGGCAGTAAGGCCGCATTTGTCTGGTGGAGAGGGAAATACAGGGGGTCCTGGTGTGTCCACTCGGCTCCGGAACTCCACCCAGAAAATGCATGAAAATCCGGCCAATTAGAAAAAGCGACCGTAATAGTGTTTTCCACCACTTTTTCTGAACCAATTGACTTTGAAAATGCTGTGTTGCATCGGAAGCTGAATGCATTCACTCCGCATATTATCCCACTGGAAGATTAAGCCAGGTGCTGAACACAGGTGTTACATATTCTTGAGCACAATCTGCATTTGGAGCATTAACTCACTGAGCTACCTTACAAATTATGGGCCTCATTACGAGGCTGGCAGTAAGGGCTTAACGGCGCCAGTAAGGATGCCGGTGCCGTTAACCCCTTACTGTCGCATTACGAGGTCCCTTAGCGGGTCCCACTAAGGCCGGCTGGTAAAACCAACCGTCCTTGGCAGGATCCGCTAAGGGACGAGGGAGCTAATAAGAGGCCCGTTATTAACGGGCCCGTTATTAGCTCCCTGCCCATTCCCATTGAGCCCTATGGGGGCTCGAATGGGAATGGGTATTTTGAATGGGGACTTGCCGGGTCCTCCAAGGTTGGAATGACCTGGTAAGCCCCCATTGAAGGAACCCGGACACGAGTTTGGAGGCAGCTTTGGCGCTAATAGCACCATGGCTACCTCCAAACTCGTAATGACCCTCAATATCTCTTCTGGGGCTTTACCGTCTTAACCCCTTAACTGCCATGGGTATTTCTGACAAGGCCTTGTTTGGTGATTTCGGTATGTCACCATTCAATCCCTTGTGACGTTTTTGTTACATAAGATATCTCGGCCAAATTTGGCCCCTTTTTTCCCCAAATGTAGGTGGTCGTAACATTTCAGACTTTGATGGGGATTGTGGCTAATACATTCTGGGGCGATTCATGCAAGTCAGACCTCTGTGGATTCCCACAGGTGTCCTCTTTTTGGAAATGCATGAGGTTCCCTGTTTTCCTTGGTGGCTTCCACACCATAGGCCCAAATCTGTATGTTGTCCACATGAGCAAAATCTGCTCTGCCGAAGGGCTTGGTGTTACCAGTGGGTTACCCTTTTCCCTTTGTGCGCAGGTAGGTGCACCCACACATGTGAGGCACTGTTTTCGTTGGGGCACCTGTAGGAACGCAGGATGGTAGGACATGTGTTGTTGGCAGCGTGTTTCGGTGGGTGTCCAGAGTGAAATGTCTGAAAATTGTGTGGGTGCACCTACCTGGGCGCAAAGGGAAAAGGCTAACCCACTGATAAACCCAAACTAGCAATCTGCCCCCAGGGAGGGCTACATGAGATGCCCCCCATCCATTTGGGGTGGGGGGATAGGGCCAACCCATTTCCACTAATAACATTCATGGTGGTTCAGTGGCCCCCCCACATCCACCCAAAACAAGTTATCATTTGTTTTATTTTTGTTTTGCCCCTTTCTTAGGGGCAGATAGGCACATGTGTGTGGCCATCTGCCTCCGGGGGGAGCAAAACATACTGCCCCAGGCTTGGGGGCTGGATCTGCCAATATTTGCAGTGGCCTCTCCCCCACACTCCAAATGGATGGGGGGCATCACATGTACCCCTTCCTAAGGGCAGAAATCTGCCCCTAGGGAGGGCTACATAAGGTGCCCCCATCCACTTAGGGTGGAGGGGAGAGGGCCACCCCCTTGCAAGAATTCCTGGTGGCTAGTGGCCCCACCCGCATCCACCCCCCACCCAAAAGAACATTAAAAAATATATTTTTTTTCTTTGCCCGCTTCCCTGGGGGCAGATGATCACCTATATGCCCCCAGGGTATTGCCACCATTACTATGTAAGCAGCCCCTCCCCCCACTTCAAAAACCTATCCCTGCACGACACACCAAACATATTCTGGGGGGGATAAATGACATTAAATCCCCCCACTTACAATTGTGGGGGGGATTTGTCCCCCCTGTCCCCTCCATGTCCTACGCCCATGGCATTCCGGCCCGTTCCGGGTACTTTTTCCTGATAAAATGTAGGTTTTGGGCAGTAAATGGTTAATGACAGCATATTGGTGCACCTTTCTCATTTCAAAATGTTCTTCATGTGTGTTTGCATCATTTTCAGGTGAGTTACATTGCCGTTTTATATATTAGGGAAGCGTTTCGGCCTGATCCAGGTACTTTTTTGTGATAAAATGTAGGTTTGGTCAGTAAATGGTTAATGACAGCATATTGGTGCACCTTTCTCATTTAAAAATGTTCCTCTTGTGTGTTTGCATCATTTTCAGGTGAGTTTCACTGCCGTTTTATATAGTATGGTAGCGTTCCGGCCTGTTCCGGATACTTTTTCATGATAAAATGTAGATTTTGGGCAGTAATGTGTTAATATCAGCATATTGGTGCACCTTTCTTATTTCAAAATGTTCTTCATGTGCGTTTGCATCATTTTCAGGTGAGTTTCACTTCTGTTTTATATAGTAGGGTTCCGTTCCGGCCAGTTCAGGGTACTTTTTTGTGATAAAATGTAGATTTTGGGCAGTAATGGGTTAATGACAGCATATTGGTGCACCTTTCTCATTTAAAAATGTTCTTCATGTGTGTTTGCATCATTTTCAGGTGGCTTCAACTGCCGTTTTATATAGTAGGGTAGCGTTCCGGCCCGTTCCAGGTACTTTTTCGTGATAAAATGTAGGTTTTGGGCAGTAAATGGTTAATGACAGCATATTGGTGCACCTTTCTCATTTCAAAATGTTCTTCATGTGCGCTGGCATCATTTTCAGGTGAGTTTCACTGCCGTTTTTTAAATTAAGGTAGTGTTCCGGCCCGTTCCGGGTACTTTTTCGTGATAAAATGTAGATTTTGGGCAGTAATGGGTTAATGACAACATATTGGCGCACCTTTCTCATTTCAAAATGTTCGTCATGTATGTTTGCATCATTTTCAGGTGAGTTTCACTGCCGTTTTATATAGTATGGTAGCGTTCCGGCCCGTTACAGATACTTTTTCATGATAAAATGTAGATTATGGGTAGTAATGGGTTAATAACAGCATATTGGTTCACCTTTCTCATTTCAAAATTTTTTCACGTGTGTTTTCATCATTTTCAGGTGAGTTTCGCTAGCATTTTATATATTAGAGTAGCGTTCCGACCCGTTTCGGGTACTTTTTCGTGATAAAATGTAGGTTTTGGGCAGTAAATGGTTAATGACAGCATATATTGGTGCACCTTTCTCATTTCAAAATATTCTTCATGTCTGCTTGCATCATTTTCAGGGCAGTTTCACTGCCGTTTTTGTATAATGGGAAGCGTTCCGGTCCGTTCCGGGTACTTTTTCGTGATAAAATGTAGATTATGGGCAGTAATGGGTTATTGACAACATATTGGTGCACCTTTCTCATTTCAAAATGTTTTTCATGTGTGTTTGCAACATTTTCAGGTGGGTTTTGCTGACGTTTTATATATTAGGGTAGTGTTCGGCCCGTTCTGTGTACTTTGTCGTGATAAAATGTAGATTTTGGGCAGTAATGGGTTAATGACAGCATATTAGTGCACCTTTCTCATTTAAAAATGTTCTTCATGTGTGTTTGCATCATTTTCAGGTGAGTTTTGCTGCCATTTTATATATTAGGGTAGCATTCCGGCCCGTTCCAGGTACGTTTTCCTGATAAAATGTAGGTTTTGGGCATTAAATGGTTAATGTCAGCATATTGGTGCACCTTTCTCATTTCAAAATGTTCTTCATGTGTGTTTGCATCATTTTCAGGTGAGTTACATTGCCATTTTATATATTAGGGAAGCTTTCCGGCCTGATCCAGGTACTTTTTTGTGATAAAATGTAGGTTTTGGGCAGTAAATGGTTAATGACAGCATATTGGTGCACCTTTCTCATTTCAAAATGTTCTTCATGTTTGTTTGCATCATTTTCAGGTGAGTTACACTGCCGTTTTATATATTAGGGAAGCGTTCCGGCCTGATCTGTGTACTTTATTGTGATAAAGTGTAGGTTTTGGACAGTAATTGGTTAATGACAGCATATTGGTGCACCTTTCTCATTTCAAAATGTTCTTCATGTGTGTTTGCATCATTTTCAGGTGAGTTTCACTGCCGTTTTATATATTAGGTTAGCGTTCCGGCCCGTTCCGGGTACTTTGTCGTGATAAAATGTAGGTTTTGGGCAGTAAATGGTTAATGACAACATATTGGTGCACCTTTCACATTTCAAAATGTTCTTCATATGTTTTTGCATCATTTTCAGGTGAGTTAGACTGCCGTTTTATATATTAGGGTAGTGTTCCGGCCCGTTCTGGGTACTTTTTTGTGATAAAATGTAGGTTTGGTCAGTAAATGGTTAATGACAGCATATTGGTGCACCTTTCTCATTTAAAAATGTTCCTCATGTGTGTTTGCATCATTTTAATGTGAGTTTCACTGCCGTTTTGTATATTAAGGCAGTGTTCCGGCCCGTTCCGGGTACTTTTTTGTGATAAAATGTAGATTTTGGGCAGTAATGGGTTAATAACAGCATATTGGTGCACCTTTCTCATTTCAGAATGTTCTTCATATGTGTTTGCATCATTTTCAGGTGAGTTTCACTGCTATTTTATATATTAGGTTAGTGTTCCGGCCCGTTCCGTGTACTTTGTCGTGATAAAATGTAGGTTTTGGGCAGTAAATGGTTAATAAAAGCATATTGTTGCACCATTCTCATTTCAAAATGTTCTTCATACGTGTTTGCATCATTTTCAGGTGAGTTTTGCTGCCATTTTATATATTAGGGTAGTGTTCCGGCCCGTTCCGGGTTTTTGTGATAAAATGTAGGTTTGGGCAGTAAATGGTTAATGACAGCATATTGGTGCACCTTTCTCATTTCAAAATGTTCTTTATGTGCGTTTGCATCATTTTCAGGTGAGTTTCACTTCTGTTTTATATAGTAGGGTAGCGTTCCAGACCGTTTAGGGTACTTTTTCGTGATAAAATGTAGATTTTGGGCAGTAATGGGTTAATGACAGCATATTGGTGCACCTTTCTCATTTAAAAATGTTCTTCATGTGTGTTTGCATCATTTTCATGTGAGTTTCACTGCCGTTTTTTAAATTAAGGTAGTGTTCCGGCCCGTTCCGGGTACTTTTTCGTGATAAAATGTAGATTTTGGGCAGTAATGGGTTAATGACAGCATATTGGCACACCTTTCTCATTTCAACATGTTCTTCATGTATGTTTGCATCATTTTCAGGTGAGTTTCACTGCCGTTTTATATAGTATGGTAGCGTTCCGGCCCGTTCCAGATACTTTTTCATGATAAAATGTAGATTATGGGTAGTAATGGGTTAATAACAGCATATTGGTGACCCTGTCTCATTTCAAAATGTTATTCATGTGTGTTTGCATCATTTTCAGATGAGTTTCACTTCCGTTTTATATAGTAGGGTAGCGTTCAGGCCCGTTCTGGGTATTTTTTTATGATAAAATGTAGATTTTGGGCAGTAATGGTTAATGATAGCATATTGGTTCACCTTTCTCATTTCAAAATTTCTTCATGTGTGTTTTCATCATTTTCAGGTGCGTTTCACTGCCATTTTATATATTACGGTAGTGTTCCGGCCCGTTCCGGGTACTTTTTTGTGATAAAATGTAGGTTTTGGGTAGTAATGGGTTAAAGAGAGCATATTGGTGCACCTTTCTCATTTAAAAATGTTCTTCATGTGTGTTTGCATCATTTTCAGGGCAGTTTCACTGCCGTTTTATATAATGGGAAGCGTTCCGGTCCGTTCAGGGTACTTTTTCGTGATAAAATGTAGGTTTTGGGCAGTAAATGGTTAATGACAGCATATTGGTGCACCTTTCTCATTTCAAAATGTTCTTCATGTCTGCTTGCATCATTTTCAGGGCAGTTTCACTGCCGTTTTATATAATGGGAAGCGTTCCAGTCCGTTCCGGGTACTTTTTCGTGATAAAATGTAGATTATGGGCAGTAATGGGTTATTGACAGCATATTGGTGCACCTTTCTCATTTCAAAATGTTTTTCATGTGTGTTTGCAACATTTTCAGGTGAGTTTTGCTGCCGTTTTATGTATTAGGGTAGTGTTCCGGCCCGTTCTGTGTACTTTTTCGTGATAAAATGTAAGTTTTGGGCAGTAATGGGTTAATGACAGCATATTGGTGCACCTTTCTCATTTAAAAATGTTCTTCATGTGTGTTTGCATCATTTTCAGGTGAGTTTTGCTGCCGTTTTATATAGTAGGGTAGCATTCCGGCCCGTTCCGGGTACGTTTTCCTGATAAAATATAGGTTTTGGGCAGTAAATGGTTAATGACAGCATATTGGTGCACCTTTCTCATTTCAAAATGTTCTTCATGTGTGTTTGCATCATTTTCAGGTGAGTTACATTGCCATTTTATATATTAGGGAAGCGTTGCGGCCTGATCCAGGTACTTTTTCGTGATAAAATGTAGGTTTTGTGCAGTAAATGGTTAATGACAGCATATTGGTGCACCTTTCTCATTTCAAAATGTTCTTCATGTTTGTTTGCATCATTTTCAGGTGAGTTACACTGCCGTTTTATATATTAGGGAAGCGTTCCGGCCTGATCTGTGTACTTTATTGTGATAAAGTGTAGGTTTTGGACAGTAATTGGTTAATGACAGCATATTGGTGCACCTTTCTCATTTCAAAATGTTCTTCATGTGTGTTTGCATCATTTTCAGGTGAGTTTCACTGCCGTTTTATATATTAGGTTAGCGTTCCGGCCCGTTCCGGGTACTTTGTCGTGATAAAATGTAGGTTTTGGGCAGTAAATGGTTAATGACAACATATTGGTGTACCTTTCACATTTCAAAATGTTCTTCATATGTTTTTGCATCATTTTTATGTGAGTTAGACAACCGTTTTATATATTAGGGTAGTGTTCCGGCCCGTTCTAGGTACTTTTTTGTGATAAAATGTAGGTTTGGTCAGTAAATGGTTAATGACAGCATATTGGTGCACCTTTCTCATTTAAAAATGTTCCTCTTGTGTGTTTGCATCATTTTCATGTGAGTTTCACTGACGTTTTGTATATTAAGATAGTGTTCCGGCCCGTTCCGGGTACTTTTTTGTGATAAAATGTAGATTTTGGGCAGTAATGGGTTAATAACAGCATATTGGTGCACCTTTCTCATTTCAGAATGTTCTTCATGTGTGTTTGCATCATTTTCAGGTGAGTTTCACTGCTATTTTATATATTAGGTTAGTGTTTTTTCCGGCCCGTTCCGTGTACTTTGTCGTGATAAAATGTAGGTTTTGGGCAGTAAATGGTTAATAAAAGCATATTGTTGCACCATTCTCATTTCAAAATGTTCTTCATACGTGTTTGCATCATTTTCAGGGGAGTTTTGCTGCCATTTTATATATTAGGGTAGTGTTCCGGCCCGTTCCGGGTACTTTTTTGTGATAAAATGTAGGTTTGGGCAGTAAATGGTTAATGACAGCATATTGGTGCACCTTTCTCATTTCAAAATGTTCTTCATATGCTTTTGCATCATTTTCAGGTGAGTTTCACTTCTGTTTTATATAGTAGGGTAGCGTTCCGTCCCGTTTAGGGTACTTTTTTGTGATAAAATGTAGGTTTTGGGCAGTAAATGGTTAATGACAGCAAATTGGTGCACCTTTCTCATTTAAAAATGTTCTTCATGTCTGCTTGCATCATTTTCAGGTCAGTTTCACTGCCGTTTTATATAATGGCAAGCGTTCCGGTCCGTTCCGGGTACTTTTTCGTGATAAAATGTAAATTCTGGGCAGTAATGGGTTATTGACAGCATATTGGTGCACCTTTCTCATTTCAAAATGTTTTTCATGTGTGTTTGCAACATTTTCAGGTGAGTTTTGCTGCCGTTTTATATATTAGGGTAGTGTTCCGGCCCGTTCTGTGTACTTTTTCGTGATAAAATGTAAGTTTTGGGCAGTAATGGGTTAATGACAGCATATTGGTGCACTTTTCTCATTTAAAAATGTTCTTCATGTGTGTTTGCATCATTTTCAGGTGAGTTTTGCTGCCGTTTTATATATTAGGGTAGCATTCCGGTCCGTTCCAGGTACGTTTTCCTAATAAAATGTAGATTTTGGGCAGCAAATGGTTAATGACAGCATATTGGTGCACCTTTCTCATTTCAAAATGTTCTTCATACGTGTTTTCATCATTTTCAGGTGAGTTTCGCTGCCATTTTTTATATTAGGGTAGTCTTCCGGCCCGTTCCGGGTACTTTTTTGTGATAAAATGTAGGTTTGGGCAGCAAATGGTTAATGACAGCATATTGGTGCACCTTTCTCATTTCAAAATGTTCTTCATGTGCGTTTGCAACATTTTCAGGTGAGTTTTACTGCCATTTTATATATTAGGGTAGTGTTCCGGGCGGGTCTGTGTACTTTTTCGTGATAAAATGTAGGTTTTGGGCAGTAATGGGTTAATTACAGCATATTGGTGCACCTTTCTCATTTAAAAATGTTCTTCATGTGTGTTTTTGCATCATTTTCAGGTGCGTTTTGCTGACGTTTTATATATTAGGGTAGCATTCCGCAGGGGCGTAGGAGACACATAAAATCTGGGGGGAACAGGGGACACCTTGGGGACTTAGCTTTTTAATTTATTTATTGTGTTTTAGTCAAAGAACTCGACTTTTTACAACATTAAAATTAAAATAGCAGTACGTATTAACTCACAAATATCACTGTATAAAACAAGAGAAAAGAAGAAAAGAAAACAGAAGAAAATTAAAGGATACAGCAGCAAAGACATGTCTTTATATGTTGCATTTCTGGATTTGTCATCTGACTATGCGCTCATGGTAAGAGAGAGGAAATAACAATTACTTCCAGTGGACCACAGCTAGGACGCCAGCTCGTTAAGAGACAGATCACCTGTAAGTGGACTCCTGCCAAATAAAGGAGTTGCAGCCTTTTCTACCAACTGCAAGTTGCTACTTTTTTGTGTGGGGCAAGGAGACGTGTGTGTCTCTTGGAATGGAAGGATGGGGGTTTCAAAGAAAGAGGAAATCTTGCTTGTACCTCTGAGTAAGCCCTGTTATTGGAGTAGAGGGACCAGGTGTGTGATGTTGATGCTTTGACTGTCCTCCAGCGGGTGTGGGGGGGTACAGCAAACAAGGAGGATGAGCGATCGCAAGCCCACCCCCTAATAAGCACTCCCCAGGTCCGCGGCTGGATGCGTCGGATCCGGGGGATGCCTCGTAGGTGGGGTGTATGTGGACCATGGGGTTTGGCCAGAGGGGTAGCCCGCTATGTGGGCTGCCCCTCCAGCACTCCTGGGAGGGCCGGGGCAGTCTCACACAATGAGTCTGGTCCCTCTTAATCCATCTCATGCTGGCTTTAGAGCCTAGCCTTTCTTTGCCTTTGTTATTCTGAATGCAGAGCTGGACTCTGTTCCTTTTTCGTTTAACATTTGCTGCAATGCGTGATCTATTTGCTTTTCTCATATGTTACTAGGACGGCGGAGCATGGGTCCTCTGCCCTGTTACACTATTCAAAGAGCCCCTCTGGCCTTTCTTTGCCTCTCCCTTGCCCCACTGCTTGCTTGCTTAATACATACCTCCTTGCTTGAACACTCAACATATTCTTTCTAACACAGCAATGGCAGCTACAGTCTGTCTTAACTGCTATTTGTTCCGTGTCTTCAATTGGCCTCTTATTTCCGCTTTACTGTCTGCCGGGGAAAGACATTTGCCAGTCACTGCTATAACGGTTCTACCTGGCCATGAGAGGGCAACAGCTAGCCAATATTGGAAGAACATGGGCATATTATGCCAGAGGCTGGCACCTGCCTTCCTAATGCCTACACAAGAGACACAACTCTTGCCTTTGTTTCTAACAGTATTTCAGTGGATGAGGAAACGCGAGAACACACATATTGCTTATAAATGAAGGGGATGATGTCACACTTGGTTAAGACATTTTGATCACGCCAGGAGCTAATTTCCAGCTGCAATTAAGCGATTAATTTTTAGATTTCTGGTTTTAAATAATGTTAGTATCACCTGGAAAGCACAGAGGTTGCTCAACAGGTTCCTGGAGCACGAGGGGTACACTACGCGTGGGCATGGATGATTGGAGGGCATTCTTGCCCTGGTTTGGAGCCTGGCCTTTACAGCCATGATGGGGGAAGGGCCTATTTCTTTTGGTCGTTTGTACCCTTTGAGGGTGGGCAGACATTGCCTCCTGCTTTAGCCCACTAACAGCTCTGCTTTGCTAATTTATCACACATACCTGTCAGGTGGCATGTAACTCAATGCTACTAATGTTATCAGCCTAAGATGTCTGGAATCCTTTGCCACATCAACTAGGGTACAGCCTTGCCACCTGAGACTTACCCATGTCTGAGTCGGCATCTGTCGCCCTGTGGGGAAGACACACCCAGAAAGAGCAGAGCACGCTGCCCTTGTGGGTTTTTCACACTTTTTCCTCGGGGTGGGCACAATTCACTCCGCAGAGAAAGTGGCACATTCTGGGCAACATTCTCCCACTTTGACAATGTCACCCAAAGAGCTAAATTGTCCATTTGAAATACCTCTGTCGACTTGTTATTGAGCAATCCACATTGATGGGTTTAAGCACCTGTTTAATGTGAGATGGCAATTAAGGGCATTTGCCAACGCACTCAAGAAGCACAGGACACCCTCTTACCAGTGACATGCCATGCTCACTCATTCTGACCATGAATTGCCATTTATCTGGGATCATGTTAAATGTATTTATTTATTTATTACATGTGTAGCATCACGCAAAACCCCCAAGCATCAAGGCACAGAGTAAACTGCATGGAGTGGACCACTTCCATTGGCGCAATGTTTTACTTTTCCGCCACAAAATGGAAGATTTTAGCATAAAAGGCATGTGAAATCACATTGCTTTTCCACTCTGGAAGAGTGTAAATACCTTGTGCAATTAGCGATTGCTGGCGGAATTGACAATGGCTTCCTCTGGACTCTGCCCGCTTTTACCAGGTTCAATTTACAAGGAGATGCCAGAGGAATCCCTTTCCTTATTTCCAGCATGAGTATCCATGCTGGCAGTAAGGCCGCATTTGTCTGGTGGAGCGGGAAATACAGGGGGTCCTGGTGTGTCCACTCGGCTCCGGAACTCCACCCAGAAAATGCATGAAAATCCGGCCAATTAGAAAAAGCGACCGTAATAGTGTTTTCCACCACTTTTTCTGAATCAATTGACCTGGAAAATGCTGTGTTGCATCGGAAGCTGAATGCATTCACTCTGCATATTATCCCACTGGAAGATTAAGCCAGGTGCTGAACACAGGTGTTACATATTCTTGAGCACAATCTGCATTTGGAGCATTAACTCACTGAGCTACCTTACAAATTATGGGCCTCATTACGAGGCTGGCAGTAAGGGCTTAACGGCGCCAGTAAGGATGCCGGTGCCGTTAACCCCTTACTGTCGCATTACGAGGTCCCTTAGCGGGTCCCACTAAGGCCGGCTGGTAAAACCAACCGTCCTTGGCAGGATCCGCTAAGGGACGAGGGAGCTAATAAGAGGCCCGTTATTAACGGGCCCGTTATTAGCTCCCTGCCCATTCCCATTGAGCCCTATGGGGGCTCGAATGGGAATGGGTATTTGGAATGGGGACTTGCCGGGTCCTCCAAGGTTGGAATGACCTGGTAAGCCCCCATTGAAGGAACCCGGACACGAGTTTGGAGGCAGCTTTGGCGCTAATAGCACCATGGCTACCTCCAAACTCGTAATGACCCTCAATATCTCTTCTGGGGCTTTACCGTCTTAACCCCTTAACTGCCATGGGTATTTCTGACAAGGCCTTTTTTGGTGATTTCGGTATGTCACCATTCAATCCCTTGTAACGTTTTTGTTACATAAGATATCTCGGCCAAATTTGGCCCCTTTTTTCCCCAAATGTAGGTGGTCGTAACATTTCAGACTTTGATGGGGATTGTGGGTAATACATTCTGGGGCGATTCATGCAAGTCAGACCTCTGTGGATTCCCACAGGTGTCCTCTTTTTGGAAATGCATGAGGTTCCCTGTTTTCCTTGGTGGCTTCCACACCATAGGCCCAAATCTGTATGTTGTCCACATGAGCAAAATCTGCTCTGCCGAAGGGCTTGGTGTTACCAGTGGGTTACCCTTTTCCCTTTGTGCGCAGGTAGGTGCACCCACACATGTGAGGCACTGTTTTCGTTGGGGCACCTGTAGGAACGCAGGATGGTAGGACATGTGTTGTTGGCAGCGTGTTTCGGTGGGTGTCCAGAGTGAAATGTCTGAAAATTGTGTTTTTTTCACCAAATTTCAGAGACATTTCCCTCTTCCCACCCACCGGAACACGCTGCCAACAATAGATGTCCTACCTTCCCGCGTTCCCACAGGTGTCTCGACGAAAACAGTACCTCACATGTGTGGGTGCACCTACCTGGGCGCAAAGGGAAAAGGCTAACCCACTGATAAACCCAAACTAGCAATCTGCCCCCAGGGAGGGCTACATGAGATGCCCCCCATCCATTTGGGGTGGGGGGGATAGGGCCACCCCATTTCCACTAATAACATTCATGGTGGTTCAGTGGCCCCCCACATCCACCCAAAACAAGTTATCATCTGTTTTGCCCCTTTCTTAGGGGCAGATAGGCACATGTGTGTGGCCATCTGCCTCCGGGGGGAGCAAAACATACTGCCCCAGGCTTGGGGGCTGGATCTGCCAATATTTGCAGTGGCCTCTCCCCCACACTCCAAATGGATGGGGGGCATCACATGTACCCCTTCCTAAGGGTAGAAATCTGCCCCTAGGGAGGGCTACATAAGGTGCCCCCATCCACTTAGGGTGGAGGGGAGAGGGCCACCCCCTTGTAAGAATTCCTGGTGGCTAGTGGCCCCACCCGCACCCACCCCCCACCCAAAAGAACATTAAAAAATATTTTTTTTTTCTTTGCCCGCTTCCCTGGGGGCAGATGATCACCCATCTGCCCCCAGGGTATTGCCACCATTACTATGTAAGCAGCCCCTCCCCCCACTTCAAAAACCTATCCCTGCACGACACACCAAACATATTCTGGGGGGGATAAATGACATTAAATCCCCCCCACTTACAATTGTGGGGGGGATTTGTCCCCCCTGTCCCCCCCATGTCCTACGCCCATGGCATTCCGGCCCGTTCCGGGTACTTTTTCCTGATAAAATGTAGGTTTTGGGCAGTAAATGGTTAATGACAGCATATTGGTGCACCTTTCTCATTTCAAAATGTTCTTCATGTGTGTTTGCATCATTTTCAGGTGAGTTTCACTGCCGTTTTATATAGTATGGAAGCGTTTCGGCCTGATCCAGGTACTTTTTTGTGATAAAATGTAGATTTTGGGCAGTAATGGGTTAATGACAGCATATTGGTGCACCTTTCTCATTTAAAAATGTTCTTCATGTGTGTTTGCATCATTTTCAGGTGGCTTCAACTGCCGTTTTATATAGTAGGGTAGCGTTCCGGCCCGTTCCAGGTACTTTTTCGTGATAAAATGTAGGTTTTGGGCAGTAAATGGTTAATGACAGCATATTGGTGCACCTTTCTCATTTCAAAATGTTCTTCATGTGCGCTGGCATCATTTTCAAGTGAGTTTCACTGCCGTTTTTTAAATTAAGGTAGTGTTCCGGCCCGTTCCGGGTACTTTTTCGTGATAAAATGTAGATTTTGGGCAGTAATGGGTTAATGACAACATATTGGCGCACTTTTCTCATTTCAAAATGTTCTTCATGTATGTTTGCATCATTTTCAGGTGAGTTTCACTGCCGTTTTATATAGTATGGTAGCGTTCCGGCCCGTTACAGATACTTTTTCATGATAAAATGTAGATTATGGGTAGTAATGGGTTAATAACAGCATATTGGTTCACCTTTCTCATTTCAAAATTTTTTCACGTGTGTTTTCATCATTTTCAGGTGCGTTTCACTGCCATTTTATATATTACGTTAGTGTTCCGGCCCGTTCCGGGTACTTTTTTGTGATAAAATGTAGGCTTTGGGTAGTAATAGGTTAAAGAGAGCATATTGGTGCACCTTTCTCATTTAAAAATGTTCTTCATGTGTGTTTGCATCATTTTCAGGTGAGTTTCGCTAGCATTTTATATATTAGAGTAGCGTTCCGACCCGTTCCGGGTACTTTTTCGTGATAAAATGTAGGTTTTGGGCAGTAAATGGTTAATGACAGCATATATTGGTGCACCTTTCTCATTTCAAAATATTCTTCATGTCTGCTTGCATCATTTTCAGGGCAGTTTCACTGCCGTTTTTGTATAATGGGAAGCGTTCCGGTCTGTTCCGGGTACTTTTTCGTGATAAAATGTAGATTATGGGCAGTAATGGGTTATTGACAGCATATTGGTGCACCTTTCTCATTTCAAAATGTTTTTCATGTGTGTTTGCAACATTTTCAGGTGAGTTTTGCTGACGTTTTATATATTAGGGTAGTGTTCGGCCCGTTCTGTGTACTTTGTCGTGATAAAATGTAGATTTTGGGCAGTAATGGGTTAATGACAGCATATTAGTGCACCTTTCTCATTTAAAAATGTTCTTCATGTGTGTTTGCATCATTTTCAGGTGAGTTTTGCTGCCATTTTATATATTAGGGTAGCATTCCGGCCCGTTCCAGGTACGTTTTCCTGATAAAATGTAGGTTTTGGGCATTAAATGGTTAATGACAGCATATTGGTGCACCTTTCTCATTTCAAAATGTTCTTCATGTGTGTTTGCATCATTTTCAGGTGAGTTACATTGCCATTTTATATATTAGGGAAGCTTTCCGGCCTGATCCAGGTACTTTTTTGTGATAAAATGTAGGTTTTGGGCAGTAAATGGTTAATGACAGCATATTGGTGCACCTTTCTCATTTCAAAATGTTCTTCATGTTTGTTTGCATCATTTTCAGGTGAGTTACACTGCCGTTTTATATATTAGGGAAGCGTTCCGGCCTGATCTGTGTACTTTATTGTGATAAAGTGTAGGTTTTGGACAGTAATTGGTTAATGACAGCATATTGGTGCACCTTTCTCATTTCAAAATGTTCTTCATGTGTGTTTGCGTCATTTTCAGGTGAGTTTCACTGCCGTTTTATATATTAGGTTAGCGTTCCGGCCCGTTCCGGGTACTTTGTCGTGATAAAATGTAGGTTTTGGGCAGTAAATGGTTAATGACAACATATTGGTGCACCTTTCACATTTCAAAATGTTCTTCATATGTTTTTGCATCATTTTCAGGTGAGTTAGACTGCCGTTTTATATATTAGGGTAGTGTTCCGGCCCGTTCTGGGTACTTTTTTGTGATAAAATGTAGGTTTGGTCAGTAAATGGTTAATGACAGCATATTGGTGCACCTTTCTCATTTAAAAATGTTCCTCATGTGTGTTTGCATCATTTTAATGTGAGTTTCACTGCCGTTTTGTATATTAAGGCAGTGTTCCGGCCCGTTCCGGGTACTTTTTTGTGATAAAATGTAGATTTTGGGCAGTAATGGGTTAATAACAGCATATTGGTGCACCTTTCTCATTTCAGAATGTTCTTCATATGTGTTTGCATCATTTTCAGGTGAGTTTCACTGCTATTTTATATATTAGGTTAGTGTTCCGGCCCGTTCCGTGTACTTTGTCGTGATAAAATGTAGGTTTTGGGCAGTAAATGGTTAATAAAAGCATATTGTTGCACCATTCTCATTTCAAAATGTTCTTCATACGTGTTTGCATCATTTTCAGGTGAGTTTTGCTGCCATTTTATATATTAGGGTAGTGTTCCGGCCCGTTCCGGGTACTTTTTTGTGATAAAATGTAGGTTTGGGCAGTAAATGGTTATTGACAGCATATTGGTGCACCTTTCTCATTTCAAAATGTTCTTTATGTGCATTTGCATCATTTTCAGGTGAGTTTCACTTCTGTTTTATATAGTAGGGTAGCGTTCCGGACCGTTTAGGGTACTTTTTCGTGATAAAATGTAGATTTTGGGCAGTAATGGGTTAATGACAGCATATTGGTGCACCTTTCTCATTTAAAAATGTTCTTCATGTGTGTTTGCATCATTTTCATGTGAGTTTCACTGCCGTTTTTTAAATTAAGGTAGTGTTCCGGCCCGTTCCGGGTACTTTTTCGTGATAAAATGTAGATTTTGGGCAGTAATGGGTTAATGACAGCATATTGGCACACCTTTCTCATTTCAACATGTTCTTCATGTATGTTTGCATCATTTTCAGGTGAGTTTCACTGCCGTTTTATATAGTATGGTAGCGTTCCGGCCCGTTCCAGGTACTTTTTTGTGATAAAATGTAGGTTTTGGGCAGTAAATGGTTAATGACAGCATATTGGTGCACCTTTCTCATTTCAAAATGTTCTTCATGTTTGTTTGCATCATTTTCAGGTGAGTTACACTGCCGTTTTATATATTAGGGAAGCGTTCCGGCCTGATCTGTGTACTTTATTGTGATAAAGTGTAGGTTTTGGACAGTAATTGGTTAATGACAGCATATTGGTGCACCTTTCTCATTTCAAAATGTTCTTCATGTGTGTTTGCGTCATTTTCAGGTGAGTTTCACTGCCGTTTTATATATTAGGTTAGCGTTCCGGCCCGTTCCGGGTACTTTGTCGTGATAAAATGTAGGTTTTGGGCAGTAAATGGTTAATGACAACATATTGGTGCACCTTTCACATTTCAAAATGTTCTTCATATGTTTTTGCATCATTTTCAGGTGAGTTAGACTGCCGTTTTATATATTAGGGTAGTGTTCCGGCCCGTTCTGGGTACTTTTTTGTGATAAAATGTAGGTTTGGTCAGTAAATGGTTAATGACAGCATATTGGTGCACCTTTCTCATTTAAAAATGTTCCTCATGTGTGTTTGCATCATTTTAATGTGAGTTTCACTGCCGTTTTGTATATTAAGGCAGTGTTCCGGCCCGTTCCGGGTACTTTTTTGTGATAAAATGTAGATTTTGGGCAGTAATGGGTTAATAACAGCATATTGGTGCACCTTTCTCATTTCAGAATGTTCTTCATATGTGTTTGCATCATTTTCAGGTGAGTTTCACTGCTATTTTATATATTAGGTTAGTGTTCCGGCCCGTTCCGTGTACTTTGTCGTGATAAAATGTAGGTTTTGGGCAGTAAATGGTTAATAAAAGCATATTGTTGCACCATTCTCATTTCAAAATGTTCTTCATACGTGTTTGCATCATTTTCAGGTGAGTTTTGCTGCCATTTTATATATTAGGGTAGTGTTCCGGCCCGTTCCGGGTACTTTTTTGTGATAAAATGTAGGTTTGGGCAGTAAATGGTTATTGACAGCATATTGGTGCACCTTTCTCATTTCAAAATGTTCTTTATGTGCATTTGCATCATTTTCAGGTGAGTTTCACTTCTGTTTTATATAGTAGGGTAGCGTTCCGGACCGTTTAGGGTACTTTTTCGTGATAAAATGTAGATTTTGGGCAGTAATGGGTTAATGACAGCATATTGGTGCACCTTTCTCATTTAAAAATGTTCTTCATGTGTGTTTGCATCATTTTCATGTGAGTTTCACTGCCGTTTTTTAAATTAAGGTAGTGTTCCGGCCCGTTCCGGGTACTTTTTCGTGATAAAATGTAGATTTTGGGCAGTAATGGGTTAATGACAGCATATTGGCACACCTTTCTCATTTCAACATGTTCTTCATGTATGTTTGCATCATTTTCAGGTGAGTTTCACTGCCGTTTTATATAGTATGGTAGCGTTCCGGCCCGTTCCAGATACTTTTTCATGATAAAATGTAGATTATGGGTAGTAATGGGTTAATAACAGCATATTGGTGACCCTGTCTCATTTCAAAATGTTATTCATGTGTGTTTGCATCATTTTCAGATGAGTTTCACTTCCGTTTTATATAGTAGGGTAGCGTTCAGGCCCGTTCTGGGTATTTTTTTAATAATAAAATGTAGATTTTGGGCAGTAATGGGTTAATGACAGCATATTGGTTCACCTTTCTCATTTCAAAATTTCTTCATGTGTGTTTTCATCATTTTCAGGTGCGTTTCACTGCCATTTTATATATTACGGTAGTGTTCCGGCCCGTTCCGGGTACTTTTTTGTGATAAAATGTAGGTTTTGGGTAGTAATAGGTTAAAGAGAGCATATTGGTGCACCTTTCTCATTTAAAAATGTTCTTCATGTGTGTTTGCATCATTTTCAGGGCAGTTTCACTGCCTTTTTATATAATGGGAAGCGTTCCGGTCCGTTCAGGGTACTTTTTCGTGATAAAATGTAGGTTTTGGGCAGGAAATGGTTAATGACAGCATATTGGTGCACCTTTCTCATTTCAAAATGTTCTTCATGTCTGCTTGCATTATTTTCAGGGCAGTTTCACTGCCGTTTTATATAATGGGAAGCGTTCCGGTCCGTTCCGGGTACTTTTTCGTGATAAAATGTAGATTATGGGCAGTAATGGGTTATTGACAGCATATTGGTGCACCTTTCTCATTTCAAAATGTTTTTCATGTGTGTTTGCAACATTTTCAGGTGAGTTTTGCTGCCGTTTTATATATTAGGGTAGTGTTCCGGCCCGTTCTGTGTACTTTTTCGTGATAAAATGTACGTTTTGGGCAGTAATGGGTTAATGACAGCATATTGGTGCACCTTTCTCATTTAAAAATGTTCTTCATGTGTGTTTGCATCATTTTCAGGTGAGTTTTGCTGCCGTTTTATATATTAGGGTAGCATTCCGGCCCGTTCCGGGTACGTTTTCCTGATAAAATGTAGGTTTTGGGCAGTAAATGGTTAATGACAGCATATTGGTGCACCTTTCTCATTTCAAAATGTTCTTCATGTGTGTTTGCATCATTTTCAGGTGAGTTACATTGCCATTTTATATATTAGGGAAGCGTTCCGGCCTGATCCAGGTACTTTTTCGTGATAAAATGTAGGTTTTGTGCAGTAAATGGTTAATGACAGCATATTGGTGCACCTTTCTCATTTCAAAATGTTCTTCATGTTTGTTTGCATCATTTTCAGGTGAGTTACACTGCCGTTTTATATATTAGGGAAGCGTTCCGGCCTGATCTGTGTGCTTTATTGTGATAAAGTGTAGGTTTTGGACAGTAAATGGTTAATGACAGCATATTGGTGCACCTTTCTCATTTCAAAATGTTCTTCATGTGTGTTTGCATCATTTTCAGGTGAGTTTCAATGCCGTTTTATATATTAGGTTAGCGTCCCGGCCCGTTCCGGGTACTTTGTCGTGATAAAATGTAGGTTTTGGGCAGTAAATGGTTAATGACAACATATTGGTGCACCTTTCACATTTCAAAATGTTCTTCATATGTTTTTGCATCATTTTTATGTGAGTTAGACAACCGTTTTATATATTAGGGTAGTGTTCCGGCCCGTTCTAGGTACTTTTTTGTGATAAAATGTAGGTTTGGTCAGTAAATGGTTAATGACAGCATATTGGTGCACCTTTCTCATTTAAAAATGTTCCTCTTGTGTGTTTGCATCATTTTCATGTGAGTTTCACTGCCGTTTTGTATATTAAGGTAGTGTTCCGGCCCGTTCCGGGTACCTTTTTGTGATAAAATGTAGATTTTGGGCAGTAATGGGTTAATAACAGCATATTGGTGCACCTTTCTCATTTCAGAATGTTCTTCATGTGTGTTTGCATCATTTTCAGGTGAGTTTCACTGCTATTTTATATATTAGGTTAGTGTTTTTTCCGGCCCGTTCCGTGTACTTTGTCGTGATAAAATGTAGGTTTTGGGCAGTAAATGGTTAATAAAAGCATATTGTTGCACCATTCTCATTTCAAAATGTTCTTCATACGTGTTTGCATCATTTTCAGGGGAGTTTTGCTGCCATTTTATATATTAGGGTAGTGTTCCGGCCCGTTCCGGGTACTTTTTTGTGATAAAATGTAGGTTTGGGCAGTAAATGGTTAATGACAGCATATTGGTGCACCTTTCTCATTTCAAAATGTTCTTCATGTGCTTTTGCATCATTTTCAGGTGAGTTTCACTTCTGTTTTATATAGTAGGGTAGCGTTCCGGCCCGTTTAGGGTACTTTTTTGTGATAAAATGTAGATTTTGGGCAGTAATGGGTTAATGACAGCATATTGGTGCACCTTTCTCATTTAAAAATGTTCTTCATGTGCGCTGGCATCATTTTCAGGTCAGTTTCACTGCCGTTTTATATAATGGCAAGCGTTCCGGTCCGTTCCGGGTACTTTTTCGTGATAAAATGTAAATTATGGGCAGTAATGGGTTATTGACAGCATATTGGTGCACCTTTCTCATTTCAAAATGTTTTTCATGTGTGTTTGCAACATTTTCAGGTGAGTTTTGCTGCCGTTTTATATATTAGGGTAGTGTTCCGGCCCGTTCTGTGTACTTTTTCGTGATAAAATGTAAGTTTTGGGCAGTAATGGGTTAATGACAGCATATTGGTGCACTTTTCTCATTTAAAAATGTTCTTCATGTGTGTTTGCATCATTTTCAGGTGAGTTTTGCTGCCGTTTTATATATTAGGGTAGCATTCCGGTCCGTTCCAGGTACGTTTTCCTGATAAAATGTAGGTTTTGGGCAGCAAATGGTTAATGACAGCATATTGGTGCACCTTTCTCATTTCAAAATGTTCTTCATACGTGTTTGCATCATTTTCAGGTGAGTTTCGCTGCCATTTTTTATATTAGGGTAGTCTTCCGGCCCGTTCCGGGTACTTTTTTGTGATAAAATGTAGGTTTGGGCAGCAAATGGTTAATGACAGCATATTGGTGCACCTTTCTCATTTCAAAATGTTCTTCATGTGCGTTTGCAACATTTTCAGGTGAGTTTTACTGCCATTTTATATATTAGAGTAGTGTTCCGGCCGGGTCTGTGTACTTTTTCGTGATAAAATGTAGGTTTTGGGCAGTAATGGGTTAATGACAGCATATTGGTGCACCTTTCTCATTTAAAAATGTTCTTCATGTGTGTTTTTGCATCATTTTCAGGTGCGTTTCGCTGACGTTTTATATATTAGGGTAGCATTCCGCAGGGGCGTAGGAGACACATAAAATCTGGGGGGAACAGAGGACACCTTGGGGACTTAGCTTTTTAATTTATTTATTGTGTTTTAGTCAAAGAACTCGACTTTTTACAACATTAAAATTAAAATAGCAGTACGTATTAACTCACAAATATCACTGTATAAAACAAGAGAAAAGAAGAAAAGAAAACAGAAGAAAATTAAAGGATACAGCAGCAAAGACATGTCTTTATATGTTGCATTTCTGGATTTGTCATCTGACTATGCGCTCATGGTAAGAGAGAGGAAATAACAATTACTTCCAGTGGACCACAGCTAGGACGCCAGCTCGTTAAGAGACAGATCACCTGTAAGTGGACTCCTGCCAAATAAAGGAGTTGCAGCCTTTTCTACCAACTGCAAGTTGCTACTTTTTTGTGTGGGGCAAGGAGACGTGTGTGTCTCTTGGAATGGAAGGATGGGGGTTTCAAAGAAAGAGGAAATCTTGCTTGTACCTCTGAGTAAGCCCTGTTATTGGAGTAGAGGGACCAGGTGTGTGATGTTGATGCTTTGACTGTCCTCCAGCGGGTGTGGGGGGGTACAGCAAACAAGGAGGATGAGCGATCGCAAGCCCACCCCCTAATAAGCACTCCCCAGGTCCGCGGCTGGATGCGTCGGATCCGGGGGATGCCTCGTAGGTGGGGTGTATGTGGACCATGGGGTTTGGCCAGAGGGGTAGCCCGCTATGTGGGCTGCCCCTCCAGCACTCCTGGGAGGGCCGGGGCAGTCTCACACAATGAGTCTGGTCCCTCTTAATCCATCTCATGCTGGCTTTAGAGCCTAGCCTTTCTTTGCCTTTGTTATTCTGAATGCAGAGCTGGACTCTGTTCCTTTTTCGTTTAACATTTGCTGCAATGCGTGATCTATTTGCTTTTCTCATATGTTACTAGGACGGCGGAGCATGGGTCCTCTGCCCTGTTACACTATTCAAAGAGCCCCTCTGGCCTTTCTTTGCCTCTCCCTTGCCCCACTGCTTGCTTGCTTAATACATACCTCCTTGCTTGAACACTCAACATATTCTTTCTAACACAGCAATGGCAGCTACAGTCTGTCTTAACTGCTATTTGTTCCGTGTCTTCAATTGGCCTCTTATTTCCGCTTTACTGTCTGCCGGGGAAAGACATTTGCCAGTCACTGCTATAACGGTTCTACCTGGCCATGAGAGGGCAACAGCTAGCCAATATTGGAAGAACATGGGCATATTATGCCAGAGGCTGGCACCTGCCTTCCTAATGCCTACACAAGAGACACAACTCTTGCCTTTGTTTCTAACAGTATTTCAGTGGATGAAGAAACGCGAGAACACACATATTGCTTATAAATGAAGGGGATGATGTCACACTTGGTTAAGACATTTTGATCACGCCAGGAGCTAATTTCCAGCTGCAATTAAGCGATTAATTTTTAGATTTCTGGTTTTAAATAATGTTAGTATCACCTGGAAAGCACAGAGGTTGCTCAACAGGTTCCTGGAGCACGAGGGGTACACTACGCGTGGGCATGGATGATTGGAGGGCATTCTTGCCCTGGTTTGGAGCCTGGCCTTTACAGCCATGATGGGGGAAGGGCCTATTTCTTTTGGTCGTTTGTACCCTTTGAGGGTGGGCAGACATTGCCTCCTGCTTTAGCCCACTAACAGCTCTGCTTTGCTAATTTATCACACATACCTGTCAGGTGGCATGTAACTCAATGCTACTAATGTTATCAGCCTAAGATGTCTGGAATCCTTTGCCACATCAACTAGGGTACAGCCTTGCCACCTGAGACTTACCCATGTCTAAGTCGGCATCTGTCGCCCTGTGGGGAAGACACACCCAGAAAGAGCAGAGCACGGTGCCCTTGTGGGTTTTTCACACTTTTTCCTCGGGGTGGGCACAATTCACTCCGCAGAGAAAGTGGCACATTCTGGGCAACATTCTCCCACTTTGACAATGTCACCCAAAGAGCTAAATTGTCCATTTGAAATACCTCTGTCGACTTGTTATGGAGCAATCCACATTGATGGGTTTAAGCACCTGTTTAATGTGAGATGGCAATTAAGGGCATTTGCCAACGCACTCAAGAAGCACAGGACACCCTCTTACCAGTGACATGCCATGCTCACTCATTCTGATCATGAATTGCCATTTATCTGGGATCATGTTAAATGTATTTATTTATTTATTACATGTGTAGCATCACGCAAAACCCCCAAGCATCAAGGCACAGAGTAAACTGCATGGAGTGGACCACTTCCATTGGCGCAATGTTTTACTTTTCCGCCACAAAATGGAAGATTTTAGCATAAAAGGCATGTGAAATCACATTGCTTTTCCACTCTGGAAGAGTGTAAATACCTTGTGCAATTAGCGATTGCTGGCGGAATTGACAATGGCTTCCTCTGGACTCCGCCCGCTTTTACCAGGTTTAATTTACAAGGAGATGCCAGAGGAATCCCTTTCCTTATTTCCAGCATGAGTATCCATGCTGGCAGTAAGGCCGCATTTGTCTGGTGGAGCGGGAAATACAGGGGGTCCTGGTGTGTCCACTCGGCTCCGGATCTCCACCCAGAAAATGCATGAAAATCCGGCCAATTAGAAAAAGCGACCGTAATAGTGTTTTTCACCACTTTTTCTGAACCAATTGACCTGGAAAATGCTGTGTTGCATCGGAAGCTGAATGCATTCACTGCGCATATTATCCCACTGGAAGATTAAGCCAGGTGCTGAACACAGGTGTTACATATTCTTGAGCACAATCTGCATTTGGAGCATTAACTCACTGAGCTACCTTACAAATTATGGGCCTCATTACGAGGCTGGCAGTAAGGGCTTAACGGCGCCAGTAAGGATGCCGGTGCCGTTAACCCCTTACTGTCGCATTACGAGGTCCCTTAGCGGGTCCCACTAAGGCCGGCTGGTAAAACCAACCGTCCTTGGCAGGATCCGCTAAGGGACAAGGGAGCTAATAAGAGGCCCGTTATTAACGGGCCCGTTATTAGCTCCCTACCCATTCCCATTGAGCCCTATGGGGGCTCGAATGGGAATGGGTATTTGGAAAGGGGACTTGCCGGGTCCTCCAAGGTTGGAATGACCTGGTAAGCCCCCATTGAAGGAACCCGGACACAAGTTTGGAGGCAGCTTTGGCGCTAATAGCACCATGGCTACCTCCAAACTCGTAATGACCCTCAATATCTCTTCTGGGGCTTTACCGTCTTAACCCCTTAACTGCCATGGGTATTTCTGACAAGGCCTTTTTTGGTGATTTCGGTATGTCACCATTCAATCCCTTGTAACGTTTTTGTTACATAAGATATCTCGGCCAAATTTGGCCCCTTTTTTCCCCAAATGTAGGTGGTCGTAACATTTCAGACTTTGATGGGGATTGTGGCTAATACATTCTGGGGCGATTCATGCAAGTCAGACCTCTGTGGATTCCCACAGGTGTCCTCTTTTTAGAAATGCATGAGGTTCCCTGTTTTCCTTGGTGGCTTCCACACCATAGGCCCAAATCTGTATGTTGTCCACATGAGCAAAATCTGCTCTGCCGAAGGGCTTGGTGTTACCAGTGGGTTACCGTTTTCCCTTTGTGCGCAGGTAGGTGCACCCACACATTTGAGGCACTGTTTTCGTTGGGGCACCTGTAGGAACGCAGGATGGTAGGACATGTGTTGTTGGCAGCGTGTTTCGGTGGGTGTCCAGCGTGAAATGTCTGAAAATTGTGTTTTTTTCACCAAATTTCAGAGACATTTGCCTCTTCCCACCCACCGGAACACGCTGCCAACAATAGATGTCCTACCTTCCCGCGTTCCCACAGGTGTCTCGACGAAAACAGTACCTCACATGTGTGGGTGCACCTACCTGGGCGCAAAGGGAAAAGGCTAACCCACTGATAAACCCAAACTAGCAATCTGCCCCCAGGGAGGGCTACATGAGATGCCCCCCATCCATTTGGGGTGGGGGGGATAGGGCCACCCCATTTCCACTAATAACATTCATGGTGGTTCAGTGGCCCCCCACATCCACCCAAAACAAGTTATCATCTGTTTTGCCCCTTTCTTAGGGGCAGATAGGCACATGTGTGTGGCCATCTGCCTCCGGGGGGAGCAAAACATACTGCCCCAGGCTTGGGGGCTGGATCTGCCAATATTTGCAGTGGCCTCTCCCCCACACTCCAAATGGATGGGGGGCATCACATGTACCCCTTCCTAAGGGTAGAAATCTGCCCCTAGGGAGGGCTACATAAGGTGCCCCCATCCACTTAGGGTGGAGGGGAGAGGGCCACCCCCTTGTAAGAATTCCTGGTGGCTAGTGGCCCCACCCGCACCCACCCCCCACCCAAAAGAACATTAAAAAATATATTTTTTTTCTTTGCCCGCTTCCCTGGGGGCAGATGATCACCCATCTGCCCCCAGGGTATTGCCACCATTACTATGTAAGCAGCCCCTCCCCCCACTTCAAAAACCTATCCCTGCACGACACACCAAACATATTCTGGGGGGGATAAATGACATTAAATCCCCCCCACTTACAATTGTGGGGGTATTTGTCCCCCCTGTCTCCCCCATGTCCTACGCCCATGGCATTCCGGCCCGTTCCGGGTACTTTTTCCTGATAAAATGTAGGTTTTGGGCAGTAAATGGTTAATGACAGCATATTGGTGCACCTTTCTCATTTCAAAATGTTCTTCATGTGTGTTTGCATAATTTTCAGGTGAGTTACATTGCCGTTTTATATATTAGGGAAGCGTTTCGGCCTGATCCAGGTACTTTTTTGTGATAAAATGTAGATTTTGGGCAGTAATGGGTTGATGACAGCATATTGGCACACCTTTCTCATTTCAAAATGTTCTTCATGTATGTTTGCATCATTTTCAGGTGAGTTTCACTGCCGTTTTATATAGTATGGTAGCGTTCCGGCCTGTTCTGGATACTTTTTCATGATAAAATGTAGATTTTGGGCAGTAATGTGTTAATATCAGCATATTGGTGCACCTTTCTTATTTCAAAATGTTCTTCATGTGCGTTTGCATCATTTTCAGGTGAGTTTCACTTCTGTTTTATATAGTAGGGTTCCGTTCCGGCCCGTTTAGGGTACTTTTTCGTGATAAAATATAGATTTTGGGCAGTAATGGGTTAATGACAGCATATTGGTGCACCTTTCTCATTTAAAAATGTTCTTCATGTGTGTTTGCATCATTTTCAGGTGGCTTCAACTGCCGTTTTATATAGTAGGGTAGAGTTCCGGCCCGTTCCAGGTACTTTTTCGTGATAAAATGTAGGTTTTGGGCAGTAAATGGTTAATGACAGCATATTGGTGCACCTTTCTCATTTAAAAATGTTCTTCATGTGTGTTTGCATCATTTTCATGTGAGTTTCACTGCCGTTTTTTAAATTAAGGTAGTGTTCCGGCCCGTTCCGGGTACTTTTTCGTGATAAAATGTAGATTTTGGGCAGTAATGGGTTAATGACAACATATTGGCGCACCTTTCTCATTTCAAAATGTTCTTCATGTATGTTTGCATCATTTTCAGGTGAGTTTCACTGCCGTTTTATATAGTATGGTAGCGTTCCGGCCCGTTCCAGATACTTTTTCATGATAAAATGTAGATTATGGGTAGTAATGGGTTAATAACAGCATATTGGTTCACCTTTCTCATTTCAAAATTTTTTCACGTGTGTTTTCATCATTTTCAGGTGCGTTTCACTGCCATTTTATATATTACGTTAGTGTTCCAGCCCGTTCCGGGTACTTTTTTGTGATAAAATGTAGGTTTTGGGTAGTAATGGGTTAAAGAGAGCATATTGGTGCACCTTTCTCATTTAAAAATGTTCTTCATGTGTGTTTGCATCATTTTCAGGTGAGTTTCGCTAGCATTTTATATATTAGAGTAGCGTTCCGACCCGTTCCGGGTACTTTTTCGTGATAAAATGTAGGTTTTGGGCAGTAAATGGTTAATGACAGCATATATTGGTGCACCTTTCTCATTTCAAAATATTCTTCATGTCTGCTTGCATCATTTTCAGGGCAGTTTCACTGCTGTTTTTGTATAATGGTAAGCGTTCCGGTCCGTTCCGGGTACTTTTTCGTGATAAAATGTAGATTATGGGCAGTAATGGGTTATTGACAGCATATTGGTGCACCTTTCTCATTTCAAAATGTTTTTCATGTGTGTTTGCAACATTTTCAGGTGAGTTTTGCTGACGTTTTATATATTAGGGTAGTGTTCGGCCCGTTCTGTGTACTTTGTCGTGATAAAATGTAAGTTTTGGGCAGCAATGGGTTAATGACAGCATATTAGTGCACCTTTCTCATTTAAAAATGTTCTTCATGTGTGTTTGCATCATTTTCAGGTGAGTTTTGCTGCCATTTTATATATTAGGGTAGCATTCCGGCCCGTTCCATGTACGTTTTCCTGATAAAATGTAGGTTTTGGGCATTAAATGGTTAATGACAGCATATTGGTGCACCTTTCTCATTTCAAAATGTTCTTCATGTGTGTTTGCATCATTTTCAGGTGAGTTACATTGCCATTTTATATATTAGGGAAGCTTTCCGGCCTGATCCAGGTACTTTTTCGTGATAAAATGTAGGTTTTGGGCAGTAAATGGTTAATGACAGCATATTGGTGCACCTTTCTCATTTAAAAATGTTCTTCATGTGTGTTTGCATCATTTTCATGTGAGTTTCACTGCCGTTTTTTAAATTAAGGTAGTGTTCCGGCCCGTTCCGGGTACTTTTTCATGATAAAATGTAGATTTTGGGCAGTAATGGGTTAATGACAACATATTGGCGCACCTTTCTCATTTCAAAATGTTCTTCATGTATGTTTGCATCATTTTCAGGTGAGTTTCACTGCCGTTTTATATAGTATGGTAGCGTTCCGGCCCGTTCCAGATACTTTTTCATGATAAAATGTAGATTATGGGTAGTAATGGGTTAATAACAGCATATTGGTTCACCTTTCTCTTTCAAAATTTTTTCACGTGTGTTTTCATCATTTTCAGGTGCGTTTCACTGCCATTTTATATATTACGTTAGTGTTCCAGCCCGTTCCGGGTACTTTTTTGTGATAAAATGTAGGTTTTGGGTAGTAATGGGTTAAAGAGAGCATATTGGTGCACCTTTCTCATTTAAAAATGTTCTTCATGTGTGTTTGCATCATTTTCAGGTGAGTTTCGCTAGCATTTTATATATCAGAGTAGCGTTCCGACCCGTTCCGGGTACTTTTTCGTGATAAAATGTAGGTTTTGGGCAGTAAATGGTTAATGACAGCATATTGGTGCACCTTTCTCATTTCAAAATGTTCTTCATGTGTGTTTGCATCATTTTCAGGTGAGTTACATTGCCATTTTATATATTAGGGAAGCTTTCCGGCCTGATCCAGGTACTTTTTCGTGATAAAATGTAGGTTTTGGGCAGTAAATGGTTAATGACAGCATATTGGTGCACCTTTCTCATTTCAAAATGTTCTTCATGTTTGTTTGCATCATTTTCAGGTGAGTTACACTGCCGTTTTATAAATTAGGGAAGCGTTCCGGCCTGATCTGTGTACTTTATTGTGATAAAGTGTAGGTTTTGGACAGTAATTGGTTAATGACAGCATATTGGTGCACCATTCTCATTTCAAAATGTTCTTCATGTGTGTTTGCATCATTTTCAGGTGAGTTTCACTGCCGTTTTATATATTAGGTTAGCGTTCCGGCCCGTTCCGGGTACTTTGTCGTGATAAAATGTAGGTTTTGGGCAGTAAATGGTTAATGACAACATATTGGTGCACCTTTCACATTTCAAAATGTTCTTCATATGTTTTTGCATCATTTTCAGGTGAGTTAGACTGCCGTTTTATATATTAGGGAAGCGTTTCGGCCTGATCCAGGTACTTTTTTGTGATAAAATGTAGATTTTGGGCAGTAATGGGTTGATGACAGCATATTGGTGCACCTTTCTCATTTCAAAATGTTCTTCATGTTTGTTTGCATCATTTTCAGGTGAGTTACACTGCCGTTTTATAAATTAGGGAAGCGTTCCGGCCTGATCTGTGTACTTTATTGTGATAAAGTGTAGGTTTTGGACAGTAATTGGTTAATGACAGCATATTGGTGCACCATTCTCATTTCAAAATGTTCTTCATGTGTGTTTGCATCATTTTCAGGTGAGTTTCACTGCCGTTTTATATATTAGGTTAGCGTTCCGGCCCGTTCCGGGTACTTTTTCCTGATAAAATGTAGGTTTTGGGCAGTAAATGGTTAATGACAGCATATTGGTGCACCTTTCTCATTTCAAAATGTTCTTCATGTGTGTTTGCATAATTTTCAGGTGAGTTACATTGCCGTTTTATATATTAGGGAAGCGTTTCGGCCTGATCCAGGTACTTTTTTGTGATAAAATGTAGATTTTGGGCAGTAATGGGTTAATGACAGCATATTGGTGCACCTTTCTCATTTCAAAATGTTCTTCATGTATGTTTGCATCATTTTCAGGTGAGTTTCACTGCCGTTTTATATAGTATGGTAGCGTTCCGGCCTGTTCCGGATACTTTTTCATGATAAAATGTAGATTTTGGGCAGTAATGTGTTAATATCAGCATATTGGTGCACCTTTCTTATTTCAAAATGTTCTTCATGTGCGTTTGCATCATTTTCAGGTGAGTTTCACTTCTGTTTTATATAGTAGGGTTCCGTTCCGGCCCGTTTAGGGTACTTTTTCGTGATAAAATATAGATTTTGGGCAGTAATGGGTTAATGACAGCATATTGGTGCACCTTTCTCATTTAAAAATGTTCTTCATGTGTGTTTGCATCATTTTCAGGTGGCTTCAACTGCCGTTTTATATAGTAGGGTAGCGTTCCGGCCCGTTCCAGGTACTTTTTCGTGATAAAATGTAGGTTTTGGGCAGTAAATGGTTAATGACAGCATATTGGTGCACCTTTCTCATTTAAAAATGTTCTTCATGTGTGTTTGCATCATTTTCATGTGAGTTTCACTGCCGTTTTTTAAATTAAGGTAGTGTTCCGGCCCGTTCCGGGTACTTTTTCGTGATAAAATGTAGATTTTGGGCAGTAATGGGTTAATGACAACATATTGGCGCACCTTTCTCATTTCAAAATGTTCTTCATGTATGTTTGCATCATTTTCAGGTGAGTTTCACTGCCGTTTTATATAGTATGGTAGCGTTCCGGCCCGTTCCAGATACTTTTTCATGATAAAATGTAGATTATGGGTAGTAATGGGTTAATAACAGCATATTGGTTCACCTTTCTCATTTCAAAATTTTTTCACGTGTGTTTTCATCATTTTCAGGTGCGTTTCACTGCCATTTTATATATTACGTTAGTGTTCCAGCCCGTTCCGGGTACTTTTTTGTGATAAAATGTAGGTTTTGGGTAGTAATGGGTTAAAGAGAGCATATTGGTGCACCTTTCTCATTTAAAAATGTTCTTCATGTGTGTTTGCATCATTTTCAGGTGAGTTTCGCTAGCATTTTATATATTAGAGTAGCGTTCCGACCCATTCCGGGTACTTTTTCGTGATAAAATGTAGGTTTTGGGCAGTAAATGGTTAATGACAGCATATATTGGTGCACCTTTCTCATTTCAAAATATTCTTCATGTCTGCTTGCATCATTTTCAGGGCAGTTTCACTGCTGTTTTTGTATAATGGTAAGCGTTCCGGTCCGTTCCGGGTACTTTTTCGTGATAAAATGTAGATTATGGGCAGTAATGGGTTATTGACAGCATATTGGTGCACCTTTCTCATTTCAAAATGTTTTTCATGTGTGTTTTCAACATTTTCAGGTGAGTTTTGCTGACGTTTTATATATTAGGGTAGTGTTCGGCCCGTTCTGTGTACTTTGTCGTGATAAAATGTAAGTTTTGGGCAGCAATGGGTTAATGACAGCATATTAGTGCACCTTTCTCATTTAAAAATGTTCTTCATGTGTGTTTGCATCATTTTCAGGTGAGTTTTGCTGCCATTTTATATATTAGGGTAGCATTCCGGCCCGTTCCAGGTACGTTTTCCTGATAAAATGTAGGTTTTGGGCATTAAATGGTTAATGACAGCATATTGGTGCACCTTTCTCATTTCAAAATGTTCTTCATGTGTGTTTGCATCATTTTCAGGTGAGTTACATTGCCATTTTATATATTAGGGAAGCTTTCTGGCCTGATCCAGGTACTTTTTCGTGATAAAATGTAGGTTTTGGGCAGTAAATGGTTAATGACAGCATATTGGTGCACCTTTCTCATTTAAAAATGTTCTTCATGTGTGTTTGCATCATTTTCATGTGAGTTTCACTGCCGTTTTTTAAATTAAGGTAGTGTTCCGGCCCGTTCCGGGTACTTTTTCATGATAAAATGTAGATTTTGGGCAGTAATGGGTTAATGACAACATATTGGCGCACCTTTCTCATTTCAAAATGTTCTTCATGTATGTTTGCATCATTTTCAGGTGAGTTTCACTGCCGTTTTATATAGTATGGTAGCGTTCCGGCCCGTTCCAGATACTTTTTCATGATAAAATGTAGATTATGGGTAGTAATGGGTTAATAACAGCATATTGGTTCACCTTTCTCTTTCAAAATTTTTTCACGTGTGTTTTCATCATTTTCAGGTGCGTTTCACTGCCATTTTATATATTACGTTAGTGTTCCAGCCCGTTCCGGGTACTTTTTTATGATAAAAAGTAGGTTTTGGGTAGTAATGGGTTAAAGAGAGCATATTGGTGCACCTTTCTCATTTAAAAATGTTCTTCATGTGTGTTTGCATCATTTTCAGGTGAGTTTCGCTAGCATTTTATATATTAGAGTAGCGTTCCGACCCGTTCCGGGTACTTTTTCGTGATAAAATGTAGGTTTTGGGCAGTAAATGGTTAATGACAGCATATATTGGTGCACCTTTCTCATTTCAAAATATTCTTCATGTCTGCTTGCATCATTTTCAGGGCAGTTTCACTGCTGTTTTTGTATAATGGTAAGCGTTCCGGTCCGTTCCGGGTACTTTTTCGTGATAAAATGTAGATTATGGGCAGTAATGGGTTATTGACAGCATATTGGTGCACCTTTCTCATTTCAAAATGTTTTTCATGTGTGTTTGCAACATTTTCAGGTGAGTTTTGCTGACGTTTTATATATTAGGGTAGTGTTCGGCCCGTTCTGTGTACTTTGTCGTGATAAAATGTAAGTTTTGGGCAGTAATGGGTTAATGACAGCATATTAGTGAACCTTTCTCATTTAAAAATGTTCTTCATGTGTGTTTGCATCATTTTCAGGTGAGTTTTGCTGCCATTTTATATATTAGGGTAGCATTCCGGCCCGTTCCAGGTACGTTTTCCTGATAAAATGTAGGTTTTGGGCATTAAATGGTTAATGACAGCATATTGGTGCACCTTTCTCATTTCAAAATGTTCTTCATGTGTGTTTGCATCATTTTCAGGTGAGTTACATTGCCATTTTATATATTAGGGAAGCTTTCCGGCCTGATCCAGGTACTTTTTCGTGATAAAATGTAGGTTTTGGGCAGTAAATGGTTAATGACAGCATATTGGTGCACCTTTCTCATTTCAAAATGTTCTTCATGTTTGTTTGCATCATTTTCAGGTGAGTTACACTGCCGTTTTATAAATTAGGGAAGCGTTCCGGCCTGATCTGTGTACTTTATTGTGATAAAGTGTAGGTTTTGGACAGTAATTGGTTAATGACAGCATATTGGTGCACCATTCTCATTTCAAAATGTTCTTCATGTGTGTTTGCATCATTTTCAGGTGAGTTTCACTGCCGTTTTATATATTAGGTTAGCGTTCCGGCCCGTTCCGGGTACTTTGTCGTGATAAAATGTAGGTTTTGGGCAGTAAATGGTTAATGACAACATATTGGTGCACCTTTCACATTTCAAAATGTTCTTCATATGTTTTTGCATCATTTTCAGGTGAGTTAGACTGCCGTTTTATATATTAGGGTAGTGTTCCGGCCCGTTCTGGGTACTTTTTTGTGATAAAATGTAGGTTTGGTCAGTAAATGGTTAATGACAGCATATTGGTGCACCTTTCTCATTTAAAAATGTTCCTCATGTGTGTTTGCATCATTTTAATGTGAGTTTCACTGCCGTTTTGTATATTAAGGCAGTGTTCCGGCCCGTTCCGGGTACTTTTTTGTGATAAAATGTAGATTTTGGGCAGTAATGGGTTAATAACAGCATATTGGTGCACCTTTCTCATTTCAGAATGTTCTTCATGTGTGTTTGCATCATTTTCAGGTGAGTTTCACTGCTATTTTATATATTAGGTTAGTGTTCCGGCCCGTTCCGTGTACTTTGTCGTGATAAAATGTAGGTTTTGGGCAGTAAATGGTTAATAAAAGCATATTGTTGCACCATTCTCATTTCAAAATGTTCTTCATACGTGTTTGCATCATTTTCAGGTGAGTTTTGCTGCCATTTTATATATTAGGGTAGTGTTCCGGCCCGTTCCGGGTACTTTTTTGTGATAAAATGTAGGTTTGGGCAGTAAATGGTTAATGACAGCATATTGGTGCACCTTTCTCATTTCAAAATGTTCTTTATGTGCGTTTGCATCATTTTCAGGTGAGTTTCACTTCTGTTTTATATAGTAGGGTAGCGTTCCGGACCGTTTAGGGTACTTTTTCGTGATAAAATGTAGATTTTGGGCAGTAATGGGTTAATGACAGCCTATTGGTGCACCTTTCTCATTTAAAAATGTTCTTCATGTGTGTTTGCATCATTTTCAGGTGGCTTCAACTGCCGTTTTATATAGTAGGGTAGCGTTCCGGCCCGTTCCAGGTACTTTTTCGTGATAAAATGTAGGTTTTGGGCAGTAAATGGTTAATGACAGCATATTGGTGCACCTTTCTCATTTAAAAATGTTCTTCATGTGTGTTTGCATCATTTTCATGTGAGTTTCACTGCCGTTTTTTAAATTAAGGTAGTGTTCCGGCCCGTTCCGGGTACTTTTTCGTGATAAAATGTAGATTTTGGGCAGTAATGGGTTAATGACAACATATTGGCGCACCTTTCTCATTTCAAAATGTTCTTCATGTATGTTTGCATCATTTTCAGGTGAGTTTCACTGCCGTTTTATATAGTATGGTAGCGTTCCGGCCCGTTCCAGATACTTTTTCATGATAAAATGTAGATTATGGGTAGTAATGGGTTAATAACAGCATATTGGTTCACCTTTCTCATTTCAAAATTTTTTCACGTGTGTTTTCATCATTTTCAGGTGCGTTTCACTGCCATTTTATATATTACGTTAGTGTTCCAGCCCGTTCCGGGTACTTTTTTGTGATAAAATGTAGGTTTTGGGTAGTAATGGGTTAAAGAGAGCATATTGGTGCACCTTTCTCATTTAAAAATGTTCTTCATGTGTGTTTGCATCATTTTCAGGTGAGTTTCGCTAGCATTTTATATATTAGAGTAGCGTTCCGACCCGTTCCGGGTACTTTTTCGTGATAAAATGTAGGTTTTGGGCAGTAAATGGTTAATGACAGCATATATTGGTGCACCTTTCTCATTTCAAAATATTCTTCATGTCTGCTTGCATCATTTTCAGGGCAGTTTCACTGCTGTTTTTGTATAATGGTAAGCGTTCCGGTCCGTTCCGGGTACTTTTTCGTGATAAAATGTAGATTATGGGCAGTAATGGGTTATTGACAGCATATTGGTGCACCTTTCTCATTTCAAAATGTTTTTCATGTGTGTTTGCAACATTTTCAGGTGAGTTTTGCTGACGTTTTATATATTAGGGTAGTGTTCGGCCCGTTCTGTGTACTTTGTCGTGATAAAATGTAAGTTTTGGGCAGCAATGGGTTAATGACAGCATATTAGTGCACCTTTCTCATTTAAAAATGTTCTTCATGTGTGTTTGCATCATTTTCAGGTGAGTTTTGCTGCCATTTTATATATTAGGGTAGCATTCCGGCCCGTTCCAGGTACGTTTTCCTGATAAAATGTAGGTTTTGGGCATTAAATGGTTAATGACAGCATATTGGTGCACCTTTCTCATTTCAAAATGTTCTTCATGTGTGTTTGCATCATTTTCAGGTGAGTTACATTGCCATTTTATATATTAGGGAAGCTTTCCGGCCTGATCCAGGTACTTTTTCGTGATAAAATGTAGGTTTTGGGCAGTAAATGGTTAATGACAGCATATTGGTGCACCTTTCTCATTTAAAAATGTTCTTCATGTGTGTTTGCATCATTTTCATGTGAGTTTCACTGCCGTTTTTTAAATTAAGGTAGTGTTCCGGCCCGTTCCGGGTACTTTTTCATGATAAAATGTAGATTTTGGGCAGTAATGGGTTAATGACAACATATTGGCGCACCTTTCTCATTTCAAAATGTTCTTCATGTATGTTTGCATCATTTTCAGGTGAGTTTCACTGCCGTTTTATATAGTATGGTAGCGTTCCGGCCCGTTCCAGATACTTTTTCATGATAAAATGTAGATTATGGGTAGTAATGGGTTAATAACAGCATATTGGTTCACCTTTCTCTTTCAAAATTTTTTCACGTGTGTTTTCATCATTTTCAGGTGCGTTTCACTGCCATTTTATATATTACGTTAGTGTTCCAGCCCGTTCCGGGTACTTTTTTGTGATAAAATGTAGGTTTTGGGTAGTAATGGGTTAAAGAGAGCATATTGGTGCACCTTTCTCATTTAAAAATGTTCTTCATGTGTGTTTGCATCATTTTCAGGTGAGTTTCGCTCGCATTTTATATATTAGAGTAGCGTTCCGACCCGTTCCGGGTACTTTTTCGTGATAAAATGTAGGTTTTGGGCAGTAAATGGTTAATGACAGCATATATTGGTGCACCTTTCTCATTTCAAAATATTCTTCATGTCTGCTTGCATCATTTTCAGGGCAGTTTCACTGCTGTTTTTGTATAATGGTAAGCGTTCCGGTCCGTTCCGGGTACTTTTTCGTGATAAAATGTAGATTATGGGCAGTAATGGGTTATTGACAGCATATTGGTGCACCTTTCTCATTTCAAAATGTTTTTCATGTGTGTTTGCAACATTTTCAGGTGAGTTTTGCTGACGTTTTATATATTAGGGTAGTGTTCGGCCCGTTCTGTGTACTTTGTCGTGATAAAATGTAAGTTTTGGGCAGTAATGGGTTAATGACAGCATATTAGTGCACCTTTCTCATTTAAAAATGTTCTTCATGTGTGTTTGCATCATTTTCAGGTGAGTTTTGCTGCCATTTTATATATTAGGGTAGCATTCCGGCCCGTTCCAGGTACGTTTTCCTGATAAAATGTAGGTTTTGGGCATTAAATGGTTAATGACAGCATATTGGTGCACCTTTCTCATTTCAAAATGTTCTTCATGTGTGTTTGCATCATTTTCAGGTGAGTTACATTGCCATTTTATATATTAGGGAAGCTTTCCGGCCTGATCCAGGTACTTTTTCGTGATAAAATGTAGGTTTTGGGCAGTAAATGGTTAATGACAGCATATTGGTGCACCTTTCTCATTTCAAAATGTTCTTCATGTTTGTTTGCATCATTTTCAGGTGAGTTACACTGCCGTTTTATATATTAGGGAAGCGTTCCGGCCTGATCTGTGTACTTTATTGTGATAAAGTGTAGGTTTTGGACAGTAATTGGTTAATGACAGCATATTGGTGCACCATTCTCATTTCAAAATGTTCTTCATGTGTGTTTGCATCATTTTCAGGTGAGTTTCACTGCCGTTTTATATATTAGGTTAGCGTTCCGGCCCGTTCCGGGTACTTTGTCGTGATAAAATGTAGGTTTTGGTCAGTAAATGGTTAATGACAACATATTGGTGCACCTTTCACATTTCAAAATGTTCTTCATATGTTTTTGCATCATTTTCAGGTGAGTTAGACTGCCGTTTTATATATTAGGGTAGTGTTCCGGCCCGTTCTGGGTACTTTTTTGTGATAAAATGTAGGTTTGGTCAGTAAATGGTTAATGACAGCATATTGGTGCACCTTTCTCATTTAAAAATGTTCCTCATGTGTGTTTGCATCATTTTAATGTGAGTTTCACTGCCGTTTTGTATATTAAGGCAGTGTTCCGGCCCGTTCCGGGTACTTTTTTGTGATAAAATGTAGATTTTGGGCAGTAATGGGTTAATAACAGCATATTGGTTCACCTTTCTCATTTCAGAATGTTCTTCATGTGTGTTTGCATCATTTTCAGGTGAGTTTCACTGCCGTTTTATATATTAGGTTAGCGTTCCGGCCCGTTCCGGGTACTTTGTCGTGATAAAATGTAGGTTTTGGTCAGTAAATGGTTAATGACAACATATTGGTGCACCTTTCACATTTCAAAATGTTCTTCATATGTTTTTGCATCATTTTCAGGTGAGTTAGACTGCCGTTTTATATATTAGGGTAGTGTTCCGGCCCGTTCTGGGTACTTTTTTGTGATAAAATGTAGGTTTGGTCAGTAAATGGTTAATGACAGCATATTGGTGCACCTTTCTCATTTAAAAATGTTCCTCATGTGTGTTTGCATCATTTTAATGTGAGTTTCACTGCCGTTTTGTATATTAAGGCAGTGTTCCGGCCCGTTCCGGGTACTTTTTTGTGATAAAATGTAGATTTTGGGCAGTAATGGGTTAATAACAGCATATTGGTTCACCTTTCTCATTTCAGAATGTTCTTCATGTGTGTTTGCATCATTTTCAGGTGAGTTTCACTGCTATTTTATATATTAGGTTAGTGTTCCGGCCCGTTCCGTGTACTTTGTCGTGATAAAATGTAGGTTTTGGGCAGTAAATGGTTAATAAAAGCATATTGTTGCACCATTCTCATTTCAAAATGTTCTTCATACGTGTTTGCATCATTTTCAGGTGAGTTTCACTGCCGTTTTATATAGTATGGTAGCGTTCCGGCCTGTTCCGGATACTTTTTCATGATAAAATGTAGATTTTGGGCAGTAATGTGTTAATATCAGCATATTGGTGCACCTTTCTTATTTCAAAATGTTCTTCATGTGCGTTTGCATCATTTTCAGGTGAGTTTCACTTCTGTTTTATATAGTATGGTTCCGTTCCGGCCCGTTTAGGGTACTTTTTCGTGATAAAATATAGATTTTGGGCAGTAATGGGTTAATGACAGCATATTGGTGCACCTTTCTCATTTAAAAATGTTCTTCATGTGTGTTTGCATCATTTTCAGGTGGCTTCAACTGCCGTTTTATATAGTAGGGTAGAGTTCCGGCCCGTTCCAGGTACTTTTTCGTGATAAAATGTAGGTTTTGGGCAGTAAATGGTTAATGACAGCATATTGGTGCACCTTTCTCATTTAAAAATGTTCTTCATGTGTGTTTGCATCATTTTCATGTGAGTTTCACTGCCGTTTTTTAAATTAAGGTAGTGTTCCGGCCCGTTCCGGGTACTTTTTCGTGATAAAATGTAGATTTTGGGCAGTAATGGGTTAATGACAACATATTGGCGCACCTTTCTCATTTCAAAATGTTCTTCATGTATGTTTGCATCATTTTCAGGTGAGTTTCACTGCCGTTTTATATAGTATGGTAGCGTTCCGGCCCGTTCCAGATACTTTTTCATGATAAAATGTAGATTATGGGTAGTAATGGGTTAATAACAGCATATTGGTTCACCTTTCTCATTTCAAAATTTTTTCACGTGTGTTTTCATCATTTTCAGGTGCGTTTCACTGCCATTTTATATATTACGTTAGTGTTCCAGCCCGTTCCGGGTACTTTTTTGTGATAAAATGTAGGTTTTGGGTAGTAATGGGTTAAAGAGAGCATATTGGTGCACCTTTCTCATTTAAAAATGTTCTTCATGTGTGTTTGCATCATTTTCAGGTGAGTTTCGCTAGCATTTTATATATTAGAGTAGCGTTCCGACCCGTTCCGGGTACTTTTTCGTGATAAAATGTAGGTTTTGGGCAGTAAATGGTTAATGACAGCATATATTGGTGCACCTTTCTCATTTCAAAATATTCTTCATGTCTGCTTGCATCATTTTCAGGGCAGTTTCACTGCTGTTTTTGTATAATGGTAAGCGTTCCGGTCCGTTCCGGGTACTTTTTCGTGATAAAATGTAGATTATTGGCAGTAATGGGTTATTGACAGCATATTGGTGCACCTTTCTCATTTCAAAATGTTTTTCATGTGTGTTTGCAACATTTTCAGGTGAGTTTTGCTGACGTTTTATATATTAGGGTAGTGTTCGGCCCGTTCTGTGTACTTTGTCGTGATAAAATGTAAGTTTTGGGCAGTAATGGGTTAATGACAGCATATTAGTGCACCTTTCTCATTTAAAAATGTTCTTCATGTGTGTTTGCATCATTTTCAGGTGAGTTTTGCTGCCATTTTATATATTAGGGTAGCATTCCGGCCCGTTCCAGGTACGTTTTCCTGATAAAATGTAGGTTTTGGGCATTAAATGGTTAATGACAGCATATTGGTGCACCTTTCTCATTTCAAAATGTTCTTCATGTGTGTTTGCATCATTTTCAGGTGAGTTACATTGCCATTTTATATATTAGGGAAGCTTTCCGGCCTGATCCAGGTACTTTTTCGTGATAAAATGTAGGTTTTGGGCAGTAAATGGTTAATGACAGCATATTGGTGCACCTTTCTCATTTAAAAATGTTCTTCATGTGTGTTTGCATCATTTTCATGTGAGTTTCACTGCCGTTTTTTAAATTAAGGTAGTGTTCCGGCCCGTTCCGGGTACTTTTTCATGATAAAATGTAGATTTTGGGCAGTAATGGGTTAATGACAACATATTGGCGCACCTTTCTCATTTCAAAATGTTCTTCATGTATGTTTGCATCATTTTCAGGTGAGTTTCACTGCCGTTTTATATAGTATGGTAGCGTTCCGGCCCGTTCCAGATACTTTTTCATGATAAAATGTAGATTATGGCTAGTAATGGGTTAATAACAGCATATTGGTTCACCTTTCTCTTTCAAAATTTTTTCATGTGTGTTTTCATCATTTTCAGGTGCGTTTCACTGCCATTTTATATATTACGTTAGTGTTCCAGCCCGTTCCGGGTACTTTTTTGTGATAAAATGTAGGTTTTGGGTAGTAATGGGTTAAAGAGAGCATATTGGTGCACCTTTCTCATTTAAAAATGTTCTTCATGTGTGTTTGCATCATTTTCAGGTGAGTTTCGCTAGCATTTTATATATTAGAGTAGCGTTCCGACCCGTTCCGGGTACTTTTTCGTGATAAAATGTAGGTTTTGGGCAGTAAATGGTTAATGACAGCATATATTGGTGCACCTTTCTCATTTCAAAATATTCTTCATGTCTGCTTGCATCATTTTCAGGGCAGTTTAACTGCTGTTTTTGTATAATGGTAAGCGTTCCGGTCCGTTCCGGGTACTTTTTCGTGATAAAATGTAGATTATGGGCAGTAATGGGTTATTGACAGCATATTGGTGCACCTTTCTCATTTCAAAATGTTTTTCATGTGTGTTTGCAACATTTTCAGGTGAGTTTTGCTGACGTTTTATATATTAGGGTAGTGTTCGGCCCGTTCTGTGTACTTTGTCGTGATAAAATGTAAGTTTTGGGCAGTAATGGGTTAATGACAGCATATTAGTGCACCTTTCTCATTTAAAAATGTTCTTCATGTGTGTTTGCATCATTTTCAGGTGAGTTTTGCTGCCATTTTATATATTAGGGTAGCATTCCGGCCCGTTCCAGGTACGTTTTCCTGATAAAATGTAGGTTTTGGGCATTAAATGGTTAATGACAGCATATTGGTGCACCTTTCTCATTTCAAAATGTTCTTCATGTGTGTTTGCATCATTTTCAGGTGAGTTACATTGCCATTTTATATATTAGGGAAGCTTTCCGGCCTGATCCAGGTACTTTTTCGTGATAAAATGTAGGTTTTGGGCAGTAAATGGTTAATGACAGCATATTGGTGCACCTTTCTCATTTCAAAATGTTCTTCATGTTTGTTTGCATCATTTTCAGGTGAGTTACACTGCCGTTTTATAAATTAGGGAAGCGTTCCGGCCTGATCTGTGTACTTTATTGTGATAAAGTGTAGGTTTTGGACAGTAATTGGTTAATGACAGCATATTGGTGCACCATTCTCATTTCAAAATGTTCTTCATGTGTGTTTGCATCATTTTCAGGTGAGTTTCACTGCCGTTTTATATATTAGGTTAGCGTTCCGGCCCGTTCCGGGTACTTTGTCGTGATAAAATGTAGGTTTTGGGCAGTAAATGGTTAATGACAACATATTGGTGCACCTTTCACATTTCAAAATGTTCTTCATATGTTTTTGCATCATTTTCAGGTGAGTTAGACTGCCGTTTTATATATTAGGGAAGCGTTTCGGCCTGATCCAGGTACTTTTTTGTGATAAAATGTAGATTTTGGGCAGTAATGGGTTGATGACAGCATATTGGTGCACCTTTCTCATTTCAAAATGTTCTTCATGTTTGTTTGCATCATTTTCAGGTGAGTTACACTGCCGTTTTATAAATTAGGGAAGCGTTCCGGCCTGATCTGTGTACTTTATTGTGATAAAGTGTAGGTTTTGGACAGTAATTGGTTAATGACAGCATATTGGTGCACCATTCTCATTTCAAAATGTTCTTCATGTGTGTTTGCATCATTTTCAGGTGAGTTTCACTGCCGTTTTATATATTAGGTTAGCGTTCCGGCCCGTTCCGGGTACTTTTTCCTGATAAAATGTAGGTTTTGGGCAGTAAATGGTTAATGACAGCATATTGGTGCACCTTTCTCATTTCAAAATGTTCTTCATGTGTGTTTGCATAATTTTCAGGTGAGTTACATTGCCGTTTTATATATTAGGGAAGCGTTTCGGCCTGATCCAGGTACTTTTTTGTGATAAAATGTAGATTTTGGGCAGTAATGGGTTGATGACAGCATATTGGCACACCTTTCTCATTTCAAAATGTTCTTCATGTATGTTTGCATCATTTTCAGGTGAGTTTCACTGCCGTTTTATATAGTATGGTAGCGTTCCGGCCTGTTCCGGATACTTTTTCATGATAAAATGTAGATTTTGGGCAGTAATGTGTTAATATCAGCATATTGGTGCACCTTTCTTATTTCAAAATGTTCTTCATGTGCGTTTGCATCATTTTCAGGTGAGTTTCACTTCTGTTTTATATAGTAGGGTTCCGTTCCGGCCCGTTTAGGGTACTTTTTCGTGATAAAATATAGATTTTGGGCAGTAATGGGTTAATGACAGCATATTGGTGCACCTTTCTCATTTAAAAATGTTCTTCATGTGTGTTTGCATCATTTTCAGGTGGCTTCAACTGCCGTTTTATATAGTAGGGTAGCGTTCCGGCCCGTTCCAGGTACTTTTTCGTGATAAAATGTAGGTTTTGGGCAGTAAATGGTTAATGACAGCATATTGGTGCACCTTTCTCATTTAAAAATGTTCTTCATGTGTGTTTGCATCATTTTCATGTGAGTTTCACTGCCGTTTTTTAAATTAAGGTAGTGTTCCGGCCCGTTCCGGGTACTTTTTCGTGATAAAATGTAGATTTTGGGCAGTAATGGGTTAATGACAACATATTGGCGCACCTTTCTCATTTCAAAATGTTCTTCATGTATGTTTGCATCATTTTCAGGTGAGTTTCACTGCCGTTTTATATAGTATGGTAGCGTTCCGGCCCGTTCCAGATACTTTTTCATGATAAAATGTAGATTATGGGTAGTAATGGGTTAATAACAGCATATTGGTTCACCTTTCTCATTTCAAAATTTTTTCACGTGTGTTTTCATCATTTTCAGGTGCGTTTCACTGCCATTTTATATATTACGTTAGTGTTCCAGCCCGTTCCGGGTACTTTTTTGTGATAAAATGTAGGTTTTGGGTAGTAATGGGTTAAAGAGAGCATATTGGTGCACCTTTCTCATTTAAAAATGTTCTTCATGTGTGTTTGCATCATTTTCAGGTGAGTTTCGCTAGCATTTTATATATTAGAGTAGCGTTCCGACCCATTCCGGGTACTTTTTCGTGATAAAATGTAGGTTTTGGGCAGTAAATGGTTAATGACAGCATATATTGGTGCACCTTTCTCATTTCAAAATATTCTTCATGTCTGCTTGCATCATTTTCAGGGCAGTTTCACTGCTGTTTTTGTATAATGGTAAGCGTTCCGGTCCGTTCCGGGTACTTTTTCGTGATAAAATGTAGATTATGGGCAGTAATGGGTTATTGACAGCATATTGGTGCACCTTTCTCATTTCAAAATGTTTTTCATGTGTGTTTTCAACATTTTCAGGTGAGTTTTGCTGACGTTTTATATATTAGGGTAGTGTTCGGCCCGTTCTGTGTACTTTGTCGTGATAAAATGTAAGTTTTGGGCAGCAATGGGTTAATGACAGCATATTAGTGCACCTTTCTCATTTAAAAATGTTCTTCATGTGTGTTTGCATCATTTTCAGGTGAGTTTTGCTGCCATTTTATATATTAGGGTAGCATTCCGGCCCGTTCCAGGTACGTTTTCCTGATAAAATGTAGGTTTTGGGCATTAAATGGTTAATGACAGCATATTGGTGCACCTTTCTCATTTCAAAATGTTCTTCATGTGTGTTTGCATCATTTTCAGGTGAGTTACATTGCCATTTTATATATTAGGGAAGCTTTCCGGCCTGATCCAGGTACTTTTTCGTGATAAAATGTAGGTTTTGGGCAGTAAATGGTTAATGACAGCATATTGGTGCACCTTTCTCATTTAAAAATGTTCTTCATGTGTGTTTGCATCATTTTCATGTGAGTTTCACTGCCGTTTTTTAAATTAAGGTAGTGTTCCGGCCCGTTCCGGGTACTTTTTCATGATAAAATGTAGATTTTGGGCAGTAATGGGTTAATAACAGCATATTGGTTCACCTTTCTCTTTCAAAATTTTTTCACGTGTGTTTTCATCATTTTCAGGTGCGTTTCACTGCCATTTTATATATTACGTTAGTGTTCCAGCCCGTTCCGGGTACTTTTTTATGATAAAAAGTAGGTTTTGGGTAGTAATGGGTTAAAGAGAGCATATTGGTGCACCTTTCTCATTTAAAAATGTTCTTCATGTGTGTTTGCATCATTTTCAGGTGAGTTTCGCTAGCATTTTATATATTAGAGTAGCGTTCCGACCCATTCCGGGTACTTTTTCATGATAAAATGTAGGTTTTGGGCAGTAAATGGTTAATGACAGCATATATTGGTGCACCTTTCTCATTTCAAAATATTCTTCATGTCTGCTTGCATCATTTTCAGGGCAGTTTCACTGCTGTTTTTGTATAATGGTAAGCGTTCCGGTCCGTTCCGGGTACTTTTTCGTGATAAAATGTAGATTATGGGCAGTAATGGGTTATTGACAGCATATTGGTGCACCTTTCTCATTTCAAAATGTTTTTCATGTGTGTTTGCAACATTTTCAGGTGAGTTTTGCTGACGTTTTATATATTAGGGTAGTGTTCGGCCCGTTCTGTGTACTTTGTCGTGATAAAATGTAAGTTTTGGGCAGTAATGGGTTAATGACAGCATATTAGTGCACCTTTCTCATTTAAAAATGTTCTTCATGTGTGTTTGCATCATTTTCAGGTGAGTTTTGCTGCCATTTTATATATTAGGGTAGCATTCCGGCCCGTTCCAGGTACGTTTTCCTGATAAAATGTAGGTTTTGGGCATTAAATGGTTAATGACAGCATATTGGTGCACCTTTCTCATTTCAAAATGTTCTTCATGTGTGTTTGCATCATTTTCAGGTGAGTTACATTGCCATTTTATATATTAGGGAAGCTTTCCGGCCTGATCCAGGTACTTTTTCGTGATAAAATGTAGGTTTTGGGCAGTAAATGGTTAATGACAGCATATTGGTGCACCTTTCTCATTTCAAAATGTTCTTCATGTTTGTTTGCATCATTTTCAGGTGAGTTACACTGCCGTTTTATAAATTAGGGAAGCGTTCCGGCCTTATCTGTGTACTTTATTGTGATAAAGTGTAGGTTTTGGACAGTAATTGGTTAATGACAGCATATTGGTGCACCATTCTCATTTCAAAATGTTCTTCATGTGTGTTTGCATCATTTTCAGGTGAGTTTCACTGCCGTTTTATATATTAGGTTAGCGTTCCGGCCCGTTCCGGGTACTTTGTCGTGATAAAATGTAGGTTTTGGGCAGTAAATGGTTAATGACAACATATTGGTGCACCTTTCACATTTCAAAATGTTCTTCATATGTTTTTGCATCATTTTCAGGTGAGTTAGACTGCCGTTTTATATATTAGGGTAGTGTTCCGGCCCGTTCTGGGTACTTTTTTGTGATAAAATGTAGGTTTGGTCAGTAAATGGTCAATGACAGCATATTGGTGCACCTTTCTCATTTAAAAATGTTCCTCATGTGTGTTTGCATCATTTTAATGTGAGTTTCACTGCCGTTTTGTATATTAAGGCAGTGTTCCGGCCCGTTCCGGGTACTTTTTTGTGATAAAATGTAGATTTTGGGCAGTAATGGGTTAATAACAGCATATTGGTGCACCTTTCTCATTTCAGAATGTTCTTCATGTGTGTTTGCATCATTTTCAGGTGAGTTTCACTGCTATTTTATATATTAGGTTAGTGTTCCGGCCCGTTCCGTGTACTTTGTCGTGATAAAATGTAGGTTTTGGGCAGTAAATGGTTAATAAAAGCATATTGTTGCACCATTCTCATTTCAAAATGTTCTTCATATGTGTTTGCATCATTTTCAGGTGAGTTTTGCTGCCATTTTATATATTAGGGTAGTGTTCCGGCCCGTTCCGGGTACTTTTTTGTGATAAAATGTAGGTTTGGGCAGTAAATGGTTAATGACAGCATATTGGTGCACCTTTCTCATTTCAAAATGTTCTTTATGTGCGTTTGCATCATTTTCAGGTGAGTTTCACTTCTGTTTTATATAGTAGGGTAGCGTTCCGGACCGTTTAGGGTACTTTTTCGTGATAAAATGTAGATTTTGGGCAGTAATGGGTTAATGACAGCATATTGGTGCACCTTTCTCATTTAAAAATGTTCTTCATGTGTGTTTGCATCATTTTCAGGTGGCTTCAACTGCCGTTTTATATAGTAGGGTAGCGTTCCGGCCCGTTCCAGGTACTTTTTCGTGATAAAATGTAGGTTTTGGGCAGTAAATGGTTAATGACAGCATATTGGTGCACCTTTCTCATTTAAAAATGTTCTTCATGTGTGTTTGCATCATTTTCATGTGAGTTTCACTGCCGTTTTTTAAATTAAGGTAGTGTTCCGGCCCGTTCCGGGTACTTTTTCGTGATAAAATGTAGATTTTGGGCAGTAATGGGTTAATGACAACATATTGGCGCACCTTTCTCATTTCAAAATGTTCTTCATGTATGTTTGCATCATTTTCAGGTGAGTTTCACTGCCGTTTTATATAGTATGGTAGCGTTCCGGCCCGTTCCAGATACTTTTTCATGATAAAATGTAGATTATGGGTAGTAATGGGTTAATAACAGCATATTGGTTCACCTTTCTCATTTCAAAATTTTTTCACGTGTGTTTTCATCATTTTCAGGTGCGTTTCACTGCCATTTTATATATTACGTTAGTGTTCCAGCCCGTTCCGGGTACTTTTTTGTGATAAAATGTAGGTTTTGGGTAGTAATGGGTTAAAGAGAGCATATTGGTGCACCTTTCTCATTTAAAAATGTTCTTCATGTGTGTTTGCATCATTTTCAGGTGAGTTTCGCTAGCATTTTATATATTAGAGTAGCGTTCCGACCCGTTCCGGGTACTTTTTCGTGATAAAATGTAGGTTTTGGGCAGTAAATGGTTAATGACAGCATATATTGGTGCACCTTTCTCATTTCAAAATATTCTTCATGTCTGCTTGCATCATTTTCAGGGCAGTTTCACTGCTGTTTTTGTATAATGGTAAGCGTTCCGGTCCGTTCCGGGTACTTTTTCGTGATAAAATGTAGATTATGGGCAGTAATGGGTTATTGACAGCATATTGGTGCACCTTTCTCATTTCAAAATGTTTTTCATGTGTGTTTGCAACATTTTCAGGTGAGTTTTGCTGACGTTTTATATATTAGGGTAGTGTTCGGCCCGTTCTGTGTACTTTGTCGTGATAAAATGTAAGTTTTGGGCAGCAATGGGTTAATGACAGCATATTAGTGCACCTTTCTCATTTAAAAATGTTCTTCATGTGTGTTTGCATCATTTTCAGGTGAGTTTTGCTGCCATTTTATATATTAGGGTAGCATTCCGGCCCGTTCCAGGTACGTTTTCCTGATAAAATGTAGGTTTTGGGCATTAAATGGTTAATGACAGCATATTGGTGCACCTTTCTCATTTCAAAATGTTCTTCATGTGTGTTTGCATCATTTTCAGGTGAGTTACATTGCCATTTTATATATTAGGGAAGCTTTCCGGCCTGATCCAGGTACTTTTTCGTGATAAAATGTAGGTTTTGGGCAGTAAATGGTTAATGACAGCATATTGGTGCACCTTTCTCATTTAAAAATGTTCTTCATGTGTGTTTGCATCATTTTCATGTGAGTTTCACTGCCGTTTTTTAAATTAAGGTAGTGTTCCGGCCCGTTCCGGGTACTTTTTCATGATAAAATGTAGATTTTGGGCAGTAATGGGTTAATGACAACATATTGGCGCACCTTTCTCATTTCAAAATGTTCTTCATGTATGTTTGCATCATTTTCAGGTGAGTTTCACTGCCGTTTTATATAGTATGGTAGCGTTCCGGCCCGTTCCAGATACTTTTTCATGATAAAATGTAGATTATGGGTAGTAATGGGTTAATAACAGCATATTGGTTCACCTTTCTCTTTCAAAATTTTTTCACGTGTGTTTTCATCATTTTCAGGTGCGTTTCACTGCCATTTTATATATTACGTTAGTGTTCCAGCCCGTTCCGGGTACTTTTTTGTGATAAAATGTAGGTTTTGGGTAGTAATGGGTTAAAGAGAGCATATTGGTGCACCTTTCTCATTTAAAAATGTTCTTCATGTGTGTTTGCATTATTTTCAGGTGAGTTTCGCTCGCATTTTATATATTAGAGTAGCGTTCCGACCCGTTCCGGGTACTTTTTCGTGATAAAATGTAGGTTTTGGGCAGTAAATGGTTAATGACAGCATATATTGGTGCACCTTTCTCATTTCAAAATATTCTTCATGTCTGCTTGCATCATTTTCAGGGCAGTTTCACTACTGTTTTTGTATAATGGTAAGCGTTCCGGTCCGTTCCGGGTACTTTTTCGTGATAAAATGTAGATTATGGGCAGTAATGGGTTATTGACAGCATATTGGTGCACCTTTCTCATTTCAAAATGTTTTTCATGTGTGTTTACAACATTTTCAGGTGAGTTTTGCTGACGTTTTATATATTAGGGTAGTGTTCGGCCCGTTCTGTGTACTTTGTCGTGATAAAATGTAAGTTTTGGGCAGTAATGGGTTAATGACAGCATATTAGTGCACCTTTCTCATTTAAAAATGTTCTTCATGTGTGTTTGCATCATTTTCAGGTGAGTTTTGCTGCCATTTTATATATTAGGGTAGCATTCCGGCCCGTTCCAGGTACGTTTTCCTGATAAAATGTAGGTTTTGGGCATTAAATGGTTAATGACAGCATATTGGTGCACCTTTCTCATTTCAAAATGTTCTTCATGTGTGTTTGCATCATTTTCAGGTGAGTTACATTGCCATTTTATATATTAGGGAAGCTTTCCGGCCTGATCTGTGTACTTTATTGTGATAAAGTGTAGGTTTTGGACAGTAATTGGTTAATGACAGCATATTGGTGCACCATTCTCATTTCAAAATGTTCTTCATGTGTGTTTGCATCATTTTCAGGTGAGTTTCACTGCCGTTTTATATATTAGGTTAGCGTTCCGGCCCGTTCCGGGTACTTTGTCGTGATAAAATGTAGGTTTTGGGCAGTAAATGGTTAATGACAACATATTGGTGCACCTTTCACATTTCAAAATGTTCTTCATATGTTTTTGCATCATTTTCAGGTGAGTTAGACTGCCGTTTTATATATTAGGGTAGTGTTCCGGCCCGTTCTGGGTACTTTTTTGTGATAAAATGTAGGTTTGGTCAGTAAATGGTTAATGACAGCATATTGGTGCACCTTTCTCATTTAAAAATGTTCCTCATGTGTGTTTGCATCATTTTAATGTGAGTTTCACTGCCGTTTTGTATATTAAGGCAGTGTTCCGGCCCGTTCCGGGTACTTTTTTGTGATAAAATGTAGATTTTGGGCAGTAATGGGTTAATAACAGCATATTGGTGCACCTTTCTCATTTCAGAATGTTCTTCATGTGTGTTTGCATCATTTTCAGGTGAGTTTCACTGCTATTTTATATATTAGGTTAGTGTTCCGGCCCGTTCCGTGTACTTTGTCGTGATAAAATGTAGGTTTTGGGCAGTAAATGGTTAATAAAAGCATATTGTTGCACCATTCTCATTTCAAAATGTTCTTCATACGTGTTTGCATCATTTTCAGGTGAGTTTTGCTGCCATTTTATATATTAGGGTAGTGTTCCGGCCCGTTCCGGGTACTTTTTTGTGATAAAATGTAGGTTTGGGCAGTAAATGGTTAATGACAGCATATTGGTGCACCTTTTTCATTTCAAAATGTTCTTTATGTGCGTTTGCATCATTTTCAGGTGAGTTTCACTTCTGTTTTATATAGTAGGGTAGCGTTCCGGACCGTTTAGGGTACTTTTTCGTGATAAAATGTAGATTTTGGGCAGTAATGGGTTAATGACAGCATATTGGTGCACCTTTCTCATTTAAAAATGTTCTTCATGTGTGTTTGCATCATTTTCATGTGAGTTTCACTGCCGTTTTTTAAATTAAGGTAGTGTTCCGGCCCGTTCCGGGTACTTTTTCGTGATAAAATGTAGATTTTGGGCAGTAATGGGTTAATGACAGCATATTGGCACACCTTTCTCATTTCAACATGTTCTTCATGTATGTTTGCATCATTTTCAGGTGAGTTTCACTGCCGTTTTATATAGTATGGTAGCGTTCCGGCCCGTTCCAGATACTTTTTCATGATAAAATGTAGATTATGGGTAGTAATGGGTTAATAACAGCATATTGGTGACCCTGTCTCATTTCAAAATGTTATTCATGTGTGTTTGCATCATTTTCAGATGAGTTTCACTTCCGTTTTATATAGTAGGGTAGCGTTCAGGCCCGTTCTGGGTATTTTTTTAATAATAAAATGTAGATTTTGGGCAGTAATGGGTTAATGACAGCATATTGGTTCACCTTTCTCATTTCAAAATTTCTTCATGTGTGTTTTCATCATTTTCAGGTGCGTTTCACTGCCATTTTATATATTACGGTAGTGTTCCGGCCCGTTCCGGGTACTTTGTCGTGATAAAATGTAGGTTTTGGGCAGTAAATGGTTAATGACAACATATTGGTGCACCTTTCACATTTCAAAATGTTCTTCATATGTTTTTGCATCATTTTTATGTGAGTTAGACAACCGTTTTATATATTAGGGTAGTGTTCCGGCCCGTTCTAGGTACTTTTTTGTGATAAAATGTAGGTTTGGTCAGTAAATGGTTAATGACAGCATATTGGTGCACCTTTCTCATTTAAAAATGTTCCTCTTGTGTGTTTGCATCATTTTCATGTGAGTTTCACTGCCGTTTTGTATATTAAGGTAGTGTTCCGGCCCGTTCCGGGTACCTTTTTGTGATAAAATGTAGATTTTGGGCAGTAATGGGTTAATAACAGCATATTGGTGCACCTTTCTCATTTCAGAATGTTCTTCATGTGTGTTTGCATCATTTTCAGGTGAGTTTCACTGCTATTTTATATATTAGGTTAGTGTTTTTTCCGGCCCGTTCCGTGTACTTTGTCGTGATAAAATGTAGGTTTTGGGCAGTAAATGGTTAATAAAAGCATATTGTTGCACCATTCTCATTTCAAAATGTTCTTCATACGTGTTTGCATCATTTTCAGGGGAGTTTTGCTGCCATTTTATATATTAGGGTAGTGTTCCGGCCCGTTCCGGGTACTTTTTTGTGATAAAATGTAGGTTTGGGCAGTAAATGGTTAATGACAGCATATTGGTGCACCTTTCTCATTTCAAAATGTTCTTCATGTGCTTTTGCATCATTTTCAGGTGAGTTTCACTTCTGTTTTATATAGTAGGGTAGCGTTCCGGCCCGTTTAGGGTACTTTTTTGTGATAAAATGTAGATTTTGGGCAGTAATGGGTTAATGACAGCATATTGGTGCACCTTTCTCATTTAAAAATGTTCTTCATGTGCGCTGGCATCATTTTCAGGTCAGTTTCACTGCCGTTTTATATAATGGCAAGCGTTCCGGTCCGTTCCGGGTACTTTTTCGTGATAAAATGTAAATTATGGGCAGTAATGGGTTATTGACAGCATATTGGTGCACCTTTCTCATTTCAAAATGTTTTTCATGTGTGTTTGCAACATTTTCAGGTGAGTTTTGCTGCCGTTTTATATATTAGGGTAGCATTCCGGTCCGTTCCAGGTACGTTTTCCTGATAAAATGTAGGTTTTGGGCAGCAAATGGTTAATGACAGCATATTGGTGCACCTTTCTCATTTCAAAATGTTCTTCATACGTGTTTGCATCATTTTCAGGTGAGTTTCGCTGCCATTTTTTATATTAGGGTAGTCTTCCGGCCCGTTCCGGGTACTTTTTTGTGATAAAATGTAGGTTTGGGCAGCAAATGGTTAATGACAGCATATTGGTGCACCTTTCTCATTTCAAAATGTTCTTCATGTGCGTTTGCAACATTTTCAGGTGAGTTTTACTGCCATTTTATATATTAGAGTAGTGTTCCGGCCGGGTCTGTGTACTTTTTCGTGATAAAATGTAGGTTTTGGGCAGTAATGGGTTAATGACAGCATATTGGTGCACCTTTCTCATTTAAAAATGTTCTTCATGTGTGTTTTTGCATCATTTTCAGGTGCGTTTCGCTGACGTTTTATATATTAGGGTAGCATTCCGCAGGGGCGTAGGAGACACATAAAATCTGGGGGGAACAGAGGACACCTTGGGGACTTAGCTTTTTAATTTATTTATTGTGTTTTAGTCAAAGAACTCGACTTTTTACAACATTAAAATTAAAATAGCAGTACGTATTAACTCACAAATATCACTGTATAAAACAAGAGAAAAGAAGAAAAGAAAACAGAAGAAAATTAAAGGATACAGCAGCAAAGACATGTCTTTATATGTTGCATTTCTGGATTTGTCATCTGACTATGCGCTCATGGTAAGAGAGAGGAAATAACAATTACTTCCAGTGGACCACAGCTAGGACGCCAGCTCGTTAAGAGACAGATCACCTGTAAGTGGACTCCTGCCAAATAAAGGAGTTGCAGCCTTTTCTACCAACTGCAAGTTGCTACTTTTTTGTGTGGGGCAAGGAGACGTGTGTGTCTCTTGGAATGGAAGGATGGGGGTTTCAAAGAAAGAGGAAATCTTGCTTGTACCTCTGAGTAAGCCCTGTTATTGGAGTAGAGGGACCAGGTGTGTGATGTTGATGCTTTGACTGTCCTCCAGCGGGTGTGGGGGGGTACAGCAAACAAGGAGGATGAGCGATCGCAAGCCCACCCCCTAATAAGCACTCCCCAGGTCCGCGGCTGGATGCGTCGGATCCGGGGGATGCCTCGTAGGTGGGGTGTATGTGGACCATGGGGTTTGGCCAGAGGGGTAGCCCGCTATGTGGGCTGCCCCTCCAGCACTCCTGGGAGGGCCGGGGCAGTCTCACACAATGAGTCTGGTCCCTCTTAATCCATCTCATGCTGGCTTTAGAGCCTAGCCTTTCTTTGCCTTTGTTATTCTGAATGCAGAGCTGGACTCTGTTCCTTTTTCGTTTAACATTTGCTGCAATGCGTGATCTATTTGCTTTTCTCATATGTTACTAGGACGGCGGAGCATGGGTCCTCTGCCCTGTTACACTATTCAAAGAGCCCCTCTGGCCTTTCTTTGCCTCTCCCTTGCCCCACTGCTTGCTTGCTTAATACATACCTCCTTGCTTGAACACTCAACATATTCTTTCTAACACAGCAATGGCAGCTACAGTCTGTCTTAACTGCTATTTGTTCCGTGTCTTCAATTGGCCTCTTATTTCCGCTTTACTGTCTGCCGGGGAAAGACATTTGCCAGTCACTGCTATAACGGTTCTACCTGGCCATGAGAGGGCAACAGCTAGCCAATATTGGAAGAACATGGGCATATTATGCCAGAGGCTGGCACCTGCCTTCCTAATGCCTACACAAGAGACACAACTCTTGCCTTTGTTTCTAACAGTATTTCAGTGGATGAAGAAACGCGAGAACACACATATTGCTTATAAATGAAGGGGATGATGTCACACTTGGTTAAGACATTTTGATCACGCCAGGAGCTAATTTCCAGCTGCAATTAAGCGATTAATTTTTAGATTTCTGGTTTTAAATAATGTTAGTATCACCTGGAAAGCACAGAGGTTGCTCAACAGGTTCCTGGAGCACGAGGGGTACACTACGCGTGGGCATGGATGATTGGAGGGCATTCTTGCCCTGGTTTGGAGCCTGGCCTTTACAGCCATGATGGGGGAAGGGCCTATTTCTTTTGGTCGTTTGTACCCTTTGAGGGTGGGCAGACATTGCCTCCTGCTTTAGCCCACTAACAGCTCTGCTTTGCTAATTTATCACACATACCTGTCAGGTGGCATGTAACTCAATGCTACTAATGTTATCAGCCTAAGATGTCTGGAATCCTTTGCCACATCAACTAGGGTACAGCCTTGCCACCTGAGACTTACCCATGTCTGAGTCGGCATCTGTCGCCCTGTGGGGAAGACACACCCAGAAAGAGCAGAACACGGTGCCCTTGTGGGTTTTTCATACTTTTTCCTCGGGGTGGGCACAATTCACTCCGCAGAGAAAGTGGCACATTCTGGGCAACATTCTCCCACTTTGACAATGTCACCCAAAGAGCTAAATTGTCCATTTGAAATACCTCTGTCGACTTGTTATTGAGCAATCCACATTGATGGGTTTAAGCACCTGTTTAATGTGAGATGGCAATTAAGGGCATTTGCCAACGCACTCAAGAAGCACAGGACACCCTCTTACCAGTGACATGCCATGCTCACTCATTCTGATCATGAATTGCCATTTATCTGGGATCATGTTAAATGTATTTATTTATTTATTACATGTGTAGCATCACGCAAAACCCCCAAGCATCAAGGCACAGAGTAAACTGCATGGAGTGGACCACTTCCATTGGCGCAATGTTTTACTTTTCCGCCACAAAATGGAAGATTTTAGCATAAAAGGCATGTGAAATCACATTGCTTTTCCACTCTGGAAGAGTGTAAATACCTTGTGCAATTAGCGATTGCTGGCGGAATTGACAATGGCTTCCTCTGGACTCCGCCCGCTTTTACCAGGTTTAATTTACAAGGAGATGCCAGAGGAATCCCTTTCCTTATTTCCAGCATGAGTATCCATGCTGGCAGTAAGGCCGCATTTGTCTGGTGGAGCGGGAAATACAGGGGGTCCTGGTGTGTCCACTCGGCTCCGGATCTCCACCCAGAAAATGCATGAAAATCCGGCCAATTAGAAAAAGCGACCGTAATAGTGTTTTTCACCACTTTTTCTGAACCAATTGACCTGGAAAATGCTGTGTTGCATCGGAAGCTGAATGCATTCACTCCGCATATTATCCCACTGGAAGATTAAGCCAGGTGCTGAACACAGGTGTTACATATTCTTGAGCACAATCTGCATTTGGAGCATTAACTCACTGAGCTACCTTACAAATTATGGGCCTCATTACGAGGCTGGCAGTAAGGGCTTAACGGCGCCAGTAAGGATGCCGGTGCCGTTAACCCCTTACTGTCGCATTACGAGGTCCCTTAGCGGGTCCCACTAAGGCCGGCTGGTAAAACCAACCGTCCTTGGCAGGATCCGCTAAGGGACAAGGGAGCTAATAAGAGGCCCGTTATTAACGGGCCCGTTATTAGCTCCCTACCCATTCCCATTGAGCCCTATGGGGGCTCGAATGGGAATGGGTATTTGGAATGGGGACTTGCCGGGTCCTCCAAGGTTGGAATGACCTGGTAAGCCCCCATTGAAGGAACCCGGACACGAGTTTGGAGGCAGCTTTGGCGCTAATAGCACCATGGCTACCTCCAAACTCGTAATGACCCTCAATATCTCTTCTGGGGCTTTACCGTCTTAACCCCTTAACTGCCATGGGTATTTCTGACAAGGCCTTTTTTGGTGATTTCGGTATGTCACCATTCAATCCCTTGTAACGTTTTTGTTACATAAGATATCTCGGCCAAATTTGGCCCCTTTTTTCCCCAAATGTAGGTGGTCGTAACATTTCAGACTTTGATGGGGATTGTGGCTAATACATTCTGGGGCGATTCATGCAAGTCAGACCTCTGTGGATTCCCACAGGTGTCCTCTTTTTAGAAATGCATGAGGTTCCCTGTTTTCCTTGGTGGCTTCCACACCATAGGCCCAAATCTGTATGTTGTCCACATGAGCAAAATCTGCTCTGCCGAAGGGCTTGGTGTTACCAGTGGGTTACCCTTTTCCCTTTGTGCGCAGGTAGGTGCACCCACACATGTGAGGCACTGTTTTCGTTGGGGCACCTGTAGGAACGCAGGATGGTAGGACATGTGTTGTTGGCAGCGTGTTTCGGTGGGTGTCCAGAGTGAAATGTCTGAAAATTGTGTTTTTTTCACCAAATTTCAGAGACATTTCCCTCTTCCCACCCACCGGAACACGCTGCCAACAATAGATGTCCTACCTTCCCGCGTTCCCACAGGTGTCTCGACGAAAACAGTACCTCACATGTGTGGGTGCACCTACCTGGGCGCAAAGGGAAAAGGCTAACCCACTGATAAACCCAAACTAGCAATCTGCCCCCAGGGAGGGCTACATGAGATGCCCCCCATCCATTTGGAGTGGGGGGGATAGGGCCACCCCATTTCCACTAATAACATTCATGGTGGTTCAGTGGCCCCCCACATCCACCCAAAACAAGTTATCATCTGTTTTGCCCCTTTCTTAGGGGCAGATAGGCACATGTGTGTGGCCATCTGCCTCCGGGGGGAGCAAAACATACTGCCCCAGGCTTGGGGGCTGGATCTGCCAATATTTGCAGTGGCCTCTCCCCCACACTCCAAATGGATGGGGGGCATCACATGTACCCCTTCCTAAGGGTAGAAATCTGCCCCTAGGGAGGGCTACATAAGGTGCCCCCATCCACTTAGGGTGGAGGGGAGAGGGCCACCCCCTTGTAAGAATTCCTGGTGGCTAGTGGCCCCACCCGCACCCACCCCCCACCCAAAAGAACATTAAAAAAAATATATTTTTTTTCTTTGCCCGCTTCCCTGGGGGCAGATGATCACCCAGCTGCCCCCAGGGTATTGCCACCATTACTATGTAAGCAGCCCCTCCCCCCACTTCAAAAACCTATCCCTGCACGACACACCAAACATATTCTGGGGGGGATAAATGACATTAAATCCCCCCCACTTACAATTGTGGGGGGGATTTGTCCCCCCTGTCTCCCCCATGTCCTACGCCCATGGCATTCCGGCCCGTTCCGGGTACTTTTTCCTGATAAAATGTAGGTTTTGGGCAGTAAATGGTTAATGACAGCATATTGGTGCACCTTTCTCATTTCAAAATGTTCTTCATGTGTGTTTGCATAATTTTCAGGTGAGTTACATTGCCGTTTTATATATTAGGGAAGCGTTTCGGCCTGATCCAGGTACTTTTTTGTGATAAAATGTAGATTTTGGGCAGTAATGGGTTGATGACAGCATATTGGCACACCTTTCTCATTTCAAAATGTTCTTCATGTATGTTTGCATCATTTTCAGGTGAGTTTCACTGCCGTTTTATATAGTATGGTAGTGTTCCGGCCTGTTCCGGATACTTTTTCATGATAAAATGTAGATTTTGGGCAGTAATGTGTTAATATCAGCATATTGGTGCACCTTTCTTATTTCAAAATGTTCTTCATGTGCGTTTGCATCATTTTCAGGTGAGTTTCACTTCTGTTTTATATAGTAGGGTTCCGTTCCGGCCCGTTTAGGGTACTTTTTCGTGATAAAATATAGATTTTGGGCAGTAATGGGTTAATGACAGCATATTGGTGCACCTTTCTCATTTAAAAATGTTCTTCATGTGTGTTTGCATCATTTTCAGGTGGCTTCAACTGCCGTTTTATATAGTAGGGTAGCGTTCCGGCCCGTTCCAGGTACTTTTTCGTGATAAAATGTAGGTTTTGGGCAGTAAATGGTTAATGACAGCATATTGGTGCACCTTTCTCATTTAAAAATGTTCTTCATGTGTGTTTGCATCATTTTCATGTGAGTTTCACTGCCGTTTTTTAAATTAAGGTAGTGTTCCGGCCCGTTCCGGGTACTTTTTCGTGATAAAATGTAGATTTTGGGCAGTAATGGGTTAATGACAACATATTGGCGCACCTTTCTCATTTCAAAATGTTCTTCATGTATGTTTGCATCATTTTCAGGTGAGTTTCACTGCCGTTTTATATAGTATGGTAGCGTTCCGGCCCGTTCCAGATACTTTTTCATGATAAAATGTAGATTATGGGTAGTAATGGGTTAATAACAGCATATTGGTTCACCTTTCTCATTTCAAAATTTTTTCACGTGTGTTTTCATCATTTTCAGGTGCGTTTCACTGCCATTTTATATATTACGTTAGTGTTCCAGCCCGTTCCGGGTACTTTTTTGTGATAAAATGTAGGTTTTGGGTAGTAATGGGTTAAAGAGAGCATATTGGTGCACCTTTCTCATTTAAAAATGTTCTTCATGTGTGTTTGCATCATTTTCAGGTGAGTTTCGATAGCATTTTATATATTAGAGTAGCGTTCCGACCCGTTCCGGGTACTTTTTCGTGATAAAATGTAGGTTTTGGGCAGTAAATGGTTAATGACAGCATATATTGGTGCACCTTTCTCATTTCAAAATATTCTTCATGTCTGCTTGCATCATTTTCAGGGCAGTTTCACTGCTGTTTTTGTATAATGGTAAGCGTTCCGGTCCGTTCCGGGTACGTTTTCCTGATAAAATGTAGGTTTTGGGCATTAAATGGTTAATGACAGCATATTGGTGCACCTTTCTCATTTCAAAATGTTCTTCATGTGTGTTTGCATCATTTTCAGGTGAGTTACATTGCCATTTTATATATTAGGGAAGCTTTCCGGCCTGATCCAGGTACTTTTTCGTGATAAAATGTAGGTTTTGGGCAGTAAATGGTTAATGACAGCATATTGGTGCACCTTTCTCATTTCAAAATGTTCTTCATGTTTGTTTGCATCATTTTCAGGTGAGTTACACTGCCGTTTTATATATTAGGGAAGCGTTCCGGCCTGATCTGTGTACTTTATTGTGATAAAGTGTAGGTTTTGGACAGTAATTGGTTAATGACAGCATATTGGTGCACCATTCTCATTTCAAAATGTTCTTCATGTGTGTTTGCATCATTTTCAGGTGAGTTTCACTGCCGTTTTATATATTAGGTTAGCGTTCCGGCCCGTTCCGGGTACTTTGTCGTGATAAAATGTAGGTTTTGGGCAGTAAATGGTTAATGACAACATATTGGTGCACCTTTCACATTTCAAAATGTTCTTCATATGTTTTTGCATCATTTTCAGGTGAGTTAGACTGCCGTTTTATATATTAGGGTAGTGTTCCGGCCCGTTCTGGGTACTTTTTTGTGATAAAATGTAGGTTTGGTCAGTAAATGGTTAATGACAGCATATTGGTGCACCTTTCTCATTTAAAAATGTTCCTCATGTGTGTTTGCATCATTTTAATGTGAGTTTCACTGCCGTTTTGTATATTAAGGCAGTGTTCCGGCCCGTTCCGGGTACTTTTTTGTGATAAAATGTAGATTCTGGGCAGTAATGGGTTAATAACAGCATATTGGTGCACCTTTCTCATTTCAGAATGTTCTTCATGTGTGTTTGCATCATTTTCAGGTGAGTTTCACTGCTATTTTATATATTAGGTTAGTGTTCCGGCCCGTTCCGTGTACTTTGTCGTGATAAAATGTAGGTTTTGGGCAGTAAATGGTTAATAAAAGCATATTGTTGCACCATTCTCATTTCAAAATGTTCTTCATACGTGTTTGCATCATTTTCAGGTGAGTTTTGCTGCCATTTTATATATTAGGGTAGTGTTCCGGCCCGTTCCGGGTACTTTTTTGTGATAAAATGTAGGTTTGGGCAGTAAATGGTTAATGACAGCATATTGGTGCACCTTTCTCATTTCAAAATGTTCTTTATGTGCGTTTGCATCATTTTCAGGTGAGTTTCACTTCTGTTTTATATAGTAGGGTAGCGTTCCGGACCGTTTAGGGTACTTTTTCATGATAAAATGTAGATTTTGGGCAGTAATGGGTTAATGACAGCATATTGGTGCACCTTTCTCATTTAAAAATGTTCTTCATGTGTGTTTGCATCATTTTCATGTGAGTTTCACTGCCGTTTTTTAAATTAAGGTAGTGTTCCGGCCCGTTCCGGGTACTTTTTCGTGATAAAATGTAGATTTTGGGCAGTAATGGGTTAATGACAGCATATTGGCGCACCTTTCTCATTTCAACATGTTCTTCATGTATGTTTGCATCATTTTCAGGTGAGTTTCACTGCCGTTTTATATAGTATGGTAGCGTTCCGGCCCGTTCCAGATACTTTTTCATGATAAAATGTAGATTATGGGTAGTAATGGGTTAATAACAGCATATTGGTGACCCTGTCTCATTTCAAAATGTTATTCATGTGTGTTTGCATCATTTTCAGATGAGTTTCACTTCCATTTTATATAGTAGGGTAGCGTTCAGGCCCGTTCTGGGTATTTTTTTATGATAAAATGTAGATTTTGGGCAGTAATGGGTTAATGACAGCATATTGGTTCACCTTTCTCATTTCAAAATTTCTTCATGTGTGTTTTCATCATTTTCAGGTGCGTTTCACTGCCATTTTATATATTACGGTAGTGTTCCGGCCCGTTCCGGGTACTTTTTTGTGATAAAATGTAGGTTTTGGGTAGTAATGGGTTAAAGAGAGCATATTGGTGCACCTTTCTCATTTAAAAATGTTCTTCATGTGTGTTTGCATCATTTTCAGGGCAGTTTCACTGCCGTTTTATATAATGGGAAGCGTTCCGGTCCGTTCAGGGTACTTTTTCGTGATAAAATGTAGGTTTTGGGCAGTAAATGGTTAATGACAGCATATATTGGTGCACCTTTCTAATTTCAAAATATTCTTCATGTCTGCTTGCATCATTTTCAGGGCAGTTTCACTGATGTTTTTGTATAATGGTAAGCGTTCCGGTCCGTTCCGGGTACTTTTTCGTGATAAAATGTAGATTATGGGCAGTAATGGGTTATTGACAGCATATTGGTGCACCTTTCTCATTTCAAAATGTTTTTCATGTGTGTTTGCAACATTTTCAGGTGAGTTTTGCTGACGTTTTATATATTAGGGTAGTGTTCGGCCCGTTCTGTGTACTTTGTCGTGATAAAATGTAAGTTTTGGGCAGCAATGGGTTAATGACAGCATATTAGTGCACCTTTCTCATTTAAAAATGTTCTTCATGTGTGTTTGCATTATTTTCAGGTGAGTTTTGCTGCCATTTTATATATTAGGGTAGCATTCCGGCCCGTTCCAGGTACGTTTTCCTGATAAAATGTAGGTTTTGGGCATTAAATGGTTAATGACAGCATATTGGTGCACCTTTCTCATTTCAAAATGTTCTTCATGTGTGTTTGCATCATTTTCAGGTGAGTTACATTGCCATTTTATATATTAGGGAAGCTTTCCGGCCTGATCCAGGTACTTTTTCGTGATAAAATGTAGGTTTTGGGCAGTAAATGGTTAATGACAGCATATTGGTGCACCTTTCTCATTTAAAAATGTTCTTCATGTGTGTTTGCATCATTTTCATGTGAGTTTCACTGCCGTTTTTTAAATTAAGGTAGTGTTCCGGCCCGTTCCGGGTACTTTTTCATGATAAAATGTAGATTTTGGGCAGTAATGGGTTAATGACAACATATTGGCGCACCTTTCTCATTTCAAAATGTTCTTCATGTATGTTTGCATCATTTTCAGGTGAGTTTCACTGCCGTTTTATATAGTATGGTAGCGTTCCGGCCCGTTCCAGATACTTTTTCATGATAAAATGTAGATTATGGGTAGTAATGGGTTAATAACAGCATATTGGTTCACCTTTCTCATTTCAAAATTTTTTCACGTGTGTTTTCATCATTTTCAGGTGCGTTTCACTGCCATTTTATATATTACGTTAGTGTTCCAGCCCGTTCCGGGTACTTTTTTGTGATAAAATGTAGGGTTTGGGTAGTAATGGGTTAAAGAGAGCATATTGGTGCACCTTTCTCATTTAAAAATGTTCTTCATGTGTGTTTGCATCATTTTCAGGTGAGTTTCGCTAGCATTTTATATATTAGAGTAGCGTTCCGACCCGTTCCGGGTACTTTTTCGTGATAAAATGTAGGTTTTGGGCAGTAAATGGTTAATGACAGCATATATTGGTGCACCTTTCTCATTTCAAAATATTCTTCATGTCTGCTTGCATCATTTTCAGGGCAGTTTCACTGCTGTTTTTGTATAATGGTAAGCGTTCCGGTCCGTTCCGGGTACTTTTTCGTGATAAAATGTAGATTATGGGCAGTAATGGGTTATTGACAGCATATTGGTGCACCTTTCTCATTTCAAAATGTTTTTCATGTGTGTTTGCAACATTTTCAGGTGAGTTTTGCTGACGTTTTATATATTAGGGTAGTGTTCGGCCCGTTCTGTGTACTTTGTCGTGATAAAATGTAAGTTTTGGGCAGTAATGGGTTAATGACAGCATATTAGTGCACCTTTCTCATTTAAAAATGTTCTTCATGTGTGTTTGCATCATTTTCAGGTGAGTTTTGCTGCCATTTTATATATTAGGGTAGCATTCCGGCCCGTTCCAGGTACGTTTTCCTGATAAAATGTAGGTTTTGGGCATTAAATGGTTAATGACAGCATATTGGTGCACCTTTCTCATTTCAAAATGTTCTTCATGTGTGTTTGCATCATTTTCAGGTGAGTTACATTGCCATTTTATATATTAGGGAAGCTTTCCGGCCTGATCCAGGTACTTTTTCGTGATAAAATGTAGGTTTTGGGCAGTAAATGGTTAATGACAGCATATTGGTGCACCTTTCTCATTTCAAAATGTTCTTCATGTTTGTTTGCATCATTTTCAGGTGAGTTACACTGCCGTTTTATATATTAGGGAAGCGTTCCGGCCTGATCTGTGTACTTTATTGTGATAAAGTGTAGGTTTTGGACAGTAATTGGTTAATGACAGCATATTGGTGCACCATTCTCATTTCAAAATGTTCTTCATGTGTGTTTGCATCATTTTCAGGTGAGTTTCACTGCCGTTTTATATATTAGGTTAGCGTTCCGGCCCGTTCCGGGTACTTTGTCGTGATAAAATGTAGGTTTTGGGCAGTAAATGGTTAATGACAACATATTGGTGCACCTTTCACATTTCAAAATGTTCTTCATATGTTTTTGCATCATTTTCAGGTGAGTTAGACTGCCGTTTTATATATTAGGGTAGTGTTCCGGCCTGTTCTGGGTACTTTTTTGTGATAAAATGTAGGTTTGGTCAGTAAATGGTTAATGACAGCATATTGGTGCACCTTTCTCATTTAAAAATGTTCCTCATGTGTGTTTGCATCATTTTAATGTGAGTTTCACTGCCGTTTTGTATATTAAGGCAGTGTTCCGGCCCGTTCCGGGTACTTTTTTGTGATAAAATGTAGATTCTGGGCAGTAATGGTTTAATAACAGCATATTGGTGCACCTTTCTCATTTCAGAATGTTCTTCATGTGTGTTTGCATCATTTTCAGGTGAGTTTCACTGCTATTTTATATATTAGGTTAGTGTTCCGGCCCGTTCCGTGTACTTTGTCGTGATAAAATGTAGGTTTTGGGCAGTAAATGGTTAATAAAAGCATATTGTTGCACCATTCTCATTTCAAAATGTTCTTCATACGTGTTTGCATCATTTTCAGGTGAGTTTTGCTGCCATTTTATATATTAGGGTAGTGTTCCGGCCCGTTCCGGGTACTTTTTTGTGATAAAATGTAGGTTTGGGCAGTAAATGGTTAATGACAGCATATTGGTGCACCTTTCTCATTTCAAAATGTTCTTTATGTGCGTTTGCATCATTTTCAGGTGAGTTTCACTTCTGTTTTATATAGTAGGGTAGCGTTCCGGACCGTTTAGGGTACTTTTTTTATGATAAAATGTAGATTTTGGGCAGTAATGGGTTAATGACAGCATATTGGTGCACCTTTCTCATTTAAAAATGTTCTTCATGTGTGTTTGCATCATTTTCATGTGAGTTTCACTGCCGTTTTTTAAATTAAGGTAGTGTTCTGGCCCGTTCCGGGTACTTTTTCGTGATAAAATGTAGATTTTGGGCAGTAATGGGTTAATGACAGCATATTGGCGCACCTTTCTCATTTCAACATGTTCTTCATGTATGTTTGCATCATTTTCAGGTGAGTTTCACTGCCGTTTTATATAGTATGGTAGCGTTCCGGCCCGTTCCAGATACTTTTTCATGATAAAATGTAGATTATGGGTAGTAATGGGTTAATAACAGCATATTGGTGACCCTGTCTCATTTCAAAATGTTATTCATGTGTGTTTGCATCATTTTCAGATGAGTTTCACTTCCGTTTTATATAGTAGGGTAGCGTTCAGGCCCGTTCTGGGTATTTTTTTATGATAAAATGTAGATTTTGGGCAGTAATGGGTTAATGACAGCATATTGGTTCACCTTTCTCATTTCAAAATTTCTTCATGTGTGTTTTCATCATTTTCAGGTGCGTTTCACTGCCATTTTATATATTACGGTAGTGTTCCGGCCCGTTCCGGGTACTTTTTTGTGATAAAATGTAGGTTTTGGGTAGTAATGGGTTAAAGAGAGCATATTGGTGCACCTTTCTCATTTAAAAATGTTCTTCATGTGTGTTTGCATCATTTTCAGGGCAGTTTCACTGCCGTTTTATATAATGGGAAGCGTTCCGGTCCGTTCAGGGTACTTTTTCGTGATAAAATGTAGGTTTTGGGCAGTAAATGGTTAATGACAGCATATTGGTGCACCTTTCTCATTTCAAAATGTTCTTCATGTCTGCTTGCATCATTTTCAGGGCAGTTTCACTGCCGTTTTATATAATGGGAAGCGTTCGGGTCCGTTCCGGGTACGTTTTCGTGATAAAATGTAGATTATGGGCAGTAATGGGTTATTGACAGCATATTGGTGCACCTTTCTCATTTCAAAATGTTTTTCATGTGTGTTTGCAACATTTTCAGGTGAGTTTTGCTGCCGTTTTATATATTAGGGTAGTGTTCTGGCCCGTTCTGTGTACTTTTTCGTGACAAAATGTAAGTTTTGGGCAGTAATGGGTTAATGACAGCATATTGGTGCACCTTTCTCATTTAAAAATGTTCTTCATGTGTGTTTGCATCATTTTCAGGTGAGTTTTGCTGCCGTTTTATATATCAGGGTAGCATTCCGGCCCGTTCCGGGTACGTTTTCCTGATAAAATGTAGGTTTTGGGCAGTAAATGGTTAATGACAGCATATTGGTGCACCTTTCTCATTTCAAAATGTTCTTCATGTGTGTTTGCATCATTTTCAGGTGAGTTATATTGCCATTTTATATATTAGGGAAGCGTTCCGGCCTGATCCAGGTACTTTTTCGTGATAAAATGTAGGTTTTGTGCAGTAAATGGTTAATGACAGCATATTGGTGCACCTTTCTCATTTCAAAATGTTCTTCATGTTTGTTTGCATCATTTTCAGGTGAGTTACACTGCCGTTTTATATATTAGGGAAGCGTTCCGGCCTGATCTCTGTACTTTATTGTGATAAAGTGTAGGTTTTGGACAGTAATTGGTTAATGACAGCATATTGGTGCACCTTTCTCATTTCAAAATGTTCTTCATGTGTGTTTGCATCATTTTCAGGTGAGTTTCACTGCCATTTTATATATTAGGTTAGCGTTCCGGCCCGTTCCGGGTACTTTGTCGTGATAAAATGTAGGTTTTGGGCAGTAAATGGTTAATGACAACATATTGGTGCACCTTTCACATTTCAAAATGTTCTTCATATGTTTTTGCATCATTTTTATGTGAGTTAGACAACCGTTTTATATATTAGGGTAGTGTTCCGGCCCGTTCTAGGTACTTTTTTGTGATAAAATGTAGGTTTGGTCAGTAAATGGTTAATGACAGCATATTGGTGCACCTTTCTCATTTAAAAATGTTCCTCTTGTGTGTTTGCATCATTTTCATGTGAGTTTCACTGCCGTTTTGTATATTAAGGTAGTGTTCCGGCCCGTTCCGGGTACTTTTTTGTGATAAAATGTAGATTTTGGGCAGTAATGGGTTAATAACAGCATATTGGTGCACCTTTCTCATTTCAGAATGTTTTTCATGTGTGTTTGCATCATTTTCAGGTGAGTTTCACTGCTATTTCATATATTAGGTTAGTGTTTTTTCCGGCCCGTTCCGTGTACTTTGTCGTGATAAAATGTAGGTTTTGGGCAGTAAATGGTTAATAAAAGCATATTGTTGCACCATTCTCATTTCAAAATGTTCTTCATACGTGTTTGCATCATTTTCAGGGGAGTTTTGCTGCCATTTTATATAGTAGGGTAACGTTCCGGCCCGTTCCGGGTACTTTTTTGTGATAAAATGTAGGTTTTGGGTAGTAATGGGTTAAAGAGAGCATATTGGTGCACATTTCTCATTTAAAAATGTTCTTCATGTGTGTTTGCATCATTTTCAGGGCAGTTTCACTGCCGTTTTATATAATGGGAAGCGTTCCGGTCCGTTCAGGGTACTTTTTCGTGATAAAATGTAGGTTTTGGGCAGTAAATGGTTAATGACAGCATATTGGTGCACCTTTCTCATTTCAAAATGTTCTTCATGTCTGCTTGCATCATTTTCAGGGCAGTTTCACTGCCGTTTTATATAATGGGAAGCGTTCGGGTCCGTTCCGGGTACGTTTTCGTGATAAAATGTAGATTATGGGCAGTAATGGGTTATTGACAGCATATTGGTGCACCTTTCTCATTTCAAAATGTTTTTCATGTGTGTTTGCAACATTTTCAGGTGAGTTTTGCTGCCGTTTTATATATTAGGGTAGTGTTCTGGCCCGTTCTGTGTACTTTTTCGTGACAAAATGTAAGTTTTGGGCAGTAATGGGTTAATGACAGCATATTGGTGCACCTTTCTCATTTAAAAATGTTCTTCATGTGTGTTTGCATCATTTTCAGGTGAGTTTTGCTGCCGTTTTATATATCAGGGTAGCATTCCGGCCCGTTCCGGGTACGTTTTCCTGATAAAATGTAGGTTTTGGGCAGTAAATGGTTAATGACAGCATATTGGTGCACCTTTCTCATTTCAAAATGTTCTTCATGTGTGTTTGCATCATTTTCAGGTGAGTTATATTGCCATTTTATATATTAGGGAAGCGTTCCGGCCTGATCCAGGTACTTTTTCGTGATAAAATGTAGGTTTTGTGCAGTAAATGGTTAATGACAGCATATTGGTGCACCTTTCTCATTTCAAAATGTTCTTCATGTTTGTTTGCATCATTTTCAGGTGAGTTACACTGCCGTTTTATATATTAGGGAAGCGTTCCGGCCTGATCTCTGTACTTTATTGTGATAAAGTGTAGGTTTTGGACAGTAATTGGTTAATGACAGCATATTGGTGCACCTTTCTCATTTCAAAATGTTCTTCATGTGTGTTTGCATCATTTTCAGGTGAGTTTCACTGCCATTTTATATATTAGGTTAGCGTTCCGGCCCGTTCCGGGTACTTTGTCGTGATAAAATGTAGGTTTTGGGCAGTAAATGGTTAATGACAACATATTGGTGCACCTTTCACATTTCAAAATGTTCTTCATATGTTTTTGCATCATTTTTATGTGAGTTAGACAACCGTTTTATATATTAGGGTAGTGTTCCGGCCCGTTCTAGGTACTTTTTTGTGATAAAATGTAGGTTTGGTCAGTAAATGGTTAATGACAGCATATTGGTGCACCTTTCTCATTTAAAAATGTTCCTCTTGTGTGTTTGCATCATTTTCATGTGAGTTTCACTGCCGTTTTGTATATTAAGGTAGTGTTCCGGCCCGTTCCGGGTACTTTTTGGTGATAAAATGTAGATTTTGGGCAGTAATGGGTTAATAACAGCATATTGGTGCACCTTTCTCATTTCAGAATGTTTTTCATGTGTGTTTGCATCATTTTCAGGTGAGTTTCACTGCTATTTCATATATTAGGTTAGTGTTTTTTCCGGCCCGTTCCGTGTACTTTGTCGTGATAAAATGTAGGTTTTGGGCAGTAAATGGTTAATAAAAGCATATTGTTGCACCATTCTCATTTCAAAATGTTCTTCATACGTGTTTGCATCATTTTCAGGGGAGTTTTGCTGCCATTTTATATAGTAGGGTAACGTTCCGGCCCGTTCCGGGTACTTTTTTGTGATAAAATGTAGGTTTTGGGTAGTAATGGGTTAAAGAGAGCATATTGGTGCACCTTTCTCATTTAAAAATGTTCTTCATGTGTGTTTGCATCATTTTCAGGGCAGTTTCACTGCCGTTTTATATAATGGGAAGCGTTCCGGTCCGTTCAGGGTACTTTTTCGTGATAAAATGTAGGTTTTGGGCAGTAAATGGTTAATGACAGCATATTGGTGCACCTTTCTCATTTCAAAATGTTCTTCATGTCTGCTTGCATCATTTTCAGGGCAGTTTCACTGCCGTTTTATATAATGGGAAGCGTTCGGGTCCGTTCCGGGTACGTTTTCGTGATAAAATGTAGATTATGGGCAGTAATGGGTTATTGACAGCATATTGGTGCACCTTTCTCATTTCAAAATGTTTTTCATGTGTGTTTGCAACATTTTCAGGTGAGTTTTGCTGCCGTTTTATATATTAGGGTAGTGTTCTGGCCCGTTCTGTGTACTTTTTCGTGACAAAATGTAAGTTTTGGGCAGTAATGGGTTAATGACAGCATATTGGTGCACCTTTCTCATTTAAAAATGTTCTTCATGTGTGTTTGCATCATTTTCAGGTGAGTTTTGCTGCCGTTTTATATATTAGGGTAGCATTCCGGCCCGTTCCGGGTACGTTTTCCTGATAAAATGTAGGTTTTGGGCAGTAAATGGTTAATGACAGCATATTGGTGCACCTTTCTCATTTCAAAATGTTCTTCATGTGTGTTTGCATCATTTTCAGGTGAGTTATATTGCCATTTTATATATTAGGGAAGCGTTCCGGCCTGATCCAGGTACTTTTTCGTGATAAAATGTAGGTTTTGTGCAGTAAATGGTTAATGACAGCATATTGGTGCACCTTTCTCATTTCAAAATGTTCTTCATGTTTGTTTGCATCATTTTCAGGTGAGTTACACTGCCGTTTTATATATTAGGGAAGCGTTCCGGCCTGATCTCTGTACTTTATTGTGATAAAGTGTAGGTTTTGGACAGTAATTGGTTAATGACAGCATATTGGTGCACCTTTCTCATTTCAAAATGTTCTTCATGTGTGTTTGCATCATTTTCAGGTGAGTTTCACTGCCATTTTATATATTAGGTTAGCGTTCCGGCCCGTTCCGGGTACTTTGTCGTGATAAAATGTAGGTTTTGGGCAGTAAATGGTTAATGACAACATATTGGTGCACCTTTCACATTTCAAAATGTTCTTCATATGTTTTTGCATCATTTTTATGTGAGTTAAACAACCGTTTTATATATTAGGGTAGTGTTCCGGCCCGTTCTAGGTACTTTTTTGTGATAAAATGTAGGTTTGGTCAGTAAATGGTTAATGACAGCATATTGGTGCACCTTTCTCATTTAAAAATGTTCCTCTTGTGTGTTTGCATCATTTTCATGTGAGTTTCACTGCCGTTTTGTATATTAAGGTAGTGTTCCGGCCCGTTCCGGGTACTTTTTTGTGATAAAATGTAGATTTTGGGCAGTAATGGGTTAATAACAGCATATTGGTGCACCTTTCTCATTTCAGAATGTTTTTCATGTGTGTTTGCATCATTTTCAGGTGAGTTTCACTGCTATTTCATATATTAGGTTAGTGTTTTTTCCGGCCCGTTCCGTGTACTTTGTCGTGATAAAATGTAGGTTTTGGGCAGTAAATGGTTAATAAAAGCATATTGTTGCACCATTCTCATTTCAAAATGTTCTTCATACGTGTTTGCATCATTTTCAGGGGAGTTTTGCTGCCATTTTATATATTAGGGTAGCGTTCCGGCCCGTTTAGGGTACTTTTTTGTGATAAAATGTAGATTTTGGGCAGTAATGGGTTAATGACAGCATATTGGTGCACCTTTCTCATTTAAAAATGTTCTTCATGTCTGCTTGCATCATTTTCAGGTCAGTTTCACTGCCGTTTTATATAATGGCAAGCGTTCCGGTCCGTTCCGGGTACTTTTTCGTGATAAAATGTAAATTATGGGCAGTAATGGGTTATTGACAGCATATTGGTGCACCTTTCTCATTTAAAAATGTTCTTCATGTGTGTTTGCATCATTTTCATGTGAGTTTCACTGCCGCTTTTTAAATTAAGGTAGTGTTCCGGCCCGTTCCGGGTACTTTTTCGTGATAAAATGTAGATTTTGGGCAGTAATGGGTTAATGACAGCATATTGGTGCACCTTTCTCATTTAAAAATGTTCTTCATGTGTGTTTGCATCATTTTCATGTGAGTTTCACTGCTGTTTTTTAAATTAAGGTAGTGTTCCGCCCGTTCCGGGTACTTTTTCGTGATAAAATGTAGATTTTGGGCAGTAATGGGTTAATGACAGCATATTGGCGCACCTTTCTCATTTAAACATGTTCTTCATGTATGTTTGCATCATTTTCAGGTGAGTTTCACTGCCGTTTTATATAGTATGGTAGCGTTCCGGCCCGTTCCAGATACTTTTTCATGATAAAATGTAGATTATGGGTAGTAATGGGTTAATAACAGCATATTGGTGACCCTGTCTCATTTCAAAATGTTATTCATGTGTGTTTGCATCATTTTCAGATGAGTTTCACTTCCGTTTTATATAGTAGGGTAGCGTTCAGGCCCGTTCTGGGTATTTTTTTATGATAAAATGTAGATTTTGGGCAGTAATGGGTTAATGACAGCATATTGGTTCACCTTTCTCATTTCAAAATTTCTTCATGTGTGTTTTCATCATTTTCAGGTGCGTTTCACTGCCATTTTATATATTACGGTAGTGTTCCGGACCGTTCCGGGTACTTTTTTGTGATAAAATGTAGGTTTGGTCAGTAAATGGTTAATGACAGCATATTGGTGCACCTTTCTCATTTAAAAATGTTCCTCTTGTGTGTTTGCATCATTTTCATGTGAGTTTCACTGCCGTTTTGTATATTAAGGTAGTGTTCCGGCCCGTTCCGGGTACTTTTTTGTGATAAAATGTAGATTTTGGGCAGTAATGGGTTAATAACAGCATATTGGTGCACCTTTCTCATTTCAGAATGTTTTTCATGTGTGTTTGCATCATTTTCAGGTGAGTTTCACTGCTATTTTATATATTAGGTTAGTGTTTTTTCCGGCCCGTTCCGTGTACTTTGTCGTGATAAAATGTAGGTTTTGGGCAGTAAATGGTTAATAAAAGCATATTGTTGCACCATTCTCATTTCAAAATGTTCTTCATACGTGTTTGCATCATTTTCAGGGGAGTTTTGCTGCCATTTTATATATTAGGGTAGTGTTCCGGCCCGTTCCGGGTACTTTTTTGTGATAAAATGTAGGTTTGGACAGTAAATGGTTAATGACAGCATATTGGTGCACCTTTCTCATTTCAAAATGTTCTTCATGTGCTTTTGCATCATTTTCAGGTGAGTTTCACTTCTGTTTTATATAGTAGGGTAGCGTTCGGGCCCGTTTAGGGTACTTTTTTGTGATAAAATGTAGATTTTGGGCAGTAATGGGTTAATGACAGCATATTGGTGCACCTTTCTCATTTAAAAATGTTCTTCATGTCTGCTTGCATCATTTTCAGGTCAGTTTCACTGCCGTTTTATATAATGGCAAGCGTTCCGGTCCGTTCCGGGTACTTTTTCGTGATAAAATGGAAATTATGGGCAGTAATGGGTTATTGACAGCATATTGGTGCACCTTTCTCATTTCAAAATGTTTTTCATGTGTGTTTGCAACATTTTCAGGTGAGTTTTGCTGCCGTTTTATATATTAGGGTAGTGTTCCGGCCCGTTCTGTGTACTTTTTCGTGATAAAATGTAAGTTTTGGGCAGTAATGGGTTAATGACAGCATATTGGTGCACTTTTCTCATTTAAAAATGTTCTTCATGTGTGTTTGCATCATTTTCAGGTGAGTTTTGCTGCCGTTTTATATATTAGGGTAGCATTCCGGTCCGTTCCAGGTACGTTTTCCTGATAAAATGTAGGTTTTGGGCAGCAAATGGTTAATGACAGCATATTGGTGCACCTTTCTCATTTCAAAATGTTCTTCATACGTGTTTGCATCATTTTCAGGTGAGTTTCGCTGACATTTTTTATATTAGGGTAGTCTTCCGGCCCGTTCCGGGTACTTTTTTGTGATAAAATGTAGGTTTGGGCAGCAAATGGTTAATGACAGCATATTGGTGCACCTTTCTCATTTCAAAATGTTCTTCATGTGCGTTTGCAATATTTTCAGGTGAGTTTTACTGCCATTTTATATATTAGGGTAGTGTTCCGGCCGGTCTTTGTACTTTTTCGTGATAAAATGTAGGTTTTGAGCAGTAATGGGTTAATGACAGCATATTGGTGCACCTTTCTCATTTAAAAATGTTCTTCATGTGTGTTTTTGCATCATTTTCAGGTGCGTTTCGCTGACGTTTTATATATTAGGGTAGCATTCCGCAGGGGCGTAGGAGACACATAAAATCTGGGGGGAACAGGGGACACCTTGGGGACTTAGCTTTTTAATTTATTTATTGTGTTTTAGTCAAAGAACTCGACTTTTTACAACATTAAAATTAAAATAGCAGTACGTATTAACTCACAAATATCACTGTATAAAACAAGAGAAAAGAAGAAAAGAAAACAGAAGAAAATTAAAGGATACAGCAGCAAAGACATGTCTTTATATGTTGCATTTCTGGATTTGTCATCTGACTATGCGCTCATGGTAAGAGAGAGGAAATAACAATTACTTCCAGTGGACCACAGCTAGGACGCCAGCTCGTTAAGAGACAGATCACCTGTAAGTGGACTCCTGCCAAATAAAGGAGTTGCAGCCTTTTCTACCAACTGCAAGTTGCTACTTTTTTGTGTGGGGCAAGGAGACATGTGTGTCTCTTGGAATGGAAGGATGGGGGTTTCAAAGAAAGAGGAAATCTTGCTTGTACCTCTGAGTAAGCCCTGTTATTGGAGTAGAGGGACCAGGTGTGTGATGTTGATGCTTTGACTGTCCTTCAGCGGGTGTGGGGGGGTACAGCAAACAAGGAGGATGAGCGATCGCAAGCCCACCCCCTAATAAGCACTCCCCAGGTCCGCGGCTGGATGCGTCGGATCCGGGGGATGCCTCGTAGGTGGGGTGTATGTGGACCATGGGGTTTGGCCAGAGGGGTAGCCCGCTATGTGGGCTGCCCCTCCAGCACTCCTGGGAGGGCCGGGGCAGTCTCACACAATGAGTCTGGTCCCTCTTAATCCATCTCATGCTGGCTTTAGAGCCTAGCCTTTCTTTGCCTTTGTTATTCTGAATGCAGAGCTGGACTCTGTTCCTTTTTCGTTTAACATTTGCTGCAATGCGTGATCTATTTGCTTTTCTCATATGTTACTAGGACGGTGGAGCATGGGTCCTCTGCCCTGTTACACTATTCAAAGAGCCCCTCTGGCCTTTCTTTGCCTCTCCCTTGCCCCACTGCTTGCTTGCTTAATACATACCTCCTTGCTTGAACACTCAACATATTCTTTCTAACACAGCAATGGCAGCTACAGTCTGTCTTAACTGCTATTTGTTCCGTGTCTTCAATTGGCCTCTTATTTCCGCTTTACTGTCTGCCGGGGAAAGACATTTGCCAGTCACTGCTATAACGGTTCTACCTGGCAATGAGAGGGCAACAGCTAGCCAATATTGGAAGAACATGGGCATATTATGCCAGAGGCTGGCACCTGCCTTCCTAATGCCTACACAAGAGACACAACTCTTGCCTTTGTTTCTAACAGTATTTCAGTGGATGAAGAAACGCGAGAACACACATATTGCTTATAAATGAAGGGGATGATGTCACATTTGGTTAAGACATTTTGATCACGCCAGGAGCTAATTTCCAGCTGCAATTAAGCGATTAATTTTTAGATTTCTGGTTTTAAATAATGTTAGTATCACCTGGAAAGCACAGAGGTTGCTCAACAGGTTCCTGGAGCACGAGGGGTACACTACGCGTGGGCATGGATGATTGGAGGGCATTCTTGCCCTGGTTTGGAGCCTGGGCTTTACAGCCATGATGGGGGAAGGGCCTATTTCTTTTGGTCGTTTGTACCCTTTGAGGGTGGGCAGACATTGCCTCCTGCTTTAGCCCACTAACAGCTCTGCTTTGCTAATTTATCACACATACCTGTCAGGTGGCATGTAACTCAATGCTACTAATGTTATCAGCCTAAGATGTCTGGAATCCTTTGCCACATCAACTAGGGTACAGCCTTGCCACCTGAGACTTACCCATGTCTGAGTCGGCATCTGTCGCCCTGTGGGGAAGACACACCCAGAAAGAGCAGAGCACGGTGCCCTTGTGGGTTTTTCACACTTTTTCCTCTGGGTGGGCACAATTCACTCCGCAGAGAAAGTGGCACATTCTGGGCAACATTCTCCCACTTTGACAATGTCACCCAAAGAGCTAAATTGTCCATTTGAAATACCTCTGTCGACTTGTTATTGAGCAATCCACATTGATGGGTTTAAGCACCTGTTTAATGTGAGATGGCAATTAAGGGCATTTGCCAACGCACTGAAGAAGCACAGGACACCCTCTTACCAGTGACATGCCATGCTCACTCATTCTGATCATGAATTGCCATTTATCTGGGATCATGTTAAATGTATTTATTTATTTATTACATGTGTAGCATCACGCAAAACCCCCAAGCATCAAGGCACAGAGTAAACTGCATGGAGTGGACCACTTCCATTGGCGCAATGTTTTACTTTTCCGCCACAAAATGGAAGATTTTAGCATAAAAGGCATGTGAAATCACATTGCTTTTCCACTCTGGAAGAGTGTAAATACCTTGTGCAATTAGCGATTGCTGGCGGAATTGACAATGGCTTCCTCTGGACTCCGCCCGCTTTTACCAGGTTTAATTTACAAGGAGATGCCAGAGGAATCCCTTTCCTTATTTCCAGCATGAGTATCCATGCTGGCAGTAAGGCCGCATTTGTCTGGTGGAGCGGGAAATACAGGGGGTCCTGGTGTGTCCACTCGGCTCCGGATCTCCACCCAGAAAATGCATGAAAATCCGGCCAATTAGAAAAAGCGACCGTAATAGTGTTTTTCACCACTTTTTCTGAACCAATTGACCTGGAAAATGCTGTGTTGCATCGGAAGCTGAATGCATTCACTCCACATATTATCCCACTGGAAGATTAAGCCAGGTGCTGAACACAGGTGTTACATATTCTTGAGCACAATCTGCATTTGGAGCATTAACTCACTGAGCTACCTTACAAATTATGGGCCTCATTACGAGGCTGGCAGTAAGGGCTTAGCGGCGCCAGTAAGGATGCCGGTGCCGTTAACCCCTTACTGTCGCATTACGAGGTCCCTTAGCGGGTCCCACTAAGGCCGGCTGGTAAAACCAACCGTCCTTGGCAGGATCCGCTAAGGGACAAGGGAGCTAATAAGAGGCCCGTTATTAACGGGCCCGTTATTAGCTCCCTGCCCATTCCCATTGAGCCCTATGGGGGCTCGAATGGGAATGGGTATTTGGAATGGGGACTTGCCGGGTCCTCCAAGGTTGGAATGACCTGGTAAGCCCCCATTGAAGGAACCCGGACACGAGTTTGGAGGCAGCTTTGGCGCTAATAGCACCATGGCTACCTCCAAACTCGTAATGACCCTCAATATCTCTTCTGGGGCTTTACCGTCTTAACCCCTTAACTGCCATGGGTATTTCTGACAAGGCCTTTTTTGGTGATTTCGGTATGTCACCATTCAATCCCTTGTAACGTTTTTGTTACATAAGATATCTCGGCCAAATTTGGCCCCTTTTTTCCCCAAATGTAGGTGGTCGTAACATTTCAGACTTTGATGGGGATTGTGGCTAATACATTCTGGGGCGATTCATGCAAGTCAGACCTCTGTGGATTCCCACAGGTGTCCTCTTTTTAGAAATGCATGAGGTTCCCTGTTTTCCTTGGTGGCTTCCACACCATAGGCCCAAATCTGTATGTTGTCCACATGAGCAAAATCTGCTCTGCCGAAGGGCTTGGTGTTACCAGTGGGTTACCCTTTTCCCTTTGTGCGCAGGTAGGTGCACCCACACATGTGAGGCACTGTTTTCGTTGGGGCACCTGTAGGAACGCAGGATGGTAGGACATGTGTTGTTGGCAGCGTGTTTCGGTGGGTGTCCAGAGTGAAATGTCTGAAAATTGTGTTTTTTTCACCAAATTTCAGAGACATTTCCCTCTTCCCACCCACCGGAACACGCTGCCAACAATAGATGTCCTACCTTCCCGCATTCCCACAGGTGTCTCGACGAAAACAGTAGCTCACATGTGTGGGTGCACCTACCTGGGCGCAAAGGGAAAAGGCTAACCCACTGATAAACCCAAACTAGCAATCTGCCCCCAGGGAGGGCTACATGAGATGCCCCCCATCCATTTGGGGTGGGGGGGATAGGGCCACCCCATTTCCACTAATAACATTCATGGTGGTTCAGTGGCCCCCCACATCCACCCAAAACAAGTTATCATTTGTTTTGCCCCTTTCTTAGGGGCAGATAGGCACATGTGTGTGGCCATCTGCCTCCGGGGGGAGCAAAACATACTGCCCCAGGCTTGGGGGCTGGATCTACCAATATTTGCAGTGGCCTCTCCCCCACACTCCAAATGGATGGGGGGCATCACATGTACCCCTTCCTAAGGGCAGAAATCTGCCCCTAGGGACGGCTACATAAGGTGCCCCCATCCACTTAGGGTGGAGGGGAGAGGGCCACCCCCTTGTAAGAATTCCTGGTGGCTAGTGGCCCCACCCGCACCCACCCCCCACCCAAAAGAACATTAAAAAATATATTTTTTTTCTTTGCCCGCTTCCCTGGGGGCAGATGATCACCCATCTGCCCCCAGGGTATTGCCACCATTACTATGTAAGCAGCCCCTCCCCCCACTTCAAAAACCTATCCCTGCACGACACACCAAACATATTCTGGGGGGGATAAATGACATTAAATCCCCCCCACTTACAATTGTGGGGGGATTTGTCCCCCCTGTCCCCCCCATGTCCTACGCCCATGGCATTCCGGCCCGTTCCGGGTACTTTTTCCTGATAAAATGTAGGTTTTGGGCAGTAAATGGTTAATGACAGCATATTGGTGCACCTTTCTCATTTCAAAATGTTCTTCATGTGTGTTTGCATCATTTTCAGGTGAGTTACATTGCCGTTTTATATATTAGGGAAGCGTTTCGGCCTGATCCAGGTACTTTTTTGTGATAAAATGTAGATTTTGGGCAGTAATGGGTTGATGACAGCATATTGGCACACCTTTCTCATTTCAAAATGTTCTTCATGTATGTTTGCATCATTTTCAGGTGAGTTTCACTGCCGTTTTATATAGTATGGTAGCGTTCCGGCCTGTTCCGGATACTTTTTCATGATAAAATGTAGATTTTGGGCAGTAATGTGTTAATATCAGCATATTGGTGCACCTTTCTTATTTCAAAATGTTCTTCATGTGCGTTTGCATCATTTTCAGGTGAGTTTCACTTCTGTTTTATATAGTAGGGTTCCGTTCCGGCCCGTTCAGGGTACTTTTTCGTGATAAAATGTAGATTTTGGGCAGTAATGGGTTAATGACAGCATATTGGTGCACCTTTCTCATTTAAAAATGTTCTTCATGTGTGTTTGCATCATTTTCAGGTGGCTTCAACTGCCGTTTTATATAGTAGGGTAGCGTTCCGGCCCGTTCCAGGTACTTTTTCGTGATAAAATGTAGGTTTTGGGCAGTAAATGGTTAATGACAGCATATTGGTGCACCTTTCTCATTTCAAAATGTTCTTCATGTGCGCTGGCATCATTTTCAAGTGAGTTTCACTGCCGTTTTTTAAATTAAGGTAGTGTTCCGGCCCGTTCCGGGTACTTTTTTGTGATAAAATGTAGGTTTGGGCAGTAAATGGTTAATGACAGCATATTGGTGCACCTTTCTCATTTCAAAATGTTCTTTATGTGCGTTTGCATCATTTTCAGGTGAGTTTCACTTCTGTTTTATATAGTAGGGTAGCGTTCCGGACCGTTTAGGGTACTTTTTTTATGATAAAATGTAGATTTTGGGCAGTAATGGGTTAATGACAGCATATTGGTGCACCTTTCTCATTTAAAAATGTTCTTCATGTGTGTTTGCATCATTTTCATGTGAGTTTCACTGCCGTTTTTTAAATTAAGGTAGTGTTCTGGCCCGTTCCGGGTACTTTTTCGTGATAAAATGTAGATTTTGGGCAGTAATGGGTTAATGACAGCATATTGGCGCACCTTTCTCATTTCAACATGTTCTTCATGTATGTTTGCATCATTTTCAGGTGAGTTTCACTGCCGTTTTATATAGTATGGTAGCGTTCCGGCCCGTTCCAGATACTTTTTCATGATAAAATGTAGATTATGGGTAGTAATGGGTTAATAACAGCATATTGGTGACCCTGTCTCATTTCAAAATGTTATTCATGTGTGTTTGCATCATTTTCAGATGAGTTTCACTTCCGTTTTATATAGTAGGGTAGCGTTCAGGCCCGTTCTGGGTATTTTTTTATGATAAAATGTAGATTTTGGGCAGTAATGGGTTAATGACAGCATATTGGTTCACCTTTCTCATTTCAAAATTTCTTCATGTGTGTTTTCATCATTTTCAGGTGCGTTTCACTGCCATTTTATATATTACGGTAGTGTTCCGGCCCGTTCCGGGTACTTTTTTGTGATAAAATGTAGGTTTTGGGTAGTAATGGGTTAAAGAGAGCATATTGGTGCACCTTTCTCATTTAAAAATGTTCTTCATGTGTGTTTGCATCATTTTCAGGGCAGTTTCACTGCCGTTTTATATAATGGGAAGCGTTCCGGTCCGTTCAGGGTACTTTTTCGTGATAAAATGTAGGTTTTGGGCAGTAAATGGTTAATGACAGCATATTGGTGCACCTTTCTCATTTCAAAATGTTCTTCATGTCTGCTTGCATCATTTTCAGGGCAGTTTCACTGCCGTTTTATATAATGGGAAGCGTTCGGGTCCGTTCCGGGTACGTTTTCGTGATAAAATGTAGATTATGGGCAGTAATGGGTTATTGACAGCATATTGGTGCACCTTTCTCATTTCAAAATGTTTTTCATGTGTGTTTGCAACATTTTCAGGTGAGTTTTGCTGCCGTTTTATATATTAGGGTAGTGTTCTGGCCCGTTCTGTGTACTTTTTCGTGACAAAATGTAAGTTTTGGGCAGTAATGGGTTAATGACAGCATATTGGTGCACCTTTCTCATTTAAAAATGTTCTTCATGTGTGTTTGCATCATTTTCAGGTGAGTTTTGCTGCCGTTTTATATATTAGGGTAGCATTCCGGCCCGTTCCGGGTACGTTTTCCTGATAAAATGTAGGTTTTGGGCAGTAAATGGTTAATGACAGCATATTGGCACACCTTTCTCATTTCAACATGTTCTTCATGTATGTTTGCATCATTTTCAGGTGAGTTTCACTGCCGTTTTATATAGTATGGTAGCGTTCCGGCCCGTTCCAGATACTTTTTCATGATAAAATGTAGATTATGGGTAGTAATGGGTTAATAACAGCATATTGGTTCACCTTTCTCATTTCAAAATTTTTTCACGTGTGTTTTCATCATTTTCAGGTGCGTTTCACTGCCATTTTATATATTACGTTAGTGTTCCGGCCCGTTCCGGGTACTTTTTTGTGATAAAATGTAGGTTTTGGGTAGTAATGGGTTAAAGAGAGCATATTGGTGCACCTTTCTCATTTAAAAATGTTCTTCATGTGTGTTTGCATCATTTTCAGGTGAGTTTCGCTAGCATTTTATATATTAGAGTAGCGTTCCGACCCGTTCCGGGTACTTTTTCGTGATAAAATGTAGGTTTTGGGCAGTAAATGGTTAATGACAGCATATATTGATGCACCTTTCTCATTTCAAAATATTCTTCATGTCTGCTTGCATCATTTTCAGGGCAGTTTCACTGCCGTTTTTGTATAATGGGAAGCGTTCCGGTCCGTTCCGGGTACTTTTTCGTGATAAAATGTAGATTATGGGCAGTAATGGGTTATTGACAGCATATTGGTGCACCTTTCTCATTTCAAAATGTTTTTCATGTGTGTTTGCAACATTTTCAGGTGAGTTTTGCTGACGTTTTATATATTAGGGTAGTGTTCGGCCCGTTCTGTGTACTTTGTCGTGATAAAATGTAGATTTTGGGCAGTAATGGGTTAATGACAGCATATTAGTGCACCTTTCTCATTTAAAAATGTTCTTCATGTGTGTTTGCATCATTTTCAGGTGAGTTTTGCTGCCATTTCATATATTAGGGTAGCATTCCGGCCCGTTCCAGGTACGTTTTCCTGATAAAATGTAGGTTTTGGGCATTAAATGGTTAATGACAGCATATTGGTGCACCTTTCTCATTTCAAAATGTTCTTCATGTGTGTTTGCATCATTTTCAGGTGAGTTACATTGCCATTTTATATATTAGGGAAGCTTTCCGGCCTGATCCAGGTACTTTTTTGTGATAAAATGTAGGTTTTGGGCAGTAAATGGTTAATGACAGCATATTGGTGCACCTTTCTCATTTCAAAATGTTCTTCATGTTTGTTTGCATCATTTTCAGGTGAGTTACACTGCCGTTTTATATATTAGGGAAGCGTTCCGGCCTGATCTGTGTACTTTATTGTGATAAAGTGTAGGTTTTGGACAGTAATTGGTTAATGACAGCATATTGGTGCACCTTTCTCATTTCAAAATGTTCTTCATGTGTGTTTGCATCATTTTCAGGTGAGTTTCACTGCCGTTTTATATATTAGGTTAGCGTTCCGGCCCGTTCCGGGTACTTTGTCGTGATAAAATGTAGGTTTTGGGCAGTAAATGGTTAATGACAACATATTGGTGCACCTTTCACATTTCAAAATGTTCTTCATATGTTTTTGCATCATTTTCAGGTGAGTTAGACTGCCGTTTTATATATTAGGGTAGTGTTTTGGCCCGTTCTGGGTACTTTTTTGTGATAAAATGTAGGTTTGGTCAGTAAATGGTTAATGACAGCATATTGGTGCACCTTTCTCATTTAAAAATGTTCCTCATGTGTGTTTGCATCATTTTAATGTGAGTTTCACTGCCGTTTTGTATATTAAGGCAGTGTTCCGGCCCGTTCCGGGTACTTTTTTGTGATAAAATGTAGATTTTGGGCAGTAATGGGTTAATAACAGCATATTGGTGCACTTTTCTCATTTCAGAATGTTCTTCATGTGTGTTTGCATCATTTTCAGGTGAGTTTCACTGCTATTTTATATATTAGGTTAGTGTTCCGGCCCGTTCCGTGTACTTTGTCGTGATAAAATGTAGGTTTTGGGCAGTAAATGGTTAATAAAAGCATATTGTTGCACCATTCTCATTTCAAAATGTTCTTCATACGTGTTTGCATCATTTTCAGGTGAGTTTTGCTGCCATTTTATATATTAGGGTAGTGTTCCGGCCCGTTCCGGGTACTTTTTTGTGATAAAATGTAGGTTTGGGCAGTAAATGGTTAATGACAGCATATTGGTGCACCTTTCTCATTTCAAAATGTTCTTTATGTGCGTTTGCATCATTTTCAGGTGAGTTTCACTTCTGTTTTATATAGTAGGGTAGCGTTCCGGACCGTTTAGGGTACTTTTTCGTGATAAAATGTAGATTTTGGGCAGTAATGGGTTAATGACAGCATATTGGTGCACCTTTCTCATTTAAAAATGTTCTTCATGTGTGTTTGCATCATTTTCATGTGAGTTTCACTGCCGTTTTTTAAATTAAGGTAGTGTTCCGGCCCGTTCCGGGTACTTTTTCGTGATAAAATGTAGATTTTGGGCAGTAATGGGTTAATGACAGCATATTGGCACACCTTTCTCATTTCAACATGTTCTTCATGTATGTTTGCATCATTTTCAGGTGAGTTTCACTGCCGTTTTATATAGTATGGTAGCGTTCCGGCCCGTTCCAGATACTTTTTCATGATAAAATGTAGATTATGTGTAGTAATGGGTTAATAACAGCATATTGGTGACCCTGTCTCATTTCAAAATGTTATTCATGTGTGTTTGCATCATTTTCAGATGAGTTTCACTTCCGTTTTATATAGTAGGGTAGCGTTCAGGCCCGTTCTGGGTATTTTTTTAATAATAAAATGTAGATTTTGGGCAGTAATGGGTTAATGACAGCATATTGGTTCACCTTTCTCATTTCAAAATTTCTTCATGTGTGTTTTCATCATTTTCAGGTGCGTTTCACTGCCATTTTATATATTACGGTAGTGTTCCGGCCCGTTCCGGGTACTTTTTTGTGATAAAATGTAGGTTTTGGGTAGTAATGGGTTAAAGAGAGCATATTGGTGCACCTTTCTCATTTAAAAATGTTCTTCATGTGTGTTTGCATCATTTTCAGGGCAGTTTCACTGCCGTTTTATATAATGGGAAGCGTTCCGGTCCGTTCAGGGTACTTTTTCGTGATAAAATGTAGGTTTTGGGCAGGAAATGGTTAATGACAGCATATTGGTGCACCTTTCTCATTTCAAAATGTTCTTCATGTCTGCTTGCATCATTTTCAGGGCAGTTTCACTGCCGTTTTATATAATGGGAAGCGTTCCGGTCCGTTCCGGGTACTTTTTCGTGATAAAATGTAGATTATGGGCAGTAATGGGTTATTGACAGCATATTGGTGCACCTTTCTCATTTCAAAATGTTTTTCATGTGTGTTTGCAACATTTTCAGGTGAGTTTTGCTGCCGTTTTATATATTAGGGTAGCATTCTGGCCCGTTCCGGGTACGTTTTCCTGATAAAATGTAGGTTTTGGGCAGTAAATGGTTAATGACAGCATATTGGTGCACCTTTCTCATTTCAAAATGTTCTTCATGTGTGTTTGCATCATTTTCAGGTGAGTTACATTGCCATTTTATATATTAGGGAAGCGTTCCGGCCTGATCCAGGTACTTTTTCGTGATAAAATGTAGGTTTTGTGCAGTAAATGGTTAATGACAGCATATTGGTGCACCTTTCTCATTTCAAAATGTTCTTCATGTTTGTTTGCATCATTTTCAGGTGAGTTACACTGCCGTTTTATATATTAGGGAAGCGTTCCGGCCTGATCTGTGTACTTTATTGTGATAAAGTGTAGGTTTTGGACAGTAATTGGTTAATGACAGCATATTGGTGCACCTTTCTCATTTCAAAATGTTCTTCATGTGTGTTTACATCATTTTCAGGTGAGTTTCACTGCCGTTTTATATATTAGGTTAGCGTCCCGGCCCGTTCCGTGTACTTTGTCGTGATAAAATGTAGGTTTTGGGCAGTAAATGGTTAATGACAACATATTGGTGCACCTTTCACATTTCAAAATGTTCTTCATATGTTTTTGCATCATTTTTATGTGAGTTAGACAACCGTTTTATATATTAGGGTAGTGTTCTGGCCCGTTCTAGGTACTTTTTTGTGATAAAATGTAGGTTTGGTCAGTAAATGGTTAATGACAGCATATTGGTGCACCTTTCTCATTTAAAAATGTTCCTCTTGTGTGTTTGCATCATTTTCATGTGAGTTTCACTGCCGTTTTGTATATTAAGGTAGTGTTCCGGCCCGTTCCGGGTACTTTTTTGTGATAAAATGTAGATTTTGGGCAGTAATGGGTTAATAACAGCATATTGGTGCACCTTTCTCATTTCAGAATGTTCTTCATGTGTGTTTGCATCATTTTCAGGTGAGTTTCACTGCTATTTTATATATTAGGTTAGTGTTTTTTCCGGCCCGTTCCGTGTACTTTGTCGTGATAAAATGTAGGTTTTGGGCAGTAAATGGTTAATAAAAGCATATTGTTGCACCATTCTCATTTCAAAATGTTCTTCATACGTGTTTGCATCATTTTCAGGGGAGTTTTGCTGCCATTTTATATATTAGGGTAGTGTTCCGCCCGTTCCGGGTACTTTTTTGTGATAAAATGTATGTTTGGGCAGTAAATGGTTAATGACAGCATATTGGTGCACCTTTCTCATTTCAAAATGTTCTTCATGTGCTTTTGCATCATTTTCAGGTAAGTTTCACTTCTGTTTTATATAGTAGGTAGCGTTCCGGCCCGTTTAGGGTACTTTTTTGTGATAAAATGTAGATTTTGGGCAGTAATGGGTTAATGACAGCATATTGGTGCACCTTTCTCATTTAAAAATGTTCTTCATGTGCGCTGGCATCATTTTCAGGTCAGTTTCACTGCCGTTTTATATAATGGCAAGCGTTCCGGTCCGTTCCGGGTACTTTTTCGTGATAAAATGTAAATTATGGGCAGTAATGGGTTATTGACAGCATATTGGTGCACCTTTCTCATTTCAAAATGTTTTTCATGTGTGTTTGCAACATTTTCAGGTGAGTTTTGCTGCCGTTTTATATATTAGGGTAGTGTTCCGGCCCGTTCTGTGTACTTTTTCGTGATAAAATGTAAGTTTTGGGCAGTAATGGGTTAATGACAGCATATTGGTGCACTTTTCTCATTTAAAAATGTTCTTCATGTGTGTTTGCATCATTTTCAGGTGTGTTTTGCTGCCGTTTTATATATTAGGGTAGCATTCCGGTCCGTTCCAGGTACGTTTTCCTGATAAAATGTAGGTTTTGGGCAGCAAATGGTTAATGACAGCATATTGGTGCACCTTTCTCATTTCAAAATGTTCTTCATACGTGTTTGCATCATTTTCAGGTGAGTTTCGCTGCCATTTTCTATATTAGGGTAGTCTTCCGGCCCGTTCCGGGTACTTTTTTGTGATAAAATGTAGGTTTGGGCAGCAAATGGTTAATGACAGCATATTGGTGCACCTTTCTCATTTCAAAATGTTCTTCATGTGCGTTTGCAACATTTTCAGGTGAGTTTTACTGCCATTTTATATATTAGAGTAGTGTTCCGGCCGGGTCTGTGTACTTTTTCGTGATAAAATGTAGGTTTTGGGCAGTAATGGGTTAATGACAGCATATTGGTGCACCTTTCTCATTTAAAAATGTTCTTCATGTGTGTTTTTGCATCATTTTCAGGTGCGTTTCGCTGACGTTTTATATATTAGGGTAGCATTCCGCAGGGGCGTAGGAGACACATAAAATCTGGGGGGAACAGAGGACACCTTGGGGACTTAGCTTTTTAATTTATTTATTGTGTTTTAGTCAAAGAACTCGACTTTTTACAACATTAAAATTAAAATAGCAGTACGTATTAACTCACAAATATCACTGTATAAAACAAGAGAAAAGAAGAAAAGAAAACAGAAGAAAATTAAAGGATACAGCAGCAAAGACATGTCTTTATATGTTGCATTTCTGGATTTGTCATCTGACTATGCGCTCATGGTAAGAGAGAGGAAATAACAATTACTTCCAGTGGACCACAGCTAGGACGCCAGCTCGTTAAGAGACAGATCACCTGTAAGTGGACTCCTGCCAAATAAAGGAGTTGCAGCCTTTTCTACCAACTGCAAGTTGCTACTTTTTTGTGTGGGGCAAGGAGACGTGTGTGTCTCTTGGAATGGAAGGATGGGGGTTTCAAAGAAAGAGGAAATCTTGCTTGTACCTCTGAGTAAGCCCTGTTATTGGAGTAGAGGGACCAGGTGTGTGATGTTGATGCTTTGACTGTCCTCCAGCGGGTGTGGGGGGGTACAGCAAACAAGGAGGATGAGCGATCGCAAGCCCACCCCCTAATAAGCACTCCCCAGGTCCGCGGCTGGATGCGTCGGATCCGGGGGATGCCTCGTAGGTGGGGTGTATGTGGACCATGGGGTTTGGCCAGAGGGGTAGCCCGCTATGTGGGCTGCCCCTCCAGCACTCCTGGGAGGGCCGGGCAGTCTCACACAATGAGTCTGGTCCCTCTCAATCCATCTCATGCTGGCTTTAGAGCCTAGCCTTTCTTTGCCTTTGTTATTCTGAATGCAGAGCTGGACTCTGTTCCTTTTTCGTTTAACATTTGCTGCAATGCGTGATCTATTTGCCTTTCTCATATGTTACTAGGACGGTGGAGCATGGGTCCTCTGCCCTGTTACACTATTCAAAGAGCCCCTCTGGCCTTTCTTTGCCTCTCCCTTGCCCCACTGCTTGCTTGCTTAATACATACCTCCTTGCTTGAACACTCAACATATTCTTTCTAACACAGCAATGGCAGCTACAGTCTGTCTTAACTGCTATTTGTTCCGTGTCTTCAATTGGCCTCTTATTTCCGCTTTACTGTCTGCCGGGGAAAGACATTTGCCAGTCACTGCTATAACGGTTCTACCTGGCCATGAGAGGGCAACAGCTAGCCAATATTGGAAGAACATGGGCATATTATGCCAGAGGCTGGCACCTGCCTTCCTAATGCCTACACAAGAGACACAACTCTTGCCTTTGTTTCTAACAGTATTTCAGTGGATGAAGAAACGCGAGAACACACATATTGCTTATAAATGAAGGGGATGATGTCACACTTGGTTAAGACATTTTGATCACGTCAGGAGCTCATTTCCAGCTGCAATTAAGCGATTAATTTTTAGATTTCTGGTTTTAAATAATGTTAGTATCATCTGGAAAGCACAGAGGTTGCTCAACAGGTTCCTGGAGCACGAGGGGTACACTACGCGTGGGCATGGATGATTGGAGGGCATTCTTGCCCTGGTTTGGAGCCTGGCCTTTACAGCCATGATGGGGGAAGGGCCTATTTCTTTTGGTCGTTTGTACCCTTTGAGGGTGGGCAGACATTGCCTCCTGCTTTAGCCCACTAACAGCTCTGCTTTGCTAATTTATCACACATACCTGTCAGGTGGCATGTAACTCAATGCTACTAATGTTATCAGCCTAAGATGTCTGGAATCCTTTGCCACATCAACTAGGGTACAGCCTTGCCACCTGAGACTTACCCATGTCTGAGTCGGCATCTGTCGCCCTGTGGGGAAGACACACCCAGAAAGAGCAGAGCACGGTGCCCTTGTGGGTTTTTCACACTTTTTCCTCGGGGTGGGCACAATTCACTCCGCAGAGAAAGTGGCACATTCTGGGCAACATTCTCCCACTTTGACAATGTCACCCAAAGAGCTAAATTGTCCATTTGAAATACCTCTGTCGACTTGTTATTGAGCAATCCACATTGATGGGTTTAAGCACCTGTTTAATGTGAGATGGCAATTAAGGGCATTTGCCAACGCACTCAAGAAGCACAGGACACCCTCTTACCAGTGACATGCCATGCTCACTCATTCTGACCATGAATTGCCATTTATCTGGGATCATGTTAAATGTATTTATTTATTTATTACATGTGTAGCATCACGCAAAACCCCCAAGCATCAAGGCACAGAGTAAACTGCATGGAGTGGACCACTTCCATTGGCGCAATGTTTTACTTTTCCGCCACAAAATGGAAGATTTTAGCATAAAAGGCATGTGAAATCACATTGCTTTTCCACTCTGGAAGAGTGTAAATACCTTGTGCAATTAGCGATTGCTGGCGGAATTGACAATGGCTTCCTCTGGACTCTGCCCGCTTTTACCAGGTTCAATTTACAAGGAGATGCCAGAGGAATCCCTTTCCTTATTTCCAGCATGAGTATCCATGCTGGCAGTAAGGCCGCATTTGTCTGGTGGAGCGGGAAATACAGGGGGTCCTGGTGTGTCCACTCGGCTCCGGAACTCCACCCAGAAAATGCATGAAAATCCGGCCAATTAGAAAAAGCGACCGTAATAGTGTTTTCCACCACTTTTTCTGAACCAATTGACCTGGAAAATGCTGTGTTGCATCGGAAGCTGAATGCATTCACTCCGCATATTATCCCACTGGAAGATTAAGCCAGGTGCTGAACACAGGTGTTACATATTCTTGAGCACAATCTGCATTTGGAGCATTAACTCACTGAGCTACCTTACAAATTATGGGCCTCATTACGAGGCTGGCAGTAAGGGCTTAACGGCGCCAGTAAGGATGCCGGTGCCGTTAACCCCTTACTGTCGCATTACGAGGTCCCTTAGCGGGTCCCACTAAGGCCGGCTGGTAAAACCAACCGTCCTTGGCAGGATCCGCTAAGGGACGAGGGAGCTAATAAGAGGCCCGTTATTAACGGGCCCGTTATTAGCTCCCTGCCCATTCCCATTGAGCCCTATGGGGGCTCGAATGGGAATGGGTATTTGGAATGGGGACTTGCCGGGTCCTCCAATGTTGGAATGACCTGGTAAGCCCCCATTGAAGGAACCCGGACACGAGTTTGGAGGCAGCTTTGGCGCTAATAGCACCATGGCTACCTCCAAACTCGTAATGACCCTCAATATCTCTTCTGGGGCTTTACCGTCTTAACCCCTTAACTGCCATGGGTATTTCTGACAAGGCCTTTTTTGGTGATTTCGGTATGTCACCATTCAATCCCTTGTAACGTTTTTGTTACATAAGATATCTCGGCCAAATTTGGCCCCTTTTTTCCCCAAATGTAGGTGGTCGTAACATTTCAGACTTTGATGGGGATTGTGGGTAATACATTCTGGGGCGATTCATGCAAGTCAGACCTCTGTGGATTCCCACAGGTGTCCTCTTTTTGGAAATGCATGAGGTTCCCTGTTTTCCTTGGTGGCTTCCACACCATAGGCCCAAATCTGTATGTTGTCCACATGAGCAAAATCTGCTCTGCCGAAGGGCTTGGTGTTACCAGTGGGTTACCCTTTTCCCTTTGTGCGCAGGTAGGTGCACCCACACATGTGAGGCACTGTTTTCGTTGGGGCACCTGTAGGAACGCAGGATGGTAGGACATGTGTTGTTGGCAGCGTGTTTCGGTGGGTGTCCAGAGTGAAATGTCTGAAAATTGTGTTTTTTTCACCAAATTTCAGAGACATTTCCCTCTTCCCACCCACCGGAACACGCTGCCAACAATAGATGTCCTACCTTCCCGCGTTCCCACAGGTGTCTCGACGAAAACAGTACCTCACATGTGTGGGTGCACCTACCTGGGCGCAAAGGGAAAAGGCTAACCCACTGATAAACCCAAACTAGCAATCTGCCCCCAGGGAGGGCTACATGAGATGCCCCCCATCCATTTGGGGTGGGGGGGATAGGGCCACCCCATTTCCACTAATAACATTCATGGTGGTTCAGTGGCCCCCCACATCCACCCAAAACAAGTTATCATCTGTTTTGCCCCTTTCATAGGGGCAGATAGGCACATGTGTGTGGCCATCTGCCTCCGGGGGGAGCAAAACATACTGCCCCAGGCTTGGGGGCTGGATCTGCCAATATTTGCAGTGGCCTCTCCCCCACACTCCAAATGGATGGGGGGCATCACATGTACCCCTTCCTAAGGGTAGAAATCTGCCCCTAGGGAGGGCTACATAAGGTGCCCCCATCCACTTAGGGTGGAGGGGAGAGGGCCACCCCCTTGTAAGAATTCCTGGTGGCTAGTGGCCCCACCCGCACCCACCCCCCACCCAAAAGAACATTAATAAATATATTTTTTTTCTTTGCCCGCTTCCCTGGGGGCAGATGATCACCCATCTGCCCCCAGGGTATTGCCACCATTACTATGTAAGCAGCCCCTCCCCCCACTTCAAAAACCTATCCCTGCACGACACACCAAACATATTCTGGGGGGGATAAATGACATTAAATCCCCTCCACTTACAATTGTGGGGGGGATTTGTCCCCTCTGTCCCCCCCATGTCCTACGCCCATGGCATTCCGGCCCGTTCCGGGTACTTTTTCCTGATAAAATGTAGGTTTTGGGCAGTAAATGGTTAATGACAGCATATTGGTGCACCTTTCTCATTTCAAAATGTTCTTCATGTGTGTTTGCATCATTTTCAGGTGAGTTACATTGCCGTTTTATATATTAGGGAAGCGTTTCGGCCTGATCCAGGTACTTTTTTGTGATAAAATGTAGATTTTGGGCAGTAATGGGTTGATGACAGCATATTGGCACACCTTTTCACATTTCAAAATGTTCTTAATGTATGTTTGCATCATTTTCAGGTGAGTTTCACTGCCGTTTTATATAGTATGGTAGCGTTCCGGCCTGTTCCGGATACTTTTTCATGATAAAATGTAGATTTTGGGCAGTAATGTGTTAATATCAGCATATTGGTGCACCTTTCGTATTTCAAAATGTTCTTCATGTGTGTTTGCATCATTTTCAGGTGGCTTCAACTGCCGTTTTATATAGTAGGGTAGCGTTCCGGCCCGTTCCAGGTACTTTTTCGTGATAAAATGTAGGTTTTGGGCAGTAAATGGTTAATGACAGCATATTGGTGCACCTTTCTCATTTCAAAATGTTCTTCATGTGTGTTTGCATCATTTTCAGGTGAGTTACATTGCCGTTTTATATATTAGGGAAGCGTTTCGGCCTGATCCAGGTACTTTTTTGTGATAAAATGTAGATTTTGGGCAGTAATGGGTTGATGACAGCATATTGGCACACCTTTTCACATTTCAAAATGTTCTTAATGTATGTTTGCATCATTTTCAGGTGAGTTTCACTGCCGTTTTATATAGTATGGTAGCGTTCCGGCCTGTTCCGGATACTTTTTCGTGATAAAATGTAGATTTTGGGCAGTAATGGGTTAATGACAACATATTGGCGCACCTTTCTCATTTCAAAATGTTCTTCATGTATGTTTGCATCATTTTCAGGTGAGTTTCACTGCCGTTTTATATAGTATGGTAGCGTTCCGGCCCGTTACAGATACTTTTTCATGATAAAATGTAGATTATGGGTAGTAATGGGTTAATAACAGCATATTGGTTCACCTTTCTCATTTCAAAATTTTTTCACGTGTGTTTTCATCATTTTCAGGTGCGTTTCACTGCCATTTTATATATTACGTTAGTGTTCCGGCCCGTTCCGGGTACTTTTTTGTGATAAAATGTAGGTTTTGGGTAGTAATGGGTTAAAGAGAGCATATTGGTGCACCTTTCTCATTTAAAAATGTTCTTCATGTGTGTTTGCATCATTTTCAGGTGAGTTTCGCTAGCATTTTATATATTAGAGTAGCGTTCCGACCCGTTCCGGGTACTTTTTCGTGATAAAATGTAGGTTTTGGGCAGTAAATGGTTAATGACAGCATATATTGGTGCACCTTTCTCATTTCAAAATATTCTTCATGTCTGCTTGCATCATTTTCAGGGCAGTTTCACTGCCGTTTTTGTATAATGGGAAGCGTTCCGGTCCGTTCCGGGTACTTTTTCGTGATAAAATGTAGATTATGGGCAGTAATGGGTTATTGACAGCATATTGGTGCACCTTTCTCATTTCAAAATGTTTTTCATGTGTGTTTGCAACATTTTCAGGTGAGTTTTGCTGACGTTTTATATATTAGGGTAGTGTTCGGCCCGTTCTGTGTACTTTGTCGTGATAAAATGTAGATTTTGGGCAGTAATGGGTTAATGACAGCATATTAGTGCACCTTTCTCATTTAAAAATGTTCTTCATGTGTGTTTGCATCATTTTCAGGTGAGTTTTGCTGCCATTTTATATATTAGGGTAGCATTCCGGCCCGTTCCAGGTACGTTTTCCTGATAAAATGTAGGTTTTGGGCATTAAATGGTTAATGACAGCATATTGGTGCACCTTTCTCATTTCAAAATGTTCTTCATGTGTGTTTGCATCATTTTCAGGTGAGTTACATTGCCATTTTATATATTAGGGAAGCTTTCCGGCCTGATCCAGGTACTTTTTTGTGATAAAATGTAGGTTTTGGGCAGTAAATGGTTAATGACAGCATATTGGTGCACCTTTCTCATTTCAAAATGTTCTTCATGTTTGTTTGCATCATTTTCAGGTGAGTTACACTGCCGTTTTATATATTAGGGAAGCGTTCCGGCCTGATCTGTGTACTTTATTGTGATAAAGTGTAGGTTTTGGACAGTAATTGGTTAATGACAGCATATTGGTGCACCTTTCTCATTTCAAAATGTTCTTCATGTATGTTTGCATCATTTTCAGGTGAGTTTCACTGCCGTTTTATATATTAGGTTAGCGTTCCGGCCCGTTCCGGGTACTTTGTCGTGATAAAATGTAGGTTTTGGGCAGTAAATGGTTAATGACAACATATTGGTGCACCTTTCACATTTCAAAATGTTCTTCATATGTTTTTGCATCATTTTCAGGTGAGTTAGACTGCCGTTTTATATATTAGGGTAGTGTTCCGGCCCGTTCTGGGTACTTTTTTGTGATAAAATGTAGGTTTGGTCAGTAAATGGTTAATGACAGCATATTGGTGCACCTTTCTCATTTAAAAATGTTCCTCATGTGTGTTTGCATCATTTTAATGTGAGTTTCACTGCCGTTTTGTATATTAAGGCAGTGTTCCGGCCCGTTCCGGGTACTTTTTTGTGATAAAATGTAGATTTTGGGCAGTAATGGGTTAATAACAGCATATTGGTGCACCTTTCTCATTTCAGAATGTTCTTCATGTGTGTTTGCATCATTTTCAGGTGAGTTTCACTGCTATTTTATATATTAGGTTAGTGTTCCGGCCCGTTCCGTGTACTTTGTCGTGATAAAATGTAGGTTTTGGGCAGTAAATGGTTAATAAAAGCATATTGTTGCACCATTCTCATTTCAAAATGTTCTTCATACGTGTTTGCATCATTTTCATGTGAGTTTTGCTGCCATTTTATATATTAGGGTAGTGTTCCGGCCCGTTCCGGGTACTTTTTTGTGATAAAATGTAGGTTTGGGCAGTAAATGGTTAATGACAGCATATTGGTGCACCTTTCTCATTTCAAAATGTTCTTTATGTGCGTTTGCATCATTTTCAGGTGAGTTTCACTTCTGTTTTATATAGTAGGGTAGCGTTCCGGACCGTTTAGGGTACTTTTTCGTGATAAAATGTAGATTTTGGGCAGTAATGGGTTAATGACAGCATATTGGTGCACCTTTCTCATTTAAAAATGTTCTTCATGTGTGTTTGCATCATTTTCATGTGAGTTTCACTGCCATTTTTTAAATTAAGGTAGTGTTCCGGCCCGTTCCGGGTACTTTTTCGTGATAAAATGTAGATTTTGGGCAGTAATGGGTTAATGACAGCATATTGGCACACCTTTCTCATTTCAACATGTTCTTCATGTATGTTTGCATCATTTTCAGGTGAGTTTCACTGCCGTTTTATATAGTATGGTAGCGTTCCGGCCCGTTCCAGATACTTTTTCATGATAAAATGTAGATTATGGGTAGTAATGGGTTAATAACAGCATATTGGTGACCCTGTCTCATTTCAAAATGTTATTCATGTGTGTTTGCATCATTTTCAGATGAGTTTCACTTCCGTTTTATATAGTAGGGTAGCGTTCAGGCCCGTTCTGGGTATTTTTTTAATAATAAAATGTAGATTTTGGGCAGTAATGGGTTAATGACAGCATATTGGTTCACCTTTCTCATTTCAAAATTTCTTCATGTGTGTTTTCATCATTTTCAGGTGCGTTTCACTGCCATTTTATATATTACGGTAGTGTTCCGGCCCGTTCCGGGTACTTTTTTGTGATAAAATGTAGGTTTTGGGTAGTAATAGGTTAAAGAGAGCATATTGGTGCACCTTTCTCATTTAAAAATGTTCTTCATGTGTGTTTGCATCATTTTCAGGGCAGTTTCACTGCCGTTTTATATAATGGGAAGCGTTCCGGTCCGTTCAGGGTACTTTTTCGTGATAAAATGTAGGTTTTGGGCAGGAAATGGTTAATGACAGCATATTGGTGCACCTTTCTCATTTCAAAATGTTCTTCATGTCTGCTTGCATTATTTTCAGGGCAGTTTCACTGCCGTTTTATATAATGGGAAGCGTTCCGGTCCGTTCCGGGTACTTTTTCGTGATAAAATGTAGATTATGGGCAGTAATGGGTTATTAACAGCATATTGGTGCACCTTTCTCATTTCAAAATGTTTTTCATGTGTGTTTGCAACATTTTCAGGTGAGTTTTGCTGCCGTTTTATATATTAGGGTAGTGTTCCGGCCCGTTCTGTGTACTTTTTCGTGATAAAATGTACGTTTTGGGCAGTAATGGGTTAATGACAGCATATTGGTGCACCTTTCTCATTTAAAAATGTTCTTCATGTGTGTTTGCATCATTTTCAGGTGAGTTTTGCTGCCGTTTTATATATTAGGGTAGCATTCCGGCCCGTTCCGGGTACGTTTTCCTGATAAAATGTAGGTTTTGGGCAGTAAATGGTTAATGACAGCATATTGGTGCACCTTTCTCATTTCAAAATGTTCTTCATGTGTGTTTGCATCATTTTCAGGTGAGTTACATTGCCATTTTATATATTAGGGAAGCGTTCCGGCCTGATCCAGGTACTTTTTCGTGATAAAATGTAGGTTTTGTGCAGTAAATGGTTAATGACAGCATATTGGTGCACCTTTCTCATTTCAAAATGTTCTTCATGTTTGTTTGCATCATTTTCAGGTGAGTTACACTGCCGTTTTATATATTAGGGAAGCGTTCCGGCCTGATCTGTGTGCTTTATTGTGATAAAGTGTAGGTTTTGGACAGTAATTGGTTAATGACAGCATATTGGTGCACCTTTCTCATTTCAAAATGTTCTTCATGTGTGTTTGCATCATTTTCAGGTGAGTTTCACTGCCGTTTTATATATTAGGTTAGCGTCCCGGCCCGTTCCGTGTACTTTGTCGTGATAAAATGTAGGTTTTGGGCAGTAAATGGTTAATGACAACATATTGGTGCACCTTTCACATTTCAAAATGTTCTTCATATGTTTTTGCATCATTTTTATGTGAGTTAGACAACCGTTTTATATATTAGGGTAGTGTTCCGGCCCGTTCTAGGTACTTTTTTGTGATAAAATGTAGGTTTGGTCAGTAAATGGTTAATGACAGCATATTGGTGCACCTTTCTCATTTAAAAATGTTCCTCTTGTGTGTTTGCATCATTTTCATGTGAGTTTCACTGCCGTTTTGTATATTAAGGTAGTGTTCCGGCCCGTTCCGGGTACTTTTTTGTGATAAAATGTAGATTTTGGGCAGTAATGGGTTAATAAAAGCATATTGGTGCACCTTTCTCATTTCAGAATGTTCTTCATGTGTGTTTGCATCATTTTCAGGTGAGTTTCACTGCTATTTTATATATTAGGTTAGTGTTTTTTCCGGCCCGTTCCGTGTACTTTGTCGTGATAAAATGTAGGTTTTGGGCAGTAAATGGTTAATAAAAGCATATTGTTGCACCATTCTCATTTCAAAATGTTCTTCATACGTGTTTGCATCATTTTCAGGGGAGTTTTGCTGCCATTTTATATATTAGGGTAGTGTTCCGGCCCGTTCCGGGTACTTTTTTGTGATAAAATGTAGGTTTGGGCAGTAAATGGTTAATGACAGCATATTGGTGCACCTTTCTCATTTCAAAATGTTCTTCATGTGCTTTTGCATCATTTTCAGGTGAGTTTCACTTCTGTTTTATATAGTAGGGTAGCGTTCCGGCCCGTTTAGGGTACTTTTTTGTGATAAAATGTAGATTTTGGGCAGTAATGGGTTAATGACAGCATATTGGTGCACCTTTCTCATTTAAAAATGTTCTTCATGTGCGCTGGCATCATTTTCAGGTCAGTTTCACTGCCGTTTTATATAATGGCAAGCGTTCCGGTCCGTTCCGGGTACTTTTTCGTGATAAAATGTAAATTATGGGCAGTAATGGGTTATTGACAGCATATTGGTGCACCTTTCTCATTTCAAAATGTTTTTCATGTGTGTTTGCAACATTTTCAGGTGAGTTTTGCTGCCGTTTTATATATTAGGGTAGTGTTCCGGCCCGTTCTGTGTACTTTTTCGTGATAAAATGTAAGTTTTGGGCAGTAATGGGTTAATGACAGCATATTGGTGCACTTTTCTCATTTAAAAATGTTCTTCATGTGTGTTTGCATCATTTTCAGGTGAGTTTTGCTGCCGTTTTATATATTAGGGTAGCATTCCGGTCCGTTCCAGGTACGTTTTCCTGATAAAATGTAGGTTTTGGGCAGCAAATGGTTAATGACAGCATATTGGTGCACCTTTCTCATTTCAAAATGTTCTTCATACGTGTTTGCATCATTTTCAGGTGAGTTTCGCTGCCATTTTTTATATTAGGGTAGTCTTCCGGCCCGTTCCGGGTACTTTTTTGTGATAAAATGTAGGTTTGGGCAGCAAATGGTTAATGACAGCATATTGGTGCACCTTTCTCATTTCAAAATGTTCTTCATGTGCGTTTGCAACATTTTCAGGTGAGTTTTACTGCCATTTTATATATTAGAGTAGTGTTCCGGCCGGGTCTGTGTACTTTTTCGTGATAAAATGTAGGTTTTGGGCAGTAATGGGTTAATGACAGCATATTGGTGCACCTTTCTCATTTAAAAATGTTCTTCATGTGTGTTTTGCATCATTTTCAGGTGCGTTTCGCTGACGTTTTATATATTAGGGTAGCAGGGGCGTAGGAGACACATAAAATCTGGGGGGAACAGAGGACACCTTGGGGACTTAGCTTTTTAATTTATTTATTGTGTTTTAGTCAAAGAACTCGACTTTTTACAACATTAAAATTAAAATAGCAGTACGTATTAACTCACAAATATCACTGTATAAAACAAGAGAAAAGAAGAAAAGAAAACAGAAGAAAATTAAAGGATACAGCAGCAAAGACATGTCTTTATATGTTGCATTTCTGGATTTGTCATCTGACTATGCGCTCATGGTAAGAGAGAGGAAATAACAATTACTTCCAGTGGACCACAGCTAGGACGCCAGCTCGTTAAGAGACAGATCACCTGTAAGTGGACTCCTGCCAAATAAAGGAGTTGCAGCCTTTTCTACCAACTGCAAGTTGCTACTTTTTTGTGTGGGGCAAGGAGACGTGTGTGTCTCTTGGAATGGAAGGATGGGGGTTTCAAAGAAAGAGGAAATCTTGCTTGTACCTCTGAGTAAGCCCTGTTATTGGAGTAGAGGGACCAGGTGTGTGATGTTGATGCTTTGACTGTCCTCCAGCGGGTGTGGGGGGGTACAGCAAACAAGGAGGATGAGCGATCGCAAGCCCACCCCCTAATAAGCACTCCCCAGGTCCGCGGCTGGATGCGTCGGATCCGGGGGATGCCTCGTAGGTGGGGTGTATGTGGACCATGGGGTTTGGCCAGAGGGGTAGCCCGCTATGTGGGCTGCCCCTCCAGCACTCCTGGGAGGGCCGGGGCAGTCTCACACAATGAGTCTGGTCCCTCTTAATCCATCTCATGCTGGCTTTAGAGCCTAGCCTTTCTTTGCCTTTGTTATTCTGAATGCAGAGCTGGACTCTGTTCCTTTTTCGTTTAACATTTGCTGCAATGCGTGATCTATTTGCTTTTCTCATATGTTACTAGGACGGTGGAGCATGGGTCCTCTGCCCTGTTACACTATTCAAAGAGCCCCTCTGGCCTTTCTTTGCCTCTCCTTTGCCCCACTGCTTGCTTGCTTAATACATACCTCCTTGCTTGAACACTCAACATATTCTTTCTAACACAGCAATGGCAGCTACAGTCTGTCTTAACTGCTATTTGTTCCGTGTCTTCAATTGGCCTCTTATTTCCGCTTTACTGTCTGCCGGGGAAAGACATTTGCCAGTCACTGCTATAACGGTTCTACCTGGCCATGAGAGGGCAACAGCTAGCCAATATTGGAAGAACATGGGCATATTATGCCAGAGGCTGGCACCTGCCTTCCTAATGCCTACACAAGAGACACAACTCTTGCCTTTGTTTCTAACAGTATTTCAGTGGATGAAGAAACGCGAGAACACACATATTGCTTATAAATGAAGGGGATGATGTCACACTTGGTTAAGACATTTTGATCACGCCAGGAGCTAATTTTCAGCTGCAATTAAGTGATTAATTTTTAGATTTCTGGTTTTAAATAATGTTAGTATCACCTGGAAAGCACAGAGGTTGCTCAACAGGTTCCTGGAGCACGAGGGGTACACTACGCGTGGGCATGGATGATTGGAGGGCATTCTTGCCCTGGTTTGGAGCCTGGCCTTTACAGCCATGATGGGGGAAGGGCCTATTTCTTTTGGTCGTTTGTACCCTTTGAGGGTGGGCAGACATTGCCTCCTGCTTTAGCCCACTAACAGCTCTGCTTTGCTAATTTATCACACATACCTGTCAGGTGGCATGTAACTCAATGCTACTAATGTTATCAGCCTAAGATGTCTGGAATCCTTTGCCACATCAACTAGGGTACAACCTTGCCACCTGAGACTTACCCATGTCTGAGTCGGCATCTGTCGCCCTGTGGGGAAGACACACCCAGAAAGAGCAGAGCACGGTGCCCTTGTGGGTTTTTCACACTTTTTCCTCGGGGTGGGCACAATTCACTCCGCAGAGAAAGTGGCACATTCTGGGCAACATTCTCCCACTTTGACAATGTCACCCAAAGAGCTAAATTGTCCATTTGAAATACCTCTGTCGACTTGTTATTGAGCAATCCACATTGATGGGTTTAAGCACCTGTTTAATGTGAGATGGCAATTAAGGGCATTTGCCAACGCACTCAAGAAGCACAGGACACCCTCTTACCAGTGACATGCCATGCTCACTCATTCTGACCATGAATTGCCTTTTATCTGGGATCATGTTAAATGTATTTATTTATTTATTACATGTGTAGCATCACGCAAAACCCCCAAGCATCAAGGCACAGAGTAAACTGCATGGAGTGGACCACTTCCATTGGCGCAATGTTTTACTTTTCCGCCACAAAATGGAAGATTTTAGCATAAAAGGCATGTGAAATCACATTGCTTTTCCACTCTGGAAGAGTGTAAATACCTTGTGCAATTAGCGATTGCTGGCGGAATTGACAATGGCTTCCTCTGGACTCTGCCCGCTTTTACCAGGTTCAATTTACAAGGAGATGCCAGAGGAATCCCTTTCCTTATTTCCAGCATGAGTATCCATGCTGGCAGTAAGGCCGCATTTGTCTGGTGGAGCGGGATATACAGGGGGTCCTGGTGTGTCCACTCGGCTCCGGAACTCCACCCAGAAAATGCATGAAAATCCGGCCAATTAGAAAAAGCGACCGTAATAGTGTTTTCCACCACTTTTTCTGAACCAATTGACCTGGAAAATGCTGTGTTGCATCGGAAGCTGAATGCATTCACTCCGCATATTATCCCACTGGAAGATTAAGCCAGGTGCTGAACACAGGTGTTACATATTCTTGAGCACAATCTGCATTTGGAGCATTAACTCACTGAGCTACCTTACAAATTATGGGCCTCATTACGAGGCTGGCAGTAAGGGCTTAACGGCGCCAGTAAGGATGCCGGTGCCGTTAACCCCTTACTGTCGCATTACGAGGTCCCTTAGCGGGTCCCACTAAGGCCGGCTGGTAAAACCAACCGTCCTTGGCAGGATCCGCTAAGGGACGAGGGAGCTAATAAGAGGCCCGTTATTAACGGGCCCGTTATTAGCTCCCTGCCCATTCCCATTGAGCCCTATGGGGGCTCGAATGGGAATGGGTATTTGGAATGGGGACTTTCCGGGTCCTCCAAGGTTGGAATGACCTGGTAAGCCCCCATTGAAGGAACCCGGACACGAGTTTGGAGGCAGCTTTGGCGCTAATAGCACCATGGCTACCTCCAAACTCGTAATGACCCTCAATATCTCTTCTGGGGCTTTACCGTCTTAACCCCTTAACTGCCATGGGTATTTCTGACAAGGCCTTTTTTGGTGATTTCGGTATGTCACCATTCAATCCCTTGTAACGTTTTTGTTACATAAGATATCTCGGCCAAATTTGGCCCCTTTTTTCCCCAAATGTAGGTGGTCGTTACATTTCAGACTTTGATGGGGATTGTGGGTAATACATTCTGGGGCGATTCATGCAAGTCAGACCTCTGTGAATTCCCACAGGTGTCCTCTTTTTGGAAATGCATGAGGTTCCCTGTTTTCCTTGGTGGCTTCCACACCATAGGCCCAAATCTGTATGTTGTCCACATGAGCAAAATCTGCTCTGCCGAAGGGCTTGGTGTTACCAGTGGGTTACCCTTTTCCCTTTGTGCGCAGGTAGGTGCACCCACACATGTGAGGCACTGTTTTCGTTGGGGCACCTGTAGGAACGCAGGATGGTAGGACATGTGTTGTTGGCAGCGTGTTTCGGTGGGTGTCCAGAGTGAAATGTCTGAAAATTGTGTTTTTTTCACCAAATTTCAGAGACATTTCCCTCTTCCCACCCACCGGAACACGCTGCCAACAATAGATGTCCTACCTTCCCGCGTTCCCACAGGTGTCTCGACGAAAACAGTACCTCACATGTGTGGGTGCACCTACCTGGGCGCAAAGGGAAAAGGCTAACCCACTGATAAACCCAAACTAGCAATCTGCCCCCAGGGAGGGCTACATGAGATGCCCCCCATCCATTTGGGGTGGGGGGGATAGGGCCACCCCATTTCCACTAATAACATTCATGGTGGTTCAGTGGCCCCCCACATCCACCCAAAACAAGTTATCATCTGTTTTGCCCCTTTCTTAGGGGCAGATAGGCACATGTGTGTGGCCATCTGCCTCCGGGGGGAGCAAAACATACTGCCCCAGGCTTGGGGGCTGGATCTGCCAATATTTGCAGTGGCCTCTCCCCCACACTCCAAATGGATGGGGGGCATCACATGTACCCCTTCCTAAGGGTAGAAATCTGCCCCTAGGGAGGGCTACATAAGGTGCCCCCATCCACTTAGGGTGGAGGGGAGAGGGCCACCCCCTTGTAAGAATTCCTGGTGGCTAGTGGCCCCACCCGCACCCACCCCCCACCCAAAAGAACATTAAAAAATATATTTTTTTTCTTTGCCCGCTTCCCTGGGGGCAGATGATCACCCATCTGCCCCCAGGGTATTGCCACCATTACTATGTAAGCAGCCCCTCCCCCCACTTCAAAAACCTATCCCTGCACGACACACCAAACATATTCTGGGGGGGATAAATGACATTAAATCCCCCCCACTTACAATTGTGGGGGGGATTTGTCCCCCCTGTCCCCCCCATGTCCTACGCCCATGGCATTCCGGCCCGTTCCGGGTACTTTTTCCTGATAAAATGTAGGTTTTGGCCAGTAAATGGTTAATGACAGCATATTGGTGCACCTTTCTCATTTCAAAATGTTCTTCATGTGTGTTTGCATCATTTTCAGGTGAGTTACATTGCCGTTTTATATATTAGGGAAGCGTTTCGGCCTGATCCAGGTACTTTTTTGTGATAAAATGTAGATTTTGGGCAGTAATGGGTTGATGACAGCATATTGGCACACCTTTCTCATTTCAAAATGTTCTTCATGTATGTTTGCATCATTTTCAGGTGAGTTTCACTGCCGTTTTATATAGTATGGTAGCGTCCGGCCTGTTCCGGATACTTTTTCATGATAAAATGTAGATTTTGGGCAGTAATGTGTTAATATCAGCATATTGGTGCACCTTTCTTATTTCAAAATGTTCTTCATGTGCGTTTGCATCATTTTCAGGTGAGTTTCACTTCTGTTTTATAAAGTAGGGTTCCGTTCCGGCCCGTTTAGGGTACTTTTTCGTGATAAAATGTAGATTTTGGGCAGTAATGGGTTAATGACAGCATATTGGTGCACCTTTCTCATTTAAAAATGTTCTTCATGTGTGTTTGCATCATTTTCAGGTGGCTTCAACTGCCGTTTTATATAGTAGGGTAGCGTTCCGGCCCGTTCCAGGTACTTTTTTGTGATAAAATGTAGGTTTTGGGCAGTAAATGGTTAATGACAGCATATTGGTGCACCTTTCTCATTTAAAAATGTTCTTCATGTGTGTTTGCATCATTTTCATGTGAGTTTCACTGCCGTTTTTTAAATTAAGGTAGTGTTCCGGCCCGTTCCGGGTACTTTTTCGTGATAAAATGTAGATTTTGGGCAGTAATGGGTTAATGACAACATATTGGCGCACCTTTCTCATTTCAAAATGTTCTTCATGTATGTTTGCATCATTTTCAGGTGAGTTTCACTGCCGTTTTATATAGTATGGTAGCGTTCCGGCCCGTTCCAGATACTTTTTCATGATAAAATGTAGATTATGGGTAGTAATGGGTTAATAACAGCATATTGGTTCACCTTTCTCATTTCAAAATTTTTTCACGTGTGTTTTCATCATTTTCAGATGAGTTTCACTTCCGTTTTATATAGTAGGGTAGCGTTCAGGCCCGTTCTGGGTATTTTTTTATGATAAAATGTAGATTTTGGGCAGTAATGGGTTAATGACAGCATATTGGTTCACCTTTCTCATTTCAAAATTTCTTCATGTGTGTTTTCATCATTTTCAGATGAGTTTCACTTCCATTTTATATATTACGGTAGTGTTCCAGCCCGTTCCGGGTACTTTTTTGTGATAAAATGTAGGTTTTGGGTAGTAATGGGTTAAAGAGAGCATATTGGTGCACCTTTCTCATTTAAAAATGTTCTTCATGTGTGTTTGCATCATTTTCAGGGCAGTTTCACTGCCGTTTTATATAATGGGAAGCGTTCCGGTCCGTTCAGGGTACTTTTTCGTGATAAAATGTAGGTTTTGGGCAGTAAATGGTTAATGACAGCATATTGGTGCACCTTTCTCATTTCAAAATGTTCTTCATGTCTGCTTGCATCATTTTCAGGGCAGTTTCACTGCCGTTTTATATAATGGGAAGCGTTCCGGTCCGTTCCGGGTACGTTTTCGTGATAAAATGTAGATTATGGGCAGTAATGGGTTATTGACAGCATATTGGTGCACCTTTCTCATTTCAAAATGTTTTTCATGTGTGTTTGCAACATTTTCAGGTGAGTTTTGCTGCCGTTTTATATATTAGGGTAGTGTTCTGGCCCGTTCTGTGTACTTTTTCGTGACAAAATGTAAGTTTTGGGCAGTAATGGGTTAATGACAGCATATTGGTGCACCTTTCTCATTTAAAAATGTTCTTCATGTGTGTTTGCATCATTTTCAGGTGAGTTTTGCTGCCGTTTTATATATTAGGGTAGCATTCCGGCCCGTTCCGGGTACGTTTTCCTGATAAAATGTAGGTTTTGGGCAGTAAATGGTTAATGACAGCATATTGGTGCACCTTTCTCATTTCAAAATGTTCTTCATGTGTGTTTGCATCATTTTCAGGTGAGTTACATTGCCATTTTATATATTAGGGAAGCGTTCCGGCCTGATCCAGGTACTTTTTCGTGATAAAATGTAGGTTTTGTGCAGTAAATGGTTAATGACAGCATATTGGTGCACCTTTCTCATTTCAAAATGTTCTTCATGTTTGTTTGCATCATTTTCAGGTGAGTTACACTGCCGTTTTATATATTAGGGAAGCGTTCCGGCCTGATCTGTGTACTTTATTGTGATAAAGTGTAGGTTTTGGACAGTAATTGGTTAATGACAGCATATTGGTGCACCTTTCTCATTTCAAAATGTTCTTCATGTGTGTTTGCATCATTTTCAGGTGAGTTTCACTGCCATTTTATATATTAGGTTAGCGTTCCGGCCCGTTCCGGGTACTTTGTCGTGATAAAATGTAGGTTTTGGGCAGTAAATGGTTAATGACAACATATTGGTGCACCTTTCACATTTCAAAATGTTCTTCATATGTTTTTGCATCATTTTTATGTGAGTTAGACAACCGTTTTATATATTAGGGTAGTGTTCCGGCCCGTTCTAGGTACTTTTTTGTGATAAAATGTAGGTTTGGTCAGTAAATGGTTAATGACAGCATATTGGTGCACCTTTCTCATTTAAAAATGTTCCTCTTGTGTGTTTGCATCATTTTCATGTGAGTTTCACTGCCGTTTTGTATATTAAGGTAGTGTTCCGGCCCGTTCCGGGTACTTTTTTGTGATAAAATGTAGATTTTGGGCAGTAATGGGTTAATAACAGCATATTGGTGCACCTTTCTCATTTCAGAATGTTTTTCATGTGTGTTTGCATCATTTTCAGGTGAGTTTCACTGCTATTTCATATATTAGGTTAGTGTTTTTTCCGGCCCGTTCCGTGTACTTTGTCGTGATAAAATGTAGGTTTTGGGCAGTAAATGGTTAATAAAAGCATATTGTTGCACCATTCTCATTTCAAAATGTTCTTCATACGTGTTTGCATCATTTTCAGGGGAGTTTTGCTGCCATTTTATATAGTAGGGTAGCGTTCCGGCCCGTTTAGGGTACTTTTTTGTGATAAAATGTAGATTTTTGGGCAGTAATGGGTTAATGACAGCATATTGGTGCACCTTTCTCATTTAAAAATGTTCTTCATGTCTGCTTGCATCATTTTCAGGTCAGTTTCACTGCCGTTTTATATAATGGCAAGCGTTCCGGTCCGTTCCGGGTACTTTTTCGTGATAAAATGTAAATTATGGGCAGTAATGGGTTATTGACAGCATATTGGTGCACCTTTCTCATTTAAAAATGTTCTTCATGTGTGTTTGCATTATTTTCATGTGAGTTTCACTGCCGTTTTTTAAATTAAGGTAGTGTTCCGGCCCGTTCCGGGTACTTTTTCGTGATCAAATGTAGATTTTGGGCAGTAATGGGTTAATGACAGCATATTGTTGCACCTTTCTCATTTAAAAATGTTCTTCATGTGTGTTTGCATCATTTTCATGTGAGTTTCACTGCCGTTTTTTAAATTAAGGTAGTGTTCCGGCCCGTTCCGGGTACTTTTTCGTGATAAAATGTAGATTTTGGGCAGTAATGGGTTAATGACAGCATATTGGCGCACCTTTCTCATTTAAACATGTTCTTCATGTATGTTTGCATCATTTTCAGGTGAGTTTCACTGCCGTTTTATATAGTATGGTAGCGTTCCGGCCCGTTCCAGATACTTTTTCATGATAAAATGTAGATTATGGGTAGTAATGGGTTAATAACAGCATATTGGTGACCCTGTCTCATTTCAAAATGTTATTCATGTGTGTTTGCATCATTTTCAGATGAGTTTCACTTCCGTTTTATATAGTAGGGTAGCGTTCAGGCCCGTTCTGGGTATTTTTTTATGATAAAATGTAGATTTTGGGCAGTAATGGGTTAATGACAGCATATTGGTTCACCTTTCTCATTTCAAAATTTCTTCATGTGTGTTTTCATCATTTTCAGGTGCGTTTCACTGCCATTTTATATATTACGGTAGTGTTCCGGACCGTTCCGGGTACTTTTTTGTGATAAAATGTAGGTTTTGGGTAGTAATGGGTTAAAGAGAGCATATTGGTGCACCTTCCTCATTTAAAAATGTTCTTCATGTGTGTTTGCATCATTTTCAGGGCAGTTTCACTGCCGTTTTATATAATGGGAAGCGTTCCGGTCCGTTCAGGGTACTTTTTCGTGATAAAATGTAGGTTTTGGGCAGTAAATGGTTAATGACAGCATATTGGTGCACCTTTCTCATTTCAAAATGTTCTTCATGTCTGCTTGCAACATTTTCAGGTGAGTTTTGCTGCTGTTTTATATATTAGGGTAGTGTTCCGGCCCGTTCTGTGTACTTTTTCATGATAAAATGTAAGTTTTGGGCAGTAATGGGTTAATGACAGCATATTGGTGCACCTTTCTCATTTAAAAATGTTCTTCATGTGTGTTTGCATCATTTTCAGGTGAGTTTTGCTGCCGTTTTATATATTAGGGTAGCATTCCGTCCCGTTCCGGGTACGTTTTCCTGATAAAATGTAGGTTTTGGGCAGTAAATGGTTAATGACAGCATATTGGTGCACCTTTCTCATTTCAAAATGTTCTTCATGTGTGTTTGCATCATTTTCAGGTGAGTTACATTGCCATTTTATATATTAGGGAAGCGTTCCGGCCTGATCCAGGTACTTTTTCGTGATAAAATGTAGGTTTTGTGCAGTAAATGGTTAATAAAAGCATATTGTTGCACCATTCTCATTTCAAAATGTTCTTCATACGTGTTTGCATCATTTTCAGGGGAGTTTTGCTGCCATTTTATATATTAGGGTAGTGTTCCGGCCCGTTCCGGGTACTTTTTTGTGATAAAATGTAGGTTTGGGCAGTAAATGGTTAATGACAGCATATTGGTGCACCTTTCTCATTTCAAAATGTTCTTCATGTGCTTTTGCATCATTTTCAGGTGAGTTTCACTTCTGTTTTATATAGTAGGGTAGCGTTCCGGCCCGTTCCGGGTACTTTTTTGTGATAAAATGTAGGTTTTGGGTAGTAATGGGTTAAAGAGAGCATATTGGTGCACCTTTCTCATTTAAAAATGTTCTTCATGTGTGTTTGCATCATTTTCATGTGAGTTTCACTGCCGTTTTTTAAATTAAGGTAGTGTTCCGGCCCGTTCCGGGTACTTTTTCGTGATAAAATGTAGATTTTGGGCAGTAATGGGTTAATGACAGCATATTGGCGCACCTTTCTCATTTAAACATGTTCTTCATGTATGTTTGCATCATTTTCAGGTGAGTTTCACTGCCGTTTTATATAGTATGGTAGCGTTCCGGCCCGTTCCAGATACTTTTTCATGATAAAATGTAGATTATGGGTAGTAATGGGTTAATAACAGCATATTGGTGACCCTGTCTCATTTCAAAATGTTATTCATGTGTGTTTGCATCATTTTCAGATGAGTTTCACTTCCGTTTTATATAGTAGGGTAGCGTTCAGGCCCGTTCTGGGTATTTTTTTATGATAAAATGTAGATTTTGGGCAGTAATGGGTTAATGACAGCATATTGGTTCACCTTTCTCATTTCAAAATTTCTTCATGTGTGTTTTCATCATTTTCAGGTGCGTTTCACTGCCATTTTATATATTACGGTAGTGTTCCGGACCGTTCCGGGTACTTTTTTGTGATAAAATGTAGGTTTTGGGTAGTAATGGGTTAAAGAGAGCATATTGGTGCACCTTCCTCATTTAAAAATGTTCTTCATGTGTGTTTGCATCATTTTCAGGGCAGTTTCACTGCCGTTTTATATAATGGGAAGCGTTCCGGTCCGTTCAGGGTACTTTTTCGTGATAAAATGTAGGTTTTGGGCAGTAAATGGTTAATGACAGCATATTGGTGCACCTTTCTCATTTCAAAATGTTCTTCATGTCTGCTTGCAACATTTTCAGGTGAGTTTTGCTGCTGTTTTATATATTAGGGTAGTGTTCCGGCCCGTTCTGTGTACTTTTTCATGATAAAATGTAAGTTTTGGGCAGTAATGGGTTAATGACAGCATATTGGTGCACCTTTCTCATTTAAAAATGTTCTTCATGTGTGTTTGCATCATTTTCAGGTGAGTTTTGCTGCCGTTTTATATATTAGGGTAGCATTCCGGCCCGTTCCGGGTACGTTTTCCTGATAAAATGTAGGTTTTGGGCAGTAAATGGTTAATGACAGCATATTGGTGCACCTTTCTCATTTCAAAATGTTCTTCATGTGTGTTTGCATCATTTTCAGGTGAGTTACATTGCCATTTTATATATTAGGGAAGCGTTCCGGCCTGATCCAGGTACTTTTTCGTGATAAAATGTAGGTTTTGTGCAGTAAATGGTTAATAAAAGCATATTGTTGCACCATTCTCATTTCAAAATGTTCTTCATACGTGTTTGCATCATTTTCAGGGGAGTTTTGCTGCCATTTTATATATTAGGGTAGTGTTCCGGCCCGTTCCGGGTACTTTTTTGTGATAAAATGTAGGTTTGGGCAGTAAATGGTTAATGACAGCATATTGGTGCACCTTTCTCATTTCAAAATGTTCTTCATGTGCTTTTGCATCATTTTCAGGTGAGTTTCACTTCTGTTTTATATAGTAGGGTAGCGTTCCGGCCCGTTCCGGGTACTTTTTTGTGATAAAATGTAGGTTTTGGGTAGTAATGGGTTAAAGAGAGCATATTGGTGCACCTTTCTCATTTAAAAATGTTCTTCATGTGTGTTTGCATCATTTTCAGGGCAGTTTCACTGCCGTTTTATATAATGGGAAGCGTTCCGGTCCGTTCCGGGTACTTTTTCGTGATAAAATGTAGATTATGGGCAGTAATAGGTTATTGACAGCATATTGGTGCACCTTTCTCATTTCAAAATGTTTTTCATGTGTGTTTGCAACATTTTCAGGTGAGTTTTGCTGCCGTTTTATATATTAGGGTAGTGTTCCGGCCCGTTCTGTGTACTTTTTCGTGATAAAATGTAAGTTTTGGGCAGTAATGGGTTAATGACAGCATATTGGTGCACCTTTCTCATTTAAAAATGTTCTTCATGTGTGTTTGCATCATTTTCAGGTGAGTTTTGCTGCCGTTTTATATATTAGGGTAGCATTCCGGCCCGTTCCGGGTACGTTTTCCTGATAAAATGTAGGTTTTGGGCAGTAAATGGTTAATGACAGCATATTGGTGCACCTTTCTCATTTCAAAATGTTCTTCATGTGTGTTTGCATCATTTTCAGGTGAGTTACATTGCCATTTTATATATTAGGGAAGCGTTCCGGCCTGATCCAGGTACTTTTTCGTGATAAAATGTAGGTTTTGTGCAGTAAATGGTTAATGACAGCATATTGGTGCACCTTTCTCATTTCAAAATGTTCTTCATGTTTGTTTGCATCATTTTCAGGTGAGTTACACTGCCGTTTTATATATTAGGGAAGCGTTCCGGCCTGATCTGTGTACTTTATTGTGATAAAGTGTAGGTTTTGGACAGTAATTGGTTAATGACAGCATATTGGTGCACCTTTCTCATTTCAAAATGTTTTTCATGTGTGTTTGCATCATTTTCAGGTGAGTTTCACTGCCATTTTATATATTAGGTTAGCGTTCCGGCCCGTTCCGGGTACTTTGTCGTGATAAAATGTAGGTTTTGGGCAGTAAATGGTTAATGACAACATATTGGTGCACCTTTCACATTTCAAAATGTTCTTCATATGTTTTTGCATCATTTTTATGTGAGTTAGACAACCGTTTTATATATTAGGGTAGTGTTCCGGCCCGTTCTAGGTACTTTTTTGTGATAAAATGTAGGTTTGGTCAGTAAATGGTTAATGACAGCATATTGGTGCACCTTTCTCATTTAAAAATGTTCCTCTTGTGTGTTTGCATCATTTTCATGTGAGTTTCACTGCCGTTTTGTATATTAAGGTAGTGTTCCGGCCCGTTCCGGGTACTTTTTTGTGATAAAATGTAGATTTTGGGCAGTAATGGGTTAATAACAGCATATTGGTGCACCTTTCTCATTTCAGAATGTTTTTCATGTGTGTTTGCATCATTTTCAGGTGAGTTTCACTGCTATTTTATATATTAGGTTAGTGTTTTTTCCGGCCCGTTCCGTGTACTTTGTCGTGATAAAATGTAGGTTTTGGGCAGTAAATGGTTAATAAAAGCATATTGTTGCACCATTCTCATTTCAAAGTGTTCTTCATACGTGTTTGCATCATTTTCAGGGGAGTTTTGCTGCCATTTTATATATTAGGGTAGTGTTCCGGCCCGATCCGGGTACTTTTTTGTGATAAAATGTAGGTTTGGGCAGTAAATGGTTAATGACAGCATATTGGTGCACCTTTCTCATTTCAAAATGTTCTTCATGTGCTTTTGCATCATTTTCAGGTGAGTTTCACTTCTGTTTTATATAGTAGGGTAGCGTTCGGGCCCGTTTAGGGTACTTTTTTGTGATAAAATGTAGATTTTGGGCAGTAATGGGTTAATGACAGCATATTGGTGCACCTTTCTCATTTAAAAATGTTCTTCATGTCTGCTTGCATCATTTTCAGGTCAGTTTCACTGCCGTTTTATATAATGGCAAGCGTTCCGGTCCGTTCCGGGTACTTTTTCGTGATAAAATGGAAATTATGGGCAGTAATGGGTTATTGACAGCATATTGGTGCACCTTTCTCATTTCAAAATGTTTTTCATGTGTGTTTGCAACATTTTCAGGTGAGTTTTGCTGCCGTTTTATATATTAGGGTAGTGTTCCGGCCCGTTCTGTGTACTTTTTCGTGATAAAATGTAAGTTTTGGGCAGTAATGGGTTAATGACAGCATATTGGTGCACTTTTCTCATTTAAAAATGTTCTTCATGTGTGTTTGCATCATTTTCAGGTGAGTTTTGCTGCCGTTTTATATATTAGGGTAGCATTCCGGTCCGTTCCAGGTACGTTTTCCTGATAAAATGTAGGTTTTGGGCAGCAAATGGTTAATGACAGCATATTGGTGCACCTTTCTCATTTCAAAATGTTCTTCATACGTGTTTGCATCATTTTCAGGGGAGTTTCGCTGCCATTTTATATATTAGGGTAGTGTTCCGGCCCGTTCCGGGTACTTTTTTGTGATAAAATGTAGGTTTGGGCAGTAAATGGTTAATGACAGCATATTGGTGCACCTTTCTCATTTCAAAATGTTCTTCATGTGCTTTTGCATCATTTTCAGGTGAGTTTCACTTCTGTTTTATATAGTAGGGTAAGGTTCCGGCCCGTTCCGGGTACTTTTTTGTGATAAAATGTAGGTTTTGGGTAGCAATGGGTTAAAGAGAGCATATTGGTGCACCTTTCTCATTTAAAAATGTTCTTCATGTCTGTTTGCATCATTTTCAGGTGAGTTTCACTGCTGTTTTATATATTAGGGTAGCGTACCGGCCCTTTCTGGGTACTGTTTCTTGAAAAAATTTTGGTTTTGGGCAGTAATGGGTGAAAGACAGCATATTGGTGTACCTTTCTCATTTAAAAATGTTCTACATGTGGGTTTGCATCATTTTCAGGTGAGTTTCTCTGCTGTTTTATATATTACGGTACGGTTCCGGCCCGTTCCTTGTACTTTTTCGTGATAAAATGTAGGTTTTGGGCAGTAAATGGTTAATGACAGCATATTGGTGCACCTTTCTCATTTCAAAATGTTCTTCATGTGTGTTTGCATCATTTTCAGGTGAGTTATCTGCTGTTTTATATATTAGGGTAACGTTCAGGCCATTTCCGGGTACTTTTTCGTGATACAATGTAGGTTTTGGGCAGTAATGGGTGAAAGACAGCATATTGGTGCACCTTTCTCATTTCAAAATGTTCTTCATGTGTGTTTGCATCATCTTCAGGTGAGTTTCGCTGCTATTTTATATGTTACGGTACCGTTCTGGCCTGTTCCGGGTACTTTTTCGTGATAAAATGTAGATTTTGGGCTTTAAATGGTTAATGACAGCATATTGGTGCACCTTTATCATTTCAAAATGTTCTTCTTGTGTGTTTGCATCATTTTCAGGTGAGTTTCGCTGCTGTTTTATATATTACGGTACGTTTCCGGCCCGTTCCAGGTACTTTTTCGTGATAAAATGTAGGTTTTGGGCAGTAAATAGTAAATAACAGCATATTGGTGCACCTTTCTCATTTAAAAATGTTCTACATGTGGGTTTGCATCATTTTCAGGTGAGTTTCTCTGCTGTTTTATATATTACGGTACGGTTCCGGCCCGTTCCTGGTACTTTTTCGTGATACAATGTACGTTTTGGGCAGTAATGGGTTAAAGGCAGCATATTGGTGCACCTTTCTCATTTCAAAATGTTCTTCATGTGTGTTTGCATCATCTTCAGGTGAGTTTCGCTGCTATTTTATATGTTACGGTACCGTTCTGGCCTGTTCCGGGTACTTTTTTGTGATAAAATGTAGGTTTTGGGCAATAAATGGTTAAATACAGCATATTGGTGCACTTTTATCATTTCAAAATGTTCTTCATGTGTGTTTGCATCATTTTCAGGTGAGTTTCAATGCCGTTTTATATATTAGGGAAGCGTTCCGTCCCGTTCTGGGTACTTTTTCATGATAAAATGTAGATTTTGGCCAGTAATGGTTTAATGGCAGTATATTGGTGCACCTTTCTCATTTCAAAATGTTCTTCATGTGTATTTGCATCATTTTCAGCCGAGTTTCGCTGCCACTTTAAATATTACGGTAGCGTTCCACCCCGTTCCGAGCACTTTTTCGTGATAAAAGGTAGGTTTGGGCAGTAAATGGTTAATGACAGCATAATGGTGCACCTTTCTCATTTCAAAATGTTCTTCATGTGTATTTGCATCATTTTCAGCTGAATTTCGCTGCCATTTTATATATTAGGTTAGTGTTCCGGCCCGTTCCGGGTACTTTTTCATGATAAAATATAGGTTTTGGGCAGTAATGGGTTAAAGACAGCATATTGGTGCACCTTTCACATTTCAAAATGTTATTCATGTGTGTTTGCATCATTTTCAGGTGAGTTTCACTGCTGTTTTATATATTAGGGTAGCGTTCCGGCCCGTTCCGGGTACTTTTTCGTGATAAAATGTAGATTTTAGGCAGTAATGGGTTAAAGACAGCATATTGGTGCACCTTTCTCATTTGAAAATGTTCTTCATGTGTGTTTGCATCATTTTCAGGTGCGTTTTACTGCTGTTTTATATATTAGGGTACTGTTCTGGCCTGTTCCGGGTACTTTTTCGTGATAAAATGTAGGTTTTGGGCATTAAATGGTTAATGACAGCATATTCGTGCACCTTTCTCATTTCAAAATGTTCTTCATGTGTGTTTGCATCATTTTCAGGTGAGTTTCACTGCTGTTTAATATATTACGGTTCCGTTCCAGCCCGTTCCGGTTACTTTTTCATGATAAAATGTAGGTTTTGGACAGTAATGTGTGAAAGACAGCCTATTGGTGCACCTTTCTCATTTAAAAATGTTCTTCATGTGTGTTTGCATCATTTTCAGGTGAGTTTCACTGCTGTTTTATATATTACGGTACCGTTCCAGCCCGTTCCGATTACTTTTTTATGATAAATTGTAGGTTTTGGGCAGTAATGGGTTAAAGACAGCCTATTGGTGCACCTTTATCATTTAAAAATGTTCTTCATGTGTGTTTGCATCATTTTCAGGTGAGTTTCACTGCTGTTTTATATATTACGGTACCGTTCCAGCCCGTTCCGATTACTTTTTCGTGATAAAATGTAGGTTTTGGGCAGTAATGGGTGAAAGACAGCATATTGGTGCACCTTTCTCATTTAAAAATGTTCTTCATGTGTGTTTGCATCATTTTCAGGTGAGTTTCGCTGCTGTTTTTTATATTACGGTACGTTTCCGGCCTGTTCCGGGTACTTTTTCGTGATAAAATGTAGGTTTTGGACAGTAATTGGTTAATGACAGCATATTGGTGCACCTTTCTGATTTAAAAATGTTCTTCATGTGTGTTTGCATCATTTTCAGGTGAGTTTCAATGCCGTTTTATATAATAGGGTAGCGTCCCGGCCCGTTCCGGGTACCTTTTCGTGATAAAATGTAGCTTTTGGGCATTAAATGGTTAATGACAGCATATTGGTGCACCTTTATCATTCCAAAATGTTATTCATTTGGGTTTGCATCATTTTCAGGTGAGTTTCGCTGCTGTTTTATATATTACGGTTCCGTTCCAGCCCGTTCCGGTTACTTTTTCATGATAAGATGTAGGTTTTGGGCAGTAAATGGTAAATGACAGCATATTGGTGCACCTTTCTCATTTCAAAATGTTCTTCATGTGTGTTTGCATCATTTTCAGGTGAGTTATCTGCTGTTTTATATATTAGGGTAACGTTTAGGCCCGTTCCGGGCACTTTTTTTCGTGTTACAATGTAGGTTTTGGGCAGTAATGGGTTAAAGGCAGCATATTGGTGCACCTTTCTCATTTCAAAATGTTCTTTATGTGTGTTTGCATCATCTTCAGGTGAGTTTTGCTGTTATCTTATATGTTACGGTACCGTTCTGGCCTGTTCCGGGTACTTTTTTGTGATAAAATGTAGGTTTTGGGCATTAAATGGTTAATGACAGCATATTGGTGCACCTTTCTCATTTCAAAATGTTCTTCATGTGTGTTTGCATCATTTTAAGGTGAGTTTCAATGCCGTTTTATATATTAGGGAAGCGTTCCGGCCCGTTCCCGGTACTTTTTCGTGATAAAATGTAGATTTTGGGCAGTAATGGGTTAATGACAGTATATCGGTGCACCTTTCTCATTTCAAAATGTTCTTCATGTGTGTTTGCAACATTTTCAGGTGAGTTTAGCTCTCATTTTATATATTAGGGTAGTGTTCCGGCCCGTTCCGAGTACTTTTTCATGATAAAATGTAGGTTTCGGGCATTAATGGGTTAATGACAGCATATTGGTGCACCTTTCTCATTTCAAAATGTTCTTCATGTGTATTTGCATCATTTTCAGCTGAGTTTTGCTGCCATTTTATATATTAGGTTAGTGTTCCGGACCGTTTTGGGTACTTTTTCATGATAAAATGTAGGTTTTGGGCAGTAATGGGTTAAAGACAGCATATTGGTGCACCTTTCAGATTTCAAAATGTTATTCATGTGTGTTTGCATCATTTTCAGGTGAGTTTCACTGCTGTTTTATATATTAGGGTAGCGTTCCGGCCCGTTCTGGGTACTTTTTCATGATAAAATTTAGGTTTTGGGCAGTAATGGGTTAAAGACAGCCTATTGGTGCACCTTTCTCATTTAAAAATGTTCTTCATGTGTGTTTGCATCATTTTCAGGTGAGTTTCACTGCTGTTTTATATATTACGGTACCTTTCCGGCCCGTTCCGTGTACTTTTTTGTGATAAAATGTAGATTTTGGGCAGTAATGGGTTAAAGACAGCATATTGGTGCACCTTTCTCATTTAAAAAAGTTCTTCATGTGTGTTTGCATCATTTTCAGGTGAGTTTCACTGCTGTTTTATATATTACGGTACCTTTCCGGCCCGTTCCGTGTACTTTTTCGTGATAAAATGTAGCTTTTGGGCAGTAATGGGTTAAAGACAGCATATTGGTGCACCTTTCTCATTTCAAAATGTTCTTCATGTGTATTTGCATCATTTTTAGCTGATTTTCGCTGCCATTTCAAATATTACGGTAGCGTTCCACCCCGTTCCGAGTACTTTTTCGTGATAAAAGGTAGGTTTGGGCAGTAAATGGTTAATGACAGCATAATGGTGCACCTTTCTCATTTCAAAATGTTCTTCATGTGTATTTGCATCATTTTCAGCTGAGTTTTGCTGCCATTTTATATATTAGGTTAGTGTGCCGGACCGTTCCGGGTACTTTTTCATGATAAAATGTAGGTTTTGGGCAGTAATGGGTTAAAGACAGCATATTGGTGCACCTTTCAGATTTCAAAATGTTATTCATGTGTGTTTGCATCATTTTCAGGTGAGTTTCACTGCTGTTTTATATATTAGGGTAGCGTTCCGGCCCGTTCTGGGTACTTTTTCATGATAAAATTTAGGTTTTGGGCAGTAATGGGTTAAAGACAGCCTATTGGTGCACCTTTCTCATTTAAAAATGTTCTTCATGTGTGTTTGCATCATTTTCAGGTGAGTTTCACTGCTGTTTTATATATTACGGTACCTTTCCGGCCCGTTCCGTGTACTTTTTTGTGATAAAATGTAGATTTTGGGCAGTAATGGGTTAAAGACAGCATATTGGTGCACCTTTCTCATTTAAAAAAAGTTCTTCATGTGTGTTTGCATCATTTTCAGGTGAGTTTCACTGCTGTTTTATATATTACGGTACCTTTCCGGCCCGTTCCGTGTACTTTTTCGTGATAAAATGTAGCTTTTGGGCAGTAATGGGTTAAAGACAGCATATTGGTGCACCTTTCTCATTTCAAAATGTACTTCATGTGTATTTGCATCATTTTTAGCTGATTTTCGCTGCCATTTCAAATATTACGGTAGCGTTCCACCCCGTTCCGAGTACTTTTTCGTGATAAAAGGTAGGTTTGGGCAGTAAATGGTTAATGACAGCATAATGGTGCACCTTTCTCATTTCAAAATGTTCTTCATGTGTATTTGCATCATTTTCAGCTGAGTTTTGCTGCCATTTTATATATTAGGTTAGTGTGCCGGACCGTTCCGGGTACTTTTTCATGATAAAATGTAGGTTTTGGGCAGTAATGGGTTAAAGACAGCATATTGGTGCACCTTTCAGATTTCAAAATGTTATTCATGTGTGTTTGCATCATTTTCAGGTGAGTTTCACTGCTGTTTTATATATTAGGGTAGCGTTCCGGCCCGTTCTGGGTACTTTTTCATGATAAAATTTAGGTTTTGGGCAGTAATGGGTTAAAGACAGCCTATTGGTGCACCTTTCTCATTTAAAAATGTTCTTCATGTGTGTTTGCATCATTTTCAGGTGAGTTTCACTGCTGTTTTATATATTACGGTACCTTTCCGGCCCGTTCCGTGTACTTTTTTGTGATAAAATGTAGATTTTGGGCAGTAATGGGTTAAAGACAGCATATTGGTGCACCTTTCTCATTTAAAAAAGTTCTTCATGTGTGTTTGCATCATTTTCAGGTGAGTTTCACTGCTGTTTTATATATTACGGTACCTTTCCGGCCCGTTCCGTGTACTTTTTCGTGATAAAATGTAGCTTTTGGGCAGTAATGGGTTAAAGACAGCATATTGGTGCACCTTTCTCATTTCAAAATGTTCTTCATGTGTATTTGCATCATTTTTAGCTGATTTCCGCTGCCATTTTAAATATTACGGTAGCGTTCCACCCCGTTCCGAGTACTTTTTCGTGATAAAAGGTAGGTTTGGGCAGTAAATGGTTAATGACAGCATAATGGTGCACCTTTCTCATTTCAAAATGTTCTTCATGTGTATTTGCATCATTTTCAGCTGAGTTTTGCTGCCATTTTATATATTAGGTTAGTGTGCCGGACCGTTCCGGGTACTTTTTCATGATAAAATGTAGGTTTTGGGCAGTAATGGGTTAAAGACAGCATATTGGTGCACCTTTCAGATTTCAAAATGTTATTCATGTGTGTTTGCATCATTTTCAGGTGAGTTTCACTGCTGTTTTATATATTAGGGTAGCGTTCCGGCCCGTTCTGGGTACTTTTTCATGATAAAATTTAGGTTTTGGGCAGTAATGGGTTAAAGACAGCCTATTGGTGCACCTTTCTCATTTCAAAATGGTCTTCATGTGTGTTTGCATCATCTTCAGGTGAGTTTCGCTGCTATTTTATATGTTACGGTACCGTTCTGGCCTGTTCCGGGTACTTTTTCATGATAAAATGTAGGTTTTGGGCATTAAATGGTTAATGACAGCATATTGGTGCACCTTTATCATTTCAAAATGTTCTTCATGTGTGTTTGCATCATTTTCAGGTGAGTTATCTGCTGTTTTATATATTAGGGTAACGTTCAGGCCCGTTCCGTGTACTTTTTCGTGATAAAATGTAGATTTTGGGCAGTAATGGGTTAATGACAGTATATTGGTGCACCTTTCTCATTTCAAAATGTTCTTCATGTGGGTTTGCAACATTTTCAGGTGAGTTCATCTCTGATTATATATATTAGTGTAGTGTTCCGGCCCGTTCCGAGTACTTTTTCATGATAAAATGTAGGTTTTGGGCAGTAATGGGTTAATGACAGCATATTGGTGCACGTTTTTCATTTAAAAATGTTCTTCATGTCTGTTTGCATCATTTTCAGGTGAGTTTCACTGCTGTTTTATATATTAGGGTAGCGTTCCGGCCCTTTCTGGGTACTGTTTCTTGAACAAATTTTGGTTTTGGGCAGTATTGGGTGAAAGACAGCATATTGGTGTACCTTTCTCATTTAAAAATGTTCTACATGTGGGTTTGCATCATTTTCAGGTGAGTTTCGCTGCTATTTTATATGTTACGGTACCGTTCTGGCCTGTTCCGGGTACTTTTTCATGATAAAATGTAGGTTTTGGGCATTAAATGGTTAATGACAGCATATTGGTGCACCTTCATCATTTCAAAATGTTCTTCATGTGTGTTTGCATCATTTTCAGGTGAGTTATCTGCTGTTTTATATATTAGGGTAATGTTCAGGCCCGTTCCGTGTACTTTTTCGTGATAAAATGTAGATTTTGGGCAGTAATGGGTTAATGACAGTATATTGGTGCACCTTTCTCATTTCAAAATGTTCTTCATGTGGGTTTGCAACATTTTCAGGTGAGTTCATCTCTGATTATATATATTAGTGTAGTGTTCCGGCCCGTTCCGAGTACTTTTTCATGATAAAATGTAGGTTTTGGGCAGTAATGGGTTAATGACAGCATATTGGTGCACCTTTTTCATTTAAAAATGTTCTTCATGTGTGTTTGCATCATTTTCAGGTGAGTTATCTGCTGTTTTATATATTAGGGTAGCGTTCCGGCCCTTTCTGGGTACTGTTTCTTGAACAAATTTTGGTTTTGGGCAGTATTGGGTGAAAGACAGCATATTGGTGTACCTTTCTCATTTAAAAATGTTCTACATGTGGGTTTGCATCATTTTCAGGTGAGTTTCTCTGCTGTTTTATATATTACGGTACGGTTCCGGCCCGTTCCTGGTACTTTTTCGTGATAAAATGTAGGTTTTGGGCAGTAAATGGTTAATGACAGCATATTGGTGCACCTTTCTCATTTCAAAATGTTCTTCATGTGTGTTTGCATCATTTTCAGGTGAGTTATCTGCTGTTTTATATATTAGGGTAACGTTCAGGCCATTTCCGGGTACTTTTTCGTGATACAATGTAGGTTTTGGGCAGTAATGGGTGAAAGACAGCATATTGGTGCACCTTTCTCATTTCAAAATGTTCTTCATGTGTGTTTGCATCATTTTCAGGTGAGTTTCGCTGCTGTTTTATATATTACGGTACGTTTCCGGCCCGTTCCAGGTACTTTTTCGTGATAAAATGTAGGTTTTGGGCAGTAAATAGTAAATAACAGCATATTGGTGCACCTTTCTCATTTAAAAATGTTCTACATGTAGGTTTGCATCATTTTCAGGTGAGTTTCTCTGCTGTTTTATATATTACGGTACGGTTCCGGCCCGTTCCTGGTACTTTTTCGTGATAAAATGTAGGTTTTGGGCAGTAAATGGTTAATGACAGCATATTGGTGCACCTTTCTCATTTCAAAATGTTCTTCATGTGTGTTTGCATCATTTTCAGGTGAGTTTCGCTGCTGTTTTATATATTACGGTACGTTTCCGGCCCATTCGAGGTACTTTTTCGTGATAAAATGTAGGTTTTGGGCAGTAAATAGTAAATAACAGCATATTGGTGCACCTTTCTCATTTAAAAATGTTCTACATGTGGGTTTGCATCATTTTCAGGTGAGTTTCTCTGCTGTTTTATATATTACGGTACGGTTCCGGCCCGTTCCTGGTACTTTTTCGTGATACAATGTACGTTTTGGGCAGTAATGGGTTAAAGGCAGCATATTGGTGCACCTTTCTCATTTCAAAATGTTCTTCATGTGTGTTTGCATCATCTTCAGGTGAGTTTCGCTGCTATTGTATATGTTACGGTACCGTTCTGGCCTGTTCCGGGTACTTTTTTGTGATAAAATGTAGGTTTTGGGCATTAAATAGTTAAATACAGCATATTGGTGCACTTTTATCATTTCAAAATGTTCTTCATGTGTGTTTGCATCATTTTCAGGTGAGTTTCAATGCCGTTTTATATATTAGGGAAGCGTTCCGTCCCGTTCTGGGTACTTTTTCATGATAAAATGTAGATTTTGGCCAGTAATGGTTTAATGGCAGTATATTGGTGCACCTTTCTCATTTCAAAATGTTCTTCATGTGTGTTTGCAACATTTTCAGGTGAGTTTAGCTCTCATTTTATATATTAGGGTAGTGTTCCGGCCCGTTCCGAGTACTTTTTCATGATAAAATGTCGGTTTTGGGCAGTAATTGGTTATTGACAGCATATTGGTGCACCTTTCTCATTTCAAAATGTTCTTCATGTGTATTTGCATCATTTTCAGCTGAGTTTCGCTGCCACTTTAAATATTACGGCAGCGTTCCACCCCGTTCCGAGCACTTTTTCGTGATAAAAGGTAGGTTTGGGCAGTAAATGGTTAATGACAGCATAATGGTGCACCTTTCTCATTTCAAAATGTTCTTCATGTGTATTTGCATCATTTTCAGCTGAATTTCGCTGCCATTTTATATATTAGGCTAGTGTTCCGGCCCGTTCCGGGTACTTTTTCATGATAAAATATAGGTTTTGGGCAGTAATGGGTTAAAGACAGCATATTGGTGCACCTTTCGCATTTCAAAATGTTATTCATGTGTGTTTGCATCATTTTCAGGTGAGTTTCACTGCTGTTTTATATATTAGGGTAGCGTTCCGGCCCGTGCTGTGTACTTTTTCGTGATAAAATTTAGGTTTTGTGCAGTAATGGGTTAAAGACAGCCTATTGGTGCACCTTTCTCATTTGAAAATGTTCTTCATGTGTTTTTCCATCATTTTCAGGTGAGTTTCACTGCTGTTTTATATATTACGGTACCTTTCCGGCCCGTTCGGGGTACTTTTTCGTGATAAAATGTAGATTTTAGGCAGTAATGGGTTAAAGACAGCATATTGGTGCACCTTTCTCATTTAAAAAAGTTCTTCATGTGTGTTTGCATCATTTTCAGGTGCGTTTTACTGCTGTTTTATATATTAGGGTACTGTTCTGGCCTGTTCCGGGTACTTTTTCGTGATAAAATGTAGGTTTTGGGCAGTAATGGGTGAAAGACAGCATATTGGTGCACCTTTCTCATTTAAAAATGTTCTTCATGTGTGTTTGCATCATTTTCAGGTGAGTTTCGCTGCTGTTTTTTATATTACGGTACGTTTCCGGCCCGTTCTGGGTACTTTTTCGTGATAAAATGTAGGTTTTGGACAGTAATTGGTTAATGACAGTATATTGGTGCACCTTTCTCATTTCAAAATGTTCTTCATGTGTGTTTGCATCATTTTCAGGTGAGTTATCTGCTGTTTTATATATTAGGGTAACGTTCAGGTCCGTTCCGTGTACTTTTTCGTTATACAATGTAGGTTTTGGGCAGTAATGGGTTAAAGACAGCATATTGGTGCACCTTTCTGATTTAAAAATGTTCTTCATGTGTGTTTGCATCATTTTCAGGTGAGTTTCAATGCCGTTTTATATAATAGGGTAGCGTCCCGGCCCGTTCCGGGTACCTTTTCGTGATAAAATGTAGCTTTTGGGCATTAAATGGTTAATGACAGCATATTGGTGCACCTTTATCATTCCAAAATGTTATTCATTTGTGTTTGCATCATTTTCAGGTGAGTTTCACTGCTGTTTTATATATTACGGTTCCGTTCCAGCCCGTTCCGGTTACTTTTTCATGATAAGATGTAGGTTTTGGGCAGTAAATGGTAAATGACAGCATATTGGTGCACCTTTCTCATTTCAAAATGTTCTTCATGTGTGTTTGCATCATTTTCAGGTGAGTTATCTGCTGTTTTATATATTAGGGTAACGTTTAGGCCCGTTCCGGGCACTTTTTTTCGTGTTACAATGTAGGTTTTGGGCAGTAATGGGTTAAAGACAGCATATTGGTGCACCTTTCTCATTTCAAAATGTTCTTTATGTGTGTTTGCATCATCTTCAGGTGAGTTTTGCTGCTATCTTATATGTTACGGTACCGTTCTGGCCTGTTCCGGGTACTTTTTTGTGATAAAATGTAGGTTTTGGGCATTAAATGGTTAATGACAGCATATTGGTGCACCTTTCTCATTTCAAAATGTTCTTCATGTGTGTTTGCATCATTTTAAGGTGAGTTTCAATGCCGTTTTATATATTAGGGAAGCGTTCCGGCCCGTTCCCGGTACTTTTTCGTGATAAAATGTAGATTTTGGGCAGTAATGGGTTAATGACAGTATATCGGTGCACCTTTCTCATTTCAAAATGTTCTTCATGTGTGTTTGCAACATTTTCAGGTGAGTTTAGCTCTCATTTTATATATTAGGGTAGTGTTCCACCCCGTTCCGAGTACTTTTTCGCGATAAAAGGTAGGTTTGGGCAGTAAATGGTTAATGACAGCATAATGGTGCACCTTTCTCATTTCAAAATGTTCTTCATGTGTATTTGCATCATTTTCAGCTGAGTTTTGCTGCCATTTTATATATTAGGTTAGTGTTCCGGACCGTTTCGTGTACTTTTTCATGATAAAATGTAGGTTTTGGGCAGTAATGGGTTAAAGACAGCATATTGGTGCACCTTTCAGATTTCAAAATGTTATTCATGTGTGTTTGCATCATTTTCAGGTGAGTTTCACTGCTGTTTTATATATTAGGGTAGCGTTCCGGCCCGTTCTGGGTACTTTTTCATGATAAAATTTAGGTTTTGGGCAGTAATGGGTTGAAGACAGCCTATTGGTGCACCTTTCTCATTTAAAAATGTTCTTCATGTGTGTTTGCATCATTTTCAGGTGAGTTTCACTGCTGTTTTATATATTACGTTACCTTTCCGGCCCGTTCCGTGTACTTTTTTGTGATAAAATGTAGATTTTGGGCAGTAATGGGTTAAAGACTGCATATTGGTGCACCTTTCTCATTTAAAAAAGTTCTTCATGTGTGTTTGCATCATTTTCAGGTGAGTTTCACTGCTGTTTTATATATTACGGTACCTTTCCGGCCCGTTCCGTGTACTTTTTCGTGATAAAATGTAGCTTTTGGGCAGTAATGGGTTAAAGACAGCATATTGGTGCACCTTTCTCATTTCAAAATGTTCTTCATGTGTGTTTGCATCATTTTCAGCGGAGTTATCTGCTGTTTTATATATTAGGGTAACGTTCAGGCCCGTTCCGGGTACTTTTTCGTGATACAATGTAGGTTTTGGGCAGTAATGGGTTAAAGACAGCATATTGGTGCACCTTTCTCATTTCAAAATGTTCTTCATGTGTGTTTGCATCATTTTCAGGGGAGTTATCTGCTGTTTTATATATTAGGGTAACGTTCAGGCCCGTTCCGGGTACTTTTTCGTGATACAATGTAGGTTTTGGGCAGTAATGGGTTAAAGACAGCCTATTGGTGCACCTTTCTCATTTAAAAATGTTCTTCATGTGTGTTTGCAACATTTTCAGGTGAGTTTATCTCTGATTATATATATTAGGGTAGTGTTCCGGCCCGTTCCGAGTACTTTTTCATGATAAAATGTAGGTTTTGGTCAGTAATGGGTTAATGACAGCATATTGGTGCACCTTTTTCATTTAAAAATGTTCTTCATGTCTGTTTGCATCATTTTCAGGTGAGTTTCACTGCTGTTTTATATATTAGGGTAGAGTTCCGGCCCTTTCTGGGTACCGTTTCGTGAAAAATGTTTGGTTTTGGGCAGTAATGGGTGAAAGACAGCATATTGGTGTACCTTTCTCATTTAAAAATGTTCTACATGTGTGTTTGCATCATTTTCAGGTGAGTTTCGCTGCTGTTTTATATATTAGGGTAGCGTTCAGGCCATTTCCGGGTACTTTTTCGTGATACAAAGTAGGTTTTGGGCAGTAATGGGTGAAAGACAGCATATTGGTGCACCTTTCTCATTTCAAAATGTTCTTCATGTGTGTTTGCATCATCTTCAGGTGAGTTTCGCTGCTATTTTATATGTTACGGTACCGTTCTGGCCTGTTCCGGGTACTTTTTCGTGATAAAATGTAGATTTTGGGCATTAAATGGTTAATGACAGCATATTGGTGCACCTTTATCATTTCAAAATGTTCTTCATGTGTGTTTGCATCATTTTCAGGTGAGTTTCGCTGCTGTTTTATATATTACGGTACGTTTCCGGACCGTTCCGGGTACTTTTTCGTGATAAAATGTAGGTTTTGGGCAGTAAGTAGTAAATAACAGCATATTGGTGCACCTTTCTCATTTCAAAATGTTCTTCATGTGTGTTTGCATCATTTTCAGGTGAGTTATCTGCTGTTTTATATATTAGGGTAACGTTCAGGCCCGTTCCCGGTACTTTTTCTTGATACAATGTACGTTTTGGGCAGTAATGGGTTAAAGGCAGCATATTGGTGCACCTTTCTCATTTCAAAATGTTCTTCATGTGTGTTTGCATCATCTTCAGGTGAGTTTCGCTGCTATTTTATATGTTACGGTACCGTTCTGGCCTGTTCCGGGTACTTTTTTGTGATAAAATGTAGGTTTTGGGCATTAAATGGTTAAATACAGCATATTGGTGCACTTTTATCATTTCAAAATGTTCTTCATGTGTGTTTGCATCATTTTCAGGTGAGTTTCAATGCCGTTTTATATATTAGGGAAGCCTTCCGGCCCGTTCCGGGTACTTTTTCATGATAAAATGTAGATTTTGGCCAGTAATGGTTTAATGGCAGTATATTGGTGCACCTTTCTCATTTCAAAATGTTCTTCATGTGTGTTTGCAACATTTTCAGGTGAGTTTAGCTCTCATTTTATATATTAGGGTAGTGTTCCGGCCCGTTCTGAGTACTTTTTCATGATAAAATGTAGGTTTTGGGCAGTAATGGGTTAATGACAGCATATTGGTGCACCTTTCTCATTTCAAAATGTTCTTCATGTGTATTTGCATCATTTTCAGCTGAGTTTCGCTGCCACTTTAAATATTAGGTTAGTGTTGCGGCCCGTTCCGGGTACTTTTTCATGATAAAATATAGGTTTTGGGCAGTAATGGGTTAAAGACAGCATATTGGTGCACCTTTCACATTTCAAAATGTTATTCATGTGTGTTTGCATCATTTTCAGGTGAGTTTCACTGCTGTTTTATATATTAGGGTAGCGTTCCGGCCCGTACTGTGTACTTTTTCGTGATAAAATTTAGGTTTTGTGCAGTAATGGGTTAAAGCCAGCATATTGGTGCACCTTTCTCATTTAAAAAAGTTCTTCATGTGTGTTTGCATCATTTTCAGGTGCGTTTTACTGCTGTTTTATATATTAGGGTACTGTTCGGGCCTGTTCCGGGTACGTTTTCGTGATAAAATGTAGGTTTTGGGCATTAAATGGTTAAAGACAGCCTATTGGTGCCCCTTTCTCATTTAAAAATGTTCTTCATGTGTGTTTGCATCATTTTCAGGTGAGTTTCACTGCTGTTTTATATATTACGGTACCGTTCCAGCCCGTTCCGATTACTTTTTTATGATAAATTGTAGGTTTTGGGCAGTAATGGGTTAAAGACAGCCTATTGGTGCACCTTTCTCATTTAAAAATGTTCTTCATGTGTGTTTGCAACATTTTCAGGTGAGTTTATCTCTGATTATATATATTAGGGTAGTGTTCCGGCCCGTTCCGAGTACTTTTTCATGATAAAATGTAGGTTTTGGGCAGTAATGGGTTAATGACAGCATATTGGTGCACCTTTTTCATTTAAAAATGTTCTTAATGTCTGTTTGCATCATTTTCAGGTGAGTTTCACTGCTGTTTTATATATTAGGGTAGCGTTCCGGCCCTTTCTGGGTACTGTTTCGTGAAAAAATTTTGGTTTTGGGCAGTAATGGGTGAAAGACAGCATATTGGTGTACCTTTCTCATTTAAAAATGTTCTACATGTGTGTTTGCATCATTTTCAGGTGAGTTATCTGCTGTTTTATATATTAGGGTAGCGTTCCGGCCCTTTCTGGGTACTGTTTCTTGAACAAATTTTGGTTTTGGGCAGTATTGGGTGAAAGACAGCATATTGGTGTACCTTTCTCATTTAAAAATGTTCTACATGTGGGTTTGCATCATTTTCAGGTGAGTTTCTCTGCTGTTTTATATATTACGGTACGGTTCCGGCCCGTTCCTGGTACTTTTTCGTGATAAAATGTAGGTTTTGGGCAGTAAATGGTTAATGACAGCATATTGGTGCACCTTTCTCATTTCAAAATGTTCTTCATGTGTGTTTGCATCATTTTCAGGTGAGTTATCTGCTGTTTTATATATTAGGGTAGCGTTCCGGCCCTTTCTGGGTACTTTTTCGTGATACAATGTAGGTTTTGGGCAGTAATGGGTGAAAGACAGCATATTGGTGCACCTTTCTCATTTCAAAATGTTCTTCATGTGTGTTTGCATCATTTTCAGGTGAGTTTCGCTGCTGTTTTATATATTACGGTACGTTTCCGGCCCGTTCCAGGTACTTTTTCGTGATAAAATGTAGGTTTTGGGCAGTAAATAGTAAATAACAGCATATTGGTGCACCTTTCTCATTTAAAAATGTTCTACATGTAGGTTTGCATCATTTTCAGGTGAGTTTCTCTGCTGTTTTATATATTACGGTACGGTTCCGGCCCGTTCCTGGTACTTTTTCGTGATAAAATGTAGGTTTTGGGCAGTAAATGGTTAATGACAGCATATTGGTGCACCTTTCTCATTTCAAAATGTTCTTCATGTGTGTTTGCATCATTTTCAGGTGAGTTTCGCTGCTGTTTTATATATTACGGTACGTTTCCGGCCCATTCGAGGTACTTTTTCGTGATAAAATGTAGGTTTTGGGCAGTAAATAGTAAATAACAGCATATTGGTGCACCTTTCTCATTTAAAAATGTTCTACATGTGGGTTTGCATCATTTTCAGGTGAGTTTCTCTGCTGTTTTATATATTACGGTACGGTTCCGGCCCGTTCCTGGTACTTTTTCGTGATACAATGTACGTTTTGGGCAGTAATGGGTTAAAGGCAGCATATTGGTGCACCTTTCTCATTTCAAAATGTTCTTCATGTGTGTTTGCATCATCTTCAGGTGAGTTTCGCTGCTATTGTATATGTTACGGTACCGTTCTGGCCTGTTCCGGGTACTTTTTTGTGATAAAATGTAGGTTTTGGGCATTAAATAGTTAAATACAGCATATTGGTGCACTTTTATCATTTCAAAATGTTCTTCATGTGTGTTTGCATCATTTTCAGGTGAGTTTCAATGCCGTTTTATATATTAGGGAAGCGTTCCGTCCCGTTCTGGGTACTTTTTCATGATAAAATGTAGATTTTGGCCAGTAATGGTTTAATGGCAGTATATTGGTGCACCTTTCTCATTTCAAAAAGTTCTTCATGTGTGTTTGCAACATTTTCAGGTGAGTTTAGCTCTCATTTTATATATTAGGGTAGTGTTCCGGCCCGTTCCGAGTACTTTTTCATGATAAAATGTCGGTTTTGGGCAGTAATTGGTTATTGACAGCATATTGGTGCACCTTTCTCATTTCAAAATGTTCTTCATGTGTATTTGCATCATTTTCAGCTGAGTTTCGCTGCCACTTTAAATATTACGGCAGCGTTCCACCCCGTTCCGAGCACTTTTTCGTGATAAAAGGTAGGTTTGGGCAGTAAATGGTTAATGACAGCATAATGGTGCACCTTTCTCATTTCAAAATGTTCTTCATGTGTATTTGCATCATTTTCAGCTGAATTTCGCTGCCATTTTATATATTAGGCTAGTGTTCCGGCCCGTTCCGGGTACTTTTTCATGATAAAATATAGGTTTTGGGCAGCAATGGGTTAAAGACAGCATATTGGTGCACCTTTCGCATTTCAAAATGTTATTCATGTGTGTTTGCATCATTTTCAGGTGAGTTTCACTGCTGTTTTATATATTAGGGTAGCGTTCCGGCCCGTGCTGTGTACTTTTTCGTGATAAAATTTAGGTTTTGTGCAGTAATGGGTTAAAGACAGCCTATTGGTGCACCTTTCTCATTTGAAAATGTTCTTCATGTGTTTTTCCATCATTTTCAGGTGAGTTTCACTGCTGTTTTATATATTACGGTACCTTTCCGGCCCGTTCGGGGTACTTTTTTTCGTGATAAAATGTAGATTTTAGGCAGTAATGGGTTAAAGACAGCATATTGGTGCACCTTTCTCATTTAAAAAAGTTCTTCATGTGTGTTTGCATCATTTTCAGGTGCGTTTTACTGCTGTTTTATATATTAGGGTACTGTTCTGGCCTGTTCCGGGTACTTTTTCGTGATAAAATGTAGGTTTTGGGCATTAAATGGTTAATGACAGCATATTCGTGCACCTTTCTCATTTCAAAATGTTCTTCATGTGTGTTTGCATCATTTTCAGGTGAGTTTCACTGCTGTTTAATATATTACGGTTCCGTTCCAGCCCGTTCCGGTTACTTTTTCATGATAAAATGTAGGTTTTGGACAGTAATGTGTTAAAGACAGCCTATTGGTGCACCTTTCTCATTTAAAAATGTTCTTCATGTGTGTTTGCATCATTTTCAGGTGAGTTTCACTGCTGTTTTATATATTACGGTACCGTTCCAGCCCGTTCCGATTACTTTTTTATGATAAATTGTAGGTTTTGGGCAGTAATGGGTTAAAGTCAGCCTATTGGTGCACCTTTATCATTTAAAAATGTTCTTCATGTGTGTTTGCATCATTTTCAGGTGAGTTTCACTGCTGTTTTATATATTACGGTACCGTTCCAGCCCGTTCCGATTACTTTTTCGTGATAAAATGTAGGTTTTGGGCAGTAATGGGTGAAAGACAGCATATTGGTGCACCTTTCTCATTTAAAAATGTTCTTCATGTGTGTTTGCATCATTTTCAGGTGAGTTTCGCTGCTGTTTTTTATATTACGGTACGTTTCCGGCCCGTTCTGGGTACTTTTTCGTGATAAAATGTAGGTTTTGGACAGTAATTGGTTAATGACAGTATATTGGTGCACCTTTCTCATTTCAAAATGTTCTTCATGTGTGTTTGCATCATTTTCAGGTGAGTTATCTGCTGTTTTATATATTAGGGTAACGTTCAGGTCCGTTCCGTGTACTTTTTCGTTATACAATGTAGGTTTTGGGCAGTAATGGGTTAAAGACAGCATATTGGTGCACCTTTCTGATTTAAAAATGTTCTTCATGTGTGTTTGCATCATTTTCAGGTGAGTTTCAATGCCGTTTTATATAATAGGGTAGCGTCCCGGCCCGTTCCGGGTACCTTTTCGTGATAAAATGTAGCTTTTGGGCATTAAATGGTTAATGACAGCATATTGGTGCACCTTTATCATTCCAAAATGTTATTCATTTGTGTTTGCATCATTTTCAGGTGAGTTTCACTGCTGTTTTATATATTACGGTTCCGTTCCAGCCCGTTCCGGTTACTTTTTCATGATAAGATGTAGGTTTTGGGCAGTAAATGGTAAATGACAGCATATTGGTGCACCTTTCTCATTTCAAAATGTTCTTCATGTGTGTTTGCATCATTTTCAGGTGAGTTATCTGCTGTTTTATATATTAGGGTAACGTTTAGGCCCGTTCCGGGCACTTTTTTTCGTGTTACAATGTAGGTTTTGGGCAGTAATGGGTTAAAGACAGCATATTGGTGCACCTTTCTCATTTCAAAATGTTCTTTATGTGTGTTTGCATCATCTTCAGGTGAGTTTTGCTGCTATCTTATATGTTACGGTACCGTTCTGGCCTGTTCCGGGTACTTTTTTGTGATAAAATGTAGGTTTTGGGCATTAAATGGTTAATGACAGCATATTGGTGCACCTTTCTCATTTCAAAATGTTCTTCATGTGTGTTTGCATCATTTTAAGGTGAGTTTCAATGCCGTTTTATATATTAGGGAAGCGTTCCGGCCCGTTCCCGGTACTTTTTCGTGATAAAATGTAGATTTTGGGCAGTAATGGGTTAATGACAGTATATCGGTGCACCTTTCTCATTTCAAAATGTTCTTCATGTGTGTTTGCAACATTTTCAGGTGAGTTTAGCTCTCATTTTATATATTAGGGTAGTGTTCCACCCCGTTCCGAGTACTTTTTCGCGATAAAAGGTAGGTTTGGGCAGTAAATGGTTAATGACAGCATAATGGTGCACCTTTCTCATTTCAAAATGTTCTTCATGTGTATTTGCATCATTTTCAGCTGAGTTTTGCTGCCATTTTATATATTAGGTTAGTGTTCCGGACCGTTTCGTGTACTTTTTCATGATAAAATGTAGGTTTTGGGCAGTAATGGGTTAAAGACAGCATATTGGTGCACCTTTCAGATTTCAAAATGTTATTCATGTGTGTTTGCATCATTTTCAGGTGAGTTTCACTGCTGTTTTATATATTAGGGTAGCGTTCCGGCCCGTTCTGGGTACTTTTTCATGATAAAATTTAGGTTTTGGGCAGTAATGGGTTGAAGACAGCCTATTGGTGCACCTTTCTCATTTAAAAATGTTCTTCATGTGTGTTTGCATCATTTTCAGGTGAGTTTCACTGCTGTTTTATATATTACGTTACCTTTCCGGCCCGTTCCGTGTACTTTTTTGTGATAAAATGTAGATTTTGGGCAGTAATGGGTTAAAGACTGCATATTGGTGCACCTTTCTCATTTAAAAAAGTTCTTCATGTGTGTTTGCATCATTTTCAGGTGAGTTTCACTGCTGTTTTATATATTACGGTACCTTTCCGGCCCGTTCCGTGTACTTTTTCGTGATAAAATGTAGCTTTTGGGCAGTAATGGGTTAAAGACAGCATATTGGTGCACCTTTCTCATTTCAAAATGTTCTTCATGTGTGTTTGCATCATTTTCAGCGGAGTTATCTGCTGTTTTATATATTAGGGTAACGTTCAGGCCCGTTCCGGGTACTTTTTCGTGATACAATGTAGGTTTTGGGCAGTAATGGGTTAAAGACAGCATATTGGTGCACCTTTCTCATTTCAAAATGTTCTTCATGTGTGTTTGCATCATTTTCAGGGGAGTTATCTGCTGTTTTATATATTAGGGTAACGTTCAGGCCCGTTCCGGGTACTTTTTCGTGATACAATGTAGGTTTTGGGCAGTAATGGGTTAAAGACAGCCTATTGGTGCACCTTTCTCATTTAAAAATGTTCTTCATGTGTGTTTGCAACATTTTCAGGTGAGTTTATCTCTGATTATATATATTAGGGTAGTGTTCCGGCCCGTTCCGAGTACTTTTTCATGATAAAATGTAGGTTTTGGTCAGTAATGGGTTAATGACAGCATATTGGTGCACCTTTTTCATTTAAAAATGTTCTTCATGTCTGTTTGCATCATTTTCAGGTGAGTTTCACTGCTGTTTTATATATTAGGGTAGAGTTCCGGCCCTTTCTGGGTACCGTTTCGTGAAAAATGTTTGGTTTTGGGCAGTAATGGGTGAAAGACAGCATATTGGTGTACCTTTCTCATTTAAAAATGTTCTACATGTGTGTTTGCATCATTTTCAGGTGAGTTTCGCTGCTGTTTTATATATTAGGGTAGCGTTCAGGCCATTTCCGGGTACTTTTTCGTGATACAAAGTAGGTTTTGGGCAGTAATGGGTGAAAGACAGCATATTGGTGCACCTTTCTCATTTCAAAATGTTCTTCATGTGTGTTTGCATCATCTTCAGGTGAGTTTCGCTGCTATTTTATATGTTACGGTACCGTTCTGGCCTGTTCCGGGTACTTTTTCGTGATAAAATGTAGATTTAGGGCATTAAATGGTTAATGACAGCATATTGGTGCACCTTTATCATTTCAAAATGTTCTTCATGTGTGTTTGCATCATTTTCAGGTGAGTTTCGCTGCTGTTTTATATATTACGGTACGTTTCCGGACCGTTCCGGGTACTTTTTCGTGATAAAATGTAGGTTTTGGGCAGTAAGTAGTAAATAACAGCATATTGGTGCACCTTTCTCATTTCAAAATGTTCTTCATGTGTGTTTGCATCATTTTCAGGTGAGTTATCTGCTGTTTTATATATTAGGGTAACGTTCAGGCCCGTTCCCGGTACTTTTTCTTGATACAATGTACGTTTTGGGCAGTAATGGGTTAAAGGCAGCATATTGGTGCACCTTTCTCATTTCAAAATGTTCTTCATGTGTGTTTGCATCATCTTCAGGTGAGTTTCGCTGCTATTTTATATGTTACGGTACCGTTCTGGCCTGTTCCGGGTACTTTTTTGTGATAAAATGTAGGTTTTGGGCATTAAATGGTTAAATACAGCATATTGGTGCACTTTTATCATTTCAAAATGTTCTTCATGTGTGTTTGCATCATTTTCAGGTGAGTTTCAATGCCGTTTTATATATTAGGGAAGCCTTCCGGCCCGTTCCGGGTACTTTTTCATGATAAAATGTAGATTTTGGCCAGTAATGGTTTAATGGCAGTATATTGGTGCACCTTTCTCATTTCAAAATGTTCTTCATGTGTGTTTGCAACATTTTCAGGTGAGTTTAGCTCTCATTTTATATATTAGGGTAGTGTTCCGGCCCGTTCTGAGTACTTTTTCATGATAAAATGTAGGTTTTGGGCAGTAATGGGTTAATGACAGCATATTGGTGCACCTTTCTCATTTCAAAATGTTCTTCATGTGTATTTGCATCATTTTCAGCTGAGTTTCGCTGCCACTTTAAATATTAGGTTAGTGTTGCGGCCCGTTCCGGGTACTTTTTCATGATAAAATATAGGTTTTGGGCAGTAATGGGTTAAAGACAGCATATTGGTGCACCTTTCACATTTCAAAATGTTATTCATGTGTGTTTGCATCATTTTCAGGTGAGTTTCACTGCTGTTTTATATATTAGGGTAGCGTTCCGGCCCGTACTGTGTACTTTTTCGTGATAAAATTTAGGTTTTGTGCAGTAATGGGTTAAAGCCAGCATATTGGTGCACCTTTCTCATTTAAAAAAGTTCTTCATGTGTGTTTGCATCATTTTCAGGTGCGTTTTACTGCTGTTTTATATATTAGGGTACTGTTCGGGCCTGTTCCGGGTACGTTTTCGTGATAAAATGTAGGTTTTGGGCATTAAATGGTTAAAGACAGCCTATTGGTGCCCCTTTCTCATTTAAAAATGTTCTTCATGTGTGTTTGCATCATTTTCAGGTGAGTTTCACTGCTGTTTTATATATTACGGTACCGTTCCAGCCCGTTCCGATTACTTTTTTATGATAAATTGTAGGTTTTGGGCAGTAATGGGTTAAAGACAGCCTATTGGTGCACCTTTCTCATTTAAAAATGTTCTTCATGTGTGTTTGCAACATTTTCAGGTGAGTTTATCTCTGATTATATATATTAGGGTAGTGTTCCGGCCCGTTCCGAGTACTTTTTCATGATAAAATGTAGGTTTTGGGCAGTAATGGGTTAATGACAGCATATTGGTGCACCTTTTTCATTTAAAAATGTTCTTAATGTCTGTTTGCATCATTTTCAGGTGAGTTTCACTGCTGTTTTATATATTAGGGTAGCGTTCCGGCCCTTTCTGGGTACTGTTTCGTGAAAAAATTTTGGTTTTGGGCAGTAATGGGTGAAAGACAGCATATTGGTGTACCTTTCTCATTTAAAAATGTTCTACATGTGTGTTTGCATCATTTTCAGGTGAGTTTCGCTGCTGTTTTATATATTACGGTGCGGTTCCGGCCCGTTCCTGGTACTTTTCCTGACAAAATGTAGGTTATGGGCAGTAAATGGTTAATGCCAGCATATTGGGGCACCTTTCTCATTTCAAAATGTTCTTCATGTGTGTTTGCATCATTTTCAGGTGAGTTATCTGCTGTTTTATATATTAGGGTAGCGTTCAGGCCATTTCCGGGTACTGTTTCGTGATACAATGTAGGTTTTGGGCAGCAATGGGTGAAAGACAGCATATTGGTGCACCTTTCTCATTTCAAAATGTTCTTCATGTGTGTTTGCATCATCTTCAGGTGAGTTTCGCTGCTATTTTATATGTTACGGTACCGTTCTGGCCTGTTCCGCGTACTTTTTCGTGATAAAATGTAGATTTTGGGCATTAAATGGTTAATGACAGCATATTGGTGCACCTTTATCATTTCAAAATGTTCTTCATGTGTGTTTGCATCATTTTCAGGTGAGTTTCGTTGCTGTTTTATATATCACGGTACGTTTCCGGCCCGTTCCGGGTACTTTTTCGTGATAAAATGTAGGTTTTGGGCAGTAAGTAGTAAATAACAGCATATTGGTGCACCTTTCTCATTTCAAAATGTTCTTCATATGTGTTTGCATCATTTTCAGGTGAGTTATCTGCTGTTTTATATATTAGGGTAACGTTCAGGCCCGTTCCCGGTACTTTTTCGTGATACAATGTACGTTTTGGGCAGTAATGGGTTAAAGGCAGCATATTGGTGCACCTTTCTCATTTCAAAATGTTCTTCATGTGTGTTTGCATCATCTTCAGGTGAGTTTCGCTGCTATTTTATATGTTACGGTACCGTTCTGGCCTGTTCCGGGTACTTTTTTGTGATAAAATGTAGGTTTTGGGCATTAAATGGTTAAATACAGCATATTGGTGCACTTTTATCATTTCAAAATGTTCTTCATGTGTGTTTGCATCATTTTCAGGTGAGTTTCAATGCCGTTTTATATGTTACGGTACCGTTCCGGCCCGTTCCGGGTACTTTTTCATGATAAAATGTAGATTTTGGCCAGTAATGGTTTAATGGCAGTATATTGGTGTACCTTTCTCATTTCAAAATGTTCTTCATGTGTGTTTGCAACATTTTCAGGTGAGTTTAGCTCTCATTTTATATATTAGGGTAGTGTTCCGGCCCGTTCTGAGTACTTTTTCATGATAAAATGTAGGTTTTGGGCAGTAATGGGTTAATGACAGCCTATTGGTGCACCTTTCTCATTTCAAAATGTTCTTCATGTGTATTTGCATCATTTTCAGCTGAGTTTCGCTGCCACTTTAAATATTACGGTAGCGTTCCACCCCGTTCCGAGCACTTTTTCGTGATAAAAGGTAGGTTTGGGCAGTAAATGGTTAATGACAGCATAATGGTGCACCTTTCTCATTTCAAAATGTTCTTCATGTGTATTTGCATCATTTTCAGCTGAATTTCGCTGCCATTTTATATATTAGGTTAGTGTTGCGGCCCGTTCCGGGTACTTTTTCATGATAAAATATAGGTTTTGGGCAGTAATGGGTTAAGGACAGCATATTGGTGCACCTTTCACATTTCAAAATGTTATTCATGTGTGTTTGCATCATTTTCAGGTGAGTTTCACTGCTGTTTTATATATTAGGGTAGCGTTCCTGCCCGTACTGTGTACTTTTTCGTGATAAAATTTAGGTTTTGTGCAGTAATGGGTTAAAGACAGCCTATTGGTGCACCTTTCTCATTTGAAAATGTTCTTCATGTGTGTTTGCATCATTTTCAGGTGAGTTTCACTGCTGTTTTTTATATTACGGTACCTTTCCGGCCCGTTCCGGGTACTTTTTCGTGATAAAATGTAGATTTTAGGCAGTAATGGGTTAAAGACAGCATATTGGTGCACCTTTCTCATTTAAAAAAGTTCTTCATGTGTGTTTGCATCATTTTCAGGTGCGTTTTACTGCTGTTTTATATATTAGGGTACTGTTCTGGCCTGTTCCGGGTACTTTTTCGTGATAAAATGTAGGTTTTGGACAGTAATGTGTTAAAGACAGCCTATTGGTGCACCTTTCTCATTTAAAAATGTTCTTCATGTGTGTTTGCATCATTTTCAGGTGAGTTTCACTGCTGTTTTATATATTACGGTACCGTTCCAGCCCGTTCCGATTACTTTTTTATGATAAATTGTAGGTTTTGGGCAGTAATGGGTTAAAGACAGCCTATTGGTGCACCTTTCTCATTTAAAAATGTTCTTCATGTGTGTTTGCAACATTTTCAGGTGAGTTTATCTCTGATTATATATATTAGGGTAGTGTTCCGGCCCGTTCCGAGTACTTTTTCATGATAAAATGTAGGTTTTGGGCAGTAATGGGTTAATGACAGCACATTGGTGCACCTTTTTCTTTTAAAAATGTTCTTCATGTCTGTTTGCATCATTTTCAGGTGAGTTTCACTGCTGTTTTATATATTAGGGTAGCGTTCCGGCCCTTTCTGGGTACTGTTTCGTGAAAAATTTTTGGTTTTGGGCAGTAATGGGTGAAAGACAGCATATTGGTGTACCTTTCGCATTTAAAAATGTTCTACATGTGTGTTTGCATCATTTTCAGGTGAGTTTCGCTGCTGTTTTATATATTACGGTACGGTTCCGGCCCGTTCCTGGTACTTTTTCGTGATAAAATGTAGGTTATGGGCAGTAAATGGTTAATGCCAGCATATTGGGGCACCTTTCTCATTTCAAAATGTTCTTCATGTGTGTTTGCATCATTTTCAGGTGAGTTATCTGCTGTTTTATATATTAGGGTAGCGTTCAGGCCATTTCCGGGTACTTTTTCGTGATACAATGTAGGTTTTGGGCAGTAATGGGTGAAAGACAGCATATTGGTGCACCTTTCTCATTTCAAAATGTTCTTCATGTGTGTTTGCATCATCTTCAGGTGAGTTTCGCTGCTATTTTATATGTTACGGTACCGTTCTGGCCTGTTCTGGGTACTTTTTCGTGATAAAATGTAGATTTTGGGCATTAAATGGTTAATGACAGCATATTGGTGCACCTTTATCATTTCAAAATGTTCTTCATGTGTGTTTGCATCATTTTCAGGTGAATTTCGCTGCTGTTTTATATATTACGGTACGTTTCCGGCCCGTTCCGGGTACTTTTTCGTGATAAAATGTAGGTTTTGGGCAGTAAGTAGTAAATAACAGCATATTGGTGCACCTTTCTCATTTCAAAATGTTCTTCATGTGTGTTTGCATCATTTTCAGGTGAGTTATCTGCTGTTTTATATATTAGGGTAACGTTCAGGCCCGTTCCCGGTGCTTTTTCGTGATACAATGTACGTTTTGGGCAGTAATGGGTTAAAGGCAGCATATTGGTGCACCTTTCTCATTTCAAAATGTTCTTCATGTGTGTTTGCATCATCTTCAGGTGAGTTTCGCTGCTATTTTATATGTTACGGTACCGTTCTGGCCTGTTCCGGGTACTTTTTTGTGATAAAATGTAGGTTTTGGGCATTAAATGGTTAAATACAGCATATTGGTGCACTTTTATCATTTCAAAATGTTCTTCATGTGTGTTTGCATCATTTTCAGGTGAGTTTCAATGCCGTTTTATATATTAGGGAAGCCTTCCGTCCCGTTCCGGGTACTTTTTCATGATAAAATGTAGATTTTGGCCAGTAATGGTTTAATGGCAGTATATTGGTGCACCTTTCTCATTTCAAAATGTTCTTCATGTGTGTTTGCAACATTTTCAGGTGAGTTTAGCTCTCATTTTATATATTGGGGTAGTGTTCCGGCCCGTTCTGAGTACTTTTTCATGATAAAATGTAGGTTTTGGGCAGTAATGGGTTAATGACAGCATATTGGTGCACCTTTCTCATTTCAAAATGTTCTTCATGTGTATTTGCATCATTTTTAGCTGATTTTCGCTGCCATTTTAAATATTACGGTAGCGTTCCACCCCGTTCCGAGTACTTTTTCGTGATAAAAGGTAGGTTTGGGCAGTAAATGGTTAATGACAGCATAATGGTGCACCTTTCTCATTTCAAAATGTTCTTCATGTGTATTTGCATCATTTTCAGCTGAGTTTTGCTGCCATTTTATATATTAGGTTAGTGTGCCGGACCGTTCCGGGTACTTTTTCATGATAAAATGTAGGTTTTGGGCAGTAATGGGTTAAAGACAGCATATTGGTGCACCTTTCAGATTTCAAAATGTTATTCATGTGTGTTTGCATCATTTTCAGGTGAGTTTCACTGCTGTTTTATATATTAGGGTAGCGTTCCGGCCCGTTCTGGGTACTTTTTCATGATAAAATTTAGGTTTTGGGCAGTAATGGGTTAAAGACAGCCTATTGGTGCACCTTTCTCATTTCAAAATGGTCTTCATGTGTGTTTGCATCATCTTCAGGTGAGTTTCGCTGCTATTTTATATGTTACGGTACCGTTCTGGCCTGTTCCGGGTACTTTTTCATGATAAAATGTAGGTTTTGGGCATTAAATGGTTAATGACAGCATATTGGTGCACCTTTATCATTTCAAAATGTTCTTCATGTGTGTTTGCATCATTTTCAGGTGAGTTATCTGCTGTTTTATATATTAGGGTAACGTTCAGGCCCGTTCCGTGTACTTTTTCGTGATAAAATGTAGATTTTGGGCAGTAATGGGTTAATGACAGTATATTGGTGCACCTTTCTCATTTCAAAATGTTCTTCATGTGGGTTTGCAACATTTTCAGGTGAGTTCATCTCTGATTATATATATTAGTGTAGTGTTCCGGCCCGTTCCGAGTACTTTTTCATGATAAAATGTAGGTTTTGGGCAGTAATGGGTTAATGACAGCATATTGGTGCACGTTTTTCATTTAAAAATGTTCTTCATGTCTGTTTGCATCATTTTCAGGTGAGTTTCACTGCTGTTTTATATATTAGGGTAGCGTTCCGGCCCTTTCTGGGTACTGTTTCTTGAACAAATTTTGGTTTTGGGCAGTATTGGGTGAAAGACAGCATATTGGTGTACCTTTCTCATTTAAAAATGTTCTACATGTGGGTTTGCATCATTTTCAGGTGAGTTTCGCTGCTATTTTATATGTTACGGTACCGTTCTGGCCTGTTCCGGGTACTTTTTCATGATAAAATGTAGGTTTTGGGCATTAAATGGTTAATGACAGCATATTGGTGCACCTTCATCATTTCAAAATGTTCTTCATGTGTGTTTGCATCATTTTCAGGTGAGTTATCTGCTGTTTTATATATTAGGGTAACGTTCAGGCCCGTTCCGTGTACTTTTTCGTGATAAAATGTAGATTTTGGGCAGTAATGGGTTAATGACAGTATATTGGTGCACCTTTCTCATTTCAAAATGTTCTTCATGTGGGTTTGCAACATTTTCAGGTGAGTTCATCTCTGATTATATATATTAGTGTAGTGTTCCGGCCCGTTCCGAGTACTTTTTCATGATAAAATGTAGGTTTTGGGCAGTAATGGGTTAATGACAGCATATTGGTGCACCTTTTTCATTTAAAAATGTTCTTCATGTGTGTTTGCATCATTTTCAGGTGAGTTATCTGCTGTTTTATATATTAGGGTAGCGTTCCGGCCCTTTCTGGGTACTGTTTCTTGAACAAATTTTGGTTTTGGGCAGTATTGGGTGAAAGACAGCATATTGGTGTACCTTTCTCATTTAAAAATGTTCTACATGTGGGTTTGCATCATTTTCAGGTGAGTTTCTCTGCTGTTTTATATATTACGGTACGGTTCCGGCCCGTTCCTGGTACTTTTTCGTGATAAAATGTAGGTTTTGGGCAGTAAATGGTTAATGACAGCATATTGGTGCACCTTTCTCATTTCAAAATGTTCTTCATGTGTGTTTGCATCATTTTCAGGTGAGTTATCTGCTGTTTTATATATTAGGGTAACGTTCAGGCCATTTCCGGGTACTTTTTCGTGATACAATGTAGGTTTTGGGCAGTAATGGGTGAAAGACAGCATATTGGTGCACCTTTCTCATTTCAAAATGTTCTTCATGTGTGTTTGCATCATTTTCAGGTGAGTTTCGCTGCTGTTTTATATATTACGGTACGTTTCCGGCCCGTTCCAGGTACTTTTTCGTGATAAAATGTAGGTTTTGGGCAGTAAATAGTAAATAACAGCATATTGGTGCACCTTTCTCATTTAAAAATGTTCTACATGTGGGTTTGCATCATTTTCAGGTGAGTTTCTCTGCTGTTTTATATATTACGGTACGGTTCCGGCCCGTTCCTGGTACTTTTTCGTGATACAATGTAGGTTTTGGGCAGTAAATGGTTAATGACAGCATATTGGTGCACCTTTCTCATTTCAAAATGTTCTTCATGTCTGTTTGCATCATTTTCAGGTGAGTTTCACTGCTGTTTTATATATTAGGGTAGCGTTCCGGCCCTTTCTGGGTACTGTTTCTTGAAAAAATTTTGGTTTTGGGCAGTAATGGGTGAAAGACAGCATATTGGTGTACCTTTCTCATTTAAAAATGTTCTACATGTGGGTTTGCATCATTTTCAGGTGAGTTTCTCTGCTGTTTTATATATTACGGTACGGTTCCGGCCCGTTCCTGGTACTTTTTCGTGATAAAATGTAGGTTTTGGGCAGTAAATGGTTAATGACAGCATATTGGTGCACCTTTCTCATTTCAAAATGTTCTTCATGTGTGTTTGCATCATTTTCAGGTGAGTTTCGCTGCTGTTTTATATATTACGGTACGTTTCCGGCCCATTCGAGGTACTTTTTCGTGATAAAATGTAGGTTTTGGGCAGTAAATAGTAAATAACAGCATATTGGTGCACCTTTCTCATTTAAAAATGTTCTACATGTGGGTTTGCATCATTTTCAGGTGAGTTTCTCTGCTGTTTTATATATTACGGTACGGTTCCGGCCCGTTCCTGGTACTTTTTCGTGATACAATGTACGTTTTGGGCAGTAATGGGTTAAAGGCAGCATATTGGTGCACCTTTCTCATTTCAAAATGTTCTTCATGTGTGTTTGCATCATCTTCAGGTGAGTTTCGCTGCTATTTTATATGTTACGGTACCGTTCTGGCCTGTTCCGGGTACTTTTTTGTGATAAAATGTAGGTTTTGGGCATTAAATGGTTAAATACAGCATATTGGTGCACTTTTATCATTTCAAAATGTTCTTCATGTGTGTTTGCATCATTTTCAGGTGAGTTTCAATGCTGTTTTATATATTAGGGAAGCGTTCCGTCCCGTTCTGGGTACTTTTTCATGATAAAATGTAGATTTTGGCCAGTAATGGTTTAATGGCAGTATATTGGTGCACCTTTCTCATTTCAAAATGTTCTTCATGTGTGTTTGCAACATTTTCAGGTGAGTTTAGCTCTCATTTTATATATTAGGGTAGTGTTCCGGCCCGTTCCGAGTACTTTTTCATGATAAAATGTAGGTTTTGGGCAGTAATTGGTTATTGACAGCATATTGGTGCACCTTTCTCATTTCAAAATGTTCTTCATGTGTATTTGCATCATTTTCAGCTGAGTTTCGCTGCCACTTTAAATATTACGGTAGCGTTCCACCCCGTTCCGAGCACTTTTTCGTGATAAAAGGTAGGTTTGGGCAGTAAATGGTTAATGACAGCATAATGGTGCACCTTTCTCATTTCAAAATGTTCTTCATGTGTATTTGCATCATTTTCAGCTGAATTTCGCTGCCATTTTATATATTAGGCTAGTGTTCCGGCCCGTTCCGGGTACTTTTTCATGATAAAATATAGGTTTTGGGCAGTAATGGGTTAAAGACAGCATATTGGTGCACCTTTCGCATTTCAAAATGTTATTCATGTGTGTTTGCATCATTTTCAGGTGAGTTTCACTGCTGTTTTATATATTAGGGTAGCGTTCCGGCCCGTGCTGTGTACTTTTTCGTGATTAAATTTAGGTTTTGTGCAGTAATGGGTTAAAGACAGCCTATTGGTGCACCTTTCTCATTTGAAAATGTTCTTCATGTGTTTTTCCATCATTTTCAGGTGAGTTTCACTGCTGTTTTATATATTACGGTACCTTTCCGGCCCGTTCGGGGTACTTTTTCGTGATAAAATGTAGATTTTAGGCAGTAATGGGTTAAAGACAGCATATTGGTGCACCTTTCTCATTTAAAAAAGTTCTTCATGTGTGTTTGCATCATTTTCAGGTGCGTTTTACTGCTGTTTTATATATTAGGGTACTGTTCTGGCCTGTTCCGGGTACTTTTTCGTGATAAAATGTAGGTTTTGGGCATTAAATGGTTAATGACAGCATATTCGTGCACCTTTCTCATTTCAAAATGTTCTTCATGTGTGTTTGCATCATTTTCAGGTGAGTTTCACTGCTGTTTAATATATTACGGTTCCGTTCCAGCCCGTTCCGGTTACTTTTTCATGATAAAATGTAGGTTTTGGACAGTAATGTGTTAAAGACAGCCTATTGGTGCACCTTTCTCATTTAAAAATGTTCTTCATGTGTGTTTGCATCATTTTCAGGTGAGTTTCACTGCTGTTTTATATATTACGGTACCGTTCCAGCCCGTTCCGATTACTTTTTTATGATAAATTGTAGGTTTTGGGCAGTAATGGGTTAAAGACAGCCTATTGGTGCACCTTTATCATTTAAAAATGTTCTTCATGTGTGTTTGCATCATTTTCAGGTGAGTTTCACTGCTGTTTTATATATTACGGTACCGTTCCAGCCCGTTCCGATTACTTTTTCGTGATAAAATGTAGGTTTTGGGCAGTAATGGGTGAAAGACAGCATATTGGTGCACCTTTCTCATTTAAAAATGTTCTTCATGTGTGTTTGCATCATTTTCAGGTGAGTTTCGCTGCTGTTTTTTATATTACGGTACGTTTCCGGCCCGTTCTGGGTACTTTTTCGTGATAAAATGTAGGTTTTGGACAGTAATTGGTTAATGACAGTATATTGGTGCACCTTTCTCATTTCAAAATGTTCTTCATGTGTGTTTGCATCATTTTCAGGTGAGTTATCTGCTGTTTTATATATTAGGGTAACGTTCAGGTCCGTTCCGTGTACTTTTTCGTTATACAATGTAGGTTTTGGGCAGTAATGGGTTAAAGACAGCATATTGGTGCACCTTTCTGATTTAAAAATGTTCTTCATGTGTGTTTGCATCATTTTCAGGTGAGTTTCAATGCCGTTTTATATAATAGGGTAGCGTCCCGGCCCGTTCCGGGTACCTTTTCGTGATAAAATGTAGCTTTTGGGCATTAAATGGTTAATGACAGCATATTGGTGCACCTTTATCATTCCAAAATGTTATTCATTTGTGTTTGCATCATTTTCAGGTGAGTTTCACTGCTGTTTTATATATTACGGTTCCGTTCCAGCCCGTTCCGGTTACTTTTTCATGATAAGATGTAGGTTTTGGGCAGTAAATGGTAAATGACAGCATATTGGTGCACCTTTCTCATTTCAAAATGTTCTTCATGTGTGTTTGCATCATTTTCAGGTGAGTTATCTGCTGTTTTATATATTAGGGTAACGTTTAGGCCCGTTCCGGGCACTTTTTTTCGTGTTACAATGTAGGTTTTGGGCAGTAATGGGTTAAAGACAGCATATTGGTGCACCTTTCTCATTTCAAAATGTTCTTTATGTGTGTTTGCATCATCTTCAGGTGAGTTTTGCTGCTATCTTATATGTTACGGTACCGTTCTGGCCTGTTCCGGGTACTTTTTTGTGATAAAATGTAGGTTTTGGGCATTAAATGGTTAATGACAGCATATTGGTGCACCTTTCTCATTTCAAAATGTTCTTCATGTGTGTTTGCATCATTTTAAGGTGAGTTTCAATGCCGTTTTATATATTAGGGAAGCGTTCCGGCCCGTTCCCGGTACTTTTTCGTGATAAAATGTAGATTTTGGGCAGTAATGGGTTAATGACAGTATATCGGTGCACCTTTCTCATTTCAAAATGTTCTTCATGTGTGTTTGCAACATTTTCAGGTGAGTTTAGCTCTCATTTTATATATTAGGGTAGTGTTCCACCCCGTTCCGAGTACTTTTTCGCGATAAAAGGTAGGTTTGGGCAGTAAATGGTTAATGACAGCATAATGGTGCACCTTTCTCATTTCAAAATGTTCTTCATGTGTATTTGCATCATTTTCAGCTGAGTTTTGCTGCCATTTTATATATTAGGTTAGTGTTCCGGACCGTTTCGTGTACTTTTTCATGATAAAATGTAGGTTTTGGGCAGTAATGGGTTAAAGACAGCATATTGGTGCACCTTTCAGATTTCAAAATGTTATTCATGTGTGTTTGCATCATTTTCAGGTGAGTTTCACTGCTGTTTTATATATTAGGGTAGCGTTCCGGCCCGTTCTGGGTACTTTTTCATGATAAAATTTAGGTTTTGGGCAGTAATGGGTTGAAGACAGCCTATTGGTGCACCTTTCTCATTTAAAAATGTTCTTCATGTGTGTTTGCATCATTTTCAGGTGAGTTTCACTGCTGTTTTATATATTACGGTACCGTTCCAGCCCGTTCCGATTACTTTTTCGTGATAAAATGTAGGTTTTGGGCAGTAATGGGTGAAAGACAGCATATTGGTGCACCTTTCTCATTTAAAAATGTTCTTCATGTGTGTTTGCATCATTTTCAGGTGAGTTTCGCTGCTGTTTTTTATATTACGGTACGTTTCCGGCCCGTTCTGGGTACTTTTTCGTGATAAAATGTAGGTTTTGGACAGTAATTGGTTAATGACAGTATATTGGTGCACCTTTCTCATTTCAAAATGTTCTTCATGTGTGTTTGCATCATTTTCAGGTGAGTTATCTGCTGTTTTATATATTAGGGTAACGTTCAGGTCCGTTCCGTGTACTTTTTCGTTATACAATGTAGGTTTTGGGCAGTAATGGGTTAAAGACAGCATATTGGTGCACCTTTCTGATTTAAAAATGTTCTTCATGTGTGTTTGCATCATTTTCAGGTGAGTTTCAATGCCGTTTTATATAATAGGGTAGCGTCCCGGCCCGTTCCGGGTACCTTTTCGTGATAAAATGTAGCTTTTGGGCATTAAATGGTTAATGACAGCATATTGGTGCACCTTTATCATTCCAAAATGTTATTCATTTGTGTTTGCATCATTTTCAGGTGAGTTTCACTGCTGTTTTATATATTACGGTTCCGTTCCAGCCCGTTCCGGTTACTTTTTCATGATAAGATGTAGGTTTTGGGCAGTAAATGGTAAATGACAGCATATTGGTGCACCTTTCTCATTTCAAAATGTTCTTCATGTGTGTTTGCATCATTTTCAGGTGAGTTATCTGCTGTTTTATATATTAGGGTAACGTTTAGGCCCGTTCCGGGCACTTTTTTTCGTGTTACAATGTAGGTTTTGGGCAGTAATGGGTTAAAGACAGCATATTGGTGCACCTTTCTCATTTCAAAATGTTCTTTATGTGTGTTTGCATCATCTTCAGGTGAGTTTTGCTGCTATCTTATATGTTACGGTACCGTTCTGGCCTGTTCCGGGTACTTTTTTGTGATAAAATGTAGGTTTTGGGCATTAAATGGTTAATGACAGCATATTGGTGCACCTTTCTCATTTCAAAATGTTCTTCATGTGTGTTTGCATCATTTTAAGGTGAGTTTCAATGCCGTTTTATATATTAGGGAAGCGTTCCGGCCCGTTCCCGGTACTTTTTCGTGATAAAATGTAGATTTTGGGCAGTAATGGGTTAATGACAGTATATCGGTGCACCTTTCTCATTTCAAAATGTTCTTCATGTGTGTTTGCAACATTTTCAGGTGAGTTTAGCTCTCATTTTATATATTAGGGTAGTGTTCCACCCCGTTCCGAGTACTTTTTCGCGATAAAAGGTAGGTTTGGGCAGTAAATGGTTAATGACAGCATAATGGTGCACCTTTCTCATTTCAAAATGTTCTTCATGTGTATTTGCATCATTTTCAGCTGAGTTTTGCTGCCATTTTATATATTAGGTTAGTGTTCCGGACCGTTTCGTGTACTTTTTCATGATAAAATGTAGGTTTTGGGCAGTAATGGGTTAAAGACAGCATATTGGTGCACCTTTCAGATTTCAAAATGTTATTCATGTGTGTTTGCATCATTTTCAGGTGAGTTTCACTGCTGTTTTATATATTAGGGTAGCGTTCCGGCCCGTTCTGGGTACTTTTTCATGATAAAATTTAGGTTTTGGGCAGTAATGGGTTGAAGACAGCCTATTGGTGCACCTTTCTCATTTAAAAATGTTCTTCATGTGTGTTTGCATCATTTTCAGGTGAGTTTCACTGCTGTTTTATATATTACGTTACCTTTCCGGCCCGTTCCGTGTACTTTTTTGTGATAAAATGTAGATTTTGGGCAGTAATGGGTTAAAGACTGCATATTGGTGCACCTTTCTCATTTAAAAAAGTTCTTCATGTGTGTTTGCATCATTTTCAGGTGAGTTTCACTGCTGTTTTATATATTACGGTACCTTTCCGGCCCGTTCCGTGTACTTTTTCGTGATAAAATGTAGCTTTTGGGCAGTAATGGGTTAAAGACAGCATATTGGTGCACCTTTCTCATTTCAAAATGTTCTTCATGTGTGTTTGCATCATTTTCAGCGGAGTTATCTGCTGTTTTATATATTAGGGTAACGTTCAGGCCCGTTCCGGGTACTTTTTCGTGATACAATGTAGGTTTTGGGCAGTAATGGGTTAAAGACAGCATATTGGTGCACCTTTCTCATTTCAAAATGTTCTTCATGTGTGTTTGCATCATTTTCAGGGGAGTTATCTGCTGTTTTATATATTAGGGTAACGTTCAGGCCCGTTCCGGGTACTTTTTCGTGATACAATGTAGGTTTTGGGCAGTAATGGGTTAAAGACAGCCTATTGGTGCACCTTTCTCATTTAAAAATGTTCTTCATGTGTGTTTGCAACATTTTCAGGTGAGTTTATCTCTGATTATATATATTAGGGTAGTGTTCCGGCCCGTTCCGAGTACTTTTTCATGATAAAATGTAGGTTTTGGTCAGTAATGGGTTAATGACAGCATATTGGTGCACCTTTTTCATTTAAAAATGTTCTTCATGTCTGTTTGCATCATTTTCAGGTGAGTTTCACTGCTGTTTTATATATTAGGGTAGAGTTCCGGCCCTTTCTGGGTACCGTTTCGTGAAAAATGTTTGGTTTTGGGCAGTAATGGGTGAAAGACAGCATATTGGTGTACCTTTCTCATTTAAAAATGTTCTACATGTGTGTTTGCATCATTTTCAGGTGAGTTTCGCTGCTGTTTTATATATTAGGGTAGCGTTCAGGCCATTTCCGGGTACTTTTTCGTGATACAAAGTAGGTTTTGGGCAGTAATGGGTGAAAGACAGCATATTGGTGCACCTTTCTCATTTCAAAATGTTCTTCATGTGTGTTTGCATCATCTTCAGGTGAGTTTCGCTGCTATTTTATATGTTACGGTACCGTTCTGGCCTGTTCCGGGTACTTTTTCGTGATAAAATGTAGATTTAGGGCATTAAATGGTTAATGACAGCATATTGGTGCACCTTTATCATTTCAAAATGTTCTTCATGTGTGTTTGCATCATTTTCAGGTGAGTTTCGCTGCTGTTTTATATATTACGGTACGTTTCCGGACCGTTCCGGGTACTTTTTCGTGATAAAATGTAGGTTTTGGGCAGTAAGTAGTAAATAACAGCATATTGGTGCACCTTTCTCATTTCAAAATGTTCTTCATGTGTGTTTGCATCATTTTCAGGTGAGTTATCTGCTGTTTTATATATTAGGGTAACGTTCAGGCCCGTTCCCGGTACTTTTTCTTGATACAATGTACGTTTTGGGCAGTAATGGGTTAAAGGCAGCATATTGGTGCACCTTTCTCATTTCAAAATGTTCTTCATGTGTGTTTGCATCATCTTCAGGTGAGTTTCGCTGCTATTTTATATGTTACGGTACCGTTCTGGCCTGTTCCGGGTACTTTTTTGTGATAAAATGTAGGTTTTGGGCATTAAATGGTTAAATACAGCATATTGGTGCACTTTTATCATTTCAAAATGTTCTTCATGTGTGTTTGCATCATTTTCAGGTGAGTTTCAATGCCGTTTTATATATTAGGGAAGCCTTCCGGCCCGTTCCGGGTACTTTTTCATGATAAAATGTAGATTTTGGCCAGTAATGGTTTAATGGCAGTATATTGGTGCACCTTTCTCATTTCAAAATGTTCTTCATGTGTGTTTGCAACATTTTCAGGTGAGTTTAGCTCTCATTTTATATATCAGGGTAGTGTTCCGGCCCGTTCTGAGTACTTTTTCATGATAAAATGTAGGTTTTGGGCAGTAATGGGTTAATGACAGCATATTGGTGCACCTTTCTCATTTCAAAATGTTCTTCATGTGTATTTGCATCATTTTCAGCTGAGTTTCGCTGCCACTTTAAATATTAGGTTAGTGTTGCGGCCCGTTCCGGGTACTGTTTCATGATAAAATATAGGTTTTGGGCAGTAATGGGTTAAAGACAGCATATTGGTGCACCTTTCACATTTCAAAATGTTATTCATGTGTGTTTGCATCATTTTCAGGTGAGTTTCACTGCTGTTTTATATATTAGGGTAGCGTTCCGGCCCGTACTGTGTACTTTTTCGTGATAAAATTTAGGTTTTGTGCAGTAATGGGTTAAAGCCAGCATATTGGTGCACCTTTCTCATTTAAAAAAGTTCTTCATGTGTGTTTGCATCATTTTCAGGTGCGTTTTACTGCTGTTTTATATATTAGGGTACTGTTCGGGCCTGTTCCGGGTACGTTTTCGTGATAAAATGTAGGTTTTGGGCATTAAATGGTTAAAGACAGCCTATTGGTGCCCCTTTCTCATTTAAAAATGTTCTTCATGTGTGTTTGCATCATTTTCAGGTGAGTTTCACTGCTGTTTTATATATTACGGTACCGTTCCAGCCCGTTCCGATTACTTTTTTATGATAAATTGTAGGTTTTGGGCAGTAATGGGTTAAAGACAGCCTATTGGTGCACCTTTCTCATTTAAAAATGTTCTTCATGTGTGTTTGCAACATTTTCAGGTGAGTTTATCTCTGATTATATATATTAGGGTAGTGTTCCGGCCCGTTCCGAGTACTTTTTCATGATAAAATGTAGGTTTTGGGCAGTAATGGGTTAATGACAGCATATTGGTGCACCTTTTTCATTTAAAAATGTTCTTAATGTCTGTTTGCATCATTTTCAGGTGAGTTTCACTGCTGTTTTATATATTAGGGTAGCGTTCCGGCCCTTTCTGGGTACTGTTTCGTGAAAAAATTTTGGTTTTGGGCAGTAATGGGTGAAAGACAGCATATTGGTGTACCTTTCTCATTTAAAAATGTTCTACATGTGTGTTTGCATCATTTTCAGGTGAGTTTCGCTGCTGTTTTATATATTACGGTGCGGTTCCGGCCCGTTCCTGGTACTTTTCCTGACAAAATGTAGGTTATGGGCAGTAAATGGTTAATGCCAGCATATTGGGGCACCTTTCTCATTTCAAAATGTTCTTCATGTGTGTTTGCATCATTTTCAGGTGAGTTATCTGCTGTTTTATATATTAGGGTAGCGTTCAGGCCATTTCCGGGTACTGTTTCGTGATACAATGTAGGTTTTGGGCAGCAATGGGTGAAAGACAGCATATTGGTGCACCTTTCTCATTTCAAAATGTTCTTCATGTGTGTTTGCATCATCTTCAGGTGAGTTTCGCTGCTATTTTATATGTTACGGTACCGTTCTGGCCTGTTCCGCGTACTTTTTCGTGATAAAATGTAGATTTTGGGCATTAAATGGTTAATGACAGCATATTGGTGCACCTTTATCATTTCAAAATGTTCTTCATGTGTGTTTGCATCATTTTCAGGTGAGTTTCGCTGCTGTTTTATATATCACGGTACGTTTCCGGCCCGTTCCGGGTACTTTTTCGTGATAAAATGTAGGTTTTGGGCAGTAAGTAGTAAATAACAGCATATTGGTGCACCTTTCTCATTTCAAAATGTTCTTCATATGTGTTTGCATCATTTTCAGGTGAGTTATCTGCTGTTTTATATATTAGGGTAACGTTCAGGCCCGTTCCCGGTACTTTTTCGTGATACAATGTACGTTTTGGGCAGTAATGGGTTAAAGGCAGCATATTGGTGCACCTTTCTCATTTCAAAATGTTCTTCATGTGTGTTTGCATCATCTTCAGGTGAGTTTCGCTGCTATTTTATATGTTACGGTACCGTTCTGGCCTGTTCCGGGTACTTTTTTGTGATAAAATGTAGGTTTTGGGCATTAAATGGTTAAATACAGCATATTGGTGCACTTTTATCATTTCAAAATGTTCTTCATGTGTGTTTGCATCATTTTCAGGTGAGTTTCAATGCCGTTTTATATGTTACGGTACCGTTCCGGCCCGTTCCGGGTACTTTTTCATGATAAAATGTAGATTTTGGCCAGTAATGGTTTAATGGCAGTATATTGGTGTACCTTTCTCATTTCAAAATGTTCTTCATGTGTGTTTGCAACATTTTCAGGTGAGTTTAGCTCTCATTTTATATATTAGGGTAGTGTTCCGGCCCGTTCTGAGTACTTTTTCATGATAAAATGTAGGTTTTGGGCAGTAATGGGTTAATGACAGCCTATTGGTGCACCTTTCTCATTTCAAAATGTTCTTCATGTGTATTTGCATCATTTTCAGCTGAGTTTCGCTGCCACTTTAAATATTACGGTAGCGTTCCACCCCGTTCCGAGCACTTTTTCGTGATAAAAGGTAGGTTTGGGCAGTAAATGGTTAATGACAGCATAATGGTGCACCTTTCTCATTTCAAAATGTTCTTCATGTGTATTTGCATCATTTTCAGCTGAATTTCGCTGCCATTTTATATATTAGGTTAGTGTTGCGGCCCGTTCCGGGTACTTTTTCATGATAAAATATAGGTTTTGGGCAGTAATGGGTTAAGGACAGCATATTGGTGCACCTTTCACATTTCAAAATGTTATTCATGTGTGTTTGCATCATTTTCAGGTGAGTTTCACTGCTGTTTTATATATTAGGGTAGCGTTCCTGCCCGTACTGTGTACTTTTTCGTGATAAAATTTAGGTTTTGTGCAGTAATGGGTTAAAGACAGCCTATTGGTGCACCTTTCTCATTTGAAAATGTTCTTCATGTGTGTTTGCATCATTTTCAGGTGAGTTTCACTGCTGTTTTTTATATTACGGTACCTTTCCGGCCCGTTCCGGGTACTTTTTCGTGATAAAATGTAGATTTTAGGCAGTAATGGGTTAAAGACAGCATATTGGTGCACCTTTCTCATTTAAAAAAGTTCTTCATGTGTGTTTGCATCATTTTCAGGTGCGTTTTACTGCTGTTTTATATATTAGGGTACTGTTCTGGCCTGTTCCGGGTACTTTTTCGTGATAAAATGTAGGTTTTGGACAGTAATGTGTTAAAGACAGCCTATTGGTGCACCTTTCTCATTTAAAAATGTTCTTCATGTGTGTTTGCATCATTTTCAGGTGAGTTTCACTGCTGTTTTATATATTACGGTACCGTTCCAGCCCGTTCCGATTACTTTTTTATGATAAATTGTAGGTTTTGGGCAGTAATGGGTTAAAGACAGCCTATTGGTGCACCTTTCTCATTTAAAAATGTTCTTCATGTGTGTTTGCAACATTTTCAGGTGAGTTTATCTCTGATTATATATATTAGGGTAGTGTTCCGGCCCGTTCCGAGTACTTTTTCATGATAAAATGTAGGTTTTGGGCAGTAATGGGTTAATGACAGCACATTGGTGCACCTTTTTCTTTTAAAAATGTTCTTCATGTCTGTTTGCATCATTTTCAGGTGAGTTTCACTGCTGTTTTATATATTAGGGTAGCGTTCCGGCCCTTTCTGGGTACTGTTTCGTGAAAAATTTTTGGTTTTGGGCAGTAATGGGTGAAAGACAGCATATTGGTGTACCTTTCGCATTTAAAAATGTTCTACATGTGTGTTTGCATCATTTTCAGGTGAGTTTCGCTGCTGTTTTATATATTACGGTACGGTTCCGGCCCGTTCCTGGTACTTTTTCGTGATAAAATGTAGGTTATGGGCAGTAAATGGTTAATGCCAGCATATTGGGGCACCTTTCTCATTTCAAAATGTTCTTCATGTGTGTTTGCATCATTTTCAGGTGAGTTATCTGCTGTTTTATATATTAGGGTAGCGTTCAGGCCATTTCCGGGTACTTTTTCGTGATACAATGTAGGTTTTGGGCAGTAATGGGTGAAAGACAGCATATTGGTGCACCTTTCTCATTTCAAAATGTTCTTCATGTGTGTTTGCATCATCTTCAGGTGAGTTTCGCTGCTATTTTATATGTTACGGTACCGTTCTGGCCTGTTCTGGGTACTTTTTCGTGATAAAATGTAGATTTTGGGCATTAAATGGTTAATGACAGCATATTGGTGCACCTTTATCATTTCAAAATGTTCTTCATGTGTGTTTGCATCATTTTCAGGTGAATTTCGCTGCTGTTTTATATATTACGGTACGTTTCCGGCCCGTTCCGGGTACTTTTTCGTGATAAAATGTAGGTTTTGGGCAGTAAGTAGTAAATAACAGCATATTGGTGCACCTTTCTCATTTCAAAATGTTCTTCATGTGTGTTTGCATCATTTTCAGGTGAGTTATCTGCTGTTTTATATATTAGGGTAACGTTCAGGCCCTTTCCCGGTGCTTTTTCGTGATACAATGTACGTTTTGGGCAGTAATGGGTTAAAGGCAGCATATTGGTGCACCTTTCTCATTTCAAAATGTTCTTCATGTGTGTTTGCATCATCTTCAGGTGAGTTTCGCTGCTATTTTATATGTTACGGTACCGTTCTGGCCTGTTCCGGGTACTTTTTTGTGATAAAATGTAGGTTTTGGGCATTAAATGGTTAAATACAGCATATTGGTGCACTTTTATCATTTCAAAATGTTCTTCATGTGTGTTTGCATCATTTTCAGGTGAGTTTCAATGCCGTTTTATATATTAGGGAAGCCTTCCGTCCCGTTCCGGGTACTTTTTCATGATAAAATGTAGATTTTGGCCAGTAATGGTTTAATGGCAGTATATTGGTGCACCTTTCTCATTTCAAAATGTTCTTCATGTGTGTTTGCAACATTTTCAGGTGAGTTTAGCTCTCATTTTATATATTGGGGTAGTGTTCCGGCCCGTTCTGAGTACTTTTTCATGATAAAATGTAGGTTTTGGGCAGTAATGGGTTAATGACAGCATATTGGTGCACCTTTCTCATTTCAAAATGTTCTTCATGTGTATTTGCATCATTTTTAGCTGATTTTCGCTGCCATTTTAAATATTACGGTAGCGTTCCACCCCGTTCCGAGTACTTTTTCGTGATAAAAGGTAGGTTTGGGCAGTAAATGGTTAATGACAGCATAATGGTGCACCTTTCTCATTTCAAAATGTTCTTCATGTGTATTTGCATCATTTTCAGCTGAGTTTTGCTGCCATTTTATATATTAGGTTAGTGTGCCGGACCGTTCCGGGTACTTTTTCATGATAAAATGTAGGTTTTGGGCAGTAATGGGTTAAAGACAGCATATTGGTGCACCTTTCAGATTTCAAAATGTTATTCATGTGTGTTTGCATCATTTTCAGGTGAGTTTCACTGCTGTTTTATATATTAGGGTAGCGTTCCGGCCCGTTCTGGGTACTTTTTCATGATAAAATTTAGGTTTTGGGCAGTAATGGGTTAAAGACAGCCTATTGGTGCACCTTTCTCATTTCAAAATGGTCTTCATGTGTGTTTGCATCATCTTCAGGTGAGTTTCGCTGCTATTTTATATGTTACGGTACCGTTCTGGCCTGTTCCGGGTACTTTTTCATGATAAAATGTAGGTTTTGGGCATTAAATGGTTAATGACAGCATATTGGTGCACCTTTATCATTTCAAAATGTTCTTCATGTGTGTTTGCATCATTTTCAGGTGAGTTATCTGCTGTTTTATATATTAGGGTAACGTTCAGGCCCGTTCCGTGTACTTTTTCGTGATAAAATGTAGATTTTGGGCAGTAATGGGTTAATGACAGTATATTGGTGCACCTTTCTCATTTCAAAATGTTCTTCATGTGGGTTTGCAACATTTTCAGGTGAGTTCATCTCTGATTATATATATTAGTGTAGTGTTCCGGCCCGTTCCGAGTACTTTTTCATGATAAAATGTAGGTTTTGGGCAGTAATGGGTTAATGACAGCATATTGGTGCACGTTTTTCATTTAAAAATGTTCTTCATGTCTGTTTGCATCATTTTCAGGTGAGTTTCACTGCTGTTTTATATATTAGGGTAGCGTTCCGGCCCTTTCTGGGTACTGTTTCTTGAACAAATTTTGGTTTTGGGCAGTATTGGGTGAAAGACAGCATATTGGTGTACCTTTCTCATTTAAAAATGTTCTACATGTGGGTTTGCATCATTTTCAGGTGAGTTTCGCTGCTATTTTATATGTTACGGTACCGTTCTGGCCTGTTCCGTGTACTTTTTCATGATAAAATGTAGGTTTTGGGCATTAAATGGTTAATGACAGCATATTGGTGCACCTTCATCATTTCAAAATGTTCTTCATGTGTGTTTGCATCATTTTCAGGTGAGTTATCTGCTGTTTTATATATTAGGGTAACGTTCAGGCCCGTTCCGTGTACTTTTTCGTGATAAAATGTAGATTTTGGGCAGTAATGGGTTAATGACAGTATATTGGTGCACCTTTCTCATTTCAAAATGTTCTTCATGTGGGTTTGCAACATTTTCAGGTGAGTTCATCTCTGATTATATATATTAGTGTAGTGTTCCGGCCCGTTCCGAGTACTTTTTCATGATAAAATGTAGGTTTTGGGCAGTAATGGGTTAATGACAGCATATTGGTGCACCTTTTTCATTTAAAAATGTTCTTCATGTGTGTTTGCATCATTTTCAGGTGAGTTATCTGCTGTTTTATATATTAGGGTAGCGTTCCGGCCCTTTCTGGGTACTGTTTCTTGAACAAATTTTGGTTTTGGGCAGTATTGGGTGAAAGACAGCATATTGGTGTACCTTTCTCATTTAAAAATGTTCTACATGTGGGTTTGCATCATTTTCAGGTGAGTTTCTCTGCTGTTTTATATATTACGGTACGGTTCCGGCCCGTTCCTGGTACTTTTTCGTGATAAAATGTAGGTTTTGGGCAGTAAATGGTTAATGACAGCATATTGGTGCACCTTTCTCATTTCAAAATGTTCTTCATGTGTGTTTGCATCATTTTCAGGTGAGTTATCTGCTGTTTTATATATTAGGGTAACGTTCAGGCCATTTCCGGGTACTTTTTCGTGATACAATGTAGGTTTTGGGCAGTAATGGGTGAAAGACAGCATATTGGTGCACCTTTCTCATTTCAAAATGTTCTTCATGTGTGTTTGCATCATTTTCAGGTGAGTTTCGCTGCTGTTTTATATATTACGGTACGTTTCCGGCCCGTTCCAGGTACTTTTTCGTGATAAAATGTAGGTTTTGGGCAGTAAATAGTAAATAACAGCATATTGGTGCACCTTTCTCATTTAAAAATGTTCTACATGTGGGTTTGCATCATTTTCAGGTGAGTTTCTCTGCTGTTTTATATATTACGGTACGGTTCCGGCCCGTTCCTGGTACTTTTTCGTGATACAATGTAGGTTTTGGGCAGTAAATGGTTAATGACAGCATATTGGTGCACCTTTCTCATTTCAAAATGTTCTTCATGTCTGTTTGCATCATTTTCAGGTGAGTTTCACTGCTGTTTTATATATTAGGGTAGCTTTCCGGCCCTTTCTGGGTACTGTTTCTTGAAAAAATTTTGGTTTTGGGCAGTAATGGGTGAAAGACAGCATATTGGTGTACCTTTCTCATTTAAAAATGTTCTACATGTGGGTTTGCATCATTTTCAGGTGAGTTTCTCTGCTGTTTTATATATTACGGTACGGTTCCGGCCCGTTCCTGGTACTTTTTCGTGATAAAATGTAGGTTTTGGGCAGTAAATGGTTAATGACAGCATATTGGTGCACCTTTCTCATTTCAAAATGTTCTTCATGTGTGTTTGCATCATTTTCAGGTGAGTTTCGCTGCTGTTTTATATATTACGGTACGTTTCCGGCCCATTCGAGGTACTTTTTCGTGATAAAATGTAGGTTTTGGGCAGTAAATAGTAAATAACAGCATATTGGTGCACCTTTCTCATTTAAAAATGTTCTACATGTGGGTTTGCATCATTTTCAGGTGAGTTTCTCTGCTGTTTTATATATTACGGTACGGTTCCGGCCCGTTCCTGGTACTTTTTCGTGATACAATGTACGTTTTGGGCAGTAATGGGTTAAAGGCAGCATATTGGTGCACCTTTCTCATTTCAAAATGTTCTTCATGTGTGTTTGCATCATCTTCAGGTGAGTTTCGCTGCTATTTTATATGTTACGGTACCGTTCTGGCCTGTTCCGGGTACTTTTTTGTGATAAAATGTAGGTTTTGGGCATTAAATGGTTAAATACAGCATATTGGTGCACTTTTATCATTTCAAAATGTTCTTCATGTGTGTTTGCATCATTTTCAGGTGAGTTTCAATGCTGTTTTATATATTAGGGAAGCGTTCCGTCCCGTTCTGGGTACTTTTTCATGATAAAATGTAGATTTTGGCCAGTAATGGTTTAATGGCAGTATATTGGTGCACCTTTCTCATTTCAAAATGTTCTTCATGTGTGTTTGCAACATTTTCAGGTGAGTTTAGCTCTCATTTTATATATTAGGGTAGTGTTCCGGCCCGTTCCGAGTACTTTTTCATGATAAAATGTAGGTTTTGGGCAGTAATTGGTTATTGACAGCATATTGGTGCACCTTTCTCATTTCAAAATGTTCTTCATGTGTATTTGCATCATTTTCAGCTGAGTTTCGCTGCCACTTTAAATATTACGGTAGCGTTCCACCCCGTTCCGAGCACTTTTTCGTGATAAAAGGTAGGTTTGGGCAGTAAATGGTTAATGACAGCATAATGGTGCACCTTTCTCATTTCAAAATGTTCTTCATGTGTATTTGCATCATTTTCAGCTGAATTTCGCTGCCATTTTATATATTAGGCTAGTGTTCCGGCCCGTTCCGGGTACTTTTTCATGATAAAATATAGGTTTTGGGCAGTAATGGGTTAAAGACAGCATATTGGTGCACCTTTCGCATTTCAAAATGTTATTCATGTGTGTTTGCATCATTTTCAGGTGAGTTTCACTGCTGTTTTATATATTAGGGTAGCGTTCCGGCCCGTGCTGTGTACTTTTTCGTGATAAAATTTAGGTTTTGTGCAGTAATGGGTTAAAGACAGCCTATTGGTGCACCTTTCTCATTTGAAAATGTTCTTCATGTGTTTTTCCATCATTTTCAGGTGAGTTTCACTGCTGTTTTATATATTACGGTACCTTTCCGGCCCGTTCGGGGTACTTTTTCGTGATAAAATGTAGATTTTAGGCAGTAATGGGTTAAAGACAGCATATTGGTGCACCTTTCTCATTTAAAAAAGTTCTTCATGTGTGTTTGCATCATTTTCAGGTGCGTTTTACTGCTGTTTTATATATTAGGGTACTGTTCTGGCCTGTTCCGGGTACTTTTTCGTGATAAAATGTAGGTTTTGGGCATTAAATGGTTAATGACAGCATATTCGTGCACCTTTCTCATTTCAAAATGTTCTTCATGTGTGTTTGCATCATTTTCAGGTGAGTTTCACTGCTGTTTAATATATTACGGTTCCGTTCCAGCCCGTTCCGGTTACTTTTTCATGATAAAATGTAGGTTTTGGACAGTAATGTGTTAAAGACAGCCTATTGGTGCACCTTTCTCATTTAAAAATGTTCTTCATGTGTGTTTGCATCATTTTCAGGTGAGTTTCACTGCTGTTTTATATATTACGGTACCGTTCCAGCCCGTTCCGATTACTTTTTTATGATAAATTGTAGGTTTTGGGCAGTAATGGGTTAAAGACAGCCTATTGGTGCACCTTTATCATTTAAAAATGTTCTTCATGTGTGTTTGCATCATTTTCAGGTGAGTTTCACTGCTGTTTTATATATTACGGTACCGTTCCAGCCCGTTCCGATTACTTTTTCGTGATAAAATGTAGGTTTTGGGCAGTAATGGGTGAAAGACAGCATATTGGTGCACCTTTCTCATTTAAAAATGTTCTTCATGTGTGTTTGCATCATTTTCAGGTGAGTTTCGCTGCTGTTTTTTATATTACGGTACGTTTCCGGCCCGTTCTGGGTACTTTTTCGTGATAAAATGTAGGTTTTGGACAGTAATTGGTTAATGACAGTATATTGGTGCACCTTTCTCATTTCAAAATGTTCTTCATGTGTGTTTGCATCATTTTCAGGTGAGTTATCTGCTGTTTTATATATTAGGGTAACGTTCAGGTCCGTTCCGTGTACTTTTTCGTTATACAATGTAGGTTTTGGGCAGTAATGGGTTAAAGACAGCATATTGGTGCACCTTTCTGATTTAAAAATGTTCTTCATGTGTGTTTGCATCATTTTCAGGTGAGTTTCAATGCCGTTTTATATAATAGGGTAGCGTCCCGGCCCGTTCCGGGTACCTTTTCGTGATAAAATGTAGCTTTTGGGCATTAAATGGTTAATGACAGCATATTGGTGCACCTTTATCATTCCAAAATGTTATTCATTTGTGTTTGCATCATTTTCAGGTGAGTTTCACTGCTGTTTTATATATTACGGTTCCGTTCCAGCCCGTTCCGGTTACTTTTTCATGATAAGATGTAGGTTTTGGGCAGTAAATGGTAAATGACAGCATATTGGTGCACCTTTCTCATTTCAAAATGTTCTTCATGTGTGTTTGCATCATTTTCAGGTGAGTTATCTGCTGTTTTATATATTAGGGTAACGTTTAGGCCCGTTCCGGGCACTTTTTTTCGTGTTACAATGTAGGTTTTGGGCAGTAATGGGTTAAAGACAGCATATTGGTGCACCTTTCTCATTTCAAAATGTTCTTTATGTGTGTTTGCATCATCTTCAGGTGAGTTTTGCTGCTATCTTATATGTTACGGTACCGTTCTGGCCTGTTCCGGGTACTTTTTTGTGATAAAATGTAGGTTTTGGGCATTAAATGGTTAATGACAGCATATTGGTGCACCTTTCTCATTTCAAAATGTTCTTCATGTGTGTTTGCATCATTTTAAGGTGAGTTTCAATGCCGTTTTATATATTAGGGAAGCGTTCCGGCCCGTTCCCGGTACTTTTTCGTGATAAAATGTAGATTTTGGGCAGTAATGGGTTAATGACAGTATATCGGTGCACCTTTCTCATTTCAAAATGTTCTTCATGTGTGTTTGCAACATTTTCAGGTGAGTTTAGCTCTCATTTTATATATTAGGGTAGTGTTCCACCCCGTTCCGAGTACTTTTTCGCGATAAAAGGTAGGTTTGGGCAGTAAATGGTTAATGACAGCATAATGGTGCACCTTTCTCATTTCAAAATGTTCTTCATGTGTATTTGCATCATTTTCAGCTGAGTTTTGCTGCCATTTTATATATTAGGTTAGTGTTCCGGACCGTTTCGTGTACTTTTTCATGATAAAATGTAGGTTTTGGGCAGTAATGGGTTAAAGACAGCATATTGGTGCACCTTTCAGATTTCAAAATGTTATTCATGTGTGTTTGCATCATTTTCAGGTGAGTTTCACTGCTGTTTTATATATTAGGGTAGCGTTCCGGCCCGTTCTGGGTACTTTTTCATGATAAAATTTAGGTTTTGGGCAGTAATGGGTTGAAGACAGCCTATTGGTGCACCTTTCTCATTTAAAAATGTTCTTCATGTGTGTTTGCATCATTTTCAGGTGAGTTTCACTGCTGTTTTATATATTACGTTACCTTTCCGGCCCGTTCCGTGTACTTTTTTGTGATAAAATGTAGATTTTGGGCAGTAATGGGTTAAAGACTGCATATTGGTGCACCTTTCTCATTTAAAAAAGTTCTTCATGTGTGTTTGCATCATTTTCAGGTGAGTTTCACTGCTGTTTTATATATTACGGTACCTTTCCGGCCCGTTCCGTGTACTTTTTCGTGATAAAATGTAGCTTTTGGGCAGTAATGGGTTAAAGACAGCATATTGGTGCACCTTTCTCATTTCAAAATGTTCTTCATGTGTGTTTGCATCATTTTCAGCGGAGTTATCTGCTGTTTTATATATTAGGGTAACGTTCAGGCCCGTTCCGGGTACTTTTTCGTGATACAATGTAGGTTTTGGGCAGTAATGGGTTAAAGACAGCATATTGGTGCACCTTTCTCATTTCAAAATGTTCTTCATGTGTGTTTGCATCATTTTCAGGGGAGTTATCTGCTGTTTTATATATTAGGGTAACGTTCAGGCCCGTTCCGGGTACTTTTTCGTGATACAATGTAGGTTTTGGGCAGTAATGGGTTAAAGACAGCCTATTGGTGCACCTTTCTCATTTAAAAATGTTCTTCATGTGTGTTTGCAACATTTTCAGGTGAGTTTATCTCTGATTATATATATTAGGGTAGTGTTCCGGCCCGTTCCGAGTACTTTTTCATGATAAAATGTAGGTTTTGGTCAGTAATGGGTTAATGACAGCATATTGGTGCACCTTTTTCATTTAAAAATGTTCTTCATGTCTGTTTGCATCATTTTCAGGTGAGTTTCACTGCTGTTTTATATATTAGGGTAGCGTTCCAGCCCTTTCTGGGTACCGTTTCGTGAAAAATGTTTGGTTTTGGGCAGTAATGGGTGAAAGACAGCATATTGGTGTACCTTTCTCATTTAAAAATGTTCTACATATGTGTTTGCATCATTTTCAGGTGAGTTTCGCTGCTGTTTTATATATTAGGGTAGCGTTCAGGCCATTTCCGGGTACTTTTTCGTGATACAAAGTAGGTTTTGGGCAGTAATGGGTGAAAGACAGCATATTGGTGCACCTTTCTCATTTCAAAATGTTCTTCATGTGTGTTTGCATCATCTTCAGGTGAGTTTCGCTGCTATTTTATATGTTACGGTACCGTTCTGGCCTGTTCCGGGTACTTTTTCGTGATAAAATGTAGATTTTGGGCATTAAATGGTTAATGACAGCATATTGGTGCACCTTTATCATTTCAAAATGTTCTTCATGTGTGTTTGCATCATTTTCAGGTGAGTTTCGCTGCTGTTTTATATATTACGGTACGTTTCCGGACCGTTCCGGGTACTTTTTCGTGATAAAATGTAGGTTTTGGGCAGTAAGTAGTAAATAACAGCATATTGGTGCACCTTTCTCATTTCAAAATGTTCTTCATGTGTGTTTGCATCATTTTCAGGTGAGTTATCTGCTGTTTTATATATTAGGGTAACGTTCAGGCCCGTTCCCGGTACTTTTTCTTGATACAATGTACGTTTTGGGCAGTAATGGGTTAAAGGCAGCATATTGGTGCACCTTTCTCATTTCAAAATGTTCTTCATGTGTGTTTGCATCATCTTCAGGTGAGTTTCGCTGCTATTTTATATGTTACGGTACCGTTCTGGCCTGTTCCGGGTACTTTTTTGTGATAAAATGTAGGTTTTGGGCATTAAATGGTTAAATACAGCATATTGGTGCACTTTTATCATTTCAAAATGTTCTTCATGTGTGTTTGCATCATTTTCAGGTGAGTTTCAATGCCGTTTTATATATTAGGGAAGCCTTCCGGCCCGTTCCGGGTACTTTTTCATGATAAAATGTAGATTTTGGCCAGTAATGGTTTAATGGCAGTATATTGGTGCACCTTTCTCATTTCAAAATGTTCTTCATGTGTGTTTGCAACATTTTCAGGTGAGTTTAGCTCTCATTTTATATATTAGGGTAGTGTTCCGGCCCGTTCTGAGTACTTTTTCATGATAAAATGTAGGTTTTGGGCAGTAATGGGTTAATGACAGCATATTGGTGCACCTTTCTCATTTCAAAATGTTCTTCATGTGTATTTGCATCATTTTCAGCTGAGTTTCGCTGCCACTTTAAATATTAGGTTAGTGTTGCGGCCCGTTCCGGGTACTTTTTCATGATAAAATATAGGTTTTGGGCAGTAATGGGTTAAAGACAGCATATTGGTGCACCTTTCACATTTCAAAATGTTATTCATGTGTGTTTGCATCATTTTCAGGTGAGTTTCACTGCTGTTTTATATATTAGGGTAGCGTTCCGGCCCGTACTGTGTACTTTTTCGTGATAAAATTTAGGTTTTGTGCAGTAATGGGTTAAAGCCAGCATATTGGTGCACCTTTCTCATTTAAAAAAGTTCTTCATGTGTGTTTGCATCATTTTCAGGTGCGTTTTACTGCTGTTTTATATATTAGGGTACTGTTCGGGCCTGTTCCGGGTACGTTTTCGTGATAAAATGTAGGTTTTGGGCATTAAATGGTTAAAGACAGCCTATTGGTGCACCTTTCTCATTTAAAAATGTTCTTCATGTGTCTTTGCATCATTTTCAGGTGAGTTTCACTGCTGTTTTATATATTACGGTACCGTTCCAGCCCGTTCCGATTACTTTTTTATGATAAATTGTAGGTTTTGGGCAGTAATGGGTTAAAGACAGCCTATTGGTGCACCTTTCTCATTTAAAAATGTTCTTCATGTGTGTTTGCAACATTTTCAGGTGAGTTTATCTCTGATTATATATATTAGGGTAATGTTCCGGCCCGTTCCGAGTACTTTTTCATGATAAAATGTAGGTTTTGGGCAGTAATGGGTTAATGACAGCATATTGGTGCACCTTTTTCATTTAAAAATGTTCTTAATGTCTGTTTGCATCATTTTCAGGTGAGTTTCACTGCTGTTTTATATATTAGGGTAGCGTTCCGGCCCTTTCTGGGTACTGTTTCGTGAAAAAATTTTGGTTTTGGGCAGTAATGGGTGAAAGACAGCATATTGGTGTACCTTTCTCATTTAAAAATGTTCTACATGTGTGTTTGCATCATTTTCAGGTGAGTTTCGCTGCTGTTTTATATATTACGGTGCGGTTCCGGCCCGTTCCTGGTACTTTTCCTGACAAAATGTAGGTTATGGGCAGTAAATGGTTAATGCCAGCATATTGGGGCACCTTTCTCATTTCAAAATGTTCTTCATGTGTGTTTGCATCATTTTCAGGTGAGTTATCTGCTGTTTTATATATTAGGGTAGCGTTCAGGCCATTTCCGGGTACTGTTTCGTGATACAATGTAGGTTTTGGGCAGTAATGGGTGAAAGACAGCATATTGGTGCACCTTTCTCATTTCAAAATGTTCTTCATGTGTGTTTGCATCATCTTCAGGTGAGTTTCGCTGCTATTTTATATGTTACGGTACCGTTCTGGCCTGTTCCGCGTACTTTTTCGTGATAAAATGTAGATTTTGGGCATTAAATGGTTAATGACAGCATATTGGTGCACCTTTATCATTTCAAAATGTTCTTCATGTGTGTTTGCATCATTTTCAGGTGAGTTTCGCTGCTGTTTTATATATCACGGTACGTTTCCGGCCCGTTCCGGGTACTTTTTCGTGATAAAATGTAGGTTTTGGGCAGTAAGTAGTAAATAACAGCATATTGGTGCACCTTTCTCATTTCAAAATGTTCTTCATGTGTGTTTGCATCATTTTCAGGTGAGTTATCTGCTGTTTTATATATTAGGGTAACGTTCAGGCCCGTTCCCGGTACTTTTTCGTGATACAATGTACGTTTTGGGCAGTAATGGGTTAAAGGCAGCATATTGGTGCACCTTTCTCATTTCAAAATGTTCTTCATGTGTGTTTGCATCATCTTCAGGTGAGTTTCGCTGCTATTTTATATGTTACGGTACCGTTCTGGCCTGTTCCGGGTACTTTTTTGTGATAAAATGTAGGTTTTGGGCATTAAATGGTTAAATACAGCATATTGGTGCACTTTTATCATTTCAAAATGTTCTTCATGTGTGTTTGCATCATTTTCAGGTGAGTTTCAATGCCGTTTTATATGTTACGGTACCGTTCCGGCCCGTTCCGGGTACTTTTTCATGATAAAATGTAGATTTTGGCCAGTAATGGTTTAATGGCAGTATATTGGTGTACCTTTCTCATTTCAAAATGTTCTTCATGTGTGTTTGCAACATTTTCAGGTGAGTTTAGCTCTCATTTTATATATTAGGGTAGTGTTCCGGCCCGTTCTGAGTACTTTTTCATGATAAAATGTAGGTTTTGGGCAGTAATGGGTTAATGACAGCCTATTGGTGCACCTTTCTCATTTCAAAATGTTCTTCATGTGTATTTGCATCATTTTCAGCTGAGTTTCGCTGCCACTTTAAATATTACGGTAGCGTTCCACCCCGTTCCGAGCACTTTTTCGTGATAAAAGGTAGGTTTGGGCAGTAAATGGTTAATGACAGCATAATGGTGCACCTTTCTCATTTCAAAATGTTCTTCATGTGTATTTGCATCATTTTCAGCTGAATTTCGCTGCCATTTTATATATTAGGTTAGTGTTGCGGCCCGTTCCGGGTACTTTTTCATGATAAAATATAGGTTTTGGGCAGTAATGGGTTAAGGACAGCATATTGGTGCACCTTTCACATTTCAAAATGTTATTCATGTGTGTTTGCATCATTTTCAGGTGAGTTTCACTGCTGTTTTATATATTAGGGTAGCGTTCCTGCCCGTACTGTGTACTTTTTCGTGATAAAATTTAGGTTTTGTGCAGTAATGGGTTAAAGACAGCCTATTGGTGCACCTTTCTCATTTGAAAATGTTCTTCATGTGTGTTTGCATCATTTTCAGGTGAGTTTCACTGCTGTTTCTTATATTACGGTACCTTTCCGGCCCGTTCCGGGTACTTTTTCGTGATAAAATGTAGATTTTAGGCAGTAATGGGTTAAAGACAGCATATTGGTGCACCTTTCTCATTTAAAAAAGTTCTTCATGTGTGTTTGCATCATTTTCAGGTGCGTTTTACTGCTGTTTTATATATTAGGGTACTGTTCTGGCCTGTTCCGGGTACTTTTTCGTGATAAAATGTAGGTTTTGGACAGTAATGTGTTAAAGACAGCCTATTGGTGCACCTTTCTCATTTAAAAATGTTCTTCATGTGTGTTTGCATCATTTTCAGGTGAGTTTCACTGCTGTTTTATATATTACGGTACCGTTCCAGCCCGTTCCGATTACTTTTTTATGATAAATTGTAGGTTTTGGGCAGTAATGGGTTAAAGACAGCCTATTGGTGCACCTTTCTCATTTAAAAATGTTCTTCATGTGTGTTTGCAACATTTTCAGGTGAGTTTATCTCTGATTATATATATTAGGGTAGTGTTCCGGCCCGTTCCGAGTACTTTTTCATGATAAAATGTAGGTTTTGGGCAGTAATGGGTTAATGACAGCACATTGGTGCACCTTTTTCTTTTAAAAATGTTCTTCATGTCTGTTTGCATCATTTTCAGGTGAGTTTCACTGCTGTTTTATATATTAGGGTAGCGTTCCGGCCCTTTCTGGGTACTGTTTCGTGAAAAATTTTTGGTTTTGGGCAGTAATGGGTGAAAGACAGCATATTGGTGTACCTTTCGCATTTAAAAATGTTCTACATGTGTGTTTGCATCATTTTCAGGTGAGTTTCGCTGCTGTTTTATATATTACGGTACGGTTCCGGCCCGTTCCTGGTACTTTTTCGTGAAAAATGTAGGTTATGGGCAGTAAATGGTTAATGCCAGCATATTGGGGCACCTTTCTCATTTCAAAATGTTCTTCATGTGTGTTTGCATCATTTTCAGGTGAGTTATCTGCTGTTTTATATATTAGGGTAGCGTTCAGGCCATTTCCGGGTACTTTTTCGTGATACAATGTAGGTTTTGGGCAGTAATGGGTGAAAGACAGCATATTGGTGCACCTTTCTCATTTCAAAATGTTCTTCATGTGTGTTTGCATCATCTTCAGGTGAGTTTCGCTGCTATTTTATATGTTACGGTACCGTTCTGGCCTGTTCTGGGTACTTTTTCGTGATAAAATGTAGATTTTGGGCATTAAATGGTTAATGACAGCATATTGGTGCACCTTTATCATTTCAAAATGTTCTTCATGTGTGTTTGCATCATTTTCAGGTGAATTTCGCTGCTGTTTTATATATTACGGTACGTTTCCGGCCCGTTCCGGGTACTTTTTCGTGATAAAATGTAGGTTTTGGGCAGTAAGTAGTAAATAACAGCATATTGGTGCACCTTTCTCATTTCAAAATGTTCTTCATGTGTGTTTGCATCATTTTCAGGTGAGTTATCTGCTGTTTTATATATTAGGGTAACGTTCAGGCCCGTTCCCGGTGCTTTTTCGTGATACAATGTACGTTTTGGGCAGTAATGGGTTAAAGGCAGCATATTGGTGCACCTTTCTCATTTCAAAATGTTCTTCATGTGTGTTTGCATCATCTTCAGGTGAGTTTCGCTGCTATTTTATATGTTACGGTACCGTTCTGGCCTGTTCCGGGTACTTTTTTGTGATAAAATGTAGGTTTTGGGCATTAAATGGTTAAATACAGCATATTGGTGCACTTTTATCATTTCAAAATGTTCTTCATGTGTGTTTGCATCATTTTCAGGTGAGTTTCAATGCCGTTTTATATATTAGGGAAGCCTTCCGTCCCGTTCCGGGTACTTTTTCATGATAAAATGTAGATTTTGGCCAGTAATGGTTTAATGGCAGTATATTGGTGCACCTTTCTCATTTCAAAATGTTCTTCATGTGTGTTTGCAACATTTTCAGGTGAGTTTAGCTCTCATTTTATATATTGGGGTAGTGTTCCGGCCCGTTCTGAGTACTTTTTCATGATAAAATGTAGGTTTTGGGCAGTAATGGGTTAATGACAGCATATTGGTGCACCTTTCTCATTTCAAAATGTTCTTCATGTGTATTTGCATCATTTTCAGCTGAGTTTCGCTGCCACTTTAAATATTACGGTAGCGTTCCACCCCGTTCCGAGCCCTTTTTCGTGATAAAAGGTAGGTTTGGGCAGTAAATGGTTAATGACAGCATAATGGTGCACCTTTCTCATTTCAAAATGTTCTTCATGTGTATTTGCATCATTTTCAGCTGAATTTCGCTGCCATTTTATATATTAGGTTAGTGTTGCGGCCCGTTCCGGGTACTTTTTCATGATAAAATATAGGTTTTGGGCAGTAATGGGTTAAAGACAGCATATTGGTGCACCTTTCTCATTTCAAAATGTTCTTCATGTGTGTTTGCATCATTTTCAGGTGAGTTTTGCTGCTGTTTTACATATTACGGTACGTTTCCGGCCCGTTCCGGGTACTTTTTCATGATAAAATATAGGTTTTGGGCAGTAATGGGTTAAAGACAGCATAGTGGTGCACCTTTCACATTTCAAAATGTTATTCATGTGTGTTTGCATCATTTTCAGGTGAGTTTCACTGCTGTTTTATATATTAGGGTAGCGTTCCGGCCCGTACTGTGTACTTTTTCGTGATAAAATGTAGGTTTTGTGCAGTAATGGGTTAAAGACAGCCTATTGGTGCACCTTTCTCATTTGAAAATGTTCTTCATGTGTGTTTGCATCATTTTCAGGTGAGTTTCACTGCTGTTTTTTATATTATGGTACCTTTCCGGCCCGTTCCGGGTACTTTTTCGTGATAAAATGTAGGTTTTGGGCATTAAATGGTTAATGACAGCATATTCGTGCACCTTTCTCATTTCAAAATGTTCTTCATGTGTGTTTGCATCATTTTCAGGTGAGTTTCACTGCTGTTTTATATATTACGGTTCCGTTCCAGCCCGTTCAAGTTACTTTTTTATGATAAATTGTAGGTTTTGGGCAGTAATGGGTTAAAGACAGCCTATTGGTGCACCTTTCTCATTTAAAAATGTTCTTCATGTGTGTTTGCAACATTTTCAGGTGAGTTTATCTCTGATTATATATATTAGGGTAGTGTTCCGGCCCGTTCCGAGTACTTTTTCATGATAAAATGTAGGTTTTGGGCAGTAATGGGTTAACGACAGCATATTGGTGCACCTTTTTCATTTAAAAATGTTCTTCATGTCTGTTTGCATCATTTTCAGGTGAGTTTCACTGCTGTTTTATATATCAGGGTAGCGTTCCGGCCCTTTCTGGGTACTGTTTCGTGAAAAATTTTTGGTTTTGGGCAGTAATGGGTGAAAGACAGCATATTGGTGTACCTTTCTCATTTAAAAATGTTCTTCATGTCTGTTTGCATCATTTTCAGGTGAGTTTCACTGCTGTTTTATATATCAGGGTAGCGTTCCGGCCCTTTCTGGGTACTGTTTCGTGAAAAATGTTTGGTTTTGGGCAGAAATGGGTTAAAGACAGCCTATTGGTGCACCTTTCTCATTTCAAAATGTTCTTCATGTGTGTTTGCATCATTTTCAGGTGAGTTTCACTGCTGTTTTATATATTACGGTACCGTTCCAGCCCGTTCCGATTACTTTTTTATGATAAATTGTAGGTTTTGGGCAGTAATGGGTTAAAGACAGCCTATTGGTGCACCTTTCTCATTTAAAAATGTTCTTCATGTGTGTTTGCAACATTTTCAGGTGAGTTTATCTCTGATTATATATATTAGGGTAGTGTTCCGGCCCGTTCCGAGTACTTTTTCATGATAAAATGTAGGTTTTGGGCAGTAATGGGTTAATGACAGCATATTGGTGCACCTTTTTCATTTAAAAATGTTCTTCATGTCTGTTTGCATCATTTTCAGGTGAGTTTCGCTGCTATTTTATATGTTACGGCACCGTTCTGGCCTGTTCCGGGTACTTTTTCGTGATAAAATGTAGATTTTGGGCATTAAATGGTTAATGACAGCATATTGGTGCACCTTTATCATTTCAAAATGTTCTTCATGTGTGTTTGCATCATTTTCAGGTGAGTTTCGCTGCTGTTTTATATATTACGGTACGTTTCCGGCCCGTTCCGGGTACTTTTTCGTGATAAAATGTAGGTTTTGGGCAGTAAGTAGTAAATAACAGCATATTGGTGCACCTTTCTCATTTCAAAATGTTCTTCATGTGTGTTTGCATCATTTTCAGGTGAGTTATCTGCTGTTTTATATATTAGGGTAACGTTCAGGCCCGTTCCAAGGTACTTTTTCGTGATACAATGTACGTTTTGGGCAGTAATGGGTTAAAGGCAGCATATTGGTGCACCTTTCTCATTTCAAAATGTTCTTCATGTGTGTTTGCATCATCTTCAGGTGAGTTTCGCTGCTATTTTATATGTTACGGTACCGTTCTGGCCTGTTCCGGGTACTTTTTTGTGATAAAATGTAGGTTTTGGGCATTAAATGGTTAAATACAGCATATTGGTGCACTTTTATCATTTCAAAATGTTCTTCATGTGTGTTTGCATCATTTTCAGGTGAGTTTCAATGCCATTTTATATATTAGGGAAGCCTTCCGGCCCGTTCCGGGTACTTTTTCATGATAAAATGTAGATTTTGGCCAGTAATGGTTTAATGGCAGTATATTGGTGCACCTTTCTCATTTCAAAATGTTCTTCATGTGTGTTTGCAACATTTTCAGGTGAGTTTAGCTCTCATTTTATATATTAGGGTAGTGTTCCGGCCCGTTCTGAGTACTTTTTCATGATAAAATGTAGGTTTTGGGCAGTAATGGGTTAATGACAGCATATTGGTGCACCTTTCTCATTTCAAAATGTTCTTCATGTGTATTTGCATCATTTTCAGCTGAGTTTCGCTGCCACTTTAAATATTACGGTAGCGTTCCACCCCGTTCCGAGCACTTTTTCGTGATAAAAGGTAGGTTTGGGCAGTAAATGGTTAATGACAGCATAATGGTGCACCTTTCTCATTTCAAAATGTTCTTCATGTGTATTTGCATCATTTTCAGCTGAATTTCGCTGCCATTTTATATATTAGGTTAGTGTTGCGGCCCGTTCCGGGTACTTTTTCATGATAAAATATAGGTTTTGGGCAGTAATGGGTTAAAGACAGCATATTGGTGCACCTTTCACATTTCAAAATGTTATTCATGTGTGTTTGCATCATTTTCAGGTGAGTTTCACTGCTGTTTTATATATTAGGGTAGCGTTCCGGCCCGTACTGTGTACTTTTTCGTGATAAAATTTAGGTTTTGTGCAGTAATGGGTTAAAGACAGCCTATTGGTGCACCTTTCTCATTTGAAAATGTTCTTCATGTGTGTTTGCATCATTTTCATTTGAGTTTCACTGCTGTTTTTTATATTACGGTACCTTTCCGGCCCGTTCCGGGTACTTTTTCGTGATAAAATGTAGATTTTAGGCAGTAATGGGTTGAAGACAGCATATTGGTGCACCTTTCTCATTTAAAAAAGTTCTTCATGTGTGTTTGCATCATTTTCAGGTGCGTTTTACTGCTGTTTTATATATTAGGGTACTGTTCTGGCCTGTTCCGGGTACTTTTTCGTGATAAAATGTAGGTTTTGGGCATTAAATGGTTAATGACAGCATATTCGTGCACCTTTCTCATTTCAAAATGTTCTTCATGTGTGTTTGCATCATTTTCAGGTGAGTTTCACTGCTGTTTTATATATTACGGTTCCGTTCCAGCCCGTTCCGGTTACTTTTTCATGATAAAATGTAGGTTTTGGACAGTAATGTGTTAAAGACAGCCTATTGGTGCACCTTTCTCATTTAAAAATGTTCTTCATGTGTGTTTGCATCATTTTCAGGTGAGTTTCACTGCTGTTTTATATATTACGGTACCGTTCCAGCCCGTTCCGATTACTTTTTTATGATAAATTGGAGGTTTTGGGCAGTAATGGGTTAAAGACAGCCTATTGGTGCACCTTTCTCATTTAAAAATGTTCTTCATGTGTGTTTGCATCATTTTCAGGTGACTTTCACTGCTGTTTTATATATTACGATACCGTTCCAGCCCGTTCCGATTACTTTTTCGTGATGAAATGTAGGTTTTGGGCAGTAATGGGTGAAAGACAGCATATTGGTGCACCTTTCTCATTTAAAAATGTTCTTCATGTGTGTTTGCATCATTTTCAGGTGAGTTTCGCTGCTGTTTTTTATATTACGGTACGTTTCCGGCCCGTTCCGGGTACTTTTTCGTGATAAAATGTAGGTTTTGGACAGTAATTGGTTAATGACAGTATATTGGTGCACCTTTCTCATTTCAAAATGTTCTTCATGTGTGTTTGCATCATTTTCAGGTGAGTTATCTGCTGTTTTATATATTAGGGTAACGTTCAGGTCCGTTCCGGGTACTTTTTCGTGATACAATGTAGGTTTTGGGCAGTAATGGGTTAAAGACAGCATATTGGTGCACCTTTCTGATTTAAAAATGTTCTTCATGTGTGTTTGCATCATTTTCAGGTGAGTTTCAATGCCGTTTTATATATTAGGGTAGCGTTCCGGCCCGTTCCGGGTACTTTTTCGTGATAAAATGTAGCTTTTGGGCATTACATGGTTAATGACAGCATATTGGTGCACCTTTATCATTCCAAAATGTTATTCATGTGTGTTTGCATCATTTTCAGGTGAGTTTCGCTGCTGTTTTATATATTACGGTTCCGTTCCAGCCCGTTCCGGTTACTTTTTCATGATAAAATGTAGGTTTTGGGCAGTAAATGGTAAATGACAGCATATTGGTGCACCTTTCTCAGTTCAAAATGTTCTTCATGCGTGTTTGCATCATTTTCAGGTGAGTTATCTGCTGTTTTATATATTAGGGTAATGTTTAGGCCCGTTCCGGGCACTTTTTTTTCGTGTTACAATGTAGGTTTTGGGCAGTAATGGGTTAAAGGCAGCATATTGGTGCACCTTTCTCATTTCAAAATGTTCTTTATGTGTGTTTGCATCATCTTCAGGTGAGTTTTGCTGCTATTTTGTATGTTACAGTACCGTTCTGGCCTGTTCCGAGTACTTTTTTGTGATAAAATGTAGGTTTTGGGCATTAAATGGTTAATGACAGCATATTGGTGCACCTTTATCATTTCAAAATGTTCTTCATGTGTGTTTGCATCATTTTAAGGTGAGTTTCAATGCCATTTTATATATTAGGGAAGCGTTCCGGCCCGTTCCCGGTACTTTTTCGTGATAAAATGTAGATTTTGGGCAGTAATGGGTTAATGACAGCATATTGGTGCACCTTTCTCATTTCAAAATGTTCTTCATGTGTGTTTGCAACATTTTCAGGTGAGTTTAGCTCTCATTTTGTATATTAGGGTAGTGTTCCGGCCCGCTCCAACTACTTTTTCATGATAAAATGTAGGTTTCGGGCATTAATGGGTTAATGACAGCATATTGGTGCACCTTTCTCATTTCAAAATGTTCTTCATGTGTATTTGCATCATTTTCAGCTGATTTTCGCTGCCATTTTAAATATTATGGTAGCGTTCCACCCCGTTCCGAGTACTTTTTCGTGATAAAAGGTAGGTTTGGGCAGTAAATGGTTAATGACAGCATAATGGTGCACCTTTCTCATTTCAAAATGTTCTTCATGTGTATTTGCATCATTTTCAGCTGAGTTTTGCTGCCATTTTATATATTAGGTTAGTGTTCCGGACCGTTCCGGGTACTTTTTCATGATAAAATGTAGGTTTTGGGCAGTAATGGGTTAAAGACAGCATATTGGTGCACCTTTCAGATTTCAAAATGTTATTCATGTGTGTTTGCATCATTTTCAGGTGAGTTTCACTGCTGTTTTATATATTAGGGTAGCGTTCCGGCCCGTTCTGGATACTTTTTCATGATAAAATTTAGGTTTTGGGCAGTAATGGGTTAAAGACAGCCTATTGATGCACCTTTCTCATTTCAAAATGGTCTTCATGTGTGTTTGCATCATCTTCAGGTGAGTTTCGCTGCTATTTTATATGTTACGGTACCGTTCTGGCCTGTTCCGGGTACTTTTCCATGATAAAATGTAGGTTTTGGGCATTAAATGGTTAATGACAGCATATTGGTGCACCTTTATCATTTCAAAATGTTCTTCATGTGTGTTTGCATCATTTTCAGGTGAGTTATCTGCTGTTTTATATATTAGGGTAACGTTCAGGCCCGTTCCGTGTACTTTTTCGTGATAAAATGTAGATTTTGGGCAGTAATGGGTTAATGACAGTATATTGGTGCACCTTTCTCATTTCAAAATGTTCTTCATGTGGGTTTGCAACATTTTCAGGTGAGTTTATCTCTGATTATATATATTAGTGTAGTGTTCCGGCCCGTTCCGAGTACTTTTTCATGATAAAATGTAGGTTTTGGGCAGTAATGGGTTAATGACAGCATATTGGTGCACCTTTTTCATTTAAAAATGTTCTTCATGTCTGTTTGCATCATTTTCAGGTGAGTTTCACTGCTGTTTTATATATTAGGGTAGCGTTCCGGCCCTTTCTGGGTACTGTTTCTTGAAAAAATTTTAGTTTTGGGCAGTAATGGGTGAAAGACAGCATATTGGTGTACCTTTCTCATTTAAAAATGTTCTACATGTGTGTTTGCATCATTTTCAGGTGAGTTTCTCTGCTGTTTTATATATTACGGTACGGTTCCGGCCCGTTCCTGGTACTTTTTCGTGATAAAATGTAGGTTTTGGGCAGTAAATGGTTAATGACAGCATATTGGTGCACCTTTCTCATTTCAAAATGTTCTTCATGTGTGTTTGCATCATTTTCAGGTGAGTTATCTGCTGTTTTATATATTAGGGTAACGTTCAGGCCATTTCCGGGTACTTTTTCGTGATACAATGTAGGTTTTGGGCAGTAATGGGTGAAAGACAGCATATTGGTGCACCTTTCTCATTTCAAAATGTTCTTCATGTGTGTTTGCATCATCTTCAGGTGAGTTTCGCTGCTATTTTATATGTTACGGTACCGTTCTGGCCTGTTCCGGGTACTTTTTCGTGATAAAATGTCGATTTTGGGCATTAAATGGTTAATGAGAGCATATTGGTGCACCTTTATCATTTCAAAATGTTCTTCATGTGTGTTTGCATCATTTTCAGGTGAGTTTCGCTTCTGTTTTATATATTACGGTACGTTTCCGGCCCGTTCCAGGTACATTTTTGTGATAAAATGTAGGTTTTGGGCAGTAAATAGTAAATAACAGCATATTGGTGCACCTTTCTCATTTCAAAATGTTCTTCATGTGTGTTTGCATCATTTTCAGGTGAGTTATCTGCTGTTTTATATATTAGGGTAACGTTCAGGCCCGTTCCCGGTACTTTTTCGTGATACAATGTACGTTTTGGGCAGTAATGGGTTAAAGGCAGCATATTGGTGCACCTTTCTCATTTCAAAATGTTCTTCATGTGTGTTTGCATCATCTTCAGGTGAGTTTCGCTGCTATTTTATATGTTACGGTACCGTTCTGGCCTGTTCCGGGTACTTTTTTGTGATAAAATGTAGGTTTTGGGCATTAAATGGTTAAATACAGCATATTGGTGCACTTTTATCATTTCAAAATGTTCTTCATGTGTGTTTGCATCATTTTCAGGTGAGTTTCAATGCCGTTTTATATATTAGGGAAGCGTTCCGTCCCGTTCCGGGTACTTTTTCATGATAAAATGTAGATTTTGGCCAGTAATGGTTTAATGGCAGTATATTGGTGCACCTTTCTCATTTCAAAATGTTCTTCATGTGTGTTTGCAACATTTTCAGGTGAGTTTAGCTCTCATTTTATATATTAGGGTAGTGTTCCGGCCCGTTCCGAGTACTTTTTCATGATAAAATGTAGGTTTTGGGCAGTAATGGGTTATTGACAGCATATTGGTGCACCTTTCTCATTTCAAAATGTTCTTCATGTGTATTTGCATCATTTTCAGCTGAGTTTCGCTGCCACTTTAAATATTACGGTAGCGTTCCACCCCGTTCCGAGCACTTTTTCGTGATAAAAGGTAGGTTTGGGCAGTAAATGGTTAATGACAGCATAATGGTGCACCTTTCTCATTTCAAAATGTTCTTCATGTGTATTTGCATCATTTTCAGCTGAATTCCGCTGCCATTTTATATATTAGGTTAGTGTTCCGGCCCGTTCCGGGTGCTTTTTCATGATAAAATATAGGTTTTGGGCAGTAATGGGTTAAAGACAGCATATTGGTGCACCTTTCACATTTCAAAATGTTATTCATGTGTGTTTGCATCATTTTCAGGTGAGTTTCACTGCTGTTTTATATATTAGGGTAGCGTTCCGGCCCGTACTGTGTACTTTTTCGTGATAAAATTTAGGTTTTGTGCAGTAATGGGTTAAAGACAGCCTATTGGTGCACCTTTCTCATTTGAAAATGTTCTTCATGTGTTTTTGCATCATTTTCAGGTGAGTTTCACTGCTGTTTTATATATTACGGTACCTTTCCGGCCCGTTCCGGGTACTTTTTCGTGATAAAATGTAGATTTTAGGCAGTAATGGGTTAAAGACAGCATATTGGTGCACCTTTCTCATTTAAAAAAGTTCTTCATGTGTGTTTGCATCATTTTCAGGTGCGTTTTACTGCTGTTTTATATATTAGGGTACTGTTCTGGCCTGTTCCGGGTACTTTTTCGTGATAAAATGTAGGTTTTGGGCATTAAATGGTTAATGACAGCATATTCGTGCACCTTTCTCATTTCAAAATGTTCTTCATGTGTGTTTGCATCATTTTCAGGTGTGTTTCACTGCTGTTTAATATATTACGGTTCCGTTCCAGCCCGTTCCGGTTACTTTTTTATGATAAAATGTAGGTTTTGGACAGTAATGTGTTAAAGACAGCCTATTGGTGCACCTTTCTCATTTAAAAATGTTCTTCATGTGTGTTTGCATCATTTTCAGGTGAGTTTCACTGCTGTTTTATATATTACGATACCGTTCCAGCCCGTTCCGATTACTTTTTTATGATAAATTGTAGGTTTTGGGCAGTAATGGGTTAAAGACAGCCTATTGGTGCACCTTTATCATTTAATAATGTTCTTCATGTGTGTTTGCATCATTTTCAGGTGAGTTTCACCGCTGTTTTATATATTACGGTACCGTTCCAGCCCGTTCCGATTACTTTTTCGTGATAAAATGTAGGTTTTGGGCAGTAATGGGTGAAAGACAGCATATTGGTGCACCTTTCTCATTTAAAAATGTTCTTCATGTGTGTTTGCATCATTTTCAGGTGAGTTTCGCTGCTGTTTTTCATATTACGGTATGTTTCCGGCCCGTTCCGGGTACTTTTTCGTGATAAAATGTAGGTTTTGGACAGTAATTGGTTAATGACAGTATATTGGTGCACCTTTCTCATTTCAAAATGTTCTTCATGTGTGTTTGCATCATTTTCAGGTGAGTTATCTGCTGTTTTATATATTAGGGTAACGTTCAGGTCCGTTCCGTGTACTTTTTCGTGATACAATGTAGGTTTTGGGCAGTAATGGGTTAAAGACAGCATATTGGTGCACCTTTCTGATTTAAAAATGTTCTTCATGTGTGTTTGCATCATTTTCAGGTGAGTTTCAATGCCGTTTTATATAATAGGGTAGCGTTCCGGCCCGTTCCGGGTACCTTTTTGTGATAAAATGAAGCTTTTGGGCATTAAATGGTTAATGACAGCATATTGGTGCACCTTTATCATTCCAAAATGTTATTCATTTGTGTTTGCATAATTTTCAGGTGAGTTTCGCTGCTGTTTTATATATTACCGTTCCGTTCCAGCCCGTTCCGGTTACTTTTTCATGATAAGATGTAGGTTTTGGGCAGTAAATGGTAAATGACAGCATATTGGTGCACCTTTCTCATTTCAAAATGTTCTTCATGTGTGTTTGCATCATTTTCAGGTGAGTTATCTGCTATTTTATATATTAGGGTAACGTTTAGGCCCGTTCCGGGCACTTTTTTTCGTGTTACAATGTAGGTTTTGGGCAGTAATGGGTTAAAGGCAGCATATTGGTGCACCTTTCTCATTTCAAAATGTTCTTTATGTGTGTTTGCATCATCTTCAGGTGAGTTTTGCTGCTATCTTATATGTTATGGTACCGTTCTGGCCTGTTCCGTGTACTTTTTTGTGATAAAATGTAGGTTTTGGGCATTAAATGGTTAATGACAGCATATTGGTGCACCTTTATCATTTCAAAATGTTCTTCATGTGTGTTTGCATCATTTTAAGGTGAGTTTCAATGCCGTTTTATATATTAGGGAAGCGTTCCGGCCCGTTCCCGGTACTTTTTCGTGATAAAATGTAGATTTTGGGCAGTAATGGGTTAATGACAGTATATCGGTGCACCTTTCTCATTTCAAAATGTTCTTCATGTGTGTTTGCAACATTTTCAGGTGAGTTTAGCTCTCATTTTATATATTAGGGTAGTGTTCCGGCCCGTTCCGAGTACTTTTTCATGATAAAATGTAGGTTTCGGGCATTAATGGGTTAATGACAGCATATTGGTGCACCTTTCTCATTTCAAAATGTTCTTCATGTGTATTTGCATCATTTTCAGCTGATTTTCGCTGCCATTTTAAATATAACGGTAGCGTTCCACCCCGTTCCGAGTACTTTTTCGTGATAAAAGGTAGGTTTGGGCAGTAAATGGTTAATGACAGCATAATGGTGCACCTTTCTCATTTCAAAATGTTCTTCATGTGTATTTGCATCATTTTCAGCTGAGTTTTGCTGCCATTTTATATATTAGGTTAGTGTTCCGGACCGTTTTGGGTACTTTTTCATGATAAAATGTAGGTTTTGGGCAGTAATGGGTAAAAGACAGCATATTGGTGCACCTTTCAGATTTCAAAATGTTATTCATGTGTGTTTGCATCATTTTCAGGTGAGTTTCACTGCTGTTTTATATATTAGGGTAGAGTTCCGGCCCGTTCTGGGTACTTTTTCATGATAAAATTTAGGTTTTGGGCAGTAATGGGTTAAAGACAGCCTATTGGTGCACCTTTCTCATTTAAAAATGTTCTTCATGTGTGTTTGCATCATTTTCAGGTGAGTTTCACTGCTGTTTTATATATTACGGTACCTTTCCGGCCCGTTCCGTGTACTTTTTCGTGATAAAATGTAGGTTTTGGGCAGTAATGGGTTAAAGACAGCATATTGGTGCACCTTTCTCATTTAAAAATGTTCTTCATGTGTGTTTGCATCATTTTCAGGTGAGTTTCACTGCTGTTTTATATATTACGGTACCTTTCCGGCCTGTTCCGTGTACTTTTTTGTGATAAAATGTAGGTTTTGGGCATTAAATGGTTAATGACAGCATATTGGTGCACCTTTATCATTTCAAAATGTTCTTCATGTGTGTTTGCATCATTTTAAGGTGAGTTTCAATGCCGTTTTATATATTAGGGAAGCGTTCCGGCCCGTTCCCGGTACTTTTTCGTGAGAAAATGTAGATTTTGGGCAGTAATGGGTTAATGACAGTATATCGGTGCACCTTTCTCATTTCAAAATGTTCTTCATGTGTGTTTGCAACATTTTCAGGTGAGTTTAGCTCTCATTTTATATATTAGGGTAGTGTTCCGGCCCGTTCCGAGTACTTTTTCATGATAAAATGTAGGTTTCGGGCATTAATGGGTTAATGACAGCATATTGGTGCACCTTTCTCATTTCAAAATGTTCTTCATGTGTATTTGCATCATTTTCAGCTGATTTTCGCTGCCATTTTAAATATAACGGTAGCGTTCCACCCCGTTCCGAGTACTTTTTCGTGATAAAAGGTAGGTTTGGGCAGTAAATGGTTAATGACAGCATAATGGTGCACCTTTCTCATTTCAAAATGTTCTTCATGTGTATTTGCATCATTTTCAGCTGAGTTTTGCTGCCATTTTATATATTAGGTTAGTGTTCCGGACCGTTTTGGGTACTTTTTCATGATAAAATGTAGGTTTTGGGCAGTAATGGGTAAAAGACAGCATATTGGTGCACCTTTCAGATTTCAAAATGTTATTCATGTGTGTTTGCATCATTTTCAGGTGAGTTTCACTGCTGTTTTATATATTAGGGTAGAGTTCCGGCCCGTTCTGGGTACTTTTTCATGATAAAATTTAGGTTTTGGGCAGTAATGGGTTAAAGACAGCCTATTGGTGCACCTTTCTCATTTAAAAATGTTCTTCATGTGTGTTTGCATCATTTTCAGGTGAGTTTCACTGCTGTTTTATATATTACGGTACCTTTCCGGCCCGTTCCGTGTACTTTTTCGTGATAAAATGTAGGTTTTGGGCAGTAATGGGTTAAAGACAGCATATTGGTGCACCTTTCTCATTTCAAAATGTTCTTCATGTGTGTTTGCATCATTTTCAGGGGAGTTATCTGCTGTTTTATATATTAGGGTAACGTTCAGGCCTGTTCCGGGTACTTTTTCGTGATACAATGTAGGTTTTGGGCAGTAATGGGTTAAAGACAGCATATTGGTGCACCTTTCTCATTTCAAAATGTTCTTCATGTGTGTTTGTATCATCTTCAGATGAGTTTAGCTCTCATTTTACATATTAGGGTAGTGTTCCGGCCCGTTCCGAGTACTTTTTCATGATAAAATGTAGGTTTTGGGCAGTAATGGGTTAATGACAGCATATTGGTGTACCTTTCTCATTTAAAAATGTTCTTCATGTGTGTTTGCATCATTTTCAGGTGAGTTTCACAGCTGTTTTAGATATTAGGATAGCGTTCCGTCGCGTTCCGGCTACTTTTTCATGATAAAATGTAGATTTTGGGCATTAATGGGTTAATGGCAGCATATTGGTGCACCTTTCTAATTTCAAATTGTTCTTCATCTGTGTTTGCATCATTTTCAGGTGAATTCCACTGCTGTTTTATATATTACGGTACCGTTCCAGCCCGTTCCGGTTACTTTTTCATGATAAAATGTAGGTTTTGGGCAGTAAATGGTTAATGACAGCATATTGGTACATCTTTCTCATTTCAAAATGTTCTTCATGTGTGTTTGCATTATTTTCAGGTGAGTTTCACTGCTGTTTTATATATTGCGGTACCGTTCCAGCCCGTTCCGGGTACCTTTTCATGATAAAATTTAGGTTTTGGGCAGTAATGGGTTAAAGACAGCATATTGGTGCACCTTTCTCATTTCAAAATGTTATTCATGTGTGTTTGCATCATTTTCAGGTGAGTTTCACTGCTTTTTTATATATTAGGGTAGCGTTCCGGCCCGTTCTGGGTACTTTTTCGTGATAAAATTTAGGTTTTGGGCAGTAATGGGTTAAAGACAGCCTATTGGTGCACCTTTCTTATTTAAAAATGTTCTTCATGTGTGTTTGCATCATTTTCAGGTGAGTTTGAATGCCGTTTTATATATTAGGGAAGCGTTCCGGCCCGTTCAGGGTACTTTTATGTGATAAAATGTGGGTTTTGGGCAGTAATGGGTTAAAGACAGCATATTGGTGCACCTTTCTCATTTCAAAATGTTATTCATGTGTGTTTGCATCATTTTCAGGTGAGTTTCACTGCTGTTTTATGTATTAGGGTAGCGTTCCGGTCTGTTCTGTGTACTTTTTCGTGATAAAATGTAGGTTTTGGGCATTAAATGGTGAATGACAGCATATTCGTGCACCTTTCTCATTTCAAAATGTTCTTCATGTGTGTTTGCATCATTTTCAGGTGAGTTTGAATGCCGTTTTATATATTAGGGAAGCGTTCCGGCCCTTTCCGGGTACTTTTTCGTGATAAAATGTAGGTTTTGGGCAGTAATGGGTTAATGACAGCATATTGGTGCACCTTTCTCATTCCAAAATGTTATTCATGTGCGTTTGCATCATTTTCAGGAGAGTTTCACTGCTGTTTTATATATTACGGTACCGTTCCAGCCCGTTCCGGTTACTTTATCATGATAAAATGTAGGTTTTGGGCAGTAATGGGTTAAAGACAGCCTATTGGCGCACCTTTCTCATTTAAAAATGTTCTTTATGTGTGTTTGCATCATTTTCAGGTGCGTTTCACTGCTGTTTTATATATTACGGTACCGTTCCGGCCCGTTCAAAGTACTTTTTCGTGATAAAATGTAGGTTTTGGGCAGTAATGGGTGAAAGACAGCATATCGGTGCACCTTTCTTTTTTAAAAATGTTCTTCATGTGTGTTTGCATCATTTTCAGGTGAATTTTGCTGCTGTTTTATATATTACGGTATGGTTCCGGCCCGTTCCGGGTACTTTTTCGTGATAAAATGTAGGTTTTGGACAGTAATTGGTTAATGACAGCATATTGGTGCACCTTTCTCATTTCAAAATGTTCTTCATGTGCGTTTGCATCATTTTCAGGTGAGTTTCAATGCCGTTTTATATATTAGGGAAGCGTTCCGGCCCGTTCCGGGTACTTTTTCATGATAAAATGTAGATTTTGGCCAGTAAAGGTTTAATGGCAGTATATTGGTGCACCTTTCTCATTTCAAAATGTTCTTCATGTGTGTTTGCAACATTTTCAGGTGAGTTTAGCTCTCATTTTATATATTAGGGTAGTGTTCCGGCCCGTTCCGAGTACTTTTTCATGATAAAATGTAGGTTTTGGGCAGTAATGGGTTAATGACAGCATATTGGTGCACCTTTCTCATTTCAAAATGTTCTTAATGTGTATTTGCATCATTTTCAGCTGAGTTTCGCTGGCACTTTAAATATTACGGTAGCGTTCCACCCCGTTTCGAGCACTTTTTCGTGATAAAAGGTAGGTTTGGGCAGTAAATGGTTAATGACAGCATAATGGTGCACCTTTCTCATTTCAAAATGTTCTTCATGTGTATTTGCATCATTTTCAGCTGAATTTCGCTGCCATTTTATATATTAGGTTAGTGTTCCGGCCCGTTCCGGGTACTTTTTCATGATAAAATATAGGTTTTGGGCAGTAATGGGTTAAAGACAGCATATTGGTGCACCTTTCACATTTCAAAATGTTATTCATGTGTGTTTGGATTATTTTCAGGTGAGTTTCACTGCTGTTTTATATATTAGGGTAGCGTTCCGGCCCGTACTGTGTACTTTTTCGTGATAAAATTTAGGTTTTGTGCAGTAATTGGTTAAAGACAGCCTATTGGTGCACCTTTCTCATTTAAAAATGTTCTTCATGTGTGTTTGCATCATTTTCAGGTGAGTTTCATTGCTGTTTTATATATTACGGTACCTTTCCGGCCCGTTCCGGGTACTTTTTCGTGATAAAATGTAGATTTTAGGCAGTAATGGGTTAAAGACAGCATATTGGTGCACCTTTCTCATTTAAAAAAAGTTCTTCATGTGTGTTTGCATCATTTTCAGGTGCGTTTTACTGCTGTTTTATATATTAGGGTACTGTTCGGGCCTGTTCCGGGTACTTTTTCGTGATAAAATGTAGGTTTTGGGCATTAAATGGTTAATGACAGCATATTCGTGCACCTTTCTCATTTCCAAATGTTCTTCATGTGTGTTTGCATCATTTTCAGGTGAGTTTCACTGCTGTTTTATATATTACGGTTCCGTTCCAGCCCGTTCCGGTTACTTTTTCATGATAAAATGTAGGTTTTGGACAGTAATGTGTTAAAGACAGCCTATTGGTGCACCTTTCTCATTTAAAAATGTTCTTCATGTGTGTTTGCATCATTTTCAGGTGAGTTTCACTGCTGTTTTATATATTACGGTACCGTTCCAGCCCGTTCCGATTACTTTTTTATGATAAATTGTAGGTTTTGGGCAGTAATGGGTTAAAGACAGCCTATTGGTGCACCTTTCTCATTTAAAAATGTTCTTCATGTGTGTTTGCATCATTTTCAGGTGAGTTTCACTGCTGTTTTATATATTACGGTACCGTACCACCCCGTTCCGATTACTTTTTCGTGATAAAATGTAGGTTTTGGGCAGTAATGGGTTAAAGACAGCATATTGGTCCACCTTTTTGATTTAAAAATGTTCTTCATGTGTGTTTGCATCATTTTCAGGTGAGTTTCAATGCCGTTTTATATATTAGGGTAGCGTTCCGGCCCGTTCCGGGTACTTTTTCGTGATAAAATGTAGCTTTTGGGCATTAAATCGTTAATGACAGCATATTGGTGCACCTTTATCATTCCAAAATGTTATTCATGTGTGTTTGCATCATTTTCAGGTGAGTTTCGCTGCTGTTTTATATATTACGGTTCCGTTCCAGCCCGTTCCGGTTACTTTTTCATGATAAAATGTAGGTTTTGGGCAGCAAATGGTAAATGACAGCATATTGGTGCACCTTTCTCATTTCAAAATGTTCTTTATGTGTGTTTGCATCATCTTCAGGTGAGTTTTGCTGCTATTTTATATGTTACGGTACCGTTCTGGCCTGTTCCGGGTACTTTTTTGTGATAAAATGTAGGTTTTGGGCATTAAATGGTTAATGACAGCATATTGGTGCACCTTTATCATTTCAAAATGTTCTTCATGTGTGTTTGCATCATTTTAAGGTGAGTTTCAATGCCGTTTTATATATTAGGGAAGCGTTCCGGCCCGTTCCCGGTACTTTTTCGTGATAAAATGTAGATTTTGGGCAGTAATGGGTTAATGACAGTATATCGGTGCACCTTTCTCATTTCAAAATGTTCTTCATGTGTGTTTGCAACATTTTCAGGTGAGTTTAGCTCTCATTTTATATATTAGGGTAGTGTTCCGGCCCGTTCCGCTTACTTTTTCATGATAAAATTTAGGTTTTGGGCAGTAATGGGTTAAAGACAGCCTATTGGTGCACCTTTCTCATTTAAAAATGTTCTTCATGTGTGTTTGCATCATTTTCAGGTGAGTTTCACTGCTGTTTTATATATTACGGTACCTTTCCGGCCCGTTCCGTGTACTTTTTTGTGATAAAATGTAGATTTTGGGCAGTAATGGGTTAAAGACAGCATATTGGTGCACCTTTCTCATTTCAAAATGTTCTTCATGTGTGTTTGTATCATCTTCAGGTGAGTTTCAATGCTGTTTTATATATTAGGATAGTGTTCCGTCCCGTTCCGGCTACTTTTTCATGATAAAATGTAGATTTTGGGCATTAATGGGTTAATGGCAGCATATTGGTGCACCTTTCTAATTTCAAAATGTTCTTCATGTGTGTTTGCATCATTTTCAGGTGAATTCCACTGCTGTTCTATATATTACGGTACCGTTCCAGCCCGTTCCGGTTACTTTTTCATGATAAAATGTAGGTTTTGGGCAGTAAATGGTTAATGACAGCATATTGGTACATCTTTCTCATTTCAAAATGTTCTTCGTGTGTGTTTGCATTATTTTCAGGTGAGTTTCACTGCTGTTTTATATATTGCGGTACCGTTCCAGCCCGTTCCGGGTACCTTTTCATGATAAAATTTAGGTTTTGGGCAGTAATGGGTTAAAGACAGCATATTGGTGCACCTTTCTCATTTCAAAATGTTATTCATGTGTGTTTGCATCATTTTCAGGTGAGTTTCACTGCTTTTTTATATATTAGGGTAGCGTTCCGGCCCGTTCTGGGTACTTTTTCGTGATAAAATTTAGGTTTTGGGCAGTAATGGGTTAAAGACAGCCTATTGGTGCACCTTTCTCATTTAAAAATGTTCTTCATGTGTGTTTGCATAATTTTCAGGTGAGTTTGAATGCCGTTTTATATATTAGGGAAGCGTTCCGGCCCGTTCCGGGTACTTTTTTGTGATAAAATGTAGGTTTTGGGCAGTAATGGGTTAATGGCAGCATATTGGTGCACCTTTCTCATTCCAAAATGTTATTCATGTGTGTTTGCATCATTTTCAGGTGAGTTTCACTGCTGTTTTATGTATTATGGTACCGTTCCAGCCCGTTCCGGTTACTTTTTCATGATAAAATGTAGGTTTTGGGCAGTAATGGGTTAAAGACAGCCTATTGGTGCACCTTTCTCATTTAAAAATGTTCTTTATGTGTGTTTGCATCATTTTCAGGTGCGTTTCACTGCTGTTTTATATATTACGGTACCGTTCCAGGCCGTTCCGGTTACTTTTTCATGATAAAATGTAGGTTTTGGGCAGTAATTGGTTAAAGACAGCATATCGGTGCACCTTTCTCATTTAAAAATGTTCTTCATGTGTGCTTGCATCATTTTCAGGTGAATTTCGCTGCTGTTTTATATATTACGGTACGGTTCCGGCCCGTTCCGGGTACTTTTTTTGTGATAAAATGTAGGTTTTGGACAGTAATTGGTTAATGACAGCATATTGGTGCACCTTTCTCATTTCAAAATGTTCTTCATGTGTGTTTGCATCATTTTCAGGTGAGTTATCTGCTGTTTTATATATTAGGGTAACGTTCAGGTCCGTTCCGGATACTTTTTCGTGATAGAATGTAGGTTTTGGGCAGTAATGGGTTAAAGACAGCATATTGGTGCAGCTTTCTCATTTAAAAATGTTCTTCATGTGTGTTTGCATCATCTTCAGGTGAGTTTTGCTGCTATTTTATATGTTACGGTACCGTTCTGGCCTGTTCCGGGTACTTTTTCGTGATAAAATGTAGGTTTTGGGCATTAAATGGTTAATGACAGCATATTGGTGCACCTTTATCATTTCAAAATGTTCTTCATGTGTGTTTGCATCATTTTCAGGTGAGTTTCGCTGCTGTTTTATATATTACGGTATGGTTCCGGGCCGTTCTGGGTACTTTTTCGTGATAAAATGTAGGTTTTGGGCAGTAAATGGTAAATGACAGCCTATTGGTGCACCTTTCTCATTTCAAAATGTTCTTCATGTGTGTTTGCATCATTTTCAGGTGAGTTATCTGCTGTTTTATATATTAGGGTAACGTTCAGGCCCGTTCCGGGTACTTTTTTGTGATAAAATGTAGGTTTTGGGCATTAAATGGTTAATGACAGCATATTGGTGCACCTTTATCATTTCAAAATGTTCTTCATGTGTGTTTGCATCATTTTCAGATGAGTTTCAATGCCGTTTTATATATTAGGGAAGCGTTCCGGCCCGTTCCGGGTACGTTTTCGTGATAAAATGTAGGTTTTGGGCGTTAATGGGTTAATGACAGCATATTGGTGCACCTTTCTCATTTCAAAATGTTCTTCATGTGTATTTGCATCATTTTCAGCTGAGTTTCGCTGCCATTTTAAATATTACGGTAGCGTTCCACCCCGTTCCCAGTACTCTTTCGTGATAAAAGGTAGGTTTGGGCAGTGAATGGTTAATGACAGCATAATGGTGCACCTTTCTCATTTCAAAATGTTCTTCATGTGTATTTGCATCATTTTCAGCTGAGTTTCGCTGCCATTTTATATATTAGGTTAGTGTTCCTGCCCGTTCCGGGTACTTTTTCATGATAAAATGTAGGTGTTGGGCAGTAATGGGTTAAAGACAGCCTATTGATGCACCTTTCTCATTTAAAAAAGTTATTCATGTGTGATTGCATCATTTTCAGGTGCGTTTTACTACTGTTTTATATATTAGGGTAGCGTTCCGTCCCGTTCCGGGTACTTTTTTTGATAAAATGTAGATTTTGGGCAGTAATGGGTTAATGACAGTATATTGGTGCACCTTTCTCATTTCAAAATGTTCTTCATGTGTGTTTGCAACATGTTCAGGTGAGTTTAGCTCTCATTTTATATATTAGGGTAGTGTTCCGGCCCGTTCCGATTACTTTTTCATGATAAAATGTAGGTTTTGGCCAGTAATAGGTTAATGACAGCATATTGGTGTACCTTTCTCATTTAAAAATATTCTTCATGTGTATTTGCATCATTTTCAGCTGAGTTTCGCTGCCATTTTATATATTACGGTAGCGTTCCACCCCATTCCGAGTACTTTTTCGTAATAAAAGGTAGGTTTGGGCAGTAAATGGTTAATGACAGCAAAATGGTGCACCTTTCTCATTTCAAAATGTTCTTCATGTGTATTTGCATCATTTTCACCTGAGTTTTGCTGCCATTTTATATATTAGGTTAGTGTTCCGGCCCGTTCCGGGTACTTTTTCATGATAAAATGTAGGTTTTGGGCAGTAATGGGTTAAAGACAGCCTATTGGTGCACCTTTCTCATTTCAAAATGTTATTCATGTGTGTTTGCATCATTTTCAGGTGAGTTTCACTGCTGTGCTATATATTAGGGTAGCGTTCCGGCCCTTTCTGGGTACTTTTTTGTGATAAAATTTAGGTTTTGGGCAGTAATGGGTTAAAGACAGCCTATTGGTGCCCCTTTCCCATTTAAAAATGTTCTTCATGTGGGTTTGCAACATTTTCAAGTTAGTTTAGCTCTCATTTTATATATTAGGGTAGTGTTCCGGCCCGTTCCAAGTACTTTTTCGTGATAATATGTAGGTTCTGGGCAGTAATGGGTTAATGGCAGAATATTGGTGCACCTTTTTCATTTCAAAATGTTATTCATGTGTGTTTGCATCATTTTCAGGTGAGTTTCACTGCTGTTTTATATATCACGGTACCGTTCCAGCCCGTTCCGGTTACTTTTTCATGATGAAATGTAGGTTTTGGCCAGCAGAGCAGGGTATGGGCTGGTGGCAGCTCCATGCTGAATTTGACAGGTGCACCAGGCCCTGCCTTTGGAATCAGTTGATTCCTGATGGCAAACAAGATGGCCCCTGTGGCCTCTTGCTTTCTATTACCTATTACTTTGTTTCCCAAAGTCCTGGGAAGCCTTGACTCTGTCCCTTCCCCCTGACTGGCTGTTGGGTGGAAGTTCCATATATGGTGTTGTTGTGAAGTCCAGTCTAGACTGACTGAAGCCTTCCCAGTGACTGTATGTTGTGGGTACGCCCTGTGGGTGGGACCTGGGTGAATGGAGTGTGTGACCAATATGCACTTCTTGTTGTGGCTGTCTGGTTTCTGGTATGAGAGACAAGATAGTATATCTGGGCACCTCTCACCACTGGAAATTGTTCAGAAGCTGTGTCTACACTTTAAGAGTAACTGGAACTGCTGATCCTCGGCAACCCAACAAAGACTTGCTGATGCATTTGCTTCGACCTGATCTGAAAGCTGCCGAACTCGTCGAAGACTGATCCGAGAGAGGACCTGGTAAGACACCCTCTTCCCGTGCTCCGAGGGACCATCGAGCACCGCTAAACCTTCGCTGAAGCTCCCTGGAAGTCAGACCCTCGAAAGGCTGCCGACCCGAGACGGGACCACTGAGGAGAACGAAGCAAAGCACCCGGACTTTGCCGCTGTCGAAGTCTATTGCCGTCGACCAGGGTTTGCAGGTTTGTGTAACCGCTGGAGGCCCATCGAAGTTGTGTTGCCTAGCCGTGGGGACCACTTGACGCTGTACCGCTGACGAGCGGAGCCGCCCGCTCCTTTGCCTCAGAACATTTGAATCCAAGGACCCCCTTGTCCGCAACATCGACCGCTTTGTCCCGCCGGAGAAAGTCGAGGACGACCAACGCGCCAAGGAGAATCCGCCAGTGGGTTTCCTGCAACCTGAAGGCCACAAAGACTTCGACGACTCGACGCCCTTGCTGGGCCACAGTTCTTCTGAAACTCTTTGAGGTCCTGAACAATCCTTCGCCGAGGTGCCCCGCACACCTCATCCTCGCAGGACGTTGCTGACGAGCACCGCTTGGATCGACATCATGGTCTCGGCACCCTTGAACTTCTCATTGCCGCCATCAACGACAAGTTCACCATCTTCAACACCTCTTGACGATCCGTGGCTCCTACTTTAAAGGGAGTCACTCAAGAAGGATCTTTCGACGCGTCTTCGAAGAAGTCTACTCCACCAGGTACATTTGGGGGGTAAAACCTTAATAGGAGGAAATAAGGCTGTTGAACAATATATGGACTGGGCTTGTGCTATATATCTTTATTTTACAGGTTGCCCAGGTGGGGGGATCTCCACACAGAACTGTACCTAGTGGTAGGGGCCAGTAGTCTGCCTACCGTGTCAACCATCTTGCTTTCCTTCCTATCTCTATTGCTGGTTTCCGCGTGATTGATCTGTGTGACATTTTAACCATACAGTTGATGCACTTTAATGAGATTCGATAACATTGGTGGTACCACTTTAGAATTGTATATATTTATCATTGTTGATTTCCGAGTACAAAGTGTGTTATTGTGATTGTGTACATACCTTTGAATATTAATTATATAAAGACTGTGTTTTCAGTAATACAGTGTGTGGACATTCCTTTGTGGGGGTTCGGGGACTACACTGTACTTAAGAACCAGCCTGCATCACCTCCTGAGAAGCTAGGCCTTGATTGCTCGATTAGGTTACCAATAATAGAGAATCCTGGCTGGGGTCCTCTGTGCCTCTCCTCTACCATATAGAGAGTGGAAGTACATACACCCCCCTCCAGTCTTTACACTGGTGGCAGCGGTGGGATGCTTATGGTTTTATGAATCAGTGTATAACCGTGCCACTTACAAAATATCTGCACTTTATTAAATTAAGGTTTGGTTGTGTACAAAATAACTGCATTACAAGCAATGGAGTCTATTGCAAATGGCAAATTGACTAGGATGAGCTTAGAGGCTCTCCAGAGTGCTTGCGAAGCCAGGGAGTTAGACTTTGTGGATAAGTCTAGGGCGGAGCTGATAGCTGCCCTGGTGGACTACCAGACCGATGGTGAAACTCTTGATGAGGGGGGGAATGCAACCAATGAGGACTCTGCCCTGGGGGTTCTACTGAATCTGTTTCTGAGAATGCCACCATTCCTGCTGCCTCCGTTCCGAACCCCAGCAGTTCCTTGGAGCTTGAGATATTAAGGATGAAATTGGCCTTTGAATATCACAAGTTGGAAATAGATGCTGAGCTTAAGAAGGAGGAGTTGGCTCAACAAGTGGAGCTCAAGAATAGGGATCTTGAACTCAAAAATAAGGACCTTGAACTCAAGAACCAGGACACTGAATGTCAGAGAATCCAGCTAGAGAAAGCTAGAGTGGAGACTTCAACGAAACCCAGTGAGACTGTCAGGTCCCCAGCAACTAAATTTATGAAAGATTTGGTTGGTGTGTTTGTGGAGGGTTCTGATATCCTCCAATGGATTGAAGCGTTTGAAATGGCTTGTGCAATTCATGATGTTGACAAAAGAGATTGGGCTAAGTGTTTGTTAAGCAGAGTGCCTCAGACTGGGTATGACTGTATTCTGAAGCTGAGTGTGGAATAAAGGGGTCAGTATGAGTGTATGAAATCTGATTTGATTGCCAAGTTTTGGCAAGACACCTACCCAATACCTTAAAAGGTTCAGGGATTTTAAGAAAAGAAAGAATGTGTATTGGGTTGATTGGGTGAGTGCTGCGCACATGAACATGATGGGGTGGATTGATGGTTACAAGGTGAAAACTTTTGCTGAATTGTCCCACCTGTTGTTTTTTGAGCATTTTTCTGAAGCCTGTTCACCAGAGCTGCGTCAGTATGTTGCTGACCAGAACATTTTGGATTCCTTTAAGCTGGCTAGGCTGGCTGACAAGTGGATCTCCCACCGGGTGTCCCCTAAGGACTCCAGTGGGAAGGACAAGGACAAAGAAAAGGGGGCCTCTCAGAAAGCTGAGGAGTCCCAAAAGCAGTCACAGTCGGGTAAACCTAAATCCTCCTCTCCTAAGACCCAAAAATCTAGTGGGGATCAGTCATCTGTGGGTGGGAATAAGAGTAGTGGTCCACCTGCTGCAAAGCAGGCTCCCAGTGGTTCCAGTACCGTACCCCGCACTCCCGGCACTTGTTGGGATTGTGGGGCTCTGGATCACAAGAGGGGTGACTCCAAGTGTAAAGGTAAGGCACTTGGAGTACAGGCTGTCAGCCTGACCTACCCTTAACACATGTCTGAGGTGGAGGCCACTGTCCCCCCCTCCTCTACAGGTATCACATTTGGTGCTCCTGTAGAGATTTCCTTAGTGTCCCTTGGGGCCTGGGACCAGTACGCAGAAGTACTGGTGACTATCCCACAGAACACCTGTAGATTTTCGAGAAGTGTCCTCCTGAATGGCCAGCCTTCTACTGGTTTGAGAGACACTGGGGCAAGCATGACAGTGGTGGACAGGACCCTACTCAAGCCAGAGGACTATGTAGGTGCTCCTCTGAGAACCACCAGGTTAGCTGGTGGGCCTCCCAAATTATCGCCTGTAGCCTTAGTCACCCTCGTAATTGGAGACAAGACAGCAAAGCTTCCTGTCCTGGTTCAGGACAATGTCCCTGCTAACATTCTGTTAGGTAATGATCTAGTAGAGTTGGGGTTGATCTCGGATGGTCTTCCCATGACTGCTGCTGCGGTCACTAGGTCTCAGGTGACCCCGGGTCTGGCTGTGAGTCAGGTACCCGAGCCAAAGGCGCGGCCTAAGGCAAGACGAAGGAAGAATAAGAAGGTCACCTCTGTGGAGGGAGCACCCATTGGGATCCATGCTCTGGACGGGCTGGGTCCAGTGGTAAACCCCGTCTCAACTCCTGTGGGAGAAGAGCCAGAAGACTCTCCTGTGGGAGAGGTTCTCAACCCAGAGGATCCTCCCGATCTTCAATGCTTGTTAGCTGAAGGGGGACCCTCCTGGGCAGACTTCTGTAAAGGACAGAGAGAGTGTCCCTCTCTCGAGGGTCTGAAGAAACAGGCCCTGTCCCAGGCACAAGGAGAAGTGCCTAGGACATTCCAGATTTATTGGGAGGGTGAGCTCCTTGTTAGTGAGCCCACTAAGCCTGAAGCTGGTGCCCTCAAGAGGTTGGTGGTACCCCAGGTTTACAGGCCCTTCCTACTGCAGATGGTGTATGAGGTGCCCTTGGCTGGTCATCGTGGTACCAAGAAGACTAAGCAGAGGCTCTCTGCCCATTTCTACTGGCCCTGGATGGGAGTAGAAGTGGAGTCCCACTGCAGGACCTGCCCAACTTGTCAGTTGTCTGACAAGACGGGAGGCAGTGTCATTGCCCCACTGCAGCCATTGCCAGTGGACCCTCCCACTTCAGGTGGACATCGGTTCATCCTGGTTTTGGTAGATCATGCCACCAGGTACCCTGAGGCTATACCCCTTCAGACTGTAACTGCCAAGGTGGTTGCCAGGGTTCTCCTGGGCATTTTCACCCATGTTGGATTCCCCAAGGAGGTTGTCTCTGACAGAGGATCCAACTTCATGTCTAGTTACATGAAGACCATGTGGAAAGAGTGCGGAGTAACCTATAAGTTCTCCACCTCTTACCATCTGGTTGAGAGATTTAATAAAACTCTCAAGGGCATGCTAGGTGCTTTGGAAGAGCCCCTAAGGAGGAAATGGGATCGCCTCCTGCCATGCCTGCTGTTTGCTTACAGAGAGGTACCTCAAGAGGGTGTTGGTTTCAGCCCCTTTGAGTTACTCTTTGGACATCCCGTGAGGGGGCGCCTTGCCTTGATCAGAGAATGATTGGAAGCCACCCCTCCAGGTCCCGCCAAGCAAGTGGTGGACTATGTGTTAGGCCTCAGACGGAGGATGACACAGATGATGGGTCAGGCAATAGCGAATCTTAAGGCCAGCCAGGAATTGAACAAGTACTGGCATGATCTTAAAGCATCGCAAGTGGATTGGACTCCGGGACAGGAGATCCTCGTGATGGAGCCTACCAAGCCTCGGGCATTGGCAGATAAATGGACTGGACCCTTCAGGATAATCTCCAAGATGGGCAAGGTCAATTATCTGGTTGACATGGGAATACCAGGGGTAGCCCCTCAGGTATTCCATGTTAATAGGCTCAAGCCTTTCCACAGGCGAGCCGAAGTCTCATGTCTCTTGCTGGCTTCAGAGCAAGAAGGGGATGAGAGTGAGCCCCTTCCTGATTTGCTGTATAGCAACCCTCAGAATGGCTCAGTGGAGGGAGTGCATCTCTCTCCAGATTTGACAACAGAGCAGCAGAGGGCCTGCAGGACTTTGATCCAGCAGTATGCCTCTCTGTTTTCGCTGTCGCTAGGCCTTACACCGTGGTGTAAGCATGAGATTGACACTGGTGACAGCGTGCTGTAATAAAGGATGCAGAGGCTGGAATTGTTGGGAAGGGAGCTTTATTATACAGCCCCCGGAGGCGAGGAGGGCGGTTGGGAGAATGCCGGGTTGCGTTCCTCGTGGAACATGGGGAAACAAAACATTCCTCACTCCGGGTGGAATGAAGTGATGGTATGGCATCACAACATCTCCTTATCTATGGGGAAAAAGGGGACGGAGAGGGGGGGAAACAGGGAAAACAGGGGTGGGATGGTTGGCTAATTTGAATCAATAAATTGACATGTGATCAATAGTAGATGAAGTCGTCGCTGAAATTGCGGATAATCTTGCGATTCCTTTTCGACAGACTCTTGGCAGGTTTTTCTTCATTGGTGTGACAGGGTTCGCTCTTTCTTGTATGTCTGGCGTGGTATGTCTCTTCAGGGAAATGTTCACTTTTTGATCTTATGCCATCCTGTGAGTCTGTGGATGTACCCGGTCTGTAAGTGTCGTTGGTCGTTCTCTTCACGTTCTCTCTTGACCACGCATCATTGAGATGGTTTTTGGAAGTGCTGGATTTGCAGGTGTCGTTGGTTATTTCCACGAGGTCATCGTGGGACCATCGCCTTCCATCGTCCAATGTGACAGATTTGTCGTGACAATGCATGATCTTTTGTGGAGATCTAAATTTGGATTCACCCTTGAGTGTTTTCCTGGGTTCTTTGATGCATACCCAGTCTCCTTCCTGAAAGAACATCCGTTTAGTTCCGTTTCTTTTGTCGTAGTATGTTTTGTACTTTTTCTGCTTCTCCTTTATAGTTTTATGGATTTGTTCTATGTCCAATTTTGGTTCCATGTTCATTCTCGCCTCACCGGTGTCTAAGAAGATCCATGCTGGTCTCAATTGGTTAGTTGCGGTTCTGCCCCGCATCAAGGTGAAAGGCTCTACGTTGGTGGTGGAGTGTGGCGTTGTTCTATATGCGTACAGGGCCTCCTTGAGGGTTTCTCTCCAAGGCATAGCATTGGCGGTGGCCAGTTGGATGACGCTTTTTATCAGTCTGTTCATTCTTTCCACCAACCCGTTGGACATTGGGTGGTAAAGTGACGTAGTGATGTGGCTGATGGATCTTTTGTCAAGGAATTCTCGAAATTCTGACGAGGTGAACTGGGACCCGTTGTCTGAGACTATGTCTCTGGGGTCACCTTCCCTGTTGAATATTTCAGTTAAGAAGTCGGTGACTTTCTTTGTGGTTGCGCTGGTATCTACCACACCCCATTCGGTCCATTTGGAGGTGTAGTCGACGATTACGATGATGAATATTTTTACTTCCTCCAGATTTTCGAAGGGACCCATGATGTCTATTGCCAGCTTTGACCATACATGTTTGGGTGTTTCTACCGGCTGAAGTGGAGTTTTCCTTAATACTTTCGATTTGTCGCTGGAAGCGCAGGCCTTGCAGTTTTTTACTGTCTCTTCCGCCTCTTTCCACATGTTGGGCCACCAGTAGCTGTTCCTTATCTTGTTCTTTGTCAAACTCCTTCCCAGATGTCCTTAATGGGCTAGGTCAAGTAGTTTCTTTCTGAGGGCCACGGCTGGAATCACTCTATTTCCCCTGAAGATGTGATTTTCATTCATGGATATCTCATCTTTGAATGGAGTGAAGTTTGCCAACTCTTTCCCAACACCAAAACAGTCGTTCATTACGGCTTTTCTGATTTACTGTTGTTCTGTGTCAGCTTTGGTGATGCGTGTCCATTCGTCGGAGGGTATGGCAGGATTTATTGTGGCTATAATATCCTCTTCTTGACCCTCATTTTCGACATCTTTATTACTTTGAATGGTGGGTGGTCTCGAAAGGCAGTCTGCTACTTGATTTAGTGGACCAGGATTGTAACAAATTTGAATATTGTATTGCATAATGTCTAGAAACCAACGCCTTATCCTCGGTGAGATAAGGTGTAGCATTTTGGATTGCAGGATGTTGACTAAAGGTTTGTGATCAGTCTTTAGGAGGATCGGTAGACCCCATATTAGATTCCTGAAATGTTGTAGGGCCCACTTGACAGCCAGAGCTTCTCTCTCGATGGTGGAGTAGTTTAATTCAGCACCTCTTAGTACTCTGGATGCAAATGCGATGGTTACGATGTTGCCGTTCTGTTGTTGCTCCAGTACTCCACCAAGGCCGTTCTTGCTGGCATCTACTGACACTATCGTTTTGGCTTTATAATCAAACATACTAAGGGCTGGAGCTTGGTTGATGTCAGACTTGAGGTTCTCAAATTCCTTCTTACATTCTGTGGACCATTCAAATCTGTTGGATTTCTTATGAGATTTCTCATGTTTTGTGTTCTGTTGGCATAGTTATTCACAAATTTGGAGTAGTACTCCGTCATTCCTAAAAAACTTTTCAATTGGTCTTTGTTGGTAGGTTCGGCTAAGCTCAGTATCGTGTCAAGGAGTTTTTTCTTGGGACGGATGCCCCTGGCATTGATGGAATGACCAAGATAGGAGACTTGATTACACTTTATGTTGCATTTCTCCAGTTTGAGGCTGAGTCCACTTTTTTGAATTATCTGTAATACGCCCATTAATTTGGCGTTGTGCTCTTCTTCAGTTTTGGCTGATATGAGAATGTCGTCCTGGAAACATTGTACTCCATCGAGGCCTCCAAAGAGATGTGACATGAGTCTCTGGAAGACTGCTGCGGCGGAAGCAAGCCCGAATGGCATTCCATTGAACATGTATGCTCCCAAAGGTGTGACAAATGAGGTGAGGGCTTTTGAGCTGTCATCTAAGGCAATTTGGTGATATGCTGAGGAGAGGTCTAAAGTGCTGAAATAGCTTGCTGGTTTCATGGTCGATAAGAGTTCAGATATGTTAGGAAGTGGGTGTCTGTCAACCCATATATTTTTGTTGAGATCTCTCAAGTCAACACACATCCGTATGGAATTGTCGGGTTTCTTTACTAGGACGATGGGGGCAAGCCATTCAGAACTCTCTATGGCTTGTATAATGTTCTCATTGCATAGACGTGTGAGTTCATCTTTAAGTGCTGCTTTAGTCCCAAAGGGGACTCCACGCACTCGATGGACCACGGGGACAGCTCCTCTTTTCAATATGATTCTGTGTTGGAAACCCTTAAGCAAACCAATTTTATTGCAGAACACTTTGGGGAATTGCTGAGCTAAATTGGATTTGATGTCAGTGTTGTTTTTGAGCACACTCAATATAGGAGTATCTTCCCCAGGGTGGATTTTCACTTGGAGGGCCGCTTGCTCTTCCCATCCTACTACTGAGGAACCGTTCTTGGCTACAAACAACTTACAGTATGTTTGTCTGTCGTGAAACTTGAGTTTGACCCATGTGTACCCAATGATGTCAATGGGGGTTTTTCCATACCCTGTGGCTCTCACAGAGGAGTTCCGTAGATCATGGACTTTACCAGAAAGCACTTTCACAAAGGTCTCAAGATCCACCATGGTATATGGGGACCCTGTGTCTACCATAACCTTCAAGGGTATATCGTTGACGTACATGTTAACCCATGGACCGCTCGACTCTTGGAAAGAGGTGACCGTGAGGATCTGCAGTTGTGGACATGTCTGGTTGATGGACAACATGCTGTCTGACACTTGGTCGTAGTCCACTGTCTTCACAGACCCATACTTGTTGAATGGTCGTCTGTTGGGGTTACCGGATCTTCCTGGTCTCCCTCGGGTGTTGCGGCAGACTTTGGCGAAATTACCTAATAAACCACATTTGTAGCACTCGACATTGTTAGCAGGGCACACCTTCCCCGCGTTGTGGCGTTTATACCACCCACACTTATGACAACGCGTGGGGTTTTGATTGTCATACACTGAAACTCTCCCTCTTCTGGAGTTACCCCTGGTTTTTTGAGGTACACTCCTCACGGCTGCTACGAAGGCTCCGTCGTGTTCAGATTCAGAGAAGCCATCTAAGCCATCTATGGACTTCACCTCACGGGGCCCTCCTCGCCTCCGGGGGCCGTATAATAAAGCTCCCTTCCCAACAATTCCAGCCTCTGCATCCTTTATTACATTTGGCGACGAGGATGGGATTGTTGGGAAGGGAGCTTTATTATACGGCCCCCGGAGGCGAGGAGGGCGGTTGGGAGAATGCCGGGTTGCGTTCCTCTTGGAACATGGGGAAACAAAACATTCCTCACTCCGGGTGGAATGAAGTGATGGTATGACATCACAACACGTGCCTGTCAAGAGCAGGAGCTACCTTATGTCAGACACTGTTAAGAACCACATCCAGGCTGAGGTCTCCAAGATGTTGGATTTGGATGTTATTGATCCCTCAACCAGTCCCTGGTCCAGTCCTGTGGTCCTTGTCCCCAAGGAGAGTTCACAGGCAGGTACCAACGATTGGAGGTTCTGTGTGGACTACCGAGGAGTCAATGCCGTCACCAAAACTGACGCGCACCCATTGCCCAGGGCTGATGAGCTCGTGGACACTATAGGTGCTGCCAAATTTGTGAGCACCTTTAACCTCACCTCAGGCTATTGGCAAATAGCTCTGATGGAACATGCCAAGGAAAAGACGGCGTTCTCAACACCAGAGGGACTCTACCAGTTTAGGGTCATGCCTTTTGGGTTGAAGAATGCCCCTGCCACCTTCCAGAGATTGGTCAATCATGCTCTCAGTGGGCTGGAAGCCTTTTGTGTGGCTTATTTAGATGACATTGCCATCTACACTTCCACTTTGACACATCAGGTTAAGGTGTTGCAGGCCTTGAAAAGGGCTAACCTCACTATCAAGGCCACCAAGTGCCAGATAGCTCAGGGGAAAGTCACATATCTTGGTCATGAGGTAGGAGGCGGTCAAATCCAACCTCTCCCCAGTAAGGTACAGGATGTACAGGACTGGGAGACTGCCACTACTCAAACCCAGGTGAGAGCCTTTTTGGGCCTCACTGGGTATTATCGCAATTTCATGGTGGACTATGGAACCATAGCTGCACCACTGACAGCTCTGACTTCCCCCAAACAACCTAGGAAGGTTAATTGGACGGAAGACTGTCAGAGGGCCTTTGATGGCTTGAAAGAAAGTCTGTGTAGGGCACCTGTGTTGTGTGCGCCTGACTACAGCCGACCCTTTATCGTCCAGACGGATGCCTGCGACACAGGAATTGGAGCTGTCTTGTCCCAGTTAGATGACAAAGGGAGGGAACATCCTATCGTCTTCATCAGTAGATAACTCAAGGGTAGAAAACTTAGGTGGGCTACTATTGAGAAGGAGTGTTTCAGTATAGTTTGGAGCCTTAGGCGTTTTAGGCCCTACCTTACGGGGTCTACCTTCAAGGTCCAAACAGATCATAAGCCCCTGAAGTGGCTTATGCAGATGAAGGGTGAAAACCCGAAACTGCTCAGGTGGTCCATTAGCCTGCAAGGGCTAAACTTCACCATAGAGCACAGACCAGGGAAGAGTCACGATAATGCAGATGGCCTTTCCAGAAGGTATGTTGACCATCTGGATGAGGGTGTCTATCCCGTGGGAGATTAGGCACCCTCCACCTCAGTCTGGGGGGGGGACTGTGATGCTGGAAATGCATCGGAGGGACAGGACTTCCGCATCCTTGTCCTTTACTGCCTTTTTATCATGTGTTCTGTCATATTTTCCGTGCAGGAGTTCATGTGGGACTCCTGGCAGTGCAGCTCTTTCTCTTTTGTTTTGGTGAACAGACCCGTGGGATACCCTTATGGCACCCTTTGGGTGGGGGTACAACCCTGTGCACCTAGTGTATGTTTTTGGGCACCTGTGGGTGGCCCGCAGAGCAGGGTATGGGCTGGAGGCAGCTCCATGCTGAATTTGACAGGTGCGCTGAGTATCCTCCATTTTGGGATACCCAGGCCCTGCCATTGGAATCAGTTGATTCCTGATGGAAAACAAGATGGCCCCTGTTGCCTCTTGCTTTCTATTACCTATTACCTTGTTTTCCCAAAGTCATGGGAAGCCCTGACTCTGTACCTTCCCCCTGATTGGCTGTTGGGTGGAAGTTCCATATATGGTGTTGTTGTGAAGTCCAGTCCAGACTGACTAGAGCCTTCCCAGTGACTGTATGTTGTGGGTACGCCCTGTGGGTGGGACCTGGGTGAATGGAGTGTGTGACCAATATGCACTTCATGTTGTGGCTGTCTGGTTTCTGGTATGAGAGACAAGATAGTATATCTGGGGACCTCTCACCACTGGAAATTGTTCAGAAGCTGTGTCTACACTTTAAGAGTAACTGGAACTGCTGATCCTCGACGCCCAGCTGGAAGAAGAAGACTTGCTGTTGCATTTGCTTCGACCTGATCTGAAAGCTGCTGAACTCGTTTAAAACTGATCCGAGAGAGGACCTGGTAAGGCGCCCTCTTCCCGTGCTCCGAGGGACCATCGAGCACCGCTAAACCTTTGCCGAAGCTCCCTGGAAGTCAGACCCTCGAAAGGCTGCCGACCCGAGACGGGACCGCTGAGGAGAACGAAGCAAAGCACCCGGAATTCGCCGCTGTCGAAGTCTATTGCTGTCGACCAGGGTTTGCAGGTTTGTGTAACCGCTGGAGGCCCATCGAAGTTGTGTTGCCCAGCCGTGGGGACCACTTGACGTCGTGCCGCTGACGACCGGAGCCGCCCGCTCCTTTGCCCAAGAACATTTGAATCCAAGGACCCCCTTGTCCGCAACGTCGACTGCTTTGTCCCGCCAGAGAAAGTTGAGGATGACCAACGCACCAAGGAGAATCCGCCGGTGGGTTTCCTGCCACCTGAAGGCCACAAAGACTTCGACGACTCGACGCCCTTGCTGGGCCACATTTCTTCTGAAACTCTTTGCGGTCCTGAACAATACATTGCCGAGGTGCCCCGCACACCTCATCCTCGCAGGACGACGCTGACGAGCACCGCCTGGATCGACATCAGGGTCTCAGCACCCTTGAACTTCTCATCGCCGCCGTCGATGACAAGTTCACCATCTTCAACGCCTCTCGATGATCTGTGGCTCCTGCTTTAAAGGGAGTCACTCAAGAAGGATCCTTCGATGCGTCTTTGAAGAACTCTACTCCACCAGGTACATTGGGGGGGTAAAACCTTAATAGGAGGAAATAAGGCTGTTGAACAATATATGGACTGGGCTTGTGCTATATATCTTTATTTTACAGGTTGCCCAGGTGGGGGGATCTCCACACAGAACTGTACCTAGTGGTAGGGGCCAGTAGCCTGCCTACCGTGTCAACCATCTTGCTTTCCTTCCTATCTCTATTGCTGGTTTCCGCGTGATTGATCTGTGTGACATTTTAACCGTACAGTTGATGCACTTTAATGAGATTCGATAACATTGGTGGTACCACTTTAGAATTGTATATATTTATCATTGTTGATTTCCGAGTACAAAGTGCGTTATTGTGATTGTGTACATACCTTTGAATATTAATTATATAAAGACTGTGTTTTCAGTAATACAGTGTGTGGACATTCCTTTGTGGGGGTTCGGGGACTACACTGTACTTAAGAACCAGCCTGCATCACCTCCTGAGAAGCTAGGCCTTGATTGCTCGACTACGTTACCAATAATAGAGAATCTTGGCTGGGGTCCTCTGTGCCTCTCCTCTACCATATAGAGAGCGGAAGTACAGACACCCCCCTCCAGTCTTTACAGTCAACACAATGTTTTCGTTAAAAGTATATACTGAACTCTGTGTAGTTTGCTTATAAGGGAACATTAGCAAGGAAAGGCAATGTTGCTCCCATACTTCTGTTTTTATGTGATCTAGGAGTAAATAGAAGTGTTTTGTTTGCTATAGACTTGCATATTTCAATATATTGTAAAATCCACACGACAATGGTTGCTTTAGTGACAGAACCTCCCCTCTCTTCCTGTTGCCATTGATAGGAAACATTGATCTGTTTTGTGTATTCCTTTAATACTGTCTAGATAGTACATTACAGCTCTACGAACATTGAGCATGTGCAAAGCTCTTTCTCCTCTACTTTGTGGATTTTGGAAAGAATGCTGATAATTCGATAAATTGACATGGAAATTTGAGATTAATTTGGATGAAAATCTTGGGTGTATTCTTAACACAACCTTATGCTTGTGTAGGGTCATACGTGGTTCAGCTACCAATAGGAATTGTAACTCACTGATTTATGTGAAAGCAATAAGGAAAGCCATCTTATAAGAGAGCTCATCAAGTGGGGCTTTATGGATTGGCTCAAATTATGGATTAGCTCGGCTCATATTCTGGGCCTATAAACCATGCAAGAACTGTGTTTAAGGCCAACACTGGTGGGGGCCAGGGGGTGGAGAGACACTGGAGGATAAATGATTTTGACACCTTCCATTAAGGCTTTTAACTACTGGTACCCTCCACCATATTATCAGTTGTGGTGTGGCATAAGCTGCTAAATGTACCTTAAGTGAATTATAAACTTAAAGTGAGTCTAATAGATGCAGAAGTTAAATTACCACATCTGTAGCTGAACAATCCATGGGATTGATATGTGTTTTCTTACACTAAATAGCAAATCTTTTCCATTTGTTGGTGTTTGGATGTCTTGCCTTCTTTAGAATATTCATACATCCTGAGGGAAGATGTAAATGCCCAAACTCTACGACCCCCAGGAGCCAGGCTGCTAAGTTGATTGACTGATGTGTTGGGTGTGTTATTTTCTTTTTTTTGTGAATAAGCAGGTCTTGGATTGGATGAAGTTTGATTGGTGGTTATAGAGGCATGTGTAGTAGGTGTGAGTACCATGGTTGTCTTGCTCACATTGGTGCAATGAGTATCATTGTTAGACTCTTGTGATGTAGTCTGTGAATTATGTTGCAGATAAGTGATGTCAGGGGGGAAAACATATGTAAATATCCCTGAAAAATGCATCCATAGTGCATTGCCTACAGAAACGGGTTGCAGAGTTTTGGCATTTTTTGATTAATTTTGTTACAAATAGGTTGGGTGTCTCCATGTTGCAAAGATCTGCTTGAGTGTACTGGTGTTGATTTCCCACTCGTGTTCCTTTATTAGAACTCTGCTCAGCGAGTCTGGCAGACAGTCATGTTTGGGTGAAGAAAAGATAGACAAGAACGAGATTCAGAACCGTTCAAAGGCCTGCCTTTTTGTTTTTGGGGGATGGAAAAAAGCCTTGAATGATAGTGGAACAAGCTGCATTGCTTCCACCAGCAAGGGCTTTTGAATCTCCTGAAGGAAGGTCTCTGAGCCTCAATGCAAGAGAGGCAGAGAAGAGGAATGAAGACTATAGCTCATGCTCACCACTGAGAGCACACACATGTTGTTTTTTATATTGTAACTGCTTAGGTGGTAACAGACTCTGCCCCCTACTGAGATGTGTGAGAAACCTGAGGGTATTCTCCCAAGTAGACCTCAGGAGTCCCTTATTCAGGTGGAAAGGAACGGGCTGGCGCTCTCAGATCCCAACCCTGTGGGTGGATGAGCGAGGGAGTATCACCTCGGTTTGACAGCCTGGGGTCATGCTTGGGGAAATATCCAAGGTGAGATGCGGTATTATGCCGTAGAAAGGGATAAGAAACACAAACTTCCTCAAGCTTTTTTAGGTTGCACCAATTCAACCTCCCTTTCTCCCAAAAGATCTCCCTTATTCAAATCCCATGAACCCTCTGTATCTGATAGATACCCTAAGAGCCCAAATCCTGTTGCACTTAAAACCCCAAACTCCCAGAATCCTTGTTTTGCTGCTTTCCACTCAAAAACTCCCCTTCCTTTGTCTTCGCGTCCTTCTGGTTATTCTTTTCAGAGCGCCCAGCCTAATAGGACAAAACACTACCATCCCCACAATCCCCCTTGTTTATTTCAAGATAGTAAACCCAGTCATTCCCGCCTGTCTCACAAATCCTATCAGTTTCACCCTTCTAAGTTTATCAAACCCCCTGGTACAAACACTATAATTTCATATAACACCTCTTCCATTTTCTGTCCTGTAGGTTACTCGAACACTCTAACCTCCGCCTTTTCGACACAAACGCTTTCTCACAACACGAAAGACAACAGACACATTTTAAAACTGCTTACCTGACATGTCCCAAACTAAGGGTCAGGCAAGGTCAGGCAATTGACCAGAATCACTCACACCTGATGGCCTTTTCCCTTCCCCACAGGGATAAAAGGTGGAGCACCAGAGCACAAGATGAGCAAGGCAGACCGCACGGCGTGAGAGCTAACTCTGCGCACCAGTTGAAGAGGAGGAGAAAGACAACGCAAGTCGCGAGGAACCAATACACCAGAATCAATACACCCCTCTAGGGAAATAAGGCAAAAAGGTGATCTTGTAAGGATAACAAGTTTAATCTTACAAAATGAGGACGGTCTTCTCCTGTCCCTCTTCTGCTCCTTCCTGCCAAAGAGGTTTGAAGCAGGGGTTTTTATAGGCCTGGCTTGCTGTGGTGGTGTCACTGGATATGGATCATGGCTTCATCCCAATCCGGCCTTTTTCCATAATAGGGAAGTTGCAAAGCCTTCTTTCTTCATTGTCAGCGGTTTTGTCAGGGCATGCTGTTCTACATCTGGCTAGCTCTGCAAGAACACACTGTAGCTCATGCTTTCCTCCTATGCAAAAACACACTGCAGTTCTGCAGACCTTTACAAACCTTGAGGCCTAGCCCAAGGAAAAACTAAATATTTTTATGTATACAATAATTTTCCCTTCTATCCAGATTTCAGTCCTCCTGCTAGCGCTATCTGGGTCCTGTAGTTTCCTCCACACTTTAATACTTATAATTGATCCCATCCTGCATTTTGTCACACAGAGCATGTGATTCCTATTTTTAACCTGCATGGACCCTTGAAGGACAGTGGGCAGCTGGTGAGTCAGTGTGCTGCCAATGGTGACAAACACTGCACACTTAAGCACCTGTGGTTGTTAAGATTAATTTCTGAACTCTGACATGGTGGGCAGAGGTTCAGAAGGCCAGCCTAGTTTCTTGGAACAGGGTAACCTTCTGGATAAGCCAGACCATTCAAGGTAGCATTGGCGGTGGTCAAGACTAGGTCTCAGGAGGGGTGAGGGTGACTGAAAGACCTCAATGAGCACACAGCATAAAGGACACTTACAAATCACTCCCAGTCAGATGTGTATATATATATATATATATACAAATACATGTATTGAAGGACTTTGAGTTTCAACACAATAGTTATTAACAGTAACACTTTTAAACCAACACAATCCTACTAAAATACACGTATAGAAGGTCAAGTGGCCTAAAGGGTTATTGCACGAAATGGGCCCATAACCCAGAAAGGGAAGGAAGCAGGTAGTGCAAAGAGTCTTTAGGCAGTTCTGCAGTAATCACAATCCTAACTTAAAGGCAGTCTAATCTCTAAGAAGAGGGGAGCCTATTGCTCAAATGTACTTGCAATGCTGGTGCACGTGGTAGTGCAGATGGGGGAAAAAGGGTCTCTTGTAGGGTCTCTCGCAGCTCAGGAAGGTGGGTGAAGTGATGCAGAATAGGTTCCCACTATTCATGGAGGGTCCCCCCGTGAGGGTAGAACAGGTTCCAGGAGTTGGAAATAGTTTGATAGCTCAGGCTATCTGCAGAAAGGAGAGGGGAACTCAGGGGCCACTTGTGCATAAAAATGGATGGATACGTAAGGGGCCACCGGCAAGGGTTGCAATTACTCAGCAACCCCTGTTGCAATCCAGACCAAACTTTGGCAGTTGAGTCCACTTTGGTTGCAGGTTCAATTGCGGCAATTCTGCGGCTCTGCGGCTTTCGGCGACAAAGTTACAGTGTTGATTCCCAAATGGGACAGTGGCAATTTCTCCGCTCTTGGTGGATGTATCAGACCAGTTTTATTGTAGCAGGCTACAAGACACAGAGGGGCATAGCTGCAAGGCACCCGAAAAGTTTGTCACCATGGCTGGGCGACACAGTAACCGCATGTACTCCGTTTTGGGTGCTCTCTTTTTACTCCAGATCTGGGAATGCCAAGTATACGAAATTCGGTGTGAGAGTGCCGTGAACACATCGCTTGCGATGTGCCAAGTTTCAAGGGCATCCTCGAAACGGCAGTGGTTTCAGAGCAAAGGTCCTGCACAAGATGTTCAGTCCACTGGTTGGTCCAGGGACACTTCTGAGAAGGCTTACTTGCAGGGTTTGATGAAGGTGCCGAGAATAGTTGGTCCCACTATTCCAATGGTTCGAAGCGTCTTTGCAGACCTTCTAGTTCGATCAGATGCAGAGGAGTCCAGTGGGACGACAGCGGGCTCAGGGTGCCAAACCTTTCAGCGGGTCACCAGCAGTTCCTCGACTCGGCTTCTTAGTTTCAGGATACTTGGATCCTATCCTTCGTTCAGTGAGAACTCAAGAGATCGACCTGGTATGGGTGTTTGGAGCATTCTCTTATCCAGATTCTCCTTTGTGCCAAAACGAAGAGGACCCAATGGGAGATCTGCTCACATACAGTCACACCATAGGTAAACCAATCATGGACCTCTGTGGTCCCAAGCATTCACAGCATACCAGACTCTCTAGCACCCAGGATGCGTATTGGAACCAGACAGTCCAACCAACATCCTGGAAGCACAAACACAAGGCATGCAGAACCCTGCGAAAGCTTGCCATTTCGCTGGAGAATGAATGCCCAAATAAGTCATGTCGGCTAGACCTGGGGAAGGTAAAGGGGCAAGATGGGCAAAGGACAGGACAAAGAACTTCGTGGCATGGCCATTTTGGAGCCAGGCCACCTATTCGTGCCAAACGCGCTAAATGCAGTTTACCTGGCAGGAAAGGGTTACAAATATATGAAAAGATAAGCTGCCACCAGCCTTGTCCAAGGCACATCTGTATTTCTCCAAAAAAATCATTCGAGAGTGTCTAGGGCCTTTGGAAATGACAGAAAGACCCAAGTGCACTAAACTGTAAGGTACATTGTGCACTTGCAACATGTTGCAGAAAAGTTGCAACATTGACAAGGACTAAGGGAAACAAAATCTCCCAGTACTGACTGTCTTTAAGGGCATGTCAGATTCCCCATAATAAAGTGAGTGAAAAGCCCAAAGGAGTGCAGCTGAAGGCTGTGCTCCACTGGCAAAGTCACACTATGGTGTAAAACAGCAGCTAAAAGTGGGGGGTACACAACTGGAGCAAAAACTTCACATAAATGGGAATCTTTCCTAACAGTGGTCAATTTTAGATCCCACAGGCTGCATTCCTTCTGGGAAGGAGCTTGACTCCTCTATAGCACTAAGATTTTGCAATGGTTGGGATCTGACATTACAAATCTATCCAGCTAATAGTTAATTGTGCCTTATTTATTTATTTTATTTATTACATTTGTTATACGGCCAGACCCTGAGCCTTATATTTAGACAATAACTACCTTCTGCTTGCCTATATCTGTGTATGTGATTATATTTGCATGAGAGAGCCTTACCAGCACCCCTCCTCCCCCCTAGTCCATTATAGTGCCTTAAAGAGATCTTGCCTAACTCTAAAGTGCTTCGGGGTTCGGGAGGATCCTCGTTCCATCCCAACAAACAAGGGGAGAAGTGACCTAGTCCTGATCTACAGAGACTCGTGAAGCCTAAAGAGAAGGAATTGTAAGACCGCAAACAATGGCCAGCATGTGTTGCAGCAGATGTCAACGGTGCCCGGGCGACTCCTCCACTAACAGCCAAGCTGGGGAGAGACGCATGACCCAATAGTACCAGCCTTGACTCTACAGGCAAGAAAGCAAAGCAGTTAATTACAGCCAGTGAGTTAAGGGGAGATCCCACAAAGAAACCAAACTGTATTGAACGAAAGTTGCAAGCGGCTAATTTAACTTTGAATAAACAAAGAACTGTTGATAAAAGAATTGGAGGAAAGCCAGCATAATAGAATTAAACACCACGTGGGTGTTCACTCAAGAACCGCTAGGCAATTGCCCCGCTATTGATCTACCATAACCAGAAGGCCTTGGGAAGAGGTGAAGAGAGGTCAAAGAGGTCATACAGGAGTCGTGTAAAATTCTCGGTACCGTCAAAAGTATTTGACCAACAGATGATTGTGAAAGCTAAGGGAATGAATCCTGCATGGTGAAGTCTTATGAACAGTGTGATGACAAGAATGAACCAGACAGAGGGATGTAAACATAGAATTATTTGAAAAGACATTAAGACTTGTGAAGTCTTTGACTAACAGATGATGATGAAGGAAAGGGAGATGGGTCTCATGTGATGAAACTAGCGTATACACTGTGTTGTGAAGGTTGGCAAGAGTGAACCCGGCGGAGGGATGCTAACAAGAGGGGATGAAGTCTGAAGTCCCGAAACACAGTGAACTGTTGATAAAAGTTGTTGAGAGTGAACCCGGCAGAGGGAAGCCGATAACCTGGGGCAAAGCCTGAAGAACTGCTTAAAAGGACATTTAAGATTTGTGAAAGCAAGAAATATGGGAAGTCGAGGGGAAGTGAATTGTCCCCCTTGTCAGTTGGGTCCGAGTCCGGTCGAGGGAGACCCAGTGCTGAAAATCCATCACCCAAAGTTCATTGGAAAAAGGTACTGTTTAGTTGTTTTGTTGAATACGACTGGTGAAGGGTATGCACCCGGAAAAGGGGGACCCAGGGGTGAAGCCGTCACCCATAGTACAAGTGGTACAGAACTTTGTGTTTGTTTGTTGAATGCAACAGGCCCTCAAAGGCAAGAGACTTTTTTTGTTAAAAGAGACATAACCATCGAAGAACCTGATAACTGATACGGAACTGTTGGCTCGTGCTGAGACAGTTTGAGCGTGTGCTGTGCTCCAAGGTCTCACCTTGTCCTGTGCTGAAAACGCGGGGAAGGGGGTCCCCTGGCAATCACATCCTGACTTATTATTTTGTGAACACTTCTTTCTTTATTGAACCCTTATCCCACACTCTTTGTGTAATTAGTTGTAAGAAAATGGTAATAGGTTTTTCTTAGTATAGGGCCTTTAATTTTGACACTACGCTACAAGGACTGCCTTATTTTTCATTTGATGGTCGACGCTTGGTCCCATCTTAGATTTAGGTTTAGATTGGGCGTTATTCCACCCTGTATTTACAATTTAATAAACACCCTTAAACTGTGATCACTTGTGTCTGGCTTTACTGTTGCCACCATGAGTTCTTTACAGGTGCTGTAAAACTCTATTGTCTTATTTGGACGACTTATGGTCGGAGTAAGGATCTATGTGATTCGAGTAAAATGCATATAGTCAAATTACAGACCCTTGAAAACTCTCCTACCACATCCTGATCACTGAATCCCTCTCCTGAGCCTCCACCCATCTACGACTGTTTTGCCAAAACCCCCACATCCCCCATGGGCGTTCCGCCTCCCATGCACCGCTTCCTCCAGTATATACACTTATTGGGGGTATCTACCAGTCTGCGTGATGCTCAAAAACTAAATTCCCCCCACACACCCCCTGGCCCTCTAATGCCATGCTTTGTCCCCAACCCCTCCACCAGTCTCCTTACCTTCTCTTCTGCAGTGCACCCTGCTCCACTTCCTGGCTCTGTGAAACAAACACTGGATAAAGATTGCCAACTACGCTTTCATTCTGCCAGTTTTTGCTGTGCGGGCCAGTCAGTGGTAGGAGATTCGGCTACCCATATTGGGCAAAGATATATTCAACTAATCCATCTTCGCCCAATATGGGTAGAACCCGGTGAGGGCTGGGGAAGGAAACTCCTGCGGGAGGGACATCAGGTATTTGGAGACCTTACAGACCTGTTGCACAAGTCATGAAACACCCTGAACTTTCCTGTGTACTTGGATTGAAAGGGTTGTCTCTAGTGTCCCTGCAACACTAGTTTACCTGGAACCTTAGTGAGAGTGGCCAGGAATGATGCGGTCTGGGCTCTTGCCTTCTTTGTGTTAAGATCTTTATCCGTGTCTGGACTGAATAGCTTGACCCCATGTATTGCTTCCCAAAATGCGTGCGGACCTCTGATTAGTAATACATACCCCCTACACAAGGTTAAAGTTCTTGGACACAGGGAGGCAATAACACAAACGTAGACCAATAGTTAGAATATAATTGGCTCTTTACAGGCCCTTTATTTACAGTTTCTAACAAACAACATACAAAGGAATAAATGTTATGTATCACACATAGAGACATGCAATGACAAGAAGATAATCTAATACATCTCCATTAGCGCAGCTGTAGAGAACACCTTCATCTCGCCTGGTACAACACTGCAAAGCACCAAAGCAAGTAGGCAGAGAGAACACTTCAGCTAAAGGGTCTGGAACGGAGCATCCTCCTTCTCAGTGAGACTTTTCCTTCTACCTCAGCGAATTAGCCCACTCTTCTTATTTGGTCAGAGTCTCTGCCTTCCACAGGTTACTGAATGTCCCCGGCCGGAGTGACAGACAGCAAGCATCAGGGGCACCCTTATACTGTAAAAATCCAGACAGTTGAAAAAAAAACATCTCATGCTACCGTGCTCCCATTCCCAGCACCCTTATCAATGCACCTGCTCGTCTCAGCCTCTTCTCATAGCTCGTCCTTGAACGAGCAATGCAAAACCACCCTACGCAATTAACTCATGCGCTTCTCACTAGAATATTGCTGGCACTGTTAAAATCATGTTTGCCTTCTAAAAGGGTTCATCGCAAAATGCAGACTTTCACTGTGGCTGGAAGCAAATGTCCAAAATGGCCGCTAACCGGCACCATGTTTTAGCTCACTTTTCACTCGAGCACTACAATCCACCCTTGGACATTTAGCTACCATATCCCAGTGAAACAAAAGACGGTTTCTGAAACCAACGAAACATCAATAAATTCGGAACACAAGAAATACAACAACAAATAACCAAAACTAAAACAAACATAAAAATGCACATAAAAATGTAACGTAACGCGGTAGGAATCCAAGAAAAAGGTTGATCCCACCAGCTCTCGGTTTGATCCTGGGTCACTTGAGAAATTAGGTCTTTTAACTTACTAATATGTTTTTCAATAGATACAGAATTATCACGCAGGTCAAAACAACACATAACCTCTACCGCATTACACCCCAGATTATGTTTCAGAAATAAATAATCAATGGCAGCTCTGTTCTGGAAAATGGCTTTCTTTAAAATTCTACTATCTTAAAGCAATTCTTCCAGAGCTTGAGAAGTTTGATTTAGCCCCTTACCACTAAACAAGCTAATCTAATCAGGGATTTATAACCCCAAGCAGCAAGTCCCACAAACCCACCAAAGAAAATGCAAGAACTAACACTTCAGCTTTGTACAATAAATGCACATGAGAATCACAATCAGGTGATAAACCCACGTGTTCAAAAGTAGATCTTCTCAGGTTGCAAAGGAAACATAGTCAGTCCCAATCGAGTTAAAGCACAAGGACCTCCAGACCAGGAATGTTAGCAGGAATGTAAGTATAGGTAATGTTCCCACAGGAAAACAACCATCCAGTAGGTAACTTCAGGTTTTAAATGGCTTGCAGCCTTCACTGTAAAATTACATAACATTACATTTGAAACATCACGACATGCACTAGCAGTCGCCAACACAACTGTTAATCGAACTCAGTACGTTTCTGTCCATTGGACAAGTCCAACTGTCGACACTTTCCAAAATCTTTAGGTCCACACGTCATGTTATAGCACACGTCTCCATGCAGAACATTGTATGTCACAATGTGTGTCATATTTCTCCATTAGAGGGTTGTCTCTGACAAAACTTACAGTACTCATAGACGGAAAACAACTTCCTAACAACATAGTCTTCAACAAGCAAATCATTACGCAGGATTCCAAAGAAATGTCACAACACAGTAGCCGGAGTCGGCACAGCCACAAGACACGTCAAAAGCAGATTTCCAGCCTCATGACTATCAGCCAAGCAAAAGTGTGAAATATTGAACACATGTCGCACCAAGAAGGCCCACATGTTGTCTGTTTGCCTCATGATGGAAGAATAAACATGCTGAAGAAAAGAAAGATCTGCAGAGGCAGTAGGCAAAGCATCACGCCTAAATCTACGGCATTTTCTTCCATATTTCCAAACACTCACTGCTGCATCGGCCGGCCATCGGTCATGGGCAACGTAGTGTAGTCATCGCTGCGGGACATCATTCCCATTGCCGGAGTTGGTTGCACAGAGGAGACACTTGCCACTCTTCTTTGCATGTCCCCGAATCGAAAAAATAGATATCAGCGTTGTACACCATTCACATAAGTAACATTTGTCAGTGGGGATGTGGCTCCATTTCCTCTTCCCAGGTTCCATCACTAAGACCACTTGATCCTTCCCTGCTGCAACTACATCTGCTGGAACCGGCGTGCCAGTAGGTTGATCCACCCATACTTCTGCCCTGGTACCATTTTGTCTGATAAGCCAAAACCTCTGTCCCCACGTGTAGTTACCACAGTGGGTGGCTTTCCTTTTTTCACCATTGCTAACTTGACAGGCACGATAATCAATTGTGCCACCCTATCCCCCTTGTGGATAAGTAGAATTTGGTCTCCACTGTTAATCAAAATAACTTTAATCTCCCCTTGGTAATCTGCATCCACAATACCTCCTAGCACATGAATGCCCTTCAATGCTAATCCAGATCTAGGGGCAATCAATCCCATATGATTCAATGGTATTCATACTTCAATCTCTGTATCAATAACACAGATCCCTCTAGGTTCAAGTCTGATCTCTTCATTAGAATGCAAGTCTATTCCGGCTGATTCTGGGGTCACTCTATAAGGAGCTAAAGCCCCAGGCAATATCCCCCAATACAACAATGTTTCCACTGCCACATTAGGTTTCATTTGTAAAGCTGGCGTTTAACATGTGCATAAGTGGGGTTTCTTGTTTGCAATTGGTCTGTTATTCAACACTTGCACAGCATCCCAGATGCGATCTCATCACCAGTCTTACGTAGTTGTTCTTTCAACAATCCATTTATTCTCTCAATCATCCCCGAAGACTCGGACATGAAATATCCACTCAATGCCCTTTTCCTGACAATATTCCTGAACTAACTTGCCTTTCAAGTGCGATACATTGTCACTTTGAATTTGTACAGGTACTCCATAGTGCAATGCAATCTGGTCTAATAACTTTATGGTGTTCAACTGCATTGCTCTCCTGCATGGGAACACCATCACGTATTCTGAATATGTGTCGACAATGGTACATGCAAATTGGCATCCGTTACTGATCAGCATTGGACCGATATAATCAATCTGCCAAATTTGTCCCGGTAAATACCTCGCTTCAATTTACCCTGAATTACATTACATGAGGAATATGTCGATGTCTCTGATTGTCACACATTGGACAATTCAAAATCACAGTTTTCCCTACTCCCAAAGGAATATTAATTCCTCTCAGTTGTGCCAAACTGATCGTGTCCTTTTCTCCGAGATGCCCACTTTTCTGATGTGCCCATTTGGCGAGACCCTCCATACCATCGTTTTCTCTATCCCTCATATCCACAGATGAAAATTTGGCATGTTCATCTGCAACAGAATTAAACCCACGTTCTAATGAGTCTGTCGCACAATCCACATTCACGTGATACACTGTCACTTCACTGTTTGTTAACATTTCCGCAATATCTTGCTATAATTCTTTCCCCCACAATACTTCTGAATGGATCTTCCACCCATTTTTCTGCCATGTTGACAGCCACACAGCTAGTCCATTGGCCACGGACCACAAGTCTGTGTATACATGGCACTGAGCAGGTGATTCTTGTTTTAGTGCCTGACACACAGCATACTGTTCTGCAAACTGACTGCTCTGTCCTTTCCCTGTCATCAACATTTTCCTCATTTTGGGATTATATGACACTGGTTTCCAATGTTGTTCAGTCCCTACATATCAGACTGAACCACCAGTAAACCAAGCTTGTTCTGTTTGTTCACTTCTAAAATCTCCATACGGTACTCCCCATTCCACGGGAGGTTCACATATTTCTGTCACTTCCTGTGGTACAATGTCTACAGGTGGCACAGCAGCTACTTGCTCATGTATCTTCGCCACTCCACCCTTCCCTGATTTGGCGCAATCTTCAATGTACCATTTCCACTTGATAATGCTAGCCTCTTGAGCATGTCCTATTCGATGTGTCTTAGGGGAGCTTAGTACCCATTGCATGATCGGAATTTCAGGTATAATCAATACATCATGATTCACTGTCATCTGCTTTGTGTCCACAAGAGTCCAATAGCATGCTAGCCATTACTTTTCAAACTGAGTATATCTGTCACCAGCCTCAGGTGATTTACGACTCCAAAAACCTAAAAGAACATGTTTCCTGTCTTGCTTTTGCCACCAACCCCAATTGGCATAATTGTCATGTACAGATACATTTAATTCAACCTCACCTGCCCTCAATGGCCACAAATCAAGCACATGTTGCACTGTGTTTTTTGCTAATTGAAATGTTTTCTCTTGCTCCTCTCGCCATTCAAAGTCACATTTTTTTCTGTGTCAGTTTGTAGAGGGGGGCCAATATTTGTCCCAAATGTGGTATATGCTGTCTCCAAAACCCAAACAACCCAATGAACTGTTGAGCCTGTTTTTTGTTCACGGTGGTAGCAAATTCAAGTATCTTTTGTTTAGCCGTCAGCACCATTTCTCGATGTCCATTGTGCCACTGAATCTCCAATAAGATCACTGTCTCAGCTGGACCTTGGATCCTGTCCTCATTAATCTCACAGCCTTCCTTTTGTAATCCTCTCATGATAATTTCAAGGTACATTCGCACACTTTGCTCATCTTTTTGCTGCATTAGAATGTCATCAATGTAGTGCGAAATCTGTACATCAGGTTTGCACAGTATTTTGTCTAAGTGTTCTGCCACCAGCCGGTGACAGATGGTTGGACTATGCACATATCCAATAGGCAAACATTCAAACGTATATTGCCGTCCAATCCATGAAAATGCAAACTGCTCTTGACATTCTTCTGCAATTGGTACAGTGAAAAATGCATCAGACAAATCAATCACTGCATACCATGTTCCCTTAAATTCTTGCACGTTCTCAATCAGAGTAACGGCATCCGGGACTGTGGGTATTAAAGCAGGTGTATGCTCATTCAACTTTCAAATTTCCTTGTGCCCCCTAGGAATGCTGTATTGTTTCATCGAAACACGTTTCGTAGCCAAAGGAAGCTGCACTGGAGGCATCTTCAATTTTCCCATAATAGCTGGTGTACAAGTCATTGAGCTCACTACTAATTGATAGGTTTTGCCTTCTAGACCTAAGGTCAATCCCTCCAAAATGTCAAAACCAATAATGTACTCAGGTATCGGAACAATTAACACTTGATATGTCTGTCGTTTTAAATTGCCAATTATCATGTCAACGCCCGTCTGAACTGCAGGTGTCTCTTTCCCTCCCAAGTCAGTAATAGTAAAATGTTGACCTCTAAATCTCAAAGGATTTCAATGGATCAATGAGGCCTCCCCCCGGTATCAATCAAAGCAAGAACCTCTTGTGTATTCCCAGATTGCCAAAACAGTTATAATTTCACATGAGGTTGCCTGTCCACCTTAAGCCTGGCAGATGCTACCAGAGTTTGACCACAATCCTATTCGTATTTTGAATGCGTGTATTTCGACTGAGTCTCCAACATTGCACTCACCTCTTTCCTCAAATCAGCATATGTCGGCTGATATGCTGAAGATATCCCTAAGGACCCCTCGTCCACAGGCGGCACGGAAGGGGAAGTGTCCCTGTCTTGCTTATTCACAATCTGTCATTTCAACTGTTTGTATCTCCCTTTTCGATCAAGCCCTCTTTTTTGTATAGCTGATACATTTCTCGATTTTCAACCCCATCAGTTTCTTACTGCGGCACCCCATCTTTTAGTAGTGCCAAAAACATGTCCTCGATACTCGAGAATATCGACTATCGGACCTCTTACCAGGAGTGTGTCTGTCACTCCGCCCCTCTCTCTCCCTTTCCCGTTCTTGGGGTTTTTCCTCAATTTTGTCCCATTCGCCCAGGTCTGCTAACTGTTGTATGGCATCTACCACTTCATCCGTTAATGTACATGTCATTACCATCCAGCAATGTCATGATGACATTTTTGTATGCAGGCGGGGCATTTCGAATGATCGAATTCCGTGCCGAAATGGATAGCACCACTACTTCCATGTGTTCTGGATCATCAATATCCATCGCTTCCTTCAAGCATGCTCTCTAAGTCTCTGAATGGCCTCTCTCAATGTATACCATCTCTTCTCCTCACTAAGCTAATCAGAAGTAATCGGATATTTGCAATTACATTGCTGAGCTGCTAACTGTAACACCAAAAGTTTCTTACCCTTGGGCATCAGGAGGCGGCCCTGCTCGCAAGAACTCCTGTATATTCATTTCATGTGACAATGGCAAAAATTGCGGGGAATCTGTTGGATTTACAAGGCCCGCTGCCCCTTCATCATATAATCTCACTGTCCATGTTAACAGAGGCTCACCCGCCTTCTGTCTTAATCGATTGATAATCTCCCCAACCTCTTGCTGATTAAAATCCTCTAGCGTGGTTAAATCTACCAACCCACCCGCCATATTTTGCAGATGTGGCCACGCTCTTCTGCGTGTGTTCGGTTTAGAGGTCACCTCCTTCCTGTCAGGTTCTGGCTTAGCCAGTGTCTCCCTGTCTGAACCATTCCCTGAACTCGGGCTGTCAAACACAGCTCTGTCCCACTGGTCGGGATCCCAGTCGACCCCTGCGGAGGCGATTACAGTTGACACCTTTCGAGAGTACACTCTCCCTCTCCTTTTTCAATATTTCCATCGGGCCACTCTCACGGCAGCTCGTTCGGCCACCGCCTGATATCGGTCTGCCTTATCATGATGCAATTTCATCTGCAACGGCCATTGACGCAATCTGCTTCTCTGCGGCCAACTCCTTCTCTAATTTAAAGACATTCGCCTGCAATTCTCCATTTTGCCAATGCATCTTTCTAAATGCATGCAACAAAACGCAACCTCGTCTGCCTAAAGCTGAGCACTCCTTTCCTTTTTCTACAGCCGCTTGCTGTAAGCCATCTACCCCTTTGGCTGGACTTGCGTCTCCTATTCTCTCATCCCATGGCTCACTTAGACCTGCACCACATGCCCAAGTATGTGCAAGTTTGTCATATGGACTCTTAGCCCACCCGGGGATTATCACTTTGGGGCATTCGGTGCCTGTGGAGCTTCCCTTCTTCCTAAATAATGAACTCATTTGATTACTGGATATTCCAAAATCTCCTATCAATTCCCAAAGAACACAATCAAACACTTATCAAACCTAAAATATCAAAACATTGCCTTTCTGTGTCCAAGCTCAGATTCGTCTAGTACTCAGAATCAAATACCTCATAAGTATCCTGCTTACAGTGCTACTATGTTTTGCTTCCCAAAATGCGTAGGGATTTGAGATTAGTAATACATACCCCCCTACACAAGGTGAAAGTTCTTGGACAAGGAGGCAATAACACAAACTTAGACCAATAGTTAGAATATAATTGACTCTTTACAGGACCTTTATTCACAGTTTCTAACAAACAGCATACAAAGGAATAAATGTTATGTATCACACATAGAGACATGCAATGACAAGAAGATAATATAATACATCTCCGTTAGCGCAGCTCTAGAGAACACCTTCATCTCACCTGGCAAAACACTGTAAAGCTCCAAAGCAGGTAGGCAGAGAGAACACCTCAGCTAGTGGATCTGGAACGGAACATCCTCCTTATCAGTGAGACTTTTCCTTCGACCTCAGCAGATTACCCCACTCTTCTTCTTTGGTCAGAGTCTCTACCTTCCATAGGTTACAGAATGTCCCCGGCCATAGTGAAAGACAGCAAGCATCAGATACACTCTTAGAGTGGAAACATCCTTTATACTTTTGGTGACTTCAGGTTGGCAGCGGCCATTACCGCCTCCTTCTGCCTAAGACTGAGTGAGGCATTTTGGTGTAATCTTTCCCTGCGGAGCCCAAAGTGCGGTCCTCCTGCCCCAACGGGCCTTCATAGGAGGAAGTGTAGCCTGAGTTTTTTGCAAAGAGAGAAGTTGCTTCCACTATGGTTCCACTATGGTTCCACTATGGTTGAATGGGCAGGAGACGGCCTCACTAGGGAAAGCTCCTCCCCGGTGAGAGCTCGATAGAGCTCGATAGTGGAGTTCCAGTTGTTTAGCCACCCTTGGAAACAATGCAGGTTTTTGCCATATCTTGCCTGCCTGCCCAACCATATCAGGCTGAAGGTGTGTGCCCAATGTATCTATTGATTTTAGATAGGACAAATTAGAGAGCCTTTTGATGCACCTGAGGAAATTCAGGAATTGAATCCTCAAATACTGCATGAGACCCTGAATCCTGTCATGAAAGACCTTTGCCTACGTAGGAATCTCCTCTTCCACATCCTCAGAAGAACCATCCGTATTCCTCAGATCATCCCCTGGCAGGCCAGACTACAGAGGGTGCTGCAACTGCATTGGTGGCAGCAGAGGTATTGGTAGCAAAAGTGTGGAAGATTCATGTTAATGGCATCACAAGGTTCCTCTGGGGTGGTGTGGCACCCACACCATGCACAGGCCAAGGTATCTGAGGAGCCATAACTCAGGGTCACTAGAACCTGTACTAGACAGAGGCTTAACTGTTAACAGCATCAGGCCTTTGAAGTATTACCTCATGGGGTTATATTGCAAGAGACACCCCTCAGAAAACGTGATCTTCCGTCAAAGAATGGTCATGGAAAGAGCTTCCCGAGGGTACAGATGCATCACTGGGTGCTCAAGTGCTGTGGGCAATTTTTAACAATGAAACCAAGCAGCCCCTAAACACTTAGGGACCACTCCACCCAGGGGGACAAAGGGGAAAGTCCCTTTGATCCTGGGAGGGGGTTGGGAGAGTATGTTTGTGTTTGGGGGTGGGCAGGAATCTATCAAGAGTCCCCTGTCCTAGTAGCGTGTGAAGCTACTGGAGAAATATCTTCTGTATTCTGGTCCATGTCAGAGCCAGACAAGGACAGTGAGCTATTGTGGCACGCAGCTGAGACACAGAGATGGAGACCGTCTGCAGCTCGACCTGATTGCTTTGCAGAAACTGCAGCTACAAAAGATCCTTGTAGGCCCTTGGGCAAACACCCAATGACTGGAGTGGGAGGGGCCTCAGGATCAATCCCGGTGTGAGGAAAAACTCCCTCAGGGGCAGCGCCCCTGGTACAAGCCCTCAAAGACTGAAGTCCCCTCTGACCGAAGTCCAGTGACATAGGTTCTCTGTGAGAGCACTGGTGGCAATAGCCACTGCAGAGGCCTTAGGGCAGACCTCTGTGGTAAGGTGGCAACCCGCATCACACCTAGATTGGGACCTCCCAACCAGGTCAACCCCCGGGAAGGAATCGCCTGGTTGGGGTGCCGTGGTGTTGGGTGAGAGGGGGAGGAAAGGCTTACCTACCTTCTTGGATGCCATAATGTTTGAGGTGATCCAGAGGACTCGACTTACAGATCTTGGCCTAGCACGTCAGCCGGTGCTTCAGGGATTTCTGTATTAATACCTACGACTGCACAGGTCCCAACACCCTAGACAAAGAAAGTGAGGGTCTTCTGAGGAAAATGACTGGCTACATCCTGAGCACACAGAGGCCCTCACTCTACCCAGCATACATAGAAATAAGCAAATATGAGTGGAGAAAAGAAAAATAATGAAAATACTGCGGGAAGAAGGCAAACTAAAAAGAGAAAGCTATGTCAGGTGCCCAACCTGTCAACGTTGACAAAAGGACTGAGGGGTAAGAAGCGTGGGGTAGGAGGCATGGCAGACTATGCATGTGCAGCACTGCATCCACTTGTAAATTCTTCAAAGGGGAAGGACGCATTGCTGTGCTTAGTTTCCAATATAAAGTCCCATAAGTATGGAGGAAAAGGTGCAGGACAGAGTAAATAAGGAAAAATCCCCAAACCAGCTTCCATGAACTGTAAGACCATCATTTCTGCCCTATTGAAAAGGAAGACATTTGGAGGCAGGAAACTGAACACAGCTGCTGAACACAGCTAGAATAAACTCACTGTTACTATTAATAATGAAGAACTTCCAAACATTTCAGTAAAAAAGTAGAGAAGCAGCTATTCAACAAGTTCCCAGACTCAATTACCCCCTCTACTTGTTTGCCTACTCAAAACTGTTCACTCAATCTTTCTTGCCGTTTTCACTTTTGTACTTTACTGTTCCCCTGTATCTGGTTAAGGTCTTCTGTCAGACATAACTCTTAAGTCCCCGTAACCTTACCGAGTCACTGCCGTAAAAAACTTTGTATGTCCACATACTGCACTGATCGTACTACACGGTTGCACTCTGCGTTCCCAGTTTCGTGACTACATTTGAAGGCCCTGCACTTATTCTGCTTTCATTCACCACAAATTCTCTTCTCCATCCATTTAACTCCTGCACTCAAGCGTTATGGAATGCTCCAAGGCAGTGTGAGGGGTCAGAAATGAAAGCCAGACACAAAGTTGTCTTGTTTTTGCTTAAAGACTTTTATGTAAACGAAAATGGTTTGTGAAAATGCCTCTCTGGCCCTATGGAAGGAGGGGTTTCCCTACCTACAAACCAAAAACTAAGGATCTGTCTGTGTCAGGATGTCAATAACTGAAAAGCAGTCCTTGTGACCAAAACGTCCTATCCTGACCATCAGACTACAAACAAAACAAAGTGTGCAAGGAAATGTCTTCAACCTGATATTGGCAAAAAAGTATTCACAATTGAAGATTAGAATAACACCAACAAAAATGTCCTCCAAGGTGGAAGACCTTGGACCTAGAGGGTGGTTCCTTTCCCCTAGATTCGAAATGGATGGCAGTGGGTCTCATTATGAGTTTGAAGGTAAAAAAACATCATTACCGGCATGCCGGTATGAACGCGTCCGAGTAGCCTTGATGCCGCAAACAGCAGCTGATTACGAGTCTGCATGCACGCGCGTACTGGCATGCCGGTAACAGATGTACCGCCATGCCAGTAACGTCCCACAAACACCTGATAGCGGCATCATGAAATGTGCTGATACCTCCTCCTCCATCGACATCTGGTGTGTTACAGAACTGTTTTGAAAACTCAGGGGAGACCAGGTGTAGAGGTGTCCGGCTCCACATGGGCGCTCATTCGAAAGACTCTGACCAGTCCCCCTTCTTGTTGAAACTACCGATCCTAGAAAGCCTTAGGAGGGCTAAAGCATGTGGTCATGCAAGGGTTGAATAAAACCCCTTGTACACTCGAAAGTCTTTGATCCGTAACTGTAGCACTCACCTGGTATCCACGGGGACATCACTCAACCTGTTCTGATCTCTTATGACCTTGAACCCTTCCCTGGAGTCTACTCGACTGGAGACTGGGCCTGAAACACAGGATTTTTAGAGTTTAACTAGCTATTGTCTCTGTGTGCTTGAGCCCCTCCTTCCCCGGGGACCAACCCTTCCCTTTGATCCACAGCTCACCTTGTTTTATTGGAAAGTGTGCTCTCCGTCCTGCTTTCAGCGCAGGCGCGCGTTGATTGATGCAGGCTCGTTGCTGCCTAGTTACTTCACTGGCAAGAGTCCGACAGGTAAGTATAATGAGTCTTTTGAACAGTTCTCTAACTTCGTTCCTTTCCTTCCTTAGATGATGGCCAGCATCCGGGGATGGCAGCATGCTGCTGAGATGAGTAGCCCTGAAGGTGAGTGAGAGCGCGATGTGCGATGCACCCCTTTCGTATTTGCATTGAACTGAGTTCTTTTTCTGTGTCTTTTAGGTGCCACAACGTTTTCAGCGTGGATGCCGGTTATGAAGAACAAATGCGGTGGGTAAGCACGGTATGCGGCGCCTCTAGATGTTTCCACACTAACCTGGAGTGTCTTTTCCCTCTTGCAGATGGATGAGAAGTTCCGGAGACAGGATTCAGGTATGCGTTTGAAGCTCGTACAGTCTTTAAAAATAAGCGAAGATTTGCTGAATGCTTACTAATGCCTTTTTTCTGTTCTTTTCCCTTTTCTTTACGAAGCGGCGTGCCGGGATGGGAATGACACCGCCGAAGATGCCCGCAGAACAGAAGGAGCGATGAATGATGGGCAGAAGCGCCGTGAGGTAAGGCTGTTCCTAACAGTGTTCTTGTTCTTGCAGGAGCTGAGCGCAGAAGAAAGATACAAGCCTACTGGAGACCAATCCGAACACGGTGACTGTCACGTGGCAGGTGCAGAAAACGCAAAGCATGTTTCTCAGCCTGGGCATGGCTTAAATAGTCTCTGGGTATCCCAGGTGTCTCTGGGCTGAACCACACCCAAAAGACTAGACTGCACATGCAGTTCTGGGAACTGAAATATGTGGGGGCATCCATCTTGTCCCCATCAATGCACTACAAGTCCAATCCCAAATGTTATCCTATGGGAGTGAGTGAGTCTGGTGCCACAAGCGCCAAGTCTGACTCCAAGTGGGTCTTTGGAGGGATGGAGAGGCCCTTGAGGGCCATGTAGCTGATCGTAGCCTGGCTCCAGCCTGACATCTTGGAGGGCTGGGGACATGAGGGGCAGGAATCATGACAGCACTCCCCCCCAAGGCCCCTCTCAAGGTGGCTCTTCTCTCTGGTCCTGGTTTGTTTGGATGGTTTTGATGAAATCGTCTAAGCAAGCGAGGTGCATGGATGTACTCACAAGGCTCCCATGTCCTGTCTTGTGGACCATACCCCTTCCAGTCTACTAAGTAGTATAATTTGGATCTGATGTACTTTGAATCCAGGATGTCCTTGACTTTGAATTCTGGCTCCCCGGTGACTACTACTGGCTGCTGTGGCGGCGCCACTCGGGTCCCAGGTTGAACAGTTCTAAGGAGAGACACGTGGAACACAGGAAGGATCTGCATGTTTGACGGCAAAGCTAGTCTGGCTGCCACAGGATTTATCACAGAGGTGACGGTGAATGGACCCAGGTATCTTGGACGGAAAGTTCGGGTTCCTTTAATGGACACGTGTTTAGACGCCAGCCAGACTTTGTCTCCCACTTGGTAGTTGGGGGCCTTTGCTCGGTGCTGATCAGCAAACTTCTTTTGGCGATTCTTAGCTTGAAGTAGGTGTTCAGCTGCCCTTTTAAAGGTTTGAGAAATGGTTGTGTGCAAGGTTTTGACAGCTGGCATTTCCAGGGTTGTAGGAACGTCCAACTCAGAAGTACGTGGGTGCCTGCCTGCCCAGTGCTGGTGTGTAGGGAATTATTATAACCATATTCAGCTATCTATAATAGGTCGAACCAGCTTCCTTCAGCTTGGTGTAACATGCAACGCAGGTCCTGCTCGAGCGTCTGATTTGTCCTCTCAGTTTGACCATCCGTTTGGGGATGGTGACTTGTGGATAGCCGGATGTCGATCTGGGCCATAGAGCAGCATTTTCTCCAGAAATTAGATAGAAATTGAGTACCTCGGTCTGAGACCAAAACTGAAGGAAACCCATGGAGCCGTACGATGCCTTCAAGAAATACCTTTGCCACAGTGGAAGCATTTGGGAGCCCCTTAGGAGGAATGAAATGTGCCATTTTTGAAAATAGGTCCATGACCTCAAGAATAGTGTTAAACCCTTGACTGGGTGGTAAGTCAGTAGTAAAATCGAGGTACAATGTGTGCCAGGCTGCTGGTGGGATTTCCAATGGTTGTAATAGCCAAGCCGGTTACTGCTTGGATGACTTGTTTTGAGCACACTCCACAAGATAGGATGAATTGGGTAATGTCTTTACGCCATGTGGGCCAACAATAATTTTGTTTTACCTTGGCTAGGGTTTTAGCGATTCCGGGGTGGCCTTCGATCAAGGAATCATGATAACCGGACATGACTTGTTCTCGTAGTTTGTGGTTTGGTAAGAATAAACAATTCCTGAAGTAGGGCAACTGATATTTTATCATGTAATATTCTCCGTGTGCACTCCATGCTTGTAATTGCTCCGGACTCATCAGGTTTTGGATTTCTTCATGTAATTGTTTCTGAGTTATGGTTGCTGTGATTCCTAGGAGCTTGTCACTTGGGATGATTGCTATTGGGTCAGGGGTCTGATACCCTTGCTCTTCCACCCCCATACGGGAAAGGGCATCGGCCTTCCCGTTTTTCACCCCTGGTCAAAATGTAATCACATAGTCATATTCAGCAAAAAAAAGAGCCCAATGTAGTTGTCGTGAGGATTGGTCCTTTGCCGTTTTTAGGTACTGGAGGTTCCGGTGGTCAGTTATTATGGTGATTGTGTGTCTGGCGGCCAAGAGGTAGTGCCGCCATGCCTTAAAGGCTGACTTAATGGCCAGGAGTTCTTTGTCTGTGATAGCGTAATTGAGTTCAGGGGGTGTGAGTTTACGCGACCAGAAGGCAACAGGGTGTAACTGGCCTGTTTCGGGGTCCTTTTGTGAGAGGATGTCTCCCATAGCCATGCTTGAGGCGTCTGTTTCCACCAGGTATGGGAGATCAGGGCGAGGGTGGCGTAAGATTGGGGCAGATGTGAATCTTGCTTTGAGTTCCTGGAAAGCCTCCTCGGCTTCTGTTGTCCACTGGAACTTTTTGTTGCTTTTCCTTAGTAATGACGTGATGGGATGCATGATTTGCGAAAATCCTGGGATGAACCGGCAGTAGAAATTTGCAAAACCCAGCATACTTTGAACCCCCTTGAAGGAATTTGGGGATGGCCAGTTCAGGATAGCATCTACCTTGTGTACATCCATTCGGATTCCATTCGGGCTGAGAATAAAGCCCAGGAATTCCACCTCGGAGACGTGGAATGAGCACTTTTCGAGCTTGGCGTAGAGCTGGTGTTGACAGAGTTTCTCCAATACGGATCGGACGTGTTTAACGTGGTCCTGCTTTGATGCGGAATATACTAGGATATCGTCGATGTACACTAGAGCACAGACATCAATCAATTCCCGTAGGACATCGTTCATGAAGTATTGAAATGCAGCAGGCGTGTGGCAAAGGCCAAAGGCATTACTTGATATTCGTACAAGCCGTATTTGGTGCGAAAAGCGGTTTTCCATTCGTCCCCCTGTTTTAAGTGAACAAGGTGATATGCCCCCCTCAGGTCTAGTTTTGTGTAGCTTTGGGCATCTTTGACTTGATCAAGCAATTCAGGGATCAGTGGCAGGGGGTAGCGATTTTTTATGGTAATCTGGTTCAGTGCGCGACAGTCGATGCACGTTCTCAAGTCCCCTCCATTTTTGGTACGAAGAATAGAGGACTGGCTGCTGGAGACTTTAAGGGATGGATGAACCCGTTGGCCAGGTATTGGTCAATATAGGCCTTCAGGTGCTCGTTTTCTGGTTCCATGAGTGCGTAAATTCGCCCACAAGGGATTTTTGCGCTGGGTATCAGGTTGATTTGGCAATCGTATGGTCTATGCGGTGGCAGGGTATTAGCCTGTTCTTTCTGAAAGAAATCTTGAAAGTCCTGGTATTCACTTGGTAGGGTGTCGATTGCCACAGTCGCAAGCGTGGAGGTTCTAGTGTCTATTGGTTGTTTCTCTTGGCGATAACATGTGTGGGCACAAGTCTTGGGAAAGGCCAATTATTTTGCTCGCAAATCGATTTGAGGATTGTGAGCTACCAACCATGGCATTCCCAAAATCAACTGGAACTGTGGTGCCTTAATGAGGTCGAAAACGATAGATTCTTGGTGTCCATCCTGGCACAGAAGGGTTAAATCTGCAGTGCATTGGGATACTGGACCAGAAGCTATTTCCGTGCCGTAGACAGTGGTAACAGTGTCGGTGGTTGATTTAGGGCATAACGGAAGCCCCATCTTTGCCGCAAGATCCTGGTCGATGTAATTCCCAATGGCTCCACTGTCTATGTACGCTCTTATTGCGTGCATCCAAGATGGTTGTTGGTGATTGATCAAGACCACAGATAGTGCAAAATGGGAGGTCTGTAGTTCACTTTCTTTGCTCGACAAGTGGACCCCTACACTTGCCGGGCTGGGGAGTTTTCCGATTCCTTGATGGTATCTTCCTTGTCCGTGGCCCCTACCATCCTCCTCGGTGGCTTCACAGGGCACTATTTAAGGAAATGACCTGACCTTCCACAGTACAGACATAACTGCTGCTGTCTCCTTTTATCCCTTTCCGCTTTAGTCAAGGGGGTTCTGATCCCCCCAATTTGCATTGGTTCTCCTGAACCTTCCGTTGTTCGGGCAGTATTGTCCTTTGAACGCACATACATAGGGCGAGGGTCCGGTCTGGTTCGATCTGCTCTTCGGTCCTGCAACCTATGATCCAGTTGAACAACAAGGTCAATGAATTCTGAACAGTCTTTTGGGGGGTTCACTACTTGTGCGAGAACATCCTTGAGCTCCCCCCGCAACCCCTGATGAAATAACGTGGTTCTCTTCTCCACTGGCCATTCTGCTTCAACTACGAGTCTATTGAACGTGGCTATGTATGTTAATAGGTCTTGATTCCCTTGGCGTAGGGACAGAAGTTTGTTGTCTAATGTCTGCCCATGAGTACGACGGGCGAACAGCTTTTCCATCTCCTGCTGAAAGCCCCTGAAGTCATGCAGCAAAGGATCGTCTTGGGCCACAAAGGGTACAGACTAGTCCGCAGCGCTACCACTCAGGTAGGATAGCACAAAAACGACCCGTGATTGGACATTCGGAAAGGCCCCTGGCCTACAAAGGAAGTGCAGGCGGCACTGGTTTATGAACGTTGCAAACCTCTTGGGATTCCCCGTAAATCGTTTGGGCGGGGCCAAGGGAACTGCCCCAGGAAGGGTTATCTGAACGTGATTGGCTGATGGCGCTGGCATCGGGAGCTCGCTTACCGGCAATGGTCCATGCTCTGCTTGTGACTGGAGAAGTTGCCGGCTTAAATCATCAGTGCGTTCTTTGGCTACTATCAGCTCTCTCCTCAGGGTGTTGGTCTCCTGCCTGGCTGCATGTACTTCGGAACGTAGCTGCCCCAACATGTGGGCTAGCGGTCGGTTTCTGACGTTTCCATGACGCCCAGGTGGATTTTTATGTGAGTCTTTGCGTTCTGTAACCCCTTCTTCCCTGGGGTCCAACCCTTCCCTTTGATCCACAGCTCACCTTGTTTTCTTGGATAGTGTGCTCCCCGTCCTGATTTCAGCGCAGGGGCACGTTGATTGATGCGGGCTCGTTGCTGCCTAGTTACTTCACTGTCAAGAGTCTGACAGGTAAGTATAATGAGTCTTTTGAACAGTTCTCTAACTTCGTTCCTTTCCTTCCTTAGATGATGGCCGGCATCTGGGGATGGCAGCATGCTGCTGAGATGAGTAGCGCTGAGGGTGAGTGAGAGCGCAATGTGCGATGCACCCCTTTCGTATTCGCATTGAACTGAGTTGTTTTTCTGTGTCTTTTAGGTGCAACGACGTTTTCAGCGTGGATGCCAGTTATGAAGAACAAATGCGGTGGGTAAGCACGGTATGCAGCGCCTCTAGATGTTTCTACGCTAACCTGGAGTGTCTTTTCCCTCTTGCAGATGGATGAGAAGTTCCGGAGACAAAGTTCCCCCAGAGCGGCTGGGATTCAGGTATGCGTTTGAAGCTTGTACAGTATTTAAAAATAAGCAAAGATTTGCAGAATGCTTACTAATGCCTTTTTTCTGTTCTTTTCCCTTTTCCTTAGGAAGCGGCGTGCCGGGATGGGAATGACACCGCCGAAGTTGCCCGCAGAACAGAAGGCGCGATGAATGATGGGCAGAAGCGTCGCAAGGTAAGGACGTTCCTAACGGTGTTCTTGTTCTTGCAGGAGCTGAGCGCAGAAGAAGGATGCAGGCCTACTGGAGACCGATCCAAGCACAGTGAGTGTCACGCTGCAGGTGCAGAAAACGCAAAGCATGTTTCTCAGCCTGGGTGTGGCTTAAATAATCTCTGGGTATCCCAGGTGTCTCTGGGCTGAACCACACCCAAAAGACTAGACCGCACATGCAGTTCTGGGAACCGAAATATGTGCGGCCATCCATCTTGTCCCCATCAATGCACTATAAGTCCAATCCCCTATGTTATTCTATGGGAGTGAGTGAGTCTGGTGCCACAAGCGCCAGGTCTGACTCCAAGTGGGTCTTTGGAGGGATGGAGAGGCCCTTGAGGGCCATGTAGGTGATCGTGGCCTGGCTCCAGCCTGATATCTTGGAGAGCTGGGGACACGAGGGTCAGGAATCATGACACCTACTCCACAAAACTAAGGTAGGGCAATATAATCACTGGGGGCAATATAATCACTGAGGGCCAAATTGGGGTGCACAGAAGGCACTCCTGTCCTAGGAACCATATGGGATACTATGACACCATGTAGTAGAACAGCATTGGCAAAGCAACTGCTACACAATATTAGGCTCTGGTCCTGTCCCCTTCCCAGAAGTATGGAGGAAAGTAAACAGGACTTGGAATTATAAGATATATATGGCTATACCAAAATTAGCCAGTGACTTAAAACAGAATAATGATACGAGAGCTTAGTTGCAATTAATTAATTATTCAAGCTTGTGCGGTGAACTGCAGTTATTTGAAACCTTGCCATTCTGAGGAATCCCCTCTTCAACATAGCCAAATTCCCACACCCTGCACACATATGTTGTGTTAATATCCCAATGGAATTTCTCCTGGCCTTTCATTTCTGCTCATAGTAGCACAAACATTTTGTGTAGTATGTTATCCCCAAGCCCATGATTTGTTTTCTGCAACATGGTTAAAAGCCTTGGTGCGTTGTTGCAGCTCAAAACCCACTTAATTGTGGTAATTTTAACCATTACGTTTTTTCCCAATTAACGCATTGTAAATGATTTATATAATGGTCAGAAAATTCATACTTGCTCCTCTGTATTTCCTGCTTATTGGAACTGAAGTCATTTTTCAGGACCCTCATGCTGAGAACCTTCTTCCATGAAACATGAAACCATGGAGGAATCTGCTGCGTTGAAATTTAAACATAAGTCGACATTTACTCCAAAAGAGAGAGGTAATTCCAGAAGCCATTACTTTTGATAGAAGGCTTTCAAAGGATCTGACCAAGCTGTTTCAGGAAGTGGATTGCCACAATAATTATAGTAACATGACACATGCGGAAAATCAGGCATTGAAACAGTTGGCTGGGAACAAACACCTAGTGATCAAGCCCACGGATAAGGGCGGTGTAATTGTGCTAATGGACAAACAGATGCACATTAACATGGTACAGACACTCATCTTGAATGAGGAACACTATACCAGAATACAAACTAACCCGACAGATCATGGGCCTCATTACGAGTCCGGCGGTAACCGCGGCGGTAAAACCACCTGGTTACCGCCGGACTCGTATTACCATTCCGCCTCCGTGATTCCCGGAATTACCGGGGCATTACAACCCCGGTTTTCCGGGAATCACGGAGGCGGAATGGTGTTAATCCCCATTCCCATTGAGTCCTATGGGACTCGATGGGAATGGGGATCATGGAAACACCGGCAGCATCTCGTAATGCTGCTGGTGTTTCCTCGTCCGCCTGCAGGCGGGTGGTGTTAAACCCGCCAGGTCAGACCTGGTGGGAACATCACCTCCCGCCTGCAGGGGTCGGACTCAGGCGGTCCGGAAACAACGGTGACGGCAGGTTTACCGCCACCATTATTTCCGGACCACCTGGGTCGTGATGAGGCCCCATGACTTGATTGAACTTAGAGAACTACGTGAGATGGGAAATGAGGAAGGTTTCCTCACAAGGAAGGAGGCTGACTTTTTGACACCAACGGATTGTAGGGTCTCAGTCATTTATGCCCTACCTAAAATGCATAAATCTACCACTGATCCACTCGGTCGACCGATTGTGGCCCTATGTGAATCTATATTGGAACCGATGGGTCAGTATATTGTTGAGTTTCTGCAACCATTTGTGCCACTCACCAGATCATATGTTAAGGATACTACTGCAGCAGTTAACATCTTTGAGGGTCTAGTCTTTGATCCAGTTAACCAACTGTTAGTAACCCTTGACATAACTGTACTCTACACCAACATCCCCCAGGGGGAGGTTCTTGCAGTTGTCTGGAAAACACTAGACTATAGACCTGGGCCACACAATGTACCAACCAATTTTTTAATAGCTCTTTTTAAAAATGGTGCTTTGTAACAACTTTGTGACATTCAATAGCAAACATTTTGGACAAAAGAAGGGGACAGCCATGGGGGCAGCCTTTGCCCCAAGCTTGGCAAACATATTCATGGCTGAATTTGAAGATCAATTCATGGGGGGGGGGTGCTGTTGTGCGATGTGAGAGTAAGACGTGACCAAAGGAAGCTCCATGGAGCACGCAGACATCCTTCTTAAAATCCTACAGAAATCAGAGGTCTGGGAGTCTAATCCCTGGGTCTATCACTGTGACAATGTGCCCACCGCCATCTTGCGGGTGAGCAGCAGTGAAAGGGCTGGGGAGGGGGCGAAGAACGCCAGCCCAGCGGTGATCGAGGAAAGGAGCTACACACACTCCCCGCACCAACCGTAGCACATGAAAGCCCTTTGGGGACCAACCAGCAGAAGCAGCGGGAACCCAAAGACCTGCTGGATCTCTATGCACCCTTAACAGCACATGGTTGGGAGCCGCAGGACAGGAGGGCTGCTGGCCGTTCACGAGGTGGGCTAGGCATTCACAGCTATCACAGACACGCAGCACGCACCACGTTTGCAGTGAGATGAGGCGTCCCTGATGGAGATGGAGGCCACTGAAGGCACAGAGCTGCACAGACCTGGCAATTGGCTCACAGTGGCAGACGGCGCCTATGGACAACTGGAGAGGGAGAGCTACCGCTGCTAACAACACAGACGGCCTCATCACGAGTTTAGCAATAACCCTTAAATGTGGAGGTAATGATATTACCCTGTATATTACCCTGGCACCTGGCATTTAAGGGTCAGCCAAATCACAGGCTTGGAGGATTTCCCCCAGCTCTGAGCTGGTGGCAAATGCGCTGCAATTTTGCCAATCTTCATCGCTATTACCGCCGGCGGTAATACCGCCGGGGGTAATAGCACGAACATTCCCCAGTGGGCCCAATGGGGAATGGGAAATTCCTGAATGGGCCCAATGGGGAATGGGGAATGGGGACTTACCGTTCCGCCAAACTTGTGATCCGGTGCTAATAGCACTGGGGGGTTTGGCGGTAGGGCTAATAGCCGCGGCGGTAATACAGCCGGGGTTAGCGCCCAACTCGCGATGAGACCCAGTGAGAGGACTCACCAAACAGCGCAGCACTGGCCTGCTCTGGGCACTGGGACCGAATCAAGGGCACTGGCATTGGTGGGGACCTCCCACAGACTATACGACTCCCCCAGTGCACCAGAGCCACCTTCAGCACACTTTGTCCCCCCTGTGCGCAGCTGACAATAGAGGGTGCCACCATATGGGTACCTTCACCTGCAACAACTGCTCCAGGACCTAATCAGGTCCACCAAATCCACACGGCGGGGAGGGGGACAGAACTGCCTGGCGCAACCAACCCTGCTCATCACGCCGCATAGCTGGAGGCAGATGCCTGCAAGGAGGAGATCCATCTGGAATGGTTCCCTGACATCCGAGGTATCAGTGGCTGCAGATCTGGTGAGGCTATCTCTCCAACGAAGGGTGGGCAAAGGGGAGCAATTGTGAACAATCAGTGGAAACTCACAGGGGGATAGCAGGATGAGGACCCAAACAAGACACAGGTCATTACAACCCAGGCGCTAATTGCGCCAACTTTACCACCATGGTGTAAACTACGTTTACACCATGGTGGATGGCGGATTTACCGCCCCATTCCAAGGTGAGTGGGGCGGTAAATCCCCATTTCCCATTTTCCCTTCCCCATTCCCATTTTTGCCCCATAGGGCATAATGGGAGTGGGGAAGGCGCTAATTACGCCACCGTAAATTACGGTGGCGTAATTAGCATCATGGCAGGTTAGCGCCATGGATTTTAACGGCTGCTAAAAGCAGCCGTTAAAATCAGAATAGGCGTTAAGGGTTAACGACGGCGTTAACCCTTAACGCCTGGGTCGTAATGAGGCCCACAAGCACGGGAACTGAACAACACCCCTGGGCATGGCACACATCTCCATAGGCGACCAAAACACACACCACAGAAACTCTGCGAAATACGCTGCGGGACGTCAGGTCAAATTTCCTCTTCCATTCCCTACAGCGCATCGCCTACAAAGTACACCATGGTTAAGGACAAACCCAAAAACATTGTGAACCAAAGTAAGATGGACCAATTTGCGACAAGTGGACCTATTACCCTTGCCAGCCATAATCCACAAAGCGGCGGAACCCAGGAGTTAGACCCCCTCTCACTGAGGGATGTGATGGTGGCCATTGACAACTCCCGCTCATCCATGGAAGAGAAAATAGATGGTATCGGGGTAGAAGTCTCACTCCTCCAAAATGACCTGCAGAAATTAGCCTTGGGCATGGGGGAAGCGGAGCGCCACATATCTGACACAGAGGACTCAGTTCGAGCATTGGAACAACAAATGCTGAAGGTAAAACAACATCATAAGATTATGGAGTGTCGCAATGATGAAGGAGAGGGCAGATCCCGATGCAACAACATCTGCATTCTGGGGCTCCCAGAAAAGGCGTAGAGGCCGAGTATGGAACTGTTTTTCGAACACTGGCTGGCCAACCTCTTTGCCCCTAAAAGAATTTGGAACTTTTGAACTTTTAGAAATTATTTGAAAAAAGTTTGAAATTTTGAACTTTTTTTCCATCGAGAGAACTCTGGGAGAACTCTTTTTCCATACAGAGCCATCTGGGGGACCCATCCCTGGAGTACCACCACACATGGTCATAGCCAAGCTCCTAAATTACAGAGACCGTTTGTATGAAAGGATCAACCACCTACAATGGATCCAGAATTGCTTTCTTCCCAGACTGTACCAGGGAAGTGCAATGCGCCAGACAATCCTTTGATCCACTGAAACGCTGACTACAGTCCCTTTGCATTAAGTACGGACTGCTGTTTCCGGGCCAGCTGAATATGTACCATCAACAACCCATGATCCATTTCACAGATCCGCGCAAGGCATGGTCATGGGCAGAGCAGCACCTGGAAGGGGACTGGAGCACAGAGGGAGCAAAATCACACAAGAAACCCTGGATACATCCCCCAAATCACTGGCTACACTGGTGATCGATACACAGGAACTGATATCCCCCATAACAATGCAGAACACTTGACGAATCCGAATCACAGGAGGTATGTGACACTGCTGCCAAAGGGGGCCTGGGGATGCCACAACGGGAGAAACGGCGTCACCTCGGGGGGTGAAAAGGGCTGTTCTACGAATCAAAGTACCCCCATACTTAAACTTTTTCATTATTTTCCTAGCTGGAACTGATAGTGCCCCTATTTGTGGCTAGTCAATCTGTTCTATGTTTGCTCCTGAGGGAGTATCCAGTGACCTTGCGGGACATGTTTGGGCGACAGATACTTTGGGTTGGGGCAGAGTATGGAGTTTGGGGTTCATTTTCTTCTCTTTGTAATAGTTCCCATCTAGTCAACACATGCATGTACACATGGGCCATAGGGTACGCAGACCAAGCAATAACTATATACTTCCCTGTCACTATGCACATCCCCTTCCCAGTGCCATGACATGCAGGGGCCTAAAAGGAACTCTCTAAAACTTCTCACATGTAATTTTAACAGCCTGGGAACCGAAATCAAGAGACGACTTGTCACACAATTTCTGAATAGGCACTGCCCAGACATTGCCCTTCTCACTGAAACACACCTAGTGGGGGCGACGTGTACCCTCTTCAGCAGGACAAATTATCGGACTGCAATACATGCAGCCTTTTCCATGGGATCAAGGGGCATCTTAATACTGATACACAAGTGCCTTCCCTGCAAACTAGCACAGGTGAAACAAGACCCCAGATGTAGGTTTGTGATGGTGACTGGTGAAGTATGGGGTGAAACCATAGGACTACTGGGAATATACTCCCCTCCCAACCACAGCAGACTTATTTGACGATATTCTTGCCATGGTCGTAGAAAACCAACCTGATCTATGGATACTTGGCGGTGACTTTAATTAAGTCATGGATGTGGCCCTGGACCGCACACACTTGCGGTGTAGAAACCGTGATGCTCCCACAAAACTCCCAGCTTTCACATCTTCGCTGGGGCTAAGTGATGTCTGGTGTGATCTCCACCCGTGAGAGCGGGGCTACTCCTTTCACTCCGGGGCCCATGCCTCCCTATCTAGACTTGACAATTTTTTTCTACCAAGGCAGGATGCATAAAGAGTAACCAAGGCGTTTGTTTTGGCGAAGGGTATCTCAGACCACTCACCACTAGAGATCAAGATAGACACGAACCAACCCAAACCAAATCCGTTGTGGCACCTGAACAATTACTATCTGGGCTTCCCGGAGTTCATAGATCACATCCAGACCCGTACAACAGAGTACTTTGTCCTCAATGAGGGCACAGTGGAAACCCCTGATATACTGTGGGAGGTGTATATGGCAATGCTCCGAGGGGAGATGTTCTCCTGGATCGCCGCAAAAAAAAGGTCCAACACCAAGCAGTGTTCGAGGCAGAGGAGGAAGCTAATAAGCGGGAGGAGGAATACCTGCTGGCAGGCTCACCCAATAAACAACGAGCCCTCCTTACAGCCAGAGAGCAACTCTGCAATATTTCAATGGACAACGCTAAACAGGACCACTGGGAAATGTGTACTCGCATCTATTAATCAGGTGACAAAGCGGTGAAATACTGGCCTGGCCTGAAAGGTGGGACGAGGGGCAGCAACATGTTAGTGAACTAAAAAGCTAGCAAGACGTGATGGTGCAGACAGACCATGAAATCGTGGAGGCCCTCGCAGATTATTATACGCAACTCTACAAAGGCCCATCCCTGCAAATGAACAACACCACCCTAGATAAAATTACTCTTCCCTATCAGGGACCCAACAGGTGCAACTGGACACTCCAATGAAATGAAGTTGCAGCTGCCACCGTGCAGCTGAACTCGGGGAAAACGCCGGATCCAAATGGATTCCCGATTGAAACATCGGAAAAAAATGGGGGGAAAAATCATTGCTCCTATGCATAAAATATTTAACCACAGTAAGGAACATGGCACTCTTCCTTATGACTTACGCAAGGCCAGTATTGTGGTAATTATTAAGCTGGGTAAACCTCCAGAACTGTCTGTGCAAATCCTAAAGACCCATCTCATTGCTTAACGGCGAGACCAAGATACTCACCTAAGTGCTTGCAAATAGATTGATGGGATGGGATGGCAGGGCTGGAGGACGCTGACACAGCCCCTATGGGAGAATAACAACTTACCAGAGGTGTACAAGCTGCCAAAATGATCACAAGGGGTGGAGGCAGGCATTGTAACAATAGATGATATGCTCACCAAGGGATCTCTTGCCTCCTTTGCAGAACTGAGACACAAATTCGGCCTGCCAAAAATGGAACACTCACTTTTAACAGATTACTCATGCATTACAAAGACACCAACGCCTTCCCATGAGACATGCCACATTGCTCACCACTGGAACCTGGAACGGAATGTTCAGCTGGAATCCATCAACACTAAAGTCACATCCACGATGAATCAGGTGATCACAGCCTTCTTGTCCCCAGAACTCTCCAACTTTAAGGCAAAATGGGAAAGGGATCGACCCAGAAGACTGGATACTAGCTATGTTGTACCCACGCGAGATTGCATTCTCGTCCAGGCTGCGCTTGATACAGCTCAAGATCTTTCACAGAATATATTTCCCTAGAGATGCACTCTTTTGCTGGAATGAAGCAACAGCCCCAAACTGTGTACGCTACAGGAATGGGGAAGGTACATTCATTCACATCCTATGAGAATGCCCTCGGATTCAGAACGTCTAGCGCAAGCGCTGCAATAAATTGTCAGAGGTACCGGGAGTGGAAGTACCGGCAGACCGTAAACTACTGTTGCTTGGCATATGGGGGGATGAACCCTTTGGTCAATACGAGAAACTTTTCCTATCCACAAAAATAGGTCTGATCAAGTGCAACATAGCAAGTAAGTGGGGACTGCAGGACAGCCCCAGGTTCGCTAAGGGGGGTTGCCGGTGTGGACATGTCCATGGAACTTCGAATCTACACTGCCCGTGGATGCCCGGTTAAGGCCACAAAGATCTGGCATAGGTGGGAGGAGAGGAATGGATGAACCACAACTCGCTCAGATACATAGATGGGGGGGGGGGGTGGGGGAGGAGGGGCACAGAGACTAGGCATCAGGTATTAGCACACTAGGCCCAATAAGACTGGACTGCAGCACGGCCGAATGTGTGAAATCAATGATGTGTGATGACAATGTGATGGACTGTTATTTTATTCTATGTGCTCAGTTTAAAAACCAATAAAAAGTTATATTAAAACAGCAAAAAAAATCTGTTCATTTTTAGGGATAACCCCTACAGTGCAAATATCTTCCAATGGTCAAGGTACATTGACAACATTGGGCCTCATTCCGAGGTTTGCGGTAAGTATGGGTTTTTACCGGCATGGCGGAAAGACCGAGTCCGGTCTGGTACGACGCGGCAATTTACAGGCCATTCCGACTTCGCGGGCACGAGCTTTCCGCCATGCCGGTAAATCCCCTAGCGGCATACCGCTAAAGGGCCCGTAAAACCCCTTAGCGGCATGAAGCGAGACGGTCATTACAACACCGCCACTGAAGCTCCGCTGTCCGTTATTAGCGGTGACCGTAATTTACGGTATCCGTAAATTACAGTCACCGCTAATTAACGGATACGGAAATTACGTCATCGCACAGGAATGGGAAGGAGCGCGGCGGCCATCTTTAAAAACACAATCCACTGCCATCCTCTTAATACAGTACCCGGAGGTATATTCCGACCCTCAAAAAAGCCATCAGTGACCAGTATCATGCCGAAAGCACTGAAGAAAGGTGCCGCCCGCATCAGGAAGGAGCGTTTCACGCAGGACGAGCTCCAGGTCCTGGTGGACACCCTGCACGCAAATGCTGAGACAGTATTCAGCAGCGACATGCGTAGGCCGACCATTGCCAGGAAGAAGGAGATCTGGGACTTGGTGGCACAGAGGGTGAGCACCGTAGGGAACACCCCCCGTACGACGAGGGACTGCAGGAAACGGTGGGATGACCTCCGTCTCAGGGTGCGGGCCATCCTATCGGCCAACCGAACACAGGCCCTGGAGACAGGAGGAGGCCCAGCTTCTCCAATCAAGATGATGCCCTGGGAGCAAACGTGTGCGGACATGATGTGCACTGAAGCCATAGAGGGGGTCGGCGAGATGGAGTGCGGTGCCCCGTCATCCGCAGATGGAGGTGAGTGTCATGAGTGAAGATAGTAAATGCATTCCCAATGTAAGGCACCGCCAAGGGCTGGGCAAGCAGTCACATCACGTATGGGAACCCCCCCCCCCATCAAATCATGCCGTCACAAGTAAGACCCAGGCTGATGCCAGGTGCAAGGCTCCAACCCATATTGGCCAGAGCACACAAAGAGGCAGTCAATGTGAGTCAGCACAGTACTCCACCAACATGAGTGACCCAGACACCTGCATGCATTTACCATCCAAGCCCAGATCACTGTCACACTCCCAACCCAAATGTCAACAAAACGCTGCAATCCCATTGTCATACCATAGGCTTGAAGAAATGCTGACCCCCAAATCATAGCTCATGCCATCTTTCTCTTCCCCCCCACAGGCAGCGGCCATGAAAGTGAGGGCCAGGAAGCCACACAGCCCTGTACCTCCAGGGGCACAGCCAGGGGACAGCGTAAACCTGCAGGAAGGAAGAAGGCACAGGCAACACCACCTGCACCAGCAACCCCCATGGAGGCTGCACAACCCACACCCACACCCCTACCCATGCCTGCACTGCCGACGGAGACATGCCCCACGGTGCACTCAGAGGAGTCCAGTGTGGCAGGGGAGAATGCTGCCATGTGCCTCCCCGAGGAGCCAGATAGCCCGACATCAGTTCCCGTATCCGACGTGGAGGAGCCCCATGACATCGTGCACAGCCCAGACACCCCATCCTACAGTCAAGTTGCACACAGCGACTCCGGGGAGAGTGACACCCCAGGCCTCACAGGCCAACGAGCACCACCTGCCAGTCCTGGATCCACCTCCTCTGCAGAAAGCCCTGAAAGGGCTGCAGGCTCCACACCACGGCTGCCTAGCACATCTGCCACACCGGCCATGGATGGATTGCACTCCCAGCGCCTCACGGGCCTGATTGAGGACTTCATCCGGGACAACCGTGAATCCAGGTCGGAGTGGCACAATGACCTGCAGGCCCTGGGCGAAGTCATCACTGCCAACACAAACCGGCTCTGTGAGGTGCTGGGCCAGATCGCTGATGCCCTTGAGGCAGCACCCCCCAGACCACAGCCCCAGTGGGAGTGCCCACCCTCAAAGTGCTCCTCCATGCAGACCAGCCCTGTCCGTCGGTCAATGCGCACACTCCGCCGGCAGAACATGGATACCCCTGGCTCTGGAAGCACACAATGACCATACTGCCACACACAAGTGGCCTATGTTGCACTGATGGGACTATTGTGGGGTTGTTGTGGGGGGAGGGGGAGGGGGGTGAGGGTGTGTGTGGGAGTTGGGGGGGAGGGGGGGTGAGGGTGTGTGTGGGAGTTGGGGGGAGGGGGAGGGGGGAGGGTGTGTGGGAGTTGGGGGGGAGGGGGAGGGGGGTGGGGGGTGTGTGGGAGTTGGGGGGGAGGGGGAGGGGGGTGAGGGTGGTGGTTTTGTTGTACACGTTCCTACATAAATGTTGAATACACTGGTTGTTCATTCCCAAAAAACAGAGTGGACATTGCTCATTTTTCTTGTGTCTTTTGATGTCGCACATTGCATGGTGTGTGTGGGAGTTGGGGGGAGGGGGAGGGGGGTGAGGGTGGTGAGGGTGTGTGTGGGAGTTGGGGGGGAGGGGGAGAGGGGTGAGGGTGTGTGTGGGAGTTGGGGGGGAGGGGGAGGGGGTGAGGGTGTGTGTGGGAGTTGGGGGGGAGGGGGAGGGGGGTGAGGGTGGTGGTTTTGTTGTACACGTTCCTACATAAATGTTGAATACACTGGTTGTTCATTCCCAAAAAACAGAGTGGACATTGCTCATTTTTCTTGTGTCTTTTGATGTCGCACATTGCATGGTGTACATGTATCCCCACACCCAGTGCCCAATGTCCTCTCATCCTCACACCCTCAGCTGACTTGTGAGTCAGAAATATTGTCCAATCAATGATTGACGCACTGAACGTCCCTCCTGTGCATCGGCACCGTGCTGCTGTCCTGCCATTCCTTCCTCATCCCCCTCATCATCATCTGGTGGTAGCAGTTCCACGTCAGGGGGCAGTGGCACGTTCCGACGGATGCACATGCTGTGTAGCATTACACATGCCATGGTGATCTTGGACACCTTCTCGTGGCTGTAGATGAGTGCCCCACCAGACCGGCTGAGGCAACGAAATCGTGCCTTCAACAGGCCGAAGTTCTGCTCTATCACCACCCGTGTACGGGTATGGGATCTATTGTAGTCCTCCTCGTGCCTGTTCTGTGGGTTGCGGACCGGGGTCATGAGCCACGGCTTTAGAGGGTAGCCAGCATCACCTGCATGGAAGTGGAAAGGAGGTAATTGTGTGTGCATTCATGGTGGAGAATTGTACTAGTCTTACATGGCCGCAGATGATTACTGGGATGAGTGTGCATCCCCCCCCTTTCCCACCCAGGTGGGGTATGCATCCCCCCCTTTCCCACCCAGGTGGGGTATGCACCCCCCCTTTCCCACCCAGGTGGGGTATGCATCCCCTCCCCCTTTCCCACCCAGGTGGGGTATGCATCCCCCCCCCCTTTCCCACCCAGGTGGAGTATGCAGGCGACCTACTCACAGCCCCAATGCACTGCCATGGCCCATTCAGGTTCCTCACCCAGCAGCCAGGCACGTCGTCCGGCATGTCGCTCCATGTAGCGTGGTAGTGTTGAGTTCCGCAGGACCAAGGAGTCATGAGTTGATCCGGGGTATCGGGCATTGCAATGTGTTATGGCTTTACTGGCATTACACACCATCTGGACGTTGATGGAGTGGTATTGCTTGCGGTTGCGATACGGCACCTCCATGGCATGCGGGACCACTAATTCCACATAGGTGCAGTCGATGGCACCTATGCAATTTGGCATGCCTGCCAGTGCATGGAAGGCAGCTTTGGTGTCATATATCTCCTGGGGAGTACGGGGTAGGGATATGTATTCCCTTGTGTGGGTGAGGAGGGCATCCAGCACTTGTTTGAGTATCCGTGACAATATGGGCTGTGAAATGCCCCACTGTATGCTGGTAGCTGCCTGTGGCGAGGAAGTGGAGCACAGACACTACCTTCAGTAGAGGGGAGATGGCAGTGCGGATGTCTATGCGGCTCACTTTATCATCATGTATCATGTCCACTATGCTGGTAATGGTGTCCCAGTCAAGCCGGTACAGGGTGTGGATCTGCTCTGGTGTGAGGTTGAAGGGGGTGGCTCTGATGCGAGGGATTGGGGGCTGCCGGCGTGGTAATGGTGGCTGCACCGGTAGGGCATGCTGGGCCTGTCTCACCCTCCTTCTCCTCCTGTGTATCCTCTGTGGTGGGGGTTGCGGTTGTTGTAGTTGCTGTTGTTGTAGTTGCTGCCTTGCAAGCAGGGCCTCCAGCTCCAGGAATGCTGCTACAATTGGTATCATCTTGGTGTGGGAGGGGGTGTGGTGTGTGGGTGTGCTCCTTTTGTGCTGTGCCAGACGCCATTGCCTCCACCTGTGCTGATTGAGTGCACCTGTTCCTCTTGGAAACACTGCTCAGGGTCCTTAACACCTTCTCAGCGATGCCGGTATTTACTCCATGGCGGTAAGGTACTTTGCGGTCTTGTGGAGGCCGTTTTTTCCATGTCCGCTTTACTTGGGATCAGCTCCGGTTTACGCCATGCCGCTGATTACGGCATGGCGTGTCGGGCACGCGCCACTAAACCGCTATTTACGGCATCGTACTTTACGACGCCGTAAATAACGGTCTGGTGGGTCAGAATGGGCCGTAACGGGAAACGATGCCGGTATTCCTTTACCGGCATCATTTTTCCCTTACCACCCAACTCGGAATGAGGCCCATTGTCTTTATTTGGTCGGGTCCAGAAGTACTTTTGGCAGACTTTGTTAAGTGGCTTAATACCTGCCACTCAGACTTAGTGTTCAGTATGAACATGAGCAGGGACTCACTGCCCTTCTTGGGTCTATGGATCAACTATAGGGATGGTACCCAGTCGACCAGCCTGTTCCACAAACCAACAGACCCTAACACCCTTTTGACATATGATAGCCAGCACCCCAGTGCCCTACGGGACAACTTGCCATATGGCCAGTTCCTTAGGGTATGAAGAAACTGCACTTTTATGGAAGATTATTAACTGAAAGCCCAGGAACTGGTAGAGTGATTGAGGCAACGTGGATATCCACGTAAAGTAATCAAGCACGCGCAAAATGGGCCTGTTACAGACATAGAGACACGCTGTTGACCCCTAGATATCGGGCTGTGACTGAGCGAGTGGTATGCTCTATCACTTTTTCACCCATGATTAATGTGATACAAAAGATAATTAGAAAACAATGACGCATGATTCTGGCTACAGAATCTACCACACAAATGCCCCTGTTTGCTCTCAAAAGAGGATACAATATCCGGGATAAGCTGGTTCCCTTCAGTCGAAGATGCAAACCAAATGGCAAATGACTTAAATTTATCTGCAATAACAACGCCAAGCAGGGACAAAGGAAAAACCCTTGGACAAAACCATTCGCCCGTGAAATCACCAGAAAAAAGACCGGATATGGTGACGCTTATGGCAGCGGTGGCGGTCGCAATGGCCCCCTTTACCAAACTTTATGAAGCCATAAACGATTCATTAACAGACAATTGCTCTCTACTGACAACAATGCATGCAAAGCTTGCATATTTGGAAGGGTATGTCACTGCATTGGACCACGAATAAAACAAGGCTGGTACACGACGTCCTTGGCCGATAGCGCCAGAAGGAATGAAAAAGACCTCTATATCGGCAAGCATCGAAAAGGGGTCTCAAACCGTGCTTTACGTCCTAAAAAAAATTCAAACCACCCCAAAGTCGACAGAGGAGGTGGACTTGCTCATAATCGAGCAAACTTCGCTAGTCCAACTGCCAACTAAAAGATCAAAGCCTACAAGTACACACCTGCGAGACAATTCACAAAAGAAAGATGACGCCGTCAGTGGACACAGACCAAAGAAGGCCCAAAACATTGCATCTGAAAAAAAAGTCCCCAAACTAGTGAATAACTCAAAGAACTCACAAACGAAGAATATGGAAGCAGTTACCAACAAAGACTTCTCCATTTTTGCTGATCGCAAGTTGCCAACGACACCAGTTGAAACTAAGGGAAAGCAACTGGTATTCTGCCTACCAGTGCAGGAAAAGAGCTTCAGAGATAGGAGGAAGAACTATGGTGATGGAGCGTGCCCAAATGCAAATTCAAATTGCTCAACTCCAATAATCCCAGAGGCTGCTTTGACCCCAACTGGCACGAATCAAATGGAGACTTCCAAAGTCTCTAACACTTCAAAATCTACAGAAGATCTTCTGATGGAAGAAGTTCTCGAAAACTTGAATCAATCTTGCGAACCTCCTTCCCTAGAACTTATAGAGACATCAATGGAAAAAGGGACAAAAGGAGTCCACAAAGCGGAATCCCGATCGGAGCAAGGATCAAAAGAAGTAAGAGGTAAACATCTATCTCTACCATCGAAGGATCATTGTAAGAAGATTACTCGCTCTGTTACCCGGAGTCCTGTCAAACAGGACGAGAAGGTCCGCAAAAACCACACTCTACAAAAGCTAGTGATCTAGAAAATCGGCGGGGAGAGAAATATCTCCCATCCACATCCGGAAATGAGGCTCAGCACCAAGACAGACATGAGAACCATCTATGGCGAGAAGATCGGACAGCAAATAGAAATGGAAAAAGACAAGAAAGAGAAGATAAAGGACGATGGGTACCACTTAAAATGCGATCTAGAGATCCGCCTGCTTTCAAAATTGAACAAATCGGCCTCTGCCACAACTATGTAAACCTGAATAGAAGAACCGTGATGGAGTTGCTACATAGCATACCGAAACTAAGACCAGTGGAATCGAGAGATTTGCAAATAGTGGAGCCGATTCATGAAGGCCGCTGCGCAACTGCCTATCTATTTATCTCCTCAAAATCTGTCAAACAGAGGCTGCGCGACTCCTTGAAAGACTTCCTAAAAATGGGCTATGACATAAGTGAATTTGGTGACGAGAGAAGAGCTAAATGGGATGACCCAACTTACCCCAGTCCAAATAACTGTTCAACGAGGAAAGGGTATAACTACACAAACGATAGATCCCCTGAGGCTAGGAGACAAAAACACCTTCAAGAGAACTGTAATACGGAATATCAAGAAGCATGGGCGAACAAATCGACGAGAAACTCGCCAAAGCGAAGACTTCATAAAGAAAATACCAGAAAACTAGACCCACGGGGTAAACCTTCAATGAATAATAAAGAAAGTGATGAGGTGGAAGTGACAAAATATGACAGAAAACCAGCTGGGCCATCATTGCCGACTAAAAGAACGAGTACACAGAAGGTGCAACCGGAACAAAAAGGCAACGAAGACAAGGAAAAATCAAATCCTTTGCAAAAGATGTGGGCATGGCTCCCGAAAGCTCTTGGCCCCCAAGAAAAATAGCAATCCATTCCCAACAAGAACTCTGGCGACGACGACTCGAAAAGAGGCCCAACTACAAATCTAGCTAAACTCTGCTCATGGAATACTCGGGGATTTATGCACCTTACAGTACGGGGTTTCGTGAACTTTGCCTCTTTCCATATCATGTGTTTTCAAGAGACATGGCTTACCACAAAACCCATCTTAGATGGTTTCGAAATAGCCTTTGCAACAGCTAAAAAGGGACCGAAAGGCCGACCCTCCTCGGGCTTGATAACTGCAGTTAGAATGGGCAATGGAATGAAAATGATTAGAATCCTGACACTTTCCTTCCTGATGATTTTAGTACAAGTAAAATGGAAGTACTGGGACGCACTATATAACAGATCTGTCTCGACAACAGCAATAATCATAAACTTGTACTGGAACCCAGAAGCCATCTCAAACAAGGACTTTCTAGATATGGTCGAACAAGAAATCGACAAAGCATACATTGTACACTCTGAAGTCCATTTATATGTTTGCGGCAACCTGAACGCAGTATGCGGAAAGAAACCGACGAGGACCAAAGCTGAAGCAAGGGGTGCAGCTTGGTCAGTACTGATGAAATCTAAAGATCTGTTCAATGTGGCCGCCACTTTCGGGAATTCAGCTCAGTATCCAACATGGGAAGGTCGTGGTTCGGAGGCAACAATAGATTACATCTACGCCTCATCTGCCCTACTGTCTATCATTTCATCTTTCGACGTGGTTAAAACCAAGGCGAGCGACCATAATCTTCTATGCCTGTCCTGGCCAACCATTTCAACTGAAAAAAAAGCCTCGTCCCCAAAGCTTGTAACAAATGCAAATGGAACTCGACTTGCATTGAGCCTAAACAGTGTCATCTCTCTGACAAATAACTACTCCAAGTTAGAGCTTCAAGAGCACGTCTCTATCCTTCCCGACTACAGTGATCTTCTGAACGTCTTCAAGAAACCGAGTTTGAAGAATAGAACATCTATGAACAAATCAATCCATACTTACGACCAAACCTTGGTCGAGAAAAGACGTCAACTCAGGAAGGCTAAGAGAAGTTTTGTGAAAATTAGATCTGACTCTAACAAACAACTTTGGATCAATGAACTAAAAGCTTACAAGTCATGGCTGCGAGACCATCGTCTCGCCATGTATCAAAAAGATTCGGAAGACATGTTGCGAAGTGTGTCAACCAAAAACCCGAAAGTATTCTGGGCCCTGATAAACGCAACGGAACGGATCAATTCAGACGTCTTAATCAATGGCATCGCAGAGGCTAAATGGACAGAGTTCTTCGCAAACCTTTTCTTCGATCCTAAGGTTGGCACCGAAACTGCACAGGTCCAAAGCACAGAACCCTGGGTGGAGCTTCACGACTTTGAAGACATAATGTACATTATGAAAAAATTGAAAAATTCCAGGGCCCCTGGGCCCGACGGTCTGACAAATAGGCACCTGAAAGAACATCATGAGGCATCGGCTAACTTCATATGTGCGGTCCTCCGAAGATTGACAGCTGCAAGGGCTCTACCGAAATCTTGGACCACCGCAGTTGTGGTACCTATTTACAAGAGAGGGGCGAGGGACAACCCTAAAAATTTTCGGCCTATTGCCCTGTTGAACGTAATTGGCAAGGTGTACGGTTCTTTACTTCTACAACACTTCCAAAGGTGGGCTAAAGACGCACCCTGTGAAGACCCCCTTCAATTTGGCTTCAAAAAGAATGTGTGAACAACAGTTAACATTCTAACGGTCAACATCTTAAAATAGAAAAGTCTGGCGGGCGGCACCCGTACCTACATGGCTTTTATCGACGTAAGACAAGCCTTTGACCAAGTTAACATGGCGAGGCTCTGGGCAAAGTTAAGGTCTTGGATTGCCCGGCGTCTATTCTACATCCAATTATAGCACTACACACGGACACAAGGATCCAAGTGAGGCTTGACAACCAAGGCGAACTTTTGGAGGAGATCCCAACCAATCAGGGAGTTAAGCAGGGCTGCCCGTTGGCCCCGGCATTATTTCTGAGCTTCATTTGCGACTACAAAGAATCAGAAACAAAGGTCAGATCATTCCCTCCGCATATTGGCCAAATGAAAATCTCGAGAATTATGTATGCGGATGACATCATCATCACAGATCAAACAGCAATAGGCCTGCAGAGACAACTTAACAACTTCGCTGAATACATCAAGGCAAACGGTCTTGAAATAAACAAGCCCAAGACCAAAATCATGTTCTTTGGGAAAGGCAAAAGCAAAAGCGACTCATATGCTTGGTCTTTGGAAGGTGAACACATCGGCACAGTCACAGAATTTAAATATCTGGGCATTGTGGTGGACAACTCGCCAAGGGAGATTGCAATGCAAAAACATCTGCTGTCAAAAATAAAGAACTTAATATCGCAGGCTAAAGCGATAGATAGAAAATACGGTCGCTTCTCCCTCATACCAATTGTGGACTTTTACAAGGCCAAGGTAGTTCCCACACTGATCTACGGAGCTGAAGCAATGCTGGGGTTACCACACACCATCTGGACGAAACTTGAAAGCCAATACTGGAGAGAGGTCCTAAATCTACCAAACTCAACTCCATTGGTTTTGATGAGACGTGAAATGAGCCAACTCTCGCTTGCCTCAATAGTGGAAAGAAACAGCTTGATGTTGTTTAAGAAATTATTGCTGGAAAATCACGCTGAGCTTTTGGAAGCTATAAATACAGAGGCAGAAGGAGGGTGCCTGTCTGTCCTGAACAGATGGTACAGAGACCAAGAAGAAAAATTAGACTCTATTCAATGTTCCAAAAAGGAGTTGACGGACAATCCGATGAAAATCCAAAATAAATTAAACAAGCTTGACTGGATACTTACTTTGGACCAGGCCGCTTTGTACAAGTTAACCTCGCACCTGCCACAGACGTTCCACAAACTATACGAATTACAAGCGTACGTTAAAAGATATCCAAACCGCAAGCTGAGGAATACTTTTATAAGAGCCCGCCTCAACTTACTCCATACGAACGAAATCTTGATGATACGAGGCCTGGCGAGCACAAACGTTTGCAGATTTTCAAATGACCCGGCTATGGTGGAAACGACCAAATACCTATTGTTAAGATGCCCAGAAGTAGGGGCTATCAGAGGTCCTTACTTGAAGGAGATATTATCTGCAGCCCACACTTTCGATGTAGAGACTTGGTGGGCGAGGCTAATTGGAGGCGGACGAACTACTTGGGTCACTGCCACAGCAAACATTTTGGATACAATTCTGTCAACTATAGAAAAACAACCATAGGTAAACAATATTCAAATGGAAAGGATTGAAACGCAAACGCAAAAGCTTTTAAAAACCGTTTGGGTTAAACAAAGTATAAAATTAAAAAAAAATATATGTTATAAGAACAGTTAGATTCTCCCAAAGGGATGCAGGCAGCCTATTATCCCAGCATTAAAGTGTTCAACATTTAACACCTGTGAGGGAACAAGCACTGCCAAAGCCAATAGATTCAGAAGGAGGCCTTTAGGGATCCAGGACAGCCAAAGTCAATGGACAAAGTCAAAGTTATGATGCTCTTCTTCTTAGAAATATGTTATTAAATAGTCAGTGTTCAAAACAGAAATCACAGCAACTCAAGAGGTGACACTGTTGGAAAGCACAAGCTGTAAGGCCAATGCAGGTAAGTTGAGGTCAACTCAGTGTAGGATTAAATCGCACTCCCCAAGATAGCATGCACCCCAAATGGCAAAAGGATAAAGTACCCCAAGACCCACAGTACCTTTGAAATGAAGAAGTTGTTCCAGCTGGTTGCCTTCATGATGCAATGCAGTAGACCCTTGTTCCTGGTCCTTGGTCGTGGTGATGAAAGGGAGGACATCTGGAAGGCTCCTGCGTCAGCACTCGAGAGAGCGACTCGGCAGCAATGGATTTCTGTCAATTCAGCATCTCTTTGTAGTTTTGGTGCCTTTTTCTCAGAGCCAACAATGAACAAAAAGCTCTGGTTAGGATTTATTTGATCCCTCAGTTCTCGACTCTGGTGAGGGGACTTTGGATGCAGATTTCTTGCCTTGGTAGGGTCCTCTGGATGCCCACGAAGATCTGGCCAGAATCGGACTTCAGAAGATAATGCACTCACAAGTGGTCGACGTGCCCTGAGTATTGGGCTTCTACAGCCTTGGAAAGTCGCAGCAGGTCGGGGGGATGCACCAAAATAGAGTTTGTCTCGAGATTAGTTGGTCCCACCAGCCTAAAGGATCTTTTACAGGTCTTTCCTGTTGATTCAAAAATTGGGTCAGCACAGCTGCAGGGTTTCACTGGGCTCTTCCAGGAGGCGTCTTCTCATCTTCTGCTTCGGATGTTGTCCTCCAGTGGTCGACTCCACTCTTAGTCCCAAAAACCTTGCTTTTTATGCAAGTTCCCATTCATTCACAGCCCTAGGCTGTCAATCACACAGCAGGGTAGCTGTCCTACAGGACAGCCGGCCGGCCAGTTGGAACTGGTTTCACTCAGGCACACCCAGAGACAAAGGACAGGGACGTTTCAGGACCCTGCCTCACTCCCTGCCTTTCCAGACACACTGGAGCCTGGGCAGGCTTCAGGGCTGAAACCTGCCAAAAGCAAAATACACAAAAGACTCAAACCAGATGCAAACCCAGAGTAAAAGCCCAGCAGAAACTAACTAACAAGAAATGGAGAAAAAAGAAGACAAGGGCCATTTTGAGAAAATGGTCTCCCTTAGGTGCAGCACTGCAGCTGAGGTATCAGCCTGCAGATACATGTCACTAGGTAGTAAAAAAGAAACCACTGCCACCAGCAATTCAAGTGAGTTAGTGTAACAAAACATGAGGAATGGGTTAAAGGAATTATTATGTAAACCCCCACCACTCCACATAGGGTGGTGTGTGCTGGACCATAAATAAAAGGTAAGTAAGACAGGGGTCATCTTGCTATTCTTGGAAACAGTAGTTCACCCAAGAAAATGTAGTTAAACATTAACATTTTTCAGTGGCACTACACAAAAGGTGCTGTGTGTCACAGTGCAAAAGCAGATGCCTATGGAGTTCACCAGACTCCATAACACAATAAAGAACATAGAAAATCATAGTCAGAAAAACACATGAGTGAGAAAAAGGTCCCACTTGCTCAGGAGTAAATATTAAAAAGCTCTGAGTCCAGCAAAAGAGCTGGGGGTCTCTAAGGTTAAAGGGAATTGGCACAGAAATGAAAATGTTCCCTAACACCTTCAGAGGTGACACCCTTTTTGCAGGGGGTACTGAGCTGCGTGTCAGGAGGGCTTGCCCTACACTGATTGTGCCTCGAGCAGTGACACAATGTTGAATTAACTCATTGGCCATGAACAATAAAGTTCCACAGGGACGGGCTGAACCTAAGTCAGTTTATCATTATCTCCCTACAGCATTGGAATCCCCATTGTTGTTTTTGGTTTACTGGAGGACAGAGAAGTATGATACACCTGTCCTACCAAATGGTTATGTGCCCTCAAGAAGGCTGGGTCATGTAAATCTACCCAGCTGACCCATCGAGCCGGAACTTAAGTTGGCAATTGTTTATTGCAGTTCATGCTGTAGAAATAGATGCATTATACATTTATGTGTTGAAATTAATTTTACGTAGGTGTCAGAATATCGTATTCCACGTTGTACAGAGTAGTGGCACACAGTATTAGTGAAGTTGGTGGTGGATGGTGTGAGAAACCTGAGGGTGTTCTCACTTGTAGAACCCAGGGTTTCCTTGTTCAGGTGGCCAGGGGAGGGCTGTCACGCTTGGGTTCCAACTCTGGGGGTGATCAAGCAAGGGAGGATCACCTGGGTAAAGGATCTCTGGGGACCTTGAGGAGAACACCTAAAAGTGAGACATGGTATTCACCCTCCCCTGCTTCAACTTCCTTACCCGACATCCCTTGAGCCTTTGTAGGTTAATGTTATGCCACCTCCCCACAACCTTATCCCTTACTGGAAAACAAGCCTGGAATTCCAACAGGACGGAACAAATTCTACCTCACATAACACTGGTGAGGAATACCCCTTCTGTATCAAATACCTTTACAAAATCACCTTCTTACTACAGAAGAAAATGCCAACCCCACACTTTTTGCTCCCTTTGGCCTAACCACATTTTTAAATAATTTTTCTACAAACACTAAGAAACGCTACAACTCCCATAATTCCTCCCTACTGCTTTTTCCCAGAACCTCTGAGACAAAGAAGAGGCTAATTGGAGCCATGAAGATTACCCGTAGGAAACAATGTACCATAGATATCTATGGGCAGTCTCCATCTTGTCCCGTTAACAAGGCCAGGCAGAGTCAGGCAGAGCTGGGCAACCACTCACACCTGACTCCTTTTAATTCTCCCAGCAGAGTGAGCTGGGGATGCTGGATGGTGCTTAGAGGCCAGAAGGAGAGAACACCAGTTGGAGGGATGCTGGAGAGCCTGGAAGGACCGCAAAGACACTGAGTCTGTCAGTACAGGGGAGGTTGCAGTGTGGCAAAGGAGCTGTGCCTCCAAGCAGCCAAACCAGGGGCAGCTGGGGTTACCTAGCAGTGCCCAAACCGAAGCTCCTCTCCTGGGGAAGATACTAAAGCCCAGGCCTTTGAGGGGCATGTGGTGTGACCCTGACCTCAGGGAACATCCCATTTAAAACCCTGCAGCACCACTAACCACCAGAATGCTGTTTTAGGGGAGCTGGCAAAGTAGGATTCGAAATAAGAATGCTGCTTTGTGGGACTTGAAATCCAGAGACATTTTTTGGGTTCTGGTAACAGCTGAGCGAGGCTGGGAGCGAAAACAGACCGGACTTAAGGAGCTGCTGCAAATACGAGATTGGAGCCAGAGGACTTTACTAGCTATGGAGAAGTCTCAAGAAAGCCAGACAAAAGAACTGCACTTGCAACAAGCAGCTGATAACACAAGCTGGAAGTCGTCCTTCTGGGCAACCTTGATGAGAAGGTTGCTTCCCTCCCAATGAATGATTGAATTTGGGAGGTTCGATGAAGCTACGAGTAAAGGAACCTTGAAACCTGGCATGCAAACACTATTAAAACACAGCCAGTGAGTTAACAAAAAGAGAAGAACAAAGGCCCAGTTGTTTTTGTTTCAAAGTAACTGTATCAAGACAAGGTTGCATGTAATGCAGCAATCGCGAGTAAAGAAAGATCAACGCTTTAAAGAGACAGTGTGATACAATGTACATAGAGTGGTCCTGCTGTTGGACACAGCACAGTCGAAAGTCTCTGTAGTAACATGCCTGAATAAAAGAAACTATTGAACTATGTAAAGATGAAAGGGGAGGCATCATAAACGTAGCGCACAAAGTCCAGAGGCAAAAGGGATTGTTGGAAATGGAAAATAACATGGATTGAAGCTTGCGTCCGATCGAGGGGAGCTTTTATGAGCTGGAGAAACGCGACTCAAGCCTTAGCCCGACTGAGCACGACTGAGTGAGGCTTGTGTGAACTGTGGGGAAGGTACTGAAGGCCTGAGCTGATGAGAAAGATAAGAGGTCTGAGGGAAATGTAAGGAAGGCATGGTATCAACAGTTAGACAGTCACAAATTTCAAGGGTGTTTATTGAACTTTCATAGGGGTGTGATAAACGCCTATCTAAACCTAAATCTATAGATGGGAGCAAGCTACGACCATCAAATAATAATAATGCAGTCCATATGGAGTCTTGTCAAAATAAAAGGGGCCTATACTAAACAACCTATTGCCAATTTTGACAGCTAATTTACAAATAGTGTGGGGTAGTGTTCATGAAAAAGAAAGAAGTGTTCACAAAATGATACGTCAGGATAATTGGGCCATTGGCCTCCCTTCCCCACGTTTTCAGCACGGGGAAAGGCGGTTCACCAGAGTAAAGCACACACTCTAGCTTCTCTGGCACAAGGATACAGTTCCATTACCAGCTAATACAAAACTAAATACAAAGTTCTTTTCTTCTTACAAGTATCCAATTCGGGTGATTCACCCTGGATCCCCCTCAGCCGGGATTAGATCCCATTTCTATCACGATCGTTACCGTGGATCCCCCTCTTGAGGGCCCAGATCCACTTTTTACAATGTTCCGAGAATATTCTTTCTTGGGTGACTCACGGTTCATCCTAGATCCCCCTCAGCCAGGCTCAGATCCTTCCTCTTATCCAAGTAGTCTCCCTCAGCCGGGCTCGTGCCAATTGCAGTTAACATTAAACTATCAAAGACTATCGAATTTGCTCAGGGTTTAGCTTGACCTGCTGCAGGAGCACTTCGATTTCAAGATTCGATTTTCAATACTTAGTATAAGTTGGATACCTACCAGAGACTTTCAAATGAGCAGCCACGTGGCGGCGGACCACACTGTCTACAGTATCTTTCTTGGCCTCCCAATGTTCAGGCACTCCCTTGGTTTCCAATTATATTTGCGTCGCTCGTCACATATGTCTCACACACTGTCCTCCTTGGATTTCTTCATACAATGTTGCCGTTTGCAACCTTGGTTCAAACACAATCTGGTTTGGTATCAGTTTCTCTGACTCACCGGCAGAGCTGTCTTTACTGATGCTGCTTTGTTGTAGGAGCCAAGGACAGTTTCACAGTGGCAATCGCTCCTCCCTGTCTTGGTTATCGACGTGGGAGAGCCCCGGGTACCTTGGATGCACAGTGTAGGTTTGTTCAGCTTTAGTTCCTGGTCTTAGGTTTCTTACTTTCCAAGGTTCATGAAGGTAACAGTCTGAAAAGGTCAAGGACACTTCCTCCCTTGCAACCCTCTCTGGTCTCGCCGTCTTTCTCCTCGTATTAAACTGTCATCTTGGAATTGCTATTTCCTTGTGTGCTTTGCCTTGCTCAGAGTGTGCCTTTTATCCGTGTGGAGAAGTGTGATGGTAGTCACATGTGTGTAATGATCAGTAATTGCCTATCCTTGCGGGACCATTGTATTGGGACATGTCAGGTTTACGGCTCTGGTGTTAGTCTGTTGTCACTCATGGTGAGCTGTCCGTGAGAAAGTGTTCGTGCTGGGAAAAGGAGGGTGGGTAGGTTCCTAGGTATCCTACCTGGTAGGATGGGGAAAAGGTGTTACAAGGAAGGGGATACATCATCTCACCATCCAGTGTCCCACTTCCACTCCCCGAAGACCCCTCATCCAGGTGAGCCTCCCGCACTGGTGCACCACCAGGAACTGAACCCAAAAGCAATGGCTGTGTCCTGGCCACTTGGATGACAGATCCCCCGGGGACTAGTGGGTGAGACACCTTCAGGTTTCTCACAGAAACCAGTAATATTGTGAGTGACTTGAGCCCGGTGGAGAGAATCCCATAATCTTGCAACTACAAGTACCAGAAAGCATTGGGAGAAAGTGAAGCTAACGGTTGTCGAAGTGGTCAGGCATAGTGAGAAGCCACGCCTATGCTGTCTCGAAAGTCTTCAACCAAGAAAGCTTGGGGAAGGGTATCCCTGAGATCTTTATGAAGGATTGTGACTATTAAGGTTTTGTTTCAAGACGAAGAAGTCCATTTGTGGAAAACATTTGCAACTCTCGTTTTTGGAAGGCCCAAACTAACATTTGATTATGAAAGAAGCCTGAACATTCTGTTGACTCGCCCCTGTAAACCAGAGTGTGCCTCACTGGGGAAAACTGTACTGCCTAAGTCCCTACGCCCGCAAATCCCATTGTGCCAAGGTAAAATTATTGTGGGGAAGGGATTCATTATTGCTTCAAACCCCTTGTCATCCTGATCCTTTTGTTGAGAACACAATCCTTTTCATTTTGTGTATATTTTCCTTGTACCTTTTTGTATTGGAATTAGGGCAGGCATTAGATTTGGAACCTTTTGTTTTGACTGTACCGACTAGGATTCTTTTACTTTTACTTCATGGTCGAGTTTACTCCCACTTTAGATTTAGGGCCAGTTAGGAAGTTTCCAACCCCATGCAAAGTTATAAATAAAGCTGTTGAACTTGCATCTCTTGTTTTTGACTCTCCTTTTGATAGCTTGAGTTCCTCACAGTGGAAACTGGTTGTTCGACCCATCACTGTTCATGATTTATGTTATTTTACTATCTTTATATATGAGTATAGTGTGTGAATGTGGTTGACTCATTTGGGGTTTGATTTTAGATGGATGCTTGTGGATTTGGTCATGTGTTAAGGAATTAGGTGTTTGTGCTGTGCAGAACTACTAGGCGTGGTGGCGTGCAAGTGGCAGTCTGTGGCCAGTGCAAGTTGGAAGTTGCTAGCAGTCTTTCTACAGTATTGTATTGTACTGTATTTATTAAGTTTATATAGTGCTTTACACCAAAGCACTTTACAATATAACAACAAGAATACATAGCATATATAAACCAGAAGCATATTTGCAATCATGAGACGAGCCTTTAAAAAACAGTAAATAGAACAATTTTCCCAAGATAAAGAACGATGAAGGAGGGTGGAGGAGAGAGGGGGAGATAAGGCAGGAGATGGAATAAGATGGAATTTCAAATGAGCAAGGGAAGTGTGAGAGGGGGCTGAGGGAGAAGTGAAAGGGAAGTGAAGAAGAAAATCAGGTCAGGGAAAGGAGAAGAGATTTTAAGGAGGCACAGTGACTGCTGATTTCCAGAGACTTTTTCAAAAACGCTGACACACCACGGAGCAGAGTGGCTTGCGAGTGGCAGTCTGTGCAGTCCGTGCAGACTGCCAACTGTTGCCACAGGAGGCTTCCCAGGAGTGCCAGAGTCTTACAGTTAAAGACTCTACCAAGAGATTTGGAGATCCTGGTGAACACTTTCCACCGTGCCCAGGGAGCTTTGTAGTTGCTTGCGGCCCAATGCGATTTCTCAGAACATTTCAGAAGTAAGTTTTTCCAATAGTGAATTTGGAAGGAGAAGTGACTCACAGTAATGATCTTTATATGGATTAATCTCCCACAGATTCCTCATCTTTTTAGATATCATCATCCAGCTCTGCTGTTCGTAAACCTTTCGACGGGGGGCGTAGTGGACCTCGACTCGACTGTCAATAGTCGATCCGTCTTGTTCAGCTCTCGATTGTCAGCTCCGGAAGTGGCGTCAGGTGTCGTATATATAGCTCATCACAACGCCCCATGATTCAGTTCCTCCCTTTTTCACCCGTGCCTTTGAACGCTGCAGAAGGAAAAACTACAAGAGGAGGCTAATCAGCCATTAAAAACTTTAACAAAGATACATCCCAACAGGGTGATCCCCCACAACAATGATTGCTAAAATGGTTTCTTCTTTTTTTTTTAAGAATGAGACAGAAGCGGTCATCCAAGAGCCATCACCAAATGCCTTCTCGTTTCGACAGGAGTGACAACCCACAGAGCAGGGAGCAGGGATGGATGGGAAATTAGAAGAGGAATCTGCAGGATAAGAATCCATAGAGAGATCAGTATGGTGAGTAATTTCTTCTTCAATGGATTGCTTTTCTCCTGCAGATTCCTCATCTTGATAGACTCCCCAAGCAGTTAGAAAAACAGAGGAGGGCAGAAAGATTTAAACCAGTAGATTCTGTAAATACCACCCTACCAAACCTTGCATCAGCTCTCCGTGCAACATCCAAGGCATAGTGCTTGGTGAATGTATTTAAGGATGACCAAGTTGCTGCGCGCCATATATCAAGAGCAACCCCTCTCTAGAGGGTTGTAGGGACTGAAACCCCTCTGGATGAGTGTGCACTGATGCCACCCAGAAGCTCATTGTCTGTGTAACACTCACCTGGTATCCACGGGGACGTCACTCAGCCTCTTCTGACCTTTTACGACCTCAAACCCTTCCCTGGAGTCTACTCGACTGGAGACTGGGCCTGAAACACAGGATTGGGAGAGTTTAACTCCCTATTGTCTGTGTGCTTGAGCCCCTTCTTCACCGGGGTCCAACCCTTCCCTTTGATCCACAGCTCACCTTGTTTTCTTGGAAAGTGTGCTCTCCATCCTGCTTTCAGCGCAGGGGCACATTGATTGATGCAGGCTCGTTGCTGCCTAGTTACTTCACTGGCAAGAGTCCGACAGGTAAGTATAATGAGTCTTTTGAAAAGTTCTCTAACTTTGTTCCTTTCCTTCCTTAGATGGTGGCCGGCGTCCGGGGATGGCAACGTGCTGCTGAGATGAGTAGCGCTGAAGGTGAGTGAGAGCGCGAGGCATGATGCAACCCTTTCGTATTTGCATTGAACTGAGTTCTTTTTCTGTGTCTTTTAGGTGCCTCGACGTTTTCAGCGTGGATGCCGGTTATGAATAAGAAATGCGGTGAGTAAGCGCAGTATGCGGTGCCTCTAGATGTTTCCACGCTAACCTGGAGTGTCTTTTCCCTCTGCAGATGGATGAGAAGTTCCAGAGACAGAGTTCCCCAGAGCGGCTGGGATTCAGGTAAGCGTTTGAAGCTCGTAGAGTCTTTAAAAATAAGCGAAGATTTGCTGAATGCTTACTAATGCCTTTTTTCTGTTCTTTTCCCTTTTCCTTAGGAAGCGGCGTGCCGGGATGGGAATGACACCGCCGAAGCTGCCCGCAGAACAGAAGAAGCGATGAATGATGGACAGAAGCACCGCAAGGTAAGGCTGTTCCTAACTGTGTTCTTGTTCTTGCAGGAGCTGAGCGCAGAAGAAAGATGCGGCCCTACTGGAGACCGATCCGAACATGGTGTCACGCTGCAGGTGCAGAAAACACAAAGCATGTTTCTCAGCCTGGGCGTGGCTTAAATAGTCTCTGGTTATCCCAGGTGTCTCTGGGCTGAACCACACCCAAAAGACTAGACTGCACATGCTGTTCTGGGAACCGAAATATGTGGGGGCATCCATCTTGTCCCCATCAATGCACTACAAGTCCAATCCCCAATGTTATCCTATGGGAGTGAGTGAGTCTGGTGCCAAAAGCGCCAAGTCTGACTCCATGTGGGTCTTTGGAGGGATGGAGAGGCCCTTGAAGCCATGTAGGTGATCGTGGCCTGGCTCCAGCCTGACATCTTGGAGGGCTGGGGACATGAAGGGCAGGAATCATGACAGCCTGCCGATTGGTATGCACAAAATAATCCAACATGATAGGGTTTGTTTAGTGATGGCAAGACCTTTTGTAGAGAAGTAATGGGCCACAAACAACTGGTCTGATTGCCTAAACTCGGATGTGCAAGCACCATAGAAACTGAACGCTCTCTTGGGGTCAAGCCGGTGGAACCGCTCTTCCTCTTTCGAGGGATGTGGAGCAGGGTAAAAGACAGGTAAATCAATAGACTGGGACAGATACAATTCTGAAACCTCCTTAGGAAGGAATCTGGGTCTGACTTTAAGAGAGACTTTCTCACAAAAGAACTTCAGAAAAGGAGGTTTGCAGCTTGCTAACCCTAGTGGCAGATGTTATCACACCCAAGAAGCCTGTCTTAAGCAATAACAGCCACAAGGAACATGAGTGAATAGGCTCAAATGGAGCTGCCATCAAGAAGGTCCAAACCAGATTATTATCCCAATTTGGGACAACAAATGGGTTGGTGGAAACTTGTTGAGCAGGACCTTTAGGAACTGGGCCATGACCGGAATTCAGACAGGGCCGCCGAATACACTTTGACTGTGGCAACCTGAAGGACGGAAAAAGTCAGTGACAGAAGGAACTCCATCACTGTGGTGATGGGGCAAGAGATAGGGTCAGTCTTGCGTTCCCTGCACCACGTCACAAATCTTCTCCACCTGCACGAGTACAGAGATCTTGTAGAAGATCTGTGTGCAGCCAGCAACACCTCAAGTACCTCCTCTGTGAGGTCCCAGTCATCATACCTCATCCTCTCAAGAGCCACATATGTAGGTTGAGGGAATCTGGGGTCGGGTGGAGCACTCGACCCTCTGACTTAATTAGGAGATCCGGACGCTGTGGCAACTGGTGAGGTGGACAGATGGTCAGATCCAGGAGATCGGAGTACTACGTTCTCCTCGCCCAATCTGGGGCAATCAAGATCATGGTCGCTCGAGATCTCTTATCCCTCCCTGAGAACCCAAGGAATGACAGGAATTGGGGGGAAGGTGTAGTGGAGAGGGAAGATCCAGTCCACCAGACACTCATCCCCCTGTGCACCATTCGCTGGGAATTCCCTCAATCAAAACTGTTTGCACTTCCTGTTGGACTCTGTGGCAAACAGATCCACTGCGGGCTTACCCCAGAGAGTGAAGACCTCCTCTAGGACTTCCTGGCACACTTCCCACTCATGTGAGACTGTGCTATGCCTGTTCATAGCATCCGCCAAAGTGTTCTCTGCCCCAGCCAGATAAAATGAAGAGACCGAGATTTGGTTCTCTCACAACCAGAACCACCACTGAATTGCCTCTGTGCAGAGTGGGTGGGAGTGCATACCACCCTGCTTGTTGAGGTAGTGCATGGCCACTGTGTTGTCTGTCAGGATGAGAACATGCTTCCCTCTGAGACACGGGGTAAAAGCCCTCAGGGCTACCCTGATGGCCCGCAACTCCAGCCTGTTGATGTGCCACCTGGTTTCCGATGGAGACCAGAGGCCGCTCACCTGCAAATCCTGGCAGTTGGCTTCCCAACCCTTCAGGATCTGCATTTGTGACAAGATAGGCCTGGGGCCAAGGAGGACAGAAGGGTTCCCCCGCCAAAAGATTGCTGCGCATGTTCCACCAGCCGAATTCACGGAATACCTGTCTAAACACTGAAAGGTGACGCGCAAGCCCTCCCAGATACTGAGACCACTGGCCCCTCAGGAGCCACTGGAGGGATCTCATGCGCAGCCTGGCCTCTGGCACTCAAAAAATACAGGAGGCCATGAGACCCACGAGGCGGAGGAAGGAAGCCGCTGGAAGGGTGATGTAGTGCTGAAACAAATGCACCATCTGGGCTATGTTGCCGACTCTCCCCTCGGGAGAAAAAGCCTTTCCTATCCGGGGTCTAGGACTGCTTCGATGAACTGGAGCCGCTGATCTGGTGTCAAATGGGACTTTGTCAAGTTGAGAGAGAAGCTCAGCCTGTGCAGTAGGGGGCAGGTGTGCTCGAGATGAGACTGTCAGGGTGCAGGGTGTTATAAGGGGCAGGCAGGGCTCTGTAAAAGGCGCTAAGCACGGGACAACAGGGACAAGAACAAGTCAAAGCCAAAGGAAAAGACTCCAGCCTTATTGGAGGCTCCTTTGTCCATATTGCAGGCAAAAGGACCTGCAAACCACAAGTCCCAGCAGCCTCCGGGCCGGGAACTACTTTTTCACTCCCATATCGGGAGGGGCTCGCGCACGCGTTGAAGGCAAAGGCACGGGGGGGTGTTTGTGCTTAATCACCCGACCAGAGCAGACGCATCTTCCGGAGCTCCTGCCTAGTGGGATTACGCGAGGGGCCACGCCCCAAGGAAGAAGCATTCCAGCCCCTCGCTTATGCCAGATAAGTACCGCAAGAGCCTAGCGAAAGAATCCATGCTTAATTCTAACACGCTGTAGCAGGGAGGTCGCGCGGAGACAGGAGGGAACCATTTGGGCTCCAAATCCATAGAGGGACATGCGCAGGGGGCACAGCCCGCCCACATCAAGTCCCCTGCTGATGGCAAAGCTAAGTGCTTAAAAGCATTTTGCTGCATTTGAAGACAGTGACTTTTCCCGCAGGATTGCATGAAAACTAATGCGAGCAGCGCATTCTAAATAAACACTACTTCAGCCACGTGCGGCAAACTTTGGCAGCACGGTGTGCTCCTTTCATTACAAGCCATGTGTGGCAAACTTTGGCAGCACGTAGCGCTTTCTGGTTTCAAGCCACGTGCGGTAAAGCTTTGGCAACACAATGGGTATTTTCATTTGTAAGCCACGTGCAGAGAAACTGGGCCACATGTTCTGACTACCAATAATTAGCCACGTGTGGCGGGTACAGCTGCACATCTTTTGTTTGGCATTAACAGGCTGCATGAGCAGATTAACACTCCTAGTGCATGTGTCCGCACTAACCAATCCCTGGGCTGGGGTCTCACCAGATGGTATGCCTGTTCTCTTGTATTGTACCCTATGTGCACAAACACAGATCACTAATGTTACACTCTCTTGCAGCATTTGAACTGCTCCAAGCACCAGACCTGAGAGTGCGCAGGCAGGAGGCCAGCACTCACCCCCAGAGCTAAGTGCCTCTTTCTGTATCAAAAGGTGTATGTGATCACTGTGTGCATGTTTGGGGTAATAGTGTGTAGGTACTGTTGTTTCACCCCTATGTTCCCTTGCCTGTCCACATCCCCTTTCCTAACCCCCATTCCGGTTACCCTCTGCCCGATACCTATCCAAACATCATGATCCTAACCCTCTTTCCCTGATGGGGTCTCGGAGGCCTGAATAAGCGCTGTCTTGCAGGCACCCAGACCGTAGTGGGGGTGGTTGGTTCGTGCCACTCCTGAGCATGGAATCCGGAGCTGTGACAGAAGCACAAGCCCAAGTGTATCAGGCGCCTGAGTGGCCCGACCCGGCCAGGCCATGGAGGAACTAACAAAAGTCCTACAGGATTTGCAAGCCGAGCTCACTGCCACCTGGCAAGACTATCCTACCCTGGCTATCCAAGTACGTTCTTTGACAGCACAGACTTTTCCTCTTCCGGGAGGCACCGCCGCTCCCACTCCTGTTCAAGTGCATGTTTCCCCAGAGCCCGTAGTCCCATTAGCCCCTCCAGAAAGGTATTCAGGTGACCCACAGAAGTATCAAACCTTTCTGACTCAGTGTCAGCTTCACCTCCTCACTAAACCAACAGCGTTTAGGGCAATCCAGGCTAGGATGGCCTTTGTTATTTCCTACCTTACTGGGGATGCGGCGGCTTGGGCAAATCCTTTGGTACAAAGGGACGATGGGGTACTGTATAATTGGGATGAATTCCAATCAGAGTTCGGGAAAATATTTAACCGCAGGGCTGCAGCTATGGACAAAGACAGGGAGTTGCTCACCCTGCGTCAGGGTAATAAGGAGTTAGTCACATATGTGACTCAGTTTAACAGGCTGGTGGCAGAGGCGGAGTGGCCTCGGAATAAAAGAATGTCCCTCTTTTATCAAGGTCTAAGTGACGAACTAAATGACCTTATCGCACAGGTCGACCCTCAACCCCAAGACTGTCCTGCCATGATTGACCTGGCGTCACGCCTTGATCATCGTCAGGCAGAATGACAGGGATACAAAAAACGAGGGGACTCACGCCCAATAGCCAGGTTAGACCAAACACATGTAACTTGTGCCTCGGAAAAATCAGCCGAGGACGAGCCTATGCAGATTGGGTCTACCCGGGGCCCACTCACCAAGTACGAAAAATAACGGTGGCGTAAGGAAGGCCTGTGTTTATACTGCGGAACCACAGGACACTTTGTTAAGGAATGCCCCACGAAACCCATAGCGCAGGGAAATGCCTCGGCACGGCGGTTGTAGGGGTACTACAGCTGAGCCAAGTGATGGAAGTTACCCCAGTCATAGACTTCGTAAACTATGCCCCTCATATCACTTTGCCTGGGTCATTGCAATTCTTGGGACAGGAGGTTAGGGTTGCCCTACTCCTAGATACCGGTGCCACAGGTAATTTCATGGACATAACCTAAGCTACTAAGTTGGGAGTGCCCTTATGTACGAAGAAAAAACCAGAACCAGTAAGGGCTGAGGACGGAACTACTTTGTGCTCTGGCTCCATAACCCACTGCACTCAAACCTTGATGCTATGTTGTCAACAAGACCACAGAGAAAAAATCAGGTTTGATCTTATAGCGGCACCGCAGTTTGGCGTTATTTTGGGATTGCCATGGTTTTCTAAACACAATCCTCACGTTGATTGGTCCAGTCTCGTCACCACTTTTCTTTGTACCAAAGAAAACTGTTGATTTGAGAACTTGTATAGATTACCGAGGAATTAATCGTATTACGGTTAAAAACCGGTATCCATTACCGTTGATTTCAGTATTGCTGGATCAAGTGCGAGATGCAGTTGTATATACGAAACTAGACTTTCGGGGGACCTATCACCTGGTACGAGTGCGGGCTGGAGATGAGTGGAAAACAGCATTCTGAACCAAATTCGGCCTGTACGAGTACCAGGTGATGCTGTTTGGGTTATGTAACGCCCTGGCAGCTTTTCAGCACTTCCTAGACAAAGTGTTACGCAAATACTTGGACGTCTTTACGGTAGTCTATATCGATGATATATTGATATATTCTCCAAACATGCAGGAACCCATCAAACACGTCAAGGCAGTGCTGCAACGGCTCCGAGAGCATAACCTATTCGCCAAACTCGAGAAATGCGAATTTCACTGCACCACGGTAGAGTTGTTGGGGTACTTTCTGACTCCATCTGGGGTACAGATGGATCAGAAAAAGGTACAGGCAGTGATAGAATGGCCAGCTCCCACATCTGTGAAGGAAGTACAGTCCTTTTTAGGTTTCGCCAATTTTTATCAGCGTTTTATTAAGAACTTTTCCGAATTAGTGACACCCATCACAGCGTTACTTAAAAAAGGGAAAGCGTTCTTATGGGACGAATCGGCTGAACAAGGTTTTCAGTGGTTGAAATCAGCTTTTACGTCTGCACCAGTGCTATGACATCCTGAACTAAGTCAACCATTCTTGTTTGAAACTGATGCCTCGAGCTATGCATTAGAGGCAGTACTGTCCCAACCAGACCCCAAGACGGGATTACTACATCATGTAGCGTATTATTCCTGAAAATTACTTCCCCCGGTAGTCAACTATACCATAGCCGACCGAGAACTGTTGGCTGTAAAGGCAGCATTTGACGAATGGCGACAATACTTGTTAGGAGCTCGCCATACGATCACTGTCATGACGGATCATCGTAATCTACAGTTTATTAAAACCACAAAGACGCTTCGCCCCAGCCAGCTTCGGTGGGCACTGTTCTTTTCAAGTTTTGACTTCCTAATCACATATCATCCGGGAACAAACAATATGAAGGCTGATATCTTGTCACAGTATCCAGAGCCTGAAGACAAAGGTACGGGTGAAGCTCGTCCAATAGTTCCAACTACCCGGATAATTGGGCTAGTAGGCAGACCTAGCATCTTTGAGGATGTATTGAAAGCCATGCCTGCACGAGAACTGCAGGAAAGGTGTTCTCGGGGGTCGCAACACACCTTGGTAGACGGTATGCTGTACTAGACTAAGACCTTATACTTACCTATGCCAGCACTGAGAAAGGAAGTAATACGTTGGTGCCACGATACCACTCTAGCCGGGCATCCCGGTATAATGAAAACCCAGCAAAATGTGGTGAGACATTTCTGGTGGCCCACGTTGCTTCGAGATGTGCAGGTTTATGTATTAGAATGTAGCACTTGCAGCAGACAAAAAGCTAGCCATCTGAAACCAGTGGGTTTACTTCAGCCATTGCCAACTCCACCAACCCCGTGGCATACGGTTACTATGGATTTGATTGTGGAGTTACCACCAGTGCAAAAGTACTCTTCAATCCTAGTTGTTGTAGACTCACTTACTAAAATGAGCCACTTCATTCCGGGTATTGGCGTTCCCACTGCTAGCAAACTAGCAGAGCTGTGTTTACACAATGTGGTGCGTCTATACGGATTACTCACACGTTTTATTACAGATAGAGGCCCACAATTCACCTCTCGGTTTTGGCGAGCATTTTGTCGACTAATCGGGATGGAGGTCAGTCTATCGTCTGGTTATCACCTGGAGACAGACGGCCAAACCGAAAGAGTAAATCAGGGTCTGGAACAGTATCTACGCTGCTATGCAGCTAATGCCGAGACATCATGGGTCCAATACGTTTGGCTGGCTGAAATAGCCTATAACAACACGGTACATAACTCCACAAAGCATACTCCATTTTTTGGTGCATATGGGTACCATACCCGAGTATTGCCACTACCCACCCTATTGGGGCATAAGGCACACACACAGCAAGTATGGGGGGATATTCAGGTAAATTTAGAAGCCGCAAAAAGATCCTATAAATATTATACAGGCAAAAAAAGAGGTACAAACCCCCAGTACAAACAGGGCGACAGAGTCTGGTTATCAACCCGAAACATTAAATTATCTGGACCTCGTAAATTACAGCCTAGGTTCTTGGCAATGAGGCTGGCGTTACCCCACCAAATGAAAATTCACCCCACTTTCCATGTGTCCTTGTTATAACCAGCCCGACCCTCTATTCGCACTGAGAGACCACCACCCATAATTCTACAGGGGCATCCAGAGTATGAGGTCCAAGTCATTTTAAATTCACAACAATGTAAAGATGGGCTATACTACTTGGTTGACTGGGTAGGATATGGTCCTGAAGAACGATCTTGGAAACCTGCGCACAATGTTCACACCCCTAGATTGGTGAAGGCATTTCATGTGAATCATACTGGAAAACCTAAACCTGAGCCCTTCCGTGCAGGGGGGGGGGATACTGTCAGGGTGCAGGGTGTTATAAGGGGCAGGCAGGGCTCTGTAAAAGGCCCTAAGCACAGGACAACAGGGAAAATAACAAGACAAAGCCAAAGGAAAAGACTCCAGCCTTATCGGAGGCTTCTTTGCCCATTTTGCAGGCAAAAGGACCTGCGAACCACAAGTCCCAGCAGCCTCCTGGCCGGGAACTACTTTTTCACTCCCATGTCGGTAGGGGCTCGCGCTCATGCACGCGCGCAAGGCAAAGGCATGGGGCTTGTGCTTAAGCACCCGACCAGAGCAGACGCATCTTCCGGAGCTCCTGCCGAGGGGGATTACACAAGGGGCCACGCCCCAAGGAAGAAGCATTCCGGCCCCTCGCTTATGCCAGATATGTACCGCAAGAGCCTAGTGAAAGAATACATGCTGAATTATAACGCGCTGCAGCAGGGAGGTCGCACGGAGACAGAAGGGAACCCTTTGGGCTCCAAATGCATAGAGAGGCACGCGCAGGGGGCACAGCATGGCCACATCACGTCCCCTGCTGATGACAAAGCTAAGTGCTTAACAGCGTTTTGCTGCATTTGAAGACACCAACTTTTTCCGCAGGATTGCATGAAAACTAATGTGAGCAGCGCTTTCTAAATAAACACTACTTCAGCCACGTGCGGCAAACTTTGGAAGCATGGTGTGCTCTTTTCATTACAAGCCACGTGTGGCAAACTTTGGCAACACGTAGTGCTTTCTGGTTTCAAGCCACATGCGGCAAAGCTTTGGCAACATGATGGGTATTTTCATTTCTTAGCCACGTGCAGCGAAACTGGGCCACATGTTCTGACTACTAATAATTAGCCAAGTGCGGCGGGTACAGCTGTACATCTTTTGTTTGGCATTAACAGGCTGCATGAGCAGATTAACACTCCTAGTGCATGTGTCCGCACTAACCAATCCCTGGGCTGGGGTGTCACCAGATGGTATGCCTGTTCTCTTGTATTGTACCCTATGTGAACCACACACAGATCACTAATGCTACACTCTCTTGCAGCATTTGAACTGCTCCGAGCACCGGACCTGAGAGTGCGCAGGCAGGAAGCCAGCACTCACCCCCAGAGCTAAGTGCCTCTTTCTGTATCAAAAGTTGTATGTGATCACTGTCTACATGTTTGGGGGTAATAGTGTGTATGTACTGTTGTTTCACCCCTATGTTCCCTTGCCTGTCCACATCCCCTTTCCTAACCCTCATTCCGGTTACCCTCTGCCCGATACCTATCCAAACATCGTGATCCTAACCCTCTTTCCCTGCTGGGGTCTCAGAGGCCTGCGTAAGTGCTGTCTTGCAGGCGCCCAGACTGTAGTGGGGGTTGTTGGTTCGTGCCACTCCTGCACCTGGAATCCGGAGCTGTGACAGAGACAAAAGCTGCTCCGCCGACTTCCCTCGGATAAGCCAGTCATCCAGTTGGATTGAGGGAGGTGGGGGTCTGTCTGGAGGCCTCTTACAAAAAGGCAAACAATAACCCCACCGAATCAACTGCAGGCCCCAGGTGCCAGAGGTTATCTCCTGCCACTAAATCCAAAAAAGGAAGTGAAGCATGAAGAGTAGGCACGTACTATATATTCGACGCCTGACATCACTTCTGGCGCAGACGATTGAGAGCCGGACAAGACAGATCAACAGCCGAGTCGAGGTCCACTACGCCCCCTGTTGAAAAGTTACCGAATAGCAGAGCTGGATGATGGATATCTATCAAGATGAGGAATCTGCAGGAGAAAAGCAATCCATTGAATTGTGACTTCTGTTTCCTTGATTGAGCTTAGAGGGCTGACAACTGCGGGCGATAGGCCTTTGAGTCAGTCCCTCCGGTGCTCTGTGAACTTTGTGTTGTTAATTTGGAATTCCCTGCTCTAACAGTCTGCATCGTGATCAGAGGGCTGTCAACTCTGGGCAAAAGGCCTTTGAATCAGTCTCCTGGGTGAATTCTGTAGGCGGACCAATAGTCGCAGATTCTCGATTTTGGTGTGTTTCGACACTGAGAAGTAAGATCACTAGGATACAATTCATAAAATGTCTCAATGTACGTTGAGGTCCGGAGCAGTATTTGAACTTGAAATACCCCCCTGAATTCCCATAGCCAATACTGCTTCCACAAGAACTAACCCTAACGGCCATGTGGTTACTACCACTGAGCCGGCAAAAGATGGAGCAAGGCTTTTGGAACAGGCCCCTTTGCTGACTGAATTACCTGGTTCTATGGTGACAAGCATTGAGAGAGGCTTATTGGTTAGCAGTCTGTTGGAGGATGTTGTCTACTAAACAAGTTTGTTTCGATGCGGTTCTTCCAGTTTCTCCCCCGGGACCGCATTTCATGCCACAGATATGTCCTCATTCTGCTCCACCGGCAATCCAGCGCCGAATTCCCCAAGCTGATGCCTTTGTTTTTGGTTCCCACCAGGTCCATTCTTTCATGTTCAAAGAATCTTCGGGTAAAGAGGTTGGAATAAATCAGAAGGTCTACAACTTGGGTAAAGAGGTGCTTGATGAGGATTTATGGGATATTTTACCTCATAATTCTAACGAGGATTCCTTTATGAACTTGCTGATGACGAACCGGGGCATCGTAAAGGAGATTACTGATCTGGAATTGCTGTCCGGGTGTGAACTAAATAGGTCAGCTATTTCCACTATTGCAGCCCCCAAAATGGGGATTGGAGGGTTGGGGTTGGTTGAGGTCAAGCCACCGGGTTCATTGCTTTATCAGCAGGCTGTTGAGTCTCAGCCTTCCATGCGGTCTTTGGATGATCTCAGCCCTCCATACAGCCTGTTGATGTACCCATGAGGTGAGGAAATAACTGTGTCAGGAGGGACAGGAGGAATGTGTGGCTTTGGGCTCTCCATCCAACCCCCAAATTAAGGGAGCATCTTTTGGGGCAGTTGGTAACAATTGTCAAGGAACAACCACAGCAACATTAATTAAGAGCAAAAATATGGCTTGTCATACAACAGCTGGGTTGCTATTTGGCCAAGTAATGTAAGGTCCAATAATGCTACTTTGAATGCGATAATTGAGAAATTGGCTCTTGTGGAGGGATTTTTGAGTGGGCTTTCTAGCAGATAGTCTGCTGATTCGGTTTCACATTTCCTTGTCCTGAAAAATGGGAGGCCAGTAGATACCAGAGTGAACGTGACACCCCTAAGGGCCTTAGAGGAGGGTCGGGTGGTGTTGACGCTCCCGGCTTTAATACAAGGGAGTCCCTGGATTTGCCCTCACCCCTGGTGGATTGTATTGCAACCTCAATCTTACCCTTGATGATGAGGGCTCAGTCTCAGTAGATCTTAACCGACTCTTCTTTCCCTTCTAGGGATCAAATGAGCGAGGGGATAGAGACTAGGGCCTCTCCTCCAAACACCGCTACATTAGCGAGGATTGTGTTATTATACAAGGTTCCTCTTAGGATGGTGCAGAGACTTATTCTTCAACCCAAACTATCAGCCATACAAGCAGGAACAGAAAGAAGTAAACAAACTAGGGGAAAAAGACCAAAAACGAGCCTGCTCTTAAATCCAGACAAGCTAATGTTTCCTAACAACATGTGTATCTATTGTCGAGAACGGACAGCATTATTGATTTAAATGTCTATGCTAAACACTGGCTGGCCTTGGAAACAGAAACATTTATTACATCAAACATCCAGGTGGGGGGCCTACACAAACAGAGAAAAATGGGTAAGGATGGTAAGGACAATCCATCCCTTATCGTGGCAGATCGGCCGACCAGTTCCATTGTGGGGAGAAAATGGATGGGGACTGATCCTATTACTTGTGATTCTAATGAGGATAACCTGTTGTCTACGACTAATTGTAATCCCTGTAAGGGCCCATTACAACCTTTGCTTCCTGAGCAAATTGACTTATTGGCCAGAGGTCAGCAGTTAAAAATTACTTATTTTTGGGATGCTAAGACCATCAATGCCAAATCTACTAATGCTTGTACGACTGCACATCTGCATTTGTCTTCTCCCTGTGTGGTCTTGGTCCATCAACTGGTCAGTGTGGACCAATCAGTCCCACTGGCAACGACATCTGAAGCGATGCCCTCTGAATCTACCCTGGCTCATTCATCATCTACCATGGCCGCAGGACAAGACAGCCTTCGGTTAATTCCGGTACAAGCAACCTCATGGAGGCAATGAGGCATCAGCCAATCTTGACGGACCCCTCTGCGGTTTGTTCATCTAAGATCATAGGTTGGGAGGGTAACAAAGAAAGGCATGGTACTATGTGACTGAATAGGTCAACGGTTTTGGAATTATTTACTTTAATCCCCATTTTGAGATCTTTACATTATGAGGACATTGAATTTATCTCCATTTTTTGGCTTCCAACAATCACGTAGTGTCATATTTCTATTCTGAAATTGTAGCAAATCTGGTTTGGGGTCAGAGGTCTATATTCCACTTGGGATATTACGTGTGTGAACTAATGTCCAGTGAGGTAGCAAAATTGTTTTTGACACCGCCTCCTATGGTCCCTGAATTACCCCCAACCTTGGATGCTATTACATCACGGGTCCTAGCCTCCATACAAGCAAAGCTGCCTATTATCTCCAGGACAAAGGAGGGTCAGGATTGGTCCTGTGTAAAGTCTGCTAAAAAGACCTCTGTGTCTCTAAGACAGGACTGAAACAACCCTATCCTTTCTGAAATTAAGATAGTATCTTGGAATGTATGCAGTTTAACTCATTTTTGGCATTTGTGGCAGGGTTTTTCGGACATACGTAATGCTAACATTCTTTATATTCAGGAAACTATGTTTATGTGCAATTTTTTCTGGAGGATATTCTACTTTTTCCAGTCCGGCTACGTGTGTGGCACTGGCTAGACCTAGCGGTTGCATTGCCATAGTGACAGATATCAAGCTGCACATTACCGCTTCTTTGTGGTATGCTGGGGAGGATACTCTGGCTGTGCATGCTAACTTTCCAGATGCTGTTGCAGGTTCTTTTGGTTAACGTGTTCTGGAACCCTGCCAAATACTCTATGTGTTATGTCTCATTATGGCTGCTGGTCATGGTGGAACCGTGGCCATATTCAATAAGATGGTGCATTGTGGAATTCCAACATGGCCACCAGGACTCACCAGTTCTGTGCAGCAAGTCTGTCCGCTCCTGCCTTTGGAAGAACTCTGCCTACCTGGGATCATGTGATGCGTTATATTCTGCCCGGTCCAGTGTACCGGCGCATTGCTACTATTGTATTAGACACTCTGTAAGTTCGCTACCTAGGAAAACCAATCTTCCTATCCCTTCTGTCTTTCTATGCTTACCTGTCTTTCTGTTACAGATCTCTCAACTCTGCGGTTACGTCCACTCCAGATTCCCGTACCTCTCACCAGCCTGTCTCCTCTCCGCGGTCCACTTTTCCAACACAGAAGTTCTACTTCCACTTTCCGTCACTCACCGAGACGTAAGGACTTGCAGGGATATTTACAAGGATGGCATCTATCGTAGCCTTGTCCGAAGAGCTAACCCTTTTCTTTCTGCAGGTAGTCCGCGGCAGGATTCAAGTCCTTTCCGCCAACAACCACGCAGCCGGTACGGAAGCTCTAAGCTTCAAACACACACTTAGCTCTGTAAGTAGATCAGGGGGGGGCAGGCTTCAGATCAGAATCAGGACTCTTCCGTCTTGCTCACTCTACTCTGTTTTTAGAGATCTCACCATCCATTGGAACGAAGTCCCGAATCTTCGCCGCCTCTGCTATCTGCTGATTAAGAGACTTGCATGAACTTAGTCCCAGGTACTATCCAGTTCCTCTTTTCATATTCTATTTCCATCTCCTTTCCACCTCCATACTTACCCTTTCATTCTTTCAGACAAAAGGTAGCCACATCTCGACTCCTTGGAAGAATCCAGTCCAGTATATCTCCAGCCCATGATTTTGAAGATAGAAGGGGCCACCACTACCTACACTCTCAAAATTCGGCACAAGGTTTTTTCCCCCCTAAGGGTTTCCCCTGGGGATTTTGCTTCTCTCCGAGTCCTGTCATAGTCAGGCGGAAGGGAGTAAGGATCACAGGGGAATGTTCCTGTCGTCAAGGATTTGCAATCAACTAAGGTTAGTGGCAAACTGCATAATTACATTCTAATCTGTCACACTATGGAGTTTTTCCATTCTCTTCGGACTCCGATTCTTGATGCCTGGTGGATGGAGGGACACTAGCATGCTATTACCATTGCAGGCGACTTTAACGCGTATTGCGTGGAAGGGAAGGGGTATCATTTACTATCATGTACTCCACATATATCCTCAAAAAATCTTACAAGGGGTTTGGCTTGGGGTACCTTCATGTCTGATTGGCACTTGCACCAACTGGAGGTTAGCCTGACGGCATGTCAACCTTTCTACACTTGGCATAGGGGTTCCTCAGTGTACTATACTGGATTGATTATTTTTTTGTCTCTTCTACTCTTAAACATATGTGCAATGGACTATCCTCCCAGGATTTGGAAGTAAGTGACCATTTGATGATCTATTTCAAGTTGAAGTCATTGGCCTATAACCACAATGTTTGTCTTATGCTGGTTCCGGTGGAACCGGACAGGAAGGGCTCAACATGTCGCTGGAATGGTAAGATGTATGGGAGATTACTTCAATATCTATTCCAGGATGATAGGTCGAGGTGGGAAGATGCTTGTGATGGGGGTGGGATGTCCCTTGGACTAAGCAGTCTACCTTTGGATGCTTTTATTATTGAGAGCACCAAGATGTTATTTTCTGAGATGGAAATTTGTGGAAAAACAAAGTATCCCTACTTCTTTGACCCCAGAATCAAGGCTTCAAAGGGGCTTCTGTCAGTGCTTCCTGTGGTCAGTCGTCCTCTCCAGTCTCAGGCCCTGAAAAGGAAGCATTTACTGTGCATACATACAAAGGTATTTTAGTTTTTGGCTTCACTGACATTTTTGCCAGTAGGACTAAATTGCTTATCCAGTTTGGGATACACTGAAAGCTTTATCTAAATAGCCCTTATTAATAAATGCATTGGAGCAAAAGTGTGCTGGAATTGATGTAATTGGCAGATACAAAACAATTGGACAATGACAGAAGTGAAGAGCAGAGTGTGGTGGTTTATTTCAACATATTTTGCAAAGGTGGTTGGGCGTGCATGTAGGAAGGAGGGTACAAGTGGGAGAGAACTGATTACAGACCTAAAAAAGTCAACACCAACTTTTTTTGACAAGGACACCCATGCCCACCTGCAAAAGGCAGAGCATGTGTAGCTAGCAGGTTCGTACTGCAAAATGGGTTCTGCATTCAGCCCTAGGATGGAAATTACAGGTGCATGTTAAGTGAAGAAGGGCTGCTTCCTGGTGCACTTAATCTTTGTACTAAGACTGCTGTGATTTCAACCCTTTTACATATTTCACAGAACATAAGTGAAGGTGTATGGACATTCACAAGCAGGAATCCTGGGGTTGGAATTTCTTGGATCTTTGTTTCCTACAGCAACTGAATATTGTAAGACAGTGAGTAAATATTGGGACTGCATGGCAAGGCAAAGTTACTTGATTTTAATCCTAGTTCATCATTGGCTTTGCCACAATTATATATGCCTATTTGCAGGATACTGTAAGTTTTCATAAAGAGAACAGTTGCAAAAAAATTTAGTTTGCCCTTCTTAAAAAAAGCGCTACATATATAGCAAATATTACCTACCAGTAATCACCTTTCTGTGGCTTGTATCTGCTTAGAATCATGTTCTTTGGTTAGGCTGCCATCTAGTGGTTGGTGCAGAGTATTACATGTTTTTTGGAATCCGAAAACTGGATATACCTGCAACACTATCCCTATCCGATGTCTGTAGGTACCCATGATCTTTCACACGCCATCATCCTCTGATTGTTAGTTTTTGGGCATGGTATGTGAAAATATGTTGTCACTTTGTAAAATCTTTTTTTTTATCATTTTTCCCTTTTGCTTCCTTGCTACTGGTAAGTAATATTTGCCTTCTGGGGCGCATGCTTTGTATAGATGAGCAAGCAGTATTTTGTGAAGGCGATGGGTGAACTGAAGGAGTAGATGTAAATAAATGTTTTAAAATTGCTTGACCTATTTGAGGATCTGCTCTGGATTGTGTGTGAACACAATATTTTTGTGTAAAAGTATGTACTGAACTCCATGTAGCTGCCTTGCAAACAGTTTCTAAGGAAACAATAGCAAGGAAAGGCAATCTTGCTCCCATACTTCTGGTTGATTATGCTCTAGGGGTAAACAGAAGTATTTTGTTTGCAATAGACTAGCGAGAAGCGCCTCTGCCCTTGCCTGGCTGGCAGGAGCTGCGCTTTCCTGCCATAGAGTAAATAACATCTATTGCTGCTGCCCCTGGATGCAAAGCTGAATGCATGTTTGGCCGGCTGCACCGCTAGGCCAAATGATTAACAGCCATCTTGGATTTCTTACATTTCTCCCAGGATTTGTCTGCTTTCTGACCAAAAAGCATGTCTCCCTCAAAGGGCATGTCCATCAGCCTGTTCAGAACATTCAGAGAGGAGCCAGAAGTTTTCAAGTAGGTTTGGCGTCTCATTACTACTACTGAACCCATTGCTCTGCCAACACAGTCTGCTACGTCCAGGCCCATTTGCAATGACTGCTTGGCTTTCTCCTTCCCATCCTCCACCAGCTGTAAAAAACCATCCGGCATGGCACCCTCAGGAACGTACTCCACAGCATGTTCCACGGATAAGCCAAAGGAGTACTTAGCAAATCCACAGGCTATGTTTGTGGCTTTGAGCACCATGCTGCCAGATGGGAACACCTCTCTGGCCAATGCATCCAATTTCTTTCCCCCTCTGACCGTAGGCAGATTGGAAGTGGATGCAGCTGGTCTGGTGGATGCAGCTGGTCTGGTGGAAATAGTGACAGCCTATATGACCAACCCTTCTGGGGAAGGGTGTGTGGCAAGGAAAGTAGGGTGTCCTCTTGCCAGCCTATACTTCCATGTAAAATTGGCATTCACAGGGGGAATAGTACCAGGGTGCTGCCATAAGTAGACTAATGGGTCCGCAACTGCTGGGTTGAATGCCATGTTATGCTCAGCTCTGGGACCCTTGTCCAAAATGTCAGGGAGCTCATACCCCTAAAGAGGTGTGGTGGATGCCTTCAACCAGAGGGTGTCAACAACCCTGTGAACTAGAACCCTGAACTTGATATTAGCATGGGTATAGGGCTGGTTTTGTTGTAACTCAAGGTCTGGGGAAGTATCGAGAACACTGGTGTCTTCTAGATGCTCAGCTAGGGACAATAAATTGGCCTGGTCATTGAAAAAAAATTAACGCCGCCAGCTCCCGTGTAAATGGGGTCCACTGGGTCATTGAAGCCAGATATGGAAGAAACCGGATCTCAACAGCAGCACAAATGGACCGCCACCAAAGCTTTCGATGCCGAAGGATTTTTCAACACTGAGAGGCGCTCGGATGACTGATGGGCGTCGTGGGCCTCCACCTTATGGTCCTCCGGTGACTTATGCCTGGTAGGGGTGACACCCGAAAGCGTTTTCAACATCGACAGTGTGAACGTAGTGGCTGGCTTGCGATCGGGAGCACCAAGCGCCGCCTTTGCTGCTAAAGCTTGCTGGTCGGAGGCCAGAGCCGCAACTACAGCACCTTGTTGCCTACACATTTCAAGCATGGAAGTCTTAAAGCATTCTGATTGGTCCCAAGTGGTCAGCCCCACTGAGGGATTACCTCGATCTGATGACGAGCTGGTGGTGCTGCTGCCTCTTCTTCCAACGAGGGAGATAACAAGGAATGGCTTCTGGAGTGGGACCGTTTCTTAGTCTTCTTGCAATGTCGTTCCTTCCCCTTGTTGGGGGTGGGATCCTCAGTCTCAGCCTCCGAAGACCGGACGAGATTTGGCAACCGGTCGGCACAAAGCCAGTTGCCTAGCTCTCTCACGTAGGGACTTGAGCTGCATTATTTGCGCACAACTTGCAGGTCTCTGTCATGACCAACATCCATTCACCACAGACACACCTTTTGGGTGTCGATTACAGACATTTTTGCTTCACAATCGCTGCATTGCTTGAAGCCCGAAACCCTGATAGACGACAATGTGTAGAGGTTTTCTGAGAAAACGTACAACTAGGCAAAGAAAAACATTGAGTAAACTCGAGTCGTGATCCCCATGCAGCGGGCAAGCGCGCAGAAAAAGGAACTGAAGCATAAAGCATAGGGACGTGCTATATATTCGACGCCTGACATCACTTCTGGAGCAGACGATCGAGAGCCGAGCAAGGCGGATCGGTGGCCGAGTCGAGGTCCACTACGACCCCTGTCGAAAAGTTTTCGTACAGCAGAACTGGATTATATAAATCTATCAAGATGAGGAAACTGCGGGATAAAAGCAATCCATTGAATTGTGACTTCTGTTGCTTTGATTGAGCTTAGAGGGCGGACAACTGCGGGCGATAGGCCTTTGAGTCAGGCCCTCCGGCACTCTGTGACTTTGGGGGTCATTACGAGATTTGCGGTAATGGAAAAACAAAGCCAGTAAGGGAATACCGGCACAGCATACCGCTCCGGCCTATTACGAGTCAACAACCGGGTATCAGCACCACCGCTGATACTGTACACCCCCGTACCGGCATGCGCGTTGGCATGCGCATCGGCACGCGGCCCTTCGAGCCGGCAATACCGGGATGGCGCAAACAGGAGGATATCACAAGTCATGCGGACATGCAAATACCAGCATCCTGAAGGCGGTAATAAGGGATACCGGGATGCCGGCATCACCAGCATCGCGAATCACCCGCAAACAGCAATGTGCAGTGTTCCCAACTGCCACAGGTGCACACAATCAGCACAGGTAGAGGCAATGGAGTCTGGCCCAGCACAAAAGGAGCACACCCACATACCACACCCCTTTCCAAACCAAAATGATTCCACTTGCAGTTGCAATATTGGGGCTGGGGGACATGCTTGCATTGCCAGCAACAACAACAGGCACCACAGAGGAGACGCAGGAGGAGAAGGAGGGTGAGACAGGCCCAGCAAGCCCCACCAGTGCAGGCAGTGGTACCACGCAGGCAGCCCCCAATCCCTCACATCAGTGCCAGTCCATTCAACCTAACCCCTGAGCAGATCCACACCCTGTACCGCCTGGACCGGGACACCATCACCACCATTGTGGACATGATACACAACAACACTGTCAGCCTGATTGAAATAAGCACCGCCATCCCCCCTCTACTGATGGTAGTGTCTGTTATCCACTTCCTGGCCACAGACACCTACCAGCACACAGTGGGGCACATACATGGCATATCACAACCCTTATTTTCTCGCATACTGAACCAAGTGCTGGATGCCTTCCTAAAGCACTCAAGCAACCACATATCCCTACCACAGACTGCCCAGGAGATCTTTGACACGAAAGTTGGCTTTCATGCACTGGCAGGCATGCCAAATTGTATTGGTGCTCTTGACTGCACCCATGTGAAATTGGTGGTCCTGCATGCCACGGAGGTGGTGTACCGCAATCGTAAGCTATATCACTCCATCAATGTACAGATGGTATGTGACTCCCGCAAGATCATCACATATTGTTTTTTTTAAAATTTCTTTATTGTTTTCTTTTAACAACAACAAAACACATAACATACAAACAACCTTAACATAAATGGCTTATTGGCACTTCGTACGGATCTTGCCCTTCCATTGTAGTTTCATGGTTTCCCCAACAACCTTGTTAGTTCAGTCCGGACCTCCCGTTGGGTCGAGCACCAGGTCTGGTACGCATAATGTTCTATTCTTGGGCTTTGTGCATGGCCTTACTATTTCGTCTATGTACCCTCTGTTTCCGAGGGATCTTCAGAGTTTCCCTCCTCCGGGTGGCCAAAGAGGTCTTGTATTAGTGTGTTCCATGCAGTCAACTTGTGCGCAGTTTCACCTTCCCCTCTTATCACTGCTCTTGTCCACACCACTGTCTCTGTCTGCGTCCACCTCTGAAAGTCTGACCACCATGCTTCTACACGCGGGCCCTCCTTTGACTTCCATGTCATTGCTATCCTTCTCTTGGCCAATATACTTATTAAATCTTTCATCTTCGCCAGATGCGATTCGTGCTTACCCCCTCTCGAGAAGAGGCCCAGTAGGTACTTTTCGGGGTATTCCACCTGGATTTGAAGTCCGCTTCCTGCTATCTTAAGTCTGATCCCGTCCCAGAACTCTTGTATCACTGGGCAGGACCAGAACATGTGTACCATGTCCGCTTCTGCTGACGAGCAGCGGGGGCACCCGATCTGGCCTCCTGTCTAGACTTTATTCATCTTTTTGGGTGTGAGATACCCCTTGGAGTTTCCACACTCTTTTCCATAAGTCCACTGCAATGTTAAGCATGGTCGGCAGGGTTCTGAGCCGGGGTCTGTCGAGCCATAGTATTTCCCTTAGATAATACTGTTTCAGTGCTGGCTGGAAAATGCGTGTGTCTATTGTTTCGTCTTCCCCCAGCCATTTTACTGCAGCTGCCCTGCTAAGTAGTACCTCTCGAAGTCCGGTAGTCTGATACCCCGCCCTTCGTAGTCCTTCTGCAGGGTCCTTATTGCGATCCTATTTCTCCCTCCCCCCCATAGGAATGAACGCGTTATTGTGTTTAGTTTAGTGAAATAGGCCCTGGGTATGCTGTATGGGATGTTCGTGAGGAAGTATAATAGGCGGGGCAGCACCACCATTTTCAGGAGGGCTGCTCTTCCCATCATTCCCAGTGGGAGTGTCCCCCAGAAGGTCATTGACCGCTGTGTTCTTTCTAGAGCGACAAGCGTGTTGGATGCATGGGTATCAGCAGTGTCATGATGTATCCCTATACCCAAATATTTGAAGGTGCGGGGTGCCCATGTCAGACCCAGGTCCAGCAGACAATGTGGGGGATGTTTTTTAGACCTGCCAAGGGGAAGAGGAGGGCCTTCTCTTTATTAATCGCTATGCCCGAAAGCCTGGTGTACGCCCCGATCGCTTCTAGGAGGCAGGGTAGGTTTGTGATTGGCTTGCTTACAAATAGGAGCATGTCATCCACGTATAGAGAGATTTGTTGGAGTACCCCATCTATGTCCAGTCTGGTGTCTCTATATTCTGCTCTAAGGAATACCGCAAATGGCTCTAGGGCCAGAATATATAACATTGGCGATAGCGGGCACCCCTGCTTGGTTCCCCTATGTATCTTCCACCCCTTGGAAATGAATCGCCCAGTTTTCACCCTTGCTCTGGATTCCTTATATAATAACCTGATCCATCGGACTCCCCGATACCAAAGTGGGCGAGTACACCCATCAGCCATTCCCAACGCACAGAGTCGAAAGCTTTGACAGCGTCCAAAGACACTATTACGCTCTCGTCTTGCAGTCGATTTGTCTCATCTATCACGTGCTGAAGTCTGCAGAGGATCCAGGACGTGTTCCTTCCCGGAACGTAGCCCATTTGGTCCAGGTGGATCAGCGTGGGTATTACCTGTTTTAAGCGGTTGGCTAGAACTGCCATTAGTATTTTTCCTGATTAATAAGCGATATCGGCCTATAAGAGGCGCATTTCCTAGGGGGCTTCCCTGGTTTGAGAATCGGGACAATTATTGATTCCGACAGGCTTGTCGGGAGACGCATGGTCTCATATGCGTCTTGGAATGTCTCTAGTAGTTTCGGGGCAATGGCGCTCTTGTACATCTTGTAGAACTCTCCCGGAAGCCCATCCGGGCCCGAGGTTTTGCCGGTGGGAAGTTCTGTGATCACCATCTCTATTTCTTCCACCGTGAGGGGTGCATCCAGTAGCTGAACCTGTTCTTCCTCTAGCCTCGGCAACCCTATTTCTACCAGTGCATCTGCTATGTCCTCCGGGTCTATTTCCGGATTCGGGGCATACAGTTGCTCATAGAAATGTGCAAACATAGCATTAATGTGCCCTTGGTCCCTGATCTCTGTCCCGGTGTGGTCTTCTAGCACCGTTATGGGATCTTTTTTACTTTCCTGTCTGGTGAGCCAGGCCAGGAGCCTACTAGGTTTATCCCCTTCCGCGTGTAACCGCTGTAGGTACCTCCCATAGTATAGCCTCCCTAGTTTTTCCCAGAGCTACATACGTTTAGTCCGCAGCTCTATCAGCTCTCCAGGTTCCTCCCCCTCTAGCCCCGCTCGTTGTTCTTTCAATTCGATCACCCTCTTGAGTTCATTCAACTCCCTCATGGCCGCTCCCATCAATCCTCCTGTTTTGCCTATTGCCGCTCCCCTTATTACCACCTTAAATGCATCCCATAATACGGCGCCACTCTCAACACTGCCCTCGTTCTGCTCAAAATAATCATCGATCACCTCCTGGAGGTGTTCCTCAAACTCACCCTCTCTCAGGGCCTCTGCTCGAAGTCGCCATGTTGGGATAGGGGCTTTCCTATTGGTGTGTGCCCATGTCGCCACTATTGGGGCATGATCAGAGAGTGTGCATGCTTTAATGGTGATTCCTGTGATATCTTGTAGTGATTCCCTGCACGCAAATATTTAGTCTATACATGTGAATGTTCCATGTGGTGCGCTATAGTGTGTATAACCCCTCCCCATGTACCTGCCTCCATACATCTGCTAGCTGTAGCTGCTCCAGGATCCTATGCAGTTCTTTGGCTGCGGGCGCCGGCTTCTTGTGTTTATTATCAGACCTGTCGAGGAGGGGATTCAAGGTGCAGTTGAAGCCGCCGGCCCAGATGAACGTAGCCTCCCTATATTGCGCTAACTTGGGCGGTAGCTTTTTGAGTCCGTTGCATCAGTATTCGGTGCGTAGGTGTTGACCAGGCATACCTCTTTGTTTTTAGCATGCCATGCACCAATACCAGCCGTCCCTCTGTGTCGATCTCCTGCTTGAATAGCTGGAACAGGACCATCGGGGCAATCCATATTAGTACTCCTCGTGCGTAATTTAAAAATGTGGCGCTGTATATCTGTCCTCCCCATTTCTTATCCACCTTGGCCTATCTGTCTCTTGTGAGGTGTGTCTCCTGTAACATCGCTATCTTAATTTTCATCCGGTTTAGCCAGGCATAAACCCTAAGTCTCTTGACATACGCATTGAGTCCTCTCACATTCCAGGTGGCTATCGTCAATTTGTCTGGTCCCATGATCTTCTTTGTTTGCCTGGCTTCATTATCCCACTGCCATGTCCTTGCACCCTGCCCTTTAGTCTCCTCGTACCCATCTCCCTCGGTGTCCTGGTCCTGGATCCTTTCCTCTTGATGCAGCCACTGCTGCTGTCACACGGTTCCTGCCCCATGTTACTCCGGTTGCTTATTGTCTGTATTATTTCAATGTCCTTTACAATAGTCCTTCCATAGTTTGTGCCATGTGCTGCCCGTTCACTCCATTCAATGTCCTTAACTTCAACAGAAACTGGAAAACTAAGGCCCAGCCACCCTCCCCCTGCTCGGGCTCCGCCGCTTCTCTCGTCATGCTCGTGAGGGGGGCAGACTTGCCGCAGCGTGATACCTTAAAACTGACATCCAAACTAGTAGTTCATTCTTCCTGGGGGCGTCGCTTCTCTCAGCCAACACAGCTAAAGTGGGGCTGATTGCTCCTCTATGCTTTCTTCTAGCTTCTTTTAACTTATGTAATGCTTATTTTCTTTGTTCCAGGTTGCCTTTGTTACTCCTCATCGGGGTCTATTTCCGGGATTGCTAGTGTTTCTCTGCCTCAGCTGAGGGATGCCTTGTGAGTCCATCCAACTGTGGGCCTCTTCGGTGGAGTCGAAAAAACATGTTTTGCCTTGGTGTATCACCTTGAGTTTAGCAGGGAACAGGAGCATGTATCTCACCCCTGCGGTCCTGAGGCGTCCTTTTGTTGGGCCGAGCTGAGCCCGTTGTCTCTGTACCATGGCCGTATAGTCCGGATACATTGTGATCTTGGAAGAGTTTCTAATGATTCCCCCCCCCCCTCCTTGAGAACGCTAGTATTTTCTCCCTGTCTTTGTAGTTCATGATCCTAGCAATCATCGCTCTCGGGGGGGCACCCGGCTGGGGTCTTCCGGTCAGGGCTCTGTGTGCCCTTTCTACCACAAAGCCCTGGGATAGTACACCTACTCCGACCTCCTGGATGAGCATGTTTTCCACATATTCAGTGGGGTCTTTGCCCTCCTCACCTTCCGGAATTCCAATTATGCAGATGTTGTTCCTCTGCGCTCTCCCCTCTGCGTCTTCCACTCTCTTTTCCAGAACCTTAATTCTCTTTAATACCTCTGACATCTGTGTCTGCGTTACAGCAACCCTTGCCATATTTTGCTTCACCTGCTGTTCCATCGCCGTCACTCTCTCTGTTAGGTTCCTTGCGTCCTGGCGGAGGAGGCCCACCTCTACCATTACTGTATCCAGTTTATTTTCTAGAGATGCTTTCAGAGCCCCTATTGCTGTGTCCATTTTGTTTTCGAGGGATGCTTTCATGGAGGCGATTGCCTCCAGTATCGTGCCTTCGTTAGCGGCTTCCGCTGGGCGTGAGGTGTCATCCGCGGCTGCTGCCTTGTCCGCTGACAGCGATAGTTTGTGTCTGGACGCCTTCGTAAAGGTCTCCATGCTTACTTGCTTGGTTTTCCCTTCTGTTTTCTTGTTCGGCATCGCGGGGGGTACCGTCCTCTGCCTGTGTTGCCAGTACCAGTCTTGGCTGTACCCCACGTGCCGTAGCCACCTGCTTCTTCCCCCGCCCTGCTCTTCCTGCTCCTCGGTGTTTACGGGTCTCTCCGGCATATGTTTCTCGGGCACCTTCTACCTCGTAATAGGATTATTACACTCTTCCGGCAGGTACATACGTTAGGCCCTCGTTGCTCCCGGCGCTTTTTGCTGTCGGATGTCTCCTGTCGGATGTCGCTTCGGGCTCAGGCCTTTCCCGTGCCTTCTGCGTGTGTCACCTCACCGTATCAGGGGCCTCCCCGCTTCTGCGTCCCACTTCCACCGGTCGCGCTGATCTTCACGCCGTGGGGTTGACTCAGGCTCAGGTCTGCCCCGCACTGGTTTCTGCGTTATGCGCGGGATGTGTCCCTCTCGCCGATCGTGTAGATTCTCTGGCTCATTCTGTATTACGCGGGGTCCTCCCACAGCTCGCACATCCGCCATTTTGATTTCGCGGGACGATTCCTCTCCGGCGGTCTATCTCCTTTTCCACTGCCCGTTTTTCTCCGGGGGCTTCGCCAGGTGGGCAGCAGGTGTTCCGGTCTTTGTGGCGAGACTTTGGCGGTCTTCTGGAACCGATTTATGCTAGTTTTTATCGGATTTTGTCAGGATCGCTCCAGAGCTCCTCAGCGGCACGTCTCACTACAACGGCTGCTTAGCCACGCCCCCAAGATCATCACATATTGTTGTGCCCGCTTTCCCAGATCAATTCATGACTCAATGGTCCTGCGGAACTCCACGCTACCATGCTACATGGAGTGACATGCAGGACGACGTACCTGCCTGCTTGGTAAGTTGCATGACAGGTACATGGCAGTGTAATGGGGGAGAGATGCACACACCACCCTGGTGTCATTGTTGTGGTGACTGCACAATGTCCATACTGCAAAACACTGTGCCCCAAAGCATCCCAAACTGAACATGAAAACCAAACCCCATAATAATGAAGGAAGCTGCACACCAATATGCCTGACATCAATCAGCCCACATTCCACAACACGTCCACTGCACATCATCAGACCTCACCCTCCATAACACAATCCAGCAACATGCTGTGAGTATGCACAATGTAAATGTCGGCAGCAAAACACAACACAGGACAAGCATCCATGAGTGTGCACAAATCAATCCCTCCAAGGGAATACACTGCTTGTCACTGGGCCACCACCACAGTAGCGCTGCATGTCACCATGGGAATAATAAGCGCAGAATGAGAAATCATGCCGAGACTTGTGCCAATGCTGCTAGTAATAAAATCATACTAATCACTTCACATCAAATTATGACACAAAACACAGCGGTATGCATCCACAGTGCATGAACAACAGCAAGGGAGTGGACACCCTGTATCATCTGGACGACGCAACCCACACCATTAGACCATTGCACAGCACACATTGTGGCAAGGTAAAATGTATGCATACATCCAGGGACATGTGCATGTGCACAACAAATATCTGCAGGCATGTGTGATGAGTACAGGTGTCTATCAGGAATTGACTTACACATACCTTATTTTGCACCCATGCAGGTGATAGTGGCTACCCCTTGAAGACGTGGCTCCTCACCCCTGTCCGGAACCCGCAGAACAGGCACGAAGAGGACTACAATCGTGCCCATACCCGTACCCATGTGGTGATTGAGCAGACCTTTGGACTGTTGAAGGCATGTTTTCGCTATTTTAGCCGGTTGGTGGGGCACTCCTGTACAGGCATGAGAAGGTGGCCAAGATCATCATGGCATGTGTCATGCTGCACAACATGTGCATCCGACGGAACGTGCCTCTGCCCCTGCCATTGAACAGTAACCACCAGGTGAGGATGAAGAAGATGAAGAAGATGGGGTTGCACATCATCCAGGTGGCGATGCACACGAGGGACATGCTGTGCGCCAGTCTGTGATAGGCCAATATTTCAAAGACACATGGATCCAGAGGGTGCCATGAATGGGGGACTCAGGGCACTGGGTGTGGGGGTACATGGACACTATGCACTGTAAACCAATAAAGCACACATACACAATAAGGAATGTCTAGTCCAGTGATTTTTTTGTACACAACGGGTGTATTTAACAGGAAAAAGTAAAAAGTGCTCAGACCCTCCACCTCACACACACCCCCTCCCCCATTGCCCCCTCCCCACAACTCCCCCACACATGGCGTGCAATGTATTGCCACTCGAGTCTGCATAAGTCTGCACATGGAGGCTGATCCTGCTACTTATGTCCTGGGTCGGACTCCAGGGGCGGCATGTTGGGGCACCGCATGGTGTGCACAGACCTGCGCATGGGGCTCGTCTGTGTGGAGCTTGACAATGACTCTGTGGTATTGTTTAACAAACCCAGTCAGCTCTTTCTGCAGCGCCTTCATCTGTGCCATCCTGAACTCCCCGTCCCGGACCCCTGTGGAGGTGAATGATACGTGTGGCAAGGGGCCCAATTCAGGTGGGTCCTCTGTGGGGCTCCAGGCCTCTGGTTCTGCCTCTCCTCCAGACTGGACGTGCAAGTTTCCATTGGGTGTGCTCATTGGGTTGTACTGGGGTGTCTTGGCAGGGCGTGGCACCTACTTCCAGTGAGCGATTGTCCTCCTCAGGGACACATACCTCGCCTTGGGAAAGTTCCTCATTGCCACTCTGTGGTGCAGTGGCAGCTGCCTCCCCTACCAAGCTGTTAGCTGCAGACAGGGTCCCATCTGCCACTGGCTCAACTGCAGCAGATTCCACAGGTGTTGGAACTGTTAGTGTAGTGGCTGTCCTTTGATGCCCCTGTTCCCTGCCATCCTGTGTTGCCTTTGTCCTCGGTGGCTGATGTGCCTTACATGTGCCCATGGACGTGGAAGGCATGTTAGTGTCTTCCATGGACCTGGCCCTTTTCGAAGGAGTGGTGTCCTGTGCTGCAGAGTCCTCTGCATCGCTGTCGGTATCACGGCCTGTGGGGGACCGAAAGAGGGACGGCATCAGTGATGGTTTGTTTGTTTGTTTATTATTTTTGTAATGAGCACCTAACCCGGCGGTAGCAGTGCGCAGGAGCAACAAGAGGATTGTATAGCTTAGGTTTCATAGAACACTGTAGATGGGTCCAGCCAGGAGTTACAGTACTGGGCGTGTCACAGCATTGAAGACAGAGTACAGTAAGTCATAATACATAAAGTATACTCAAGATTACAATAAGTCATGTTTGCATAGAATATACACAAGATTACAGTAAGTCATATTTGCATACAATATGCATAATATTACAGAATTATGTTATAACTGAGCCCAATAAATACTTTAATTATCATGTTCCTTAATCCAGGAGATAAGATTGGATCTAAATTGTAAATAAGGAAGGTCTTCCCTTAAGGGGGGCGGTAGGGAATTCCAATGTTGAGCTGCTTTGATCGGGAAGCTGCTCCCTCCAGTCGTAGTACGTTTGAATCTTGGCACTAGTAGAAGGTTTGAGTTGGCCGTTCTGGAAGGGCGGCTGGAAGCTTGTCTGGTGAATCTCGTTATAAAGTATTGAGGGGCAGACTGGTGGAGACATTTGTGGGTCAGGGAAAGGGTTTTGAGGAAGATCTTGTCTCTCGTAGAGAGCCAGTTAACAGATCTTCTAATGTCTGAAATGTGGGCTTTTTTTGGGAGACTTAAGGCTGCTCGTAAGGCATTATTTTGCAGAATTTGGATTTTGTTTGTAATATATGTATTACTGCCTACATAGAGCGCATTGCAGTAGTCCAGTTTGGACAAGATCAAGGCTCTAGCTAGGGTGATACAGTTATTGGAAGAGAGGAAGGGTTTGGCTGCTCTGATAAGTTTGCAAGTGTAGGATATAGCGGAGGCCATGGCGTTTACTTGTTTTTTGAAGGTTAGTGTGGAATCTAGATGGAAGCCAAGGGTTTTAACCTCCTTGGCCACAGCAATGATATTATTATCGATTTTGAAAGAAGAATAGTTCTGGCCTAGTTTGTTGAGGTTGGATATCGTGCCTAGGATGAGTAGTTCTGTTTTGTCATCATTCAGGCATAGACCGTGTGAGGCCATCCATGCCTGGATGATGAGGTACACTCTATTTACAAAGGCCAAATCCTTTTCATAATCCCCCGTCAGCGGGATGAGGATCTGAGTATCATCAGCGTAGTTTGTGTAGGTGATACCCAGACCGTCAAGATCATCGAAAAGGGGCTTTGTGAAAATGTTGTACAAAGTGGGAGAGACACAAGAGCCCTGTGGCAAACCACAAGTAATGGGAATAGCGTCCGCAGCTGTTAGCGGGGAGAAGACTCGCATTGTTCTGTTATTAAGAAAGGATTGAATCCAATTAATAGCCTCTTGGGAGATGTGGGCTGCCGACTCTAAGTGGTTGCAGAGGATCCTGTGGTCGACCAAATCAAATGTTGCTGAGAGATCAAGGAGCAACAGTAGTGCTGTGTTACCCTCGTCACTCAGCTCATCTATCTGTGTCTTAAGGTCTATAAGCGCAGTTCTCAGTTCCATGTTGGGGTCTGAAACCTGACTGTCTTACTCCAAGAAGGTGGTTAAGTTCAAGGAAATGTTGAATTTGTAAGTAGCTAATTTGTCGAGGATTTTAAGTAGGAATGGCACTGTAGTGATAGGGCGGTAATTAGTAGGGATGGAAGGATCTAGGTTTGGTTTTTTGAGGAGTGGGAGAACCCAGGAGTGTTTCAAGTTATTAGGTATAGTGCCTGAGGTGGAGGAGGCGTTTATTAATTTGGTGATAAATGGTGAAAGTTCACGTTCAGCGTCTTTTATAAGTTGTGCTGGGCATAAGTCACCATGGCAGTTCGAGAGTTTGAGGGTAAGGATGACTTTTTCGACCTCTTTGGTAGAAACTTTATGAAAGTTAAAGTAGGGAATGAGCTTGTGGGGTGGAGGCAAGATAGCTTGCAGCCCTGGCACCTTCAAATTATTGGGTTTGGAGGTAGTGAGGAGCATGGCCCTCATTACAACACCGGTGTTAAACCATGGCGCTATTAGCACCATGGTTGGTGCCGGTGTTGTAACGGGTCCGCCATGGTTCAATGGGGAATTACCACCCCATTCCAAGGTTGGCGGGGCAGTAATTCCCCATTGAATCATGGCCCTTCCCCATTCCCATTTTCGCCCCATAGGGCTCAATGGGAATGGGGAAGGCACTAAGTACGGTACCGCAAATTGTGGTACCGTACTTAGCACCAAGGTCCCTTTGCGGGTCCCTACTTTAACGGCTGGTGTAGACCAGCCATTAAGAGCGGGTCCCGCAAAGGGACCTCGTAGTAAGGCGCTAAGTGTTTAACGGCGCCGCAGCCTTTTACGGCGCCGTTAAACACTTAGCACCAGGGTTGTAATGAGGCTCCATGTATTTTTCGTTATTGATCTTGGGGGTACGTGTGGGCGTGTATTCTTGTTGTACCTGTCCCTATATTTATTTTCTTAATACACTGGGTTGCAAATCTGAATTACGAGTGGGCAATCTTCTTCTGTGTGTGTATCAATCATTTAATTTAAGTGTTACAAACTAATGTGCTCCATGTGCAGTTGAATTGAATCAGAACAAATTGTTAATAAGTGCTCCCCGTGCATGTAGCCCATCCATGGCACCCCGCCTTGGTTGTACACCCATCCCATCATCATCCTCCTCATCCTCTTCATTCTCATCTGTGGGCTCCATGTCCGGAGGCAGTGGAATTTTCCTTCGTATACACATATTGTGCAGCATGGCACTTGCCAGCACAATTTTGCCTACCTTTACAGGGCTGTACAGCAATGCTCCGCCAGATCGGCTGAGGCAGCGGAACCTGGCCTTCAGTAGTCCAAAGGTCTGCTCTATGATATGATAATCTATTTATATAGTGCCGATACACAATGTGTTTCAAAGCGCTTCAAGGCAAGGGAGGGAACACGGAAAAATACAATTACATTCTACAGGCCATGAGCAGGATGTGAAATTAACTATCATACTTGGCCTGGCGACATTTCAGATAGTGCAAGAGCTAAGGCATAGATAAGGAAGGGAGGGGGAGAGTGGGATGGAAATGGAAACAGACAGGCGACTTACAAAAGGTGAGGGAGAGGGTACAGAAAGGGAGGGGAGGAACAAAACAAGCAACTATCTTACTAGGCCTGACAACATTTGAGATAGTGCTAGGGGTGTGGGGGGAGGGAGGAAATAAAACAAGTAAGGGGAGGTGGGAGGAGACAGACAAGGTTGCTATCATATTAGGTCCAGGGACAATTCTGATAGAGTAAGTGCATAGAAGAAAGTAAGGGGAGGAGGGGAGGAGGTAGGAAAAGGAAGAAAGGGTGAGGAGGAGAGAACAAAGAGTAGTAAGCAGTCAAAAATAGTAGAGAAGCAAGAGGGGAGAGAGAATACAATTGCAGTAGTCAGTAGTAACACATAATGGTGCAAGCTAGGATACAAGATGAAGATGGGAACAGCATGATTCAGGGCCACCATGAGAAAGGGTGACGCACCATGAATCAATGAAGTCCATAAAAGTCAAATCCAGCATTGGCAACAAGACGGTGATGGTGGAACCAGAATGTATCAGGACAGACTCCTGCAGATGTAGGCTGGAGGGGGGGTGGCATGGGGGTAGGGGAAGCAGGGTAGAATAATCAGGCAAAACAGGCAACACCTGTGTGCGAGAAGGGAGGGGAGCACAGGGGAACATTACAGGGGGGCCAGAGGGGGCGGGGCTGTCCTGTGGGGACAGAGGGAGTAAACACATGTTGGTGCATGCTTACCTACTGTCTGAGAAGGGGGTCGGGTCCTGGGTCCTCCTGGTCCAAACAGGAATTGCCCTTTTCTTCGTCAGTCCTTCGCTTCGGACGCTATCATGCCCCATGTCCATTGCATGCCTGGTTGTAGGCCTCCTCATGCCTGTTATTGTGGTCGTCTGATGGGTGTCATGAGACATGGCATGAGGGGGTATCCGGCATCACCTGCATGCGAGTGACAGTAAGTTGATAGGATGCTTGTGTTGGGGAGGTGTTTTTGGCAATGATATCATGTACACAGTCTCTGAGTTAGATCAGCACACAACATACTAAAGGCCACAGATTTCAATGTGCAATCTGGCAAATTGACTTTGATCAACTGTTCAGTATTACACACTTGGGTCACACATTCCTACTGAGACTGGCCTAATGTCTCCATTCGTGATGTGCTTCTAGGCAACTACACGTCTCATTTATTTAAATTTACACAATGGTGTGTTCCTATGTACTAGGTGCCTCATGTATTGGAAGGTGCTGGCAAAATCAGCGTCAGGCAGACACAGCACACACGATTGAAGGAACGAATGCGCACAGCATGATAAATAGCCATCGAGCACATGCGTGCACCGACTACTTCATCACCGGTGGAGATACTCCCTTCCACATGTTGGCATTGCATGGTGTGCCACTTCATGGCAAGGTTTTTTTCCATTTGCCAGTGTATGTATTCCCGTGACATGGCATACTGGCATTTACCTATTGCAGCGGTTTGCTGGGTGAACTCCGGTGAGTGTCTATTGTCCCCCCCTACACAGAGGTTATGCATTGGTCGTTCTACTCACCCAACAGCCAGGGACACTGTGGTGAGTGTCTATTGCCCCCCACCCGCACACAGAGGTCATGCATTGGTCGTTCTATTAGCCAGTCAGATAGCATAGCGAGTAGAGCACTAGCTTTGACATCGGTGCAGAGCCTGCTGATGCAGGTTTGAATCCCGGTAGGGCCAAACTCAGCCTTTCATCCTTCCGAGGTCAATAAATGAGCACCACACTCTGTGGGATAAGCAGTGCTCAGAAGCCTGAAGGTTCATAGCACTATATAAAAGCAAATTATTTACTCACTCAACAGTCAGGGACACTGTGGTGAGTGTCTATTGCCCAACTACACCGAGGTAATGCATTGGTCGTTCTACTCAACTAGCAGCCAGGGACACTGTGGTGAGTGTCTATTGCCCCCACCCCACTACACAGAGGTCATGCATTGGTCGGTCTACTCACCCAACAGCCAGGTCCTTTCTCCCTCATAACGTACCATGTACCCTGGCAACGTGGAGTTCCGCAATACCATTGAGTCGTGTGTTGACCGCAGGAAATGTGCACAGCAAAGCATGATGAGTTGTCCATTACAGACCATCTGCACGTTGAGGGAGTGAAATTGCTTCCGATATCGATAGACCACCTCGATTGCATGTCTGACAGTCAACTCCACATGCCTGCAATCAAATGCACCAATGCAATTGGGCATGCCCGCAAGGGCATGGAAGGCCTTTTGGTGGCATTGAACTGTGCAGGGGTTCGGGTTAGGGCAATGTGGTCTGACCCATGGCGCAGCAGCGCATCCAGTACCTGGAAGAGTATCCTTGAAAAACAGGGTTGTGACAGACCGTGCAGCTCACAAACTGTGTGATGATAGGTTCCAGTGGCAAGGAAGTGCAGTACCGAGACTACCTTCAGCAAGGGTGGAATTGCAGTCCAGATGATGATTATGCTGCTGATGTCTTCATTGATGAGGGTAACAATTGATATGATTGTGGCCCTGTCAAGCCGGTATAATGTATGGATTTGACCTGGTTCCTGAAGGCGCTGAATCTGTAAAAGCCTGGGAAAAAAAAAATCGACTAAAGGCTTGCTAATTCATCAACTTCCTATAGCCCCACTTCAGCCTTGACAGGAGATACAGAATTTGGAACTCAGTTGGATTCGTTTCTGAGTGTATTTTCTTTTTCGTAAAAATTGTAATACTATTATACCTAAAAAAAAAAAAAATGTATGGATTTGACTTGGGGTTAGGTTCCAGGGCGAGGGCCTGATGCAGGCTATTGGTGGCTGCCTGTGGGGTGGTACCTGCAGTACAGTGATATTTGGGATGACCACCGGGTTCCTCATTTGCCTCCTGCGCCAACGCCTCCTCCTCTGCCTCAGTGCTGCTTCTAACACCACAGCTGCTTGCAGGCTCCCAATCCCAATTGCTGCTAGACCGACTGCCAGCATGGTTGCATTGGGAGATGGGTTGTGTGTGGGTGTGACACTTTTGTAGGTTCCCAGTAGCCAATGATGTGCAGCTGGGCTAATTTTGCACCCATGGGGCTTGTTGCTGCTCACCTGGCACTGTTTAATGACTGGTCCTTGGTGCCGGTATTACAGGCATGGTGTTCACGGTGCTAACGGCATTTTTATGGCAGTGTTTCCATGTAGATGGTAATCGTAATGTACCCGGTATACAGATGTGCCGTTAATTCAGGGAGGTCCAGCGATTAGTCCCGCTGTTTGTGGTCACGGGGCTACCAGGTTCGTAGCACCGTGGGGGTCACTTTGCGGTGACAGCATTTACACCATCACAGGCCTCAATGTACCAGACCGGTAAACAGTACTGGTACGGTGCTACCGGCACCTTTATTTCCGGACCGGAAACCTTGCAATGAGGCCCATTGTCTTTTGTGGAGGGATTTTTCAGGGGGCTTTCTAGCAGAGAGTCTGCTCATTCGGTTTCACATTTACTTGCCCTGAGAAATGGGGAGCCAGTAGATACCAGTGTGAACGTGACACCCCCAGGGGCTTTAGAGGAGGGTCAGGGTGGCGTTGACACTCCCAGCTTCGATACAAGGGAGTCCCTGGATTTGCCCTTGGCCCTGGTGGATTGTATTGCAACCTCAATCTTGCCAGTGGGTGATCTTAATAGTGGGTGAGGAAAGTGTAATTCCAGAGGGCTCTTTTACAGTTCCTGTAGAGACCGACTCTTCTTCCCCATCTAGGGATTTTTTGAGCAAGGGGATAGAGACTAGGCCCTCTCCTCCAGACACCGCTACATTAGCGAGGATTGTGTTATCGTACAAGGTTCCTCTCAGGATGGTGCAGAGACTTATTCTTCACCCCAAACTATCATCCAGATGAGCAGGAAAAGAAAGAAGAAAACAAACAAGGTGAAATAGACCAAAACCCAACCTGCTCCTAAATCCAGACGAGCTAATGTTTCCAAAAAACACATGAATCTATTGTCGACAACGGACATCATTATTGATTTAAATGTCTATGCTAAAGGCTGTCCGGCCTTGGCAGAGAGACATTTTTTACACCAAACATCCAGGTGGAAGTCCTACACAAACACAGAAAAATGGGTAAGGATGGTAAGGACAATCCAGCCCCTAACGTGGAAGAGCGGCCCATCAGTTTCATTGTGGGGCGAAAAGAGATGGGGACTGATCCTATTACTTGCGATTCTAATGAGAATAACCTGTTGTCTACGACTGATTGTAATTCCTCTGAGGGTCCATTATAAACATTGCTTCCTGAGCAAATTGAGTTATTGGTAAGAGGTCAGCAGTAAAAGCGTACTTCTTTTGGGATGCTCAAACCATCAATGTCAAATCTACTAATGCTTGTACAACTAAACATCTGCATGTGTCTTCTCCCTATGTGGTCTTGGCCAATGAGCTGGTCAGTGTGGACCAATCAGTCCCGCTGGCAACATCTGCAGCGATGCCCTCTGAATCTACCCTGGCTCATTTATCATCCATCATGGCCGCAGGACAAGACAGCCTTCGGTTAATTCCGGTACAAGCAACCTTGATGGAGGCAATGAGGGATCAGCCAATCTTGACGGACCCCTCTGTGATGTGTGCATCTAAGATCATAGGTTGGAAGGTTAACAAAGAGAGGCATGGTACTATGCGACTGAATAGGTCAAGGGTTTTGGAATTATTTACTTTAATCTCCACTTTGATTTCTTTACATTATGGGGACATCAAATTTATCTACATTCCTTTGGCTTCCAACAATCGCATGGTGTCATATTTCTATTCTGAAATTGTAGCTAATCTAGTTAGGAGTCAAAGGGGTGTATTCCACGGTTTAGGATATGACTTGTGTGAACTAAAGTCCATTGAGGCAGCACAATTGTTCTTGACACCGCCTCCTGTGGTCCCTAAATTACCTCCAACCTTGAATGCTATTACATCAGGGGTCCTAGCCTCCATACAATCAGAGATACCTATTATCTCCAGGACAAAGGAGGGTCAGGATTGGTCCTGGGTACAATCTGCAATAAAGACCTTTGCATCTCTTACAACAGGACTGAAACCACCCCAGCCTCTGGGAAATTAGGATAGTATCTTGGAATGTATTGCGGTTTGACACATTTTTGGCATTCGTGGCAAGGTTTTTCAGACATACGTAATGCTAACATTCTTTTTAGCCAGGAAACTATGTCTATGGGCAAACTTTTTCTGGAGGGTTGTTCTACTTTTTCCAGTCCAGCTACGTGTGTGGCATTGGGTAGACCTAGCAGTGGCATTGTCATGGTGATAGATATGAGCTGCACATTACTGCTTCTTTGTGGTACGCTGGGGAGGATACTCTGGCTGTGCATACTAACTTTCCTGATGCTGTTGGAGAGGTTATTTTGGTTAATGTGTACTGGAACCCTGCCAAATACTCTATGGGGAGTTTCCATTCTCTTCTAACTCTGATTCTTGATGCCTGGTTGATGGAGGGACACTTGCATGCTATTATCATTGGGGGCGACTTTAACACTTATTGCGCGGAAGGGCAGGGGTATCATTTACTATCATGTACTCCACAAGTTTCCTCCAAAAATCTTACAAGGGGGTTAGTTTGGGGTACCTTCATGTCTGATTGGGACTTGCACCAACTGGAGGTTAGACCGACGGCACGTCAACCTTTCTACACTTGGCATAGGGGTTCCTCAGTTTCCTGGATTGATTATTTTGTTGTCTCTTCTACTCTTAAACATATGTGTAATGGACTATATTCCCAGTATTTGGGAGTAAGTGACCATTTGATGATCTATTTCAAGTTGAAGTCATCGGCCTATAACCACAATGTTTGTCACCTTGCTGGTTCTGGTGGGACCGGATAGGAACGGCCTAACGTGTCGCTCTAATGGTATGGAAGATTAGTTTAATATCTATTCCAGAAACATAGGTCGAGGTGGGAAGATGCTCGTGATGGGGAGGCCTGTCCCTTGGACTAAGCAGTCTACCTTTGGATGCTTGTATCATTTAGAGCATCAAGAAGATATCCTCGGAGACAGAAATTTGAGGAAAAAAAAGTATCCCCACTTCTTTGACCCCAGAATCCAGGCTTCAAAGGGGCCTAAACGGCGGACTATATGGTCATTAATGGGTCAGGAACTTGCTATGGAGGAGTTCCTTAAACTTAATAAACAGGAATGTCAACGACATAGAAATGTGGTTAAATCTCTAAGGTATGATCTCTTCCTAAAGGATAATCAATCTATGCTGGGGCCCCTTCTTAGAGCTATCGCCAGAGAATTCTGGTTGTGTACCAACACAAATACGGAGGCAGTCTCTAGTTCCGAAGGTCATGTCATACAAGAAAATATCTGAGTGTTTTTATCTAAAAAATAATTTAGTAGCATGAGGTACTGGATACCAGACAAGGAGGGAGATGGGCGCCCGGCCAGTTGCACAGCAATCTTTAATATCTCTGGAAGCACACACAAAGCTCCTACAATCACTGGGTTTATATAGGCAAATTTCAGTGACCTCATATTTTCATGCAAATTCAGGATAAATTCTCAATTGGTTCTTTTAGCTAACATATGAGCCCTCCCATCCTCCAATTGGCTGGCTTACTTGTCAATCACCAAGCCCTCATGACATAATTTGGCATGCATGGTTTGACTGGCACGCAATCTGATAGTGTGCGTGAGATTCAGCTGAAAACTCATTATAAATCCTTAGATGTCTGGAAAGGAGCAGTCCTTATCAGTTCTTCAGTGTCTTTTTGGCAGGCTATATCATGCTTTTCCTGCTAAGAAATTCTAAATATACACACCAGACATGTTTATCTAAAATGAACTGACAATGAACTTCTGATAAACTGCTGCCAAAGAACAACTTAATTATCTTGCATGAATAAGGGTTTATCACCATTTTGTTTCATCAGCATCCATCTTAGAAAATACATGAGCGTTGGCCTGAATATTCTGTACAGCTACCAAATGGTGAGTTATTATTTCTACTTTGATGCATAATTCTTTTCCTATCCAGTGTTTGGACTATATTTTTAGATATGCATGATGTGTGTGTAATACGTGAGACATCCTCTACTGTGTGGAGCATTCTGACCCTAAAAAATATGCATTGCCCTATTATGCATTCCTTGTCTTAAAAAGCACTATAATTCTGATTTTTGGAAAATGAAACCATTGATCAGCCTATCATGTCATCTGCCTTCAGTTTGAGGGGGAGTGGGTCTAGGACCTCCTCTGCACTCCCCCCTCTAGCCTGTATTCAGGCACTTATTCAATACAGGGCCACTACACCCAATGTCCACCTTCCCCCATATTCAGTGTACCTATGCATCCCTGCATATTATGAGGTATCATTATAACATTTCTACAAGCTCCACAACATTTCTAACTTAAGATATATATATATATATATATATATATATATATATATATATATATATATATATATATATATATGTATGTATCTTCCTTTACCAAAAAGGTTAATTGTAACATTTTTCCTTCATGATTTGTATATGTGTATCCCTAAAATGTTTTATTTGCTTCTATCCAAATCCTACCTCTATTAGCTAGTTTAAATACAACAGGTGATTTTGGCCACTACGAGAATCGAGATAAATCATTCCTTGAGGGAACCCACCAGCCCAACGTCTCTTAGTCTGTCCATGTGCACCTTTTGGTGTGCACTTTTTCCTTACACCCACCCCATGACATTTCCTTGCTCCCATGCCCTCTTTATTTATATTTCAATGTTTGTTTTCTTTTCCTCAGTACATCTTCCACCTGATTCATCTTGCTTCAGCTTCTTCCACGTCCACAGATCTTTTTCCTGATCTGGCCAACTTATATCTTTGTCCTTTAGGCTGCTTTATAGCAAGTTCATGGGCCCTTTAATTCTTAGGCCATTCCTTTTGCATTTAGTGTTTCCTTCATCACAGAACACTCGAACTTTTGATTTGCATCATCAAAGAGCAGTCAGAAAAGGGGGGGGCATTTGATTTCCTCAGGAGAACACAAGGATGGGGGAGTCTTCATAAAGGCAATTCTCAAACACAGAATATTGAAATGATTATGACTGGGCATCTGGCTGGGTCCCTCGATTTTGCTCTCTCTGCTCGCAGGATCGAGTGCTGTCAATCTCCTGGTGTATAGGTCTCTCCCGTGCACCTGTAATATAAAACTGAAGGCGTTTCCTTTGAAAAATAAGCATGTCTCTATCGTCAGTACTTTCTCTTAAAACCCAACCCTTAAAAAGCTAAGCGTGTTTCTTTCAAACATTCCTGCCTCCTAAACAATCTATACTGCATTTCTCTTCATTTCTAATATAACAAGATGGCTGCTCCTTTCTTTCTTTTCGCACATTTTGACTTATATTTAAATACATGCTGGCTGATATCGGGACTTGGCTTATGATCTGGATTTATACACTATACACATCCACCTGTGTCTGGCATGCCCAACTTTCTTATAGGCTTCTATTTTCAAAAACTGCATAATATTTCGAAAGGAAACATTCTTCCCGTATGGTCGACATTCTCAAACCAAAGGGTCATTTTTGGTCTCTTTTTTTATAATACAAAATAAAAACAACAAACAAACAACATAACAGATTCAAAACACTTTAATAAAAGAACATCTTTTTCAATTGTTCCTCTTCTGACTTCTAGGAGCATCCATAGCTGAAGAAGACAACGCTGGTGTGGGATCTTGCTCTCTGTAGAAAACCAAAATAGAGTTACAGCCATATTTTACAAAGCAATTCATTATTTCCTCAGGGTAGATTTTTGCTCTTCTCCTTTCAATAATTTCTTTTTTTGCTCAGATCATTTCTTGACACTCTCAGCCCATTTAACTATAGGCTTGCTTTTTCTGGATCGTTAGTGCACATTAAAAAAATGTATTAATTAGTGTAGCACTCAGGCCTGTCTTTATTTTTTCCTGCTCTGCTGAACGTTCTTCTCTGTGTCTTTTGAAGTCTTCTTTCAGCTCGCGTGGGACAGCAGTCTTCTTCTTTCCTCTGCTGTGCCTTTCATTCTGTTGAGATATAATTGAGATATTTCGCTGCACGCTGCTTGATGCTCTCCGCTTGCTGTTTCGCCTACACTAATCTTACCTAGCCCTGTTATTTGGAACCCAGTATTGTTCCTATTAAATGTACACGAATGTCACATATAAGGAATACATTGTTTTGCCTATTCTAAATATTCCTACACTTTTGCCAAATGTACCCTTTTGGCATCTCGCCATTTATCAGAATTTAAAAAAGGTTACTCAACCTTTTATCTGAAGTCTTTTGTGTTCTTGTCGTTAGAGATGACCATACTTGCATATACATGCTATTCTATAATCACACCTGTGTTCGCCGATCTTGGCAAAAGGCTATTTATTTGAAAGACTGTATCCCTTACTGTCTTTTTTCTGTACTCACCTGGGTCCTCTTACTCCTAATAATGCTCAACAGCATGTTCACACACTTCCGGTGTGAACCGATACTTACTTCTTCTGACACTAATTGTTTTGCTCAAGGAAGCACAATAGGTTTCATCTGTAAAACATAAATCACCATCATCACATACATTAAAAATAATGTTTTGTTACTTACTCGCTTATGTTCTTTGGTCTAGTTCTATAAAAAATTCTCTTATATAACTAGAACGATCTTGGCCAACCATACCCATTTGGCCCTTCATTAATTACAATGGGCCTCATTACACGGTAGGCGGTAAGGGTTTACCGGTACCGTTATTTTACCGGTACCGGTAAATCCTTACCACCTTACTACGAGGTCCCTTTGCGGGTTGGGCAATTTAACGCCTGCTTTTTGCAGGCGTTAAAAACCAACCCGCAAAGGGACCAGTGGAGCTAATTACGGTACTGCAATTTGCGGTACCGTAATTAGCGCCTTCCCCATTCCCATAGAGCCCTATGGGGCAAAATGGGAATGGGGAAGGGGGAATTACCACCCCGCTAACCTTGGAATAGGGCGGTAATTCCCCTTTCCACCAAGGCGGTGCCGGTTTTTACCGGCATGAACCATGGCGCTAATAGCGCCATGGTTTACCGCCTACCGTGTAATGAGGCCCATTGTCTCTATTATTAAAATACACTACACTATTCAATTATAGCCAGCACCCTCAATTCTGCTCTTTGTTTTGCAAATCTGGATGTTTTATTCATTTATTCTTCTTGCTGCTTTAATATCTATTCATTCATTCATTTTTTATTTTTTTATTTCACTAAATTGACGTCAGTTTTTTTATTTGAGCTTCTTACACCTGTGCTTTTACCCTATCTATTTATGACTAACATATATTAATTATTCTAATTAGACAATAAAGCCTTAAACGTTTCATATTATAATCCTTGCATGTGTATTCTTTTATTTTGTTCCCCTATTAGTTTTAAAAGACCCATGTCATAAGGGCCTACGGTCCACAGGGCACTTGGCACTCTCTTCTCCAAGCTTTCCTGAATTTAAACTGAGCACTGCTGCACCATTTGTCATGCGTTTATGAGATTTCCTTTTCCTCTTTCAGTGTGTGATGCTCCTAAAAGCACTACTTCATCATCCATTGAGTCCTGTCTAAATATGTCATCATCAGTGACATCAATCAACCTAGACCCTTCCTCGCAAACTATTACTGTCCTCCATTGTCCACTCTTATTGTCCATTCCCTTGAAAATTGCCATTTTCTTTTGCACTCATGGATGCTTCTAATTCTAGAGGGAATATCTATCCCCCCTCTTTATCCATAGGTATCTGTGGTCTGAACAAGGATTAATCAAATGTTCTCACAATTTTCTCCAATAGGCCATATAGCATGGTTAACACAATTCTCATCTCATGATACAAAAGACCTCTGGCTCTACTAAAACACCTTGCAGAGCCACTTGCCCTGTGTATGCCAATATGAATTCACCTGCGTTCAAATGGTGCATCACAAAAGTGCAACACACTATCCCTTGATCAAAATAAATAAAATCATCATGTTAAGTTTTGTCATCCAATCCCTACCCAAAAATATTTAACTAGTGTCTGTCACAAATATAACAAAGATCAGTCATAACACACTCTCCTATAATGACTGATGATTCATCAACAAAAAAACTCAATTTATAACCCCTAAGAACCCTCAATCTTCTGATAATTCCCACCATTTGACACCTTTCCTCCTTTGTTCATAGACATGCAGTCCCAGCATCTACCAATAGAGCAAAGATTTCACCTCCTAATGCCACATTAACCCTTGGCACCTCTTGGGGCCAAGCATCACTTAATAATTCTGAACACCTCCAGTCGTCCTGTGAGCTGTCCTATTGTGGGTGCATCCATACTACGGTTCCTGTGAAAGGATTTCCTCCTACCATAATGGCACCTCCTATCTTGGGTGTCAATATCTGTCCTGTGTTTGCATATCACTGAATCTGCATGGGTGCTTGCTGCACTTGCCCCTTCAGTGAATCCGTTTTACACTTGCTCTAGCTGCTGCACCTGTTGTACTCTCAGCGCTTGCGTCTGATACAATGTCTGACCCTGGGCAAATCCTGACCTAGCTTGTGAGCTATATACTGGAGGATAAGCTACCCCCCCCCGTTGAAAAAATAGTCCACCTTGTGCATCTCCTTGGCTTTTACATGTGTGCACGATCTGCTCTGTCAACCCATATATTTATCATACAAGAAGAGCTTGTCTGACTAGCCCCCCTTGATTAAATCCTCCCTGCACATTTTGGTTATCATGCTGCATATTCTGAAACCCACCTTGGTTATTTCTGAAAAACCACACCTTCCTCTGGAGGTCATTCCTATATCTTGTGGCATGTATCCATTCCCTTCTTAATTCCATTCACTAATTATTGACCTGCGATGCACCCACTGCTTGCTGCTGCATTCCCGGTCCTCCTTTGCTCATCAGTAACCCCCCCTTTCTATGGCATTCCTTGCTAAATTCTTCTGAACTAACTTGGCTTTCTTGAGTTTTCCTAGTATCGTTTTTCTTTTTATTCCTCTCATGCAGCAGCCTGCAATATTGCGAGATAGTCAACTGTATCTCTGCCCATGACCTTGCTTCCATTCCCATTTGCCTCTCAAGTGTCTTTGTTCATGCTCAAACAGTCCCTAACATAAACTGTGGTCAAATACTGCCACAGTTTTAACCCCTGCTTGTGCGCTTCAAGGGTTCAGTGCTCCTGAATATAAGCAAGCAAATCCCGCCTTGCTGGCGCCGATGCTTGAGAAAGGATTCACCTCTTGCGAGGGGGGATTGACCCCATGAACAGGGCAACCATCAAATTGCAAATTTGACTAATATCTACATTTATTAGCCCTGATTGAAAAAGGCGAGTCTGTTGCCGAAACATGTGTCTCAGAAAGGGCACACTCAATACATTCTTAATTCTCACAATCATTGTGTGTCGAGTATTATTAATCTTTTGGCACAGCAGTTTAGGTGGAGAAGTGTTCTCTGAACCCTGAACACGTTGCATACTTTACCGGAGCAGGGGGAATCTCTCTGTTACTCCACTGGGCAGCTGACACCCACCCCCTAGCGCAGGAGACATTTTGATCGATATTATAAGACCCCCTCGTGCATATACATACTCTTATATTTTGCTTTAAATAAAACATAATGTTCCCACCTAATACTCTAAATGTAAAACAAAAAACATCCTGTGTGTGTTTTCATTGTACTATTAAAGTCCGTCTCCTGTCTACCTATGTGTGTTTTTATGTGCATTGCCTGTAATCTATTGATTGCCTGTACTCCCATAAAATCGTGTGTGCGTGCGTGCATGCGTGTGCATGTGTGTGTGCATGCATGTGTGTGTGTGCATGGATGTATGTGTGTGTGAGTGATATGATATGATATGGCATTTATAACACACCTATACACAAGTGTTTCAAGGCATGACAAGGCAAGGGAGGGGGAACAAAGGGAAGACAGGCAACGATCTTACTAGGCCAGGTGACATTGAAATTGCGCAAGTGCCGGGGAGGGGGAGGGGGAAAAGTGTGAGGGGAAAGGGGAGGGGGCAGTGCAGTACATGGGAATCACACAGTAGAACAAATAAAAGGGAGGCCAGCTAGGGGTAAGTGCAGACATCAAGTGGAAAGTGCTGGTAGGGGACTGTAGGCATACAGTAACAGACCCCGTGTGCAAGGGTTGCCAGGGGGCAACCAGTGCAGGAGTGCAACTGGCGGGGAAGGGTTCTGGCCCTGACATCAGAGGGTACCAAGGTGACCAGTGCAGTTTCAATTTCAACCAGGAGTTCAGCAGGGGAGAGGAAGAGAGAAAGCAGAAGCAAAGAGGAAGGTCTTGAGGTGCTTCCAGAACCAGAAATGGTTCTCCTCAAGTTTCAGAGAGGCAGGGAGGCTGTTCCACAAGCAGGCCCCAGCTGAGGAAAAAGATCTACCACCAACTCGTTGCTTGGAGAACCGACTGACCTTGAGGGAGTTGGAGGCGGAGGAGTGAAGGCCTCGAGAAGGAAGATATTTATGAAGAGGGAGTTGAAGGTATTAAAGCCCCAGCCCCCAGAAGGCCTTTTGGACAATGCAGAGGATTTTGAACTTAATACTCACAGCCACTGGGAGACAGTGAAGAGATTTCAGTCCTGGAGAGATACGATCCCTGGGTTTGAGGCCAAGGACACCTCTCGCAGTCCTGTTTTGGATGAGTTGCAGAGGGCGGAGAGTAGAAGCAGGCAGATTTAGGACGAGGCTGTTGCAGTAGTCCAGCCTAGAGAGAAACAGAACTCTGGAGGCAGTAAGTTTCTGGGGGAAGGAGAGGAAAGTAAGAATACCTCTGAGGAGGTGCAGTTGGTAGTATGACTTCTTAGAGACGTTGGAGATGTGAGGAGAGAAGGAGAGTGGGGAGTAAAAGATGACCCCAAGGTTGTTAGCCTCACAGGTGAGAGCAGGAAGAGGGCCAAGAGAGGCCAGCCAGAGAATGACAGGAAAGCAGGTTTGCCAATGAGGAGAATGTCAGTCTTAATGGCGTTAAGGCAGAGATCATTGGTGGCACAACACTCCTGGATAGCAGACAGACAGTCAGAAATGAGAGATGGAGAAGAGGTGGCAGAGCGGAGTCTGAAAATGAGCTGAGTGTCATCCGCATAGCACCGAAATTTGGGGCAGAGAGAGGAAATGTGCTAGGCAAGAAGTGCCAGGTATTGATTGAACAGCCAGGAAGAGAGGTTAGACCCCTGTGGAACACCACAGGTAGAGAGAGAGATAGAGGAGAGGAAAGACCCAATTTGGACCTGGGAGGGTCGATCAGAGAGGAAAGAGGTCAGCCAGGCCAGGGCCTGATCGGTGACACCCAGGTTATCACAGAGACGGTTGAGGAGGATAGCATGGTTGACCGTGTGAAAGGCAGAAGAGGGATCAAGTAAGATGAGGACACAGGGGGTATTAGAATAGAGGTTGGAGAGCAAGTCTTCACAGATGTTCAGGAGAGCAGTTTCTGTGCTTCTGGCAGCTCTGAAGCCATACTGATGGTCAAGGAGGCAACCAACCAATTCAGTGTGAAGATTAAGGTGGGAGATGGCCAGCCTTTCCAAGGGTTTGCCCAGGAAAGGAGTGATGGAGCTCGGGCGATAATAAACCGGGCAGGAGGGGTCGGCTGAGGGTTTCTTAAGAAGAGGGTTCACAAGAGAGTACTTAGGGGGAAGGGAAGACTCCAGTGGTGAAGGAGTGGTTGCAGAAGTCAGCCAGAGCAGGAGCCAGGTTGTCGATGTGGTCCTTGATGGTTTTGGAGGAACTGGGGAGAACCTTTTTTGACGAGACTTTCATAGATCAGCTTTGTTTAGAAACCTCATCTGGGGAGAACAGGGGAAAGGCAGAGAAGGAGGGAGGAGGGGTGGCCAAAGAGGGGCCAGAGGAAGAGCAGAGAGTAGAGGGAGGAGTGCAAGAGGAACAGAGAGAGGACAGGATGTCCTGAGTTTTGGAGATGAAATGAGAAGCCAGGGCAGTGCAGAGGGCATGGGAGGGGACGGGAGAGGTTGAGACTGCAGCAGGATTGGCCAGCTCCTTGCAGATTTTAAAGAGTTCGGCCGAGTTGTTGGATGCCGCAGAGACACGGGCTTGGATGTGGGCTCTCTTTTTGCTGTGGTGGGCTCTCTTTTTGCTGTGGACAGAGAGCCGGTATTGCCTTTGGAGCAGGCGGCAGGCCAGTTTGTCAGAGGATGTACCGGAAGCACGCCATTTCCTCTCAGCCACCCTGCACTTGCGTTTAAGGGTGACGAGGTCCGAGTCGTACCAGGAGTTGCCCTTGGCTTTGGGCTTCAAGCGGATCCTCATGACAGGGGCAAGAACATCAAGAGTATCAGATATGTAAGAATGGAGCATGGAAAAGGCTGTGTTAGGGTGTGCATCAGTCAAAGGGGGAGGAGGGGGTGAGAAAGTGATGGCGAAAACCTCAACTGACACACGCTTCATAGGTCAGAAAACCGAGAAGGTAGGTGGCAGTGCTGGAGTTGGCTTTGCCTGAGGGGTAGAGAGGGTGAGATGGGAGGAAAGGAGAAAGTGACCACTCTAGGAGTGAGGAGTGGTGAGAGGGACAGAAAGGGGAAGGTCCGAAGAGATCAGAACATCCAGAGTGTGCCCTGCAGAATGAGTCGGGCCAGAGGGGAGGATAGGGAGTGAGAGAGAGTCACAGAGGTCACAAAAGATTCCAGAGGAAGGACAGGAAGCATCCAGGTGGATGTTAAAGTCTCCAAGAAGAAGGAGTTGAGTTGTCCAGGCCAGGACGGAGGAGGAGAGGTCCACCCACTCAGAGATAAAGGAGGAGATCTGACCAGGTGGCCGATAGGTGGTAGCCACAGTAAGGCAATGGCCAGGAGAGAGTGTGGATTCTGATTAAGAGGGCTGGGCATGTTGCTTCAGTTGGTGCTCATGTTTTCAGTAAGATAAACCCTCCTTCGAAACCTTTGACACTTTCGGAGGAAGGGCTGATAGCTTGTGACTAAGACCCTTGGTATTCCAAGAAGAGCTGAGCAGGGGTGGGAAGCATGTCTGTAGCAGAAGATATGAATTAATTATTTTTTTTAAATTAAAATCTGTGTTTAGTGCTTACGCACTTTTACAAATTATTACAAGAGTAACAAGAATTTAATCAGTAAGAAAAGAGATAAAACAAGCCGTTAATGCACAGTCTTGATATCCTTCTAACACAAATCATTTTAAATTTAAAACAATAAATTTCATTTTTGTCTTATTGCTCACTCACACCATTAGGCTTCTTATACACGTTGCATGTTCATTCTTTAATGTATTATCACACAGTTATGCCTGAATTGATTAGATGAAAAATATAATTACACGTGTATTGCAAGACTGTGGAATTTGTTATCTCAATGTGCATTATTTATAAAGTTTGCTTTAATCATTTCACTCCAATTGTACTACGCATGAGCAATGAGCCATACAACAATCACATAAATAAATCTGTTTCTAGTTTCCTTTCAATCAATATTCTTTTCAAGCTCAGATTCTATGTAACATATTAGTTCACAGTCGCGAGAATAATGGCATTGTCGTTCCCCCACATACAATTCATCCAAAAAAGATTTCTAGCTAAAACCGTGTGTGCTTGGACAAATTATTTCACCATATGAGAACGAATTTCCTCGAAGTGAGAGCAAAAAAGAAAAAGATGTTTTGTTGTTTCCTGAGCTTCGTTGCTGAAACGACATAATTTCGTTACAGATTATATGTTCATTTTTAAACCAGTGTTTCATCTGCATTTTGGTATGCAGTAAGTCCATACTAAACCGCATGTATGTGTTATGAGATTTATTACATGGACATAGAATCAAAGAAGGCAGACGAGGCATTTGATTATGCCTGAATTTTGCATATTCTGAGAATGACCCATATGAATGAATAAGATCTGCACACTCAGCCCAGTCATTTAAGAAATGCTTTTTTTTTGGCTAAACTCATTTGAAAATGCAGATCCATTGGTTGCATGTTAATCTTGTGCAAAAGATTATTCATTCTATGTTTGAATTGAGCAACAGATGATGGGTAATTATTAGACAGCATCCTTGCAAAATCTACATATACGGAATTTGTAGGGGGAAAAAACATTTTTGAGTAATTGGAAAGAAGACGCCAATTATAACGAGATGATAACGAATTCAATCCAAGCTCATGCCTCAGAATTGCATTCGGTATGTAGCCTGGCAGCCCCAGTGTAGCTTTTCAGATTTTTCCTTGCAGCATATCTAGGTGAGGGTCAAGGTCACTCAAACATAGATCTACTCCATATAGGAGGACCGCCACCACCTTTTTCCCCATAGAATTCAAACAGTGTTGATAATGAAAATGTACAATATTTGTAAAGGATTAATTTCATTTGCCCTATTAAGGGCAATAGTTTTTCTGCAAGGAGTGCCTTCCCTCTCTTTAATGAGGTGTTATGGGAGAGGCTAAAACCTAAATAGGTTAGGTTTTGTACAATAGTTATTTCCATTAAGTTGATCGACCATGTGAATTTACGCACTTTTTTGCGGTTAGAAAAAATTATAATGTTTGATTTTTGGGGATTGACTGTGAGGTTGTTTACATTGCAGTAAGCTAGAAAACTCTCGAGCTTATTTTGGAGTCCGATTGTGTGCTGACCAATGTTCCCTCTAATTATTTTTCCCTGTGTGCGGAAATGATTTGCCTTTGTGCGCACATTATTTTCCATGTGTGCAACTGAATAACGATGTAAGCCACTTTGTGAGCATAAGTAGTTAGTGAGATACCATCTCTGAAGAGTTTGGAAGGAAATGTCCCCTTGCCAACCACCGCAATTCTTTACAAATCAGTGTAAAAGGACCATCTTACAACTCTTTTTCCAAACATATAGGCAGAAAAACCAAATATTTTATATGTGATTAAAAGGAGAGCTCATCAACCAGTCCAAGACTTCAAGATATACCATAGCACCTACCAAAAGTACTCCTGAACAGAGAGAAAAACATGCATGCACAAAAAAGCTTTGCATGATCAGGATAAACAATAGGTTTAGCTGTGGCTATGCATTTGTCAACAGTGCTTAGAGATAATACACAAAGTGTTTAATGCCATTGGGAAAAAACTCATGTTTATTACAAAAAACAAGTATCGCTAATCACTGATGTGGTTGTCAAAATATTCGACCTGCAATGTTTTCAAATGGAATAATTGCAACTGAAAGGAATGTATCAGAAAACATGCCAATAAGAGTTAATCTGCCACTTTAATAGAGTAACTCAAGGGCCAGGAGAAAATGCCTCTCATAATTTATGTAAGGATGATAATTGCACCAGAATAACTGCACCACGGAATATGATGATCTGAATTCCTGGGCATCTGCTCACTATCCACATTATGTTGTTCTGTGAGTTGTGACATTTACTCAAAACCAGCTTTGCAGCTAGGAAGCATATACTATTTTACTAAAAACAGGGCAATGTAACCAACACAAATGTGAAACCATGAACATATAGGAATCTGCCACCTGCTTCTACCCATAAAGTTCCGCTGATCTCTTTTCGAATCAGTGACCAGCAGAGAAGTGTCATTGGTAGGAATTCAAATTATATTTCTACCCGATCTCAAGAGAAATTTTAAGGGGAAAAACATATTAAAATAAGCATGAAATATGCCTACTGGCAAAGCCAATTACTTTCTTACTCCCAGAAAAATCTTTTGATTCCAAGTATGGAATAAAATTATATCGGAGCCCTGATTGTAACCCTGACATAGCAAGTGAAATTAAAAAGGCACATAATACAGTCTATAGTTTTGCCCACCCTTGAACAAGGTTTCTTCTGGCGTCCGACTGAAGGAAATCACATATTTGCCCTTTAAGTCAATAGAATCAATGCTCACAGTTTCAACACATTGAATACCTTCTTCTTTAACTAGGGACCCCTCTGCTGAAATTCACTGTTATCAGTTGAAATAGATGCATGGGGATGCTAGCAGTAATAAATGCAAACAAATGAATATATTGAAAAGTCATCAGCAGATGATCTTAGAAAGAAATCAAAGGCGCTGTTTCCTAAGCTATTACTATAGTTTCCTATCCTTTAGCAAACAAACATTTCATTTCCTTCACTATACGGTTATGTACTGCCAAAACATCTGATTTGTTTTTTTAAAGTTGCTGATTCGTCTTTCACCCCAAAGGATTGTTCTCCTGTTCCCTTCCACCCGCCCGCCCCCCGGGCTCCTGTGATAACCTCCAATATCATTTGACTGGGCTCTGTAAAAAGCGAGGGATTGTAGAAATAAAACTCTAACTGGGATATTTGCATACCCACAATACTTTGCAAGCAAATACAATTTAAAGCCTCATGATGATATTATGTGCAGTTTAAGAAAATGTCATAAATCTGCATGCGCACAATTACTATGAAGTGCATATAAGATTGTTTGCAACATACCCCACCTTTCAATTGTTGAGTATGTTTCGACAAGTGCTCACTGAAACCCATTTTGTATAGCAGCGAATTAACATATCATTTGTTAAGGTCTATCTGTAACGCTCACCTGATTCCCGCAGAGGCGCCGGTCTTGACTGGGTGAATGCCGTATCTTCAAAGGTGATGTGTAACACACAGTTGGCTCTTTGGGCTGGACCTCTGTGCACTGTATGTCTGACTCGAAGAGTAAGATGTCTGCAGATAGAAAATATGGGATTAATGAACTGGGGTTATTGGGTGCCTCTCTCCTCTTCCATTTCTCTTCTCCTGTAGAACCCCAAAGGTTAACGCCCTCACCTTAGGTAAGTGAACGCCGAGCTCTCCATCTGCCTCGGGGCAGGGTGCCGTAACCAGTTTCTTCACTGGATAAGGGTGCAGGCCTCTTGACCTTAGAGGACTGCTGTCCGTCGTTAACTGCACGAACGGTAAGTTCTGGGCACTTCAAATGTCTTAAAAGTCTTTTGTAATGATATCTCTTGTTTTGCAGGGTTCCGGCGATGGCGGATGGCGGGCTGATGAGAGTTGAGGATCGAACCCGCGTGAGGAATAGAAGCGCCTGGAAGCACGTAAGTGAGCGCTTGTTGCCTGCTTCATGATGCGCACTAACTGTCCCTTTTATCTTGCAGGTACAAGTTCGGAGCTTTAGAGAAGCTGAAGGGTGCTGGAATACCCACTGGATTCGGCGTGGGAAGGAGTAATGGCACGTGAGTAATAAAGTTGCCCAATGTCTTTAAACGCACCTTCTTTTGTCTTTCAGATGCGGAATGCAGTGCCGAAGGCCTCCGGAGCGTGTGAAGAGCTGGTAAGCTTTTGTCTTTCAGATGCCGGAATGCAGTGCAAAGACCTCCGGAGCATGCGAAGAGTAGGTAAGCCTTTGTCTTTCAGATGCCGGAATGCAGCGCGAGGCGTTGGTGACAGCCGATGGACCAGGTAAGAGATGCGCTGCCACTGAAGACCGTAGTGCTAACCTGTTCTTTCTTTGTCTTTACAGGTGCTGCTGAAGACTGGATTCCAGGATGGCAAGCCTTTGTTCCCTTAGGCCCAGGATCAGAAGCAGAAGAGACGATGAGCGTTCTGCTGCAGAGAATGCAGAATAACGCAAAGCAAGATTCATCCATCGGGTGTGGTTTAAATAGCCTCCTGTAGTGTTTAGGTGTCTCCTTCCACAGCCTCGCCTAGGTAAGAAAAGAGTTCCTGCTTTCCAGAAGAGTTCCAGTGTTCTGAACCTAGGGAGTGGCTCCTGCCCCACCCAACAGGAAAAGTAGTCCCAAACAGAAGAGGATCAGGGGCTCAACTGGCAGGTAAGTAAGCAGCATGGTCTGCTGCAGGTAAGTCCACCCAAGCATTATGAGCCCGGCGCTTCCAGCGCTGGGACTGGGCATCTTTATGAGCCTGGTGCCACTGGCGCCAGGACAGGGTCCAAAAGGTCCCAATTGGGACTGGCTGGCACTCGGAACCGGGGTTATGGGTCTGCTTCCAAGGGAATCGGGCAAGTCCTGATCTTTTGGAAGCAGAGATCATGACAGCACCCCCCCTCAAGGCCCCTCCCAAACCGGGCTTCTCCGGGGGTTTGGGCTTGTTAGGAAATGTTCGATGAAATCTTTTGATTAGACGAGGCGCGTGGACATATTCTGCAGGTTCCCAGGATCTTTCTTGGGGACCGTAGCCTTTCCAGTCAATCAGGTAAAATAGTTTAGATTTGGAGATCTTGGAATCTAGGATGCTTTTGACTTCAAACTCGAGTTCTCCATCAACTAGGATAGGTTTTGGAGATTTAGTTAGTCGGGTTTGAGGTTGCACGGGTTTTAATAGAGAGACGTGGAAGACCGCATGTATCTTCATGTGAGGGGGCAAGTCCAACTTGACCGCTACTGGATTTACTATGGTAGTGATGGAATAGGGACCAAGGTATCTTGGGTTGAATGTGCGTGGTCCTTTTAGAGGGAGATATTTGGTGGATAACCAGACTTGATCTCCTACTTGATATTGGGGGGCTACCTTCCGATGTTGGTCTGCTCCTTTCTTGTATTGTTCTTTAGCCCTTTGAAGGTGAGAAACGGCTTCCTTAAAGGCTTGGGTGATTGTAGAATGCAGGTGGTCTACTGCTGGTGTTCCAAGATCTTGGAGTGGATCCAGCTCCGAGGTTCGAGGGTGACTACCGTATAAAAGAAAAAACGGGGTCTTCCCAGTTCCCGAGTGGACAGAGTTATTGTAGGCATATTCGGCTATCCAAAGGATATCTTTCCAAGTTTTTTCAGTTTGTTGTAGCATGCAGCGCAAATACTGTTCCAGAGTTTGATTGGTCCTCTCGGTTTGTCCGTCGGTTTGAGGGTGGTGGCTGGTCGAAAGTCTCACATCAATTTGAGCCGACCGACAGCAACTTCGCCAAAAATGAGAAATAAATTGACTACCTCGATCCGAAATTAGAACTGAAGGAAAACCGTGCAGTCGGACGATGTTTTCGAGAAATTCTCGGGCCAGAGTTGCTGCTGTTGGTAAGCCTTTGAGTGGAATGAAATGCGCCATCTTGGAGAATAGGTCCACGATTACTAGGATCGTATTGTATCCGGAGCATGGAGGTAGATCGGTGATGAAGTCCATAGAAAGCGTATGCCAAGGGCGAGGTGGGATGTCAATAGGGCGTAAGAGGCCGGCTGGTTTTTCCTTTTGACTCTTGTTTTGGGCGCATACTCCACAGGACATTATAAAGTCTCTGATATCTTTTTTCCAAGACGGCCACCAGAAGTAGCGCTTGATCTTTTCCGAGGTCTTGGTCATACCGGGATGTCCTTCCATTAAAGAATCGTGATAACAAGAGATTACCTTTTTCTGTAAATCTGTGCTGGGCAGGTATAACCGTTCTTGGAAATATAATAGGTTGTCCTTTACCGTAAAGTCCTTTCCCTGCAGATGCCAATTCTGTATGTCTGCTGGAGTTACCAGTAGCCTGGCTTTATCCTTAACTTCCTCTATGGATTGTGTGGCGATTACACCTAGAATTCTTTGTTCGGGAATGATAGGTACAGGTTTAGGATTGATCAAATGTTCTTCCACTCCCATCCGAGAAAGGGCATCAGCTTTACCGTTTTTTGTACCAGGTCGATAGGTAATTATGAAGTCAAACTCGGCAAAGAATAGTGCCCAACGGAGTTGCCTAGAGGATTGAGCTTTTGCGGTTTTCAAATATTGCAGGTTTCGGTGATCTGTAATCACAGTAACGGTGTGTCGGGCCCCCAGAAGATAATGCCGCCAAGCCTTAAAGGCGGACTTGATAGCTAGAAGTTCCTTATCAGTAATAGTGTAATTGATTTCAGGAGGCGAGAATTTGCGGGACCAAAATGCCACGGGATGCAACTGATTGGTTACTGGGTCCTTTTGTGATAGAACTGCCCCCATGGCAAGGCTCGAAGCATCAGTTTCAACGATGTAGGGGAGTTCTGGGCGAGGATGTTTTAAGATCGGTGCAGAGATAAATCTAGTCTTCAAATTCTGGAAAGCTTGTGCCGCCTCGGTAGACCATTCTAAACATTTGTTTTTCTTTAACAAGGTGGTGATGGGCTGGACTATTCGAGAGAATTCGGGGATAAACCTGCGGTAAAAGTTAGCGAAGCCTAACATGCTTTGAACACCTTTTACGGAGGATGGCGATGGCCATTTGAGAATTGCATCGACCTTCTTTGAATCCATACGCACTCCGCTAGGTGATAATATGAATCCCAAGAATTCAACTTCAGTCACGTTGAAAACACATTTTTCCAACTTAGCGAAAAGTTTGTGTTGACGCAATCTCTCGAGGACCATTTTCACGTGTTTCCGATGTTCAGTTTCCGATGAAGAATAAACGAGGATGTCGTCAATGTAAACAACAACACACACATCTATGAGCTCTCTGAGGACATCGTTCATAAAATATTGAAAGGCGGCCGGGGCATTGCAAAGTCCGAAGGGCATGACCTGATATTCAAATAGCCCATACTTGGTGCGGAAGGCCGTCTTCCATTCATCACCCTCTTTTACTCGTACCAAGTGGTAGGCTCCTCTAAGATCCAGCTTTGTATATATGCATGCTTTTCTGACTTGGTCCAGGAGTTCAGGGATCAAAGGTAACGGATATCTATTCTTAACGGTGATCTGGTTCAGGGCGCGATAATCTATACAAGTTCTAAGGTCCCCTTCTTTTTTTGGAACGAAGAACAAAGCTGAGGAAGCAGGGGACTTGGAAGGACGAATAAACCCATTCACTAGGTATTGATCCAGGTATTGTCGGAGGTGAAGATTCTCAGGCTCGGTGAGGGCATACATTCTACTACAAGGAGGAGTAGATCCAGGTATCAGGTCTATCTGGCAGTCATAAGACCTATGAGGAGGTATAGAGTTAGCCTGATCCTTCCGGAAAACATCTTGGAATTCTAGGTATTCAGGAGGTAACTGGGGAGCCTCCGAGGAAATTGCTGCCAGTGCAACACCAGGTCGAGGATGACAAGTAGAGACACATTCTGGAAACTGAACCGTTCTTGCTCGCCAATCGATCTGAGGATTGTGCTTCTCTAACCAAGGAATTCCTAGAATAATCTGGAACTGAGGGGCCTTGATCACATCGAACACGATCTTCTCATGGTGTCCATCTTGACTTACTAGCGTCACTTCTTGGGTGGTATGCGTTACTGGTCCAGAGGCTATCTCCGTACCATCCACCGTAGTACTGACGTCCTTTACAGCCTTTGGACAAAGAGTCAGATTCATCCTCAAAACCATTTCATGATCCACATAATTGCCGATGGCACCGCTGTCGACGTAAGCTTCAATCGCATGTAATCGATCCGGATGTTCAGGGTTAATGAGGACCATAGGTATCACGAAATGCGAGGTCACGGAACTGGTTTTAACGCTCGGCAAGAAGACCTCTATTCTTGTCGGGCGAGGTCGTTTCCCTGCTCAGAGTTTGTGACCCTGGTAACTGCAGCTCCTACTGCCTTCTTAGCTGGTTTCACCGGACAGTCTCGAAGAAAGTGCACCGAGTTTCCGCAATAGAGGCATAATTGCAGCTGTTTTCTCCTTTCCCGCTCCTTTTGTGTTAGTGGTCCTTTCAGGCCCCCTATTTGCATGGGTTCCCCGGAGTCTACTCCTTTGGTAGGAGTTGGTGGTTTGGAAAATACTCGAGCATCAAACTTGGAACGATCGGCCTTCCTGTTCTGCAGTCTGTGGTCAATTTGAACGACTAAGTCAATATAGTCCGAACAGTCTTGCGGGGGATTCACTACTTGGGCTAACACATCTTTGAGCTCTCCACGTAGACCTCTATAAAACAGCGTAATCCTTTTGTCCTCAGGCCATCGAGTTTCCACTATCAGTCTGTTGAAAGACGCAATATAAGCCAAAAGGTCTTGATTACCCTGTCGCAATGAAAGGAGCTCATTGTCCAAAGCCTGCCCCTGTGAATGTCTTGCAAACAGTTTTTCCATACTGAGCTGAAAAGCTTGAAAATCATGGAGAACCGGATCATCTTGATTAACTAGAGGGATCGACCAGTCTGCCGCATTGCCACTAAGATACGAAAGCACGAAAGCTACCTTAGCTTGATCAGTTGGAAAGGCTGCTGGCCGGCATAAGAAGTGCAACCGGCACTGATTAATAAATACTGCAAACCTCTTTGGGTCACCAGAAAATCGTTCGGGCGGAGCCAGAGGTACATTCCCAGGTAGGTTGATCTGCACTGGGTTCGGTGAGGATGTTGAAGAAAGATTTGCCCCTGATGCGGGTAACGGAGTTTGTCCGGCTTGTGACTGTAGCAATTGTCTAGCGAGATCATCTGTTCGCTCCTTGGAAATAATCAGTTCCCTTCTTAGAGCATTCGTTTCCTGACGGGCTGCATGCACTTCTGCTCTTAGTTCCCCAAGTAACTGGGCTAGCTGGTCGGTATCCGAGGTTTCCATAGCGCCTGGGTGGGAGTTTTGCGGTAGGCTTTGCGTTCTGTAACGCTCACCTGATTCCCGCAGAGGCGCCGGTCTTGACTGGGTGAATGCTGTATCTTCAAAGGTGATGTGTAACACACGGTTGGCTCTTTGGGCTGGACCTCTGTGCACTGTATGTCTGACTCGAAGAGTAAGATGTCTGCAGATAGAAAATATGGGATTAATGAACTGGGGTTATTGGGTGCCTCTCTCCTCTTCCCTTTCTCTTCTCCTGTAGAACCCCAAAGGTTAACGCCCTCACCTTAGGTAAGTGAACGCCGAGCTCTCCATCTGCCTCGGGGCAGGGTGCCGTAACCAGTTTCTTCACTGGATAAGGGTGCAGGCCTCTTGACCTCAGAGGACTGCTGTCCGTCGTTAACTGCACGAACGGTAAGTTCTGGGCACTTCAAATGTCTTAAGTCTTTTGTAATGATATCTCTTGTTTTGCAGGGTTCCGGCGATGGCGGATGGCGGGCTGATGAGAGTTGAGGATCGAACCCGCGTGAGGAATAGAAGCGCATGGAAGCACGTAAGTGAGCGCTTGTTGCCTGCTTCACGATGCGCACTAACTGTCCCTTTTATCTTGCAGGTACAAGTTCGGAGCTTTAGAGAAGCTGAAGGGTACTGGAATACCCGCTGGATTCGGCGTGGGAAGGAGTAATGGCACGTGAGTAATAAAGTTGCCCAATGTCTTTAAACGCACTTTCTTTTGTCTTTCAGATGCGGGATGCAGCGCCGAAGGCCTCCGGAGCGTGTGAAGAGCTGGTAAGCTTTTGTCTTTCAGATGCCGGAATGCAGTGCGAAGACCTCCGGAGCATGCGAAGAGTAGGTAAGCCTTTGTCTTTCAGATGCCGGAATGCAGCGCGAGGCGTTGGTGACAGCCGATGGACCAGGTAAGAGATGCGCTGCCACTGAAGACCGTAGTGCTAACCTGTTCTTTCTTTGGCCATCATTACGACCCTGGCGGAAATCGAAAAACGATGGCGGAAATGCAATACCGCCATCGAATAGCGCTCGGTGCGATTATGACCCGTCACCGTAAAGTACAATGCCATTAGCGACACCGTAGTGAACGCCAACGCTAACTGCACCAAGTACGCGCACGCGCGCCATGCGAAACCGTAATTACCACCATGGCGCAACGGTACGCGAATTCTGACCCTAGCGGACATTTACCTAACGCCATCAAGCATGGCGGAAAGTACCATTCCGCCATGGTGAGAAGAACGGCAACGCGAACCAACCGTAAATGGCCCTACTGAGTGCCTGTACACCACTCCCTGGCCACATTGCACAACTCCTCGTAGGTGCAATGAAGTCACACAATGCAACCAGTGAAATGTACAAGTCACCCATGCATGCCAACGAACAAATGAATGTAGGGGCTCCAAGTGCCTTGTGAGTGGCCATCCATATTTGCCATGTCACCATTGCCGTACTGATGCAGCACAGGCACGTGAAGGGTCAAGTACAGCAATATGAACTGAAATATGAGACAAAACAACAACAGGCCCCCATCGCTTGACACCAGTGTAAGGCAACTTTCAAAGCAGTAACCTGAGGGAGACTGCACCAGCCCTGTACTCTTGCCAGTAAACAAACCAACCATCAGCATAAGCATGTACCACACAAGTTGGCAGAGTGACTGAGCAGCCAGGCCCATCTCAAGAGGGGCCAATGGGAGCTGCAGGGCACAGATGGCACGAATACAGAAGCTATTCCAATGGACATGACCTCAGTCTCCCTCCAAGAAACGCACGCAAACACAGGCACCTGTGACCAGCCATATTCTGATAATCACATCATTCCACCAATCCACCTGGCTGACCGGCATCTGTTACACAAAAGCTAATCCCCCGCCCCTGAGCATGACATCATTAAAACAGTCATAATGGCAGCCCCTATCCCTGACCTCACTGGGGTTCGTAGGCAAACGCGCCCAGTACAGTACCACGCAACTATAACCAGAAGCCGGAACCCAATGCAGATCTACTCACAATACATCGCTCCACAAATAGGAATATGCTACATTACTTGCAAAGAATAACGCTACACGGTTAATATCATAATAGAAATTTAATGCACTACAAAATCACCAAGCCCATACAGCCATTAGGTCATGAACTCCAAAATACATTTCAGTATTGTGGGCTGCATCCGCAATAAATGACCAGCTTCTGCTTGTGTGACGCCCTGTTCCTTCATGGTACACAGGAGCTACATACACGTTCAAAAAGGCAACATGGAAGCGCCTAGAAGCGCAGGGCCGTCCCATTAGGTAGGCACTAGTCCAGCTGAAAGGTCGATATGTTGCTCCTAGCCACTAGTACTGCGTAAGGGCATGTGGCCCATTGGCGATCGTCCCATAAGATCGTAATGGTGCTTCACTGATTAACACGAAGCAGCAGGTGTCGGGAGTAAAAGCCATCTGCAGGAGTGGCATACAGATGGCAGCGGCAAAAGGGGAGGAGATACCTGTCACCCAAATGAAATGAAAAAGAATGGTATGGGCATCAGAACTTAATTTGAATTACTCACTTCAATGATCACCCTAAATCTACAGCCATATGCATGTTAACCCACTCAAAAGGATTATTCCCACCCAAAAATCACTTGCGAATCATAACTATATAAATCGAGGTGAATACACTATTACAAACGAGTCTTTGTGTGCATGCGTCTGTTAAAACAGAATCCATTAGATGGGATTAGTAACGTGCATAGACACAAGTGTTTGAAGGCGCGTCGAGACAGGGAGGGTTCAACAAGGGCAGATAGACGATGGTCCCACTATGGCAGCTCTGCATCACATAGCGCAGGGGAAGTGGATAGATTCCAAAAAGCCATGTACATGGTAAACTCTCAATTAAATCATCTGTCCATGCATCCATACATCATACCCTCATCCCGGTATGAAAACGCCTGATTATTTACTCACATAACATGTGAAATTTCCATTGAGTCTGTGCGTAATGCAGTCTGCAAAATCCACTGTGCTCCAGCCCGGAATTCTAGTGTTGTGAAGTAACATGTATTTGGGAACGTCCTGCCTTATCGTCCACTACGCTATTGCGCATCCCATACTATTCATATCAATCATTGCATTCTCGCCATGGCCCCTGTCCCAAGGACATTAAACAATAGAACTTAATATCTGCAGTCAGACCTGTGGGCGTCTCCTCGCCGCTAGCTGAAAACCGAAAGCGCTGTCCTTCGAATTCCACATTTGCAACATCACGTCGAAAAGGCATCTGTGACCGCTTGAAATCACAAATTCATCCATGTAGTGCGGCAGTGTGTGAAAATGGCAACTGGCTTCACTCACAAATGGGACGCCCCGCCCGTCGGTGAACCTCGGTACAGTGCTGCATGAGGGTCCAGCGTTAATCGAGTACTACATTCCACTGACCCTTCACAAGTTTGTTCGCGACTGTAAAGATAGTATGTGAAACAATGGGACCATAGCATAATGAACATATGAACCAATATTCCACTGCCATCGGGATTAAATACATGATTGTAATAGCAAGATGCCATGCGTCGAATTGCAGCGTTGTGTGCGGGACGTGCTCGCCCAAAGGGGATTGCAGCTTGCACAGGTGGAATGAATCACCACAGGTGGAGGCTATACAGCCTGAAAACACATAAATTGCACACCCAACCCCCTCCCACAACCACACCCACTCCAAAATGCTACCGGCAGGACTAGCGATGTTGGCCCTGGGGGACCTGATAGCACTGCAAGTACTCCAACTTCAAGAAGAAGACGAACACCAACTACTATAACAACCGGCCGCACAGAGGAGACGGAGGAGGAGGAGGGCAAGGCAGGGCCAGCAAGGCCCACCAGCACAGCCACTACCACCACCACCACGCAGGCAGCCCGCAATCCCACGCCTCCGAGCTCATCCGTTCAACCTCACTGATGAGCAGATCCACACCCTCTACCGTTTGGACCAGGACACCATAACCGCCATTGTGGACATGACACACGCTGACCTTGCCAGCATGATATATAGCCCAACCGCCATCCCACCCCTACTGAAGGTGGTGTCTGTACTACACTTCCTGGCCACAGGCACCTACCAGCACACAGTCGGACAGTTGCATGGCATTTCACAGCCACTGTTGTCACGGACACTATCGCAAGTGCTCGATGCCCTCCTGAAGCACGCAGACGACTACTTCTCTCTACCACGCTCGGAGCAGGAAATTACGAACACAAAAGTGGGATTCCATGCACTTGCCGGCATACCGGGTTGCATTGGTGCCATCGACTGCACCCATGTGGAATTGGTTGTGCCACATGCCATGGAGGCCCAGTACCTCAACCGAAAACAATATCATTCTCTTAATGTACAAATGGTGTGTGACTCCAACAGGATCATTACACATTGTTGTGCCCGATTTCCTGGATCAACCCATGATTCTATGGTCTTGAGGAACCATACAATACCACGCTACATGGAGCGACACGCAGGGAACAGATCCTGGCTACTCGGTGAGTCTCATTTCATGCATGATAATGTGGGGTATGTGATGCGGCAATGACCTGGCAGGAAGGGGGGGGGGATGCGTACGTAGCTATGTCATTCCACAAACATCCTTTATTGTCCACATACAGGTGATGCCGGGTATCCACTGAAGAGATGGCTCCTTACACCACTCCGGAACCCACAGAACCAGCATGAGGAGGACTACAACCATGCCCACTCACGTACCCGTGTAGTCATATAACAGGCATTCGGCCTACTGAAGACTCGTTTCCGCTGCCTCAGCAGGTCTGGCGGGGCACTCCTGTACCGCCATGAGAAGGTTGCAAAGATGGTCATGGCATGTGTCATGCTACACAACATGTGCGTACGTAGAAATGTGCCCATGCCCCCTGACGCAGGACTGCAAGCACCTGAAGATGGTCATGATGAGGGTGGGGATGTGGCAGCACCTCAAGGAGTCCGCGAGGCACAGGAGGGCCGTGAAATTCGTCAGATTCTCATAGATTCATGCTTCTAGCACTCACGCCTGGTGGCTGATACATGGACACGGGACTTGTGGCACTGTGTGTGTCTGGAACATGCACAATATGGACTGTACGCCTATAAAGGCCTCGTACACAAAGATCAATGTCCACACATCTCATTGGATGATTGTGAAATGTTTATAGCATATGTGAAATTATGTTACACACCCCATCGACCCGCCACCCAAGAAAGCCCAACACACCCCCTCCACCCTCCTACCTCCCCCCCGAACACCAGTGTCCAAAGATGCTCATTGTCAGTGGGCAGACGCTATTGCAAGCCCCCTCTCCGGGTATCAGGGGCACCCCTGCCTGTGGAGCGCAGGTTCCTCCCAGATCTACGTTGGGGGCTGCCCTGGACGGAACTTGCAACGGATGATGTCTCTGCCTGCTCACGTCCATGCATGTCCCTAAGGGTTTGTGAGAGCTCAGTGAGCACACGGCGCACAGCGGCAAGTTCAGCACATACGTCTTTGGACGTCGCATGCAGTTCCCCCCTCAGGCTCTCGGTGCTTCTCTCCATTTGTACCCTCAGGCTCTCGGTGCTTCTCTCCATTTGTGCCCTTACTGTCTCTGTGCTTCTCTCCATTTCTGTGTCTCAGTTGATGTTTCTATGGCTGCCTTAGTACCCCCACATTCATCAGCATGCTCCTTGAGGAGCGTGGCCAGTTGCTGCTGTTGCACGATCACCTGGTCGAGGGACTGTTGCCTCTGCTGGGCCATGGCCATTTGCGGTGGTGTCACAGAGGGTCTGATCACCTCATGTTGCCTTGCCACAGGGCTTGTGGGGGATGGCCAGTCGTCGTCTTGTGGGTGCCCCTGCGTGGTATCCTCATGGTGTACGGGATGAAACAAACAGGGGGATTGAGACAGGTCATGGATGGATCCTACATCGACAGCACCGTTTTCTGTGTCAGAGCATGCTGCCATTAATGCAGTGTCACCTATGGTGCTGCTGCCACCAGAAGCAGTGCCTTCTGTGGCATCCATTGGGGGGACCTGTGGTGCTGCTGTTGTGGGCATGCTGGCTGCTGGGGTGCCTGTTGAAGTCCCCTCCTGTGTGCTGCCACTTGATTTGTGCTGCTGCCGTGTCTTGATCCGTGCAGCTGAGGTGGAGGGTCTTTGGCCGTTGGTCTTGGCCCTCTTTGCAGGTGTGCTGGTAGGGGTGTCCTGAAGCTCGTCGTTTGAATCGGACCCTGTGGTGGAGTAAAGGAGGGCGAGCATTATTTATGGGTCTGTGGAAATTGGAATGGCAATGTATCACATGCATTGGGGTGGTACCTGAGGGTGATTTGGGTCAGGGCCTTGGAGGTGGTTTCATTTTTGTGTGGATTGAGGATGCAGTTGTTTTGCAGCCTGCAGTTAGGGTGTGCATGCTGCACGTGTAGAGGGTGTTTTTAGGATTTTTAATTATTTATGTATTTAATGTGAGTTTTAAAGTGCGCTATCAGGCCAATGTATGTGGACGTTCTCCTGGACATGTGTTTCTGTTGCACTATGTGGACACATGGTACTTCACATGATTGGACATTGTGGATTTAGCATTGTTTTATTTGGCCCACCTACCTGATTCTTCGGATGTCTGCACTCCTTTCTCCATCCCTCCGACTCCCTCTATACTCTCCATTCCAATGGTGGAGGCATAGATTTCTTCCCAGGGGGTCAACTTGATGGGTGATTCCGATCCTCCCCCGGTAGCTGTGGCAATGTTACGGTTGGCTGATAGTATGCTCCGTACGCGTATCCGCAAGTCGTCCCATCGCTTTCTGCATTGCTGTGGGTTGCGGGGTGCGGTCCCCACCGCACTTACCCGCTGTGCCACCAGGGCCCATATGGCCTTCTTGTTCGCAAGTGCCGTCCTGGTCATTTGCGTCGAGAAGACGACGGCAGCGTTCTCCTGGAGGGTCTCTGTGAGCACGGTGAGTTCCTCATGGGAGAAGTGGACCTGCCGCTTACGGTCGCATGCTTTTTTCGCAACTTTTCCCATTTTTATTGTTTTCACTAGGGTGGCTAACGGGTTGGGATGTGTCTCAGGGTAGGATTTTTGGTGCTTGTGTTGGGATTCTGATTTTATAGGTGTACGGCGTGCTGTTTCCCGTTCCGGGACCATGTTTTTACTTCCGTTTCCGTATGTTTACGGTCACCGTATTTTGCGATTACCGCTCATTACGGTGACCGCTATGATGGGTGGCGGAATTGCACCTAGGGCGCCGTACGACAGCGGTGAGGGGCGTTTTGGGGACATTTCCGCCATCGCGGACTTTGCACTTCCGCCATGGCGTAGTGCTCGTGCCCGATGGGTCAGAATTAGCCGCACTTTACTCCGTCGTGCAATGGCGGAAACGCTATTTACGCTATGGCGGTCAGGTCAGTTACTTTCCACCAGGGTCGTAATGAGGGCCTTTGTCTTTACAGGTGCTGCTGAAGACTGGATTCCAGGATGGCAAGCCTTTGTTCCCTTAGGCCCAGGATCAGAAGCAGAAGACACGATGAGCGTTCTGCTGCAGAGAATGCAGAATAACGCAAAGCAAGATTCATCCATCGGGTGTAGTTTAAATAGCCTCCTGTAGTGCTTAGGTGTCTCCTTCCACAGCCTCGCCTAGGTAAGAAAAGAGTTCCTGCTTTCCAGAAGAGTTCCAGTGTTCTGAACCTAGGGAGTGGCTCCTGCCCCACCCAACAGGAAAAGTAGTCCCAAACAGAAGAGGATCAGGGGCTCAACTGGCAGGTAAGTAAGCAGCATGGTCTGCTGCAGGTAAGTCCACCCAAGCATTATGAGCCCGGCGCTTCCAGCGCTGGGACTGGGCATCTTTATAAGCCTGGTGCCACTGGCGCCAGGACAGGGTCCAAAAGGTCCCAATTGGGACTGGCTGGCACTCGGAACCGGGGTTATGGGTCTGCTTCCAAGGGAATCGGGCAAGTCCTGATCTTTTGGAAGCAGAGATCATGACACTATCCCCCATGGAAGTCTGAACATTTTGAAAGGTTGCAAATTGTGTGAAAAGCATTCTAGCCATCTGAATATTTTTTGCCCTAATTTTATATATGAATAATGCCAGGCAGAGCCCATACCAATGATCCCTTACAGGCCAAGTAAATGATATTGCAATGTTGCTCTCCACTCATAGGGTAATGTTAGCAATGCTAAAGTAGGAGACGCTGAGCATGACATTTGCCTACTTAAAATCCTTGGAGGCAAATTCATATTTGAGTTTTATAATGCATTAACTTGCAAAGGGGGCTCTTCAAAGTGCTTGCATGACATATGTACAAAGAATAGGAAGCAAGCATGGGATGAGGTTAAATATCCTAGTAGCCTGCTTACTTACAGTCAGTACCTGATATCTGAGCTGACACTCGGGTTACATTTTGTGGGTAATGGTTATACTAAGGCACCATGAGTAACAGAAATTCTTGTGCTTGAACGTCATTCATATTATAACATAAACCAAGACTTGTATCTAAGTCTGGTAACGTTTTGCTCTGATAAGGTAGGGAAAGTCATGGTTGTCTGGCAATATCGAATGTGGCCTGGGGCAGAGATCGATTCAGACGGTATACGTGTGGCAGAGTCAAGAATAGGATCCAGGGAGAGGAGGGAAGATAATTTAGTTAATGTGTGTGTGCAGGCATATATTAGTTCTATCTTCTGTTCATGGAGCCACTTTTTCATATTCATTTTTAACCTCGTGAGGGTGTATTGTATTTTTAGAGTTTTTAGGTTTTTAAGGTCAAGCTTGCATTGTAGGGCAATGTCGATAGGTTACATCAGAATATCAGGAATAGTTAGTATAATTTAGCTTCATTTTGAGAGAAAGCAAATATTAGGTACCTGCTGTGGCTTGTGCCTTATTAAATCTTATTTGAATAGGTGGAAATTGTCTTTGTGAGCTGCTAAAATTCTTCTGAGCGGCACCCACAAGGAAGCTGGGCAAGCGCACATGCACACAGCTTAGAGGGAACATTGGTGCTGACAAATAAAACATTGTCAGCATAAGCTAACCAAGAGATATGAAAGTCTCCCAGACGAGCTGCAAATGATTTAGCTGAGTTCCAAATGTGATCGAGGTCAGCCATATAAAGATTGAACAATGGAGCTGCAAGGTTACAGCCCTGTTTTACCCCGATCGCACTGGGGATGGCCTCTGTCAATGTACCCTCACGGTTAATCTGCACCTTAAAGTTGGTGTTGTGGTGTAACATGGCCATAAGGATCACCAAGTACGGGGGAACATTCTCATTTTGCATTTTCTGCCATAAAAATACCTCTGATTACACTATCGAAGGCTGCTTTCAAGTCGAGTGAGGCTACAAATATTCAACCTTTATCTGGAAGATGTGAAGACGCAATCAAATGAGCTAATATGCAGGCATTTAGAGGAGTTCCAATGGCTTTACCGAACCCCACTTGTGCTTTGGTCAGGCAATCATTAGCACAAATCACCGATTCTACTTCTTGAAGGATCAATAAGGCAAATATTTTAGCCGCCACATCGATTAATGCTATAGGTCGAAAGTTATTAGGATTGTCAATGGGTCCTTTTTTATGTAGTGGGATAATAATGGACGTAAGCCAAGAAGGAGGAATTGTTTTAGTTCTAAAAATGGATCGAAACACCTCTAACAAAATACTTTCCCAAAAACAGGGATCGTCTTTAATAACACATGGTGGAAGGCCATCTGGGCCTGCACATTTTGAGGCTTTTAATTTGTGGATGGCACAAAGTATGTCATTATATCCCCACGGGCAAATGTCGGAAATTTGATGGCACGCCAAGGCTCCCTCAGAAGACCTAAAAGCAGGTGATAAAGAGTATTTGTTCAAAAAGAAAGAAGTCCATGTTAACCCATGGATCGCAAACTCTAGAACCATATTCTTGTATTTGCCGGTTATTCTAATAAATTTCCATATGTCTCTAGTTTTGCGTTTGCACAGCTTAGCAACCATATCTTGATTGGTTTTTAAAGAAACCTGTGATTGGATTCTGAGGATCGCGGTCTTATATCTCATTAGAATTTGTTTTTTTATATGAAAGTATGCTTTTATGTCAATCCTTAGCACAGACTTCTTTAACTTTCAAAGTTCATAATTTTTTCTTTGTTTGAGGTGTGTAAAAGCATAGAGGGAGGGTGGACCATAGAATCCAGTTGTAGAAAAGTCTTTATATGTAGGAGCAATTGCAGTGAGGTGAGCTCTGATCATCTTCATATTCCAGTGCAAAATGTTATCGGAATTCATGGCTAGATCCAATGAGGGAACCCAAAGGTCATGGTTAACAAGAAAGGATAACCTTCTGCATGTGGCAGAATTCCAATTGATGGAGAGCATCTGTCTATCAACCTGTATTAGGGCAAGATTTGGGTCTTGTTCAAAGTGTTTGATTTGCCCGGCCAGAGAAGTGACTATCATTAAATGATCCCCAAGCATAGGTGTAAGGGTAACTGTTAGTGAAAGCATCACAGAAATCATCCTGGATGCCGCCACATAATCAATCAATGATAATAGAGTCCCTCTCTTCCAAGTAAAATTAGGGTGCAGGACAGCAGGCTGCACAACATCAATATCCCATCCTTTTAGAAATCGAGACCACACTCTTCCATTATGGTTCTGGTTGAGGTTGTGTGTATAAAGATTGTGGAATAAGTTTGGCATGGAACAAAATCTGTTCTATCTGTAAAATCCGCTCATGTTGCAGTTTTGCTAGTGCGATCAAGTCTATTGGTGAGGATGGAGAACCCTCACTGGCGAAGTTTTCAGGCTTGATTAAAATCATGTCTGCGGTCTAGCAGGTTTAGTATTCTTGTGAGTACAGGGAAATCATTCATCTCCTTTTCCAAGAGATGGTGTGTGCCTACTTCTTGGAGACTAGAAACCTCAGGAGAGTTGGACAGATTAAATACTGGCGAGGTTGCATTATCCAAGTTGTTAGGTGTGTTATGAGCCAGAAGCTTTCTACAGTCTCAGACTCTGCTGTAGGTGAGCTCACTGACATACGGGGTATTTTAGGCATAAGCTCGGGCTCCATACATGTGTAAGATTGACTTGGCCTTGCATGAGCAATTGTATAGGCTTTGTGGTAATGAACATGTTCAAGAAAATTGCCAAAGGTCGAAATAGGAGTAGAGGGTCCTAATGAAAGGCGTATATGTCTATCTAGGTCTGCCATAACCATAGGCGCAAGCATGGATATATCAGCTAATGGGGTGAACATGTCCTCGTGTGCCTCAACCTTCGCTACATGTTCCATTTTTAAGGTTTCTTTCTCGATGAAAGGGTCATGAGTAATGTCAGCATTGATCACTTTCAGCGAGCAATGTGCATTCAGATTAGGAAACTTAGGCTCAACCTGTGCCTCTATCTGTGCCTCAGCCTGTGCCTCTACAGGCATCCTGGATTCTAAAGTCTGGAATGACATGGATAAAAGAGAACGTTTTCCACTTAGGGATGTCTTACAGGTTTGAATTTTGTTGTTTGGACTTGTGATTTGTCGGCCTTTTGTGGGGATTTCTCTTATTTTTTCCCATTTGTGAGTGTCGATTCCATTATTGTAGTAATTAGGAGACTTTCAATATCTGTAACGATTTCTTGGAGTCGGAGCTCCTCGCTTAATCGTGCAAGAAGGTAGGATAATAATACTAGAATATTTTTCTGTTTAGAAAGCGTTAGGTCTGTTTTTAAGAAAATTGCTGGTAGATTTGTGGCCAGTTAAGTGTGCCCCTGCATGTTAAATTAATAGTGTTAATCAAAGTTCCTCGGGCTCACTGAAGCCGCTTACACATTTGGCAGGTATTCTAACTCTCACCCCTTCCCTCCTGGCCGAACAGCCAAACAGCTACTTTAGAAGCTACTTCGGATGACCTTAGTTTAAGTAGCTGTGACGAGAAGTCAGAGGGTAGGCTGGTGGCGGCTCTAGGGGGCGGGGCTGTGGAAAAAAGAAAATAGCGTTATAGGCATTGTTGTAAGCCAAAGAAGAAGTGCACGCTTGAAAGACAACGCTGTTAACACTTGATGAGCCCACAGTTCAAGCTAAGAGTCCACAATTCAGGCTAAGAGTCCACAGATCAGGCTAAGAGCCCAATCACAAGAGCAAGAGTCTACAAGTATCTGTGAGTGCCTTAGTCCGAGTTACGAGCTCCCCAATGCTTCCTCTTACCGATGGCACTTGGAGAGTACATATTTCCCGATCGTGGAGCACACGAACACACAGTCCTTCGACGTAGCCTGTACAGCCAAACAGCTACTTTAGAAGCTACTTCGGATGCATTAATTATGCAGCTACACGAGCGATTTCCCCAAACTAGGCCACCTGAAGTTAAGGCAGACATGGTGTGTGTAATAACTGTTAAGCTACAGGAATGAGTTTGCAAGAAATCCTTTACACGAACGAAGACACGTGAGACAGGACGTGCAACCAGCTGCCAATGACAATGCAGATTTGTGTCTTGACTACGTGCCAGCTATTGAATGCAATGTTAACCAAAATGTATATAAGCTGTTTGAACTTTGAATACTTAGCTCACTTCTGCTCAGTCTTTTGAGTGTGCAGGGAGTCATGCCCTTTTGCAAAAGCCTAAATTCAATAAATAGATGACACGTCTTATTTGGTCTGAGTCTTATTGGTGTGGTCGGTATTTCAAAAAAGGGAGCAGGCGCTCCTCTCCAGAAAGAACATGGCATTATAACCTGTTCTAAGACGAGAGTTTGCAGCACACGCTTTTTGCACACTGTACCTTTCACAGATGGGAAATATACATTTGCATATCAGTCTTTGTCTCACCCACATGGGCAGTCCAGCACTGAAATGCTATGGCAATTCCTCTCTGAACAAGAGTACCAACAGCAACCCCATACACGTGTTTCAGCCTTGTTGGGCCTCATCAGTGAGGTGAAGCTGTGCCTCTCTGAGCACAGTGAGCAGGGAGTCCACATCTGGTTGCCCCCAGGTAACCTAGGGTGACCAACCCCAGGTTCCTTGCAAATATTTCAAAAAAAGTAGCAGGCGCTCCTCTCCAGAAAGAACATGGCATGATAACCTGTTCTGAGATGAGAGTTTGCAGCATGCAACAAGCCAACAAATAGATGAATAGCATGAAACAAGAAATAAACAGTTAGAATATGCCAACAGGTATCTAACTGCCTCAAAAATCTGCAACAAACCAACAGATACATAAATACCACTAAAATGGAGAAAGAAATAAACAAATATAATACACCAACTACCATCTAATTGCAACAATACTACCACCATTTCCAAATCAAAAGCATACACCTATTCAATTCCTCCTATTGAAATCAATGAAATAAATATATTGAACCACAACGTAGAAAGGTTTTTTTTTAAATCCAGCATGGCTTTTTTTCCCACAGACCCAATGATTTAATAAACAAACACAGGAACTGAGCAAATTGCACAGTACACTGGTTTCAACTATAGTATTCTAAAGTACTAACTATGAGGGTCTATTATGCAATGCAATAACTCATTATGAACTATCTACACTAACATATGATCTTTTCTTTTATCACAGAGATTGAAAAAGAAGGTCTGCTCCAATTACCCATGTCATAAAAGAACCACATACAACCACAAATAGTCAAACAGTAAGTATATCATGAATGGACTCACACACACCACAGCATAACACACCCATTCAAGCAAACATCTAACCATAGACCACAATCCAAAATGTTTGCTTCCATGTGTATCTCATGCTGCAGTGCTTGTTGCCAAACCCTACAATCTTGACTGCATGGCCTGACCAAAACTCTACATACAGCCTCAACAAATGAAACAGTACACAAACTTTTGAAAACATACATCCCCTAAGCAGCCCACATACCACAGTAAAAATGTTTGGTCTGTTATGCTGCGGTGGTTATGGCCAGGGCCTAGAGTCTTGGGTGCTTGGCTGAAGGCCTTGCTAGTTTTATCAGTTTGGTCAGTTTCTCGATCTCCTTCTGACTCCGCATCTGAGCTACCTGATGAAGTATTGGGGGTACAGCCCCCTGGAAACTGGTTTCGTGAATTGTTTGTATTTATCTTGAAATGTATAGAATTTATCATCCTGATAGTCCCTAAAAATAATTCTCAGTTTTCTTAACTTTATTTCGTCTTGATAGTCTTTTAGTATTTCAAACATTTTTTGGTTGTTTTTTTCCTTGGTTACTTCTAATGCCTTTGCATCTGTAATTTCTTTTTTGATGATATCAATTTGCTCTGTTATACTCTTGTGCTCTCGAGTTGCATGGTCCACTAATAGTTCTAACATATTCATTGAGCTTTGATTAAAATTCTTCTCCCGTAACTCTGCCAAGTCCTTGTCCTCATCTCGTGTGAAGTCAGGAAAGATTAAAAATCTTAAACCTCTTGGGATTTGCTGTTTAGTGATGTAGTTTTTAAGGGATATTATTTCCCAGTACTTACCAATCTCTTTGCGTGATGCGTGTTCCAATTTGATGAATTTGTAGTGTAAATCTTCTCTGGGTTTAGAGATAGTCAATGCAAATGCATGTTCAATGCTGCCCTTAGGGGTAAAAAGTTTTTTGCTTCTTCCTCACGATTCTCCATATATTCTGCCATACTGGTACTGGTCAGCTGGGTTATTAGTACCTTTCGTGAAAACCAAAAAATTGAGGAACACTTTAGTCGGTACAAACACGTGGACCCAAGTGCCCTCTGTTCTTGGATAATTCAAACTCACTGCGTGTCGCATGTGTATGAAGCGAGAGAAGGAAAAAATAGGTTCCTCAACTCCGTTTATGTAAAGTAGAGCGGTGTTGTTTCATATGTTCATGCGCCAAAAAAGATTTCAAATGCCACACTTATCAAAGGTATGGTACACTCCAATTTTTATTGGATAGTTTTTTTGTGTGTATTGCCCTAGGTGAATAGGACCAAATGGAATAGAAATGAAATTTAATTTATACTTATATAGTCAGGATAAGTTAAGCTAGTTAACTTAATAAGATCAGAAACTGAAGATGACGTAACTAGAGAATAAAAATGGGACTCAATGGAATAGACATATATTTATATTGAATAAACTACCTTTTAACATGTAATATCTTTATAGTATGCAAGGTCAGAGCACGAATCAAATGCGTTGCTTTAATTTTGAAACATAATGATTCTAAGATTCAGATTAACCACACAACACGCATCCAAGACTATGGTAGCAAGGTTTCCCGAAAGATGGCCGCCAGAATGAACACAGAGGTAGGACTACGCTCTGTTGTCCTGACTCCTTGAATAAAACACACTATCTCCCTGACCGCAGAAGAACGCGGAAGCGAACAGGTACACGCCGAAAGCTTAGAGGAATCGAGGTAAGCGTGAGAGCAGCAGTAACCTGCACGATCGCAATTAACCGGCATTTGAAATAGTAACACTCATTTGCTTTATGGAACGCACGCGATTGCCCTTGTTCAATCTACATGAGTTAAGATACATTAACAGGGTAATTCATAGATTCAACGCAGAGGCAGCGCACGCGAGCAGCGCAGAGAGGGAACGTGCACCAGCGTGCGCCATACGTGTGCGCTAAACAGCATTCTGGCGCACCGCGTATTCATGGAATTCCCAAGGCAAAAAGAGCCCTGGCGCAGAGAACATCACGCAGCGCCAGTTACGCCCCCAAGAACGCCACTCGCGCAAGGAAAAGCCATCAAAATCCCCAATCCAGCGCAAAGGGCTGCGCTAACCCTGGACCAGCTAACAGGGCCGCTACACAGCAAACGCTGAGCAGGGAACGTGTATTCCTGGGGTGCGCTGGAATTATCACACGCGGTAGGCCATGTGCGAGCGGGGTACGTGTATTTGTGGTGTACGCGGGGACTATCACACGCGATAGGCCTTGGGCGAGCAGGGCACTTGTATTACTAGGGTTTTCAGGGAGTTTCACACGCGATTGGCCCTGTGCGAGCGGGGTACGTGGATTTCGGAGGTGCGCAGGAAGTTTCACACGCGATTGGCCCTGTGCGAGCGGGGTATGTGTATTTCGGGGGTGCGCAGGAAGATTCACACGCGATTGGCCCTGTGCGAGCGGGGTACGTGGATTTCGGGGGTGTGCGGGAAGTTACACATGCGATTGGCCCTGTGCGAGCGGGGTACGTGTATTTCGGGGGTGCGCGCGAAGTCTCACACGCGATTTCGCTGTCAGAGCGGGGTACGTGTATCCAGTGGTGTGCGCGGGGAGTCCCACACGTGAATTAGCAGTGTGGGTCCTCCCAGGTGTGCCCTCTACCCCCTCCACTGCCCCTGCAGGCAGCCCACACCACAGGGGACTACCCTACACCCCTGGGCATGTCCCGCAGGCAGCCCATCCACCATGGCCATGCCCCCCCAGCCAGGCCACGTGTCTCCTTGCACTAGTGATCACCAACTCATGTCCCCCTGCACCCCCACCCCCCAGCAGTGAGGGGCACCTGCCAGCAGGCCCCCACTCATGTCCCCCTGCACCCCCACCCCCCAGCAGTGAGGGGCACCTGCCAGCATGCCCCCACTCATGTCCCCCTGCACCCCCAGCCCCCAGCAGTGAGGGGCATCGGCCAGCATGCCCCCACTCATGTCCCCCTGCACCTCACCACCCAGCAGTGAAGGGCACCTGCCAGCATGCCCCCACTCATGTCCCCCTGCACCCCCAGCCCCCAGCAGTGAGGGGCATCGGCCAGCATGCCCCCACTCATGTCCCCCTGCACCTCACCACCCAGCAGTGAGGGGCACCTGCCAGCATGCCCCCACTCATGTCCCCCTGCACCCCCAGCCCCCAGCAGTGAGGGGCATCGGCCAGCATGCCCCCACTCATGTCCCCCTGCACCTCACCACCCAGCAGTGAGGGGCACCTGCCAGCAGGCCCCCACTCATGTCCCACTCATGTCCCCCTGCACCCCCACCCCCCAGCAGTGAGGGGCACCTGCCAGCAGGCCCCCACTCATGTCCCCCTGCACCCCCAGACCCCAGCAGTGAGGGGCACCTGCTAGCATGCCCCCACTCATGGCCCCCTGCACCCCCACCCCCCAGCAGTGAGGGTCACCTGCCAGCATGCCCCCACTCATGTCCCACTCATGTCCCCTTGCACCCCCACCCCTCAGCAGTGAGGGGCACCTGCCAGCAGGCCCCCACTCATGTCCCCCTGCACCCCCACCCCCCAGCAGTGAGGGGCACCTGCCAGCAGGCCCCCACTCATGTCCCCCTGCACCCCCACCCCCCAGCAAGGAGGGGCACCTGCCAGCATGCCCCCACTCATGTACCCCTGCAGCCCCACCCCCCCAGCAGTGAGGGGCACCTGCCAGCAGGCCCCCACTCATGTCCCCCTGCACCCCCACCCCCCCAGCAGTGAGGGGCACCTGCCAGCAGGCCCCCACTCATGTCCCACTCATGTCCCCCTGCACCCCCACCCCCCAGCAGTGAGGGGCACCTGTCAGCAGGCCCCCACTCATGTCCCCCTGCACCCCCACCCCCAGCAGTGAGGGGCACCTGCCAGCAGGCCCCCACTCATGTCCCCCTGCACCCCCGCCCCCAGCAGTGAGGGGCACCTGCCAGCAGGCCTCCACTCATATCCCCCCCAACACGTCAACATGACCTACAATCATGGCCCTCATGGCCACCCAAATCCCACGGCATGCCACCCCTGCCCAAATAACCAACCAAGCATAACATACACCCCACATTGAAATGCCCATTACATGAAACAACCCAAATGGCATGTATGTACATCAACACATGTCCATCACAAACACACAATGGGTGCTAGTGAATGTGAAAACCCACGTCGTGACATGCATGAAACCAATGAGAGAATACCACACATTGAAGTATGGGAAAAAATGTACTGAACAAAAAATGTGGTGAAACAAATTCAAAGACCAAACAATGAACATAAGGAAAACAATGCATAATGTCACATAATGATAATAAAAGGAAATCAGAATCCAAAATATATGAAATCAAAAATGTCTCCAAAGTCTCCCTCCAACAAAGCAAATCCAAACAGAAATGAAAAAGTAAATCCATTGCTCCATGGAAAAATCAAAAAAGAAAATGCCGACAAATCCACACTCCAACTATTTAAAAGGATGAAATCCTGGGTCCATGAGCCCAACTGTCCAAATGAAACCTACAAAAATAGACTAACTAATGAAGAACTATATACAAAAATGTGGGGCATTGTCCAAGTGCCCAAAAAAAAAATGAAAACAAAAATGAAACCTAACACTAACTAACTATTTACAATGGCAGCGGGCTACTCCGATGGTTCACTTTTTGATGTCCCAGGACAGGGCATCATCGAACTCCCTCTCAATGTCCTGGAGGCGGACCTCTTCCATGGCCCCGAGGGTTCACAGGGACGATGATATGCTGACCTCCAAATCCCTGCGAATTGCCTCGAGGCACTCAGCCCGCCTCAGTGCCCTCCGCATGGTGTTCTCCGCCCTGACCATTGTGAGCCGTGCCTCTTCCGCCCGCTGCCGCTCTGCATCTATGGCGTGGCCCAACCGCTGCCACACAGAAGACACTTGCAATCCTGGGTCCTCCTGCTCTCTGGCCGATGCCTGCCCCTCCGATGTTGAAGGCCCTGAGCCATCATTGCTCCCACCATATTGCTGCTGCTGCTGTGTCTGTGCCTGCACCTGGCTCTTGCTGCCTGCACGTCCTCCTCCGGCTGGGGTGCAGTTGTTGTGGTGGCCACCCCTGCTGGACGTCCGACTCCCGACTGTGGCAGGGATGGGTCCTCCACCAGCCTGGCCGCTGGGTCAAAGGCAGCTCCACAGGGTACCCAGGTGATACATGGGTGGGAAGATGGCATGGAGGATGACTGGCACGTAGGGGGTTCAGGTGAGGTGGGGGTCATAAGAAGGTCCAGCACACGGAGGAATCCAGCACTGGTGACCCGTCCCAGTAGGTCAACGCGGACAAAGAGGCATCTGAGATGACGTGCAGTGTCTTCACGAAAACACTGCAGGTCACCCCGCATGCCCCGTTGACGCAACGCTATCCCAGCCAGGACAGGCTCAACCCGGTCCCGGATAGCCACGTCCGCAGGGAGAGGAAGGCCAGTTGTTGTGTGCCCATCCCCTCCCTGAAAACGGGTCTGGACGTAGGCATCCCTGCTGGTGCCGGATGATGCAGTCACAGGATCAGGGACAGGATTACACACAGGCACCTCTGCGGCGGCCTGTGCTGTATCCTGTCCCTGCCCCTGCACTGCACCACTGGCGCCAGTGGAATCCCCACCTCCAGACCTGGTGTGTCCCTTCCACGGCCTCCTCCTCCTCCTCCAAACCCCCCACCAACCTGGATGACTCCATGCCATCTTCCTCCGTCAGACCCTGTGGGGTCTCAGCTGCCCCTTCTGCTGCCGAGGAGTCCATCTCCAACCTCCGCCTCTTGGACCTACCCTCGGCAGCTGCGGCCTGGGACACGGCACCAGACTCCTCACTCCCTGAAGAGATGACAATCTGGGAGGGGAGTCGGGCCTTGCGTCTCCGGCTGGTGGTGCGATCCATGCCGCTTTGCTCCACAGCACCCTCTCCGCCCTCTTCATCAGTTGACGCTGCAGACAGGGAGAGATAGAACACAGGCATCAGGGCACTGTACAATGGACTGATACACACATGACAGTTGTACATGAGTGGCAGTGTAAAACTTCAGACATGGCATCACACTCCCTAACACACATGTCATTTCTACTCACACATATGAGCAATTCCACAGCAATATTGCACCAGGCAGCACCATCCACACACATACAACAGCATCAGCATCCGAAGGTGAGCCTGATGTCACATGAAACACGGGGAGTACACAACACATGCACACACACCAACACATTTACATGCATGTGTGCATGTCCACCTACTGTCAGAGTGATGAGATCGCCATCCATGTCACATCTGGCATTCAGCCTTCTACATGTCAGTGCCACATGCATCCATGTTGCATCACAGTTGCACACTTGCCAAATACACATACATGCTCACAGTGCAGGTACATGCAGCTGGAACCACCATCCATGTGTGACACCACAACCATGCCAACGTACATACACAGCAATGCAAACTTGTGTGCTCCCACACCTGCATTTGGCCTGCATGCTTACCAACACATACACCATCCATGTGTCTCACACATGAGAGAACTCACATGTGTCAGCCTCACGCCCCTGTACGTACACATCCATCCATGGCCCTACAAAAACACATGTATAACCTGCACACTACTGGCACACCACAACACGGACAGCGTCCAATCAGTATGCATGTACAATTACCACTCGACTCCTGACGGGTCTGCCTCTCAAGGACCTGGACATGGAGTGCTGGGCGTATGCGTTCCAGGACGCTCATTTGGTGGTCTGACAGCTGGCCCTGGCGCCCCTTGGCATCCGGTGCCTTGAAGAGGCGCTGGGCCTTGTCAAGGGTCCTGGACCTGAAGTCCTCCCAGCGCTTCCGGACATGTTTGATGTCGCGGCCTGCCACCCCCTCCTCGTTGATGGCAGTCACGATGTCCATCCAGATCCTGGTCCGTCCCTCATTGTCGGCACGCGAACTTCCAAAGAGGGCATCATACTGCCCCAGGACTTGCTCCACCAGGACACCAACTTCCGTGGCACTGAAGCTGGTGGCCCTCTGCCTCTCTGGCAGGGGGTTGCCAGATGGTGTTGTGCCCGACATGGCAGCCCCAGAGGCAGGTGTGGGTGGGCAACTGGGTCCTGGGGCTGGGCTGTGGAGCGATGGTATCCCAGTCGGAGTCTTCAGTTCCAGCATGGGTGGTCACAGCAACTGCACCCCTGGCTGACATGCAGGCAGCAAATGGCAGGGCACGTGGGCAGCAGGCAGGCAGGCAGCAGCAGATGGCAGGTGGGAGCGTGCTCGGGGATCTTGGGGGCAGTAATTCGGCCTTCTGAGCAGGAGCGTGGTCTTCCGTGTGTTGTCGCGTGGCCAGCTTGATACGGAGTGATTTGGCATGTGAAAAAATTGCACGTCAGCGTGTAATTCGAGGAAAGGCCCTTAGTGCGTAAGCGCATCTGTGACGTTACGCGCGCGGGTGTTTCCCTCGTGACGGGTGTATAGTGAATCAGCACGTGAAGACACAGCACGTACGCGAATTCATTGGACCAAAGGCCCTTTAGCGCGTAAGCACATCTGTGACCTGACGCGCAAGGGCGTTTCCCTCAACACGGGTGCATGTTTATTGTACACGTGCAAAAACTGAACGTCCGAGTGTCAGCTCGTGTAATTGGAGGAAAGGGCCTTAGCGTGTACATGCGTAAGTGACGTTATACATGTGGGCCAGTTGAAAAGGTACGTGTAGGATGCCATTTTCTTGTATGTGCTTTTTCGTGGAGAGCGAGTGGGTACATTTTGTACTTCTAGTCGGTTCACACGCGATTACTTCACAACGGTTCAAGTTCGTACTCCCTGTTACCTCTGACACCGTTCAATTCCTATTTTGGCCTGTTTCCTCAAACAGCGTTCACTTCTTCTTTTGTCCTGTTTCCTCAGACAGCGTACAATTCTTCTTTTGGCGGGGGTGTTACCAACGCGCACATGCGCATCTTTTTCACGTTCTTTTTCCAGGCATACGGTGAGTCGCGCACATATTTACCAACTGTGCTTGCCCCGTGTGTCGCGTACCCCTTCAGAGGTCAGTGTAGGCTGCGTGTATTACGCGTACGCTTATTTTTCTGTTTCTGGGTGCCACAGCGTAGTGTGGGTTCATTTTTCCAGGCACGTGGTCTACGAGGGGTTGCGTGCACATTCATTTTTGTTTTCGGGGTGCCTATGCGTTGCGTGACCCATCATCTTCCCCCAGGGGTCACAGACAGCCTTGCTAGAGCACTATGGTAAGAATTCCATCTAGTACCCTACCCCTTTCACCCGCAATTGCCCAGGACAATTGTTTACTGCTACTCCCATACGCACAACAACATCAGTGCCATGGTTGGGAGGCGACCAAGCGGTAAGGGAGGCAAAGGTGGCCGACCTCCAAAAGGTGGGTGTGGTGTGCGCGGTAGGTGACATGGCCAGGATTTGCAGGGTGCCCCTAAACCCCCGTGTGTGGAGGACCAATCAGGGACACCCATGCCTCCCCCATGGTTGTGGGAAACGTAGCTGACACCATCCCAGCTCAGCCCTTGTTGGACCAGCCCATTTTGGCACCTGAACCGGCACAGGATGACTCCCAGGCTGACTTCCAGGTCAGCAAGTCTAAGCCATGTGTGGCGGTGCAAGTTGCTGTCACCAGGCCACGTGGATCTGGGGCAGCAATGTCATCTGGTGCCCCAAGTAGGCAGGGTGGGAAGGCTGCAGGGGAAGCTGCAGCTCTATCCACCCCAGCTCTGAGTCTCCCAGTGTCGGTTCAGGTCCATCAAACCGACGTTGGCCCTGCCAACATCACCCTGCAGCCAATGCCTGCACCAAGACCTATGGTCATTCTGCATTCGCACACTCCTAGTACCCAGTCCACCGGCGCTTCTGCCCCTACTGACCAGAGCGGCGTAAGCCACTCAGGATCCGCACCACCTTTGAAAAAGAAGACGAAGGGTGCTCTGGCAGTACAGGCTGAGACCCCAGACACGGCTACACACTCCGGCACGTCAAGGAAACATATCTTTAATGACGCCGAACTTGATGCACTTGTGGCCTATGTGTCAGCACATAGCTGCGAAATGGTGGTGACTGCAGGGTGCAAGACCACACCTGGTCAATGTAAGGCACACTGGCAGACCATCGCGGACATCATTAGTGCCCTTGGATTTGTGAGGCGCACAGCTGATGATTGCTACAAGCGGTGGAATGACCTGAAACGCAGAGCAAAGAACAAGCTGGCCTCAAATCATGCCTCTACTCTGGTGACTGGCGGTGGGTCTCCACCAGAGGACAACCAACTCACTGAACATGAGTCTGTTGCTGGAACCGTCATCAAAGAGGAACAGATCCAAGGTGTGGGAGACCTACCAGATTATGACGCATTGTCCGGTGAGTGCCCATGCATGTGTGTGTAATCCATGTGTATGTTGTTTGGGTGACGGGTTCTGATTGAGTGCATGGTGAGGGTGTGTACTCCTGAGTGGTATGGGTCACCCATGTGCTTCTTCCAAAACATTCACCGGCCTTGAATTTGGGTATGACAGTATCCCTTCTGGCCACAGTAGCCAATTAGCGCAACATTACTGCAGTTGCCCTTGAACTGTCATCTTGCAACAACATTGTTCAGATTTTTGCAGAGTTCATTCAGGCTGATTGTTTCAATTCTCCAATTTTTGCAATACATTTATCAGCCCTAATGCCACATATGTGACATGCTTCTGTCATTGATTACACCCCTCATTGGGCCACATTTGTTACCTTGTGAATGATTAGACCATTCAGGCTGATTGAGTATTGGCCTGCTCACATTAATTTTTGGTGCCTGTTTGAGTTTGGTACATGATAGTTGTTTCCTGTCATGCTGAAATGACCAACCATTGATGTGTACATCTGCCTGCCATCAATGTATTATTGTATATTGGATATGCTGCAGTGTGTGGCACATGCGTATTTTGTCACACTATGTAGCATTTTTCATCTCATCATGTCCATCTCACATGGATGGGTGACAGTACTCATTCACTGACATATGGCTGTACTTGTCAAATGTACCATGGCTATGCTACATGCCATCTGTGTGCTGGCATGTGTCATGTATGTGTATTGGACATGCCACTCACAGACTAATGTGTGATGCCAGTGCTACCCAGCATGCAGCAAATATGTTGCTTTTCCATCTTGGTGTCCTCAGTGTCTGCTTTTTGCCTCCCCTTCCAACTCATTGAGAGTGCATGCATGCCAGGGTTATAGTCATGTGGGACATGTGTAAATCATGTACTGGATCTCCGGCTTGTCAGGCCTTTGTGTGTGCTATGGTGCTAATGCCTGTTTCCCTTTTTTGTCTTTCATATTTTTGCAGGTGATGATGTACTTGATGCTGTTGAGGTTGAGGAGATGGTGCAGACCCAGGAGGAATCTCAGGCACAACCGGGCACCAGTGGGGGATGTGGTGTGGTGGTGGATGAAAACCCAATCTTACTGCAGACCATACTGTCCATGTTCAGGTGCTGAATCGGATGATAAGACTTATGTGCCGTCGCAGGTGAGTGTTTCTGGCAGGGATTCTGTTCTGTCCAACCCACCTGCACCAGGGGTAGAACCCTCTATGGGGATGTCAGTGTTGGTAAATCCGCCTTTGGCGGTTACGGATGCAGGGTCACATTCCACAACATCTGATCCTGTTCCTGGGCCAGCAGATCAGAGGGGGAATGCAGTCCTGCAGCCTCAGGCAGTGCCAGCACAGCAGGGTGCAGATCGCCTTGCCCCGAACAGGTGTGGTGCCCGCCGACGCGGTGGCCGCACGCCACCAGGCAATACTGTATGGGAAAACTCCATTTACAGTATAGCAGCCAAACAGGGAGCATCGGTTGAAATGATGGCTCAGGCAATGGAGAGGGTGGCCACTTCCATTCTCCTCCCTGAAAGGCAGATGGAGCAACAACAGCAGGCAACAGATTCCAATTGCCAATCACACAGGGAAGACATGTTGGCGTCCAACAGGCACTGACGGGCGGCACTGGAGACTCTGCATGAAGCCATATCTATAGAGTCACAGGGCCACAGGGAAGCCCTGAGGGTAGAACTCCATAACCTCAGGGAGACTCTGGGTGAACTTGAGGCTTCCCGAAATTTAAAGTCAGAACAGCAGCTGGAGCAGCTCACACGTTCGCTCTCAGCTGAGCTGCAGGCATCACGGGAGGCCATGCGTGCAGCAATGCAGGCAACCCATCACGTGCTGCATGGGGATCTCCGTACTATCATCCTCCAGAACGAGACCTTCCACACCCGCATGCTTGCTGCCATGGAGGACCATACCAGGGTTTTGCGTGGGCTGCCTCCCATAGCACCACCACCTCCTGATGCAGCAGCAGAGGGTGATGAGAGCGACAGCAGCACTCCTCCCACACTAGCGTAGCCGTGCAGGCCATGAGCCCATGGAGGTTTTTTTTTTCCGCAACATCCACGCAGGTGGCTGTTGGTGTGCACCCTGTCCTCGAACCTCCTGGGTGGCCTCACCCCCCCTGCCCCCACATGGCTATTTTTGATTTTTTTTTCTTTTTTACAGTGTGTTGCCTTGTGTGGCTCCCGTGAGCATCCACTGTGTATTCTAGCTGGGCACATGCAGGCTTGTCCTGTGTTGGGGTTAGATGCTTGGATTCCTGACACACACCCCTCCTGCTTCCCTTTCCATGGGCTTGCAAAGGCTGTGACCAAGTGACAGTGACGTACACAGTGACATTGGGCTCCCATGAGCTGTGTGGGCAGTCTGTAGTCAAAACTGTGCGTACATCCCTAGTGGGGATTGTTGTTGTATTGAACACTGCATGGTGTATTGATATCTGCTTGTGCATCCATGTCTTCCTCCTTATTCACAGGTACCTTCTTCATGTCTTCACAAGGCCATCTCCTTTGCGGATGCATTTCATGTTGTATGCAGTACACTGACACATTTGCCTGACGTCAACATTCTGCAGTTGGAAGGAGTGGTTGTGCTGGCTTATTCAGGTTGAAAAACTTGCACTACTTTTATTTGGTAATGTCATATTTTGGCAATTGTTTAGCCTATGTTGCTGTATTGTGTTGCTGGTAAGTATTTGGTCATGTGTGCTGTTTGTTATTGAATACTGGGAGCATATTGTCTGTGGCCTGTTTCCATTTGGGACAGTGCCCTTTGTGACACTTGTGTCATGTGTTGTGCATTCCTTTGTTTGCTTTCACATTGCATGACATGCCATGGTGTGTTGGGTAGCGGAGATGGGGAGGGGTTGGGTGACATGGCGCTGTTTTCATGTTGTATTTTGCAAGGGAGTTGTCATTCATGCAGCATAAATGTGTGTCTTTTTGTGACACAGCATTGGTTGTCTTTCGGTAGGTAGAGATGCACACAATGTAACACTTCCAGGTGACCAATCTCAGGCTGGTATGGTTGTGACAGTTGAGTGTCCCTTATGTCATCATCATTAATTGTCAGCTGGTATGTAGCAGGGCTGTGTGCACTCCACAGGGGTGTGATTTTAGGTGACGTAATTAGCCACCAGCTGCATATGGGCTGCCTCACCACGTGCCCTTTCCCCTCCCATGCGCAGCGGGCGTGCATGTGGTTGGGGATGTGGGGGCACCACCATGTCCACCGGCAGGCCCCGGCGGGTTGCAACGTTGTGCAGGACACATGCTGCCACTATGATCCTGCACACTACTGGGGGTGCGTATAGCAGCTGCCCACCAGAGCGGTCAAGGGAGCGAAAACGTGACTTGAGCACTCCGAATGTGCGCTCCACTATGCCCCGGGTTGCAATATGGGCTGTGTTGTATTTTACCTCGGGTGGTGTGGTGGGGTTCCGAATTGGCGTCATCAGTTGGGTGCTCAGAGGGTAGGCACTGTCCCCTGGGGAGGTAATGATGGGTATCATTAGTGGGGTTGTGACATTACTCAGTATCTGACAAGCATGCCTGTGCAGTGGCATTTATACTCACCAAGCAGCCATGTATTGCCATGCCACCCAGCTTCTAGGTCCCGGTTTAGGGTTGACATTCTGTAAATGAAACTATCATGGGTGGACCCTGGATAGTTGGCATATACTGAGGTGATGATTCCCTTGGCATCACATACTACCTGCACGTTGATGGAATGCCAGTGCTTGCGGTTTCTATAGATGTGCTCACTTGCCCTGGGAGGACGTAGATCCACATGGGTGCAATCAATGGCAGCTAGCACTTTGGGGAAGTGTGCCACCCCGTAAAAATCCTGAACGGCAGCCTGCCTTTCTGCAGGTGTTCTGGGCAGGTATATGTGCCTGCGGACTGATGGGCATGCAGTCATGATGGCCAACACCTGGTGTAGGCAGCGTGACTGCGTGGCCTGACACCCCCCCCCCCACTATGGCACTTGTCCGCTGAAATGAACCAGTGGCCATGAAGTGCAGTACATTGAGCACCTTTTCCAAGGGGCTCAGCGCTTGGGAGCACAGGGTGGGTGATGTGAGGTCATCCTCCCACTCACTCACCAGGTCGAGTATTATGTGAGGTGGAAACCTGTACCTCCCATACACCTGGTCATCAGGCATCCCAAAAAGGCTGGTCCTGGGTGTAAAAATTCTGGCCCTGACTATCCTCCTCCTCCTGCGGTGTCCCACGACCACTGCTGCGAGGAACGGTATATTCATCGTAGCGTCTGAGCTAGTTTGTTGTTTGCACGCACTTTTATGCTGCACGGGTCCGCGTACGCCTGCTTCCTGCTGGCGTACGTGTTTCCGGATTAGCACGTCTTTTTTGGCGCACGCATTTGCCCTGTTCGATTCCATGAATACGTGTTGTAGGCGCGTGTGTGGGCGTTCCGTGCATTTGCCTCCTGTACTTCCCCGTAACACCCACATTTTCACGCATTGTTCCCCATGCCGCGTGTTACGCCCCGTGTTCCGCCTACTTTTGTTGTGTGCGCCGCGCTGTGTGCGCCGCGCTATGTGCGCTTTCGCTGTGCACGTAGCGCACGCCATTTGATGACGTGTGCGCCATGCAGAATTTTAGCGCACATCCCAGATTTTACACGCGCACGAACTTGGATGAATTGATGTGCGCGGATTTCGCACGCTTGCTCTGCGATTTTCGCACTTGCGCTGCGATTCGCACACTTTCGCACGCTTGCGCAGAGATTTTCGGCGCACTTTTATTCCATGAATCGGCCTGTAAATTGGAGCCCGGTTTAACTGGGAGGCAACGGTAATTAGGCATAAAGAACTAATGACAGATGGATAGGTACGGGCTAACAGGCACACAGTCAATAACAAACATGTATTGTAATTGACTTCAAAATTTGGAAGCACATTGATATGAGTATGTTAGCAAGCATGCAAACAGTAATCCATATGTATTCATTTATTAGGCAGGGATTTAACCTATGACTATTATAGAGATGCACGCTGAAGCATATAGATAAGCACAGCAAGCTTTATTGCAGTTTCCGTGTAGCACACAAAAGACCCCCAGCCTTCCTCCAAGTTCTCCCAAGCCAACTGCCTCCCCTCAAACATAAACATTCTTATTACAGAACCAGTTTACATCACAGACCCCTTACATTCTACATATTACTTTGATCTTTACAGTAGGCCTACACAACACATCCCCTTCCCTTAACAACAACAAAAACATTTTATAAGCCATGTAGAACAGACTCTGATGGCAGGACACCATACTACAGTAACATACACTAGGAGTAATAACAAAAAACATAATTTTACATAACTGGTTAAACTCTATCAAACGTTACACTTCACATAACCCATGGCATTGATATTGAAATATAACAGTCACACCATTTTATAATTGTGCTAAACATATCACAAGGATAATGGTACTAAACATAGCACAATGTACAATCGTACCTATACCCCACAAGGTATCATAAATTCAGTAATATGAATGAACCTTATCCCCATACCAGCACCTCAATCCCCTTTTCTTGATACCACACCCTTCCTCACACGAACCATGTCACCAGCCTCTACCACATTTACTTTCCTTGGAAATTTTTCATTAGTTTTTCTAACCCACCGCTCTTTGCGTTCATCCATTCTTTTCCTGATCTCTTCCACAGCACCATCAGTTTCTCTTGCCCTTCCCAACCATGCCGGAGACAGCATAGTATTTGGTTTCCTACCTCTCATGAGTTCAAAAGCACGGACTCCCGTTTCCACATGGGGAGCCATATGCAGAGCATATACGCGTTCCTTTATGGCCAGCTTTCTGTCGCTGCCACATGCCCCAGCCAACCCAACAGCATCCATAATGCTGCGATTCAGTCTCTCGACCATTCCATTGCTCTGAGGCTGATACAACGCAGTGAGTTTATTACTTACACCACATTTCTCCAGATATTCCATGAACATACCTCCAATGAACTGTGGACCATTATCGGTAAATATGGTTCTAGGCAAACCCTCTCTCCCAAATATGGTCTGAAGAAATTCTACCATATTCTGGACCGTCACATCCCTTACCACCTTGAACTCACTCCAACGCGAAAAGGTATCTATCAATACAACTACAAATCTACCACGTCCATGACCCAAATCCAATGGCCTGAGGATATCTATGGGCAAATCTTGCCAGACACCACTTGGTACCTCAACTTTATTCATCTGCTGCAATCTAGCCTGAAGGTTTTTCCCCAACCTAGCGCATTCCTCGCACCTTCCAACAACCCTTTCCACATCCCTATCGAATCATGGCCAATAATCCACCTTTATTATTTATTTGGTTTTAAAAATTCCAATATGACCTTGATGCCCTATCTCGATCAGCCTACTCCTCAATCCATTTGGCACCACCAGCCGATCCCAGCGATACACCAATCCTTCCTTCAAACTCAATTCCAACCTCACGTCCAACAACGCCCTCTCTTCACCACTTAACTGTTACGCTCTCCTTGTCACTGCGGGGACATTGGGGCACAGTTGGAGCCCTCCCTGGATTTGGCTCCCTGGGATCGGTTCTCACCCCCAGCTGCTGCTGAGTATACTGTTCTGGATGCTGGTACTGCCCCTGCGGGAACATGTGATGCAATGAGAAGGGTGTGGAGGTATCGTGACTCTCCTCGGACCTTTCATGCCAAAATGAGGTAAGTAAGCATTTACCCATATAGGCTCACTAGATATATAGTTAGGCGAGCTCTCCGTCCTGCTTCTCATTAGCAGGGGCTCTTCAAGATGACCCAGTTGCTTCACTGGTCCATAGATGTGGTGGCAAAGGCCGGCTGTGACCGAACCACTTTGAAGGTAGGAGTCTTTGTGATGATTATTGTTCGTACTCTTAATAATGTCTCTTTCTCCCTTATAGGTGATGGCAGCCTAGCGGAGCCGTTGCGCCGGTGGAGGACTTCGAAGTGTTCCCAAGAAGATGACTAGTTGGAATCCAAAGGTAAGCGCTAGATGCAATGGCAGGCCAGAGCCTCTTTTTCAAGCACTGAGGTAATTTCGTTCAGCACCCCTCAACATCCTAGAGGCATGTGTTACCACAGCTTCACTTCCATCACAATCCACCTGTGACAAAACAACACCTATACCCGATTCACTGGCATCCACAGCCAGAATCGTTTCCTTTCTCGTATCAATCATGGCTAATGCCTTTCGACATGTCAATTTTCCTCTTTATCTCACAGAATTCCTTTTCACACTCATCATCCCATTCAAAGTCTACACCTAGTAAGGACCTCCATTTTCTCACACCATCAACATAATTCTCCACAAATCTATGGTAGAACTCTATTGTCCCCAGAAAAGATCTCAATTCAGCTTTATCTCTCGGAGACTGAATTCTCTTGATTCCTTCAACCAACTCTCTTTTAGGTTTTAGACCTTCCTCAGAGATTTCATGGCTTAATAGTCCACTACCTTGGTAGCAAATACACACTTCTCTCCACGCAGTGTTATTCCACGTTCCTTGAAGACATGTAGCACCCTTTCCACATTTCTTTCAAGTTCATCATCGCTTTCGCCACATATCAGGACGTCATCCTGAAAAAAAACATACTTTATCCATTCCCCTTAGTATTTTATCCATTATTTTCTGGAATACGGATGAGGCAGATATTAAACCAAAAGGCATGCGTCTGAAATGAAATATACCATCATATGTCATAAATGGAGTGAGATTTCTTGATTCCCGATCCAAATCAACTGGATGGTATGCGCTTGCCATATCCCATTTGGTAAAAAATGTAGCATTTCCAATGTGACTCAACAATTCTCCCATATTAGGTAATGGATGCCGATCAGCTATCACATACCTGTTTAGTTCTCTTAGGTCTACACAAACCCTCAACTCACCAGTGGGTTTCTTTACCACTATGAAGGGCGAAACCCATTCCACTGCTTTTGCAGGTTCAATGATTCCAGCATTCTTCAACTTTTTAAGTTCCTCATGCACAACATTCCGCATAGACATAGGAACTGATCTTAGCTTAGCACATACTGGCACACTATTTTTTTCAGCACAATCTTGTGCCCCATACCTTTTAAGCAACCTACCTTGTTAGCAAACACTCCAGGAAATTTCTCAATTAGGCCCATTTTACCTCCCACATGAAGAACCTGTTCCTTTGTGTTCAGATCCAACCTTATGCCTAAACCTATTTGTTCCCTACATCCCAAGAGCGTTTCCCCTCTCCTTGTAAGATATATATTTCCCTGAGTTACCCTACCTTTGAACTCAAAATTAGCCATACAACATCCAATTACCTCTATCTGGCTACCATTGTACCCACCAGGGTTTTTATCAGATGGAGCAAGATCTTCGACTTTGCCACCAACAATATTTTCATATACAGTTCCAGACATCAATGTTATTTTAGAGCAAGAGTCAGCCATCATTCTTACTGACCGCCCTTCACATCAATCCACGCAATTTGATGTTAACAGTCATCCTCTTCCTTGCATTTCACCATGTGGACCGTAACAACCTCAGCTTCTCCATCATCATCGCCCTCTGACAAAGCTCTGTTACTTTCCTCAACATACATCACTCTCCTGCCATCGCCTATAGCATGATTTTTACAGCAATTTTCAAAATGCCCCCACTTTTTACATTTTCCACAAATTGTTCTCCTCCCTGGGCATATTGTGGAAGTAGAAAAATGCCTAGGGCTGCCACATTTGAAGCATAACTGCTCCTCCCTCTTTGGCGCTTTTACCAGATTTTCTCTTTGCATCACCTTATTATCACCCCTCTCAATTCCAGTTTCATTACCTTTCACACTTTTATCTTTAGATTCATTTTTTTTTTTTATGAAAATCTTTCTTCTGAACTACCACTCTCAAAACCTCGCCTCCAGGAGGTTTTGCCTCTTTGACAGCTAGCTTAGCAACACACTGTAGAGAATGTCCTACTCGCTTTGCTATCCCTATGACCTCTTCGAGATCCGGGTCATCTTTCAACCATATCTCTTCACGGATCCTATCATTAGAGCAATGAAGCATAAATTGATCTCGAATGTGCTCATCTAGTTTCACTACAAATTTACAATTCAAAGATAGGTGTCTTAAAGCAGTAATAAATTCCTCCACAGTTTTCCCTTCCTGTTGTACTCTCATAACAAAATGATAACGTTCTAGAACCGTACTAATTTTTGGCTCGAAATGCTTATCCAACTTCAACAACGCCACGTCAAAATAATTTCCACCACCCTCCACATCCAGTTCCGCAATATCTGGCAGTGTCTCAAAGATTCTCTGTCCCTCATATCCTACTAAGTGCATTAGCATAGACACTTTGTGTTCCGTAGACATGCCATTTCCACATGCCGCCTTCATGTAATGTAGAAAACCTTTCTTCCGGGGACCCCATTTTATTTTAGGATGCCCTGGAATTGGCATAAACATTTGAGGTCCTGGAACCCCTGCCATTGCCATGATAGGACACTGCTCTCCAGAGATGTATGCAAGACTGTTTACTATTTGGAGACTTGAAGACTTGTTGGAATAACTCTCAGCACCACTGTCAGCAATATCAGCTGATAGGAAAGTCAGTTGATACCCACACTGGGAAATTCCACTCTTGGATTCCACGCTGTAATTGACAACTTTCGTTTTGAGTATGTGGTAAATAAACATATGTAATGCTTGCCTGCTTGTAGGATCGCCTTCCCAAACGGGCCCTGGGTGATAAGTAGCTTTTCCCAAGGAGGCGTTTTCACAGAATGCGTAAGGGAGGGTTTAGAGCGTCCTTCCCTCGCCGCACTGCTCTGTTTCCAATCACTTCCAGCTGACGCAGCGCAACTACATCACGTGATTATATGCTTTGCAACAGGTCCTTTACTCGACCTCAGCGACGCGTATTAACGCTGCAGCCCTGCCCCTGCTATGGGCTACGAACTCAGTCGCATGAGGCCAGCGCACACTTTGGTCCCCGATGGGCCTCTCGGCTCCGTGCGGCCACTCCTCCCAAGCAGCTTGGCCTCAGATAAGGCGATCTTGACCGGCACACACTTGGTTTACGCGATGGGCCTATCAGCTCCATGCGGCCACTCCTCCCAAGCAGCTGCGCCTCGGACATGGCCCCGGCCCTCCGCACTTACCTCTGCGCCCTGCGGGCTCTATGACACTAGAACACGGTGAGGGCGATTGCCAATAGTGTGGGTGCTCTTTTCAAACCGATGGTGCAGGAGCGGTGGGGAAGGTAGTCAACAGCAATGTATTTCACAGAGGCTGGGGGTCTTACCAATTTGGGTTCCTCGTCGCCAATATAGAGATAGAGGCTGAAGCATATAGATAAGCACAGCAAGCTTTATTGCAGTTTCCATGTAGCACACAAAAGACCCCCAGCCTTCCTCTCAGTTCTCCCAACTGCCTCCCCTCAAACATAAACATTCTTATCACAGAACCAGTTTACATCACAGACCCTTTGCATTCTACACAGTGCTCTGATCTTTACAGTAGTCCTACACAACAACTATGGCAATACAGATGGAAGTAAATAGGTAAGAGGTGTATATTCACCAAGAGCCCTCTAATAGTCCCGGGAGGATAGCTCAGCGGCAACGTGCGCGCCTTGGAAGGAAGACCACACGAAGCAACACTGGTTCAATCCCCGGGTCCGCGCTTAGAAACCTCGCGTTATAAATACGCAACTAAGACAAAAAAAATAAACAATTCCTGTAACAGTGCTTCGATGCCTGTGGGCTGTGTGAGCGCTTTAAAAAATGTAAAATAAATAATGTGGAAACATGCAGATTTATATATATTTTTTGTGTTTGAATGGCACACATAGTAAGGAAGAAAACTCATTGTTTCCTTCTGTTTCTTTTTTGTCTGTTTATTTTTCTCAACTGTATATTTGTGTTTTGTGCTCTTCTTTCCAAACCATCCTCCCCTTCACCCATCCTAAATTTCTGTGGAAGTACAAACTATGGCAATGATTTCTCAATATTATTTTTGTCTTTGACACAATTGATTTAACATATATATATGAATTAACATATGTATATTTATCTTATCACTATGTGTCTCCTTGGTAACTTACAATGCTTCTGCAAATGTAAGAAAATACTTTTAATGGACAATCTTCCAAACACCTCCTATGAATATGAAAAAGAAAGGAGGAACATAATTGTAACATTTTGCTTGTGAACTAGCCCTGATTTGAGAAAGGTGCTGAAAACGCCGAAACACATGTCATCACATAGGGCAATACGCACAAAAAAACTATCCAATAAAAATTGGAGTGTACTATACCTTTGATACAGTGTGGCATTTGAAATCTTTTTTGGCGCATGAACATATGAAGCAACACCGCTCTAATTTGAACTATTGGTTGCATTTCTTTTTTTTAACATTGTTTCATTAAATTTTGAACAGGAGTCACAGGTATCTAGTAACTGTTCTTCTTTTCTCCATGGTTTAAAATGTTTTAGCAGGGACATGTAATTCAGTTCTTTATGTTGAGGAGTTTTTAATGAGAATTTGATATGATTAATTAAGCTGCATTTGGTAAGATTCAATAAGCTGCCTCCACAATTTTCTACACTGTATCTACCTTTCTTTTCATCTGGTTCAATATTATTTTTGTATTTGAAGTTTTGGACTACGTGGTGTAGACACATGGTTTCCAAAGTGCTACTCCTGTTTGGGTAGTATGTTTCTAGTAAATAGTTTTTCAATATGTCTTGGCTGTTGGGATCATTTTTGGCTATTGTTTCTATATCATCATATGATTTGAGAACTCTTTCTAGATTTAGCAGAACCAAGACTTAGCCATACTATATTTTCTGATTTTCCATACAAGGCAGTACCGGTTAAATGGTCTGCAGCTTCATAGCAGCCACATTCTCTATGGGACAGCATTTATATGCCTAAGCTGTACAATTTCTGTGATAGTGTTTTGTCAGATGATATGTCATCCCAGAGGTCTTGGAGCTCTGTTTTTCTGCTTTGGTTAAGTAGGCTGTGACATATCGTGCAACTGCAGTGGAATTGTCTGCAATGTACTGCACATCTATGTTTGCATTCTATAGGAGGGCAATGATTGCATTGTAATCATTGATGTATTTTGATTCTTCTGTTCTTTTGTATTTAATATGTGTTCTTAGGTGATTTACCTTTGACAGTATGTTTAACTGAAGACATAAAGTTGTTTACTTGACCTGTTGTTGAAACTGGTCTAGGGAAACCAAAGCGGCATTTGGTGTAGTATTTCACTTTGTTTTTATATTTGCGACGACAATATTTCCCACATTTGTGTCTTTGAAATTGTAAAATTTGTGCATGAAGGTCACTATGTGTTGTTTGTGAAGGGATTTCACAAGTGACATATTTTTGGATAAACTGCAAAACAGTGGCATCACTGTCCTGACCAAATTTAGGAGCATCTTTAATTCACAAAAGCATGTGGATGTGTGGTGCTCCTTTGGCTTGATATTCCTTTCTCCAAAAGAAGTGTTGCACTTCTCCGAGGGGAGGAACAGTTTTATTACAAATGAAGTGTAGCATAGCAATGAAGCGATGATGGAAATATCTTGATATATTTACGGTATCTAGAGAGCAGAGTTCTCCTGGTGTTTTTATATCTATGTTTGTTTTGTTTTTGTTTGTTATGCGTAGGAAATCGTGTAAATCTTCCCATGCATATTCTGCACAGCTTAATGTCATAAACCAAGTGGATGTGCCAAGGTTTCTTATCCTACAGCGCACATCTCTGTGACATTGGAACCAGTATTCTTTTGTACCACGCATGTTTGCTAAAAGATTTGTAATGCTTGACTGTAAAACCTCATCTTTTTCTTGCACTTTTTGTGGTAATTGCATAGCTGACATATTTTGAAAATGGGTCCCTGATTTTAATGTGTGTGCAAGTCCGTAGCATAGAGTTGCTAGTTCACTTTCAAAGAGAAGGTGGAATATGTATTCCATGTTTTGTCTGAATCTGGGGTCTTCAGAATACATTCGTAAAGAGCAGTATTCTGATGCTGTTATTTGTGTGGGTCTATCATCGTACCTTCCTACTTTTCCAGTAGGAAAGAGTAGAAGAAAGGCACATGCTTCTATACTTTTTTCCCATATGCGGATTGGAGATCCTTTGGCTTGTTGCATTTGGTACGTTTCCAGTGCATCGTCTATGGTGTCTTTAGAGTGTAATGGATAATTGGTATAATGGTCTAAAATACTGGATTCTGTAGAAGGATCTAGAAGTTGAAATTGACCAGTTTCTGATGACTCTTGAATTATTTCAGTGGTTTCCCTCAGGTTTTCTTCAATATTAATTTCTTTGTAGTATTCATTGTTGTCTTTTAGATATTGCAGGGCTTGTCTAACTTTATGTAAGTCCACAAGTTGTTGCCAATTTTTTTTCTCTTTTGTAGGTACACCATTTATTAAGACAATTAAAGATTGATCTATTGGACGCTGCATTCCCAGAGTGTTTATATTTTCTTTGAGATCTAATGGCAAATAAACTACTTTGAGACAAATGCCTTTCACTAATTCAGAGGGAGGTAATTCAGCTGTTTTTGGTTGAAGGCATATTATTGCTTGAAATGGTTGCACTGTTTGAATAATGATGGTCTCATATACGTTGAGTTGTTGCAGGGGTTTTGGTAGTGGGAATAATTCCAAGTTATTTGTGATAGCACGTGAAGGTGTTTGGTTGTTGTCAAGTTTTGCAGTGCAGTAACTGAAAAGTATTAAGGGGTCAGTCGTTTCGTATTTGTTTTCTGCTATAAGATAGAGAGCTAATTGGAACCATTTGGAATCTTCATTGTCTTCTATTTTGTATGCTATGTCTACAGTTTTTGTGCTATTTTTATAAAAAAAGTCCTGCGGCAACACACACACACATGGTTTGATACTTCAGCGGATGTACTTTTAAACTTTAGTATTTTGTTTTTGTATGTGTGTACTAGAAGGTTGCAATTTGTACAGTTGTTGCTAGTTTGTTGTAGCGCTAATGCATTTTGTAAGTGGCTGTCACTTCCAAAATATTTTCTTTGGATATGCTCTATTTCTTCACATAGTTCTTTGGCTGTACTATGAAGAAGATTGCTATTTATATTGGCTAGTGCTAAAGCAGGACTTTTGGAGTAGTACAGTTTATGGACTAGATTTCTTATAGTTGAATAATGTGTTGATATCATTTTGATATGATGGAAGGTGCTTTTGCAAATAGGTCCAGAAATGCAGGCTAATGAATGTCCTTGTAGTCCTGTGTATTTGCGCACTGGACAGGCGTCCATATTTTGTAGTAGTTTCATTTTGAATTTGTCTTTGCCTTTCACATACTAATTGAGGAACTGGCGTAAAGATTTGAAAGATTGTTTGGTAATGTTACACATTGATGTGCAGGGCCATTTGTAGACTGGACGTATTGGTTCAGTGGAATGGAGAGGTGATACTGACTTTTCTGGGGATATTTTTGTGAGCAGCGTTTCTTGTTCCATAATGGTATTATTAAGTTTTTCATACCCTCGTCCACTGCTATGTATGGCAATTGGGTTTGTTTGCTTTTGTTTGTATGCTTCTTCATTGAAATATGTTTCTGTGCTTGTGACTCCATTCATCTCCACAGATGTTTGAGAAGCTATTTTTGTTGATATTCCATTTATTGTGAAGTCTTCTTTGTAGTTTAGTCCTTAGTTTTGTTAGTGGTTTCATTCTGTTTAAAACTAAAATAAATAATTTCCTTTTGAGAAGGATTGTACTGTCTATGAGAGCTTCACTTCTAGGATTAATTTTCTAAGGTAGGTTGTAAGGGTTGTGTGTGATTTCTCTCCTGTTTTTATAAGGTTCTGAAGGACTCTGTGGCTAAACATTTTTTGTAAAATAATTTGTTTGCTATGCGTACTTGCCACTACATCAAGATTTATAGGTGCAGTGTTAGCAGAAGTGGTAGCTGATGTCTTGTTAATCACTTTCTGTTTTGTTTTACATTTTGAAAAAAGAGGCAAAGTTTCTGTACCGGTAGCTTGTTTTGTTTTGCTTAATGACTGTATTACCTGTTTTGTTTGAACTTTTTGTACAAATTCTGCTAGAGGTGGATGCTTATTTTGGAGAGGGTTTTTTTTACATTGTTTACTTTTGCGTTGCTTTCTACGGAGTTGCTTTTGGTAGGCATTATTTGGGGGTCTGTTGGAGAAAAAAAGAAAGTGTGGGTTGGGCTGTTGTGCAGTGTATCTGCGCTTTGTGCATGAGTGTCTGAGTATGATGGTAAGGATTTATGTGGAGGTGTGTGATTGTGCAATGGGCAGCTACATCATGTTGGGAAGGCTATTCTTGTATTTGTGTGTTACTATACTGGGGTTCAGATGACAATACAAAGTATGCAGCTGGTGAGGGGAAGCACTAATACTAAATCTAATGTTACAGGATTAATAAAATTGCTTGTTCTACAATACTATAACTCTACTGTGTTTGAGTAACAGTTAGAACATTATGGCAGTATTGGACTTTTTTGTATGGAAAGAGTAGGTTTCTTCTGAATTCTTGTTCGTACTTCAGACGCTGCTGCTTTTCAGGAGAGTGGTCTTCACTGCAAATGTAAAAGAAAGAAGTTAGTAAATATGTGTGTTAATAGCACTGTTGTTAAATGTAGACATTGATTTCTTTGTTTTTGCAGTAGTAGTGCTTTCTGATAACTGAGCATAGTATGTACATGCACTTTCATTTGCCTATATGCATCCTGTATATTTTACTTAGAATCTGTTAGTTGAACGTGCTTTACTAAGGAGTACAATAGTAGGCGCACAGAGCACACTTGGCTTTTTAAGGCAGTGTTATTGGATGTTAGGAGATAGAAGAAATAATCATATGCTTTTTTGCTATATTTTCAGGGTAAATGGCAGGAACTGTACAGAAAAGCATGCAATGTATGCATTTGTGAAGGTGTGGGAAATACAGCAGAAGAATTTGATGTAGAGGCAGTGGTGTTGTTTCAGCTGGGAGCCTTTTAGATGATATTGCTTATCTGTGTGCATGAATAAAGATGCATGTACTGATCCTGGCTGTGTGTCATGTTTATAACACACTACAAAGCCTTTTCCCACAATTATACTGTTATTTCCCTCATTTTTTAACATGCAATGACACTTTCGTAGATAGCTGGGTGTGTAAATAAAAATTTGGAGAGCAGACAGGTTTGCAAGTGACACTTGATCATATCAGATTGGAGAAATGACAGTAAGTTTGTTTTACAGGTTATACAGAGTAAGTGGCAGTTACTCTGTTTATATGCATTCATACAAGAGCTGTACATGTACTGTGCAGAAAATATTCATACCTGTAGTTTGTGTTCGTGGATGTGCATGAATTTGCAAGTAGAAATCTTGTGGAGTTTTAGAGTAGTTGTTGCTGTAGGTCTTTTGCAGTCACAGCCCAATTGTACTGAGAGTGATCAATAGTACATCAAAAGTTCTGATCTGTCATGATGGAGTTAGATGTAGAGTTCTTTCATGTGATTGGTGGATGGTTCTGTGACTGCTTAACAGTAGCCAATGAGGAAATGGTGGAGAAAGTTAAGTGGAAAGGGTAGAAGGGTTGTCCCATTGTTACACGCTCCGCGAACACTGCGGCTGTCCGAGGACAGGGCGTGCCACATCTGGGGTTTCTCAGCAAATCCAGTATGGAAAGGGGACTGTAGGGATTAGCCAATGAGGTGTTGTGGTTCCTCCTTGTATTGAGAGAGGTTGTGTGTAGTGAAGATGGCAGAGGTGGAGAAAGTCAGGGTGTTGGTGCCTGGAGATATGTTTGTAAATGGTTTGGAGCAGTATGCTAAATGTAGGAATGTGGCAAAACATTTTGATGTAAAAGGAGTGGAGGTGGTGTGGAGCACTGTGACTGGTTTTAATTTGCAGGCAATTGTACAAGTTTATGAAAATATGGGCAGGGTGAACAGTCCACATGTGGTTGTTCTGCACTGTGGTGCTTTGCATTTCGGCTATGTCAGTGCCCCTTCTTTGTTGAAAGATCTGCAAAACTTTGTTCATGCAGTAATGAAACTAGTTCCAAATGCCAAGACATTTTTTTCTGGTTTGATACTTAGGGCAATATGGGACAATAGTTCTGTTTTTTGTCCTCAGCAAAATGTTGCTAGGTGGTTAATCAACCGAGGCATGTTTGCTTTTATAACTAGACCTGGCATGTTCTTTTGCAATAATGAGAACATTGACTCTGGTAATGTTGATTACTTTAAAGAGTATGGCATGTATTTATCTTTATGGGAAATGCCATGCTGTTTTGGAACCTAATGATTGCTTTGGAGAAGCTAATGTGAAGATTTCTGGAGGAAAATAAGGAAAAGAAAACCAAAAAATACAAAACAAAAGGTTTTTCTGAAGCATCTGTAAAAAACCCAAAAAATGCTCTTTTCAGAGCCAACCGCAAAGGGGAAATGGGGCACATTATTTACATTTTCATTCCCCACTCTCAGATTTTTCTATTTGTCTGCGGACACCGCGGTTGTCCGTGGACAGTGTGTATTACATATGGGAATTTTGAGGTTCAGAGGCATGCAAATGAGACTTCGCAGAGCAAGGGATTGGTCAATAAGGTTTACTGGGTGTGATGTGTAAGGAGAGACTTTGTCAGAACGTCTTTTTCCTGAGAGGAGAGCAGATAGCTGTGGCTGTGTGTTTCAGAAAGCAGATTGTCTGGATTTTGGGAGACTCATGTATAAATTGGTTGGAGGTGCATGCAGATCGCTGCAGAGTGGATGTACATCTTGAATTCCCTCATGTGGAAGTGCAGTGGCATGGAGTGCGTTGAATAAAGTGGCTGGATTTGGTACCTCTTTGTGCTACTTTGGTACACAGTGTCATTCAGATATTCTTATTATTAATTGTAGAGGAAACAGTTTAGGACATGTATCTGGAATTTCATTGCAATTTGCAATGAAAGAAGGACTTGGGAAAGTCATGGACATGTTTCCAAACTCCCGATTTTTTCTCGTATTGCGCAGAGACAAATGTGGCTGCGTTCTTCTACATTTGGTCCACAAATGGAGAAAGCGAGGCACAATGTCAAGAAGGCTATTTGTGCCTTTTTGAGAGATGTTGGCATGTCCTCTTTTCACAATGAAAATATTATGTTTCGTAGCACACACATTTTTCGCAGAGATGGAGTACATCTTACTTATGCTGGCAATCAGATTTTTCTGTGAAATATACGAAAAGCACTGCAACCCTTTTTGGAATTATAGCAATCTATTTCGCAGTAGGTGTTGACCATTTAAAGTTTTTGAAACTTTATATTTTTTTGTTTTTTTAAACACGACACACAAGGAAAGGAGGGTAAGGAAGGGACACCAACCACAGGATAAGAAAGGGAAAGTGCAAAGAGGAAGATGTAGGGTGGGCCTTATTCAGGTAGTGGGCAGTCCTTCTCATGCTCCTTGACCGCAGCCTCGAAAGCACTTTGAAAGTTCTCCCCCTGCAGAATACTGCGTCGCAGTACATGCACAATACTGTGACCTTCGAAAGGTAAGTGTCAACAGCATCACGTATGGCCTGCGAGGCAGCTGGAGGGATGTGCTATCCCACAGGAGTGTCTCTTGTGGTGGCAGGAGTGGAAACAGAGCATGCTGCATGGGAACGCAACCTACTATGTTTATCGCAAGGTACAACCTTACGAATAGCCACATCGTGGAACGACCTTAGGTGTCGCTTCATTGATGTAATACCATAGCTATACAAACCAGGCTTGCCACAACTGAGCACCATCAGGCACTGAGTGAAGCGCACCTTGTTTGCACATGCTTTTGCTACTCCATCAAGAGTGGTAAATAGCCTCCACACCCAAGATTCATGATCAGCTCTAGTAGTAGGGACTTCCACTACCTCATCCTCTTCATCCTCTTCATCACTCTCCTGTGCATCCTCACGTCTGTTCCCCTTTGCAGGCCCTTGGGGAGGTGGTGGTGGTGGTGGTGGTGGTGGTGGAGGGGCTGGGGGTGGTGGCAGAAGCAGCACCAGTAGTAGCAGCAGCAGCCAGAGTTGCCATCTTCAATGGTTTCAGGAGGCACAGCAAAGGCAGCAATAAGCAGAATATAAAATTCAGCAGTGTCTGTCCAGGAACTCCTAAAAACAGAATGAGGAGCAGTTCTGGGGTATGGCCTTTTATAGGTGTGCTGCGGCGCGCTTTGCGGATGCCCGTGCTGTCCGCGGACACTTCGAACACCAAGAAAGGGTTTAAAAAGTTCCAAAAAGTATGCAGAACACCAGGGACATGGTCTGGGACATGTGCAAGGGTAAACTTTCCAAGATAAATACCTTGGATTGCTAATTTTAGGTGTCCGGGGGCCCGGATAGTGTTTGTTACGCTTAGTGCGGGTGCGGGTGTGGTCACATGATGATATTGTGGACACGTTCGCAAATGGGACAGCTGTCCATAGAACACCAAATGCGTGGGGTTGGTTGTATGCATGCGCGCGGGTGTTCTACGGACAGTGTTCCAGTCCACAAACTAATTAAAAGTGCGACACACATGCGGCAGACAGTTACGGACAGCCGCGCTGTTGGTATGACCCAAGAGTGCGATACGCATGCGTGCGGGTGTTCTACGGACAGTGTTCAGGTCCCCCAATAAAATAAATGTGTGTCACAAATTTGGGGACAGGCAGACAGGATATGTGTTCTACAGATATATTAATTCTGGTTGCGGACATTGCGAACAGGGGGAATGTTCTTAGGAGACCTTAATTTGAATAGTTACAGACATGCGGATGGATTTAGTGTCCTGCGGACAACCCATTTTCACTACGGACAGTGCGGACAGGTATAGTGTCCTTAGGACACTCCCATTTTGGTTAATTACGGACAGGCAGTCATCTTGTGTGTCCTAAGGACAACTCCATTTTAATTCCAAACGGCGTGAACAGGTATAGTGTCATTAGGACACCCCCATTTTGGTTAATTGCCGACATCCCGGACAGCCCAAATGCCTTTTAAAAAAAATAAGACACAGGAATATACTAACAACACACTTACAAGGTAATTCATAGAATTTCGCAGAAAAGTGTCGCAAGCGGCTGGCGCAGAGTGTCCGCGTGCGATTGACTGCGCCAGGCACGTGCGCTAAAACAGATTTCCGCGCACAGCGTATTCATGGATTTCAGGCTTCCAAACCAGCCGTGGCGCAGAGAATCGCAGCGACCCTGCAGCAGCGCCAGTAACGCCCCGAAGAACGCCCTCGCGCAAGGAAAAGCCATCCAAATAGCTAAATCATCGCAAAGGGCTGCGCTAACCCTGGACCAGTTCACCGGGCTGGCAAACAGCAAACGCCAAGCGGGGAACGCGTATTGCAGGGGTGCGCGGGAAGTTCCACACGCGGCTGGCCCCGTGCAAGCAGGGTACGTGAATTTCAGGGGTGCGCGGGAAGTTGCACAAGCGATTTCAGCAGGGTACGTGTATTTCAGGGGTGCGCGGCAAGTTCCACACACGATTACTGCAGGGTACGTGCATTTCAGGGGTGCGCGGGAAGTTCCACACGCGAATGGGCCAGTGCGAGCAGGGTACGTGTATTCCATGGGTGCGCGGGAAGTTCCACACGCGATTTCATCAGGGTACGTGTATTTCAGGGGTGCGCGGGAAGTTCCACACGCGATTGGCCCAGTGCGAGCAGGGTACGTGTATTTCAGGGTTGCACGGGAAGTTCCACACGCGATAGTCCCAGTGCGAGCAGGGTACGTGTATTTCAGGGGTGCGCGGGAAGTTCCACACGCGATAGTCCCAGTGCGAGCAGGGTACGTGTATTTCAGGGGTGCGCGGGAAGTTCCACACGCGATTGTCCCAGTGCGAGCAGGGTACGTGTATTTCAGGGGTGCGCGGGAAGTTGCACACGCGATACCAGCAGGGAATGTGTATTTCAGGGGTTCTGGGGAGTACTACACGTGAATTGGCCGTGTGGGTCCTCCCAGGTGTACGCTCCACAACCTCCACGGCCCCTGCAGGCAGCCCACACCACGGGGGACTACCCTGCACCCCTGCTCATGTCCCGCAGGCAGCCCATCCACCATGGGCATGCCCCCCAGCCAACCCACATGTCACCTTGCATTACTGATCAACAATGCATGTCTCCCACCACCCCCACCCCCCAGCAGTGCAGGGGCAGCCTCCACCAGGCCCCCACTCATGTCTCCCACCACCCCCACCCCCCTGCCACCATGGGCATCCTCCACCAGGCCCCCACTCATGTCTCCCACCACCCCCACCCCCCAGCAGTGCAGGGTCACCCTCCACCAGGCCCCCACTCATGTCTCCCACCACCCCCACCCCCCTGCCACCATGGGCAGACTCCACCAGGCCCCCACTCATGTCTCCCACCACCCCCACCCCCCAGCCACCAGGGTCACCCTCCACCAGGCCCCCACTCATGTCTCCCACCACCCCCACCCCCCTGCCACCATGGGCAGACTCCACCAGGCCCCCACCTATGTCTCCCACCACCCCCACCCCCCAGCCTCCAGGGGCAGCCTCCACCAGGCCCCCACCCATGTCTCCCACCACCCCCACCCCCCAGCCACCAGGGGCAGCCTCCACCAGGTCCCCACTCATGTCTCCCACCACCCCCACCCCCCTGCCACCATGGGCAGACTCCACCAGGCCCCCACTCATGTCTCCCACCACCCCCACACCCCAGCAGTGCAGGGGCAGCCTCCAGCAGGCCCCCACTCATGTCCCCCTGCACCCCCACCCCCCTGCCACCATGGGCATCCTCCACCAGGCCCCCACTCATGTCTCCCACCACCCCCACCCCCCAGCAGTGCAGGGGCAGCCTCCACCAGGCCCCCACCCATGTCTCCCACCACCCCCACCCCCCCCCCAGCAGTGCAGGGGCAGCCTCCACCAGGCCCCCACTCATGTCTCCCACCACCCCCACCCCCCAGCAGTGCAGGGGCAGCCTCCACCAGGCCCCCACTCATGTCTCCCACCACCCCCACCCCCCAGCATCCAGGGTCACCCTCCACCAGGCCCCCACTCATGTCTCCCACCACCCCCACCCCCCAGCCACCAGGGGCAGCCTCCACCAGGCCCCGACCCATGTCTCCCACCACCCCCACCCCCCAGCCACCAGGGGCAGCCTCCACCAGGCCCCCACTCATGTCTCCCACCCCCCCCATCTCCCAGCATCCAGGGTCACCCTCCACCAGGCACCCACTCATGTCTCCCACCACCCCCAGCCCCCCAGCCACCAGGGGCAGCCCACACCAGGCCCCCACCCATGTCTCCCACCGCCCCCACCCCCCAGCCACCAGGGGCAGCCTCCACCAGGCCCCCACTCATGTCTCCCAACACCCCCACCCCCCAGCATCCAGGGTCACCCTCCACCAGGCACCCACTCATGTCTCCCACCACCCCCACCCCCCAGCCACCAGGGGCAGCCTCCACCAGGCCCCCACTCATGTCTCCCACCACCCCCACCCCCCTGCCACCATGGGCAGACTCCACCAGGCCCCCACTCATGTCTCCCACCACCCCCACCCCCCAGCATCCAGGGTCACCCTCCACCAGGCCCCCACTCATGTCTCCCACCACCCCCACCCCCCAGCCACCAGGGGCAGCCTCCACCAGGCCCCCACCCATGTCTCCCACCACCCCCACCCCCCAGCCACCAGGGGCAGCCTCCACCAGGCCCCCACTCATGTCTCCCACCACCCCCACCCCCCAGCATCCAGGGTCACCCTCCACCAGGCACCCACTCATGTCTCCCACCACCCCCACCCCCAGCCACCAGGGGGAGCCCACACCAGGCCCCCACCCATGTCTCCCACCAACCCCACCCCCCAGCCACCAGGGGCAGCCTCCACCAGGCCCCCACTCATGTCTCCCACCACCCCCACCCCCCAGCATCCAGGGTCACCCTCCACCAGGCACCCACTCATGTCTCCCACCACCCTCACCCCCCAGCCACCAGGGGCAGCCTCCACCAGGCCCCCACTCATGTCTCCCACCACCCCCACCCCCCAGCAGTGCAGGGGCAGCCTCCACCAGGCCCCCACTCATGTCTCCCACCACCCCCACCCCCCAGCAGTGCAGGGGCAGCCTCCACCAGGCCCCCACTCATGTCTCCCACCACCCCCACCCCCCAGCATCCAGGGTCACCCTCCACCAGGCCCCCACTCATGTCTCCCACCACCCCCACACCCCAGCAGTGCAGGGGCAGCCTCCACCAGGCCCCCACTCATGTCTCCCACCACCCCCACCCCCCAGCAGTGCAGGGGCAGCCTCCACCAGGCCCCCACTCATGTCTACCACCACCCCCACCCCCCAGCATCCAGGGTCACCCTCCACCAGGCCCCCACTCATGTCTCCCACCACCCCCACCCCCCAGCATCCAGGGTCACCCTCCACCAGGCCCCCACTCATGTCTCCCACCACCCCCACCCCCCAGCCACCAGGGGCAGCCTCCACCAGGCCCCCACTCATGTCTCCCACCACCCCCACCCCCCAGCCACCAGGGGCAGCCTCCACCAGGCCCCCACCCATGTCTCCCACCACCCCCACCCCCCAGCCACCAGGGGCAGCCTCCACCAGGCCCCCACTCATGTCTCCCACCACCCCCACCCCCCTGCCACCATGGGCAGCCCCCACTAGGTCCTCACAATCCCCAATCATGTGCGTAATGGTCAGCCTCCACAGCCAAAAAGCCCTACCAAGTAACCCATTCACCCACATGGAAATGGAAATCACATGTTACACCCCCAATGTTCATTAAGCTAATGAACCCATGTCCGTCACACACAATGGTTGCAATTGAATGGGAAAACACACAACATGACATGCATGAAACCAATGAGATGATACCACACAGTGAAGTATGCTAACAAAATTGTATTGAAAAAAATAAAGAATGCTAAAGAAAGAAAACAAACTACAATGTGAATGAGAAAAAAAAGCTGCATGTCCATATAAAAACACAAAACTGCAAATCAGAATCAAAAAAAATTATGTCCAAAGTCAAATGTAAAAAAATCTCCATGCAAAAAAGAACTATGTACAAAACTAACAAGGGTCCATGAGCCCAACTGAACAAAGGAAACCTACTAAAAAACCTACCTAAAAATCAACTATATACTAAAAGTGGAGCAGTGTCCGTCGACTCCAAATCATAATAAGAAAGAAAGGAAACCTAAAACTAAAGAACTATATACAAAGGCGGCGGGCAAGTCCAGCGGCTCACTCCGTGGTGTCCCGGGCCAGGGCATCATCGAACTCCTGTTCGATGTCCCGGAGGCGGTCGAGTTCCATGGCCCCGAGGGTCCGCAGGGACGATGCCGTGTCCTCCTCCAACCCCCTGCGGATTGCCTCGAGGCACTCGGCCCGCCTCAGGGCCCTCCGCATGGAGTTCTCCGCCCTGACCATTGTGAGCCGCGCCTCTTCCGCCCGCCGCCGCTCCGCACCTATGGCGTGGCCCAACCGCTGCCACACGGAAGACACTCTCTGTCCTGGGTCCCCCTGCCCTCCGGCTGATGCCTGCCCCTCCGATGTCGAAAGCCCGAGCCTTCATGTCTCCCACCATGTTGCTGCTGCTGCTGCTCTGCCTCTGCCCGTGCACTGCCTCCTGCTGCCTGCACATCCTCCGCCGGCTGGGGTGCACTTGTTGATGTGGCCACCCCTGCTGGACCTCCGACTCCCGACTGTGGCAGGGATGCCTCCTCCACCAGCCTGGCCGCACCGTCAGAGGCAGCTCCACAGGGCACCCAGGTGACTGATGGGTGGGAAGATGGCACAGAGGACGACTGGCGCGTAGGGGGTCCAGTTGAGGAGGGGGTCGGAGCAAGCCCCATCAGACGGAGGAATCCGGCCTGGGTGACCTGTCCCAGCAGGCTGACGTGGTCAACGAGCCATTCGAGATGACGTGCAGTCTCTCCATGAAAAGACTGCAGGTCACCTCGCATGGCCCGTTGACGCAACGCCACACCAGCCAGGACAGGCTCAACCCGGACCTGGATGGCCACGTCCGCAGGCAGAGGAAGGCCAGTTGACGTCAGCTCATCCCCTGCCTGAAAACGGGTCTGGACGTAGGCATCCCTGCTGGTGCAAGATGATGCAGGGACAGGACCAGGGACAGGATTGCACACAGGCACCTCCGCGGCCGCCTTTGCTGCCTCCTGTCCCTGGTCCTGGACTGCACCACTAGCACCAGTGGGATCCCCACCTCCAGACCCCGTCTCTGGTGCTTGCACGGCCCCCTCCTCCACCAAACCTCCCACCAACCTGGATGACTCCGTGCCACCTTCCCCTGTTGGGCCCTGTGGGGTCCCAGCTGCCCCTTCTGCTGCCGAGGAGTCCAACTGCAACCTCCGCCTCTTGGACCTCCCCCCGGCAGCTGCGGCCTGGGACGCGGCACCGGACTCCTCACTCCCCGACGAGATGACAACACGGGAGGGGAGCCGGGCCTTGCGTCGCCGGCTGTCGGTCGGATCCCCGCCGCTGTGCTCCACAGCACCTTCTCCGCCCTCTTCATCAGTTGACGCTGCAGACAGGGAGAAACAAAACACAGGCATCAGGGCACTGTACAATGGACACATACACGCATGACAGTTGCACATGAGTGGCATTGGCAAACCTCAGACATGTCATCACAATCCCCAACACACATGTCATTGCAACTCGCACACATGAGCCATACCACAGCCATATCGCAACTGCCACCACCATCCATACACATACAACAGCATCAGCAGCCAAAGGGGAGCCAGACATCACATGCAACACAGGAAGTGCACCACACATGTACACACACCACCACACTTGCATGCATGTCTACACCTCTGCCAAGTGTCGCACTGTTCAGACGGGCATCCATGTCACATCTGCCAATCAGGCTTCCACATCCCGCTGTCACATGCATCCATGTTGCATCACTGTTGCACCCTTGACAAATACACACACATGCACATGTACACAGTGCTCATACATGCAGCCGAAAACAACATACATGCCTGACATCACGGACATGTCTACTTACATACACATTCATCCAAACATGTGTGCACGCACAACTGCATTTGCCATGCAAGCCCACACACACAAGCACCATCCATGTCTCACACATTACAGCCCTCGCATGTGTCAGACCCACGGCCCTGTACACCCCCACCCATACTCGACCCCATACAAACAGATGTGCAACCGGCACAATGCCGAATAATCACCACACGCACTGCTCACAATCAGGATGCATGTACACTCACCGCTCGACTCCAGACGGGTCTGCTTCTCTAGGACTTGGACGTGGAGCGCTGGGGATATGCGTTCCAGGACCCCCATCTGTTCTTCCGACAAGTGGCCCCGGCGCCCCTTGGCATCCGCTGCCTTCAAGAGGCGCCGGGCCTTGTTCAGGGTCCTGGACCTGAAGTCCTCCCAGCGCTTCCTGACATGTTGTAAGTCCCGGACTGCCACCCCCTCCGCGTTGATGGCAGTCACGATGTCAGTCCAGATCCGAGTCCGTCCTTCCTTGTCGGCGCGGGAACTTCCGAAGAGGGCATCATACTGCCCCAGGACTTGCTCCACCAGGACACCAACTTCGGTGGCACTGAAGCTGGTGCCTCTCTGCCTCTCTGGCCGGGGGTTGTCAGTGGTCACAGATGGTGTTTGCCCCGACATGACAACCCCAGAGGCAGGAGTGGGTGGGCAACTGGGTCCTGGGGCTGGGCTGTGGAGCGATGGAATTCCAGTCGGGAGTCTTCGGTTCCAGCAGGGGTGGTCACAGCAACAGCACCCCTGGCTGATGTGCAGGCAGCAAATGGCAGTGCACATGGGAAGCAGGCAGTCAGGCAGCAGCAGATGGCAGGTGGGAGCGTGCTCGGGGCCCTGGGGGGCAGTAGTTCCGCCTTCTGGGCAGGAGCGTGGTCTTCCGTGTGCTTACGCATGGCCAGCTTGGTACGGAGTGATTTGGCACGTGAAAATCCTGCACGTCAGCGTGAAAACCGAGGAAAGGCCCTTAGCGCGTAAGCGCGTCAGCACGCATACGCGAATCTATTGGACCAAAGGCCCTCAGCGCGTAAGCGCGTCTGTGACGTGACCCGCACGGGTGTTTCCCACACAGCACGTGATGACAGAGCACACGTGGAAAGACTGCACGTCAGAGTGTCATCGCGTGTAATTGGACAGCAAGTCAGAGTCTCATCGCGTGTAATTGGACAGCACGTCAGAGTCTCATCGCGTGTAATTGGACAGCACGTCAGAGTCTCATCGCGTGTAATTGGACAGCACGGCAGAGTCTCATCGCGTTTAATTGGACAGCACGTCAGGGTGTCATCGCGTGTAATTGGACAAAAGTGCGCGTACACGCGATTGGCCTATGTACGTGTATATCAGGTGTGCGTGGACACTTACACACGCAAGTACGTCAGCGCACCTGTATCCCGGTGTGCGCGGGAATTTCCACACGCTATTGGACTGGGTATTGGATTTCAGGGGTGCGCGGGTCACACGCTCGCCTACAACACGCGCAACGCATGAATTTGCGCGCTAAAAAAATAACAAGCTCAGACCCAGGATGAACATACCGTTCCTAGCAGCAGTGGGCGTGGCCTACCAAAGGAGGAGGAGGAGGATAGTTAGGGCCAGAATATTCACACCCAGAACCAGCCTTTTCGGGATGCCTGATGACCAGGTGCATGGGAGGTACAGGTTTCCACCACACATCATACTGGACCTGGTGAGTGAGTGGGAGGATGACCTCACATCACCCACCCTGTGCTCCCAAGCACTCAGCCCCCTGGAGAAGGTCCTCAATGTACTGCACTTCTTAGCCACTGGATCATTTCAGCGGACAAGTGCCATTGTGGGTGGTGTATCACAGGCCACCCAGTCACGCTGCCTACACCAGGTCTTGAACATCATCACTGCACGCCCATCAGTCTGCAGGCACATATACCTGCCCAGAACCCCTGCAGAAAGGCATGCTGCCGCCCTGGATTTCTACGCTGTGGCACGATTCCCCAAAGTGCTAGGTGCCATCGACTGCACCCATGTGGCTCTACGTCCCCCCAGGGCATCTGAGCACATCTATAGGAACCGCAAGCACTGGCATTCCATCAACGTGCAGGTAGTATGTAATGCCAAGGGAATCATCACCTCAGTATATGCCAACTATCCCGGGTCAACCCACGACAGCTTCATTTACCGAATGTCCAGCCTAAGCCGGGACCTAGAAGCTGGGCGGCATGGCGATACATGGCTGCTTGGTGAGTATGAATGCCACTGCACATGCATGCATGTCAGATACTGAGCAAGGTCACAACCCCACCAATGATACCAATCACCACCTCCACAGGGGACAGTGCCTACCCTCTCAGCCCCCACATGATGACGCCAATTCGGAACCCCACTACGCCACCCCAGGTAAGATATAACGCAGCCCACATTACAACCCGGGGCATAGTGGAGCGCACATTCGGAGTGCTGAAGTCACGCTTTCGCTCCCTTGACCGTTCTGGCGGGCAGCTGTTGTACGCTCCCCCAGTAGTGTGCAGGATCATAGTGGCAGCATGTGTCCTGCACAACGTTGCAACACGCCGGGGCCTGACCGTGGACATGGTGGTGCCCCCCCATCCCCAACCACATGCACAGCCGCTGCGCATGGGAGGGGAAAGGGCACGGGGGGAGGCAGCCCGTACACAGCTAGTGGCTAATTACTTCACATAGAAATCACACCCCTGTGGAGTGCACACTGCCCTGGCACATTCCATCTGACAATCAATGATGACTCAACCTGACACTGATCCTGAATGTCTGGAGAAAGAACCGTGAAAACCATATCAGCCTGAGATTGTTCACCTGGAAGTGTCACAATGTGTGCATCCCTACCCACACAGACACCACCAATGCAGTTTTGTGAAGTTACACATTCAAGCAGCTAAAATGAATACCCACTTGCAAAATGCAACAAGAGGACAGTGCCATGTCAGCCAACCCAACCCCAGCACCGCCACACCACACACCGTGCCATGTCATGCTATTTGCAGGTAAACAAAGTAATCCCCACAACATGACACTAGTGACACAATGTACAGTGTCCCTATTAGAAACTTGCAACACCTGAAATGCTCACAGTAATGCCGGACCAACAACAAACTTGAGCACGTACTACCATTAACATGACATCACTAATGTTAAATATTAGTAGTCTCACCACCTGGAAATGCCTGCACTCCCACCACTATCAACTGTGCAGTGTTGGCGCCATGTAGAGTTGTAGGTGCACTGCTGCCAACATGGACCACATCTCCAGACTAGAGGTCCTTGTGTAGACATGAGGAAGGGACCTGCAAATTGGGAGGTAGACACAGAAGATGAGTTACACATCAATGCAACATGCAGTGTACAACACAACAGCAATATGCACTAGGAATGTATACACAGTATTGACTACAGACTGCCCACACAGCTCATGGGAGTCCAACGTCACTGTGTAATTCACTGTCACTTGGGCACACCCTTTGCAAGCCCATGGAAACGGGAAGCAGGAGGGGTGTGTGTGACTCAAACCCAAGCATCTGAACCAAATACATTACAAGCCTGCATGTGCCCAGCCACAATGCAGCGAATGCCCACAGGAACCACGGAAGCCAACAAATCGTCCCAAAAAAATTGGGAATAAAATAAATAAAAATAAAAATAAAAATAAAAAAAAATTAAAAATGGCCATTGAAGGGCCCGGGCGGGGGGTTGGGGAGGCCACCCAGGAGGTCCGAGGACAGGATGCACACCAGAACCCACCTGCGTGGATCCTGGGAAAAAAAAACACCTCCATGGGCTCATGGCCCACACGGCTACCCTATTGTGGGAGTATCACTGCTGTCGCTATTATCACCCTGTGCAGCTGCATCCGGAGGTGGTTGCACTATGGGAGGCAGTCCACGCAAGGCCCTAGTCTGCTCCTCCATGGCTGTAAGCATGCGGGTGTGGTAGGTCTGGTTCTGGAGGATGAGTGTGCGGAGGTCCCCATGCAACAACTCACGGGATGCCCGGACCTCCGCCCTCGTTGCCTGCATCTCAGCTGAGAGCGTACGGGTGAGACGCTCCAGCTGCTGTTCTGTCCTTTGGTGTGTTGAAGCCTCAAGCTCAACAAGAGTCGTCCTGAGGTGAAGGAGCTCCTGCCTCAGGGCTTCCCTGTGGCCCTGGGACTCAATGGAGATGGCCTCCTGCAGAGTCTCCAGTGCCGCCCGCCTGTCCCTGTTGGACCCCAACATGTCCTCCCTGTGTGACTGGCAGATGGAGTCGGTTGCCTGCTCTAGTCGCTCCATCAGCCTTTCAGGGGGGACAATGGAAGTGGCCACCCTATCCATGGCCTGAGCCATCATCTCGGATGATGCTGCCTGTTGGGTTGCCATACCGTAAATGGATTGCTCCCATGCGGTATTGCCAGGTGGCGTACGGCCACCACGTCGGCGGGCACCACACCTGTCTGGGGCAAGGCGAACTGCGCCTTGCTGTGCCGGCACTGCCTGAGGCTGCAGGACTGCATTCCCCCTCTGATCTGCTGGCCCAGGAACAGGATCAGATGTCGCGGAGTGTGACCCTGCATCCGTAACCACCAAAGGCGTAGCTGCCAACACTGACATCCCCATTGAGGGTTCTGACCCTGGTGCAGGTGGGTGAGACAGAACAGAATCCCTCCCTGGAACACTCACCTGCGACGGCACGTAGGTCTCATCCGAATCAACACCTGAGTACAGCTCGGGGGAGGTGCAGCCAGAGACACCCCTTGAGAGCACGACCTGCAGCACTTGTGGGTTCTCACCCACCACCACACCACGTCCCTCACTGGTGGTTGGTCGGCCCTCGGACCCCTCCTGGGTCTGCACCATCTCCACAACCCCAGCAGTATCAGGTGCGTCTTCCCCTGCAAAGACATAAAAACAAAGAAATGGAAACAGGCATTAGCACCATGGCACACAATGAGGGCTGAGAAGCAAGAGAACCAGTACTTGTTTGACACATGTCCCACATGACTAAAACCCTCCCATGCATGCACCCTCACTGCGTATGAAGGGCAGGCAAATGGCACACACTGATGACACCAAGATGGAAGATGAACACATTTTCTGCATGCTGCCTGGCAGTGGCATCACACATTGCCCTGTGATTGGCAGGTGAAACACACATGCCATCACACAGATGGCATGTACCATTGCTATTGAGTGAAGATGGAGAGGAGGGCAGCACCTATTCATTCAGTCCAGTTCCCGCATGTAATAGCTTTTCTGATTCAAACAGGTCAGATTCTTCACCTGGAGCTGCCAGTCCGAAATGGTGCAATTGCACAGGGACATGTTTGAACAAATGATATCCAGGTAACAAAGTCACTCCACTTTACCATAGCCATGTCAGACATGTGACTACAGGACTGCGACATGCCTAGTAAAAGTGGTGGAATGCAAACAATCTGACTAAATGAACATTGAAAAATCAAGCAACAATGTTGTGGCAAGGTGACACTTCAAGGGCAACTGACGTGCAGTTGGGCTAGATGTCTACTGTTGGCAGAAGGGATACTGCTATGGCCAAATGCAGCTGCGCAGGACGTATTGCATGAAGCACATGGCTGACCCATACGACTCAGGCGCACACACTCTCACCTGTCACACAAACAGAAGCCCTCACACACACCATGCACATGGATGACACACACATGCATGTGCACTCACCGGACAATGCCTCGTAATCAGCCAAATCTCCCACGCCTTGGATCTGTTCCTCCGTGACGTAGGTCCCAGCGACTGACTCATGTGGAGTGAGTTCCATGTCTACTACTGGAGACCCACCTCCAGTCACTAGAGTTGCGGCATGACTTGAGGCCAGCTTACTCTTTGCCCTGCGCTTTAGGTCATTCCAGCGCTTATAGCAATCATTGGCTGTGCGCCTCACGATTCCAAGGGCACTTACGATGTCCGCAACGGTCTGCCAGTGTGCCTAGCGTTGTGCAGGTGTGGTCTTGGATCCTGCAACAATGACCATCTCGTTGTCATGTGCGGACACATACTCGACAAGTGCATTCAGTTCGTCATCCGTGAAGCTGGGCTTCCTGGATGGGCCGGACTGTGTAGCTGTGTCTGGGGCATCAGCCTGTGCCGGACGAGCACTCTTCCTCTTCCGCTTGGAAGGTGGTGGTGATCCTGAGTGTCCTGCGCCGCTCTGGACACTAGGGGCAGGAGCCCTGGTGGACTCTGTATCAGTGGGATTGCACACTCAGCATGGGAGTTGGTGCAGGCATTGGCTCTAGTGTGATGGTGTCAGGGGGAATGTCAGCAGCATGGACTAGGACCGACACTGTCCGGGCTGGGTGTGTGAGGGCTGGGGTGGATGGAGCCGCAGCTGCCCCTGCAGCCTCTCCGCCCTGCCTACTTGGTGCAGCAGATGACCTTGCTGCCCCAGATGCACGTGGCATGGTGACATCAACGTGCACCAGCGCACGTGTCATAGGCCTGCTGACCTGGAAGTCAGCCATGGAGTCAGCCAGGTCTGGTGCCACAATGGGCTGGTCCAACAAGGGCTGAGCATGGATGGTGTCAGCCACATCAGCCTCAACAGGAGGGGGGGGAGGGGGGGATTATGGGTGCCCTTGACTGGTCCTCCACACATGGGGGGACAGGCTCACCCTGCAAGTAACGACCACGTCCCCTACCGGATCCACCACGGCCACCACTTGTGGCTCTTCCACCTTTGCCACCCTTACGGAATCCTCTCCTCCCAGCCATGGCACTGATGTTAATGTGTGTATGGGAGTGGGTGTAAAATATTGTCCTGGGCAATTGGGGGTCAAAGGGGTTGGGTACCAGATGGTAATTGTACCCTAGTGCTCTTGCAAGGCTGATTGTAACCCCTGGGGAAAGATGACGGGTCACGCTACGCACAGGAGCCCCAAAAAAGGGAGATGACGTGCACGCAACCCCTCCTAGACCACGTGTGCAGAAAGAAAAACCTGCACTACGCTGTGGCACCCAGTAACACAAGAATGAACGTATGCGTGTCACACGCAGCCTAGAATGACCTCTGAAGGGGTAGGCTACACACGGGGCAAGAACAGATGTTAGATACGTGCGTGACTCACCGTCTGCCAGGTAAAAGAGCGTGAAAAAGGAGCGCGTTTGGTTGGCAACACCCCCGCCAAAAGAAGATTTGTACGCTGTCTGAGGAGACAAGCCAACAGTAGTAGGGAACACTGTTTGAGGGAACAGGCCCAGGTAAACCAGTAAAAGAGAAAAAAGAGAAAAAGCTGTCAGAGGTAACAGGGAATACGAACTTGAAACGCTGTGAAGTAAATCGCGTGTGAAACGACAAGAAGTACAGAATTCACCCACTCGCTCTCCACGAAAAGCACGTACAAGGAAATGGTGTTCTACGCGTACCTTTTATACAGGCCCACACGTCCAGCGTCACTTACGCGGCGTGTACGCGCTAGGGCCATTTCCACCAATTACACGCTTTGTCACTTCTGCGTGTAGGGCCATTTCCACCAATCACACGCGATGACTGTTAGGGAGAATTCTCTGTTTAGGCTGAATTTCCCTACCTAGTGAGTCCCCCAGCAGCTTTGCTGGATTTCTGGGGTTTAATTTTTTTCTCCTGCCAAGAGTGAGACTCTTTTACCCTCACTCTTGGACATGTTGAAGTGTGTTTTCTTGGTTAAACCTTGTGTTGAATGGGCTATGGGGTCTCTTACTCCATAGGGCCTCATGTATTTTTGTGATGTGGGTCACACAGCACCCTCTGTGCCGTGACCCAGGGGTGTCCTAGGGACTCCCCAACATAGACTCCATACCCTGGGACTGACTACTGTCTCCCAGGGCATGTAAAGTCACCAAAGACTTTGCTAGTCTTGAATCCTGAACAGAACCAGTACAAACCATCATATTGTGGACGTACTGGCTGGGGCAATTCGATTGCCCCAGGGTCTGTTAGTCGAGGGGGCACGTCTCCGTCCCCCCTGATCGAGTTTTGGCTGGTGGCAGTGGAAACTACTTTTTATATTCGACCGCGAATATTTCCCTATGGGATTTCCCATTGTTTTAGGCTAACACATTTAATTATTTATTTACGGTAGCCTTAAACATACCGCCGGTTTATATATTTATTTTTATAACTCCGGTTGGGACTTTTTGCCAAAACTTGATTCTAAAATGGCGTTGGTGTTCGCCTCTGTAACTCTGACCCAAAGTGGAGCCCTTTGTTCCACTTTTGGCGGGCTTCTCCACAGAAGCCCTCCAAAGTGGTGCCACTCTGTCTGGGGTACTTAGGAGGGGTGGAGGGGGATTTAGGCACCCTGGACTGAGTTACCTTGGTAACTCAAGTCGCACTCCGTCCTGATTGGCCCAAGTGGTGAGCCGCCCGGCTCACCACTTAGCATGGTTGAGTGACAGCTAGGCTGGGTGAATGGGGGTTTGCTGCATAAAAGCAGGGCTTTGGGGACTGGGACTTCAGAAGTCGCCACAGGACCAAGAATCCGACGAGGGAAGAGCTGAGCCGACCTGCTTCGACGACACCACCCGGTGGAGCCCTGCTGAACCGTCTCACCACTTTTTCCCGACGACCGAGGAGAACTCTTAACGGAGTGGCTCCTTCCCTTGACTGGTGGGGACAACCAGTTTTCGCCTTCTTTCCGTTCTTTGAGGTATCTCGTGGCCGCCTTGCCTGTGCCAAGCACCCCGGCAACCGGAATACCACACTTTACCCCCATACCGCGAAAGTCGGCACCAACCCTTTAACCGGAGGACTCCGCGGCTGGTTTCTTCCCGGGCAGTGCAACGACCCTCTTCTTCTGCTCTTCAGCGAGAACTTCTTCTCCCCTGACCGACGTCGAGCCCTGCTGCCACTGCCTGGAACAACTGCCACCGCTGGAGGATCCTTTCCGCTTAAGGTACTGTGTTCTGCCTGGCTTCCCTTGCTACCGACTGTACGGGGTAGATTTAGTCCCCGGCTTTCGAACCTGGGAGTGCCTGGGACACTTTGGCTAAACTTTCTGAGCCACTCTAACCTCTTTTTGACTCTTTGCAAGACTTTGAATCTCTAACTAACAGTGTGATCTTGGGCACATTTTCGCTCCGGCTACTCTAAGAGTGGGCCCTGCCTAGTGACTTTTGCTCACCTGTGACTTTATTCTTCTTTAAGCCTATTGCAAGTGCTCTGGACCTTAGAGTGGTGTGTCTAACCCATTTCTGCTTTTTCTCTCCCTTTCTTGGAAACTACTAGAGTGTCATCTAACGTTAAGCACTCACCTCTGTTTTAATTAAGTGGTGTTTACTTAGAGTTGTCTAGATAGGAGAAAGGATTGAATCTACTTTCATTATAACTGTGTTGAAGTGCTTTTACTATATTTTTTGCTAGAGTGTTTTTAACTTATGTGTATTTTAAATAAATAACTATAGACTTTTGAAACCAAGCTCTGGTCAGTGTTTGCTTGTGCTATTGTGTTTTGGTACATATTGTGTATACTTTACATACTGCCTAACTCTTCTTGAGAGAAGTCTGACTGCTCAGCCACAGCTACCAGGTAAATCTGGGTGGTACAGACTGCTACCAAAGGGGTTTACTGCTCTACCTGTAGTCTTAAATCTTTTGCAGTGTTCCCCAAGGGAACTGCACAGGTTTCTGCCTAACACTGGTGTACAGCGGTGGGATTTGTATTGAGTATACATTTTATTGTGCTTTAGATACCTTAGTGCAACTAACCACAAAGCTTAGCACTGAAAAAGTAAAACCTCTAACATGTCAGTTATAGAAAGCTATAGTCAAGAGTCCCTTGCAGCCAAAACTGCTGATTGTTTAAGAGTGCTCTGTAAACATAAGGATCTCCTGACTAAGGGCAAGAAAATGGAGCTGATTGAAAGATTGTTAGCTAACCAAAGTCTGGGTGATGGTTCAGAGGAACCTACCACTCCAGCGACTGTAGATGACAGTGTTGAAGTTAACATGGAGCAAAATGTTGATGTTTCTGAGGAAGAGTCAGAAGAGGAGGGTGAGGCTGTTGTAACTGTCCCCCCTAGGCCTCTGCCTGCTCTACCTGCTGTACCTACTGGACCTTTACCAGGTCCCACATTTAGTCCTCAGTACTTTGAACTGGAGAAAATGAAGCTAGAATTGGAGTATAAGAAACTTAATGCTCAAACTGACAAAGAACTAAGGCTAAGGGAAATGGAGCTCAAGTATGACTTAGAAATGAAGAAATTATCTGTTGAGAATGTTTCTCTCTCTGGCTCCTCTAGAAGTTCCAGTCCTAAAAGACCCCGGATGCCTAAAGAATTGGTTGGTATGTATGAGCCTAAGTTGGATGTGTTGGATTGGTTGTCTCTGTTTGAATATAATCATGGGCTCCAGAACATCACAGGAAATGACTTACTCACCTGGTTGTTCTCCAGGCTTCCCCCTGTTGCAACTGATGTGGTAATGGAGATGGGGGAGGAGGATAGGAAGGACTATGAATGTGTGAAACTAGCTTTGATAGCTAGGTTTGGGAAGACCCCTTCCCAGTATCTTAAGAGGTTTAGGAGCCTCAAAAAGCATGATGGTACCCCTTGGGCTACCTGGGTGAATGAATGTTTGAAAAACTTAGAGGGATGGATTAAGGGTTACAAGGTGAACACTTATGAAGGTATGAAGAATTTGTTTATGTTGGAGACTATTTATGATGCCTGCTCTCCTGAGCTCAGACAACACTTGGCTGATTCCAGGGAATTAGATTCCCGGAAGCTAGCTAAGGCTGCTGACTTGTGGGTTGCCAACAGGGCCACTCACAAGGATTCTGGGGTAACTCAGAAGAAGGATGGGGAAAAACAGTCTAAGAAGGACTCCAAAGAGAATTCTAATACTACAAATTCCAAAGAGGGCCCCAAACAAAACTATAAGGGTAAGCCACAAGGGAAACCAAATCAGGCTAGTGTACCTTCTGGTCCCAGACCAGAAGGAGGTCAGAACAAGCCTCCATTCCAGCGAGCCTTTGGCTCATGCTTTGTTTGTAAGGCTACTGACCATGTGAAAGGAGATCCCAGATGTAAGGGTAAACCTTCAGGGGTCCAGCTTGCCTCCTTAGCCTTCGCTCCCGAAGAGGAAGTACCCATGGCAAGTGGAAACTTTCTATTACTAGCTGATGAACCCACTGGAGTCTCAGCTAGTGTTTCTTTAGTCTCTCTGGGGTTGTGGGAGCAACAGAATTTAGATGTCTATAACTCTATCCCAGATAATACTAAAGAGTATTATAAGGACAGTGTCCAGGTGAATGGTCAGGAGACTCCTGCCATTAGGGACACTGGAGCCAGCATAACTGTGGTGGATGAATCATTTTTCAAGGCAGAGGATGTTGCTAAGGCACCCAAATGCCTCACCAAGTTAGCTGGTGGGCCTGTGCAGATGTGTCCCCAGTTACCAGTTCTCATCCAATGTAATGATATGGCTGTAAAAATACCTGTCAGTGTACAATGTGAAGTGCCAGGTAGGGTTCTGTTGGGTAATGACCTCAAAGCTCTTGGAGTTGTATCTCATACCCCCAGACCTCCTAGCAAAAGGTTTCAGGAACTCACAAAACCTGCAAGGGAGAAAACCCTGAGAGGGTTATCTCAGGAGATGATGACAGAAATCACTCCTCTACCACTGGAGCAACTTACTGCAGTAACTACCAGATCAGGAGCAAAGGGGCAACCCAAGACTCCTAGGAAAAAGCCAGCAGCAAGCACTCCAGTGCTTCCAACAAGGACTTCCCCTAGGTTGTCCAAAGTTACACCTGTAACTCCACCTCCAGCTGAGGCTGAGAGGGAGGTACAACCCTGTGTGGTTGAGCTAGACTCTGAGGAAGAGCTAGAAGGAGGCCCCAACCTTATTGGAGATTTGGACCCTGAGGACCATCCTGAGCTGCAGTCTTTACTGGCAGAAGGTGGGCCTAGCAGGGCAGCTTTTCGTAAGGGGCAAAGAGAATGTCCAACTCTGGAGGGTCTCCGCCACCAGGCAGCTTCTCAAGCTGATGGGCAAGAGCCTGGGAAGTATAGGTTGCACTGGGAAGATGGCCTCTTCTACAGTGAACCCACTGAGTCTGAACCTGGAGACTACAAACGCCTTGTAGTCCCACAGGAAAACAGACAACAGTTCTTACAACTAGCCCATGAGATACCTTTGGCTGGCCACTTGAGTTTCAAGAAGACCAAGGAAAGGCTCTCACTCTACTTTTATTGGCCAAAGATGGGGGCCGAAGTAGATAGATATTGTAAGAGCTGCCATACCTGCCAGACTTCTGGTAAGGTTGGTTCCAAGAATGTGGCACCTTTAGTGCCTCTCCCAGTTGTGGGAGTCCCATTTGAGAGGGTAGGGATTGACATTGTTGGTCCCCTTGATCCTCCAACCTCCTCAGGCAACAGGTTTATCCTTGTTGTAGTAGACCATGCTACTAGGTACCCGGAGGCCATTCCTATGAGGACTGTTACAGCTCCGGCTGTGGCTAAGGCCCTCCTTGGTATTTTTACCAGGGTTGGGTTTCCTAAGGAGGTAATCTCTGACAGGGGGTCAAACTTTATGTCCCACTACATGAAGGCCATGTGGAAAACCTGTGGAGTTACCTACAAGTTCTCAACCGCCTACCACCCTCAGACAAACGGGTTGGTTGAAAGGTTTAACAGAACCATGAAGAGCATGATAGGTGCTTTGGAAGAACCCCTTAAGAAAAAGTGGGACCTTCTACTGCCATGCCTTCTCTTTGCTTATAGAGAAGTCCCTCAGGAGGGAGTAGGTTATTCTCCCTTTGAGCTTCTCTATGGCCATCCAGTCAGAGGTCCATTGGCCCTGATTAAGGAGGGGTTGGAAGGTGCTCCTCCCCTCAAGCCAGTCAGAGTGACTGACTATGTGATAGGTCTCCGGAGGAGAATGTCACACATGATGGCAGAAGCAAGTGACAACTTGAAAGCTGGTCAAGCCCTGGTCAAACATTGGCACGACCAGAAGGCTAACATGGTTGAGTTTACTCAAGACCAGCTTGTTCTAGTTATGCTCCCCACAAGGCAGAGGGCCTTGCAAGACAAATGGATGGGACCCTTCAAGGTTGTGGGAAAACTTGGAGAGGTCAACTATCTGGTGGATCTGGGCAGACCCAGGGAAGCTCCTAGAGTCTTCCACACCAACCGACTAAAAGCCTACATCTCCAGACCTGATGTAGGAGCCTTGCTCCTAGCTTCAGCTGCAGAGGAGGAAGAGAGTGAATCTCTCCCTGATCTCCTCAGAGGTGTACCTTTAGATGAAAAAGTTGAAGGAGTCAATCTCTCTTCAGACCTGACACCTGAGCAACAAGAGGAGTGCAAATCTATGTTAAATCAGTTTGCCTCCCTGTTCTCACTGTCACCAGGCTTGACCCCTTGGGGCCAGCATGAGATACTCACTGGTGACTGTCTGCCAGTCAAAAGCAGAGGATACAGAATGTCAGAACATATCAGAGCCCACATCAAAGGAGAGGTCAAGAAGATGCTTGATCTCGGGGTAATAGAACCCTCTACTAGTCCATGGTCTAGCCCAGTTGTGTTAGTACCAAAGGCAGGATCCAAAGACTTGAGATTCTGTGTGGACTATAGAGCTCTAAATGCAGTCACCAAGACTGATGCCCACCCTTTGCCCAGGACAGATGAGTTGGTGGATAAACTTGGTGCAGCCAAGTACCTCAGCACATTTGACCTGACGTCAGGCTATTGGCAAATAGCCCTGACAGACCATGCCAAGGAGAAAACTGCATTTTCAACCCCAGTTGGCTTGTACCAGTTTAAGGTCATGCCTTTTGGACTGAAAAACGCACCTGCCACATTCCAAAGGATGGTGAACCAAGTTCTGGCTGGGATGGAAGATTTCTGCATGGCATACTTGGATGACATTGCAGTCTTCAGCCACTCCTGGGAAGAACATGTGAACCACCTAGGCCATGTGTTGCAGGCTCTGAAACAGGCCCATTTGACAATCAAAGCCAGTAAGTGCCAGATTGGTCAAAGTAAAGTGGTCTACCTTGGACATGAGGTAGGAGGTGGAGAAATAAGGCCTTTGCCCAGCAAGATTGAAGCTGTGCAAAATTGGACAACACCAACTACTCAAACCCAAGTGAGAGCTTTTCTAGGCCTCACTGGGTATTACAGGAATTTCATTGAGAACTATGGGACCATAGCTTCTCCACTGAATGTAATCTCCTCTCCCAAATTCCCTAAAAAGGTAAAATGGAATGAGGAGTGCAATCAGGCCTTTGAAAAACTGAAGAGAGCTCTTTGCCAGGCTCCAGTATTGAGAGCTCCTGACTACCACCAACCTTTCATTGTACAAACTGATGCTTCCAATGTAGGTATAGGTGCAGTTCTAAGCCAACTGGATGAGAAGGGTAGGGAGCACCCCATTTGCTTCATCAGTAGGAAACTGAAGGATCCTGAGACAAGGTGGGCAACTATCGAAAGAGAATGCTTTGCTATTGTGTGGGCACTGAAGAAGTTTAGGCCATACTTGTATGGTTCTACTTTTGTTATTCAGACTGACCACCAACCCTTGAGATGGTTAATGCAAATGAAAGGGGAAAATCCAAAACTATTGAGATGGTCAATCTGCCTGCAAGGGTTTGATTTCACCATTGAGCACAGGTCAGGGTGTCACCATCAAAATGCTGATGGACTCTCTAGGATGTATATCATCGACTAGAGGTATGAGGTTCATCCAGGAGTGGATTAAATCCTCCTGTCCCTTAGTCTGGGGGGGGCGAGTGTTAGGGAGAATTCTCTGTTTAGGCTGAATTTCCCTACCTAGTGAGTCCCCCAGCAGCTTTGCTGGATTTCTGGGGTTTAATTTTTTTCTCCTGCCAAGAGTGAGACTCTTTTACCCTCACTCTTGGACATGTTGAAGTGTGTTTTCTTGGTTAAACCTTGTGTTGAATGGGCTATGGGGTCTCTTACTCCATAGGGCCTCATGTATTTTTGTGATGTGGGTCACACAGCACCCTCTGTGCCGTGACCCAGGGGTGTCCTAGGGACTCCCCAACATAGACTCCATACCCTGGGACTGACTACTGTCTCCCAGGGCATGTAAAGTCACCAAAGACTTTGCTAGTCTTGAATCCTGAACAGAACCAGTACAAACCATCATATTGTGGACGTACTGGCTGGGGCAATTCGATTGCCCCAGGGTCTGTTAGTCGAGGGGGCACGTCTCCGTCCCCCCTGATCGAGTTTTGGCTGGTGGCAGTGGAAACTACTTTTTATATTCGACCGCGAATATTTCCCTATGGGATTTCCCATTGTTTTAGGCTAACACATTTAATTATTTATTTACGGTAGCCTTAAACATACCGCCGGTTTATATATTTATTTTTATAACTCCGGTTGGGACTTTTTGCCAAAACTTGATTCTAAAATGGCGTTGGTGTTCGCCTCTGTAACTCTGACCCAAAGTGGAGCCCTTTGTTCCACTTTTGGCGGGCTTCTCCACAGAAGCCCTCCAAAGTGGTGCCACTCTGTCTGGGGTACTTAGGAGGGGTGGAGGGGGATTTAGGCACCCTGGACTGAGTTACCTTGGTAACTCAAGTCGCACTCCGTCCTGATTGGCCCAAGTGGTGAGCCGCCCGGCTCACCACTTAGCATGGTTGAGTGACAGCTAGGCTGGGTGAATGGGGGTTTGCTGCATAAAAGCAGGGCTTTGGGGACTGGGACTTCAGAAGTCGCCACAGGACCAAGAATCCGACGAGGGAAGAGCTGAGCCGACCTGCTTCGACGACACCACCCGGTGGAGCCCTGCTGAACCGTCTCACCACTTTTTCCCGACGACCGAGGAGAACTCTTAACGGAGTGGCTCCTTCCCTTGACTGGTGGGGACAACCAGTTTTCGCCTTCTTTCCGTTCTTTGAGGTATCTCGTGGCCGCCTTGCCTGTGCCAAGCACCCCGGCAACCGGAATACCACACTTTACCCCCATACCGCGAAAGTCGGCACCAACCCTTTAACCGGAGGACTCCGCGGCTGGTTTCTTCCCGGGCAGTGCAACGACCCTCTTCTTCTGCTCTTCAGCGAGAACTTCTTCTCCCCTGACCGACGTCGAGCCCTGCTGCCACTGCCTGGAACAACTGCCACCGCTGGAGGATCCTTTCCGCTTAAGGTACTGTGTTCTGCCTGGCTTCCCTTGCTACCGACTGTACGGGGTAGATTTAGTCCCCGGCTTTCGAACCTGGGAGTGCCTGGGACACTTTGGCTAAACTTTCTGAGCCACTCTAACCTCTTTTTGACTCTTTGCAAGACTTTGAATCTCTAACTAACAGTGTGATCTTGGGCACATTTTCGCTCCGGCTACTCTAAGAGTGGGCCCTGCCTAGTGACTTTTGCTCACCTGTGACTTTATTCTTCTTTAAGCCTATTGCAAGTGCTCTGGACCTTAGAGTGGTGTGTCTAACCCATTTCTGCTTTTTCTCTCCCTTTCTTGGAAACTACTAGAGTGTCATCTAACGTTAAGCACTCACCTCTGTTTTAATTAAGTGGTGTTTACTTAGAGTTGTCTAGATAGGAGAAAGGATTGAATCTACTTTCATTATAACTGTGTTGAAGTGCTTTTACTATATTTTTTGCTAGAGTGTTTTTAACTTATGTGTATTTTAAATAAATAACTATAGACTTTTGAAACCAAGCTCTGGTCAGTGTTTGCTTGTGCTATTGTGTTTTGGTACATATTGTGTATACTTTACATACTGCCTAACTCTTCTTGAGAGAAGTCTGACTGCTCAGCCACAGCTACCAGGTAAATCTGGGTGGTACAGACTGCTACCAAAGGGGTTTACTGCTCTACCTGTAGTCTTAAATCTTTTGCAGTGTTCCCCAAGGGAACTGCACAGGTTTCTGCCTAACAATGACACACTGAGGTGCAGTCTTCCCACGTGTGCTCTGTCATCACGTGCTGTGTGGGAAACACTCGTGCGTGTCACGTCACAGACGCGCTTACGCGCTGAGGGCCTTTGGTCCAATAGATTCGCGTATGCGTGCTGACGCGCTTACGCGCTAAGGGCCTTTCCTCGGTTTTCACGCTGACGTGCAGGATTTTCACGTGCCAAATCACTCCGTACCAAGCTGGCCACGCGTAAGCACACGGAAGACCACGCTCCTGCCCAGAAGGCCGAACTACTGCCCCCCAGAGCCCCGAGCATGCTCCCACCTGCATCTGCTGCTGCCTGACTGCCTGCTGCCCACGTGCACTGCCATTTGCTGCCTGCACATCAGCCAGGGGTGCTGTTGCTGTGACCACCCCTGCTGGAACCGAAGACTCCCGACTGGAATTCCATCGCTCCACAGCCTAGCCCCAGGACCCAGTTGCCCACCCACTCCTGCCTCTGGGGTTGTCATGTCGGGGCAAACACCATCTGTGACCACTGACAACCCCCGGCCAGAGAGGCAGAGGGGCACCAGCTTCAGTGCCACCGAAGTTGGTGTCCTGGTGGAGCAAGTCCTGGGGCAGTATGATGCCCTCTTCGGAAGTTCCCGCGCCGACAAGGAAGGACGGACTCGGATCTGGACTGACATTGTGACTGCCATCAACGCGGAGGGGGTGGCAGTCCGGGACTTACAACATGTCAGGAAGCGCTGGGAGGACTTCAGGTCCAGGACCCTGAACAAGGCCCGGCGCCTCTTGAAGGCAGCGGATGCCAAGGGGCGCCGGGGCCACTTGTCGGAAGAACAGATGGGGGTCCTGGAACGCATATCCCCAGCGCTCCACGTCCAGGTCCTAGAGAAGCAGACCCGTCTGGAGTCGAGCGGTGAGTGTACATGCATCCTGATTGTGAGCAGTGCGTGTGGTGATTATTCGGCATTGTGCCGGTTGCACATCTGTTTGTATGGGGTCGAGTATGGGTGGGGGTGTACAGGGCCGTGGGTCTGACACATGCGAGGGCTGTAATGTGTGAGACATGGATGGTGCTTGTGTGTGTGGGCTTGCATGGCAAATGCAGTTGTGCGTGCACACATGTTTGGATGAATGTGTATGTAAGTAGACATGTCCGTGATGTCAGGCATGTATGTTGTTTTCGGCTGCATGTATGAGCACTGTGTACATGTGCATGTGTGTGTATTTGTCAAGGGTGCAACAGTGATGCAACATGGATGCATGTGACAGCGGGATGTGGAAGCCTGATTGGCAGATGTGACATGGATGCCCGTCTGAACAGTGCGACACTTGGCAGAGGTGTAGACATGCATGCAAGTGTGGTGGTGTGTGTACATGTGTGGTGCACTTCCTGTGTTGCATGTGATGTCTGGCTCCCCTTTGGCTGCTGATGCTGTTGTATGTGTATGGATGGTGGTGGCAGTTGCAATATGGCTCTGGTATGGCTCATGTGTGCGAGTTGCAATGACATGTGTGTTGGGGATTGTGATGACATGTCTGAGGTTTGCCAATGCCACTCATGTGCAACTGTCATGCGTGTATGTGTCCATTGTACAGTGCCCTGATGCCTGTGTTTTGTTTCTCCCTGTCTGCAGCATCAACTGATGAAGAGGGCGGAGAAGGTGCTGTGGAGCACAGAGGCGGGGATCCGACCGCCAGCCGGAGACGCAAGGCCCGGCTCCCCTCCCGTGTTGTCATCTCTTCGGGGAGTGAGGAGTCCGGTGCCGCGTCCCAGGCCGCAGCTGCCGGGGGGAGGTCCAAGAGGCGGAGGTTGCAGTTGGACTCCTCGGCAGCAGAAGGGGCAGCTGGGACCCCACAGGGCCCAACAAGGGAAGATGGCACGGAGTCATCCAGGTTGGTGGGGGGTTTGGTGGAGGAGGAGGCCGTGCAAGCACCAGAGACGGGGTCTGGAGGTGGGGATCCCACTGGTGCTAGTGGTGCAGTGCAGGACCAGGGACAGGAGGCAGTACAGGCGGCCGCAGAGGTGCCTGTGTGCAATCCTGTCCCCGATCCTGTCCCTGCATCATCTTGCACCAGCAGGGATGCCTACGTCCAGACCCGTTTTCAGGCAGGGGATGAGCTGACATCAACTGGCCTTCCTCTGCCTGCGGACGTGGCCATCCAGGTCCGGGTTGAGCCTGTCCTGGCTGGTGTGGCGTTGCGTCAACGGGCCATGCGAGGTGACCTGCAGTCTTTTCATGGAGAGACTGCACGTCATCTCGAATGGCTCGTTGACCACGTCAGCCTGCTGGGACAGGTCACCCAGGCCGGATTCCGCTGTCTGATGGGGCTTGCTTTGACCCCCTCCTCAACTGGACCCCCTACGCGCCAGTCGTCCTCTGTGCCATCTTCCCACCCATCAGTCACCTGGGTGCCCTGTGGAGCTGCCTCTGACGGTGCGGCCTGGCTGGTGGAGGAGGCATCCTTGCCACAGTCGGGAGTCGGAGGTCCAGCAGGGGTGGCCACATCAACAAGTGCACCCCAGCCGGCGGAGGATGTGCAGGCAGCAGGAGGCAGTGCACGGGCAGAGGCAGAGCAGCAGCAGCAGCAACATGGTGGGAGACATGAAGGCTCTGGGCTTTCGACATCGGAGGGGCAGGCATCGGCCGGAGGGCAGGGGGACCCAGGACAGAGAGTGTCTTCCGTGTGGCAGCGGTTGGGCCACGCCATAGGTGCGGAGCGGCGGCGGGCGGAAGAGGCGCGGCTCACAATGGTCAGGGCGGAGAACTCCATGCGGAGGGCCCTGAGGCGGGCCGAGTGCCTCGAGGCAATCCGCAGGGGGTTGGAGGAGGACACGGCGTCGTCCCTGCGGACCCTCGGGGCCATGGAACTGGACCGCCTCCGGGACATCGAACAGGAGTTCGATGATGCCCTGGCCCGGGACACCACGGAGTGAGCCGCTGGACTTGCCCGCCGCCTTTGTATATAGTTCTTTAGTTTTAGGTTTCCTTTCTTTCTTATTATGATTTGGAGTCGACGGACACTGCTCCACTTTTTGTATATAGTTGATTTTTAGGTAGGTTTTTTAGTAGGTTTCCTTTGTTCAGTTGGGCTCATGGACCCTTGTTAGTTTTGTACATAGTTCTTTTTTGCATGGAGATTTTTTTACATTTGACTTTGGACATAATTTTTTTTGATTCTGATTTGCAGTTTTGTGTTTTTATACGGACATGCAGCTTTTTTTTTCTCATTCACATTGTAGTTTGTTTTCTTTCTTTAGCATTCTTTATTTTTTTCAATACAATTTTGTTAGCATACTTCACTGTGTGGTATCATCTCATTGGTTTCATGCATGTCATGTTGTGTGTTTTCCCATTCAATTGCAACCATTGTGTGTGACGGACATGGGTTCATTAGCTTAATGAACATTGGGGGTGTAACATGTGATTTCCATTTCCATGTGGGTGAATGGGTTACTTGGTAGGGCTTTTTGGCTGTGGAGGCTGACCATTACGCACATGATTGGGGATTGTGAGGACCTGGTGGGGGCTGCCCATGGTGGCAGGGGGGTGGGGGTGCAGGGGGACATGAGTGGGGGCCTGGTGGAGGCTGCCCCTGCACTGCTGGGGGGTGGGGGTGGTGGGGGACATGAGTGGGGGCCTGGTGGAGGGTGACCCTGGATGCTGGGGGGTGGGGGTGGTGGTAGACATGAGTGGGGGCCTGGTGGAGGCTGCCCCTGCACTGCTGGGGGGTGGGGGTGGTGGGAGACATGAGTAGGGGCCTGGTGGAGGGTGACCCTGGATGCTGGGGGGTGGGGGTGCAGGGGGACATGAGTGGGGGCCTGGTGGAGGCTGCCCCTGCACTGCTGGGGGGTGGGGGTGGTGGGAGACATGAGTGGGGGCCTGGTGGAGGGTGACCCTGGATGCTGGGGGTGGGGGTGGTGGTAGACATGAGTGGGGGCCTGGTGGAGGCTGCCCATGGTGGCAGGGGGGTGGGGGTGCAGGGGGACATGAGTGGGGGCCTGGTGGAGGCTGCCCCTGCACTGCTGGGGTGTGGGGGTGGTGGGAGACATGAGTGGGGGCCTGGTGGAGTCTGCCCATGGTGGCAGGGGTGTGGGGGTGGTGGGAGACATGAGTGGGGGCCTGGTGGAGGATGCCCATGGTGGCAGGGGGGTGGGGGTGCAGGGGGACATGAGTGGGGGCCTGCTGGAGGCTGCCCCTGCACTGCTGGGGTGTGGGGGTGGTGGGAGACATGAGTGGGGGCCTGCTGGAGTCTGCCCATGGTGGCAGGGGGGTGGGGGTGGTGGGAGACATGAGTGGGGGCCTGGTGGAGGCTGCCCCTGGTGGCTGAGGGGTGGGGGTGGTGGGAGACATGGGTGGGGGCCTGGTGGAGGCTGCCCCTGGTGGCTGGGGGGTGGGGGTGGTGGGAGACATGAGTGGGGGCCTGGTGGAGGGTGACCCTGGATGCTGGGGGGTGGGGGTGGTGGGAGACATGAGTGGGGGCCTGGTGGAGGGTGACCCTGGATGCTGGGGGGTGGGGGTGGTGGGAGACATGAGTGGGTGCCTGGTGGAGGCTGCCCATGGTGGCATGGGAGTGGGGGTGGTGGGAGACATGAGTGGTGGGCCTGGTGAGGGTGACCCTGGATGCTGGGGGGTGGGGATGGTGGTAGACATGAGTGGGGGCCTGGTGGAGGCTGCCCCTGCACTGCTGGGGCGTGGGGGTGGTGGGAGACATGAGTGGGGGCCTGGTGGAGTCTGCCCATGGTGGCGGGGGGTGGGGGTGCAGGGGGACATGAGTGGGGGCCTGCTGGAGGCTGCCCCTGCACTGCTGGGGGGTGGGGGTGCAGGGGGACATGAGTGGGGGCCTGGTGGAGTCTGCCCATGGTGGCAGGGGGGTGGGGGTGCAGGGGGACATGAGTGGGGGCCTGCTGGAGGCTGCCCCTGCACTGCTGGGGTGTGGGGGTGGTGGGAGACATGAGTGGGGGCCTGGTGGAGTCTGCCCATGGTGGCAGGGGGGTGGGGGTGGTGGGAGACATGAGTGGGGGCCTGGTGGAGGATGCCCATGGTGGCAGGGGGGTGGGGGTGGTGGTAGACATGCATTGTTGATCAGTAGTGCAAGGTGACATGTGGGTTGGTTGGGGGGCATGCCCATGGTGGATGGGCTGCCGGCGGGACATGAGCATGGGTGCAGGGTAGTCCCCCGTGGTGTGGGCTGCCTGCAGGGTCCCTGTAACTCTCACCTGATTCTCGCAGAGGCGCCGGTCTTGACTGGGCGACTACCGTATCTTCAAAGGTGATGTGCAGCACCCGGTTGGCTCTTTGGGCTGGACCTCTGTGCCCTGTATGCCTGACGTGCAGAGTAAGATGTCTGCAGATAGAAAATACGGGGTTAATGAACTGGGGTTATTGGGGTGTCCCTATCTCTTTCCTCTTCTCCTCTCCTGTAGACCCCCAAAGGTTAACGCTCTCACCTTAGGTAAGTGAATGCCGAGCTCTCCATCTGCCTCGGGGCAGGGTGCTGTAACCAGTTTCTTCACTGGATAGGTAGCGCAGGCCTCTTGACTTCAGAGGACTGCTGTCCGTCGTTTACTGCACGAACGGTAAGTTTCGAGTAACTCAAATGTCTTTAAAGTCTGTAATAATGATGTCTCTTGTTTTGCAGGGTTCCGGCGATGGCGGATGACGGGCTGAAGTGAGTTGAAGATGGAGCCCGTGTGATGAATAGAAGCGCCTGGAAGCACGTAAGTAAGCGCTTGTTGCCAGCTTCACGAAGCGCTCTAACTGTCTTTTTATTTTGCAGGTACAAGTTCGGAGCGGCTGCAGGGTGCCGGGATACCCACTGGGTTAGATGTGGAAAGGAGTAATGGCACGTGAGTATTAAAGTTCCCCAATGTCTTTAAACGCACCTTGTTTTGTCTTTCAGATGCGAGATGCAGCGCCGACGGCCTCCGGAGCGTGCGAAGAGTAGGTAAGCCTTTGCCTTTCAGATGCCGGAATGCTAACCTGTTCTTTCTTGTCTTTATAGGTGTTGCTGAAGACTGGATTCAGGATGGTAAGCCTTTTTCCTTAGGCCCAGGACCGGATGCAGAAGACACGATGAGCGTTCTGCTGCAGAGGGTGCAGAATAACGCAAAGCAAGATTCATCCACCGGGTGTGGTTTAAATAGCCTCCTGTAGTGCTTAGATGTCTCCTTCCACAGCCACGCCTAAGTAAGAAAAGAGTTCCTGGTAAAAAAAGAGTTCCTGCCTTCCAGAAGAGTTCCAGTGTTCTGAATCTAGGGAGTGGCTCCAGCCCCACCCAACAGGAAAAGTAGTTCCAAACAGAAGAGGATCAGAGGCTCAACTGGCAGGCAAGTAAGCAGCATGGTCTGCTGCAGGTAAGTCCACCCAAGCATTATGAGCCCGGCGCTTCCAGCGCTGGGACTGGGCATATTTATGAGCCTGGTGCCACTGGCGCCAGGACTGGGTCCAAAAAGTCCCAATTGGGACTGGTTGGCACTCGGAACCTGGGTTATGGATCTGCTTCCAAGGGAGTTGGGAAAACCCTGACCTTTTGGAAGCAGAGATCATGACAGTACCCCCCCTCAAGGCCCCTCCCAAACCGGGCTTCTCCGGGGGTTTTGGCTTGTCAGGAAATGTTCGGTGAAATCTTTTGATTAGGCGAGGAGCGTGGACATATTCAGCAGGTTCCCAGGATCTCTCTTGGGGGCCGTAGCCTTTCCAGTCAATTAGGTAGAATAGTTTAGATTTGGAGATCTTGGAGTCCAGAATGCTTTTGACTTCAAACTCGAGTTCTCCATCAACTAGGATAGGTTTTGGAGATTTGGTTAGTCGGGTTTGAGGTTGCACGGGTTTTAATAGAGAGACGTGGAAGACCGGATGTATCTTCATGTGCGGGGGCAAGTCCAACTTGACCGCTACTGGGTTTACTATGGTAGTGATGGAATAGGGACCAAGGTATCTTGGGTTGAATGTGCGTGGCCCTTTTAGAGATAGATATTTGGTGGATAACCAGACTTGATCCCCTACTTGATAGTGAGGGGCTTCCTTCCGATGTTGATCTGCTCCTTTCTTGTATTGTTCTTTAGCCCTTTGAAGGTGAGAAACAGCTTCCTTAAAGGCTTGGGTGATTGTAGAATGCAGGTAGTCTACTGCTGGTGTTTCAAGATCTTGGAGGGGATCCAACTCCGAGGTTCGAGGGTGACTGCCGTACAAAAGAAAAAACGGGGTTTTCCCAGTTCCCGAATGGACAGAGTTATTGTAGGCATACTCGGCTATCCAAAGGATATCTTTCCAAGTTTTTTCAGTTTGTTGCAGCATGCAGCGTAAATACTGTTCCAGAGTTTGATTGGTCCTCTCGGTTTGTCCGTCGGTCTGAGGGTGGTGACTGGTCGATAGTCTCACATCAATTTGCGCCGACCGACAGCAACTTCGCCAAAAATGAGAAATAAATTGACTACTTCGATCCGAAATTAGAACCGAAGGAAAACCGTGCAGTCGGACGATGTTTTCGAGAAATTCTCGGGCCAGAGTTGCTGCTGTTGGCAAGCCTTTGAGCGGAATGAAATGCGCCATCTTGGAGAATAAGTCCACGATTACTAGAATCGTATTGTATCCGGAGCATGGAGGTAGATCGGTGATGAAGTCCATAGAAAGCGTATGCCAAGGGCGAGGTGGGATGTCAATAGGGCGTAAGAGGCCTGCTGGTCTTTCCTTTTGACTCTTGTTTTGGGCGCATACTCCACAGGACATTATAAAGTCTCTGATATCTTTTTTCCAAGCCGGCCACCAGAAGTAGCGCTTGATCTTTTCTGAGGTCTTGGCTATACCGGGATGACCTTCCATTAAAGAGTCGTGATAACAAGAAATTACTTTTTTCTGTAAATCTGTGCTGGGTAGGTATAATCGTTCTTGGAAATACAATAAGTTGTCCTTTACTGCAAAGTCCTTTCCCTGCAGATGCCAATTCTGTATGTCTGCTGGAGTTACAAGTTGCCTGGCTTTATCCTTAACTTCCTCTATGGATTCTGTGGTGATTACACCCAGAATTCTTTGTTCGGGAATGATTGGTACAGGTTTAGGGTTGATCAAGTGTTCTTCCACTCCCATCCGAGAAAGGGCATCGGCTTTACCGTTCATGGTACCAGGTCGATAGGTAATTATGAAGTCAAACTCGGCAAAGAATAATGCCCAACGGAGTTGTCTAGAGGATTGGGCTTTTGCGGTTTTCAAATATTGCAGGTTTCGGTGATCCGTAATCACAGTAACGGTGTGTCGGGCCCCCAGCAGATAATGCCGCCAAGCCTTAAAGGCAGACTTGATAGCCAGAAGTTCCTTGTCAGTAATCGTGTAATTGACTTCAGGAGGCGAGAATTTGCGGGACCAAAATGCCACGGGATGCAGCTGATTGGTTACCGGGTCCTTTTGTGATAGAACTGCCCCCATGGCAAGGCTTGAAGCATCAGTTTCCACGATATAGGGGAGTTCGGGGCGAGGGTGTTTTAAGATTGGTGCAGAGATAAATTTAGTCTTCAAATCCTGGAAAGCTTGTTCCGCCTCGGTAGACCATTCAAAACGTTTGTTTTTCTTTAACAAGGCAGTGATGGGCTGGACTATTCGAGAGAACTCGGGGATAAACCTGCGGTAAAAGTTAGCGAAGCCTAACATGCTTTGCACACCTTTTACGGAGGATGGTGATGGCCATTTGAGAACTGCATCGACCTTCTTTGAATCCATACGCACTCCGCCAGGTGATAATATGAATCCCAAGAATTCAACTTCAGTCACGTTGAAAACACATTTTTCCAACTTAGCGAAAAGTTTGTGTTGACGCAATCTTTCGAGGACCATTTTCACGTGTTTCCGATGTTCAGATTCCGATGAAGAATAAACGAGAATGTCGTCGATGTAAACAACAACACACACATCTATGAGCTCTCTGAGGACATCGTTCATAAAATATTGAAAGGCGGCCGGGGCATTGCAAAGTCCGAAGGGCATGACCTGATATTCAAATAGCCCATACTTGGTGCGGAAGGCCGTCTTCCATTCATCGCCCTCTTTTACTCGTACCAAGTGGTAAGCTCCTCTAAGATCCAGCTTTGTATATATGCATGCTTTTCTTACTTGGTCCAGGAGTTCAGGGATCAAAGGTAACGGATATCTATTCTTAACGGTGATCTGGTTCAGGGAGCGATAATCGATACAAGTTCTAAGGTCTCCTTCCTTTTTTGGAACGAAGAACAAAGCTGAAGAGGCAGGGGACTTGGAGGGACGAATAAACCCATTTGCCAGGTATTGATCCAGGTATTGTCGAAGGTGAAGGTTCTCAGGCTCGGTGAGGGCATAAATTCTACTACAAGGAGGAGTAGATCCAGGTATCAGGTCTATCTGGCAGTCATAAGACCTATGAGGAGGTAGAGAGTTAGCCTGCTCCTTCCGGAAAACATCTTGGTATTCTAGGTATTCGGGAGGTAACTGGGGAGTCTCTGAAGAAATTGCTGCCAGTGCAACACCAGGTGGAGGGTGACACGTAGAGACACATTCTGGAAACTGGACCGTTCTTGCTCGCCAATCGATCAGAGGATTGTGTTTCTCTAACCAAGGTATTCCTAGAATAATCTGGAACTGAGGGGCCTTGATCACATCGAACACGATCTTCTCATGGTGTCCATCTTGACTTACCAGCATCACCTCTTGAGTGGTATGCGTTACTGGCCCGGAGGCTATCTCCGTACCATCCACCGTAGTAATGACGTCCTTTACAGCCTTGGGACAAAGAGTTAGATTCATCCTCAAAACCATTTCATGATCCACATAATTGCCGATGGCACCGCTGTCGACGTAAGCTTCAATTGCATGTAATCGACCCGGATTATCAGGGCTAATGAGGACCATAGGTATCACGAAATGCGAGGTCACGGAACTGGTTTTCACGCTCGGCAAGAGGACCTCTATTCTTGTCGGGCGAGGTCGTTTCCCTGCTCAGAGTTTGTAACTGTGGTAACTGCAGCTCCTACTGCCTTCTTGGCAGGTTTCACCGGACAGTCTCGAAGAAAGTGCCCTGAGTTTCCGCAATATAGGCATAATTGCAACTGTTTTCTCCTTTCCCGCTCCCTTTGTGTTAGAGGACCTTTCAGACCCCCTATTTGCATGGGTTCCCCGGAGTCTACTCCTTTGGAAGGAGTTTCGGTTTGGAAAATACTCGAGCATCAAACTTGGAACGATCGGCCTTCCTGTTCTGTAGTCTGTGATCTATTTGAACGACCAAGTCTATATAATCCGAACAGTCTTGTGGGGGATTCACTACTTGGGCTAAAACGTCTTTGAGCTCTCCACGTAGACCTCTATAAAACAGCGTAATCCTTTTGTCCTCAGGCCATTGAGTTTCCACTATTAGTCTATTGAAAGATGCAATATAAGCCAAAAGGTCTTGATTACCCTGTCGCAACGAAAGAAGCTCATTGTCCAAGGCCTGCCCCTGTGCATGTCTGGCGAACAGTTTTTCCATACTAAGCTGAAAGGCTTGAAAATCATGGAGAACCGGATCATCTTGATTAACTAGAGGGATCGACCAGTCTGCCGCATTGCCACTAAGGTAAGAAAGTACAAAAGCTACTTTAGCTTGATCAGTTGGAAAGGCTGCTGGCCGGCATAAGAAGTGCAACCGGCACTGATTGATAAATACCGCAAACCTCTTTGGGTCACCAGAAAATCGTTCGGGCGGAGCCAGAGGTACATTCCCAGGTAGGTTGATCTGCACTGGATTCATAGAGGATGTTGAAGGAAGATTTGCCCCTGATGCGGGTAGCGGGGTCTGTCCGGCTTGTGACTGTAGCAATTGTCTAGCAAGATCATCTGTTCTCTCCTTGGAAATAATTAGTTCCCTCCTTAGAGCGTTCGTTTCCTGACGAGCTGCATGCACTTCTGCCCTTAGTTCCCCAAGTAACCGGGCTAGGTGGTCAGTATCCGAGGTTTCCATAGCGCCTGGGCGAGAGTTTTGCGGTAGGCTTTGCGTTCTGTAACGCTCACCTGATTCTCGCAGAGGCGCCGGTCTTGACTGGGCGACTACCGTATCTTCAAAGGTGATGTGCAGCACCCGGTTGGCTCTTTGGGCTGGACCTCTGTGACCTGTATGCCTGACGTGCAGAGTAAGATGTCTGCAGATAGAAAATATGGGGTTAATGAACTGGGGTTATTGGGGTGTCCCTATCTCTTTCCTCTTCTCCTCTCCTGTAGACCCCCACAGGTTAACGCTCTCACCTTAGGTAAGTGAATGCCGAGCTCTCCATCTGCCTCGGGGCAGGGTGCTGTAACCAGTTTCTTCACTGGATAGGTAGCGCAGGCCTCTTGACTTCAGAGGACTGCTGTCCGTCGTTTACTGCACGAACGGTAAGTTTCGAGTAACTCAAATGTCTTTAAAGTCTGTAATAATGATGTCTCTTGTTTTGCAGGGTTCCGGCGATGGCGGATGACGGGCTGAAGTGAGTTGAAGATGGAGCCCGTGTGATGAATAGAAGCGCCTGGAAGCACGTAAGTAAGCGCTTGTTGCCAGCTTCACGAAGCGCTCTAACTGTCTTTTTATTTTGCAGGTACAAGTTCGGAGCGGCTGCAGGGTGCCGGGATACCCACTGGGTTAGATGTGGAAAGGAGTAATGGCACGTGAGTATTAAAGTTCCCCAATGTCTTTAAACGCACCTTGTTTGTCTTTCAGATGCGAGATGCAGCGCCGACGGCCTTCGGAGCGTGCGAAGAGTTGGTAAGCTTTTGTCTTTCAGATGCCGGAATGCAGTGTGAAGACCTCCGGAGCGCACAAAGAGTAGGTAAGCCTTTGCCTTTCAGATGCCGGAATGCTAACCTGTTCTTTCTTGTCTTTATAGGTGTTGCTGAAGACTGGATTCAGGATGGTAAGCCTTTTTCCTTAGGCCCAGGACCGGATGCAGAAGACACGATGAGCGTTCTGCTGCAGAGGGTGCAGAATAACGCAAAGCAAGATTCATCCACCGGGTGTGGTTTAAATAGCCTCCTGTAGTGCTTAGGTGTCTCCTTCCACAGCCACGCCTAAGTAAGAAAAGAGTTCCTGGTAAAAAAAGAGTTCCTGCCTTCCAGAAGAGTTCCAGTGTTCTGAATCTAGGGAGTGGCTCCAGCCCCACCCAACAGGAAAAGTAGTTCCAAACAGAAGAGGATCAGAGGCTCAACTGGCAGGCAAGTAAGCAGCATGGTCTGCTGCAGGTAAGTCCACCCAAGCATTATGAGCCCGGCGCTTCCAGCGCTGGGACTGGGCATATTTATGAGCCTGGTGCCACTGGCGCCAGGACTGGGTCCAAAAGGTCCCAATTGGGACTGGTTGGCACTCGGAACCTGGGTTATGGATCTGCTTCCAAGGGAGTTGGGAAAACCCTGACCTTTTGGAAGCAGAGATCATGACAGTCCGTGGAGGTTGTGGAGCGTACACCTGGGAGGGCCCACACGGCCAATTCACGTGTGGTACTCCCCAGAACCCCTGAAATACACGTACCCTGCTGAAATCGCGTGTGGAACTTCCCGCGCACCCCTGACATACACATACCTTGCTCGCACTGGGCCAATCGCGTGTGGTACTTCCCGCGCACCCCTGAAATACACGTACCCTGCTGAAATCGCGTGTGGAACTTCCCGCGCACCCCTGAAATACACGTACCCTGCTCGCACTGGGCCAATCGCGTGTGGAACTTCCCGCGCACCCCTGAAATACACGTACCCTACTCGCACTGGGCCAATCGCGTGTGGAACTTGCCGCGCACCCCTGAAATACACGTACCCTGCTCGCACTGGGCCAATCGCGTGTGGAACTTGCCGCGCACCCCTGAAATACACGTACCCTGCTGAAATCGCGTGTGGAACTTCCCGCGCACCCCTGAAATACACGTAACCTGCTGTAATCGCGTGTGGAAATTCCCGCGCACCCCTGAAATACACGTAACCTGCTCGCACTGGGCCAATCGCGTGTGGAACTTCCCGCGCACCCCTGAAATACACGTACCCTGCTCGCACTGGGCCAATCGCGTGTGGAACTTGCCGCGCACCGCTGAAATACACGTACCCTGCTCGCACTGGGCCAATCGCGTGTGGAACTTGCCGCGCACCCCTGAAATACACGTACCCTGCTGAAATCGCGTGTGGAACTTCCCGCGCACCCCTGAAATACACGTAACCTGCTGTAATCGCGTGTGGAAATTCCCGCGCACCCCTGAAATACACGTACCCTGCTCGCACTGGGCCAATCGCGTGTGGAACTTCCCACGCACCCCTGAAATACACATACCTTGCTGAAATCGGGTGTGGAAATTCCCGCGCACCCCTGAAATACACGTACCCTGCTCGCACTGGGCCAATCGCGTGTGGAACTTCCCGCGCACCCCTGAAATACACATACCTTGCTCGCACTGGGCCAATCGCGTGTGGAACTTCCCGCGCACCCCTGAAATACACGTACCCTGCTCGCACTGGGCCAATCGCGTGTGGAACTTGCCGCGCACCCCTGAAATACACGTACCCTGCTGAAATCACTTGTGGAAACTTCCCGCGCACCCCTGAAATACACGTAACCTGCTGTAATCGCGTGTGGAAATTCCCGCGCACCCCTGAAATACACGTACCCTGCTCGCACTGGGCCAATCGCGTGTGGAACTTCCCGCGTACCCCTGAAATACACATACCTTGCTGAAATCGCGTGTGGAAATTCCCGCGCACCCCTGAAATACACGTACCCTGCTCGCACTGGGCCAATCGCGTGTGGAACTTCCCGCGCATCCCTGAAATACACATACCTTGCTGAAATGGCGTGTGGAAATTCCCGCGCACCCCTGAAATACACGTACCCTGCTCGCACTGGGCCAATGGCGTGTGGAACTTCCCGCGCACCCCTGAAATACACGTACCCTGCTCGCACTGGGCCAATCGCGTGTGGAACTTCCCGCGCACCCCTGAAATACACGTACCCTGCTCGCACTGGGCCAATCGCGTGTGGAACTTCCCGCGCACCCCTGAAATACACGTACCCTGCTGAAATCGCGTGTGGAAATTTCTGCGCACCCCGGTATACACGCACACGTATTTTTTGTCAGCGGGTGTCCGTGTTTGTGGGTACCCCTTTGCACGTCATTTGTCCTGGAGGGCCACAGTATAGGACATTCATCATGGCAGTATATAGGTGCTATTTGTTGGCGCAACTTTTGGCGCACATTTCTTACAGCCGCAGAGACGCTACCGCCTGCTTTCTTGTGGCGGTCGTGTTTGTGCCTGTGCGCTGGTTTGAGCGTGCGCTTTTTTGCCCTATTCTATTCTATGAATACGTGTTGTAGGCGAGCGTGTGGGCATTCCGCGCACTTGTGCCCTGTACTTCCCCCGTGACGCCCACGTTTTGGCAAGTTGTTCCCCATTCCGAGTGTTACGCCCGTGTTCCGCCTACTTTTGTTGCGTGCGCCGCGCTATGTGCGAATTTCGCTGTGGCCTGTGCGATTTTCGCTGTGACCTGGCGCACGCTGTTAGATGGCCTGTGCGCCAACGTGCGCCGCGCTCTTTTTTATCGCACATCCGCTGGTTTTCTCGCGCACGGACTTCCATGAATCGATGTGCGCTGCTTTTCGTGCGATTTTCGCACTTGCACTGCGATTTTCGCTATTCCACTGCGATTCGCACGTTTTTGCCCACTTGCGCCGCGCTAATTATTCCATGAATCGGCCTCATAATATTTTATTATTGTATAACACTATAACAATTATGAAAGAGAGGGGGAAGCAGAAACTGAAACAAGTACAGGGGAATTAGGGGTTTGGACATGATGGATGGGGGGATGAAGGGATGGAAGTCTCATCGTAACGTTTTTCTTGCTGGGGAAGGTTTGGGGATAGTTGGCTGGGACATGGAGAGGGGGAACAGGTACATGTGGGACAGTGATGTTTAAAGTTTTCTTTTATGTGGTCCTCCACAAAGTGTTTTAAAAGAATGACATTGTTAATTAACATATCCATTGTTAGCTCCATTCGCTGCAGAGGATTTCTAACGTCTCTCTTGGTATATTATTTTAGTGTTTGTATGGTCTGTTAAAAAGAAATTGTTAAGTACACATAAAGTAATGGTATTATATAGAGAAGTGTAGTGTCTACCATTAGTATCACTGTCTTCGGGAAATTTTCTTCCAGCCATTCCAAAGTACTGGACCTTTCTGTGTAAAAAACAATAAAATTAATTTTAGTGTACGTAATACAGAAAATTCATAAATTGGTAGGTTTTGCTGCTACTGCTGCGTAGGTCTGCTGTTGCTTTTTGATGTGCAGTTTCTGTGAGGTAATTATGTTGGAGGCATATTTATTTTGTTTTGGTATATTCCATTCTGTTGCATATGCTATTTAAATGGACAGTTGATGTCCTACATATACAGTTTCCACTTCGTATTTATTATTAAATGTAATGTGTTTATGTGCTGCTTTTTGGACTTGTTCAGTGTTTCTATTGCATGATACAACAATGTAAGATACCCCTTGAGTTTTTGGATAGTATTGATGCTGACCAAGTCCATCCGCAGAACCGTAGGACCAGTTAACGCAGGTAGGGGGTTCAGTATGTTCTATGTATATAAACTAAGGGAATCCTGCTAAACATTTATCAAATTAATATTACCTATATCTATATTCAGTGAACGAACTTTGTTACAGGAACGTTATGGTTAACTTGCGCTACTAAAAACTTATGAAATTCAGAGAAAAAAACTTGTTAAAGTGACATTATGGTTCCAAGTAAAACCAAAAACCCCTGAAATTCGCCAGTTATGGCAAGCTAAGCTACCATAACTCGCGCCACCACCATGCACTGCTAAGACTAATACCCATAGGTTTTTAGTAGCGCAACTTAACCATAACGTCCCTTTAATTTTTTTTTACTGAATATATATATATATATATATATATATATATATATATATATATATATATATATATATTTACATTCTCTGGTTACACTATGAATACAAATACATATTTTCTTACATTATTTGTCAACACATATAACAGACTGCTCTATTCTGTGTATGCAGCTTAACTCACAGCTGTTTTGACTTTGAAAGCTATCTTTTTTCCAGACTACGCCAACTGCTTGGAATTTCTACAATCATAAATGTTTCTCCTAACTCTGTCAACTTGTTATCATTCAGCTATGAACAGGCATCATAGCTGCTTCCAGCAGTGCCGCTTCGAACATAATTTGCTGTATGTGTCTGCACTGGATTTCTGCTAAGATATGCACATCGCACTAAGAAAAAGGCTGTGTAGAATTTCACTTTTAAAATGTGCAATATACCTCATTCTGTTGATTATGAACTGGGAGACCAGGATCTGATGTCGGTTTTTGCTTCACTTGATTTAAGATCTTTAAATTCCTTCTCTTTGTAAGCTACATAGTTCCCAGTTTAAAGCATGATTCATTTCTCTTCATGTTCTATTTTCGGTGCTCTTCGTTTCTATAAACCCCTGCTCGGATTTTACCGTTCAAGATTTTTTGGATTCCTTAAAATGTCAAGTATGTAGATATATAAAAATTAACCCTCTGACTCCCAGCACCTGTCCGCTGCAGAGGTTCAAACTAGCCACACTTTTTAAACCTTTTTTTTTCTCACTATTTTGTCTGGTTTTTTCTTCTCATTACATTTTAAATCATGCACATGAGTGCTCTCATCAAACTGGCTTACTCCTCCCTATCTTTTTCACTAATCCCTGCCTATTTTTGGATTGGTGTAAATTATTTTCTTTAAATAAATAATGTATTTTCTTAACTTCCGCTTATTTTATACAATTCATCAATTCATTGTCGCTCCTCAACATCTTGATTTCACAACACACACATAATGGACAGACAGACAGACTAGCCAGCTTCAACATATATATTCTCCCAGCGCTCCTCGCTGTGATTACTTGCCCCTAAATACCCCAATAGGGGTTTGAATTGTTTTCTCTCACTGAGGTATCTGTGTGCAGCCTAGTTTTCCCCACTTGGGTTTAAAGACAACTCCTTTTAGACCAGGCTTGTCCAACATTTTTGAATGTGGGACCGAAGCATTAACTTTTTGTCACCCGGTGGGCCGGCGAGCCAAATGTCAACGCCCTCACCAAAAACAGTATATTCAAAATCGATGGTGTGCGACCTTTGACACAATAGCATCACAGGCAGTGATAGCCATGCAGTCCGAAAGATAGCTTTTGGCGGCAGGGACAGTGAACAAAGGTTAGTTTCTTGTGATTTCTTCCAGTGTGTATGTGTTGATATTTTTCTGAATATTGGGGGCGACCGAGCGTAGCAAGGGAGCTATAACAATCTAGGGAGGGTTTGGCCCCCCCCCCCAAGATTTCTTTTTTCAAATATAGGGCTGAAATGGTGCATTTTACAGCAGGAAAAGTGGCCAAAAAGCCATAAGTTTACAATCAGTTCTAAAGGGGAACATGTACATTCCATGCAACCAACAGCAGACAAGAACACTGTTTTTAATGATCAATGTGTCCACCATGTAAAACAGCACTGTCACTGATGTAACACATTGGCATGCTGGTTGTGCCCAAAATATGCCTCTGTAGCAACATGTCTATGCTGGTTGTTCCCAATTTAGGCCAGCATTGTCCTGTACAAAGCATGATTGATGCTGCTTTAGCATGTGCAGTGTGCCCAATACATATGCCAACTTATCTCTGTAATACACATTCATTACTTCTTTGTTAATGATTGATGCTGCCTGTGCAGTGTGCCCAATACATATAGCAGCTTATCTCTGTAATACACATTCATTACTTCTGTGGTAATCCCTTCAAAAGATAAAATGTGGGAAATTGATCACCCAAAGGTGAACCCAATTGAAGACTACTCCCATCTTAGTCATAGGGCAAAGTAGGAGTTTGTCCAACCCCAGAAAACTTCAATAAAGGTTTTTCATATTGTACCTATTGTGTACGTGTTATACTTGTGATACCATGCCTCCCCTACACAACACGCCACGCCACTTTGTTAGCAATGATTTTGTCATCTAAATTAAGTAGAAAGACGCAGCGATGGGAAAAATGTGCCTAGCAATGCAAGCTTCAATTTTCCATCAAACACCAAACTAAATTAATGGAAAAGATTTGATGCAAACAGAACCAATTCAGATAGCAAGAGATGAATGCTGGCCCTTATTCTCGTAGGATGTTGTGCGACAAGAAGAGGAAGGAATAGCAGAACAGGGTCAGAAGAGGAGAAACAAATCCATCTTTCGGCTGAAAAGAATCTTGTATTGAACAACATACCCTGTGTATCTCAGGATGATTTCAGAGAAAGCACCTTTCCACATACTATGCCTGAAGAGGCATTGGCGTGTGCCAAATATCCTGAAGGAGCACAAAGCATTCCACAGCATAGAGAAGTTAAATGTAATGCTGAAAGCTGAAAGCACACACATCGCAGCAGTGAGCGCTCAACCCACTGAGCAATTATTTGGTAGTGGATACCTTTAAAATGGTAACTGAGATTTAACAGCAGACCAGTTAAGTTCATCTGCAGGTCTGGTGCAAAGTTGGCTGCATGTCAAGCATGCATACATCTACTTTTCAGGGTTCAGAGGTTGGCAACATAGGGAAAGCAGCGCACTCACAGGACATCCACAACCATAGAAATTAATAAATAAACCAGGCCATGGCCTGTTACTGCCTCTGGCAGTAACAGTGCTCCGCCATGGCCCAGTTTATTTATTTATTTGCTCAATGTTTGTCGGCTCCGTGGACCCGTTTAATTTATTTATTTCCGCAATGCTGGTCGGGCCCAGCATTGCAGCAATAAATTAATTAATCGGGTCCATTGACCCGACAAAAATTGTGCAAATAAATAAATAAACCAGGCCATGGCCTGTACTGCCTCTGGTGCCCTCTCCCAGGGGGCACCAGAGGCAGTAACAGTTCTCCGCCACGGCCTGGTTTATTTATTTATTTGCTCCACGGACCTGACAAAAATCGAGCAAATAAATAAATAAACCAGGCCATGGCCTGTACTGCCTCTGGTGCCCCCTCCCAAGTAACAGTGCTCGCTACGCCCCGGTTTATTTATTTGCTCAATGTTTGTCGGGTCTGTGGACCCGATTAATTAATGTATTTCTGCAATGCTGGCCAGACCCAGCATTACAGAAATAAGTTAATTAATCGGATGCACGGACCCGACAAAAATCGAGCAAATAAATAAATAAACCAGGCCATGGCCCGGTTTATTTATTTATTTGCTCAATGTTTGTCGGGTCCGTGGACCCGATTAATTTATTTATTTCCGCAATGCTGGTCGGACCCAACATTGCAGAAATAGATTAATTAATCGGGTACACGGACCCGACAAACATCGAGCAAATAAATAAATAAACCAGGCCATGGCCTCGCGGGCCACATGAAATGGCACGGAGGGCCGCATTGTGGCCTGCGGGCCGTATGTTGGACAACCTTGTTCTAGACGCTCCTTGAGCGTAGGACTCTGGGCTTTCTTATGGAATGCTCCTCGTCCATATACCTTATTCGACGCTGTTAGTCATAGGTTAAACACCCAATCCCAGTTAAATTACCACATTACTTTTTAAACCTCTGATTACCTTTAAATTACTTTTGGATTACTTTTACATTATTCCTAGATTGCTTTTAAATTACTTTTGGATTACTTTTTAAAGAACCCTTAATAATACATGGTTTTATTTTTCCCCCTCTTTACCCCTGTCCCCCATAATACATACCCAAATGCACAGATGCCAAAGCGTGCCTCATCTATCATTCATGCCGACAGTGATAGGAAGACCTCTTCTGGTAAGATGGGGGTACACTGACTGCAGATTCATCTACTCACCCTGCCGATTGCCCAGACATCCTCCCATGTCTGCCAGCATAAGCTTCTGTATTATTGTCCTTGGAAGAAAAGATCTTCAAGGTCCCTTCATTGTAAGCCAAATGAACTGGAAGGCCCAGCCCTCCATAAACCTTTTGACATCTGTGGACTGAGGTACTGAAGACCAGACAAGGAGAGAGATGGACGCCCGGGCAGTTGCACAGCAATCTTTAATATCACTGGAAGCACACACAAAGCTCCTACAATCACTGGGTTTATATAGGCACATTTCAGTGAGCTCATGTTTTCATGCGAATTCAGGATACATTCTCAATTGGCTCTTTTAGCTAACATATGAGCCCACCCATCCTCCAATAGACTGGCTTACTTGTCAATCACCAAGCCCACATGACACAATTTGGCATGCATTGTTTGACTGACACTCAATCTGACAGCTTGTGTGAGATTCATCCGAAAACCCATTATACATCCTTAGGTGTCTGGAAAGGAGCAGTCCTTATCAGTTCCTCTGAGTCTTTTTGGCAGACTATACTGTGCTTTTCCTGCCAAGAAATTCTAAATATACACACCAGACATGTTTATCTACAATGAACTGACATTGAACTGCTGATAAACTGCTGCCAAAGAATTACTTAATGATCTTGCATGAATAAGGGTTTTACCACCATTTTGTTTCATCTGCATCCATCTTAGAAAATACCTGAGTGTTGGCCTGAATATTCTGTACAGCTACCAAACAGTGAGTCAGTATATCTACTTTTTTCCTATCCAGTTTTCAGACTATATTTTTAGATATTCATGATGTGCGGGCAATACTTGAGACATCCTCCACTGTGTGGGTCATTCTGACCCTAAAATATATATGTCGCCCTATTATGCATTCCTTGTCCTAAAACACACTCTAATTCTGATTTTTGTGATACTGAAATCATTGATCAGCCTATCATGTCATCTGCCTTCAGTTTGGGGGGGTGGGTCTAGCACCTCCTCTACAAGCCCATCGATGATGGGCAGTGTACATGGGAGCTTGAGGACATAGTTTGGGCTATTAATACACTTAAACTGTCTCTGGCCCCATGGCCCGATGGTATTCCACCTTTTCTGATTAAAAGGGATCTGGTTGCTTGGGCCCATTTTTTAAAACTATATTTTGATGTCATCTATGTTTTGCAGCTAGTCCACGCTTCCCGGGCTCAGTCTATTATTATCCTCATCTACAGAAAGGGTGATCCGAATGACCTGGCAACTATAGACCTTTTGCCTTGATAGTTTCATCCAACAAGGTTTTCTCTATTCAGCTGTTAAGAGTTTTGAATACCTTCCTGAGTAAATCCAGAACTCTCTCTCAGTTTCAGGTAGGATTCCGATAGCAAATTGGCACGTCTCTTAATGCTACTCTACTGAAACATCTGCTGTACAGTGTAAATGCCTCTCAGGGGGGAAATGTTTACATGGCCTCCCTGGATTTTTCATCGGCTTTCGATTTTGTGGTCCCACAGCAGTTATGGGATACATTTCTGAGGCTCAAAGTACCACAGAAACTAGTTCAGCTAATTGCTTTGCTATATCAAAACTCAACGCTTAGAATTCGGCTGAACAAAGAAGGTGCTGACTCTAGGCCGATTCAGATCAATTTGGGGCATAGACAAGGGTGCACTTTGGCACCAACATTATTTAATCTTTACCTTTGTGACATTCAGGATCTATGGCACAGATATGAAGTAATACCATTAAAACGGGGCCATTTGAGACTTGATTGGTTGGCCGTCACCGACAATGTCATATTTGATAGGACTCTGCATGGTCTCCAATTGAAGCTCCACATCTTGTATTCTTATACTTTAATGAATAATGTGGTGGCTAATTGTTTTTTCCAGCAAAATCAAGCCAACACCCATGTGGTGGTCGCTGGGGACACAAAGGGTTGTGTTAGTGGCATCTCTACGCTACCTAGGTTATAGTCTGGTCAATTCATCGTCTATAAATATGTGGAGAGCGATGTTGAAAGATAAAATGGCACCTTTGCTATCCCATATTTAGATTCTTAGGAAACTGTGCAGATTTTTCATTCTTCCTGTTGTAAGCCATTTTGAACAAAAGTTCACTTGACCTTATTCTGTTGACCATTCAGGAATTATCCAAAAATGTAACAACATTGAACGCAGAAATTGCAGAAATCGATAAAGAACTGGTAAAACCATAGGGTAAAGAAGACTACGGCAGTATTTTGGCAGAAATTAACAATAAACTGGACAGTTATAAAAACGAGTTAGGACAGAAGAAAGTCAGGAAATTCAAGAGGGACACCTACGACTACCTCAATGAGGAAGTTTACACATGGATGGAGAAATATGGACCACGACCACTGAGCAAACTACATGGGAATAATTCAAGTAACACCTCTATCTCTGACTCAGAGTCCGCATGTGAAACAACCAACAGACCAGGCACAACATCAAGTACTAATGCGAACAGTACCACCACAACAGAGACAGTGAGTGCATTTGCTGGTGTTTTTTTAGGGGGTCAGACAAAAAGAACGCAAAGAGGTAAGGGGAAGCCAAAAAGAAGGGCGAGTTATGAGACAGCAGTAAAAGTAAACTTAGCTAACAACATATCGAACAGACCATTGAAAACAACAGAGGAAGAGATCCTACACATTTTGACAGCAAAGTTGAACTATTTTGGTACATTACAAAATGTAGACTGAAAGTTTTCTTTGATGAACTAGACACTAGTGAACGAAGCTCTACAGCAGAGGATTTACCCGAATTTAAGCAATTCAGAGCAAAGAGTCATTCTATGCCTCCGATATCAATCCCATCAGTAGAGATCTTATAAAGAAGGGTCACTAAGGATCTCAAAAACATCAGCTATAAATGCCTGTCTCATAAGAATCTCAAACCTCATTAAATGAACCTAATTAGAAACTTGTACTGTATGAAAAAAATAACAATCCATCCTGTGGACAAGGGAGGAGCTCTAGTCATCCTCAATACAATAGATTATAACACAGAATGTTTGAGACAGCTACGTGATACCAACATTTATGCCTCCCTGGAGGGAGATCCCACAGTTACGATCAAGCAAAATTTAGAAGAACTACTTGCTAAAGCTGAAGACCTAAGCTGGATCAACCACCACACACAAATACCTCTTGAATCTACATCCTAGGATTCCGAACTTTTATACAGTGCCAAAAATCCACAAAGATGCCCAAAAACCACCTGGCAGGCCCATCGTAGCAGGAATGAACAGCTTATTGCAACCTCTGGGGAAATATGTGGACTTTGTCTTACAACCTCTCATACAATGGACACACACGTATATAAGAGACACCACACATTTTTTACAACTGCTAGGCTCCACCAAATTCGATCGCAACTTCATTTTGTTTACAGTTGATGTAAAATGTCTCCATACGTCCATACCCCATGATCTCGGGCTGGACGCCATAGAATGGATGCTCCTCAGAGAAACAGAGATTGAAGCCCAAAAGGAATTAATTCTAGTGTTGTTATAATTTATTGCAGAAAACCCATACTTCAATACAAAGACAAACTTTACCTACAAGTCTCCGGAACATTCATGGGTGAGACCATGGCACCCATGTATGCCAACTGTTTTATGTTTAAGTTTGAAACAGACCAGGTGTTGTCACACAACACTTGGAAGAAAAACATACACCGGTGGATCAGGTATATAGATGATATTTTCGGCATCTGGTTGGGTTCAATCACAGACCTTAAGGGGTTTTTCATCTACCTCAACAACATTCATCCTAGGATCCAGTTTACCCATTAAATCAGTACCACTGAAATACACTTCCTCAATGTCAGAATAGATGCTGATGGATACAACACCAATCTGTAGAGGAAGGACACTGATAGAAATTATCTTCTCCACTGTTTAAGTTTCCATCAGCCAAGCTTGATTCAAAATGTGCCCTTCAGCCAACTACTCTGCATGAAACGGATAGTGAGTGACCCAGAGGATTACTTGAGAGAACATTCAGAGATGGGTAGGAAATTCTTAGCACAAGGTTATAACAACTCCGATATAGAGAAAGCCACCTCCAGGATCAATCTCACAGATCATGAATCTTTATTATCACAAACTAAGGAAAACTTGCCTACGTCTCCATGTTTTCATTACAGAGTCATCAAGAATAACCTCAGAAAGAACTGGCAAATACTTACGTGTGATGTGAGAGTACAGCATCTATTCAAATAACCACCTATGTTCGCCTATCAGAGCAGCAGAAACCTCAAGGATGAATTAGTCATAACAAAGCCACCAATTAAGGAACCGATCATGAAACGCACCAGCACTTTTCCATGCTTGCATAGCCTTCATTGTGTGGGTAAATCGAAACGGATGGCCAAAACAAGATGGAACGAGCACAGATCGTGCATTAGGAATTTGAACATGAACTCTGCAGTGGCAAGACACTGGATGGAGAAGAGACATAATTTGACTCCGATAAGGTTCCAAATTCTGAAGGTTGTGATCATGAACAATCCCTATAAGGATATCAATCTCAAACTGGACAGGAGAGAAACTTTCTGGATAGACCGTTTGGGCTCCCTTAGCCCCACTGCATGAACGAAGACATACATTTCCCGTGCTATGTTTTATCTACTGGCCTACATTGTCTCTCCATCCTAAACTGGGGTCTAAATATTTGTCTATTTGTGCATTCCTATATTTATTGATTATACTTTATTGATTCACCTAAGAGCAGAAACATATGACATTTTTACCTTATGAAAGTTGTATGGTAACATCACAACCTTTCCGGACTAAACATTTGTCTATTATTGCATAGCCATATTTATGTCTTGTACTTTGTTGATTCACCTTAGAGCAGAAACATATGGCATTTTTAGTTCATGAAAATTGTATGGTAACATCACAACCCCGTCTGGTCACTGAAGACCTTGAGTTCTCTCTTTTTGCTTTTAATTTGATGTTTCTCAAATGTAATTTTGACACCAATACTGAAAGGGGCAATCAGACCACAGTAACGAGTGGGTGTATACTCACCAAGTGTTCCAATTATAACAGATCAACAAGACATTGGTTATGTATTTGTGAACATCTTGTGATCAGTGTGCACATTGATCTACTATTATTGATGTAGTGGATGCGATTATGTGTGGGACATCTCTTCCTGCACACATAACCATTGTATTATGCGATACTCCATGGGCGCTTCATCAGTTGGATTGCATGCGAACGAGCTCAGTAGTTCACCAGACGTATTCATATAGTTTAGTTTAACGTATACATAGGCAGTACACCTGTGTAGTAAGACATTGACACTGTGGGGTCATTTGGATCACTGATTGAACCATGCTAATTGCGATTTAGCTTGAAAGCTTTAATCACTCTGACAACGGACAACATTGCCATGGACACACTTTAATTCATGCCCCAGTGGGCGTTGCCTCCCACGAAGGCATGCCTCAATCTAGAAAGCCGATTGGTCATTAGAACGCAGTGTTGTAATTGACACACATAATTGTAGCGAGTGCATTTCATTTTTATTTTCATTTTCATACTTTCTGCATAATGATTATAGTTCCCAAACTAGGAAGGAACGTTACTCCCATTGGTGCCCTGCGCATTCCAGATCTCTGCACTTGTGTAGAGGTTGGGGCGTGAGGTGCTTGCGGCCATGACACATCCTCCGGTGGGCCGAGCCCAGGCGTCTCTGCAGGCACCATGGTAACGCTTCTTAAGCACCTGTTAGTGCTCCCTCGCACGCGGTTTTTATTCTCGGATTGCAATTGCAGAAACGAGAGGTAAGCAGGGATATCAGAGGGCACAGAGTGGTTGCCATAGACTGTTGTGGCTTCTAGAGCTAGTGACCCCTATGTTATAGTTACATACACACTGACTCCACGTCAGTGTAGAACGTTTGCAGTTGAACGTTCTCGTTGAACACTCTCTTCGAGAGCGTTCAAGTCATTCCGGTCCTGGCAGCCTAACCTCCGGGGGCCTTTCAATAAAGCTTAATTAAAAGCTTACCTGGGTCCGCTCCCCTTTGTTACAATGGCGACGAGGATGGGATGATATAAGGAGGTGGTGATATGATGGATGGATCTGTCTTTGAGGAACTCCTGAAATTCCAGTGATACGAACTGTGATTCATTGTCCGAGACTAACTCTTTGGGATCTCCTTCTCTGTTAAATATGTCTGTCAGGAAATCCGTGATTTTTTTGTAGTTACATTCATCTCTGATATGCCCCACTCTGTCCATTTAGACGTATAGTCTACTAGTACTATGATGTAGACTTTGACAGCTTCTAGGTTCTCAAATGGTCCCATAATGTCTATGGCTAGTTTGGACCATACGTTTCTTGGATTTTCAATTGGCTGTAAAGGTGTTTTCCTTGCGGTTTTGGACTTGTCACTTGTAGCACAGGCAGAGCAATTTTTGACCAGCTCTTCTGCTTCCTTCCACATGTTTGGCCACCAATAGTTGCACCTTAAACGGTTCTTTGTTAGGCTTCTCCCGAGATGCCCTTCGTGTGCTAGACTAAGTAATTTCTTCCTGAGCTGTATTGGTGGAATTATGGTGTCACCTCTGTAGATATGCTCCTTGTCCATGTATATTTCTTGTCTGATGGGCATGAAGTTCGTAAGACTTTGGTATGGTGTTACCCATTCATCGGTTATTGCTTTCCTGATCTCTTTTTTCTCAGGATCAGCATTTGTTATGCTTTTCCACTCATCAATGGGAATGGCTGGGTTTATGATTGCTATAATGTCTCGATCTGGTTCTTCAGGTTCAGTGTCTTGATTGGTCGATAACCTGGAGAAGCAGTCGGCCACTTGATTTTGTGCTCCGAGCGTATAGCATATGTTGATGTTGTATTGCATAATATCGAGGATCCAACGTCTTATCCTTGGGGATATGAGGTGAGGCGTCTTTGACTGGAGAACGTGTACAAGCGGTTTATGGTCTGTTCTGAGTGTAATGGGTAGGCCCCAAATTAAGTTCCGAAAATGTTGCAGGATCCATCTTACCCCCAGAGCCTCCCTCTCTATCGTGGAATAATTCAATTCCGCTCCCTTTAGTACCCTGGATGCAAAGGAGATCGTTACCTTGCCCTTGTTCTGAATTTGTTCTAGGACTCCGCCCAGACCGATCTTACTGGCATCCACTGATATAATCGTTTTGGCCCTGCAGTCAAACATGCTTAAAGCAGGTGCTTGATTAATGTCAAGTTTTATCTCTTCAAACTCCAATTTGCATTCTTCGGACCATTCGAACTTACTTGCCTTCTTCATGATACTCCTCATGTTCTTGGTTTGATGGCGTAATTACTTATAAATTTTGAATAATACTTTGTCATTCCGAGAAAACTCCTCAACTGGTCATTGTTTTCTGGTTCTGTGATGCTCAGGATGGTATCTATCAGCTCTTTCTTGGGGCTAATGCCATCGGTGTCTATGGAATGACCGAGGTATGATACTTTATTGCATTTTATGTTGCATTTCTCCAATTTTAAAGTGAGGCCACTCTTCTGAATCACTCGTAATACGCTGTTAAGTATTGTATCGTGCTCTTCCTCTGAGATGGCTGAGATGAGGATATCGTCTTGGATACAGTGTACTCCTTCCAAGCCTCCGAACAGATGTGACATTAGCCTTTGGAATACAGCGGCGGCTGATGCGAGGCCAAAGGGCATTCTTTTAAACATGAATGCCCCCAGAGGAGTGACGAATGAGGTGCGGCTTCTGGAGCTTTCTTCCAGGCTGATTTGGTGATATTTTCGAGAGCGTTCAAGTCATTCCGGTCTTGGTAGCCTAACCTCCGGGGGCCTTTCAATAAAGCTTAATTAAAAGCTTACCTGCGTCTGCTCCCCTTTGTTACACCCTACCCATACAATCTTTTTCAGACTTCGGTATTGGTTTCCCTTCTGAGACATTTGAAGACAGTGTGAATTTGTGCACGCATTTATTTTACACGAATTGCCCGCACTGACTGTGCAGGTAAGCATTTACTCTCGTAACAACCACTGATATCTTCATTTTTTTGATGCCATAAATTGGCATTGACAAATACACATTTGATTTATTCATAGAAAGTTGTGTTACGCGAGTTTTACAACATTTTCCACAAAACTATGCCACTAAAGAACGGCGAGTTACAAGATTGTGGTACATTTTTTACTTCAATAGACAAGTCACTATGAACGACCATTGAGCATATGTTGCCACAGTATTACATGATTCTGTTGTTCTTGTTTCTTTTCCTATATTTCACTACCATTGGCATTCCGCTGCACACTGGAATTGGGGTATGTACATGTATTCATTTTGATTGTACTTTCATTACCTATTGACTACTGAATCATGACACAGTTGTATATATGGATTTGATTTATGAATGTTTGATTATTTGCTGTTACTGGATAGGGCCCAGTCCTGATGAAGGAGTGATATACTCAAGAAATGCAGTGGCAAAGGGAGCCCTTGATATGTTGAGGCCACAGCTGGTCTTCTCTTCTGTTTAAGAATTAAACTATCAAGTTGTTTGAGTACATTAAGGATTTTACTCAATTTTTCGAGAATTTCACAACCAGTAATTACTGGAACTTGAACTCAAATATTTTGAACTCCTGCAAAGATTGTGGTAACCCCAAATGGGGCACAGTATGCGAGCGACTGATTAGCTGAGTGTTATTGCATTCAGTTTTCTTTGTGCGGCATCTGGTTGCTTGGGCCCAATTTTAAAACCATATTTTGATGCCATCTATGTTTTGCATCTAGTCCACGCTTCCTGTGCTCAGTCTATTATTATCCTCATCTATAAAAAGTGTGTCCCCAACGACCTGGGCAATTATAGGCCTATTGCCTTGATAGACTCGTCCAGCAAAGTTTTCTCTATTCAGCTGTTAAGAGATTTGAATACCTTCCAGAGTAAATCCAAAACTCTATCTCGTTATCAGGTGGGATTCCGACAACAAATGTGCACATCTCTCAATGCTACTTTGCTGAAACATCTGCTGTACAGTGTAAATAACTCTCAAGGGGAAATGTTTCCATGGCCTCCCTGGATGTGTCATCGGCTTTCGATTGTGTGGTCCCCACCAGCAGTTATGGGATAAATTGCTGAGGCTCAATGTACCGCCCGCGGAAACTAGTACAGCAAATTGCTTTGCTATATCAAAACTCAATGCTTAGAATTCGGCCGAACAAAGAAGGTGCTGACTCTAGGCTGATTCAGATCAATTTGGGGCATAGACAAGGGTGCACTATGTCATCAACATTATGTTATCTTTACTTATGTGACATTCAGGATCTATGGCACAGATATGATGTAATATCGTTAAAACTGGGTCATTTGAGACTTCATTGGTTGGCCGTGGCCGACGATATTAAATTTGATATGACTCTGCGTGGTCTCCAATTGAAGCTCAACATCTTTTATTCTTATACTTTAATGAAAAATTTGGTGGCTAATGGGTCCAAATGTGGTGTTTTTTTCCAGCAAAATCATGCCCAAAAAGATGCGGTGGTCTCTGGGGACACAAAGGGTTGAGTTAGTGGTGTCTCTCCACTATCTGGGTTATAATCTGGGCAATTCATCATCTATAAATATGTGGAAAGCAATGTTGAAAGATAAAATGGCACCTTTGTTATCCCATATGAAGCAGATTCTTAGAAAGCTGTGCAGATTTTCCATTCTTCCTGTTATAAAATACTACCTGCGAAAGATTGAGCCAGTGCTCTTATACGTTTTGGACATGGCTTCTGTAACTCTGGGTCCTCGTTTAGATTCTATGCAGGGTTTGCATTCGAAGAATGTGTTGGGGCTTTCTGGTTCTATTCCTAATGTAATCATTTGCCATGAACTAAATTTTATTTTCTTAAATACTAGATTTCAGTGGAAACAGCTATCGGCTTTCCATACATTTTTGTCTTCTCTGCCCAATTCCCTCTTTATAGACATGCATCAGAATGTGACAAACTGTTTTGTAAAATCTGTAACCTTGTTTAGGGATCAGATGCGTTTTTTTTGTTAGAGCAAATTGGCTCATCTGAGTTGGAATTGTCTGGCAATCCTAAGGCGGTTAAATCAAAATTGTTCAGAGATGACTGGAGAATGACTCTGGAAACCTTGTCCTCATACACATATTATCAGGAGTATGCCAAGTTTCCTCCTAGGATGGGCAATTTGGCGAGATATCTTAAAGGTTTCACTTACAATAAGGCACGAAATACACATCTACGATTCCAATTAAATCAAATCCACACAAGTGAAACGATAAAAAACTGGAGTACGGAAGCTTCTGAAGATGAACTGCCTTTGACTTGTTTCTGTAATTCGACCAGTAACCTGGAAACTTTAAAACATTGCATTATGGATTGACATTCTCTAAGCCTGAGTAGATCAATTTCCTTCTCTAGGGAATTGAATAGTTTTTCTTCAGAATACTCCAAGGCTCTGGTCCAGATTTATGTGGGGTGATAATCTATCTCTGATCCTTTCACTTGTTCATTTTTTAAAATTTGTATTGACCTTACTTAGAAGTATGTATTTTAGCTGTAATTAAATGATGCATGACGTGTAACATATATTTACTTTTTACTGTATTTGTGTAAGGTTTTCTGGAAACCAAATCACAATAAAACATTTTTTAAACTACTAGGTCTCTGCTTTCTAATGTCTGTATTATTAATAAATTAATTTCCATGATATTACGTTGTTGTATGCCTATGATTGCTGTTTTCTGTGCTGAATCTGAATTTGTTTGTGTTTTATGATGTATTCACTTGTGATATGTTCCAGCTTGCATTCCTTTTGTTGTGAAATTGTTTTATGCTTGACACAGACAGAGGAGCTGCTTTTACCTCAAGCTATTCAAACCCTCATTTCATTATTTGCTTTTGGGCTGTGCTATGGTGACAGTGTGGTTTCCCCTGTGGCACCACCCTTTGTTGTGTCTTTCATACTTTCTGCCAGTTTGTGGGTTTTCCTCAGAAGACAGGCCATGTGTCAATTGTCAATACACAATGTGTATTAAGGGGGGGGGGGGTTGCATTTTGATTACTTTGCAAGTGTGACCGGCATGAGAGTGGCGATCCTAGATGCATGTTAAATGTGATAGTTCAATGTATATCACTTGTCCCAGAATGCCTGCCCGTGTGGATGGTCCTGTGGGTGTTCTCATGATGAGGACTTAATAATTCATCAACTTAACCTACCCGAGCCTGGTACCATATCTATGTGAATCACATTGTATCCTACTTAAACTACATTATAACAGTCCTATAGGAGGATATTTCTATTGCAAGACTGATGGCCCAGAATACAATGCTTACTATGATTAGTAACATGAATATTTCATTTATTACAGTTTGTATTTTCCCGGTGAATCCCTTTCTCCCACTGCCCCCTATATTATCTAGCACTCAACCAGGTTGTAGTAAAGCAGTTCTCTGATATATTCTACCAGTGCTTCATGTGGAAGAACTTCATGAACTTCTTCCAGTCAGTCGTCCGCCCCATTCTCAGGCCCTGGGAAGGAAGCATTGGCTGTGCATACATAAAAAGGTATTTTAGTTTCTGGCTTAACTGACATTTTTGACAGTAGGACTAAATTGCTCATCCATCACTGAAAGCTTTATCCAAATAGCCCTTATTAATAAATGCATTGGGGCAAGAATGTGCTGGAATTTATGACATTGGCAGATACAAAAATATTGGACAATGACAGAAGTGAACAGCATTTTGTGGTGGTTCATTTCAACATATTTTGCAAAGGTGTAAAAGGCAGAGCATGTATAGCTGACAGGTTCGTACTGCAAAATGTGTTCTGGATTCAGCCCTGGGATGGAAATTCCAGGTGCATTTAAAGTGAAGAAGGGCTGTTTCCTGGTGCACTTAATCTTTGTAGTAAGACTGCCTGGATTTCAACCCTGTTACATATTTCACAGGACATAAGTGAAGGTGTATGGCCATTCACAAGCAGGAATCCTGGTGTTGGAATTTCTTGGATCTTTGTTTCCTACTGCAACTGCACATTTTAAGCCAGTGAGTAAATATTGGGACTGCATGGCAAGGCAAAATAACTTGCTTTTAATCTTAGCTCATTATGGGCATTGCCACAAGTATATCTGCCTATTTGCTTGCTTCTGTAACTTTTCATAAAGAGAACAGTTGCAAAAAACCTTATTTTGCCCATCTTAAAAAAGCACTATATATAGCAAATATTACTGACCAGTAATCGCCGTTCTGTAGCTTTTATCTGCTTAGAATCATGTTATTTGGTTAGGCTGCCATCTAATGGTTCGTGCAAAGTATTCCATGTTGTATGGAATCCGAGAACTGGGCATACCTGCAACACTATCCCTATCCTGTGTGTGTGGGTACCCATGATCTTTCACACGTCATCATCCTCTGATTGTTCGTTTTTGGGAATGGTATGTGAAAAAACTTTGTAAAATCTTTTTTTATCATCTACCGCTTTTGCATCCTTGTGGGGATGACTACTGGTAAGTAATATTTGCCTTCTGGGGCCAATGCTTTCTATAGATAAGCAAGTAGTATCTTGTGAAGGAGGTGGGTGAACTGAAGGAGTAGATATAAATACACGTTTTAAAATTGCTTGACCTACTTGAGGATCTGCTCTTGATTGTGTGTGAACACAATACTTTTGTGTACATGTGTGTACTGAACTCCACGTAGATGCCTTGCAAATGGTTTCTAAGGAAACATTAGCAAGGAAAGGCAATGTTTTTCCCATACTTCTGGTTGATTATGCTCTATGGGTAAACAGAAGTATTTTGTTTGCAATAGAGTAGCGAGAAGCGCCTCTGCCCTTGCCTCGCTTGCAGAAGCTGCACTTTCCTGCCATGGGGTACGTAACACCTATAGCCTCTACCCCTGGATTCAAATTGGCATTCACAGGGGGAATGGTACAATGGTGCTGCCATAAGGAGACTAAAGGGTCCACAATTGCTGGGTTCAATGGCATATTATGCTCAACTGCAGGACCAGTGTCCAAAATGTCAGGGAGCTCATACCCTTAAAGAGGTGTGGTGAATGCCTTCAACCCAAGGGTGTCAACAACCCTGCGAACCAGATCCCTGAACTTGATATTAGCATGGCTATAGGGCTGGTTTTGTTGTAACTCAGTTCAGGGATCTGGGGAAGTATCAAGACAACTAGCGTCTTGTAGAGCCTGAGCTAAGGCCAATAAATCAGCCTGGTCATCGAAAAGAAATCGACGCCGCCGGCTCCTGCGTAAACAGGGGCGACTGGGTCATTGATGCTAAATATGGAAGAAACACAATCTCAGCAGCGGCACAAATGAACCGTCTCCAACTGTCTGCGACAAGGGCTTGAGAATAGGTTTAGAAGCCGAAGCTTCCGATGCCGAAGGTTCTTTTGGCGCTGAGGGACGTTCGGATGACCGATGGGCATCGTGGGCCTCAGCCTTATGGCTCTCCGGTGACTTATGCCTGGTAGCAGTGAAACCCAAAGTCATTTTCGACATCAACAGTGTTGACAGAGTGGCTGGCTTGCGGTCGGGAGCACCGAGCACCGCTTTTGCCGCCAAAGCTTGCTGGTCGGTGGCCGGAGCCGCACCTACAGCAGCTTGTTGCCTACACATTTCAAGCACGGAAGTCTTAAAGCATTCCCACTGTTCCCGAGTGGTCGGCCCCACTGAGGGTTTACCTCGATATGACGATAAGCTGGACTTGTGTCAATGGCTCTGGTGCCACTTCCTCTTCCGTGATGTAGACAACTAGAAATGACTACTAGAGTGGGGCCGTTTCTTAGTCTTCTTGCATTGTCGTTCCTTCCCCCTGTTGGGGGTGGGCTCCTCAGTCTTAGCCTCCGAAGACCGGATGAGGGACAGCGCTAGAGATTTGGCAACCGGTCGGCCCAAAGCCAGTTTCCTGGCCCTCTCACGTAGGGACTTGAGCTGCATCTTTGCGCACAACTCGCAGGACTCCTTGTCATGACCAACACCTAGGCACCACAGATACACCTTGTGGGTGTCGGTTACGGACATTTTGGCCTCACAATCGCAGCATTGCATGAAGCCCGGAACCCTGTGAGATGACATTGTATCGAGGTTTTCTGAGAAAACGTACAACTAGGTACAAGAAAACGTTGAGTAAACTCGAGTCGTGTGCGTGATGCAGCGTGCAAGCATGCAGAAACAAGGAAGTGAACCATGGAGCATAGGGACGTGCTATATATTCGACACCTGACATCACTTCTGGAGCAGACGATTGAGAGCCAGACAAGATAGATCGGTGGCCGAGTCAAGATCCACTACGCCCCCTGTCGAAATGTTTCCGAACAGCAGAGCTGGATGATGGATATCAATCAAGATGAGGAATATGTGGGATAAAAGCAATCCATTGAATTGTGACTTCTGTTGCCTTGATTGAGCATAGGGGGCCTACAACTGTGGGCGATAGGCCTTTGAGTCAGTCCCTCTGGCGCTCTGTGACTTTGTGCTGTTAACTTGGAATTCTCTGCTCCGACGCTCTGAATCGCAACCAGATGGCTATCAACTCTTGGCAAAAGGCCTTTGAATCAGTCTTCTGGGTGAATTCTGCGGGCAGACTCATAGTCGAGGATTCTCGACTTTGGTGTGTTCTGCCACTGAGAAGTAAGATCACTGGGATACTATTCAGAAAATGCCTCAATGTACGTTTAGGTCCAGAGCAGTATTTCATCTTGAAATAGCCCCCGAACTCCCATAGCCAATTCTGCCACTATGAGAACTAACCCAAATGACCCTGTGGTTACTACTACTGAGCCGGCAAAGGGGGGAGCAAGGCTTTTGGAATAGGCCCCTTCACTGACTGAATTTCCTGGTTCTATGTATACAAGCGTGGAGAGAGGCTTATTGCTAAGCAGTCCGTTGGAGGATGTTGTCCCAAGCAGAATCAATTTTGTGAACCAAAACACCACTGTCAAATAAGTATTCCCCCAGAAACTCTGCACTCTATGTTGGCAAGTCTGAATATTTCCCCCAGTTGTAAACATGTTTGTTTGCATGCGGTTCTTCCATGTTCTACCCCGGGACCACATTGCCTGTTTAGGATATGACCTCATTCTGCTTCACCGGCAATCCAGCACCGGATTCCGCAAGCTGATGCCTTTGTTTTTGGTTCCCACCAGATTCATTCTTTCATGTTCAAAGAATCTTCGGGTAAAGAGGTTGGAATGTGTTAGGGAGAATTCTCTGTAAAGGCTAATTTCCCAAACCTAGTGAGTCCCCCAGCAGCTCTGCTGGATTTTTGGGGTTTATTTTTCTCTCCTGCTAAGAGTGAGACTCTTTTTTTACTCCCACTTTTAGACATGATTTGAGGTGTTCCTTTATCTTTCCATGTGTTTTATGGGCTATGGGGTCTTTTACTCCATAGGGTCTCATGTGTTTTTGATGTGGGCTACACAGCACCCTCTGTGCCGTAACCCATGGGTGTCGTAGCGACCCCCCAACATAGACTCCATACCCTGGGACTGATTACTGTCTCCTAGAGCATGTAAAGTCAATTGGCTTTACTAGTCCCAAATTATGAACAGAAACCAGTACAAACCATCATATTGTGGACGTACTGGTCGGGGCAATTCGATTGCCCCGGGGTCTGTTGTTCGAGGGGGCACGTCTCCGTCCCCCCTGATCGAGTTTTGGCTGGTGGCAGTGGATACTACTTTTTATATTCGACCGCAAATATATCTCTATGGGATTTTCCCACTGTTCGAGGCTACCAACTTTAATTATTTAATTCTTATGGCCTCGAACATACCGCTGGTTTATTTATTTAATATTAATTCACTGGTTGGTATTTTTTGCCAGAACTCGATTCTAAAATGGCGTTTGTGTTCTCTTCTGTGACTCCATCCCAAGTCGAGCCCTTTGTTCCACTTTTAGGCGGGCTTCTCCACAGAAACCTCCAAAAGTGGTGCCACTCTGTCTGGGTACCACAAGGGGTGTGGGAGGGGGTTTAGGCACCCTGGACTGAGTTACCTTGGTAACTCAAGTCGCACTCTTGTGTGATTGGCCCAAGTGGTGAGCCGGCCGGCTCGCCACTTAGCATGTTTGATTGACAGCTAGGCTGAGTGAATGGGGGTGTGCTGCATAAAAGCAGGGCTTTGGGGGCTGGAACTACAGAAGTCGCCACAGGACCTAAGAATCAGAGGAGGGAGAAGCTGAGCCGACCTGCAATGACGACACCACCGGTGGAGCCCTGCTGAACCGTCTCACCACTTTTCCCGATGACAGAGGAGATCTCCAGTCCGGAGAGTCTTCTTCCTTTGACTGGTGGGGATAACCAGTTTTGCCTTCTTTTCACCTTCCTGGAGCATCTCGTGGCCGCCTTGCCCGTGCCAAGCACCCCGCCAAACCGGAATACCACGGTTTATCACTACCGCGAAGAGAAGGGCAGTACCTTTTAACCGAAGAACTCCGCGGCTGGTGTCTTCCCTGGCAGTGCAATGACCTTCATCTTTCCTCCATGACGAGACCTCCTCTTCCTCTGGACGAAACACCGACTTGCACCCGCTGCCAGGAACAACTGCCCCCGCTGGAGCTTCCTTCACACTTAAGGTAAAGTGTCCCGCCTGGCTTCCCTTGCGACAGATCGTTCGGGGTGACAGTAAAGCCTCGACTTTCTAACCTGGGCTGGCCTGGGACAACCTAGTGTGTGAACTATCTACAAGACTCTTTGGGCATAACCCCAATGTGTGAACCTGGACCCCTTCTGCTTGCTCTCTCCAAGAGCTAGGCCTTGAAATTGACTTTCTTGCTCTCCAGTAGAACTCTGCCTATCCTGCCTTACTGTGGTTCTTTTAAAAGTATTGAAACGTGTGTGCTTTCATAACTCTGCCTTTTTCCCTCCCTTTTTTTATAACTTATTAGAGTGCCATCTTATGTTAAGCACTCACCACTGTCTGAAAATAAGTGGTGTTTCTCACTAAGACTTGTCTAATAAGTAATTAGGGTTGTATATATATAATAGTGACTGTGTGCTGAATTTACTTACCTCTTTTGTGCTAGTGAAATTTACAAGTGTGTCTTTAAATAAATAATTATATACTTTTACACCAAAGCTCTGGTCAGTGTTTGCTTGTGCTACTGTATCTCTGTACTTATTGTGTATACTCTACATACTGCCTAACTCTTCTTGAGGGAAGTCTGACTGCTCAGCCACAGCTACCAAGTGAATCTGTGTGGTACAGACTGCTACCAAGTGGGTTTACTGCCAAACACCTGTAGTCCTAAATCTTTTGCAGTGGTCCCTAAGGGAACTGCACAGGTTTCTGCCTAACAGAATGAATCAGAAGGTCTACAACTTAGGTAAAGAGGTGCTTGATGAGGACTTACGGTATATTCTGCCTCATAATTCTAACGAGGATTCCTTTATGAACTTGCTGACGAAGAATCGGGGAATCCTAAAGGAGATTACTGATCTGGAATTGCTGTCCGGGTGTGAACTGATTAGGCCAGCTATTTCAACTACTGCGGCCCCCAACATGGGGAATGTAGGGCTGTGGTTAGTTGAGGGCACATTGCTTTATCAACAAGCTGTTGAGCCTCAGCCTGTGAAACTAGATATATATATAAAGAGACCTGGTATGTTATCATTAGAAATCCATTACTCATTTAGTGAATCATTAGAAATTAGTGACTCATTTAGGGATCATTTCATCCTGAGTATTTATCCATCATTCATTCTGATTAGTAGTGACATTAGATTATCCATATTATTCAGCCATTTGGTTTGCTAGAAAAAGAGGCCTGTTATATTTGAAGTGCCTTGTAGAGACATGTTAAGACATATGTTATTATGTATTATGTATGCATTGTAGAAACACACAAGAGTGTGCACTTATAGTATGCATTGAGCCATGGTACAGTGCTTGGGTTTGCGAGAGGTTGAGTAAACACTAGAAAGCATGTAGCTGGCTCCTAAGCCATTCTGAAGACACACAGAAGAGCAGTGCTGCAGTTCTGTGAAGAATATTTTGAGTTACACTGTGAAATATTGGAATGCGTAAGCAGTTTCTTGGTAGACAGAGATTAGGTGACTCTTGCCTTAGTAAAGAAGAGAAGGAGGCTTTATCAGGCCCTGGGTGGTTGTTCGCAGACAAGAAGAGGTGAGGGCATGCAGCAGGGAGCAAGGAGCTTCAGACAGAGATGCACTGACGGAGAGAGGGATTTCAGAAGCTGAGAGCTGGCAGTGAAGGAGAGAAATGGAGGATGAGATGGTTTCGTAACACAGATAGCATGTACAGGATACAATATCACGAATGTCACGATGACAGAACACACTGGAATAGAACAAGTAGATTCGTACACAGACTTTCAGGCACTTGGCTAGAGAAATGCTTGTTTGACAGAAACGAGTGAATGCTTACTATAACCATAGAGATTTATGTACATCGGTGAATAGTATATCCAGAGGTGAGTGTTTGGGAGTTTTTAGATGACTTAGAGAGAGGCGTTTGGGAGTGATTGGATGTACTTCTGGAAGTGCTTTGGGTGCAGCAGAATCGGATGGCTTTGGCTGACATACAGAAGGGGAAGCATTCTGATGAGAACTGATGTAGATCGATCTAGCAGGGAGACTGGCAGAGCTTTGGCAGCAGATGAAGACCGCTGAGGGGCCAAAGAGAGAGAGGCCCTGCCTGCTGGCTGCAAGGGAGCTGGCGAGAGATAGATTGGATACATTTGAGAATGGGTTAGCTTGCACATGGCAGAGGGGAGTATTGCTGATTGAGTAGGCCTAATTGATCTGACTAAGACACGTGCAATGGGGAATTAGGACAGACACTCACACAGAGATTTTGGTTTGAAAGAAGGGGAAATCAGACAGGGATTGTCTAAGAGAAAGAGAGTGTGAAGTGTGGTGTGGATTGGAGATGAATGCTGAATGCTGACGCTTGCAAATTAATAGGCTGCATTTGTTATTAGGCTGCATTAGACATGATAGATCCAGCAGGACTGGATAAATTGCTATTCGATTGCTTGCATTAGAAGCCTGTAAGGCTTACAGTTATTGCATTACATTGTAGAATTGCACCCAGAGCAAAAAGGGTGCAAATTCGGGTTTTGCATTATAGTAGTCTTTGCATCATGCCTTGCTGTGCATGAATAAATGTATTATATTGTTATAATTGAGACTGACTTGTGTGTTTTCATTTGTGTTCATTGTTATCTTATTTCTCGTGTCATTTCTTAGTGTTTGGTTTGCCGTGCATGTTATTTCGTTTTGGGTCTATTCTTAGGGTTATGGTATTAGGGTATGTTTGTGTGTCCATAGCAAAGTAATTTAGCAGCACACAGTGGACAATCGCCATGAGATACATGATCAATGGGTGGGGGGGCATAGTGGTCCACACCCCCGAGGTAGATTTGGAGACTAGCAAGTGGTCACCCATGTGGGGCTAGTTCCAAAGGTAATTTTGTTTTTCAGACTAAGAAATGGCGCCTGGCCGTGTAGCCCTTCCTCCCGCAGCTGATATCGATGAGGGCTGGAACAGATGTGTAATCTGCAGATTTTTGACAGCTGACTTCTGATCCACTGATCATCGACTTGGCTGAAGGCAAGGTTCGAACACGATGTTTGCGTGTGCAGCTGGCTGTGTTATTTGTTTTTTTTTAGCTGTATTTTCTGTCCATGGTTATTGAGTTCGTGGGAATAGATGTTTTATGTTTGATGTTTTGTCTTGGGGGGATGAATTAGAGTATGCTTCGTCCACAATTTTGTTCACCGTAGGAAGGGGGACGTAATTGTCTGACTGTGACTTTGTTTGAATCCGGAATTTGAATTGGGATTGATCCAGAGCAGTGTTTCATAACTGGCAATAATTTTGAAATGAATGTACATCCATTTGGCCAAGCTAGAGAAATGTTTGTTCTTGACGACACTTGAGGTATTTTGTTTGGAAATCCGTGGAGACTGACACTTTTTGGAAAATCTGACCATTGTTTGGATTTCAAAGGATTGGAATGTGTGCACATATTTGGCAAGTCAACAAATGTATCTGCATGTTTAGGGAAGTCCTAAAGCTTGTTTTATGAAACTCAATTAAGTGTCTTGAGGTTTGGTTGAAGAAAATCCAGAGGGTGAATTAATAATAGAACTGCAGAATGAGCTCATTTTTTAGTGACTTGAAAGCAGTAAGAAATCGGCTTAGACATATGGTTGATGCCTGGGATGTTTCACCGGCACCAACCGTAGTCATGAAAAGGAACAGAGTTCCTATGGCAGGGGTAATGCACGAAACAGCAGTGCATGGAGATAATGTGAATATTGTTCGTAGGGAGAAAGAGTTACCTCAGAACAATAACAGAGAGAGAGTGTGACCCAGACACTTTGTTCCACTGATAGTGCAGCAAAGATCACCGCAACAGCAGAGCAACAAATTGAACAAGATGTTTGCCAGGAAGAAGAGGAAATGGAGGGTGCATTTTTGACAGAATTGTGCAGCATGCCTAGAGAAATGCCTTTACAGATTTGCATTATGAAGATTTGCTTTGTGAAACTGTACCATTGGAGAAACCTTTGCATGGAAGCAGTTATGTGCATGGAGGCAGTTATGTGAAGCATTTGCATTCTAGAGTTGTGGGAAGAGATGAGATGGTTCAAATCTTTGATTTGAATGGTAATGGAATTTGTGATGGCATTTTTGGCAGAATTTGTGACAGCAGTGTTTTGCCTACGTTAGGGACAGAAAGTTTTATTTTGTCTAACAACTTTGAAGCCTGGATAGCAAGAGAGAGGAAGATGAATCGACTGAATCGTGCTAAGTTAGGATGTTCTGTGATATTTAATTGTTTGAATATTTTGAGTTTTCCGAGTAGATACCTGGAGAGAATGGGTGTTTACATTTTGATAGCAATGAGGCAGAAACATTGCACGGCATTAGCAGATTGTTGTTTTGAAGAAGGAGTAGGCCGAGAAGGGAAGGAATGTTTACTGAATCTGAATTGCATTGCACGTGCAGGAAGCAGTGTCCATTTGAATGAAATGCAATCATTTTGTCAACAAGGAGTGCAATTGAGTGAAATGCATCTGTTTTGTGATCATGGATGGATTCAGAATGAATCATTAATGTTCAAAAGGGAGAAGGATTGTGTGACTAGAGAAGGTTTTAACACACAGAGGAATGCAGTTGTGCAATTTTCGAATTTGCATTTTTTGAACTATGTGAAATGGATTGTCCTGTTTTGGTTTGAGGACAGGGATGGATGGAGTAATGCATCATGCAGCATGGCGAGACAGGCATGGTTAGACAGATGCACTGGCACACTGAATTAGACAGTGACTGATATGGGGCAGACACTGAGAAATTAGCATTGATGTCTTTTGAGAGACATTGGAAGTTTAGAACTAGCTTTGTGCACTGAAGCACAGCGAGAAATGCTGTTTTGTTTTTGGCTTGAAAACATCTGAATCTGATTAAACTGATACTCGCACTTTTTTTTCCCTTGCATGAACCTGGAGAGCACCTTGACCAGACCGAGACTTGCAGACCGTGAGACCTTGATTGACCAGATCGCCTTGATGACAGTTGAGATTGCATCGCATGAATTGACCAGACCATGAATGAATTGGCAGCCCATGACGACTGCAAGATTGACCAGACCAGATTGACCAGACCTTGATGTGAGATCCGTGATGGATGACACCATTTGACTTTGCATCCTGGCTGTTTTGAAGCAGCACTGAAAGACACTGGCTTTTGTCACCTTGTGATGCGACACATTTGCAGCAGCACTTCTGGGGAATGCAGACTGATTGAGGCCTTAGGGTGTAGCTTTGTCAATGGCTGTGCTCTGAGAAGGTACTCAGAAGACCTGCTTGCTGCCTGATTTCCTGGCATGACAACTGAATTGCCATGGAAAGTGAAGATCCTGACAGACCGTTTTGAAAGTTGACACCTTGCAGCATTCTGTGCCAAAGAGTGAAAGATGTTCAGCAAAGGAGAGAAATCGTTGTGTGGGCTGTTTTGTAATCTGCAGCGAGAAGAGAATCCATTTGGAATGCCTAACCTTGTGACTTCTTCTGGTTTCACACAAGTTTAGGGCTGAGGGAAAAGGAGAGAAATGCAAATTAGCAGGAAGACATGCTCTGCTGGTGCATTTGAATTCCCGGTGCTAAACCACATCTGAAGAACAGTGAAGTTCTTTGTCTCTTGTGGGATTGAGCGAGAGAGCATTGATCCGACACCATAGTGCTTTGAAATCTGCACTTGCATCCAACGTTGGCTAGTCCCTCATGTGAAGAGCAGGGACTGGCATGATATGACATGACATTGCAAGGAAGGAGAGAGCCTGATAGTGCTCTGAATCTGAATCTGACGTTTTGGCCTATGTGCAGGGCCATTGCATTGCCACTGGAGAGTTGCCATCTGCATTGTTTTGCTTCAACAATTTCAATGAGTGCCACGTGAATGATACATTGGTATCATGAGGATAGATAGGTAGAGCTTTGGAATAGGGATAGCTGAGGAAAATGCTTGAGAATCTGTTTTGATTGCCATCAACGAAAGCTTGCAGCAGTGAGCATGATTTGCTCTGAAGAAACATCTGACACCTGTTGTGAGAGAGCTGACGCAGTGAGGCTCTGGAATCTGTCACTGAAAATTATCTGTTTGCCAGGACACACTTGGGTCCCGTTTGCAGCTGGAATACCACTTCTACTTTGGGCTTTGTTTTGATGGCCACATGGTTGCTGAACACACGCTCGTTGTTGACATATGTGAACACATTTGTGAACACGTTGCTTCGTTGACACGCTTTGTTGACATTCCTTGGCTGAAACATTTACATTGGCTTTGTTGCTGAACTGACTGTGAATTTCGCACAGATGTCAGGACACACATACTGTACTGATTGGCTACAACCTGAATTATCACAGATAGACATGCAGCAAGAGACTGGAAATGAACAAGACTAGAATTGACTTAATTGGCCTGCATGACCATACATTGAATGTATGCATTGTTCTGAAATGAATTGACCTGGACTGTTTGGCCACTGACACATTTTAGTCTTTTGGCACCTTGACACCTGTGAAAGTGAAATATTGTCATTTTGTGCTTGACACACTGAAATTGAATATATCTGGATGTCCACAGTACACCTGCATGGATTCTATGCTTTATTTTCGTTCTGAATATTCTGCTTGTAGAGACATAGTTGATTATACACTTTTGACTTGACTTTTTGCTTGAATTGCTACGATAGAGAGTGCATTAGAAACTTGAAGATGCCATTCTGAATTCTGACACGCTTGCAGCTATGCATTTGAGATTTGAGTTTTAGCTTGACACTGATAGAGTGAAGTTTTTGCATTTTGTTTTTTTTTTGCATTATTGAGACATGATAGAATGCTTTTTCCCTTTGCAGTTTTGCTTGTTTTTAGCATGCCACATTGAGATTTGTTTTGACATATTGTATTGAGTAATGTATTATCTAATGATAAGAGGAGAGATTTGTAAACCAGATATTATATGAAGAGGCCTGGTATGTTATCATTTGAAATCCATTACTCATTTAGTGAATCATTAGAAATTAGTGACTCATTTAGGGATTCATTTATCCATCATTTCATCCTGAGTATTTATCCATCATTCATTCTGATTAGTAGTGACATTAGATTATCCATATTTTTCAGCCATTTGGTTTGCTAGAGAAAGAGGCCTGTTATAAGACATAGGTTATTATATATTATGTATGCATTGTAGAGGGACGCATGAGTGTGTACTTACAGTATGCATTGAGCCATGGTATAGCGCTTGGGTTTGCGAGAGGTTAACTAAACGCTAAAAAGCATCTAGCTGGTTCCTAAGCCATTCTCAAGACACACAGAAGAGCAGCGCCGCGGTTCTGCGAAGAATGTTTTGAGTTACACTGTGAAAGACTGGAATGGGTAAACAGTTTCTTGGTAGACAGAGATTAGGTGACTCGTGCCTTAGTAGAGAAGAAAAGGAGGCTTTATCAGGCCCTAACTGGTTGTTCGCAGACAAGAAGAGGTGGGGGCATGCAGCAGGGAGCGAGGAGCTTTAGACAGAGATGCAATGACGGAGAGAGGGATTTCAGAAGCTGAGAGCTGCCAGTGAAGGAGGGAAATGAAGGATGGGATGGTTTCATAACACAGATAGCATGTACAAGATACAATGTACAATGTCACAAATGTCACGATGACAGAACACACTGGAAGAGAACAAGAACAAGTAGATGCGTACACAGACTTTCAGGCGCTTGGCTATAGAAATGCTTGTTTGACAGAAACAAGTGAATGCTTAATGTAACCATAGAGATTTATGTACGTCATTGAATAGTATATCCAGAGGTGAGGGTTTGGTAGTTTTTAGATGACTTGGAGAGAGGCGTTTGGGAGTGATTGGATGTACTTCGGGAAGCACTTTGGGTGCAGCAGAATCGGATGGCTTTGGCTGACATACAGAAGGGGAAGCATTTTGATGAGAACTGATGCAGATCGATCTAGCAGGGAGACTGGCAGGGCTTTGGCAGCAGATGCAGACCACTGAGGGGCCAAAGAGAGAGAGAGGCCCTGACCGGCTGGCTGCAAGGTAGCTGGAGAGGAGTGAGATGGGATACATTTGAGAATGGGAAGCTTGCACATGGCAGAGGGGAGTACTGCTGATTGATTGAGTAGGCCTAATTGATCTGACTAAGACACGTGCAATGGGGAATTAGGACAGACACTCAAACAGAGCTTTTGGTTTGATAGAAGGGGAAATCAGACAGGGATTGTCTAAGAGAGAGAGTGTGAAGTGTGTGGATTGGAGAGGAATGCTGAATGCTGACGCTTGCAAATTGTTATTAGGCTGCATTTGTTATTATTAGGCTGCATTAGACATGATAGATCCAGCAGGACTGGATGAATTTCTATTAGATTGCTTGCATTAGAAGCCTGTAAATTCGGGTTTTGCATTATAGTAGTGTTTGCATCATGCCTTACTGTGCATGAATAAATGTATTCTATTGTTATAATTGAGACTGACTTGTGTGTTTTCATTTGTGTACATTGTTATTTTATTTCTCTTGTCATTTGTTAGTGTTCGGTTTGTCGTGCATGTTATTTCGTTTTGTGTCTATTCTTGGAGTTGTGGTATTAGGGTATGTTTGTGTGTCCATAGCATAGTAATATAGCAGCACACAGTGCATATTCACCATGAGATACATGGGCAAGGGGGGGCATAGTGGTCCACACCCCCCCGAGGTAGATTTGGAGACTAGCAAGTGGTCGCCTATGTGGGGCTAGGTTTGTTTTTCAGACTAACAAGCCTTCCATACGGTCCGTTGATGAGCTCAGCCCTCCATACGTCCTGTTGATGTACCCATAAGGGGAGGAAATAACTGTCATTCCTCTTGAGGGACAGGAGGAATGTGTGGCTTTGGGCTCTCCATCCAACACCCAAATTAAGGGAGCATCTGTTAGGGTGGTAGGTAACAATAGTCAAGGAACAACCACAGCAACATCAATTAAGAGCAAAAATATGGCGTGTCAGACGAAGGCTGGGTTGCTATTTGGCCAAGTACTGTAAGGTCCAATATTGCTTCTTTGAATGTGATAAATGAGAAATTGTCTTTTGTCAAGGGATTTTTGAGGGGGCTTTATACCAGAGAGTCTGCAGATTCGGTTTCACATTTCCTTGCCCTGAGAAATGGGGGACCAATAGATACCAGGGTGAACGTGACACCCGTAAGGGCCTTAGTGGAGGATCAGGGTGGCGTTGACACTCCCAGCTTCGATACACCCTCGCCCCTGAAGGATTGTATTACAACCTCAATCTTGCCCTTGATGAAGAGGGCTCAATCTCAGGAGATCTTAACAGTGAGTGAGGAAAGTGTAATTCCAGAGGGCTCTTTTACAGTTCCTGCAGAGACTGACTCTTCTTCCCCTTCTAGGGATCAAATGAGCAAGGGGATAGAGACTGGGGCCTCTCCTCTAGACACCGGAACATTAGCAAGGATTGTGTTATTGTACAAGGTTCCTCTTAGGATGGTGCAGAGACTTATTCTTCGCCTCAAACCATCAGCCATATAAGCAGGAACAGAAAGAAGATAACAAACAAGGAGAAACCAGCCTGCTCCTAAATCCAGACCAGCTAATGTTTCCAAAAAACATGTGAATCTATTGTTGAGAACGGACAGCATTATTCATTTAAATGTCTATGCTAAAGACTGTCCGGCCTTGGAAAGAGAGACATTTATTACATCAAACATCCAGGCGGGGGGCCTAGACAAACAGAGAAAAATGGGCAAGGATGGGAAGGACAATCCAGCCCGTATTATGGCAGATCGGCCCACCAGTTCCATTGTGGGGGGAAAAGAGATGGGTACTGATCCTATTACTTGTAATTCTAATGAGGATAACCTACTGTCTACGATTGTAATCCCTCTAAGGGCCCGTTACGACCTTTGCTTCCTGAGCAAATTGAGTTACTGGCCAGAGGTCAGCAGTCAAAAATTACTTGTTTTTGGGATGCTAAAACCGTCAAAGCCAAATCTACTAATGCTTGTAAGACTAAACATCTGCATGTGTCTTCTCCCTGTGTGGTCTTGGTCAATGAGCTGGTCAGTGAGGACCAATCGGTCCCGCTGGCAACATCTGCAGCGATGCCCTCTGAATCTTCCCAGGCTCATTCATCATCTACCATGGCCGCAGGACAAGACAGCCTTCAGTTAATTCTGGTACAAGCAACCTTCATGGAGGCAATGAGCGATCAGCAAATCTTGACGGACACCTCTGTGATTTGTTCATCTAAGATCATAGGTTTATAAAGAGAGGCATGGTACCATGTGACTGAATAGGTCAAGGGTTTTGGAATGATTTACTTTAATCCCCACTTTGAGATCTTTACATTATGGGGACATCGAATTTATCTCCATTCCTTTGGCTTCCAACAATAGCATGGTGTCATATTTCTATTCTGAAAGTACAGCAAATCTGGTTTGGTTCCATGTCTTAATTCCGCCGCAAAAATATCGGCATATTTTGGCGGCGAAATTCACACATGGACCCTGTGGGGGCCACGCCCGCAACTCCCGCATCATTTTTTAATGTGCGGGGGAAACTCCCACAACCCTCACTCCCACATAATATCCCCAACAAAAATATCGCCTATGGCGAACCAAACAGCCACATCTATGGCAATATTTTTGTTGTGGATATTATGTAGTGATACCTCCGGTTTGGGGTCAGAGAGCTATATTCCACTGTTTGGGATATGACTTGTGTGAACTAAAGTCCAGTGAAGCAGCAACATTGTTTTTCACACTGCCTCCTATGGTCCCTGAATTACCCCCAACCTTGGATGCTATTACATCACAGGTCCTAGCCTCCATACAATTAGAGCTACTCATTAACTCCAGGACAAAGGAGGGTCAGGATTGATCCTGGCTACAGTCTGCTATAAAGACCTTTGCATCTCTTAAAACAGGACTGAAACGACCCTAGCCTTTGTGAAATTACGATAGTATATTGGAATGTATGCGTTTAACTAATTTTTGGCATTCGTGGCAGGGTTTTATAGACATAAGTAATGCTAACATTCTTTTTATTCAAGAAACTGTTTATGGGCAATCTTTTCTGGAGGGTTATTCTACTTTTTTCAGTCCGGCTACATCTGTGGCATTGGGCAGACCCAGCGGTGGCATTGCCATAGCGATAGATATCAAGCTGCACATTACTGCTTCTTTCTGGTATGCTTGGGAGGATATGTTGACTGTGCACGCTAACTTTCCTGATGCTGTTGGAGAGGTTCTTTTGGCTAATGTGTCGTGGAACCCTGCCAAATACTCTATGGGGATTTTCCATTCTCTTCTAACTCTGATTCTTGATGCCTGGTTGATGGAGGGACACTAGCATGCTATTATCATTGGGGGCGACTTTAATGTTTATTGCGCGGAAGGGCAGGTGTACCATTTACTATCATTTACTCCACAAGTTTCCTCCAAAATTCTTACGAGGGGGTTGGTTTGGGGCACCTTCATGTCTGATTGGGACTTGCACCAACTGGAGGTTAGACCGATGGCATGTCAACCTTTCTACACTTAGCGTAGGGGTTCCTCAGTATCCTGGATTGATAATTTTGTTGTCTCTTCTACTCTTAAACCTATGTGCAATGGACTATCTTCCCAGGATTTGGGAGTAAGTGACCATTTGATGATCTATTTCAAGTTGAAGTCATCGGCCTACAACCACAATGTTTGTCCTATGCTGGTTCCGGTGGGACCGGACAGGAAGGGCCTAACCTGTAACTGGAATGGTAAGATATATGGTAGATTAGTTCAATATCTATTCCAGGATGATAGGTCGAGGTGGCAAGATGCTTGTGATGGATGTGGGCTGTCCCTTGGACTAAGCAGTCTACCTTTGGATGCTTGTATTATTCAGAGTATCAAGAAGGAATTCTCTGAGATGGAAATTCGAGGGGAAAAAAAGTATCCCCACTTCTTTGACCCCAGAATCAAGGCTTCAAAGGCTTGGGAGATGTGGTCTCTTTTGGACATGTGAAGGGCAGCACGGAGCACATTGTTTTGTGTTATTTGGAGCCTGTTGATGTTTGTGTTTGAGGTGCCTGCCAGGAGGGCGTTGCAATAGTCGAGTCTGGCTCCTATTGTGGCTCCTGGTATGTATAGGCAGTTCTGGGTGGTCAAAAAGGGTTTTATGGCCGCTATAAGTTTAGTGGTGTGGGCAGAAGCAGAGGTAATGGTGCTGACCTGTCTTGACATTGAGAGAGTTCTGTCTAAGTAGACTCCGAGGGTCTAAACAGCTGAGGAGACTGTTATGTTAGTGTGGTCGATGATCAAGTTGGTGTATTTAGCTTTGAGTTTGGAAATGGTTTCCTTGGTGCCTAAGATGATGATCTCAGTTTTATCCCCATTTAGGGAGAGACCGTTGATGGCCATCCAGGTTTCGATAGTGGAGTATATTCGGAGGAGAGCTTCTGCATCATGGTCGTAGTCTCCTGTGAGGAGGACTTGGGTGGCGCTGGCATAGTTCGTGTATGATATGCCGAGCGCATCCAGCAAGCCAAAGAGAGGTTTGGCGAACATGTTATAGTGGGTGGGTGCGGCACAGGAGCCCTGGGGAACTCTACAGTTGATGGTGGTGGGGTCTGCATTGGCTTGGTCGGAGTAGTATCATTCATGATGATGATATTTATGGTGCAGTTGGTGAGAGAGCGAGTTTTGGCAAAGAGGAGGTCTGCTTTATTATCCCACTGTTGGTTACAGAGTCTGATGGAGAGGGTATCTTTGAATATGATGGCTACGCCTCCACCTTTAGATGTTTTGCGGTCTTGTCTCAGGATAGTGTAGCATTGGGGGAGGGCAAGGGAGAGTGAAGGGCCTGATGCTTCATTTAACCAGGTTTCGGAGATGGCCAGTAGGTCAAGTTCAAGGGCTGTGATGAGGTCGTTGATCTCTAGGGTGTATGCTGGGAGGGATCGGGCATTGATGAGTGTGCATTTCAGTTCAGTGTGGGGGGTGAGTGTTTTTTTTACAGGAATGGTGATGTTGGGGCTAGGGGAGTTATTGCATGGGTAATTGTGAGGAGGAGAGGGGTTAGGTGTGGTGTGTTGGGAAAGGATGTGGTTGTTGAGCAATTTCTGGATCAAGGAAGGTGAGTGTGTGGGCTGGGAGCATGAACTAAGTCTGAGATTTCTGAGGTTGGAAGAGGGAGAAGTGTTGAGTTTGTGATGTGTAGTTGAGTGTGAGCTCTGAGTCTTTGGAGTCTGGAGTTGTAGTGGGGTTGGTCCATGATCTTGATGGTATGTCAGCCGAATTGAGTGTTGTGTGGTGAGCATGATGATGTGTGACTGTGGTTGGCTTGTTGTGTTGCAAGAAGTATGTGTGTGAGTGCCATGCAGCTAATAGCCCAAAGGGCGATTGTGATGAGTGAAATGGTTGGGCGTGTGAGGTGGAGTGAGATGTGCTGTGGTGGTATTACTATAAGGCAGGTCATGTGTGGATACATTGGTACAGTTAGCGTGCTAATTTAGTGCAAAATTAATCACAGATGCCTGAAATCACAGGATTAGCATGAGGCAGCAATAGGCTGGTTCTAAATTAATCACAGATGCCTGAAATCACAGGATTAGCATGAGGCATCAATGGGCTGATTCTAAATTATTCACAGATGCCTGAAATCACAGGATTAGCATGAGGCAGCAATAGGCTGATTCTAAATTAATCACAGGTGCCTGAAATCACAGGATTATCACGAGAAGCAATAGGCTGATTCTAAATTAATCACAGGTGCCAGAATTATAAGAAATAGCAGGAGGCAGCAATAGGCTGATGCTGAATTAATCACAGATGCCTGAAATCACAGGATTAGCATGAGGCAGCAATATTCTGATTCTAAAATAATCCAGATGCCTGAAATCACAGGATTAGCATGAGGCAGCAATAGGCTGATTCTAAATTAATCACAGGTGCCGGAAGTACAAGAATTGGCACAAGGCAGCAATAGGCTGATTCTAAATTAATCACAGATGCCTGAAATCACAGGATTAGCATGAGGCAGCAATAGGCTGGTTCAATGGCTAGACCATATGGGGCAGTTCAAAGTAAGCAATTGGAGTTAGGCTATTCAGGTAAGCAATTCCAAAAAAAGACTAAGTCACAGTAAACAAACCAGATTAGGCTAGCCAGATATGCTGACCTGACAGTGGTGGAATGAGTTAAGACTAGGCAGCTCAGGCAGATTGCATAGGGCTGTCGTGTGGGGGTCAGGACCTTACTATGGGGGAGTTCCTTAAACTTAAGAGACAGGAATGTCAACGACATAGAAATGTGGTTAAATATCTAAGGTACAATATCTTCCTAAAGGATCATCAATCTATGCTGGGGTCCCTTCTGAGAGCTAACGCCAAAGAATTCTGGTTGTGTACTAACACGAATACGGAGGCAGTCTCTAGTTCAGAGGGTCATGTTATACAAGAAAATATCTGTGGTCCTTTTATCTAAAAAAAAAAAAAAAAGAAAAATGTAGCATGGTAGAGTTTCAATATGCTTCAGAGTTTCTGGCAAAGCCCGTCGATGATGGGCGGTGTAAATGGGCACTTGAGGACATAGTTTGGGCTATTAATTAACTTAAACCATCTATGGCCCCCGGCCCGATGGTCTTCCACCTTTTCTGATTAAAAGGGATCTGGTTGCCTGGGCCCATTTTTTCAAACCATATTTTGATGCCATCTATGTTTTGCATCTAGTCCATGCTTCCTGGGCTCAGTCTATTATTATCCTCATCTATAAAAAGGGTGATCCCAACGACCCGGGCAATTATAGGTCTATTGCCTTATTTATTTATTTGAATTTATATAGCGCTCTTGCAGCCCATAGGCATCGAGGCGCAGTTAAGTAAAGGAACAACTTAGTTACATGGACAAATATTTTTTTACTAGTTACATTTAGGCAAAACAATGTTGTGGGAAGTTACAAGAGGTTCCAGGTAAGTGAGTCAGGTTACTTCGAGGTGCTGTTAGATAAGGGGAAAACATGTTACATGGACACGTCATTGCTTACTGGTTACATTAGACATAGCAATGTTGTGGAGAGTTACATGAGGTTCCAGGTAAGTGAGACAGGTTACATAAATGGTACATTAACGTTCTTCATTCGTATGTGTCATACAGTCCTAGGGCACAAAGTGAATAGGTATAAGAAGATTCAGATAAACAGGCGTGTTTTGATTTCCTTTCGGAAGGCTATGTGTGATGAGATGTTTCTAAGCCTGGTAGGAAGGGCGTTCCATTGGGATGCTGCAATAAAGAGGCAGCTTGAGCCTCCTGTCCTTGCTCTATTGACCTTGGGTACTACGAAAACGTTGGTGTAAGGGGTTCTCGTTGGTCTTTTAGTGGTTGGCCTCCCGATTCTTTGAGAGAGATATTGAGGTGCTGCATGCTGGTAGCACTTGAGTGCGGAAAGGTGTTTCTGTCAGGCTTTGTCTTCAATTGGTTTATTGTCCGCGGAAGCTGCTAAACCCCCGCAGTCCCCTTTGAATACTAACCTCTGAACTGAATTGCACACAGTTAAGTTGAGAGCATTCCCAAGGGAAAGGGGGAAAATGGGACAAAATAATAAACTTCAGGTCATCTCGCTTAACTTCTTAAAGACTCTAACCTGTGAAAAGAGATAGAAATTAAACTTTAGTAACTGACCTTTCTTTTCCTAATCTCTACCTTCTCTTGAATATGTGATATTTCAGAATAAAGTAAATACACACACCACCTTACCTGAATATCCTCTTCTGACAACTTAGAGGAAGAATTTTCGTACAGATTTAAATATTGAGTGTCTCTGTCACTACTTCTATGCTTTTAAACTCTTTAGTTGGAACACTGCTGTCTGATCACACTATGGAAGTTCCATGAAACAGATAAAGGCAGTTCTATTCCTGAATTGGAATTGTATCCATATCTCCTCCTTGTATTAAACTTATCTTGTTAATACACGCTAGTATCAAACTTTATATTTGTAAGTACATATTCCTCTTTAAAAATGCTTCTAACAAGTGTTTAATAGAAAACTGGCGTGCACCTAGAATGCCTATATGCACAAAAAGAACTGAGCACAAAAAAAACTGTTTTTACCCTTGAATGGCTAGCGTCAAGCGCGTGTGATAAGTTACTGCATTCACCCAGCAAGGATTGAAGTCACCCGCATGCGTTTTAAAATAGTGTTCCTTCTTTTCACTTCTGAATCAGTCCGCGCATGCGTGAAAAGAACAGCGTTCACCCGGCAAAGCAACTGTGCTCAAAATGAATTCTACACCCGAAAAAACTCACGACGCAAACGAGGAATCCTTTAAATAAAACTTGGACTCCTGCGCGCCAACAAAGCATGCGCTGAAAACGTTACACAGTATATTGCAGAGGTACTGTTCAAAGAAAACAACGTATACTGTCAGTAGTAGTATATTAACCAACAACTCTTTCAAAATAAATATTTCCAAAGATGTAGAAATCAGGAAATTAAACTATACTGGAAATGGTAATCTCTCACAGAGTTACAAAACAAAGATCAGTAAAAATAGTCACTTAGCTTGCTTTAAAATGAAGATTTCTGGATTACTTCTTTTGCTCTTCAATATTCTCCTGAACCAAAATAGCATTAACCTAGGCAAAGGGCCCAGCTAAAGTCTCTAAATCTCCAAAGCTTCAAAAAGATGTCCTTCCTGCTGGGCTGCTGACAATGAAAGGCAGTTTAGATTGCTCTGACAATGCCTTTCTTTTACTTCTGACCAATCATGGATCTCACTGAAATTCTCCATTTTGGCTTGGGAAGCTCTCCACACTCTGAACATAAAGGTTAAGGCCCAAACCATAAATCATACTATTCTCACATTCACTTCACCAAATTCAACCATAGCCCATTGAAACCTGACAGTACCCCCCCCCCCTTAACGCCCTGTCCCAGGGCCTACTTTAGAAGGATACTTCCTATGAAATCTTGCCACTAATTGTAGTGCATGCACATTCATCCTCCCATGTACGCTTCTCAGGCCCGAATCCTTCCCATTCAATTAAATATTGTAGTTTCCCTCTTAACCTCCTGGAATCTACATTTCTCTTAACAATAAACTCCTCAGATGAATTTTCGAACTGTATTGGGGAAGGTGGTGTTAAAACCCTGGTCCCATGAATCGCAGGTTTCAAAAGGCTAACATGGAAAGTTGGATGTACTTTCAGGGAATTGGGAAGTTTCAACCATACCGCCACTGGATTAATCACCCTTTCCACTTCAAACGGACCTACAAAGCGTGGACTAAATTTATTTTTTCCTTTTATTCTCAAATGTCTCGTTGAAAGCCAAACTAAGTCACCAACCTTGTATTCAGGGCTTAACCTTCGTTTTTGATCTGCACATTTTTTGTACTTCAACTTACTATCCAAAAGCACCTTTTTAGCTCTTTCTAATTTTTTTCTCATAGTTTGCAATCGCACCTCCACCCCAGGATTCTCCGACTCCTCAGAAATAACAAAACTCCGAAACCGTGGATGAAAACCACTTCCAATAAAAAACGGAGACATAGTTGTTGAATCTTTGGCACAATTATTAAAAGCAAACTCTGCAAGCCAAATTAAATCCCCCCCTTTCATCACCTGCCTGTAGAAAACACCTTACATATTTCTCTAGTTCTTGATTCACCCTTTCTACCTGCCCATTAGTCTCGGGATGATAACCAGATGTTAAACTTACTTCCACTCCTAATCTCTTACAAAAAATCCTCCAAAATTTTGAAACAAATTGAAGACCTCTATCAGAAATAATTTGATTTGGAAGACCATGCAATCTAACAATTTCTCGCAGAAAAACTTTGGCCAGACTGTCCGCGGTAACCTCTGCCTCCATTGGAATAAAATGGGCCTCCTTTGACAAGAGATCCACAACCACTAAGATGGATGTATAACCCCTGTCACAAGGAAGATCTGAAATGAAGTCCAGGGAAATTGTGTGCCAGGGACGAGGTGGAATAGGCAATGGTTCCAATAACCCAAACGGTTTTCCAGTTTGACTCTTCATTTGAGCACAAACAGCACAGGTCTTCACAAAATTCAGGATGTCCTGATGCATCTTCTCCCACCAAAAACTCCTTCTGACCAATTCTAATGTCTCTTTCTGAAACCCGGATGTCCGGTCAGCATAGATTCATGAAAGTCTCTCATCACTCTCTCTCTCAGATCCACATTAGGTAAGTAAAGTTTATTTTCAAAATACGGTAGTCCATTTTTGATTACTGGAACCGGGTCCTTCCGGACCCAATCTTCCATTTGGACTATTGAGATAGATTTCCGCACTCCTTCCTCCACATCTTCATTTTTCTGTATTCCAGCTGAAACAAAACAGCATGGTTCGATCACTGATACCATCTCCTTGGTTGATTCAATTTCACTTCCGGGAACTTGACGAGATAGGGCATCAGCCTTTCCATTTAACTTGCTTGGTTTAAATGTGACCACAAAATCGAAATCAGCAAAGAACAATGACCATCTTAGCTGTCTTGGTGTGAGTGTCTTTGCCGATTTCAAAAATAACAAATTTCTATGATTAGTTAAAACTGTCACTGTATGTCTTGCTCCTTTTAAAAAATGTCTCCATTCCTTAAAAGCAAACTTAATTGCCAAGAGTTCACGATCTGAAATCGTATAATTTTGTTCCGCCATAGAATTTTTTTTAGAATAATAAGCAATCGGATGAAGTTGCCCCGTATCCCGATGTCTCTGAGAAAGAACAGCTCCCATGTCCAAATTTGATGCATCTGCTTCAACATAAAAAGGCTGAGATGGATCTGGATGAATCAAAATTGGGGCCGAACAAAACCTTTTCTTTAATTCCTGAAATGCCTCTTCTGCCTCTGCTGACCAAACAAACTTAGCTCCTTTCTTTAACAGTTTTGTTATGGGAGTAACCACTCTAGAAAATCCTTCAATGAACCTTCTGTAGAAGTTCGCAAAATCTAAAAAGCTCTGAATTTCTTTTACTTTCGTCGGTGTTGGCCAATCAGTAACTGCTTGTACTTTGTTCGGATTCATCTCCAACCCCTTGGGTGAAACAATGTATCCCAAAAATTCTACTGATCTTGTATGAAACTGAGATTTCTCTAAATTAGCAAACACGTGATTTTCTCTGAGTCTTTGTAGGATCTGGCTAACAGGTTTCTTGTGAGACTCTAAATCCTGGGAATAAATCAAAATATCATCGATATATACTACCACAAATATATCTAAAAAGTCTCTCAAAACTTCATCCATAAAAAATTGGAAGGCAGCTGGTGCGTCGCAAAGACCGAAAGGCATTACCTGGTACTCAAAGACCAAAGCGGGTTTTGAAAGCCGTCTTCCACTCATCACCTTCCTGGACTCGTACCAGATGATAGGCACCACGTAAATCAAGTTTGGAAAATATTGCTGCTCCCTGGACCTGATTCAAGATCTCTGAAATTAGAGGGATAGGATACCGATTTTTGACACTCACCCTATTCACAGCTCGATAATCAATGCAAGTTCTGAGGGATCCATCTGGTTTTGGTACAAAAAATAATGGAGAAACAGCCGGAGATTGAGAGTAACGAATAAAATCTTTAGCCAAATTTTCTGCAAGGTACTCCTTAAGATAATTGTTCTCCTTTTCCGTTAGTGCATACACTCGACTACTTGGTAAAACAGCCCCTGGCTCAAGATCAATTTTACAATCAAAACTCCTATGTGGGGGCAGTTCGCCTGCTACCTTTTCGTCAAACACCTCTTTCTAACTCAGATAACACTCCGGAAGTTGTCCTAAAATAGCTCCAATATTATGACCAGTAATTCCAGCCTCAGTAAAAAAAAAAGAAACCGAACCCTGTGTTTCTTTCTCCCCTTGATGACATTCTATAAAACAATTTTTTAAACAAAATCTAGATTGTAAACTCACAACTCGACCACTCCAATCAATCCTAGGATTATGTAGGGTAAGCCATGGCATGCCTAAAATTATTTTCAAAAGCGGTGTATCAATCAAATCAAAAGAGATTTCCTCCCTATGGCCTCCAGCTAACTCCATAACCAGGACACCAGTTTCATGTGTTATTGGACCTGAAGAAAGAAGTTCCATCCACAGCCCGAACCTGTTCCACAGATTCTTTTCTCACTAATGGAATTCCCAAAGCCTTAGCTACTCCCCAATCCATAAAATTCCCGGTGGCCCCTGAATCAATCACAACCGGACCATACCCTTTTTTCTCTGTCTTCAGAAACAAGGATACATTTACAGTTATGTCTGGAACCGCCGACTGTACTGTGTTTGCAACCTGTTGTCCTTTTCCAGCAGCTGATGAAAGTTTTTTTAGGTGTAAAGGGACAATTTCCTAAAAAATGGCCACCCCTACCACAATATAAACACAAATTGTTCTCACGCCTTCTTGTCTTTTCCTCCTTAGATAAAGGACCGCTTACTCTAGTCTGTTGATCATTTCCCTTCGGTTTAACTTCCTTGCTTCCGACCTCCAACTTTGGTCGATCTCCTCTAAAAGCTGACCTTACATCTCCCTGTGTGCTACAATGCCGTTCTGCTCTCCTTTCGCTTAAACGAAAATCCAATTGAACCACTAAGTCTATCAAATCATCACAGGAAGAAGGGCGCTGAACTACATTGGACAAGGCATCTTTTAACTCTTCTTTGAGGCCTCGGTAAAAAAGCGAAGACCTCTTCTCTTCTGGCCATTTAGCTTCTAAAACCAAAGACCTGAACTGTGTAATATATGTAACCAGATCCTTGTTACCTTGACGCAAGTCTAACAGTTCACCATCTACCTCCATAGAAACTTGTCTTTTATCAAACATTTTTTTAAAATCTTCCATGAATTGGGTATAGTTTCTCAAAGACACACTCCTCTGTCTAACCAGTAACCCCGCCCAAGTAGAAGCCTCTCCAGATTAATAGGACATCATAAAAGTCACTCTAGAAGCATCTGAAGGGAATAATTCTGGTCAGCTAAGAAAGTGCAACTCGCATTGAGTTAACAACATCTGATATTTACTTGGATCACCATAATAACGCTCTGGGGCTGCCAGAGGTACTGGCATAACTAAAGCCCTAAAACCTCCTTCTGCTCCTACACTTCTACCTGTACTTCTTTCCTCTCCAGCCCTTACCAATTCCGGGGGGAAATCTGTTTCTTCTTCCCTTCTCTGAGTCTGTGCCATCTTTTCACATAACTTATCTACCCGTCTTCCTAAATTCCTATTCTCCTGATAAGCCACCTTCAGTTCCTCCTGTAATTCTCTCACCAAAGCACTTAACACCTCCATTGAAGACTCGGGGTTCATGACAGCTTAGGCGGACTATATTTTCTGGCCTTTCATTCTGTCAGGCTTTGTCTTCAATTGGTTTATTGTCCGCGGAAGCTGCTGAACCTCTGCAGTCCCCTTTGAATACTAACCTCTCAACTAAATTGCAAACAGTTAAGTTGAGTGCATTCCCAAGGGAAAGGGGGAAAATGGGACAAAATAATAAACTTCAGGTCGTCTCGCTTAACTTCTTAAAGACTCTAACATGTGAAAAGAGATAGAAATTAAACTTTAGTCACTGACCTTTCTTTTCCTAATCCCTGCCTTCTCTTGAATATGTGATATTTCAGAATAAGGTAAATAAACACACCACCATACCTGAATATCCTCTTCTGACAACTTAGAGGAAGAATTTTAGTACAGATTTAAATATTGAGTGTCTCTGTCACTACTTCTATGCTCTTAAACTCTTTAGTTGGAACACTGCGGTCTGATCACACTTTGGAAGTTCCATGAAACAGATAATGGCAGTTCTATTCCTGAATTGGAATTGTAACCATATCTCCTCCTTGTATTAAACTTATCTTGTAAATACACACTAGTATCAAACTTTATATTTGTAAGTACATATTTCTCTTTAAAAATGCTTCTAACAAGTGTTCAATAGAAAACTGGTGTGCACCTAGAATGCCTACATGCATAAAAAGAACTGAGCACAAAAAAAAACTGTTTTCACCCTTGAATGGCTAGTGTCAAGCGCGTGTGATAAGTTACTGCATTCACCCAGCAAGGATTGAAGTCACCCGCATGCGTTTTAAAATAGTGTTTCTTCTTTTCACTTCTGAATCAGTCCGCGCATGCGTGAAAAGAACAGCGTTCACCCAGCAAATAATCATTAATGCGCATGCGTATAGGATTAGAATTCACTCTTATCTTCTAGTTAGAATCGTGAGCAAACTAAAAAGAACAGCGTTTCTTGTAGAATCCTTACGGATGAAGTTAGACACTGAACGCGCGCAGAGTTAGTAAGTTAGAAAAGAAAAAGAAAAAAAAAAAATTTAAAACACATCAGAACCGCGCACCTAAAACACTGTCACTTGCGCAGACAGCGCAATATTACTATCCACAGGCCCGACGCTAAAGATAAGCACAATAAAAGCAACTGTGCTCAAAATGAATTCTACGACCGAAAAAACTCAACGCAAATGAGGAATCCTTTAACTAAAACTTGGACTCCTACGTGCCAACAAAGCATGCGCTGAAAACGTTACACAGTATACTGCAGACGTACTGTTCAAAGAAAACAACTTATACTGTCTGTAGTAGTATATTAACCAACAACTCTTTCAAAATAAATATTTCCAAAGATGTAGAAATCAGGAAATTAAACTATGCTGGAAATGGTAATCTCTCACAGAGTTACAAAACAAAGATCAGTAAAAAAATAGTCACTTAGCTTGCTTCTTTCTTCAAAATAAAGATTTCTGGATTACTTCTTTTGCTCTTCAATATTCTCCTGAACCAAAATAGCATTAACCTAGGCAAAGGGCCCAGCTAAAGTCTCTAAATCTCCAAAGCTTCAAAAAGATGTCCTTCCTGCTGGGCTGCTGACAATGAAAGGCAGTTTAGAATGCTCTGACAATGCCTTTCTTTTACTTCTGACCAATCATGGATCTCACTGAAATTCTCCATTTTGGCTTTGGAAGCTCTCCACACTCTGAACATAAAGGTTAAGGCCCAAACCATAAATCATACTAATCTCACATTCACTTCACCATATTCAACCATAGCCCATTGAAACCTGACAGTTTTAAAGAGAACACATTCTTTTTCAGGTAGCCAATGTGCTTGTTTCCTGGCGGCTGAGATGTGGTCTCTTCTAGGGATATTGCAGGCCGCACGGAGTGCATTGTTTTGCACAGTTTGTAGTTTGTCAATATTCTTTTTTGATGTACCAGTCAAGAGGGCATTACAGTAGTCTAGACGGGAACCTAATATTGCTCTGGGTATCGTCAGGCCGTTTTCCCTAGTTAGGTAGGGCCTAGCAGTGGTTATAAGCTTGGCATAGTATGCACAGGATGAGGCGATGGAGATGACTTGTATAGTCATGGAGAGGTTTGAATCCAGTTAAACGCCCAAGGTATTTACAGATTGGGAGACTGGGATAAGTATGTTATCAATGGTAAAGGTAGTGTATTGGTTGTCCAATTTTTTTTTTAGAGTTTCTGGGGACCAACGAGTAGTAGTTCTGTTTTGTTTCCATTGAGACAAAGCCAGTTTTGGGCCATCCAAGTTTGGATAGCAGTGTAGACGGCATTAATTGTTTTGGAATCTGCTTCATAGTAGCCTGTAAGTGTTAGGAGGATCTGTGTATCATCAGCGTAATTGGTATACGTGATGCCTAGAGTGTCAAGGATGCGGAATAGGGACCTGGTGAGAATGTTGTAGAGGGTAGGTGATATGCATCATCCCTGGGGAACTCCACAATGAATGCTGCTGGGGTGAGCAGAGGCTAAGTCAGAAAAGACTCTCATATTTCTATCTTTGAGAAAGGAGGTGATCCATGTTGTGGTGTTAGGTGAGAATTGTGCAGAGGTTGACTGGTGTTGGCAGGTGAGAATTGTGCAGAGGTTGACTGGTGTTGGCAGAGGGTTTCATGGTAGACGAGATCGAACGCTGCCGAAAGATCAAGGCGAAGTAGTAAGGCTGGTTTACCAGAGTCTCTGATGTCATCTATTTGTGTTTTTAGGTCAAGTAGGGATGTTTTGGTTCCATGACCAGGGCGGAAACCTGATTGCCGGAGACTAAGGAGGTTAATAGCTTCCAGGAATTGTTGGACTTGCAGGTAGGCTGCTTTGTCTATTATTTTGAGGAGGAAGGGACTGTGGTGATGGGCCTGTAGTTACTTGTTGGTCTAGAGAGGGTTTCTTTAGAAGTGGGCGGACCCATGCTTCCTTGAGACATGTTGGGACTATGCCGGTTGAGAAAGAGGCGTTGATCAGTGCGGTGAGGAAGGGAGTAAGGGTGGGGGGCACATTCTTTGATGAGTGGGGCTGGACAAGTGTCAGCTTTGCAATTAGATGGTTTGATGGATGCCATGAGTGCTAGGACTTCATTTTCGATGACTTCTCTAAAGGAGAATAGAGGTGAATTAGGGTTTTCTGAAGTGTCAGTGTTAATTATTTCATCACAATGGAGGGATGCTTGATAGTTGAGAGCCTGCTGGCTGGTTTTGATTTTGCTATGTAGCAGGTCAAGTTTTGTTGAGAATAGCATCTTGGATGCTGTTACACCAGACTTGATCTTTATCAATGAGTTGGGGAGGAGGAGTGGGTGATTCTAACTCCCTGAATATGGAAAAAATCTCTTTAGCATTAGAGCTCGCTGAGTCTATCCTGCTGTTGAATGATGTGGCTTTTTCTTTGACGATGGCTGTTTTGTATATTTTAGAAAGTCTGTTGAATTTGTTTTTTGTGGAATCTCAGGGATTGGCTTTCCAAATGGAAAGTGCATCCCTTTTTTGGAGCACAGTTCGAGGAGGTCAGGAGTGAATCAAGCATTAGCGTGTTTGGTGCGCTTAGCTTTTCTGTGAGTGAGTGGGGAGATGGTGTCTATGGCTTGAGTGATGATAGTGTTGAATGTTTGGATTAATGCTTTGGGGTCTTTAGAGAAGGGTGGTCTTAGGGCAGGGACTGCGAGGTAGGGTAGGAGTCTCTCTTTGGTCAGTTGGCAGACGCTCTTAGTAAAACCTGGTGGGATCGGTGAGGACGGTTGGTGTGCTGTTTTCGTGGTAAAAATATGAAAGAGGACGGCATGGTGGTCAGTCCAGGGTAAGGGTAGGTTAGCCTTAGTGGTGATTTGACATTTATGCCGAGCTATCCAGTCAAGGGTGCGGCCCTTCATGTGGGTTGGGTCTGCGCTCATTTGTTGGAAGCATAGTGTTTGAAGAGCTTTGTTCAGAGTTTTTGCTGGTAGAACTTTCTGGTTGTTTAGTCCAAGGTTGAGGTCGCCTAGGCGGATGGTCTGAGTGTTTTCTTTTTAAATTGTCTGCAAGGAAGTGGGTCAGGGAGGCTTGAAAGTCTGTTGTAGGTCCTGGAGGGGGGTAAACTATGTTGAGGGAGATGGGGCAGTTAGGGGATGGGTTAAGTTTGATGAGAAGGTGATCACTGTTTTCAGGTGTTTTCTCCACCTTTCTAATGGGAATGGAGTCTTTAGCAATAAGGACGACTCCACCGCCTTTGCGGAGGGGGCGGTCCTGTCTGAAGATGGTGTAGCCAGGGGTGGTGGCAAGCAGCAATGCTGGGCCAGAAGTTTCATGGAGCCAGGTGTTGCTGATGGCTAGGAGATCAAGATTGTTCTGACCTCCTAGCCATTGATGATAAGGTCTTGAATATCAAGGGCGTGGGCAGGGAGCGACCGTGCGTTGATAAGGGTGCAATTGAGTGGTTGGTGTGATATGTTACTTGTGGTAGAGGTGTGGGGTCCTTGTTTAGGTGTGGTGCTTAAAGGCTGGTCAGGAGCTATGGGGAGAGTGGGCATGCTTAAGGTGTCAGGAAGTGGGACATGGTTGGTGATAGGGGCATCTGCTCTCTGCTTCTGAGTGGGCAGTGTAGTTATAACGTGAGTAGTGAGTGAAGATGCAACTGGATTCTTCTTGTGTGAAACAGTAGGCAGAGTTCCGGGTGCTAGAGTAAGTAGTGCAGGTTGAGATTGATGTGTCACGGGGTTGGTTGTATGTGAGGGGAGTTTTAAGAGAAGTTTGGCAGTGGTGGGGGGTGGATGAGCATACTTTGTGTTCAAGCTGCTTGTCTTCCTAGTAAGGTTGACCCAGGACTGGGTGGTGAGGGATATGCGTGTGTATAGGTTCTGGAGCTGAGACGACGGCTTCTGTGTTGACCTAGACATGGCCAGGTGGGGTAAGGTTGGTGAGATGTGTTGGTGGTCTGGGAGAGGCTGGTCGAGGTGGGGAGTGATGGTAGGAATGGGGTAGGGCATGGGAGCGGGTGGTGGCGTGGACAACCTTGGCGAGTAAGGCCATTGCCTATGAGGGCGAATGTGCCTCCTGTGCACGGTAGAGTATGTGTCATGGTTGGGGGGGAGTAGATATGGGAAGGATACAGTTTAATATAGTAGTGTGTAGATTGGGTCACTAGGCATATAAAAGTGAGACTGTGGCTGGGCTAGGCTCTCAAATGGTAGTTTGACATAGTGGTCACTGGGTAGTTTAGAATTATAGCAGACAGACGTTAGTCATAACACTTCGGGCGATAGGCAGTTTTCGTGAGTATGGCACACAGCAATTATAGAATTATACTACAGGGCACACAGTAGTTAGAACACTAGTGACATGGTGGGCACTAGGCAGTTTTCAGAGTATGGCACCCAGCAATTACAAAATTGTACCACAGGGTACACAATAGTTAGAACACTAGTGACATGGTGGGCGCTAGGCAGTTTTCAAGAGTATGGCACACGGCAATTACAAAATTATACCACAGGGTACACAGTAGTTAAAACAGTAAGGGAAACGCTAGGTAGTTTTTGAGGGATTAGCATATCGGAGCAGGTAGTAGGGTATAGGGCATTTGCTAAAGTGTTATTTGAACAGCTTGTCTGAGGGACGGTGCTTACCAGCAGGATGTGATGACCAGCTGCGACACAACTTCAAAGGTTCAGGGGGGGTGTGGCCTACGCGCATGGAGTGAGGGCGTGTCTCTTCCGAGCTCCCGTCCGGATCCTGCTACTGATCCTTCTACTTATGGCTTAAATGACTCAAACATATAAAGGAAACAAATCCCTACCCAGAACAACCGTTTCTGCACAGCCTGGTGAAAATTCTGCTGAAAAATGGAACCCTTCTCCAAGAGAACAAAGCTCTTGATCTCAGGCCCCCAGAGGACCAAAAATGGCTGCCACAGCAGAGCTCTAACTCCACAAGGGAGGAGGGGTCAAGCGAGATTGGGAACCCGCCAGAGGCCTTGAGCGAGGTCCGGCGTCCACACACCAGCACCCTGGGCACGTCCCTTTGCTGGGACAACTGCTTGACCCATTGCCCAGCACCATCTGGGCATGCCCCCCGGTGGCGGAAGACAGCAGAGCGGGAGGCACCAAAGAGGGTCAAGAGACTGAGAAAACACAGGCATCCCCGGCATGCAGACCCATCAGAGCCTGTTCTGCCCGCCTGCACCACGCCGCATACAACAGGACGGCGGGATCAGCACCACCAAGGTGCCACAACTGCACGCAACCATAAGGACCCTACGGTCCCTCAGCCACGCAACTGGCCTGCGAAGTACGCCACCACAGAAAGGCAAAAGCCTCCCTGGTACGTTGCGCGTGTAGTGCCCAGCACGACCCCCTTCACATCCTGCACTCACAGCGTCCCGCGGGCACACAGAGGGGTCACAGAAGCACGGAAGATCATGTGGTGGTGGGGAGGCAAGAACCGAAGAGTTGGGGGGCGAATGCCCGGTGCACAAGAAGCGTGCACTACGCTGCTGGTGGCCTCCAGCACTCTTAATGGCCACCCACTGGGAACCGCTGAGGAGGTAGGGAAGTACGCGCCAACTCAGGTGGCACACAACACACACCCTAACCAACCACGCATAAAGCACACAGCTAAATGAAGCACCTGCGCTCTGAGCTACAGCCAACAGCTTATCCACGTGTGCGGGGTGCCGGCAACCAATACTAGGAGGGTGCAGGCCGTGCCAACACCATCTCTACACGGCTGCGTCCACACAGGCCCCATAGGTGCAGCAGAATCGGCCCTGCTGGGAATCACTATCACCCACATTAGAAGGCCCTCGGACGAAGTAGGGCCAGAGGACACGCCACCTCACCACGTGCACCACAGCAACAGGGTGCGGTAACACGCCACGATGGAAAGACACACGCCACGGGCAGCCACTGCCCTCAGGACATCTCTCACTCTGCGCGCCACTGGCATCCAAGCCTGCCTCTCCGCACAGAAGAGAGTTACCCTCGGAGATCACCAGCAAAGAGACAGGTACGCAGACGAGGACCCCACTCGGACCTTAAGAAACACACAACCCGACTCCAACCGACCCCGCTGGTCAACTAACGCTGCACGCCAACCATGGCGAATTCCAAAGGGAAAGCCAAGACTACCATTATGGAATCTTTCATCGCAGCCAAGACAAAAGAAACGCCTCAGAAGCAGAAAGAAGCCAGTCTCGAGCCACCAACACCTGAAGAAACCGTCAAAGATAACCAAGTACTAGAGGCCATCAATGGGCTACGTGCCTTTATCAACACTAAAATAGAAGAGGTGAAATCGGACGTGATGTTGATGCGCCAAGGCATACGCAACCACGCGGATCACGTGACTACCACAGAGTCAGCACAGCAGGAGACGACCAAGACCCTCAAGGACATGCAAGGCAAGGTGCAGGATCTTGAGAGACGCAACAGGTTCCTCGAGGAGAGGGTTGAACACGCTGAGGGGTGCTCCAGGCACAACAACATGCACCTACTTGGAATTCCGGAGGGAATGGAGGGCCCTAATCCTATCGGCTTTGTAGAAACCCTAATACAACAAGAAATAGGAGTCACCCACCTCTCGCAGGGGTTTGCCGTCGAAAGAGCCCACCGATCTTTACAGAAGAAACCACCACCGGGATCCCACCCACGCCCGATGATAGCCCGATTCCTGAACTTTCAAGACATGGAAGTCACTTTACGCTATTCACGGGAGTGGGGTGAAATTAAGAGGGACAACGCTAGAATTGCCATATACCCGGATTACACGCCTGCAGTGCAAAAGGCAAGAAACTCTTTCATCCCAGTCAAAGCTAGACTGCGACAGCTGAACATTAAATACATGCCAATGTATCCCACAAGGCTGAAAATGATACACAAAGGCAGGGCAATTTTTCTGGAGTCGCCAGCGGCAGCCAACATGTGGCTGGAGCACAACAACCTGGCCGGAAAAGAAGACGACGCACCGTAACAAGGACACTCGCACCATGAGGTAGGATCACCCAAAGATACACTGATGACATAAGCCAAACCAAGGACAACATAAAGGACGGGAAGCAACTAAGCAATCACCCCGAGCCTAAGGCAACCCCCACGAAGGGACTGACGGCAGCATATTGCTGTTGTTACATACCCACTCATGATGACCCGGATGGGCCTTGACAGAGGCGAGGGCACCTGAGCACTGCCAAGACTGGGCAACTTCTGGGTGCAATTGGTCCAGTTCGACAAGTTTTGTTTTTAATTTTAAAATTTGTTCCGGTTCAAAATGTTTCCAAGTCTTACAAATAAATACCACACAGACACAGTGGGCATGTCACAAACGGACTGAGGCAACACCACACAGCCATGGCAGCTGACATAAAGGTTCTAACATGGAATGTTAGAGGGATGGGCACCTACATGCGCAGAAACAGAATCAAATCCTTCCTGAGAAGAAAACAGATCGCCATTGCATTGCTTCAGGAAACACACCTCACCGCCGAGTTGGACTCAAATATACAGGACTGGTGGGGGGGGGGCAGAGCTTTGGAGCGACGTACTCTAAATTCGCACGGGGAGTGCACACATGGATAAGTGGCATGGTACCCTTTAAACTCCTAACCAGGGAAGCCGACTCCGAAGACAGTTACCTCATACTCTGAGGGAGCATTGAGCAACTGGAAATTTGTCTTGTTAACACGTATCTCCCCAATCACGAATCACGGAACCTCAGCGTATCTCGAGAAACTGAAACTGAAACTGGCTCCCTATAGAGACTGCTTTTTTATCTGGGGAGGAGACTTCAATTGTGTGCGGGACTTAATCCTCGACAGATCTGCTCCTCCAACGCAGTTGGTGGGCCCATTCTCCTCCACCCTGCAGAAAGTCATACAAGATTTGGAGCTGTCGGACGTGTGGAGGGATCTACATCTGGGAAGTAGGGAATTCTCTTATTATTCATCCCCACACAAGGCATATACCCACATTGACTACCTACTGATAGGCAAGGCACACCTGCCTCAGGTGGAATCCGCTTCCTATCTAGGCAGAGCCATTTCGGACCACACCCCGCTTCTCATGGTATGGAAAATAAATAGCCCCAGACCACCCATACCGATGTGGCGGATGCCAACGGAAGCACTAACGGATAGGGCATTCAAAAAGGACCTTTGGGACAAAATATCAGAATATATGAACAACTATGTGTTAGCCAGAAACCTGTGCAGTTCCCTTAGGGAACACTGCAAAAGATTTAGGACTACAGGTCTTAGCAGTAAACCCACTTGGTAGCAGTCTGTACCGCCCAGATTTACCTGGTAGCTGTGGCTGAGCAGTTAGACTTCCCTCAAGAAGAGTTAGGCAGTATGCAAAGTATACACAATAGGCACTCAGACACAATAATACAAGCAAACACTGACCAGAGCTTTGGTATCAAAGTATATAATTATTTATTTAAAAACACACAGTTTGAAACACTCCAGCACTCTTATTGTAAAACACTCCAAACACAGTTACTATTATAATATATACAACCCTTCTTCCTTATCAGATAACTCTTAGTAAAACAGCACTTATTTCCATACAGAGGTTAGCGCTTAACTATAGATGGCACTCCAATAAGTTTATGAAAAAGGGGGGGGGAGACAGAATATGGAAAGGTACACCACTCTAAGATTTTGGAACACTATTAGCAAGGCAGAAGACCAAAAGTCAGTTGTGAGCCAAAGTCCATAGGCTGGGCCCACTCTTAGAGAGAGCAGAGCACAAATGCGCCCAAGATCACACAGTTACCCTAGGCTTGGAAAGTCTTGCAGGGAGTTTGAAAAAGAGTTGAGAGGCTCAGAAAAGTTTAGCCAGGGTGTCCCAGGCTAACCCAGGATCGAAGGCCGGGGGCTAAATCTACAGTCGGTGGCAAGGGAAGCCAGGCGGGACACGGTACCTTAAGTGGGAAGGATCCTCCAGCGGTGGCAGTTGTTTCTGGCAGTGGGTGCAAGTCTCGTCATCGTCCAGGGGAAGAGAAGATCTCGACTTGGAGGAAAGATGAAGGTCGTTGCACTACCAGGGAAGAAGCCAGCCGCAGAGTTTTCCGGTTTAAGGTAATCCCCTTTAATTCGCGATCGTGGTAAAACGTGGTATTCCGGTTGCCGGGGTGCTTGGCACAGGCAAGGCGGCCACGAGATACGTCGGGAAGGCGAAAAGACGGTGAAACTGGTTATCCCCACCAGTCAAAGGAAGAAGACTCTCCGGCGGGAGATCTCCTCTGTCGTTGGGAAAAGTGGTGAGACGGTCCAGCAGGGCTCCACCGGTGGTGTCATCGTGGCAGGTCGGCTCAGCTTCTCCCTCGTCGGATTCTTAGGTCCCGTGGCGACTTCTGAAGTTCCAGTCCCCAAAGCCCTGCTTTTATGCAGAAAACTCCCATTCACTCAGCCTAGCTGTCACTCAAACATGCTAAGTGGTGTTGGAATTTCTTGGTTCTTTGGTTCCTACAGCAACTCCATATTTTAAGCCAGTGAGTAAATATTGGGACTGAATGGCAAGGCAAAGTTACTTGCTTTTAATCCTAGCTCATCATGGGCATGGCCACGATTATATCTGCCTACTTGCAGGATTCTGTAACTTTTCATAAAGAGAACAGTTGCAAAAAACGTTATTATGCCCATCTTTAAAAAAACACTATATATAGCAAATATTACTTACCAATAATCGCCTTTATGTGGCTTGCATCTGCTTAGAATCATGTTCTTTGGTAAGGCTGCCATCTAGTAGTTCGTGCAGAGTATTCCATGTTTTTTGGAATCTGAAAACGGCATACCTGCAACACTATCCCTATCCTATGCGTGTGGGTACCCACGATCCTTCACACGTCATCATCCTCGGATTGTTCGTTTTTGGGAACGATATGTGAAAGTGTGTTGTCACTTTGTAAACATTTTTTTTATCATCTTCCCCTTTTGCTTCCTTGTGGGGATGACTACTGGTAAGTGATATTTGCCTTCTGGGGTGCATGCTTTGTATAGATGAGCAAGCAGTATTTTGTGAAGGCGGTGGGTGAACTGAAGGAGTAGATGGAAATAAATGTTTTGAAATTGCTTGACCTACTTGAGGATCTGCTCTTGATTGTGTGTGTGTGAACACCCCACTGAGGGCTTACCTCAATCCGACGACGAGCTGGACTTGTGTCAAAGGCGGTGGTGCCGCTGCTTCTTCCGCGAGGAAGACAATGAGGAATGGCTCCTGGAGTGGGACCGTTTCTTAGTCTTCTTGCAATGTCGTTCCTTCCCCTTGTCGGGGGTGGGCTCTTGAGTCTCAGCCTCCGAAGACCGGACGAGGGACCTCGCCAGAGATTTGGCAACCAGTCAGCCCAAAGCTGGTTTCCTGGCCCTCTCACGTAGGGACTTGAGCTGCATCTTTGCGCACAACTCGCAGGCCTCCTTATCGTGACCCACACCTAGGTACCAAAGACACACCTTGTGGGTGCCGGTTACGGACATTTTAGTCTTGCAATCGCAAAATTGCTTAAAGCCCGAAACCCTGCGAGATAACATTGTGTCGAGGTTTTCTGAGAAAACGTAAAACTATGTACAAAAAAATCACGTAAACTCGAGTTGTGTTCTGATGCAGCATGCAAGCGCGCAGAAAAAAGGAAGTGAAGCATGGAGCATATGGACGTGCTATATATTAGACACCTGACATCACTTCTGGAGCAGACGATGTAGAGTCAGAAAAGACAGATCGGTGGCCGAGTCGAGGTCCACTACGCCCGCTGTCGAAAGGTTTCCGAACAGCAGAGCTGGATGATGGTTATCTATCAAGATGAGGACTCTGCGGGATAAAAGCAATCCATTGAATTGTGACTTATGTTGCCTTGACTGAGCTTAGAGGGCCGACAACTGCGGGCAATAGACCTTTGAGTCAGTCCCTCCGGCGCTCTGTGACTTTGTGTTGTTAACTTGGAATTCTCTGCTCAGGCGGTCTGCATCGCGATCAGAGGGCTGTCAACTCTGGGCAAAAGGCCTTTAAATAAGTCTCATGGGTGAATTCTGTGGGCGGACCTATAGGCGCAGATTCGCGACTGGTGTGTTCCACCACTGAGAAGTAAGATCACTGGGATACTATTCAGAAAATGTCTCAATGTACGTTTAAGTCCAGAGCAGTATTTCATCTTGAAATAGCCCCCCAAACTCCCATAGGCAATTCAGCTACTATGAGAATTAACCCAAATGACCCTGTGGTTACTACCACTGAGCCGGCAAAGGGGGGAGCAAGGCTTTTGGAACAGGCCCCTTTGCTGACTGAATTACCTCGTTCTATACTGACAAGCTTTGAGAGAGGCTTATTGGTAAGCAGTCCGTTGGAGGATGTTGTCTACTCTCCCATGAAGAATCAATTTCGTGAACCAAAGCAACACTGTCAAATAAGTATTCCCACACAAACTCTGCACTCTATGTTGGCAAGTCTGAATATTTCCCACATTTGTAAACAGGTCCGTTTCCTTGCGAATTTCCAGTTTCTACCCCAGGACCGCATTGCATGTTACAGATATGTCTGCATTCTGCTCCACCGGCAATTCAGCACTGGATTAATCAGGCTGATGCGTTTGTTTTTGGTTCCCACCAGGTCCATTCTTTTATGTTCAAAGAATCTTCAGGTAAAGAGGTTGGAATGAATCAGGTCTACAACTTGGGTAATGAGGTGCTTGGTGAGGATTTACAGGATATTTTGCCTCATAATTCTAACGAGGATTCCTTTATGAACTTGCTGACGAAGAATTGGGGCATCCTAAAGGAGATTACTGATCTGGAATTGCTGTGCGGGTGTGTACTGAATAGGTCAGCTATTTCAACTACTGCAGCCCCCAAAATGGGGAATGTAGGGTTGGGGTTAGTTGAGGTCAAGTCTCCAGGCTCATTGCTTCATCAGTTTGCTGTTGAGCCTCAGCCTTCCATACAGTTGGTTGATGAGCTCAGCCCTCCATACGGCCTGTTGATGTACCCATGAGGGGAGGCAATAACTGTGCCATGCCTCTTGAGGGACAGGAGTAGTGTGTGGCTTTGGGCTCTCCATCCAACCCCTAAATTACCTGAGTGTCCGTTGGGGCGGTTGGTAACTGTAGTCAACCACAGCAACATTGATTAAGAGCAAAAATATGGCTTGTCAGACAACGGCTGGGTTGCTATTGGAGTACTGTAAAACCCAATACTGCTACTTTGAATGCGAAAAATGAGAAATTGTCTTTTGTCGAGGGATTTTTGAGGGGGCTTTCTAGCAGAGAGTCTGCTGATTCTGTTTCACATTTCCTTGCCCTTAGAAATGGGGGTCCAGTAAATAGCAGGGTGAACATGACACCCCTAAGGGCCTTAGAGGAGGGTTCAGTGTGGTGTTGACGCTCCCAGCTTCGATACAAGGGAGTCCCTGTATTCGCCCTCACCCTGGTGGATTGTATTGCAACCTCAATCTTGCCCTTGATGACGAGGGATCAGTCACAGGAGATCTTAACAGTGGATGAGGAAAGTGTAATTCCAGAGGGCCTGTAGAAAGCGACTCTTCTTCCCCTTCTAGGGATCAAATGAGCAAGAGGATAGAAACCAGGGCCTCTCCTCCATACACCGCTACATTAGCGAGAATTGTGTTACTGTACAAGGTTCCTCTTAGGATGGTGCAGAGACTTATTTTTCGCCTCAAACTATCAGCCATATGAGCAGGAACAGAAAGAAGAAAACAAACAAGGGGAAAAAGACCAAAATAACAGCCTGCTCCTAAATACAGACCAGCTAATGTTTCCAAAAAACATTTGAATCTATTGTCGAGAACGGACAGTATTATTGATTTAAATGTCTATGCTAAAGACTGCCCGGCCTAGGAAAGAGAGACAGTTATTACATCTATCATCAGGTGGGAGGGCCTACACAAACAGAAAAATGGGTAAGGATGGGAAGGACAATCCCGTCCCTATTGTGGCAGATTAGCCCACAAGTTCCATTTGGGGCAAAAAGAGATGGGGACTGATCCTATAACCTGTTGTCTACGACTAATTGTAATCCGTCTACGCGCCCATTACGACCTTTGCTTCCTGAGCAAATTGAGTTATTGGCCAGAGGTTATGAGTCAACAATGACTTCTTCTTGTCAATGCCAAATCTACTAATGCTTGTACGACTAAACATCTACATGTGTCTTCTCGCTGTGTGGTCTTGGTCAATGAGCTGGTCGGTGTGGGACAATCGGTCCCGCTGGCAACATCTGCAGTGATACCCTCTGAATCTACCCTGGCTCATTCATCATCTACCATGGCCGCAGGACAAGACAGTCTTTGGTTAATTCCGGTACAAGCAACCTCGATGGAGGCAATGAGGGATCAGCCAATCTTGATGGGCCGCTCTGTGATTTGTTCATCTAAGATCATAGGTTGGGAGGTTAATAAAGAGAAGCATGGTACTATTTGACTGAATAGGTCAAGGGTTTTGGAATTATTTACTTTAATCCCCACTTTGAAATCTTTACATTATGGGGACATCAAATATATCTCCATTCCTTTGGCTTCCAACAATAGCATGTTGTCATATTTCTATTCTGAAATTGTAGCAAATATGGTTTGGGGTCAGAGGGCTATATTCCACGGTTTGAGATATGACTTGTGTGAACTAAAGTCCAGTGAAGCAGCAACATTGTTTTTGACACCGCCTCCTATGGTCCCTGAATTACCCCAAACCTTAGATGCTATTACATCACGGGTCCTAGCCTCCATACAATCAGAGCTACCTATTATCTCCAGGACAAAGGAGGGTCAGGATTGGTCCTTGGTACAGTCTGCTATAAAGTCCTTTGCATCTCTTACGACAGGACTGAAACGACCCTAGCCTTGGTGAAATTACGATCGTATCTTGGAATGTATTCAGTTTAACAAATGTTTGGCATTCATGGTAGGGTTTTTAAGACATACATAATGCTAACATTCTTTTTATTCAGGAAACTATGTTTATGGGCAATCTTTTCTGGAGGGTTATTCTACTGTTTCTAGTCCGGCTTCGTGTGTGGCATTGGGTAGATCCAGCGGTGGCATTGTCATAGCGATAGATATCAAGCTGCACATTACTGCTTCTTTGTGGTATGTTGGGGAGGAAACGCTGGCTGTGCATGCCAACATTCCCGATGCTGTTAGAGAGGTTCTTTTGGTTAACGTGTACTGGAAACCTGCCAAATACTCTATGGGGGTTTTCCATTCTCTTCTAACTCTGATTCTTGATGCATGGTTCATGGAAGGACACTAGCATGCTATTATCATTGGGGGCGACTTTAACGCTTATTGCGCGGAAGGGCAGGGGTATCATTTACTATTATGTACTCCACAAGTTTCCTCCAAAAATCTTATTAGGGGGTTGGTTTAGGGTACCTTCATGTCTGATTGGGAATTGCACCAACTGGAGGTTAGACCGACGGCATGTCAACCTTTCTACACTTGGCATAAGTTTCCTCAGTATCCTGAATTGATTATTCTGTTGTCTCTTTTACTCTTAAACTTATGTGCAATGGACTATCTTCCCAGGATTTGGGAGTAAGTGACCATTTGATGATCTTTTTTCAAGTTGAAGTCATCGGCCTATAACCACAATGTTTATCCTATGCAGGTTCTGGTGGGACTGGACAGGAATGGCCTGTCTGTCACTGGAATGGTAAAATGTAGTGGAGATTAGTTCAAGATCTATTCCAGGATGATAAGTCGAGGTGGGAAGATGCTCGTAATGGGGGTGGACTGTCCCTTGGACTTATCAATCTACCTTTGGATGCTCTTATTATTGAGAGCATCAAGAAGGTATCCTCTGAGACGGAAATTAGACGAAAGAAAAAAGTATACCCACTACTTTGACCCCAGAATCAAGGCTTCAATGGGGCCTAAACGGCAGACTATAAGATCATTAATGGGTCAAAACCTTGCTATGGAGGAGTTCCTTAAACTTAAGAAACAGGAATGTATCAATCTATGCTGGGGACCCTTCTAAGAGCTAATGTCCGAGAATTCTGGTTGTGTACCAACACGAATACAAAGGCAGTCTCTAGTTCCGAGGGTCATGTTATACAAGAAAATATCTGTGCGTCTTTTTATCAACAAATAAAAATGTAGCAGCATGGTAGAGTTTCAATGTGCTTCTGAGTTTCTGGACAAGCCCGTTGATGATGGGCGGTCTACATGGGAAATTGAGGACATAGTTTGGGCTATTAATAAACTAAAACCATCTGGGTCTCCCGGCCTGATGTTTTTCCACCTTTTCTGATTAAAAGGGACCTGGTCGCCTGGGCCCATTTTTTCATACCATATTTTGATGCCATCTATTTTTTGCATCTAGTCCACACTTCCTGGGCCCAGTCTATTATTATCGTCATCTATAAAAAGGGTGATCCCAATGACCTGGGAAATTATAGGCCTATGGTCTTCATAGGTTTGTCCAGAAATGTTTTCTCTATTCAACTGTTTAGAGATTTGAATACCCTTCTTGAGTAAATCCAAAACTCTATCTCTTTTTCAGGTGGGATTCCGACAACAAATGGGCACGTCTCTTAATGCTACTCTTCTGAAGCATCTGCTGTACAGTGTAAAGGCCTCTCAGGGGGGAAATGTTTACATGGCCTCCCTGGATTTGTCATCGGCTTTCGATTGTGTGGTCTGCCAGCAGTTATGGGATAAATTGCTGAGGATCAATGTACCGTGGAAACTAGTTCAGCTAATTGCTTTGCTATATCAAAACTCAACGCTTAGAATTCAGCTGAACAAAGAAGGTGCTGACTCTAGGCCGATTCAGATCAATTTGGGGCATAGCCAAGGGTACACTCTGGCACCGACATGATTTAATCTTTACTTATGTGACATTCAGGATCTATTGCACAGATATGATGTAATATCGTTAAAACTGGGCCATTTGAGACTTGGCCAACGATATCATATTTGATAGGACTCTACGTGGTCTCCAATTGAAGTTCAACATCTTTAATTCTCATACTTTAATAAATACATTAATAGTTACTCACCGTAGTGCCTAAAATACTTAGTCCATAGTCCCCTTTCCACCATACTGCAGGGGCGTCCCTCACTAGGGATGGGAGACGGAACCTTTTCCAGCAGAAAAACCTTCTTCCCCTTTAAATTTAGAGGCGTGGCCCTGGGAGCATGGGCTCCCCTGACTCCGCCCACTGGCGCCACTCCTCAGTCCTCATTGACAATACTTAACATTGCCTAATGACACCAGTATTATTAGGGGGGGACTATGGACTAATTGTATGTTAGTCACTACGGTGCGTAACTATTACTCTTATGTTCCGTCCCGTTCATACTGCATGGGCTATTACAACTGAATGTAGCCCCAGGGTGGAGAGGAGTACCTCCCTAAGCAAACAGGTTCCTTAGAACCACCTGTCCAAGGCCGCGACTGACTTAGAGCTGGCGTCCAAACAGTAATGCTTACAGAAAGCCGAAGGGGTGGCCCAGGTGGCCGCCCTGCTGTTGACCTGTTGACCTGCCACAGAACCTGCCGTTGGAATGCACTGGCCATGGCGTTGGCTCTGACAGCGTGGGCGTGCATGTTAGCGGGCAGCAGCTTGTGCAGCCCCTCGTAGGCCTCCTTGATGGCCGAAACCATCCACCATGCAATAGAGGCCTTGGATGCCTGATACCCGGGCCTGGATCCCCCGAAGGTGACAAACAGTGTGTCTGACTTGCGGAAGCCTTTGGTCCTGACCAGATAGAATTTCAGAGCGCTTCTGACGTCCAGACAGTGCAAGACTCTGAGTCTCGTCCTTGGGATCAGCAAAAAAACATAGGTAAGACCATTTCCTCGTTTAGATGGAAAACGGCGGGTAACATAGGTAGGAATGCAGGGTGTGTCCACAGGACCACCTTATCCCTGTGAAAAGTGGTATAGGGTTCTGAGGCCACCAGAGCCTGGATCTCGCTTACTCTGCGAGCAGAGGTGAGGCCCACTAACAAAGTTGTTTCAATGGTGACCAGCCTGATGTCCGCAGACGCCGTTGGCTTGAAGGGCTTCTGCGCCAAGGCACCCAACACCACATTGAGGTCCCATATGGCGTGTGGTTTCTTGATGGGCGGGTAGAGCCTGGACAGGCCTGCCAAATGTCGGACTACTGGGTTAGAAGAGGAGAAGACCTCCTACTCTGAATTTCTGTAGGCCCCTATGGCTTCCAGATAGGTGCGGCATGTGTCCACCTGTACGCCTGAGTGTGCAAGGTGTGCCGAAAAGGACAGCACATCATCCAGCATGCAAGTATCTCCTTAAGAGTGCGCGCAATGACAGAACCTAGTCCATTTACTCTTGTATTGGCTGCTGGTAGCCTTGCTCGTGGAGCCCTGAATGATTTCCAGGTTAGCCTGTGATATGCTCAGGTGTTGAGCGTGACATGCTCAGGAACCACGCTGCAAGGTTTAACTTCTGTGGGGCGGGGTGGATGGCCCTGCCCCCCTGGTGGGCCAGAACATGAGCTGGCCCCATCGGAAGGTGAATGGGTGGTCTGTCCGTGAGGCTGAGAAGTTCGGAGAACCATGGTCTAGCCGGCCACCATGGAGCTGATGCTGTGACAAGATTCCTTTATTTTGAGGATCACCCCGTGGACCAAGGGTGTGGGAGGAAAGGCATAAGCTGTCATGCAGTCCGAATTTATCTGGAATGTGTTGCCCAGTAAGCCGGGGCCCTGCCAGGATGCAAACTGTTGGCACTTCCTGTTGTCCCAGGAGGCAAACCGATCCACTTGAGGATGCCCCATCTCTTGAAGATCTCCAGCGCCACCTGGTCGTTCAATTGCCATTCGTAATGGTCCACTCCCAATCTGCTGAGCCTGTCTGCCTCCAAGTTGGACTACCCCGGAAGGTGGACGGCCGTGAGGTAGATGTTGTTCTCCAGGGCCCATTCCCACATGCTGATCGCTAGGCTGCACAATGGTGGGGACCTGGTACCCCACTGCTTGTTGACATAGTACATGCTGGTGGAGTTGTCGGTCTGGATAAGGACGTTTCTGCCCCCAATGAGCAGAAGGAAAGCTTTGAGAGCTAGCTAGATGGCCTTCAGCTCTAGCCAGCTGATATGAGACTCCTGTTCCCGCCGGGTCCAGACACTATGGCTGTCCAGAGTGGTTCCCCAGCCTTCCAGGGAGGAGTCCGCAGGGATGGTGACCTGCAGGGCTGGCTGCCGGAAGAGAAGGAGGGATGCGGACCGGCTCTGCTTGGGAGCATTTCTCCTGATTCAATGAGGCTGCAAAGTGCAGCTCTTATCGCCTCATCCTGAGTCCCATGTCGGGCACAGCCAGTTAGTACCACTGCCATGATACATAATAAGTGTTGGTACCACCAGGCCGAGGTCCCTGCTCTGGTAAGGAAGTGAGCAGTGGCTCTCTTGATGGCTGTGACCTTGTCCTCCGAGTGAAAGACTCTCTCAGAGCTTGTGTCCCATATGAGGCCCAGGCAGGTCAGGCTCTGCGTAGGCTGCAGCTGAGACTTCTTGAGGTTGATCATAAACCCCAGGTCATGGAGTGTGTTCATAAGCGTGGAGGAAGTGTGGATAACCGCCTCTGGAGATCTCCCCCTAATGAGCCAGTCGTCCAGGTACGGGTAGACATGGTGGCCCTGAGGAGGGCTGCCACTGCCTACATGAGCCTCGTAAATACCCTGGGGGCTGAGTTGAGGCCAAAGGATAGTACCTTGTATTGGAAATGGCAGCTCATGATCCTGAAGCGCAGGAAGGAGCAATGAGGTTGCTGTCACGACCCTCGCCCAAAAGCCCCTCTGGCAAACCCATTGGCCAGGTGGAGTCAGGACGCGGGCCTCTAGAGCCTGGCATCCTCTTCAAAAGCCCTCCTGGGGCCAGTCCTAGCGCCTATGGTGCCAGGCTCATACACCATGAAAAACATGTGCTTGCGAACTACTTTATTGTGTTGTCAGCCAACATGGAGGCATCCACATAGCTTGGTTCCTAGGAACCAAGCTATGTGGTCCAGTGTTTTGGGTGTGGTAGCCTAGGGACTACTTTTCCTGGACTATTTTGTTGGGGCTATTTAGACCACACCCAAGCAAGACAACACGCTTTGCGTTACTTTGCAACGTGACGCTCACCGTGTCCAGCTATACCCACGAACCTCGGAGAAGCAGAACCTGGAAGGAGACAAAAGGAACATCATTAGCAGCAGCATCTTGCCTGCAGTCTTCATCTTTAGATACTCGCAGCTCCTGAGAACAGCTTCCTTGAATCTGCACGCCTCCTGGACTGAACGACCCGAAAGAGGAAGATAGAGGCAACATTAAAGAAAGCATAAGAGACATTGCAATTTACGACCTGTTCTAAAGGCTTACCTGGCTGGTCGCTTCTCGGCTGGCACCACTCCGGAAATTCCACACGCGCTGAGGAACACCACGACCTACAAGGAAAGAAGGAAAAAACAGGTTAGCAAAGGCAAGACATTGCAGCGCTGTGCATAGGGCTTACTTAACGCATCATAGCGCTCTTAATGCGCCATCATTTACCAGCGAGGCTCAACCAAGCCAGTTTGCAGCGCTGAAGCTCCGCATACCTAAGGAAGAAAAAGAGACATTTTTAAACAAAGAAAGGCATGCAGGATAGCAACAATACTAAAGAACAGCAATAAGACCTACCTGAACGATATCAAACGGGCCGGCGTTAGTGAAGTAACTGGACCGCACACGCCCACGAAAGAAAATGCGCCCCTGCAAAGAAGGCAGGACGGAGAGCATGACAAACTCTACCACAAGGTGAGGAGAGGGCACCAGAGGGGCTGAAATCATACGGGGTGGAGGGAGGATACTTACCCCGGTCGGCCTGTCTTGAGCACAGTCCTCCTGTATTTACAGGCAGAACCTTCCCCGCAGACCATGTCTGGGCACCACTGAGAAGTATACCAGCGAGTAACCTGGCTGGGTGGCGTCCCTGTGGATACCAGGTGAGCGTAACAGAACGCAAAGCCTACCATAACAAAACCACCTGGGCGCCATGGAGACATCAGAAATGGACCAATTGGCCAAATTACTAGGAGAGCTTCGAGCTGAGGTTCATTCTGCCCGACTAGAGACTAATGCTCTCCGGAGGGACTTGCTAGTGACCAAAGATCATACGGAGGAGATCAGTAGACAGATCCTGCAATCACAGGCAGGGCAGACTCCTCTGCCTGGGAGCAATCCACTGATGCAAAACTCCACCTTACCATCTACTACCCCACTCCAGTACAGATCACGTTACCTGGAACAGTTCCCCTGGCATCACCAGAAAGGTTCTCAGGCGACCCACGGAAGCATGCGACATTCATCAATCAGTGTCGCCTTCATTTTCTTTGTAGGCCTGGAGCTTTTCCAAATGACCAAGCTCGGGTAGCTTTTGTCTTATCATACCTGAGTGGTAGTGCAGCAGATTGGTCGGTGCCGTTGGTGACCTATGACAATCCTCCATTACATGACTTTGGGGGGTTCCAGAGAGAAATGGAAAAACGTTTTGCTCGTCATACCCAGGAACAAGCAGTAGACAATGAACTCTTATCCCTCCGACAGGGGAATCAGGACTTGTTAACGTATATTGCTACCTTCAACAGACTAGTTGCCGAAGCTAGGTGGCCAGAAAACAAAAGAACCACGTTATTCCATCGAGGCTTACGAGGCGAATTAAAGGACGTCTTAGCCCAGGTGGTTGATCTGCCCAGAGACTGCAGAATTCATAAATCTGGTCGTGCAGCTAGACCACCGGTTGCAGGACCGAAAAGCAGACCGGTCTAAGACGGACCCTTGAAACGTGTATGTTCGACCAAGGGAAAACACATCCCGTGTACTTGAAAACGCTGTAGAACCCATGCAGATTGGAGGGATACGGCCTCCATTAACAAAACAAGAGCGGGACAAAAGAAGACAACAACCACTTTGTTTGTATTGTGGGAAACCAGGACATTTCCTGAAGGACTGCCCAGTAAAACCCCCAAGAAGAACAGTGGGGCCACAGAGAAGGATGAAGTGAAGGAATCAGAAAACTACCAAGCTCGACACACGAAGAGGTCAGTTTGTCGAGTGAGAAGAAAGAGTTGCTGACCTCGCACTTGCAATACCAGTGATCTTAATTAACCACCAACGGTCGTCAAGAATGCATGCCTTTGAAGCATACATCGACAGCGGAGCAGTTGGAAATTATATAGATCAAGAACTGGCAGTAGAGATGGGGCTTCCTTTGTGTTCTAAAACAACTATGGACAAGGTAACCACCGTGGATGGGACAGAAATCGCTTCCGGACCAGTAACCCAGTGCACAGCCAGGGTAACCTTGCTGTGCCAGGACGGTCATCGGGAGTCTATTTCGTTTGATCTCATCAGGGCACCTCAGTTCAGGCTAATACTACGGATGCCATGGTTGGTTGCTCACAACCCTTTGATAGACTGGCGAAAACGAAAATTAACCTTCCCCGGTGACTGCTCCCCTGCCTGCTATTATCAAGAGGAGAAACCCGACATCTGTATCCCCATGATTCCCGGAGCGACAGTATCAACCCTGGGAGTAACTAATACCTTGCCAAGTGAATACCATGATTTCCAGGATGCATTCCGAAAGGACCAAGCCAATACATTGCCACCGCACAGGGCCTATGGCGGTCAGATCAACCTTGTTCCTGGTGCACAAATCCCTTGCGGCAGGATCTACGCTCTCATAGAACCGGAAAACCTTCATTTGAAATTCTATTTAGACCAGTACCTTCCAAACGGATTTATCCGTCCTTCGAAGTCCCCCGCAGCCAGTCCTTTGTTCTTCGTACCGAAGAAGGAAGGGGATTTGAGAACCTGTATTGACTACCGCGCATTGAACCAGATCACCGTGAAGAACCGCTACCCCTTGCCACTTATCCCCGAGATGCTAGACCAAGTCAAAGATGCCCAGATTTATACCAAATTGGACCTTCGAGGAGCATACCACCTGGTCCGAGTTAGAAACGGAGATGAATGGAAAACCGCCTTCCTTACTAAGTACAGCTTGTTGGAATATCAAGTCAAGCCCTTTGGGTTATGCAACGCTCCTGCGGCATTACAATATTTCATGAATGACGTCTTGAGGGAGTTAATTGATGGGTGCGCTTTAGTGTACATAGACGAGATCTTAGTGTACTTAGCCTCGAAACAAGATCATGTCAGGCATGTTTGTTCAGTCCTCACCAAGCTCCGTCAACATCGCTTGTTTGCAAAGCTTGAAAAATGCTTTTTTCACATCACCGAAGTAGAGTTTCTTGGTTTTATCCTTACTCCAGGAGGCATCAGAATGGACATGCACAAGGTAGATGCCATTCTGAAATGGCCTTCACCGACGTCTCTGAAAGGGGTACAAAGCATGCTGGGCTTTGTGAACTTCTACCACCGGTTCATCCCAGACTTCTCTCAGGTTGTGCACCCAATCACAGTACTATTACGAAAAAACAATAAAAGGTTTGCTTGGACCGAAGAAGCAGAAGAAGCCTTTCAGGAACTTAAACAAAGGTTTACCTCTGCTCCAATCCTGCGACATACTCGTCCAGACCTCCCTTATGTCGTTGAAACTGATGCGTCCAGTCTAGCAATGGGGGCTGTCCTTTCACAGAGGCCCGGAAACCGGCCAACTACATCCTGTGGCCTTCTGGTCAAAAAAGTTCTCACCTCCAGAGATTAATTATGCCATCACGGACAAGGAACTCCTGGCTATCAAATCCGCCTTTAAAGCCTGGCGGCACTACCTTCTGGGGCCAGAAACCATTACAGTCATCACAGACCACCGAAACCTGCAATATCTCGCCCAGTCCTCGCGCCAATTACGGTGGGCCCTTTTCTTCACCGAATGATTATGTAATGACGCTTCGACCAGGGGTCAGAAACGGAAAGGCGGATGCCTTATCTCGTATGGGCATAGACCCAGTACCTATTATACCTGAAGACAAACTCTTGGGTGTCATGACAGCCTTAACACAAGCAGAACTACGAAAAGAAATTCAACGGACAATGAATCCTGATGCTTTCCTCGCATGGCAAACTCAAGGAGAACAATATTCCATCAAGGACCATCTACCCTTTTTTAGGGATCGCCTATATGTACCCAAGAAGGAATTACAACAGCATATTATTTCAAGTTATCACGATTCACTGATCGAAGGGAATCCTGGGATCGCCAAAACCATAGCTAAGGTGAAAGAGAACTTTTGGTGGCCTACCTGGCATAAGGACATCATTCAGTATATTCAGTCCTGCGGTGTCTGCGCACAAAATAAATCACAGAAACAAAAACCATCTTGTCTCCTACAACCATTGGACATTCCTCCAGTTCCATGGAACACTCTTTCCCTTGACTTTATCACTGATCTACCTCCCAGCCAAGGATTCAACACCATTCTTGTAGTTGTGGACTTATTCTCGAAGATGGCACACTTTATTCCTCTCAAAGGCCTGCCAGACGCATCCACGTTAGCAAAAGTATTCCTGGAGGGCGTTGTTAAGCTACATGGCTTCCCTTCAGTTCTGGTCTCTGATCAAGGCAGCCAGTTTGTATCCAGCTTCTGGAAAAAATGTTGTGCTATGGTGCAGATCGACGTTCGGCTATCTACCAGTCACCATCCCCAAACGTACGGCCAAACCGAGAGCACCGATCAGACACACAAGCAATATTTACGGTGCATGCTGCACCACGAACAAAGGAATTGGAAAGACTTACTATGGATAGCCGAATAAGCATATAACAATTCCTTGCATTCAAGCACGGGACACACGCCCTTCTATACCCTTTATGGCAGACATCCACGTACCTCTGAACTAGACCTTCCAGCCAGCTTGGAAATGCCAGCGGTAAAGACTCTTCACACAAGCATTACTCAGGCTTTCAAAAAGGCGAAGGAACATCTTATTCATGCCAAACAAAAACAAAAGAGATTCGCCGACCAACACCGAAAAAAGGCCCCTGATTATCAAGTAGGAGACAAAGTTTGGTTAGCCGCTTAATTCGTACCCATCAAGGGAACCCGGACCTTTCATCTCAGATACTTAGGACCCTATACCATTAAGGCAATTATCAACCCAGTAGCCGTGAAACTGTATTTACCACCTAATCTACAAATCCACCCGGTATTTCATGTGTCCCTCTTGAAACCAATGCAACCCGGCACGCGGATTGGGACACCACCTAAGCCCATACTTGTTTTTTTTTTTTTTTTAACAATTTTTATTGGTTTTTCAAACAAACAATACAAACCAAACATGCAGTGCATTTGTCAACAATCCAATTGTACATTATGTTATTCTGAACACTGCTCCCCTTATCCCGCCCCCCATTCTGAGCCTATTACTTCCTGTCTTGCACTCCTGCATCTCGTGGTAGGGTCTCCCTTTCCATGGGTTCTGCCAGGTCTTGTATTGACCAAAACAATTCCGCTATTAATCATTTCCAAGCCATCAGAGACTCTGTCTCCTCCTCCTCCCCTGCGCTGTTCGCTTCTTGCCATACCATAGTTTCTGCCTCTGCCCATTTCTGCAGGTCTTTCCACCACACCTCCACTCTTGGTTTGTGGCATGTCTTCCACCCCATAGCAATTCTCCTCTTTGCAAGCACATATGCTAGGTCTTTTAGTTTATTCACATGCTTGAGTTTCTGCAATCTAGGGAACCCCCCTAACAAACAAGCCCATACTGTATCCACCACAATCTTAACCCCCTTCTCCGCTAGTTTTTGTGCCACTTCGCTCCAGAAGCGCTCAATGACCGGGCATGACCAAAACATGTGCACCATACCAGCTTCCTCCTCATCACATTTAGGGCATGCTTGCCGTTCTGCATTTGCAAACCTAGATATCCTCTGGGGTGTCATATACGCTCTGATATACAGTTGTATCTGTTTTAATCTCGCATTCCTCGACACCTTCTTATGGTACCCCTCAACTCGTTCCCACATCCCATTTTCCATCGGGGCTCCTACTTCCGCTTCCCAGTCCTGTCTCAATTGTGTTACCTCCTTCCCAACCTTAGACATCATCATCTCATAAATTCTGGATATCTTGTGTCCTCCCTCTGTTATATCGTATATTGTATCTATGGTGGCATCTGGTTCTTCGTCCAATACAATTTCGGGCCATGTTTTCATAATTCTCTGCACCATTCTATGATACGTAATATATTGGCCTGTGTGTAACCCAGTTTCCTCCCCCAGCACTTCAGAATCTACGATGGAGCCCTCTCGCCAGATGTCGCCCATCGTTGCCACCCCAACCGGTTCCCAGTGATTCCTAATGATCATCCTTAGCTGCTTATCTCCCCCGGTTAGTGCAACTAATGGTATCTGCGGGGAACATGGGGATGGGCTCTCCATCATCTGGCATGCCCTACGCCACATCTTGCACCCAAGTACCATCATCTTGGGGTGCCCTTCCATTTCTGTCTTGGGCAACCACATCATCTCTTTCAAGTAGAATGGGGTGCAATCTTGTAAAACAGCCTGGATTCGGAGGTCACCTCATCCGAAAGCCAATTGGCGACATATTGCAGTTGGCTGGCTACATATTAGACCTCATAATTAGGCAATGTTATTCCCCCTTTCTCATAAAAGTTCTGTAGCTTCCATAGTGCCACTCTATTTCACGTTCCATGCCACAGAAAATCCCTGCACATGCTGTTTAGTTTAACAAAAAACTTCTTGGGTATCAAATGTGGTAAATTCACAAAAAAGTACAGGAGCCTGGGTAGGACCACCATCTTTAGCATTGCTCCCCGCTCCATCATTGCCAAGGGCAACTTCTCCCAGAATCTCATGCATTTTTCAATTTTTTTAACAGCCACCTCCGTGTTGTGCCTATGCTCCTCTTCCGTTGTGTGGTATACATCTATTCCTAAGTAACGTAATATGTTAATCGCCTATGGTACTTGCAACACCGGTAGCTGTTCCTTAAGGATCCCTCTATATCCTCCAAGTGGAAACATGCTGGACTTCTGGGGGTTCACCGCTATACCAGACAACTCTGCATATCTCTCCATTACTTCTAAAATGTACTGAAGATTTTCTTCCAGATGCCGTAAGTACAGCAGCATATCATCCGCATATAACGAGATCAGATGTCGTTCCCCTCCTATCTCAATGCCTATTATGTCATATTGTTGCCTCAAGTATATTGCTAGGGGTTCGAGAGCCAATATATAGAGCATTGTAGACCACGGACATCCTTGTCTAGTACCTCTCTGAAGCTGCCATCTTTCCGATATCACTGCTCCCGTCTTAACCCTAGCCAGCAGTTCACTGTACAGCATTTTCGCCCAGCGTATGTATCCAGGCCCCATCCTGTAGCTTGCCAGAGACGCCAACAACCATGGCCACCTGACCGAATCGAAGGCTTTTATCCCGTCCAAAGATACAATTGCCATTTCACCCTCGTTCTCATCCCCAAACTCAATGACCCGTAGGAGTCGCCTATGATTGTGGGATATATTCCTATTCGGGACATTACCGGTCTGACCAGGGTGTATTAATTTAACAATAACTCGTTTCAGTCTATTTGCTAAAACCGCCGTCAATATCTTGCTATCTTGGTTCAACATCGAAAGGGATCTGTACGAACAACAGCTATGACCTGGCTTGTCAGGTTTGGGAAGCGGTATTATAATCGCTTCTCTAAGTGACTCTGGCAGTCTTCCTAGTTCGAATGCTCATTCAGCATTTCTAGCAATGGGGGAAGCACCTCTTCGTTATAGACTTTATAAAATTCACTAGGGAGTCCGTCCGCTCCAGGAGTCTTAGTAGTGGGCAACTGTCTCACCACCTCTTCCAACTCCTCCAATGCAATCGGTGCATCTAACTCCTCTCTTTCCTCCGCGCTTATCCTTGGCAGACATATACCTCCAATGTTTCCAATATCGTATTGCAGCTACTCTCCCCGTCATCTCCATATAGTTGCCTATAATAGTCTGCAAACTCCTGATTCACTCCCTCCTGAGTATCAGCTACGCTACCGTCTTGTCTAGTTATTGTCCTAATCGTGGGTCTAGGGGTTTCGCTTTTATATAACCACGCCAAAAGTCTTCCTGATTTATCCCCTCCCACGTGCTGTCTCTCTATATATTTCTTGTAGTTTAGGTTGCATAGTCTCTACCAATGTACCGCACATTTCTGCTGCAGCCCGAGTATCTGTTACATTTCCTCCTTGGTGGCATTTCCTCCTCTCATTGCCTTCTCCAGTTCCTCCTCTGTCTCCCGTTACTGCGCCAAAATCCCCTTTTGCAGACTCTTCGATTTTGCTATGGCCAACCCCCGCATCACAACCTTAAAAGCTTCCCAAAGCGTGCACGCCGAGTCTACGCTGCCGGTGTTCGTCTAAAAAAAGGCCATAATCTCCTCCCTCATATCCTCCCTAAAAAAGGGATCTTTCAATGTTTCCGCTCGGAGGTGCCACGTCAGGATCCTTGCTCTCGGGGGGCAGTATTGCCATCCAAGGATCAAGGGCGAGTGGTCCGATAGGACTCTCACTTTATATTCTATTTGTGTAACCTCTGTTATTACCTCTGGTGTAGCGAAAACATAGTCCAGCCTCGTATGCAACCACTGTGGGTCGGAATAATGCGAATATTGCCTTTCCTGAGGGTGTCTCATCCTCCACACATCTCCTAGCCCGAAGTCATCTAGCAAGGTCTGCAACACTCTAGCAGCTGGGGCGGGTATGTCCATTTTTCCGTCCGATCTACCTACCCTAGAGTCTAGTACACAGTTGAAGTCCCCTCCCCAGATCACTGCACTCCCCATGCACCTGTTAAGATCAGTACATATCGTTCTAAAGTACTCCGCTGTGTTCTGATTCAGGGCGTACATGTTTACAATGCTTATCTCCCTATTTTCCACTAACCCCCTCAGTATGACCCTCCTCCCATCCTTTTCCACTATCTCCTGTAACCTCTGAAAAGGGACATGTGGCGCCACCCATATAAGCACTCCCCTAGCATAGGCAGAGTATGATGAACCCACCACCACCCCCTTCCATTTCTTAGCAATCGTCTCCATCTTATCACGCGTTAGGTGGGTCTCCTGCAGCAAAGCAATATCTATCTTTTGCCTACGCAGGTACAACATGACCTTGTTCCTCTTTAAATAGCTATTAAGGCCCCTAACATTCCAGGTAACTACCTTAAGGTCCCCATGGCTTGTTAGAATTCCCCTCCGCCCCCCATCAGTGCAGGCCAGCTCCAGGTTCCAACTCGGACTATATAGGCTTGTTTCCCACTTTAAACTCCCCTTAACTAAAAACACATCAAACTCCCCAACGTCCCTCCCACCCACCTCCCTACCCATCCCCAACATAACCCTCTCCCCCCAACTGTTGCCCAGCTCCATCCCTGGATCTCAGACACCCCCACATCTTGCTCTTTCTGGCAATAGCTTGTACTCGCCTAAGCCCATACTTGTTGACGGAGAACCAGAAATCGAAGTCAAAGATATCCTGAATTCTAAATACTCTAGGTCCAAGTTATATTATCTCGTCGATTGGAAAGGATTTGGAACACAAGATAGATCCTGGGAGCCCAGTGAGAACATCCACGCACCATGTCTAATCAGGAAATTCCATCGGAACTGCCCAACTAAACCTGGGCCAGACAGAAGGAACACCGTGGGAGGGGCATTAGGGGGGGTGGGGGGGGAGTGCTGTCACGACCCTCGCCCAAAACCCCCTCTGGCAAACCCATTGGCCAGGTGGAGTCAGGACTCGGGCCTCTAGAGCCTGGCATCCTCTTCAAAAGCCCTCCTGGGGCCAGGCTCATACACTATGAAAAACATGCGCTTGGGAACTACTTTATTGTGTTGTCAGCCAACATGGAGGCATTCACATAGCTTGGTTCGTGGAACCAAGCTATGTGGTCCAGTGTTTTGGGTGTGGTAGCCTAGGGACTACTTTTCCTGGACTATTTTGTTGGGGCTATTTAAACCACACCCGAGCAAGACAACACGCTTCGTGTTACTTTGCAGTTTGCAACGTGACGGTCACCGTGTCCAGCTACACCCACAAACCTCGGAGAAGCAGAACCTGCAAGGAGACAAAAGGAACATCATTAGCAGCAGCATCATCTTATCTGCAGTCTTCATCTTTAGCTACTCGCAGCTCCTGAGAACAGCTTTCTTGAATCTGCACGCCTCCCGGACTGAATGACCTGAAAGAGGAAGATAGAGGCAACATTAAAGAAAGCATAAGAGACATTGCAAATTACGAACTGCTCTAAAGGCTTACCTGGCTGGTCGCTTCTCGGCTGGCACCACTCTGGAAATTCCACACATGCTGAGGAACACCGCGACCTACAAGGAACGAAGGAAAAAACAGGTTAGCAAAGGCGCCATCATTTACCAGCGAGGCTCAACCAAGCCAGTTTGCCGTGCTGAAGCTCTGCATACCTAAGGGAGAAAAAGAGACATTATTAAAAAAAGAAAGGCATGCAGGATAGCAACAATACTAAAGAACAGCAATAAGACTTACCTGAACGATATCAAACAGGCCGGCATCAGTGAAGTAACTGGACCGCACACACCCACGAAAGACAATGCGCCTCTGCAAAGAAGGCAGGACGGAGAGCGTGCCAAACTCTACCACAAGGTGAGGAGAGGGCACCAGAGGGGCTGAAATCATACGGGGTGGAGGGAGGATACTTACCCCGGTCGGCCAGTCTTGAACCAGTCCTCCTGTATTTTCAGGCAGAACCTTCCCCGCAGACCATGTCTGGGCACCACTGAGAAGTATACCAGCGAGTAACCCGGCTGGGTGGCGTCCCTGTGGATACCAGGTGAGCGTAACAGTTGCCAAATCGGAACGTGTAGATAAGCGTCCTTAAGATTCAGGGAGCACATCCAGTCTCCCCTGTCTAGTGTCTCCGTAATGAGCGCTGGCGTAACCATCTTGAATTTTTGAAGAGGGAGGGAGAGGTTGAGGTTGGATAGGTCCCACACAACTCTCAGGCCAGACTGGTTCTTCTTTCGTATGGTGAAAATCCTGGAATAGAAGCCAAATTCTCTCTAGGAGGCTGCGACTTCTTCCACTGCCTGGCTCTCGCAGAGCGGCCGAATTTCCACCAACAGAGTAGCCGTCCCAATCTGTGGGAGTGGAGGGAAAAACAGAGAAGAGGGAGAGACCGGTAGGCGGTACCCAGAGGATACTACAGAGAGGATCCAGGGGTCCAAAAAGTTCTGGCGCCAAAATTACACGTGAAAGGCAAGCCTGCCCCACTAGGAGACACATGGAGCCGAAGGGACGCGCCATGCTTTCTTTCTCTCCAAGGCTGCCGCAGAGGAGGGGGACTGGAAAAAGCCCTTGCCCCTCCCTTTTGTTGTTTGCGCTGGTGCTGACTCAGACGGTGGTCAGGCTGCCTCGACCTCTGTTCCTGGAATCCCAGAGGCCGCCGTATGCACGCCCCTTATGGGAGCGTTGATGCAACTGGGTGTACGCTTGGGCGTGGCCTTTGTTAGGATAAAGACTTTGCAGTTTGCAAGCTGTTTTTTAAATCTAATTCCTCATCAGTGGTAGAGTGAAAGAGGTCACTACCCTCGAATGGAAGGTCCAATATGCGTTCCTGGACGTCAGGGTTAAACTTAGTAGCCCGAAGCCAGGCAGTCCTTCTAATGTCTGTGGCAATGCATAAGGCCTGGACAGAGGTATTGATGTGGGCAACGGTGGACTCCATGATGTCCTGCACCACCAGTTTGGCCTCTGCTATCCCCACATTGAAGCATGCTTGGCTCTCCACCGGAAGCTCTGGAAGGAAGTCAGCTATTTCCCACCAAACCCTTTGGTTAACGGCTGCCAGCACGGCATTGGTGTTGAATTGACGCAGGTGCAGGTAGGCTTTGGAGTGCAGCTTCTTACCGTACACCTCCAAGATCTTCTCCTCCTTGCCTAGCAGCGCAGAGGACTAGTGAGGCTTCGAGTAGACTGATGCCGCAGCAATCACCGAAGAGTGTGGTCTAGGATGAGCCAACAGTAAAAGTGAATCGCCCTCCATCTGCCTATATTTGGCGTTGAGGTGCCGATTGACAGGCTGGGCCAAGTGTGGCTTGAGCCACCCCTTCTTGGCCAATGCAACAAAGTCCTTCTGCATTGGGATTCCCGTTCTAGTAGGGGACGAAGAGTGAGGACTTGTGCTAAAACCCCTTCCTCTGGCTGTTTGACCTCCGGTTGAGGAAGCCCCAACTATTCCATCAAACCTGCAAGTCGTTCGTGGAAGGCCTTGGCTGACGATGGCGTGTCTGGGTCTTCATCTGTGTCCGCCAGGGTGTCTGGCTGGTCCGGGGCAGATGGAGGAGTACTGGGCGCCGTGGGCTGCGGTGTAGGAACCAGAACCGGAGGCTGGTGAGGAACCGCCTGTACTGTGGGAGGTAGGGGAGCCAGAATCGAAGGAGCCGGCTGGGGCAGCAGGGGCTGCACTGGGGCTGCAGTGCCGGAGCCATAGGAGGAATGACAGTGGGCGCCGGTAGAGTGACCGGAGGGAGCATGTCCTTGATACTATCCCGAATGACGGCCCCCATCTTTGGAGTTCGCGTCAGCGCTAGGAACCTTTCGAAGAAACTGTCTTCGGAGGCTGAAGAGGTGGCAGGTGATATTGACAGAGTGGCTGGCGGCTGCTGGGGCCAGAGCGCATCTGCCTCGTTTGCAGGGGAAACCTGCCCAGTGCTGCTGATGGATAAACTGTAGGCCACATACCTGGTTGACACCAGTCCCTCCTTGAAACTCGTTCTCCTACATGCTCCGTTCCTAGGAGTGGCATCGGACGATCGGCCAGGTTATCTGGTGCGGTGGCCATTTTGTCGTGCTGCGTGCCGAAGTCATGGTGCTTGGTTCCCTGGGCCTGGCCTCCTCCAAGACTCTTGGCGGTGGAGCATGAGACCTACCCTGCAACTCAGGCCGAGGCCTGGAAGGCCTATTGCCCTTGACAGTATTGCCGGTAGTGCTGCGTGCAGGCGCCCCCTCAGACATTAGGCCGGTACTAGGGTGTTGCCCCTCGAGTGTACACCTGGTAAAAGAACCTTGCAGTCCCTCAGTACTGCGCCCGGAAGCATCTGATGACCCCTCAGCCGTGAGGTCCGTATCTAGACTAGCCTCGGGACGTGTGCTGGTGCTCAGGCATTTCCTCATGAAGGAGTCGCCCTTAAGAGTTGCGATGGAAAATAGCAGCCCTCCCTTGGGCCTCGATCTCTGCCTGACGAAGTCCTTTAGATCCTCTGGAGGCGACCTTTCGAAGAGCTCCCTCCACCTAGCTGGCCTGTTCTTCAGTGTGCGTGCGAGTAAGTGTATTGCACGTGGTACAACCTTCCCAGCAGTGGTCGGGGCAAAGGCAGCGGAGGCAAAGAGCATGGGGATCGGATGTAGGGAAGAGCCCCTTGCAGGCTGGATACCGCTGAAGTCGACATGCGCCAGGGAGGAGCGTGTCGCCAGAGGACTAAGTACCCGATTGAAAAAAGATAGAAAAAAGTATCTGGGGAAACGCGTATTACATGGCCGAAGCCAAACCCGGGAGCGCTGGTGAAATCGGCTCGTTCCCGTTGACCGGGAAAAGGGGACTGAGGAGTGGCGCCGGTGGGCAGAGTCAAGGGAGCGCATGCTGTGCCTCCAAATTTAAAGGGGAAAAAGGTTCCATCTCCCATCCCTAGCAGGGGACACCCCTGCAGTACGGAGGAACGGGGTCAGTACGTAAGAGTAATTGGTGGATAATGGGTCCAAAGCTGGTGGGTTTTTCCAGCATTTATTGCAGTTTGTATTTTCTTGGTGAATCCCTTTCTCCCACTGCTCCCTATATTATCTAGCACTCCACCAGTTATTAGTAAAGCAGTTCACTGGTATTTTCTGCCAGTGCTTCCTGTGGAAGAACTTCATGAACCTCTTACAGTCAATCGTCCTCACCATTCTCAGGCCCTGTAAAGGAAGCATTTACTGTGCATACATACAAAGGTATTTTAGTTTCTGGCTTCACTGTCATTTTTGACAGGATGACTAAATTGCTCATCCAGTTTGGTATACACTGAAAGCTTTACCCAAATAGTCCTTATTAATAAATGCATTGGAGCAAGAGTGTGCTGGAATTTATGTAATTGGCAGATACAAAACTATTGAACAATAACAGAAGTGAAAATAATTGTTTGGTGGTTCATTTCAACATATTTTGCAAAGGTGGGGTGGATGTGCATGTAGGAAGGAGGGTACAAGTGGGAGAGAACCTATTACAGACCTAAAAAGGTAAACACCAACTTTATTTGACAAGGACACACATGCCCACCTGTAAAAGGAAGAGCATGTTTAGCCAACACGTTCGTACCGCAAAATGTGTTCTGCATTCAGCCCTGGGGTGGAAATTGCAGGTGCATGTCAAGTGAAGAAGGCCTGTTTCCTGGTGCACTTAATCTTTGTAGTAAGACTGACAGGATTTCAACCCTGACACATATTACACAGGAAGTAATTGAAGGTGTATGGACATTCACAAGCAGGAATCCTGGAGTTGGAATTTCTTGGATCTTTGTTTCCTACAGCAACTGCATATTTTAAGCCAGTGAGTAAATATTGGGACTACACGGCAAGGCAAAGTTGCTTGCTTTTAATCCTAGCTAATCATGGGCATTGCCACAATTATATCTGCCTATTTGCAGGATATTTTAACTTTTCATAAAGAGAACAGTTGCAAAAAACCTTATTATGCCCATCTTTAAAAAAAAGCAAAAAGCACAATATAAATACAGCAAATATTACTTATCAGTGATTGTCTTTCTGTGCCTTGTATCGGCTTAGAATCATGATCTTTGGTTAGGCTGCCATCTAGTGGTTGGTGCTGAGTAGTACATGTTTTTGGGAAGCCGAAAACTCTGCATACTTGCAGCACTATCCCTATCCTGTGTGTGCAGGTACCCACGATTTATTTTTATTTATTTATTTGCATTTGTAGAGCGCACTTGCAGCCTGTGGGCATCGAGGCGCTGTTACAGGATTATGTAAGAACTTTTGATTAAGATTACAGGCGACCAGAAGTCTCTTGGTTACAGAAAGCATAGACAGTGTGCGATACAGCGAAGAGCAGGGTTACAGGCAAAAGCATACAAACAGTGGTTAGGTATACAGCCTGCATGATGACATTATGTTTTTAGATAAAGAGTTTGGTTTTGATGGCTTTCCGGAACGCTTGGTGAGAGTCTATCAGGTGAAAGGGAAGTGCATTCCAGAGGGTGGCTGACAGGGTGGGCAAACTAGATCCTCCAGCGCAGGATTTTCGAGTTTTGGGCGTGACGATCATGTTGGAATAGCACTTCCTCAGCGGTCTTATGCCAGTGTGCTTGGTGATTCTCTGAGCAAGGTACGGGGGTGCGAGTTCATGGAGGCATTTGTGCATAATGGTCAGGGTTTTGAAGACAATTCTCTCTTTGACAGGGAGCCAATAGGCCTGCCTTCTAACTTCGGATATGTGATCTTTCCTGGGGGTTCGGGTAGCTGCCCTAAGGGCGTTGGTTTGGACAAGCTGGAGTTTGGCCAAATTTATGCATGATGTCCCTAGGAGGAGGGCATTGAAGTAGTCCAGCCTTGAGCCAATTATTGCCTTGGCAATTGTGAGGCAGTTCTGGCGTGATAGGTAGGGTCTGGCTGCGTTAAGGACTTTGGAATAATAGGCTGATGAGGATGCGATGCATTAACCTGTCTGTCCATGGTAAGGTTGGAATACAGGTAGACTCCAAGTGTCTTTACATTGTTGGAGACCCCTTATGGGGATATTATCAATAGTGATGGATAAGTACTGTTCATCAAGGTTGCCGAGTGTGGTGGGTGACCCTATGAGCAGGAGTTCTGTTTTTTCACTATTGAGGCAAAGCCAATTATCTGCCATCCAGAATTGGATAGTGGTGTCGGGGGGAAATTCTGCCGGGGTCGGCCGGGCCGTCCGCAGACCTCCGGGCAGGGAGGCCCCAACTCCTCCCGTATATCCCAAAAGAGATAGAGTATGAGACACACGCAAGAAGCAAGGTGACTCTGCTGTTTATTAGACAAAAATGGCAGGGATGGGTCAAGGATCATACGCGTCCGTCCTGACACACACACAATCGTGGGGCTCGCAGGCCCTTTTTACCTTAGTATGACGCGCTACTTGCGTCACCTTGGAAAGTTAGCAAAAAACCTATCGCCACTCTTAATTGGTTGCTCGAGTGGTAGGGTTTGTATAGCATACGTATAGAGAACAATGTTAGTGGTCAAGGGTTAGTCAGGTGATATATCTGGGTTGTCCCTACAATTAGATACATGAGAATTGTTACATGAAGACCCCTGATGATTGGTTAATGTTAATGGCGTCAGTGATAAGAGCCCCATGTTCTGATTGGTGCGCTCGCGAGCCTCCCAGTCTGGGACCATCGCTGTTCCCAGCTCTCGGTTCACCTGTCATTTGCAACAATGTTTCACTATGAGTACGTGCAGACAATGTGAGGACTTATTCATAAGCTGGAAGGCCGACTACTCCCACTGTCGCAGATGTCCATTGAGCCTTTTAATTGTATCTGCCTGTGTCTTGTAACGAGGGATCCAGATGCCTTTTCTGGCCTTGGCATCCTGTCAGGTTCGGCTTGGTCACGTGAGGTGGGACCGTGTTTGAGGCAGAATTCTGCACAATTAATATTGTTTTTTCCACTGTGTGCCTGGTTTAATTTGCAGGTGTGACTTTGACGTTGGTGTGCGGCGTGCAAGGTTGCAACATCGTGCCCTTGATTGTCTGCTTTCGGAATGTGGGTTTGCAACATTGCGACCTTGGCTGTCTGCTTTCGCCGGGCTCATTCTGCAGGATCATCAACCTGACTCTTGTTCTTTTAACGTCCATGGAAGCTCTTGCTTGCGGCCTACTTAGGCCTGGTGTATAGGTGGAACCGTTTGGTGCACAGGCGCTTTAGGTTATAGTATCATATTGTCTTATTCCCAGTATCGTGTCTTCGTTATATTTCTCATTATGGCACCTGGTTTTAGGAGAAGCGTAAGCAAGCTCTTTAGATGGGTTCATGATGCGTCTTGCGTTTCTGCATTTTGAGAGCCTATGTGGAAAATAATAAAGATGCACGTCCGTGAGTATGTCTGTCGCCTACGTCATAGCACTGAGTATATTCTTCGTGTAGATTGGTGCGGGAGTGTCCGGTGTGTATATTTGCACAGGTGTGCTGACCGTTGGCTAGGTCGTCATGGCATCTCTAACGACGTGTAGGTTTTAGTCTAGTTGATCCGTGCCGCAGGTGTCGGCATGGACAGGGCGGGCTGCTGGGCAGGCAGATGGACACATCCGTATGTTCCAGTACCAGGGTATTTGGTCATCTGGTAGATGGGCAAACTCTTCTCGTGGCGGGTGCCTGGGCCGTGATCCTTTAGGCCAGGCGCGAGAGGGGAAGGGCGGGAGCCTGGTCTTCCATTCTCCCACTTCAGTCCCCCCTCTGGTCGACTTGTCGACCACAAACATATCCTTTTCGTTATCTCCTCTTACTCTCCATATCTTAGTTATTCCTCCTAAATGTCCATAGTGGTTAACATGATCTTCAAATGACCAATACATATATTCACAGGTTCCTCCAGGAGTACAGTATACCCATTTCCCTATGTAGCTCCTGGGGTTTCTTGGGTTCTCGATCTTCACAGATGGTGGGTCCAGGTGGTTGGTGATGATCTGGTTGCGCAACTTCTCTCTCTCTTGTATGATTGTGCCTGTGTGTTTTGGCCGTCATCTGCTGGCATCAAGGGGTGCATACCGGCCATTTCAAGCAACTCGTCTGTGGTGCGTGCCTTCCGGGCCTTCCAAAATCTTATTATGATCAGTGTAGCTCCAGCCAAAATAGTACAACCAACTATAATTTTCAGTCCATCTGACAGCCAAGATGGCATCCATGACCATAATATTGAAAACCAGCTCTCATCCTTTTTCACACCTTTACTTTCATCCATCATTTTGGAGTGCATCTGGGCCAATTGTGAAACTGCTTCTGTCAGTGTACCATTGTCAGCATCGTTGGCAGGAATGAACGTGCAGCATGATTGTCCTATCTTTGCGCAGACTCCTCCTTCCATGGCTGTGAGGAGGTCCAATACATATCTGTTCTGAAGTGCTACCATCCTTATAGCTCGCAGCTCCTCTTTTATTGCGTTAAATCCATTTACTGTAGAATTGATGGTCATCATTAGTTCCCATCTAGTTATCTGGAGCCATTTTGCGTTTGCGTAAGCCTGCAGTCCCGGATGGATTATTGAGGAGAAGAACAATGCTGCTCTGCTGAATAGTCTGTGTTCTGGCGGAATTGAAGTGAGTGCCGTTTCCGACCTTCCCCATAGGTAATTTCCTGTCAGAGGTTCTCCTTGTCTTGTCCTTCTATTTAGGACAGTATTATTGCCATTGTTCCTGTTCCCTGGCCCCTTCTGAGGTTGTGCAGATCTCTTCTTCCTCTTGTCCCCTTCATCCATTTTGGGGAAGTTCGCCACATTCACATGTTTCTGGGGTACCACTAGTGATGGTACATTGACGTGCACCATCGTGCATACACCATTCCACAGAGGGGGCAGTGTGTGGTATGCCTTTTCTCCACAGGCCCAGTAATGGTCCATTATCACTGCTGTTCCTGCTCCCCCCTCAGGTAACTCCATCACGCTTGCACAGTTGGTGTTGTATCCTACGTCCACCTCTCCTTTATGTTGGTAGCATACCTTAGGCGCAGTCAGCGGCAGTATTGTTATTGGGTCTTCATCCTTCTCTATCCACGTGAGCATGGGTACGTACTTGATCCAAGTCGTCCAACATCTGTGGTTGTGTGCATCGATAGTTGAAATAGTTTCTTTTGTTACCATGTTGCTGCCAATCACTCCTATCTCCCATTTGTTGTCCATGTACACCTTCCCCGTTATCGTCACCAGTGGCCTCTCCCAACATCCTGGTTTACCAGGAACTTCAGTGGCGTACCAATCACATGGTAAATACTGCAGTGTTACTTTCTTTGTTTCCCCTTTTTCATGACCACTTGTTATGTATCTGAATGCTTCAGCATGTAAACTGCTCTTGTGGTAACTCAAATAAGTCTTGAGGAAGTTGTTTTCATATGGGTATGTGTCTCGTGTTTTCCACACCAGTTGCACCACTGTCCCTTGAAATCGTCCTTTCGTTTGGAACAGTGCCAAGTATATTATGCATCGTGCTGTCTTTTCATCTTTTTCTGTGGCAACGAATGTTCGAGAAGCGCTCATGGCGTATGGTATTAATGAGCAAACGTAGCAGCTGTCTTCTGTTGTCTGCTTACCGATGCGGGTCATGTGTTGGTACCATATGTTGTTTGAGATGTGTGCTGAATCTTGTATATAATTGTCAATACCTTTATTATCTGAGTATGTGCTGCGTTGAACTCTATTTTGCTTGTGTGCAATTTTACTAGTATCACCTGACGTAACACCTGTTGCAGCTGGGGATGGGGGTGTACTAGGTTTGGGTACAGCAATAAGATTGATAGCATAGCTGTACTGCCATACAGAGGCAGCCAAGAACCCGGTGATCATCAAAATCCCTATTATTTTTATTACAAATGCTAATTTCACCGGCATTTTGCTCTTACCTTGCTGCAGTCCGGCAGCGTATTCTTGCGACGTTAAAGTTGCCCGCCTGAAAATTCTCAATATGCTGGTTATTAAATGTTAGTTGTTGTTTTTTAAGCTCTCCCTATCAAATAGTCATTCAGTGCCCAGGCGAAGAGCTGTTCCCACGCTAATCTAAGCGATCTATCTCTTAGGACACGCAAGTATGGGTGGAGGTGGGGCATTGAATATTCTATGGCCAAGAGGAATGCTGTGTAGTAGACACGTACCCTTCTTCTTTTCAGGTACATTGGCCTTTTTATTTCATATACAAATTGGTGTGACAATTCTTCTGGGTAGTTATCGTCTGAGGGTACCATCTACTCCTGGGCAGTGAATTTGTTAGTTATCTATTTTCTTAGCAGTACAATAATACGCAGTTCCTGCATGTGCGAGAGAAAAGAAAAGAGAGCATTCACGTGTTTACATGTGTACGTGTGCAAGACAATGTCCTTCAGTTCAGTTCTTACTGCAGTGGGGGTAGGGGTCAATGGGCAGGGGGTTTGGGGCTCAACTGGCGGAAGTATCTTTACTCTTTGAGCGTGTGACCATGGGGTGGGCAGTATGGGGATCACCCCTTTCTTCTTCAGTTATTGTCTCTGGGGAATCTGGGGAGTGACAGGGTATGGGAACACTTAGGCCGTTAGCTGTGGTAGAACTCTCTTCCTCCGTTGGTGATGTTGTTGTTGTTCTCCCAATGGACCTGTCGGTGGCGCTGGGGCGGGTCTGGAGTTTGTAGATCTTTACATCGTGTAGGTGGTTCCAGGCACGCTTGTCCTGTAGCTTTACTGCTCTCGTTGATACCTCCTCTACCAGATGGGGGCCAGTGAATCGTGGACTGTTCCACTTCCTGTTGAAATTGCGAAGTAGTACGTGGTCACCTTTAGCAACTTTACACAGTCTTTCCTTTTCCAATTCTTTATCCACGTCTTCTTGTTGATTGCTGTTAGACCCGCCCCGCGTGCGCTCGAGCTGTTGAGACACAAACACTACACTAGTAATCAAAGAAGACACATATTGGTACATTTCATCACCAAGAACACTCGCAGTACTCTCGTGGTCGGTAAATGCTCTTGATGTTGGCGTTAGGGGAAGGCGCATTTGACGTCCGGTAACCACCTCGTGAGGGGTGAGGTGGTGGTCGGACCCTGGTCTATTCCTTAGCTCAAATAGGGCTAATGGAAGGCAATATAACCAACTCTTCTTTGTTGTTTGCTGTATCTTTGCAATTGCCTCCTTTAATAGGCCATTCAGGCGTTCACATATACCGTTGGCCTGTGGGTGGTATGCACATGCAAATTTATGCTTGATGTTCAGCAAGGATGTGATGTGCTGGAACATTTCATTTGCGAAATGTGGGCCATTGTCTGACCTTAACACCTTGCACACTCCCCACCTGGGGAAGACCTCCCTCACTAGGAATTTAGCTGCTCTAAATGCATCTGGGTGTGAACAGGGCCCTGCTTCAATCCACCTCGAGAATGGGCATACTGCTACAATCATATACCTATTTCCTTGACATATGTTGATCATATCAACATAGTCAATATGGAGATGCCGGAAAGGTCCCTCTGGCCGGGGTATAGTACCTCTTATCACCTTTAGAGTATGGCCGGCCGTAAACTGTTGACATGTGAGACAATTGCTGATAAAATTTGACACATGAGAATTTAACTCGGGGCAGAACCAGTCTTCCCTAATTCGTGCTGCAATTACTTCCTTGCCTGTGTGGGCTGGATGATGTAGTTGGCTCAGGGCGGTGTTCAAAAGTGCCAATGGTATTACAACCTTTCCAGTGTCACCCTGGCACCATAGTGCGTCGGTTGGTGACATTGTGCATCCTCTTTTTACCCATATTTCTTTTTCGGCCATTGGTGCAGCCGCTTGTAGCTCCATAATCTGTGTGGCTGGGAGATGGGTGTACCCTTCTCTTATCAACATCTCCTTAGCCATTCCCCTCCCTCTCCCTCTCTGTGACTCTGGGGGGTTCCATATCTCACCAAAGTATGCAGCATACTTCGCATGTGCGTCTGCTGCTGCATTCCCCTTTGAGATGTGGTCTTCACCATTGGTGTGTGCGGTGCATTTTACTAAAGCTAATTCTTGGGGGTCATTTATTACTTCAATTAGTTCAGCCAATAAGAGGGCATGTTGCACTGGAGTGCCATCAGCTCTCCTAAACCCTCTTCTTCTCCATTTCGACAGCCCTGAGTGGACAGTGGATGTAACATACGCGCTGTCGGAGTATATGGTCACTCGTTTGTCAAAGCTTTCCTTCAACGCCAAGATCAGTGCAACTAATTCCACTGCTTGAGCGGAGTAATGCTGTGGTAATTGTACACATTTCATGGCCACACACACCGGTACCTCCATCATTTTTACCACTGCTGCCCCAGTCCTCCTTATACCATCCCTTTGGTCGATAGTTGATGACCCATCAATAAACAGGAGCTCACCTCCCTCTAGTGCGTTTTCTTCAACCTTTCTAGTACATGAGTACATTTCAGTTATTTGCGTACAATCGTGGGCAGAACCTCCTTCCTCAAGTACTTCTGCCAGGAACCTTGCAGGGTTGACCGTGCTACATCTAACAATTGATAGTTCAGCTCTGGATAGGATGATCTCATAACCTGATGCCCTCTGCGTGGTTAGGGTGGACTTAGGTTTATTCAGTATTGCAAATAGTGCATGCTCCACAAACAGTGTAGTTGGGCACCCCATGGTTATTGCTGATGCTTTTTCTACCGCAAAAGCAGCTGCGGCGAGACCTTGTTCGCAAGGGAAATGACCTAACATCACAGGATCCAAGTGGCCACTGTAAAATGCTACTGGTTTGTAGCCCATGCTTGTTTTTTGAGCCAACACTGCTTTCATTACTGCTGAATCGCAATGTGAAAATATAAAAAATTGTTGCTCATAGTCTGGGGATGCCAGTACCGGAGCAGTTGATATCGCATCTTTCAATTCATCAAAAGCCGCTTTCATTTCCATCGTCCACCCCAGCTTTTTCTCCCCATTATTAGCTTCCCTTAACGCCTCAAGCAGGGGTCCTATGTACGAACTGTAATCAAATACCCATGCTCTACAGTAGTTGCACAGCCCCAGGAACTGCTGCAGTTCCCTCACTGTTTGTGGCATTGGAGTGTTTGAAATGGCCTATGCTCTTTGTGGTGCAATCTTTCTTCCATGTTGGGATATAAGCTGACCAATGTAAAGTACCTGTTCTTGACAGTACTGTAGCTTTTCCATGTCTACCTTGTAACCTTTCTCAGCCAATATTGTCAACATCTTTAAGGAGTCCTCTCTGCATGTTCTTTCGTTTGTACTGCAAATTATTATGTCATCCACATACTGCAACACTGTGCTTTCCACTTCAATGTTACCCAAATCCATCTGTATTACTCTGTTGAAAATTGAGGGTGATTCGCAATATCCTTGTGGCAATCTGGTGTGCTTCCACTTTGTGTTTCTGTAAGTGAAGCTTGTCAGATCTTGTGAGTCTGGGTGCAATGGTATTGAGAAAAAAGCATTTTTAAGGTCGATCACTGTAAATCGTGATGCTTCTGCTGGAATGCCACACAATATTGTGGCCGGGTTTGCTGCTATGGGATATTCTGCTTCTACTATGTTGTTCAAGGGCCTGAGATCCTGTATGAAGCGCCAAGACCCCCCTTTAGCCTTGCGCACTGGGTATACAGCCGTGTTACATGGTGATTCTGAGGGGACCAATATGCCATTATTTATAAGGGCCGTTATGGTTTCATATATGCCCTCATCTGCCTCTTTTGATAGTGGGTACTGTTTCACTCTGGGGAGTATTGCACCTTTTTTCAATTTTATCCTTACTCCCCCTATACTTTTTATGCACCCCACATCATAGGGGCTAGTAGTCCACAATGATTTGGGTACCTTTGACATATCCTCCTTAAAGAAGGGGACTGGGGTGCATGCGGGTGCCTCAAGTGCCATTGCAATTTTCTGTGCTACTTGTTTGTAAGCCACTCTTAGCCATATTTCCACACTCATCATAAACACCATTTCACCTTCCTCCTTTTCTTCTGAGAACAGCTCCTCATCTGACACCTGGGTGAGCCTACATCCTTCTGCTAGTGCTATCACTGCCCTCCATGCTCTTCCTTCTCTGTCTTGGGCATGTACAGCAATGTAATCAGCTGTTGCAATAATGCTCTCAATGTCCACTGGAACCACCTTTCCTTTTGGTTCATTAACAGGTGTTTCTGGTCCGAACAGATAGGCTGCTGGCCTCCTCCATATTTTCCCTTCTATCCCTGGCATCCATGCAAATGCCATATCTGTCCCATACTGGAATAATTCGCCATCTACTGGCTCCGCCCTAATCGCTGTCTGTCCGCAGTATGCTTGCATAATCTGTCGTGCTGTGAGCATGTTAATCCCTGGAGTAGAGCAAATTATGCCGTCCTCAGTAAAGGAGATCGTCATATTCAACCTGTTCATTATGTCTCTCCCCAGTATATTTAATGGTGAGGCACTATAATATAGAAGTGGAACCAGCAGGTCATAATCTCCAATAGATAAGGGAATGTTATCAGTAAAGGGAACCAACCCTCTAGCCCCAGAGAATCCTTGGGTGTTCATGGCTTCGCCTGACATCTTAAATGTACCTTCCCTTATGCAAGACCGGGTCGCCCCGGTGTCAACAAGAAATGATAATTTTTTGTCACCTATCGTTACCTCTATGCGTGGTTCCTCCGCACTATGAGGTGTTACTGACAGGATGGGACACACCAAGGCCGTCTGTGGGTTGTCCTATTGAGGGTACAACGATTGGCCATTTCCTGTGTAAGGGTTGTGTCCCAAGACCGTCACCCTACCCAGTTGTGTTTGTTGTGCTTGGGGTTGTTGTGTTATCGCTACCTGTTGTTGTGGCAGTGAATATGTCTGTGGCTGTTGTTGTGTTATTAGTTGTTGTTGTTCATTTCCCTGTTGCAACGTCTGCTGTTGCTGTATGCCCTGCTGTTCCTGTGAGGGCCTTGGTTGTCCCTGTTCACTCCATGATGGTGTTCCTGGTCTAACTCTACACGTGCGTGACATGTGCCCTAATAGTCCACAACTCCAACACACCGGTGGTTCCCTACTCTGCCATGGAAAGCTCCCTGTGTTGTCCTGGTATACTGGTTGCCCTGTGGGGTAGGAATTTCTAAGTCCTCCCACCTGCTGTTGGGTGTTATATCCGTATCCTCTCCCTCTCATAATTCCTCCTCTCCCCCTGTTATAATTATAATACCCAGCTCCTGGCATTGGGTGTCCTCCTCCCATGTTGGTCGTGTATGGTTGGAGTGGCGGCGCCTGTTGTGTTATAGTCTGTGAAGGTGGTATTTGGGAGGAATCTTGTGCAGCCACTACTTGTGTGGGGCTTTGGGTCATTGTTGTAGGCGTAGTTATTAGTGCCCCTTCCATTGTGTATTTAGTAAGCTTTTTCTGTACTAGTTTAGCCTCTTCAGTTTTCCTGTCCTCTTCCTTTTGTTTCATTTTTCCTTGCCATGTCCTGCAATGATGCACTATAGTCAGTTGTATTTCTGGCCATGGTTTTGCTTCCATTCCCACTACTTTCTTTATTTGTTTCTGAACTCCTTCTGGGAGCCCTTGTACTAGTATATGATAAAATATTGCTGGTGTTTTATCCCATTGTTCTCTAGTTTCCATGCGCCACTTCTCTTGGATTTCCTGGATATAATCAACAGGATCTTCGTTCTCACGCATCTTGCGGGAGGTAATTGCTCCTGTGTCTGATGTGTCTGGGTACTGTACCCTCAGTGCCTGCCATAGTGCATGTCTGCAGTTTGCAAATGGTGCCCCATCATGCGATGTGTTTGTTATTGTTACCCCAGGGAATCCCGCTCTCTTCCAAATGTCATCCGCTGTATCCCCTAATATCGATATTAGAAGGCCCTTTACATCTCCTACTGCCAGTTTCTGTCCTGCGGTGTGTTTTTCCATTTCATATATCCACTTACCCGCACCTCCACTTAATGATGGGAGCCTGCATTTTATATTTTCTTTATCTGTATGCTTCCAAGGGACATACTGTGGTCTAACCCCTCCTCTCTCCAGAAGTGGCATTAAGTTATGTCTCGTTTTACCCGTTGTGTTCCATAATATCGAGTCCTCACACCCTTCCTCCTCTTCCCTTTCTTCTAAATCGTCAATTTCGTCCGTATTTCCCCTGCTCGTAACTCTTTCTTCTCCATCTTTTCCCCTTCTTCCATCATTTCCTGTATTTAATGTGGGCATGTGTATTCGTCTTTCCCGCCTGCGTCTAGGGAGGTCCCTAAGCCGACATGCATAGGGTGTCAGTTCGTCTGTGAAGGGCGCGAGTTTTATTGTGCGTAACGAGCGTGAGGTGGTTGAGCATGCAGGGTGCGATGGGGGAGGGCGTGATGGGGACGGTGCGGCCTCATGCGTCTGTCTCTCCGCTATTCCTTGCTCTCCCTCCTCACTTCTCTCCAGCTCATCCTTTCTCCTACGGATCCATGGTGAGTCTGTGTTGGTCCGGGTGATGTATAGTTTATCTAAGCTTTCCCTTTCACTGTTTCTTCCTTCCTTCTCCACTCCTTCTTCTTCCTCACTACAAAAGTCAGTCATAAACGGCACCCCCCACTCGGTCTTTTTCCCCTTGATTGTTACTGTTTGTAAGTCTATTAGGTCCAGTTCTCCTTTATCAACCGCTCCCCTTTGTGCTGATGTTGTTGCTACTTCTGTGTTTCTATATACATCCCCCCATGCTTCACTCTCCCTTCTCCTATCTTCTCTTTCTCCTTCATTTCTCTCCTCCATCTCCCTACTATTTTCCTCCCTTTTCCTTTTTAATTCCTCCATCACTTCACTACTCATCTGTTCCAATATTCTTTCATCCTCTTTCTTCCTTTCCCATTTCACCCTTTCCCTTTCTACTATACTCTCTATCACCCTCCCTTTGTATTTCTTAGTCGTTTCTGATAGTAATCTCCTCTTCCACATTGCCATTTATCTTTCTTTTTCTTCTTCTTCCCTTTTCTTTTCTCGCAGCACTACTCTTGATACCCTTTCTGCTGCTGCTTTTACCCTTTCAGCTTCTCTCCTTTGCTCCTCAGTTCGTTCCCTTATTTTTTCCAATTCGTTCTTACCTTCTTTCCTTTTCCTCGCTCTCTCTCTCTCCTCCCTCTCGAGCTGTTTGATCAATTCATTCTGCTCATCCCTTAACTTTGCTAGTCGTTCCTCCAAAATCTCTTCCTTTTGTCGTAACAGCTCTTCCCCCCTCATTTCACTCTCCCTGGTATTATCCTCGTCTGTTTTCTTTACTACCTCCTTCTCTTCTCCTGTTAATGAACCTCGTAATTTTAATAATATCTGTGCAGCTACCCACTCATCATTTCCTATTTCCACAGTTTGTCCTTCTCCAGTCCTCCCCTCCCCTGCTGGCATCTTCCTATGAGCCACATATGGTGGAGGGCTGTATGCCGGGTTCGAGTATCCCTCAGCCGCCCTTAACTGTCCTCTTTCTATTTCTCCTAATTCTCTTAAAGGGTACAACCCCCCTCCCTCTGTTTTCACTCCCTTTGCTAGGGGTATATCGTTGCTCGGTTCCTTTTTTATTTCATCTGATGTATTATTCTTTTCTCCTCCCTCTCGTCCGTTCCCCGTGTTCTTTGGGTCTTCACTCCCCTTTTTCCCATCCTCTCCTTCCTCCTTAATCTCTTTTTCTTCCGGTATTTCCCCCACAGTGAACATTCCGTTTGGTCCTGGTCGGGACCCTTGGAACATCCTCCATAAGTTAAACACCTCCACGTGGTTTGCCAACTTCTTCCCTTTCTATGTATTGTGCAGATGGTTTAACAGTGAATGTTGGGCATATGGATCGAAGCTACCATTAGGCGGCCACGGTGTTATCATTTTGTTATCCGTCCCCTGGGTCCATTCTATGCTATACTTAATCAGTTCCTCCCTATGGGGTGGCAGTGTTGTACATATGTGTTGTAGTGGGGTAGTGAGGGTGTTCCCCCACCCTCCCGATCCTGTCCCGTATGACATAGTAGCGCTCCACTTGTTACCCTTCCCCTATCTGGTAGTGGTTATCTCACTAGCAGTTTACAATATACAGCCTTATATCGTTACCTGGCCCCGTAAGTTTGGGGACTTGTGATAGTCCGCCAAGGAAGATTATAAAAATATAGTATTTTACATTTGTATATTTTCTTCTGTCTTTCTTTCTTTATACGACACCCTTACGGCCCCCTGCGGCCGAGGCGCACGTAGCCCCCTGCGGCTGCGTACCCCTTATGACGTTCTTATACAGTCGTCCTACTTTCACTTGCTCCTCCTCCTTCTTCTACACTTGCCGTGGCCGGCGTTCTCCGTGCGCAGCCACGTCCCCCGTTTCACCTTTCCCCGATCAACTCATTTACCGTTTATCTCCGTTTCCACTCCCTTACCAAAGTTCTCTTCCCCACCACTCTCAAAAACGAAGATGCCTTGTGCTCGCGATATCCTATGAAAGCCCTACTGGTGACGTCACCGATCTCTTCGAGCTACTGGTAAGTTCTTCATATATTCTTTAAGTTCAAAATACACTTGCAATCTACCCCCGTTAACCTTAAAGCTGTCTTCCTGTCACTCCTGGAACAAGGTAATCAATAATATAATCGGACTGCGCACGCTGCGTTGCCTCGCGTGTGATACGCCCCTCGACAGGAGGGCTTAACCAGCCAATTATTTCCGTATTGGGCAACTAACTAGCTACCGCCTACAGGGAAACGTCATCTACCTATCGAGTTTCTTGCTCGAACAATAGGGATCCTCATCTACTCATTGATCAATAAATGCCAAATCGTAGGAAACCACACACACCCACCCTTACACGTAGTCACGACCTAGGCCAATCAGTTTCTACGAGCGGCCGCACGTGATGTTTTCGTGCTCCGCCCCCCCCCTCGCGTAACGTAACCGACTGCTCTCGCACTTGTTCGGCTACCATTCATTCCATTGCCAACACTAAATTGCCGAACCTTCGCCGCGCACCTGTGCAACACCTCCCACCTCCCGTATTTAATTCCTCCCCCCTCCCTCACAATCTCACATTGCTTGTTGTGCGTGGCATGCTCACCAAGTTCTCTTGATGCGGGGCCGCTCGACTGCGTGTACCCCTCCAAGCGGCTCGCCACCTCCCCTCGTCTGGACCACGTCTGGACACTCCCCAACCGCGGGCGGGATACTTCTCAACCGGCTCCCGAGGGCCAATATCCGGATTGCGCTGTCCGGTCTTCTCGCAGCTCCGCGATGGTCCTGTAGTCCTCAGAAGGGGGCAACGGCAGAGGGGGCCGCGCCGCCGGGCCTCCTCGCAACGGGAGTACCTGGAAAAAAGTAAAAATAAAAAAGCGGATCTTAAACAGATCTCAGCAGTGCCTCCAACTTGTCGGGGGGAAATTCTGCCGGGGTCGGCCGGGCCGTCCGCAGACCTCCGGGCAGGGAGGCCCCAACTCCTCCCGTATATCCCAAAAGAGATAGAGTATGAGACACACGCAAGAAGCAAGGTGACTCTGCTGTTTATTAGACAAAAACGGCAGGGATGGGTCAAGGATCGTACGCGTCCGTCCTGACACACACACAATCGTGGGGCTCGCAGGCCCTTTTTACCTTAGTATGACGCGCTACTTGCGCCACCTTGGAAAGTTAGCAAAAAACCTATCGCCACTCTTAATTGGTTGCTCGAGTGGTAGGGTTAGTATAGCATACGTATAGAGAACAATGTTAGTGGTCAAGGGTTAGTCAGGTGATATATCTGGGTTGTCCCTACAATTAGATACATGAGAATTGTTACATGAAGACCCCTGATGATTGGTTAATGTTAATGGCGTCAGTGATAAGAGCCCCATGTTCTGATTGGTGCGCTCGCGAGCCTCCCAGTCTGGGACCATCGCTGTTCCCAGCTCTTGGTGCACCTGTCATTTGCAACAATGTTTCACTATGAGTACGTGCAGACAATGTGAGGACTTATTCATAAGCTGGAAGGCCGACTACTCCCACTGTCGCAGATGTCCATTGAGCCTTTTAATTGTATCTGCCTGTGTCTTGTAACGAGGGATCCAGACGCCTTTTCTGGCCTTGGCATCCTGTCAGGTTCGGCTTGGTCACGTGAGGTGGGACCGTGTTTGAGGCAGAATTCTGCACAATTAATATTGTTTTTTCCACTGTGTGCCTGGTTTAATTTGCAGGTGTGACTTTGACGTTGGTGTGCGGCGTGCGAGGTTGCAACATCGTGCCCTTGATTGTCTGCTTTCGGAATGTGGGTTTGCAACATTGCGACCTTGGCTGTCTGCTTTCGCCGGGCTCATTCTGCAGGATCAGCAACCTGACTCTTGTTCTTTTAACGTCCATGGAAGCTCTTGCTTGCGGCCTACTTAGGCCTGGTGTATAGGTGGAACCGTTTGGTGCACAGGCGCTTTAGGTTATAGTATCACATTGTCTTATCCCCAGTATCGTGTCTTCGTTATATTTCTCATTATGGCACCTGGTTTTAGGAGAAGCGTAAGCAAGCTCTTTAGATGGGTTCATGATGCGTCTTGCGTTTCTGCATTTTGAGAGCCTATGTGGAAAATAATAAAGATGCACGTCCGTGAGTATGTCTGTCGCCTACGTCATAGCACTGAGTATATTCTTCGTGTAGATTGGTGCGGGAGTGTCCGGTGTGTATATTTGCACAGGTGTGCTGACCGTTGGCTAGGTCGTCATGGCATCTCTAACGACGTGTAGGTTTTAGTCTAGTTGATCCGTGCCGCAGGTGTCGGCATGGACAGGGCGGGCTGCTGGGCAGGCAGATGGACACATCCGTATGTTCCTGTACCAGGGTATTTGTCGTCTGGTAGATGGGAAAACTCTTCTCGTGGCGGGTGCCTGGGCCGTGATCCTTTAGGCCAGGCGCGAGAGGGGAAGGGCGGGAGCCTGGTCTTCCATTCTCCCACTTCAGTGGAGTAGATGGTAATGACTGTTGGCGTCTGCCTCATAGTCTCCAGTGAGTGGAATGAGCACCTGCGTGTCATCCGCATAGTTGGTATACGAGATAAGCAGGAAGTCAAGGATACTGAACAAAGGCCTCGTGAAGAGGATGTAGAGTGTGGGCGCAATACAGGAGCCCTGCGACACACCGCATTTAATGTGGCTGGGGGTGGCAGAAGCTGAGTCGGAGAAGACTTTCATGGCCCTTTCTTGGAAAAAGGAGGTAATCGAATCGCAAGCTTTAGGGGAGAAGTTAGCCGCAGTTGCCAGATGGTGGCACAAGGTGTTGTGATCCACTAGGTCAAAAGCTGCGGATAGGTCAAGGAGCAGAAGGAGCGCAGGTTTGCCTGTGTTTCGTAGATCGTCCATTTGTTTCTTTAGGTCCACTTCATCCTCTGATTGTTAGTTTTTGAGCATGGTATGTGCAAGTATGTTGTCACTTTGTAAGATCTTTTTTTTCATCATCTTCCCCTTTTGCTTCCTTGTGGGGATGCTTTGATTAGATAAGTAAGCAGTATTTTGTGAAGGTGGTGGGTGAACTGAAGGAGTAGATGTAAATAAATATTTTAAAATGACCTACTTGAGGATCTGCTCTTGATTGTGTGTGAACACACTACTTTGGTGTAAAAGTATGTACTGAATTCCGAACACACTTCAGAGCGATTATGAATAGGCGGGGTGGGAGGGAGGGGGGGGTCTGGCAGACGGATCAAGCTACCAGACTCTGAACGTTATTACCTGGCGGGACAACTCCAATTCGTTGTGAAATGGTTGGGGAATGAAACGTCTATAGATACTTTTTCAGCCAGCAATACGACACTGCTACCTGAGGGAACTCCCACGGATGGACAAGGCTCGAGACACACCCCTCCCTGCTATAGTACAACTGGGTCTGACCCTATGGAGGAGAGCACGGGACCCCTACTCCAGACAATTCCTCCTTGCAGGACTAGTCGGCGCCCCTGACCACCTATCGCAGACAAGGGAGTGGCACAGACCGGAGCCCTATGGAAAGAAGGTCGGTGGGTGGACGATTAGACTCCGATGGATGAACAGGGCGTACACGGCAGACACTTCCCATTGTACAACAGCATGCTACAGAGGGTCAAGGAGAGGTAGGAGACACTGCCGGAAGTAGACAGCGAGGGAGAACTGGATGCGTGGTAGGATGTGTCAGAGGGAGGGCACACGACTACCACACTCTACAAACAGCTCCTGCGCAGTAACAATGAATGGGTGTTGCAGGTGAGGGCTAGATGGGAGGAGGCACTCCACAAGACCTTCACTGATGGGGAGTGGAACAGGACACTGGTATGCCAGGAGAGTCTCCAGAAATGCAAGATTCAAGCAAATGCAGCTGTATCTTACGCACAGGGTGTACCTCACACCCAAGAGAATGGCGCATATGGGACACAAACAAACCCGGAGCTGCCCGCGTTGCGCAACAGAACAGGCGGACATGATACATATGTTCTGGTCCTGCCCGGTGATACTTAATTTCCCAGGCACAGGAAAATGAGGGCAGAGGCTGAAGGAATTCAAATAAGCTTGGTTGACAGAATCTTACCTCCTGGGACTTTTCCCAAGGGGCGGTAAACAACGAACACATATAGCGAAAATGAAAGACCTAATGTGTATTCTGGTGAAACGCTGCAGGGCAATGGCATGGAACTGGAGCACAGGACCATGAGCGGAAATGTGGTGGGCAGACCTAAGAAAATGGACTATAGCGGAAACATCAGTGTGGCCCAGAGTGGTGGAGAGGGGGAGAGTGGGGCCAAACTACTTGCATGGAACTCGCTCATACAGGATCTGTTTAACAGCACGGATGGGCAAAGCACAACGAGAGAGGGGGAACGGGGAGGAGGATGTTGAAGGGGTTTAACGCAACTATGATGGACAGACAAGGAGAGTGCCGAGCCGAAACGCCAAGGAGACGGAGGATAGATTGTGGATCCCAACTAAGTGCCAGTTGTAGTGTAATGTTTGTTAAGTGTTGGAAATCAAGAGTTACAAAAAAGTTACAAAAAAAGTATGAACTGAACTCCATGTAGCTGCCTTGCAAACGGTTTCTAAGGAAACATTGGTAAGTAAAGGCTATGTTGCTCCCATACTTGTGGTCGATCATGCTCTAAGGGTAACCCGAAGTATTTTGTATGCAATAGAGTAGCACATTTAAATACATCAGAGAATCCACCTTGCAATAGGATCTGCCACTTCCCGTTGCCATGGATTTGAAACATTGATCTATTTTTCACATTCCTTTCTGGATAGTACATGGCGGCTCCACGAGCGGCAAGTATGTGTAAAGCTCTTTCTCCTGTACTTTGTGGATTTTGGAAGAATGCTGGTAATTCGATAGATTGACTAGGAATTTTGGGATTAATTTTGATGAAAAACCTGTGCATGTTCTTAACAAAACCTTATGTTTGTGTATTGTTGCAAGTGGTTCGGGGATTGTAACTCACTCTCATTAAGTGGGGCTTTAAGCATTGGCTCAAATGGTGGGCCCATAAGCCGTGCAAATACTGTGTTTAAGTCCCACCCTGGGGAGTGGGGGTGCAACACTGGAGGATAAATGTGTTTGATACCTTCGATGAAGGCTTTTAACTACTGGTACCCTCCACCATGATATTTTCATTTTTGATGTGGTATAAACTGCTAAATGTACCTTAAGCAAATTTTAAACTAGACCAGAGTCTAATAGCTGCAGAAGCTAAATTACACCCATAACTGAACAATCCATGTGATCGATCTGGGTTTTCTTACACCAAAGTACACATCTTTTCCATTTGTTGAAATAGCAGTGTCTGGTGTTTGGATTTCTTGCCTTCTTTATAATATTCATACATCGTGGGAGAAGATGTAAATGTCCAAGCTCTATGACCTCAAGAGCCAGGCTGCTAAACTGGTTGCCTGAGGTTTTGGGTGTGTTATTTGCTTGTTCTTTTGTGTAAGCAGGTTTTGGATCAGATGAGATTTGATGGGTGGGTCTAGAAACATGCATATAGGGTGTTAGTAAAATGGTTGTCTTTCCCACATTGGTGCAATGAGTATCACTGTTACTCTTGTGATGTAGTCTGAATTATTTTGCAGATTAGTGGTGTCAGGGGGAAAAGTGTCTGCAAATATCCATGAACAATTCATCCATAGTGTGTTGTCTAGGGACAATGGTTGCAAAGTTTTAGCAATTTTTGTTTTCTTGTGTTGCAAAAAAGTTGGGTGTCTCCATGTTGCAAGGATCTGCTTGAGTGTACTGGTGTTGAATTCCTACTCATGTTCTGGTATTAGGACTCAGCTGAGTGAGTTTGGCAGCTGCTCCTATGGAACATGTTGTGCTTGGATGCAAATGTTCCTTTGTATGCACCAGTGTCAGATGTTTTGTGTGAAGATGGACATTTTGTTTGTTGATGTAAAACATTGCAGCTGTTGTCCCTTTGTATCCGGATGCTTTTGCCTTTTAAAATTGTCTGAAAATAAATGAGTGTCATATTTATTACATCGGTTATTGTGATTTGTGGCACTGGAGAAATGAAAGATTTTACTTTATATTGTTTGATGAGTACCAAAGAAAACTTGTGTACCATTTGCTAGACTAATCACTAGATGGTCTCATTGCTCCGCGAGACACTATTGTATTGTGCGCATCCCAGCATGTGCATGAGGTATAATTAAGAACAGGAAGCCTCATGACTTTTCATGACTGGTTTTGTTCTGGGCAGGTGACCACACGGGTTCGATAGCAGCTCAACGCAGTATCCTTTTTCACTGTGCTCAACACCCACTTTTCTGAAGTTATCCCCTCCCATGTATGGATGTAAGTTTTATGCTGTGTTCTACTAGAATTGCAAGGAAGGGGATTTTAACTGGGCAGTCATCTTTTACCACAGGCTGCCCCTCTTGAGACCTTATCTCTACCACGTGCTCAAACTCTGTGTGGATGTTGCATGCCTGCATAGCATCTAGTTCCTTGTGCAAAACTGCATTGGTAACTGGAGGTACCTTGCTGGAAGTTTGAATGTCGTGGTTGTTGACTGTAAGGCTCGCCTTGAAAAGGACCGCCTGCTGGCAAACTAACCCCTTTGTTGAAAAAAAGTGCCTATCATCCGCCTAGACTTTTTGTTCCTTTTTAGTTTGCACTAGAGCCGCGTCTTCTGCTGCTCCAAAAAAAACAGTTATCCTCAACAGTCTTGTCTAGAAGATTAGCTTGTGTTTCTTGTTTAAACCCAAACCATCTAAGCCAGGCATGTCTTTTAGTTATGCTTCAACTTGCTATCATTGTTCCTGCTGTTTCAGCCACATCCAAGGTGTTTTTGAAATCTGAGTTGATAGTGTTTTTTCCTCAGTTATAATTTTAATCATAGCTGATTTTATGGGTTCAGCAATTTGATCAGTTCAGTGAGACGTTCAATGCCATCCCATTGATCCAGACTTTATCTCGCCATAAGGGCAGCAGCATTAGCAATTCTGACCTCATAAGCTGCAGAAGTAGCTATTTTCCATCCGAAAGCATTAATTTTGTTGCTTTTCTTGTGTGGGTGTACTCACTGGTTGACTAAGGGACACTTCCTCCCTCTTCAGATTTGTGCTTGCTACAAGAGAATCCACTTTAAGGTGATCCCTTAAATATAGTAGGTCAGTAAGGGCTGCTATGCCTTTCATTTTGATATGCAGATTCACCGCTTGACTCTGCAATGGGTTAATTGAGTTTTAAGCTCTCATAAGTCATACAGAGGAACTGGACTGCAGGACGTGTTTGAACAAGATGTTTTATATAAAGAAAACGTCCTCTAAACCCTACCTATACGAGGGGATCCCCATAAAAAAAAATATATACGGAGACACAGGGTTAATTAAGGATGGTGAGATTCTTTTAAAATCAACCTTTACTGTGAAACAGACCTCCTCCCTTTTAAAATATACTCAGTCTCTTTCCTTCTGAGGTGGTTCTGTTTGAATAGCAAACCCTGCAGCCGCTATTATCAGCAGGTCAGCATACAAAACCTCACCTTCTGTGGGTGAAGATGAGGCTGTTGGCTATGCGATATCTGGTAAAGGGCATTATTTATTCTTAACGCACAGCATGCCCATAGGCCTCAGTGCGCACAAATAAGACAGTTGCAAAACAGAAACGTGATCGAAGTCAGGCAAGCATTCAGCGTTCATAATTCGCCATTGGAGTTAGAGAGGTGTCATTATTGCCTTCTTAGATTTAAGAGAGCAGGAGATACGCAAGTTGGGAGGGAGTTCCATACGGAAGCTGCAGAAACATCAAAACTCGTGCCCCAAAGCGAGGAGTGTGCAGTCTGTTGTTACCGTCAGAACGTAAAGATCTAACCTTCGGGCCTCATCCAGCCGATCGGACAGGTAGGCTGGTTCTTTACCTACACCACATTTATGCAGGAAGGAGAGGATTTTATACAAAATGTTGTGCCGGACAGGTAGTCTTTGGCACTCGGTGATATGATGGATTCTACTCAGACCACACGCTCCCTTACTGCATTATTTTGGGCCACATGTAGGGTCTTAAGGTTGGCTTTAGTTGTACCTGTCTGTATGCTGTTACAGTAGTCAATTCTGGAGTTGACCAAGGCACCAGCCACACATTTCAAGTTGGTAGTGGACAGGTAAGGCTTGATCTGTCTGAGCCGTTTAATGTTATAGGCACAGGAAGATTTCACATGTGGAACATGTTTCTTATAGGTTTGAAGCGAGGTGGACTCAAGCAGTCGACAATCCTCAGTTGCCCATATTTATCATCCAATTTTGGAAGGCGTTGGTCTAAACCCACAATCAGCAGCTCTGTTTTTCCATCATTGAGCGTCAAGTAATTCATGACCATCCTTGTTTGGATCAGCACATAGGTTTAATTTATGTTGGGTACATCGATATCGTAGCTCCCAGTTAGCTCAAAGATGACCTGAATATCATCTACACAGTTGATGCATTTTATTCCAGCACTGTCCAACAGACTGAAAAGTTGGAGGGTATAAATCTTGAAACGTGTAGGACAAAAGCAGGGTCCTGTTGCACACCACCACAAACAGATACAGGTGGTGCATTACAATCACCAGATAAAGCCTGGAAGACCGCAGAACCAATCTAGACTGTGGCCTCTCCAAACATTAGTTTGGGTTAATCTTGCAAGCAACAGAGTGGTCAATAAAATTAAATGCTGCCGAGTGGTCAAGGAGCATAGCAGTAGGTCTTCTGTCAATCTCATGCAAATTGGTCTTTAGGTCAAGCATGGCAGGCTCTGCTCCATGCATGACACAAAATCCCGATTGGTGACTTCCAAGCAGATGGTTTCCGTCAATGTACCCCTGTAGCTGCAGGTAAACAGTACTGTCCAGATTTTTCAGCACGAACAGGACTTCCGTAATCAGATGGTTATTACCCGCAGCCTCAGGGCCCAATGTCCCATTGTTTTAGGAGAGGAGTAACCAGACTTCCTGCAAACACGCTGGGACAGTCATAGTATGGAAGGATGAGATCATAATATTAGTAATAAGCGATGCAAGGCAGCTAATAGATCCCTTATTACTTGCAGGGCAAGAGTCATCCTTGCATAAAGAGGATTTCAGGCTAAGCACAATTTGAAATATTTTAATATCTGTAACTTGCTTGAAATTAAACTTAGGCGATAAGGGACTGGCATTACTAGAAGGGCAAATTTCAGTTAAATAAAAAGGTAGTGGAGCCCCGTAAGGTGGTCTGGCGGGCATTAATGGTGGTCTGATTTTGATTGGTTTTCCTGGCAAACTCATTCTGAATGTTGAAGCACCAAGGATTCTTTTTTTACTGATACGGAAGCTTTTTTGTCTAAAGTTCCCTAAGAATTGAGACAGAGAAATTACTTACTGTAATGTTCTTTCTATGGATTCTTCTCACACAGAATCTGTATCCTCATCCAGCTCTGCTGCTCGGAAACATTTTCAACAGGTAGCATAGTGGACCTCGACTGGGCCGTCTATCTGTCTTGCTCGATCGGCTGCTCTGGACGGGACGTCAGGCATCACACACACACATATATATATATAATACATTACTCACCGTAATCATATTTCTGATGCTTGTATCTCCTTAGATTCACATCCTGTGCATAGGCCGACATCTAGTTGAAGCTGCAGAGTATTACAGTTTGTTTTTCGAAACTCCAAAAGGGGCGTCAAACTAGGGCATGCCAGTAATACTATCCCTAGTGTGACATCCACGGTACCCATGATCCCTCACGCATGTAGGACCCTCAGATTGTATTTTTTCTGACATGGAGTAGCGCAAGTAGAGAGTATCCAAGCAGATAATATAGATAAGACTACAAGTATCCATGCGCCTTCCCTCAGAGGGGATGAAGGGCGGGCGCATGTGAATCTAAGCAGATACAAGCATCAGAAATACGATAACGGTGAGTAATGTATCCCTTCTGAGGCTTGTGGAATCTGCTTAGATCATATCCTGTGCATAGATTAGCGAGCACTGTTAGAAGAAGGCGGTGGGATGTGAAAAGGGTCATAAGCGAACAAATGTCTTAGAACCGCTTGTCCCACTTGAGTATCTGTCTTGGAATGAGTGTCAATGCAGTAGTGCTGAGTAAAGGTGTGAATAGAGCTTCATGTATCTCCTTTGCAAATAGTGTCAAGGGGTACATTTGCAATGAACGCCAGAGTGGCTCCAGTACCTCTTGTAGAGTGGGCCTTTGGCGTAAAAGGCAGTGTTTTATCTGAAAGGTAATAGCACAGTTGGATACATCTGACTATCCACTTAGAGATGGCATTTTTAGATACGCAATCTCCTTCTCTGCCTGGAGCTATGGGGACGAACAGTTGATCTGTCTTTCTTAGCGGTCTGGTCTCGTCTACATAGTAGAGGACCACCCTCCTCACATCTAGTGTGTGGAGTTTCACCTCAGCAGAGCTTTTGGGTTCCTGGAAGAAGGCCGGTAGCTCAATAGACTGGTTAACGTGGAATATGGAAATGAACTTGGGTAAGAACCTAGGGTGAGTGCGTAAAACCAGTTCATCCTCATGAACAGTAAATAAAGGATCCTGCACTGACAGAGCTTGAATTTCACTGATCCTTCTTATGGAGGTGATGGCTACTAAGAAGGCAGTTTTATAGGTCAAATGTTTGAGACTAGATTTGTGCATGGACTCAAAGGGGGGGGGGGGCATGAGCTTAGCAAGTACCACATTAAGGTCCCAACCTGGTGGTGGGTTAGAAATTGGAAGGTGGAGTCACTTTACCCCTTCCATAAATGCTTTGACAACTGGCACTTTCCACCATGACACCTTGTTATGGGAAGTGGTGTAGGCTGATAAAGCTACCAGGTGCACTTTAAGTGCGTTAAACACTAACCCTGCATCCAATAGGTAGAGCATATAGGTGACATTAGAAGGAGTACAATCAACTGGGTTGATTTTCTTATTCCGTCACCAAATAAACAGTTTCGATTTGTCATAGTAAAAGTGCCTTGTGTTAGGTTTTCTTGACTCTTCCAAGATATCCATACATCTCTGGGGTAAATTGAAATGTCCAAACTCCATGACTTCAGGAGCCATGCTGCCAAGTTCGTTGGGCTGAGGATGCACCGTTAGCCACTGTTCTGGGAGAGTAGGTTGTACCGGCACGGGAGTTTGATGGGGTCGCGCACCGCCAGTTTGCATAGGTGTGGCTACCATGGTTGTCTCGTCCACATAGGAGCAACTAGGATGAGCGTCATTGGTTCCTTGTGGATCTTGTTCACCACCTTCCTCATGAGAGGGGTTGGTGGAAAAGCGTAGGCAAACATCCCTGACCAATTCATCAATAGGGCATTCCCCTTGGAGCCTGGCTGCGGGAACCTGGATGCGAAGTCTGGGCATTGCCCGTTTTCACTTGTGGCGAATAGGTCTATAGTGGGAAATCCCACTGAGACGAAATCTCCTATGACTTCTTCGTGTAGTGTCCACTCATGCTCTTCTGGGAGGGGAACCCTGCTCAGAGCATCTGCTAGCAGGTTGAGATCCCCTGGAACATGTTGGGATGACAGGTAAATTTTCCGCTTGAGTGCCCATCTCCAAATTTTCTGGGCAAGCTTGGACAGATTTGGTGAACGAGTGCCCCCTTGTTTGTTTAAGTAAAACATTGCAGTTGTGATGCCTGTTAGGATCTGCATTGACGGGTTGGATAGGAGGGGTTCGAATGCCCGAAGCGCTCTGAAGACTGCCAGAAGTTCTAGCAGATTGATGTGGTTCTAAGCCACTGTATGAGACCAGAGACCCTGAGCTGTATGGTGCAGGTAGTGGGCTCCCCACACTGCTAGGGAGGCATCTGTTGTGACAACGGCCTTTATCTCTGGGTCATAGAAATGTTTCCCCTTCGTAAGATTTTCTCATGTCCACCAGCGAAGACTCTGTACTAGTGTTGGCGAAACGACCACTAGATCATCCCACTCATCACTTGCTTGAGACCACTGTTTTCGCCAACCATTCCTGCATGGGTCACATGCACAGGCGCACATGGGGAACCAGGTAAATGCAAGATGCCATCATGCCTAGCAAACGCATCGTTTTGCGCACCCTTATTTGGCGACCGGACGGATATTGAGGAATTTGCAGTAACAGATTTCAAATTCTTTCCTCTGATGCACAGGCCAACCCCTCTTGGGTGTCTAGGACAGCTCCTAGGAACTTTTGAAAAATGATCATTTCCCCTCTGACATGGGGGTTTATTTGTGAGTTGGCCGAGGGATTTTAGGGTCTCGTTCTCATCTTTAGCTGTCGTTAGTGCCTCTTCCACTGCCTTGCCGAATAGAACGTTCAGCTCTACCGGCATGTCTAGGCGTGGCTTGGGTCTGAACCCCGACTGCCTTAGTCAAGCGTGGTGTTTTATTACTGTGCCTTCGGCTATCAGTCATCCAGCATTATCTGCTGCATCAAAACGTGTCTTAAGGGTGCATCCAGATACGGACCTTCCGTCTGCTGCAAGTTGGGCCAACTGGTCTTTTAGTGGTCCAGGTGCAGAGGCTACTAGAGCAGCTACTTCTTCCCACTGATGGCAGTTGTAGCTTGCCAAAAGAGTGGTACTGTTAGCAATACGTGCCTAATTGGCCGATGTAGACGCAATCTTCCTACCCAGAGCGTATGTTTTCTTTGCTCTCCCTGTCGGGAGGTGCTTCGAACGAAGCAAGTGGTGTACCTGCCCTCTTTCTAGTGGTTGTTACTACCAGGGAGTCAGGTTTTAATTGACCCCTAATGTACATGGGATCGGAGGGTGCGGCATAGAATAATTTTGCCACACGTGGACTCACTGCACGAGTAAGATTTGGGGTTACCAGCGAGGGATCAATTCTACGCTGGATCATTTTTAATATTGGGATAGCCTGGGTAATGGCTCTCTTGTCACCTAGGTTTTCTTCTGCAAAATTCCTATCTTCTTGGACACTGTGTGTCTATCTGAAAATGAGCTGCTGCCTTAGCCAGTACCTCATTGACGAGTGGCTGATTATCAAATCGGTGAGTCATGCACCGGGGGGTCCTTAGGAATTGGGGAGTCAAGATTGTAGGCTTCCGCCTCATCATCCTCCTCCTGGTCCTTCCCAGAATAAGAAACCCCTGTCTGGTCTTCCAGCATATGTGTTTCTGTCCCCTCGTAATATGACTCTGGATGGTAAGGTTCAATTAGCCAAGGGTCTGAAATCAAGCCCTGTGCCGGAGCCTTTTAGTAGGGGGTTGAGAGGCCTTGGAACCCGAAGGGGCAGAGGTAGTTGGTGTGTTGGCATAGCTATGGAAATCATTAGGTTCTCTTTCATAGAAGTCTGCCATAAATGACATCCTTCTTATTACCCTATCAATGTCCGCAGAATTCCATTGTTTTGAGCTAGGAAGGAATACAGGATCTTCTTTCTCCATGCCCACATCTTGAGCAGTGGGAGGAATAATCTTCTTGGTGACAGTGTCATGGACCTTGGATTTTCCTAAAGATTTAGGGCGCGCGCCCCCCCCCCCCCCCTCCGAGGGATTTGACGCCTTGCGTCGAGATTCAGAGGTGGTATTCGACACCTTGTGTCGAGATTCAGAGGTTTTGGAAGAGGGACGCCAAATCTCGGGAGTAGACATTACACATGCTACTTGGGGATAGAGGTCAGAATAGTCTTCCGACGACCGGCTCTCTAGGACTATTGGGAGTGTGGCACCTTTTTCAACCGCGGACGGTTATTTGTCGTGAGGCGAATGTGACCGGGAACGCCCAGAGGACACAGATTCGGTGGACCGCTCTCTCGGTGCCTTTCATTGCCAATCGCACGCGTGTCGAGTCACAGCCGGGGCTAATGTGCTTGGTGGAAGTGGTGTGTGTTGCGCTTATGCCGCCGGGTGTTGTCCACATAACTGGACCGCCGGCCAGTCCTCTGAGGTCTGGGGCTTGCACGTGGGTGTCTGAAGTTACCTCTCTGCCTTCACCGTCCGATACAGCGGTGTTGCTGCCATCGCTGAACGACCCCTCGACGTCCATGGCCTCTAGCTTCCTGGCGTAGTGGGCCCAGCGCTTCGTCGAGTGGTCCTTGCGTGTTTTGGGCTTGAAGAGCTTACAAGCTCGACAGGTAGCCTCGGGATGGTCTCGTGGGAGACACAGGTTACACGTATTGCGTTTGTCTACCCAGGGAAACTTCCTGTTACACTTCGGGAAGAATTTGAAAGGAGTACTCTCCATAAATTACTAATTGGCAGCGGGCGGGTAAATGTAGGAAATAAAGTGGGCAAGGCTGTATTACCACCCCCCACTCTCCCTACTTGTACAGGGCAGAGGCCTTCCAAGGCTCGGGCTGAGGCAAGAGGCCTTCCTTCAGATGCCCAAGTCCGTCGTGGAGTTTCGACAATCTTTGGCATAGTGTGGAAAAGAACGGGGAAGTTTTGTAATAATTTTTTGGTAAATGGCTATAGCCAAGGGAACGCCGCAATATGCGTCCAACAAGTATGGCGGAAAAAAACAATCTGAGGGTCCTACACGCGTGAGGGATCATGGGTACAGTGGACGTCACACTAAGGATAGTATTACTGGTACACCCTAGTTTGACGCCCCTTTTCGAGTTTCGAAAAACAAACTATAATACACTGCAGCTTCCACTAGATGTCAGCCTATGGCCAGCATGTGATCTAAGCAGATTCCACAAGCCTCAGAAAATATACATACATACACACACACACACATCACTACACCCCATACCTCCCTTAAAAAAAATTAAACTTTATTTTAACTTGCACAGATTTTCCACATTATTTTGTTTGCAGTTGCATCAAATATTAGTTACAATAATACAATCATATGAACAGTTGGAATATATCACACATATATTAACACTGTTCATCTTCCCTTGCACTTTTATCCACTAAATATTGCCTGAATCCCGCCCAGATCTCTCTCAGGCAGCATGTTTCCGGTAGTCAGCCTGAATGTACCTCTTCATTGTCATTCACCCAGGTCATGTCCTTTTCCCATTCTCGCAAGGTAGGGGGGGGTCCTCTGCTTTTCCAACACAACAGTTTAGCTAACAATAAGCCTAAGTTTTGAAGCTTTCTCCGTGCCGGGCTCATTCTGCACACAATGCCCAACACACATGACCACATGTCCCAGTCCACAGGTTGGTCTGTCATTGCATCAAGAGCTCTGCACACGTCATTCCAGTATTCGACAAGCATTCTGCATGACCACAACATGTGTAAGATGTCCACCCCTTCACTCCCACATCTCAGGCACTTCCCTGATACTGTGTTGTACATGTTTTTAAGGCGAGCAAGGGTGAGATGGACACTATTCACCATCTCGAAATGTATCAAACAGTACCTGGAATTGCGCAATATGTTTTTTGTCAATCCGTGACCAGTGAGCGTCTGTGAAAGAGATCCCCAAATCCTGTTCCCACTCCCCTTTAACATCTGGGGCTTGGATTTCCCTGGTTGCTAGTGTGATTGTGTATAATGTAAGAGGCTGATTTCTTTACCGTGTTGGGCGAAAGTATATACCCCAGGCTTTGGTCCGATGGGGGTTCTTCAGGGAAACTTTCCCACAGGTTTGCTAATGTCAATCGTAGCCTGAGATACTGTAATTTCTGCATCTGGGTATCACCTATAATGGCTTTGATTCATTGCAACGAATGAATTGCTTATTGACTTATTCCCCATGCTTGACTGCAGAGGTAAACAATGGGCGGCAAGTCGAACTAGCCTGTAAACAAAACAAAAAAACATAACAATGGGAAACATCTCAACAGGGTGACCCAACCGAATTTTGAAAAAAGTAGAGATTTTTTTATTTCATTTTTTTTAAACAAGCGACTAGCCACATAGAATGGGTCACCTCAGAGCCATCACCAGGCGTCTCTTCGCTTAGACAGATGCACCAAGCCGTACAAACTTTGATAGGGGATGGATGGTAGAGGCGATGAGGAATCTGCAGGAAAAGAATCCATAGAGAGAACATTACAGTAAGTCATTTCTTCAATGGATTGCTTTTCTCCCGCAGATGCCTCATCGGATAGACTCCTGTTAGGAATGCTGTATGTCAGTTGCGAGAGGTTGCCAGAAGGCACTGGTGTATTATAGTTACATTGGCAATTAAGGTTATGTTGGCTCCCAGCCATTAGTGCCGTAGTGCCAGAACATTCCACCCATGAAGAGTTTGGGTTCTCACTGTCAGCATGTTGGAACCATGGAGGGCCTTGGAGCATTGCAGGGTTTCAGACAGGGTCAGTTGGTGGTCGATGGCAGCCGAGGCAGCTGCTTTATGTGTCCTGTCCTCATTATTAATTAAAGTTACTTCACTTATCACGTCTCCTGTGATTCATGAAGTCCTCATTATTGAACGTAACTCCCCTAGCAGTTAGGACCACGGAGGCAGGCAGAAAGTGCTACAGTAGCAGATTTTGCAGAACTGCCCTACAAAAATGTGCATTAGCCCCGTGGGCAAGATCCAGACAATAGCGCCTGGTAAACATTTGCAAGGATGACTACGTGGCTACACGACAGATGTCCCCAATGGTGGTTGGTCATTTTTTCGACAAAATAATGTTGAATGACAATTTTTTCGAAAAAAAAATGTCGAATTCCGTTTTTTTAATTATATATTTATTTTGGGGTTTGGGGGTAAAAAAAAAATGGGTAAAACAAAAAAATTTAAAAAGGGGGGTTGGGGGGGGGAACCCCCCATTTCGAAAAAAAAAAGCATTAAAAAAAAAAAATGACTTTTTTTAAATATGACTTTCGACATTATTGGTTTTGAAATTATTACTAAAAACCGTCCCCAATGAGAACTCCTCTCTGCAAGGCTATAGAAGCCGAGATTCCTCTAGTCGAGAGAGCCCCGATGCTGGGAGGAAGCTCCCTGCCTGCAGACCGGCAACATTCTGCAATGTGAAGAATAATCCAACGAGAGAGGGTCTGCTTAGTTATAGCCAGACCCTTCCGGGACAATGAATGGGACACGAACAGCTGGTCAGATATTCGAAACTCTGACGTCCTAACAACATAAAAGCTCAAAGCTCTTTTGGGGTCTAGACGGTGGAACCGCTCCTCCCCAGAGGGGTGTGGTGGAGGGTAGCAGACTGGTACATCTATGGACTGAGAAAGGTGAAACTCAGAAACCACTTTTGGGAAAAAGCCAGGTCTGACTTTAAGGAAACCTTTTCCCAAAAAAAAAAAAATACAGGAACGGGGGTTTGCAACACAATGCCTGCAACGCACCCTCCTGGCTGAAGTGATCGCCACCAAAAAGGCTGTTTTCAAGGACAACAGTCTCAAGGAACAGGAATGCATGGGCTCAAACAGAGCGGCCATCAAGAATGTCAGAACCAGAATAAGATCCCAATCTGGGACAACAAAGGGAGTTGATGAAAACTTATTCACAAGGCCCTTCAGGAATTGGGCCATAACCCGGATCCTAAAGAAAGAACCTTGATCCAGGGACCTTTTGAACACAGACAAGGCCACCAAATATCCTTTGGCCTCAGCAGTCCTTCAGATTACCACAGTCAGTGACAGAAGGAACTCAATAATTGTAGTGATGGGGCAAGAGATGGGGGGTGGGGAAAAATCGATCTTGCGTTCCCTGCACCATGCCTCAAATCTTCTCCAGCAGCAACTCGTACAGAGATCTTGTAGATGGTCAGCGTGCAGCTAGTAAAACCTCAAGTACCTCCTCTGAGAGGTCCTAATCATACCTCATCCTCTCAAGAGCAACACATGGAGATTGAGGGACTCTGGGGTCGGATGGGGTACCCGACCTTCCGACTGGGTCAGGAGATCCGGGCACCAAGACAACCAGTGAGGCGGACAGATCCAAGAGATCGGAGTACCACGTTCTCCTCGCCCATTCCAGGGCGATCATAATAATGGTCGCAGGAAACCTGAGAACACAAGGAATGATGGGAATCAGAGGGGAGGCATAGTGGAGACGGAATGTCCAATCCAACAGGAACGCATCCCTCGGTGCACTGGTCACTGGAATTCCCTTGAGCAAAACTGCCTGCACTTCCTGTAGGACTCAACGGCAAACAGATCCACTGCTGGGGTACCCTAACAAAAGATCTCCTCCAGGACTTCCTTGCACACTTCCCACTTATGTGAGTGGGACCGCGCTCTGCCTGCTCAAAGCATCCACCAAGCCGCTCTCTGTCCCCGCCAGATGAACTGCCAAGACAGAGATTCGGTTCTCCAGCAACCAGAACCACAGCTGCATCACCTCTCTGCAGAAGGAGAGGGAGCACACACCACCTTGCTTGTTCAGGTAGTGCATGGCCACCGTGTTGTCCGCCAGAACCAGGACATGCTTCCCCTTGAGAGACAGGGTGAAAGCCCTCAGGGCTCATAACTCCAGCCTGTTGATGTGCCACTTGGCTTCCATCGCTGATCAAAGGCAACTCACCTGCAAATCCTTGCAATGAGGGCCCCAACCCTTCAGAGATGCATCCGTGACCACTCAACATTAGGGCCAGAAGGGTTCCCCCACCAAAAGATTGTTGTGGTCGGTCCACCAGCTGAGGTCATGAACTATCTGGCTGGACACCTTGAGAGGATCTGTGAGCGCTCCAAGGTACTGTGACACTTGGGAGCCATTGTAGTGATCCCATGAGCAACCTGGCCTCTGGCACTAGAAAAATACAGGAGGCCATGAGACTTAAGAGGCAGAGGAAGGGCGCTGCTGATAAGGTGTTGCGATTCCGTAACAAGTGTGCCACCAGTGCTATGCCGTCGAATCGCTCTTAAGGAGGGAAGGCCTTCCCCCTCCCGAGTGTCTACGACTGCTCCAATGAACTGGGAACTTTGGACCGGCATCCCATGGGACTTAAGGTTCAGGGAGAAGCCCAGCCTGAGCAGTAGTAGGGAGGTGTCCTCCAGATGAGAGAGGACCTGTCCCACCAACTTCCCTCGGATCAGCCATTCGTCCAGTTACAGAAATACACGCACGCCGGATCTCCTGAGAAGAGCCGCAACTGCCACCATTACCTTGGTGAAGACTCTTGGAGCACAGGTCAACCAAAAAGGATGCACTTTGAACCGATAGTGCTTGTACCCTATGAGGAACCACAGGAACTTCCTGTGCTTTCGATGAATCGGCACATGGAAATAAGCATCCGGCAGATCTATTGACACCAGCCAGTCCTGAAGTTTGAGAGCGTGGAGAATGTCTCAACATCACCATCCTGAATTTGTGTTTGTCCCATTCTGGACCTTGAACACGTTTCTGAGCAGAGACCTACTCCTTTCTTGGGCACCAGGAAATGCTGGTAATACCAACCTGACCCCCTCTGATCGGGAGGTACTTCTTCCACGGCACTCTTCAACAACAGGGTTTGCAGTTCTTCCTGGAGCTCCAGTCCCAGTTGGTTGAGAGGCGGTGGGGGTCTGTTCGGTGGTTTTCTTAAGCAGGGCAGACAATAACCCCACCAAACGAGCTGCAGTGCCCAGGCATCTGAGGTAATCTCCTGCCACTAGGGCCAATGCTCTAGTAGCTTAGAGGGTAGTGCCACCCCCACTGCGTCAACCATTTGCTGGCCTCTAGAAGCCCTTCTGGGACTCGAGAAACACCTTTGCCCGTGTCTGGCTGTAATAAAGAGGCACACTTAAATGGAGGTGAGTAAGAGCTTTATTCGAGGCCCCCGGGGTAGTCACAGTGGAGGCACCAACTGGCGAGGCACTCTCAAATGGAATATACATGCACGAGGATCTAAAGAGACTCGTGCATATATTACCATAACATCTCCCCCACCTGAGGCAAAAAGAAAAAAGAAAAACAGGAGGGGGGGGGGGGGGGGAACAGGAAAGTGAAGGGGGAAAAAAGGGGGGTCAAGTGGGAGAGGCAGAGGGAAGAGGGGTAAACTGGGGTACATTAGTAATAGACATAGTCATTGTTGAAGTTTTGGATGATTTTGCGGTTCCTTCTGGATATTCTTCCAGTGGGGACTCCTTGATGCATGGAGTGAGGTCTATCATTGTCCACATGTTCACGGAGGGATTCTCTTAGGGAATGTGAGGTGTGTTGTGATGGTCTGTCAGGACTGTTGTCCTTAGATATGCTGGTCTTTTGGATGTCTTTTGTTACTTTTATGAGATCATCTCCAGACCATCTCTTTCCATCATCGAGGATGACAGACTTCCCATGACAACTCACAACTCTCTGTGGAGGTCTGAAGATGGATTCACCCTTGAGAGTTTTCTTCGGTTCTTTGACACATACCCAGTCTCCTTCACGAACCATCATCTCTTTTACTCCATGTCTGGAGTCGTATTGTCTTTTGCTTGTTTTTCTCTTACTGTCTTTTGAAGTAGATCCATGTTCACCCTTGCTTCTCCCGTGTATAAGAACATCCACGCCGGTCTAAATCGGTTGGTTGCAACCCTACCTCGCATGACGGTGAAGGGCTCTATGTTTGTGGTGGTATGTGGGGTTGTTCTATACGCATGTAAAGCTTCTTTGAGGGTTTCTCTCCACGGGAGGTTGTTGGCCGTGGCCAGTTGAACTACGCTCTTCACGAGCCTGTTCATGCGTTCCACAAGTCCGTTGGAAATTGGATGGTACAAAGATGTTATGTGGCTGATGGACCTTTTCTTGAGGAATTCCCCAAATTCCATAGACATGAACTGAGACCCGTTGTCCGAAACCACTTCCTTGGGGTCTCCCTCCCTGTTGAAGATCTCTGTCAGGAAATCTGTGACCTTCTTTGAGGTCACATTGTCCTCAGCTATTCCCCATTCTGTCCATTTAGAGGTGTAATCGACAAGTACTATGATATATACTTTGACTGTTTCGAGGTTCTCGAATGGACCCATGATGTCGATTGCCACTTTAGACCACACATGTTTGGGAGGTTCAATAGGCTGTAAGGGGGTCTTTCTTAAGATCTTGGACTTGTCACTCATGGCACACGTGGAGCAATTTTTGACCAGTTCTTCTGCTTCTTTCCACATTCCTGGCCACCAATAGTTGTTTCTCAACTTGTTTTTCATCAAGCTCCTTCCTAGGTGACCTTCGTGTGCCAGTTGGAGTACTTTTTTTCTGAGTTGGGTGGGTGGGATTACTCGATCGCCTCTGAAGATATGCTCATCGTCCGTTGATAATTCTTCCTTGAAGGGAATGAAGGTAGTTAAAGCCTCTCCCGTTTCCACCCAGTCATTAGCTATCGCTTCCCTGATTTCTCGCTGTTCTGGATCAGTATTGGCATTAATTTTCCATTCATCCCTCGAGATGGCAGGGTTTACGACAGCTATGATGTCTTCATCTGGAGATGCAATCTCAGTGTCGATGTTGGTCGATAGGAGTTCAGATATATTGGGAAGTGGGTGTCTGTCAACCCATATGTTTTTGTTTAGGTCTCTCAAGTCGACGCACATTCTTATGGAATCGTCCGGTTTTTTTACTAAGACAATAGGGGCAAGCCATTCTGAACTCTCGATGGGCTGTATGATATTTTCATCGCAGAGGCGCTTAAGTTCTTTCTTCAACGCCTCTTTTGTTCCAAAGGGAATACTGCGGACTCGGTGGGCCACTGGGACAGCACCTCTTTTGAGGATTATTCTGTGTTGGAAACCTTTTAGGAGTCCAATCTTGTCGCAGAACACCTTGGGGAATTGTTTTGCTAGATTAGATTTGATGTCCATATCATTATTGAGCACACTCAGCACAGGGATTTCTTCTCCAGGGTGTATTCTTACTCGAAGGGCGGCTTGTTCTTCCCATCCCACAACGGAGGAGCCATCTTTGGCTACAAAGAGTTTGCAATATGTTTCTCTGTCATGGAACTTGAGGTTGACCCACACATATCCCATTATCTCGATGGGTGTTTTTCCATAACCGGTAGCTCTTACACAAGTTCTTCGCAGGTCATGTATCTTGCCAGAGAGTACACTCAAAAAGGTCTTGAGATCCACGATGGTGTAGGGGGAGCGAGTGTCTACCATTACGGGTAATGATATGCCGTTGATTTGCATTTTGACCCAGGGACCGTTGCTCTGTTGTTGGGATGTTACGGTGAGTATTTGTACCGTTTGTTGCATTGGACTGATAGATAACATGTCATTGTGCTCTTGGTTGCTTTCAATGACTCTCACAGAGGACGGTCTGATGAAAGGTCGCCTGGTGAGATCGCCATATCTGGTTGTCTTTCCCCGTGTGTTCTTGCAGACTTTGGCAAAGTGTCCAATCTGGCTGCACTTATAACACTCCATAGCGATGGCGGGGCATTCTTTGTCAGGATTTGCATGCATGCACCGTACCCCGAGGCCCCCGGGAGCGTATCATGCCACCTGACTGCGAGCACAGCCCCCCCCCTTCCGCTGCCACCGACTTCTGCTGACAGCCGACAGGCAGGCCGCTGCGGGCGCTGCCAAGAGAGGCCTCGACATCCTTTCCCCCCACCTTCAGTTCTACACTGTAAAGGGTGCCGCTCCTCCCCGCTGGGAGTTCAGAGCGGCGCACATTGCACTCCTGCCCTACTCCAAAAGTGCTTCAGACAGCAGGAGCTGTCCATCTATCAGGTCAGAGGAGGGGGGAGGACGAAGTGAAACTTACACTTTCCTTTCATTTGGCATTTTTTGTGTAAAACGGACGAGGTGAAACGTGCGATTTCCTTTTGCTGGCATTTTTTTTTTGTTTTGTGTAAAACCCTCACCGCTGCCCTGAGCAGAACCCTACATCATTTTCAAAAGCTGCTAGCTGTTGCCCAGCAACACACACACAGCATTAGCAGTCTTCATTCTCTCAATGGCTACCCTGACCTTCCGGGACTGATTACTCACTATCTTGGTCCATTGTGTCATCACAACTGAACATTCCATCAGGTCTTCCCCTAACCAGCCAACCTGCGCTCCCAGCCCATTGTGAGGTCACAATCTGTACTAAGGACCATCCATCACTGAAGCCTAAAGACTCTGCAGTACAGATACACCTGGGCATTCTCTGAATGGGGTCCCACCCTGCCATTCAAGCAATTTTATAAAGACTGTATCCCAGCGCCTCCTTGCTAACTGCCAACAGTACTGCAAACCTCTGCCTATCACTACAGCAACGGGTGCCACCCAACGCCATTCCTCACCACTTACAACCTAGAATCAGGCACACCACCATGCAGGGCGTTCCGCCTCCCACCAAGTTTCTTCCATGCCCTGGGAGCCCAACCTGCCCATGGGAACAATGGATCGATGGATTCCACGTCTACCTCAGAGCCATTGAGGGCAGCAAATTCAATGATGACCTCAAGGAGGCGACCCTTTTGAACTGTATAGGGGCAGAAGCACTGTGACTTTTCAGGACCCTTCCCGAACCTGGCAACATGGGAGGAGATGGCAACCGCAAGTTTGACATAGCATTGGCCAAACTCACCAGTCATTTTGGCAACAAGACCAACGTAGTACTGGAAAGATACAGGTTCTTTTCCAGAAAGCAGCTCAAAGGCGAGTCTATTGATTCATAGATAGCGTCCCTCAGGGCGCTTATGTCAACCTGCAGTTTCACAGGTGTCTGTGATGAGTATTTGAGAGACCAATTGGTGCTGAATGTGGCTGATCCACGCATCCAACAAAAATTGTGGCAAACCAAAAATCCCATCCTCGTCGCCATTGTAATAAAGAGGCACACTTAAATGGAGGTAAGAGCTTTATTCGAGGCCCCCGGGGTAGTCACAGTGGAGGCACCAACTGGCGAGGCACTCTCAAATGGAATATACATGCACGAGGATCTAAAGAGACTCGTGCATGTATTACCATAACACTGGCCTGCAGGAGCTGGGCTTTCCTGCCCTACACCACATGTAGCCTTTGCCCGTAGAGGCAAAGCTCAAGGGAGATTTGGCCAGCTGCGCAGCTAGGCCCAGCAATTTTGTGGCTATTTTAGACTCAGCTTCTCCGGAGAGTCATCAGCCTTCTGGACAAAAAGAAACTCCCTCGAAAGGCATGTTCAGCAGCTTATTCTGGACGTTCGGGAGAAGCCAGAGGTTTTCAGATAGGCTTACCTTCTCAATACCATCACCAACCCTATCGAACAGACAACACAGTCGGCCATGTCCAGGCCAGTCTGCAACAACTGCTTGGCTACTTCCTTCCCATCTTCCACCATGCGTGTAAACCCATCCCACATTTCACCTTCAGGGATGTACTGTGTTGTCTGGTCCACAGCCTTCCATAGGCCAAAAGAGCATTTCGCAAATCCACAGGCCCCATTGGTGGCTTTTAACGCCATGCTGCCAGAAGTAAAGACCTTCTTGGCCATTGCGTCCAACCCTTTGCCTTCCCTGTCCAGAGACAGATATGAAGTGGATGCTGCAGGCCTGGTGGTGATTGTGGCTGCCTGTACAACAAGCCCTTCTGGAGAAGGGGGGAGAAGCCAGGAAAGATGGATCTCTTGCCAGCCTGTATTTCCCCATACAGTTAGAGTTGACCAGGGGAATGGAACATGGATGTTGCCACAAGGAGGCTATTGGGTCAGCAATTGCCCGATACCATCATCCAAATTTCTGTCCGTTAGTAGCCCGGAAAAGGTGCTGAAGAGGACTTCCAACCTAGGGTGTCTACTACCCTTTCCACCAAGGTCCTAAATCTAACATGGGTGTGCGTATAAGGCTGACCCTGCTGAAATTCAACATCTGGAGATGTGTCCTGGCCGCTGGCCTCGTGTAACCCTTTGCCAATGCCAACAGGTCAGCTTTGTGATTAATAAAAAAAATACAGACAACTCCAGACCCTGTAAACATGGGATCAATGTCCCCCTAGTCATAGTCCTGGCCGACACTGAAAATTGATGCCATGGAATCGAAGAATCCAGACCTGTAGAACTGGAACGAAAGATGCATCACTATTATTTGGTGCCAATGGGTTTTCTTTCAACGCTCATGAATCGACCGTTGGTGCAGGTCGAGGTTTGGGTAATACATGGAGGTTGGGGACGTCAGCCTCACAGCGCTGTAAAGAAGGACCAGTCGTCAATGGCTTACATGCCTCTTTCGGCTTCTCGGACGCAGATTGTGTCGAAGAATTGGCAAGTGTGGGATCAGGAGTGCCACTTTTGCCACCAAGGCCTGCTGTTCCGGGGGTGGACACCCGCACCTACAGCAGTCTGAGTCTTAAACATTTCAAGCATGTCTTATTTTCTTTACTTTCCTACTCTTCGAGTGGTCGGACAGCCGAGGGCTTACCTTTCTCTGACTATGAGCTGGACTTGGGTCAATAGTGTTACTTCTTACACGACGAAGAGGAGGAATGGTGGCTCCTCGAGCGCAACTGCTTTTTGGCTCTTCAGCAATGGTAAACCCCATCACCTTGAGTGTGAAAAGTAATGAGGCAGCTTCTTGACCTAACTCGAGACCAAAGATTAAAATTGCCAAGGGCAACCATGGGTGTGGTAGGTTTCAAGGAGTCCCCAAATAGTGCATTAAGTTGTTCTTCAAATAAAAAAGCTCCTCCTGAGGGTCTATGAAAGTACAAGAAAACGAACCATACTGTTATTAGCAATACATCATTTTACTAGGATGTGCTAAATACATGCAGATTAAATGAGTCTCTAGCAATAACAGCAACACCCCCAAATACCCTCTTTCCCTCCTTCCCTTTGCTCCAGTGCAATCTGCTGAGAATCTCAACCCGCAATGGAGTTGCTAGCATTGCTGCACGATTAAAGGCATATTGTAGGCAGGTTTCAGTCACACAAAGTATTATCCAAGCACAACGAGATAATCAGGTCAGCAACTTCTGTGGCATGCTACACTATAGAGAGAGTATTCAGAAGAGCAAGTTTCAAGCTGTTTTGGGGGAAGACAGATCTGGATCCTTCCATATTCGGTGGTAACCCAGTTTTTGTCAGTATGTTAGATGCAGTAGTAGGTTCAATCTGTCCACTTCCATGACCTACACTCCGTTGCTGTAATGTTATCGGTTCCCCACCAGAGAGCTTAATAGTACTCAGACCAGTAGTTGCATTCTCAATATCCATTTGAACCACACCAAGTGGGCTAGTAGGGTCTACAGGTAATGCAGTCCCTACACCCTCTAGAGCCATGTACCGAGCCAGAACACCAGAGTAACGGCAACACTTCAGTCAGAGAATCATTAGGAAGGTCGCTGCACATCCACTCAATAACATTAATCAGGTGCATGTCGGCTCAGGCGACCAAAGGTATTCAAACTAGGTGCAGAGTAATGGAGTGGCACACTTACTCCAACAAATGCAGACGCAGACACACACACAAATGTCACAGAAACGCAGAGCTCACTGACCAGCTCGTGTCCGATGTGCCTGATGTGAAATTAAGAAGGGCAGAGGGCTGCCCCGCGGTATAATCAGGATCAATCTCTGTTTTCCTCTTCCTGCCCAATCATTTCATCATCTGTATAATCATCTTCCTCAACTGGATCCTCCTCATGTACCTGTGTAGGTATTGATTTTTGAAGAGTCGATTAAAAAAAGATAGCATTTTGCCCATAAGAAAAGCAAACCTTTCCTCGGACCATGGAGTGACCCAAGATGTTGCTTGGCATGGAAATTCGTGCAATAACTTATTCTAATTCTGACCCTGAAGAGGAAAGGTTGACCCTTTTCTGCATAGTTCTCCACCAACGACGTTGAAACGGGTGCTCCCCTTTCTTGAGTAGAATTACTTGTGTATTTTAGATGCCAAAACATCCCTCCTGTTTTTTGCTTCATTAAAATGTAGTGTTGAGATGTACTTTTGTGTTTATGTGGACCCCCACCCTGCTCCGGCAACAGCCTAAACCTAGGTACCACAATGGCATCTTCGATTTTTGTTTGGGCTTAATTTTTTTCTTGCGCAGCCTTACGGATGCAAAGGGTGATAACGACACACCCAGACGTCAGCGGAACAGAGCCGGGGGCTGGAGCTGAGAGGAAATGGTCAATGTTTTCTCTAGACCATGCTCTTGGGTGTCACTCACAAAGCTATGCCCTCTTCCTCAATCTCAAAATCTTCAACTAACAGTAGATTTGCCCAACCTTTCCCCATGCATTGTGTAGGCTGTCTTCTGTTTAAATAGCTTGCAATATTTGCATTGAGTCATCTTGATTTCTTGGAAGACAACTAATGCATAAAAGGGCATTAACAGTACATTCCTGTAATCCTATCGCAACTTTTATGTGGACCATACCGATGAACCATTACGTGCCTGTGTCCTCAGTTTTGTATTTTTACGACCAGAAGTTGCATGAAGTCTAGAGTGGACTGCGTGAGCACTGAAATGTGTATTAACAGTAAGGGTAAACAGTATCCCTACTATGCAATAGAAGAACAAGTTACTTTCTTACCTGGTAACGTTCTTTCGATGGGATGGTCCGACGACGTATTCCATATCTATGACAGGTAATGTCCACAGCTGTGCTGCTTCAGAAAATCTTCGGCATCTGCGTCCTGCGTCGATGACGTCGATGCGCCGTCCCCGAGGACCTCCTCCAATGTCACCCCATGTGATAAGTAGGACGCCCGTAGCCTCAGTTGTAGTTTTTTCCCCCAGAACGTGTGACACCAGTTTTCTGGCAGTCAGACACACAAGGCCTTGCGGAACGCAAGCTGCAATCGCAAAAGAAATTCTGCAGCGGGGAAGGTAGGGAGGGAGCGATATGGAATACGTCGTCGGACCATCCCATCGAAAGAATGTTACCAGGTAAGAAAGTAACTTGTTCTTCGAGGGGATTGGGTCCTCCGACATATTCCATATCTATGACAGACTCCCAAAGCAGTACCAAGCAAGGAGGTGGGAAAAGAATTTAGAACACAAAAGGACTGCCTTGCCAAAGGCCAGATCCTGCCCTCCGATGGAATTGAGGGAGTAGTGACGTACTGAAGCCCAGGTGGCTGCATCACAGATGTGACGAATAGGAACACCCCTCTGCAGGGCAGTAGACGCAGCCACTCCCCTGGTAGAACGGGCCCGCAAGCCAGCCGGAGGGTCCTTAACCGCCAAGCGGTAACACTCGGAGATAGCTAAAATAATCCAACGAGACAAAGTCAGTTTCGTCACAACTTGTCCCAAACGCTTTCCAGCGTAACCAATGAAAAGTTGATCGTCCACTCTGACCCGGGACATGCACGAAATATAAAAGCTCAACGCTCTCCTAGATCAAGCCTATGGAGCCTCTCCGCTTCCTTACCAGGATGTGGAGGAGGAAAGAACGCCCGAAGAACAACCTTCGGGCTCAAATGAAATTCCGAAACCACCTTCGGAAGAAAGGAAGGAAGGAAGGACAAACTCTAGGACAACCCTGTCCTCATGAAACACAGTGAAGGGTGGCTTAACTGAAAGTGCCTGTAACTCACTCACTCTGCGAGCGGAAGTAACCGCAACCAAAAACACAGTTTTAAGAGTTAACAGTCTCAAAGGGCAAGAATGCAAAGGCTCAAAAGGAGCACCCATAAGAAACTTAACAACGTTCAAATCCCAACCGGGCACCAGAAAAGGTGACGGAGGGAACACATTAGTGAGCCCTTTCAAAAACTGAGAAATTAAAGGAATCTTAAAATAGGAACATTCTTAAAACGAGCGCTTAAATATAGACAGCGCCGCCAGGTAACCTTTAATGGTACCCACTTGCAAGCCCCTGTGGGCCAAAGAAAGCAAAAAAGACAGAACCATGGGACTGTCACATTCAAAAGGGTCCACATTCTTAACTCTGCACCAGTCGCAGAATTTACACCAACGGTACAGAGACTGCGTTGCCGGCCGTGTGGCCGAGAGCAACACCGCCAACACGTCTTCAGGGAGGTCCCAATCCTTATACCTCAACCTTTCAGAAGCCAAGCGTGAAGGTTGAGGGATCTGACCTCTGGATGGAGAACCTGACCCCCCCCCTTCCGTGAGAGCAGATCGTCTCGGTAGGGAAGACGACGTGGAGGGCAGATGGACAAGTCGAGAAGGTCTGGGTACCACGTCCTCCGGGCCCACGCCGGAGCAATGGGGATCATCCGGGAAATACACCTCCGTAACCTCTGCAGTACTTGCGGGATGACGGGGACTGGAGGAAACGCGTATAGCAGTGGGAATGACCACTCCACCACGAATGCGTCTCCTAAGGCTCCTTTTGGAGGAAATTCCCGCGAGCAGAACCTTTCGCACTTCCGGTTGACACTGGAGGCAAAGAGATCCACTTGAGGGGTCCCCCAAAGGGCGAAGATCTCCAGGAGAATCTATTGAGCCGGCTCCCACTCGTGAGAGATCGCGCTCTGCCTGCTCAGAGCGTCCGCCGTCTCGTTGTCGTCTCCGGCCAGATGAACAGCCGAGATCGAAACTTCCTGCTGTATGGCCCAGAACTCGAGCTGCATCGCCGCCCCCCCCCCCCCCCTTTTTGTTGAGGTAGTGCATGGCCACCGTGTTGTCCGTTAGAATCAGGACACTCTTCCTCGCACAGTCGGCAGAAAAGCCTTCAGGGCTAGCCTGACGGCCCTCAGCTCCAACAGATTGATATGGAGTCTGGACTCCGACGGAGACCAACGACCGCTGACTGTCAACTCGTTGGCATGAGCTTCCCATCCCGTGAGGGATGCGCCCGTCACCTCCATCCAGGGCAGCCAAAATGTGTCCCCCTTCATGAGATTGCCTTCGACGGCCCACAACAGAAGGTCCTGGGTGACCGAGGGCGGCACCTGAACAGGGTCCGACAACCTGCCTGAGGACTGAGACCACTGGAGCTTGAGTGCCCATTGCAAAGATCTCCTCCGCAACCTGGCCTCTGGCACCAGAAGAATGCAGGATGCCATGAGGCTGAGCAGTCTCAAGAACTCAGACGCTGGCAGAGTCTGGGCAAGCTGAAACTTGTGTACCATCTGCTGAATGTGTAGAGCCCTCACTTGGGGAGGAAAACACAGCCCCAGGGATGTGTCGAGCACTGCACCGATGTACTGGAGCCGCTGCGTTGGCGTCAAATGGGACTTCTTTAAATTGAGGGAGAAGCCCAGCTTGTGAAGGGAGTGGCAGGTGACAGACAGATGATCCAGGACTTGCTCGGGAGAGCTCCCCCTGATCAACCAATCGTCCAGGTAGGGGTAGACGTGAATTCCCCCTTTCCTGAGATGCGCTGCCACCACCACCATGAGCTTGGTGAAAACCCTCGGGCGGCCGTCAATCCGAACGGCAGGACCCAAAACTGAAAGTGCGAGTCGCCAACCGCGAACCTCAGGTACTTCTTGTGCTTGGGATGGATCGGCACATGGAAGTAAGCGTCCTTGAGGTCGAGAGACACCAACCAATCCTGAAGTTGAAGGGCCTGGAGGACATATGAGAGAGTAACCATCTTGAACTTGTCCTTCCTGAGGATTTGTTCAAACCGCGCAAGTCCATGATGGGTCTCTATCCCCAGTCTTTCTTCGAAATCAAAAAATAAGGGGACTACCATCCCTTGTTCCTCTCCGCTACAGGCACCAGTTCTATGGCACCTTTCTCCAGCAGGGCTTGAATTTCCTGCGCAAGGAGCGGATCCGGACTCTTCAAAGAGGTTCCCAGGTGGATTGTCGTGAGGCCTCTGCCAAAAAGGAAGACAGTAGCCGTGGGTTAGGATCTCCAGAACCCACGCATCTCAAGTAATGGCACGCCACTCTACAAGATGCTGCGCCAGCCTTCCCCCAACCGGTGAACCATGGGACCTGGCCTCATGACTGAGTGGTAGCGGCTGCAGCATTGCCTGAGGGCAAAGAGGCAACTGCCCGAGCGGCCTTGGCACCTCGAGTACCTTGTTTTCCACCTCTGGCACTCTTACGGTGGCCTCTTTGACTGACGGCTCCTTTTGCTTTACTGCAGGACGAGTAATAGCGAAAGGAACCTCCCCTCCATTGTTGTCCCTTAGGACGAAAAGGCAGAGGTTGTCAAACTGCAGCATCCAACGACTTCGCTGCAGCTTTTGAGGTCTGCAACCTCTCAAGTCTCTCGTCAGCCTTGCTGCCAAAAAGATGTTCACCGTCAAAGGGCATGTTGAGGAGCCGGGACTGCACATCAGGAGCGAACCCAGACTTCCGCAACCACGCAAACCTGTGTATTACGGTGCTCGCCGCCATGGACCGGCTGACACAATCTGCCATGTCCAAACCCGACTGAACAGCCTCACATGGCATCCTTGCCATCCTGAACCATAGCAAGGAAACCATCCCGTTCGTCCCCTTCAGGAATATGTTCAGCCGCTAATGTAACACAGTTCCACAGAGTGTGTGTGAAACGAGACAAGGCACATATGGAGTTGGCCGCCTGAAGCGCCATACCCCCTGAAGAAAACACTTTCTTCGCCCAGCCGTCAAAACATTTGTCGTCCCTATCCGGAGGGATGGTAGGATACGACGCCTGCTTTGCCGGGGCCGTAGCCGCCTGCACCACCAAACTCTCCGGAGTTGGGTGCCTGGACAAGTAGCAGGGGTCGCTACTGGCTGGACGGTACTTTCGCGACAAAGACTTGCCCACTGCCGGGAGACTCTCCGGAGCAATCCAAGCCACCGCCACCCTTCTCTGCAGAACCATATGAAACAGCAGCACAAGGATGTCCGTGAGATCATCCTGGGGGAGCCAACCATCCCAAGTACTCGATGACCCGAGACATAAGGCGTCGGTATGAAGAATCGGCATGAGTGCCAGGCTCCGGTCTACAAAACTCCACCTCCGGAGAGGTGTCCAGTCCACTGGCATCATGCAGTGACTGCCTCAGGTCATCAAACTGGCTATGGCCCAAGAGAAGCTCATCTGGTACCGTAACCGGAACCAAGCCTTCATCACCCTCTGAAATGTACTCCAGGCGGTGAGAGGAAGACACCTAGGGACCAAAGCTATGCCTGACATTAGCCAGAGCCTTTCTAGGGGCTAACCCCGTGCCACGGGGGCCCTCCGACACCACCGCCTCGAAAGGCGTTGAGGGCGCCGAACGAGTTGGCGCCGGGAGAATCTGCGAGCGAATTGATGTCAGCTGCAGCGCCGCCAGCATTGACGGCGTCGACACAGGCCTCGAAGCCAGAGCTCCAAGCGTGTCTCGACCTAGGCGCCGACGACCCCCTCGGAGGCGGAGCCTTGAGAGAAATCGTCGACGACCTTGAAGACGGCACAGGATCACTCGGTCTCGAGCGCGTCGAGGACCGGGTACTGAAACAGGAATGGCGAGAACGGCTACCCTTGTCCGAGCGGGACCTTTCCCGTGAGCCGTGCCGACCACCCGAGCCCGAAGGCGTACGAGCAGTGTCTCTCGACCGGTGCCGACAGACCTCACTCAGAGGCGTGGACGGACCGGTGCCCTGCGATTCAAGAATCGCTAACATCTGCTTCCCGAAGGAAGCCCATTCCTCCGGTGTCGCTTGCATGGTGGGATAAGCGACCCGCCGATGGGCGGAGTCCTCAGAAGAGGACAGGGAAGGCGACCAATGCCGGCGCTTCCAGGAATGCCTCGAAGAGGTGGAGGAGTGGCAAGACTGACTCCTGGAAGGAGACCCACTGGACTTCCGACGATGACGCAGAGTCTCGCCTCTCGAGTCATCCGTCGAAAGCCCCGTAGACCTCGACTTCCGGGGCTTAGACACCCGACCTACTGACAGCTTCTTCTTGCGCTCCCGCAAGGCCTTGGCCGTGATCAACTGGCAGTCCACACAGTCATCCGTATCGTGGGCCTCCCAGACGCACCAGAGGCAGGCGTCGTGCGAGTCCGTGACCGACATCTTGGACCCACAGTCCCCGCATTTCTTGAAGCCCGGACGCGGGGTTGAAGACGAAGTAGACATCGACACGAACAGGTTTTCACAAAAAGCAAACAGGTTCAATGAACCGAGAAGAATACAGCAAACTCCAAAGAGTCGAGGCGTACCGAGATTCACGAAGCGAACACGTTTGCGGAAAAAACAGAACTGAGGCTACGTGCGTCCTACTTATATCGGGTGACGTCGGCAGAGGTCCTCGGGGACGGCGCATCGACATCATCGACGCAGGAGCCAAAGATTTTCCAAAGCAGCACAGCTGTGGACATTACCTGTCATAGATATGGAATTTGTCGGAGGACCCAATCCCCTCAAAATAAAATTGTTTCTACATTGAGCATATTAATATCATTTTACATTCTGTTTGTTCTACCTTGAACTCCCTTAGCAGGGGAAGATGGGTGGGTGCATCTCAATATAAAGAGACCCAAGCAACAGAAAGACTATTACTGGTAGGTAATGATTGTTTTCTGAGGCTTCTCGATCTGCTTAGAATCACATGCTTTTGCTACACTAGCAAGCAATACTTGATAAAGGTGGGGGATGAACTGAAGGAACTGTAATAAAAATTATCACACTGCCAGTCACACCTGTGAATCATTTGTCTGAGTGTCAACACAAGTGTTCTGCCACTCATAGCTTAAAGCTCACTACTTCTGCGAATAGATGTAATGGCTACATGGAAACCCACTCTATAAGTGATGCCTATCAAGCATGTTTTATGCATTGGTTAAAAAGGTGGACCCGGGAGTTTGCTTAGCACAACATTAAGACCCCCAACCTGGTGGCCGATTTGCTACTGGTGGGTGGAACAGTTTAACTGCTTCCATGAAGACTTTGATAACTGAAATTCTCCACCAGATCTTACTTAAAGTTGTGTAAGCCGACAATGCCACCAGATGAACCTTTAAGGAATTAAATACTAGACCAGAGTCAAGTAAATGAAGGAGTTATGATAGAATATGTGATGGCGAGCAATCAATAAGATTGTTTGTCAGATTGTGTACAAAATCTATCATCAATGTGGAAAGAGCGCTATATAAATAATCAAATATTAATTAAAATAGAAATGCGTAGTGTTGGGTTTGCGTGCCTCTTCAGATTTCCATGCATCTTTCTGGTAAATTGAGATGACCAAATTCTACCACCCATGGAGCCAGGCTGTCAAGTTGGTTGTAAGAGGGTGTGTATGTAGGACCTTTCCCTGACCAAAGGTTCTTGCTGTCATTTATATTGGTGGGCACACAGACATCTCTAGAAGAAAGGAGTATCATGTTGGGTGTACCCACATTGGTGTAATGAGTATTAGTTTTAATTGTTCTTGAAGCATCTTGTGGACCACCATGCCCAAGAAGTGTTGAGGGGAATTGGGAGAGGGGAGCGTAAGCAAATATTCTTGATCAATTGATCCAAAGTGCATTTCCCAGGAAGTCCCTCTGCTGGTACCTGGAGGCGTAACTCGGCCAATTTTCACAGTTGTGAAAAAGGTGCTGGTTGTTCCCACTGAACAAAAAGGTTTGTGTTCAACGCCAACACATGCTCCAGCAATTGTGTTCTGCCTAAACTGTCTGCCAGACCATTGTGTTCCCCTGGAACATGTTGAGCCTGGCGGTGTACTGACCTTTGAAGACATGACCTCCAAATCTTAAGCGAGTTTGGACAACTTTGGGGAGTGTGTTGTACTGTTTGTTGCAATCAAAATACCCCTCCCCAAAAGATGTTTTCAGAAAGCGTGTAGTGCCATGTGTACAGCTAGAAGTCGCAGTACGTTTATGTGCTGGTTTTGTATTGGGAATGACCATGTGCCTGGAGCTGTGAGGTATAAGCAATGGGCGCCCAACTCATTAGGGATGCATCTGTTGTGATGGTTCTGTGACTTGGTGGGTTGACAAAAGATTTCCCATGTTCTGTTGTGTCCACCATATTGGAGCCAACACCCGCTTGTGTGACACTTCCACTAGATCGTACCAATCTCCACCTGCCTCAGATCACTGTTTCGCTAACCATTCTTTTAGTGGACAGATATTCAGCCGGGCATGTGGAACAATGAAGATACAAGACTCATCAGGCAGGGCATAACCCTTCTGACTTATTCGCCAACCAGAGAAGTAACAGGGGATCCGCGTTTACCAGGTTTTGATCCATCTCATTGGAGGAGGCAGTCTAGTGTTGGCTGCGTTGATAATGGCCCCTAAAAATAGTTTTCCCCGTCTGGGGTTGTTGATTGAAAACCCTAATCGGGGAGAAGATGGATCGTGGCTTGAGTATTTGAGAAAATGTTGGATCTTCCCCCATTAGTAACCGGAAGTCCAGATAAGAGTACTCTGGAATGCCTTCCTTGTGAAGTTGTGCCGAGACCACTGCTAGCACCTTTGTGAACGCTCAAGATGCTGATGCAATTCCACAAGGCAGAACCTTTAATTGATAAAGAACATGACCCTAGTTTGAATCTTCCATACTTCCGATGTGCTGGGAGCATTGTAATAAGAAAGTATGCATCTTTCCTATTCAATGTTGTCAGAAAATCACCCTCTTGTAATGTCATTCTGAACTTGTGTAGCTGTACATATTTGTTTAATGGTCTTAGATTACAGCACTGCCTTTTTGTTTGGTCTTTCTTTGCACACAGGTAGGTACACAGGACTAATAACATGATTTACCTCCAACAGCTTGTTTTTTGAGCAGTACCTGGATCTCCATTTGTACAAGGCAAAGATGTTCTGGCAGCATTCTCTTATTCCTTGGGTAGTTAGGAACAAGTTACTTACCTGTAACTGTTGTTCTCCAGCACGGGTCTGGCATGGATTCACATGCTCATGAATATTCCCTGTCGTCGTCAGGCTGGGAATCCTCGGTAAAGAAAAATCAGTATCAGTGTCGTTTCTGATTTGTCTTTCGTAGTAGTAATCAATCACTGATCTCTGCGTCATACTGACCACAGCCAATGACTGCCCTCTCCCTAAGCCCCGCCTCTGGCAGCCACCCTCAGATTTGGTAGCACGTGAAGTGGCAGTATGACCAAGTGAAGAGCCGCAGAGGGGTAGGTGGGAGGCTTCTCATGTGAATCCATGCCAGACCCATGCTGGAGAACAACAGTTACAGGTAAGTAACTTGTTCCTTCTTCAGCATGGGGTCTGGCATGGATTCACATGCTCATGAATAAAAGAATACATAGCAGTATACACATGCACAACCACGGGAGGTGGCAACAGGCTCAACATTAAGCAATACAACAACTCAACATTAAGCATCTCTTACCTCCTCACCAGGCTCACCTTAAGCGAACAGGTTGCGCAGCACTGCTTGGCCGACCCTGGACTCCTCCCTGGATCCTGATCGACGCAGTAGAATCTTGTGAAGGTGTGCGTCGACCTCCAAGTAGCAGCCCTGCAGATGTCCAGCAGGGTCACACCAGACAGGAACGCCGTAGTAGCAGCGATCGCTCTGGTCGAATGGGCTCTCGGACGGCCGGGCAGCGGTCGGTTTGCCAACCGGTGACAATGCATAATGCAGCCGGAGAGCCATCTGGAAATGGAAGTCTTCGAGAGAGCCTTCCCTTGATTCACAGACCCAAAGTTCAAACAGTTATGACGTCTTCAGAAAAATCTTCGTGCGGTCCACGTAGAACTTCAGCGCTCTAGCTACATCCAGCGAGTGCAGAGTCCTCTCGGCCGGCGTAGAAGGAGACGGAAAGAAAACTGGTAACACCAAGGGCTCGTTGAGGTGAAAGTCTGACAGCACCTTGGGCATGAAGGAGGGGTGCGTCCTCAGCACCACCCTCGTGTCATGAAAAGTCAAGTATGGAGGCTTGCAAGATAGGGCCTGAATCTCTCCCACTCGTCGTGCAGAGGTGATGGCCATGAGGAACGCTGTCTTCCATGACAGGAACTTCAAAGGCGCCGAATGCATAGGCTTGAATGGGGGCCCCCCCATGAGCCTGGTCAGCACCACATTAAGTTCCCACGTCGGGGCAGGGGCCTTCATCGGTGGGAATTATTGGAATAGTCCCTTCATAAATTCCTTTACCAGGCGATGGGACCACAAGGACACCCGTCCCCTAGTCCTGGTATATCGGGAGATGGCAGCCAGATGTATTTTTATGGAGGCGTGAGCCAGTCCAGCTTTGGCCAGCGACAGTAAGTACGGCAGCACTTGAGGGGCCGTAATCCGCAGAGGATTAATCTTCGGTGCACGGCACCAGATAGAGAACCTCTTCCATTTATGACCGTAACACGAGAGTTGAGGACGCCCTGGCCTTTGCAAGAACCTCTCTGCAATCAGCCGGGATATCATACCCTCCAAACTCTAGTGCTGCAGGAGCCAGGGCTGCAAGTTCAGCGACTGTGGGTCATGGTGTAGAATGGCACCTCCTTCTCTGGAGAGAAGATCCGCATCCGCCGGCAGCCTGACTGGCGGGGACGTTGACAAGTCCAGAAGGTCCAGGAACCAGATCTGCCTCGGCCACACCTGTGCGACGAGGATCATCCTGCACCTGGACTTCTTGGGCTGGTTGATGAGGCGGAGCAGCAACGGCAATGGAGGGAACGCGTATAGAAACAGGCCGTCCCAAGGGAACGAGAAAGCATCGCCTATGCTCCTCGGCTGGGGGAACCTGCTGGCGAACCTCTGGCACTAGTTTGTCGCCGTCGCGAACAGGTCGATCTGGGGTTTGCCCCATCGTTGGAAGAGTCGATCCACTTGATCCTGGCGCAGTTCCCACTCGTGGCACGAGCGTAGCTCCCTGCTGAGTGAGTCGGCGATGGTGTTTTTTTATTCCTGCCACAGATCCTGGGCCTCCTTGCATAGGGCTGGGGACCTGGTGCCCCCCTGCTTCTGTATGTAGAACATCGTGGTGGTGTTGTCGGTGAAGATCCTCACCACTTTGTCCTTGAGGGACGGGAGGAACAACTTGAGCGCCCAGAACACTGCACGGAGCTCCAAGATGTTGATGTGAAGAGACCTCTCCTCCGGGAGCCAAAGGCCTCTTGCGTGGAGATCTCCGGTGTGGGCCCCCCAACCCTCCAGAGAGGCGTCCGTAGTCACTGTCTCCTGAAACGCTGGGGTTTGAAAGTCCGTGCCTGTCCTGAGGTGAGCCTGGGTGCCCCACCATAGGATCGCCCAACGGAACTCCTCGTCGAGGGGGATCCTGTCCTCGAAGCAGCCCCCCGCCTGAAACCAGCGGGCATCGAGGAACTCCTGTAGCAGACGCATCCAAAGTCTGCAAAGGGGTACAAGGTAGATGCATGAGGACATCATCCCGAGAAGTGACTCGATGAACCTCACCCTGGCCATGTACGTGGCCAACAGACGCCGTACCCTGCCCAGGATGGTTTTGGTCCTCTCCTCTGAATGGGAGGCCAATTGCTCTACTGTATCGAGCTTCGCCCCCAAAAACAGTGCTACTTGCGACGGAACCAGGTGGGATTTGGGGTAGTTGATGGAGAACCCCAGCTCCGTGAACAACCGGACGGTCCTTGCCCTATGATCGACGGCGAGTTCCCTTGAACTTGCCCGGATTAGCCAGTCGTCCAGGTAGGGGTAGACGTGGATCCCCTGCAGGCGCAGCCACTGGTGCCAGGCACTTGGTGAAGACCCTGGGTGCCGACCTTAATTCGAACGGTAGGGCTTTGAATTGGTAGTGGCATCCTTGAACCACGAACTTGAGGAACTTCCTGTGCCTTCTTAGAATGGGGATGTGGAAGTAAGCATCCTCCAGGTCCAGCGACGATAGGAAGTCGCCTTCCTCCAGCTGTCCCAGCACGTGCTGGAGGGTGACCATCCTGAATTTCTGCGCCTTGATGTACTTGTTTAAGCGGCGCAGGTCCAGGATGGGGCGCCAACTGCCTGTCTTCTTCCTGACGAGGAAGTACCTCGAGTACACTCCGGAGCCTTCTGGGGACGAGCTCGATGGCACCTTTGAGCATCGCCCTTACCTCCAACAGCAGTTGAGGGACGTGATTTTCCTTCCTGGCCACGGGAGGAATGCAAGGGCACTTCTTTTGGAATTCCAGTGAGTGCCCGTTGGACAGGGCGTCCAACACCCAACGGTCGGTGGAGATGGACTCCCACACGCCGACGAACTTAGTCAGCCGGCCTCCCACCGGGGTGCATCGGTGGGGGCCCCCGACAACACGGCCGGGTCAGTCTTGCTTGGGGGCAACCTTGCCGCCTTGGCGACGACGGCGAGAACCCCCTTGTTTGCCGCGACCTCTGTAGGCCTCCTGGGAAGAGGAGCGGGCCGCCTGGCGGTAGGTGGAGGAGCCACCGCTGGATCCTTTGGAGGCACCCTGTCTGCCTCCAGAGCTCCGAAAGGGCCGTCACTGCTGAAGCACCCCAAGGGCCCGGGCCGTCTCCGAGTCGGTCTTGATGGCCTGTAGAGACTAATCCACTGCCTTACCAAAGAGGTTGTTGCCGTCGAACGGCATGTCCAACACTCTGGTCTGGACGTCCTGGCGAAAGTCTGTCGCCTTGAGCCATACTAGTCGCCGGAGGCAAACTCCATTGCCCAGTTGGCGAAATCCGGTATCGGCAATGTCCGTTGCCACTGTAATGGCGTGATCCGACGCCACCTCGCCCTCCTGCAGAATCTCTAGGGCCTCCGCCCTTTTGTCATCAGGGGCAGGAAATCTAGCAGGGGAGCTATCTTGAAACAGAGCTCCCTGTTGTAGCGGGCCACGATCGCTAAGGCATTGGCCACCTTAATCGTCATCGCCGCCGACGACGAGATGACTTGTCGTCCCATAGAGTCCAACTTCTTACCCTCGCTGTCTGGCGCTGTCCTCCTTTTTCTGTACTTCAGGGCAGAGCTGGAAGATCTCGGATGCCCTGGTTATCATGGCGTTGAAAGAGCCAACCTCGTCGGGGGGGGGGTGATGACGGGATGTCCACTGCGTCATCGCTGCCGTTGTCCGTCCCCATATCCGTCGCTGTATCCTCTCCCGGCAAGGGGGATGAGGGGTACGCCGGTCTCGCAGGCACGAAGGCCGGAGCGGGGTGGACTCTCTTCCGCTTGTTCGGAGGGCTTCCCGACGGGCCTGGTTCTGGCTCCTACGTCGGGGTGCATGGTAATCTCGTCCTTATCTCGGTACATAAGGATTGGATTGCCAACAAAAAGGCCGCCGAGCTATCCTGGGGCTCTGGCAATGGCTGCGACGGACGGGATGGCCGCTCCAGTGGGCCGTTCGTCGTCCTCGTCGCTATCATCGATCATGTCAGCAGGGACCGTCCCCTGGGATCGAACTTTCTAGAACCTTTCGTTGAGGTTTATGAACCTCTCGTTGAGGCCTATGGACCTTTCGTTGAGGCCCCTCTCGGTCTCCTCCAGCTCCTCCACAGAGGCTGATTCAGAGTCTGTAACAGCCACCGGCCCCCCCCCCTCTTTTTCAGCCGGGGGGTTCACGGGGGTCTTGGCGATGGGCTGGAAAGAGGATTCCCTCAGCGGCGGCAGGGATACACTGGGCCCAGAGGCCGTTTCCATTGGCGTAGTCTCAGCCGGCTCCGCTAGGGTCACAGAGACCACTTCGGTAGAGGCCTTAGCCGGGTGGATCAAGGCCCTCACCACCTTAGGTGCGTCCTGGGCCTTCGCCTTGAGGAGGAGGGTCAACACCTCGCTCCCCCTTAGAGACTGACCGGGTCCGCTCCAGCGGCCTACCCGGGTTCTCGGACTTCCTCTTCCCCGACCCAGAGCGCTGGCTCATGGTCGAACGTGCCGGGGAAGTAGCGCTCTGCTTGGCAGCCGAAGAGCCAGACCTTTCAGCGCTCCCGGAGCCCGCGGACTCGCGGTGCTTGGCCTTCTGTTGGGCCCCCGTCACCGGGGCGCCCTCAAAGGACTTAGAAGCCCGCTCAGACTTCATCTTCGCCTTCTCACTTGCTGTGCCCTTCTCCAGCCAGGTGGCGAGGCGGGAACAACAATCTTGTTTGGTCCGTTCCGAAAGGTTCTTGCAGAACGCACAGTCCTTCTCCACGTGCGTCTTGTCCCCATGGAGGCAGTAGAGACATTGTGAATGCTCATCCTCCTTGAAAACGTTATATAATCCGCATCCAGGGCAGTTCCTGAACAGCTTGGATCCGGGCGTCGAGCTCCCTTTGTCCTGGGCCATGTCTTGAGGTAGGCCGCAGATCTTCCGGAATCCTCCAAGAAGTGTAAACTCGATGAAAACTTCACCCTTGAGGGGCGTAGAAGAATTCCGAAACGGGTCCCCGTTATCGGAAGTAGAAACGGTGGAGCTTGAGGCTCGATTAAACCGAAAAAATGAGAAGTCTCCTGAAAAAACGTGAAAACGCAGTAAAAAAACTCGAGAGCTAAACACGAGGACTCCCAACACTTGAGCGTGCGGTAAAAATCTGAGGATGGCTGCCAGAGGCGGGGCTTAGGGAGAAGGCAGTCATTGGCTGGGGGCAGTATGACCCAGAGATCAGTGATTGGTTACTACTAAGACAGACAGATCAGAAACGAAACTGATTTTTTCTTTACCGAGGATTCCCAGCCTGACGACGGGGAATATTCATGAGCATGTGAATCCATGCCAGACCCCATGCTGGAGAAAGAAAAATCTAAGTCTGAGCATATCAGCAGTGCCAGAAGGGAGCTGCATTGTTTAATGGTGGAGGGCAGAGTACAATTTAAGGCTTTGACATTGGTCCACAAATGTCTCCATGGGAAAGCAGCAGCCTATCTGAAAGATAACCCGTTATGTACCAGGGCGGGCATTTGAGATCTGCAGCGTTAGGCCAAATTGTCATCGCACTAAACAAGCGTTTGAATTGCCTCGGTAAAGCCTTCCCTACAGCCGCAGCAGCTAAATGGAACAAACTACCACTAAACCCGAGACTAGAGTCTAAGTATCCGACATTTAGGAAAAAATTGAAAACTCATTAAAGTAAAGCCAATGCTGACAATTTAGTTAGGCAGACAGTGCTCCATGTTTGGTACAGCCAAGTGTCTTCTGTGCATGTATGTTATCACGTCTAGTGTCTTTTCGTCACGGCCTGATGCTTGCGATCTTTCGGCACGGTATAAGCAAATAAATAAAACTTAAATAACATAGGAGGGAACATGAACCCAGACATCACTGCTTTGAGGCAGAGGCCGCTCCTCTGGAGGACTGACCTCTTCCCAAGCTTCTTCCATGCCAAAACAGCCTCGGCAACTCTGATGGTGGTGTGCCTGGTTGGCTTTGGTTTGAAAACCAAGTACTTGGTGTATAGGCACATAGTTGCTTTCCGGGGAACACTTGGGGTACGGAAACATTGCTTGCCTAGAAAATGCCTCTGTTGAAAAGGTTTGCCTGAGATATGGGCCAAGATCTTGAAAGGGTCATGTTCTTTTTTGGCTTTTTTCAAGGCTTCATCAACATCCCAAAAAGAACTGTGCCCGCAAGCCGCATTTTGAGGAGTGGCCTGTGTTTCTGGTCTGAAACCTGACCGTCGCAGCAAAGCATGTCCTTTGACAACAGAACCTTCTGCAAGAATTCCGCCATCAGTCTCAGCTGAGTCAAGGGCATTTTTATTAACTGCATTTGCAGATGGATTGCCTTTATGTACTACCTTGAGCATTTGTGACTTAAGGGGTTCTTGGACATCTCCAACTAGATCATCCATCTGAACCCACTGTGCCGGTTGAAGGTGGCCATCACGGCAGTGGCCCTGGCAATGCAAGTGATATGCAAGTCTCCCTGCTCACTGTGCTCAGAGAGGCACAGCTTCACCTCACAAGGCTGAAACACGTGTATGGGGTTGCTGTCGGTACTCTTGTTCAGAGAGGAATTGCCATAGCATTTTGGTGCTGGACTGCCCATGTGGGCGGGACAAAGACTGATATGCAAATGGATATTTCCCATCTGTGAAAGGTACAGTGAGCAAAAAGCGTGTGCTGCAAACTCTCACCTCAGAACAGGTTATCATGCCATGTTCTCTCTGGAGAGGAGCGCCTGCTACCTTTTGTGAAAGCTGTGGCGGTTGCTACCTTCTTCCCCAGAGCTTCTTGTTCTCTATCAGGTGGAGATTCTAAAAACATTAAAGGGGTCCGAGCCCTTTTAGGAGTTGTAGACACTATCAGCAAGTCTGGTGTAAAATGGCCTATTATTAAAAGAGGGTCACAGGAACATGTTTAAAGCACTTCTCTATGGAGTGGCGTACCGCCCTAGTGAGCGCTGGAGTAACCAGTAAAGGAGTTGTCCTTTTCGCAGATTGCAATAGATGGATACATACACAAAAGATAGGGAGAGCCCCATAAGAAACAGCGGATTGGGACATAAAGATAAAGAAAACACTAAGGTCCACAGTGCTAAAAAAAAAAGTACATTAATTATTTGAATGACTTCAAAATGGTGTGTATCTACTAGGATATCACAATATGGTTAAAGCCTCTTAAATTCTGAAAACAATCAAAAATATGGTATTTTTATTAATTTGCATATTTGAATTAAAAAAGAATGAAGATAACATTTGAATAAATATTTAGAATAAGAATACATATGTGGATAAACAGTGAAATCCAAAAGAGAAAAACTGCAGTTTTTTTCAAAAAAGATGCAATAGAAATAAACAATTGAAAAGTGAATCATAAAGGGAAAATGAATCAGAAAAGTATTAGTAATTTTGAAGCAAAAAGTCAACTAAACAAGCTTTGCTTTAAATAAAGAAGAAAAAAGAACAGGCACATAAAATAATTCTGGATGTATCACTTTATCCGTTATTAAGCAACTTTGTTAATTATGTTGAACAAACTTTGTTGATCAAAAAGCAGGTCTGCAATTGATGGATATACTGTCCCATTTGCTCCTTTTCATTGAGGAATTACTCAATGAAATGTGCATCCTCCTTTGACTCGTATTTCTCCATCTTACGATGTTGAGCAGTCTTTTAAAACAAAGATTATATAAAATGTGAGCATCTGTTATGGATGATGCAATTGAGTGGTCAATATACGGAGAAGGCAGATTAATCAGCTGATTGAATATTTGGATCTTCATCCAATGTACCCTTCATCAGTGTAATCCTTGACCTCAATGGTGTCATCTACCAGTAGTGTAGGCTGCTTGGGCTTTTTTTGGTGGTGCAGTGTCCTCTGTTCCAATAAATAGGTTTTCTCTCAATGGGGTGTTTTTCTAAGAAATCCATGAAAGAGGACTTCTTGTCCATAGTTTTTTCAAATCACTCTTTGGTCAATGAGGTTGAAGGAGACTGAAGTGGAAAACAACATCCTCCTCTTCCTCAGATTCTGAGACTCGAGAGGCACCCTTTCCCTTTAGGGCATCTAACAAAGAGCCATCTACCTAAGTGAGGCTAGACTTCTGTTGATGTGTTTCCTGTGTTCCCTTTTTAATCAGCAGCTGGACTGACTTTGGAACATGGAACACGTGTGAGCTACTAAAGGCTGAGCGCTTTGGATCAGATTTTTTATTTGCTGCAGGAACGGGTGGGTTGTTTGTGAGGGACACCGCAATTACTTTTACTCTGCATTGATAACTAGACTGCCAATTTTGAACAGCCCTCATGTGGGTGTTTTATATGCACAACCTTTTGTCAACAGGGATCGTGTCCATTACTGGACCGGAGGCCTGCACTTTGGAGCTTCTTCCCCAACAGTGTTAATGTTTAAGGACATTTGTACCGCACACTATCACCACCGGAGTGGTCCCTTGGCGCACTGAAAGAGGGAGGGAGGGGTGGTTAGTGGGAGGAAGCTGGAAATAGTGCAAGAGCAGTGATGTGCGGTTGGCGGCCTCAACCCGGTGGGTCCGTTGGCTGGGCCTGGGGTGTTTGCGGCAGGTAATCATTGTGTACTGTTGTGCGAGTGTGTTTTTTTGTTTTGTTGTTGCAATGTAGTGATGTTTGTGCAGTTTGTTCTGCTGTAGGTTTGTGGTTGTGTTTGGTGTTTGAGAGGTGTATGCAGAGGGTGAAATTAGTGCAATTGGTTAGTTGGCATCTTTATCCTAGCTTGAGGCGCTGGGTTTTCTGTAATCTCCAAAAGGTGGGGTTCAGGAGCACCCCTGCGCCTCTGTCCTGATCTGGGTTCGTCCGGCCTTCGAGGTCCATTTTACATCCAGCCCTCTGCTCCCCATATTCTCTCACGCAGCCCTACGCGTCTTCCCTTCCCACTCATACAGCTAGTGCACCTGCCACTGTCCACAGCTCAGCTAGTGTGGTGAACTGTCAATATACTGACAATTCCACAACAGTGTGGTACCTGGTGGCAACTAAGGGGCGAGTGCGGGTGTTTGGTGGGATTAGGGTGGGTTGCTGGCTCCGTCTCCATGGGTGTCGCCTGTGTTCCACTCTGCCAGGCATCCTTCGTGCCGTGGGAGCTTCTCCACATAGGGAGCTGTCCACAGTCAGTTCTAGGGTTTGCCTGTGTCCACTCCTGTTTAGTCATCCCTTTCCTTTCTGTTTCAGTTGGAGTCTGTGGTGTTGAAGAGCCAGGTTTTTAGTAATTTCCAAAATTGTAGGTGATTTTTGGTGTTCATTTCTTCGGGATGTTTCAGGTTTTTGCAGCCAAGTGGTAGGAGGTGCTCCGAGTTTTTTCTTGAGGTATGGTTTTCGTTCCAGGTGGATTTCGTTACTTGACCTGAGGAGTCTTGTTGGCTTGTAGATTGTCATTTTCTTTTGTAGGAATTCTGCTCCTTGTCCACTGATTGCCCTGTGTGTTATGCATTGCTTTGAAGGTGATGCAATGTTTTACTGGGAGCCAGTTTAGTGTTTTTAGGGCAGGAGTGATGTGTTCTCTTCTTGATAGTTTGAGGAGTAGTCTGGCTGCTGTATTTTGGATCCGTTGTAGTTTCTTCAGGAGGCATTCTGGAATTCCGAGGTAGAGGCTGTTTGCATAGTTGATTCTTGACATGAGGGGGACGATAGTGGGTGTTTTGAGCGTGAAGGAGAGAAAAGGTAGGATTCGTCTTGCCGTGTGGAGGAGGAAAAAGCATTTGACTGTTGCAGTTACTTGTGGCTCTAAGGTTAGGGTGTTGTCCATCAGGACTCCCAGATTTTTTACTACCTTAGATGGTGAGGTTCCCATTTCCGTTGGCCACGGGATGGCAGTTTCGTTCTCTTGGTCTTTGGATATGATCAGGATTTCTGTCTTTCCTGGGTTGATTTTCAGGTTGTTGGCAGTCATCCAGTTGACTTTTTAGACACTCGATTAGGGTTGAATGATCGGCTTAGGTGCGTTTGATTTTGTAGATGATTTGAGTATCATCTGCGTAGTTGTAGCATGTAATGTACTTTTTGAAGATTCTAATAACCAGAGTTTGGTAGATGTTGAAGTATAGTGGTGATAGTGAGGATCCTTGTGGGACTCCACAGTTGTTAACTCTTGGAATGGATTTGAAGGGTTTAATACATACGGTTTCTGTTCTGTCTGCTAGGAGTGATTAAGTCCACAGCAGTGCTGTGTCCGTTATGCCTATGTCTTCTAGTCTTTTGGTTAGGGTGTCATGAATGTGTCAAAGGCTGAGGAGAGGTCAAGTAGAATGGGGGCTGAGGGTGTGTTAGAGTCTGCGTTAGTTTTTAGGCCGTCCCAGATGGATCGTAGTGCTGTTTCCGTTCCTCTTACGGGTCTGAAACCGACTTGCGCTTGGTCTAGCAGGTGGTGTTTTTCTAAAGTATTCTTGTGTTAGTTTGTATACGTAGGTTTCCAGGAGTTTTGCCGGGTAGGGAATGTTTGATATCAGCCTGTAGTTGGAGAGATTTTCTATGTCGCCACTTGTGTTTTTCAGAAGTGGTTTGATATATGCTGATTTGAAGGTCCTCGGTACAGTTCCTGTTGCTAGTGACAGGTTCAGAATGTTTCTGTAGTATTCTGCTGGAGTTCCTTGTGCGAGGATTGATTTGAAGATGTCTGGGGGACAGGGATCCATGGGTGATCCTGCTTTCTTGCTCTGTTTTACCAGCATTACAAATGCCTCTGTTGATATTTCAGGAAATTTTGAGTTTGTGCTGGGGTTCTGTCATAGGTTTGCATGTTTTGTATGGTTTGTCGGATGTCATTGATTTTTTTTTCTTGAAGTGGTCTGCCAGGTCATTGCATAGTTTCTCTGAGGGGGGGGGGGGGGGGGGGGGTTGGGTGTTGTCGCAGCCTGTTGGGTTTCTCTTTTATTTAATGATGTTTGACGCCTTTTGGAATTTCCTTATTGTATGCACAGATGTGTCTCTGGAACAGTGTTTTTTTTGTCTGGGTTGTATTCTTTCCTCCATTCCAATTCCATCTTTTAGTTTTCCTTTTTCATGGTGCTTAATAGTGGGGTGAACCATTTTGCCATTGTTCTTTTTTGATGAGGTGAATGGTTTTTCTGGGGCGATCTTGTCAATTGTGTCTGCAATCCATTTGTGTAGTAGCTCCGCTTTCCCGTATAGGTCAGCTAGCTCTAGTTCTGTAGTTGATGGTTTGGTTAACTCCAGTTGTTCGAATAGGTTGCTTTCTTTGACATGTTTCCAGTTTCTTTTTGTGGTGGTTGTGAGTTTAGGAGGTTGGGTGCAAACTTGGGTAGGGAGAGTGATCACGAATGGGATGATGAGATGGTCGCTCCACATTATTTGTATCGGCGGTGCCATGGTGATGAGTTTTTCCTTGGTTAAAATTGCGATGGTGTGTCCTGCCAAGTGTGTTGCCCCTTTGACTAGTTGTAGTTTCATGGTAGTGAGTTGTTCAATCAGTGAGTTTTGGGAGTTGGCGTGACTGTCTTCAAATCAGATGTTGAAGTCCCCCAGGATGATTAGGTGTTCGTGGTTGATGGCTATGTTGGTGATGGCTTCTACGAAGTTGTCGACAAAGGTTGCATCATATGTCGGTGGCCTGTACACCAGGATGAATGAGACGTTGGATTTTGGGCTTGCCGTTAGGTGTATTACCATGGTTTCGCAGTCGAGGATGTTGAGCGGTTTGTCCGTTTTTATTTTCAGGTGTCATTTGAATGCTATTGCGATGCCTCCTCCTTTTTTGTTTTTCCTGTTTATTTGAAGGCATTTGAAGTTGGTTGGAAGGCAGCTTTGGAGTGTGATTTTGTAGTTGTCGTCCAGCCATGTTTCTGTGATGAACAGGATGTCAAAGCCGTTGTCATCGAGTAGGTCGAAGATCTCTGTTGAGCGTTTTGACATGGATCTTGCCTTTATAAATTGCAGTGGAGTTTCGAGGTGTTTGGTTTGGGCTTTCTTATTGAGGTCGTCTGATCGGTGTTGGGGTTTCCTTCCTGGTCGATCTATTGAGGTGTAGGTTTTGGGGTGTCGGCGTCAACAAAGATTTCTTCTAGGTTCTTTCTTGGGTTTTTGTTTTCATCGGGTTCGTCTTCCATGAGTTGTGGTTGTCGATTGGAAGTTCTTCTTGCTTTGGTGATGTAAGGTGTTATCGCATCAGTTGTTTGTTGTTACTTGTGTTTTTCTTCCTTCTTCTGCGCGTTTGTGTTGGGTAGTTTGATGTTGTTGCTTCTAGCGTTGGGTTGGTTTGCTCTGGTGTGTTGGTTCAATTCTTGTTCGTTCCTGACTGTAGGTGTGCGTTCTGTAGTAGTGGTTCTTTGTTGCGGTTCCTGAGTTTTTGTACTTTCTACTTTTTCTTTCCTTCGGAATGGGTCATTTGCGTGGCATTGTGAGAAGTTGTTTTAGTTTGTTTGCTGACGTCTAGTTGGTTCTGCTTTGGTCTGTTGTCTTGTGGTGTAGTAGTGGGAGTGGATGGCTGTCCGCTAACAGTTAGGGCTCTACTTGTGGGTGGTATTTCCGGCTGATGTTGCAGACTCGTTCAGTCGATGACTTGAGAGGGGAAGGGGAGGTGGTTGAGGGTTATATAGTTGGGTGTTATCAGCGGCTCTCTTTAGCGTCCGTCTCCCTATACTCGGTTCCCTGCAGTGAACAAGCAGTGTGGGCTTAAGAAGGATATCAACTAGTTGAAGGGTGATTTGGAGGGGCGGAGCTAGGAATTATGCCTTATGAAAGCCTAGAAATAGAACCCCAACTAAACTTGAGACCTGTAGAGTGTGAGAGAGGCATATCAATGCAATCTAAAAATATCACACAATTTAATATGGAGACAGAGCCCCTACCAAATTTGAGAGACCTGTTTAGTGGGAGAGAGGCCTGTCAATGCAATCTATTTGTCACAATGCACTTTGGACACAGAGCCCCTGCTTTCGAACCAGTCTCCTGTACCGCAGTCGTGGAAAACATTGAGGATGAAATTTCAACAGATGCCTCAGCCAGCAGTGCCTATGCCGCCCTTCGCTTCGACCATCTATCTTTGAGTGTCTGTTTTAAAGAGCTTTACAGGTTTGACAATTCTTCTCTGGATGATCCTGTGTGAAGGCAGTAATTACACAATGTGCATCTCTCCAGGGAAACCTATGGTCACAGGAAGGGCAAAACTCACCTTACCGCAATACCTAAACATGCTTGGAGACGTTGAGAGACTACCGCCGAACTTCTGAAATCAAGCGCCCCGATGACAGAGAAATACTTGCCAGGCATAGAGACTTTACCGAGTGATCTTTGGTGTTGAGTGAATATAATATCAATAATACTAATCTTGCTCGAGCAGAACGATAACTTTCACCAAACTCTGCTTAATGTGACCAACCCGAGGAACTAAACATGTGAAGGGTCACAGGTACTGTACACAACAATATAGATAGAATTAGGGGAATGCCCTGTCGAAGTCCTGTTTTCGAATTCGAAAAGAATGCAATGCTTTGTACCAACCACTAGATGTCGGCCTATGCAAAGCATGCGATTCTAAGCATATGCGCAACCCTCAGAAACATAAGAGCCCTTTTTAAATTCTTGCACTTTAAAACGGGTAGAAGTAAAATCAGAGTCTCTACCGTGGAATAGGTGGATTTCATCACATTAAGGGAGTCGTATGGCTCTAAAGCCCCTCAATGCACAGCAGTGAGTTTGCCACCAAGTTATTTTTCCATTTTGAGGGGCACCATTTTACAAATATATTCCAGCAATTATGACAAGTGTTTCAGAACCCATCATATAGAATATTCTTTTATCTGCTGAAAAGGTAATTCAGAGACAACAGTTTTTTTCAAACAATTTAATAGCAAATAAACACAAGGAGGCAACACTTGTACAAAATTATTTTTGTCAGGGTGTGTGTGTGTGTGTGCAATTAAAACATCCATAAGTACCCCACTGGGACAAAGAAAAAGAGCACAAATAATCCTTAAACACAGATTTGCTGGCTCTCTTGACGAACAGATCGCCTTCCAAGCTTCAAATCCACAAACTCGAAACTAAGTGACTGACAAACAAGCAACCTCCTGCTTTTTCTCGTTAAACCATTAAAGTAAATCCATTATTTTCTACATATTACAACACATTTTCACACAGAAAAACAAAACGGACATTTAGCTTTGCAAAACAAAAACAAGGGAATCCTCAGGGAAAGAAGCATGTCTGGTGAATGAGACTCAGATCCTGGTCTCTGCTCCTGCAGGCAGTACGGCCGTTCACCATCTCTGCAGCCCGTAAGTGGTCACCATCACACTTAAAGGGTCAGTGTGGATTTTGTAGGGTACACTATGCCATTTGTAACTTCCAGCAGGGGATGGCCATCATCTCTAAGGGTGGTGTCAGCACCTCTATACAAGGGAAGACATTTCTTTTAGTAGGAATGAACATCACAACTCTGTGGGTCGGTTAAAAAGTTTGTTTGGAGTCTGCTTTTGGGACAGAGGACAGCATCTGTAAACGGAAAAGTCTGAACATATAAAGTGAGGAGAATGCAGCAATAAGAGGATACCTCAGCCACAGAGGTGAGATTGCATGAAATGGGAAGCAGTATGTGGTAAGGAGCTGGTCAGCAGAAGAAGCCCTTATCAGGGGGTCTCCATTACAGGAGATGAGTTACAGCCTGCAAGGTGGAGCCCACATATGAAAGGGGAGGGACTAGTCCAACAATGAAATGGGGTTTGGACAGGGTTAAAAATTTTCCAGCCAACGGGCAACAGGGACGGTCAGTGGCACTTTAACTCATGAGCTTCACATTGAGAGATAATCACTTTACATGTTTTCTAGTAGAAAAGGCAAAAAAACTGTACAAAACCCTCGTGTTAAATACAATCAGTTTGTACCAATATAAAAGCCCACAGGTTTATCTCCAAAAGGTTTTTTTTTTTTAATTATTCACAAAAAGCAGCCAAAAATCAGAGGCTAATGTGCTCTACAATCTTAAATCCATTAAAAACAAGCAAAATAAAAAACAAAGGGAGGAAGGCAATAAAATAAAGGAAAACTAGAGCAGAAATGAGCAGCAGTGCTCAGTCACATTCAGATTTGGCATCTTCAAATTGTATTTAGAAACATATCCACAGGTTGTTGTGAGAAACGAGGTGTGAGTGAATGCTGCTGCTTCACACTCCAGTGCACAGATAAGTCTACCATTCCACCATTCAAGAATTGGGCTGTGCGTTTATAGTGTTATCTTGGCTTTATAACAATATTGCTTGTGGCCTTCAATTTCACAAGGACTGTATTTGATCTGCCTCCATCAGATCATCTCTGAGCCATCAAAGACCCACTCTAGGGCAACCGCTGCACATCCATCCCACACTATCATAACCTGCTAGGCCATCAACAAAGTTAACAGCCATCTCAACAGCTTTCAGCTTTCTAATGACTTTCCAGCACACCGCTCATGCGCCATTTTTAGTCCCCACTTCAAAAGCCGTTGCCATTCTATAGGCTTTGCAGTTTCGGAGCTCATCCTTCGAATGCATGCATTCATTCTTTCATTCAGGTTGAAGTCATACACCTTGACAGTTCTTAGACTTGCCACCGCCTCCAGTTCCTTGACTTTTTCGGCTTTCCATTTGACCAGCGCTCAACCTAGTAGCCTACAAAATCCTATTCCCAAAGTACTTAACCAAAAGAAATCTGGGCATGGAACCTAGAAGTCCCGTCTGGGTACCTTCCTGTATCCAATCTCATATGGCAGTTCCTACTCAATCACCTCTCCTCGCTCAACTCCAGCCCTCCCTAACACCTTATATACATATATTTCTAAATATACTCCTTCCCCCTCACACACTAGGTAAAAGGCTTCTCTAACAGTCAAGGGCCCCATTAAAACCTTTAGAAGAGTGCAGATGTATTTCTGGTCTTTCAACACCTTTCTCCAGACTCAGTTTATAAGTAAATGTTGAAGGCAAAGCTTTATCACATTCTAAGCTCTCTGGCCATCCACAGCTCCAAACTACAATCGACTAGCCTTTAATATTCAGTGCTACCCTAGAACATGTGCAAACTACTTTAGAGCTCCTTGGCGGGCAGTATAACCTAATGGAAAAACAGAACTCCCAACCTCATTCATACAAAATGAGCAATGAAGGCTCCATAACCAGTATTATAGAAGTGGAAGTTGTTAAGTTAATAAGACTGATTATGATGCAGAAGAGGCGAGTCACAGGCGACCTCACAGTGTTGGGGTGGCCAATTATCAGCAGGGCACTAAAGGGTTGAAATACCCTAAAATCAAAATCTAAACGCACAGCAGGATGGGGGTAGTAGGGTGGGGCAGTTAAACAGGTCAAAAAACAAATAGTTCACCAACCCTAAAAATGGCACAACTGAGGGTTAATGGTGAGCCATAAGGGAGGAGCGGGCGAGGACATTTTGGGAGCAGCATGAGACTGTGCACAGATCCCACTAAACTTCTCGGCACTATGCTAGTTTGATTTTAAAATACTTTCATTTGCTGTAGAGAGCTTAAGGGAAGAGACTACTGTATCATACAGGTAATCCACTCATTAATAACGTAAACAGTGGGAAACCAGGTTCTGAAAGTAGCTCCGGTTTCCTTTTTCCTTGCATAAACTGTCACCACAGATGAGATGGGGTGCAATACCAGTCAGTTTTGAGCTTTGGTAGAAACCATTCCCCCTCAAGCTGATTGTGTGAGCACTTGCCACAAGAAGCTCATGTCCTCGCCCATCCCTCTTGAAAATCTTTTTTAATGCTTTTTTAATGTTTTTCTTTTCTGGATTCAGCCTTGCATCTGTATGTTCAGACACAAGTAAACAAGGTGTGCTAGCAAGGCTGTGCCAGAAACTGCTACAAAGAATCTATAACAAGAGCAAGTGCTTAGTTTACCAACGTCTAGAAAAATAGATATTTTTTAAATATTCAAATGCAAAGTTGAAATGTTTCCTCCCTCTCAGCAGTCTTTCTAGAAGGACTCGGCTAGCAGCACAACAGCAAAGAAAAACAAAGAAAGAACAAAATGAACGTGATAAAACAACAAATACACATCAGTATCAAAGGTCAACACAGGGTCAAAGGTGAGAGTTCAAGCATCAGAGAAGCTGAAGAGACAAGGATTTGGACGATGTACTTGAACGCCACACCGACATGCTTTAGGCACAACGATGAACAAACGGCAGGGAGGAATCTAGAAAACAAAACAAACCAGAACAGGAAAATGGCTGAGTAACACTGAGCAATACATCACATCACAAAGGGGAGGAGGGAGAGTGCAGATGAACAGCTGAGTAACACAGAGCAATACATCACAAGGGGGAGCAGACATGGTGCGATGAAGATTGAGACTGTCTTGATAAAGAGCAACACATCATATTGGGTCGTGGGGGGTGAACAAGTAATGCTAAACAGCCCACCAGAGGAGGACAGAGAATCTTTCATTCACAAAAGGTATACATCAAAGGCTGAGCAGTGCAAGCAGGGTTGAACATGGAGAATGGTACAACCAACATAAAGCACGGAAAGCAGGGGATGAAAGGAATGCCCAAGAATGAGGCGTCTACAGCAACATAGTGAGGAAAAGGAGTCCAGTTAACTAACCCAAAAAGGGTACCTCTTTCAGTTAGTTAAGTGGTGTCATTAAAGGTGACGGAAAAAGCAAAGTTTGGGACCTGGGGGGAATCAAAATCTGTCAGGTGATACTGAAGCAAAGTAACACCCCACATTATTAAATGGGTAGGGAATAAGAAGGATGAAGAAGAGCAAAGCAACACATCAAATCTTTGGAAAAGAGGTAGGGGTAAACTGCTTGAAATAGGACACTTCACAAAGGAGGAAAGAGTAGCAAAGAGGGATAAACGCTGGGACGCATGAAGTATTGGAAGAAGGAAAAAGAATGCTGAAAGAAATAGATCAATGAGACGAGTTGATGCAAGTGGAGCGAAGTGTACTGGGGACACTGAATAAATAAAAGTTGTACAACACGAGGGTGACAGGAGAGCAGTGGAGAAGTAAAGGTTACTTACCCTGAACTATGCCGCTCCAGATTGGGTATCCTTTATAATCAGATACTTTTATAATATTTTTTAGTCCGCTAGAGGACATTGGGCTGTTCAAATTCACAAATGAAGCTTTGGCTTCCATAGGACCAGCAACTCTAAAAGAAGGGTCGGACAAGGAAGGGGAGACCTCTAGAGTGTGCACCTAAGATCAGTGCTTGAACTAAAAACAACAACCAGTTACTGCAAATTCTTCAAAAAAAAAGCTGCAGGCACTTCAAAGAAAAACTGTAAACCTGAGTCCTGATCACTGAAGTCCACAGTGCGGATAGAATTAATCTTTCAGTGCATGCATTACATCATGTGCAGCTTAGTCTGACGCCCTGATGCATTGGGAATCGAGAGGCCTGGCAGGTGAAGGCTAGGCAGATCCCAGTGCTCAAAGGTAGCATGCAGGACCTGTTGAACACTCCAAGCTCATGGCAAATGGTACCATGGTGGTACTCCTCTCAGTTTCAAAATGGCAGGCAACTTTAAAGCAAGTACGTTTCTATGTGCTTCTATATAAGGCTACTGACAAGGATGAGCATTCTCAACAAAACGTTAAAACTTACGCATTTACGATCAAGAGGATTTAGTAAAAAAATAAACAATGTATGAGGTTATGACAAAGTATTCACGGAGAACATTCCTTTGAGTTCTGGCAGAACAAAACAATATCTCGAAATTAGTACATGGATACATTTTAACCCCTTCCTCAAAGGCGTGGAACAGGAAACAATTTGTTAAGGGACAAAGTCAGTGAAGCTACAGAACCTGCAGTGTAGAAAAAACAAGCAGGCGTTGTGGTATGTAAAACATAAATGCCTCCAAAACCACCTAAAACCTGCAAGTATAGTCAAAGTCAATGACAAACCATACTTTCATGAAACCGTCGACTTGCAGCACGAAAAGAAAAGAACATGCTCACAACACAAAGATACAGCATACCCTCATGAAGTGGAAAAGTGCTGAATAGGTGCTGCTTAATCTGCATTTATTAAAATAGTGTGCGCAGAACTGATTCAGATGAGGAAAGTTTTGTCAGATAGGGATTTGGCAGAAGCTGGCATGAGCAATCGGATGCGCTGACAGTATGCTTGTATTTGGATTATCTTGAAGCTCAAACCAATGGCAGAGAAAAGTGAAAAACCTAAAAAAACAGGCTCTGGGATGAACCTAAGATCAGAAGAACAAATTACTTACCTCTTGATCTTTCTGGTTAAGTTTGATGCATAGATTTCTTAGGTTTGATACATCCCCAAGCTCCACCAGTCTTCAGAAACCTTTCTAGACACCAGGGGGAAGCCATGCTACGCTGCATATACTCTGTCGTCCAAAAGCAATGCATGCCTGTGATTCTAGATGTCGTGTCAGTGACAGTATATAATGAGCCATTGACGCCTCATGCCCCCTCTCTTATCCCTAGCAGCTAAAATGACAGCAAGACGTGAATGAGCTATCATTCTAGAGGAGTAAGATGCAAGAGCAATAACAAATTAGAGTGAAAGGATTAATCCACCAGAAAGAAAATAAGAGGCAAGTATTTTGTTCTGCAAATTGACTCCTTGCATGCACTGATTAGTCATTTTTGATAGACAGAATACTGGACGAATGCTAGCAAGAAAGGCCACTTAGACCAGAAACTGGTGCCCTGACCAGACAATGACTCCATGACAAACAATAATAATGGGAGATTGCACTACTGGTTACAAACATACTCATTCGAAAAGTTTCCAAAACAACTTCCTGAAATTTCTAGGTCAAGACAATGGTTCCAGCAAAAGGGGCCAAATTAACATAACTACAGAGTGATATCCATGAACACCTTAAAGAACGCCCATTGCAGTCTGATCGAAACGAAGGCCTCTTACTTTAATTCAAGTATTTCTAAATATAAACTAAAAATCATGCTCATGTATGTCAGCATTCCTGTTTTCACTCTCGTTACTTGTATACATCAATTAGTCATACACCAATTGCTATAGCTTTGTCTTGTAGTACATTAGTCACCACCCAAAAAACAAATAAACAGACTAATATTTGTGCATTCAATTCTTCAATCTGAAACAAAGGTAGTAAGTCTAGAAATTCAAGTGGCAATAATGGTTGTATTTTTTATCTCAACGTGTTTCGGATCGTTTGTCAATACTTGAGAGCAAACCCGTCTCCCGATAAATAAAATACAACTTTGTGCACTACCATTGCCATTATTTTTTACTATTTATATAAACCAGATAAAGTACGACCCGTCTGTCGATAAAGATTTAAGAGTTCTTAGTGTAGCTTTTTCCTAGGTTTTATTTGTGTTGAACAAACTGATTGGGGGCAGAAATGTTGTAGATTGTTATTCATTATGATAGGAACTATTAATACATGGAAAGCTCAGCTTTATTAGTACTAACACAATCATTGCTTTACTTTTTCGACAATTAAACTTAGTGAACAAGCAAAAATACAATACTTTTGTATAAACAATTTCCCTTTATCATCGAGAACTGACGAGCAGGTCCTGAAGACCAAGCACACTGGTAAGCTATTCGAGGATTACATGTATCCATAATTATATCAGCAGTGGCTTGTAAGGCATTTCGGAAAGATAATACATGTATTCACTGAGAAAGCTACATGAGGAACTCCTATCAGTTAAGTTTGGTGGTACCTTAATTGATATAAAGTTTCTAAAATGGCAGTAGTAATGAAAAAAGTTGTACTATATTTAAAGTAAGAGAGTTATTGCTCCCCTGAAGAAAGGTTGATGAGAAATTCAGGGAGTAGTGCTAGGCAAATTTGTGTAGGGAAGCCCACGTTAATGCCAGACTGATGTACAGAACTGGGACACCTATGCAGACCTCTGGTGGAGTAAGCCAGAAAACCTTCCCAGACATATTAGAAATACTCAGAGATGCAGAGGACGATCCACCTAGGCAGTCCACTTGGTAACTGATCTGCCTGTATGAGCACCAGGGTAACCAACAAAAAGCTGGTAATCCTTTCTAATGTCCCTCATCTGAGGCATACTAGCATGGGGCCCGGGGAGGCAGAGGTTACAAAACTGGAAGAATAATCTTCAGAGACAGCTAGAAATCTGACATGATCTTAGGAAGGTCAGAAACTCAGTTACTTTCTCTCTGTAGAATACCAGGCATTGAGGGCCTTACCAAAACAGCCTAGCGCTAGCTTACCCACCTAGAGAAGTGATGGCAACCAAGACACCAATCTTAAAGGTGAGCAATCTTAAACGAGAATGAAAAAACTCAAAACCGAGCCCACATCAAGAATGTAAACACACAATTCAAGTCACACGCCAGAGCAGCAAATGGGCAGGAGACAAACTGGTTACCCACTCCAAGCAGGAAATGCATAACAGTGGGGGATGGTGGAAAAACAACTGAGGTTTCACAGCCTCACTTCCAAGCTGCATTAATTGTTGTTCTGGGACATTGGGCCGCGCTTCTAGGGTTCCCAGTACTGGGAGACCTCTCCCAGTGCACTAGTATCTACATTTCTCTCATGGCAGCACCCCTCACCTTAAGTGCAGTGCTGCCCGGGCCCACAGAGCTCTTTGTCCATGTTGTGTTGGGTGCACCATATAGCCTATTCTGCCTACTAGTGAAGGGGATGTCACCCCTTTTGTGACAGGACAAGACATCTTACATATTGTGCCCCATTTTGTCCCAAGTAACATCTTCTGTTGCTTCCCAGTAAGCAAATCGTTTGTTGTATTTTTTTTTAACGGTTTACGCAAATGTCACATAGTGCGCTGCCTTTTAAGCAGCGATGATGCATTTATGAGGACCATGTTCTCACAATGGAGCCTCCGTGTATTTTTAGTCCTGCTCAAGATGGCATGGTCTTTTTGCCCCTCGTCCTGCCTTTCCAGGTCTTCCACTCTCTTCATGAGCCGTTCCAGGATTTTTCCTAAAGGGAAGGTGGCTAGTGTGTTCCTGCTGGCACGAAATGGGGAGTTAGCGGTCTTTCCCCTAATCCACATTCCTCCCAGGTTTTGGCTGTTGCTGGGAAGATTATGGACAGCTGGCTGTTCACTATTAGACAGGAAACCTCCAAGTTCGAATGTTACAAAGTCCCTTCTATTTTACTGGATGGGGTAAACTCAAGGCCAATTTCTGAATAGACAGCAGAGCTGTACCCAGGCATCTTAAGAGAAACGGAGACTATGACCAAGGGACACCAGACTGCCATATCAGCCAACTTCACTGCAGTGTAGACCATGACCTTCTGCTCGACAGAGGAGACTTTTGCAAGGCACCTCCCTCACTTTGGCTGGTGGGACCAACCAGTCGGCTGTCTTGCTCAGCTGCAAGGACTTTTACCCAGCCTGGGTGCTGGACACTTTATAGCCATCCTCAGTGCTTTGCAGTAATGCTGGAACTTCACAGTGGCAACCCTCAACAGAAAAGGAGCCTGGTTGGGACCCAATGTGTAACCGCCACACTATCGGTCTGCTGAACCCATCCGGATCAATGCCTCACCAGTCATTCGTGAGGGTCTCTGCTACGTAGTGGGACTGAGGGAGGATGCTTGTTTTGATTGCTTAATCTGTATTTTTGTTCCCTTTCTGTTGCCTTTTACTTCTCAAATCTATAGTGTTAACGGTACTATACAAAAAGGTATCCCCCACCATCCTTGGTTCAGCCTGACTGCTCAGCCTTGCTACCCTGAGAGTGGTTAAAGTTTAACTTAACTGCCCCGTTGCACCAGGTTGGCTGCCCAAGTCCTACCTCGAGTCCAGGCTTTGGAAAACCCCTTCCAATTACGACAGCCCAGGGGACCTCTTACAGACAAAGGGTGGAATGGACTTCCATTCCATCTGCAGACCCTGCCATGCCAAAGAGCAGGAAATCCAGAAACGGAGGTAGGAAAAGTGAAGGGACCCGGACCCTTATCCTTACACCAAGACGAAAATGTACATCACCAGTAGGCATAAAAAGACAAGGCTGTAGGTCTCCAGGCTAGTGCTAGGTGAAAATTCCACCCACAAAGCTAAACAGGAGAAATTTGCACTGGTTTCTGATTCCGGGATTGCCACGAAAGCAGCATTACAGTTCCGCCGCCACTAGAATTTCACGAGCCAAGCAGCATTTTTCGTCCATCAAAGTTTTGCAATGGCTCTTGAGTTTCACATGCTATTGTCAGATTTCACCCACGCGAACAATTCTGCAGTGCACCGAAACCTTTTGGGGCACGACGAGGCGTTTCGGTCCCAATGTGCCGAAATGCAGCTCCAATCGCATGATCACGAAATGTGCATCCCGCATGGCAGAAACTGAAATGGACCTATGTGAGTGAAAGAATTGCACGAAATACACAAGGTACAAGAAATTCAGTGGTTTTCTGTGGGTTTCTCTTTAAGGGGATAAGTGAAGCAGCGCTCAGAAGCAAATATTTAGCATTTCACGACCTACCAGAGTGTGAAAATGTAGGGCAACTCCATGGGTGCGTCGGAAAGGCTGAGATGGGCAAAGTGGATCGAAATCTGAGCAATTTTAGTTTCTGCAGCTGGCAGAGCAGAATCTAGCAATTTAATTTCGCCCAGAACTACTCCTGAAGGCAAGGATTACATCCAGGACGAAATCTGAAAAATTCCACTACTTATACCCAGCATCTCCCCAGCCAAGCAAGAAGATGGAGGCTATTAAAGTTAAAGTGTTGGAACCAGCCCCATGACTGGACTGGGAGAGAGGGTCCACAACTCACCAGAAGGTGCCAACGGTGACATATGGGCATGTCAAGAAGTTTCCAATAAAATGTTCCCTGGGCCCAGTTCAGAATTAGCAGGATCACGGAGAGCTGCTATTTTGCAGTCTCCATAGAACTAGTGGGATGACGGTAATCCTCAAACACATAAATCAAAGTGCCACTCAACAAGCAATGTGCCCCTCAGACTGCAGTGGTGGAAATTCCCTGAAAAAGAACTTGCTCTACATTGAAACTGGAGGAAAAGAGACCCACTTAAGGGGTCCCCAAAAGGCGCAAATATCTCATTTAGAACTTCCTGACAGAGCCTCTCCTCAGAGAAGGTTAAATTACTGAATACTCAAGGCATCCACAACCATGCTCCCCAAGGCTTGAAGCTCTGCCCTGTGTCCAAAACCACACAGAATTAACAGCAACTAAGATGGGTCTTCTGGGACTTCGCAGGCAGCATATGTGGGGCAGGTGAACTGAAACTTGGCGTGGGGGCGAAAATGAGGTCATCATACAGGAAAGGCGTGAAACGGGTCCCTCCTGCTAGGTATGGCTCCCACAACTAACTGCTTTGAAAAGAGCCTCAGAGTAGAAAACAGTTCGAAGGTCAGGACCTTTAACTGAAAATGGGTGTTCCAAACTAGAACATCAAGCGCTTCAAGTGTTTAGGAAGGATCAGCAAGTGGAAGTAGGTATCCTGAAGGCCTAATGACACTATCCAGTTTTGCAGTTTGAGTGGGGGATGGTGATCTGAGCATGTTCTTGTACAGGTACACAATTAAGGAAACCTCTGATCCAAGATGGGACAGAGGCCCCAGTCCTCCTTTGGTATTGCAAAATAAAGGAGGACCAGCCTCTTACCTCTCTGTGGAATTCATCAACTCAATGGCACACTTAAGAAAAACTTCCTCCAAGAAGAGGGCATCTGGAGGTATGGGGAGTGTAAGGACAGTCGGGAGAAAACTGAATGTGAAGAAATATCCCTGCAAAATGGCCTGCAAGGTCCAGATGTCTCAAGTGGTGCGTTGACAGTACCTGAAGTTGAAGGATAGCCTGCCTCTGCTAGGGAGGGGTGGGTAAAGTCAGAATCAAAGGAGACCGAGGCAGCAGTAACTCTGCTGACCTTGCTGGCTGGAGTGCACCTGACCTCTGAGTCTAGCCAACCCCAATCAAGGAACGGTAGCAGAACAGAAAGGCCAAGACTTAGGAGGTGTGGGTCTTGTTGGCTACGAGTTCACAGAGAAACACAAATATTTCTACTTAGAAAGGCCAGTACAAAAACATACGATTTATTGGGCCAAATATTGTCAAACACACACGTACACAATATAAAATACATACTTATCCCCTCCCAAGGGTCAATGCATGTAACACTCAATCCCACTTCACTAGGATATGCCTAGGAGGGGATCCTTAACCAGACCACCATTGATCTAAGTCGGGAAAGAGATGGGGACAGGACTTTACGCCCATGTAACCATATGGAGGATTGGGTGGTGTGGGGAGGTATGTAACTTTGCTCCCCTTATGTCGGTTTCTCCAGAGACCAATGCTGAGGTTCTGGAATCTGTTAGGTGCATGTTCTCCTGTGCTTGGTCCAGTTGAAGGAGGCCCAGGGGTTGCAGGTACCAAGGTCAGTTTCGGATCCGGGATTTATGTCGATCACAGTGCTTGAATCTTGGGCTTAAGTACTTTCCAGATGAACACCCTTAGGAGGAAATGAAGACTTCTGCAGAGCAGGCAACCCTAGGACACTTTCAGGAAGACTGATCTAAACCAGAGCCACGACGGTCAGGCATTCATCATAAGACAAACATTGGTGCAGGTCCTGTGTAGCTTCCCTTGATGCAAGAAGGTTGAAAATGCAGGAACAGGCATCTTTTAGTACACAAGCTGTAGGTCCTTCAAGTTACTAGGATGCACTCAGAATAGCGACAGCTGCAGCATGGCAACCCAAGTGAGAGCTCGTCAGTCCACAGGTTGGTCCAGGGACACTTCCGTAATCACAGATCTTCGAGCAGTAGTCGAGACTGGTTGTTCCTACTGCCACCCCACCCCCCCACCCCCAGATTTGTATTTGTATTTTCATTTATTTATAAAGCGATTATGCCTAATCACTGGAAACAAAAAGGAGTTGTAAATGCAAACCAAGAAAATAAATTATGAAGGCAAAGACTAGAAAAAGGATTCAAGTCTAGTGTGGAAGACTGGCAAAGAGGAAGAACTAAATAAAAGAGGGAGTTCCAATACTTAGGGCCAAGAAGAGCAAAGGATCGGAACTTACCTTTTCCAAGCTCTGGCTTGAGTTCCCCAGGCAAAGTGGCTGTGTGCGCTTACTTACTGGATGTGGGGGTTGAGAATGCCTTTTTCCAACCCATATTCCAGCCAGGAGATGTGCGTTGCTGGGCAGATGTGGGTCATAGGGCTTCTCCTCGTCAGTGGTGAGCTGGGGCACCACTCAGAAGGAATTTGGAATGGAGGTTCTGCAGCCGTTCACAACATTGAGTAGAGCCATGACCCCAAAGAGGAACAGCCAACTGAAGACCCCAAAACCACTGCTGAAGGCAATCAGCACTGAATCAAGCCAGGTCCCTGTGCATCAAACCTTTGGGCTGGTGGGAAGACCCAGTCCGGAACGTTGAACGAAGATACAGCCTTCAGTAGCCTTTGAAAGCATTGCAGAATCATCTTGTGGGCTGACCAGCTTTGTTCAGGGAATATTCTGCATATTTCCCCCTGTTACAAGTTGCAACTTGGGACTCTACAAATTGTTAGCTTGTGGCACAATGCCAGTTCTACTGTAGCTGCTGCTTTCCTGCATGAAGAGCTACCTTTCTGGAGCATTGCCCTCTTCATCGCTGCATCATGCCTGCCACCCGCTGATCGAGGTTATCCTCACTGTTGCCAGTTTGTCTTGTGCTGGGGATCTTCCAACATTGTCGGAACTGCTGTCCTGTGGTGTCTCAGCCGTCCTGCTTCAAGACATCTGGAACCATCTCACCGGAGCGCAGAACTGACATCTAGCCAGACAGAATCCCAAAGGCAACACCAGCCACTACATCTGCAGCCCCTGAAGAGACCAACAACGGAAGTGGGCCATGTAATTCTTAGGTCCATAAGGGTGGTCCCTCAGAAAATCTGGCCAACAGGCAGGACCCTGCATACCCATTTCCACCCTCCCTCCTGCTATAGGGATTGTATGGCCATAAGCTCCACTCCCCAACTCTATATTTCCTGTTATGCAGGTTGGAATTCTGGACAAGGATTCCACCAAGTGTAATCCCTAGTGTGGTGGGATTGGGACAGTACCCCTAATTCATTTGATTTACCTTCATACCCTTCCAAGTGGTTTGCTTCTTGAACTCAATTATTTGCTTTCCCGCTTGCTCTGCGAATAAGACTTCCATCTCCCTGCAACAGCTACTTACTTGGAACTGACTTATTCTGGTGCACTAGGCCTACTTGGCACACAGGGAAGATCTTAAGTGATAGGGGCCTTATACTTTTAAAGACGGGCATATGATTTCTCATTTCTTTGCACTGGTATTCTTCACATTATGGTCTATAGTTTAACTTGCTCAGATTTTGAATTTGAACTACTCTACTGTTTAATAATTTAAAGTGTGGGTTCTGGGTTATCACCTTTAATTTTACCGGCTTAGAGTTTTTTAGAGGCCTAATAAAGCGCATTTTTGTACTCACCAGTGAGGCCATTGAGTTCTGAGCCAGAGTAAATGCCAGTGAGATACCAGAGCCAAGAAAGGTAGTACAGGGGCTATAATGCCAGAAGGCAGAGTCGACCAGTAGGGAGGGGAGCAGACTCTGCCGTCTGCGCTGTAACTTAGTCAGCAGGCATGCAGGTGGTCCAAATAGACATCTGCCAGCGTGTCCAGGCCTGTGGATACTTGCTATGCCGCCAGCACAAGGAAGTCAGTCGCCGGCTTTTGTTTCCCGAATTCCTCCCACTGCTCGGTTTAGAAGAGTGGTAACGTTACTTTCAAGGGTGGCGATTCTTAAGATACTTCAACTATGGAAAGGAAGTGATGACAGAAAAAGTTATTCACTGAGACTTTCGTAATCCTATAGGCCCCCTTCTTAGATATAGATGTCTGTCCCTTGAGGATGAGACCAGCTAATATTTTGCCCTTCTTAGATATAGATGTCTGTCCCTTGAGGATGAGACCAGCAAATGTTTTGCTCAGTAAATCAATATTTCCTCAAATATTTGTAATTTGGAGGGCAGAAGCACCCCCACTTCTGGCAAGCAATGCTAGCTACATATTTTTAGTGGGATGGAGAAAAGACATATGGAGGAATGGGGACTGTAGACTAGAAGTACAAAGGTCAATGCAGTGAAAAACTGTCTTTCTCCAATGTCTCCTTCACTTTCCATCATACTTGGGAGAGATTACCAAGCATACATAAACAGGGGAGAAGAAAACTACCCAAATTTAATAGGTTCCAGAAGACTGTCTGCCCAAATATAACTTCTGCTTTTGAGCTGTTGTCAATGGAATAGTACTTACAAAACATGTAGAGAGAGGACAAGGTTGCAGCATTTCTAATAACTCCCCAGATGACTTCTGTTATGCTATTGAGACTGCCTTTGATCTTACTGCTTTAGGCTGAGTAGCTAGTTTTGCCACTGAGCACAAGCTTCTGTAATTCAGGCAACAGATCCAGTGAGCTATAGAGGCCTTTGAAGCATTGGTCCATGGATGTGCACCCCAAAATGTCACCTACATAACATCTTTTCTCAAGTCTTTAGCTCTTCAGATATAGAACCTGAGCTCTTTGAACCTTTGATTATGTAGCACTCTTTCAGCCTCAGACTGTGGATTTGGAAGGAAGACTGGATGAGATATCTCCTGATATTTGAAAACAATTAGACTACCTTGGGGAGACCCTCAAGATGCGTCAGAATGACAAGTTTGTCCCTGTGGAAAACTGTACGATTCAAGCAGGCAAGTGCCTGGATCCCACTGATATTTCCAGCTGATGTCACCGACTCCAAGAATGCCACCGTCAAATTGACAAAGTTAATCTCTGTGGCAGTGTGCTCAAGTGGCTTTTGGGCAATCACTGACCGTGCCATATTGACAGCCCGTATTGCGCCTTCAAAGGGCGATGCAAACACAGTGACCCATCGAATTGTCTGCACATAATTAGATTGGAATAGAGAAGCAGAGAACATGAGTGCACCGATTCACATTCGCTGCAAGACCTGTGCGACATGACTGCCAACATCCCAGACTACATATACATGACAGCCTTTGTTCCAGGGAAAGCTTGAGTGGGTTAAACCTCTTTTGTAAAGACCAGTGACAAAAACCGAGCCATTTGCTTATGCACTATGCTTGATTATAGGGTTTGTGAGATACCTGAATCCTAATATTAGACGACCTTGACCAGACGACAGGATTTCAGCTGCCAACTTAACCAAGAGCCAGGATTGAGGGGAGGAAAGTAGGATACTGCCCTTCTGTTGGAGCCAACGTCTCCAGAAACACTGGTAGCTGGCAAAGTTCTGCTGCTGAGAGGTTCATCAGATCAGAAAAGCCAGTGAGGTGTGATCAGAATAATTGAGGCATTTGTGTTACTACCCCATTTGAAATCAGTGTTGTGAATTAGGGCACAGTCCCAGAGCCTCAGCCTTTGATTAACAGTCTTATGCATTTCCCGTTGGATGTTTTAGCAAACACTTTCATTCAGGGGTGACCCCATGTCCTGAACAGTTGTTAGAGAAGGGATTTGTGAAGCTCTCGTTTGTGGCACCCCTGCTGCAATTTGCTCAGACTGTTTGCCTGAGTGTTCTGATCCACTAGGTGGTCGACTGCTCCGATGGACACCACATCACATAGCAGAGCCCACTCCCGAATCCCTATTGTCTACTTGCACATGACTGGGGACTCGCTCCCATCCTCCCTGTACATGTCGGTTGTGTTGTCCATTTGCATGAGGACAATCCTGTCTGAATCCACATTCGGGAAGCGCTACAAATAATTGCCTTGAGCACCAGATCGTTTTTGTGTTCGTGCTGGTCTTGAATGGAACACAAGCTGTGAATCATCCAGTCCTGTAAAGTTGTGCATCTGCCCGTAAGAGGTGTCTGACATGGAGAACTTGTGCGGGACAACAGCAAAGGATACCCCACGTGGTCAGGTTGATGTAGCAGCTCAATCACATGAGGTCCCGCCGCAGGCATTCTGAAGTTGGAATGGTATTAAGATGGATTCCGAGAATCTGGCCTGGCTGACAGATTATAGGAGGCCACCTAGTTATAGTAAACCAGTAACTCAGAGGTTTGCCAAAACCCAATCAAGGTAAACGTGGAGAGCAGTCCAGGCTTATTCTCAGGAGTGAGTGGGGTCAGGGGCCCTCATTGAGACCACAGTATCGCACAATTCAATTTAGACAGTTCTGTATGAAAATACAATCAGTACCCGGCGAGAGTCAAGCAGAATGCAACACGCATTCTGATTGGCTCTCACCGGGTCCTTACCCGGCCAAGAATCCTTCGATTCTCGTCCGGGATTCCAGCTGCCTTGTCCTCGGCTGGGGGAGTGGCAGCCCCTCAGCCAATGAGGGGACTTGAAGCGGGCCATCCCTGCTCCGAGCCGCCCCACGGCTGAGAGGCTGCCTTTGTCCCCTGCTGGTGACTCAGGTAAGCTTTTTTATTCCCCTTCCCTCCCTCCTCCCTGCCCTCTCCACCCCACTTACCTGCTTGCTCCTGCGTCCCCGGTGGGGGGACAATAGCACCCTCCAGCAGTGTGGGGACACTGAGCGTGGCCATCCTCGCTCTGCGCTCTCCACACGGCTGGAAGCTTCCATCGTCCCCCCGCCGGGGACGCAGGTACGTGTTTTTTTTTCTTCTCTTCCCCTCCCTCCCAACCCCACTTACCTTCTGCTTCTTTTACTTTTTCGGGAGCGGACACGCTGGGAACACTTTTGTTCCCAGCGTGTCCGCTCCCGATGGCCGCCATGGAAAGGGAAAACTGACAGTTTTCCCTTTCCATGGCAGCCTTTTTCTTGGTCTTTTTTTTTCTGTCCCGAAACGCATATATTGCGGGCCGGGGTACTAATAGCAATATGACCCTCGCAGCGGGAGCATTACCGACCCAGGTAATGCCCCGGGGCCTTAGTTATAACTACGGTAATGCACCTGCCGCTTATTGCTTAGTTATTTATTCTATGCCTTCTGTACAAACTGAAAAATGAATCTAACTGGTAGTATCACACAACACTGATAAAAATATATACAGTCACCATAGGTGCAAATATTAATCAAATAACTTAGCAAAAGCAGGTAAGTATTTTAGATGCAGTCAATGATGGACTCAGATCACAAGACAGTAACCTATCTTAAGAAGTCCAAAACCTAAGATGAATGAGGCATTGTGCCCAAAAATCAGGAGCCAAATTGTTTTTCACCAGAAGGAAATCTCTAAGAAAGATTCAATACCATTATGTTGGTGATAGTTTAAAAGTTCTACTACAATTTTACCAGAGTGAAGTATGAGTTTTCCTTTCTTCCAGACCAAAGGCTAACCAGGGGCACAGTACTCGAACCAGGTTCAACAACCAGAAGGGGAGTGGAATGGAATAAAGAGACAAAGGGACTTGTTCCCAAGGTTATACTACGAGGACAGATACTGCGGTTACTTACACCGTCCCCCCCGTCACCCCCCCCACCACCAACTCAGATTTTTACAGATGTCAAAATGGATATTCTGGGAGTCGCTGGGGACTCGATCTTCCACCGTTGGTTAACGGTGAGAGGTGCCTAGAGTTGCGGGTTCAAGTATTCTTCCAGTCGGGTGCAGCTACAAGATGCAACCTCTGTCTATGATGAAATTCAAAACCCACTGATGCATGCCTCCTCTGGACACTTCACAGATTGGAGGAAGGAGAGTTCTAGCAACAGTCCCTGCACAAAGATGATGACAGGGAGAAGGATTCTAGTGGGACAAGCGTCAAACATTGAAGTTATGGACTCGAAAGAGGAATGGTGAGGCATCGACGAGGTAGCCAATGAGAGAGCTGGGCAGTCCAAGGACACTTCAGAAGGCTCAGAAGGGCAGAATCCTCGAAAAGGCATCAAGACTAGTTGGTCCCACTAGTCCAAGGGCTGAAGCACAGCTCCGGGTCTTCAGTGATCAGGCAGAGGAGCAGGGTTTCACCAGGCTAGCTACTGGAAGGGATGCTGGGCCACTTCAGGAGTAGTATGCAGATTTTCAGCAGGCTGCTCTTCTTTAGAGGGTGTTAGGGATTTTTACCAAAGTCTACCTGTGGTAGGACTGTACAAGACTTACTCTTTGAAAAACAGGGGCTCCAACTAGGTTTGACCTGAACTACCCAAAAGGTTTGGTAGTTATGGTTGCGCAGCCAGGCTTAATCTAGGCGGGAGAAGGGCTGTAGCTGAGTGCAAAGACCTTTGAGCACACCTATAGCCAAGGAAACAAACACTGTAGTTATATAACAAATATGGTTATTATATACACCAATGGAATGTTCAATAAATATTTTTATTTTGTTTATTGGGCATTTGGTATGGTGCCTAAACACAAGTGTTTGCAGGTGCCACAACACAAGTCGAGGGCATAGGAAAGAAAGTAGAATAAAAACTGTTATATTGGTCTTGTAACAATCCTACCATGCAAGTGCAAGACCATGTGGTAAGTGAAGGGGTCGGGGGGGAGAGGGAGAAGTGCTGGAGTAGGCTGTCCAAAGGGAGGGTGTGAGCAAGTGCTGGGGGGACCAAGACGGCAAGTGCTAGGGGAAGGAGAGGGAGCTGGGAGGACAGGGTCAACCAGGTTAGGGCTAGTCCGGGTAAGGGTGCACAAGGGCAAGTGCTGGCAGGGATGCTGGGGGGACTGGCAGGGGGGTGGTCTGACCGGGCCCCATTCGAAGCGGCAGAGGGACATTCGCACGGGAGGGAGGGGAAGGAAGGAAGAGGTGAGAAGGAAAGTCTTGAGAAGTTTCTGGAACTTCAGAAGATCTGGCTCAAGTCTGAGGAGGGAGGAACTAGTTGAGGAAAGGGATCTACCTTCCACCCTCTGCTTGGAGAAACTTTTGACCTGCAGAGAGTTGGAGCCAGAGGACAGAAGGGCTCTAGTAGGGAGGGAATGCTGGATGGAGAGGTCCCAGGCCCCAGACAGCCTTGTGGATGAAGCAAGGGATCTTGAATTTCATTCTTGCAGTCACAGGTAGCCAGAGGAGAGATTATATGCAATTCAGGTAAGTAAATATAGTTCAGATAGATATATACAGTAGATATTTGCAGTTGCAATTCTCCAATAGTAGACCTTCAGATAATAAAATGTTAAGTATAACAGTATCTTCAGGTTAGCAAACCATTCATCAACATTTACTGAAATAACTATACTAGTAGGCTAACACCTTTGTGTAGGACTTAATTTAAAAATTCAACCCTATCTGGTGAATGACTGTCTCAAAAGTCTGATGGGGCAGTGGGGAACCAGTAAACAATGGGAGGCAGACACTTTCAAAGTTATCAAACTCCAGGAGGATGCTTTATGTAACGAGTAATGAAATTGGACCAAGTAGACCACCTGAAGGTTTTCTGCCTCTAGGACAAATGTCCTAAAGTACAGGGGAACAGGGTTCGGTCGGCCACTCAAACATGACTCAAAGCTCAGGAGAAGAGACCAGCAACACAGCTGCCTAGTTAAGTACCCAGGAGTTAGACACTACCTTGTTCGATGAAGAACAGCAATGTAACCGGCAGGTCCCCAAGGTAAGATGACAGCAGCTTCAGTTTGGGTATCTGGCCTTGGCGGCTAGAGGAAGAACTGTTGGCGGGAGCAGACAGCCAGACTCAGTCACAGGGATGTCCAGCAGACTATCTTCGTGGCGCCAGGTTGTGGAGGCTGGACACAGGCTTCGTAGCAGCGACTGTTGTCACCCGGCAGATTTTCTTCCTCCTCTCGGTCCACGACTGTGCGGAGGGGACTTCTAGGTTCGGATGGAGTCTCTGTAGGCCAAGTCAGATGCCCACATGTTTGCAGCTGGAATCGTGCTTGTAGAGATGAGTCCCCTGTGAGAAATCTGAAGGTCCCTGGGTATCTCATCCAGGTGGCCAGGACACGGCCATCGCTTTTGGATCCAGTTGCCTGGGGTGGACCAGCGCAGGAGGATCACCTGAATGAGGGGTTTTTGGGGAGTGCAAGACCGGATGGCGAGACGCGGTATCCCCTTCCCTGTAACACCTTTACCCCATCCTAGCAGGTAGGATACTAAGGGATTCAACCCCCCGCCCCTTTTCCGACATTTTCCCACGGACAACTCACTGAGCGAAAACAGACCAATACCCGAGCAGTATACCTGATCTGTTCCAATACAAAGGTCAGGCAATTACTGATTACACAAACCCGACTTTCATCACACTTCCTCACACGGATAAAAGGCGGAGCACGAAAGCACACTCGGAGCAAGACAAAGCACATTAAGGAAGCATCAGTTCCAAGATGATAGTTTAATAAAAGGCAGAAGACGGCAAGACCGTAGAGGATTGCAAGAAGGGAAGTATCCCAGATATTTTCAAAGAAAAACTGCATCTTTCATGAGGTTTCGAGAATAAGAAACGTGAGACTGAATTAAAGCTAAAGAATCCTGCATTGTGTGTCTGAGGTACCCGGGGCTCTCCCGCGTCGATAAACAAGGCAGGGAGAAGCGTTTGCCGCCATGCTACTGTCCTTGGCTCCTACAACAAAGAAGCACCAGTGAAGCCAGCCCAACCGGTGAGTTTGGGAGACTGATACCAGAACGGTCAGTGTGGAAACCAAGGTTGCAAACAGCAACATTGTATAAAGAAGATTATTAAGACTTCAGATGAGTGAATGAACTTTGAAGCGAAGATATGATACTGTGGACAGAGTGGTCCGGCATAGCGTGGCTGCTCATTCAAAGGTCTCGGTTAGGTATCCAACAGAAAGGGTGCGAACGTTAAAAGAAAGATTTGTGAAATCGAAGTGGTCGTGCAACGGATCAAGTCAAACCCGGAGCACATTCGAAAGTCTTCAATACTGGATGTAAAATTGACATTGGTCCAAGCCTGGCTGAAGCCGACTAATTTTGTTGAAGGGTTCTGAGCCCGGCAAAGAGGGATCCGGGGTGATACGCGATTGACTCAAAAAAGAAGAACCTATGAACTTTGTGCGATAAAGTTAAAGGTGAAGGATAGGCCCGAGCCTAGCAGAGGAAAGCCTGTGCAGAAATGTATGCTAAAAGGATCTGAGCCTGGCTGAGGAGGATCCTTGTGTAAATCTAGAGAGGAAAATAACTTGTTGTTTATTTGTTTGCATCAGTCCCTTTGAGTGAAAAGACTGATAAGCAAGGAGAATTCTGCTCCGAAGGCCCTGATGCTGAGTGAACTGTAACCTTGTGCTAAAGAAGCCAGAGACTGTGCTACGCTCGAGTGAACCGCATTATCCCGTGCTGAAAACGTGGGGAAGGGAGGCCAACGGCCTCAAAACCAGACATACCATTTTGTTCACTTCTTTCCTTTTCATAACATTTCCCACACTATTTGTATTTAGAGGTAAAGAATGGCAATAGGTTTTTTAGTATAGGCCCTTTCATTTTGACAAGACACCACTAGGAGAGTCTTATTATTTGATGGTCGTAGCTTGCTCCCATCTGTAAATTTAGGTTTAGATAGGCATTTATCATACCCTTTTTGAAGTTCAATAAACACCTTTGAAATGTAGTCACTTTTGTCTGTCTTACTGTTGATGCCACGCCTTCCTTACACACCGCAACAGTGCCAGAGGCCCCAGGGTATTCGGAGATTGCAGGCCTGGAAGGTCGCAGATCGTGAGATGGCTCAAACTATAGCTGGTCTGAAGACTGGTTAAACCCACCAGTCCAAGGGATGAAATCGTCCAGTCTGGATCTTCCCTGTCGCACAGACACAAGGGCTGGAGCTACAGTTAGCACTCAGTTGGCTTTGGCCGTAGCTGCAGGTATCCTTCCAGTGGTTATCTGTGGCTTCTGCATCAAAGCACTCGCCTTATATACAGGAACCCAGCCAATCAGCATGTATGCTACATTCAAGATTTGGGTGGTGACTGTGCCAAGAGGACTGCTAGGTGCCCAGTTATAACTGGATCCAAGAAGACACACTGGAGGACAAATACCCTAGCCGTTTCAGTGTCCTAACAGCTTCCTGTACTTCCAGAAACAATGGCACCTCCGAACGGGCTTCTCAGTGGGAACCCATTGAAGACAGAGTGAGCTTGACTTAACACAACCAGGTTGGGAGAAAGCCGCTCAAGCAAGGGCAAGCCCTCTTGGTTAGTGAAAAAATAAAACACAGGCACCATTTAGGTCAATGGTGACCCTTGTGTCCCTTACCGCAGCTGTGAATACGGCCTGCGATGTTAGTTCCACAAAATTGGTAGAACATTATCTACTGACACCAGCCACTCCGATAGACTTGCCACTGTAACCTGAAAGTTACAAAGACAATAGAAAAGGGATACCATTTATCCCCATAGCAATCCACATAAGGTGGGGTAGGCTGATCTCACAAAGGAAAAGCATAGGTAGGATAAAAAGTATCCCCCTATCCTGGCAACATGTTATCACAGGTAAATAAAAGAAAACTAAAGAGGGAATCTCAAGGAACTTCCAGCAACCCTTCACAGAAGGTGCTGTGGGCTGCAATAGTAAAATACAAATGCCCAAAAAAGATGGAGGAAAGCAGACTCCATCAAAGATAACCAAAAAGGGTTCCCAGATTCACACAAAAAGAATGAGTGAGGAAAAAGGTTCCCACTAACTCAGGAGAGTCGGACAAAAAACCAATAGTCCAGCAAAACGTGGCGGGGGACTCACCAAGTGGGGGGGAATTACACACAAGCTGGAAATTCTACCAAACAGATTCTTGGCTCCAATGTTCTAACGCTTACCTCTGGTGCCCTGCAGGAGTGCAAGGTCTGGATCGCCAGGGAGATTTTCATAAGCTGATGTGTCGAGTTCACAAACAAGATGCAGATCCAAACCACTCCTATCCCACTTTTTGCGCTGAAAGACAATTTCCCAGAGTGCAGTGCGGTTGGGGGTGGTTTGGTTGGCCCCCGCAATGATATAGAGAAGGATGGTGGGGCTTCTGGTTGAGCCTATGTTAGGCAGAATTGCATGCAGTACCCTCTGGGACCACCACACACAATTAGGACTACAGGTGTAAGCCAAACCAACCTTTGGTATAAATCTGTACCACACAGTTTTTGGTAGCAAGCTGAGCAGCCAGGCTTATCTCAAGAGTGAATGTGAGCAGTACAAGAAGTTACACAGAAGACTTTCAATCACAGTGGTTCAAGTAGACCCTTATACTCAAGTTTTCTTTTTAAAACACTTATTAATTTCTTACACAATCATTTAGAAAACATTTCCCTAGGATGCAACTTATTATATACCAATACACGTCAATATAAAAATTGAGCCAGTTGGAGCTCCCCTGAAATGGAAGCCAAACAGCAGTTCAGTTACTTAGAAGTGAGCAAAAAGGCACGAGGTAGGTAGAATAGATAACATACTTGTTCGACAGTGCAAATAGTTTCAGTTCACCGGAGGATTTCAATTCAAGTCAATAGGCCTAGGCCACAGTCAATGGGCTAGTGTTCTGGATAGGAAAGAGCAGTTCTGGTATCAAACCGTAGTCCTTGCAAAAGATCTCAGAAGTAGTTTAGGCGAAAAAGAATAATTTGTTGGGTCACAAGCTGATTAGGCCTGCAAGTTGGGAATGTTTCACAAACTTTCACCGTGAGTGGTGTTCTCTCAATCGGGTTGGCACAGTACCTTAGTATGAAGAAACAAATGCAGCCAAATTTGTTGGTTCCTGGTAGTTCCTGCAGGGCTCACTGTTCCTGAGCCTCAGTCGTGGGGACAAGAGGGAGGACGTCGGGGGACTCCTGCACTGCACAGGATTTTCGGAAAACAAACAAAATGGAGTCACTTCAGTTTGTGTAGCTGTTCTTCAAGCACACAAGCTGGTGTCCTTCCCCCTGGTTAATCCTAACCAGCTTCGAGAAAGGTATCCAGGTGGCTTACGAGTTGATTGGTCCCACCAACTCAAACAGAAGAAGTCATCCTTGAAGGGGCTTCTCTGTCAAATGGAGTTTGGCAATTCGGACCTGCAGCAGGGCTTCACCGGGCAAACCAACGGTCCAGTGGTTGCAGCAACCGTCCTCTTCCAGCTCGTCTTCGGTTCTTTCGTTCCAGTGGTCGACTCTGCCTTCCAGTCCTGGAGACTTGCTTTTTAAACAGTTTTCTCCCATTCATTCCAGCCTAGCTGTCACTTACCCAGCAGGGTGGCTAGCCTTGCCGGACAGTCAGCCAGCCAATCACGCCAGAGTGCATTTGGGTCTCCTAGGAAACTAAGAACAGGGAGTTTCGGGCACCTCCCTCACTTCCTGCCCACACCAGACACTCAGACGCCAAGGGCGATCTTCAGTCCTGAAGCCCGCCAAAGGCACACGAACAAGGGACCAAACCTGGTTTAGCTCACAGAGACAAACACTAGAAGGACCTTTCCAAAAAGAATTGGCGAAAAAAGAAGACCAGGACCCGTTTAAACAAAGGGATTTAAGGCACCATCTTGAAAAACATGGCTCCCGTGATTTTTAGCTACCTGTGTTCGCGGTCTGGAAAAATCATGGTAGTTCGTTGTAAAACCACTGCCACTAGCCTTTTCAATAGGAAAAGGTAGCATTTGACTGCTACATGAGTGTTTAGACACGGGAAGCAATGTAACCCATGCAGCACTCCATTGTAAGATGGTGTGTGCTGGGTCTATAAATTTGGAAAAGACTAGTAGTCAATTTCACTTTACATTCTCTGGGGAACAGTAGCTTATCCCAGGGAAGGTTTTTCAACCTTTGGGAAGTCTAAACGACATCCCTGTGTCACTGTACTGAGGGTACTGTGTAACACACATGAAAAGATGATGCCTTATGGAGTTATCTAAAACTCCATAATCCGAGAACACAAATGTAAAACACATCAAAACACATGAAAGAGAGGGGGAAAAAAGGCTCACATTCTTTCCAGGTTAAAAAAAATTCAAGGCCTCAAAATCCAGCAAAGTTGCTGGGGGTCTCTAAGGTGAAGGGAATTGGCACATTTCTGAGAATTCTCCCTAACACTCGTCCCCCCCAGACTAATGGACAGGAGGATATAATCCACCCCTGGATGAATCTCCTTACTCCAGTCGGTCAAACATTCTGGAGGGACCATCAGTATTTTGGTGATTACACTCTGACCTGTGTTCAATGGTAAAATCAACCCCTCGTAGGCTGATTGGCCACCTTAATTTAGGATTTTCCCCCTTCATCTGCATTAACCATCTCAAGGGTTGGTGGTCAGTCTGAATCACAAAAGTAGATCCATACAAGTATGGTCTAAAATTCTTCAGTGACCACACAATAGCAAAACATCTTTCAATGGTTGCCCACCTTGTTGCTGGTTCCTTCAGCTTTCTGCTGATGAAGCAGGTAGGGTGCTTCCTACCTTTCACATCAAGCAGACTCAGAACTGCACCTATTCCTGTATTGGAAGCACCTGTTTGCAAAATTAAGGTTTGGCTGTAGTCAGGAGCTCTTAAGACTGGAGCTTGACAAAGGGATTTCTTAAATCCTTCAAATGCCTTAGTTCACTCCTCATTCCACCTGACCTTTTTAGGAAATTTGGGTGAGAAGACCATATTCAAGGGAGAAGCTATGGACCCATAGTTCTCTTTGAAGTTCCTATAATAACCAGTGAGACCTAAGAAGGCTCTCACCTGGGTTTGTGCAGTAGTGGTGGCCCATTCTTGTACAGCTTGTACTTTGCTAGGCAATGGCCTTATTTCACCTCCTCCTACCTCATGTCCAAGGTAGACCACTTTGCTCTGACCAATTTGACATTGACTTGCCTTTATGGTCAGATGGGCCTGCTCAAGAGCCTGCAAAACATATCCTAAGTGGTCAACATGTTCTTTTGAGGTAGGGCTGAAAGCTGCTAGGTCATCAAAGTATGCCATGCAGAAGTCCTCCATCCCTTTCAGAACTAGATTAACCATCCTTTGGAATGTTGCAGGTGCATTCTTTAATCCAAAAGACTATCTTAAACTGGTAGAGGCCTGCTGGGGTGGAAAATGCAGTTTTCTCCTCGGCATCGTCTGACAGGGCTATTTGCCAATAGTCTGACGTTCGGTCAAATGTACTGAGGTACTTGGCTGACCCAAGTTTGTCCACCAGATCATCTGTCCTAGGTAAAGGACGGGCATCAGTCTTTGTGACTGCATTTAGAGCTCTATAGTCCACACAGAATCTCAATTCCTTGGATCCTGCCTTTGGCACTAGCACAACAGGACTAGACCATGGGCTGATAGAGGGTTCTATTACCCCGAGATCAAGCATCTTGTTGACCTCCTCCTTTATGTGGGTTCTGACATCATCTGACATTCTGTAACCTCTGCCTTTAACAGGTAAACAGTCACCAGTGAGAATATCATGCTGGCCCCAAGGGGTCAAGCCTGGTGATAGTGAAAACAGGAAGGCAAACTGATTTAACAGAAACTTGCACTCCTGTTCCAGTGTCACATTAGAAGAGAGATTAACTCCTATTTTCTCATCTAAAGGCTGTCACCCTGAGGAGATCAGGTAGAGGTTCATCCTCTTCCGCCTCTTGAGGCGCTGAAGCTAGAAGCAAAGATCCTACTTCTGGTGTGGCGACAAAAGCTTTTAGTCGGTTGGTGTGAAAAGTAAACTCAACCACGTTGGCCTTCTCGTCATGCCAATGCTTTACCAGAGCATGACCTGCTTTAAAGTTACCAGATGCTTCTGTCATGTGTGTCATTCTCCTCCGGAGACCTAACACAGTCAGTGACACACTGGCTTGGGAGAAGGAGCACTCTACAACCCCTCCTTAATTAGGGCCAATGGACCTCTAACTGGATGACCATAGAGAAGCTCATAGGGACTAAGTCCAACTCCCATCTGAGGGACTTCCCTATAAGCAAATAGAAGGCATGGCAGTAGGTGGCCACACTTTCTTCTAAGGGGTTCCTCTAAAGCACCTATGCTCTTCATAGTACGGTTAAACCTCTCTACCAATCCATTTGTCCGTGGACGGAAGGCAGTTGAGAGCTTGTGAGTCACTCCACAGTTCTTCCACATGGCCTGCATGTAATGGGACAAAGTGTGATTCCCCTGTCAGATGACTTCCTTAGGAAAAACTACCCTGGTAAAAATACCAAGTAGGGCCTTAGCAACAGCCTGAGCTGTAACAGTCCTCACAGGTATGGCTTCAGGGTACCTAGTAGCATGGTCTACTACAACCAACATAAATCTATTGCATGAAGAGGTCGGAGGGTCTAAGGGACCAACAATGTCGATTCTTATCCTCTCAAAAGGGACTCCCACCACTGGGAGGGGCACCAAACCAAAGATGCCACATTCTTGGCTCCACTCTTGCCAGATGTCTGACAAGTGCGACAGCTCCTACAGAATGCATCTACATCAGACCCCAACTTAGGCCAGTAGAAATACAGAGAAAGCCTTTCCTTGGTCAGCTCAAGTGACCAGCCAAAGGTATCTTGTGGGGTAACTGTAGGAACTGGTGCCTTGTCTCTAGAGGCACTACAAGTCTTCTGTAGTGCCCTGGGATGGACTCAGTTGGTTCACTGTAGAAGAGGCCATCTTCCCAGTATAACCTATGCTTCCCTGGCTCTTGGCCGTCCAGCTACGAAGCTGTCTGTTGGCAAAGACTCAAGAGTAGGACTCTCTCTCTGGCCTCTGCTGAAGTCTGCCCTAAAGGAGCCACCTTCTTCCAGTAAAGCCTTCAGCTCAGGATGGTCTTTAGGATCCAGATCTCCAACAGGGGTCAGGTCTTCCAGCTCTGAATCCTCAGCAGCTGATTCCACCTTTCCTGGTTTTTCCTCACACTCGGCCTCAGCTGGTGGAGTAGTTGCAGGTGTGACTTTGGACAGTCCTCTCGGGGATGTCCTTGGTAGCACAGGAGTGCTTTCTGGCTTTTTCTTGGAGATCTTGGGTTTCCCCTTTGTCTCATTTTTCCTTGAAATAGCAGTCAGTAGCTCCTGTGGGCTAGGTGTTAAGAATCTTCTGTAACATCCTCTGGGGAGCCATAAAAGGTACTCTCCCTGGCCCTCCTTGTCTGCTTGTTTCCTTTTGCTGGAAGGCCTGGGGTGCTTGATAAAACACCAAGAGTTTTTAAGTCATTCCCCAACGGGACTCTCCCAGGCACCTCACTTTGCACACCAACAGGTATCTTGACAGTCATATTGTTGCACTGGATGAGAAATGGTTATCTTGGAAGCATTTGAACAGGGCCTCCAGCAAGCTTAGTGAGGCTTTTGGGTGCCTTAGCAAACATCCTCAGCCTTGAAAAAAGATTCATCCACTACAGTAATGCTGGCCCCAGTATCTCCAATGGCATGGGTCTCCTGACCATTCTCAAGTACAATGTCCTTGTAATATTCTTTCGTGTTATCTGGAATTGAATAATAGACCTCTAAATTCTGCTGTTCCCAAAGACCCAGGGACACTAAAGAAACACTGGCAGAGACTCCAATGGGGTTTTCAGCCAGTACTTGAAAGTTAATACTTGTCACATGTACTTCTTCCTCTGGGGAGAAGGCTAAGGAGACCGTGTGGATCCCTGAAGGTTTACCTTTACATCTGGGATCCCCTTTCACATGGTCAGTAGACCTACAAGCATAACATTTTCCAAATGTTTTGTCAAATGAGGGGCGTCTGCTGACCTCACTCTGGTTTGGCACCAGAGGTTTCACTAGCCTGATTCGGTTTCCCATGTGGCTTATCCTTTTTATGTTTGGGGCCGTCTTTTGAATTGGAGGTATTGGAATTCTCTTTGCCATCTTTCTTTTGCTGCTTCCCATCATCCTTCTTAGTTTCCACAGAATCCTTGCGAGTAGCCCTGTCGGCAACCCACAAGTCAGCAGCCTTTTCTAACTTCTTTGGATAATTTTCGTTAGAGTCATCCAAGTGCTGCCTCAGCTCAGGGGAGCAGGCAAAATAGATTTCTCATTCCTTCAACGGTGTTAACCCTGTTTCCCTTTACCCAACCATCTACGTTTTTCAAACATTCACACACCCAGGTAGCCCAAGGGGTATAATCATGCTTTTTGAGGGTCCTAAACCTCTTAGGGTACTGGGAAGGAGTTTCCCCCAAATCTAGCTATCAAAGCTAGCTTCACATTTTCATACTCAAATCTTTCAAGTTCCCCCACCTCCATTACAGCATCAGTTGCAACCTGGGGGAGCCTAGACAAAAGCCAAGGAATCAACTGATTCCCTGTGAAACCCTGAATCCCATAACTATATTCAAAGGCAGCCAACCAATCTAAAATATCAATTCTCACCTCAGACATACTCACAGCTTCTTTAAGCATGCTTGGCCTCGTAGGACTGGAAGACCTAGACGACTCTGGGAGAGAACCATTTTCAAGAGAATTTCTTCATTTCAAGTGCACGATTCAATTCCATTTCTACGAGTCAGAGTTCTTGAGGTTTGCTTTCAGTTTGCATTTGAAGCCTTTTAAATTCTAACTCAAGTCTCAACTTTTCAAGAGAGAAATTCAGGACTCAGTACTGGACCTGGTAAGGTCCCTGTGGCTAAAGGTTGAGGGCCTAGAGCTGTTTGAGGTAAAGCGGGCCTCTTCTCCTGAGACTCCTCTAACTCAACAATAACATCTGAGCCTGACTCAAACATTATTATCATCCTCAGCAACATTATCCACATTTGTTGGGGGGATAGGGGTTCTAGCTCTACCTCCCAGTCTTTGATGATTCAACAATTTCTCAATCAATTCGTTTTTCGTGCCTTTAACAGAGAGAGACCTGACTTTACACATCTTTCAGTTTATCTTCTGTTAGAAGGATCAGGGCTTCCTGTTTGAAGTTATCCATATTTGGCATTATAAGATGATTTGTTTTCTAGTGATGCTTAGCCTTGTGAAGGTTTATTTGAACAAAAGTGATAGCAGTACTCTCAATGCAATAATTATACTTTATCCTCACCGCTGTACATCAGTGTTAGGCAGAATTGCAGGCAGTACCCTCTAGGACCACCACACACAATTAGGACTACAGGTGTAAGCAAGACCAGCCTTCGGTATAAGTCTGTACCACACTGTTTGCTGGTAGCGAGCTGAGCAGCCAGGCTTATCCCAAGACGGAATGTGAGCAGTACAAGTAGTTACACAAAGGACTTTCAATCACAGTAGTTCAAGTAGACACTTCTACAAAGTTTCCTGGTAAAACACTTATTAATTTATTTACACAATCATTTATAAAACATTTCACTAGAGGAAGACAATATTATAGACCAATACACTTCAATACAAAACTAAGTTTTTGAGAGTTTGAGCTCCCTTGAAAAAGAAGCCAAATGGCAGTTCAGTTACTTAGCTGTGAGTTAAAAGGACAAAAGTAGAATAGATTATATATACACACTGTAGGCAGTGCAAATAGTTTCAGCTCACCAGAATAGTTCAAGTCAAGTCAATGGCCAGGCCTAAGTCAATGGGCTAGTGTTCTGGATAGTAAAGAGCAGTTCTGATATCAAACGGTAAAGTCTTTGCAAAAGTTCTCAGAAGTGGTTTAGGCGAAACAAAATCATTTGTGGGGTCACAAGCTTATTATGTCTGCGAGTTGGGAAAGTTTCACAAACTTTCTCCGCCAGAGTGGCGTTCTCTCAATCGGGTTGGCACAGTACCTTTTTGTGAAGAAAACAAATGTTGCTGAAGTCGTGGTTCCTCGCAGTTCCTGCAGATATTGCTGTTCCTGAGCCTCAGTTGTGGGGACAAGAGGGAGGACGTCGGCGGACTCCTGCACTGCATGGGATCATTGAAGAAAGCAAATAAAATGCAGTCACTTCAGTTCCAGTAGCTGTAGCTTCAAGAACACAAACTGGTGTCCCTCTCCCTGGTTAAACCTAACCAGCCTTGAGAATGGTATCCAGGTGTCTTATGAGTTGATTGGTCCCACCAACTCAAAGGAAGAAGCCGTCCTTGAAGGAGCTTCTCTGTCGAATGGAGTTTGACAATTCGGATCTGCAGCAGGGCTTCTCCGGGCAAACCAACAATCCAGTGGTTGTAGCAGCCGTCCTCTTCTAGCTCGTCTTCAGTTCTTTCGTTCCAGTGGTCGACTCTGCCTTCCAGTCCTGGGGACTCGCTTTTTTAAAGTTTTCTCCCATTCATTCCAGCCTAGCTGTCACTTACCCAGCAGTGTGGCTGTCCTTGCTGGACAGTCAGCCAGCCAATCACACCAGAGTGCATTTGGGTCTCCTAGTAGACCAAGTACATGGAGTTTCAGGCACCTCCCTCACTTCCGGCTCACCCCAGACACTCAGACACCAAGGGCGGTCTTCAGTCCTGAAGCCCACCAAAGGCAACAAAGGGACCAAACCTGGTTTGGCGCGCAGAGACAAACATTAGAAGGACCTTTCCAAAAAGAAATGGAGAAAATAGAAGACTGGGATCAGTTTAAACAAAGGGGCTTAAGGCGTCATCTTGAAAAACATGGCTCCCGTGATTTTTAGCTGCCGGTGTTCTTGGTTGGGAAAAATCATGGTAGTTTGTTGTAAAACCATGTCCACCAGCCTTTCCAATAGGAAAGGGTAGCATTTGACTGTAACATGAGTGTTTAGACACAGGGGATACTATGTAACCCTTCCAGCACTCCATTGTAAAATGGTGTGTGCTGGGTCTATGAATTTGGAAAAGACTAGTAAAGTCAATTTCACCTTATATTCTTTGGGAAACAGTAGTTCATCCCAGGGAAGATATTTAAACCTCTGGGAAGCCTACAATACATCCCTGTGTCACTGCACTGAGGGTTCTGTGTAACACATGAAAGGATGCCGTATGGAGTTATCTGAAACTCCATAATCAGAGAACACAAATGTAAAACACACATCAAAACAAATGAAAGAGTGGGGTAAAAAAGGCTCACACTTGCCAGGTAAAAAATTCAAGTCCTCAAAATCCAGCAAAGTTGCTGGTGGTCTCTAAGGTGAAAGGAATTAGCACATTTCTGAGAATTCTCTCCAACAGAATTCTAGCCCAGCAGAAAACAACCCCAGCAAAGGAATAAAAGAGGATCCTCCTAAAACTTCCCATGGTACATTGGGCTAGCAATGCAGTAACCATTTGCACCTATAGTGAAGCCAAAACAGAAGTACACCTGTCACCAATCTACTAATTAAATAAAATGTGGGGTGATATAAACACCCCAGGGCAAAACGGCAGGATCCCCTGGGACTGCGCACCTTAGAGTGACTCAATACCATATTCCTAATGCAAGGTAAAAAGGGCTGCAATGGCAGGGGATCTTCAGGAGAAGTCACTCCGGTCACCAAAAATAAGTCAGAGAACCAAAATAAATAAAAGGGGAGAAAGTGGAGGGGCCCTAAAATCCCCCAAAAATGGGAGTTCTGTCTTAACTGTAGTGGTCTTAAGTATTTTTTACTGTGCTACTTCATGTTATTGTATACACACACTAACCTTTACACAACCACCCTCGCTCCCCTATGACCTTACAACATGCATGCCAAGGGCACATACTGGCTCCAAAATAGATCTCCCCAGCCAGCACACTTCCTCCCTACTAAGGGTCTTCTGCCCATAGGTTTCATTGAGAGCTGTGATTTTTACCTTTGAATCCATTGGCTGAGAATTTTCCCCACATCCGCAGGAACAATGGGCATCCCAAAATAGAGTTCAACAGCTTTGCGGTTGGTGCCCCAATAAACCAGTTGAGATTAAAGGAGACCTGTTGCTCAAGAAAGGGATTCCAAGTCTGAAGCACTGGACTTTTATCCCATCTCAGATAAACAACTTGTCCAACAGGAAAGTATTTTTGACCGGTTGAAGAAACCAACAAACCAATTGACGGAAAGGATTTGTAGAAACTTTAAAGAGATTCACAGATGAGTGATTTCCATCTATGTACAAGTGTTAACCTTCAGAGCTACCCATTCTTGGTACCTTTGAAAACTCATCCATCAAAGATAGCCATGCAGGGAGGCAGTCTGATCGATTTGGTGAGACGTTCGTCCTATTAGAAAGGGCATCCATGTCTGCAGGAGTTTGAGTTCCTCAGCTGTGCCAAGTAGAAGCTGGTGTTTAAAGTCGGGAGTCATTTAGCATTGCCTGTTTTTCCAGCTAGCTTCTTCTCTGAATTAGTTTGAAGCAAAAGGTTTGTCATGACCATTTTCAACTATTAAGCCAGAATTCCTATTCTGGGATTCTAGAGCCACTTTTTGGGGCCTCTCAACTTTTTTCTTTTCTCCACCTGTCATTTTTGGTTCCATTATCTCTTTTCAGTAGCCAGAGGTTCTTTCCTGAAGCCCCCGTCATTACACTCCTGTTTACCCAACATAAGCTATCGTGTTGCCCCCAAAAACGCCAAGCCTGTGTGGTGCATCTTAGGCACCCCGTTTCCTGCCCTAGTGTGATTGTGTCACTGTAAATTGATTTTAGTGAATAGGATGCAAAGCAAGGATTTAATTTTAGCTTCACCAATGGTGCTGGCAATTTTACTGCACTGGTAGCCCAATGTACCTTCTTGGTAGCCACTGTTAAAAATGTTTTTTTTTAAACCCTGCTCCCAAACAGTTTTCTAGGGCTTCACTTTGTCTAGATGACTAAGTGATAGGTTCAAAATGGGTTGTTGTTAGGTAGGAATTAGTGCAGTCCAGCTGGTGTGGGACTACACAAGACTTTTCTCTTGGTAGTAGGTAACCCACTTTTTAATATGGGCCGGTACTATACAAGTTGGTATTGTGACTTAGCAGTTAGGCTGATCTTAAGGAGGGGTAATGTGAGCTCTAAAGCTGTGTAATGAAATCAGTGAATACAAGTATCCAAGTAAACACTTACACAAAGTTATATAATATTTATACACAAATTTAAAGCATTCTTTAAAAAGCAGTAACTAGCTGTAACATTAATCCCAAGTTCGGATTCAATTCAAAAAGTGAATAGCAGGCGAGTCATTCATTCATGTGTTACACATGTTCCAGCACCCAGAGGCGACGTCATTTGAGGTCAGTATACCACTTTTTTGGTATCCCCTTGGCAGTATTAAGTTATTAAGGAGGGAAAGGTTAGGGTTAGATCAGAACAGACTGATATTCGATTAAAAAAAAAAAAACTAAGAATCTCCCAAAGGGATGCAGGCAGTCTTATCCCAGCATAAAAGTGTTCAACAATTAATACCTGTGAAGGAACAAGCACTGCCAAAGCCAATAGGTTGAGAAGGAGGCCTCTAGGGAGCCAGGACAGCCAAAGTCAATGGGTAAATAAAAGTACTGATTCTCTTCTTCATAGAAAAATGTTCTCTAATAGTCAGTGTTCAAAAAGAAACCACAGCAACTCAAGGGGTCACCTTCCAGAAGCACAAGTTGAAAGGCCAGTGCAAGTGAGTTGAAGTCAACTCAGAGTAGCGCTAAATAGTATTCCCAAAGGTAGGAAGCACCCCAAATGGCAAAAAGATAATATACCCCAAACCTCACAATATCTTTGAACTGAAGTTGTTCCAGCTGAATGCCTTCTGGATGCTATGCAGCAGACGCTTGTTCCTGGTCGCAGTGACGAAAGGGAGGATGTCAGATGGGCTCCTGCAGCAGCACTCGAGAAGAGAGCGAGGGACTCGGCAGCAATAGCTTTCCATCGATTCAGCCACTTTGTGGTTTTGGTGCCTTTTTCTTTCGCGCCAAAGAACGAACGAACGAACGAACGAACGAACGAACGAACGAACGAACGAACGAACGAACGAACGAACGAACGAACGAACGAACGAACGAACGAACAGCTCCGGTTAGAAGTTGCTTGATCCACTTGGTCCTGGACTCTGGTGAGGGGGGACTCTGGATGCCCACGAAGATTTGGCCAGATTCGCACTTCGGAAGACCATGCACTCAACGGCGGTCGAGGTACCCTGGGTATTGGGATTCTGCAGCCTTGGAAAGTTGCAGCAAGTTGGGGATGCACCAAAACAGTTTGTCTCGAGGCTAGTTGGTCCCACTGTTAGGGAGAATTCTAATTTCTGCGCCAATTCCCTTGAAACTTGGAGACCTCCAGCTCTTTTGCTGGACTTTAGGACTTTTTAATTTTAACCCTGGAGTGAGTGAGACCTTTTTCCTCAGCCTCGTGTTCTGACCCGATTTTGGATTAGTGTTTCCACTGTTTTTGGACTCTGACAAACTCCATAGACATCTACATTTTGTATGGTGACACCCAGCACCTTCAGTGCAGTGTCACTTCAGTGCAGGTTTAAATACCTTTACTTGTGTGAACTACTGTTCCCAAGAATAGTAAAGCGAGATTGACTTTACTTAACGTTTCCCTTTTTAGGTCCAGCACACCCCATCTTATGTGGAGTGCTGGGGGGTTACCTAGTAGCCCCTTATCCTACATTCTCATGTAACATTTTTATGTTACCCTCACTAGTTTAAAAATGGCCGGTGGCAGTGGTTTACCTTTTCCTACCGCAGGCTGAACCCTGAACTGCAGTACAGCATCCAGGGTGCCCATTATCATCAAAATGGCCCTGGTCATTCTTTTTTCTCCATTTTCTGTTTGTGAGGTCTTTCTTGGGGTTTACTTTGTGCGTTGAGCATGGTCGACCCCTTTGTTTGTTTTCCCTTTGGCGGGCTTCAGCCCTGAAGCCCGCCTCTGGCTCCATTGTGTCTGGAATGGCAGGATGTAAGGGAAGTTACCGAAACTCCGGTCCTTTATCCTGAGGAATGCCTGAATGCAACCAATCCTGATTGGCTGGCTGATCTTTCAGGACAGCCACCATGATGCGTGATTGACAGCCTAAGCTGTGCATGAATGGGAGACAGCTGCTTAAAAAGGCAAGGGTTTTGGGACTCGAGGCAGAGGCGACCACTGGGCGAAACACCCGACAAAGAAACTGAACAAAGCTTGCTGCATCCCCCGGGACCTTTGAATTGCCCGTTTAAGCCCTGCTGCTGTGCTGAAACCCCTTTTTTGATTTCGACAGAGAAGTTCCAGAAGGGATGACTTCTTCCCTTGGTTCAGTAGGACCAACTAACCCAGAGACGAACTCCACTGGACTTTCCTTTCCTGACTGGCAGTACTACTTTGCTGCTGCAAGAAAAGAGTGCCAGGGGTCGAGAAATCCATAGTTGAGTGCAACGTCTGAAATTCAGCCAGAAGCTCCAGGAATTTAAGGACCCTCCAGAAGCAGGATGACCAGAGCTCGAGTCCCCTCACCAGAGTGCAGGACCCAAGGAGTGAAGGAAGCCCAACCGGTATCCGAGATTGGCGATGGTGCGGTTTACCAAGCGCTGAAACCGTGAAGTGCAGCTGAACCTAAAAGAGTCCGTAGCTGCCGACGACCTCCAAAGTGCCACCGCAGGAGCCCACTAGATGTCCTACCTCTTGGCCCCACGACTGAGGTTCAGGAACCCAGGGTCAGCATCGCTGCAACCAGACAGAATCCAGCTGGACCACTTCATCGAACCAGAGGTACTGTTTAGACTTGGGGTACTTACCTCATTGTCTTTTTGCTGTGCTTTTCCCAGTTGAGATTTGCACTGGCTTACCTTTAGAGTTGATTACAACTCTGCTTTTCACTGAGTTGTGACCCTAGAAGTGATTTTTCTACAAACTAACTTTGTGCAAGACTGATTCTAAGAAATGTCTCAGCTCCACGGTTTCAAATTGGCTTTGGCTGTCCTGGCTCCCTGCAGACTCTTCTAGCCCATTGACTTTGATATTGTTTGTCCCTTATAGGGGGTAACTTGTATTAGACTTATTGCGGGGAAAAGCTGGTCTAGATTTCATTGGAAGAGTTAGTTGTCCTCTTATATACTGAAAACATGTTTAACCTTTTTCCTTCATTAAACCTTTCCTTCCTTTCTGCAACCTCAGAATCTGCCAAGTATAACTATGATACATAAATGCCATCACCGTCCTTGAAGTCACTTCAGGGTATAGGAATTGTGTATGAAGAATATCCAAAGATTGTCCACTAACTTCTTCTGATTCTGAAAGTTATGTTTAACGTATATTTCCATGATTACACAAATTGCCTTTTTAAAGAAAGCTCATTTAAAACGTGAGGTTAATTAAATAATTACTTATAACTGAAACCTTGAGTCTAAGTGTTACATGGTCACTTGTATTGACGATTATCATTGCTACAGCTCACATTTACCCCTCTTGAGATAGGCCTGGCTGCTCAGTCACACTACCAACTTGTGTAGTACAGACCTATATCAAAGGGTGAGCTACCTAATACCAAGCAGATAAGTGCTGTGTACTCTCACCCAGTGTGACTGCATCAATTCTTATCCGACACCCACCAGCCTAGGGGAAGAAGTCGTCCTTTACGGGTCTTCCCTGTCGATTTGAAACAGGGTCAGCACAGCTGCAGGGCTTCACCAGGCACTTCACGGTCCAGGAGCGCGCAGCTGGCGTCTTCTCATCTTCTGCTTCAGATGTTGTCCACCCGTTGTCAACCCTGCTTAGTCCCAAAAACCTTGCTTGCTTTTTATACAAGTTCGCATTCATTCAGAGACCTACGCTGTCAATTACACAGCAGGGTGGTTGTCCTCAAGGACAGCCAGCCGGCCAACAAGAACCTCTTTCTACTCCCCCTCCCGTTCCCTTCGATCCGCTGACCATTTCCTTCTCACTGTTCCTCCTTCCCCCTGCGCCTCCTCCCGTTTCCGCTCCTTCCAACTCCTAGCGCCTCTGCACTGGAACTCCCTTCCTCTCGCCCTCCGCTCCACCCCTACCTTCTCCTCTTTTCGCACTTCCCTTAAATCTCTCCTGATACATTCTCCTTGAAACCACCCTGGCCCCTCTCCATCCCCTCCCTCCTTATTCTTTCCCCTTGACTATCTCGCTCCCCTCTCCCTTCCTCCAACTCACCACCACCCCCCCTACCCAGTCCCACTCCCCTATTCCCCTTGCCCCTTAAGTTAATTGCTCATTTCTCTGTTTTGTTGAATGATTGATATTGTAATTTTGCTTCCACCGTTATATTGTTTGTTTATATGTACTAAGTTGTTCCACTGTACAGCGCCTTGGTGTAAGGCGCTTTATAAATCAATAAATACAACTGGTTTCACTCAGGCACACCTAACGGCAATGGACAGAGAAGTTTCAGGACCCTCCCTCACTTCCTGCCTTTCCAGACACACTGGAGCCTGGGCAGGCTTCAGGGCTGAAGCCCTTCAAAGGCAAAACACACAAAGGACTCAGAACAGATTCAAAAAGCAGAGAAGAAACTGACAAGAAATGGCAACAAAAAAAAAAAAGAAGACTGGCCATTTTGAGAAAATGGTCACACTTGGGTGCAGCACTGCAACCTGCAGGTACATGTCACTAGATAGTAAAAAAAAGGAACCACTGCCACCAGCCATTTGAGCGAGTTAGTGTAACAAAATGTTACATGAGGAATGGGTTAAAGGAGTTACTATGTAACCCCCCCTAGCACTCCACATAGGGCGATGTGTGTTGGACCCATAAAGTAAAGGTAAGTAAGACAGGGGTCATCTTACAATTCTTTTGAACAGTAGTTCACCCAAGAAAATGTAGTTAAACATTAAGAGAAGTCCAAGGGTCTTCTCAGTGGCCCTGCGCAAAAAGTGATTTGTGTCACAATCCAAAAGCAGATGCCTATGGAGTTTACTAGACTCCATAAAACAGTAAGAAACAGAAAATCAGAGTCAGGAAAACACGAGAGTGAGAAAAAAGTCCAACTGACTCAGGAGTTAAAATTAAAGAGCCCTAAGGCTAAAGGGAATTGGCACAGAAATTACAATTCTCGCTAACAGTTGTCCATGAATTAACCAAATTTAAAACAAATGGAGAAATGACAATTTTTTGGGTCGAAAAACCAACATTCCTACCTGCTTTTTGCACTTTTATTTTTTAATAATGTGGGGGGAGACGCCTGTAACCCCCTCGCGCTCTACCTTAATACCCTTACCCCACACCTAGACTTGAATGGAAATGTACCAACATTTCGAAAAGAATCAGCCCAAAAAAACAAAACAAAAAAGGAAAAAAAATACAAACTGTCATTTCTACGGATACCCTCAAAATGAGGGATGACCATGTGGGCTCTTTGTGTACCCACCATGTTGAGAATTACTGATTTCGGCTAGTATAGGTCCCTGGACTACCTCCTTTCCCCTGGGGGTGGCTTTGGCCGAGTGGCAGTCCCAGTGACCAACCACTATGGTTGGCCATCTGACCCTCTGACCCCCCCCCCCCATCCCTTTTAGTGATTGGCAGGCCTTTGGCCAACCCCCTTTCAAAGGGGTATTCAGGTTCTGTCCTGCCCCTCACTCTTGCTTGTTCTGCTTGCTGTTCCTGAGCTTCAATGAGGTAGGTATGCCAACCTGCTGAAGGAGTTAACCCACTGATTCCTGCCGTTATGACAATCTTTAAAACCCTCACTTGGCAAAACTTGCTTCGTGCAGCGTCTTAGGCATTCTTGAAAACTCTGAGTTACTCCCCATATATGCTGGGTTGAGCCATCCACTTTGGGACTGTTTCTGGGCTGTTTAGACTGCATCCCACTGTTTAGCCTACATCTTCCACTTGGCTGCTCCTAGAATCCAGAGCGTTGCCAAGCGTTCATCACCCTACCAAATTGTCACTTTGGGACGTCCAAAGGTTCCTCCAGCCATTACACCGTCCTGGAATAGTTTTCTGTACAACTACCCTCAGCTGCCTGTTCTCCTGTGTCCAGGGGGTCATTGATTGTTCAGGGTGCAAAGCCTTGGGAATTGGATGCTGGAAAACCATACCTGTGGAAAGAAGCCATTCACTTATCAGTTTGTTTCAGGTCACTGGAGCGGTTTCTTGCAAACCACAGATGTATCAAACCTTTGGGTCCTGGGAAGGGGAATTATTCCCAATACTCCCCCTCCCTCCCCCTGGTTGTTCCCCTGGTCTGTGGTAGAGATTAAAAGGAGGCACACCCCAACTGTAATTCCCTGTAGACTTTGGTTAGGGGCCCACCTGTTGTGCAACACTTCCATCTTCCACCCTAGGGAAGAATTCTTCAGGGACTCCTGTGGCCTTCCCTGGGGTGGACAGCTGCAGCAACTGCACCAGTGGGGCATATCCGACTCACCACCATTGTGGATGGGCCCCTATCGTTTCCTATGGAACTGACACGGCACTTGCCTGCTCCTAGTTATTTTGTCCTGAATCCACTAGGGGTATATGAGTAAAGAACCAAGTTTCACCATTTCTGTACTTTTATAATTGGTTTTTAAAGTCCTCCCCTTCATTACTGCTCCAATTAATGCACTTGAAAAACTAACTGCAACTTGTAACAATGTAGAAGGAAGGCAAGTTCCTAAAATGTTTGACGCATGGAAGCACTTGCCAAGGTTTACCATGGTGCCATCATATTCGCTTTAATGTCTTATTCCAGGTAACAGGACATTAATACTGCTGTAACGCCCTAGGTCTACATTGGTGGTCAATTGTGTTTTAGGCTTTCAGGAATTTAAACTATTTTCCCTTGGGTCAAATTGTGTTCCTTTATAATTCCATACACTGCCATATGCATTAGGTACGGACCATCAGGGTCTAAGACATATGTCATATTATGCTTGGAATTTGTCTATAGGACAAGGCACTTAGTTGTGCAGGCATTTGGGTACTTATCGGCTTGCTAGGGTTTATGGTTCCCTAGTACTCCACACCCCTCTTATATAGTTGAGGGCACACATTTAGACATAAGGTTGAAGAGAGTCGTCCTATAAGCTTTAGTGTTTTTATTACATACTAATATTTTTTGAATACTCTATTAATATCTAAAGCACTTATTTGAACTGTTTTTTTGTGCGACTTTATTAAAGTATGTATTTTTCAGTCTATCAGTGTGGTATTTTCTCTAGCGATGTATGTAGACTAATTGTACCACTGTTGACCTAGTAGCCCCTACCCTCCCCAAGGGTACACAAGCGTGGGGTATGCTGCTAGACCCTTGTGGGACCACGGCCCAGTGTGCCTCAGGAATACCTCTTTATGACTTACTCTCGCCCAATACAAGGCACCTTAAAGCGTGGATAGCACAAGGCGCCCTTGAATAAATGATTAAAACGTACCTTATTTTTCTGCATGCAACAAACTCCTGGGGGGGAGGCTCGCCCTTCTGCCAAAGTGCAAGTCGTCAAAGAAGGGAGTGTCATTAAGGCTCAGCAAGCGTTGCGGGAGCACCACGTGTGCGGACTGCCTGAACAAGCAAGAATAAAAAGGTGCAGGTTGGCAGAGAAACTCCTGGGACAGCCCATACAGCACCTGAAGCTGTGGGCATGGGTCACAGGGAACTACTCAATTTAGGCAAAGCTGGCAGCTCTGTCATATCCGACATAGCGAAAGGGATCAAAAATTGGGCAGGACACATGGGGCAGTACCGCACGTTGGCGTGGCAGTTGCACGGCTGCACTGGTGCTACGAGAATAATCTATTTTTCTGCTTGTGAACAGGCTCCTATCTCAGCCCCCGTTCTGTAAGACATGCAATAACTATGGAGAAAAGGGGATAGACAATACGAGTACCTTGTTTTTTAGTAGCATCTATACTACCAGCCTTCTGTTAAGTCACTAATGAAACACTTCTCCATTTCCTGCACCCGTTTTTAATTAAATTTTCCATAAGCTGCGGCACACTTGTTTTTTTGCAGCTTTTTTGGGTACTTTTTTTTATTGTGGACATAGGGCGAGTTTGCACAAGAGGAACAAAAAACACTGCCCTGGTCCACCATGCTCTCATCCCCCATGTTCCATTCTCATCACCATGTGGCTCCTCCCACCCTCCCCATCTGATACTCATCTTATTCTTTGTTTGCCCATATCAGCACTCGCGCCCCCCCCTTCTGTGCCCACCAGGGTGTTCATCCCTTTCAGGGTATACTCTGCCCTCCCATCAATGTCCCCTCCAACCTCCTTTCATTTACAAATAATAAAAAAAGATGTCTCGATTATTTATGTGTATCGAAATCCTACACATTACCCCCAATAAACTGTGTAGGAACCCCACACACTGCTCCTGGAGGGCAAACAGAACAGTGTAGGACCACATACAAACTACTGTCTTAGGAATAACACTGTGCTCACTTTTCTTGAGCGCAGAAATCTAGCGCACTCCATATAAAGGGGGCAATGCTGCATGCAGTAAAAGTCAGGGGCATTAAGGCAGATTTACGTCTTTCATCTGACACTTGTGGTGAATCCCTGATCAGTTTAAGGCGTTGGATTGAAATCCGCAGAAAGAGCTCACTAGAGTAGGTGCCCCATTTGTTGGGTTCTTTCCTCAGATATATCGAAGGCCATCAGAAAGTGTCAGCCCGAGGAAGAGCAGAGGGAGGGGTGGGCGGGAGGGCCCAAGGAAGAGCAGAGGGAGGGGTGGGCGGGAGGGCCCAAGGAAGAGCAGAGGGAGGGGTGGGCGGGAGGGCCCAAGGAGGAGAAGGAGAAAATGCTTACCGTAGTGTTCCTTCTATGATTCTTCTCCCGTAGATTCCTCATCAGATAGCTATTGATTCCAGCGCCAGCTGCTCTGAAAACTTGGAAAGGGGGGGCGCAATGCACCTAGACTCTGCCATCTATCCGTCTTGCCTCGGTCATCAGCACCGGACGGGACGTAACTGGTGAAGACCCTCGGGGAGGAGGTGAACCCAAAGGGGAGCACCTTGAACTTGTAGTGCTTGTCCCCCATGAGGAATCTCAGGAATTTCCTGTGCTTCTGGTGGATCGGCACATAGAAATATGCGTCCTGGAGATTTATCGACACCAGCCAGTCTCAAAACCTAAGAGCGTGGATACTTTCTCTCAACGTCACCATCTTGAACTTGTCTCTCCTCAGGAACTTTTTCAAGGCCCTGAGGCCCAAGATGGGACAGTCCGCCGATTTCCTTGGTTACCAGGGAATACCGGGGATACCAGCCTGATCCTCTCTGCTCAGGAGGTACCTTTTCCACAGCACCCTTCAAAAGCAGGCTCACAGCACAGTTCTTCCTGGAGCTCCAGTTCTGGTTGTTGAGCAGGGGAGGGTGTCCTGTCAACTGGCCTTTAAGAAAGGCAGATCGTAACCCCACTGAACTAGCTGAAGAGCTCAGGCATCGGAGGTAATATCATGCAGTTGGGCCCAATGCTCGCCTATACACCCTCCAACTGGGGAATCGTTGGGGAAGAAATCAAAATGGCTTTGAGGGCGCAGCTGCTGTCTGCTGGCCCTTGGAGGGCCCACTGCCCCTTCTCGAGAACGGGAAACGCCTATGCCCCGGCCTGGGTTGTGGGAGCTGAGCCTTCGTACCAAAATGGATATACCGTTGGTAGCATCTACACCTTCAGGCAAAACTAAAGGCAGGTTTATCAGACTGTTGGACAGCTAGACCTAGCGGCTTCGCAGCCTGCTTAAGACTCCCTGAATTTCGCCAGTGAGTCATCTGTCTTGGGGCTGAAGAGATTCTCGCCGTGAAAGTTCATGTCCAGGAGCTTGCTCTGAACATTTGGTGAGAACTCAGATGTATGGAGGTAAGCCTGCCTCCATAAGACAGTAGCTGACCCCATGGATCTGCCAATGCAGTCGACAACCAGGCCCATCTGCAATGACTGATGGGTCACTTCCTTGCCATCATCTACCAGTCTCTGAAAGCCGTTTCGGATCTCCCTGTCGGGAATATACTGGCCAGCCTCACCAGTAGCAGTCCACAAACCAAACGCATATGTACCTACAAGAGGCATGAACTGCTTTCAGAGCCATGTTGCCGTAAGAAATATCTTCTTGGCCAAAGCTTCCACTCTGTTCACATCGCTATCGGTCGGGAGAATTTTGTGGATTGGGCCGATCTGGTACCGACTGTGCCCGCCTACACTACCAACCCCTTAGGAGACTGAAGGGTGGAGAGATGAGGTAGTTCTCCCCTTGGCAGCCTGCATTTATTAGTGAAGTCTTGAGTTAACTGGGGGGGGGGGGGGGGGGGGAGGGGGAGAAGAGAGGGTCTGCAACATCTGCATTGAAGGGCATGGCCCACTCAGTGGAATGACCTTTGTCTAGGATATCCTTATGGTCACAGCCTAACAAAGGCTTGGCTGGGGTACTCCAGCACAGGGTGTCTACTACCCTGTCCACCAGAGCTCAATATTTAGCGTTAGCATGGCCATAAGGGTGGGACTGCAGTGTCTCCACGTCCAGGGACGTGTCCAGACCACTGGCGTCATGAAGGCCCTCACCCATGGTGTTAGGGAGAATTCTCAGAAATGTGCTAATTCCTCTCCACCTTAGAGACCCCCCAGCAACTTTGCTGGATTTTGAGGACTTAAACATTTAGCCTGGAGAGAGTGAGACCCTTTTTCTCTCATGCATTTTCATGTGATTTTGAACCCCGTTTCATTTGGTTGTGGAGTCTGACAAACTCCATAAGCATCATCTTTTACATTATATCACAAAGCACCTTCAGTGCAGCGGCATATGGCAGTCTTTCAGATTTTCCAAAGGTTTAAATACCTTCTCTTGGATAAACTACTGTTTCCAAGAGCAGTGAAGTGAAATTGACTTTACTTCCCTTTGTAACTTTCTAGACCCAGTACACACTATCTTACAATAGGGTGCTGGAGGGGTTACTTAGTATCTCCTTTGTCTAGTTTCTCATGTAACATTTTTTGTTAACCTAGCCTCGAATGGCTGGTGGCAGTGGTTTACTTTTAACCCTTTAAGTGCCATCGGTATTTCCCCCTCAGTGGCAGGGGCTTTTTTGGCGATTTCTGTATGTGGCCATTCAATGCCTTGTAACTTTGTTACATGAGATATCTTGGCCAAATTTGGCTCCTTTTTTTCCCACCTGTAGGCGGTCGTAACGCCACCCAGGAATCCTAGGTTGCTGTAGGGGGGTGAGAAAATAAGCAAAAACGGACGGAAATGTTGGGTTTTTTCAAAAAATTCCAATAAAATGATGTACAAAGGAGCCTGTGGTTTTGTTCCTCATAAGAGCTAGGAACAAATGGTTTGCTGTGCTGAATTCCCCAATTTTCTTGGCTTTCAAGAACAGGTTGAGTGTAAACGAAAAAAAAATAATTTGATGTGGTTATCAACTGTTTTGTGATAGGTAGGCGATTTTGGCCATTTTTGCCAATTGGACATGCATGGACGGAATGGAAGAAAAGGTTAGGAAGCCGAATTGGAGGACTGGAAGGCATATATTTCTGAAAAGTTGACAAAATTTCAAGTTTAGGAAGGGGTCATTTGCGTAGGTCAGTCAACAACTAGGTAGGGGAAAATGCCATAGATTGGGGGAAAAGCGGGAAAATGACAGAAAATAAAAAATATGTGTTGGACATGGTTGGCTTGGTACAGCAATGGTTTCTATGAATTTTGAGAAAAGCAATGCTCCGCTATATTCCCCCCCCCCCGCCCCTTGCAGTTAGGAAAGCACACATTTTCTGCAGTTTTACAAAACAAGCAATACCACAAGCCAAACACTGAGCCATGGTACCCAGGAGCTTTATGCTCACAGCCTGAACAGTCGCACTTAGCATGAGTAAATCGGGAAAATCAATGTGTTGAAGAACGGTAAGCATACATTTTTTGAAAGAGCACAGGCAGACCTTTTCGAGGATAGGTGACTTGTGCAGGTTACAAAAGTGTATGGTGCCTAAAGCAGTAACTAAATGTAGGTCACATTTGGGAAATGAAAGGGTTGTGTGACAAAGGGCACCAGCAAATGGGTCAAAACATTATGAAAACCACACAAACAACAAATGTTATACCTTCCTGCACAGGTGTCCCGATGAAAACGGTACCTCACATGTGTGAGTGCACCTACCTGGGCGCCAAGGGGAAAGCCTAAAACACAAGTAAACCCAAGTCTGTTTTGACACCTGAATTTCACACTTTCTCCAGACAAGCACAACATACAGGTATGGGCCTCGGGTGTCCAAGCCACCAAGGAAAACAGGGAACCCCATGCATTTCCGAAAAGAGGATACCCGTGGGAATCTGCAGAGGTATGACTTGCGCAAATCGGCCCAGAATTTATTACCCAGACACCCCTGCAAAGTCCGAAATGTGGGGAAAAAATGCATTTTCTGCCTATTTCACTGGGCTCACCCATCGAAACACGCCGCCAACACCACATGGCCTACCGTCCCGCGTTCCCACAGCTGTCCCAATGAAAACTGTACCTCACATGTGTGGGTGCACTACCTGGGCGCCAAGGGGAAAGCCTAAAACACTGGTAACCCCAAGTCTGTTTTGACACCTGAATTTCACACTTTTCTCCAGACAAGCACAATACAGATATGGGCCTCGGGTGAACAGGCCACCAAGGAAAACGGAATCCCATGCATTTCCAAAAAGAGGACACCCGTGGGAATCTGCAGAGGTATGATTTGCACAAATCTGCCCAGAATGTATTACCCAGAAGGTCCAAAATGTGCCAAAAAATCCTCATTTTTCACTTTGCCAGGGATTCTGGGTAAAACATTCTGGTCCGCTTCGCGCAATTTGGACCTCTGTGGATTCCTACTGGTGCCCTCTTTTCAGAAATGCAAGGGGTGCCCAGTTTTACTTGGTGGCTTGGACACCCTATGCCCAAATCTGTAGGTTATCTCCCCAAACCCTTTTGTGGTTATAAATGTGTTAGCCTTTTCCCTTTGCAGCTAGACTGGTGAACCCACACATGTGAGGTACCGTTTTCATCGGGACACATGTGGGAACGCAAGAAGGTATGACATCTGACGTTGGCGACGTGTTTCGTTGAGTGGACACAGGGAAATGTCTCTGAAATTGGCTGGAAACAACATTTCACTCTGGCCACCCACCGAAACACACCGCCAACACCACATGGCCTACCTTCCCGTGTCCCGATGAAAACGGTACCTCATGTGTGGGTGCACCTACTGGGGGCGCAAAAGGAAAAGGGTAACCCCAAGCTTTACGCCACTAACCAGTTTGTTCATGTGGGCAACCTAAAGATTTGGGCCTAGGGTGTCAAAGCCAGCAAGGGAAACAGGGAACCCCCATGCATTTCCCAAAAGAGTACACCCGTGGGAATCCACAGAGGTCTGATTTACGCAAATTGGCCCAGAATTTATTACTTAGAACCCCCAGAAAAGACCCACCTGGGAGAAGGGTGCCCAAGGTCGGGGATATTACTGCCGACTTTGCTGGAGCCCTGGCTGCCCTGCGTTACAGCTTCTCCCCACCAAGGAGTGTCGGCAGTGTGTCAATACCTCCACGAAGGGAAAAGCTGTAATGCAGGCCAGCCGCAACTCCAGGACAGTTGGAGGTGATCTGCCCAGACAGGCCATTCCCACCCACACCACAACAATCCAGCCCCAGTCTCACCCACCCCACTGACAGTGGGCCTTAACCATAGAATAATAAAAAAAACAGTACTCACATAACGTTGCAGCTGCTCGGGTAGAAAAAGCTGTAAACAAAACATGTGTTACCTACGGTCACACCAGCAAAATGTAGCCCTCCCTGGGGGCAGATAAGGGGTTGGGGGGGCCTTCCCTCACTCCTCCCTGGCCTCAGGCATCTCTTCCTAGGAGCAGATATCTGGACCCAGGGAGGGCTGCATGACATGGCACCACTTATGGGTGGGGGATGGGGAGGTCAATGTCCCATCCCATTATAAAATTCCCTGTCCCTTTGGGGTGCTCCACAGTCCCCCCTAAAATGCCTTCCACCATTTTCCATTTTTTACTTTGTTTACGAAACTTGCCTTGGTGCAGAGGGGCACATTAGTGTGCCAATCTGGACCCAGGGTGCTCAATCCTTACTGCCCCACCCACTGGGAGGCCTGTCCCATAATTTTTGATGGCCCTCTCCCCCCTCATCCCAAATGGATGGCGGGGCACCTCGTGTAGGCCTCCATGGGCCTCCAACAAACTGCTGCGTGAGGTACACCCCCCCCCCCTTCCATTTCGGGTGCGGGGAGAGAGACACCAAAAATGTGTGGGACAGTCACCCCCGGTGGGTGGGTCAGTAAGGTTTGGGCACCCTGGGGACAGATTGGCACACCAATGTGCCCCTCTGCGCCAAGGCAGGTATAGTAAACAAAGAACAATTCAAAAATGGCAGGCTCCCCTTTAGTGGGGGCGGTGGGTCCCCCTACACCCCTACACCGTTGTGGAATTTTCTAATGTGAAGGGGGTGCGCCTCTCCACCCCCCACCCCAATTGGAGGGCGGCCCATCTCATAGCCCTCTGCAGGGGTAGATAAGGGGGGGGTGCTGTCCTGCACTGCTCCCTGGGCTCAGGCATCCGTTCCTAGGAGCAGATATCTGGACCCAGGGAGGGCTGCATGACATGGCACCACTTATGGGTGGGGGATGGGGAGGTCAATGTCCCATCCCATTATAAAATTCCCTGTCCCTTTGGGGTGCTCCACAGTCCCCCCTAAAATGCCTTCCACCATTTTCCATTTTTTACTTTGTTTACGAAACTTGCCTTGGTGCGGAGGGGCACATTAGTGTGCCAATCTGGACCCAGGGTGCTCAATCCTTACTGCCCCACCCACTGGGAGGCCTGTCCCATAATTTTTGATGGCCCTCTCCCCCCTCATCCCAAATGGATGGCGGGGCACCTCGTGTAGGCCTCCATGGGCCTCCAACAAACTGCTGCGTGAGGTACACCCCCCCCCCCTCCATTTCGGGTGCGGGGAGAGAGACACCAAAAATGTGTGGGACAGTCACCCCCGGTGGGTGGGTCAGTAAGGTTTGGGCACCCTGGGGACAGATTGGCACACCAATGTGCCCCTCTGCGCCAAGGCAGGTATAGTAAACAAAGAACAATTCAAAAATGGCAGGCTCCCCTTTAGTGGGGGCGGTGGGTCCCCCTACACCCCTACACCGTTGTGGAATTTTCTAATGTGAAGGGGGTGCGCCTCTCCACCCCCCACCCCAATTGGAGGGCGGCCCATCTCATAGCCCTCTGCAGGGGTAGATAAGGGGGGGTGCTGTCCTGCACTGCTCCCTGGGCTCAGGCATCCGTTCCTAGGAGCAGATATCTGGTCCCAGGGAGGGCTGCATGACATGGCATCCACTCCATTGCGGGTGGGGGGCGAGGGGTGTCAACACCCCCTCCCATTAGAAAATTCCCAACCCTTTGGGGTGCCCCACAGCCCCCCGCCCCCTAAAAAGTGTTCCACCATTTTCACTTTTTTCCTTTGGTAACCTAACTCCCCTTGGTGCAGAGAGGCACATTGATGTGCCAATCTGGCCCCGGGGTGCCCAAACCTTACTGCCCCACCCACTGGGGACCTCTCCCCCCTCACCCCAAATGGGTGGCGGGGGCACCTCATGCAGGCCTCCCTGGGCCTCCTACAAACGGCTGCGTGAGGTACACCCCCCTTCCATTTGGGGTGGGGGAGAGCCCCCAAAAATGGTGGGGGAGGGCCCCCAGTGGGTGGGCCAGTAAGGTTTGGGCACCCTGGCGCCAGATTGGCACACCAATGTGCCCCTCTGTGCCAAGGCAAGTTTTGTAAATAAAGAAAAAAATGAAAAAGGTACTCTCCACTTTAGGGCAGGCTGAGGGGCACCTTAAACAGCCAGGTAATTTTCTAATGTAATGGGGGTGACACTCTACCCCCCACACCAAATACAGGGGGGCATCTCATTCAGCCCTCCTTGGGGGCAGATGCCCCTTCCTAGGAGCAGATATCTGCCCCCAGGGAGAGCTACAAGGGGTGCCTCCATTTCCCCTTGGGGTGAGGGGGAGAGGGCCACCCCCCTTTTCTGTAAAATATATCCCTGGTGGCTAGAGGCCCCCCCCAATCCCACCCAAAATTCCCTTTTGTTATTGTCTTTGTTTTTTGCCCCCTTCCCTGGGGGGGGATGATCAGCCATGTGCCCCCAGGGGGGGCCTAACGGGCAGGCCCCATCCTTTGGGGGCCTGCACACTAATTCCTGGTGGGCCTCCCCTCCCACCCCCCATCCAATTGGATGGGGGGCCGCCTCATGTACTCCTGCCTGTGGGCATAAATCTGCCCTCAGGGAGGGCTACAAGGGGTGGCCCCCCTTTCCACTTAGTGTGGGAGGGGGAGGGACACCACCATTTCAGGGGGCAAAGAAATCTCAGGCCCCCCCACCCCGTTGCTTTCGGTTTTTAATTTCTGCCCCCTTCCCTGGGGGCAGATCAGCCATCTGCCCCAAGGAGTGTACACATGTGCCCCCATGCTTTGGGGGCCGGGGGGCCAGGGCTGCTTACTGTAAGCAGCCCCCACCTCCCCTCCCCCGCATTCAAAGACATCCCCGATCCGCGCGCAGCAATGCTGTCACACAGGGTGTCCTCCCCTTTCCAACGACACCTTCCTCGATCACCGGCTTGAAATACAGCCGGAGATCGAGGGGGAGAAAGGTGAAGGATTCACAAGTGATGCCCGCCTCTGGCTCCAGGGTATCTGACGGGGGCGGGAAGCGAGGGAGGTGCCCGAAACTCCCTGTGCTTAGTCTCCTAGGAGACAGGAATGCATTCTTGAAGGATTGGCCGGCTGGCTGTCCGGCAAGGACAGCCTCCCTGCTGGGTGACTGACAGCTAGGCTGGAATGAATGGGCGAAACCTGCATAAAAGGCAAGGCTTTTTGGCTTGGAAGGCAGAGTTGACCACTGGACGAAGGAATCTGAAGAACGTGGAAGAGACGCCTGCTGCAACTTACTGGCCCGGTGAAGCCCTGCTGCTGTGCAGAAGCTACAATTCGCCTCGTATAAAGAAGCCCTGCAAGGACCACTTCTCCCCTTGAGTTGGTGGGACCAATCAACTCCAAAGTAAGCCACCTGGACATCTCTCAAAGCTGGTTGAATTTCCACTGCAGTCGCTGCTGGAACCGAATAGCCAGGGAGAGGAACACCAGATTGTGTGTGTTGCTTTTAAGCTGGCCAAGAGCTCCAAGAAGATCCTCCGGACTTCGAAGAGGCAGGGCTGACCGAGCCTGAGCCACCTCAACAGAGTGCTGGACCCGAGATGCAAGGAAAGCCCATCGCGACAGCCAGGATATGCGATGTTGCTATTTGCGGTAGACACGAGGAGCTGAAACACTGAAATGCACTTGTTTGAAGACTGCCGGTTGTGGTCGGTGACCGTCCCATTGCAGTGCAGGAGTCCCCAGAAGTCTTCCCTCTTGTCCCCACAACTGAGGACCAGGAACACCAGGATCTGCAGAGCTGCACAGGAACAGAAACCATCTGCTGAACTTTTCTTCAACTTAAAGGTACTGTAGTCTAAGAATTTACCTCTTGTTGTGTCACCTTGCTTGTTCTCAGTTGAAACTTGTCTTGGTTGTTCCTGTAGAGTTGCTTGCATCTTCTACCCACAGGCCTAACAACTTGTGACCCTACATTTTACTTCACTTTTTCTACAAAAGATTTTGCAATACTTTTACTTACCTGCAAGAAGTGTTTCAGTTCACCTTCACTTTTGCTAAGTTAACATTGGCTGGCCTGGCTCCCTGAATGATTCTGGTCTCCTCGGCTGGTGTGTTTTGCCTTCTAGGAAAAAGTTAACTAACTTTGCATGGGGGCAAGGTGTTGTGGGGTTTTGAAAGTACTTACCTGATTAAGAATAATTGCGTGAACCCTTGTCTTATTCTGAAACCTAGCAAACCATCGATTCTGTGGGATCGTTCCCTGTTGGTGCGCTAGTGACCACTCTGGATTGATTCCAAGATTCAACCTGTAATTTAGTTTAAAGACTCTGGCAGCAAGAAAATCCTACCCCCTCAAACTTCCCACAACACATGTTTCAACAATTGCTGACCATCAACAGACTGAATTAATTATATAATTTTTACCTCCAACTTTATTTGACAATCATTTCATTATGCTATGACTTGCCTGTAATTCCCAAAGAATGCGTTACTATAACTATACCACCAATTTTGGTGATCCAACTATTACTCATAACAGGCATGTTTTTCTCATTTTATCATAGATTACATATATCTTACAATATCAAAAATATCTTGTATATGGGTAATTGGCCACATGTCATAGGAATTGCACATTCTGTTTCATGTATAAGATAATAGTACTTATAGGGAGCATGGACCTTGTGCAGTCGATTTCCCTAATATTAATAGAACCATTAGTACCATTATAGAGCGTGCATTTAAGCTCTTCAATACGAAAAGGAATGGTCATTTTCACAGCCTGGGATATGCTGATAATTCTAATACTAATCGCGCTGCTATGCGCGTCAACGTATTTACTTTCATGACGTTAAGGCATACGCGTGATGCCATCACGTTGCCGGCGCCATTTTGAATGGTGGTTCTGCCGCGATCGTGGCAAGAGCATTACTGAAGGAGCCGAAAGGCGATTCCACATTCTTGCAAGACCTGTGCAAGAGACTTTCCAACTAATGGAGGTATATATTGCTGCCATTTATATATTTCTACACCAAAAAATGTGTGTTTGTTTGTAGTCATTTGGTGCTATTCTTTGACTAATGGGGCCACAAACTAATCTGATGTACTCAGGGATTAATAGTATTAAAGTCGGGCACAAATGCTACACCTCACTAATTTATCTTAACCTTACTAGTCAAGCATCATCCCAATGTGTAATATTCCCCCTACTTCATAGGTTTTAAATATGAAGTCAATTATTTTGGTACATTGTATATAATACACACCAAAAAACAATAATCATTACTGATATGGGCATCATCCCATAATAATATATCATTTACTTATGTGAAATTATATATACTCTTCACAGGCCATCTAATACTTATACCAGAAATGGTTCCATGAAACGCAGATCCTTTCAATCTACTATTTCACAATAAGGTAAGAGATCTAATTTAGGAGCAGTTTGCAGTTCTGCCATTAATAGACCATTACATATACTTTCCTCCACCACAGATGTACTATTAATCCACCCTTTTGGAAGTATACTTGATGATAAAGCAGGTTCATGAGCAATCTACAACTAGTAGCCACAAATGGTTTCGGATTAATTTTAGGGTGAGTAGGATTCTGTATTAATTACAGTATCTATATGGCGTACACAAATTGATTTCAGACACTTGTTATATTTTCTATATCGTGTACTGTTTTTTTAATATCTCACGAATACCTCATAAGCTGGTCGTTTGTGCATCAATGGATAGACCCCAGGTCTACCAATAAAGCCCTTTGGAAAGAAAGTGAAACAAAATACAAACACATGATAATCATGGCCAAAAAAACTTCTATAATGAACAGATCTCTACAGCAGCCAACTCCACCAGCAAATTGTTCAATATTCTCAAATCTATAGAAAAACCAAAAGCTATCACCCCTCCTTTCCTACCCTCACAAGAAGAATGCAACACTACTCAGATTGACTTCTTCAATAAAATTGCTAAAGCCAGGGATTCAATTATTAACTCATTGTCTAACAAACAAATGAGACCCTGCCAGTCGAGATTTCAACACCAGGTATTGAAACCTTTAAATTCACAGAGATCAACAGTAGTGACATGATCAAGGTACTGACAACAATGAAACCTACGACTTGTGCAGAGAATATCATCCCACCCAAAATAATACTGGATAACATTGACATATTCGCCCCCACCTTGACAAAGATCATAAATGCCTCCTTCAGAGATCAGAAAGTGCCCGATGCCATCAAAAAGGTTACAGTAACCCCTCTGGTAAAAAAACCCAATCTGGACCAAAGGGACCCAAACAACCTTAGACCCATAACTAATTGCAATTTCATTCTCAAAATTATGGACAAAATTGCCACCATGCAACTCCAGACATATGTGGAGGAGTCAAACGCCCTCCACCCACAACAATCTGGTTTTCGACCCGCCCACAGTTCCGAGACAGCCATGTTAGATCTCCAGACCAAAATGCTCGGCATTATTGACAAGGGTAAGACAGGCCTTCTTATTTTACTCGACCTCCGTGCCGCTTTTGACCTCCTTGACCACAACCTACTCCAGGATGCTTTGAAAAAGTCCACCAATTGTTCTGATGAAGCCATCAGCTGGATAATGTCATTCTTAAAAAACAGAATATCCAGGGTGCACTGGGGGGACAAGTTCTCTTTGGAAAAAGAAATCCTCTGTGGAGTCCCCCAAGGGGCAAGCATGTCACCATTGCTGTTTAACATCTACTTGAGGCACTTATGCCTAGTTCTTGACCATATTAACACCCATTTCACTAACTATGCTGATGATACGCAGCTGGTATTTGAACTAAGTGGCGATTATCAGAAGGACAGTGAGCAACTCAACATGATTTATATTTACGTGGAGCAATGGATGGACTCCAACTGGATGTGCCTTAATGGGAAAAAAACGGAGCTCATGATTTTTGGCTCATCATACGCCCGAGCTAAATTACCTACATCCTACGCATCCTTTCAGATCAAAGACACACCTATACCAGTATTAGGCAAGGTCAAAACCCTTGGTATGCTGCTTGAAGCATCCTTAGGGGCAGAGGCCCAAGCACAATACGTTAAGAAAAACTGTGCTTACCACCTCCGTCTAATAAAAGCCATCAGACCCTTTTTATCAGAGGACAATTGCGCGACCATAGCTAGAGCCACCATCTTGTCGCGCCTCGACTATGGCAATGCCTTACTCCTGGGTGCCTCCAAACGGTGCCTACAAAGCTACCAAGTTGTACAGAACAACGCAGTAAGAACTGTCAAGCTTAAATCTAGAACAGAGCATATCAGCGACTCCAGAAGGGAGCTTCACTGGCTAAAAATTGAAGATAGGGTGCACTTTAAGACCCTAACTATTGTTCATAAATGCATCCACGGAAAAGCACCAACATACCTAAAAACGAGGATCAGACCATACGTCCCAAATAGAACACTGAGATCATCCCAACTCGGCAAAATTGCAATAGCCCCACATAAACTTAAAAGCGGCCTAGGCAGAGCCTTTCCGTCCCTCGCAGCCAATCTCTGGAACAATCTCCCGGACCAGCTAAGAATAGAGCCCAACTACATCCGTTTCCGCAAATCGCTAAAAACCCACATCTTCAAATAAATTACCACATGTCCAAATCCCAGCTGGAGTAATCTCTATGTTCATTCCCGTCTCTGCTGTCCGTTTTCATGTCTGTCTGTCTATCGTGTTCTTATCCCTGCGCCCCGAGGCTCGCGAGCTACCGGCGCATTACAAATATTAAATAATAATAATAATAATAATATCCTTAAGACCATGAAATGGAGTGAATTAATGAAATGGGAGGACACATGAAATTGTCAAATTGCTTAATGCAGATCTATTTTTCTTCATATTTTGGCATTGAATTCTCATCCTGCACCGATTCCAACCCTACAACCCTGACCTGGCGTATGATGCAACATGGTATGACCTATCCAATTTTATGTCTTTTGTTATATTTTATATCTTTACGTTTCAATGTTAATATTTTGAATATCATGTACATTATCATCAATGCTGTTATCAATCATATCTACAGCCTTCACAACGACCAGGGGTCGAAATACGTGTCGGCTGTTTCTCTTATTGGAAAATAAAAATACTACATCACAAAAATACTACATTTGGACATTTACAACGTCTGTTTGAAATATTTTCTACAATGAGAGGACTGACCTTGAGCGCAAGACACTCCCCCGAAGCTTAAATCTTAAATTATTCTGAAACCTCTTTTCTTTGACACTCCTCTCAATAATAATCTAAATGCAACAGTGATATATTAATGTCCCCAGCAACCTAATTATTGAAGTCACCTGAGGGTTTAGGTAGTGTCTGTGGGCCATCCCAAATGGGTATTTGCTGATTTAGAAAACTAAGAGTATTTTCCAGTATATTTGTGTGTTGCTTTATACTGCTCTCTTCTGAAGAAGGCTTATTCAAACTGATTGTTAAATAAATTAATACTTGTTTAATCAAGAAACCTTGTGTGTAAGAGTTTATTTGAATACTGGTCACTGTGAATCTGTAATTCCCCTACAGCTCACACTGACCCCTCTTGAGTTAAGCCTGGCTGCTAAACACACTAGCAACCTGTGTAGTACAGACTTACATCAAAGGTTGGGTTCCTATTGCCAGGAGGTCAGGGTTGATGTAGTGCACCCAAAGGGTACTGCATACAATCTTGCCTAACCCAGGGTGGCCAAATCTGGCTGGTTGACAAAGACATCTGGCAGCTGCATAAGCAGGGGTCGAAAACAGTCGACATTTGATCATCGCCGAAGTCCTCCATTTAGGCACATAAAACTACTCGACAGCAGATAGTGTTTCAACGCTAGGGGTACACTGGCTCATATCGGCGCTGAAGGCGCAGTAGCGAGTATTGGTGCCGACGGTGGCCCAACTTTACTTAGCGCTGAGCCAGACTACTCCGCTGACATCGCAACTGCGGTCACTTTGGGTCCAGGGTTACCTGGCGCCGTTGGAGACACTCTGGCATGCTGCATCGAGGGACCACCGGTGCTCACAGCTGCCTTTCTGAACATATCCAACATTTGTTCCTTAAAAGCCTCCCACTCAGCCCTGTGGATGTCAGCCCTGTCGCCGACTTATCGAGGTCGTCAGTAGAATAGGACCCGCGACAAAGAGGGGCGGGCGGGCCCAAGCAAGAGCGACAAAGAGGGGCAGGCGGGCGGGACCAAGCAAGAGCGACAAAGGGAGGGGCAGGCGGGCAAGCACAAGCAAGAGCGACAAAGGGAGGGGCAGGCGGGCAAGAGCGAGAAAGGGAAAGTTGAGAAAGGGGGGGAAAAAGGCAAGAAGGGGGAAAGGCGAGAAGGGGAAAGGCGAGAAGGGGAAAGGCGAGAAGGGGAAAGGCGAGAAGGGGAAAGGCGAGAAGGGGAAAGGCGAGAAGGGGAAAGGCGAGAAGGGGGGGAAAAGGCGAGAAGGGGGGGAAAAGGCGAGAAGGGGGGGAAAAGGCGAGAAGGGGGGGAAAAGGCGAGAAGGGGGGGAAAAGGCGAGAAGGGGGGGAAAAGGCGAGAAGGGGGGGAAAAGGCGAGAAGGGGGGGAAAAGGCGAGAAGGGGGGGAAAAGGCGAGAAGGGGGGGAAAAGGCGAGAAGGGGGGGAAAAGGCGAGAAGGGGGGGAAAAGGCGAGAAGGGGGGGAAAAGGCGAGAAGGGGGGGAAAAGGCGAGAAGGGGGGGAAAAGGCGAGAAGGGGGGGAAAAGGCGAGAAGGGGGGGAAAAGGCGAGAAGGGGGGGAAAAGGCGAGAAGGGGGGGAAAAGGCGAGAAGGGGGGGAAAAGGCGAGAAGGGGGGGAAAAGGCGAGAAGGGGGGGAAAAGGCGAGAAGGGGGGGAAAAGGCGAGAAGGGGGGGAAAAGGCGAGAAGGGGGGGGAAAAGGCGAGAAGGGGGGGAAAAGGCGAGAAGGGGGGGAAAAGGCGAGAAGGGGGGGAAAAGGCGAGAAGGGGGGGGAAAGGCGAGAAGGGGGGGGAAAGGCGAGAAGGGGGGGGAAAGGCGAGAAGGGGGGGAAAAGGCGAGAAGGGGGGGAAAAGGCGAGAAGGGGGGGAAAAGGCGAGAAGGGGGGGAAAAGGCGAGAAGGGGGGGAAAAGGCGAGAAGGGGGGAAAAGGCGAGAAGGGGGGGAAAAGGCGAGAAGGGGGGGAAAAGGCGAGAAGGGGGGAAAAGGCGAGAAGGGGGGAAAAGGCGAGAAGGGGGGAAAAGGCGAGAAGGGGGGAAAAGGCGAGAAGGGGGGAAAAGGCGAGAAGGGGGGAAAGGCGAGAAGGGGGGAAAAGGCAAGAAGGGGGGGAAAAGGCAAGAAGGGGGGGAAAAGGCAAGAAGGGGGGGAAAAGGCAAGAAGGGGGGGAAAAGGCAAGAAGGGGGGGAAAAGGCGAGAAGGGGGGGAAAAGGCGAGAAGGGGGGGAAAAGGCGAGAAGGGGGGAAAAGGCGAGAAGGGGGGAAAAGGCGAGAAGGGGGGGAAAAGGCGAGAAGGGGGGAAAAGGCGAGAAGGGGGGAAAAGGCGAGAAGGGGGGGAAAAGGCGAGAAGGGGGGAAAAGGCGAGAAGGGGGGGAAAAAGGGGGGAAAAGGCGAGAAGGGGGGAAAAGGCGAGAAGGGGGGAAAAGGCGAGAAGGGGGGAAAAGGCGAGAAGGGGGAAAAGGCGAGAAGGGGGAAAAGGCGAGAAGGGGGAAAAGGCGAGAAGGGGGAAAAGGCGAGAAGGGGGAAAAGGCGAGAAGGGGGGAAAAGGCGAGAAGGGGGGAAAAGGCGAGAAGGGGGGAAAAGGCGAGAAGGGGGGAAAAGGCGAGAAGGGGGGAAAAGGCGAGAAGGGGGGAAAAGGCGAGAAGGGGGGGAAAAGGCGAGAAGGGGGGGAAAAGGCGAGAAGGGGGGGAAAAGGCGAGAAGGGGGGAAAAGGCGAGAAGGGGGGAAAAGGCGAGAAGGGGGGGAAAAGGCGAGAAGGGGGGAAAAGGCGAGAAGGGGGGGAAAAGGCGAGAAGGGGGGAAAAGGCGAGAAGGGGGGAAAAGGCGAGAAGGGGGAAAAGGCGAGAAGGGGGAAAAGGCGAGAAGGGGGGAAAGGCGAGAAGGGGGGAAAAGGCGAGAAGGGGGGAAAAGGCGAGAAGGGGGGAAAAGGCGAGAAGGGGGGAAAAGGCGAGAAGGGGGGAAAAGGCGAGAAGGGGGGAAAAGGCGAGAAAGGGGGAAAAGGCGAGAAAGGGGGAAAAGGCGAGAAAGGGGGAAAAGGCGAGAAGGGGGGAAAAGGCGAGAAGGGGGGGAAAAGGCGAGAAGGGGGGGAAAAGGCGAGAGGGGGGGAAAAGGCGAGAAGGGGGGAAAAGGCGAGAAGGGGGGAAAAGGCGAGAAGGGGGAAAAGGCGAGAAGGGGGAAAAGGCGAGAAGGGGGGAAAAGGCGAGAAGGGGGGGAAAAGGCGAGAAGGGGGGAAAGGCGAGAAAGGGGGGAAAAGGCGAGAAAGGGGGGAAAAGGAGAGAGAGGGGGGAAAAGGAGAGAAAGGGGGAAAAGGAGAGAAAGAGCGATAGAAAGAAAAAGAGAGAAAGAGGGGGTAGAGGTTGGATAGACAGGGGGGATGTAATCCCCAGCAACTGAAAAGGGTGGGTGAGGGCATTTGTCCCGGCAGCCAGAGAAAAGGGGGAGCAGGCTGGCAGATGCCCAGTCAGCCAGAGAGGGACCGAGGTCGGAAAGCGAAGCCGGGATGGATGGAGGCCGACATCCAGAAAGCTAGGAGAGGTGACTTGACTCCTGGAAGTCAGAGGACTGTGGAAGCCCCAGCAGCTAGAGGGGTGTGGGCAGCCCTAGGAGCCAGATGGGTGAGGGTAACAGCAGGCCAATAAGTGGCTGGAGAGCAAATACGTGAAAAGTAGAGTAGCAGAGCCAGGTTAATGTGTTATTGGAGCTGATCCAGGAGTCTGCATACCAAATACAGAATGTGTATTGTTAATGTTTGCCCTGGATGTCCAACAAAAAGCTTTGAGCAGAACACTGCATTTGGTATCTGTCACCATCAGAAATCTATAACTACTCACATATGGCAAAAGTGTCCAACCACATCTTCACTGAAACACACCGAGGCCTCTCAACACCTTTAAACACTCATCCCTTAGACAGCCACAACAGGTCCAGTTTCTCCACATCTAACAGAAATTAAGCCCTGGCAACCAACTCTTGCAAGCACAATATAGACACATGAAAAAGTAAGCAGCTCTGTAAACCGGCTCCTTTTCCTTCATGTCGACTGTGGGAGCAGTCAGTGGGTTATATTTCGCCTCCTGTGGTGCTCTATATGCTCCTATTCATCTCTGAAGGCAGGGACAAAAAGGCAAGTCTCACAGAATATTCCCCAGCACCATTCTATCTCGAGTAAGAGCAGCAGCTTTGGGTCAAATTTACACTTGTGTTTTTATATTCCTTAACGCCATTCCTCTTAGCATTGGGGTGGGGCGGAGTAGGTGGGGTGGGGGTCAGTTTTAATTAATTTCTTTTGACCTTGCCCCCAATATTGCCTCAAAGACTCCATAAACGCCCTTCCACAACCACATCCCACATTCTACACCAAGAACAAAGTAGATAAGGTTTTACCTCCTATAGCTAAAACATTCCCCCCCCCCCAGATGCTCCCCATTTCATGGTAATATGTGAGATGAAGGTGAGTCCCATTTCACTCACTGCGGCTCAACAAGGCATTGAATAACTTGTCATTGAGAGCAACAAGCCTGGGCTAGATTTAAAATGTTTGGTTCTCTATACCAACCACTGCCATCATTTGGCTATTGAGGCACAAAGAGTAAGTCGCATCTTTTAGTGGTTTCTCTCATCACCGTATCTTGGCACTGATGGACACTTTTTGATTCTGCTGGGCCCATATGGCTTCGGTTTCATATCTGAAGGGTGGGTAAGAGCTCACATTTGGCCTCCATGTGCACCCACTACTCAACATTCCTTTCTCCATTGCAAAACAGAGCAATTAGATTATAGGCTCAGCGGTTCACCGTCTCCCTCCCCCAAAGGTGATGTGACAGGCTGCACAAGTTTCACAAAGTCAGTCGTTTTAATTATTTGTGTAAAACAATTTATGCAGAGTCTACAAAATCACAGCCGTTCAAGTGAAATAATTTAGACAATAAATATAAAACCGCTATAAAAATAGAAATGGCAATGTACAGGAATACGCCGCCTTTCTTCCTTCCACTCTTGACTTGGGGAGTGGGGCACGGGGGAGGGATGTGTGTTCCATTCATAAAAAAGTCCCATTTTGACCATGGAAGCTCCAAATACGTTCACATTGTACCGATTTTGACAAACCTCTCAGGTTGCAGAATTCAAGTTTAAACAGTTCATCGAACATATACATATAAATACAAATGGCACTATATATGTATATGTCAAAGATATAAATATTTATATAAATAAAACACTGAAGAAAGCTACAATTTATAATACAACGTGGCAGCATCAACAGGGGCAGGGCACTTTGACCTGGCACTCCAGAAACCCACTGATCTGTTTTCGGTAGAGCTCTGGGTAACATGCACGTTAAAAGGCACTAGACCCCAGACGTTACCGTTTCAGGGGCAGATGATAACATCCTGAAAACCAGCACTCAAATGTTTATTCCATGTGCTTCCGAGAATGCTTTAAGAAAGCCCAAGGATGGTCTATGAGAGAAGCAGTCCTGATAAAGCAAATTATACACGACAGCCTGACCTTGTATTCCACACTCTGAATAACTAGTCTTTCATCACAGCCAGAAAGACAATTTGATAGGAGTAAGGACAATTTAAAAGCTCACAAAGCTCATTACAAGCAGCACAGGAAACGACTAAAAAAGCCATTGCGTTTTAGGGCCAACATACGTGGTACTGATGTGGGCATATATCGGCCATACATGATACAACTTTTGGATAGCTCAAATCAGGTACATGACCTCCATTTGGCTAGAGTACTGATGGCAATGTAAGGTGAAGGCCACTCAGGAAAGCTTAAACAAACAGTGTCTCCATTGCACTAACAGGTAGGGGAGCTTAAACTTCCTGGTGTTTGTGTGTCTTAGGAAGCAACGGCTGATGAGATGACCAAATATTGTGCGGCGTCACTGTGTGTCTAGAATAGGCTAAGTAATGCCAGTGTCCTCTTTGTACTGACAGAGGCTAGTGTGCACCTACAGCTATGGCTACGAAAGCAGCTCAGACACTACACGGTAACGTGTCCCTGAGATGGATTTATTCTGGCAAATAGCAGTCATTAAAAACCCTAGTGGAAGTGTGGATCAACTGCTTTCGGGACTGTATGTCACACCACTACACTTAACATCTATGCTCTGCAGACCAGAAAGTGAGGCTGAGGCACCAGGTCCAAGTCCCATATGAAGACAGCCCATTTGTGCACATGATAGCTGGCACAGTTAATACACAAGTTACAAACACAGCAAACTCCAAATGGGGAATAAAGAGAAGAATTATTGATATGGCACCTAAACTCCAAAATAAAACATGTAAAACAGAAGCACAAGCTTGTCTTCCATACAAAGCGAAATTCACAACAAGAAGCTGTCACTGGAGTCCATGGGATCAGGATCAAAAAGAGCAAAGAATCTGGTGTGCTTGCTGGCGCGCTTGAAGCATATGGTTGAGTGTGCTCCTTCCACACACCCCCTTTGGGGGGCAAGAGGGTCGTCTCCTCCCACTTACCAGAACAAGGAGGAAAAGGAGCTCAGTATGGCTTGCTGTCATTTTTGGAGCGTTTCAGCTGCACCTTCAGCCTCTTCATTCCAATCTGAAAGCCATTCATGGACTGGATTGCTGCCTGAGCAGACACAGGATTGTCGTAGCTTACAAAACCTGATAACAGAAAATCTGGTATCAATAAGACTTGAAATATAATGTGGCATTAGCAAAACAAGTCACCTATGTACTGTGCTCCCAGTCCTAAAAGTATGCTTTGCAATTTTCAATTACTAATTCTTTTGGAGAAAAGAGCCGGGGTTTACAATAAAAGGTGATCATGGTTTACCTACAACCCCGTTTTAGATCGATTTATTCTAGAATCACAAACATTAAATTTTCTAGTCACAGTTGAATCTATGCTCTGCCTGCCATTCATTTTATCTGTGTGCATATTTTAGGCTTTGCCAGCGGCCATTCCTCTGGGAATATCCACGGAACAGAAAGAGTGCAAGGTTATGAATTTTGCATTTTTGTTTTCATAAAGACACTTTCACACATGCATAAAAAACAGTGTTAACTTCTAATGGGCAGATTTTAGGAGGCCAACCTAGTTATAATAAACCAGGAGCTATGAGCGTTTTGCCAAAGTCCAATCAAGGTACTGAGGAGAGCAGACTAGGATTAGTCTCAGGAGATTGAGTGAGGTCAGGGGCCTTCAACGACTCCACAAGCAAAAACAACAATTCCGTTTTTAAAATAGTTAGGGAGAATTCTCAGAAATGTTCTAATTCAGTCTACCTTAGAGAGCCCCAGCAAAACTTTGCTGGATTTTGAGGACTTGATTTTTTTAACCTGAGAGTGCGAGACCCTTTTCCCACTCCGTCATGTATTTTAATGTGATTTTGTACACAGTTTCTTTTTGGTTGTGGAGTCTGACAAACTCCATAGGCATCATCTTTTACATTGTGTCACACAGCACCTTCAGTGCAGTGACACAGGGAAGTCTTCCAGATTTTCCAAAGGTTTAAATACCTTCTCTGGGATCAACTACTGTTTCCAGAGCAGAAAAAGTGAAATTGACTTTACTTACATTAGTAACTTTCTAGACCCAGCACACACTCTTTTACAATAGGGTGCTGGAGGGGTTACTTAGTATCCCCTTTATCTTCTCATGTAACATTTTTAGGTTACCCTTTCTTCACTGAATGGCTTGTGGCATTGTTTTACTTTTTTACTACTATTATGGGATTTTACCGCGGGCTACGTTCGCAGCCATGGTAAAGCGCCCATGGGTGCCATTTTTGTCAAAATGGCCCTGGTTGTCTTTTTTCGCCATTTCTTTATGGAAAGGTCCTTCTTGAGATGTACTCTGCGTGCCAAACCAGGTTTGGTCTCTTTGTTCATTTTGTCTTTGGCAGGCTTCACAAGTGAAACCCGCCTCTGGCTCCAGGGGGTCTGGTGGGGGCAGGAAGCGAGGGAGGTGCCGAAACTCCGTGCTTAGTCTCCTAGGAGACAGGAATGTGCTCTTAAAATGTTTAGATGGCTGGCTGTCTGGCAAGGACAGCCACCCTGCTGGGTGACTGGCAGCTAGGCTGGAATGAACAGGAGCAAGCTGCATAAAAGGCAAGGATTTTTGGCTTGGAAGGGAGAGTCGAAGGAATCCTAAGAAGAACTTGAAGATGCCTGCTGCAACTCATGAACCGTTGGTTTGCCTGGTGAAGCACTGCTGCTGTGCTGAAACTCCAATTTCGTATCGTCAGAAAAGCTCCGGCAAGGACGACTTCTCCCTTTGAGTTGGTGGGACCAATCAACTCCAGAGTAAGCCACCTGGCCAGCCTCTCAAAGTTGGTCGAGTATCCACTGCAGTCGCTGCTGGAACCAGATAGCCAGGGAGAGGAACACCAGTTTGTGTGTGTTGCTTTTAAGCTGGCCAAAAGCTCCAGGAAGATCCGCTTGACTCCCAGGAAGCAGCACTGACTAAGCCCGAGCCCCCTCAACAGAGTGCAGGACCCCAGAAGCATGGAATCTTGACAGCCAGGAACTGCAGTGTTGCTATTTGCGGTAGACGCGAGGAGCTGAAACACCGAACAGCCACTTGTTTGAGGTTTGCCGGTTGCGAGCGGTGACCGTCCCATTGCAGTGCAGGAGTCCTCAGAAGCCCTTCCTCTTCTCCCCACGACTGAGGCCCAGGAACAGCGAGATCTGCAGAGCTGCACCAGAACAGAAATCTGCTGCTGCACTTTTTCTTCAACCTAAAGGTACTGTAAAGTTTAAGAGACCTTACCTCTTGTGTAGCCACTTGTCCTCGTTGGAGACTTGCTTGGTTGCATGTGTGGAGTTGCTGCCAGCTTCTTTACTTCACAAGCCTAATCAGCTTGTGGCCCTACTTTGATTTTCTTCTATTCTACCAAGACTTTTCAAACATTGGAAAATACTTTTCTACTTACCTGCAAGAAGTGCTTCACATCACTTTGACTTTTGCTAACTTATCATTGGATGGCCTAAACTCCCCAAATGACTTCCCTCTACTGCTCATGTGTTTTGCCTCCCTTCCAGGAAAGGGTTAACTGACTTTGCATTGGGGGTTGTATTGAAAGTAGTTACCTACATAAGAATAACTATATTACTTGTTTTATTCTGAACTCTCCAACACTACTCCTAAGAATATTCTAAATGCCATAGTGATATATTAATGTCAACAGCACCCTAGCTATTGAAGTCACCCGAGAGTGTAGGTAGTACCTGTGTGTCATCCAAAATTGGTATTTGCCGATTTAGATAAGAGTGTGCATGTGTGGTGTTTCATATTACACCTTCTGAAGAAGGTTTATTCTAACTCGCTGATAAATTAATAATTGTGTTATCAAGAAACCTTGTTTGTAAAGGTTTATTTGAAAACCTGTCACTGTGAATCTCTGTGTAACTACCATACAGCTCACATTGACCCCTCTTGAGATAAGCCTGGATGCTCCGCATGCTACCAACCTGTGTAGTGCAGACTTATAACAAAGGTTGGGTTTCTATTGTCGTCAGGTGGTCAGGGTTGTTGCAGTGCACCCAAAGGGTACTGCATACGATCTTGTCTAACAATAGTTATTTGTTTAGGTCTTTAGAATACATCGAAAAATAAAACTAGTAGGTAGCAATATGACCTGCATTACTCACTGTAAAAGCATTTCTGATGATTGTATCTGCTTAGATTCACATGCTGTGCATAGTCCGACATCCAGTGGTCACTGCGGAGTATTGCATTTTGTTTTTCGTAGTCGAAAAGGGGACGTCGACATAGGCGTGTCTGTAATACTATCCCTATAGTGATGTGTAGTGTACCCAAAATCCCTCACGCGTCGAGGTCCCTCTGTATTTTTTCTGCCCCGAAGGAGCCTTATTAGACGCGAGTGAGTACAAAAAAGAGAAGTAATAAGATGTCTATGTTCCTTCCATCCGAGCGGGGAAGGGTGGGCGCATGTGAATCCAAGTAGATACAATCATCAGAAATGCTTTTACGGTGAGTAATGCATGTCTTCTGACGTTTGTTAATCTGCTTAGAATCACATGCTGTGCATAGACTAGCGAGCAGTACCCGGAGTTGGAGGTGGGTTGTGAGAAGGAACAGTAGAGAAAAGATGTCTTAGTACTGCTTGTCCCACCTGGGAATCAGATCTAGAATGGGCATCTAGACCGTAATGTTTTGTAAAGGTGTGTACAGAACTCCAGGTTGCCGCTTTGCAAATGGACTCAAGGGGAACATTTGCAATGAATGCTATGGAAGCCCTGGTGCCTCGAGTAGAGTGTGCTCTTGGCTTGAAGGGCAGATCTCTCTTCGCAAGAGTGTAACAGAGAGTGATGCATTGGACAATCCATCTAGAAATAGTGGATTTGGAAACTGCATCTCCTTCTCTTCCTGCCGCCACCGAGACGAAGAACTGATTAGTTTTCCTCAGTGGTCTAGTACTTTCCAATTTAAAACATAACCGCTCTGCGCACATCGAGTGTGTGCAGGCTTTTTTCCCCCCAGGTTTGATGGGTTTTGAAAGAAAGTTTGTAGTTCTATAGCCAGGTTGACATGGAATTTAGAAATGAATTTTGGTGCAAACCTAGTGTGTGTGCGTAGAACCACCTCGTCTTTGTGAACAGTTACAAAGGAATCTAGTATGGAGAGCACTTGTAGTTCACTTACTCTCCTAATGGAGGTGATAGCTATTAAGAAAGCAGTTTTAAGAGTGAGGTTCTTAAGTGTTGCTTCGTGCATGGGTTCGAAGGGAGAACCCATTAGCCTGGTCAGTACAACATTTAGGTCCCATCCGGGCGCTGGGTTAGATATAGGAGGGTGGATCCCTTTAACTTCCTCCATGAAGGCTTTAATGACTGGAACTTTCCACCATGACACCTTATGTTGAGACGTGGTGTATGCGAAGAGTGCAGCTAAGTGAACTTTAATATAATTAAAGACTAATCCTGAGTCCAACAATTGAGTTAGGTATAGAACAATCTGAGAGCCCTACACCAGATGACAAACCGTTTCCACTTGCTAGAGTAGCAGTAACGAGTGTTCGGTTTCCTTGCCTCTCTAAGGATGTCCAGGCATTTCTGTGGGAGCTGTAAATGTCCAAATTCTATGACCTCAGGAGCCAGGCTGCTAAATTCAGGGTCTGTGGGCATGGGTGCAGCATTCTACCCCTGTCCTGCGACAGCATGTTGTACGGGCAGGGTAGTTTCACCGGTGGAGAAGAACAAGTTACTTCTTACCTTCTAACGTTCTTTCGATGGGATGTTCCTCCGACGTATTCCATATCTTTGATAGATCATCTCCCAGCTTGCTGGGCTCGGAATTTTTTTTTCAGTAGAGGGTGCTGCGCGTCGACGTCCCTCGAGCCGATGTCCTTCGACGGCCTCTGTATCAGCGCCGTCATCACACGTATAAATAGACTTGCGCAGCGTCCGTTGCTCAGTTCCGTTTTGACGTTAACAGTTGTTTTACATGAATTGGTTATTAACCTTGAAGGACCGTAAGCTGCAACCACAAGGGAAGTATTACTGCAGGGATGGATGGGAGGGGTGATCAGGAATACGCCGGAGGAACATCCCATCGAAAGAACGTTACAAGGTAAGAAGTAACTTGTTCTTCGAAGGGATTGTGTCCTCTGACGTATTCCTTACCTTTGATAGACTCCCATATCAGTGGTGTGTAATTGGAGGTGGGAGTAAAACGCCATGTTTCCTTTTAGGAATGAACCGAATGTAATACGGCTTTGCCAAACCTAGTCTCTTGACTAGAGGAGGAATCCAGGTAGTAAAATCTTGTGAAGGTATGTGCGGACGCCCATGTGGCAGCCGCACATATGTCTCAAACCGGAATCCCTTTTTGGAGGGTCGAGGAGGCTGCGATACCCCTGGTTGAATGAGCCTTAAGATTTTGAGGAGGCTCTTTCCCTGCTAGTTTGTAACATTCCAGGATGGCCAAAATAATCCATCTGGAAATGGTTTGTTTTGTTATTGGTAGTCCTAATTTGTGCCCCGAGTAACCTACAAACATTTGGTCTGCTTGCCTAATCCAGCAAGTCTGCTGATGAAAAAGCTTAAAGCCCGCTTTGGGTCCAGCCTATGTAGCTTTTCTTCCTCTTTCGCCGGATGGGGAGGCGGATAGAATGAAGGTAAGGTAATTTTCTGAGTGATGTGGAATTCAGAAACGACCTTTGGGAGGGTTTACAAGATAGAGCTTGTAATTCGCTCACCCTTCTAGCAGATGTTAAAGCCACTAATAAGACAGTTTTAAGGGTAAGAAATCTTAGCGAACAAGAGTGGAGTGGTTCGAAAGGAGTACCCATCAGAAAATTTAAGACTAAATTTAAGTCCCATAAAGGAAACTGGAAAGGTCTTGGGGTGGTGGTGGTGGGGAGGAGGGGGGGGGAAACATTAGTTACATTAGTTAATCCCTTTAGAAATTGTATTACTAAGGGTAATTTGAAATACGATGGCTCCTCTGAGGTGCGCTTGAAGATTGATAGCGCTGCGTGATATCCCTTGATAAGTAGAAAGGATAACACCGCTGGTGTACCACATGAAAAGGGGTCGATATTCTCTTCTCTACACCAGCTGCAAAATTTGTTCCAACGGCAGTGGTATAAAGACTTTGTTGCTGGCCTTCTGGCCGAAAGCAACACTTCCATGACATAATCACGGAGGTCCCAATCCTTGTAGCTCAACCTTTCAGAAGCCAGGCGTGAAGGTGTAGGGTTCTGATGTCTGGATGGAGAACCTGAACTCCATTCTGTGAGAGAAGATTCTCCTTGAGTGGAAGACGAATTGGAGGGCAGATGGATAGGTCCAGAAGGTCCGGGTACCACATTATCCTGGCCCAGACTAGGGCAATTAGGATCATGGTTCTCCAGAATCTTGTCAACCTCCTGATCATTTGAGGAATGACAGGGACTGGTGGAAACGCGTACAGGAGTGGAAACTCCAAGTCCACTACGAACGCGTCCCCTAGAGCTCCTCTCGGGGGAAATTCCCTTGAACAAAACAGATCCACTTGAGGGGTTCCCCAAAGGGCAAAGATCTCCTGAAGGACTTCCTGAGCTAGTTCCCACTCGTGGGACACTGTGGCCTGCCTGCTCAGAGCGTCCGCCGTCAAGTTCTTCTCTCCGGCTAGGTGAACCGCCGATAGAGAGATTCCTTCTTGAATTGTCCAAAACCAGAGCTGCATTGCCTCTCTGCACAGTGGCAGTGATCCTACGCCTCTTTTGTGGAGGTAGTGCATGGCCACTGTGTTGTCCGTCATTATCAGGACATTTTTCCACTGTACAGATGGCAGAAAAGCTTTCAGCACTAGTCTGATTGCTCTCAGCTCTAACAGGTTGATATGTAGTCTGGACTCCGATGGAGACCAACGACCGCTGATGGTCAAGTGGTTGGTATGGGCTCCCCATCCCGTGAGTGAGGCATCTGTGACTACTGCTATCTCCGGCCATGGTTGCCAAAACAGTTCCCCCTTCAAGATGTTTTTCTGGCAGGCCCACCACTGAAGGTCTCGAGCCACCTTGTCCGGAATCTGAAGGAGGTCTGTCATTCTCCCTGAGAATTGCGACCACTGAGTTCTCAGTGCCCACTGAAGAGATCTCATTCTCAGGCGAGCCTCTGGCACAAGGAAGATGCAGGATGCCATGAGGCCTAGCAACCTCAAAAAAGTCGAAGGCTGGGAGACGGGCATTTTGAAACTTGGTGACCATCTGCAGAATATCTTGAGTCCTCACCTCCGGTGGCGAGGCTTTTCCCAGGGAAGTGTCCAGGACCACTCCATGAACTGGAGTCTCTGTGATGGTATCATCTGTGACTTCTTTAAATTGAGGGAGAAGCCCAGTTTGTGAAGGAAGTGGCAGACATAATCTAGCTGGATCTGAGCTTGTTCCGAAGATACAGCTCTGATCAGCCAATCGTCCAGGTAGGGGTAGACGTGGATCCCTTCCCTCCTTAGACTTGCAGTCACTACCGACATTAGCTTGGTGAAGACCGTCGGGGCGGAGGTCAGCCGAAATGGCAGAACTCGAAATTGCCGCCAATTGCGAACCTCAGGTATTTCCTGTGTTTGAGATGGATTGGCACATGGAAATAAGCACCCTGGAGGTCCAGACATACCAGCCAGTCCTGGAGCTGGAGGGCCTGAAGGATCTGGGAGAGAGTTACCATCTTGAACTTGTCCTTCCCGAGGAACTTATTCAATTCTCGTAAGTCCATGATAGGTCTCAGTCCTCCGTCTTTCTTTGGTATGAGAAAGTAGGGGGGAGTACCAGCCCTTGTTCCTCTCCGCTACAGGAACCGGTTCTATGGCACCTTTTTCTAGCAGGTCTACAATTTCCTGCAAGAGGAGCGGATCTCGAACTTTCATAGAGCTGTTCCCCGGTGGATGACTGAGGGATGCGTAGAAAAGGCAGGCAGTAACTTTGGGCAACTGTCTGCAATGCCCAAGCATCTGACGTAATAGCCTGCCATTCTGTCAGATGTTGAGTTAACCTGCACCCTACTGGTGTTTTGTGAAGAGAGTCCTCAGAGCGGTTTGGAGGCACCTGCTGCGGCTTTTGTATTTTTACCCCGTCCACCTCGGGTGAATTTTTTCGGACCCCTTTGTACCGGCTATCCTCTGCCCTTTCCGAATGCGGAATAGAAGTGAATTTACCTCTCCAAGAGGTTCCTGAGGGGCGATATGGCATCTGACGGATTGCAGCTCCCAGGGATTTTGCTGCTGCCTTTGATGTTTGTAGCTTTTCTAAACTGTCATCCGCCTTCTTACCAAACAAAGAAGAGCCGTCAAAGGGCATATTCACGAGTCTGCTTTGCACATCTGGAGCAAAACCAGACTTTCGCAACCAAGCAAATCTTCGGGTTTTTGTACTTGCCGCCATGGCCCTGCTGATGCTGTCAGCAGAATCGATGCCAGTTTGAAGGGATTCACACATAGCGTCTTTACCATCCTGGATGATTTACGGAACGCTTCCCTTTCTTCTCCCCCCGGGAGGCAGTCAGCCGCTGATGAAGCACACTCCCAAAGTGTGTGGCTGAACCTAGCGAGCGTACAAGTAGTATTGATGGATTTCAACGCCAGGCTACATGCGGAAAAGACTTTTCTGGCCATAGTCTCATACCTCATATCATCCCTATCCTGTGGAACAGTAGGGTAAGCCGATTTACTACCTGCTGAAGTAGCTGCCTGAACAACCAGACTCTCCGGAGTTGGGTGTTTGGATAAATATTCAGCGTCAGCAGAAGACACCCTAGATTAAGCTGATCATTTTTTGTTAACCGCTGGGATTACCTCAGGTGTTTCCCAGTTTACCAATATTCTCCTTTGTAATGCTGCATGAAATGGCACCACAGGATCCTCCTGTGGACCTTTGACCAAGATGTCTGTGGTCGTCTTGCTGAAAAGCAGGTGAGGGTATGGACCACCCCATAAACTATTATCCTTGCCATCAAGGTTCTATAAGGTGTTTCAGCATGTTCCCCTGGGTCTGGTGTGGCAAAATCCACTTCTGGGGAAGTGTCCAACCCACTTGCTTCCTGTAGGGATTCATGAAGGTCTTTCAACATACCTTCCTCAGAGGTAAAATCCTCTGGTGCAGGAGTTGCAGGTCCCTGCAACTCAAAAGGTCTTTCCTGATCCGAATCCTCCCCTTCTTCATAAATAGAAGATAAGACCCTGGAGTGATCAGGTCTTGAAAAGGGAATAAATCCCATTTCCAGAGCAGAAGGAGCCAAATTCGTCATGATTGGCTGAGAAAACGTCGACGTCATCGACGTTAAAGGCTTCGAAGCCATCGAAAAAGGCGTCGAGAAAGGTGGTAGAGACCTCGATGAACTCGAGAGTATCGTGATTCTACTCGAGGTTGTCGACGATATTCTTGTGCTCGAGGCTCTGCGTAGCACCACTGGCTGTGAGGTGGCCGTGGGTTTATCCTTTGTCGGCGTCTAAGACGGTGTCGACTCGACTGACCTGTGCGTCGAAGAACCCTTCGATAACAGCGTCGATGACGCCGATCTATGTGTCGAAGGGATCTTAGACGACGGCGTCGAAGACGCAACTTTGCCTTTACTCGAGGGTTTGTGACGCTCTCGAGTGGCTTCTTTCGCCGGGTGCTGCGACTCGCGGCTTTTTGATTTTTTGGGGTCTTTCACCCAGGGTATCACCCTCAGCAGTCTTCAAGGGGGTCGAGGCCACTTTCTCGAAGACGCTTAGCATCTTTTTCCTGAATTCCTCCTACTCAGCCTGAGAGCTATGTTTTGTGGGGCAGGAGACCCTTTTTGGGGAAACGGAAGACGACGAAGACGAGGAAGGGGATCTTCGACGTCTCTTTTTTTGAATGATTAGATCTCAAAGAGTGATGGGAACTGCTTCGAGATCTAGAACGAGAATGTCTTGTGTGATGGCGAGGAGACTAATGTCTCGACTCAGCCGAGGAAACTTTCGAAGAAGTTTTAACTGCCTTACCTCGCTTGAGCTTCCCCTTACGCTCCTTCAAGGTTTTCACCGTCATGGACATGCAGTCCTCACACACCAAACAATGCTACTCGATTCCCAGGAACCATAAACAGATCCTGTGAGGATCCGTCAACAACATTTTCTTTCCACAGTCTCGACATTTTTTGAAGCCGGACCGTGGAGTCGTTGGTTCGGGTGAGGAAGCCATCGAGTATGAGTCGGTATTCACGAGGAATAATGATATATTTGACTGAATAACTGAGCAACGATATTCCGTGGTCCCATGACGCGCGGAAAAACGGAACTGAGCAACGGACGTTGCGCGAGTCTATTTATACGCGTGATGACGTTGGCGCCGATACAGAGGCCGTCGAGGGACATCGGCTCGAGGGAAGTCGACGCGCAGCGCCCTCTACTGAAAACATTTCCAAGGACAGCAAGCTGGGATGTAATCTATCAAGATAAGGAATACGTCGGAAGACACAATCCCTTCGAAATGATGTTACACGGCCCCGACCGGAGATGCATGGGAGGGGACCCGAACCTTCGGGTCATTTGGTGTTGGTAGCCAGGGAGTCTCTAGGAGTGGGGCCCCAACCTCTTCCCTTGCCACAGCGTTGTACTCTCTGAGCATATTGTGCACTGGTTCCCTGAGTGGAGGACCAGTTGCCTGTAGAGGAGTACTGTTGGTGTTGTAGGTTTTGCCGTTGGCCACGAAAAAAGCATCGGTTGCCGTAACCTCACTTATTAGGAGGTCTTGTGATCTGGTTTAGAGTCTTTAGGGTATCAAATTGCTTCTTAGCTGTATCCAGTGCGTCGTCCACTGCCTTACCAAACAGGTTTGAGTCCTCATTTGGTTTGTTGAGGAACGCCTGGGTTTCTGGCTTAAAACCCCCGAGTTCCTGCGCCAGACATGACGCTTGAGAAGTATTCCTTGGACTACAGACCGGTCAGCCGTCTCTGCAGCATCTAGCGTGTTTTTAATCTGTTACAGTGGCTAACAAACTGGTTCGTAAGGGCTCCGGAACGTTTAGGTCTTGGCGTAACTTTCCCCATTGGGCATCAGCGTAGCTTGCCAGCAAGGTATTGTTATTGGCAATTCTGGTTGAAAATGAAGATGTAATCCTTTTCCCCCCCCCCAAGGCATAAAGCTTTTTTCCCCTCCTTGTCCGGGGGTGTTTCGCTAGTAGATAGCGGAACCCCTGCCCTTTTCCTTGTGGTGGTTACTACCAAGGAATCAGGTATTGAGTGACCCCCAATATATAATGGGTCCGACGGTGAGGGACTAAAAAGTTAAACAAATTCTCGGGATGACCCCTCTGACCAATGCAGGTGTTGATAAAGATGGAATGAGTCGTCTCTTGACTGAGGTGAGAAGGGGAATGGCCTGACTAGTAGGCCGTTTCTCAATTATTTTCTCCACAAAGTCTCTCTGGAGTAATCTCCCCTGTATCAATTTCAAAATGTGCTGCTGCTTTACGTAGCAGTGCATTGAAAGTGGTTTGGTCATCTACAGGTGACGGGTTTCTGACTGGTGTGGTCAGAGGAGAGGACAGATCCAGAATGTCAGAGTCTGTTGATGTTCCTTGAGACTGCCAAGGCTGTGAGCCACCTCTGTCTGGGTCTTCTTTGAAGTCCCTCCCCTCCCCCCCCCCCCATGTCTGGGTAGTCCTCAAAGCCCTCCTCAGGGTTCTGTTGATCCTCAATATTTAGGAACTCTTCACTCGTCATATGTATTAACCTCCTCTTGAAGTGGGTCAAAGAGTCTTAGATATTTGGCCCTGGGGTCTTCATGAAGTATTTCCCTTGGCCTCTTAGGTTTATGTCCACCCCGAACACGTTACACCTATCTAGTTTGTCGATACACAATTGAAATCTTTCCAAAGTCCACTGGGGTAACCCTGAACGGTCAGGAGGCGGAAAGGGATGCTCTTCCGCCTGTATCCGTCGAGATCTTTCCCATAGCATAGAGGATATACTCCTTTCGCCCTCTGAGAAACCTTCTCGTGGGTGCGACACTGGGGGGTATCTCTAGGTCTATCCTTTGACGGAGGGGGAGGTTCCGGCATACCTTCCGTCTGTTTCGGGGTCTGCCTGGCCTTGTGAGCAGGACTCAGCGACTCCCTCGCCGTCCGTCAGAGGAGACTATTCTAGCCAAGCTCTCGACGACTAAACGGTCAGTCGAGGGCTCGTCTTGCATGGTCTTTGGCGGTGCTGGGACGTTTTCGCCAACATTCGCTCTCTTACGAGGCATGTTGTCTGGCGTTTTGATGGTAGCGCCCTTATTTGTGGACGGCCCAGTCGTAAGCCGCGCATGCGGTTGCAGGGAGGGCTTGCGACCCTTGCGGTGGAGGATGTCGGTTGATCCGGCGTCTCCTTTGGCACTAGTGCTTTCTTCGACTTAGTCGAGGGAATGCCGTGGGTTGTGTGTTTAGTTTTAATCTTGCCATGTGCGTCAGCGTCGCCGGGGTGTACATCCCGATAAGTAGGGCGTGAGCAGATCCTGTCGGGGACAGATGCGGAGGAGCGGGAGCACTCCTTAGAGAGGTCGACAACCTCTGATACGGAGGTAGCGTTATCACTGTCCCCCTCATCACATTCGGCGGCAGCGGGTGAGGAATCAGCCTTAGACATAGCGTAGGCTGCCCACCTCTTGACCCTGCAGTACTTTAAAGTCTTTGGGCGAATGAGTTTACAGGCCGCACAGGCGTCCTCGTTTTGGTCGAGCGGTAAGGAGCGGTTACACCGCTTAGGCTCATCCTTCCACATGAATTTGCTGTTACAACGCGGGCAAAATCTAAAAAGGAGTCCTCTCCATAGCTGAGGATACAGAAATAAGTGATAACGACCCCGAATGAAAGGGGGGTGAAAGAGAAAGGCATTCTAGAAAGGAAACAGAAGTGTCCCCACAACCCCCACTCTCCGTACTGTATAGGCCGGGCACGTGTTCGGCAGCGGCGATAGGATCGGCTCTGTCGAAAACGCCGCCGAAGATCTTGACTCGGCGGGGAAACAGCTTGGCCGTCGAAGGAGGGCCGGAGGCATTTTGGATTTAGCGCTGACAAGAAATGACCAAGGGTTGAATAAATGGTAATGCAATGTCTCTTACAAGCTCCGCATTAAGGCGACCAGTTTTCTGGGCGGAACAAAACAATCACCTCGACACATGAGGGATTTTGGGTACACTACACGTCACTATAGGGATAGTATTACAGACATGCCTATGTTGACGTCCCCTTTTCGACTACGAAAAACAAAATGCAGTACTCTGCAGTGACCACTGGATGTCGGACTATGCACAGCATGCGATTCTAAGCAGATTAACAATCATCAGAACACACAATACCATATACAACAAGTATACACATTCACCAGTAGGCTCACTTACTATACATCCCTAAATAACAAACCAGGTGAAACGGGTAAGCATTGCAGATGTAGGTAAAATGAGAATCTGTCACAAAACCAATTCCCTAGGTTATGTTAGGTGGTATTCAGATAGCGCCGGGCTTCAGTTGGCCTCAAAGCGCTGTAAGGATGAATGCTGTTAGATGGGGACTTATTTCTAAATTCCACCCTGTGGTAGGACTTTATAAAACGCACTCCTTGGTATTCAGGGCTCCAACTACTAGTATAGGACTGTACCACTCAAGGTTTTGGTTGTGTGGCAGAGCAGCCAGGCTCATTTTGGAGGGAGATGCGAGCTGTAAGTCAGTACAAAGAACTTCTATTTACCCGGTGAAGCCCTGCTGCAGAGATGAAGTGCCGAATTCGCCTCGACTAGAGAAGCCCTACAAGGACGACTTCTCCCCTTGAGTTGGTGGCACCAATCAACTCCAAAAGGAAGCCTGCCTGGACATCCTCTCGGAGCTGGCTGGCTGCTGCTGTGCTGGAACCGAAGTGCCAGGGAGATGAACACCAGATTGTGTGCATTGCTTTTAAGTCAGACCCGAGCACCAGGAAGATCCTCTTTACTTCCCTGAAGCAGGACTGACCAAGCATGAGCCACCTCAGCTGAGTGCTGGACCCCAGATGCAAGGAAAGTGCAGAGTATACAAAAACTGCAGTGTTGCTATTTGCTGTCAGACGCGAGGAGCTGAAACACCAACCAAAAGGACCGCTGAATCAAAGTTTGCCCATTGCAGCAGCTGACCTTCCTATTGCAGAGCAGGTGCCTCCAGATGTCCTCCCTCTTGTCCCCCACGACAGGCTCACGAACAACAAGATCTGCAGAGCTGTACAGGAGCAGAAGCCAGCTGGAACCATTTCTTCTAACCAGAGGCTCTGTAAAGTTTAAGAACTTACCTCTTGTTGTGTAGCCTTGCTTGTTCTCAGTTGAGACTTGTCTTGGTTGCTTTTGCAGAGTTCCTTGCATCTTTGCCCCTCACAAGCCTCCCAGCATGTGGCCATACAGTGATTCTATTTTTCTCCAAAGACTTCTAAAACATTGTGCAAGACTTTTACTTAATTGCAATAAGTGCTTCAGCTCACCTAGACATTTGCTCAATTAACATTGGCTGGCCTGGATCCCTGAAAGACTTCTTGCCTCCGATGTTGTGCTTTACATTTCCACCAGGAAAGGGTTAATTTACTTGCATTGGGGGTTCAAAAGTATTTACGTGCTTCAGAATATTGGTTTAACCTTTGTTTTATTTCCAAACCCCTTTCTTTGACACCAACTCAGTATTGCTCTAAATGTACCAGTGATAGTGATCTATTAATATCCAGTGTCCTAGTTATTTTTTTATTTCTTTTTATTTATTGTGCATAAACCAGCAGAAAAATGTGACTTTACACATTACAGTAAAAACTCTATTACCATTACATAAATGGTAATCATTGCAAACCAATTTTCCAACTTACAATTAATAAAGTAAATTTAAAATAACAGAACTATACTGGAGGGAAAGAAAACCATTAAACATTGACCAGAGACTCCTGCACTATTCAGGCGACAGAGGACCAACTCCCTTTTTCCTATTAAGTTCAATTCTGTGAGGAAACGTGCCACTTCTATCGTAAGAAAAGCTTCCTTTCCTGAGGAAGGGAATAGTTTCTTACCTGTAACTCCATTTCTCCAGCATTGGTATCTTTCATGGATTCACATGCTTTGAATATTCCCCGTCGTCAGGCTGGGAATCCCCGGTACATTATATAGACCCTTTCCCTTAGGAAAACTTTTTCGACGCTTATGCGTCCTATCCACCTCGTTTTGTATCATGCGTGCCCGTGCCGTCAGGACGTCATGATATAAATACAGGCCCCACCCCGCGCTCCCTCAGATTTCGGCCCCCAAAGTAGTGGGGGGAACCGGTTTGCATGTTCAGGGGAGGCAGGTGGGCGCATGTGAATCCATGAAAGATACCAATGCTGGAGAAATGGAGTTACAGGTAAGAAACTATTCCCTTCTCCAGCATTGGATCTTTCATGGATTCACATGCTTTGAATAGATTACATAGCAGTACCACCCCCAAGAGGAGGCGTGCATGCAAACCCATATACTTTCTTCGCAAAGGCCGTTCCCTATGATCATGTATACCTCAGTAATAGTTAACATAGGTAAAACGAACCACATACAGTCATAAATTCCACCGGATGCAATCCCGCAGCCGGGGCTTACCTTATTGGAATAGGTGTCGAAGCACCGGCTGTCCCATCCGGGTGTCTTCGGCATGTTGCTGCGACAGGCAGTAATGGCGGGTAAAGGTGTGTGTAGCCGCCATGCAGATGTCCCCTAGAGGGACTCCGGCCCACAGTGCCGTCGACGATGCCGCTGCTCTAGTTGAATGAGCTCTTGGCCGTCGTAGAAGAGGCTTCCCTGCCCTGGAATGGCAGTAAGAAATGGTAGATGACACCCATCTTGATAGTCCCTGCTTTGAAATGGCTTTTCCTCTAGCACCCAAACCATAGGCCACGAACAGCTGTCTCGTTTCTCTGAACGGTTGCGTACGATGAAGATAAAACTTGAGAGCCCTTTTTACATCCAATGTGTGTAGCATGCGCTCCGCTCTCGAGCATGGCTCCGGAAAAAACGTAGGTAACACAATAGAGGAGTGTTTATGGAACACCGAAGGAGCTTTTGGTATGAACTGTGGGTTAGTGGCTAGGACTACCTTGGTCTTGAAAAATCTTAAGTATGGTGGGTCTACCATTAGAGCCTGAACTTCTGAAATATGTCGGGCTGAAGTGATGGCCAGCAGGAAGGCCAATTTCCACGACAGAAACTTTAGAGACGATGATGACATTGGCTCAAAAGGAGGCTTCATAAGAGACGTTAAGACCAGATTGAGGCTCCACTCCGGCGGAAATTTCTTCTCTGGAGGGAAACTCCGAAAGAGGCCTTTAAGGAAGTGCTTAATCAGGCGGTCGCTGAACAATGGTGCCGAGTGCCGTCGACGAGTAAACCTGGAAATGGCCGCTAGGTGTACTTTTATTGACGACACCGACAGGCCCTTTTGAGCTAAGAACAGCAAGTATGGAAGGAGCTGTTCCGGCTTAATCGATTGCGGGGCCAAACCTGGTTGATCCTCACACCATTGACAGAAACTTTTCCATTTGTACGCGCATGAGGCGTTTGTGGAAGGTGCTCTTGCCGCTTGCAGGATACGCCGACAGTCCTCTGGAATCGTTAGCCGACCAAATTCGGCGAAGTCAGGAGCCAGGCCGTCAACTGGAGGCTGTCCGGGTTGTGATGCCAAACGACACCCTCCTGTCGAGACAGAAGGTCGGGGGTCTTCTGGAATCTCATTGGTTCCGCCGCCGCTAAGTGTAGTAGGTCTGAAAACCACACCTGTCTGGGCCAGTATGGGGCCACCAGAATTACCCGACATGGGTACCTGAGGATCCATTGCAACGTCCTCCGGACAAGGGGAAATGGAGGGAATGCGTACAGGAATTTGTTCGTCCATGGGAATGAGAACGCATCCCCCAGTGAGCCCTGCTGAGGCCATCTGCTTGCGTACTGATGGCATTTTTTGTTGTTCTTCGTTGCAAACAGGTCTATGGAAGGGTGTCCCCATTCCTTGAATACTTGTTGAAGTTGTTGGTCGTTCAGCATCCATTCGTGGACTTCGTTCATTTCTCTGCTGAGGGCATCGGCTTCCACGTTTCTCACTCCTGGTAGGTGGAACGCTAAGATTTGCATGTTGTGTTGCAGGGCCCAATGCCAGATTTTCTGTGCCTCCGTCGATAGGGACCTGGAACGTGTCCCTCCTTGTTTTCTCAAGTAGAACATCGTAGTCGTGTTGTCCGTCATGACACGCACCACCGAGTCCTTCAGTTGAGGAAGAAAAGACTTCAGAGCCCATCGCACTGCTCTCAGTTCCAGCAGGTTGATATGCAGGGAGGACTCCTGCAAAGACCACTGGCCTTGTACCTGTAACGTATCCAGATGAGCCCCCCATCCGCTCAGCGATGCATCCGTCACCACCGTCTTTTGGAACTCTGGTTCCAGTAGAGGCATTCCTTTCGTTAGACGAGTAGACACTTTCCACCAGCCGAGTGCTTGAACTCGTTGCTCGTCGACGACCAGTCTGTCGGACCAGCGACCTCTGCTCTGCGCCCAACGGTCCGCTAGAAATTCCTGGCAAGGCCTCATAAACAGGCGGCAGTTGTTTATCAACGGAATGCAGGACGACATGGTCCCTAGCAGGGACATTTACTTGCGCACTGAGACCTTGGTACCGCCTCTCCATTCCGACGCCTTGTTGTGAAGTTTCTGAATTCTTTCGCTGGATGGTTTCACCAGGCTTGTGTGTGTATGAAACTCCGCTCCTAGAAAGACCAAGGTCCTCGAAGGCTCTACGGAGGACTTGTCGTAGGATTCGGAGGTGGGGCTGTGTCGAGAATAAAGGAGGAAGACGCGGAGGCTAGCCTTTGAATTGCAGCGCATGACCCATGCGAATCGTGTCTAGGACCCATCGATCTGTGGTGATGCATTTCCATCGGTCGAAGTGATGAGACTCGACCCCCCAGGACGTTCCGAAGGCCGTCATTGGTTGCTGGTTTGCTTGTTCTTCGTTGACGACTGACCTGAGCCTCGCCGCCTGGAGGCTTGATAGTCCCTGCTTCTACGTGCCGACTGGGACGCTCGTCTAAACCCTTGTGAAGAGTACGAGGGCCTGTTAAATCCACGGTCCCTCGAGGCTCCAAAGCGGGAGTTTCCAGAAGCACCCCTGAAGGGGCGAAAAGAGTGAAAATTTCTACCCGTTTGAAGGGCGCCGGGGGACCTAGCAGTATCCGTGTCTTCTTTCATCCCTTTCAGCGCTTCATCAACCTTTTCGCCAAACAGGTGTTCCCCTTCGCATGGCATGTCCAGGACTTTGTACTGTACTTCAGGACGGAAAGTAGTACATTTGAGCCACGCTTGTCGACGAAGCACTACTCCATGGTTGATTTGTTTGAAACCGGACTCTGCTAGGTCAACTGCGATATTAATAGCGTGGTTCGAGGCCTCTTCGCCATCCCGCACCAGTAACATAGCTGCTTTCCGGTGTTCGTCTGGCTGGTGTTCTAGGATAGGGGCTAGTTTGTGCCACATTTCCCTATCATATCGTGACACGATCGCTAAGGAATTGGCTGCTCTTACTGTCGTCGCTCCGACCGAGAGCACCTTCTTTCCAAAGGCGTCCTGCCTCCTAGCCTCGCTTTCAGGTGGCGTTGAACATTTTTGCTGGACCCTGGCCTTCCTAGCCGCTGCCGCCGCCACCACCGAGTCAGACAGAGGCTGTGATGTTAGACATTTCGGAGTGGACTCCGGAGCTTTAAACTTTTTCTCGATCCGTCCCTTTATGGCTGGCTCCGAGAACGGATGGCGCATCGTCTTGAGACCTTCTTGCCACACGTGGTCAAGGATTGGGATGGCAAATACCGATTTTCTCCTTTGACCCATATGGTCAAAAAGGAAACAGTCTTTTTTCTGCTCCTCAGGAATCAAGCCGAATTCGGAACAAGCTTTCCCCGTCATTGCATGGAAGGCTCCCACATCATCAGGGGGCGATGGCTGTGTCTGGCTCCTCGTAGACTCCAACTCTACATCCGAATTCCATGTGGGGTCCCTCGACGGTGACAGGGAGATGTCTGACCCGGAGTCATCCAGTATAGAGTCGGACTCCGACAACTCACCATCCTCCTGAGCTCGAGGACGATCTTTCACCGCCTGGGGAGCCGATGGGTGTTTCGTCGTCGAGCGAGCCGTACAAGTTTGCTCGTCGACGTAAGGTACAGACAAAAGTGACGATGACGTCCCAGGTTGAGGGAACTGGGTATCCAGCCGCTGCAGGAGCTTCTGAAGAGTATTAAGCACATCCAGAGACAAAACCGTCTGGGGGGTCAGTAACGTGGATGATATAGGTACCATACCCCCGCTCGCACTCGTCGCCGACGTGGAAGGCCGTAAGCCTAAATCCGATGGCTGCAGAACCACGTCACCTTCCCCTTCCGCCGAGCAGGCCGTGTCTGGCTGCAGTAAGACCTCAGGGGGGATCGGGTCATAGACCTCAGGCAGCCAAGCCATAGACTGAGTCTCTGTCGACGAAGGAATCCCAACCGCTGCTGCTTGAACGGTAATAGGCATCGTCAATGACACCGAGGTCGACGAGCTAGTCGTCGTCGAGCCCTTAGACTTCGTCGTCGATTTCGATGCCGACTTCCCGGCTGAAGCTTCTCGACTCATGGAAGACCTGGGACGGTCCCCTGAGGGGGATTTTGACAGCGCTAGCCTCTCCGTCTTAGATGATGAGGAGGGCTTTTTATGTGATGAGGAGGATCCAGCATGTTTCCCCTTATGCTTGTCCTCAGCGCGAATTTCTGCTGGCCGTACCTTCTTCGATGGAGGCTCCGACTTGCTCCTGGAGGCCGTGGAGCCAACTTCCGAAGCCGGGTAGGCACCCGCTCCGTCATTAAGCCAGTCGACCAGCCTTCTTTTACGGTCCTTAAGGGTTTTTTGGGAGAAACCCTGGCATATCTCACATGTATCCGCCGTGTGGTGCGGGTGGAGACAGTAGATACAGTCCATGTGGCCGTCTCCTTCATAAACCTTTTTGAGGCCACAGGTTGCACACGGGCGAAATAACGCCTTTCCAGACATAATTCTTCAGAATTTGAACTTCGCCGAAGCGAAACAGACAAAACAACCTAGTTTTCACCAGTAGTAAACGCGAGGATCCCACTACTTTGAAAGACGGTTGAAATCTGAGGGAGCGCGGGGGCGGGGCCTGTATTTATATCATGACGTCCTGACGGCACGGGCACGCATGATACAAAACGAGGTGGATAGGACGCATAAGCGTCGAAAAAGTTTTCCTAAGGGAAAGGGTCTATATAATGTACCGGGGATTCCCAGCCTGACGACGGGGAATATTCAAAGCATGTGAATCCATGAAAGATCCAATGCTGGAGAAAGTCATTGCCAAAACATAGTTGAGCGTTGTATGTAAATCTTGAGAATCTTTGAACTCTCTGCTTTAAAGTCCCTGGGCATTCAGACAGGCATAGGCTAATCAATTTATTTTCATGCTGCCAACCTTGGGGCTAGCCGTGCCCATCTCACTCAACCATTGGGACAGATCTGATAGAGGATGAAAATGAAAGGGTCAATCAGGCAGCCCTCTCGATGGCCAACGGCTGGGACAAAGACCCTGATCTCGACAATCTAACTCAATGAGGACCTTTGATGTTATGCTATTAAGATGGACAATAGGTTTTCCGGGAGGCCCCAATCTTTCAACTTTTTCCATAGCTGATTTCTATTGACAGTATCGAAAGCCTGGGACAAATCCACCCAGGCTCTGAAGAGTGCTAGTTATTTAAGTGACCTCAGGGTGTAGGAACCATCTGTGTGCCATCCCAAATGGGTACTTGCTAATTTAGCAAAACTAATAGTGTGCATTTTGAAGTGTATTCGTGTGCTGCTTATATATTGCTCCCTTCTGAAGAAGGCTTATTCAACTGACAGTTAAATTAATTGTTTAATCAAGAAACATTGAGTGTAAGAGTTTATTTGAATACTTCTCAATGTGAACGTCTGTAAAAACCCTACTGCTCACATTGACACCTCTTGAGATCAGCGTGGCTGCTCAGCCACATTACCAACATGTGTATTACAGACTTATACTAAAGGTTGGGTTCCTATTGATAGGTCAAGGTTGCTATAGTCTCCCAAATGGTACTGCACACAATTTTGCCTAACAGGGAGCAATTGACCCCAAGACAAACTCATCTGGAAATCCTCTCAGACCTGGCTGTACGTCCGGAACACCAGAATCGAGTGTGTCGTCTTTAAGTCGGATCCGTACTCCAGGAAGATCATCCGGACTGCCAAGAAACATAACTGATCAAGCCTGAGCCACCTCAGAGGGCGCGAGCCCAGATGCGAGGAAAGTCCATTAAGGTATTTAAGAACCACGGTGGTGCCATTTGTGAAAGTCGTGAGAAGCTGAAACCGCAAAGTGTTGCTGAATTGAAGTTTGCCCCTTCCTTCCACTGAGCTTCCCATTGTAGTGCATGAGTCCCCAGACGTCCTCCCTCTAGTCCCCACGACTGAGGGCCAGGAACAACAGGATCTGAAGTCCTACACAGGAACAGAAGCCAGCTGGTACCAATTTCTTCTAACCAAAGGTACTGGAAACCTAAGGGGACTTCCCTCTTCTTCTGTAGCCTTGCTTGTTCTCAGTTGAGACTTGTGTTGGTTTAGTTTTGCAGAGTTGCTTGAAGCTTTGCCCCTCACAAGCCTCCCAGCTCGTGGCCATACAGTGATTCTATTTTTCTACAACGACTTCTAAAACACTGTGCAAGACTTACCTGCAAGAAGTGCTGCAGCTCACCTAGACTTTTGTTCAATTAACATTGGCTGTCCTTGCTCCCTGAAATATTCTTCCATCCTCTGACTTTGTGCTTTGACTATCCCTCACCAAAAGTCGCACATTCTTTAACTTGTGTAGACGTGAAAGTGTTAATTTAGATTGCATTGTGGTGGGCGTTCAAAAAGTACTTACCTGCTTAAGAATATTCGTTAACCATTGTTTTATTCCCAAACCTTTTGACACCAAACTCAGTATTGCACTAAATGTACCAGTGATCTATCAATGTCCACAGTGTCCTAGTTACTCAAGTCACCTCAGGGTGTAGGAAGTGTCTGTGTGCCATTGTTAGGAAGAATTCTCATAAATGTGCCAATTACCTTCACCTTAGAGACCCCCAGCAACTTTGCTGGATTTTGAGGAGTTTTTTTTACCTTGAGCGTGTGAGCCTTTTTTTCCCACTCTCTCATGTATTTTGATGTGTTTTACTATTGTGTTCTTTGATTATGGAAATTTAGACAACTCCATAGCCATCTTTTCATATGTGTTACACAGCACCCTCAGTGCAGTGACACAGGCAAGCCTTTTACCTTCTCTGGGATAAACTACTGTTTCCCAGAGAAAGTAAAGATAAATTGACTTTACTAGTCTTTAAATTCCTAGTTCCAGCACACACTATCATACAATAGAGCGCTGGAGGGGTTACCTAGTATTCCCTGTGTCTAGAAACTCGTGTAGCAGTCAAATGCTACCCTAACCTATTAAAGCGGCTGGTGGCAGTGGTTTTACAACAAACTTCCATGATTTCTCCCCTAGAGAATGCATGTAGATACTCCATTGTGTAGTCCCTCCACCTCACTTTGGTCCCTTATGGCCCCAACCAATGAGGTGGCAGGGCTTAAGCTCCGCCCCAGGTAGCCATCTTCTGATTTTGAACAGTAGGAACTAAAGTATGATGGGTACCGAGCATAGGAGCAGCCTCTCAGGGGAGGCGGGTGGGCGCATGTGAATCTATGAAAGATACCAATGCTGGAGAAACACAGTTACAGGTAAGTAACTAAGACTTCTCCAGAATTGGATCTTTCATAGATTCAGATGCTTGAATAGAATACCAAGCATTTCAAGTAATTGGAGATAAATAGATATATAGGATACACTACTCACCGTAATTTTATTTCTGATGCTTGTATCTGCTTAGATTACATGCTGTGAATAGGCCGACATCTAGTGGAAGCTGCGGAGTATTACAGTTTGTTTTTCGAAACTCGAAAATGGGCGTCGACACAGGGCGTGCCAGTAATACTATCCCTAGTGTAACGTCCACTGTACCCATGATTCCTCACGCGTGTAGGACCCTCAGATTGTATTTTTTCTGACATGAGGTAGCATGAAGAGTAGCGTGAGCACAGATTATCCAAGCAGATAGATAAATAAGTAAGACTACAAGCATCCATGCGCCATCTCTCAGAGGGGAGAAAGGGCGGGCTCATATGAATCAAAGCTGATACAAGAATCAGAAATACGATTAAGGTGAGTAATGTATCCCTTCTGAGGCTTGTGGAATCTTCTTAGATCACATGCTGTGCAGAGATTAGCGAGCAGTGTTAGAAGAAGGAAGTGGGATGTGAGAAGGGTCATGAGCAAACAGGTGTCTTAGAAACGCTTGTCCCACTTGAGTATCTGTCCTGGAATGAGTGTCAATGCAGTAGTGCTGAGTAAAAGTGTGAATAGAGCTCCAAGTAGCTGCTTTGCAAATGGTGACAAGGGGTACATTTGCAATGAAAGCCAGAGTGACCCCCGTGCCTCTTGTAGAGTGGGCTCTTGGCATAAAAGGCAGATTTCTTTCAGAAAGGGAGTAACATAGCTGGATACAATTGACTATCCACTTTGAGATGGCACCTTTAGAGACGCGATCTCCCTCTCTGCCTGTAGCTACGGATACAAAGAGATGGTCTGTTTTCCTTAGCGGCCTGGTCTTATCTACATAGTAGAGGACCGCTCTTCGCACACCTAGAGTGTGTAGTTTCACCTCAGCAGAGCTTTTGGGTTCGAGAGAAGGCCGGAAGCTCAATGGACTGGTTAACGTGGAATTTTGAAATGAACTTAGGTGAGAACCCAGGGTGTGTTCGTAGAACCAGTTCACCCTTATGAACAGTAAGGAACAAGTTACTTACCTGTAACTGTTGTTCTCCAGCATGGGTCTGGCATGGATTCACATGCTCATGAATATTCCCCGTCGTCAGGCTGGGAATCCTCGGTAAAGAAAAAATCAGTATCAGTTTCGTTTCTGATCGGTCTTTCGTAGTAGTAACCAATCACTGATCTCTGCGTCATACTGACCACAGCCAATGACTGCCCTCTACCTAAGCCCCGCCTCTGGCAGCCATCTTCAGATTTGGTAGCACGTAAAGAGGCAGTATGACCAAGTGAAGAGCCGTAGAGGGGTAGGCGGGAGGGTTCGCATGTGAATCCATGCCAGAACCATGCTGGAGAACAACAGTTACAGGTAAGTAACTTGTTCCTGCTCCAGCATGGGGTCTGGCATGGATTCACATGCTCATGAATATAAGAATAAATAGCAGTACACACATGCACAACCACGGGGGGGGGGTGGGGGGAGTGGGGGGGGTTTAAAAAGGCTCAACATTAAGCAATACAACAACTCAACATTAAGCATCTCTTACCTCCTCACCAGGCTCACCTTAAGCGAAAAGGTTGCGCAGCACTGCTTGGCCGACCCTGGACTCCTCCCTGGAATCCCGATCGACGCAGTAGAATCTCGTGAAGGTGTGCGTTGACCTCCACGTAGCAGCCCTGCAGATGTCCAGCAGGGGCACACCAGATAAGAACACCGTAGTAGCAGCGATCGCTCTGGTCGAATGGGCTCTCGGGCGGCCTGGCAGCGGTCGGTTAGCCAACCGGTGGCAGTGCATGATGCAGCCGGAGAGCCATCTGGAAATAGAAGACTTCGAGAGAGCCTTCCCTTGATTCACAGGTCCAAAGTTCACGAACAGCTGTGATGTCCTCCGGAAACTCTTTGTGCGGTCCACGTAGAACTTCAGCGCTCTAGCCACATCCAGCGAGTGCAAAGTCCTCTCGGCCGGCGACGAAGGAGACGGGAAGAAAACAGGTAACACCAAGGGCTCGTTAAGATGGAAGTCCGACGGCACCTTGGGCATAAAGGAGGGGTGCGTCCTAAGCAACACCCTCGAGGCATGGAAAGTCAAGTACGGTGCTTTGCAGGATAGGGCCTGGATCTCTCCCACTCGTCGTGCGGAGGTAATGGCCACCAGGAATGCAGTCTTCCACGACACAAACTTCATCGGTGCGGAGTGCATCGGCTCGAATGGGGGCCCCATGAGCCTGGTCAGCACCACGTTAAGTTCCCACGCCGGGGCCGGGGCCTTCACCGGCGGGAACGACCGGAACAGTCCTTTCATAAACTCTTACCAGTCGATGGGACCACAGGGACGTCCGTCCTGTGGTTCTGGTATATCTGGAGATCGCCGCCAGATGAATCTTAATGGAGGCATGGGCTAGCCCAGCCTTTGCCAGCGATAGCAGGTACGGCAGCACTTGAGGGGCCGTAATCCGTAGGGGGTTGATCTTCTGTGCTCGGCACCAGATAGAGAACCTCTTCCACTTATGACCGTAGCATTTGAGAGTCGAGGACGCCCTGGCCTTTGCAAGAACCTCTCTGCAATCGGCCGGTATATCGTAGCCTCCAAACTCTAGCGCTGCAGGAGCCAAGCCTGCAGGTTCAGTGACGCCGGGTCGTGGTGGAAGATGGCGCCTCCTTCTCTGGAGAGAAGGTCCGCGTCCACCGACAGCTTGATGGGAGGGGACGTTGACAAGTCCAGAAGGTCCGGGAACCAGATCTGCCTCGGCCACGCCGGTGCGACGAGGATCATCCTGCACCGGGACCTCTTGAGCTGGCTGATGAGTCGAAGCAGCAACGGCAACGGAGGGAACGCATACAGGTATAGGCCGTCCCAGGGGAACGAGAACGCATCGCCCATGCTTCTCGGCTGGGGAAACCTGCTGGCGAACCTCTTGCACTTCAAGTTCATCGCTGTTGCAAACAGGTCGATTTGGGGTTTGCCCCATCGTCGGAAGAGTTGATCCACCTGATCCTGGCGCAGTTCCCACTCGTAACATGCGCGCAGCTCCCTGCTGAGCGAGTCGGCGATGGTGTTGCTTTCTCCTGCCAGGTGGAAGGGAACCAGGAACATCCCCTGGGCGACCGCCCAGTGCCACAGATCCTGTGCCTCCTTGGATAGGGCTGGGGATCTGGTGCCTCCCTGCTTCCGTATGTAAAACATTGTCGTGGTGTTGTCCGTGAAGATCTGCACCACCTTGCCCTTGAGCGACGGGAGGAACGATTTGAGAGCCCAGAACACGGCTCGGAGTTCCAGGACGTTGATGTGCAGGAGCCTCTCCTCCGGGAGCCAGAGGCCTCTTGCGTGGAGATCTCCGGTGTGGGCGCCCCAACCTTTCAGGGAGGCGTCCGTCGTCACCGTCTCCTGGTACGCCGGCGTCTGAAAGTCCTTGCCCGCCGTGAGGTGCGCTCGAACGCCCCACCACTGAATCGCCCGCCTGGAACACCTCGTTGAGGGGGACCCTGTCTTCGAAGGTGCCTGTCGCCTGCATCCAACGGGCGTCGAGAAATTCTTGAAGAGGGCGCATCCGTAGTCTGCAGAGGCGCACCAGGTAGATGCAAGAGGACATCATCCCCAGGAGGGACTTGATGGACCTCACCCTGGCCACGTCCGTGGCTAGCAGGCGCTGCACTTTGCCTAGAATGGTCTTCGTTCGTTCTTCCGACGGGGCCGCCAGGCGCCTCACTGTATCGAGCTTCGCTCCCAGAAACAGGGCCACCTGCGACGGCACCAGGTGGGACTTTGGGTAGTTTATGGCGAATCCCAGGTCTGTGAGTAGCAGAATGGTCCTCGCAGTGTGTTCGACGGCGAGTACCCTCGTCCTTGAGCGGATGAGCCAGTCGTCCAGGTAGGGGTAGACGTGAATCCCCTGCAGGCGCGCCGCCACTGGTGCTAGGCACTTGGTTAAGATCCTGGGGGCCGACTTCAATCCGAACGGCAGTGCTCTGAATTGGTAGTGGCGTCCCTGGACGACGAACCTGAGGAACTTTCGGTGACTTTTGAGGATGGGAACATGGAAGTATGCATCCTCCAGGTCCAACGACGATAGAAAGTCGCCTTCCTCCAGCTGTCCCAGTACGTGCTGGAGGGTGACCATCCTGAACTTTTGTGACCTGATGTATTTGTTCAAACGACGAAGGTCCAGGATGGGGCGCCAGCCGCCCGTCTTCTTCCTGACGGGGAAGTACCTTCAGTACACCCCGGAGCCTCTTCGGGACAAGCTCGATGGCACCTTTCCTGAGCATCGCCGTACTTCCAACAGCAGTTGCGGGACGTGATTTTCCTTCCTGGCCACAGGTGGAACGCGAGGGCACTTCTTCAGGAATTGGATAGTGTCCTCTTGCCAGGGTATCCAGCACCCAACGGTCGGTGGAGATGGATTTCCACACGCCGATGAAATTCGTCAGCCGGCCTCCCACCGGGGTGCTTCGGTGGGGGCCCGAGACCACGGCCGGTTCAGTCCTGCTTGGAGGTGGTGGCCTTGCCGCCCTGGCCACCTTGCCGACGGCGGTGAGGCGCTCCCTGCTTGCCACGACCCCTGTAGGCCTCCTGAGACGAGGAGCGTGCCGCCTGGCGGTAGGACGACGAGCCACCGCTGGATCCCTTGGAGGCACCCTGTCTGCCTCCGGAGCTCCGAAAGGGCCGTCGTTGCTGAAGGGCTCCTAGGGCGCGGGCCGTCTCCGTGTCCGTTTTTATGGCTTGGAGGGATTCGTCCACCGCCTTCCCGAACAAGTTGCTGCCGTCGAACGGCATGTCCAACACCCTGGTCTGGACGTCCTGACGGAAGTCGGTCGCCCGGAGCCAACCCAGTCGTCGTAGGCAAACACCGTTGCCCAGCTGGCGGAACCCGGTATCGGCAATATCGGTTGCCACCGTTATGGCGTGGTCCAACGCCACCTCGCCCTCTTGCAGTATTTTCCAGGGCCTCGGACCTCTTGTCGTCCGGCAGGAAGTCCAATATGGGGGCCAGCTTAAACCAGAGCTCCCCGTCGTAACGGGCCACGATCGCCAGGGCGTTGGCCGCTTTGATCGTCGTCGCCGCCCACAAAATGACCCGCCGCCCCATGGCGTCCAACTTCTTTCCCTCGCCGTCCGGCGGGGAATTCGACGTCGAGGCTCCTGACCCCGCCGCTTTCTTCTTCGCCGCCGCCGAGACGACCAAGTCTGGCGTTGGCTGGGCCCTGAGGCACAGGGGAGCGGTTTCGGGGACCCGGTACTTCTTCTCGTACCGGTCCCGTTTGGGTGGTGCCGTGGAGAGGTTTTTGAGAACAGACAGGCCCTCCTCCCAGATGTCATCGATTAGAGGCACCGCAATGACAGTCTTCCTCTTGGCCTCCCGGCGCTGATAGAGGAAACCTTCCTTTTTCTGCTCCTCCGGGCAGAGCTGGAACAATTCGGACGCCCTGGCGATCATGGCGTGGAATGAGCCAATCTCGTCGGGCGGCGAGGCCCGTGCGACGGGAGACCCGTTCCGTCGTCGTCGCCCTCAGAACCCATCGTCGAGCACAACGCACAATCATCTCCCGACTCGTGGGAGGATGAGGAGGGAGCCGTAGGGCTAACGGGGGCGAGCGGAGGAGAGGGTTGGGTCCTCCGTCGTTTGTTCTGAGGACTTCCGGACGGGCCGGGTTGCGGGTCCTCCGGCCTGGGCCATGGGAATCTCGTCCTTATCTCAGAGCATAAGGTCTGGATCGCAGACAAAATGGCCGCCGAGCCATCCTGAGGCCTAGGTTCCGGCTGAGCCGGAAGGGAAGGCTGCTCTTCCTCGCCATCGTCTTCCTCGGTTATCTCCCGAGGATCTTCCTTACGGGATTGAACCTTCTCGAATTGGACTTCGAGGTTCCTCACGGCCTCGGTCAGTTCCTCCTTCGAGGCGGACTCCGAGCTTGAGGAGGCTACCGTGCCCCCCCTCGCTTCTTCCATCATGGCGGCCACGACGATGGGCTGAAAAGAGGATTCCCTCCTTGGCGGCAGGGAAACTCTAGTCCCGGAGGCAGTCTCCGCTGGCGGGATCTCTGCCGGCTTGGCCAGAGTCGCCGCGATCGCCTCGGTAGAGGCCTTTGCCTGCTGGGTAGGGGCCTTCACCACCTTAGGTGCGTCCCGGGCCTTCTCCTTCGTGGGAGGGGCGACGCCTCGCTCCCCCTCTTCCGAGATCGGACGGGGCTTCTCCAGAAGCTTACCTGGGGTCTCGGACTTCCACTTCCCCGAACCAGAGTGCTGGCTTGTGGTTGACGGTGCCGGGGAAGGTGCGCCCTGCCTGGCGACCGAAGAGCCCGACCTTTCGGCGCTCCCGGAGCCAGCGGACTCGCGGCGCTTGGCCTGGTGTTGGGCCCCCGTCGCCGGGGCGCCCGCACAGGACTTAGAAGCCCGCTCGGACCCTTTCTTCTTCTTCTCACCCGTTGAGCCCTTCTCCAACCAGCTGGCGAGACGGGATCGACGGTCCCTCATGGTCCGCTCCGACAAGTTCTTGCAGAACTGGCAGTCCTTCTCTACATGAGTCTTGTCCCCATGAAGACAGTAGAGGCATCGCGAATGTTCGTCTTCCTTAAACACATTCTGCAGCCCGCATCCAGGGCAGCTGCGAAACAGCTTGGGTCCGGGCGATGACCTCGCATCCTGGGCCATCTCAAAGTAGGCCGCGAATCTTCTGGAATCCTCCAAGAAGTTGATTCGACGAAATCTTCACCCTTGAGGGGCGTAGGAAAATCCCGCAACGGGTAGCCGTTAACGGGAGTAGAAACGGTGGAGCTTGAGGCTCGATTAACCGAAAAAATGTGAAAATTCACCTGAAAAAAGCGCGAAACACGCAGTAAAGGCTCGAGAGCTAAGCACGAGGACTCCCAACACTTGAACGTGCGGTAAAAATCTGAAGATGGTTGCCAGAGGCGGAGCTTAGGTAGAGGGCAGTCATTGGCTGTGGTCAGTATGACGCAGAGATCAGTGATTGGTTACTACTACGAAAGACAGATCAGAAACGAAACTGATACTGATTTTTTCTTTACCGAGGATTGCCAGCCTGACGACGGGGAATATTCATGAGCATGTGAATCCATGCCAGACCCCATGCTGGAGAAAGAAAGGATCCTGCACTGACCGAGCCTGAATTTCACTGACCCTTCTTATGGATGTAATGGCTACTAATAAGGCAGTTTTATAGGTCAGGTGTTTGAGACTGGCTTTATGCATGGGTTCAAAGGGTGGGCCAACGAGTTTAGCAAGCACCACATTAAGGTCCCATCCTGGTGGTGGGTTAGAAATTGGAGGGTGGAGTCTCTTTACCCCTTCCATGAAGGCTTTAACCACTGGTACTTTCCACCACGAAACCTTGTTATGGGAGGTGGTGTAGGCTGACAGCGCACCAGGTGTAGCTTGAGCGAGTTAAATACCAAACCTGCATCCAGCAGGTGGAGCATGTAGGTGACAATATTGGAAGGGGTGCAATCATCCGGGGTGATTTGCTTATTCTGGCACCAGATAACGAATCTATTCCATTTATCAAAATAACAGTGCCTCGTGTTTGGTTTCCTAGATTCCTTTAGGATGTCCATGCATCTCTGTGGTAAGTTGAGATGCCAAACTATGACTTCAGGAGCTATGCTGCCAAGTTCATTGAGCTGGGTTGAGGATGCACTGTCTGACCTTGGTGCTGGGATAGTAGGTTGTGCCAGCACGGGAGTCTGATGGGTTTGCACACTGCTAGTCTGCGTAGGTGTGGGAACCATGGTTGCCTCGCCCACATAGGAGCAACTAGGATGAGTGTCATCGATTCCCTGTGCATCTTGCTGACCACCTTCCTCATGAGAGGGGTTGGTGGAAAAGTGTAGGCAAACATCCCTGACCAGTTCATCCACAGGGCGTTCCCCTTGGAGTCTGGCTGAGGGAACCTGGATGCGAATCCTGGGCATTGCCTGTTTTCGCTTGTGGCAAATAGGTCTATAGTGGGGAAACCCCATTGTGAGAAGATGTCTTCTACGACTTCTCTGTGTAGACCCCATTCGTGTTCTTCTGGGAGGGGATCTCGACTTAAAGTGTCTGCTAGTGAATTGACATCCCCTGGAACATGTTGAGATGACAGGTAAATGTTCCGTCTGAGTGCCCATGTCCAAATTCTCTGGGCAAGCCTGGACAGATTTGGCGAACAAGTCCCTCCCTGTTTATGTAAAACATCGCTGTCGTACTGTGTTAGGATATTTACTGACAGGTTCAACAGGTGTGGTTCGAACACCCGAAGCGCTCCGAAGACTGCCAGGAGTTCTAGCAGATTGATATGATTCTTGGCCACTGTGAGAGACCGGAGACTCTGAGCTGTGTGGTGGAGGAGGTGTGCTCCCCACCCTGACAGGGACGCGTCTGTAGTGACTACAGCTTGTACCTCCGGATCGTAAAAGGGTTTCCCCTCTTGTCCACCAGTGAAGAATTTGTACAAGTGTTGGCGAAAGGACCACTAGATCGTCCCACTCACCACTTGCCTGAGACCACTGTTTCGCCAACCATTCTTGCATGCATTGCAGGCGCGCATGGGGGACCAGGTAAATACATGACGCCATCATGCCTAGCAAACGCATCGCTTTGTGCACCCTTATCTGGCGACCAGGCTGATATAGAGGAATTTGCAGTAGTAGATTCCGAATTCTTTCCTCCTAGGAACTGCTTGGAGATGCTTGGCACCAGGCTTGATTTTTTTTCTCGTTGATAGAGAAGCCAAATTTGAAAAGGAGGTTGATAGTTCTTTGAAGGTTTGATCTGCAAATTACTGGGGTCTCCCCCGTGATGAGTTGTCCAGGTAAGGGTACACTGGGATTGCCTCCCCGCGTAGGTGTGCCACCACCACCGCCAGTACCTTGGTGAATACCCTTGGAGCCGAGGCTATACCGAAGGGCAGCACCTTGAACTGGTAGTGCTGACTGTCCACCTTGAAGCGCAGGAATCTTCTGTGCACTGGGAACATGGAAATATGAAAATAGGCATCTTTCATGTCCAATGTTGCCATGTAATCCCCCTTTTAGGAGGGGGGATTACTTCTTGGGGAGTAGTCATGCGAAATTTTTGGGGCTTGACATACTTGTTTGCAGGGCGTAAGTCTAATACTGGGCGCATTGTCACATTTTTCTTTGGCACAAGGATTTAAGTTGAATAGATACCCTTGTTTACTTGGTTGCCCGGGACAAGTTCCATCGCGTCCTTTGCAAGAAGATTGACGATTTCCTCGAGGAGGATCTTCTGGTGGTCCAGTGAATGCATCTTTTGTCATGGAGGGTGGTTGCGGGGGCGCTCTAGCAGTTCGATGCAGTATCCTGCGGACACTGGACAGCACCCATCTGTCCGATGTGATCCCTTCCCATGCTTGGGTGAAGTTGGAAGTGCGCCCCCCCCTACTGGGGATGCGTGGGAAGGGACCCTGAGCGGAGCGTCACTGCTGCCTCTACCTCTACCACGGCCCTTCTTGTTACCTCTGCCGTAACTTTGGGTAGTCTGCTGGTTGTCACCCCATGATGTACCCTGTCCCTGTGCATAATTGGAGCGCCTCTGGGAATTTTGGCCACGTGAGCGACGAAAATCACTATTCCCTCTTTGATTAGTGGGCTCATGCGTCAATTGTCCCAGGGACTTTAGAGTATCATACTCGACTTTGGCAGTTTTCAGTGCATCCTCTACCACTTTGCCAAACAAGACACTGCCCTCTGCTATGAGCCGGCCTGCATTATCTGCGGTGTCAAAGGTCTTCAGAATGCAACCAGACACGGCTCTACCCTCCGACGCGATCTGGGCCAACTGACCCTTTAGTGGTTCCGGTGCGGAGTCAATGAGAGCAGCTACCTGCTCCCACTGGTGGCAATTATAGCTTGCCAGCAGAGTGGTGGTGTTGGCGATCCTTCACTGGTAAGCGGAAGTGGAGGCTACTTTCCTTCCTAACCCATAAATTCTTTTGCTCCCCTTGTCTGGGGGAGCCTCAGATGATGATAGCGGTGTCCCTGCTCTTTTTCTGGTGTTTGTGATTACCAAGGAGTCCGGCTTCAGTTGACCCCTTATGTAAAGAGGGTCTGACTGGGCGGCCCTGAACATCTTCTCAATTGTGGGGTTCACAGCTTTGGTGAGATTAGGAGTGAGAAGGGAAGTATCAATTCTATGTTGGATTGAATTGAGAATAGGAATGGCTTGAGTAATGGGTCTGCTGCAAAGTCCCTCTCTTCCTGGGCCCCCTGAGTATCTATGTGGAAGTGCTCTGCAGCTTTAGCCAAGGCCTGATTTAGAAGGGGCTGGTTATCTATAGGTGAGTCAGTAACCTGTGGTTCCTTGCTAACCGGGGAGTCCATATTGTAGACACCCGCATCGTCTTCCTCCTCCTCATCCTGGCCCTCGTCATCTGCATAATACTCAACCCCAGTTTGGTCATCCAGCACCAGTATGTCTGGGTCATCCTCCTACTGTTGCTAAGGCTGAATATATTAAGGGTCTGAAGACAGTCCCTGAGCTGGAGTTTCAAGCCGAGATCTCTTATTAGGAGGCTGATGGTCCTTGGATCCTGAAGCAGTTGCATTGTCAGGAGTATAGCTAAGAAAATGCTGTTGATTTTTTTCATAAAAATTTGCTAAGGAAGACATTCTCCTCATCACCCTGTCTATGTCCTCAGTGCTCCATTATCTGGAACTGGGGATGAGAATCTCCTGTTGAGGTTCGTCTTCTAATCCCATGTCTTAAGGAGTGGGAGGGATGAGCCTGGGTGTAGTGACAGGGACAGGGGTATTAGATTTGTCCTCATCTGACAACCTGTGTTTGTCCTTGTGTACCTGGGGTGCAGAAGTTGAAGGTGAAGACTTTTCTGCCATTTGTCCCCTTTCCCGTGAGTGGAAGAGTATTTCCCTGACGGTTTGGCCTTTTCGGAATCTTTCTACGCCTGGCGTCGAGATTCGGGGGTACTCTCTCTCTCTTTTTAGTGCGCACGTCGGGACTCGGAGGCAGACGCCGAACGGGCTGCCGGAGTCAACTCCGGGTGTGCGGCTTAGGGATGGAGGTCAGATTCGTCTTCTGACGAACGAACCTCCGTTACTTTAGGGAGAGAGGCACTCTTGGCAACTGTGGATGGCTGCCGTGTGTCGTGCGGCGATCTCGACCTAGAACGCCCAGAGGACACCGATTCGGTGGACCGCTCTCTTTGTGCCTCTTTCTTCCGAGAACTCGACACGCGTGTCAAGTCTCGGTTGGCCTTAGTGTTCGTAGGTGTAGCAGAAAGGGTAGCGCTGGCGTCGCCGGGTGTGTTCCCCATAACTGCCCTGCCGGACAATCCTCCGAGGTCGGGGACTAGTGCTTGGGTGTCTTTCGACACCCGTGTGCCCTCGCCGTCCGAAAGGGCGGTGTCGCTGCCATCACTGAAGGCACCCACAGCTTCCATGGCCTCGAGCTGCCTGGCGTGGTGGGCCCAACATTTTCAGTGGAGCGGTCCTTGAGTGTTTTTGCTTTGAAAAGCTTACACGCTCTGCAGTTAGCTTCGGGGTGGCCCCTTGGCAAGCAGAGATTACAGGTGGCGTGTTTGTCAACTCAAGGGTACTTGCGGTTACACTTGGGGCAAAATTTAAATGGAATACTCTCCATATGTCACCTTATGGCAGCGGGCTGGTGTGTGTAGGAAAATAACGAGTGTAGAGTATGTTTCCACCCCCCACTCTCCCTACTTGCAGGGCCAAGGCCAGAGGCCTTCCGAGGCCCAAAGTCTGTCGTGCAGCTCGACGGTTGTTTGTTCTTTGGACCGGTTGTCAATCTTCGATGTCTCGACGTGGGAGTGAAAGAATGGGGAAATTAATATTGATTTTTTTCCAAAATGGCTTAAAGCCAGGGAACTCCGCGCAATGCTTCCGACAAGTATGGCAGAAAAAAACAATCCGAGGGTCCTACACGCGCGAGGGTTCATGGGTACAGTGGACGTCACACTAGGGATAGTATTACTGGCACGCCCTGTGTCTACGCCCATTTTCGAGCTTCGAAAACAAAATAATACTGCGCAGCTTCCACTAGATGTCGGCCTATGCACTGCATGTGATCTAAACCGATTCCACAAGTCTCAGAAATACACACACACACACACACACACACACACACACACACACGTATAAAGCAATATTTCTGACAAAACTTTACCATGCAGAAACACCAAGGTTACATACTCAGGGAAAGGCAGGAAAATAGGCTGGTCCTACCTTATACAAAGAGGTGGAGGAGCACTGCCTGTCCAACTGCAGATTCTTTGTTGGCATCTTCTGCTGGCAGTAGTGTTTAGCGAAAGTGTGCAGAGTGCTCCACGTAGCGCTCTGCAGATGTCCTTCAAGGGAACTCCTGCGTCAAACGCTACTGATGCCACTCTTCCTCTGGTGGAGTGTGCTGAAGGCGGTCTGGAGAGAGGGTCGCCCTTCAAAAGAGGACAATGGGTAATGCAGAACAAGACCCATCTTGCCTTACTTAATTTGGAGATAGGTTGTCCTTTCGTGCGGCCCACAAAGCCAATGAACAGTGTTAGATAAGCAGAACTCCTTAGTTCTCTTCAAGTAGAATTTCCAAACCCTAGTCACATCTAGGGAATGTAAAGCCATTTCCGCCTCCGAGGTATGGTTCCGGAAAGAAAGATCGTATAACAATGCGCTCTGCGAGTGTCATTTCGATAAGACCTTGGGCAGAAATTTTGGGTGGGTCCTCAAAATGACACGGTCTTGCTGAAAAAGTAAAAGGAGGTTGAGGACTAGGCTTGTAATTCACTGATCCTCCAGGCCGAAGTAATGGCCATCAGAAAAGCCGTTTTCCAAGATAAGAATTTAATTTCACATTTGTGAATGGGTTTGAAAGGGGGTTCCATGAGAGCCGTTAGCACAGTATTCATGCTCCAGGAAGGAACTGAAAAGGGCGTAGGAGGATAAGTACGCATCAACCCTTTCAGGAAGATCTTGATGGCCGGAAGAGAGTAGTGACTGCGCTTCTGGAGTCGTTGTGTATGCTGATATGGCCGAGAGGTGAACTTTGATGGAGCATAGGGAGAGACCTGCCTTAGCCAAATGTAATAAATAAGATAGTATCTGTTCTACCGAAGCTGTAAGTGGGTTAATCGTCGATGTTTCACACCACTTAGAGAAGCGGGTCCATTTCCACACGTAAGTGATCCTTGTTGAGGGGGCTGTAGAGGCCCCAATTATGTCCCAGCAGTCTGCCAGAAGGTTCAAGTTCATGAGTTTGCGCTGTTCAGGAACCAGGCTTTGATGGAAAGACATTGGTGGGTCATGGTGGAGGACTTTGAGGTTCTGCTGAGTCAAGAGGTATTGATGAGCCTGGAGGCAAATTGGAGGCCACCGGGATAGATGTTGCAGAGTCGGGTACCAGATCTGTCGCGCCCAGTCCGGCGCTATTAGGATCATGAAGCAATCCTGTTCCTTCATTCTGCGCAGAACTGTGGCTATGAGTGGAATGGGGGGAAAGGCATAAAGGAACTTCCCTGTCCAGTCCACCAAGAATGCATCTCCTGCTGAGATTGATGTTGCGGGTACATTGAGGCGAATGCTTGACATTTCCTGTTGACCCTGGTGGCAAAAAGCTCGATCTGTGGCTGGCTCCATACAGAAAAAATCTGTTGAATTTCCTTTTCGTCTAGCTCCCATTTGGGGGATGATGCATACTCCCTGCTCAGTTTGGCCGCTAAGACATTGTCTATTCCCGGGAGTTGTTCCGCCCTGATCTGGACTTTGTGGTGCAAGGCCCATGACCATAGTAGTTGAGCTTCCAGTGATAAGATCTGACTTTGTGCCTCCTTGCTTGTTTGTGTAGTGCATGGAAGTTGTATTGTCTGTATGGATGGTCAAGACTTGACCTGCCACTACTGGAAGGAAAGCCTTTAGAGCCCATCGTATCGCGCTGAGCTCTAGGATATTGATGTGGAGCTGTGATTCTTGGTCTGACCAAGCCCCTTTTGTCTGTAGGTCCACCAATTGCGCTCCCCATCCCGAAAGGGACACATCTGTCCTTAAGAGAAGAGTGGCTGTTGGTGCCTGGAATGGCATCCCTTGGAGCAGGTTCCGTGGAGTGTTCCAGCATCGAAGTGCCTTGTCTACTGCCATCGGTATCTGGACCAAATCTTCCCATGAACCTGTGGCTTCTTTCGATTGGTGGTCCAGGGCCTCCTGGATTGGCGTCATGTGAAGTCTGCAATTTGGTATGAGAAATCTACATGAGGACATCATGCCCAGGAGGGATTTGTAAGAGCGTACCGTGGTCCTCTCTTTCTAGAGAACAATGATGTCAAGCGGAGGATGGCTGTTACTCTGTCCAGCGATAGTCTTACCCTGGGAATGGTGGTATCGAACTCGGCCCCCAGATAAAGAACCGTCTTGCTGGGTACTGGGAAGGATTTTATGTTTATGGAAAAACCTAATCCTTAGGAGTTTTATCGTTTGACACTGCCAATTGAGCTTGACTGAAGGAGCTTGCCCTTATCAACTAGTCCAAATATGGAAAGACCTCCGTTCCCAACCTTCTGAGGTTCGCTGCTACGGGCACCAGACATTTAGTAAATACCCTTGGTGCCGATTTTAACCCGAACGGGAGTACCCGGAATTGGAAATGTAGGACTCCTATAGCGAACCTGAGGAACTGTCTGTGGGCAGGATGAATTGGAATGCGGAAGTATGCGTCTTCTAAGTCCAGAGTGGCTGGGAAGTAGTTTCTGTTCAGCAACGGTAAGACGCCTTGCAAGGATATCATTTTGAATTTGATGTGTTTGATGTATTCTTTGAGTGCCCTTTGGTCCAATATAGGCCTCCATTGACAGTTTTTCTTTTTGATTAGAAAGAAGCGGGAGTAGAACCCTTTTCCTTTCTGGGAATACCGAACTGGCTCTATAGCTGCTTTGTGCAGTAACTTTTGAACTTCTGCCACGATGTTCCGCAGCATGTGAACTTTGCGAGGGGTGGGGCAAGGGATGGAAGATGGTCTAGGAATTATATAGTGTGACATCTGCGAGTCACCTGTAATACCCACTTGTCCGATGTTATCCAATTCCAGCATTGAAAAAATTGGCTTACCCTTTCCCCGACAGGTGCTCGGCATAGAGGGGAAAGAATCGAAGGGTAAATTGTTTGTTCTGGGCTTTACCTTGGGAAGAGCCAGAGCCGTGCCTTCCTCTCTGAGAATACCTGTTGGCGGATTGATATCTGTTGCCTTGGAATGTGTTACCATGTGACTTTTGACCATAGGAGGAACGTGTATACCCTCCGTCTTTTGACGCTGCACCTCGAAAGGGCCGAAAGGAACTGCGGTCTTGATATTTATCCTTAAAGGAACTGACGGCTCGAGCTGTATCTGTGTCCGTTTTAAATTCCTTTAAGGTGGTCATCTATCTTTTTGCCAAATAAGTCTTGCCCGTCGAAGGGCATGTCCAAAATGTGTGCTTGCACCTCGGGCCTGAAATTCATGGCCTTCATCTATGCCGGTCTCCTTAACACCGTGCCGTGGGCCATTTGTCTGAAACCTGATTCAGACACGTCGACAGCCTCGCCGATCATGTGGACTGAAGTGGCTTCTCCGTCTGCAATGATGGACCTGGCTTCTTCCTGTAAATCTTCTGGTAGATGTTTGGTCAGCTTGGACATGCGTAGCCAAAGCTCGCGGTCAAACCTAAATGTCATGGCTAATGCGTTACCCGCTCTGATCGTGAGAGATGCTGAGGAAGACACCTTTCTACCCATGGCTTCCAGCTTATGACCTTCCTTGTCTGGCGGGACTGACAGTGGTGATGATGGGTTGGCCAATTTCTTTCTAGCCGCTACTTTGATGACAGTCTGGCTTCGTATGACCCCCTTAAAGCGGCGCCGAGTCAGGTGCCTTGTACTAGTTTTCAGGTTTTGAAACTAAAGCAGGTGTGGATAAGGGTGTGGCCAGTATCTTCGACCCAGACTACCGTATGGTGTCGAGAAGAGGAATGGTGGCAACCGTTCTTCTGCGTTTGTCCCTGTGCTCGTAAAGCACTGACTCTTCTCTTCCAAAGAAACTTGTATTTTGAACAAGTCTGCAGTTTTACCAATTATAGTATAAAATGATACCAAATCGTCTGGGGGTGACTAATCACATGGTGAGTCTTTCTTCCTGGGTTTCTCGACGATATAATTCACTGGGGGCATCCGGTTCCTGCGTAATGTCTCCTTCCTCAGGATCCGAAAAATCCCTGAACGGGTCCTCTTGCCAATCAGATACTGACACAGATGAAGGTACCGTAGTTGGATCTCGAACTGGCGATCGAGGTCTGAGTTGATGCTTCGAGAGGGGACTCTTGTCAGTGAAGCACCGAGTATTCTGCTCCTGGATCTACGTGGAGGATCCGGTGATCGTGCTCTTTTCTGCAGTCTACACCTGGAAGGGGAGGGGAGTGTCTGGGCGTGCTATGCCGAGGTGAATTATCCCTCAGGGGGACTTGATTCCTTAGGTACAGAAGAACAAGTTACTTACCAACTGTAACGGTCTTTCGACTGGATGTTCCTCCCACGTATTCCTCATCTTGTGATAATTTGTTATCGCCAGCTTCGCCACTTCGGAATATTTTTTGGCAGAGGGCACTGTGCTAGAGGTCATGGTGTCTACTGTCCCTCAACGGGCTCTGTACCGTGTTAACGTCACTGATGGTATAAGTAGCTCGAGCTGCGCCCGTTGGCTTCAGTTCTGTTTTTTCGAGGAAATACTCGTGGAACATCCAGGCGTATGCTGTGACTGATCGGCCTATCGTGAGAGGAAATTGTACGAAAAGAAACTGTACTGCAGGGTAGGCTGGGAGGGTCGATGAGGAATACGTGGGAGGAACATCCAGTCGAAAGAACGTTACAGTTGGTAAGTAACTTGATCTTCGAATGGATTGTGTCCTTCCACATATTCCTCATCTTGTGATAGACTCTCATAGCAGTAATCAATTTAAATGGGAGTGCTAGTTTTTGTTTTCATGGACAGAGTGAAGTACTGTTCTGGCAAATAGTCCCACATTGGAGGAAGAGGCATCTAAGCAGTAATGCTTGATAAAAGTATGCATTGATGCCCATGTTGCAGCCGAGCAAATATCCTTTGCAGGGACTCCTCTTCGAAGCCGCAGAAGTAGCCATTCCCCCTAGTGGAATGAGCACGTAGCCCATCCAGTGGGTCTTTTCCTGCAAATCTGTAGCATTCCAATATAGCTAGAATGATCCAGCGGGATATAGTTTGTTTTGTCACCGCTAACCCCAATTTACGACCTGTGTAACCCACAAAGAGTTGGTCGTCTTGACGTAATTTTGTCATTCTTGAAACGTAAAAGCCGAGGGCCCTCTTGGGGTCCAGCCTATGTAATCTCTCTTTTCCCAAATGAGGATAGAATGTTGGTAAAACAATTTTCTGCGACAAATAGGTGTCGGAAACTACTTTCGGGAAGAAAGATGGTTTAACTTTCAGAACTACCTTGTCCTTGTAAAATGTGGTGCATGGAGGTTTACATGAGAGCCTGTAGTTCACTAACCCTGCGGGCTGATGTTGATGCCAAAAGAAGAACAGTGTTAAAAGCCTCAACGGACAGGAGTGCAGAGGCTCAAATGGTATACATGTTAGGAATTTAATAACTAAATTTAAATCCCAAGTTGCAACATGAAATGGTATTGGCGGATATACATTTATAAGTCCTTTCAGGAACTGTATTATTAATGGTATTTTAAAGTAAGAAACCTCTTCTGGGAAGAGCGCTTAAAAATGGACAGTTTAGCACGATATCCTTTGATTGTTCCGATCTGGAGCCCCAGATTGGCTAGATGTAATAGAAAAGGAAGCACCATTGGTGTGCTACATTGAAAAGGGTCCACATCCCTGTCTTTGCACCAGTTACTGAACTTATTCCAACAACACCGGTACAAGGATCTCGCTGGCCTCCTGGCCGAAAGCAAAATCTCCGTCACGTCATCTGGAAGATCTCAATCCTTGCATCTCAATCTCTCAGAAACCATGCATGAAGGTTGAGTGTGTTGACCTCTGGATGGAGAACCCGACCTTCCTCTTGCAAGAGAAGATCCTCTCTTTCTGGAAGACGTACTGGAGGGCAGATGGACATGCCCAGAAGGTTCGGGTACCACGTCGTCCCGACCCAGTCCGGGGGAATTAGGATCATGGTTTTCCTGAACTTTCTCAACCTCCTGATTACTTGAGGAATTACGGGGAGTGGAGGAAACGCATACAGCAGGGGAAAATCCCAATACACTATGAACGCGTCTCCTAGAGCTCCTGTTGGGGGAAGTTCCCTTGAGCAATACTGATCGCACTTCCGGTTTACTGTGGTTGCAAACAGATCCACTTGATGGGTTCCCCAAAGGGAGAAGATCTCCAAAAGTACTTCCTGAGCCAACTCCCACTAGTGGGAGACTGCTCTGCCTGCTCAGAGCATCTGCCGCCGTGTTCTGCTCTCCGGCTAGGTGAACTGCCGATAAGAGAGATTCCCTCTTGTATCGCCCAGAACCAGCGCTGCATTGCCTCTCTGCACAGAGGTAGTGATCCTATGCCCCCTCTTTTGTTGAGGTAGTACATGGCCACTGTGTTGTCCGTCATTATCAGGACATTCTTTCTCTGTACGGAGGGCAGGAAGGCCTTCAGAGCTAGTCTGATTGCCCTCGGCTCCAATAGGTTGATGTGTAGTTTGGATTCCGATGAGACCAACGTCTGCTGATTGTCAGATCGTTGGTGTGAGCTCCCCACCCCGTAAGTGAGGCATCCGTCACTACTGTTATCTGCGGCCATGGTTGCCAAAAAGATTCTCCCTTGAGGATGGTGTTGTTGCAAGTCCACCATGATAGATCCTGCGCAACTGCACTCAGGACTTGCAGAAGATCTGACATATTACCCGACAATTGGGACCAACGAGTTCTGAGGGCCCATTGGAGGGATCTCATTCTCAGTCTGGCCTCTGGCAGCAGAAAAATGCAGGATGCCATGAGGCGGAGCAACCTCAGGAAATCGAAGGCCGTCAGATGCTGGGCTTTCTGGAATTTTGTTACCATCTGCTGGATGTGGAGAGCTCTCACCTTGGGCGGCGTGGCTTTGCCCGAGGAAGTGTCCAAAACTGCTCCGATAAACTGGAGTTGTTGGGATGGTATCATGTGGGACTTCTTGAAATTGAGGGAGAAGCCCAGGTTGTGGAGGAAGTGGCAGGTGATCGACAGATGTTCCTGAGCTTGTGCTGGAGTACGTGCTCCGATTAGCCAGTCGTCCAGGTAGGGATAGACGTGAATCCCCCCTCTCCTGAGACTCGCTGCCACTACCGCCATCAGTTTGGTGAAAACCCTCGGAGCGGAGGGCAGCCCGAATGGCAGATCTCGAAAATGATAGTGAGAACCACCAACTGCGAACCTCAGATATTTTCTGTTCTTGGGATGGATTGGCACCTGAAAATAAGCATCCTGAAGGTCCAATGATACCAACCAGTCTTGGAGTTGGAGAGCCTGAAGGATCTGAGAAAGGGCTACCATCTTGAACTTGTCCTTTCTGAGGAATGTGTTCAAATTTCTCAAGTCCAAGATGGATCTCAATCCTCTGTCCTTTTTGGGGATGTGAAAATAGGGGGCGTACCAGCCCTTGTTCCTCTTCGCTACAGGTACATGTTCTATTGCACCATTCTCTAGCAGGGTGCTAATTTCTTGCCAAAGGAGCAGGTCTGGAATTTTGGTAAAGCTGGCTCCTGGTGGATGATCGCGAGGTCTTTTTAGGAAGGGAAGGCAGTAACCTTGGGTTACTGTTTCCAGTGCCCAAGCATCTGAAGTAATGCCTCGCCATTCTTTCAGATGCTGAGAGATTCTGCCTCCCACTGGTGTATTGTATGATAAGACCTCAGAGATTTGGAGGCGGCTGCAGGAGAGGCTGAGGGCATAGATGCCGTTCCTGTAGATGCCTTTGTAGTCTTTCCTCGACCACCACGAGTGACATTCCTTTTGCCCCTTTGAAAAGCCTGTCCTCTTCCTCTACCAACAGAGGAGTAGTATCGAAAAGGACGACCCCTCCAGGAAAATGAGCCCGAATAGGGTTTCTGAGGCTGTCGCATGGAGGCACTAAGGGATTTAGCTGCTGCTTTCGAGGTCTGTAGTTTTTCTAGGGTCTCATCAGCCTTACTACCAAACAGCCTGAAGCCATCAAAGGGCATGTTGAGTAGTGTGGTCTGCACAGCTGGTGCAAACCCCGACTTTCAACCACGCAAATCTGCCTAGCACTGTGCTGGATGCCATGGACCTGCTAATACTATCAGCAGTATCCAGTCCAGGCTGGAGACATTCCCCCATTGCCTCCTTCCTGTCATTGACTATATTCAGGAAGCCTTCCCTTTCCTCACCTTCCGGAATATGTTCTGCCACCACCGAAATGCATTCCCACAGGGTATGTGTGAACCTGGCCTGGGTACAGGCGACATTGGTCATTTCAAGGCCATGCTACCCGAAGTAAAAACTTTACGAGCCCAGGCATCAACCTTTTTATCCTCCCTGTCCGGAGGTATGGTTGGGTATGCTGTCTGCCTGGAAGCATTAGCGGCCTGAATAACCAGACTTTCTGGCGTAGGGTGTCTATTCAGGTATTCTGCATCAGAAGTAGAAGTTCTGTACTTCTTTGGAAGATTGCTGTCTACTGCAGCAATGCTATCAGGTTTTTCCCCAGTTCCTTTCAATTGTCCTTTGGCGCGCCCTATGGAAAGGGAGAACTGTCTTTCCGGGGTCCCCGGACTATAATGTCCATCATATCATCTTGCTCAAACGTAGTGGAGGCTCTTCGCCAACCCATATATTCAATCACCCTACTCATCAAATTCCTACACCCAGAGTCTGCATATTCTACAGGATCAGGTGCAGCAAACTCAAATGTCCACACCACTAGCAGAATGCAGAGTTTCACATAGGTCTCATTTTGGTTTCAGGGTTTATAAGTTCCTCTGTAACTTGTCTAGTGCCATATTCGACTCCAAAGGGAGTGACATCTTCATCCTCTGAGCCAGATTCTTCAGAAATTGAAGATATGGACTTAAAGTCCTATTTGGGTTTAGGTATAAACCTTCTCATCCTGATTTTTCGTCAAAGGATTAGGTGTTTTCTTTGAATGGGTTGAAGGAACCTTCGACACACTCAAAGTCTTCGATAAGGGCGTCGAGAACATAGGCTTCGTTTTCTGAGCTGTCGGCGTCGACGAAGTTGCACTCGACTTCGACAATTTCTGCCTTTTATGAGGGATCGGAGAAGCACTCGATCCTCTAGGATCTCTCGGCGATTTGTCGAGTCGAGTTTTATGGGTACTACTGAGCTTTACCACCGTAGTTCCCGACTTTCCTGCGTCTTCCTGTGGAGTGACCGGGGTCTGGCTTTTCTGAGGTTTCTTTAAGGGGGTCGAGGCTGCGTTCTCAAAGACCTGCGTCATTTTTCTTCTAAAGCTCTCCCATTTTGAATGGGAATCCGATCTTGTTGGACATCAAACCAATTCCGTCGATGTATTGGATGATGGAGATCTATGTCTCCTTTTTAGCTTTTTAGAAGATCGTCTCGACCTGCTACGAGATCAGGACCAGATACGGTGAGGATCGGTGATGGACATCTTCGACCCGCAGTCGATACACTTCTTAAACCCAGTTTTGGGAGTCGAAGCGGTATATGAAGACATTTTCTTTACAGAAAATCTCGAAGCGCGCTGTTCACAAGAGCGAAGCTATCGGAAAAACTGAACTGAAGCCAACGGGTGTGGCTCGAGCTACTTATACCATCAGTGACATCGACACGGTACGGAGCCCGTCGAGGGACAGTCGACGCCACGACCTCGAGCACAGCGCCTTCTTCCAAAAAAAAATTCCGAAGCAGCAAAGCTGGCGATAACGAATTATAACAAGATGAGGAATACGTGGGAGGACACAATCCATTCGAATAGCTATTCTGTAGCTCTTGGCACCTGTTAAACTCTGATGATTCTTTGCATCGATGCCATGAGCACCGGGTCATAAGGATCAGCCATGTACTCTGAATCCGGTTGCTAAGGAGGGACGTTTTCTTAGGAATGAGGAAAGATTGCTCACCAAGCATTTCCATGTCTGAGAACAACTCCTGAAGAATAACGTCCGGGAGTTCTGTCATCTCTTTTAAAGGGGACAGTTGTGCTCCAACTGGCTCAGGTGTATCTGGAATTAGAGACGCTGGTCCCAAAGACTTGTGAAGATTGCTCACATTGGATGTTTTATCAGTGACGTCAGCGAATGGTGTTGTGGGTTCTATTTCTTAGAAGACATCACATTTTTCGGAATCGTCGACGGTGCTTTCATCGATGGTGGCTTCGTGGACGAAGCCTTTGAAGATGGTTGGCTCGTGGACGAGAGCTTTGACAATGAGTGATGTGCTTCCTTCGACGACTGCTTTGTGGACGATGACTTCAATGACTAGGATTTTGTCGTGGACGATTAGGTTTGGAGTGTTGTCGTCGTTGACGGTGGCTTGGTCGACGGTGCGTCCCTGACTTTGCTGCCACTCGTGGACAGCTTCTCCTTGGATGACTGCTGCCGCCCCCCCCCCCCCCCCTGGTTTTTTGAAAAAGCCTCCTTATCTTTGGAGGTGGTTTTTCTCTTCAGGATGAAGTGGCTTCCAACTTTTTTAGCCTTATGAGAGGGAGAGCAACTCTTTTCCACTGAAGAGGCCCTTCTCGTAGAAGTTTGGCTCTCAGATGGTTTAGTAGGCGATACAGGAGCTGTTTTGGCTTCTATGTGTAACAGAAGCCTCCTGTGTCTGTCCTGCAGGGTTTTGGTGGAGAAAGTCCTGCAAATGTCACATTTGTTGCGGTCATGTGGATATAAGCAGTAAATACAGTGGTCAAGCGGATCCTTCAGGTAGATCCGTTTCTTTCTGCACCTCGTGCAGTCCCTGAACAGGGAAGGCTTCTTGGCAGGCTGAAGCTCAGCCATGCCGAGGAGAACCATCACTCGATGAAAAATTAACAAAAACGTTTCTCAGAGTCCAAAGACTCAGAATAGCAAGCCCCTAAGGAGGAGAAAACAGTAGAATATATTAGAAAATATATACTACACACAAAAGGTGAAAAGAATTTATAAAGCTCAGAGAGCTGGAGGATTCCTTCTGTCTGAGACTGCGTTGAAAAATCGGAAGATGGCTGCCTGGGGCGGAGCTTAAGGCCGGCCACCTCATTGGTTGGGGCCATAAAGGATCAAAGTGAGGTGGAGGGACTACACAATGGAGTGGCTCATAAGCCACAATGGAGTATCTGCGTGCATTCTCTAGGGGAGAAGGGATGTATATTAAAAAAAAGTCATCATTTTTATCACCGAGGATTTCCAGTCTGACGACGGGGAATATTCAAGCATCTGAATCTATGAAAGATCCAATGCTGGAGAATTTCATGCGACAGGTGGAAATCAAACTATTTTCGGTAAAAATGAGGGTCTGACCCCAAGAGTTATTTTGTTTCTATGGAAGACGGTGTGAGGAGGCTTACAAGAGTACCTGCAACTCACCCTGTGGGCTGATGTAATTGCCACTAACAAAATTGTCTTCAAAGTGAGGAGCCTTAACGGACAAGAATGTAAAGACTCAAAGGGGGTACATTTGAGAAATTGGAAATAAGTTGGAGGGTACACATGTGTCAGTCCCTTTCTTTAGAAATTGGATAACCAAGGGCATCTTAAATTAAATGACTTCTTCAGATGAGCACTTTAATATAGATAGCACTGCCAAGTATCCTTTTATGGTGCCAACTTGGAGCCCCATAGCAGTGTTACATTGGAATGGATCCTTGTACCAGTTACTGAACGTATTCCAACGACACCGGTACAAGGATTTTGCTGCTCGTCTTCTAGCCGAAAGCAAAATCTCCATTACCTCATCCAATATGTCCCAATCCTTGTATCTCAGCCTCTCAGAAGCCATGCGTGAAGGCTGCGAGTTTTAACCTCTGGATGGAGAACCCAATCTTCCTCCTGCGAGAGGAGATCCTCTCTTTGTGGAAGGCGTATTGGAGGGCAGATGGACATGTCCAGAAGGTCCGGGTACCATGTTCTCCTGGCCCAATCCGGGGCAATTAGGATCATGGTTTTACTGAAGTTTCTTAACTTCCTGATTAGGTGAGGAATCACGTGGATTGGACTGGAGGAAACTGAGAAAATTCCCTTCTGTACTGATCGCATTTCCGGTGGACCCAGGTCACAAACAGATCCACTAGAGGGGTTCCCCAAATGGTGAAGATCTCTTGAAGGACTTCATGAGCTAGTTCCCATTCGTGAGACACTGTTCTGCTTGCTCAGAGCGTTCGCCGCAGTGTTCTTCTCTCCAGCCAGGTAAATTACCGATAGATTCCTTCTTGGATTGCCCAGAACCAAAGCTGCATTGCCTCTCTGCACAGTGGTAGTGACCCTACACCACCTCTCTTGTTGAGGTAGTACATGGCCACTGTGTTGTCGTCATTATCAGTACATGCTTTCCCTGTACAGAGGGCAGAAAGGCCTTCAGCGCTAGTCTGATTGCCCTCAGCTCCAAAAGGTTGATGTGTAGTTTGGACTCTGATGGAGACCAACGTCCGATGATTGACAGATCGCTGGTGTGGGCTTCCCACCCTGTGAGCGAGGTGACCTTCACTGTCATCTTAGGCCATGGTTGCCAAAAAGGTTCCCCCTTGAGGATATTGTCCCTGCAAACCCACCATAGTAGATCTTGAGCCACTCTGGTTGCAACCCACAAAGGATCGGCCATATCTCCCGAAAATTGGGACCATTGAGATCTGAGGGCCCATTGAAGTGATCTTGTTCTCAATCTGGGCTCTGGCACCAGAAAAATGCACGATGCCATAAGACCGAGCAACCTGAGGAAATCGTACGCCGGCAGATGCTGGGCATTCTAAAACTTCTGTTACCATCTGTAGGATGTGGTGAGCTCTCTCCTCGGCAGGGGAGGCTTTGCCAGAGGACGTCTCCAGTATTACTCCAATGAATTGGAGCTTTTAGAGTGGTATCATTTGAGACTGCTTTTAATTGAGGAAGAGCCAAGTGTGTGGAAGAAGTGGCAGGTCATGGTCAGATGTTGCTGAGCTTGTTGGGGTGAACTCGCCCTGATTAACCAGTCCAGGTAGGGGTAGACTTGAATCCCCCCTCTCCTGAGACTAGGTGCCACCACAGACAGCTTGGTGAAAACCCTTGGGCGGAGGACAGCCCGAAAGGCAGAACTCGAAATGGATTGCGAGAATCGCCAATCACAAACCTCAGTGTCACAACCGCAGGTTCCTGGCGGTTGTGGAACAGGTGGAAACATGGCCGCCATCAAACTGTGCCACCACGTGTTCTCCCTAGACGTCGTTGACGGTCTAGTTTTTCCAAAGATGGCCGCCGCCGAGTGTATATTACCATCTTACACTCGGCGGTCCGGCGCGTTGCAACTCTCGTCTTTCCCTTGTTGCTTACGCTCCGTTGTATTTCCCTTGGCGGCGATCCGCCCCTGTTCCTTGTTTTCTCCTTTCCCCTTTCTACCTGTTTTGCCTTCCTCGTTACCTTCTGGCCGTTCATCCTAGTCTGCCTCCTTCCTGTCCAGCCAGTTTCTCTTCCCGGCTCACTTCATTCGGATCTGTATCCCACCTGCCTTTGATCGTTCCCTGTGTTTCCATTACCAGCTGCTCTGTTTAGCGTTTTCCCATCATTGTTCCTGGACCTCGTGTATTCACCGCTCAGGAGGGGTTTTTGTGCCGCAAGGCTTTTCCCCTTGCTTCGTGTTGCCTGTCGCGGAGGGGAGTCTTTGTTGATTCCAACCTGGAGTCACAGTGGCTTCCTTCCGAGGCCGGCCCTACCTACTGAAAAAGAACAAAGCCCACGTTCGTCGCACACGCAGGAAGAAGTTGGACTACTCCTCAACATCAGGTGAGGAGGAAGGGGAGCTTGGAGACGTTCTGTGTTTAAGTGGAGAGGAAGACATCACAGATAAATCTGATAACTTACCTACACAGTCTGATATCCCTGATACTCGGGTACTTCCTGTGCTTCAGATGGATCAGCACATGAAAGCATCCCGAAGGTCCAATTATACCAACCAGGCTTGCAGTTAGAGAGCCTGAAGGATCTGATAAAGGGTTACCATCTTGAACTTGTCCTTCCTGACGAACTAAGTTTCTTAAGTCCAAGATGGGTTTCAATCCTCTGTCATGAGAAATTAAGGGGAGTACCAACCCATGTTCCTCTTCACTACAGGTACATGTTCTATTAAACCTTTTTTCTAGCAGGGTTAAAATCTCCTGCTCGAGGAGTGGGTCTGGAGTTTTGGTAGAGTTGGCTCCTGGTGGATTGTCTTGAGGCCTTTGTCGAAAAGGAAGGCAGTAACCATTTCTAGTGCCCAGGCAGCTGAAGGAATGCCTCGCCATTTGTCCAGATACAGAGTGATCCTGCCTGCCACCGTGGTCTTGTGGGTTAAGTCCTCAGAGTGGCTGATGGGAAAGTTGCTGATGCAGCACCTTTTCCTCTTCCACCACAAGGACATTTTCATTGTTGCCCTTTTTGAATGGCCCGTACCTTCCCTCTCTCAAATGAGAGGAAGAATCGAAAAGGACGGTTCCTCCGGGAAGATGACCCAGAGTAGGAGTGTTGTTTTATGGAGGAGTCAAGTGATTTAGATGCCGCTTTTGAGGTCTGCAGCTTCTCCAAACTCGTCTGCCTTGCTGCCAAACAACCTCGAGCCGTCAAAAGGCATATTGAGTAATCTGGGTTGCACATCTGGTGCAAAGCCCGATTCCCTCAGCCATGAAAATCTGCGTAGGACCGTGCTAGACGCCATGGACCTGCTAATGCCATCAGCATCCTCCTGACTGGAGGCATTCCTCCATAGCTTCTTTTCCATCTCGGACTATTGCCAGGACACCATCCCGTTCCTTTCCCTCAGTGATGTGTTCAGCCGCTGTTGTCATACAGTCCCACAGGGTGTGTGAGAACCTTGCCAGGGTGCAAGTCACATTTGTCATTTGTGGACTTGAGCCATGCTGCCCGAGGAAGACTTTCCGGGCCCATGCGTCAATTATTTTGTCATCCCTATCAGGGGGAATGGAAGGGTAAGCAGAGTGGCTAGAAGTTGCTGTCTGTACCACTAAGCTTTCAGGCGAAGGATACTTTGAAAGGTACTCTGGGTCAGATGAGGAAGGCCTGCATTTCCCCACAAATTTCTTATTTGTAACTGGGCCAGAATCCCATGTGGCGGAGACCCTTTTTTGTAACACTTTGTGAAAGGGGAGGACAGGGTCCTTTTGAGGGCCTTCATTGAGGATAGCCGTCATATCATCTTGGTAAAAATTAGGGGAATTTGACTTCCATCCCATAAACTCATTAACTTTGTTCATTAACCTTCTGTACTCTGAGTCTGCAGGGTCGGGTCTGTCAAAGTCTACCTCAGGGGAAGTATCCAGGCCACTGGCTGTGTGAAGACATTCATACAGTTTACTTAATTTGGAGGTACGATCAAGCAATTCCTCAGGGACATTTTTAGTCCCAAATTTTACTCCAGGAATAGTAAGACAATGCATTACTTACCGTAAAAGCATTTCTGATGGTTGTATCTGCTTAGATTCACATGCTGTGCATAGGTCCGACATCCAGTGGTCACTGCGGAGTATTGCATTTTGTTTTTCGTAGTCGAAAAGGGGACGTCGACAAGGCGTGTCTGTAACACTATCCCTATAGTGACGTGCGTTGTACCCATAATCCCTCACGCGTCGAGGTCCCTCTGTTTGTATTTTTCTGCCCTGAGGGAGCCTTCTAGACGTGAGTGAGTACAGAAAAGAGAGAGATAGAAAAGGATGTCTATGTTCCTTCCATCCGAGCGGGGAGGAAGGGTGGGCGCATGTGAATCTAAGCAGATACAACCATCAGAAATGCTTTTACGGTAAGTAATGCATTGTCTTCTGATGTTTGTTAATCTGCTTAGAATCACATGCTGTGCATAGACTAGCGAGCAGTACCCGGAGTTGGAGGTGGGTTGTGAGAAGGAACAGTAGAGAAAAGATGTCTTAATACTGCTTGTCCCACCTGGGAATCAGATCTAGAGTGGGCATCTAGACAGTAGTGTTTTGTAAAGGTGTGTACAGAACTCCAGGTTGCCGCTTTGCAGATGGACTCAAGGGGAACATTTGCAATGAATGCTATGGATGCCCCAGTGCCTCGAGTAGAGTGCGCTCTTGGCTTGAAGGGTAGTTCTCTCTTAGCAAGAGTGTAACAGAGTGATGCATTGAACAATCCATCTAGATATAGTGGACTTTGAGACTGCATCTCCTTCTCTTCCTGCTGCCACCGAGACAAAGAACTGGTTAGTCTTTCTCAGTGGTCTGGTTCTTTCCATGTAGAACATGACAGCTCTGCGTACATCTAGTGTATGCAGACTTTTTTCTCCCAAGCTGGAAGGGTTTTGAAAGAACGTTGGTAGTTCTATTGACTGGTTTACATGAAATTTAGAGATGAATTTTGGTGCAAACCTTGGGTATGTGCGTAGAACCACCTTATCCTTGTGAACTGTTACGAAGGGGTCTAGAACAGTTCACTTACTCTCCTAATGGAGGTGATAGCTATTAGGAAAGCAGTCTTAAGAGTGAGGTCCTTAAGAGTTGCCTTGTGCATGGGTTCAAAGGGAGGGCCCATGACTCTAGAAAGTACCACATTTAAGTCCCATCCGGGAGCTGGGTTAGCTATCGGAGGGTGTATTCTCTTTACCCCCTCCATGAAGGCTTTGATAACTGGTATCTTCCACCACGACACTTTAAGTTGGGTAGTGGTGTATGCAGAAAGTGCCGCTAGGTGGACTTTAATGGAATCGAACACTAGACCTGAATCCAGTAAATGGGTCAAGTACAGAACAATGTTCGTGGGAGAGCAATCCACTGGGTTGATGCTCTTACCTCTACACCAGATGACAAATCTTTTCCACTTGCTAGAATAGCAGTGGCGAGTATTAGGTTTTCTGGCTTCCCTGAGGATGTCCATACATCTCTGCGGGAGTTGTAGATGTCGAAATTCTATGATCTCAGGAGCCAGGCTGCTAAGTTCATGGTCCGAGGGCATGGATGCAGTGTCCTGCCCTTGTCCTGTGACAGCATGTTGTACGGGCAGGGAAGTCTCACTGGGGGAGATAGGGACATCTCCATCAAGTGAGCGAACCATGGCTGCCGGGCCCACATTGGGGCCACTAGTATCATGGTAACCTGTTCCTGGTGCATCTTGTGCACTATCTTGTTGAGAAGGGGAGTCGGGGGGGAAAAGCGTAAACAAATTTCCCTGACCATGGAATCGATAACCGTTCCCCTTGGACTGGTTCTGGGGGTACCTGGAGGCGTAATCTTGGCATTGAGAGTTTTCCAGAGTTGCGAACAGGTCTATTTCTGGGAAACCCCACTGTGTGAAGACGTTGAAGACTATGTCTTCTTGTAACCGGCATTCGTACTCTACGGGCAGGGGGAAGTCTCTGCTGAGTTTGTCTGCTAGCAGATTGAGTTCCCCCAGTACATGTTGTGATAGTAGGAACATGTGTTTGAGAGCCCACTTCCAGATGTTCTGGGACAGCTTGGACAGTCTTGGAGAGTGAGTGCCCCCTTGCTTGTTGAGGTAGTAGATGGCTGTGGTGCTGTCTGTGAGGACCATCACGGTCTTTCCTTGTAGGTGTTCCTGAAAGGCTTTCAGTGCTTTGAACACCGCTAGTAGTTCCAGCAGGTTTATATGCTTGGATGCTAAGCTCGGAGTCCACGCTCCGTGAGCAGTCTGATGGGATAGGTGAGGCCCCCCATCCTGTAAGGGATGCGTCTGTGGTTCGAGTGGCATCCACTGCGGGTGTGGCAAAAGTTTTCCCTAATAACAGGTTTTCTTTTGTCCACCACCGTAGCGAGAGAACCAAGGCCTGCGAGACCACCACTAGATCGTCCCATTGTCCGCTGGCCTGACACCACTGGCTGTTGAGCCACTCTTGCATTGGGCGCATGCGCAGGCGCACGTGAGGTACCAAATAAATACATGACGCCATCATCCCTAGCAAGCGCATTGCTTTGCGTACCGTCACCTCTCGACCTGCCACATAATGGGGGATCTGAAACAGCATGTTTTGGACCCTCTCGTTGGAGGGGAAGACGAGGCCGTCCTTTGTTCGAATTAGAGCCCCTAGGAATTGTTTGATTTGGCTGGGGTCTAAGCTGGACTTCTTTTCATTGATGGAGAAGCCCAGTTGGAACAAAAGGTCTACAGTCCTTTGGGTATTGGAGAAGCATGTTTCGTAAGAATCCCCTGTTATGAGCCAGTCGTCGAGGTAAGGGTATACCGGGATGGATAACCTGCGCAGGTGGGCCGCTGCCACTACCTTTGTGAATACCCTTGGAGCAGATGCTATCCCGAAGGGTAGTACTCTGAACTGGTAGTGTTTGTTCTCTATCTTGAACCCGAGGTATTTTCTGTGCGCTGGCAACATTAAAATATGAAAGTATGCATCTTTCATGTCTAGTGTTGTCATGTAATCCCCTTGTGATAACAGTGGGATTACTTCCTGCAAGGTCACCATACGAAACTTTTGGGGTTTGACAAACTTGTTCGCTGGGCGCAGATCTAATACAGGGCGCATGGTTAAGTCCTTTTTGGGTACAAGGAAGTACACTGAATAAATACCTTCTGTTACCTGAGATAGGGGGACAGCCTCTATAGCTTCTTTTTTCAGTAGCTCTTCTACTTCTTGAAGAAGAATGGTGAGGTGTTCCGGTGTCATGCGTCGGTTCCGTGGGGGTCTGTACTTCGGGGAACCGTTGAATTCGCTGCAGTATCCGTGGGCTATGGTGGATAATACCCAGCGGTCTGACGATATTCCCATTCCCTCCCATGCTGAAAGGAACGATGTTAGCCGGCCCCCGACCGGTGATGCATGGGAGGGGACCCGAATCTTCGGGTCATTTGTTGTTATTGGGCGTGGAACCTTTGGGGCTGGAGCCGCGACCTCTTCCTCTGCCACGGCGTTGGCCTCTTTGACTGAACTGGGTGTTGTTACCCTGGTTAGGGGGCCAGTTGGTAGCAGAGTAAAATTGCTGTTGGTTTTGCTGCTGGCGTTGGCCACGAAAGGAGCGTCTATTGCCATAGCCGCGTCTGTTAGGGGGCCTAGAAATTTGGTCAAGAGTCTTGATGGTATCAAACTCTTTCTTCGCATGTTCTAGGGCCTCATCAACTGCTTTCCCAAACAGATGTGTTTGTTCTATGGGCTTATTTATCAGGGAAGCCTGTGTTTCCGGCTTAAATCCAGAATTGCGCAGCCAGACATGGCGTTTGAGAAGTATTCCCTGAACCAGGGAACGGCCAGCCGTCTCTGCGGCATCTAAGGAATTCTTTACGATGCCCTGGTTTACAAGAGTTCCCTCTGAGATTGTAGCTAACAGGCGTGAACGCAGGGGTTCTGGTGCGTCCTCTGCTTCGCTGCGCAGCTTGCTCCACTGTGCATCTGCGTAGCTAGCTAGTAGGGAATTGTTATTTGCAATCCTAGTTGAAAAGGCGGCGGACGTCGTGATTCTCTTCCCCAGTGCATAGAGCTTTTTGCCCTCTTTGTCAGGTGGTGCCTCACTAGTGTATAGTGGTACCCCTCCTCTTTTCCTTGTATTAGTAACTACGAGGGAGTCCGGAATAGAATGGCCTCTGATGTACAAAGGGTCAGAGGACGAAGGGCTGAAGAGCTTTTCTATCCGAGGGTTGACCCCTCTGACTAAGGCAGGATTGGAAAGGGAAGGAGTTATTCTTCTCTTTATAGAAGCCAGGAGCGGAATAGACTGACTAACAGGGGCTTTTTCTTTAATAACTTTCTCTACAAAGTCTATGTCAGGAAGAGTCTCCCCTGTGTCTATTTCAAAATGCGCTGCTGCCTTGCGCAATAGTGCATTAAGTGAAGGTTGGTCATCTATGGGAGAGGTGTTTCCAATAGGTGAATCCTTGGGAGGAGAAGGGTGAAAGATGTCAGGGTCTGAGTGCACTGATGGGGATTGCCAAGGCTGCACTGATGGGGATTGCCAGGGCTGCGAGGTAGCTGTATCTTCTTCGAAAGCTCCTGCACTAGTGTAAGGATCTTCTTCAAACCCCTCTTACTCATGTTCTTCCTCTCCACCCAAACATTCCTCATCTTCCTGGAGGTATTGCTCCTCTTCAGTGAGGTCATATACGTCTGTAGAAGGGGGAAACAGCCTAGGAATCTTGACCCTAGGGTCATCCTGGGGCCATTCTCTTGGTCTTTTGGGTGTGGGTGGGTTTTGGTTTCCCAAAAACCTTTCCATTTTCTCCATACAAGAATGGAGTCTTTCAAGGGTCTCTTGGGGGACCCCTGAATAGTCTAGAGGGGGGGGAAATCAGTATTTTCACCTTCAAAACGCTTAGAACGCTCCCACAACGTCGAAGAGAGGTTTCCGTCGCCCTCTGAAAAGCCCTCCGGTAGTTCAGAAGTGCCCTTAGATGAAGGGGGCAGTTCCTGGCTACTCTTGTGCTTTTTCGGCGTTTCCATAGCTTTTTGTGCGGTATTCGACGTTTGTTTCGTCGTCCGCTTACGTTTGTCTTCGGAAATTCTTCTCGCCAGGCTCTCGACAACGAGTTTGTCAGTAGAGGACTCTGGTGTCGACGTTGCCTGCGTTACGCGTTGTTCCTCGACGGCCGCTCTATGGAGCGTTACGTCGGATGATTTTGGGGTAGCGCCCGTGTTTGATGAAAGCCCAATCGCTGGTCGCGGCTGCGTTTGCGGGTGGGGCTTGAGACCCTTACGGTCTGAGGTAGACGCCGGAGTGCGATCCTTCGTCTTCGACGAAGAAGAGCCGTGGGTTGTGTGCTTAGGCCTATGGGGTCTGTGTGCGTCCTTGTCGCCGGGGTGTTCATCCCCATAAGCAGGGCGTGAGCCGAGCCCGTCGGAGCCGGGGACGGACGTCGAGGAGCGCGAGCGCTCCTTCTGGGGGTTAATGACTTCCGTAACGGACGTCGAGTTACCACCCTCCTCGTCACTTTCTGTAACAGCGGCGACGGGTGATGAAACTGACTTCGACATAGCGTAGTCCGCCCACCTCTTAACTTTGCGTTCTTTAAGAGTACTTGGTTTCAAGAGCTTACAGGCCTTCCAGCTGTCTTCCTTATGATCGAGGGGGCAAGCAACGATTACAGAGCTTGTGTTTGTCCTTCCAAGTGTATTTGCCCCTACAGCGTGGGCAAAACTTAAAAGGTGTCCTCTCCATAGCTGAGGCAATAATAACTGGTGATAACAACCCCAAGGGAAAGATAGGGGAGAAAGAAAGACATTCTCAAAGAGAAGATAAAAGTTCGAACCCCCACTCTCCCTACTGTATGTTGGCCGGCGAGGCCAGGCCACGTGTTCGGCAGCGACGAAGGATCTCCTCCGTCTCTTCCCCTCCGTCGAAAACCTGCTCGGCGGAGAAACAGCTTCACAGCTAACGTCGAGGGGAGGGATCTTTAACAATATAATAAGTATAATTAAGGACCGAGGTCCGTAGTAAGTATTAGCAATGTCTCTCTAGGAGCTCCGCGTAAGGCGATCAGAAGCTAGGCGGAAAAAAACAATCTGAGGGACCTCGACGCGTGAGGGATTATGGGTACAACGCACGTCACTATAGGGATAGTGTTACAGACACGCCTTGTCGACGTCCCCTTTTCGACTACGAAAAACAAAATGCAATACTCAGCAGTGACCACTGGATGTCGGACCTATGCACAGCATGTGATTCTAAGCAGATTAACAAACATCAGAATTTCCTATTCAAAGGATTGCTCCTCGAAAATAGAGGACATAGACCTGAAGAAATCTTGTCTAGGCTGTGGTTGGTATGCGTCTCTGGGTGAAACAACTGGTTCTGATCTCTGCTTCGACAAAGGTGTCGATTTTGGTGCGGTGGAATTCGAGATGGCCTCGACAATGGCGTCGAAGGAGTCAATGTAATAGACGTTGGCTTCCAAAGCGTCGAAGGAGGCTTTGAAACAGTTGAGGAAGGCACTGACGCCATCTTCGAGGGTGGCATTGAGGAGGCCTTCGATAGATGTGATGTGATCTTCGATGTCTGCTTCGACGACGGGTGTATTCCCGACGCGATTTTGTCAGCCTTCACCTCCGATTTATGCACGGGTAGGTTTGATTTTTTTTTTTATATGGTGTCAGGGAATTTTCCTCCAACGACACCCTCTGCGACTTGCTGCCGGATCTCTCGTGTCTGGTCTTTGACCTCCCTCTGTCACTTTTGGAGTGACCTGGGGTATGGGCTTCATGCAGCTTTTTCAGAGGGGGGGGGGGGAATCTGGGCCGCGCTCTTGAAAAATTTTAACGTTGAGGCTCTGAAGGCCTCCCATTTTTGGGGGGAATTGTGTTTAGAAGGGTAAGAGATGAGCCTTGTGTCAGCCGACGAGGAAGAGGAAGAAGGAGATCGATGTCTTTTCCTTGATTTTTCCACACAACTCAAAGCTATCGGAAAAACGAAACTGAGGCTAACTGGCGCTGCTTGAGCCCTTTATACTGCAGATGACATTGATGCTCCACGGAGGCCCTCGAAGGACAGACACTGCGGGCTCGAGCACAGCGCCCTCTGGTGAAAAATAATTTCAGAAGCAGCAAGCTGGAAGATACAAATATCTAAGATGGGGAATACATGGGAGGAACATCCAATCGAAAGAATGTTACAGTTGGTAACTTGTTCTTCTGTACGCGTTCCCCAGTTGCCACTCCTGCTGCAAGTCAATCAATCAACGCAAACAGTGCCGATGCAGGATGATACTCGTTGCGGCGGCATGGCTGAAGCAGATTTGGAAGATACGAATATCTAAGATGAGGAATAAGTGGGAGGACACAATCCATTCGAAACAGGCCTTCCCATGGGAAGGAGAACGTGTCCCACATGCTACAAGGCTGGTGGAACCTGCTGGCAAATTTCAGGCAGTTGGAGTTGACCGCCACAAACCGATCGATCTGGGGCCTGCCCCACTTGAAGATGCTGTACACCTTGTCCTGCCAAAGTTCCCACTCGTGGCAGGAGCGGTACTCTCTGCTGGTGTTCTTGACTCCTGCCAGATCAAAGGTGATGAGGAACATATCTTGTTCGATGCACCAGTAGTGCCACAAGTTCTGCGCCTCTCTGGGGAGAGTGCCCCCCTGCTTCCTGATGTAGAACATTGTGGTGGTGTTGTCTGTGAAGATCCTCACCACCTTGCCTTTCGGGGACAGAAGAAATGACCCGAGGATCCAGAAAACTGCCCGCTTCTCCAGTATATTGATGTGGAGATCCTTCTGGCGTGCAGATGTCCGGTGGGGGCTCCCCAGCCCTCTATGGAAGAGTCTGTGGTGACCATCTCATTTGGGTGCACTACAACAACCCTGACCTCCTGGCAATAGGAACCCAACCTTTGGTATAAGTCTGTACTATACAGCTTGGTAGTGTGGTCAAGTAGCCAGGCTTATCTGAAGAGGGGTCAATGTAAGCTGTACGGGAGTTACACAGACATTCACAGTGACAAGTATCCAAATAAACTCTTACACACACGGTTTCTTGATTAAACAATTTATTTAACAGTCAGTTTGAATAAACCTTCGCCAGAAGAGAGCAATATAAAGAAACACAAATGCACTTCAAAAACTACACACTTAGTTTTTTTAAGGTCGCAAAAACCCATTTGGAATGACTCACAGACGCTACCTACACACTCCAGTGACTTCAATAGCTAAGGTGTTGTGGACATTAATATATCACTGTTGCATTTAGAATGTATGAGAGAAGTGCCAAAGAAAAGAGGTTTCAGAATAAGACAAATAATCACACAATTCTTAACCAGGTAAGTTCTTTAAAAAAATAAATTGCAAAGTCAGTTAACCCTTTCCTGAAGGAAGGCAAAACACATCAGCAGAGGAGAGAAGAACAAGTTACTCTTACCTGGTAATGTTCTTTCGATGGGAGGGTCCGACGACGTATTCCATATCTTTGACGGTAATCACCACAGCTGTGCTGCTTCGGAAAATTTTCGGCGTCTGCGTCCTGCGTCAAGGACGTCGATGCGCCGTCCTAGAGGACCTCCTCCGACGGCCGACGTCACCCGATGTGATAAGTAGGACGCACGACGCCCGTAGCCTCAGTTGTAGTTTTTTCCCCCAGAACGTGAGACACCAGTCTGCTGCCAGTCAGACACACAAGGCCTTGCGGAAACGTAAACTGCAATCGCATAAGAAATTCTGCAGCGGGGAAGGTAAGGAGGGAGCGATATGGAATACATCGTCAGACCCTCCCATCGAAAGAACGTTACAAGGTAAGAGAGTAACTTGTACTTCGAGGGGATTGGGTCCTCCGACGTATTCCATATCTTTGACAGACTCCCAAAGCAGTACCAAAGCAAGGAGGTGGGGAAAGAATTTAGAATACAAATTTAGCATGCCCAATCAAATTGCGGAATAAAAGGACTGCCTTGTCAAAGGCCAGATCCTGTCCTCTGATGGAATCGAGGGAGTAGTGACGTGCAAAAGTATGTACAGAAGCCCAGGTGGCTGCATCACAGATGCTACGAATAGGAACACCCCTCTGCAGGGCAGTAGATGCAGCCGTACCCCTGGTAGAATGGGCCCGGAAGCCAGTCGGTGGGTCCTTTCCCGCCAAGCGGTAACACTCAGAGATAGCCAAAATAATCCAACGAGACAAAGTCTGTTTCGTCACAGCTTGTCCCAAACGGATTCCAGCGTAACCGATGAAGTTGATCAGGGGCGTGGCTTGGACGGCCATGTAAAGGGACGTGCTCTCGTGGAGCTCCGCTGATCCTACAATGATCCTGGAGGAGAAGTGCGTGCACAGGAACCGGCCGGCACTGGAAAATAATGCCCATGCGTGTGAAGATGATGGCTACACTCGCTGAAACTTTGATGCGAGTGGAGGGTGAGGACACCGAGTTATACAAGATAGCGGCAGAGACAAAGAGGACAACAGGGGTCACGAGATGTAAGTCCTGTAAAGCCCCTGCATCGAACTCCAAGACCAGCGATTAGAAGCAGACTGCGGCACTTGACCGGAATGCGCTGTTGCTTCACTGAGGCGGCGCACATCTGTGGGCACACGTACCCGGAGCTGGTACAACCTACGGACTGTACATTGCCGAGACTCATCGAGCACATTGGTAACCGACGCTAGGCCCGCGGCGTAATCGGATCGAACGCCGGCGGAATCCAGGAGGATTCATTGTGGCAGCGCACCAATTGGGTGGCCGCAGATCCTGGGGCCGACGCAAACGAGCGGGCGGTGGTGGCTGCAGTTTTCCACAGCGCAGTGGATCAACTCTGTATACACGGGAAGATGGGAGGAATCCCATAGAGTCAGACGAAACATCGGCGCGGGCCAGTGGTTGAGGCCGATGCGAGACAATTGCTGATCCCCTGCACTTAGAGCGGCCCCTCTGGGCCTGGGCATTGTGGGCCGGATGGCCTTGTGATCGCGGAAGAGGGGGAACAAAGGGAGAGCGGCGAATAGGTGAGCGCACTCGAGCACTGGCCACGGAAGGAACACGACAGACCGGGCCACGACACCAAGAGGGTACGGCCACATGGGAGGAGACGGCCCACTGAGCGCGAGAGAAGAGACAAGTACATACAAGTACATGCTTGGTCTGCTGAGTGGTCCGTGACCACGCGGACCTTTGTGCGGAGGGAGGCACGGCAGGCCCTCGCCCAGCTAACATAGCAGGATGTCCTTTAAAGTGGTTGGACCCAGGATCCGACAGTCCACGATGGAGACCTACGCCAGGTCTCCCCCAGAAGAGGAGGGGGGCAAGAGCAAGGAGACCCCCACGGCAGCGGTGGAAACACCGGGCATGATCCAGGAGGTGCTGGCAGCAATCGCAGACTTAAAGGTGGCCTGGGAGAGTAAGTTGGGCCAGGCAATGAAAGAGCTGCAGAAGGGCCTGGACCTCAAGATCGGAGCAGTCCAGGAGGAGGTGAACCTGCTGAGACAGGACGTGCGAACGATTGCGGAGCGCACTGGGGCCTTGGAGAAGGAGATGGCCCCGAACACGGAGGCGTGCGCCGCACATGGAAAGGAGCGCTACGCCCTCGTGCAACGGGTGGGCAATCTGGAGGACAAAGCTGAGCAAGCAGAAGGGCGAGCCAGACGCAACATCCGTATAGTGGGCCTGCCGGAAGGTATGGAAGGATCAAACCCCACAGAATACGTGGAATCCATGCTATTACAGGAGATAACAGGCGGGGTGCTGACCCAGGGGTTCGCGGTTGAAAGGGCGCACAGGGCCTTGACAAGAGGACTGCCCCCTGGAGCCCCCCCGAGACCGCTGATCGCAAAGATCCTGAACTATCGGGAGAAGATCCTCGAATTTTTCCGGAGGGGAGGAACAATTGAAAAGGGTTCTGCAAAAACACGGCCTACCCGGACTATATGCTGCTTGTACAGCGTAGTAGGATGAACTTCGGATCGGTGAAAAGGAGGCTGAAGGACGCAGGCCATCGCTACATGTTGCTCTATCCAGCCAAGTTGAAAGTGTTTTATAAGAACAGATCCCTTTTTTTCGAGACGCCAACTGAGTCAATGGACTGGCTGGACATGCAGGGCCGACCTCAGGAACCGGATGTCCAGATGGGAGCTGCTGGAGATAAGTAGCGGACGGCTGTGGCACCTGGGGTGACATGGCCAAGACATTGGGGCTTGATTATAGAGTTGTATTAAGCTTGTGGGGAGTGTGTTGTAGTATCAACTGGCTGGACCCGCTGGACGCACCAATCCTAAAATAGACTGGGAGCTCCTGGGAGGCATCCCTTGTACCCAATAGTAATATACTTAGTTAGGTCACTGTTAGATTGGTGACGCCCCACAGGGTCCTAGTCCTCGGCGACAGGACAGGACCAGACGCGGGTGGGCCTGAAATCCAGGGATGGAGCTGGGCATTTGTTGGGGTAGGGCAGGGTGGGGGAGGGGCTGGTTTGTGTGCAGTGGATGGGAGTTGGGGAACAGGGAGGGGGGAAACTGTTGAGTGGGCTAAGGGGGAGAGCCGGAAAACAAACCATCAAGGGAAGCATTGAAGGGAGAGGTGGGTTGGGAACAAACCTAGTAGATGGCATCGGGTAACCTCAGAATTGTGACCTGGAATGTACGGGGCCTTAATAGCTATCTGAAACGTAACAAAGTGATGCTGTATCTAAAAAGGATGCACATTGATGTGGCCCTGCTGCAGGAGACTCATCTCACAAGGGAGAGGTTGTCAGGCGAAAATGGAGGGGACATGTTGTGGGGGCTACTTATTCTGCGTACGCTAGAGGGGTTATCACTTGGGTGGCGCCGCACGTGCCGCTCCAGGTGCTTAGCTCAACGGTAGACCCAGAGGGCAGAATGGTGGTGGTGACAGGACTCCTGGAGAACAGGGAAGAGCATATCATAAATCTGTACGCACCCAACCATGATACAGCGGCTTATTTTAAATCCCTTTACAGCAAAATTAGCCCCCTAGTTGGGGGTGCGGTGGTGTGGGGAGGGGACTTTAATTGCACCCTGAATCCCAAAATGGATAGGTCAGTCGACAAAGCGGGCGCCGGCGGCCAAAGCACTGGGGACATTGTTAAAAGATCTAGACCTAGAAGACGTGTGGAGAAGGTTGCATCCAATGGATAGGCAATACTCGCACTATGCAGCACCACATGACCTGCACACGAGGCTAGATTATGTGTTCGTAGCGGCTGAGATAGCGGGAGAAATGGTGGGAGCGGAATACAAGGCCCGGGTACTATCTGACCACTCGCCGCCGTTGGTGGTAGAGTGGCGACACCAACCCCCCCCCCCAGAGCGCGGATACCGACATGGAGACTTAGGACCGAGGCATTACAAGATGAGGGGTTCCGGGAGGATTTGAGGGAAGCCATCAAGGAATATTTTGATATAAACATGGGCAGTGTGCGCTCGGTTGGAACAGTATGGGAGGCGTTCAAGGTGGTGGTGCATGGAGTAGCCATTTCAAAATCTAAAGGGCTCCAGGGGGGCATTGAAAGGGAACTTCAGGAAATGGAAAGGGAGCTGGAGGGCCTCACGCGACATGAGGATACCGCCCGGAAGAATAGCGATAAGATAAAAGACCTACAGTTAACCTGCAGTGGACTCTGGGATAGGCTATGTAGACTAAATTACAAGAAATACACAGCGAGGCTACACGCAGGGGGTGATAAACCGGGCAGATTGCTGGCCTGGCTGTATAAGAGTGAGACCCCCCCCCACCCCCCGCACAGTGATCAGTGAGATAAGTGATGAGGAAGGTCGCATCTGTAATACCCAGGAGGGGGTGAAATCTGGAAGACTTCCCTGTGGCACTGCACTGAAGGTGCTTTGTGACAATTATAAAAGATGATGCCTATGGAGTTGGTTAGACTCCATAACCAAAAAGAAACAGTGCATAAAATCACATTAAAATATGAGAGAGTGGGGGGAAAAAAAAGTCTCTCACTCTCTCCAGGTAAAAAATAAAGTCCTCAAAATCCAGCAAAGTTGCTGGGGGTTGCCAAGGTGGAGGGAATGAAAACATTTTTGAGAAATCTCCCTAACACAGCCCCTTTGGTCTTCGAGAGAGTGGCCGCTACCATCTTGATCGTCGATGACTACTTGTTCTGTGTCGCCTCGGCCTTCTTCTGCCCTAGGCTTCTCCCGCAGCTTAGCAGAGTAAGCCATTTATCTTTTTGAGGCGCTCAATCGAGAGCTTGAGATGGAAGCAGATGGTGAGGTTGATCGCTGTCGGCCCATCGCGGGACTTGCGTGTGCAGCAACCCCAACCGAAGCGGACTTGCGCTGCTTGGCCTTGTCTAGGGCCCCCACGAATGGAGTGCCCGCAAAGGACTTAGAATACCGTTCTTCGGACCGGCAAGTCCTGGTGAGGCGTGACCCTGCCTGGGGCATGGGGCAGAGGCCTTGGCGCTTAGCCACGTCGCCAGTCTACTGTGTCGATCCTTCATTTTTCTTTTGGAGAAGTTGAGGCAGATCTCGCAATCTTCTTTGTTGTCTGGGTGAAGGCAGTAGAGGCATTGAAGACGTTTGCCCTCCACAAACACGTTCCGCAGTCCGCATCTGGTGCAGATCTTGAAAAGGAAACTTCCTTCCTTCTCCTTCATGGCTGGAGATGCAGAGTAGGCCCGATGGCCTTCTGGAAACTTCGATGAAAGTCATCCATCCTTGCCTTGAGGGGCACTGAAATTCACCAAACGGATCCCCACTTGTCAGCAGATGGAGAGCAAAGCACACAGGCTCCGTCTTGACTAAAACAGAACTTTTACTCGGAAAAGCGTGAAAACCGTATAATAGCTCACAGAGCAAAACTCTAGGACTCCCAACACTTGAATGTGTGGTAACAAACTGAATATGGCTGCCAGAGGAGGGACTTAGAGAGAGGGCAGTCTGACCCAGAGTACAATGATTGGTTTAGAGGAGAAATACAGTTTGAAAGTGAAACTTTCAATTTACCGAGGACTCCCAGTCTGACGACTGGGAATATTCATGAGCATATGAATCCATGGCAGACCCCATGTTGGAGAAGGTGAAAAAATATTGCTATCAATTTTATCTATTCCTTTTCACAACTACAAATAAAAACAGATAGAGAATGTACATTTTGTTGGGATCTAATCAAAGGAAAGAACAGAAGAGATTATGCTTTCAATTAAACACTGTAAAGATCTCGTACATTATTAAACTTTTGGGATTCCTGTATGAGGACTCTTTTGGAGATGGCAGTAAAAAGGAGTTATGAAACAGTAATGTTACAGAGTCTGACAAATGAAAATGTATAGCGGGATGTCACCATCTGCATGTTTTCCCATTATCTTACTTGCCACCTCAGGACCGTATGTTATGTCACATGCATGTGTGTGTGTGTGTGGGGGGGGGGGGGATTTTTGAACGCTGCTTGGATGACCGTAGTTCGGGATAAAAGAGGTGACAAAATGATTTCTAAAATGCGTTTGTACATTTTTAGCCAGCGCAAAAGGTGGGGAGTGGCTAGTTCCCCAGCAGCAACCCACAGTTATCAGGTGAGAGAATGGGTGCAGTGACAGATTGCCAGGGGAGTGGGAGAGTCAGATGGGTCAAATTATGTGAATAGTTGGTATGAATTTTGCATGGGTCTCAGCTGTATTCTATTGGAGGTGGTGATGGGTATTTTGGTTGTTTGTAATCTAGTATTTATTGAGAGGTATGCAGGTGAGTGGGCGGTGCCAGTGCAGGATAGGTTCCGTTCCGTTGTGGTGGCAAGTTTGATGTTCTGGTGAAGAGAGATTGACACCTGGTTGGAAAGGAATTTGCAGAGCTCATCATAAAGGCTTGACTGAGATGCGTTCAATAGGGGTGAACCTGAAGGCAACCTGGGGGAGAGAGGGCAGATATGCTGATGGCTTTGGTGGGAAAGGGGGGTCTTGGCTAGAAGGGGGTAGGATAAGTCCTCACATTGGTACTCAATTGGGTAGGTTGAGACATGTAAGGGTGAGGTCTGACTGGGGTGGTGGGGGCGTTTCTGGTGCACCAGTTAGTGCACCTGGTCTTTGAGCTGATCGACATAGCGGGTGCAGCTGTAGCGCTATTCACAACGGAAAAGCCTCCAACCTTCATCCTTTTGGGTTGAAAAATGGAAACCCAACCCAGGAGCACCGTGGGAAGAAAATGCAATGTGGTGGAACAAAACAGCCAGATTGAAAAACACAACCCAGAAGCACTGCAGGAAGAAAATGAAATGGAAAACATGCTAATTATATTATAAAACAGATTGTAGCTATTTGAAGTAATAATACACCCACTGCCTCCCGAAGGATTACATACCAAAACACTTGCTGAGGTTTGTCTGCTTGTCGATGAAAACTTTGGCAGAGACAACATTGCCAAAGGGCATAAACATCTGTAGAATGTCCTGGTCCCCAAACTCCTGGGGCAGATGGTAGATGAATAGGTTGGCTCCTTCGGGACCTTCAAAAAGGAGTCCATTAAAGATCGGTCTCAGACATTAATTTCATTAGAACATTCCACCACCACCCTCCTCACATAAAGTGTTTCTTTATTAGATGCTATCTAATAAAGAAACAGTCTACTAACATTCCCCCATGCATCAGAACATACACATATATGCCATACCACCATTCCATTCAAATGAATGTAGAGAGACTTCGATCAATTCCCCTCCATAAACCACCACAGAGGCAAAAATGAACAGGTCCCATTTGGAGCACCCAAAACCTTGACATTACCAAATAAGCCCTACAATTCCTTCAGGGTGGGGGAAAGGTCCCTATGACAAAAGGAAGCTTCCTAGAGTGAGAATCCTCATCACTCTGCTGCAACAAACTCTGGTGGCTTCCTTACCCTCATTCCCAACTGGTTGGTTAAATCTGCACTGCAGGCTGGATGGAAAAAAAAAGGTTCTACACAAGAATGTTGTTCAAGAAATTTAGCAGGGGGCGTGCATCCATACTGTTAGGAACATTCTCTTTTAGCAATTTTCTCTCCATATTCTATGGACCTCCAACCCTTTTTGCTTTTCACCATGTCCTGACTTTTTACAGTGAAGTGAAGCCTTAAGTGCCACTCATGTTCTACGGGCGGATGAAAGTCTCTGCTGAGCAAGTCTGCCAGGGTGCCAGAAGCAACTGAGGCCCCACTTCCATGTGTATTAGGCTAGTTTGGACAGCCCTGGAGAGTGCACCCCAAACCCTGTATATAAAACATTGCTGTGGTGCTGTCTGTTAAGACTACCTTTGTAGCGGTTGTTGAAACGCTTCTAGGGCTTGGAAAACAGCCAGTAGATCGAACAGATTGATGTGCTTGTTTGCCGATTGTAACCATGTGCCGTTTGGTGGAGAGGGTGCGCTCCCCCATACAGGGATGCGTCTCTGGTGGGAGTGGCCCTTTACTGCGGGGGTGCTTAATCATTTGCCTTTCAAAATGTTTTGCCTTGCCCACTGTGAGGGAGACTTCTCAGAAATGTGCTAATTCCGCTCTACCTTAAGAGACCCCCAGCACCTTTGCTGGATTAAGAGGACTCATTGTTTTACCTGGAGAGAGTGAGACCCTTTTTCCCCACTCATGTATTGTTGCTATGACTTGAGAACTGTTTCTTTTGGTTGTGGAATCTGAAACTCCATAGGCATCATATTTTACATTGTACCACACAGCACCTTCCAGTGCAGTGGCACAGGGAAGTCTTTCAGATTCCCCAAAGGTTTAAATACCTTTTCTTGGATAAACTACTGTTTCCAAGAGCAGTAAAGTGAAATTGACTACTTACATTGTAACATTATAGACCCAGCATACACTATCTTCTTAGAATAGGGTGCTGGAGGGGTTACTTAGTATTCCCTTTGTCTAGTTTCTGATGTAACATTTTTATGTGACCCTTTCCTCGATGAATGGCTGGTGGCAGTGGTTTACTTTCAACTACTGTGGTATGATTTTTACTGAGGGCTGCGTTCGCAACTGCAGTAAAGCACCCAAGGTTTTTTCGCCATTTCTTTGTGGAAAGGTCCTTGAGAGTTAATCTGTGCGCCAGACCAGGTTTGGTCTCTGTTCTTTTTGTCTTTGGCAGGATTCACAAGGGAAGCCCGCCTCTGGCTCCAGTATGTCTGGCATGGGCAGGAAGTGAGGGAGAAGCCTGAAACTCCCTATGCTTAATCCCCTTGGTTACAGGAATGCACCCAAAGGTGATTGGCCGGCAGGCTATCCAGCAAGGACAGCCACCCTGCTGTGTGATTGACAGCTAGGCTGGAATGAATGGGAGAAACCTCCATAAAAGGTGAGGCTTTTTGGCTTGGAAGGCAGAGTCGACCACTGGAAGGAAAGAACCAAAGACGAGCTTGAAGAGGATGGCTGCTGCAACTCCTGGACCGTTGGTTTGCCCGGTGAAGCCCTGCTGCAGGTCCGAATTGCCAAGTTCATCTCGACAGAGAAGCCCTGCAAGGACGACTTCGCCCTTTGAGTTGGTGGGACCAATCAACTCGTTTGCCACCTGGATACCATTCTCGGAGCTGGTTGTATTTTCTTCAGAGTGCTGCAAAAAACCGAATAACCAGGAAGAGGTACACCAGTTTGTGTGCTGGTCTACAGCTACCGCAATTGAATATTTGCCAAGTGCCAGCTTTGACCAGTCCCAGTGCAGGAGTCCCTACGGCTGAGGCTCAGGAAAGGCGAGATCTGCAAGAACTGCCACGAACAGAAGTCTTCAGCTGCATCTTTTTCTTCATTGTAAGGTACTGTGAAAACCAGACCGAGAGAACTTACCTCTCACTGCGAACATGCTTGGAACTTTGGCAACTTGCAAGCCTAGTCAGCTTGTGACCCCCACCTATGATTCTTTTACGAACTACTTCTGAGAACTTTGGCAACGACTTTTCGTTTAACTACCAGAACTGCTTTATCCTATACAAGACTTTAGCCCATTGATTCTGGACTAACCTATTGTATTGAATCGGCTCCTCTGATGAACTCAAACTATTTGCACTGTCTAAAGAGAAACCATCGTCTTTTTGTTAACCTATGCCTTTTTGCTCCTACTTCATAGTACTGCGAATGCCATTTTGCTCCTGCGTCAAAGTAGTGTAAATGCCTCAGAAACTTCCAGTGTAAAGTACTGAAGTATATTTCTGTGTGATATAGGATTGCCTCCTTCTAGTGAGTGTGTTATAACTGGCTGTTGAATAAATAAGCGTTTAACGAAGAAACCTCGAGTGTAAGTTTATTTGAATACTTGCGATTGTTGACCTCTAACATCCTTACAGCTCACATTCCCTCTTGAGATAAGCCTGGCTGCTCAGCTCCGCTACCAAAAACTGTGTAGTACAGACTTATACCAAAGGTTGGTTTTGCTTACACCTGTAGTCATAGTTGTGTGTAGTGGTCCCAAACGGTACTGCATACAAACTCTGCCTGACACCCCCGGCTGAGGCCCAGGAACAGGATCTACAGAGCTGCACAGTAACAGAAGCCAGCTGGAACCATTTCTTCTAACCAGAGGTACTGTAAAGTCTAAGAGAACTTACATTCTGTTGTGTAGCCTTACTTGCTCGCAGTTGAGACTTGCCGGTTAAATGCAGAGTTGCTAAAGCTTTGCCCATCTCAAGCCTCCCAGCTTGTGGCCCTTCAAGTGTTGTATTTTCTACAAACATTGTGCAAGACTTTTTACTTACCTGCAAAGATCTCCAGCTCCCCTTGACATTGTGCAATTGACATTGGCTGTCCTGGCTCCCTGAAAGACTCCCCTTTACCTCTGACTTTGTGCTTTGGAGGATGTTTAACAGTACTTGCCAGTTTATGAATTATTTGTTAACCTTTGTTTTATTCCTCTACTCTATCTTTTACATCCAACTAAGTATTGCTCTAAATGTACCAGTGATAAATCAATGTCCACAGTGTCCTAGCTATTTAAGTCACCTGAGGGTGTAGGACGTGTCTGTGCCATGCCCAAGGGGTGTCATCTCATTTAGCGAAACTAAGAGGTTGTTTTGAAGTATATTTAAGTGTTACATGTTTTGCTCCCTTTCTGAAGAAGGCTTATATAACTGACTGCGAAATAAATTATGAATTGTTTTTACCAGAAACCTCAAGTATAAGTGTTTATTTGGATATCACTTAAGGATAAAAAATAAAAGATCCAGCAAGATTCCTTTAGGGAGAATTCTCATGTCTGTGCTAACTCCCTTCTACCTTAGAGACCCCCCAGCTCTTCTGCTGGACTTTAGGACTTATAAATTTCATCCTGGAGTGACAGACCTTTTTTCACACTGATGTATTTTTGATCTGATTTGGACTCCGTTTATTTTTGTTTTGGAGTCAAACTCCATAGGCATCACCTTTTGTATTGTGACACATCACCTTCAGTTTAGATCCATTCTCTTGGGTAAACTACTGTTCCCAAGAGTAGTAAAGTGAAAATGACTTTACTTACCAGTTTTTCCTATGTAGGTCCAGTACAACCCATCTTTTGTATAAGTACTGGGGGGTTACTTAGTAGCCCCTTTTCCTACTTACACATGTAAAAATGTTTGTTACCCTCACTATTTTCAATGTATGGAGGTAGTGGTTTAATATTGCTACTATTGTATGTTTTTGCCGCAGGCTGAATCCTCAGCTGCAGTATTGCACCCCTTGGTGCCCATTTTGTCAAAATGGCCCCAGTCTTATTTTGCCATTTCTTGCTACTGAGGTCTTTCTTGGGTTTTACTCGGCGCGCCAAACAAGGTTTAACCCTTTTGTTTGTTTTGCCTTTGGCGGGCTTTACTGCTGAAGCCCGCCTTTGGCTCTAGTGTGCCTGGCAGGGCAGGAAGCAAGGGAGTTGGCTGAAACTCCCCATCCCGAGTCTCCTCGGCTACCTGAATGCACCCAAAGGTGATTGGCTGGCTGTCCTGGGAGGACAGCCTCCCTGCAGTGCGAGTGACAGCTAGGCTGTGCCTGAATGGGAGAAACCTGCATAAAAGGTGAGGTCTCTTGAACAGAAGGTAGTCAACCACTGGACGAATAATGCTTAGAAAGAAATGAAGAGAAGCTTGCTGCACCCTCCTGGACCGTTGGTTTGCCCGGTGAATCCCTGCTTCAGTGGAGAAGCTCTGAATTTCGCATTGACTAGAGAAGCCCGGAACGGACCACTTCTTTCCTTGGGTTGGTGGGATCAACTGACACCAAGATGAACTTTGCTGGAACCCCTCTCTCTGCTGGCTGTACTTCCTTGCTGCTGCTGGAACCGAGTGCCAGGAACACCAGAAACAAGTGCATCGTCTTTAAGCCGGATCCAAGCTCCAGGAAGATCCTAAGGACCCTTTCGAAGCAGGACAACCCAAGCCTGAGCCACCTCAAGAGAGTGCTGGACCCCAGAAGCAAGGGGAGCTCATAAGATGTACAAGAACCGCGGTGGTGCTTTTGACCGGAAGCTGAAACTGCAAAGTGCCGCTGATTTGGAAAGAGCCCATTGCCGCCGCCGCCAACCTTCAAACTGCAGTGAGAGATTCCTCCATCCACGACTTAGGCTCAAGAACTGCAACCTGAACAAAAGCCAGCTGGATCCTCTTCTTCCAACCTAAGGTACTGTCTTGACTAAAGGGCCTTTTCTACAGAGTTGCCTTGACCAGCCTTACAGCTTGTGGCCCCAACAGTGATGTTTTTTCTACAAACTCTCTAAATAACATTGTTCAAGACTTTTGTGCTAGCTGAAGAAGTGCCTCTGCTCCCTGACTTTGCGTAGGGGGGTTGGGTGGAGAGAAGGAGAGAGACAGAAAGAGCGAGAAAGAAAGAAAACGAAAGAGAAATTATTATTTTACTAGAAAACCATAAGTGTTATTTGAATACGAATCTCTATAGCTAACATTAACCTTCTTGCGATAAGTCTGGCTGCTCAGTCACTCTACTTACTTGTAGAGTACAGACCTATACCAACAGGTGGATTACCTATTGCCAAGACAACAAGGCTGGTGTACTCTCCCACAGGGTTACTACATACAATCATGCCTAACAGTTGGCTCCTTTTACCTACCTTAAGCTGTGGTGATTTCTGTATAGCTTTTGGGTATTTTCTGTGATTGGGAGTCCACTCCTCCAGTTCACCCAGGCCCACTGTGGAATCCTCCTATGTTGTCTTCTCTGAAGTCCCTGGACCCACAACTAATTTTAAAGTGAAATACTTACTGGTTTGAACAGTTTTCCTCTGGAACTCCGACTTTGCTTGCAACTGAACCATATCCTACAGCTGGCTCCTAGACCACTAGGGTCCCTCTACTGCCTCTGAGTGAACTCATGTTATCGAAAAAGGGAAGAACTGGATAAGAAAAGGGTTCAGCCTTGAAAAGAATAGCAAGCGTTTAAAAGTTAATTACTTGTATAAGAATTTGTTTGGTAACTTAACTCTTGATAGAACAGTTACAAACGTTCTTACTTACTTGAATGTGTGTTGAACTATATTCTGAGAAGTGTATGCAAGGTTAATGTACTCACTTGTGAATTGGTTGTGCCTCTTCCCCCAAAAGTAATGCAGTTGGTTTCACTTTACTATTCCTGTTGGGATAAATGTAGGAGTGTCGCCAATTGGATTTTGCTTCCCCCGACTTGCTGTTAGCCAGTCCAGAGTAAGTCTGCATAAGGTTATACTTACCTTTAAGTTGCTGATAGACGCTTTAAAAAGTATGGAGCAAGTTACTCACCAGCAACCGTTTTCTCCAGCATGGGTCTGGCATGGATTCACATGCTCATGAATATTCTGTGTAGTCAGGGTGGGAAACTTCGGTAAAGAAAAAAATCAATCCGTTTCACTTCTGAACAGTCTCTCTCATAACCACCAATCACTGGTCTCTGGGTCATACTGCCCAATAGCCAATAAATGCCCTCTACCTAAGCCTCTCCTCTAGCAGCCATCTTCAGATTTGGAAGCAAGTATAGTGGAAGTAGGACCAAGAGAAGAGCCACAGAGGGGTAAGGTGGGAGGGTTCGCATGTGAATCCATGCCAGACCCATGCTGGAGAACAACAGTTACAGGTAAGTAACTTGTTCCTTCTCCAGCATGGGGCCTGGCATGGATTCACATGCTCATGAATCAAGAATACACAGCAGTGCACACATGCACAACCACGGGAGGTGGAAAGGCTCAACATTAAGCATCTCTTAGCACCTCACCAGGCTCACCTTCAAGCGAACAGGTTGTGCAGCACTGCTTGGCTTACTCTGGACTCCTCCCTGGAATCCCTGTCGACGCAATAGAACTTTGTGAAGGTGTGCATCGACCTCCACGTAGCAGCCATGCAGATGTCCAGCAGGGGCACACTAGACAGGAACGCTGTACTTGCAGCGATCGCTCTGGTCGAGTGGGCTCTCGGATGGCCAGGCAACCGTCGGTTTGCCAACTGGTGACAATGGGTGATGCAGCTGGAGAGCTACCTGGAAATGGAAGCCTTGGAGAGGGCCTTCCCATGGTTCACAGTGCCAAACTTCACAAAAAGATGCAACGTCTTTGGAAAACTCTTTGTGCGGTCCATGTAGAACTTCAGCGCTCTAGCCACATCCAGCAAGTGTAAAGTCCCCTCAGCCGGATACGAAGGCGCCGGGAAGAACATATGTAACACCAAGGGCTCATTTAGAAGAAAGTCCGACGGCATGAAGGGGGTGTGTGTTCGTAGCACCAATATCGTCTCGTGGAATGTCAAGTAAGGTGGTTTACAAGAGGGCCTGGATCTCTCCCACTCGTGCAGAAGTGATGGCCACAAGAAGAACAAGTTACTTACCAACTGGTAACGTTATTTCGACTGGATGTTCCTCCAATGCATTCCACATCTTTGACATGTAAGGTGCACGTCGGCAACTTTTTCGGTAGAGGGCGTCCTGCGTCGATGGCGTCAGGTCCATATCCCTCGAGGGTCTCCGTTGATGACGACGTCACAGGATGTTATAAATAGGATGCACGGTGCCCACAGCCTCAGTTTAAGTTTTTTCCCCCAGAACGTGCGATACCAGTCCGATGCCTGCTGAACTGCATTTAGCCTTGCGTAAACGCAAGCCATAGGAAATTCTCCTGAGGGGTGGACTGGGAGGGCGATGTGGAATGTGTTGGAGGAACATCCAGTCGAAAGTAACTTGTTCTTCGAATGGATTGTGTCCTCCAACGCATTCCACATCTTTGACAGACTCCCAATGCACTACCAGTAAATGGAGGAGGGAAAAGAATTTAGAATACCCAATTAGATAGCGGAATAAAGAACCACCTTCCCAAAGGCCATATCCTGACCATGGATTGTATCCAGGGAATAATGTTTTACAAATGTTTGGATTGAAGCCCAAGTACCAGTATCACAAATATTCCTAATAGGAACACCCCGCTGGAGGGCGGTGGAAGTAGCCACGGCACTAGTGGAATGAGCTCTCAACCCTTCAGGAAGGTCTTCACCCGCCAACCGGTAACACTCCGTAATGGTAAGGATAATCCAACTGGACAAGGTCTGTTTGGTAACAGCCTGGCCCAAGTGGTGTCTAGCATATCCTACAAAGAGTTGATTGTCCACTCTAACCCTGGACATCCTAGAAATGTAAAATCCAAGTTCTCCTAGGATCTAACCAATGGAGGCGCTCCTCTTCCTTACCAGGATGAGGATATCGGGTCCCAGCAGATGAATAGCCCACCCAGTCCCTCAAACTAGTATAACCAACAATTTAGTTTACAATTATTGGATTGACCAGAATGGGGGAAAGGGGGAAATTGGAGAAAATAATAAAGGGTCAGGATCACACAGGAGCCCTCATTGCTAACACCATGGAACTCTGGATACCTGCAAAGCTATAACAACAAATAACTGAGTTAATTTCACTAACCTTTTCTTAAAGAAATATATATATATATAACTTCCCGAAACCCCTTAATTACCTGACAGTGTTTATTTACAGAGAGACTTTAAGAAAATTATCTTCATTAATACTTTACTCGATGGGATGACCTTTACTTCAACCTCTTTTGTATTAAATGGATTTCCTTGTATTGAGTTTACTTGCAGATGCTTAGTTCAAATCTGTACACATTGAACACTTTTTGTTTGCTTGTGATATACAAATATTACATCCAGTTGATAATATTGTTTACTGTAGATTCCCTCTGTCTGAAAGTTCATGCCTTATTTTGAACTACCCCAGTAAACGATGACTAATTTAGGAACAGATTACTAAAAGTTCCGTAGTTTTCACTGCTGCGGTTGCGCACTTAATGCGTTCGTAATTCACGGTTATTTAAATAAATGCAGAATGAGCGCAGCTTGCAGGAGCTGAATTATGCACACGGATGGCGATATTCTTTTTCTGTAGACTGAAAACAGCTTGCTTACGCTTATGATGCGTGTGCTCACTCGATCGGTACAATTTCTCGGCACATCTTCACTTTCAAACGAATTTCCATTAACGGAAAAAACAATTATGTGACGACTGCCTTCACTTCCTGGACACGTCGCGTTACGCTTTAAGGTGAATTCTTCTAACATCCAACTCGCGACGCAGGCACGCAAACACGAACGTTGCTATATTCTATGATGCGCAATAAAAAGACGCGCGGAAGCTACAATTATCCAGCATTACAATGCTTCAGAATTACACGCGCGAACCGGCACAACGTTGTAAACACTTTTACTGTTGACGTGCGCTTTTAAAATATCCAAAACAATTAAACAAACAATCCAATGTTAACCTTGAATCTGTAACTTTTATATGCAACTTCTTTTTGGATTCAAAAACAGTTATTATCTTTTTCTATTCTGTATATACTGTCCTTTTAAAACTTAACAGTCTTTTTCATTTACTTCTCAGGAACACTTATCTGAAATACTGTCTCTGGCAATTCTTAGAAATATCTTCAAGGATTCTTTATGTAGTTTTCTAGAGTTTTCCCCAGGAGCTCTGGTTCTCTGTGACCACTCATGTAGATCTTTAATGAAAGGCAGTTTAGAACCTTTCTTTAGGTTCCAAACTGCATCACAGTAGTCCTTATCCATCCAATCACTGTTGATCAGGAAGTTCACCACCATCTTGAGCTGGGATAGAAGTTGTTGGCTGGATAATGATGATTAGATTAAGGAAATATCTTTTGTGCAGTTTAACCAACCCATTATGGTCTAACCTAATGTCATCTGTTGCCCAGAGGACCTGACAGTACCCAATGCCTTCTGTTACCCAGGGACCTGACAGAGGAGGAGGGTAGAAAGATGGAACCACCTTACTCAAACGATATTGAGAGACTACCTTAGGTAGAAAAGAAGGACATACTCGCAGTACAACCCTGTCCTTGTGAAACACAGTAAAGGGTGTCTTAGCAAGTGCCTGCAATTCACTCACTTTGTGAGCGGAAGTAACCGCAACCAAGAACAGTCTTGAAGGAAAGTAATCTCAATGGACTAGAGTGCAAGGTTCAAACGGAGCACCCATGAGAAATCTGAAAACCAAATTCAAATCCCAAACAAGCACCTGGAAAGGGGACGGTGGGAATACATTAGTCAGTCCTTTAAGAAACAGAAATCAAAGGAATCTTAAAGTAAGAGCATTCTTCAGATGAGCGCTTACAGATAGACAGCGCCGCCAGGTAACCTTTAATATTACTCACTTGAAGGCCCCTGTGGGCCAAGGAAAGCAAGAAAGAAAACCATAGGAATGGAGCACTGAAAAGGATCAACATTGTGATCCCTGCACCAGTCGCAGAACTTCCGCCAACAGCAACTGTACAGGGATTTTGTTGCAGGCCGCTTGGCCGAAAGCAACACCTCCGTCACGTCACCCTGGAGGACCCAATCCTTATACCTCAACCTTTCAGATACCAAGCGTGAAGGTTGAGAGTCTTGACCTCATGCTGGAGACCCTGACTCCCCCCCCCCCTCACACACGCACGAGACCGAGAGAGCAGATCCTCTTGGCGGTGTAGATGGCGTGGAGGGCAGATGGACATTTCCAGAAGGTCCGGGTACCACGCTCTCCTGGCCCAATCTGGAGCAAGGAGGATAATGTGGGAACTGAACCTCTGTAACCTCCGCAAACACTTGAGGAATGATGGGGACTGGAGGAAACGTTATCAGGTAATAATATCCCCATATATATGGTCGCCGTACATAATATCGCCAGGAAAAGGGCTTGGCGATATTCTATGGGTGACCATATATATGGGGATAGGGGCAGCCAAAAAATTCCATGCAATAATGTCCCCACAAAAAACTGCAATTTTTCGGCAATATTTTTGCATGGCAATATTTTTGTGGGGACATTATTACATGGAACCGAGGAAACTCGTACAGCAGTGGGAACGACCAATCCACCACGAACGTGTCTCCCAAGGCTCCTCTTGGAGGAAATTCCCTTGAGCAGAACCTCTCGCACTTCCAGTTGACACTGGTAGCGGAGAGATCCACTTGCGGGGTTCCCCAAAGGGCGAAGGTCTCCTGAAGGACTTCCTGAGCCAACTCCCACTTGTGAAATACTGCTCTGCCTGCTCAGAGCGTCCGCCGCCGCATTTTCGTCGACGGCCAGATGAACAGCTGAGATCAAAATTTCCTGCTGGATGGCCCAGAACCAGAGCTACATTGCGCCTATGCACAACGGGAGTGACCCTGCCCCCCTCCCCCCCCCCGACATTTTTTAGTTGAGATAATGCATGGCCACTGTGTTGTCCGTCATGACCACGACACACTTTCCCCGTACCGAGGGCAGAAAAATTTTCAGGGCTAGCCTGATGGCTCTCAGCTCTAACAGATTGATGTGGAGTCTGGACTCCAGCTGGCGGGCAATTTGTTGGCATGAGCGCCCCATCCTGTAAGGGAAGCGTCCGTCACTACAGTCACCTCCGGCCACGGTTGCCAAAACGGTTCCCCCCTCATCAGGTTCCCTTCGTTTACCCACCACAGAAGATCCTGGGAGTTAGAGCATGGGATAGGAACAGGATCCGTCATCTTGCCGGAGAACTGCGACCAATACATCTTGAGGACCCATTGCAGGGATCTCATCCCCAGCCTGGCCTCTGGCACCAGAAAAATGCAGGAAGCCATGAGGCTGAGCAACCTTAAGAACTCGAAAGCTTGGAGACTCTGGGGATGTTGAAACTTGTCCACCATCTGCACAGTGTGATGAGCCTTTACCTTGGGAGGCGAACACTTCCAAGGACGTGTCCAACACAGCCCCAGTGTACTGGAGCTGTTGGGAAGGTGTCAGGTGTGACTTCTCCCTGAATTTAAAGAAGCCCAGCCTGTGGAGGGTGCGGCATGTGACACCGAGATGATCCAAGGCTAGCTCGGGAGAGCAAGCCCGGATCAGCCAGTCGTCCAGGTAGGGGTAGATGTGAATCCCTCCTCGCCTGAGGTATGCTGCCACCACCACCATGAGCTTGGTGAAGAACCTCGGGCAGAGGTCAATCGGGACGGCAGGACACGAAACTGAAAGTGCGAGTTGCCAGCCGCAAACCTCAGGTACTTCCTGTGCGCGGGATGCATCGGCACATGGAAGTATGCATCCTTAAGGTCCGGAGAGACCAACCAATCCTGAAGTTGAAGGGCCTGGAGGACTTGAGAAAGCGTGGCCATCTTGAATTTGTCCTTCCTGAGAAGTTTGTTCAACCCCCTCTTTCCTTGGGATAAAAAAATGAGGAGAATACCAACCCTTGTTCCGCTCCGCTACAGGCACCAGTTCTATGGCACCTTTAGCCAGCAGGGACAAGATTTCTTGCACACAGAGCGGATCCGGAATCTTCAAAGAGTGTTTCCCCGGTGGATTGTCGTGAGGCCACGGAAGTAGACGGGGGCTATGGTATCCAGAAACCACGCATCTGAAGTAATGGCACTCCATTCTTCGAGATGCTGAGACAGTCTGCCCCCCAACTGGAAAACAATGGGACATGCATGGCCTCATGACTATTTGGAAACGGCTGCGGCAGTGCCTGAAGGCAAAGAGGCAGCTGCCTGAGCGGCTTTGTCACCACGATTTCCCCGACCACCACGGGTACTTTTTCGCTGGCCTTTTTGACTGGCGGCCCCTCTCATTCTACCAAACGAGGAGTAGAAACGAAAGGAACCACCCCTCCATTGTTGTCCCCTAGGACGAAATGGCAGAGGTTGACGCACCGCGGCGCTTAAAGACTTTGCCGCAGCTTTTGAGGTCTGCAACCTCAAGGCCCTCGTCATCCTTGCTGCCAAATAAATATGCGCCATCAAAGGGCATGTTCAGAAGACAGGCATGCACATCCGGAGCAAACCCAGACTTCCGCAACCACGCAAATCTGCGTACAACGGTGCTCACAGCCATGGACCGGCTCACACTGTCGGCCGTGTCCAATCCCGACTGAAGGGCCTCACACATGGCATTCTTGCCATCCTGCACAATAGCAAGGAAACCATCCCCCCCCCCCCCTCAGGAATATGCTCAGCCGCAAAAGCAACACAAGACCAGTGTGTGTGTAAACCTTGCCAAGGCACACGTGGCGTTGGCCGATTTCAAGGCCATGCTCCCAGCAGAAAACACTTCTGTGCCCAACTGTCGAAGCGCTTATCCCTATCCGGAGGGATGGTAGGGTAGGCCGCCAGCCTTGAGGTGGCCGTAGCCGCCTGAACCACCAAACTCTCAGGAGTTGGGTGAGTAGACAAATAGCTGGGGTCCCTAACGAAAGGGCGGTATTTCTTAGTAAGATGATTTTTATTCACAGCCGGAAGAGATTCCAGGGACTGCCAAGCAGCTGCCACCCTTTTCTGCAAGGTAAGATGAAATGGCAAAACAGGGTCAGAGGACGGACCTTAATCCAAGATGTTCATCAGATCTTGCACAAAGTGTTCTGGAGGACTAGACCAGCCCAGATACTCCAAGACTCGAAGAAGACTCTGCATGAGCCCCAGGCTCAGGTCTCCCAAACTCCACTTTTCGTGGAAGTGTCCAGTCCACTATCATGGAGGGACGGTCTACTCCTCCAACTGACTGTCTCCAGAAAAAATTGGAGCATCAACAAAGTCACCAGGTTTCTCAACCTCAGACCTTTCCTCCTCTTCAAAAATATCATCCAGAAGAGGTTGAAACCCAGGTCGGGGGACAGAAGAGGGCCTGGAGGCCAAAACCGGCCTCACCGACTTAGATGTGGATCCTCCAAGGAAGGCTACAATGTCTAGGTACTCCAACGGCAAATTGAGAAAAAATTCCCGAAGGTGAAGGATTCGACGTCGAGAGCGTCGACAACCTTGACGTCGAGATCGCCGAAGGCTTCGGCATCGACACAGGAGCCGACCGTGCCATGGGCTGATATGACAGCAAGGCGTCGGTGTCTGAATCGGACGGACAGGCCTGCAAGTTCAGCGACCCTGGGTCGTGGTGCAGAATCACGCCTCCACCTCTGGCAAGAAGATCTGTGGCTGCCGGGAGTTTGACTGGAGGAGACACCGACGAGTCCAGAAGGTCCGGGTACCATATCTGTCTCGGTTACGCCAGTGCAACAAGGATCATCCTGCACCGGGACTGTCTGAGTTGATTGACTAGTCGAAGAAGCAATAGAGGGAACGCATACAGGAAGAGGTCATCCCAAGGGAATGATAATGCGTCCCCCATGCTCCCCGGTTGGGGAAATCTGCTGGCGAACCTCCGGCACTTTGTGTTAGTCGCCGTCGCAAAAAAGATCGATGTGGGGATTGCCTGATCGACGGAACAGAAGATCCAATTGGTCCTGCCGAAGCTGCCACTCATGGCAAGAGGGCAGCTCGCTGATGAGGGAGTCGGCGATTGTGTTTTTCACTACTGCCAGATGAAATGGGAGGAACATCCCCTGGGCAACGAACCAGTGCCGTCGGTCGTGCGCCTCTGGAGAGCGCTGGGGATCTGGTGCCCCCCCTGCTTCTGGATGTAGAACATTGTGTTGGTGTTGTCCATGAAGACACGTATCAACTTGACCTTGAGGGACGGAAGGAAAGCCTTGAGGTCCCAAAACACAGCCCACAGCTCCAGTACGTTGATATGCAACGACTTATCTGGTAGTCACAGGCCTCTTGCGTGGAGGCTTCTGGTGTGCGTGCCCCAACCTTCCAGGGAGGCGTCCGTCGTGACCGTTTCCTGATGAGGTGGTGTCTGGAAGGCCGCGACTGCCGACAAATGCGGACTCCCCAACACTATTGCCAAACGGAAACTCTCGTCGAGAGGGATCTTGTCCTCGAAGCTTCCCGATATCTGAATCCAACGGGCATCGATGAACTATTGCAGTGGGCGCCGTTAAGCAACGTTTGAATGCAGTACCCCCTGGGAACACTACAGGCATAGGCAAGCCAACCTTTTCGTATAAGCTTGTACTACACAGTTTTGGTAGCGTGTTGAGCAGCCAGGCTTGTCTCAAGAGGAGAAATGTGAACAGTAGTGGAGTTACACAAAGATTCACAGTTACAGGTATTCAAATAAAATCTTACACACAAGGTTTCTTGCATAAACAATTTATCATTCAGTTATAAAGCCTTCAGAAGGGAGCAATAGAATACCAACACACAAATATACTTCACTACTGTACACCGAGTTTCTGGATCAGACAAGGCCCTTTTGGGATGGCCCACAGAAACAACCTACACCCATAGGTGACTTCAGTAACAAGGGTGCTAGGGACATTAATACCTTACTGTTGGCATACAGAATGCTCTTTAAAAGTTAAGTAAAAGGCAAAGGTTATTAAAAACACAAGAAATACAAATCGTCATAAGCTGGGCAAATACTTTCAGATAGCTCTTAGAAGAGTCATTCAATTCAATAGGCTAAGCCAAAGTCAATAGGCCAAAGTCTTTGTATAGGATGCAGCACTTCAGTTAAGTAAATGGAAAAGTCTTTGCAGAAGTTCTTAGGAGTTTTTGAGAACAAGAAGAATCAAATGTAGGACCACAAGCGGATTAGACTTGAGAGTTGTGGAAGTTACAAGCGCTTCCACAGTAAGAGGCAAGTTCTCTTAGGCTAGTTTTACAGTACCTTAGTAAAGAAGAAAAAGATGCAGCTGAAGACTTCTGTTCCTGTACAGCTCTGCAGACATCACTGTTCCTGGGCCTCAGTCGTGGGGACAAGAGTGAAGTCTTCGGGGGACTGGCACAGTCAAGGCTGGCAACCGGCAATCTTTACTTTCAGTGGCTGTTTCGCGTTTCAGCTCCTTGCGGTACAGAAAATAGCAATAAGGGCAGTTCCTGGCTGTCAAGGTGGACTTTCCTCACATCTCAGGTCCCACACTCAACTGAGGGAGGGAGGAGGGGGTCAGACTTAGTCCTGCTTCGTGGGAGTCTGGAGGATCTTCCAAAAGCTTTCGGCCAGCTTACAAACAACGCACACAATCTGGTGTCACTCTCCCTGGCTCTACGGTTTCCTGCAGCACTATGACGAAATGCAACCAGCTCCGAGATGGGTGTCCAGGTGGCATACTTGGGAATGGATTGGTCCCACCAACTCAAAAGGGAGAAGTCGTCCTTGCAGGGCTACTCTGTATATGTGAACATGGCGATTCGGACCTGCAGCAGGGCTTCACCGGGCAAACCAACGGTCCAGGAGTTAACCAGCCTTCCTCTTCAAGCTCTTTGGTTCCTTCGTCCAGTGGTCGACTGCCTTTCAAGCCAAGAGACTTGCCTTTTATTCAGTTCTCTCCCATTCATTCCAGCCTAGCTGGCACTCACCCTGCAGGTGGGGCACGCACACCGGAAGCCTCCACGCAAGAGGACTGTGGCTACCGGAGAAGTCGTTGCATATCAACGTACTGGAGCTGCGGGCAGTGTTTTGGGCCCTCAAGTCTTTCCTTCCGTCCCTCAAAGGCAAGGTGATAGGGTTCTTCACGGACAACACCACCCGGACAGTCAGCCAGCCCATAACCAAAGAGTGCATTTGGGTCTCCTAGGAGACTAAGCACAGGGAGTTTTGGGAGTCAACAAGGGGCCTCACAGTCTTAGACCAAGCCTTTCTCTGAGGTTCCACAGCTCTAGGGGCCTCCAATGGCAAACTCAGACCTGTGCCTACGCCCTCCAAGCCACAAACTGCCCTGTATGCAATTAATCCATCCCTGCTGGCTCCCTGGCCTCTCTACCTGTGTGGAGTCCAGAGGAGGCGCTGCCATTGAACACGAGGAGCAGCCGCACCAAATATCAGCTGTGCAGGAAATGGCCGCCGTGCTTTGTGTTTACGTCGGGTTGCTAAGCAACCGTAACGAGTCATCGGGCATTTAAGCCAATCCCATACACCGGCAGGCGTTCAGCCGGCCGTCCCTGCAGAAGGCCCACTGCAAAAGGCCCCCCGTTTGCTCCTGTTTGCGCTCTGGGGCGCTCAACAGCTTCCTAAGCCGAGCAATACCATTACGAGGACAACTATGAAACAAACTATGCCCGTTTCGTCCTTCGCTGCTACTGTGGTGACCCCTGCCGGACTATTCAGATTGAACACGCTACCGCCGACATTCAACGCAGCCGTGGCTACATGCCCCGCTACAGTAAGACACTCTCAATATAGGCATTGTCTATTCATTTGTCTGTCGCGTGCTAAATACTGACCCCTCGCCTACCATTGCATTACTTTACAAGTGGGTATATTCTTACCTGCCTTGCTGTCTGCCGGAATTTACACGTACCTGCTGTTTATGTCTGCACCTACAACTGCCCTTCCTCGTACACAGAGACCGTAGTGTAATACCTTTGTCTCACTTGTAACAGCCTGCGCACCCAATCCCACCATATGACAAGCTTGCGCTACTGCCTTATTGATTGTCTGTATCTGCACTATCCGGATGCCCGCATAACCACGTGTGGATGGCGTGTTTGCTTAACTGCCATTTTCCATGTTCTATGCTAGCGCGCAGCTCAGTAATTAGTGACTCTTATTACTTTACACTGGTCCACCTCCCTGGACGCTCTGAGACCTATGACCCGTGGCTATCTACTGGCTCATCCCTGTACACCACCTGTCTTCACTATTGAGAATAATATTGCCAACTTAAATTGTAGACACCCATAGATGTATTTCTCCATTGCTACCTTTGTGCCTGTGTTAACCTGTTCACCAGCCTGAGGATCTTAGCTGGACGCTGCCAACTCTGCAACTGTAGCGCCGCTTATTAACCTACAGCAAACCGTACTTTGCCAATCCTAACCCCTTGATACATTTGCTGGCTCTGTCACTATGCACGGCCTGCGCACTCCCTCTGCCACTGATCACAGCACATTGTCTCATCCTCAAGCTACTAGCACTATTAGGAGCCTATTCACTTGGTCGCAACACCTTACCAACAGCCTTACCAGTTACTTGTTCACATACTCATCCTCTGCATGCCACAACTCACGCCCAACATGCCTCATACCACACATGCACATAGCCTTTGTAACTCTCCGCCTATCATCCAACATCAACACCCTATCTGGCCCTCAGCCACCGCGGCGCACTCTACCAACCCCTACCTCAACTCCCCTGCCCTCTGGCTCGAACACTTTGCCACCAAACCGACGCCCAACCAACCCTGCACGGTGCCCCTGAGGAATCTCAGACTGGGATCTAGACTCCCTCATGTCCCCCACCACCTTACCAACTCCAACCAGCATACTGACCTACCGCATCTTGAGGCAACACCTCACACTTCCCTTCCATCTACACCCATAGTGGACTCAAATCTAGATGATTACACCATCGCACGTCTCCAAAATGTTTCTCAAGGCTGCGCTGGTCAATGCCAGATCACTCTCAGCACATGCACTTGATATGGCTGACCTCATCACAGCTCTCGACCTCGAGGCCATTACTGAAACCTGGCTCCATGACGCCTCAGGACCTCTACTATCCCTAGCAATCCCCGAAGGTTCCACCATCATCAGAAGTGACCGCAATACTAGCCAAACTAAAGGAGGTGGCATTGCCATAATACATAAAAAGACTATTAATCTCCGCCTTTCCCCTGCTCACCAAATTAGCTCAGCTGAACTACTCACAGCAAAATTAACCGTCACCCCCAATGAAACCATTACACTCCACCTTATCTACAGGCCCCCGGGGCCTATATCCATGTTCGCTGATGACCTCTCTCACATCCTTGCTGACAATACCAAGACCAAATCAACGTACTAGGCAACTTCAATTTAGGCCTCCAAGACCATAATGATGCCTCAGCCCTTGACATCAATAACTTGCTCCTTAATCTAGGCTTCACACAACGGATTAACATGCCTACACATTCCAGGGGCAGGCCGCTCGACTGGCTAGCCGATCTAAATTGTGACATTAATGTTGAATCTAACCAACCATGTGCGTGGACTGACCACCACCCAATCACCTTCAGTATTCCAGCCAGAATCCTTCATACTACGCCTGACATCGCACTGCAACTTCCACAAGAAACCAGCGCAACATAACCTGCGCTAAACTACTCCCACTCAACCTCCCAGCTCTCAATGAACACTCAGCCTCTTGCTCTGGTCGAACAGTCTTGGTAGACACGCTCTATCAGACCATGTTGAAAGCCCTGCACCTTATCGCTCCCATCAAACCCAGAAAATCTAAACCACAGGCCCACCTCAATTCCTGGTTTACACCACAGTTGAGAATCCTACGCAAGGAAAAACGGAACCTCGAAGCATGCTGGAAAGGAAATCAAACGGAAAATAATAAAGCAAGCATTACATTAGCTGCCCTGAATTACAAAGAGGCTATACTTCAGGCAAAAAAAGATATGTACAACAAGCGCATCGAACTAGCTAAATCAAAACACCAAAGAGTTATTTAGAATATTAAAGGAACTGGAATCCTCTGTCACTCCTCCTGACACCTGTACCAAAGACGGTACATGGTGTGCCAATATCCAGAAGGCACTCCTTGGTAAAGTTGCCACTCTACAAACTAAAATCAAGGCAAAAAACCACTATGCAGCTCAGCCTGCAACCCTTAATCCTGCAGGTCAGCAATCACACCGACGTAGACCACCCCAAATCCTTTAGCTTCTCACCCCTCTCCATCATTGAAGTTGAACATATAATCAACAACCTTAAACCCACCAATTGCCAGGGTGATCCTTGTCCTGCTGCCATCATCAAGGAGGCCTCACATAATCTAGCGCCCTTCATTACCACGCTCATAAATTCCTCATTCAGCACTGGGATTGTCCCCGACAACCTGAAGGATGCCTGGGTCATCCCACTCCTTAAAAAAACCTACACTGGACACCAATATACCTACTAACTACCGACCTATAACTATGGTCCCTTTCTTGTTGATCGTGCTGCCTACCTACAGATCCAAGATTATCTGAAGACCAACAATCTGGATTCCGTCCTCGGCATGGCACAGAAACCACCTGTATAGATCTCAAAACACAGACTGAAGCCCTAAAAGATAAGGGCAAACTGGCCCTTCTACTCCTTTTAGATCTATCTGCGACTTTCGACCTAGTTAATCATCAAATCCTTTTCCGCCACCTTAAAAAAGCTGCTCACTTCTCTGATAAATCAACAGCCTGGATCACTTAATTCCTGGGAAACAGATCAATGAGGGTTTTCTCTCCTGCCACCGCTGAACCATCGCCAGTCAAATGCGCGGTACCACAAGGATAGTGTGTTTCTCCGACACTCTACAATGTGTTCACGAAGCCACTCTGATAGCTTGGATTATCTGGGTGTCACCTACACTAATTATGCGGATGACACCCAGATACTCATCCCTATTACAGGTGACCACCAAACGGATACTACAGCCGTTAACTATCAAGTCATTCAGGCCTGGATGGCGCAACATGAACTTTGGCTGGACGACGAAAAAAACAAGCTTCTCATCTTAGGCTCTCACCAAAGACTTCGTAAACTAGACCCGGCATTCAAATCTTTCATCATTGATGGTAATACTATCAAGGTTGCTAAGGATATTAAAACGCTTGGCATATATATCAACGCCACCCTCTCTCTGACCAGACAAACCAACTCAGTATCATCTGCTGCAGCATATACATGCAAGCTCATTACAGCATGTCGACCGTTCCCATCAACAGCTAATTGCACCACCCTAGCCAGGACATTGGTTATGTCCAAAATTGACTACTGTAACGCCCTCTATCTGTGTACTAATCAATGCAATATCAATAAGTTATAAGACATCCAAAATAATGCTATCAGAGCGGCACTCAACATCCCCAGGAACCTTCACATTTCTGACACCAGACGGAGTATACGCTGGCTCTCAGTATCTCAACGAGTATCACTCAAAGCGCTAGCGCCAACTCATAAAAGCCTTGCCAACCAAACACAGTTATCTGGTCAGCAGGTTTACTATCCACACTATCAAAAGACCACTCAGAAGTGCCCAAACCAACTGCATCTCCATACCGCGCTTTAACCTTCAGAGAGCTGATGGGTGTAGCTTCCCAGTCCTAGCAGCGAAACTGTGGAACTCTTTACCAAATCCTCTCAGAGCAGAATCCCCCTTCTTGGCCTTCAAGCGCAAAGCCAAAGCCTGATTATCCACCCAAGACCTGCCTTGACTCTGATTCCCCTCTTATCCCGTCTTCATAACACTGGCGCTAACTTGTAAGTAATTATCTGACTGCTAATATGTATATAACCTGTATATTATCCAAATATGTACCTGTTGATTGTACTATACCCTTGACTTTGCTATGTATTATGTACTATGTCTGTAACCAAAGCGATGCTCCCGGATGCCCTTGGGCCTGGTGCGCTATACAAATAAAAATATTCAAAAATAAAATAAAAATAGGCCTGATGGAGTTGAGGGCGCCAACGGCTTCGGCATTGACAACGGTGCCGAGGGCTCTGAGGGCCATGTCGAAGGCAAGGCCCAGACGGCCAGACTCTGGGCACTCCGCCGACAGGGTAGACACCTTCTCAGACTTCGACGGTCTCGCTGGGGACGAGGACCTCGACCTGGATCTGGCACGTGTCTGGCGATCTACCAGAGCCTTGCCCGAAAGAACCTCAACTGTTCCCGATTATCACTCCGACCACCCGGGCCCGAAGGCGTGCGAACGTCGGACTGAGACCGCTCCCCACCGGCTTCAACTGTAGGCACGGACAGGGCAGTGCCCTGAGATTGAAAAATCAACATTTTCTCCCTGAAAATCTCTCCAGATTAGAGGATTTAGTGGGGCAAGCCACTTTCCTCGCTGAGCCATCATCCGACGAGGACAGGGAAGGTGACCGGTGACACAGCTTCCGGGAGATCCCCTGGACTCCCTAAAACGGGGAGAGTCACCCCTCGAGTCGTCGGTGGAAAGACCAGTAGACTTCTTGGACTTACAGGGTTTCGATACCCGACCTACCTGCAACTTCCCCTTACTCTCCTGCAAGGCCTTGGCAGTCAAAGACTGGCACTTCGAGCAGTCGTCGGTGTCGTGGCTCTCACCCAGACACCACAAGCAGATACGGGTCTGTGATGGACATCTTCGACTTACAGTCCCTGCACTTTTTAAAGCACAACCGCGGGGTAGGAGAAGACATTATCGAATTAGATAACACTAGGCATGCCGAGTTCTTGAAGCAAACACGTTTGTGGGAAAAACAGAATTGAGGCGAAGGGTGCTGTGCGTCCTACTTATAACATCCGATGAAGTCACCTTTGACGGAGGCCTCTGGACAAAGCCATTCGAGGGACATCGACCCAACGCCATCGATGCAGGACTCCCTCTGCCGAAAACATTTCCGAAGCAGCACAGCTGTGGACAATACATGTCAAAGATGTGGAATCCGTTGGAGGACACAATCCATTCGAAACAATGTTTAATATCACATTAAAATACATGAGTGGGAATAAGGGTCTCACTCTCTCCAGGTTAATAATGTAAAAGTCCTAGAGTCCAGCAAAAGTTCTGGGGGGCTCTAAGGTAGAGGGGAACTAGCAAGTTTCTGAAAATATTCCCTAACAATTACTCACCATAATCTTACGTCAGATGCTTCTATCTGCTTAGATTCACATACTGTGCATAGTCTGACATCTAGTCGTAGTCGCAGAGTATTACAAGATTTGTTTTCTAAAGGTGAAAATGACATCAACAGGGCGTGTTAGTAATACTATCCCTAATGTAATTTGTACTGTACCCATGATCCTTCACGTGTCGCGGTCCCTCAGATTGATTGTTTCTGACATGAGGTTGCATGAAGCGTAGCATGAGGACAGATGTGATAAAGCAGAGACAGTTCTAAAACAGAAAACATCTATGTGCATTCGACTCTAGTAGGGGAGGAAGGGTGAGACCATGCGAGTCCAAGTAAATACAAGCATCAGAAATATGACTACGGTGAGTAATGTATCCCTTCTGAGGCTTGTGGATCTGCATAGATTAGCAAGCACTATCTGGAGAAGGAGGTGGGATGTGAGAAGGCACAGCGGAAAATAGATGTTTTAGAACTGCTTGTCCCACCTGTGAATCTGCTTTAGAGGGAGGGTCAATGCAAGAATGCTGTGTGAAAGTATGGATGGAACTCCATGTAGCAGCTTTGCAAATTGTGTCTACAGGGACGTTTGCAATGAAGGCTAAGATAGCTCCGGTACCTCTGGTAGAGTGAGCCGTGGGAGTGAAAGGTAACATTCTTTTGGATATGGAATAGCAGAGCTGTATACACTTGGCTATCCATTTGGAAATGGCATTGCTTGATATATGATCGCCGTCTCTCACAGGTGCTATGAAAACAAAGAGCTGGTCTGTTTTCCTTGGGGGTTTAAGTTTTGAAGACATAGTACAAGACCGCCCACCGTACATCAAGTGTATGGCGGCTTCTTTCAGCTGAGTTAGATGGATATTGAAAGAAGGTATGAAGTTCTATGGATTCATTCAAATGGAACTTTAAAATGAACTTAGGTGAAAACCGTGGGTGTGTTCTGAGGACAAGGAACAAGTTACTTACCTGTAACTGTTGTTCTCCAGCATGGGTCTGGCATGGATTCACATGCTCATGAATATTCCCCGTCGTCAGGCTGGGAATCCTCGGTAAAGAAAAAACCAGTATCAGTTTCGTTTCTGATCTGTCTTTCGTAGTAATAACCAATCACTGATCTCTGCGGCATACTGACCACAGCCAATGACTGCCCTCTACCTAAGCACCGCCTCTGGCAGCCATCTTCAGATTTGGAAGCACGTGAAGTGGCAGTATGACCAAGTGAAGAGCCGCAGAGGGGTAGGCGGGAGGGTTCGCATGTGAATCCATGCCAGACCCATGCTGGAGAACAACAGTTACAGGTAAGTAACTTGTTCCTTCTCCAGCATGGGGTCTGGCATGGATTCACATGCTCATGAATAAAGAATACATAGCAGTACACACATGCACAACCACGGGAGGTGGCAACGGCTCAACATTAAGCAGTACATCAAACTCAACATTAAGCATCTTACCTCCTCACCAGGCTCAACTCAGGCGAACAGGTTGCGCAGCACTGCTTGGCCGACCCTGGACTCCTCCCTGGAATCCCGATCGACGCAGTAGAATTTCGTGAAGGTGTGCGTCGACCTCCACGTAGCAGCCCTGCATATGTCCAGCAGGGGCACACCAGAAAGGAACGCCGTGGTAGCTGCGATCGCTCTGGTGGAATGGGCTCTCGGACGGCCAGGCAGCGGTCGGTTTGCCAACCGATGACAGTACATGATACAGCCGGAGAGCCATCTGGAAATGGAAGCCTTCGAGAGAGCCTTCCCCTGATTGACAGGTCCAAAGTTCACAAAGAGTTGCGACGTCTTCCGAAAACACTTCGTGCGGTCCACGTAGAACTTCAGCGCTCTAGCCACATCCAGCGAGTGCAAAGTCCTCTCAGCCGGCGACAAAGGCGACGGGAAGAACACAGGCAACACCAAGGGTTCGTTGAGATGGAAGTCCGACGGTACCTTGGGCATGAAGGAGGGGTGCGTCCTGAGCACTACCCTCGTGTCGTGAAAAGTCAAGTACGGGGCCTTGCATGAAAGGGCCTGGATCTCTCCCACCCGTCGTGCGGAGGTGATGGCCACAAGAAACGCTGTTTTCCACGACAGAAACTTCAACGGGGCCGAGTGCAGAGGCTCGAACGGAGGTCCCATGAGCTTGGTCAGCACCACGTTGAGCTCCCACGCCGGGGCCGGAGCCGGAGCCTTCACCGGCGGGAACGATCTGAACAGTCCCTTCATGAACTCTTTCACCAGACGATGAGACCACAAGGACGTCCGGCCCGTGGTTCTGGTGTATCGGGAGATCGCAGCAAGATGAATCTTGATGGACGCGTGTGCCAGTCCAGCTTTGGCCAGCGTCAGCAGGTACGGCAGTACCTGGGGAGCCGTAATCCGTAGAGGGTTAATCTTCTGTGCGTGGCACCAGACAGAGAACCTCTTCCATTTGTGTCCGTAGCATTTAAGAGTCGAGGACGCCCTGGCCTTTGCAAGAACCTCTCTGCAGTCGGCCGGTATGTCGTATCCTCCAAACTCTAGCGCTGCAGGAGCCAGGCCTGCAAGTTCAGCGATTTCGGGTCGTGGTGGAGGATGGCACCTCCTTCCCTGGAGAGTAGATCCGCGTCCACCGGCAGCTTGATTGGCGGGGACGCTGACAAGTCCAGAAGGTCCGGGAACCATATCTGCCTCGGCCACGCAGGTGCGACGAGGATCATCCTGCACCGTGACCTCTTGAGCTGGTTGACGAGCCGGATTAGCAGTGGCAAAGGAGGGAACGCGTAGAGGAACAGGCCCTCCCAGGGGAACGAGAAAGCATCGCCCATGCTCCTCGCCTGGGGAAACCTGCTGGCGAACCTCCGGCACTTGGAGTTCGTCGCCGTCGCGAACAGGTCGATCTGGGGTGTGCCCCACCGTCGGAAGAGGCGATCCACTAGATCCTGCCGTAGTTCCCACTCGTGGCACGAGCGCAGCTCCCTGCTGAGTGAGTCGGCGATGGTGTTTTTATCCCTGCCAGATGAAACGGCACCAGAAACATCCTTTGGGCGACGGCCCAATGCCACAGGTCCTGCGCCTCCTTGGACAGCGCTGGGGACCTGGTTCCGCCCGGTTTCCTGAGGTAAAACATGGTGGTGGTGTTGTCGGTGAAGATCCTCACCACCTTGCCCTTGAGGGACGGAAGGAAGGACCGGAGGGCCCAGAACACTGCACGGAGCTCCAGGACGTTGATATGGAGGGACTTCTCCGTCGGGAGCCAAAGGCCTCTCGCGTGCAGATTTTCGGTGTGCGCTCCCCACCCTTCCAGGGAGGCATCGGTGGTCACTGTCTCCTGGGGGTCTGGAAGTCCATGCCCGCCGTCAGATGCGTGCGGTTGCCCCACCACCGGACCGCTCGGCGGAAACTCTCGTCGAGTGTGATCCTCTCCTCGAAGTTGCCCGTCGTTTGGATCCAGCGCGCGTCCAGGAACTCCTGCAACGGTGCATCCAGAGCCTGCACATGGGAATGAGGTAGATGCAGGAAGACATCATTCCGAGGAGGGACTTGATGGACCTCACCTTGGCCGCGTCGGAAACCAACATCCGCTGTACCTTGTCCAGGATGGACCTGGTCCTTTCCTCCGACGGGGAGGCCAGAAGGGACACTGTGTCGAGCTTCGCTCCCAGAAACAGTGCGTTTTGCGCGGGTACCAGGTGAGACTTGGCGTAGTTCACGGAGAATCCCAGGTCCGTGAGAAGTTGGACGGTCCTTGCCGTGTGATCCACGGCGAGCTCCCTCGTCTTGGCTCGGATGAGCCCGTCGTCCAGGTAGGGGTAGACGTGGATCCCCTCGCGGCGCAGCTGCGCCGCCACCGGTGCAAGGCACTTGGTGAATACCCTGGGTGCCGACCGTAGTCCGAAGGGGAGGGCTTTGAACTGGTAGTGACGCCCTTGGACCACAAACCTGAGGAATTTTCGGTGCCCCTTTAGGATGGGAATATGGAAGTAGGCATCCTCCAAATCCAACGACGTCACGAAGTCTCCTTCCTCCAGCTGACCCAGGACGTGCTGGAGGGTGACCATCCGGAACTTTTGCGCCTTGATGAACTTGTTCAGACGTCGCAGGTCCAGGATGGGGCGCCATCCCCCCCGTCTTCTTCTTCACGAGGAAGTATCTCGAGTAAACTCCGGAGCCCCGAAGCCTCTTTGGGACGAGTTAGATGGCGCCCTTCCTGAGCATCGCCTTTACCTCCAGGAGAAGTTGAGGGACGTGAAGTTCTTTCCTGGCCACGGGGGGGACGCGCGGACACCTTCTTTGAAACTCGAGCGCGTGGCCCCGGGCCAAGGCGTCCAGCACCCAACGGTCGGTGGAGATGGACTCCCACACGCTGACGAAGCTCGCCAGCCGGCCTCCCACCGGGGTGCTTCGGTGGGGGCCCGACCCCACGGTCGGTTCAATCCTGCTTCGACGAGGCTTTGCCGCCTTGGCGACGACGGCGGGGTCCGCCAGACTTGCCTCGTCCTCTGTAGGCCTCCTGAGCCGACGAGCGGGCCGCTTGACGGTAGGTGGAGAAACCGCCGCCGGAACTTTTGGAGGCGCCCTTGCCTCCGCTGCTCCGAAAGGGCGTCCGTCGTTGTTGCAGAACTCCAAGGGCCCGGGCCGTCTCGGTGTCCGCTTTAATGGCCTGAAGGGAATCGTCCACTGTTTTCCCAAACAGGTTGTTCCCATCGAAGGGCATGTCCAGGACTCTGGTCTGAACGTTTTGACGGAAGTCCGTAGCCTTGAGCCATCCACGCCGCCTAAGGCAAACGCCGTTGCCCAACTGGCGGAACCCAGTGTCGGCGATGTCCGTCGCAACGGTAATGGCGTGGTCCGAAGCCACTTCACCTTCCTGCAGGATCTCCAGGGCCTCTGCCCTCTTGTCGTCCGGTAGGGGAGCCAGTTTGTACCAGAGCGCCCTGTCGTAGCGGGCCACGATAGCCAAGGCGTTGGCCGCTTTAATCGTCGTCGCCGCAGACGAGATGACTCTGCGTCCCATAGCGTCCAATTTCTTTCCCTCGCCGTCCGGTGGGGAAGTCGATGTGGAGGCCGCACCCCCCCCCCCCGCTTTTTTCCTGGCCGCCGCGGAGACGACGGAGTCCGGGGTAGGCTGCGCCTGGAGGCACAGGGGGGCCGTGTCCGGGACCCGGTACTTCTTCTCGTACCGGTCTCTTCTAGCTGGAGTCGTGGAAGGGTTCTTGAGGAGGGTGAGGCCCTCATCCCAAATGTCGTCCAATAGAGGCACTGAGAGGACCGTCTTCCTCTTGGCCTCGCGCCGCTGATAAAGGAAACCTTCCTTCTTCTCCTCAGGGCAGAGTTGGAAAAGCTCGGATGCCCTGGTGATCATGGAGTGGAACGATCCAATCTCGTCGGGCGGAGAAGCCCTGGTGGGAGGCGACGACGATACATCCTCGTCGTATACCTCGTCGTCCGTACCCGTCGCTGCCGTGTCAGTCCCCGTATCATCCCCTCGGGTGGACGGGGAGGAGGGCTGGAAGGGGCGCGACGGCTGAAAAGGAGGCGGAGGGTGGATCCTTCTTTTCTTGGTAGGGGGAACACCAGAAGGTCCCGGTTCTGGGTCCCCCGACGGGAGAGGTTCCGTCGGCAACGGTAGTCTCGTCCTTATCTCTGAGCATAAGGACTGTATAGCCAACAAAATGGCCGCTGAGTTGTCTCGCGGCGCTGGCAGAGGGGAATCCGACGGGCGATCAGGGGCCCCGTCGGTACCCTTGATGATGTCGTCGTCACCTGCGTCGGGATCCATCCCGACGGGCCGGTCTTCTTCCACGCCGAGGCCGTGGCTTAAGACTTCGACCAGCTCCTCCTCCGAGGTTGAGGCCGAATCTACGACGACGCCCTGCCCCCCCATTTTCTTCCCCACGGGGGATTTTTACGGGGGTCCTATCGATGGGCACAAAAGAGGACTCCCTCCGAGGTGGCAGGGAGACTGAGCCCCGAGGTCGCCACCACTGGTGTAGCCTCCACAGGCTGAGCCAGGGCCGCCGCGACAGTTTCGATAGAGGGCTTGGCCGGATGGATTAAGGCCTTCACCACCCTAGGTGCGCTCACCGCCTTATCCTTGAGGGGGGGGGGGGGGACACTGCCTCGCTCCCCCTCCGCCTTCGAGCTCGACCGGGGCCTCTCCAGGAGCTTCGCCGGGTGCTCGGCCTTCCTCTTACCCGACCCAGAGCGTTGGCTCGTGGTTGATGGTGCCGGGGAGGGTGCGCCCTGCCTGGCGCCCATAGAGCCCGACCGTTCGGCGCTCCCGGTGCCAGCGGACTCGCGGTGCTTGGCCTTATGTTGGACCCCCGTCGCCGGGGCATCCTCAAAGGTCTTAGAAGACCGCTCGGCTTTCTTCCTCTTCTTCTCGCCGGACGGGCTCTTCCCTTCCAGCCAGTTGGCGAGACGTTGATGGCGGTCCTTCATGGTCCGATCCGACATGTTGCCGCAACACGCACAGTCCTTCTCCACGTGCGTCTTGTCCTCATGTAGGCAGTAAAGACAAAAAGAGTGTTCGTCCTCCTTGAAGACGTTCTGCAGCTGGCATCCAGGGCAGACCCTGAACAGCTTTCCGGGCGTCAAGCTCCCCTTCTCCTGGGCCATGACCGGGCCTGAGAAACTTCTGGAGTCCTCCAAAAGCGTAGCTCGACGAAATCTTCACCCTTGAGGTGAGGGGCGCAGACGAATCCGACATGGGTCCCCGTTGATCGGATGGAGAATCGGTGGAGCTTGAGGCTCTTTTGACCGAAAAAACGAAGTTTTTGAGAAAAAACGTGAAAAAAATAGCACTAACGCTCGAGAGCAATAGCACGAGGATCCCAACACATGAACGTGCAGTAAAAATCTGAAGATGGCTGCCAGAGGCGGTGCTTAGGTAGAGGGCAGTCATTGGCTGTGGTCAGTATGACGCAGAGACCAGTAATTGGTTATTACTACAAAAGACAGATCAGAAACGAAACTGATACTGGTTTTTTCTTTACCGAGGATTCCCAGCCTGACGACGGGGAATATTCATGAGCATGTGAATCCATGCCAGACCCCATGCTGGAGAACTTTGTCCCTGTGGATTATGAAGAAAGTGTCTTTGTTAGGCAAGACTGTATGTAGTAACCCTGGGGGAGACTACACCAGCCTTGTCCTCTTGGCATAGGTAACCCAACCTTTGGTATAAGTCTGTACAACACAAGTTGGTAGAGTGACGGAACAGCAAGGATCATCTCATAAGGGGTTAATGTGAGCTGTAGAGTTGCATCAGAGTTTCACAATGACAAGTATTCAAATAACACTTATTCGAGGTTTCTTGATTAAATATTTATTAATTAATTTAACAGTCAGTTTTAAAATAAGCCTTCTTTAGAAGCGAGCAATTGGCAACAATAAAAATAAACTTCAAAATACATTCATCCAGTTCAGTAAAGTAGGTAGATCCCCTTTCAGGATGGCACACAGAAGTTCCTAGACAACCAGATGACTTCAATAGCTAGGACATTGTGGACACTATCACTTATTATTGTTTAACTGTAATATAGAGATTGTGGCAAAAAAGGAAAAGGTTAGGGAAGGAAACAATGGTGAACAAGTTTCTCAAACAGTTAAGCACTTTTGAAATCCCAAAACCAATTTAAGTTAAACCTTTCCCAGCTATACAAGTAAGGTATGTATGACTTTTTGGAGTGATCGTTAAAACACAAAGTCAAAAGGTTAGAAGAGTCTTCAGGGAGCCAGGACAGCCAATGTCAATTGAGCAAAGTCTAGGGCAGCTGAGGTACTTCTTAAAGATAAGTAAAAAGTCTTGCACAATGTTCTAGAGTGTTCGGTTGAGGAAAAAAATATTTAAAAAATTAAATCAATGTTGGGCCACAAGCTGGGAGGCTTCTGAAGAGCAAAGCTGCAAGCAACTCTGCAACAAGTAGAAAATGCAAGTCTCAACTGAGAGCAAGCAAGCTATACAAGAGATAAGTACCCTTTAGTTCACAGTACTTTAGGTCTGAAGAAATTGGTTCCAGATGGCTTCTGTTCCTGTTGTAGTCTGGCAGATCCTGTTGTTCCTGGGCCTCAGTCGTGGGGACAAGAGAGATGACGCCTGGGGACTCCTGCCTTACGGTTTGAAGGTCGGCAGCAGCAATGGGCAAAGTTCAGATCAGTGGCACTTCACGGTTTCAGCTTCTCGCGAATACCACCGCGGTTCTTGGACATCTTGTGGACTTTCCTTGCTTCCGAGGTCCAGCACTCTGTTGAGGTGGCTCAGGCTTGGTCAGTCCTGCTTTGAGGGAGTCCAGAGAATCTTCCTGGCGCTCGGGACCGGATTAAAAACAATGCACTCAATCCTGGTGTTGCTGTCCCCTGGCACTCTGTTCCTGCAGTAGCAATAAAGGTACAGCCAGCAGAGAGGGTTTTCAGTCAAGGTAGTCTTGGGGTCGATTGGTCCCCACCAACCCAAGGTGAGAAGTCGTCCTTTGCAGAACTCCTCTAGTCTAGTCGAGGTGAGGCGAATTCAGAGCTTCAGCACTGCAGCAGGGCTTCACCAGGCAAACCAACCCAGGAGCTGCAGCAAGCTTCTCTTCCAAGTTCTTCGGATTCCTTTGTCCAGTGGTCGACTGCATTCCTTGCAAAAGACCTTGCCTTTTATGCAAGTCTCTCCCATTCAGTCGCAGCCTAGCTGTCACTCACAAAGCAGGGTGGCTGTCCTCCAAGGACAGCCAGCCGGCCAATCACCTTTAGGTGTATTCCTGTAACCAAGGAAACTAAGCACAGGGCGTTTCGGGAACCTCCCTCGCTTCCTGCCCTGCCGGACACGGAGACTGAGGCGGGCTTCACCAGTGAATACCGCCAAAGACAAAATGAACAAATGGGCCAAACCTGGTTTGGGGCACAGAGTAAACCGCAAGAGGGACCTTTACAACAAGAAAAATTGTGAAAAAAGAAGACCGAGCCCATTTTGACAAAATGGGAACCCATGGGTGCCTTCCTGCAGCTGCGAACGCAGCCCGTGGTAAAAACACACAAACGTAGGGAGAAGTAAACCACTGCCACCAGCCATTAATTATAGAAAGGGTAACATAAAAATGTTACATGAGAAAGTAGACAAAGGGGATACTAAGTAAACCCTCCAGCACCCTATTGTAAGATAGTAAAAAAAGTAAAGTAAATTTCACTTTACTAATCTTGGAAACAGTAGTTATCCAAGAGAAGGTATTTAAACCCTAGCAGACATCCAAAGGACTTCTCTGTGCCACTGCACTGAAAGTGCTGTATGCCACAATGTACAAAGATGATGCCTATGGAGTTTGTCAGACTACAAAAACAAAAGAAACCGTGTTCAAATCAAATAAAAATTAATGAAATAGTAGGAAAAAGGTCTCTCACTTCAGGTAAAAATTAAAAGTCCTAAAGTCCAGCAAAAGAGCTGGGAGTCTAAGGTAAAAGGGAATTAGCACATTTCTGAGAATTCTCCCTGACAGTCTTATACAGGCAAAGCCTGTAGCTCACCGATTCGTCTTATAGAAGTGATGGCTACTAGAAATGCAGTTTTTTAAAGTCAGATGTCTTAGGTTGGCCTTGTGCATAGGCTCAAAGGGTGGACCCAGGAGCTTGGAGAGCACGACATTGAGATACCAACCCGATGGAGGGTTAGAAATGGCAGGGTATAGCCTCTTTAACCCTTCCATGAATGCTTTATGACAGGAACTTTCCACCAGGACACCTTGTTTAGGTGGTGAAGTGAAAGTGGTGTGAAGTGGTGTAACCTGCCAGGGCTACCAGGTGTACTTGATGGAGCTGAATACTAGGCCGGAGTCTAGTAGGTAAAGCATGTAATGTAGAATGTTAGATGGGGAACATTCTGTTGGGTTTGTGACCTGCACCATTTCACAAATATCTTCCATTTAATAAAATTGCAGTGTCTGGTGTTGGCTTTCCGTGCCTCCTTTAGGATATCCATACACCTTTTGTTAGGCAAGATTGTACGCAGTACCCTTTTCGGTGCACTACAACAACCCTTACCTCCTGGCAATAGGAACCCAAGCTTTGGTATAAGTCTGTACTACACAGGTTGGTAGCGTGTGGAGCAGCCAGGCTCATCTCAAGAGGGGTGAATGTAAGCTGTAGGGGAGCTACACTGAGATTCGCAGTGACAAGTATTTAAATAAACTCTTACACACAAGGTTTCTTGATTAAACAATTATTAATTTAACAGTCAGAGTATGCAGCAATATATTAGTAACACACAAATACACTCCAAAATACACACTGAGTTTCCCTAAATCAGAAACTACCTATTTGGGATGGCACACACTTCCTACACCCTCGGGTGACTTCAATAGTTAGGAGACTGGATATTAATATAGCACTGTAGCATTTAGGACAATACTTCAGAGAATGTCAAAGAAAAAGATTATTAGAATAAAACATGAGATCTCACGAATATGTTGAAGCAGGCAAGTACTTTTGGCAACCCCCAATGCAAAGGTTAACCCCTTCCCGGAAGGAGGTTAAAACAGAGTCGAAGAAGAGTTATTCAGGGAGCCAGGCCAGGTCAAACTTAATTGGACAAAAGTCAAGGTGAGCTGAAGCAATTCTTGCAGGCAAGTAAAAGTCTTGCACAAGGTTTTAGAAGTCTTTGTAGAAAAGAAGAAATCAAAGTATGGCCACAAGCTAATTAGGCTTGTGAGGTAAAGAAGCTGATAACTCTACAGGAGCAACCAGGAAGTCTCAACTGAGAACAAGCGAGGTTACACAACAAGAGTTAAGTTATCTTAGATTGTACAGTACCTTTAGGTTGAAGGTAAGTGCAGCAGATGGCTTCTGTTCCTGTGCAGCTCTACAGATACTGGTGTTTTTGTGCCTCAGTCGTTCCACCCCCCCAATCTTTTTCGCCATATCTTGTTGGAAAGGTCCTCTTTGAGATTGACTATGTGCCAAACCAGGTTCTGTACCTTTTATTGTTTTGGCTTTGGTGGGATTCCCTGGTGTAGCCCGCCTCCGAGTCCAGCGTGTCTGGCAGGGCAGGCGACGAGGGAGGCACCAGACATTCCGTGATTAGTCGTCTTGGTTACAGGAATGCACCCAAAGGTGATCGGCCGGCTAGCCACCCGGCTGTGTGAGTGACAGCTAGGCAGCAAATGAATAGGAACTACTTGCATAAAAGGTGAGGCCTTTTGCAAGGAAGGCAGAGTCGACCACTGGACGAAGGAACCGAAGATAAACTGGCAGAGAAGCTTGCTGCACCTCCTGGACTGTTGGTTTGCCCGGTGAAGCCCTGCTGCAGTGCTGAAGCTCCCATTTCCACATCAACTAGAGAAGCCCGACAACTTCTCCCGTTGGGTTGGTGGGAGAAATCAACCCCAAGACTAACACTACTGAAACCCCTCTCTGCTGGCTGGACTTGCATTGCTGCGGCAGGAACAGAGTGCCAGGGGACAGGAACACCAGGATTGAGGGCATTGTTTTTAAGCCGGACCCGAGCTCCAGGAAGATTCTCCGGGCTCCCACGAAGCAGGGCTGACCAAGCCTGAGCCACCTCAGAGCTGGACCCCAAAGCAAGGAAAGTCTACAAGGTGTCCAAGAACCGCGGTGGTGCTATTTGCGAGTAGCTGAAACCGTGAAGTGCTGCTGATCTGAATTGCGCCAATTGCTGCAGTCAACCTTCAAATAGTAGTGCAGGAGTCCCCAGACGTCCTCCCTCTTGTCCCCACGACTGAGGCCCAGGAACAACAGGATCTGCAGGAACAGAAGCCAGCTGGAACCATTTCTTCAGACCTAAGGTACTGTTGGGGAGAAATCTCAGAAATGTGCCAATTCACTCTACCTTAGAGACCCCCAGCAACTTTGCTAGATTTTGGGGGACTTTATTATTTTTAACCTGGAGAGAGAGACCTTTTTTCCACATTCATGCATTTTAATGTGATTTTCGTACTCTTTCTTTTGGTTGTGTAGTCTGACAAGCTCCATAGGCATCTTTTACATTGTGGCACACAGCACCTTTAGTGCAGTGCCACAGGGAAGTCTTAGATTTCCCCATGGTTTAAATACCTTCTCTGGGATAAACTGTTTCCCTGAGCAGTAAAGTGAAATTGACTTTACTTACATTTGTAACTTTCTAGACCCAGCACACAGTATCTTACAATAGGATGCTGGAGGTTACCTAGTATCCCCTTTGTCTAACTTCTCATGTAACTATTTTTTGTTAGCCTTTCCACAATGAATGGCTGGTGGCAGTGGTTTGGTTTTCACTACCGTGATGTGCATTTACCGCGGGCTGCGTTCGCAGCTACAGTAAAGCCCCCCACCCCCGCCCCAAGGGTGCCATTTTTGTAAAAATTACCCCGGTCATCTTTTTTCGCCATTTCTTCATGGAAAGGTCCTTCTTGAGATTTACTCTGCGCGCCAAACCAGATTTGATTCCTTTGTTCGTTTTGCCTTTGGCGGGATTCACAAGTGAAGCCCGCCTCTGGCTCCAGTGTGTCTGGGGTAGGCAGGACCTGAGGGAGGTGCCCGAAACTCCCTGTGCTTAGTCCACTAGGAGACCCAAATGCACTGATGATTGGCTGGCTGACCACCTGGCCAGGACAGCCACCCTGCTGAGTGAGTGACAGCTAGGCTGGAATGAAAGGGAGGGAACTGTATAAAAGGCAAGTCTTTTGGCTTGGAAGGCAGAGTCGATCACTGGACAAAGGAACCGAAGAAGAACTTGATGAGGAAGCCTGCTGCAACTCCTGGACCGTTGGTTTGTCCGGTAAAGCCCTGCTGCAGTGCTGAAACGCCAGGTTCGCATTGACAGAGAAGCCCCTGCAAGGACAACTTCTCCCCTCGAGTTCGTGGGACCAATCAACTCCAAAGTAAGCCACATGGACATCCATCTCGGAGCTGGTTGAATTTCCACAGAGTTGCTGCTGGTAACCGTATAGACAGGGAGAGTAACACCAGATTGTGTGTGTTGCTTTTAAGCTGGCCTAGAGCTTTTGGAAGATCCTTCCGACTCCCAAGAAGCAGGACTGACCAAGCCTGAGCTCCCTCAACAGAGTGCAGGACCCCAGAATCAAGGAAATTCAATCTTGACAGCCAGGAACCGCAGTGTTGCTATTTGCGGTAGACGCGAGGAGCTGAAACAATGAACAGCCTCTGAAAGTGAAGTGTGCCAGTTTTGACCGTCACGGTGCAGTGCACTGGTCCCCCGACATCCTCACTCTTGTCCCCACAACTCTAGGCCCTGGAACAGTGAGATCTGCAGAGCTGCACAGGAACAGGAGTCATCTACTGCAACTTTTCTTAACTTTAAAGGTACTGTACAAAGCCGAAGACAACTTACCTCTTGCTGTAGAGTTGCTTGCACCTTCTATTACTCCCAAGTCTCACAGCTTGTGGCCCTACATGGACTCATCTTTTTCTTCAAAGACTTCTGAAACATTGTGCAAAGACTTTTCTACTTGCCTTCAAAGAAGTGCTTCAGCCTATCTAGACTCTTGCCTATTGACTTTGGCTTAGCCGGTTTCAACTGAATGACTTATTGGGGGATCTGAAAATATTTGCCTGCTTAAGAAATATTTGTGGTAACCTGTTTGCTCCAAATCTTTTCCTTTTTACTTGCTCTTAAACTAATTCTGAATGCCAACAGTAATACATTAATGTCAACAGCACCCTAGCAATTGAAGTCACCTGTGGGTGTAGGTCTCTGCTGTATGCCATCCCAAATAGGTAGTTACGGATTCTGAACTAAGATTGTATCATTGTGAAGTATATTTTTGTGTGGTGTTTTACAATGCTCCCTTCTGAAGAAGGCTTACATTAACTGACTGGTAAATAAAATAATGTTTTTATCAAGAACGCCTGTGTGTAAGTGTTTGCTTGGATACTTGTCACTGTGAACCTCTAACTCCTCTACAGCTCACATTGACCCCTCTTGAGATAAGCCTGGCTACTCGTCCACACTACCAACCTGTGTAATAGACTTATACCAAAGGTTGGCTTACTACTACCAGGTGGTCAGGGTTGTTGTAGTGCACCCTTATGGGTACTGCATACAATCTTGCCTAAAAGAATGCGATGGGCGTTGGCCCCGACTGCGTGGGCATGCATGTTTGCCGGAAAAGAGGCTTGTGCTGACCCTCGCATGCTTCATTTATGGCCGAGACCATCCAACTGGATATGGAGGCCTGAGAGCCTGGTCTTGCACCTCCAAAAGTGACAAATAGGGTGTCTGATCTGCGGAAGGCCTTGGTCCTGTCCAGGTATATCAGGGCACGCCTGACATCCAGGCAATGCAGAACTATCCGTGCCTCATCCTTAGGATCAGCAAAAATACTATTTCCTCGTCTAAATAGAAAGCAGACGGCACCTTCGGCAGAAATGCTGGGTGTGTCCTCAGGACATCTTTGTTCCTGTGAAAGTTAGTTCTGAGGCGAGCAGCGCCTCGATTTCACTTGCTCTGCGAGCCGAGGCGAGTCCGACTGCTAAGGCCGTCTTGATGGTGACCAGCCTGATGTCCAGACACCACTGGCTTGAATGGTTTGTGCGCCAGGGCGCCGAAGACTATGTTGAGATCACACACGGGGTGTGGCCTCAATGGGCAGGTAGAGTCTTGCGAGCCCTGTCAAATGTTTCTTCACAACTGGATTAGAGGAGGAGAAGACCCCCCTCCTCCAAGTTCCTGTAAGCCCCGATGGCTGAGAGGTAAGTGCGGCAGGTGTCCACCTGCGCGCCTGTTAGGGAGAAGTCTCAAAAATGTGCTAATTCCTCTCTACCTTAGAGCCCGCTAGCTCTTTTGATAAACTTTGGGACTTTGAACTTTTAAATCTGTGTGTTTTACTCGTGTTTTTTTGGTTATAGAGTTTTAGACAACTCAGTAAGCATCATCATTTCGTGTTTGTCACAGCACCCTCAGTGCTGTGGCACGGGGAAACCTTTTAAGGATTTCCCAAAGTTTAAATATTTTCTCTGGGATAAACTACCATTTCCCAGAGTAAGTAAAGTGAAATTGACTTTACTAGCCTTTTTAAATTCCTAGAACCAGAACACACTACCTTACAATAGAGTGCTGGAGGGGTTACCTAGTATCCCGTGTGTCTAGGAACGCATGTAGCAGTCAAATGCTACCCGTTCCTATCGAAATGGCTGGTGACAGAGGTTTTACAACGAACTACCATGATTTTTCCCGACCGCGAACACCAGTAGCGTTAAATCGCAGGAGCCATGTTTTTCAAGACTGCGCCTGAAACCCCTTTGTTTAAACAGGTCCCAGTCTTCTTTTCTCGCCATTTTCTTGTGGAATGGTCCTTCAGGAGTTTTGCTCTGTGCACCAAACCAGGTTTGGTCCCTTTGTTCCATCGCCTTTGGCAAGCTTCAGGACTGAAGATTGCCTCTGGCGCCCGAGTGTCTGGGGTGGACAGTGAGTGAGGGAGGTGCCCGAAACTCCCTGTGCTTAAGTCTCCCAGGAGACCCAAATGCATTCTGGCGTGATTGGCTGGCTGACGGTCCGGGAAGGACAGCCACCCTGCTGGGTGAGTGGCAAATACGCTGGAATGAATGGGAGGAAACTGTTCAAAAGGCGAGTCTCTTGGCTTCGAAGGCAAAGTCGACGACTGCAACGAAAGAACCAAAGACAAGCTTGACGAGAACAGCTGCTGCAACTCCTGGACCATTGGTTTGCCTGGTTAAGCCCTGCTGCAGGTCCGAATCGCCAAGTTCATCTCAACAGAGAAGCCCTGCAAGGACGACTTCTCCCTTTGAGTTGGTGGGACCAATCAACTCGTAAGCCACCTGGATATCATTCTCGGAGCTGGTTGTATTCTCCTCAGAGTGCTGCAGGAAACCTAATTGCCAGGGAGAAGGACACCAGTTTGTGTGCTTGAAGACACCTACCGGAATCAAAGAATTGCCAGTTTGCTAGCTTTGTGACAAGTCCCTGTACAGTGCAGGAGTCCCGACGTCCTCCCTCTTGTCCCCGTGACTGAGGCTCAGGAACAGCGGGATCTGTAGGAACTGCCAGGAACAGAAGTCTTTAGCTGCATCTTTTTCTTCAAAATAAGGTACTGTGAAAACCTGATCGAGAGAACTTACCTCTCACTGCGAAAGTGCATGAAACTTTGGCAACTTGCAGCCCTAGTCTGCTTCTGACCAAACATTACTTTTCTGAGAACTACTTCTGAGAACTGTGGCAAAGACTTTTCCATTTATCTACCAGAACCGTTTTTACCTATACAAGACTCTAGCTCATTGACTTTGGCCTACCTATTGCTTGGACCAACTCCTCTGGTGAACTTAAACTATTAGCACTATCTAAAAGTAACTACTATTTGTTTTATTAACATATGCCATTTTGCTCCAACTCCAAATACTCTGAATGCCATCCTTCAAAGTAGTTTAAATGTTAGTGAATGTTACTGACTGTGTAATAAATTAATAAGTGTTTTTACAAAGAAACCTTGAGTGCAAGTGTCTATTTGAATGCTTGTAATGATGTTACACAGAGGTCTTTCGATTACAAGCTGACATTCCCTCTTGAGATAAGCCTGGCCGTATCAGCTCGCTACCAAAACTGTGTGGTACAGACTTATACCAAATGTTGGTTTTGCTTACACTTTGTCATCTTTGTGTGTAGTGGTCCCAGAGGGTACTACATGCAAACTTTGCCTAACGGCTGGGGTACTGGGACCAGAGGCTGTGGCGGAGGCTGGTACTCAACCGCCTGAGGAATCAGTTGGGGCCTGGAGCCGGTGGCAAAGGTTGGGTCGGGGGCACCGACGGAGGAGCCTGAGGTGCTGGAAGCATTGGCGAGAGCACCTCCCGGATGGCATCCCTGAGGAACATACCCCCCCTCCACCCACACCCGAGGGGACTTCATGAGTCTGATGAACCTCTCAAAGAACCGGTCCTCACAGGCTGGAGGGGTGTTAGGGGATATAGACTGAGTAGCGGGCGGCTGCTGGAGGCGCTTCATACCCTGCCCATATGGACATAGCGGGAACCTGCCCTGCTCAAATGGAGGATCGGCTGTAGGCCATGAACCTGGTTGACACCAGTCCCACCTTGACACTCCTTCGCCGAATTCCTGTTTCTGGTGCGGCGGCAGACGGGTGCTGAAGTCTGGCACGGCGGCCACCTTGTCGAGCTGCCTTCCACATGCCTGTGTCGTGTTTCTCAGCTCTCTGGGCCCAGAGCCTCCCCCGTTGAGTGTTGTTCATGAGGCCTACCCTGCTCCTCAGACCGAGGCCTGGTAGGCGTAACACCCTCTGGCCAGGGGGCGGTAGAGCTGTGTTTAGACGTCCCCTCAGTGATTTTGCTGGTACTAGGGCGTGGCCCCTCGGGTGAAGACTCGGTACAAGAACCTTCCGGTCCCTCAACGCTGTCACTGGGAGGATCCGAGGATCCCTCAACCCGTAGGCCATTAGCTGGGGATGCCTCAGTGCACGTGCTAGTATTAAAACCTGTGGGGTCCGGGGAGCGCTGTTGCGCTCGATGAAGATGGCCGCCTTCTAATCAGCTCCATTCCGCGAGGCGCTCCTTCTTGCTGAATTCATCCGGTCTGCCTCGGCGTCTGACCACCTAAACCACGGAGGGGAAGACTGGTGTGTCAGGGACCCTCCTGTTCTTATCCGGTCCTCCGGACTTCCTTGGCCGCTGAGCTCTTGGCCCCGGCGTGTTGAGCGGGAGCGGGTGCCTCCTCCGATCCCCCGCGGGGCTCCAGGGAATCGCGGCCGAGTCCCGCGGCTTGTGGCCCTCCGTGGGGGGAGGGGCGTTCTTCCCGCCTGGCGCTCCCGCCCACTACGATCTTCGGTGGAGCAACCGACGGAAGCTGGACCTTTATCGGAGCCGTGAGCGCTCGCTCCGCCACCCCGTCCTGGGAGGCGTGCCGACTCGGACGGGCTTCGAGCGGCGTGATGGTTCCCTACTTTGGACTTCATCATACGGGCGGGCTGCCTCCATCGGGGGGGAGCCGCCCCTGAGGTACGCGTTGCTCCCGCTGGACTCCCTCACATGCACGGCTCCTGGCCCAGCCTAGTGCGGACACCGCATCCCGACCGCGGCCTTTAGCCCTCCCCGGCTGCCCTGTTCCTCGGGTCCATTAACCCACACCAAAAGTCGGGCCGGTGGGCGGCGGGAAGTGTCCGCCCCTACCTACTGCGGGCGACTTCACGGTGCCGAGGGGCACCCCGACCCCTGACTCTCCTCTACTGACCCACCTTGCATCTGGTCGACCGGGGGACTGCCGGCCTGGCGGTCTTGCCGCGACTCGACAGTTACCAGAGGCTACTCCTGGTTTTCCTACTGGCTCCCCTGGCCCCTGCCTCCTCGGGTTCCCGGAGACACACTCGTGGATCACGGGCCACCACGTACGACGGTCGGCCTGGACGGCGCTCCTGTCCTTGACCCGGCAACACTGCATCTCCTACCGCCAGCCGGCCACAGCTTCACACATCTCTGGTGCCTTCTCCTGGTGTCCTGCACCCCCCCCTTCACCTGCGGACTTGATTTCAATACTTGCCGACATCATGTCAACGAGGACTGGAAAGAAGCAATCTTCTATCAATATGTTTACTAAGCCTTCGGGCGGATCTGGTGCGGAGACGCCATCACAGGAACCATCAACCGCACATGAACCGGAACCTTCCGAATCTCAGAAAATGATGGAGTTCATTCGTGAAGGGTTCACCACAATACATAGTAAGCTTGACGACATGAATGGCACTATATCCTCCATCAAGGCACACATGGAGGACGGATGGGCGTGTGACTGAGATTGAGTCACGTATGAGTACCGCCGAAGATGGTCTGGGCTCGCTCCGGGCGGAGGTCTCCACGTTATCTACACGCTTGAAAGAGGTTGAGAAGAAGAATGAGGACCTTGAGTCTCGCTCGAGGCGCAACAACCTCCGTATAATTGGGGTTCCGGAGGATGGCATACAGGAGCCCATGGAAGACTATGTGGAGAGCATGCTCCTTCGACTCCTCGATTCCCCAAAACTCTCTTCACAATTTGCAATCGAGAGAGCCCACCGTGCACTTGTGGCGAAGCCTAGGCCGGGCGCACCCCCTCGCCCGATAATAGCCAGGGTCTTAAATTTTCGTGACCGGGATGCCCTTCTCAGGGCGGCGAGAATCAAGGGGGACCTCTTGCTGGGGGCGGCCAGGATCCACTTATATCCGGACTTCTCGACGGCGGTCCAGCGCGAGCGCAAATCCTTCATGGCGGTGAAGAGACGATTGCGCGACCTCCAGGTCAAGTATGCTATGTTATACCCTGCCAAACTCCGGATTGAACATGCGAACCGAGTTTATTTTTTCACGCTACCAGAGGAGGCCTCTAAGTTTATGGATGAACGTTTTCCCGGCTAATACATACTTTCATTAATCCCTCCCCTTGCTTGGGTTTTGGATCGATGGCCCACACACTGCACCCTTGGTCAGGCACGTCATGCTCATCTTTTGGATCCGACACCGCATAGCCCTAACCCAGGACTTGGTTGGTTCCACAACGTGCCGTCAATCCTGGATGCATTACTATGGGGTCCCTTGGGCCATGGAGATACCAGCTACTTCGTCCTGTGGACACTGTGTCTGAAAATATGCTTAGTTATGTTTCTCTCTATGTAATGCAACTGCTGGTGTGGGTTGCGAATCGCCATAGTAACCCCTTGTTTCCTATATAGGGTCTAAATACACACACCATTCCACACAAGCTGTTCGGGTGTCCCCCACGTACAATCTCGTTAAATTGGTTCACTATTGTTGGTCATCCCTGCCTCCCCTCACCTGCGGAGACATTCCCACGTGTCTCCCTCCTTTGTTCCCAGGCATTATGTTTATCCTCAAATTGCCTCAAGGTGCGGAACTCCGCCGTCAGGCCGACCCACAGGCCCCCCAGGCGTTGATGCCATTGTTTTGTATTTGGTTTGTTACCTATGGGGTTTTCATCTCTCCGATTGGGGGAGGGATGTGGGAGGGGGTGGGTGGTAAGGGAGTTAATGTTAAAAAAGGCTTGGTATTTGCGGAGAGGGTAGAGTTCAGAGCACCAGGTGATCTATGTCACTGCGGCCCTGGCAACAATGGGGCCCATCTATGGGGGACACTGTTCCATCCACCTGTGTTTCTCCATGGCTACTTCTGGGGTGTCGGGTGAGGAAACCATTACATTCCTGAGCTGGAACGTTCGGGGGCTGGGGAACTTCAAGAAAATGAGGCTACTACAGCTTCAGGCTGAACGACATGGAACTAGGATCCTCTTTCTTCAGGAGACACATGCGGTAACTGAGCACTGTGAGAAGTTCGCCAAAGTATGGGGACCACAGAGGTACTATACCTCCTATTCTACACAAAGCCGGGGAGTTATGACCCTAATTCATAAGAGTATCAGCTATAACCCTATAACCACGACAATAGACCCCCTGGGCCGATTCGTTTTGCTGCATGGCATGTTACAGCATAGGGAAGTGATCCTGCTAAATATCTACGGCCCCAATGTCGATGATCCCGAATTTTTCACTCATCTCGCGTCCCTTCTGGATGGATTCCCATTGGTGCCCATTCTCTGGGGGGGCGATTTTAATACAATATTTGATGTGGATCTCGATAGATCAGGTTCTCGACCTCGTCACCTTACCAAGGCCGCGTATGCTACACTTTCTTCACTTCCCCGTCTGGCCCTGTATGATGCATGGAGGCTTCTCTACCCCGATTCTCGCACCTTCTCCTTCTATTCCTCGGTGCACGATTCCTTTTCCCGCATTGACAGATGGCTAGTCTCTGATGTGTTCATAGGAAGCATCTCAAACATGTCGATTCTCCCCAGGACTCTCTCCGACCACTCGCCAATAACTATTACCCTATCCTGGGGTGTCGATCACGACCGTACTAGACACTGGAGGATGAAGCCACTCTCCCTCCTCGATCCGGTCTTCAGTTCGGAATTGGAGTCGGCAATTGAGGAGTTCTTTGAGATCAACTCCGGGTCCGTCTCGTCACAAGCTACCCTCTGGGAGGCTTTTAAGGCCTACGTCAGGGGCATCTCCCTCTCTAAAGAAAATGGCATCCTCAAAACCATCCGTAGGGAGATCGCCGAGAGCGAGGCCACACTGTCCAGGCTGGAGGCCCAATATTCATTAAAACATACCCCTGAGACCCTTGCCCTGATCGGCACAGAGCTAGACACCTTCCGGGCTCTTGCGGATCGCGAGCAGAGATTTCTTGATAACCCTGGGTTGGCAAGGAGATACGGCGAGGGGGAACGACCGTCTCGTCTCCTGGCTAGGCTTCTCCGCCGTGAGTTCGGTTCCCCACCCATTCCTGGCATTGAGAGACCTGATGGATCCCTAGCCACTTCCCCCGGCGATGTTAACTCCGAATTCCTCTCCTTTTATCAATCCTTATATGCTAACTCAGATAAAGCCACCATAGCTGAAATTGATGCCTACCTGGACAGGCTCCCACCCTCGGTTCTTTCCCCCGATACTATTGAGGCCCTTGAGAGCCCATTTACTCCCTCGGATCTTTCGGAGGCCATAGATTCCCTCTCATCAGGCAAATCCCCGGGTTCTGATGGAATACCGATCGAGTTCTATAAACGATTTAAGTCCTTACTACTCCCTCAACTGGTCACGCTTTGGGAGGAGTCGTTGTTGGCTGGTCAGCTCCCACCCACGCTCCGCGAAGCCACTATCACCGTCCTCTTAAAACCGGGCAAACCCCCCCACTCAATGCGGCTCTTATCGGCCACTTTCATTAATCAATTGCGATGTCAAGATTTATGCTAAATTACTGGCTCTACGCCTAGCCCCCTTCATGCCATATATCATTCATCCTGACCAGGCGGGGTTTGTTCCGGGACGCTCTACCGCCCTAAATCTGAGGCGCCTTTTTAATGTTATAAGTAGGGTGAGCCCGGACGTCCATGCCGTGGCCGCCACCCTCGACATGCAAAAGGCCTTTGATTCTGTTTCATGGAGTTATCTCTGGCGAGTACTTGATAAATGCAAATTCGGTTCCACGTTTCTGTCCTGGGTCAAGCTTCTATATTCAAATCCAGTGGCCAGGGTCCGCACCGAGGGCCGCTGCTCTTCTCTTTTCCAGATAGCTAGGGGTACTAGACAGGGCTGCCCTTTTTCTCCATTAATTTTCGCTGTGGCGATGGAGCCGTTCGCGGATATGCTCCGCCATTTCCATTCCCATAGAGGTCTACGTACCGCCGGGGTCTCGGATATAGTTTCCTTATATGCTGACGACGCTTTACTCTTTATTCGCTCCCCTGAGGCCAACCTTGCCCCAATTATGGAGGATGTTGTCCTCTTTGGTAATATGTCAGGCCTGACGGTCAACTGCGCCAAATCAACTCTTTTCCCACTCACCCCTGGCACACTCCCCCCTCCCGACGCTCTTGGATTCACATGGGCCCAATCCGAGATTACATATTTGGGTGTGGTGGTGTCGCGACACTTCGATCGGGTTTTCGAGAGGAACTACCTAGTATACCTCTCAGATCTCACGCAAAGAATTCAGGGTTGGAACAATCTTCCTATTTCATTGGCTGGGAGGGTTGGAATACTGAAGATGGTGGTACTCCCTCAACTATTGTACAGATTCGCCAATATCCCACAATGGCCGGGAGGTGAGTTCTTTCAGTCATTAACACGAACCCTCAACACTTTCCTCTGGCACTCCGGGGCGGTCCGCCTTAAGTACAAGACGCTGGCCCTTCCTATGGAGTCTGGTGGCTTTGGTGCACCTGACTTTCTTGGGTACTGGCTAGCAGCCCAGCTTCAACACGTTGCACATTGGTTCAATGTGTCCGACCCCCCTCCACATGTCAGGCTAGAGGGGTTGTCGGCTGGTGACCGTGATATTGGGTCCCTGGTGATCGCACCTATCCCAATAGAATCAGGCTCATTAGACCCGGTGAGGTGCACATCATTAGCTTTATCCAAAACTTGGCAATTACTGGGCACCGCCCATCCCTTTCATGGTAACTTCCCGATCTGGAACTTTCTCCCTGGAATCCCACGGGTTCCCCCCTCGGTAGTTCGCACATGGGCTGAGGCGGGATTTGAATTGCTCCGAGACATATTTGTAGAAGGTAACTTCATGGAATGGCCTGACCTCCCTCCACCCCTTAGACAGCGCCCTTCGGTATGGCTTCAATACTCATCCCTCCGTAGAGTCCTCAAACATAAGTACCCGTGCTTCCCATCACTGCCGCCTGATGAGCCGGCGATCACTGAATTGACCTCTCCCTGCCCAATGAGGGGAAAAACTTCCAGACTATACACCTTGCTACAATCTAGATCCCCCCCTTCTTTCTCTAAACTAAAGCTAGCTTGGGAGTCTGACCTCGGGGTGGAAATTACCGAAGACCGTTGGTCCCATATGTGCTCACGTATCCAGGGGGTCTCCTTCAACTCCCGATTCAAACTAATTCAATTTAAATTACTCCACAGGTACCATTATACCCCAGCCAGACTACACCGCATTTCGAATAGCTCTTCCCCTAGATGTCCTAGATGTGGCTTTGATGGAGCTGGCTACTTTCACATGTTATGGTCGTGCCCCCGCCTCACCCAATTCTGGGAAGCTGTTTGCTCCACTGTCTCGTCGGTGCTCGAACACCCAATCTCCCCCAGCCCATCGAAATGCCTGTTTCATGACTTTCCCGAGCTCCACCGGGATTCGAGGAGATTAGCTGGCCTCTGTATGCTTCTGGCGGTTCGGGCGATACTACTCAGTTGGCTTCGACCTACTACTCCGACTCATGCAAACTGGCTTAAGGCGGTCACTTGGGCTTCCGACACGGAAGAATCTTGGGCGGTGCAGCAGCCCATCTGTTCTAGGCCCAGAGACATCTGGTTGAAGTTCCGATTATTTATGTCCCCTCCCGACACTGACTCAGGTCCCACATCCCCCGCGCCCTCCTCTTGTTGATCACTGGCCCTCCCCTGAATGGCCCCTTGCCGGGTATGTTACTGTCCTCCTATTCCCTGTTGTGGGCGAGTCGAGCCCCCTGAACTGTTTTATGAGACTGAATTGTATTGAGTTGTCTGATTCTACATGCTCTTATTGCTCACCTGTATCTGTTCTACCAAGCTGAATAAAAATAAAAGTTTAAAAAAAAAAACCTGTGGGGTCCCTCCGTCGCGGGCGTGTCCTTGAGGAGTCTCCCTTGGGGGTTGCGATGGAGAACAGAGGCCCTACCTTGGACCTGGAACAATATTTGACAAAGTCCTTCAGGTCCGCTGGAGGAGATTTCTGGAAGAGCTCCCTCCACCTGGCTAACCTGTTCTTCAGAGACCGCGATGACAGGGCGTTGCACGCTGATCAAGCTTGCCAACCGTGGTCTGGGCCAAGTCAAGGTAAGCAGAGGGCATGCTGATAAAGCTTGCCAACTGTGGTCCGGGCCAAGGCAATGTAGGCAGAGGGCATGGGGGTCTGAAGTTGGGAAGAGCCCGTCGCAGGATGGAAAACTGCTGAACCCTGTGTAAGTCGACATGCACCGGGGAGGAGCGTGACGCAGGAGGACCAAGGACCTGTATTATAAAAAGACAAAAAACAACAGAAGTATCCGTGCGTGGAATTACACGGCCGAAGCAAAACCCAGGAGCGCTGGTGAATTCGGCCCGTTCCCATCGACGCGGAAAAGGGGACTGAGGTGTGGAGCCAGAGGGCGGAGTCAGGGCAGCGCATGTTCCCAGGGCTGCACGCCTCTAAAAATAAAGGGGAAAAAGGTTCCGTCTCCCATCCCTTGGGAGGGTCACCCATGCAGTATGGAGGAAAGGGGACAGGACGTAAGAGTATGAATGGGAAATTGCTCAAAAAGCAAGGGTTTTGGAACTAGGCGCAGAGTCAACCACTGGAGAAGAACATCCAAAGAAGAAATGACAAGATGCCAGCAGGACCCTTCTGGACAGCAAAGTGCCCAGTGAAGCCCTGCAGCTGTGCTGACCCCGTTTTCAGATCAACTGGGAAGACCCGTACGGGACGACTTCCTCCCTTGGGCTGGTGGGACCAAATAGCCTCAAGACAAGCTTCCATTTGGCGCAACCCTCGACTTGCTGTGCCCCACCAGAGCTGCAGAAGCCCAATGCCTGAGGTCCTGTGACCATTGACGAGTGCGTCTTGCAAAGTCTGAATCTGTCCATATATTCGTGGGCATCCGGAGGAACCTATAGAAGCAGAACATCTTGATCCAGAGTACCCTCACCAGAGGCCAGGACTGAGAGAACAAGCTTCTTCCAACCAGAGTTTTCATTCTTCATTGACACTGAGGAAAAGGCGCCAAAAGACTGAAGTGCCACTGAAACAAAGGAAATCCATTGCTGGGGAGTCCATCTCCCCAGTACTGCCACAGGAGCCTGCCAGACATTCTCCCTTTCGTCACCATGACCAAGGTCCAGGAACAAGGGGATCGAACGTGTGTTGCTTCAAGTCATGTTGTTTCCAAGGCGAGCACGTTGCCGCTGTGCTATCCTCCCAGGACCCTTGTGCTTCCCATCTCGCAAAGTACTGTTTGGAGTTGATCTCAACTGACTTGCACTGGGCCTAACAGCTTGTGCTACTTACTACGTACCTCACTTGAGTTACTGTGATTTCTTCTGCACTTCCTAACTTTGTCAAGAATTTATCTAAGAAGTGCATCAGAATGACTGACTTTGTCAATTCACTTTGGATGGCCTGGCTCCCTAAAGACACTCCTCTAAACCTACTGGCTTAGGTTTAAGTAGAGTAGGCTACACACATCTTTGTTATAGGCTATAAGCAGCCGAAAAAGACCCAAGAGAGGTCCAGTTGGTAAAACCAAACCCAAGAGTAACTCTGGTGTGGACTCCGATTATTAATAAAGTGAGAAACAAGGCTGTGGTGGAAGACGGAAGGATAGAGCGAAAAAGAGGTACTATCCCTGCCTACTGTGCACTCTCAACTAGGTTGCGGTGCTACAACGCCTGTCTAATAGTGACAGAATAAGAATGAAATTACCAACTTCTATAATGTGTAATACATTCAGCCTTGTATGTCCAGTACCACTCTCCTCCAGATTAATTGAAATCGGAAGAGACTACCGTCATTCTGGAAAAGTGAATACCATTCATTTGGATGATAGACGTATCTTGATGGCCGAAGGCCAACCATCTTATTCACAGAATTATAAAAATACAGACTGCTATGCTTGACCAACAAGCGGCCATTTTAAACGTAGCAAGAATAGCCATTTTGCTTGTTAACCATTGCTCATTGCTTTCTGTCTGAACTGCTTTGCAGCTTGCAATTCTTGCGAATTCTGCTTACTCTGCTCAACTGTTAACATTGTTGTCTGAATATGAAAGGGCAAGGCCGCGGGACTGAGGAGTTTGTTGAAACGCCTCATGAGCAGCCCAGAAAGGAATGCCCACGCTCCCTCTCTGTAGCCTTGAGGGAGAGCTGCAGGGCATTTAATCATTTCACAGCTGCCAGCCAGTCTCGTACTGTGGTAGAATATGTTAGAATAAAGCAACTAAAGGCTTGAATTATGCTGTTCTTACGGCCCCCCCTTCACAGCGCGTCAGCTCCCAGGACACGAATAGCACCTCATAGATAACAAAGCTTGGAATGTGACTCTTCCCCCGTGTGCAGCTTGCTTCCAAGAACAGAAGCAACGTGTTCTGTTCAACAACTAGAAGATGCCTCCGCACTTTCTAAATTGCACATTGTTACTAGAATAGACATCGAAAGTGTCATAATTGTCATACTCGTCGGAAATGTCCATCATCCCGAGTTCAAAGAAACTCAATAAAAGGGGGGTGTTAAACATGTCATAGCTGATTGTATGATATGCATTTTGTATATTTGTAACTGATGTACGTAATTCACTCTCTTGCGTCCCTCGAGGTCTAGAGAATACACGTCGCGGGGACGGAGACCACAGTTGGCCAATTGGGACTATTTTGCTTGCAATAAACCCTAGCATTGGGAATTTGAACCTCGTGTCTGGCGCATCCTTTCGTGTATGGTTATTGCCTTGTTTCCATATTGCGAGGGACCCCTAAGGGCCCATTTCACTACGAGTAAAAGAAGCACACCAGAGAAGGTAAAAAGGATAAATGTCTTCCTTTTTAGCAAACTCGTGTGGCATCTAACGGGATAGACAATCCTTTAATAATCCATTGATTGTCACACTGACCCTTGGTTCCTAGGGTTAAAATGACAAATATACAGGAAGAGGATAAATTCCTATTCCAACAACACAAAGACAATACAGTCACCGCTTCCCATGCAGGGCTTATTTTTACTAACGGGAAGTAGGACAACATAAAACGGTTTGTTCAAGCTAAAAAAATAGGCAAATTGGTGCCTTTTTAGATGTAACAAACTCCGTTGACCGGTTTCAATAGCCTAACTTTGATAAAGCCACATTCATCAGGACAGTCTAAGCTTCCTCAAAAGCTGGTATATTTCGTAAGTCGGAGTGGATCACTCCTCCCCTTCATAACACAGAGAGCATTACACGGCCGCGGACGCGCTCGTGTCGGGCGTTTTTGTTGTAATCCAGGAGATGTCCTTGGAGGGTGTCAACAAGTAAGTGCTTGGGAACCGCTGAAATCCTGAATATTAAACATTCCTTTACCCGTGCTTTCACGGGATAACGTGCCCTTTCAAAATCAAGTTCCTGCCTTCTATAAGACTATGCCAGGCTATGTCTCCCAGTCTGTTGCCTTTGGTCAAAATTTGTCCACTTTAAACAGAACTCATACATTCAGCAGTGGCACTATGATCAGTGTCTGATACACACTGGCACACTTGAGAAATGAGTGCCTTAAATCTGATTATAACTATTTATCTACAGATGAACACCACGTGGACTGGTCAGCTAAGCCGTGCCACATTTTGAGGTATACTCTGCTTTAAACCTGAGGGGAAAGAAAATTGAGGGCGAGTTCGTTCTCTGAGAACCGTAAATATGAGTATCTTGCATGGATGTTAGAACATTTTTAATCCAACACCCTACTTCTAACATACGGTATGGTGTATATTGAATACAGGTGTTATGCTATTTAGCAAGGAGATGAGAATTACATATTAAGATTAAAAGACGAAGTGGTGGGGGTGCGTGGCCTGGAGCCGACTTGACTGGAATGCTTTCCTGATAGCTCCCATCCGGCCCAATGCGCCTTTTCAGATAAAGTCTGTTTTCCGCCTCCGTTTGCACCCGTGATTGAATCTAACGGCGGGGGAACCCCCCCCCCTACCCACCGACCGAGTGGGTCCCGGTTTCATCCTGGAACTGCCTTAGGAGACCGCTCAACTGCCCCGGGGCCCACTCGGCGGAGAAATGGCCTCCGCAGCTGCGAGAGCCGGAGGCCGCCCAGGAGGTGCCGGAGCGGACACAGAAGCCCTGCCGATCGGCAACCGTGTGAGATGAACCAGTGTTTGCCTGCTCGCCTCCCGCTGCTGAGTCTCACTGCCTCCGGACCCAACACCCAGCCTCCTCCGCCAGCATTGCCCGAAACAGCGGTGCGCCCTAAGAGGTGAGGTCGCCAGTTTTACACCGCCCCTCGCCTGCCGAGTCGCGGCCGCTGTCCTACCTTCTCCTTCGAGCCCCGGGATCGGGCGACCCGGCTTTGTACGCTACTAGGCCATCTGCCTCCACACGTCCCACCACAGACATCCTCCAATTACCCGACAGCACCAACGTAGTACGCAGATGGCACAACGATAGCCAACGGCATCTGAGCCCGACAGGAGCGCGCCCTATCTACACCGAAGCAGATCTACACCCCGGGCAGAACAGCCGGCTCTCCTTCACCCTTCTACCGGGATGCAGCCGCTGGACTGTCCCTTTTCCCCCGAGCCAGGGATCAAGCAGCGCTGCCCGCCATGCGCCCATCCCGCCTACCTGCATACGGCTCACCTCAGGGGGCCATCAGCTAGTCCCCAACGCCACCGGAGCGTGAGTGCCCCGACATCGGCCGGCTAGCAAGCCCGCCAGGAGTGCGTGCTCTCCGAATCCACGCACAGGACCGCACAAGATCCCCGGAGGCACCGACCCACGGGCCTCTCTCTTTCTACCCAGGGCACTGCGCAAGCCGTGAAACAGCCGGTTCATCACGTCGCAGCCCGTCCAGCCTAAAAACAGCGCTCCAATGGCCTAGGACCCGCACTACAGATCCCGCAGCTACAGCACTTCCAGGCCCGGCGGCCATCTTGCGGACCTCCGCCAGAACCCGGATCACTCACCACTGCAACGGGGCCCCCTGCCCCCTCACAACATCACCAGAGTTCGCTTTTGCCCCCCCCCCCCCAGCCGCCCCGGCCACCACGCCCACCACATCCAGCTGAAAGACCAGATTCGCACCCCAACTCCGGGGGTAGCCCTCTGGCCCTGCTCCTCACCCCCTCCCTTCATCTGCCTGCTACTACCCGCTTCACATAACTTCAGGCCCCCCTTCGGGACTATCTCTCCACAGACCTGCAGGGGTTGCTACCCCCACCATCTATTCAGGCTGCCCCAGATCACAGGAAGTCCCCGGAACAACTACAGCTGCACAGCTTCACCCCAGCATTGGGGTCGGGAGGTGAGGAGTCGGAGGGGAGGGTGGGGGGGGGGGGGGGGGGAGTGCGGGAGGGCAGCCTACTTGCTCCGGGGGTGCGGCGGAGAGAAGCCCCACGGACCCGCCAGCCCGACCTCTTGAGCCCCATATCGTCAGACCCCCTCCTGATCTATCTTGAACATCGCCGCAACCGCTGCCCCGACTGCTGCTCCCCCACACCCCTAGAAGCCCCCCAAAACCTCTGGGCTCAGGCGATTTCCGCCACTGGACTCGGAGACCCAGCCCCAGAACCTCCCAGGCATCACACAGCTCTCATTGTCTCGCCCACACCGAAGTGCTGCCACTCTCCCCAATCTCCCACGACAATGTCTAAAGGCACCTAAACAATCTGACATCGTCACCCTCATGACTTCCGCGGCTGTTGAAAGAGCTAAGAAAACCGACCCACCGGGGGATTCTAACAAAAATAGCACCCCACCAGCTACAGAAGCAGATTCCACTCCGCCTCAAGCTGCAACCAAAGCTGATCTGCAAGACCTACTAGTGGCCCTAACCAGGGAAATCCAAAAAAGCTCTGAGGAAATTACTAAGAAAATAAACACACTGGACAAAAGAATGGGGAAGTGGAGCATCGGACTGCCGAAATTGAATCCGAAGTCTGTGACCAAAGATTCGAAGATGAACATAACAAGGACAGGATAGCCGCCCTCGAAGCAAGATGCAACATCCTTGATGCAAAACAGGAGGATTTGGAAAACCGATCAAGGAGGAACGACATCAGAGTCCGAGGTATCCCAACCACTATCCCGGAACCAGACCTGAAAGCTTACATATCGGATCTCTTTCGATTTATCATCACCCTCCCAGACAGCTCCCTCCTAGAATTGGACCGGGTGCACAGAACCACTCCAAGGAAAACTTCCACGCTCCCCCCGGATGTGTTGGCCAGAATACACTTCTTTCAGATAAAAGAGGACATTATGCGAGAAGCAAGGTAAATGCGACAGATTACCTTCGAGGGTCTACGATCTCTCTCTACCAAGACCTAGCGAGCGCAACACTCTTGAAACGAAAAGCAATGCGGCCCTTGACAACCTGGCTACAAGAGAAGAAAATCCCATACCACTGGGTATTTCCCACTTCAGTGAAATTTAAATGGGACGGAGCACAGAGGCAAATACAGTCACTGAGAGAAGCGGAGAAACTCATGGGCATAAACAATACCGACCCCAGCGACGAACCTGAAGAACCGGTTCGCCCTCCCCGGGACAATTCCCCAGGATGGTCGTGGTCCAAATCCAACAGACGACGCAGACTCAGGGGGCCCCGAAAAAAGACGGCGACAGGGGCTGAGCGTGCGGCAGCGGCTCCCCGGCCCAGGAGGCGGTGGACCCCTCATGCAGTGTTCACCCAAGACCAAGTGAGGCCCCTCTGGAGCTATCACAAGCAACCCATACGCACCTATACAGAGGCGTGCCCTCCGGCGAGCTACCACGCGGTTCGTCTCGGCGGCCCAGTTGGCCACACCGAGCGCATTGGTGCCACAAGTTCCCCAGTGGCAGTAGGTAGACGTTCCCTCTACCAGTTCAACGTTGGGAAAGGAGAAAAGACAGAGAAATATGAAACTTACAAGAATGTATTATTCATCACGGTCACTCACCGTCCCTAGAGTCATCCAAGGCCTCTGCAGCACAACATGCAACAACATACGAAAACAAACCCACAATTCATTACACTCATCAGGCCTTATCCAAAACCCAGAGATCAGCCCAGGGATAAATCCCACGAGACAGCCTCATCACCACGCCGCCACAGATGGCTAATACAAGCGAGTTAAGATTCCACTCCTGGAATATACAGGGGATGAACTCACCTAGAAAACGCAGATCGGTAGAACACTGCCTGGGTCAACTGGCCGGAGACATCGTCCTACTGCAGGTAACGCATCTTCTCGCATAGGATGAACACCGCATAAAATTCAAGAGACAAACAGTCCTTCGCCACTTCCGGCTCAAAGAAAAGGGGGGTGGCAATTCTTCTCAGCGACAAAATCCCACTACTCAACATCACAATAAGGAGAGACCCAGAGGGCCGTTTCTTGCTTCTCAAAGGCATCTTCGAAGGACTTCCCATCACGTTGGTCTCAAACTACAGCCCCAATACTTCCCAAAGCAAGTTCTTAAACGACATTCTACCAACGATTCTATCATTCCGGGAAGGCCACCTATTCATTGGCGGAGATTTCAATGCCATCCCTAATCCACTGCTAGACAAAACTCTTGCCGCCACGAATAATGATTATACGCAGGCCCTTGCATTACTTAAGTTGTTCAGAGAAACAGAGACAGTAGATGCATGGAGAACACAAAATGGCACCTCAAGAGACTACACACATTTCTCCAACGTCCACAAGGGATACTCGAGAATTGACCTAATCTTAATACCTGGCATCTTCTATCCTTGCGTCAATGACACGGAAATCCACACTCGCATGATCTCCGACCACCCTCTGATCTCTGTAAACTTAGCCATCTCAGGCCAGAAATCCCCCCCCCCCGTCAAAGGCACTGGAAACTGAATGATTCACTCCTAGATATTAGCATAAGGGCCGAAGTGGAGGACTCACTGAAAAACTACTTTGAAGAGAACACCACACAAACTTCCCCCATCAATATAATCTGGGACGCAATGAAAGCGGTGGTTAGGGGTGTGCTAATAGGGGCCGGTGCTGAACAGCAAAGGATCTCAAACATAGCCTCCTCCAAACTAGAAAAAGAGGTATCCTTCCATGAATCACAGCTAAAAACTCAACATTCAAGGAAAACCGAGAGGGCCCTGAGAAGGCGAAAACGGCCCTGGAAATGCACTGCGCCGATCGGAGAGCCAAATCCCTAGCGTACACAAAGCAATTTTACTACGCCAAAGGAAACAAAGCAAACAGGATATTAGTACAGAAGCTGAGGCCGCTCCGTAGCCGGAACATACTCAAACTACGAGGGGGAAATGGAAAACTGCTCTTCTCCCAATCGGAGAAAATAAACGAACTATTGAGATACCACACATCTATAATGTCCAGTGACCCGTTAAAACTAGAAGATCTACCCGAATACCTGAGCACACTACCGCCCCGCAATACCGCCCAACTGGAACATCTGGAGGCTCCCATGGGAGAAGAAGAAATTATTGAAGTCATCAAAGCTCTCAAACCCTCCGCTCCAGGCCCAGATGGCCTAACCGCAACATTTTATAAAAGATTCGCCAGAGTTCTGGCCCCACAGCTATCCGCCTTATTCAACTCCTTCCTATCCACGAAAGCCGTCACTAAATCCATGGCCGAATCAATCACGATCCTGCTTCACAAACCCGGAAAAGACCCTGAACTGCCAGACGCATACCGGCCCATATCGCTCCTGAACAATGATGGGAAGATCTTTGCCAAAGCGCTAGCCAGAAGACTGGGCCCAACTCTTCCAAGCCTAATCGACAGTGACCAAACAGGATTTATCCCTGGCAGAGGGACCCATGACAACATTCGGCGAGTACTAAACCTAATTGAATGCGCTCACAAATCCAAAACAAAAATGGCGGTAATCTCATTAGATGCCCACAAGGCCTTTGATCGGGTGGACTGGGGATACATCCACAAGGTCCTCCAACGCTTTGGCCCTAACTTCACATCATGGGTCATGGCCAACTATCAAATCCCCACGACACAACTCAGAGTTAATGGCGCGAGGTCCGAACACATCCGCATCACAAAAGGCACTAGACAGGGTTGCCCACTCTCACCCCTGGTCTTTGCTCTATCCATGGAGCCCTTCGCCGCCAGAATTAGACAAAATGAATCCAGGTGGGAAAACACGAGTATAAAATTGCAATTGCACTCTATGCCGACGACGTGATGTTAACCATGACAGACCTCCCAGCCTCCTTGGGGACACTATGGAAAGAGATTGAGACGTTCGGCACCATGTCAGGATTCAAAGTCAACTTAACAAAATCCTCAGCACTACCCATCAATCTATCCCACCTGGACGAGGCTGCGCTCGCTCCACTCTCACCAATTCCCTGGGCCAAAGATGCCATAGAATACCTCGGAGTCCAGATCACCGGAAATCCAATGCGCCTATACTCAAAGAACATCCCAAAATTACTCAGCGTGCTGCAAAATGATCTCAAAAGATGGAAACAACAAGAAATCTCATGGTTCGGACGAATCTCAGCTGTGAAAATGAACCAGATACCCAGATGGCTATACCAATGCGCATCCCTGCCTCTACAAATCCCACCCCCGGCAATACGAGCACTACAGAAGAAACTAATGGAATTTGTCTGGGGAGGGAAGAGGCCCAGGATCAACAAACGAATCATGATGAAAGGCAAACCACTAGGAGGAATGGGTGTCCCTGACCTAGCCAGATACTCGCTAGCAGCCCAACTATCTCACGCATTTGCCTGGGTGCAGGAAGTAGACCCCCGTTATGGCGTCAAATCGAGGAATCCTGGTGCCCGGTCCCACTACATAAACTCCCGCACCTACCACTACTAAAACCACAAGCCAACTCCGGGCCACTATCTGCCACGACCATCACAACCCAATGTTGGAAAACCGCAGCGCGGAAATGGGGACTTTGCGGCTCCCTGGGACCCATGTCTCCTATCTGGAACAACCCGGAATTCACCCCTGGAAACTCACCTCGAGACTTCCACGCCTGGATAGCAGGGGGCCTGGCAAAAACTAGCGATTTCATGGAAGAAGGCTTTCCCATCACCTTCGAGAAATGCAAAACAAAATTCGGAGTGGGGGAACGGGAAAGATTCCGATACTCACAAATTAGGCACTGGATGTCACACAAAAGGACTCAGGACAAATGCTCGAGAGAACCAACCGCCCTGGAGCTCACCTTAACATCCCCAATCAACAAAGGTAGAATATCCACCATATACCGGCTCCTAGACAGATCGGACCCAGCAAAGAAAGATAGATATATGATGGAATGGGAAAAGGATATTGGGTGGGAAATAGCAATAGAAAGCTGGGAGCAAATTTGGTCCAGACTACATAAAAGCTCACAATGCGTCACGAATAAGGAAGGAGGCTATAAACTGTGCTACAGATACTACATCACCCAAACCCAAATCCATAAAGCCAACCCAGACTTTCCCGCCACATGTTGGCGAGGTTGCCAAGCCCCCGGATCCCTCTATCACTTAGTATGGACCTACCCAAAGGCAGAATTATACTGGAAAGAAGTGCTGAAACACATTAAAGAAATTTCTGGCCTCTCAATCCCATGGGACCCAGGAATTGTCCTTCTGGGCGAAACCGGCGATGGAGCGTTCCAAATTTCAGGTCATATCTCCCGCCTATGCAACCACCTGCTATTAGCTGCGAAGATTGCAATGGCTCGATTATGGATAGACAAAAATGGCCCCTCGATCGCCCTATGGTGGGCCAAATGCTGGGAGATCGCAGTATCAGAAAAAATGACAGCAATTCGCTCTGACTCCTTAAATAGAACCTTGAATATATGAGGCCCATTCTTTGACTATGCGGCCAAATACCCAACCCTCACCAGGAGACCTCCACTCACTAGATGGCTCCAATGCAGTCCCCTCTACTAATCCCCGACCAGACCACGATCACACCGGAATAGAGGGGAACATTCACCCAGAACTTTTCCGCCCAACCGCCACATCCAGGATCCACCCACCATCTCCTCCAACTCACAATAGACTATAAAGGCATTAACTAATGATTAATTGATGTTCAAACTGAAATGTATTGCATTGTTGCATGTAATATTCCACCTTGTAAAATCAAGAAAATGTTGGAAAAAAAAAAAGATGAAGTGGTGTCTAGAGACAACCTCTGACTGTATTACATGGATGACACGAATTGTAGTGTCAATGCGTAATCCAACATGGAATCTAGCAGCCGTCTAGTGACTGTGGTTTACTTTGTTTTGATCCCACAGGCTCCTTCCCAGACTGTTCCAGTCCTATGACACCAACGGCAAGGTGGTAACGTACTACTCCATCTACCGTTTTTTTTATTTCTCACAAACTGGTCTCTGACTTACGAAATATACCAGCTTTTGAGGAAGCTTAGACTGTCCTGATGAATGTGGCTTTATCAAAGTTAGGCTATTGAAACCGGTCGACGTTGTTTGTTACATCTAAAAAGGCACCAATTCGCCTATTTTTTAGCTTGAACAAACCGTTTTATGTTGTCCTACTTCCCGTTAGTAAAAATAAGCCCTGCATGGGAAGCGGTGACTATTGTCTTTGTGTTGTTGGAATAGGAATTTAGCCTCTTCCTGTATGTTTGTGTCATTTTAACCCTAGGAACCCTGGGTCAGTGTGACAATCAATGGGTCATTAAAGGATTGTCTATCCCATTAGATGCCACATGAGTTTTCTAAAAAGGAAGAAATGTATCCTTTTTACCTTCCCTGGTGTGCTGCTTCTTTTACTCGTAGTCTTCCGATTTCAATTAATCTGGAGGAGAGTGGTACTGGACATACAAGGCTGAATATATTACACATTATAGAAGTTGGTAATTTCATTCTTATTCTTTCACTATTAGACAGGCGTTGTAGCACCGCAACCTAGTTGAGTGCACACAGTAGGCAGGGATAGTACCTCTTTCGCTCTATCCTTCTGTCTTCTGCCACAGCCTTGTTTCTCACTTTATTAATACAGTTACTCTTGGGTTTGGTTTTACCAACTGGACCTCTCTCTTGGGTCTTTTCGGCTGCTTATAGCCTATAACACAGATGTGTGTTGCCTACTCTTTTGTGTGAACGTTATCTACTAAGGGCAATACCCTGTCAACTTTATAGATTTTGCCCTATTGTTTGGTTATAATTAGGTTTAAGTAGTACTTGTTCCCTCATAGGTTATAATTGACACTAATATTGCTGGGATAAATGTTTACCTGCCTCCCTTTAGGAGAATGTAATTGTTTTACCAATTGTGGAAAGTATGTTCTAAATCTTAATCTAACCTTTCCTTCCTTAAACTCAATAACTGAATTGGTAACTGAAAAAGTGCAATACTGACCTTTACAGAAGTCACTCCGTACGCTGGAACATGTGTTAGCATAAGACAAGTCTTTACCAACTTTTATTGTCTTACAAAAACGTAATCCTAACTTTGATTGAATGTTACTAGTAGATGAAGCTTTTAAAGAATGCTTATTTAAACCTTATATTTATATGAAATGCATTACTCACCGTATTAGCATTTGTGATGATTATATCTGCTTAGATTCACATGCTGTGCATATGGTCCGACATCCAGTGGTAACCGCGGAGTAATGCATCTCGTCTTTCGGGGACCGAAAAGGGACATCGGCATAGGCGTGTCTTTAACACTATCCCTATCGTGACGTGTAGTGTACCCAAAATCCCTCACGCGCGAGGTCTGTCCGATTGTATTTTTTCTGCCATGAGGGAGCCCAAGGCTATTGTGAGTGAGTACATGAAGAAAGTAGTAAGACGTCTATGTTCCTTCCACCCCAACCGGGGAGTAAGGGAGGGCGCATGTGAATCCAAACAGATATAATCAGAAAAGCTATTGCGGTGAGTAATGCATGCCTTCTGGTGCTTGTTAATCTACATATAATCACATGCTGTGCATAGACTAGCAAGCAGTACCCACAGTTGGAGGTGGGTTGCGAGAAGGAACAGTAGAGAAAAGATGTCTTAGTACTGCTTGTCCCACCTGCGAATCAGACCTAGAATGTAAGGACATGGAGTTGGTGAACAAGGTATATCTCATCATCCAAGCATGGGTGGCCACTCATGGCCTATGCTTGAACGATGATTAGACCGAGTTGTTGATTCTAGGTTTAGAGGCCAACATTAAAAAACTAGGACAGGAGTTCGCCTCATTCAATATCGATGGGAATTCCATTAAAGTCTCCAAGGAGGTAAAAACCATTGGTTTCTATCTGGATTCCACACTGTCTTTTGACAAACAGATAAAAACCTTAAACCCATCCACGGCTTACACCTGCAAGTTGCTAAGAGCAGGCAAACCTTTCCTCTCGGGTGATAGTTGTCCGATTCTGGCCAGAGCTTTAATACTCTCTAGAATTGACTATTGTAATGCCCTTCACAGTGGGGCCAATAAAACCACCATCCAGAAGCTCCAGATATTACAAAATAATGCCCTAAGAGCAGCCCTAGGTACTAAAAAAAGAACTCAATTTCATCCCTCAGACACCAACACAAATGGCTATCTACAGGTAACAAAATTCAGCTTAAGACGCTGTCTCTGACTCACAAAGCCCTTAACAATGCTGCCCCTAGCTACCCTTCAGATAAATTCCAAAAAAGAATCTCTACTAGACCAACTAGAGCTGGCAATACCAATTGTCCGACTATACCTAGATATAGGCTCACCACTATTGGTGGCAACAGTTTCCTGTAAAGGCAGCGAAACTATGGAACACAATTCCTCAAGACCTGCGTAGGGACCAACCTTTCCCATCCTTCAGGAAAAATGTTATCAAACCCATTATCTCGACCGACCCATAGTCTCCTACCCCTTCAGTCCTTTCACTTACTATCCTTACGTAAGGTATGGTACCATTGAATTACATGTGGAATCTGTTCCACCTGCGAGACTGTAATATGGTAGTTGAACATAGCGCGATTCATCTGTAATTTGTATATTTGTAAATTATATATTATTGTAAATATATAGCCCCCATATTTGAACTGAACCATGCTCTGCATCTACTGTAATTACTAATATATTTGCATATCTTTGTATATTGTATAACTCTGTAAGCCTTGCATACTCATGTTCGCCCTATTACGCCCTATTACCTCCGGGTCTGGAGCGCGTAATAAGTGAATAAACAAACAATAGTGTTTTGTAAAGATGTGTACAGAACTCCAGGTTGCCGCTTTGCAAATGGACTCTAGGGGAACATTTGCAATGAATGCTATGGAAGCCTCAGTGCCCCGAGTAGAGTGTGCTCTAGGCTTGAAGGGAGGTTCTCTTAGCAAGAGCGTAACAGTGATGCATTTGACAATCCACCTTGAGATAGCCGATTTAGAGACAGGATCCCCTTCTCTACCAGCTGCCACTGAAACAGAAAATTGGTTTGTTTTCCTCAGTGGTTTAGTTCTTTCCAGGTAGAACACGACTGCCCTGCGCATATCTAATGTGTGTAGGCTTCCTTCGGCCATGTTATTGGGGTTCTGGAAAAAAGTAGGTAGTTCAATCGACTGGTTCGCATGGAACTTCGAGATGAATTTAGGCGCAAACCTGGGCTGAGTGCGCAGAACTACCTTATCCCCTGTGGACTGTCACAAAGGGGTCTACAACCGAAAGGGCCTGTAGTTCACTAACCCTTCTAATAGAAGTGATAGCTACTAGGAAGGCCGTCTTATAAATCAGGTCTATTAGACTTGCTTTATGCATTGCCTCAAAGGGAGATGCCATGAGTCTGGTTAAAACCACATTTAGATCCCATCCAGGAGCTGGGTGAGAAATGGGAGGATAAATCCTCTTAACCCCTTCCATAAAGGCCTTAATCACTGGTATTTTCCACCACAACACCTTTTGTTGCGACGTGGTGCATGCTGAAAGAGCAGCCATATGAACTTTTAGGGAATTGAAGACCAACCCAGTATCTAACAGATGGGTTAGGTACAGCACAATTTGTGTGGGTGAGCAATCGATGGGATTGACGCCCTTGGTATTACACCAGATGACAAACCGTTTCCATTTTTTGGCATAGCAATAGTGGGTGTTAGGTTTTATAGCTTCCCTGAGAATATCCATGCATCCCTGAGGGAGCTGAAGGTGTCCAAACTATGACCTCAGGAGTCAGGCCGCTAAGTTCAGAGTTTGTGGGGATGGGTGTAGGGTCTCTCCCCTGTCCTGAGACAACATGCTGCACGGGCAGGGTAGTTTCACTGGTGGGGAGAGGGACATTTCCATCAGATGAGCGAACCAGGGTTGGTATGCCCACATGGGGGCTACCAATATGGTGACTGGATCCTGGTGCATCTTGTGCACTATCTTGTTGAGTGGGGGGAGCGTAAACAAATTTCAATGGCCATGTTATCCAGAGACCGTTCCCCCTTGGAGCGGTTCTGGGGGTACCTGGAGGCATAGTCTTGGCATTGGGCGTTCTCCTGAGTAGCGAACAGGTCTATATCTGGGAAGCCCCATTCTGCGAAGACGTTGGACACAATGGCCTCGTGCAGACACCATTAGTATTCTATGGGCAGTGGGAAATCTCAGCTAAGCATGTCCGCTAGAAGACTGAGCTCTCCTGGAACGTGTTGTGACAATAGGAACATCTTGTGTTTGAGAGCCCACATCCAAATGTTCTGGGACAGCTTGGATAGCCCTGGAGAGTGTGTACCCCCTAGTTTGTTCAGGTAATACATGGCTGTGGTGCTGTCTGTTAGAACCAGCACTATCTTCACTTGTAGTTGCGTTTGAAAGGCTTTCAATGCCTTGAACACTGACAATAGCTCCAGTAGATTTATATGGTTGGATGCTATCTGTGGGGACCACACTTCATGCGCGGTCTGCTGAAGCAGATGAGGGGCCCCCACCCCGCGAGAGAGGAGTCTGTCGTGAGTGTGGCTTCCACTGCAGGGGTGGTGAAGGTTTTCCCCTTCAAGAGATTTTCCCTTGACCACCACTGCAGAGAGATAACAAGGGCTGGCGAGACAACTACCAGATCTTCCCATTGGCCGCTGGCATGACACCACTGGCTGTTGACCCACTCTTGCATGGGACGCATGCGAAGCCGCGCGTGAGGAACCAAATATATGCATGACGCCATCATCCCTAACAAATGCATGGCTTTGTGTACCGTCACCTCCCAACTGGCTACGTATTGAGGGATCTGAAAAAGCATGTTCTGAACCCTCTCGTTGGAGGGGAAGACGAGGCCGTCCTTTGTTCGCATAAGAGCCCCAAGAAATTGTTTTACTTGACTGGGGACTAGACTGGATTTTTTCTCATTGAGAAGCCCAGACTGAACAGAAGGTCTATGGTCTTCTGGGTGTTCAAAAAGCATGTGTCGTAAGAGTCCCCTGTTATATGCCAGTCGCTGTGGTAATGGTAAACCGGGACGGACAGTCTGTGCAGGTGTGCTGCCGCTACTGCCAGGATCTTTGTAAACACCCTTGCGCTGAGGCGATGACGAAGGGGAGCACTTTGAATTGGTAATGCCTTTCCTCTATCATGAACCTTAGATATTTCCTGTGTGCTGGCAACAATGAAATATGAAAGTATGCATCTTTCATGTCCAATGTTGCCATGTGGTCCCCCTGTTTCAACAGTGGGATCACCTCCTGTAGCGTTACCATACGAAAGTTTCGGGGTTTTATAAATTTGTTCGCTGGGGGCAGGTCTAGAAAAGGGCGCATTGTGCGGTCCTTTTTGGGTACAAGGAAGTACACTGAATACAAACCCTTATTTACCTGACAAATAGGGACGGCTTCTATGGCGTCCTTTCCCAGCAGCGCTTCCACCTCTTGATTCAGGATCTGCAGATGGTCCGGTGAAAGGCGCCGAGTGTCGTGGTCTGAACTGTGGTGGTCGGACGAATTCAACACAGTACCCGTGGGCGACGTCTTTATAACCCACTGAGGTTATCCCCTCCCATGCTGTGAGGAAAGATGCTAATCGCCCCCAGACCGGGGTGACATGGGAAGGGACCTGGATCTGATGGTCATTTCTGACCAGAGGCTGCTGCTCCTCTAGGATTGGGGCATCTACCTCTGCCGCATCGCTGACCCCTTGGTGGGTAGTAGGCAGGGCTTCCTGATGTTTGTCCCGTTTATGTAGCTCTGATCTGCACGGGATTGCCCTCGAAAGGACCAACGAGAACCACCTCCCCTCAGGGGTGTGGGGGGTTGAGTGCTGTTGCAATGTGTGAGGATGTGAGGGTGGACGGAGAGCGGGACGCACGGCCAGAGGAGCACGCTATGCCGCGGGCGTGTGTGACGCTGGGGGCGGCCGCCGGGGAGGCGTCCCTGTTGAAGGGCGAGCCTTGTCGGCGGCCCGCGACAGTGCCGGCGTGGCAGCCGCGGCGCCGCGGGTGCCCACAGCCGCAGCGCCGCGTGTGCCCACGAGGACCTGGTCCACTGGCGCTGCGGCTGGGAGACCCGCGAACACGGCATGCCTCGGCGGCCTCCGGCGGCGAGGCTCGGGAATTGGAGAGCCCGGCTCGTGCCGACCGCTCGGCGTCAGAGGTGCGCCAGACAGCTGGGCAGGAGCCCGACAGGGGGAACAGAGCAGAGCCCCCTCCTTACCTCAAGCAGGGCAGACCCCTAACAGCAGCCTGGGGCCTCGAGCAGGACGGGCCTCCGGGAGGCATGCCTCAGGGGAGACGCCATGTGGGGGGGCGGGGCCGAAGGAGAGGGCGTGGCTGACAAAGGGGAGGGGGAGCCGGAACCAGGCAGCCAGAGTAAGGGAGGAGGAGGCAGCTCTATTCATAGAGGGTGGGTGCCTTGAGTCCCCACCAATCGGAAAGGGGGGGGGAGGGCAGTTGTCCCTGATTGGCCCTTTTTCCCTCCAAGCACCAGGTATAAAAGGGACTGGCCTAATGGCATTTTGGTTGCTTTTTGCAGGGAGAAGGAGAGGAGAGTGAGAGCAACTGGTGGGCCTATCCGGGTCCGGGAAAGTAGGAGACACTACAAGAGAAGAGGAACGCCTGGTGCCTTTTACTCACAGTGAAGTAACTGTGGGGTCAACCTGGAGTCCAACTACCGTGGTTAAGACATTACATTTAACCAGTGTGTAATAAAGGTCTACAAAACTCCACATCGGCTACTGTCCTGATTTCTACACAATGACTTAAGAGTCTCATGCTTTTTCTTGGCCGTCTCCAGAGCATCATCGACCGCTTTCCCGAAGAGATTGGTCTCTTCAATGGGTTTGTTAAGCGCGGCCTGTGTTTCAGGCTTGAACCCCTAATTACGAAGCCAAGCGTGCCGCTTGAGTAAAGTGCCCTGGGCCAGAGACCTGCTTGCTGTCTCAGCAGTGTCCAGAGTGTTCTTAATAATATTCTGGTGTACCTGCCTACCTTCGGCCACAATGGTAAGAAGCCTGGACCTGACTGGTTCAGGACTTCCTGGAGACCTACCTGTACCAGGTTCCATTAAGCGTCTGCATAACTCGCAATCAGCGTGGTGTTATTTACCATGCGTGTGGTGTATGCAGCTGCCAATGTAACACGCTTACCTAGGGCGTACAACCTCTTGGATTCCTTATCCGGAGGTGCCTCCCCGTAGCAAGGGGTACTCCTGCCCGTTTCCGGGTGGTAGTCACTACCAGGGAGTCGGGGTGGCATGGCCTTTAATATATTGAGGGTCCAAAGGGGCTGGCCGAAAAAGTCTTTCCATTCTTGGGTTCACTGCCCTGGTTTGAGCTGGCGACACCAGGGAGGGGGGGGCCAATCTTCTTTTACCAGAATTGAGGAGGGGAATGGCTTGGCTTGAGGGGTGTTTCTCCATGAGAATGTCCTCCACCAAGTCCTGCTCGGATACCGCCTCTTATGTAGTGATCTGAAAATGATCTGCTGCCTTCCTTAAGATGGCATTGAAGCCCATTTGGTCGTCTACAAGCAGGCCTGGCGGGGTGGATGGAGGAGAATCCAGGCATAGAACATCAGTGTCCCGATCTTGCGTGGGGAGTGACCATGGTTCCGTTTCCACTTGCTGGGTTTCCTCCCAGTTGTCCATGGTATCCGCCTGGTCCTCATTGTAGTCCTGCAGGAAGGAAGGGCCTTCTTCGCTGTAGATATCCTGACAAGTGTCTATCTGGACGACGTCCTCATGATGGACAGGGACTGAGGGCTGAGAGACAAAATTTTCTTGGATACGTGAAGCGCATTTAAAAATAGGTTCTCCACGTGATCCCTTAGGGGAAGGATGTTCAGAAAAGAAAATTTTTCAAGACTATCCATTCACCCTTCAAATTTCTCCCTTGTCCACTTAGAGGAACCAGAAGGGCCTACGGGTGGAAAAACATCTTCCGCCCCTTGGCGTCAAAATTTGCCTCCAAGGGTGTTGGAAAGAGGCTCCTGACTGTCCTCGTAAGTTTCATGAGAATCGGGGCACCATGGCGCATTTTTACACTTGACCGTGGCCTGCCCCCTGCGTTTCGACGTGGTAGGTACCAGGCCAACCGCCAAAGTAATTCTCGCGATACTGTCCTCAATCTCTGCCGATTCGTGTGATTTAACGGGTCCGAAGGTCTATCGGTAGATCTACCGTGGCGTTAGAGGGCCTAGCGGTAGATTTTTCACCTGGAGGCCTAGTATTAGGTTTTGGGCCTACCGGGCCTTTAGGGAGCATCAGAGCATCAAATACCTGCGCTTCGGCCTGTAAACCCGATTTAGGGGGTAGCGCCCTTGTTTTTGGAATGCCCAGTCGCAAAAAGCTGCTGCGGATGCAGGGAAGGCTGCTGATCTGCAAGATCAGAGGAATCTGCTGACATTTTTGACGTTCCTGTTGGCGCCTTCACCTTTTTTCAACGTACGCGTCGAAATCGGTGGTGGGGTTGTGCGTTTAGTGTGATGTGGTCTTTGTACGCCCCTGTCGCCGGGTATTGTCCCTGAAGAAAGACTTGCGTCAAGCCTTAAAGGGTCAGGGACTGGCGTGGCGGACTTAGAAGTGCGCGCTTCAAGGTCTATAACATCCGCTACTGATTTTTGGTCATCGGATGTGCCCCCGTCACTTTCGGCGGGTGTGGCGGTGCGAGAAGAGGGTTCCGCCGGCGACATACCGTACGCGGCCCACCGCTTTACATGGCGCTCCTTAAGGGCGTTAGGCTGAAGGAGCTTACAAGCCGCACACTGCTTCTCGTTGTGATCTAAGGGGAGACAAGAATTACATGTACTGTGCTAGTCTTTGCACGGGTGTCCGACCCTACACTTGGGGCAGAACCTAAATGCAGTCCTTTCCATAGCGAAAGGTGTAAACAAAGATGACCAGACCTAGAGGGCAAAGAGGGGGAAAGAGGAAAGACATAACGAAAGATATGGCCACCCCGACCCCACTCTCCCTACTGTGTAGGCCGGCCAGAAGGCCCGGGCACGTGGATGCCTCAGCCGCCCGATCTTAGGTGCTGAAATCTACCACCGTAGAAACTACCCTGCAGTCTTCGTCGAAGTTCTTTCTTGCCGTACAAGTGACTTAAGGGGGGAAATAACCAACAAAGTCGGTCTAAAGATAAACAGTCTTACGTGAGAGCTCCGCTATAGGGCAGCCAGTTTTCTAGGCGAAAAAAACAATCTGAGGGTCCTCGGTGCATGAGTGATTTTGAGTACACAACACGTCACGATTGGGATAGTGTTACAGACATGCCTATGCCGACGTCCCCTTTCGGTTCCCGAAAGACAAGATGCAATACTCTGGTCTGACATCCAGTGGTAACCGCATTTGCACAGCATGTGAATCTAAGCAGATTAACAAGCATCAGAAATAACTTCTGCTACTTGTAATTACTGATTTCAATTGTACAGCTCTACAGCTCACATTACACCTCTTAATATCAGCCTGGCTGCTCAGTCATACTACCAACTTGTGTAGTACAGGCCTATATTAAAATGTGGGTTACCCAACACCAAGCAGATAAGTCTTGTGTAGTCCACACTAGTTGGACTGCACCAATTCTTACCCAACAGCCTCTGCAGAGGCTAGAGGTGTGCATGCTCTTTTCATAGTTGTGTTAATGTTAAGCAAGATTGTATGTAGTAACCCTGTGGGAGACTACACCAACCTTGTCCTCTTGGCAATAGGTAACCCAACCTTTGGTATAGGTCTGTACTACACAAGTTGTTAGAGTGACTGAGCAGCCAGACATCAAGAGGTCAAGAGGGGTCAATGTGAGCTTTAGAGGTCAACAGAGACTCACAGGAACAAGTATTCAAATAACACATACTCGAGGTTTCTTATTAAAATAATCCAGTATTAAACAAAATTTAAATAAGCCTTCTTTAGAAAGGGCGATATGCAACAAAATACACTTCAGAAATACACTCCTTCAGTTTCAGTTAAGTAGATACCCTTTTGGAATATGACACACACACCCCTCTGAGGTGATTTCAATTGTTAGGACACTGATAATTGATATATCACTAACACTTAATGCAATACTGAGGTTGTGGAAAATGGAAAAGGTTAGGACAGGTTAACAAGTTTCTCCGAACAGGTAAGTACTTTACAATCCCCCAATGAAGTATAGGTTAACCCTTTCCAAGCTATACAAGTAACTTATGTATGACTTTTTGAGGGACAGATAAAACACAAAGTCAAAATGCCAGAAGAGTCTGCAAGGAGCCCGGACAGCCAATGTCAATTGAACACAGTCTAGGGAAGCTGAGACACTGCTTGAGGATAGCACAAAAGTCTTGCACAATGTTATATAGAAAGTGTGTAGAAAAGAATAACTTTTGGGCCACATGCGGGGAGGCTTGTGAAAAGCAACGATGCAAGAAACTCTGCAAAGGACAGCTAATGCAAGTCTTCAGTGAGAACAAGCAAGCTACAAATAAGAGATAAGTACCCCTAGTTAGACAGTACCTTATGTCTAAAGAAAAGGGTCCAGCTGGCTTCTTTTCCTGTTGTAGTCCTGCAGATCCTTGTTCCTGGGCCTCAGTCATGGGGACAAGAGGGAGGATGTCTAGGGACTCCTGCACTACGGTTTGAAGGTCAGCAGCAGCAATGGGCTTACTCCAGATGAACAAGTTACTTCTTACCTTGTAACGTTCTTTCGACGGGATGTTCCTCCGACGTATTCCTCATCTTAGATATCTCCTTCCAGCTCTGCTGGCCTCGGAAACATTTTTCTCTAGAGGGAGCTGCGCGTCGACATCCTCCGAGTCGATGTCCCTCGACAGCCGCCGTATAGACGTCGACGTCATCCTGCCTATAAAGGCTGCGCGCAGCGTCAGTTGCTCAGTTCCGTTTTTTGTAGCCCACAATAATTCTTTCTGGACTAGACTAATCACCCTGAAGGAGCGTAAGCTGCAACAACAAGGGAAGTAGAACTGCGGGGATCGATGTGAGGGTCGATGAGGAATAGGTCGGAGGAATAGGTCGGAGGAACATCCCGTCGAAAGAACATTACAAGGCAAGAAGTAACTTGTTCTTCGAAGGGATTGTGTCCTCCGACGTATTCCTCATCTTAGATAGGCTCCCATAGCAGTATTCTATTATTGGAGGAGGGAGTACTGACTTCACGCGGTCTTCTATTGATGAATAGAATGCAGTACAGCCCTTCCAAACCTAGTCTCTTGACTGGAGGAGGAATCCAAGTTGTAAAATCGTGTAAAGGTATGGACAAACGACCATGTAGCGGCCGCACAGATGTCTTTAACTGGCACACCTCTTTTGAGGGCCGATGAAGCTGCAATACCTCTGGTCGAATGAGCCCTAAGGTTTTGAGGGGGCTCTTTCCCTGCCAGTTTATAACATTCCAGAATGGCTAGAATGATCCATCTGGAAATGGTCTGCTTAGTTATTGGTAACCCCAGCTTGTGACCTGTGTAACCTACAAACAGCTGGTCTGCCTGTCTTATCCTGGCTAGTCTACTGATGTAAAAACTTAAAGCCCTTCTTGGGTCTAGCCTGTGTATCCTCTCTTCCTCTTTCCCCGGATGAGGAGGAGGATAGAAAGATGGTAGGGTAATCTTCTGAGTGATATGGAATTCAGAAACCACCTTTGGGAGGAAATTAGGCTTCACTTGCAGGACAACTTTGTCTTTGTGAAAGATTGTGTGAGGGGGTTTACAAGAAAGAGCTTGTAATTCGCTCACCCTTCTAGCAGATGTAAGTGCTATTAATAAAACAGTTTTAAGGGTAAGGAATCTTAACGAACAAGAATGGAGTGGTTCGAAAGGTGTGCCCATCAGGAAAGTTAGGACTAAGTTTAAATCCCACAGGGGAACTTGGAATGGTCTTGGGGGATAAACATTGGTTAACCCCTTTAGAAACTGTATTACCAAGGGTAACTTGAAATAGGATGGTTCTTCCGCAGTGCGCTTAAAGATGGATAGCGCTGCGAGATAGCCCTTAATGGTGCCAACTTGAAGGCCTGAATTCGCCAAATATAGTAGGAAGGACAAAACCATTGGTGTACCACATGAAAAGGGGTTGATATTCTCTTCTCTACACCAGCTGCAAAATCTGTTCCAACGGCAGCGGTATAAAGACTTTGTTGCTGGCCTCCTTGCCGAAAGCAACACCTCCATATCATCATCAGGGATGTCCCAATCCTTGTACCTCAGCCTTTCAGAAGCCAAGCGTGAAGGTTGAGGGTTTTGATGTCTGGATGGAGAACCTGACCTCCCTTCTGTGAGAGTAGGTTCTCTCTGAGTGGAAGTCGAATTGGAGGGCAGATGGACAAGTCTAGAAGGTCCGGGTACCACGTTCTCCTGGCCCAATCCGGGGCAATTAGGATCATGGTTCTCCGGAATCTTCTCAACCTCCTGATCATTTGAGGAATGACAGGGACCGGTGGGAACGCGTACAGAAGCGGAAACTCCCAGTCCACTATGAACGCGTCTCCCAGAGCTCCTCTCGGGGGAAATTCCCTTGAGCAGAACAGATCGCATTTCCTGTTGAGGCTGGTGGCGAACAGATCCACCTGAGGGGTTCCCCAAAGGGCGAAGATCTCTTGAAGGACTTCCTGAGCTAGCTCCCACTCGTGGGAGACTGTGCTCTGCCTGCTCAGAGCGTCCGCTGTCAAGTTCTTCTCTCCGGCTAGGTGAACTGCTGATAGAGAGATTCCTTCTTGGATTGCCCAAAACCAGAGCTGCATCGCCTCTCTGCACAGGGGTAGTGATCCTACGCCTCCTCTTTTGTTGAGGTAATGCATGGCCACCGTGTTGTCCGTCATTATCAGGACGTTTTTCCCTTGTACAGCTGGCAGGAACGCCTTCAGCGCAAGTCTGATGGCTCTCAGCTCTAACAGGTTGATATGTAGTCTGGACTCCGATGGAGACCAACGACCGCTGATGGTCAAGTCGTTGGCGTGGGCTCCCCACCCCGTGAGTGAGGCATCCGTGACTACTGTTCTCTCCGGCCAGGGTTGCCAAAAATGTTCTCCTTTCAGAATGTTCTCCTGACAGGCCCACCACTGAAGGTCTCGAGCCACCCTGTCGGGAACCTGAAGAAGATCTGTCATTCTCCCTGAGAATTGTGACCACTGAGTCCTCAGTGCCCACTGGAGGGATCTCATTCTCAGGCGAGCCTCTGGCACTAGGAAAATGCAGGATGCCATGAGGCCTAGCAACCTCAAAAAGTCGAAGGCTGGGAGACGTTGGGCATCTTGGAACTTGGTAACCATCTGTAGAATATCTTGAGCCCTCACCTCTGGTGGCGAGGCTTTTCCCAGGGAAGTGTCCAGGATCGCTCCTATGAACTGGAGTCTCTGCGATGGTATCATTTGTGACTTCTTTAAATTGAGGGAGAAGCCCAGTTTGTGAAGGGAGTGGCACACTTGATTTAGCTGGATCTGAGCTTGTTCCGAAGAAACAGCCCTGATCAACCAATCGTCCAGGTAGGGGTAGACGTGAATCCCTCCCCTCCTTAGACTTGCCGCCACTACCGACATTAACTTCGTGAAGACCCTCGGGGCGGAGGTCAGCCCAAATGGCAGCACTCGAAATTGATAGTGAGAGTTGCCAATTGCGAACCTCAGGTATTTCCTGTGTTTGAGATGGATAGGCACATGGAAATAAGCGTCCTGAAGGTCCAGAGATATCAACCAGTCCTGGAACTGAAGGGCATGGAGGATCTGAGAAAGAGTGACCATCTTGAATTTGTCTTTCCTGAGGAATTTGTTCAATTCTCGCAAGTCCAAGATGGGTCTCAGTCCTCCGTCTTTCTTTGGAATGAGAAAGTAAGGGGAGTACCAGCCCTTGTTCCTCTCCGCTACAGGTACCGGTTCTATGGCACCTTTCTCTAGCAGGTCCAAAATATCCTGCAAGAGGAGCGGATCTGGAGCTTTGAGAGCTGATCCCCGGTGGATGACTGAGGTATGCGTAGGAAAGGCAGGCAGTAACCTTGGGCAACCGTTTCCAATGCCCAAGCATCTGACGTGATAGCCTGCCATTCCGCCAGATGTTGAGTCAACCTGCCTCCTACAGGTGTCCTGTGAGGGAAGTCCTCAGAGTGGTTTTGGGGCGGCTGATGCAGATGCCGATGGTAAAGAGGCACCTGCTGTTGCTGCGGCTTTTGAATATCTACCCCGTCCACCTCAGGTAGTAGTTCTTTGTCCCCTTTGAGCCGGTCGTCCTCTACCTCTTCCGAATGCAGAGTAGAAGCGAAAGGACTTGCCCCTCGCAGAGGTTCCTGTGGGACGAAAAGGTGTCTGACGGACTGCAGCGCCTAGGGATTTTGCTGCTGCTTTTGAAGTTTGCAGTTTCTCTAAACTGTCATCCGCCTTTTTCCCGAACAAAGAAGAGCCATCGAATGGCATGTTCAAGAGCCTGGCTTGCACATCTGGGGCAAAACCAGACTCTCTCAACCAAGCGAATCTCCTGGTTGTTGTACTTGCCGCCATTGCTCTGCTGATACTGTCAGCCGAATCAATGCCCGTCTGGAGGGATTCGCACATAGCGTCTTTACCGTCCTGTATGATATTCAGGAACGCCTCCCTTTCTTCTCCCTCCGGGATGCAGTCAGCCGCTGTAGAAGCACACTCCCAAAGTGTATGGCTGAATCTAGCAAGGGTGCAAGTAGCATTAACAGATTTTAACGCCATGCTACATGCCGAAAAAACTTTCTTTGCCATAGCATCATAATATTTATCGTCCCTGTCCTGTAGGACGGTAGGATAAGCCGTCTTGACATCGGTAGAAGATGCTGCCTGTACCACCAGACTTTCTGGGGATGGGTGTTTTGACAAAAACTCCGGGTCTGTAGAAGATACCCTGTATTTTGTAGACAGTTTTTTATTTACTGCCGGGACGACATCTGGGGTTACCCAGTTCGTCATAATCTTCCTCTGAAGAGCTTTATGAAAAGGCACCACAGGATCCTCCTGTGGGCCTTTGTCAAGAATATCCGTGAGGTCATCTTGTTGGAAAGATTGTGAAGGTGCAGACCACCCCATAAACTCTGTGATCCAGGCCATTAATGCTCTATAGGGGGTTTCAGCATGCTCCCCCGGGTCTGGCCTAGCAAACTCCACCTCGGGAAGTGTCTAACCCACTTGCCTCATGTAAGGAATCATGAAGATCCTTTAACCTGCGTTCTTCAGAGGAAAATTCCTCTCTAATTGGGGTTCCAGGTCCCTGCAACTCAAATGTGTCTTCCTGTTCAGACAATACACCCTCTTCCATAATTGAGGACATAGTTCTCAATTGTTCTGAACTCATAAAGGGTGTAAACCCCATTTCCAAGGCAGAGGGTGCCGAACTTGTCATAATCGGCCTCGAAAACGTTGATGTCGTCGACGCCGAAGGCTTCGAGCATGGCGTCGAAAACAAAGGTGGAGGCCTCGATGACCTCGACAGAATTGGGATTCTGCTCGACAATCTCGAAGCCATCGTCATAGAGGACCTGGGGCTAGTCACTGGGTGTGTCGTAACCGTGACTTTTCTTGGCGTCGACGCCGGTGTCGAAGCTGGCGTCGAGTCGACAGACCTGTGTGTCGAAGGTCCCGTCGACAGACCTGTGTGTCGAAGGTCCCTTCGACAACGGCGTCGAAGACACCGACCTCGGTGTCGACAGAACCTTCGACGGCGTCGACGGAACCTTCGAGGAAGGTTTGGAGGTCATAGTCCTACTCGAGGGTTCGAGACGCGCTCGAGAGGTTTCCTTCGCCGGGTACTGCGACTCGCGGCGTTTTTGACCTTCGGGTCTTTCGACCAGAGCATCGCTCTCGGCAGTCTTCGAGGGGGTCGAGGTCGCTTTCTCGAAGACGCTCATCATATTTTTGCGGAATTCCTCCCATTCAGCCCGGGAACTATGTTTCGTGGGGCAAGGGATTCTCTTTGGCGAAACAGAGGAAGAGGAAGACGGAGAAGGGGATCTTCGATGTCTCCTCTTCGAGTGCTTCAATCTCGAGGAGTAATGGGACCCACTCCGAGACCTGGAGCGCGAATGGTGAAGAGGAGACGAATGTCTCGACTTTGTCGACGAAGAAGAAGCTTTAAAAGTCTTAACTTTCTCCAGCTTCCCCCTACGCTCCTTCAGGGCCTTAGCTGTCATGGACATACAGTCCTCGCACTCCGAACAATGGTTTTCAGCTCCCAAACACCACAGACAAACTCTGTGAGGGTCAGTCAGCGACATCTTTTTCCCACAATCTCTGCATTTTTTGAAGCCGGATCGAGGAGTTGTCGGTTCCGAAGAAGCCATCGAGTACGGATCGAATAACTCGAGGTAAATAGGTTTAACCTGACAAAACTGAGCAACGGTATTCCGAGGCACTGAGTAAGCGCGGAAAAACGGAACTTAGCAACGGACGCTGCGCGCGGCCTTTATTGGCAGGATGACGTCGATACGGCGGCTGTCAAGGGACGTCGACGCGCAGCGCCCTCTAGAGAAAAATCTTCGAGGCCAGCAGAGCTGGAAGGAGATATCTAAGATGAGGAATACGTCGGAGGACACAATCCCTTCGAACAGTGGCACTACCTGCAAATAGCACAACCACGGTTATTGGACACCTTGGATGCCCCCCTTGCTTCTGGGGTCCAGCACTCTGTTGCGGTGGCTCACACCTGGTCACCCTGCTTTGGGAGGGTCCTCAGGATCTTCCAGAAGTTCTGGTCCGGCTTAAAGACGATGCCCTGGTTACTGGTATTCCTGTCCCCTGGCACTCTGTAAGAGCAGCAGCATAGTAGTACAGCCAGCAGGGAGAGGGGTACCAGTCAAGATGTGTTGGGGTCAGTTGGTCCCACCAACCCAAGGGAAGTCGTCCATTCCGGGCTTCTCTAGTCAATACGAGGTTTGGAGCTTCAGCACTGCAGCAGGGCTTCACCAGGCTAACCAACAGCCCAGGAGGGTGCAGCAAGCTTCTCTTCGTTTCTTCATCGGTTCCTTCGTCCAGTAGTAGAGACCGCGCCTTTTATGCACGCTTCTCCCATACATTCGCAGCCTAGCTGTCTCACACAGCAGGGTGGCTGTCCTCCAAGGAAAGCCAGCCAGCCAATCATCTTTGGCTGCATTCCTGTAACCAAGGAGACTAGGCACAGGGAGTTTTGGGAACCTGCCTCGCTTCCTGCCCTGCCAGACACGCTGAAGCCAAAGGCGGGCTTCACTCGTGAATCCAGTCAAAGACAAAACCAATAAAGGGACCAAACCTGGTTTGGCACTCTGAGTAAAACCCAAAAGAAACCTCACAAGCAAGAAATGGCGAAAAAAGAAAACAAGGGCCATTTTGACAAAATGGGTACCCATGGCAGCAATATTGCAGCTAAAAACGCACTATGGAAGGAAAATTAAACCACTGCCACCAACCATTAATTGTAGTGAGGGTAACAAAAACATTAAAAGGAGAAAGTAGACAAAAGGGGATACTAAGTAACCCCCCCCCCCCCCGTCTGCAATAACTACCCCCCCCCAGTACTCCACATAAGATTTTGTGTGCTGGGTCTACAAAGAGAAAAGGGTAAGTAAAGACAATTCCCCTTTACTATTCTTGGGAACAGTAGTTAATCCATGAAGTGGTGTTTAAACCTTAAGAAAAATCCAAAGGACTTCTCTGTGACACTGCACTGAAGGTGCAGTGTGGTGTCACAACACAAAAGATGATGTCTATGGTGTTTGTCAGACCAAAAGAACCAGAGTACAAATCCATCAGAGTGTGAGAAAAAGGTCTCACTCATTCCAGGATAAAATAAATCCAAGTCCTAAAGTCCAGCAAAAGAGCTGGGGGTCTCCAAGGTAGAAAGGAATTAACACAGAAGAACAAGTTACTTCTTACCTTGTAACGTTCTTTCGATGGGATGTTCCTCCGACGTATTCCTTATCTTGATACATTACTTCCAGCATGCTGGCCTTGGAAAATGTTTTCAGTAGAGGGCGCTGCGCGGCGACGTCCCTCGAGTTGGTGTCCCTCGACAGCCTCCGTATCGGCGCCGTCGTCATCTTGTGTATAAATAGCGTCCGTTGCTCAGTTCCGTTTTGAAGTTTAAGAGTAGCTGTGCATGAATTGGTGATTGACGTTGAAGGAGCGTAAACTGCAACTACAAGGGAAGTTTTACTGAGGGGATGGATGGGAGGGGCGATCAGGAATACGTCGGAGGAACATCCCATCGAAAGAACGTTACAAGGTAAGAAGTAACTTGTTCTTCAAAGGGATTGTGTCCTCCGACATATTCCTTATCTTGATAGACTCCCATAGCACTGGTTCGTAAACTGAGGTGGGAGTAAAATTGAAATATTTCCCTTTAAGAATGAACAGAGTAACACAGCTTTGCCAAATCTGGTCTCTTGGCTAGAGGAGGGATCCAGATTGTAGAATTTTGTAAAGGTATGTGTGGACGACCATGTGGCAGCCGCACATGTGTCTCGAATCAGTACCCCTCTTTGGAGGGCCGAAGAGGCTGCGATACCCCTGGTAGAATGAACCCTAAGGTGTTGAGGGGGCTCTTTACCTGCCAATTTGTAGCATTCTAGAATCGCTAAAATAATCGATCTGGAAATGGTCTGTTTTGTGATTGGCAATCCTAATTTGAGTCCTGCATAACCTATAAACAGTTGGTCTGCTTGCCTAATCCAAGCAAGTCTGCTGATATAAAAACTCAAGGCTCGCTTTGGATCCATCCGATGTAGCCTCTCTTCCTCTTTCCCAGGATTGGGAGGAGGATAGAATGAAGGTAAAGTTAGCTTCTGAGTGATGTGGAATTCAGAGACTACCTTTGGGAGGAAATTAGGCTTCACTTGTAGGACAACTTTGTGAAAAATTGTATGAGGAGGTTTGCAAGATAGAGCTTGTAATTCTCTCACTCTTCTGGCAGATGTCAAAGCCACTAGTAAGACTGTTTTAAGGGTGAGAAATCTTAATGAACAAGAATGGAGTGGTTCAAAGGGAGTACCTATCAGGAAATTCAAGACTAGATTAAAGTCCCACAAGGGAACTTGGAACGGCTTTGGGGATAGACATTAGTCAACCCCTTCAGAAATTGGATTACTATGGGTAATTTGAAATATGATGGCTCCTCCGCAGTGCGGTTGAAGATCGACAGCGCTGCGAGGTAGCCCTTGATCGTACCAACTTGAAGACCTGAATTCGCCAAATAGAGCAAAAAAGATAACACCATTGGTTTACCGCATGAAAAGGGTTCAATATTCTTTTCTCTACACCAGCTGCAAAACTTGTTCCAACGGCAGCGGTATAAAGTCTTTGTTGCTGGTCTTCGAGCCGAAAGCAACACCTCCATGACGTCATCCGGGAGGTCCCAATCCTTGGATCTCAACCTTTCAGAAACCAAGCGTGAAGGTTGAGGGTTCTGATGTCTGGATGGAGAACCTGAAATCCCTTCTACGAGAGAAGATCCTCCCTCTGTGGAAGACGAATCGGAGGGCAGATGGACATGTCCAGAAGGTCCGGGTACCACTGTCTCCTGGCCCAGTCTGGGGCAATTAGGAACATAGTCTTCCGAAATCTTCTCAACCTCCTGATCATCTGAGGAATGACAGGGACTGGGGGAAACGCATACCGGAGTGGAAACTCCTAGTCCACTACGAACACGTCCCCTAGAGCTCCTCTCGGGGGAAATTTCCTTGAACAAAACTGATCGCACTTCCTGTTGATACTGGTGGCTAACAGATCCACGTGAGGGGTTACCCAAAGGGGAAGATCTCTTGAAGGACTTCCTGAGCTATCTCCCACTCGTGGGAGACTGTGCTCTGCCTGCTCAGAGCGTCCGCTGTCAAGTTTTTCTCTCCGGCTAAGTGAACTGCCGATAGAGAAATTCCTTCTTGAATTGCCCAAAACCAGAGCTGCATCGCCTCTGCACAGTGGCAGTGATCCTACGCGTCTTTTGTTGAGGTAGTGCATGGCCACTGTGTTGTCCATCATTATTAGGACATTTTTCCCCTTGTACAGATGGCAGAAAATCCTTCAGGGCTAGTCTGATAGCTGTCAGCTCCAACAGGTTGATATATAGTCTGGACTCCGATGGACACCAACGACCGCTGATGGTCAAGTCGTTGGCATGCGCTCCCCACCCCGCGAGTGAGGCATCCGTGACTACTGTTATGTCTGGCCATGGTTGCCAAAACAGTTCTCCTTTCAAAATGTTCTCCCGACAGGCCCACCACTGAAGGTCTCGAGCCACTTTGTCCGGGACCTGAAGGAGATCTGTCATTCTACCTGAGAATTGTGACCATTGGGTTCTTAGTGCCCATTGGAGAGATCTCATTCTCAGGCGAGCCTCTGGCACAAGGAAGAGGCAGGATGCCATGAGGCCTAGCAACCTCAAAAAGTCTAAGGGTGGGAGACGTTGGGCATTTTGAAACTTGGTGACCATCTGCAGAATATCTTGAGCCCTCACCTCTGGTGGCAAGGATTTCCCAAGGGAAGTGTCCAAGACCGCTCCGATAAACTGGAGTCTCTGTGATGGTATCATCTGTGACTTCTTTAAATTGAGGGAGAACAAGTTACTCACTTACCTGGTAACGTTCTTCGATGGGATGGTCCGATAACGTATTCCATATCTATGACAGTAATCACCACAGCTGTGCTGCTTCGGAAAATCTTCGGCGTCTGCGTCCTGCGTCGATGACGTCGATACGCTGCCCTCGAGGACCTCCTCTGACGGCCGACGTCACTGGATGTTATAAGTAGGACGCACAACGCCCGTAGCCTCAGTTGTAGTTTTTTCCCAGAACGTGTGCCACCAGTCTGCTGCCAGTCTGACACACAAAGCCTTGCGGAAACGTATGCTGCAATCGCATAAGAAATTCTGCAGCGGGGAAGGTAGGGAGCGAGCGATATGGAATATGTCGGTTTATAGTCATAATCTCGAATTTAGAAATCTGGAAAAAAAAACATGTAAAAAAAAAGGCAGAAAAATAAATGTCTAATTTTTTTTATGACTTTTTTTTCGAAATCGGGGGTTTCCCCCCAACCCCCCTTTTTTACATTTTTTTTTGTTTTTACCTATTTTATTTATATATACTAGAGCACAAAAAAAAAATATAGAAAAAAAAAAATTCTAAATTCGAGATTATGACTGACCACCGAATATGTCATCGGCCCATCCCATCGAAAGCGCGTTACCAGGTAAGAGAGTAACTTGTTCTTCGAGGGGATTGGGTCCTCCGACGTATTCCATATCTATGACAGGCTCCCAAAGCAGTACCAATGCAAGGAGGTGGGAAAAGAGTTTAGAAAACAGAAATTTAGCATGCTCAATCAAATTGCGGAGTAAAGGACCGCCTTGCCAAAGGCCAGATCCTGCCCCCGGATGGAAACGAGGGAATAGTGGCGTACAAAAGTATGTACCGAAGCCCAATAGGAACACCCCTCTGCAGGGCAGTAGAGGCAGCCATACCCCTGGAAGAATGGGCCCGTAGGCCGACTGGTGGGTCCTTACCCGCCAAGCGGTAACACTCACAGATAGCCAAATAATCCAGCAAGACAGTCTGTTTCGTCACAGCCTGTCCCAAACGCCTTCCAGCTTAACCAATAAAGAGCTGATCGTCCACTCTGACCCGGGACATGCGTGAAATATAAAAGTTTAACGCTCTCCTACGATCAAGCCTATGGAGCCTCTCCTCTTCCTTACCAGGATGTGGAGGAGGATAAAATGCCGGAACAACCACCTTCTGGCCTAAATGAAATTTCGACACCACCTTCGGAAGAAAAGGACGAACTCGAAGGACAACCCTGTCCTTATGAAATACAGTGAAGGGTGGCTTAACTGAAAGTGCCTGTAACTCACCCACTCTGCGAGCGGAAGTGACCGCAACTAATAATACAGTTTTCAGAGTTAACAGTCTCAAAGGGCATGAATGCAAAGGCTCAAACAGAGCACCCATCAGAAACTTGAGAACAAGGTTCAAATCCCAACCTGGCACCTGGAAAGGTGACGGAGGGAACACATTAGTGAGCCCTTTCAGAAACTGAGAAATTAAAGGAATTTTAAAATAGGAACACTTCAGACGAGTGCTTAAATATGGACAGCGCCGCCAGGTAACCTTTAATGGTACCCACTTGAAGGCCCCTGTGGGCCAAAGAAAGCAAAAAAGATAACCATGGAAATTTCACATGCAAAAGGATCCACATTCGTAACCCTGCACCAGTCGCAGAACTTCCTCCAACGGCAATGGTACAGGGACTTTGTTGCGGGCCTTCTGGACGAAAGCAACACCTCCATCACGTCTTCAGGGAGGTCCCAATCCTTACACCTCAACCTTTCAGAAACCAAGCGTGAAGGTTGAGGGACCTGACCTCTGGATGGAGAACCTGACCCCCCCCCTCCCGTGAGAGCAGATTGTCTAGGTAGGGAAGACGACGTGGAGGGCAGATGGACAAGTCGAGAAGGTCCAGGTACCACGTCCTGGGGGCCCACGCCGGAGCAATGAGGATCATCCGGGAACCGAACCTCCGCAGTACTTGCGGGATGACTGGGACTGGAGGAAACACGTACAGCAGTGGGAATGACCACTCCACCACGAACGCGTCTCCTAAGGCTCCTTTTGGAGGAAATTCCCGTGAGCAGAACCTTTCGCACTTCCGGTTGACACTGGAGGCGAAGAAATCCACTTGAGGGGTCCCCCAAAGGGCGAAGATCTCCAGGAGAATATCCTGAGCCAACTCCCACTCGTGAGAGATCGCGCTCTGCCTGCTCAGAGCGTCCGTCTCATTTTCGTCTCCTGCCAGATGAACTGCCGCCCTATCAGGAGGGATGGTAGGGTACGACACCCGCTTTGCCGGGGCCGTAGCCGCCTGCACCACCAAACTCTCCGGACTAGGGTGCTTGGACAAGTAGCCGGGGTCACTACTGGCTGGGCGGTATTTTCGCGGCAAAGACTTGCTCACTGCCGGGAGACTCTCCGGAGCAGTCCAAGCCGCTGCCACCCTTCTTTGCAGAGCCATGTGGAATGGCAGTACCGGGTCAGTTAGTGGACCAATGTCGAGGATATCTGTAAGGTCATCCTGAAAAAACTTCCCTAGGGGAGCAGACCATCCTAAGTACTCAGTGACCCGTGACATAAGTCGCCGGTACGAAGAATCGGCATGAATGCCAGGCTCAGGCCTACAAAACTCCACCTCCGGAGAGGTGTCCAGCCCACTAGCCTCATGCAGTGACTGCCTCAGGTCCTCAAACTGGCTATTGCCCGAGAGAATCTCGTCAAGCACTGTGTCAGGCACCATGCCATCATCAGAGCCCTCATCCACCTCTGAAATGAATTCCAGATGGCGGTAAGAAGGCACAGAACTGGAACCAAAGCCATGCTTGACCTTGGCCAGAGCCTTCCTAGGTGGTTCCCCCGAGCCACGGGGTAGCCGGTCGACAGCCCCGAAAGGCGTCGAGTGAATCGGCACCGACGTCAAGAGAATCAGCGCCGACGACAGACACGGCGCCGACGACGTCGACACAGGCCTCGAGGGAGGAGCCCCAAGCGTGTCCCTCGACATCCTGGGCGCCGACGACTTCCTCGGAGGCAGAGCCTCGAGAGAGTCAGTCGACGACCTTGGCGCCGCAGGCATCGATGTCTTCCAAGAAGACTTCACAGGCTCACTGTCTCGAGCGCGTCAAGGACCGGGACCTGGACCAGGCATGCCAAGAACGATTCACCTTGTCCGAGCAGGACCTTTCGCGCGAATCGCAACGACCACCCGAGCCCGAAGGCGTGCGAGCGGCGTCTCTCGGCTGATCACGACCGACCCCACTCTGAGGCGTGGACGGACCAGTGGCCTGCGATTCGGGAATCGCCAACATTTTCTTCCCGAAGGAAGCCCATTCCTCCAGTGTCGCATGCTTGGTGGGTTAAGCGACCCACCGACGGGCGGAGTCCTAGGATGAGGACGGGGAAGGCGACCAATGACGGCGCTTCCTCGAGTGCCCCGAAGAGGCAGAGGAGTGGCGAGACCGACTCTGGGACCGAGACCCACTGGACTTCCGACGATCACGCAGAGAGTCGCCCCTCGAGTAGTCCGTCGATAGCCCCGCAGACCTCAACTTCCGGGGCTTGGACACCTTACCTACCGATAACTTCTTGCGCTCCCGCAATGCTTTCGACGTGATCGACTGACAGTCGACAGTCATCCGTGTCATGGACCTCCCCGAGGCACCAGAAGCAGGCGTCATGCGAGTCTGTGACCGACATCTTGGACCCACAGTCCCCGCACTTCTGAAAGCCCGGACGCGGTGTGGAAGATGAGGTAGACATCTTCACGAAGAATAACTTCACAAACGAACAGGTTCGAAGAACCGAGATGAACAACAGAAACTCCAAGAGTGGAGGCGTTCCGAGATTCACGAAGCGAACACGTTCGCGGAAAAAACGGAACTGAGGCTACCGGCGTCGTGCATCCCACTTATAACATCCAGTGACGTCGGAGGAGGTCCTCGAGGGCGGCGTATCGACATCATCGACGCAGACGCCGAAGATTTTCCGAAGCAGCACAGCTGTGGTGACTACTGTCATAGATATGGAATACGTCGGAGGACCCAATCCCCTCTAAGACCAGTTTGTAAAGGAAGTGGCAGACAATCTAGTTGATCTGAGCTTGTTCCGAAGATACTGCTCTGATCAACCAATCGTCTAGGTAGGGGTAGACGTGGATTCCTTCCCTCCCTAGACTTGCAGCCACTACCGACATTAGCTTGGTTAAGACCCTTGGGGCGGAGGTCAGCCCGAATGGCAGAACTCGAAATTGAAAGTGAGAGTTGCCAATTGCGAACCTCACATATTTCCTGTGTTTGAGATAGATTGGCACATGGAAATGAGCATCCTGAAGGTCTAGAGATATCAGCCAGTCCTGAAGCTGGAGGGCCTGAAGGATCTGAGCGAGAGTCACCATATTGAACTTGTCCTTCCTGAGGAATTTCTTCAATTCTTGTAAGTCCAAGATGGGTCTCAGTCCTCCGTACTTCTTCGGTACTAGAAAATAGGAGGAATACCAACCCTTGTTCATCTCCGCTACAGGTGCCTGTTCTATGGCACCTCTCTCTAGCAGGTCTAGAATCTCCTGCGAAAGGAGCGGATCTGGAAACTTCAAAGAGTTGTTACCTGGTGGATGACTGAGGGGTGCATAGAAAAGGCAGGCAGTAACCTTGGGCAACTGTCTCCAATGCCCAAGCATCTGACGTAATAGCCTGCCATTCCGTCAGATGTTGAGTTAACCTGCCCCCTACTGGTGTCTTGTGAAGAGACCTCGGAGTGGTTTAGAGGTGGATAACGCAGATGCCGAGGGCAAGGAGGCACCTGCTGCGCCTTTTGTACTTTTAACACGTCCACCGCGGGTAAATTGTTTTTGGCCCCTTTGAGCCGGCTGTCCTCTGCCTTTTCCAAATGCGGAATAAAAGCGAAAGGACCTACCTCTCCAATAGGTTCCTGAGGGGCGATACAGAGTTTGACGGATTGCAGCTCCAAGAGATTTCGCTGCTGCCTTCGATGTTTGTAACTTCTGTAGACTCATCAGCCTTCTTACCAAACAAAGAAGTGCCGTCAAAGGGCATATTCAAAAGTCTGGTCTGTACATCTGAAGCAAAACCAGACTTTTGCAACCACGCAAATCTGCGGATTGCAGTACTTGCCGCTATGGCCCTGCTGATACTGTCAGCAGAATCAATGCCAGTTTGAAGGAACTCAAACATTGCTTCTTTACCATCTTTAATGATGTTCAGAAATGCTTCACTTTCCTCTCCTTCCGGGAGACAGTCAGCCGCAGATGAAGCACACTCCCAAAGTGTATGGCTGAATCTTGCAAGCGTGAAGGAACAAGTTACTTACCTGTAACTGTTATTCTCCAGCATGGGTCTGCATGGATTCACATGCTCATGAATATTCCCAGTCAGGCTGGGAATCCTCGGTAATGAAAAAAAAAATCAGAATCAGTTTCGTTTCTGATCTGTCTTTCTTAGTAGTAACCAATCACTGATCTCTGGTCATACTGCCCCCAGCCAATGACTGCCCTCTCCCTAAGCCCCTCCTCTGGCAGCCATCCTAAGATTTGGTAGCACGCCAAGTGGCAGTATGACCAAGTGAAGAGCCGCAGAGGGGTAGGTGGGAGGATTTGCATGTGAATCAATGCCAGACCCATGCTAGCGAACAACAGTTACAGGTAAGTAGTTTGTTCCTTCTCCAGCATGGGGTCTGGCATGGATTCACATGCTCATGAATAAAATACATAGCAGTATACACATGCACAACCACGGGAGGTGGCAAAGGCTCAACATTAAGCATTACAGCCAAAACTCAACATTAAGCAATTCTTACCTCCTCACCAGGCTCACCTTAGGTGAACAGGTTGCGCAGCACTGCTTGGCCGACCCTGGAGTCCCGATCGACGCAGTAGAATCTTGTGAAGGTGCGCGTCGACCTCCACGTAGCAGCCCTGCAGATGTCCAGCAGGGGCACACCAGACAGGAACCCCGTGGTAGCAGCGATCGCTCTGGTCAAATGGGCTCTTGGACGGCCGGGCAACGGTCGGTTTGCCAACCGGTGACAGTGCATGATGCAGCCGGAGAGCCATCTGGAAATGGAAGCCTTCGAGAGGGCCTTCCTCTGGTTCACAGGTCCAAAATTCACAAACAGCTGTGATGTCTTCTGAAAACTCTTTGTGCGGTCCACATAGAACTTCAGCACTCTAGCCACATCCAGCGAGTGCAAAGTCCTCTCAGCCGGCGACAAAGGCGACGGGAAGAAAATAGGTAACACCAAGGGCTTGTTGAGATGGAAGTCGGACGGCACCTTGGCCATGAAGGAGGGGTGCATCCTCAGTACTACCCTTGTCTCGTGGAATGTAAAGTATGAAGGTTTACAGGAGCAGGCCTGGATCTTTCGCACTCGTCGTGCGGAGGTGATGGCCACAAGAAATGCTGTTTTCCACAATACAAATTTCAATGGTGCCGAATGCAGAGGCTCAAATGGTGGGTCCATGAGACTGGTCAGCACCATGTTGAGCTCATACGATGGGGCCGGGGCCATCACTGGCGGGAACGAGCAGAACAGTCCTTTCATGAACTCCTTCACTAGTCGGTGAGACCACAGCGACGATCGCCCCGGAGTTCTGGTGTAGCAGGGATAGCCGCCAGATGGATCTTGATGGAGGCATGTGCCAGCCCCGCTTGGCCAGTGATAACAAGTACGGCAGCACTGCACAAGGATCATCCTGCACCTGAACCGTCTGAGTTGGCTGATGAGTCGCAGAAGCAACGGCAGCGGTGGGAACGCATACAGGAACAGGCCGTCCCAGGGGAAGGAGAATGCATCGCCCATGCTTCCCGGTGGGGGCAACCTGATGGCGTACCTCCGGCACTTGGCGTTCGTTGCCGTCGCAAACAGATCTAGCTGGGGATTGCCCCATCATCGTTCCCACTCGTGGCACGAGCGCAGCTCCCTGCTGAGCGAGTCGGCAACAGTGTTCTTTACTCCTGCAAGGTGGAAGGGTACCAGCAACATCCCCTGGGCCATGGCCCAGTTCCACAGATCCTGCGCTTCCTTAGATAGGGCTGGGGATCTGGTGCCCCCCTGCTTCCGGATGTAGAACATCGTGGTGGTGTTGTCGGTGAAGACACTCTCCACCTTGCCCTTGAGGGATGGGAGGAACGACCTGAGGGCCCAGAACACTGCTCGGAGATCCAAGACGATGTTTAGTGACCTCTCCTCCGAGAGCCAAATGCCTCTTGCGTGGAGATCTCCGGTGTGCGCTCCCCATCCATCCAGGGAGGCGTCCGTCGCCACCGTCATCTGATGTGTCGGGGTCTGGAAGTCCATACCCGCTGCTAGATGCGCGGTTGCCCCACCACCGGATTGTTTGTCGGAACGTCTCATTGAGGGAGATCTTGTCTTCGAAACTGCCCGTTGCTTGCATCCAACGGGCATCGAGGAACTCCTGCAGTGGTCGGATCCGCAACCTGCATAGGCGCATGAGGTAGATGCACGATGACATCATGCCGAGTAGGGACTTGATGGACCTCACCCTGGCCATGTCCATGGTCAACAGCCGGTGTACCTTGGCCAGAATGGCCTTCGTCCTTTCCTCCGACAACGAAGCCAATCGCGCCACTGTGTCGAGCCTGGCTCCCAGGAACAGGGCGTCTTGCAACGGTACCAAGTGGGATTTCGTGAACTTGATTGAGAATCCCAGATCCATGAGCAGTTGGACGGTCTTCGCTGTATGATCGATGGGGAGTTCCCTTGACTTTGCTCGGATGAGCCAATCGTCCAGGTAAGGATAAACGTGGAAGCCCTGCAGGCGCAGCCGTGCCGCTACCGGTGCCAGGCACCTGGTGAAGACCCTGGGCGCGGACTTCAATCTGAAAGGCAGGTCCTTCAACTGGTAGTGTCGCCCTGGACCAAGAATCATAGGAACTTTCGATGTCCTTTGCATATGGGGATGTGGAAGTAGGCATCCTCCAAGTCCAGTGACAATAGGAAGTCGCCCTCCTCCAGCTGTCCCAGCACGTGCTGAAGGATGACCATCTGGAATTTCAGGGACTTGATGTAATTGTTTAGATGACGAAGGTCCAGGATGGGTCGCCAACCGCCAGTCTTCTTTTGGACGAGGAAATACTCATGTACACTCCGGAGCCCCAGAGCCTCTTCGGATGAGTTCCATCGCGCCCTTTTTTAGCATTGCTCGTACCTCCAGAAGTAGCTGTGGCACGTGGTTTTCCTTCCGGGCCACGGGTGGTAGACGGGGACACTTTCTTTGGAATTCCAGAGTGTGCCCGTGGGCCAACGGTCGGTGAAGATTGACTCTGACGCGCTGATAAATTTCTCGAGCCAGCCGGCCTCCCACTGGGGTGCTTGGGTGGGGGCCCGACGTCACAGACGGTACAATCTTGCTTCGCCGAGGCCTTGGCGATGACGACGTGCTGCGGCCTCTGTAGGCCTCCTGCGACGATGAGCAGGCCGCTTGGCAGTACGACTAGGAACCGCCACCAAATCCTTTGGAGGCACCTTGAGACTTGCCTCTGGGGGTCCGAAAGGGCGGCAGTCGATGAGAACCCAAGACCCGGGCGCCTCGGTGTCCGCCTTGATGTACAGGTTGTTCCCGTCGAAGGGCATGTCCAGTGCCCTGGTCTGAACGTCCTGATGGAAGTCGGTGGCCTTGAGCCAACCACGTCAGCGAACGCAAACGCGGTTGCCCATCTGTCAAAATCCGGTGTCGGCGATGTCCGTGGCCAAGGTGATGGTGTGGTCTGACGCCACCTCTCCTTCCTGTAGGATTTCAAGGGCCTCAGCTCTCTTGTCTGGCAAGAAATCCAGGCGTGGAGCGATCTTTAACCACAGCTCCCTGTCATAGCACGCCACAGTCGCGAGGGTGTTGGCCGCTTTGATTGTCAGCCACTGAATCCGGGGACAGCTGAGCTCCAAGGCACATTGGGGTGGAATCTGGGACCCCAGTACTACTTTTCATACCGGTCCCTCTATGCAGGAGCCGTGGACGGGTTCTTGAGCAACGACAGTCCTTCGTCCCAGATGTTCCCCAGAAACGGTACTGTGAGGACAGTCTTCCTCTTGACCTCCCGTCGTTGGTAGAGGAAACCTTCCTTCTGTTCTTCGGGACAAAGCGGGAAAAGCTCTGATGCCCGGGCGATCATGGTGTAAAAGGAGCCAATTTTGTTGGACGGGGAGGCCCGGGCAGGGGGTGATGGGAGATCCGTCCCGTCATCACCACCGTAGTCGTCCCTCCCAGTCGTTGCCGTCTCCGTTCCAGTCTCATCTCTCGGTGGAGGGGAAGGAGGTGAATGCTGGAAAGCAGGGGGGGGGGGGTGGATTCGCCTGCGCTTGTTTAGTGGGCTTCCCGACGGTCCAGGCGCCGCTGGATTGTCCGCTGGGGGTAAGGGCAACCTTGTCCTTCTCTGTACAAAGGGTCTGGATAACCAAGATTGCTCCCGAGTTGTCCTTAGGCATCGGTTGCGACGGGAGCAACGGCTAGGGTGTGAGGTCCTCCGTCTCCTCCACAGCCCGTGGCTCGTCTCCTCCACGGCCACAGCCCGCGGCTCCACCGTTGCTCTCTACATCCGCCTTGTCTGGATCCCTCCCGTAGGACCGGACTTCCTCAAACTTCTTGTGCAGGATCTTTGCGACGGCAGCCAGCTCATCTTCGTAGGTGGTATCTGTGTCCGTAATGGGACCGTGCCCCCCCCCCCCTCTTTCTCCTCCCGGGGTTTCGCAAGGGGTCTTCTCGATAGGCTGAAAAGATGATTCCCTCCAGGGTGGCAGGGAAACTCTGGGTCCGGCAGTCATCTCCACTGGGGTAGCCTCCACAGACTTCGCCAGGGCCGCCACGACTCCTTCGATGAAGGCCTTCGCCGGGTGAATCAGGGCCTTCGTGACCTTGGCCGCGCGGGGGGCCTTCACCTTAGGAGGAGGGTCGTTGCCTCGCTTTCCCCTCAGCTGTCGCCGTCAGGATCGACCGGGGCTTCTCCCGTAGCTTACCCGGGTTGTCAGACTTCCTCTTCACCGAGCCAGAGCGTTGGCTCGTGGATGATGGCGTCTGCGATATCGTGCCCTGCCTGGCAGCCAAGGAGTCCGAACCATCAGAGCTCCCGGTGCCTGCGGAGCTTTGCCTTTTGTTGGGCCCCCATCGCCGGAGAGCCCTCAAAGGTTTTACAAGACCACTCAGTCGACTTCTCACCTGCTGCTGGGCTCTTCCCCTCCAGCCAGTAGGTGGGTCGAACACGATGATCCTGCATTGTCCGTTTGGACATGCTCTTACAAAACGCACAGTCCTTCTGCACATCCGATTTGTTGTTAAGGCAGTAGAGGCACCGGGAGTACTCATCTTCCTTGAAAACACTCTGTAATCCGCATCCAGGGCAGCTCATGAACAGCTTCGATCCAACATGCGTCGTGTTTCCTTTGTCCCGGGCCATGTCCATGCGGGGTAGGCCTCAAAGATCTTCCGGAATCCACCAAGAAGTGAAAATGCAATGAAAATTCACCCTCGAATGGCGTAGAAGAATTCCGAAACGGGTCCACGTTGATTGGAAGTAGAATTGGTGCAGCTTGAGGCTTGATTGACAGAAAAAGCTCGAGATATAGCACGAGGACTCCCAACACTTGAACGTGCAGTAAAAATCTGAAGATGGCTGCCAGAGGAGGGGCTTCGGTAGAGGGCAGTCATTGGTTGAGGGCAGTAAGACCCAGAGACCAGTGATTGGTTACTAGTAGTTCAAAAACGAAACAAACTGATTTTTTCATTACCGAGGATTCCCAGCCTGACAGGGAATATTCATGAGCATGTGAATCCATGCCAGACCCATGCTGGAGAAACACACAAATACACTTAAATACTGTACACTGAGTTTCAAAATCAGTAAATACCCTTTTGGTACCCCAAGTCTCTGGCGCCCAGTTACCTCAGGGTTCGGCAGGCGGTGCAAATAAAGAAACTAAACTAAAACTACACCCAAAGGACTTCATTAACTAGGGTGCTGGGGACATTAATATCTTACTGTTGGCATTCAGAAAACTTTTAGAAATTGGTAAAAGGCAAAGGTTATTAGACCAACAAGAGATCACAAATAGTCTTAAGTAGGCAAACACTTTTAGATCCCCCAAGATGGGGAGCAGGTGCAAGTGGATCTAGGTCACCTGGCCTAAGCCCCGTCCACCTGGTACCTTCCTGCCTGCTGCTCTTTTTCACCACTTAGCAAGCCCCGCCCACCTGGTGCCTTCCTTCACCATCACTATCTTGTGGCCAATGCTGGATTTGACTTTTATGGACTTCATTCATTCACGGTCCGTCACTGTTTCTCAACTCTCATGCTGGTCTTCCTTTGCATCTTGTACTCATGGTGGCCCTGAACCATGCTGTTCCCATCTTCATCTTGTATCCTGGCTTGCAACATTATGTGTTACTACTGACTTCTGCAATTGTATTCCTCTTCACTCTTGCTTCTCCACTCTTTTTTTGACTGCTTACTCTTTTCTTTCCTCCTTTCCCTTCTCCCTTTTCCTATCTCCTCCCCTTACCTTCTTTTATGCACTTACTCTATCAGAATTGTCCCTGGACCTAATATGATAGCAACCTCGTCCGTTTCCTCCACCCTCACATTACTTTTTTTTTCCTACCCAGCACCCCTCCAGCACTATCTGAAATGTCGTCAGGCCTAGTACGGTAGTCGCCTGTCTGTTTCCATTTCCTTCCCACTCTCCCCCTCCCTTCCTTATCTATGTCTTAGCTCTTGCACTATCTGAAATGTCGTCAGGCCTAGTACGATAGTTAATTTCACATCCTTACTGTTCATGGCCTGTAAGAATGTGGTTGTATTTTCCCTTGTTCCCTCCCTTGAAGCGCTTTGAACCACATTGTGTATAGGCGCTATATAAATAAACAATCATATCATATCAAGAAGAGTCATACGATTCAATAGGCTAAGCCAAAGTCAATGGGCAACAATCTTGTATAGGATGAAGCACTACTGGTAAGTAAATGGAAAATCCTTTGCACAAGTTCTTAGGAGTCTTTGATGAAAAGAAGAATCAAATGTAGGGCCACAAACTGATTAGACTTGTGAGTTGTAGAAGTTTCAAAGCAACTCTACAGTAAGAGACAGGTTCTCTTTAGCCTGTTTTACAGTACCTTAGAAATGAAGAAAAGATGCAGCTCTGTTCCTGTGCAGCTCTCACCGTTCCTGGGCCTTAGCCGTGGGGATAAGAGGGAGGACGTCGGGGGGGCTCCTGCAATGCACTGGCACGGTCATAACTTGCAACCAGCAAACTTCACTTTCAGTGATGGTCAGTGTTTCAGCGCCTCGCGTCTACCGCAAATAGCAACACTGGTTCCTGGCTGTTGAGATGGACTTTCCTTGCTACTGGGGGTCCCGCACTCTGTTGAGAGGGCTCAGGCTTAGTCAGTCTTGCTTCTTGGGAGTCCGGAAGATCTCCCAAAAGCTCTAGGCCAGCTTAAAAGCAACGCACACAATCTGGTGTTCCTCTCCCTGGCTATATGGTTTCCAGCAGCAACTCTGGAAATTCAACCAGCTCCGAGATGGATGTCCAGGTGGCTTACTTTGGAGAGGATTGGTCCCACCAAATCAAAGGGAGAAGTCGTCCTCGCAGGGGCTTCTCTGTCAATGTGAACTTGGCGTTTCAGCACATCAGGGCTTCACTGGGCAAACCAACGATCCAGGAGTTGCAGCAGGCATCCTCTTCAAGCTCTTCTTTGGTTCCTTCGTCCAGTGGTCGACTCTGCCTTCCAAGCCAAAGGACTCGCCTTTTATTCAGTTCTCTCCCATTCATTCCAGCATAGCCGTCAATCACCCAGCAGGGTGGCTGTCCTTGCCAGACAGTCAGCCACCCAATCACCACAGAGCACATTTGGGTCTCCTAGGAGACTAAGCACAGGGAGTTTTGGGCACCTCCCTCACTTCCCAGCCTACCCCAGACACCCTGGAGCCAGAGGCGGGTTTCACTCCTGAAGCCCACAAAAGGCAAAATGAACAAAGACCAAACCTGGTTTGGCTCTCAGAGAAAATCTCAAGAAGGACCCTTTCACAAAGAAGGCTCGGAGCGCCATTTTGACAAAGACGGCTCCTGCGGTTGCTTTACAGAAGCTGTGAACACAGTCTGCGGTAAAAGCAAACCATGGTAGTTTAAAACAAAACCACTGCCAGCAGCCATACAATGAGAAAAGGGTAGCAAAAATGTTACATGAGAAGCTAGACAAAGGGGATACTTAGTAACCCCTCCAGCACTCTATTGTAAGAGTGTGTGCTGGGTCTAGCAAGTTACAATGGTAAGTAAAGTCAATTTCACTTTACTGCTCTGGGAAACAGTCTATCCCAGAGAAGGTATTTAACCCTTTGGGAAATTTGGAAGACTTCCCTGTGTCCCTGCACTGAAGGTGCTGTGTGACAATGTAAAAGATAGTGCCTATGGAGTTTGTCATACCTCTGTTTCTTTTGGTTGTGGAGTCTAATTCACATTAAAATACATGAGTGGGAGAAAGGGTGTCACAATCTCAGGGTTAAAAAAATCAAGTCCTCAAAATCCAGCAAAGTTCCTGGGGGTCTCTAAGGTGAAGGGAATTAGCACATTGCTGAGAATTCTACTTAACAGTCGAGGTCCACTACGGCCCCTGTCGAATTTCCAAACAGCAAAGCTGGATATCTATCATGATGAAAAATCTGTGGGAGAAAAGCAATCCATTGAAATCCTTTGAGTGTTAGTCTAGGGCAAAAACAAAAGTGTATTGGATTGTAAGATGCATTGCACAATGATAAATTACCACAAGTGATAAGTTATAAAAAGTAGTAACAAAGTAACTAGACCAAGGTAATCAATGTCTCCCAGTACTGACAGCCTGAAGAACATGTCAGTTTTCCCATAACAGATTAGCAAAACACAGTGTAGCTTCACTGTACTGTAAAAAGTACAGGTCAGTATAAGAAAATAAAAGCAAAATATGTGGGGGTCCATTAAAATGGAAGGAAACGTGCAATAAAGAGAAATCTTTCCAAACCACGCTGCCCAGGTTTGAGAGAATTGGCTTCGCTTTGTCAGGTGTTTTAGCTTTCTCCCTAGAGTTAGTTGTAGCATCCTCACCAAAGGGTGCTACAAAAGAAATACCTTAACATGCACCCATGCTGATACTTATTGGAGAGTTTCCATCGGATGCAGCGTTGCAACAAGCTCAGTCCCTGTCCCGAGGACGTCCCACGAGTATGAAGAAAATGGGATGGGACTTTAGAGTACAAGAGAGCAGCAGCATTCTTTTGGATTTACATTTTACTCCAGCAAACCTGCAGTGCAGGCCAACCGCAAAAATTGTAAAGGAGAGAGAAAGAATTAAGAAGTCCAGAATCACCATTAAGTAATTTTTCCTAATGCATCCTCTGCCCATCCCATAGGTCATGCCCTGCTGCATAGCATTACCTCCCACATAGCCCCAACCTTCAAAACAGCATCCTCACCAGCCTCTGTGTCCTCTCCACGTCTCTGGCTGTAGAGTGTAGGGAATCTCGTGTTCCACCTACCTTCCTTCTGGCTCCCTGCTGCTGCCCCGAGACCCTGATGAGAGAGCAAGGACTGGCTATAAAGTGAGGGTAAGGCAGCAGCAGCATACTGCTGGATGCCAGAGTAGGCCTGAGACAGTGCCTCCATGGTACTGCCTGTGCCATTGGAGAGGCCGCTACTGCCGAGCCCACCATTCAGGGCGGCCATTCCTGAAAAGAAAACCAAGAACTAGGATCAGCACTGCAGTCACTCAGCACATGCGTCACAAAATATTTGTATCCCACAGATACAGCATATAACTAACGTCCACATGTCAGTAAACCAGCAAGAGCAAAACGAAGACTGATCTACAATACTTTGGCTGGGAGATGCGAACGGCAGTGCATCTGCGGTCAAGATTGACACTGGACAATATAGAAAACGAGCAGGAGGGATACTTCTCAGACACTGGAGTAATAATAGTATGGGAAAGACGTTAGGACAGTTTTTCTGAAAACCACCCAAAGTAACTTTATAAAACATATAAGGCTGTACTACTCAAAGTAGCGATAGCTATGGCAGAGCAGTCAGGCTTATTTTAGGAGGGAGAGAGGGCTGTAGGACGGTACAAAGAACATGTAGCACACATATGGTCCAAAGCAACACTTATACACTGAAGTATTGAAAAAATAATGGATTATATAGGACATGAATTACTTACTGTAATAGCATTTCTGATTATTGTATACGATTAAATTTGCATGCTTTGCATATAGTACATCTAGTGGTAATCGTGGAGTATTGCATCTTGTCTTTCGAGGATCGAAAGGGGAAGTCGACATGGGTGTTCTTGTAACACTATCCCCAACGTGATGTGTAGTGTACCCAAAATCTCACGCATCGAGGTGCCTCTAGTTGCGTTTTTTTCTGCCGTGAGGGAGCCTTAGGACTATCGCGATTACAGATAGAGAGAAAGTAGTAAGAAGGATGAAGGTACTTTCCTGTAACTTTTCTCCAGCTTGGGTCTGGCATGGATTCACCTGCTCATGAATATTCCCCATCGTCAGGCCGGGAATCCTCAGTAAAGAAAAAAAAATCAGTTGCAGTTTCACTTCTGAACTGTCTTTCTCCTAACAACCAATCACTGGTCTCTACGTCATACTGCCCTCAGCCAATGACTGCCCTCTACCTATGCCCCTCCTCTGGCAGCCATCTTCAGATTTGGTAGCACATTGTGGCAGTAGGACCAAGAGAAGAGCCGCAGAGGGGTAGGCGGGAGGGTTCGCATGTGAATCCATGCCAGACCCTGGAGTCCAACAGTAATAGGTAAGTAACTTGTTCCTTCTCAGCATGGGGTCTGGCATGGATTTACATGCTCATGAATATAGAATACATAGCAGTACACACATGCACAACCACGGGAGGTGGCAAGGCTCAACATTAAACATCTCTTACCGCCTCACCAGGCTCACCTTCAAGCTAACAGGTTGCGCAGCACTGCTTGGCCGACCCTGGACTCCTCCCTGGAATCCCTGTCGACGCAGTAGAACTTCGTGAAGATGTGTGTCAACCTCCACGTAGCAGCCCTGCAGATGTCCAGCAGGGGCACACCAGACAGGAACGCTGTAGTTGCAGCGATCGCTCTGGTCAAATGGGCTCGTGGATGGCCAGGCAACGGTCGGTTTGCCAACCGGTGTCAATGGGTGATGCAGCCGAGAGCCACCTGGAAATGGACGCCTTGGAGAGAGCCTTCCCTTGCTTCACAGGTCCAAAGTTCATGAACAGTTGTGACATCTTCGAAAACTCTTTGTGCAGTCCACGTAGAACTTCAGCGCTCTAGCCACATCCAGCGAGTGCAAAGTCCTCTCAGCCAGCAACAAAGGTGTCGGGAAGAATACAGGTGAAACCAAGGGCTTGCTTAGATGATAGTCCGACAGCACCATGGGCATGCAGGAGGGGTGCATCCATAGCACCACCCTCGTCTCGTGGAATGTCAAGTAAGGTGGCTTACAAGAGAGGGCCTGGATCTCTCCCACTCGTCATGCAAAGGTGATGGCCACAAGAAACGCCTTTTTCCACGACAAATGTCAGTGGTGCAGAATGCATAGGCTCGAAAGGAGGGCTCATGAACCTACTCAGCACCACATTGCGCTCCCACGCCTGGGCCGGAGCCTTCACCGGCAGGAACTAACTGAAAAGTACTTTGATGAACTTCTTAATCAACCGGTGTGACCACAGCGACGACCGTCCCGGAGTTCTGGTGTAGCAGGAAATAGCCGACAGATGAACCTTGATGGAAGCATGCGCCAGCCCCGCTTTGGCCAACGACATCAAATACGTCAGCACCTCTGGAGCCGTAATCCGTAGAGGATCGATTTGTGCACGGCACCGGACTGCAAACCTCTTCCACCTATGACCGTAGCATATCAGTGTAGACTAAGCCCTGGCCTTGGCAAGAACCTCCTTGCAATCCGGCAGGCTATCGCATCCTCCAAACTCTGGCGCTGCAGGAGCCAAGCCTGCTAGTTCAGCGACCCTGGGTTGTGATGCAGGATCACGCCTCCTTTGGCGAGAAGATCTACGACCACCGGAAGCTTGACTGGAGGGGACACTGACCAGTCCAGAAGGTTCGGGAACCATATCGGTCTCGGCCACGCCGGTGCGATGAGGATCATCCTGCACCGGGAACGTCTGAGTTGATTGACTAATCGCAGAAGCAACAGAGGGAACGCATACAGAAACAGGCTGTCCCAGGGGAATGAGAATGCGTCCCCCATGCTCCCCGGCTGGGGAAACCTGCTGGCGAACCTCCGGCACTTGGTGTTCGTCGCCGCCGCAAACAGATCAATGTGGGGATTGCCCCATCATCGGAACAGAAGATCCACTTGGTCCTGCCGAAGCTCCCACTTGTGGCAAGAGCGCAGCTACCTGCTGAGGGAAACGGCGATGGTGTTCTTCACTCCTGCCAGATGAAACGGGGCGAGAAACATCCCCCGGGCAATGGCCCAGTGCCATAGGTCCTGCGCCTCTCTGGAGAGTGCTGGGGATCTGGTGCCCCCTTGCTTCCGGATGTAGAACATCGTGGTGGTGTCCGTGAAGACCCGTATCACCTTGCCCTTGAGGGACAGAAGGAAAGACTCGAGGGCCCAAAACACTGCCCGTAGCTCCAGAACGTTGATATGCAACGACTTCTCCTCCGGTAGCCACATGCCTCTTGCGTGGAGACCTGTGTGCGCGCCCCATCCTTCCAGGGAGACGTCCGTCGTGACAGTTTCCTGATGAGGTGGGGTCTGGAAATCTCTGCCCGCCGACAGATGCGGACTCCCCACCACCGAATCGCTCGACGGAAATCCTTGTCGAGAGAGATCTTGCTCTCAAAGCGAATTCTCTTCACCTTAGAGACCCCAAGCAACTTTGCTGGATTTTTGAGGACTTGACAACCTCCTCCGGACTTGCTGCGGCCCCTTTAGGCCTCCTGGGTCGAAGAGCGGGATGGTTGACGGTAAGCCGATGAGCTTCCAACGAAGCCCTTGAAGGAGCCTTGGGATTTGCCTCTCGAAGTCCAAAAGGACGGCCATCGCTGTTGCAAGCTCAAGGCACGAACTATCTCGGTATCTGACTTGATGACTTATAGGGACTCATCTACGGTATTTCCAAACAAATTATCCCCGAAGGGCATGTTTAATGCCCTCGACTGCACCTCCTGGCTAAAGTTGGTGTGCCTTCAACCATCCTCGCCGACGAAGGCAAAAGCTGTTACCCATATGGCGGAATCCTGTGGCCACTAATGGCAAGGTCCGATGCCACCTCACCCTCCTGCAGGATCTCCAACTCATCCGCTCTGGTCATCGGGAAGGTAGTCCATGAGGGGAGCGATCTTAAACCAGAGCTCCCTGTTGTAGCGCACCACAATGGCGAGGGCGTTGCCCGCCTTGGTCGTCTTGATGGCTGCCGATGCGATGGCCCATCGTCCCATGGCGTCTAGCTTCTTCCCGTCGCTGTCAGGGGGAGGTCCTCGTTGATGCGGAAAAACCAGAAGATTGCTTCCTCGCCATCGCCAAGACCGAGTCCAGGGAAGGCTGGGACCTCAAGCACTTGGGTGCAGAGTCCTGCACCCTGTACTTTTCCTACCAGTCCCTCTTTGCCGGGGCAGAGGATGGGTTCTTCCTAAGGGACAGTGCCTCGTCCCAGATGTCGTCCAACAGAGGGATTGACAGCACGGTCTTCCTCTTTGCCTCGCAGCATTGGTACAGGAAATCCTCCACTTTTCTTCCAGAGTCAGTTAAAAGATCTGAGGCCCTCGAGATCAAGGCATGGAACAAGCCTATCTCGTCAGGCGGTGAGGCTCTGGACGGCAGAGACGGGAGGTCCCCTAATCCACAGTCATTGTCCATGCCAGTCGTTGCCTTATCTGGGTCTGTATCCTCCACCGGGGGAGGGGGGCAAAGGGTGACAAGGCGGTGGAGGATGAACTCTCCTCTTCTTGGTAGGGGGCGCGGCTGATTGCCCCGGTGCCGCAGGGTCCTCCGTCAGCGGAAGAGTCATCCTCATTCGAATCTGAGCACAAGGTGTGAAGTGCCTGGAGGATGTCCACCGAGATGTCCGCTGGTGGTTGTGGGATGTTCTTACCCACTAGGCTGCCCTGCAACATCACTGTGCGCTGCTTTCATCAAAAACAGAATGTCCGCAAAAAGCCCTATGCGCTAAAAATCTGAGAAGTGCGCAGGGAATATAGTGCGCTGTAAAATAGGCCACCAATCCATTTTGCTTATGTCAGTGGTAAAAACAGGAGACCACACTGCCAAAACCTATCATTGGCTGCCCGCAGAGTGAAAAGAAACTATTGAAAAGGCAGTGCTGCATTGCCAGGAAAATCCAGAAGTGCTTTAAAAATAGTTTTTCCGTGGCTTTTGGAAGTGCAAAATCATGGTTCCCAAACAGCAGAGAAGATCCAACATCCTTGTGGGGTGTTCACCATCAACCTATTTAAGGAATCCCCATAAGCACAATGTCAGAAGCACCTTTCATCATAAAAAATCCACATTCAAAAGGTGCTTGCCTGGGAAAAATATGTCAGATATGGGTGCAGTACAACCGCTCGCCTGTATCCAAGCTGTCATTTACCTATATTGTCAGTTTAAAACTTGTGTCTTAAAATCAAATTGTAGAAAAGAAGAGACTTGCCATCAAAAGCAATATGGGTTGCTACAATTCAATTTCTATGTTTTAAAAAGACTGGAATTAAGAGATCTATGTGTATATTTGTAGAAAATGTAAATTGTATTTTAGAAAAGACCATTTTAAACAGTGTTTTAAAAGTGAACTAATGTCAGCCACACTGGACTTCAAAGACATTCCACAGCTGCTCCCAAACAAAGGACTCTTCCTCCTGCTCTCTGCTCAGGAACTGGCATTGGGTTGTTAATGGAGGCGGGAGGAGATTTTGGCCTGTTGCTCTGAGTGGAGACAAAAGACTCCCTTGACTGAAAGGAAATGCAAATTCGGGTGTCAACAGAAACCAACTGCCAAAGGAAGTAAAGCCTGGGAGTGCTCTGGCCCAGCCAACCTTGGAGGCGGGACCAGACAAATGTGCATCTTAAACTCCAAGGAAATATCTTTTTTGAAAGACTCATAGAAAACTGTAAAACTTGGAAATATCTGTATTTTATAGGTTAATATGAAAATGCTACTCACAGTTTGAAACTACTCTGAACCCTGCGCGATACTTGGAGACGGGACCACTAAAATTTTGATGTTGTAGCAATTGTGATAATGCTAGGAATATGAAAATTTACAGGATTATGCCCAGATGTCATGCGCATGTATGTGGAAAAATGTGTACAGATCTGACACTGGGTAACCAACCAAAAGCGCGAAAAACTGTCAATATTGAACCAAAACTCTGAAGAAGATGGGACTCGGACGGATACGGGTTCTATTAAATCTGATGTGAATATGTATTAGCAAGTTGGTGATATTGTAAATATGCTTTATATGAAAAATAGGTTTACCGTGTAGAAACAAAGGGGAGGTTTTTCTCTGGATTGTACATTGCAGCATCACTATGACACTAGATTTCCTTCTCAAATCAGGAGAGGGGAAATACTCTGACCAATCGGATTCCTAGAAGATGGGCTTAGTATAATCAGCCTACCCACCACTTTGGGAAATACATAAATAGGGACTGTTTAGGACATAGAGACAGACATTCACCCATCAACTGATTTACTGGCGAAGCGCTCTGCAGGAGAACCCAGATCCAAGACTCCAGAACTCTGAAAGAAGAAGGCCCAATTATAAAGCTGAACCTTTCTCAGCTTGGCCTTTAAAATCTTGCAACCTGATTTTAACCTGACGTCCAAGGGGAACCTCACAAAAAGAACAGCCGGGCGTGCCGTTTCTGCTTTCTTGCCAAGAAGTCTTGCTAGAACCCAGAGATCCAAACCAGTAGAGCAGAGCTGTAACCCAGAACCATCCCGTCAGATCCAGAACCAGAGGCCGTGCAGTGTCCAGAGTGCCGTGCTGAGTGCAGAACCAAGCGCCCGAATCCTGTCTGGTGGGCTAGCAGAATTCCAGTCCAGAACTGTCACCGGGATCGGTGATATCTTCGTCCGAAAGTGTAGCTTCTGAAATCTCCCCCTCCCCGACTCCTCACCTTCTTCTTCCTTCCAAGAACCCTTCTTTTCTTTTCTTCGAGTAGACACCTTTTTTTTATGAAGATAGGGACGACCCCGGAAGGAAGCCACCGTGCTCCCCAAGAAGGGAGAACAGGGGGACCACCCCCGGGATCGACCAAGAGGGGAAAAAGCCTTAGGCACAAAAAACCCCTGTAGTATCGTTGGGTGTCTTGGAGATGTGGAACCAGGAGTTCTTATAAGGTAAGATTTGGTAGCAGTGGCTGGAGACAACACGTGGAGTGAAGACTCAGAAAACACAGGCAGTCCATTAAGAGGTCCGAGGAACTGGTACACAGGCTAAGTGAGGAAGTACTAATGCAGCAAGCAAAGGCAGTCCAGGGGAACAGGCCGGAGTCTGGTACACGGGAGGTCACAGAAGCAATGCTGAAGGTAGACGAAGGAAGAGCGGAGAGAGTAACAGACCGGAAAAGGAAAAAAGCGGTAAGGGAAGATGGGAAGGTGGGAGGGGAAGCAAGATGGAAGGAGGGCAAGGGAGAATACTGCGGACCAAAAGAGAAAGGGAAAGGCAGACAGGTATAGCGGAAAGAATAACAGAAAGGATAGACAGGGTACGAGGACCCGACCAGCAGCAAGCGAGAGAGCAGCACGAAGCCACAGGTAGCAAGCAGCACAGCCTACGGACGAAACCGGAAGCGTTGCAACGCGTCCGTGACCCGGAAGTGGCCGGTTAAAACACCGGGCCGCGGAGCGTCTAGCCAATCGGAATCAGCAAAAGGGAACCAGGAAATAGGGGGCGTGGCCGAAGCGAACGAAGCTAGGTTCCGCGTCGCCAGCGGCTCCATAGACGCCAGGAACTCGGCGGTATTACAAGAACCCTTTGACCAGATGCCAACGGGCCTATTCCAAAACCATAGTAGTGAGCATCTAGCATAGAATTGTCCATAGCCAATCTCTTAGCCTTAAGTAATCCAATCCAAAACAATTCCAGAACCTCCATAACTGCATTATAGAATCTCTTTTGGCTTGTTGAATCTTTCCCTCACCCATATAGTCCTTTGATAATTGTAGTGATAATATCTTTGCGCTAATATGTTTACTGAAGAAAGGCAAGCGTCTCGGCGGATGGAAACCATCCAGGGGCATCAATGGATTGGTGGCTGTGCTGTCGTGTAGCTTGTGGCTTCATAGACTCCCTAGTGTAAAAAATCTTAGTAATATTCAAAAGCGTATCTTTCATTTGAAAATCTTGACTTTTTGAGAAAAATAGACCTCCACTAAATTCTTTGTAACTTTCGAACCGTACATGCTAGAAACGAAATTTAAGTGTCAGATTGAAGCTAACATCCTGGGCTTCTAAACGAACCCAAAACCGCATTCTCCTTATAGTTTTTCTGTAATCGCGTTTCTCGAGCGCTGAAAAGTTTGCTGCAAATCTGCATTTGGCTCATTTTCACCACATGTAAAATAGCCATTCTTTGCATCCGACCTCAGAATTCAGTTTCCAATCCGCTAGTCATTCAATCCTCATTGCTAGTGTTTACCTGAAGCTATCCAAAGCAGCTCCCACTAGTTTTGAATCCAATTTAGATAATTAAAATCCATTTTTTAGCATTTCTCACATTCATTCAAAATCACATTCAAAAGCATTTGACCTGCTTTGAAATCATTCCCGTTTCTCTCTAAACTTGCTGGGGGGAATTGGGATTGGGATTGAAACTGCATTTGTAGAGTGTTTATTCCGGAAACCTGTTTTCTCTCCTTCCATCTCTATATTGCATATTAGGGGGGAATTGAGTAGTATCAGGGGGAAAGAGTGATTGCATTGCACTTGATTCAACACACAAGTCTTATTTCTGTGCTGCATTAATTTCCTATCATTGCATTTCATTGAACCCACACAAAGTTTTATTCTATGCTACATTATTCTTCTCATCCATACTCCTACTGATTAAAGAGATTTTTGATTGTAATATCACCCATTGGTGATCATTGTATAAATATAAGTGTGATATCTAGATATTGTTAAAATTCATAAATGAGTGATATGTATCTTGTTCAATCCATAAAATAAATCTTAACTTTGCAAAACCATCTTGGTTCACTGAGACCGGGGGGATTCAAAGAGAGGGGCATGATATAAGGGTACATCATTCATAAATAAAAGAACTTTAGATATAAAAATATATAATTAAGGGTTCAAGCTGGGCATCACACACTAGGCATTGACTTAGGTGGAGTGCTGCGTTGAAATCACTTACATGGTTGAGGTAGTTGCCGAGGTGGGGGAGGTTGAAGTGACAGAGGCAAGGGTGCTCCAGGTTCTCAACACCCTGCTCCTCGTCGGTCTCGTCGCCACTCTAGACATCGCACTCATCGGGGGTCCCTCCCATAGGCCGTGGCTTCGAGATGGTCTGGAGAGTAGAGAGCTCCTCCACAGAGGAGATGTCCATGCCCTGTAGGACTATCATGCCCCCCCCCTTCTGTTGGACCAGGGGAGACTGTTTCGGGGAGATGATGGGCATCGCATTCTCCGGCGTCTTCTCTATGGGATGAAACAATTCCCTCCTGGCAGGCAGGGAACCTCTCGCCTTGCAGAAGGTACCCTGGAAACCCGCGGCCTTCGCTAGGGATGCCACCACGCCTTCGATGGAAGGCTTCGCCAGGTGAATCTGGGCCTGCACTACCTTGGTCGAGCTAGGGGCCTTCACCTTGGGAGGGGGGGGGGGGATCAGCACCCCGCTCCCCCTTGGCCTTCTATGACTGGCCTGTCCGAGGCTTCTCCAGAAGCTTACCCGGGTGGTCCGACTTCCTCTTCTTCGCCAAACCAGAGTGTTGGTTCGTAGTTGAGGGTGCCGGAGAGGCTGTGCTTGCCCTGGCTGCCGGGAGCGCATCGCAACGGCGCTCTTGGTGCCGGTGGACTCGCAGTGCTTGGCCTTATGTTGGGCCCCTGTCGTCGGGGTGCCCTGAAAGGTCTTAGAAGACCGCTCAGATTTCTTCTTGTTGCTGGGGGAGGCATGCTGCCGGGACTCACCCATAGCAGGGTCCTTGGCCTGGACCCACTTGGTGAGGCGCCCGCACTTTGTGGTGCGGGGGACCATCTCCTGGCAAAACACACAGTCATCCTTCACATGCATTTGGTCTGAATGCAGGTAGTAGATGCACACAGAATGCCCATCGGCCAAGTAGATGTTCCGTAGGCCGTTTCCTGGACAAATCCTGAACAGAGGCGCTGAGTCTTCCTTCTCCTCTGCCATCTCCACGCGGGGTAGGCCTTGAAGAAGCTTGTGGAATCCTCCAAGAAGAAACTCAATGAAAAAACGCCCTGGAGGAGAGCTGAAGAATGCGAAAATGGGTCCCCGTTAGTTGGAAGATGGACAGATGGAGCTGAAGGCTCGATTGACTGAAAAATAGAGAAGAACTCTTCGAAAAATGCAAAACGCAGTAAAAGCTTAAGAGCTATAGCACGAGGACTTCCAACACTTGAACGAGCGGTAAAAATCTGAAGATGGCTGTCAGAGGAGGGGCTTAGGTAGAGGGCAGTCGTTGACTGGGGGCAGTATGACCCAGAGACCAGTGATTGGTTGTTAGGAGACAGTTCAGAAGTGAAACTGATTTTTTTCTTTACTGAGGATTTCTGGCCTGACGGGCACTATTCATGAGCATGTCCATGCCAGACCCCATGCTGGAGAAGTCCATGTTCCGTTTACACCGAGACGGAGGAAGAGTGGGTGCATGTGAATCTAAGCAGATGAAATCATCAGAAATGCTATTACGGTAAGTAATGCATGTCTTCTGATGCTTTTGAACCTGTTTAGAATCCCATGCTTTTCATAGACTAGCAAGCAGTACAGAGTTGATGGTGGGATGTGAGAAGGAGCAGCAGTAAAGAGATGTCTTAGTACTGCTTGTCCCACCTGAGAATCAGTATCTAGGTATTAGTGTTTGGTAAAGGTGTGTATAGAGCTCCAGGTTGCCGCTTTACACATGGACTCGAGAGGAACATTTGCAATGAATGCTATGGATGCCCCACTGCCTCGTGTAGAGTGTGCTCTAGGCTTGAAGGGCAGTTCTCTCTTGCAAGAGTGTAGCAGAGTACGATGAAATTTACAATCCACTGAGATGGCCGACTTAGAGTCAGGGTCCCCTTCTCTACCAGCCGCCACTGAAACGAAAAACCTATTTGTTTTCCTTAGTGGTTTTATTTTTTCCAGATAATAGACGACTGCCCTGCACACATCAGGTTCGTGTAGGCTTCTTTCTGCCACGTTAATGGGGTTCTGGAAGAAGGTGGTTATTTCAATTGGTTCACATGGACTTTTGAAATTACTTTAGGCGCAAACCTTGGGTGAGAACTGAGTCAAGTAGATGAGTTGGGTATAAGACAATATGTGTTGGGGAACAGTCTATGGGAATTGATGCTTTTGGAATTGCACCATATAACGAAGCGTTTCCATTTAGTGGAGTATCAATTTCTCGTGTTAGGCTTTCTTGCTTCTCCAAGTATGTCCATGCAGCTCTGAGGAAGTTTGAGGTGCCCGAACTCTGACTTCAGGAGCCAGGCCGCTAAGTTGAGTGTTTGCGGGCATGGATGGAGTGTCTCCCCTAGGTCTTGTGATAGCATGTTGTATGGGCAAGGTAGATTCATCGGAGGAGAGTAACATTGGCATCAGACGGGATAACCATGGTTGGTGGGCACACATTGCGACTGATTCCTGATGCATCTTGTTAAGGGGAGGTGGGGGTCTAAGGGCTGGGGGGAGCGTAGACAGTTTTCCCTGACCATGTTCTCTCCAGTGACCGTTTCCCTTGGAGCAGTTCTGGGGGTACCTAGAGGCATAGTCTGGACATTCTGCATTCTCTAGAGTTGCAAACAAGTCGATCTCTGGGAAGCGCATTCTGCGAAGACGTTGGAGACAATGTCTTTGTATAATCGCCATTCGTGCTCTTTGGGTAGTGGGAGGTCTCTGCTGAGCAAGTCTGCCAGAAGATTGAGTTCCCCAGGAACGTGTTGAGACAGTAGGAACATCTTGTGTTTGAGAGCCCACTGCCATATGTTCTTGGGACAGCTTGGATAGACCTGGAGAGTGTGTGCACCCCCGTTTGTCAAGGTAATACATGGCTGTGGTGCTGTATGTGAGGACTGGTACTATTTTCCCCCGTAATTGTGTTTGAAACGCCTTCAGGCTTTGAACACTGCTAACAATACCAACAGGCTTATGTGGTAGGATGATACTGCTGGGGACCAAACGCAGTGCGCCGTGTGATGGAGGTGAGCTGCCCACCTCGTGCGAGATGAGTCCTTGGTGAGAATGGCTGGTACGGCAGGGATGGTGAATGTCTTCCCCTGTAAGAGGCTTTCGCTCGACCACCACTGCAGAGAGAACAAGGGCTGCATAGAGAACCATTAGATCGGGCCATTATCCGCTGGCCTGACATTATTAGCTGTTAAGCCACTCTTGCATGGGGCGCATGCGCAACCTTGCGAGTGGGACTAAGTAAGTGCAGGAGACCATCTTCCCAAACAGTCACATGGCTTTGCGTACAGTCACCTTGCGATTTGACTACATAATGAAGGATCAGGAACAGCAAGTTTTGAATCCTCTCGTTGGAGGGAACGACGAGGCAGTCTGTCTGAATTAGAGCCCCCAGAAATTGTTTGACTTGGTGGGGTCTAGGCTGGAGTTTTTCTCGTTGATTTAGAATTCCAGACTGAAGAGTAGATCTACTGTCTTCGGGTATTTGATAGGCATATTCCATACAAGTCGCCTGTTATTAGCCACTCGTCGAGGTAAGAATGGACTGCCTGCACAGGTGAGCCACTACTACCACCAGCACCTTTGTAAACAACCTTGGGCCTGAGGCAATGGCGAAGGGAAGGATCTTGAACGGATTGATTGTTCTCTATCATGAACGTTATGTACTGTGTGCGCTGGCAGCATTGAAATATGAAATTATGCGTTTTTCATGTTGACATGTAATCCCTGTGTTAGTAGAGGGATTACTTCTTACAATGCCATCCTCAACTTTTGTGAGAGGGTTGAATTTACTTGACATTGGAAGGTTTTAAAAGTACTTGCAGTTTATGAATTATTTGTTAACTTTTGTTTTATCCCCAGATCTAACCTTCACACCAAACTCGGCATTGCTCTTAATGTACCAGTGATAAATCGATGTCCACAGTGTCCTAGCTATTTAAGTCACCTGAGGGTGTAGGGAGTGTGCGTGTGTGAGTGCCATCCCCAATGGGTATCATCTGATTTAGAGAAACTAAGTGTGTTTTGAAGTATATTATAATTGTTACATGTTTTGCTCCCTTCTGAAGAAGGCTTATATAACTTAAATTAATTGTTTAATCAAGAAGCCTTCAGTTTATGTGTTTATTTGAATAACTGTCAATGTGAAACTGTGTTAGAACCCTACTGCTTACATTGACCCCTCTTGAGATAAGCCTGCTTAGCCACACTGCCAACCTGAGTAGTACAGACTTGTACAAAGGTTGGTTTTCGATTGCCAGGAGGTTAACTTTGCTGTATTCTTCAAAAGGATAATGCACACAATCTTGCCTACCAGAAGCTATTTATACCTTTGGGAAATCTAAGAGACCTCCCTGTGCCACTGCACTGAAGGTGCTGTGTGTCGCAATGTAAAGATGATGCCTATGGAGTTTGTCAGACTACAAAGACAAAAGAAACAGTCCAAATCACAGAAAAATACGAGAGTGAGGAAAAAGGTCTCGCTCTCTCCAGGTTAGAATTTGAAGCAGAAGTGCTGGGGGTCTCTAAGGTAGACAGGAATTCGCACAATTCTGAGAATTATCCCTAACAAAAGTCTTGTACAAAGTTAGAGAATTTGTTTGAAAAATCACTTGTAGGGTCACAAGCTGTTAAGCCTGTGAGAAGAGAGTTGGAATCAACTCTAAAACGTAAGCCATGCAATTCCCAACTGAGCAGAGCACGGCTAAATGGCAATAAGTTAAGTACCCCAAGCCTAAACAGTCCTGTCTTGCTACAGCGGTGCAGACACTTGTTCCTGAGCCTCAGTCGTGGGGACAAGAGGGAGGACGTCTGGAGGGCTCCTGCGGCAGTACTTGGGAGGTAGTCGGCAGCTATGGGTTCTTTTCGGTTCAGCAGCACTTCAGTTTCAGCGCTTAGCAAACAGCAGTCTTCAATACTGGTTGGACTCTTTGCACCCTCAGTCCTGCACTCTGGTGAGGGGACTCTGGATCTGGAGGTCCTGCTTCTGGATGGTCCTTAGTAGTCTACTGGAACTTCTAGCCAGATTTGTTCTGATGTTGCTGTTGCACTCAGCCCCTTGCATTGGGCTTTCACAGCAACGAAGCAGCACAGACAGTCGGTGAGGGTGGTCCAGTGGAGTTAGTCTCGGGGTTAGTTGGTCCCACTAACCCAAAGGGAGAAGTTCCGTCCGGAGCTTCTCTGTTGAGGTGAAAAAAGGAGTTCAGCACAGCAGAAGGGCTTCACTGTGCAATGCAAAGGTCCAGAAGGTTGCAGCAAGCTTTGTTCATGGTTTCTTCGTTGGGTGTTTCTCCCAGTGGTCGACTCTGCATGTAGTCCCAAAACACTCGCCTTTTAAGCAAGTTTCTTCCACTCATGTACAGCCTAGGCTGACAATCACACAGCAGAGTGGCTGTCCTGAAAGGACAGCCAGCAAGCCAATCAGGACTAGTTGCATTCAGGCATTCCTAGAGACAAATGACAGGGGAGTTTCGGGGCCCTCCATCACATCCTGTCCTTCCAGCGCCACTGGAGCAGTTAACAGGGTTCAAGGCTGAAGCCTGCCGAATGCAAGAAAAACTGAGGGCTCAAACCGGTCAACGCACTGTGTAAAACGCAAGAAAGACCTCAAACAGAAAATGGCGAAAAAAGATGACAGGGGCTATTTTGACAAAATGGTCACCCATGGGTGCTGTACTGCAGCTGTGGGTTCAGCATGTGGTAGAAAAGCACAATGGTAGAAAAAATAAAACCACTGCCACCAGCCATTGAAAGTAGGACGGGTAACTGTTAGGACAGTTCTGAAATCCAACGAAGGGTTTAGTAAAACCATTCAACTGAGGCAGTACAAGACTCCACTCTTAGTATAAGGCTGTACCAGTTCAGGTTAGCATAAACAGAGCAGTCAGGTTAATCATAAGAGGGAGCGAGGGCTGTAGAAGCAGAACAAATTAAATTGAAATACAAATGGTCCAAAGAAACACCAAAACACTATGTATTGTAAAAATAAATGGTTATTTAAATACAAGTCGGCCCAGATAAATCTTGGGGGAAATACATATGTAATCACAATTATAAAAACACAACACTATGCTTGAAGGTACACAGACCAAAGCATAAACCTTATTTGAAACACCTACCAGTAGTTCTAAGGAAGTCAAACCATTTCATACACGTTCAGTATAGGTCACAACTATTCTTGGGGAGTAAAAACCAATAGTTACTTTCACAATTACATTCAGTAATTAAAGGGCAGTAGACCCTACCAGTTGTACCGTGACGCTCGGCAGCCAATCACAGTCAGTCGACTGGACAGTATACGCTTTGTGGATAGTGGAACACTTATTGTAGGTAAAGTATTAAAAAACCTATTAACTCCTTTTGAGATGACACAGTTATACTAGGTGAGTAAAACCCAAGGATGTATTATTCAATTACAGGTGCTTTTGAGATCAGTGGAACACAGATTGAGAAGGTTGAGATCAGTGGAACACAGATTGAGAAAGTAACTCACTTATTTTTGGATGGCACACAGCTAACAAGGTAAGTTAAACCAATATACTTTTTGAAGGAGCCATCAGCAACTTGGGGCAGGTATAAACCTAAGACTGTTTTTGTGTCTGTCTAAAACAGCACAAGGAGAGCAAAACCCAATGTTACACTTCAGTTATTCTAGGTAGGTAAAACCTAATGCAGACTTATTCTGGACACCTAACAGCAAGTCGGGGGAAGCAAGACCCATATAAAATGCAGAGATGATACAAATGTCTCTCTACCTTTGAGAACCGTAGTTCACACAAGAAACCCAAGAGAAAATAAAAGGCAAGCCTAAAGGCCTCTCCAGCCAAACTGCACAGAAAGGGCTCTATACTAGAAATAAAATGCAAATGCCCAAAACGTTATAGCTAAGTATACATCCAAATATAAAATATGGAGAGACATAAAAATGACTCATGAGAAGAGTAAAAGAAAGGGTGAGTTTGGGAAAAGAAAAAAAAAAGGTTGCCACTCAGGAACATAGAAAAATAATCCACAAGTCCAGCAAAAAGTGCTTGGGGTCACAGGTGAGCGAGATTTAGCATAAATATGAAAATCTAGCCTAATGCAGGAGCAAGGACATCGGGTGTTCTGGCTAGAAAGACATTGAATGCTGGAGCAATATTTCCAAGAGCAGGAGTGGCAATGCCCAAATAATGGGGAAATATTGCAAATACTGGGGGAATATTGCACACCTTCACCCGATTTAGCACTAATTGGTATTTTGACAAGCACCCAACCTTCTCTCCTTCATGGATTAGTTTGCCCCACCCATCAAAGTTCCTTTACAATCGTGAACTGTGTACCTGCTAAAGAGCCCATGTTGAGGCCTCCTGCAGCTCCAGCCAGTGACTGCAGTGCTCCAAGAGACGCCATGTGGTTGGCAGACGAATTACTACTTGAGCTTGGGTTGGAGCCTGTGGGGGAGAAGAGAATGTTAGAGCACCCTTCATTCAAATCAAGGCAATGTCCATGTTGTTACTACTCCCACCACATGCCCTAAAACACCCCCATGATGCTACAAATGTTGGCTTGAATGGAACATCCCAATTGTCGTCCAACGCAAAGTGCCATGCCTAGCAAGGAGTCCACTTTGTCGCTGTTAAGATGCATTTTCTGAGAAAAGCCTTGTAAATTGGTTCTAAAAAGCAAAGCCAAGTAATGAGAGGCTTTATTCATACTTGGTCTTACGAAAACACTCATGGTAGGGTGCAGTGTGAAGACAGATTTCTAGAATCTGTCCTGGTGTTTAGGAGGCCACCCCAGTTATAGTGAACAGTTAACTCAGGGGAGCCAAAACAAGGTAAACGTGGAGAGCAGCCGAGAATATTCTCAGGCGAGAGAGGTCAGAGGTCCACAATGAGTCCACACAATTTAATTTAGACAAATCAAACTAGCAGGTGATCTCACACAACCATCAATAAGACAAACATTACGTAGCTGTATTAGTCTAATGCTTGCATCTGCTTAGAATGACAAGCTTTGCATAGGCTGACATCTAGTGGTTGGTGCAGAATATTACATGACTTGGTTTCGAAATCAAACAGGGAAATAGAAGCATTTCTAATACTATCCCTAGGGTGACATGTACTGTACCCATAGTTCTTCAGAATGTTTGGTTTCTGACCAGAGGTATACAGGAGAAGTGAAAAAGGTTTAAGTGGTCTGTGTACCTTCTACTCCCAATGAGGGGAGGAAGGCTGGGCACATGTGAATCTTATCAGATACAAGCATCAGAAAGACAATTACAGGTATTTACTGTTTTGTACTGTATATGGTTATTTACATAGCGCTCTTTCCCCCATTTGTATAGCCTCAATGTACTTTGTGGTTGGAACGTCCTCAATGTGCAGGAAAAATTCTAAGGAGTTTAGATTAGGAGATGCATGTGTGCATTTTCACCAGTCTAGGACTTGGGTGGCTGGCTAGGCTCGTCTAAGCAGCCCAAAAGAGGTCCGGCACATGGGTGGACGCTGTTGGTTGTTTGTGATAGAGTGCTATGGTTGGGAGAGTTGATGTGTGGCCAGCTATACAGAATGTGTTTCGTAGGTAGTCGCTGTATGCTAGTGGCAGCGGTGGTGGTGTACGTCTGTTTCAGTGTGGACGGCTAAGTGTGATGCTAAACCAGAAAGCATAGCCATAGCTGCATTCTACGGTGCATGGATTGTTGGCCGGGCCTTTGTCCACAGAGGTGGTGTAATGTAGACATCCCGTAGTCTTCAAGGTTATACGTACAGTAGTCTTCAGAGTTGTTTGGCTGGAATGATCTTTGTCCAGTGTGCATGGTGTGGTCTCACTGTTCATGGTCTCTCTAGTGTGAGCGTCTGAGAAGGCGGTGAGCGTGGGCGAGTTTGTTGTGGTGCTGCTGGCTTCCCTGATCTATTAGTTTCATTATTCCTAGTCTCACTTGTGCAAGGTTGAAGGGGGAGGGGGGGATGCTGCGCGAGGGTAAGTTTATTGCGGTGTCCCACAGCGAAGTCTGCTGGCTTCACTCTTGTATTTGTCAGGTAGGAATGTTGTTGTGCATGGGTTGAAAGTGTGTCTGGTGAGCCCCTGCGAAAGCTACCGGCCACTGTGTTGTGATTGGTTTAAGGGGATGTTGGGTTAGGCAGTCTAGTTGCGAGGAACTGTTAGGGCAAGTTCTAATTTCTGTGTTAATTCCATTCTACCTTATAAGACCCCCCCACCCACAGCTCTTTTGCTGGACTTCAGGACTTCATTTTTATCCTGTAGAGTGTGGGACCCCTCCCCCCCCCATGTATTTTATCTGATTTGGACTCCGTTTCTTTTGGTTTTGGAGTCTGACAAATTCCATAGGCATCATCTTTACATTGTGACACAGCACCTTCAGTGCTTTGGCACAGGGAAGTCTTAGATTTCCCAAAGGTTTAAATACCGTCTCTTGGTGAAACTACTGTTTCCAAGAGCAGTGAAGTGAAATTGACTTTACTTCCATTTTGTAACTTTCTAGACCCAGCGAGGGGTTACTTCGTACCCCTCCGTCTAGTTTCTCATAACATTTTTATGTTGCCCCTTTCTAAAATTAATGGCTGTGGGTGGTTTACTTTTAAAACCATTGTGTGTTTTTACCGCGGGCTGCGTTGGCAGCCACAGTAAGGCACCCATGGGTGCCCATTTCGTCAAAATGGCCTGGTCGTCTTTTTTCGCCATTTCTTGTTGGAAAGGTCCTTCTTGCGATTTACTCAGCGTGCCAAACCAGGTTTGGTCCATTTTGTCTTTGGCAAGATTCACAAGTGAAGCCCACCTCTGGCTCCAGTATGTCTGGCAGGGGCAGAAAGTGAGGGAGGTGCCCGAAACTCTGACGTTAATCCCCTTGGTTACAGGAATGCACCCAAAGGTGATTGGCCGGATGGGTGGCTGACAGCTAGGCTGGAATGAATGGGAGAAACCTGCATAAAAGGCGAGGCTTTCAGGCTTGGTAGGCAGAGGCGACCAGTGGACGAAGGACTCCGAAAAAGAACTTGGAAGGGGCGCCTGCTGCAACTTCTGGACCGTTGGTTTGCCCGGTGAAGCCCTGCTGCTGTGCTTAAGCTCCGAATTCGCCTCGACTACAGAAGCCCTGCAAGGACGGCTTCTCCCTTTGAATTGGGGGGACCAATCAACTCCAAAGTAAGCCCGCCTGGACATCCTCTCGGAGCTGGCTGTACTTCCACTGCTGCTGGAACCAAAGTGCCAGGAAGAAGAACACCAGATTGTGTGCGTTGCTTTTAAGCCGGACCCGAGCGCCAGGAAGATCCTCCAGACTTCCCTGAAGCAGGACTGACCAAGCCTGAGCGAACTCAACAGAGTGCTGGACCCCAGATGCAAGGAAAGTCCAGAGTGGTATCCGAGAATCGCAGTGTTGCCATTTTCTGTCGGGCGTGAGGAGCTGAAACACAAAAGAACTGCTGAATTGAAGTTTGCCCATTGCAGAGCAGGAGTCCCCAGACGTCCTCCATCTTGTCCCCACGACTGAGGCTCAGGAACAACAGGATCTGCAGAACTGTACAGGAACAGAAGCCAGCTGGAACCATTTCTTCTAACCGGAGGTACTGTAAAGTCTAAGCAAACGTATCTCTTGTTGTGTAGCCTTACTTGCTGTCAGTCGAGACCTGTCTTGGTTACCTTGCAGAGTTGCTATAGCTTTGCCCTCACAAGCTTCCCAGCTCGTGGCCCTTCAAGTGTTTGATTTTCTACAAACATTTCTAAAACATTGTGCAAGGCTTTTTACCTACCTACAAAGTCGATCTTCAGCTCCCCTTGACATTGTGCAATTAACATTGGCTGTCCTGGCTCCCTGAGAGACTACTTGCCTTTGACTCAGTGCTTTATCTTTTCCCCAGGAAAGGGTTAAACCTATTTGAAATTGGAAGGTTTTTAAAAGTACTTACCTGTTTGTGAATTATTTGTTAACCTTTGTTTTATTCCTCTATTCCATCTTTTAAACCAAACTCTGTATTGCTCTAAATGTACCAGTGATAAATCAATGTTCACACTGTCCTAGCTATTTAAATCACCTGAGGGTGTAGGAAGTGTCTGATTACCATCCCCAATGGATATCTAATTTAGAGAAACCAAGTGTGTTTTGAAGTGTATTATAAGTGTTACATATATTGCTAATGAATTGTTTTATCAAGAAACTATGAGTATCAGTGTTTATTTGGATACCTGTACTGTGAAACCGTCACATTACTGCTCAAATTGACCCCTCTTGAGATAAGCCTGGCTGTTCAGCCACACTACCAACCTGTGTAGTTCAGACTTATACCAAAGGTTGGGTCCCTCTTGCCAGGAGGTCAAGGTTATTGTAGTTCACCAAAGGGTACTGCATAAAATCTTGCCTAACAGACCCAGCTAACACCATATTACATGGAGTGCTGAGGGGATAACTTAGTATCCCCTTTTGTCTACTTTCGCCTGTAACATTTTCACTTTACCCTCACTAGAATTAACGGCGGGTGGCAGTGGTTTATTTTTCCTCCCATTGTGTGTTTTTACCACAGGCTGAATCCTCAGCTGCAGTATTGCACCCATGGGTGCCCATTTTGTCTCAATTGCATACGGTCCTCTTCGTTCGCCATTTTTGTTTGAGAGGTCTTTCTTTGCTTTCACTCTGCTTTGAGACTGGTCTAAGTCTTTTGTATTGCCTTTGGAGGGCTTTAGCCTTAAAGCCCGCTCCTGCCTCCAGTGTCTGGAAGGACCGGATGCGAGGGAGTGTCCCGAAACTCCTCTGTCCTTTGTCTCTAGGAATGCCTGAATGAAACTAGTCCCGATTGGCTAGCTGTCCTTTCAGGACAGCAACCTGCAGTGCAATTGACAGCCTAGGATGTGCATGAATGGGAGAAACCTGCTTAAAAGGCAGGTGTGTTGGGACTAAAGGCGGCGTCTACCACTGGGAGAAACACCTGAAGAAACTGTGAACGAAGCTTGCTGCACCCTCCCAGACCTTTGAATTTCCCAGCAAAGCCCTGCTGCTGTGCTAATTTTTTTTCACCTCCACATAGAAGCTCTGAAACGAACAACTTCTCCCCTTGGGTTAGTGGGAGCGACTAACCCTGAGACGAATGCCAGTGGACCACTATCATTGACTTGCTGTGCTTCGCCGTTGCTGCGAGAGCTTAATGCCTGGGGTCGAGTATCTGTAGTCTAGTGCAATGTCTGCCGCGGAACAAATCTAGCGAGAAGCTCCAGGAGCCTCCTAAGGACCTTGCAGAAGCATGACCTCGAGATCCATTGTCCCCTAACCAGAGTGCAGGACCGAGGGAGTGAAGGAAGTGAAAAGAGCCCACAGCTGCTGACGACCTTCCAAAGTACTGCCGCAAGAGCCCTCCAGGCGTCCTCCATCTTGTCCCCACGACTGATGCTCAGGAACCAGGATCTGCATGGCTATAGAAATGACCGTAGTCCCCTTTCCTCCATACTGTATGGGCGTCCCTTCCAAGGGACGGGAGACGGAACCCTTTTCACCAGAAAAAAACCTCCTTCCCCTTTAAATTTACAGGTACGCGGGGGCACGGCCCAGGGAGCATGCACTGGCCCTGAATCTGCCCTCTGGCGCCACACCTCAGTGCCCATTGATGCGACAATAGATTTAACATTGCCTAATTACGCCAGTATTATTAGGGGGGAGGTTGGTGAAACGTATGGAGGAAAGGGGACTAAGTATGTTAGTCACTATGGTGAGTAACTTATAATTACTCTTACGTCCCATCCCCTTTCCTCCATACTGTAATTACAACGGATTGTAGCCCCAGGGTGGCGAGGAGACCGTACTTAAGCAAACAGGTTCTGGAGAACCGCCTGTCCGAAAGCCGCATCAGCACTAGAGCCGGCATCCAAACAGTAATGCTTGTAGAAAGCCGAAGGAGAGGCCCAAGTGGCCGCTCTGCATATGGCCTGCCAAGGGACATGGCGGTGGAATGCAATGGCTGTTGCCTTGGCCCTGACTGCGTGGGCATGCATGTCGGCAGGGAGAGGCTTGTGTAGGTCCTCATACGCTTCTTTGATGGCCGAGACCATCCAGCGAGATATGGAAGCCTTAGAGGACTGATAGCCTGGCCTCGAGCCACCGAAAGTGACAAACAGGGAGCCCGACTTGCGTAAGCGTTGGACCTATCCAATTAGAATTTGAGGGCACGCCCCACATCCAGGCAGTGCAGCACTGTGTGCTTCATCCTTGGGACCGGGAAAGAACGTAGGAATGACCATTTCTTTGTTCAAGTGAAATGCAGATGGAATCTTGGGGGGAAATGCCAGGTGCACCTGCAGGACTATCTTGTCCTTGGGAAAGGTGGTATATGGTTCAGAAGCGACCAGCGCCTGAATCTTGCCGACTCAGCGAGCCGAGGTAAGGACGAGTAAGGTCGTCTTGATGGTGACCAGCCTAAAGTCCGGACGCCATAGGCTCGAACAGTTTGTGTGCCAGGGCGCCCAAGACTATGTCAAGGTTCCACACTGGGTGAGGTCTCTTAACGGGCGGGTAGAACCTTGCAAGACCCGTCAGATGTTTCTTGACTATGTGGTTGGAGGAGGAGAAAATGCCCTCCTCAGAGTTCCTATAAGCCCCGATGGCTGCCAGGTATGTGCGGCAGGTGTCCACCTGCAGGCCTGAACGAGTGAGGTGCGCAGGAAACTAGAGCACGTTGTCCAAAGTGCACGCCAGAGGGTCAATTACTTTGGAGTCTGCCCAGAGGCAGGATCTGGTCCATTTGCTTTTGTACTGGGCCCTGGTGGCTTTGCTCCTGGCGCCCTGTATGATCTTCAGATTGGCCTGTGAGAGGCTAAGGTGCCGAAGCGTTACCTGCTCAGGTACCATGCTGTGAGGGCTAGTTTCCCTGGCGCGGGATGGATGATTCTGCCCACCTGCTGCGCCAGATGTGTTGGGCCTATCGGAAGGTGTATCGGGGGCACCTCCGAGAGGTTGAGTAGCTCCGAAAACCATGGCCTGGCCGGCCACGATAGGGCTATCAGAATGATGAGGAGTTGGCGAGATTCCTTGATCTTGCAAATTACCCTGTGGATCAGGGAAGTAGCCGGAAAGGCATAGGCCCTCATGCCGGTCCACTGGAGGTGAAATGCGTCGCCCAGAGTCGTGGCCCTGACCCTGCCAGGTGCGAACTGGGGGAACTTCTTGTTGTGCCAGGTGGCAAAGAGATCCTCTTGGGCATAACCCCACCTGTTGATCTCCTGAATACCGAGGTAGTTTAGCTGCCCCTCGTAATTGTCCACTCCCAGCCTGCCGAGTCTGTCCTCTTCCAGGTTGGATTCCCCCGGGAGGTGGACTTCTGAGAGGTAAATGCCGTTTTCCAGGGACCATTCCCACATGCTGATTGCCAGTATGCACAGAGGAGGGGATCTGGTGCCCCCCTGCATGTTGACGTAGTACATGCTGGTCGAGTTGTCTGTCTAGATGAGGACAACCTTTCCCTTGAGAAGTGGTAGGAATGCTCTGAGCACTACCCAGATGGCGTTCAGCTCCAACCAATTGAAGTGGTATTCCTGCTCCTGTCGAGCCCAGGTGCCGTGGACCGAGAGATCATTCAGTGTGGCTCCCCAGCCCTCGAGCAAGGAGTCTGTGGTGATGGTGGCCTGCGGGGAGGGCAGCCGAACAGGCTTGAACGTCCGTAGGTTGCTGTCCATGGACCACCAAGTTAGGTCCGGGTGGAGGGATGGAGAAATGTTCATCTCAGATTGCGAGCCCCGCTACAGATTCCATGAGTCCGTGAAGTGCACCTGAATCCTTCTCATCCTTAGTTTAGTGTGCGGAACGGCTAACAGGACCACCACCAGTAGATCCAGGAGATGTTGGTACTACCATGCCGAGGGTTTCTCTCTGCTGAGGAAGTGGGCGGTGGCCATCTTGATGGCCAAGATTGTCTTACGAGGGGAAAACCCTTTCGGCACACATGTCCCAAATGATGCCAAGGAATATCAGACTGCGTAGGGAGCAGCTGTGACTTGAGGTTGAGGGAGAAGCCCAGGTTGTGCAGTGTGTTCATAAGGGCCTGGGAAGAATGGCAAACCGCTTCCGGGGATGTAGCCCTGATGAGCAAGTCATCGAGGTATGGGTAGATGTGGAGGCCCTGCGCTCTGAGGAGGGCCACCACAGCATTCATGAGTCTGGTAAAGATCCTGGGGGCCCAGTTGAGGCCAAATGGGAGGACTTTGTATTGGAAATGGTAGCCCATGATCCTGAACCCTAGGAAAGAACGATGGGGCTGCCAAATCAGGACTTGTAGGTACGCGTCCTTCAGGTCCAGAAAGCACAGCGAGTCTCCCCTGTCCAATGTCTCCGCTATCAAAGCTGGCATAACCATCTTACATTTTTGCAGGGGTAGGGAGAGGTTGTGCTGGACCTATCCACCCTCAACTCTCAGGGCCGCCTGGTAGTTCTTCTGAATGGCGAAAATCCTGGGTAGAAGCCAAAGCCTTGCTGGGAGGCTGGGACTTCCTCCACTGCCTGGCTCTCTACGAGCGACCGATCTCCGCCAAAAGAGTTGCTGTGCCAATCTGTGGGAGGGGAGGGAGGAGAGGCTGGGATAGGAAGGCGGAACCACGTGGATACTACAGAGGATCCAGAGGTCCTCAAAATTCTGGTGCCAGAAATGTGCATGGAGGGCAAGCCTGCCCCCCCCACTGGAGACATGTGGACACGAAGGGGCGTGTCATGCCTGCTTTCCCTCAGAGAGGGACGCGGAGAAGGGAAACTGGAAAAAGCCCTTACTTTCCATCCCCACCCCATTTTTTGTTGTTTGCAGCGGTTCTGAAACGGCGAGCGGTCCAGCTGCCTGTATCTGCGTTCCTGGAAGCCGCACAACCCTCCATATGTACGACCCTTTTTCGAGCGCTGCTGAGATTGGGTGTACGTTTTGGGCATGGTCTTTGTACGAATGGACAGAGACTTTGCCATTTGTGAGCTGCTGTTCTTGTCCAGCTCTTCGTCCGTAGAGGATTGGAAGAGGTCCCTGCCCCCTCTCCCCCCTCGAACGGCAGCTCTAGAATGTGCTCCTGGACATCCGGGTTGAATTTCGTTGCTCGGAGCCAGGCTGTTCTCATGTCCGTGGCAATGCAGATGGCACAGACTGAGGTATCTATATGAGCCACTGTGGATTCCATGAGGTCCTGTGCCACAAGCTTAGCTTCTGCTAGACCCGCCTTAAAGCAAGATTGGCATTGAGAGTGTAGTTCCGGGAGGAAATCAGCAATTTCCCGCCACAACCGTACAGCTCCAAGATGATCTCCTTGCCTAGCAGCGCCGCAGAGGAGGTGGCTGAGGACGACTGAGGCTTGGAGTATAGTGATGCCGCAGCGATCACCGAGGAGTGTGGCTGAGGATGGATCAAGAGCAAGAGCGTATCCCCTCCATTTGCCTGTATTTGGCATCCAGGCGTCGGTTGACCAGCTGGACAGAGTGGGGCTTGAGCCAGCTGTTCTTGGCCAGGGAAACTACATTGGTTTGCAGTGGAATCCCCGTGTTGGCAGAGGGGCATCTTTTGAGGACTTCAGCTAGAACCCCCCTCTGCCGGCTGTTAGACCTCTGGTTGGGGGGAAGCCCAGGTACTCCGCCAGGCCAGCAAGACGTTCATGAAAGGCCCTGGCTGAGGATGGCGTGTCCGGATTATCGTCCTCGTCCATATCCTGCGGATCTGGAGGATCCTGTGGAGGAGGAGGGGCAATGATCGCAGATGCTAGGTTACAGGGACCACAGCCGGAGGCTGAAGAGGCGAGAGAGGCGGCAGAGGTTGCAGAGTTGGCTGTGGAGAAGGAGGCGTTGGCTTCACTGGGGCCTGGGGGCCCGATGAAGGAGTCTGTGGTGCTGCTAGCATGGTGGGAATGACTTCACTAATGGCGTCTTTGATGATCACCCCCCATCTGAGGTGACCTCATGAGGCCAAGGAACTTCTCGAAGAGCACCTCACTGGCCAAAGAGGTGGCAGGGGGTGCTGACGGGGCTGCTGGAGCCACAGCATACCCTGCCCATTTGGATGCATGGGAAAGTTGCCCTGCGCAAATAAAGGGTAGACTGTAGGTCACGTACCTGGTTGAGACCAGTGACACCTTGACATTTGTTCTTCGCCAAACTCCTGGAATGGCGTCAAACGGGTGCCCCTTTTTGGCGTAGCAGGCATTTTGTCGAGCGGCCTGCCACGTGCCGGCGACGTGTTGCTCAGCCCGCTGGGCCCAGCCAAGTCCAAGACTCTTGCAAGTGGATCGCAAGGCCTACCATGCTCCTCAGGTCTGGGCTCGGTAGGCGTGGCACCCTCGACCCGGGGGTCAGTAGTGCTGCATTTAGGCGCCCCCTCAGACTTATCGTTGGTATTAGGGCGTAGCCCCTCTGCCATTGTGCCGGTAAAAGGGCGCAGCCCCTCAGGTGTAGACCCGGTACAAGCACCTTCCGGTCCCTCGACACTGCGCCCGGGAGGATCCGGGGACCCCTCAACCAGAAGGCCACTAGCTGTAGCAGCCTCGGTTCACGTGTCGGTAGAAGGAACTGGCCGGTCCCTCCCGCACGGGAGAGTCCCTGGTAAGGAGTCTGCCTTGCAGGGTGCGCTGGAAAATGTCGGCCCTACCTTCGGCCTTGGTCGATGCGTCACAAAGTTCTTGAGATCCTCTGGAGGCGACCTCTGGAAGAGCTCCCTCCACCTGGCTAGTCTGTTCTTCAGCACCTTCGAGGACAGCGAGTCACACTAAACATGCTTGCCAACCGTGGTCTGGGCCAAGGCAACGTAGGCAGAGGGCGTAGTGGTCTGAAGTTGGGAAGGAACAAGTTACTTACCTGTAACTGTTGTTCTCCAGCATGGGTCTGGCATGGATTCACATGCTCATGAACATTCCCCGTCGTCAGGCTGGGAATCCTCGGTAAAGAAAAAACCAGTATCAGTTTCGTTTCTGATCCGTCTTTCGTAGTAGTAACCAATCACTGATCTCTGCGTCATACTGACCACAGCCAATGACAGCCCTCTACCTAAGCCCCGCCTCTGGCAGCCATCTTCAGATTTGGTAGCACGTGAAGTGGCAGTACGACCAAGTGAAGAGCCGCAGAGGGGTAGGCGGGAGGGTTCGCATGTGAATCCATGCCAGATCCATGCTGGAGAACAAGTTACAGGTAAGTAACTTGTTCCTTCTCCAGCATGGGGTCTGGAATGGATTCACATGCTCATGAATAAAGAATACATAGCAGTACACACATGCACAACCACGGGAGGTGGCAAAGGCTCAACATTAAGCATTACATCAAACTCAACATTAAGCAAATCTTACCTCCTCACCAGGCTCACCTTAGGCAAACAGGTTGCGCAGCACTGCTTGGCCGACCCTGGACTCCTCCCTGGAATCCTGATCGACGCAGTAGGATTTCGTGAAGGTGTGCGTCGACCTCCACGTAGCAGCCCTGCAGATGTCCAGCAAGGGCACACCAGATAGGAACGCCGTGGTAGCTGCGATCGCTCTGGTGGAATGGGCTCTCGGACGGCCAGGCAGGGGTCGGTTTGCCAACCGATGACAGTACATGGAGAGCCATCTGGAAATGGAAGCCTTCGAAAGAGCCTTCCCCTGATTGACAGGTCCAAAGTTCACAAAGAGTTGTGACGTCTTCCGAAAACCCTTCGTGCGGTCCACGCAGAACTTCAGCGCTCTAGCCACATCCAGCGACTGCAGAGTCCTCTCAGCCGGCGACGAAGACGACGGGAAGAAAACAGGCAACACCAAGGGTTCGTTGAGGTGGAAGTCCGACGGCACCTTGGGCATGAAGGAGGGGTGCGTCCTGAGCACTACCCTCGTGTCGTGAAAAGTCAAGTACGGGGCCTTGCAGGAAAGGGCCTGGATCTCTCCCACCCGTCGTGCGGAGGTGATGGCCACAAGAAACGCTGTTTTCCACGACAAGAACTTCAACGGGGCCGAGTGCAGAGGCTCGAACGGAGGTCCCATGAGCTTGGTCAGCACCACGTTGAGCTCCCACGCCAGGGCCGGAGCCTTCACCGGCAGGAACAATCTGAACAGTCCCTTCATGAACTCTTTCACCAGACGATGAGACCACAAGAACGTCCGCCCCGTGGTTCTGGTGTATCGGGAGATCGCAGCAAGATGAATCTTGATGGACGCATGCGCCAGTCCAGCTTTGGCCAGCGTCAGTAGGTACGGCAGTACTTGGGGAGCCGTAATCCGCAGAGGGTTAATCTTCTGTGCGTGGCACCAGACAGAGAACCTCTTCCATTTGTGTCCGTAGCATTTAAGAGTTGAGGAAGCCCTTGCCTTTGCAAGAACCTCTCTGCAGTCAGCCGGTATGTCGTATCCTCCAAACTCTAACGCTCCAGGAGCCAGGCCTGCAAGTTCAGCGACTTCGGGTCGTGATGGAGGATGGCGCCTCCTTCCCTGGAGAGCAGCTCTGCGTCGACTGGCAGCTTGATTGACGGGGACGCTGACAAATCCAGAAGGTCCGGGAACCATATCTGCCTCGGCCACCCAGGTGCGACAAGGATCATCCTGCACCGGGACCTCGAGCTGGTTGATGAGCCGGATCAGCAATGGCAATGGAGGGAACGCGTATAGTAACAGGCCCTCCCAGGGGAACGAGAAAGCATCGCCCATGCTCCTCGGCTGGGGAAACCTGCTGGCGAACCTCCGGCACTTGGAGTTCGTCGCTGTCGCGACCAGATCGATCTGGGGTGTGCCCCACCGTCGGAAGAGGCGCTCCACTAGATCCTGTCGTAGTTCCCACTCGTGGCACGAGCGCAGCTCCCTGCTGAGTGAGTCGGCAATGGTGTTTTTTATCCCTGCCAGATGAAACGGCATCAGAAACATCCTTTGGGCGACGGCCCAATGCCACAGATCCTGCGCCTCCCTGGACAGGGCTGGGGACCTGGTTCCGCCCCGTTTCCTGATGTAGAACATAGTGGTGGTGTTGTCGGTGAAGATCCTCACCACCTTGCCCTTGAGGGACGGAAGGAAGGACCTGAGGGCCCAAAACACTGCACAGAGCTCCAGGACGTTGATATGGAGGGCCTTCTCCGTCGGGAGCCAAAGGCCTCTCTCGTGCAGATTCTCGGTGTGCGCTCCCCACCCTTCCAGGGAGGCATCCGTGGTCACTGTCTCCTGGTGGCCGGGGGTCTGGAAGTCCATGCCCGCCGTCAGATGTGCGCGGGTGCCCCACCACCGGATCGCTCGTCGGAAACTCTCGTCGAGTGTGATCCTCTCCTCGAAGCTGCCCGTCGTCTGGATCTAGCGCGCGTCCAGGAACTCCTGCAACGGGTGCATCCGGAGCCTGCACAGGGGGATGAGGTAAATGCAAGAAGACATCATTCCGAGGAGGGACTTGATGGACCTCACTCTGGCCGCATCCGCAACCAGCATCCGTTGTACCTTGCCCAGAATGGCCCTCGTCCTTTCCTCCGACGGGGAGGCAAGAAGCGACACAGTCGAGCTTCGCTCCGAGAAACAGTGCGTCTTGTGCGGGCACCAGGTGGGACTTGGCGTAGTTTACGGAGAATCCCAGGTCCGTGAGAAGTTGGACGGTCCTTGCCGTGTGCTCCACGGCGAGCTCCCCCGTCTTGGCTCGGATGAGCCAGTCGTCCAGGTAGGGGTAGACGTGGATCCCCTCTCGGCGCAGCTGCGCCGCCACCGGTGCGAGGCACTTGGTGAACACCCTGGGTGCCGACCTTAGTTCAAAGGGAAGGGCTCTGAACTGATAGTGACGCCCTTTGGCCACGAACCTGAGAAACTTCCGGTGTCCCTTTAGGATGGGAATATGGAAGTAGGCATCCTCCAAATCCAACGACGACAGGAAATCGCCCTCCTCCAGCTGACCCAGGACGTGTTGGAGGGTGACCATCCGGAACTTCTGTCCCTTGATGAATTTGTTCAGTCGTCGTAGGTCCAGGATGGGACGCCATCCTCCAGTCTTCTTCACAAGGAAGTATCTTGAGTAAACTCCAGAGCCCCGAAGCCTCTTTGGGACGAGCTCGATGGCGCCCTTCCTGAGCATCGCCTTTACCTCCAAGAGAAGTTGAGGGACGTGATGTTCTTTCCTGGCCACAGGGGGGACGCGCGGGCACCTTCTTTGAAACTCGAGCGCGTGACCCTGGGCTAGGGCGTCCAGCACCCAACGGTCGGTGGAGATGGACTCCCACACGCTGACGAAGCTCGCCAGCCTGCCTCACACCGGGGTGCTTCGGTGGGGGCCCGACCCCACGGCCGGTTCAGTCCTGCTTCGAGGCTTTGCCGCCTTGACCTCCTTGGCGACGACGGTGGGGTCCGCCTGACTTGCCTCGTCCCCTGTAAGCTTCCTGCGACGACGAACGGGCCGCTTGACGGTAGGTGGAAAATCCTCCGCCGGAACCTTTGGAGGCACCCTTGCCTCCGCCGCTCCGAAAGGGCGGCCGCCGTTGCTGGAGAACCCCAAGAGCCCGGGCCGTCTCCGTGTCTGCTTTGATGGCTTGAAGGGAATCGTCCACTGTTTTCCCCAAACAGGTTGTTTCCATCGAAAGGCATGTCCAAGACTCTGGTCTGCACGTCTTGACGGAAGTCAGTAGCCTTGAGCCATCCACGCCGCCTAAGGCACATGCCGTTGCCCAACTGGCGAAATCCAGTGTCGGCGATGTCCGTCGCAATCGTAATGGCGTGGTCCGACGCCACCTCACCTTCCTGCAAGATCTCTAGGGCATCCGCCCTCTTGTCGTCCGGTAGGAAGTCCAGCAGGGGGTCCAGTTTGTACCACATCTCCCTGTCGTAGCGGGCTACGATAGCCAAGGCGTTGGCCGCCTTAATCGTCGTCGCTGCAGACGAGATGACCCTGCGTCCCATCGTATCCAATTTCTTTCCCTCGCCGTCCGGCGGGGAAGTCGACGTAGAGGCCGCACCCCCTGCCCGCTTTCTTCCTGGCCGCCGCGGAGACGACAGAGTCCGGGGTCAGCTGTGCCCGGAGGCACAAGGGGGCCGCGTCCGGGACCTGGTACTTCTTCTCGTACAGATCCCTTCTAGCCGGCGTCGTGGATGGGTTCTTGAGGAGGGCGAGGCCCTCATCCCAAATATCGTCTAGTAGAGGCACGGAGAGGACCGTCTTCCTCTTGGCCTTGCGCCGTTGATAAAGGAAACCTTCCTTCTCCTCCGGGCAGAGCTGGAAGAGCTCGGATGCCCTGGCGATCATGGAGTGAAACGATCCAATCTCGTCGGGCGGGGAAGCCCGGGTGGGAGGTGACGACGGCAGATCCTCGTAAACTTAGTCGTCTGTACCCGTCGCGGCCGTGTCAGTCCCCGTATCATCCCCACGAGTCGTGGAGGGGGAGGAGGGCTGAACAGGGCGCGATGGCTGAAAAGGAGGTGGAGGGTGAATCCTTCTTTTAGGGGGAGGGCTCCCAGAAGGGCCTGGCTCCGGGTCCCCCGTCGGGAGCGGTTCCTCCGCTGGTGGTAACGGCAGTCTCGTTCCTTATCTCCGAGCATAAGGACTGTATACCCAACAAAATGCCCGCCGAGTTGTCTTGCGGTGCCGGTTGAGGGGAGTCCGACGGGCGGTCAGGGGCCCCGTCGGCACCCTCGACGATATCGTCGTCTCCTACGTCGAGATCCCTCCCGACGGGCTGGTCTTCTTCCACGCCAACGCCCTGAATTAAGACCTCGATCAGCTCTTCCTCAGAGGTTGAGGCCGAATCCACGACGACCTCCTGCCCCCCCCTTTTTCTTCTCCGTCGGAGGTTTCACGGGGGTCCTGTCGATGGGCATAAAAGAGGACTCCCTCCGCGGTGGCAGGGAGACTGAGCCCCGAGGTCGCCACCACTGGTGTAGCCTCCACAGGCTGAGCCAGGGCCGCCGCGACTGTCTCGATAGAGGCCTTGGCCGGATGGATTAAGGCTTTCACCACCTTAGGTGCGCTCACCGCCTTCTCCTTGGGGGGGGCACTGCCTCGCTCTCCCTCCGATGGGGCCTTCGAGCTCGACCGGGGCCTCTCCAGGAGCTTCGCCGGGTGCTCGGCCTTCCTCTTACCCGAACCAGAGCGTTGGCTCGTGGTTGATGGTGCCGGGGAGGATGCGCCCTTCCTGGCGCCCGTAGAGCCCGACCGTTCGGCGCTCCCGGTGCCAGCGGACTCGCGGTGCTTGGCCTTGTGTTGGACCCCCGTCGCGGGGGCGTCCTCAAAGGTCTTAGAAGACCACTCGGATTTCTTCTTCTTCTCGCCTGACAGGCTCTTCCCTTCCAGCCAGTTGGCGAGACGTTGATGGCGGTCCTTCATGGTCCGCTCCGACATATTGGTGCAAAACGCACAGTCCTTCTACACGTGCGTCTTGTCCTCATGTAGGCAGTAAAGACAAAAAGGAGTTTTCGTCCTCCTTAAAGACATTCTGAAGCTGGCATCCAGGGCAGACCCTGAACAGCTTTCCGGGCGTCGAGCTTCCCTTCTCCTGGGCCATGTCCGAGATGGGCCTGAGAAACTTCTGGAGTCCTCCAAAAGCGTAGCTCGACGAAATCTTCACCCTTGAGGGGCGTAGACGAATCCGACACGGGTCCCCGTTGATCAGATGAAGAATCGGTGGAGCTTGAGGCTCTTTTGGACCGAAAAATCGAAGTTTTTGAGAAAAAACGTGAAAAAATAGCACTAACGCTCGAGAGCAATAGCACGTGGATCCCAACACTTGAACGTGCGGTAAAAATCTGAAGATGGCTGCCAGAGGCGGGGCTTAGGTAGAGGGCAGTCATTGGCTGTGGTCAGTACGACGCAGAGATCAGTGGTTGGTTACTACTACGAAAGACAGATCAGAAACGAAACTGATACTGGTTTTTTCTTTACCGAGGATTCCCAGCCTGACGACGGGGAATATTCATGAGCATGTGAATCCATGCCAGACCCCATGCTGGAGAAGAGCCTGTTACAGGATGGACACCTGCTGAACCCTGTAGAAGTCGACAAGTGCCGGGGAGGAGCGGGATGCCTGAGGACCAAGTACCTGAATGATAGAAAAGACAAAAATGAAAGAAGTAACTGCACGTGGAATTACATGGCCAAAGGCAAACCCAGGAGCGCTGGCGAATTTCGCCCATTCCCCGTCGATGCGGAAAAGGGGACCGAGGTGTGGCGCCGGTGGGCAGAGTCAGAGCAGCGCATGCTCCCTGGGCCGCGTGCCTCTACATTTAAAAGGGAAGAAGGTTTTTTTCTGGTGAAAAAGATTCTGTCTCCCATCCCTTGGAAGGGACACCCATAACAGTATGGAGGAAAAGGGATGGGACGCAAGAGTAAGCGGGAATCCAGTTTGACCATTCTTCTAGCCAGGAGGTACTGTTTAGGCTTGGGGTACTTACCTTATTGACTGTAGCCACGTTTTTCTCACTGAGGAATTGGATTGGCTTACCTTTTACGATTTTATTCCAACTCCCTTCTAACAAGTTTAACAGCTTGTGACTAACTGTGCAAGACTTGTCCAAGAAGTGCATCAAATCCGTACACTGTACAGATGACTTTGGCTGTCCTGGCTCCCTAAAAGCACTCTTCTAAATCCACTGACTTTGATACTGTTTGTCCCTCATGGGTGGTAGCTTGTTGTATACTGGTACTGCTGGGAAAGACTTATCTAGACTTCATTGGAGGATTCAGTTGTCCTCACAATTGCCGAGAAATTGTTCTAACCTTTTTTACTTCTCTAACACTTTCTTTTCTGCAACTCAGTCCACAAGTGTATTGGTGTGATATATAAATGCAAATACTATTCTTATGATTGAAGCCACCTCAGGGTGTAGGGGTAGTGTATGAATCAAATCTAAAGATTATCCACTGGCTTTGACTGTGAAAATTAATTTTAAAGTGTATTTGAATAGTTACAATGAATTGCCTTTTTAAAGAATGCTTATTTAAAACTTACATTAAATAAATACCTATGTATAAGTGAAACCTTGTGTTACTTATACTTACAGATTTAAATTTTACAGCTCACATTTACCTCTCTTGAGATAGGCATGGCTGCTCAGTCACATTGCCAACTTCTGTAGTACAGACCTATACCAAAAGGTGGGTTACTTAATATCAAGCAGATAAGTGTTGTGTAGTCTCACCAGTGCGACTACACAAATTCTTACCCAACAGTGGGTTCTTTTCTCGACGAGATAGTGGTGGTCTCGGATGACGTTGAGTACCAGCATACACTTTGGCCTCTTTCATGGGGGAGAAGTGGGGGGAGCTTAGCCTCAGAGGCTCTTGTGTGTCCTGTGAAGGCGTAGGTCCTGTAGGCATCTGTTAGGACTGATTTCCTATACTCTGGCCTTCTGGGGAGCTGTAGCCAAACCAATTTGGCTAACATTGACAGGCGGTCTAGGCTAAGTTCTTCAGAGGTGGTGAGATTCTAAGGGGTCCACAATGAGTTCACACAATGGGAATCACATATAAAACTTATACAGGGGTCCAGTGAAGGGTTCTTACGGTTAAATTACAAGTTAAACTTCCTAACGGAAGTAGCCTCAACTTTGACGTCTTGAGCAAGCATTGTCAAAGCCACTAGAGTTAGAATACAGTTTATTATAAGCCCATTGACTTACAATGGGAGTTTAGGGGTAGGTAAGAATCACTAGTCCTCGATTTGAAGGTGGTTTGCAGGTTCTAGCTGATCTCTGGTTGGTGTCTTTCACTGTTGCAAGGACTCTCAATAGACAAATGCAGCAAAACTCGATGCAGGACCCCACTCAGGACTGGATTCAGGTCAGGTAAGCAATTTCAGACGGTGGTCACCACAGCACAGCAACGATAGGGGACTCAACTGCCACTGTCTGACCTTCCCCTCCAATCTCGAGTCCCAGTGTAGCTAGGACCCCGAAATTTTGCATAGGTCTTTTAGGGCCAGCTGAGGATGCCCCAATTTCCAGGCCGAAACTAGGAACGGTGACCCTGGCAGCATGGTAGCCCAAAATCAGAGCTCATCAGCCACAGGACAGTCCGGGTGCACTTTGGAAGGCTCTCCTTTGCAAGGTACGGCACAGACGTCAGGAATGGATGCTCCCTCCATGGGTCACAACTCCTTCACAGGACTGCTAAAGATCTTCAGCAAGAAAGGGCTCCTCCAGGACAGCAGCATAAATTGGTAGCCACGCCTTCCGACGGGTCACTGGTTTCTTCGCAGGTCTCACATCTGGATAGAAGTATTGGCTGCTTCAGGTTCTCCCCTAGATCTCTGAGAAATGGGTCCCAGGGTCCTGCTTTTATCCTAAAAGCCAGGTAAGAGACAGAGACACACACACACAAACACACACACACACAGAACCACTGGCAGGAACACTCCTGTATATGAATCAGACACACTAAAACCAGTTTGTGGATGGGGACCAGACAGTACGAGCCCACATCCTGCCAGCAAAAATACACAGCCCTCCAGTAGCCTACCAAAGCAGCTTTTTCCCCCAGGCACTGAAAGTCCTTATAAGGATTTTCCTGGCCTCACAGACCAGGAGGAAGGCTAAAGAACAAGACAGCAAAAGGACAACTGTAAAATCTCGCGGCACGGCCATGTTTGACCAGTAGCCACAGAGAGTAGCCAAATGCGGGAAACGCAGTAAAGCTCAAACGAAAAGTCCCAAAAGTGAGAAAAAGTAACTGTTGCCATCATCTTATTCTTTTAGCACACCTAGAGTAACCAAATATTCTGAGTGTTAGTCAAGGCCAAAACAAAGAGTACCCCATTGTACTGCAGTGCAATGATTAAAGTTACCACAAGTGAAACAAAGCAACCAAAACTAGTAACACGACTTAAGGGAAATAATGTTTCCCAGTACTGACATCCTGAAGGACATGTCAGTTTCCCCATAACATATGAGCAAAAGCCAGCGCAGTGTACTGCAAAAAGTTAAGGTCAGAATAAAAAATAAAAGCAAAACGTTTGGGGGGGTTCCATAAAGATGGAAGGAAAGGAGCAGCAAAGAGAAATCTTTCCCAACAGCACCCTCTGTTGGATTTCAGTGACCAGCATGTGCAGGGTCGATCGAATATCCATCGACACGTAGTAACACACAAATACACTTCAATACTGTACACTCTGAGTTTCTGAATCAGACAAGAGCCTTTTGGGATGGCCCACAGACAACCTACACCCACATGTGACGTCAATAACAAGGGTGCTGGGGACTTTAATATCTTACTGTTGGTATTCATAACACTTAAAAGTTGGTAAAAGGCAAAGGTTATTAGAACACAAGAGATCATCAATATTCTTAAGCAGGGCAAAAACTTTCAGATCTTCTTAGAAGAGTCATAATTCAATAGGCTAAGCCAAAGTCAATGGGCAAAAGTCTTTGTATAGGATGCAGCACTTTAATGTAAGTAAATTGAAGTCTTTGCACAAGTAAGTTCTTAGGAGTCTTTGATAAAAAGAATAACCAAATATAGGGCCACAAGCTGATTAGACTTATGAGTTGTAGAAGTTTCAAGCACATCTACAGTAAGAGTAAGTTCTCTTAGACTTGTTTTACAGTACCTTAGCAAAGAAGAAAAGATGCAGCTGATGACTTCTGTTCCTGTGCAGCTCTGCAGATCTCACTGCTCCTGGGCCTCAATCGTGGGGACAATAGGGACAACATCGGGGGATTCCTGCAATGCAGTGGGACTAGCAAAAACGGGAAACCGGCAACTTCACTTTGTGGCTGTTTCGTGTTTCAGCTCCTTGCTACCACTGCAAATACAACCACGCGGTTCCGGGCTGTTGAGGTAAGCTTTCCTTGCTTCTGGGGTCCTGCACTCTATTGAGGGGTTTCAGGCTTGGTCAGTCCTGCTTCTTGGGAGTCCGGAGGATCTTCCAAAAGCTATAGGACAGCTTAAAAGCAAGGCACACAATCTGGTGTTCCTCTCCCTGGCTCTACGGTTTCCAGCAGCAACTCTGTGGAAATTCAACCAGCTCTGCGATGGATGTCCAGGTGGCTTACCTTGGAGTTGATTGGCCCCATCAACTCAAAGGGAGAAGTCTTACTTGCAAAGGGCTTCTCTTGTCGATGCGAACTTGGCAAGTTGGCACTGCAGCAGGGCTTCACCGGGCAAACCAACGGTCCAGGAGTTGCAGAAGGTGTCCTCTTCAAGCTCTTCTTCAGTTCCTTCGTCCAGTGGTCTACTCTGCCTTTCAAGCCAAAAGACTCACCTTTTATTCAGTTCTCTCCCATTCATTCCAGCCTAGCTGTCACTCACCCAGCAGGGTGGCTGTCCTTAACAGACAGACAGCCAATCACCACAGAGTGCATTTGGGTCTCCTAGGAGACCAAGCACAGGGAGTTTCGGGCACCTCACTCCCTGCCTATCCCAGACCCTCTAGAGCCAGAGGCGGGCTTCACGAGTGAATCCCGCCAAAGGCAAAATGAACAAAGACCAAATCTGGTTTGGTGCACAGTAAATCTCAAGAAGGACCTTTCCACAAAGAAATGGCGAAAAAAGAAGACCGGGGGCCATTTTGACAAAGATGGCTCCCGTCGGTGCTTTACTGTAGCTGTGAACGCAGCCTGCGGTAAATACACACCATGGTAGTTCAAACGAAACCACTGCCACCAGCCATTCAGTGAGAAAAGGGTAACAAACATTTTTTACATGAGAAGCTAGACAAAGGGGATACTAGGTAACTCCTCCAGCGCTCCATTGTAAGATAGTGTGTACATGGTCTAGAAAGTTACAATGGTAAGTAAAGTCAATTTCACTTTACTGCTCTGGGAAACAGTAGTTTATCCCAGGGAAGGTACTTAAAATTTTGGGAAATCTGGAAGACTTCCCTGTGTCACTGCACTGAAGGTGCTGTGTGACAATGTAAAAGATGATGCCTATCGAGTTTGTCAGACTCCACAACCAAAAGAAACAGCGTACCAAATCACATTAAAATACGAGAGAGTGGGGGGGGAGGGGGGAGGTCACACTCCAGGTTGAAATAGTCAAGTCCTCAAAATCCAGCCAAGTTGCTGGGGTTCTCCAAGGTGGAGGGAATTAGCACATTTCGGAGAATTCTCCCTAACACTCCTATCCTCGTTTCTGTAAAGAATACTTTTGTTATCCGTGCAAGATAGACTCTTTGCCTTACTTCCCTAGAGGGGTGCATTTATTCTGGTGTGAGAGTGATAGAAGTACCTTTATAGTTGGTGATAACCCTGTAAATTGGGCTACCCTTACACAATTCCTACTCCCTGAGGCGACTTCAATCAACATTAATGGCATTTATAGATCATACTAGTTCTACTTTACGGATTCTCAGGTTGCAGAAACAAAAGCTTTAGGGAAGGAAAAGGTCAAACGGGTTCTCAGTAAATGTGAGGACAACAAAATCTTCCAATGAAATCTAGACCAGCCTTTCCCAGCAGTAACAATCAATAAGTTACCACCTAGAAGGGATAAACAAATAAACAATATCAAAGTCAATGGACTAGGAGAGTCTTCAGCCAAACTCAATTGGAACACAGTTTAGGGAGCTAGGGCACTTCGATCAAAAAGTCTTCCACAAAGTTAGAGAGTTTGTAGAAAATCACTTGTAAGGTCACAAGCTGTTAACCCTGTGAGAAAGAGTTGAAATCAACTCTAAAGGTAAGCCAATACAATTCCCAACTGAAAAGGGAAAAGCTAATAAGGCAATGAAGCAAGTACCCCAAACCTAAACAGTACCTCTGGTTTGAAGAAGAGTGCTCCAGCTGGATTCTGTCTTGCTGCAGCAGTGCAGACCCTTTTTCCTGAGCCTCAGTCATAGGGAGAAGAGGGAGGACATCTGTAGGGCTCCTGCGGCAGCACTTGGGAGGTCATCGGCAGCTATGGGCTCTTTTCGGTTCAGCAGCACTTAGCAAACAGCACTGTCGCAGATTTCGGAAACCAGTTGGGCTTCCTTCACTCTTTGGGTCCTGCACTCTGGTGAGGGGACGCTGATCTGGTCGTCCTGCTTCTGGAGGGTCCTTTGGACACTGCTGCAGCTTCTAGCCAGATTCTTTACTGCATCAGACGTTTCACTCGACTACGGATTACTGGATGCCTGGCGTTCGGTTCTTACAGCAATGAAGTACAGCCAGTGAGGAAAGATGGTCCAGTGGCGTTAGTCTCGGGGTTAGTTGGTCCCACTAACCCAAGGGGAAAAGTTGTTCCTTCTGGAGCTGCTCTGTCGAAATGAAAAAGTAGTTTCAGCAGTGCTTCACCAGGCAATTCCAAGGTTCAGGAGGATGCAGAAAGTTTTGTTCACAGTTTCTTCGTTGAGCGTTTCTCCCAGTGGTCAACTCTGCTTGTAGTCCCAAAACCCTTGCTTTTTAAGAGGTTTCTCCTATTCATGCACAGCCTAGGCTGTCAATCACACAGCAGGGTGACTGTCCTCAAAGGACAACCAGCCAATCAGGACTGGTTGCATTCAGGCATTCCTACAGACAAAGGACAGGGGAGTTTGAGAACCCTCCGTCACACCCTGTCCTTCCAGACACAATGGAGCCAGAGGCTGGGTTCAGGGCTGAAGCTCACCGAAAGCAAGACAAAGGGCTTGAATCTGTTTAGACGCACAGAGCAAAACCCAAGAAAGTCCTCAAACAGAAAATGGTCACCCATGAGTGCTGTACTGCCGCTAAGGTTTCAGCCTGTGCTAAAAAAAAAATAAAAAATACACAATTGTAGGGAAAATAAAACCACTGCCACCAGCCTATTAAAGTAGTGCGGGTTACAAAAATGTTCCATGAGAGAGTAGGATATAGGGCTACTATTTAACTCCCCAGCACTCCACATAAAATGGTGTGTGCTGGACCTACAAAAGAAAGGGTAAGTAAAGTCAATTTCACTTTACTATTCTTGGGAACTGTCATACACAAAAGAAAAAGGTATTTAAACCTTAAGAGAAATGTAAAGCATTTCTCTGAAACTGCACAGAAGGTGCTGTGTGTCACCATACAAAAAGTAGATGCCTATGGAGTTTGTCAGACACCAAAAACAATGATAACACAATCTAAAACAGGTCAAAACACATGAGTGAGAAAAGGTTCTCACTCACTCCAGGGTTAAAAGTAAAACGTTCTAAGTCCAGCAAAAGATCTTGGGATCTAAGGTGGGAGGATTTTAGCACAAAAAAGAAAATTCTCCCTAACACAGGCCAGGAAGAGTTCTCAAATTTGAACATCTTACTGCTGAGCAAAGCCATCATTGTTGGCAGACGGTTGCCAACTAAAACCACTTCAACCTTTACCTTCAGTTTCTGGTTAGAAAATACTTTGGAGTAGCTCACATTAATATGCGGAAAGAGTACAAGTTCAATATTTCATTATTTGCAAAAATCTTGCAAACGTCACACAGATGACAGGACCTTACCTGAATTGGCAAAGACACCGAGAGGGCTGCTGGAAGTAGAAAGGGATGAGGACCCACTTGGCACATTCTGACCTGCAGTGGCTGCAGCTGCCAATGCTGCCAGGTTTTGCAGCTGCATGGCGTTGAGCCCTTGAGAACATACAGAAATAGAAAGGGAAAACTGTTGGTTTAATACGTGTCAGGTGGCAGAAAACAGCATACTAAAGAGACAATCTTAAGACATACACCAACTGACATTTTATGAACATACATCTTTCAACAACTCCAAATTGGTATTCTGTGTGTCAAAGTATCCTGAAGTAATTATTTGGCGTTTTCCTTTGACTCCAAACCCGTCGTTTGTGCTGGTCTGCATCTAGAGTGTCCTGCCTTTATACTGAAAGACCTTTGCTTCTGGCTTTTCCTTTCCCAAGTCCAGAGCAATTGGTTCAGGCAGCACTGTCTCTTTGCTGCTGTCCTTGCCGCCATCTCTCCATGCTCCCCCCCCTGCATTCTCCAATCCGCCTACATCCATCCTCTGACCCCCACCCCTCCCCACTCCTACCCTGCCCATCCATTTGATGCTCATTTTCTTGACTGGACAGCTGCTATTCAGAGGCCCTTCCTGGGCAGCCAGTCGGCTAAGGGCCAGAGGCAAAGGGCAGCTCCCCACTGAGCAGCCCCACTCTGTTAACCCTGTGTACTCCTGACGCAGACAAACTACAGTGACTGATAAGGTAAGTGTGGCATGGGCGGGGAGTACAGCCATTATTGTACTCCAGCAAAACCCCACCACTCTTATTACCTAAAATCTCATACCTACTGGCATCTAGCCTGTGTAACTGGTTTTCACTACTCTGCCAAAGTTTAATCTGGGTGGTTCTTTCATTACAATCTATAAGACGGTCAATGAAATGTGCTAGGAGTTCTGGTAATGCAATTCAATGGTTTTTGGGGGCGCGAAGAGTGTTGCACCTAGATGGATTTACGGGAGGCGAGGGTAGGAGTGGTGCTACGCTCTTTCATTAGCCTGTCCATTCATGCAGACGTTTAGGATGATGCCCCGTCTCCAGCACTATGAAGATCAAAGGAATAACTGGCCCAACACATCCTTTCTGTTTGCACTTAGCATTTGTTCAGGTTAGCCATGTTTTGCATTGGGCCAATTGTATAGGTTAGCCATTGTTGGGGAGGAGCTAGCGCTTTGGCTAGCGAATTCCTGAACCCTTCAAGCACTTTACAATGAGGCAAGACTTCTCTAAGCACTATAGCACTGAGAAAGCTTTTTTTCATGCAAAAATAAAATCACCCAGGCGTGGCCAGTCACAAAATAAGATTGGGGTGTATTTAAAATATAAGGTGCAAATAACCATTAATTGAAAACATGTTTAAGGAACAAGTTACTTACCTGTAACTGTTGTTCTCCAGCATGGGTCTGGCATGGATTCACATGCTCATGAATATTCCCCGTCAGGCTGGGAATCCTCGGTAAAGAAAAAATCAGTATCAGTTTCGTTTCTGATCTGTCTTTCGTAGTAACAACCAATCACTGGTCTCTGCGTCATACTGACCACAGCCAATGACTGCCCTCTACCTAAGCACCGCCTCTGGCAGCCATCTTCAGATTTGGAAGCACGTGAAGTGGCAGTATGACCAAGTGAAGAGCCGCAGAGGGGTAGGCGGGAGGGTTCGCATGTGAATCCATGCCAGACCCATGCTGGAGAACAACAGTTACAGGTAAGTAACTTGTTCCTTCTCCAGCATGGGGTCTGGCATGGATTCACATGCTCATGAATAAAGAATACATAGCAGTACACACATGCACAACCACGGGAGGTGGCAACGGCTCAACATTAAGCAGTACATCAAACTCAACATTAAGCATCTTACCTCCTCACCAGGCTCACCTCAGGCGAACAGGTTGCGCAGCACTGCTTGGCCGACCCTGGACTCCACCCTGGAATCCCGATCGACGCAGTAGAATTTCGTGAAGGTGTGCGTCGACCTCCACGTAGCAGCCCTGCATATGTCCAGCAGGGGCACACCAGAAAGGAACGCCGTGGTAGCTGCGATCGCTCTGGTGGAATGGGCTCTCGGACGGCCAGGCAGCGGTCGGTTTGCCAACCGATGACAGTACATGATACAGCCGGAGAGCCATCTGGAAATGGAAGCCTTCGAGAGAGCCTTCCCCTGATTGACAGGTCCAAAGTTCACAAAGAGTTGTGACGTCTTCCGAAAACACTTTGTGCGGTCCATGTAGAACTTCAGCGCTCTAGCCACATCCAGCGAGTGCAAAGTCCTCTCAGCCGGCGACGAAGGCGACGGGAAGAACACAGGCAACACCAAGGGTTCGTTGAGATGGAAGTCCGACGGTACCTTGGGCATGAAGGAGGGGTGCGTCCTGAGCACTACCCTCGTGTCGTGAAAAGTCAAGTACGGGGCCTTGCATGAAAGGGCCTGGATTTCTCCCACCCGTCGTGCGGAGGTGATGGCCACAAGAAACGCTGCTTTCCACGACAGAAACTTCAACGGGGCCGAGTGCAGAGGCTCGAACGGAGGTCCCATGAGCTTGGTCAGCACCACGTTGAGCTCCCACGCCGGGGCCGGAGCCTTCACCGGCGGGAACGATCTGAACAGTCCCTTCATGAACTCTTTCACCAGACGATGAGACCACAAGGACGTCCGGCCCGTGGTTCTGGTGTATCGGGAGATCGCAGCAAGATGAATCTTGATGGACGCGTGTGCCAGTCCAGCTTTGGCCAGCGTCAGCAGGTACGGCAGTACCTGGGGAGCCGTAATCCGTAGAGGGTTAATCTTCTGTGCGTGGCACCAGACAGAGAACCTCTTCCATTTGTGTCCGTAGCATTTAAGAGTCGAGGACGCCCTGGCCTTTGCAAGAACCTCTCTGCAGTCGGCCGGTATGTCGTATCCTCCAAACTCTAGCGCTGCAGGAGCCAGGCCTGCAAGTTCAGCGATTTCGGGTCGTGGTGGAGGATGGCGCCTCCTTCCCTGGAGAGAAGATCCGCGTCCACCGGCAGCTTGATTGGCGGGGACGCTGACAAGTCCAGAAGGTCCGGGAACCATATCTGCCTCGGCCACGCAGGTGCGACGAGGATCATCCTGCACCGTGACCTCTTGAGCTGGTTGACGAGCCGGATTAGCAGTGGCAAAGGAGGGAACGCGTAGAGGAACAGGCCCTCCCAGGGGAACGAGAAGGCATCGCCCATGCTCCTCGCCTGGGGAAACCTGCTGGCGAACCTCCGGCACTTGGAGTTCGTCGCCGTCGCGAACAGGTCGATCTGGGGTGTGCCCCACCGTCGGAAGAGGCGATCCACTAGATCCTGCCGTAGTTCCCACTCGTGGCACGAGCGCAGCTCCCTGCTGAGTGAGTCGGCGATGGTGTTTTTTATCCCTGCCAGATGAAACGGCACCAGAAACATCCTTTGGGCGACGGCCCAATGCCACAGGTCCTGCGCCTCCTTGGACAGCGCTGGGGACCTGGTTCCGCCCTGTTTACTGATGTAAAACATGGTGGTGGTGTTGTCGGTGAAGATCCTCACCACCTTGCCCTTGAGGGACGGAAGGAAGGACCTGAGGGCCCAGAACACTGCACGGAGCTCCAGGACGTTGATATGGAGGGACTTCTCCGTCGGGAGCCAAAGGCCTCTCGCGTGCAGATTTTCGGTGTGCGCACCCCACCCTTCCAGGGAGGAATCGGTGGTCACTGTCTCCTGGTGGTCTGGGGTCTGGAAGTCCATGCCCGCCGTCAGATGCGTGCGGTTGCCCCACCACCGGACCGCTCGGCGGAAACTCTCGTCGAGTGTGATCCTCTCCTCGAAGCTGCCCGTCGTTTGGATCCAGCGCGCGTCCAGGAACTCCTGCAACGGGCGCATCCGGAGCCTGCACATGGGAATGAGGTAGATGCAGGAAGACATCATTCCGAGGAGGGACTTGATGGACCTCACCTTGGCCGTGTCGGAAACCAACATCCGCTGTACCTTGCCCAGGATGGACCTGGTCCTTTCCTCCGACGGGGAGGCCAGAAGAGACACTGTGTCGAGCTTCGCTCCCAGAAACAGTGCGTTTTGCGCGGGTACCAGGTGAGACTTGGCGTAGTTCACGGAGAATCCCAGGTCCGTGAGAAGTCGGACGGTCCTTGCCGTGTGATCCAGGGCGAGCTCCCTCGTCTTGGCTCGGATGAGCCAGTCGTCCAGGTAGGGGTAGACGTGGATCCCCTCGCGGCGCAGCTGCGCCGCCACCGGTGCAAGGCACTTGGTGAATACCCTGGGGGCCGACCGTAGTCCGAAGGGGAGGGCTTTGAACTGGTAGTGACGCCCTTGGACCACAAACCTGAGGAATTTTCGGTGCCCCTTTAGGATGGGAATATGGAAGTAGGCATCCTCCAAATCCAACGACGACAGGAAGTCTCCTTCCTCCAGCTGGTCTCTTTGGGACAAGTTCGATGGCGCCCTTCCTCAGCATCGCCTTTACCTCCAGGAGAAGTTGAGGGACGTGAAGTTCTTTCCTGTCCACGGGGGGGACGCGCGGACACCTTCTTTGAAACTCGAGCGCGTGGCCCCGGGCCAAGGCGTCCAGCACCCAACGGTCGGTGGAGATGGACTCCCACACGCTGACGAAGCTCGCCAGCCGGCCTCCCACCGGGGTGCTTCGGTGGGGGCCCGACCCCAAGGTCGGTTCAATCCTGCTTCGACGAGTCTTTGCCGCCTTGACCTCCTTGGCGACGACGGCGGGGTCCGCCAGACTTCCCTCGTCCTCTGTAGGCCTCCTGAGCCGACGAGCGGGCCGCTTGACGGTAGGTGGAGAAACCGCCGCCTGAACTTTTGGAGGCGCCCTTGCCTCCGCTGCTCCGAAAGGGCGTCCGTCGTTGTTGCATAACTCCAAGGGCCCGGGCCGTCTCCGTGTCCGCTTTAATGGCCTGAAGGGAATCGTCCACTGTTTTCCCCAAACAGGTTGTTCCCATCGAAGGGCATGTCCAGGACTCTGGTCTGAACGTCTTGACGGAAGTCCGTAGCCTTGAGCCATCCACGCCGCCTAAGGCAAACGCCGTTGCCCAACTGGCGGAACCCAGTGTCGGCGATGTCCGTCGCAACGGTAATGGCGTGGTCCGAAGCCACCTCACCTTCCTGCAGGATCTCCAGGGCCCTCTGCCCTCTTGTCGTCCGGCAAGAAGTCCAGTAGGGGAGCCAGTTTGTACCAGAGCTCCCTGTCGTAGCGGGCCACGATAGCCAAGGCGTTGGCCGCTTTAATCGTCGTCGCCGCAGACGAGATGACTCTGCGTCCCATAGCGTCCAATTTCTTTCCCTCGCCGTCCGGTGGGGAAGTCGATGTGGAGGCCGCACCCCCCCCCGCGCTTTTTTTTTCTGGCCGCCGCGGAGACGACAGAGTCTGGGGTAGGCTGCGCCCGGAGGCACAGGGGGGCTGTGTCCGGGACCCGGTACTTCTTCTCGTACCGGTCTCTTCTAGCTGGCGTTGTGGAAGAGTTCTTGAGGAGGGTGAGGCCCTCATCCCAAATGTCGTCCAATAGAGGCACTGAGAGGACCGTCTTCCTCTTGGCCTCGCGCCGCTGATAAAGGAAACCTTCCTCCTTCTTCTCCTCGGGGCAGAGTTGGAAAAGCTCGGATGCCCTGGTGATCATGGAGTGGAACGATCCAATCTCGTCGGGCGGAGAAGCCCTGGTGGGAGGCGACGACGGAAAATCCTCGTCGTATACCTAGTCGTCCGTACCCGTCGCTGCCGTGTCAGTCCCTGTATCATCCCCTTGGGTGGACGGGGAGGAGGGCTGGAAGGGGCGCGACGGCTGAAAAGGAGGCGGAGGGTGGATCCTTCTTTTCTTGGTAGGGGGAACACCAGAAGGTCCCGGTTCTGGGTCCCCCGACGGGAGAGGTTCCGTCGGCAACGGTAGTCTCGTCCTTATCTCTGAGCATAAGGACTGTATAGCCAACAAAATGGCCGCCGAGTTGTCTCACGGCGCTGGCAGAGGGGAATCCGACGGGCGATCAGGGGCCCCGTCGGTACCCTTGATGATGTCGTCGTCACCTGCGTCGGGATCCATCCCGACGGGCCGGTCTTCTTCCACGCCGAGGCCGTGGCTTAAGACTTCGACCAGCTCCTCCTCCGAGGTTGAGGCGGAATCTACGACGACGCCCTGCCCCCCCCTTTTTCTTCCCCACGGGGGATTTCACGGGGGCCCTATCGATGGGCACAAAAGAGGACTCCCTCCGAGGTGGCAGGGAGACTCTGAGCCCCGAGGTCGCCACCACTGGTGTAGCCCCCACAGGCTGAGCCAGGGCCGCCGCGACAGTTTCGATAGAGGGCTTGGCCGGATGGATTAAGGCCTTCACCACCTTAGGTGCGCTCACCGCCTTATCCTTGAGGGGGGGGGACACTGCCTCGCTCCCCCTCCGATGGGGCCTTCGAGCTCGACCGGGGCCTCTCCAGGAGCTTCGCCGGGTGCTCGGCCTTCCTCTTAACCGACCCAGAGCGTTGGCTCGTGGTTAATGGTGCCGGGGAGGGCGCGCCCTGCCTGGCGCCCGTAGAGCCCGACCGTTCGGCGCTCCCGGTGCCAGCGGACTCGCGGTGCTTTGCCTTGTGTTGGACCCCCGTCGCCGGGGCGTCCTCAAAGGTCTTAGAAGACCGCTCGGATTTCTTCCTCTTCTTCTCGTCTGACGGGCTCTTCCCTTCCAGCCAGTTGGCGAGACGTTGATGGCGGTCCTTCATGGTCCGCTCCGACATGTTGCCGCAAAACGCACAGTCCTTCTCCACGTGCGTCTTGTCCTCATGTAAGCAGTAGAGACAAAAGGAGTGTTAGTCCTCCTTAAAGACGTTCTGCAGCTGCCATCCAGGGCAGACCCTGAACAGCTTTCCTGGCGTCGAGCACCCCTTCTCCTGGGCCATGTCCGGGCCTGAGAAACTTCTGGAGTCCTCCAAAAGCGTAGCTCGACGAAATCTTCACCCTTGAGGGGCGCAGACGAATCCGACACGGGTCCCCGTTGATCGGATGGAGAGTCGGTGGAGCTTGAGGCTCTTTTGACCGAAAAAACGAAGTTTTTGAGAAAAAACGTGAAAAAATAGCACTAACGCTCGAGAGCAATAGCACGAGGATCCCAACACATGAACGTGCGGTAAAAATCTGAAGATGGCTGCCAGAGGCGGTGCTTAGGTAGAGGGCAGTCATTGGCTGTGGTCAGTATGACGCAGAGACCAGTGATTGGTTGTTACTACGAAAGACAGATCAGAAACGAAACTGATACTGGTTTTTTTCTTTACCGAGGATTCCCAGCCTGACGACGGGGAATATTCATGAGCATGTGAATCCATGCCAGACCCCATGCTGGAGAAATGTTATTCTGTGTAGTTTTAAAATCAAACCTCAAAGCAGGCGCTCTGCCAGAAGGAATGCAGCCTGTACTAAAAATAGACATGCATTGCGTGGGGCCTGGCTAGCTCTAGAAGAAAGCACAAGCTAACTCAGCAGCTGTTCCTGTCCATCACAAGCCAATGGAGACTAAAAAAGATTCACTAGGCATACAGAGTACTATGGGAAAAACGTTTTTTTGTAGAAATTACTGGACCAGATCAAATATAATTATGGTGAGTTTAGTGTTGAGACAATGGCGGGAAGATGGGTTTATGTATGAATGTTTATAACATAACAAATTATGCTAAACAAGAGCGACAAGTTATTCCTGCAGAGGCAGCATTACGTTAAAGTAGTCTGTCCCAAACTGACCACAGCTTTGCCAGAAGGAAGAACTGCAGCATCCCTTGAAAGGCAAGGAGGACAATTTCGGATGAGCTCTGCCGGTATCCAGTAGCCAAGTCAAGAGTATTTAAGCTCCAGGCCCAGCACCAGTCTTCAAGTCCTGGAAGCCAGCCAAGGAAGACCTAATGCTGGTCAGAATGGCAGAGTCCTCTGCCATTCACACCAATCGTCATCTTTGAAAAGATTAAAGTTTGTAATCTCTTGTACGAGACTCATAGCATTAATTCCCTAGAAGGGTATATTTAACCTGGTGTAAGCTTGATCAGGGGGTACCCCCATGTATTTAAGGGGTTCAAGTATGGCCTACGTTCAACATATATGTTCCCTTCTGCTGCTGCGCCCTAGAATGGCCATTGTATAACATCTGTACTGTGTTGGGTTCTGCTCCCTAAGAGGGACTGTTTGGGCGTAGGAAATGTACCACACTTGGATGGATTGATGTAAGACATGCATCACTCCTAACCATACTAAAAACTCACATTCTGCATACCGTCAACCCTAAAATAAACCACACCACAAACCACATGCACTTCACAAAGCCCAACACGAAATCTTCCATACACAATCATACCTCAACACTACATGACGTCTACCAACCGAAGTGCACCTGCGCTCAGTGACCATTTTCACTGACTGAAGCTGCCAACAGCACATCAAAGCTCTCTTGCTCTTATGCCTCTCGATCCCAACATACTCTCAAACTGCCTTCCATTGCAGATCCGCCAGAGTGCCAAGAGACCATGCAAGTGGCAAGAGTACGCAGTACAAGACTCATCATTATTTAAGCTTTAAGGGAGACCTTTCCCCTCACTCCTCCTATGGGCAGGCTCCAACTGAAGACTCACCCCCACCGCCCGCCCCACTGAAGTTCAGCATCCAGATGCATGTAAGCACTAAGCTGCATGAGAGCACATCCCAGGTGAATATTTGGGTTTTAAAATATTTAAAACTAAAGGTCCTATTTTGCCCTGCATACTATCTCTCTACTCACATGGAGGAGAAACAAATACATGCCCTACAAATAGAAAGTAATGGCCATTAAGGAACCAGAACCTAAACTGGTCCAATTAAGAGGCATCTCAAGAGTTCCTTTTTACTCCTATAATTAAACCACTATGCGAAAATTAAAGATCTTCATACTTGAAACACTTTTCAGCGATCTATATACCAATGACTACGGATTTATTCAATTTAAACATTTACCATAGTTTGAAGCTATAAATATGGATTTTCAGTTTCAGCCATCTGGACAAATTCTAAGAGACCATCATATCCTGGTGAACAAGGAAAGAAACAAATGTCTAGCCAAACTACAAAATTAGTGTAAATGAGCAATAAGGGTTAGAATTATTTCATGTTAAATGATATTTATACCGCGCACGGTCAACACCAGAGTGATCCCCCTGGCACTCTGGTGGATCTAAAAAGCAAGAGGGAAGGTTAAGTGAGCCAGAGACGAGAACAAGAGATCTGTGTTGTACTTTTGGCAGCTTCAGTTCACACAGTTAGCAGAGTTTAGGTGTGTTTTCTGGTTAGTAGCCTTCATCTGCTGTTTTGAGAGGCTATCTGTGGTTTGTTTTGTTGTTGCGATGTAGCGAAGTGCTGGCGGTTTGATGTGATTTAGAGGTATGGTTTTGTTTAGTTCAGTTATAGAGGTGTACTCAGAGGGGTGAGTTTGCTTTTTATTAGTAGGTTTGTATGGAATCACTATCTAGATGGGGAGCAAGCCGATGGCCATAAATCCGTCTATATGCGACGCTAGCTTATTAACACAATTCTGTCTGGATGGGACACAAGCTAATATTCACAATTATGTCTAAATGTGACACAGGCTGATCTTCACAATTCAACCCCATCCATAACTGCCCAAATGTAAACTGTGGCTGATAAGTATGGTAATCTTAGAAAATGTAGGCTACAATCAGAAGGCTAACTTATAAATAAATGCAGACTTTGGCTGATCAGTAAGAATTAGGCCAAGTGCCTGGGCAGTAGGATAATGGGTAATGAGACAGGTGGGCTAGTTAATGGAGTACAGTAATGGCTGTAGCTCCTACCTACACCACGTTTACCTTATCAGTCGATGCTGGTTCATGGTGAAGAGGGAAAATCCGAATATGCCTTCAGTCCCGGAAGGCCCCCCAACCGGAAGAAGCACCAGCGACAATATGGCTGCCGATCCTATGAGCTCGTACAAATCCCCACTACTCCCACCTTGGACAACTATCACAAAAGGTACCCTACCAGCCGACCATATAACCCAGCAGTAATACATAGTCTGCCTAGAGGGGATGAAGAGACAAGACAGCTGGAAACAACCGCAAGGACAGACTTCACTAAAAGCAGCAAGAAGCCGGGCCTCAAGTCGTTAGAGATATCACGATGATATAGCTACATTAGACAGCAAGCACACGTGCAATCACACATTCGGGTCACTCATGCATCCGATCTACAAGAAGAACACACGCGTACAGCTCTATGAGGTAGAGGACAGACACATACTGTCTGCATGTGTATTATTTTTCCATTACGCTTGCTACAGCAGCGCAGAAACGCAAGCAGCAAGAAGAGTTCATGTACCTGCTTGCAGATGCTTACATGCAACTAACTATGGAAGAACAGGAGCACCTGAAGACCTGATCAACCATGACGCACATTCATCTATGGACATATGGAAAACACATACTAGAAGGCCGTGCAGGCCTTAGGAAAATATAATAGGCCATGATCGTCTGGTAGAAATCCCAAGCCACAAGATGCTGTGCAAGCAGAACAGCTATGGCCAGGACTAAGACAACCAAGGCCACGATGTTGCGAACAGCATTCCACACACTGAGCAAAGTTGACAACGGCTGCAGCAAGACTATTCCCTGCAAAATATAAGCTAATTCTAAGCAATTATGCCTGCAAAAGTGGTCTCCAACTATGTGACTCGCTGAGCTGATATTGGGACAAGCCTTGTGGCTGGGAAAGAGCAGCCGTCCCACGACTGGACAACGGTTCGCAACATACTTGCTATCCTGTTACCTTGTACGATGGGAATGGGACGCTCTCATGGCATTAGTCTTCTACGCACTGTTGTATTACGCAAACAAAGTTGCACCTCGTTGACACAGTATACATGAACCAGAACAGGTGTCTCGTGGGCTGGAAACAGAGTTTGTCCCAGGCTTGGAGGCTCAAGGCCTGTCCAATCAGGACACTGGGGTCTGAAGGTAGATGGCGGGGGCCATCAACCAATCCCAGGGCTTACCCAATATAACATTTTTAGAGTAGCAAGATTCGGGGATGATCCAAGTACACCACCTAACAGAGCAGCATCCACTAATAATGGTCCTCTATAGGTTCCTATAGTGGAATTACCACTCAGTGACCAATCCGGAGTACTGTTTGGTTTGGGGAGGGAGCCTGCTGAGTGACGCATGTTATGACGTCACATGTATACAAAACTGGCCTGTGAGCCAGAATGCGGTGAGATGTGCCTGGACCTTCATCTGTGCATAGGATCTGTGTGTTTTGTATAATAAACCACAGTAACTCTTTGCTTCTTGAGTGGACCTTGACTTCTTTGGGACAAGGGAAGGAGTTAGGGCCTTCCGTGAGTTGGGAGGCCACGGACCCTTGGCACGGCTTTGCCTGCCCTAGAAACTACCCCAACAATGGCTACAGACTTCCTAGGCGAACAGGGGCAAACATGGCCTGGAGCTGCTTCAGTATCTGTCCTTTGCCTTGGGCCCTTAAACAAAGGGGCTGCACGGGCAGGGGCTGCACTGGAAGGGCCTCTGAAATACAGCTGTTCCAGTCAGAGGTGTGGCACAGACCAATGAGAATCAAATGGGCAGAGAGACACCCGACTGTTTCAGCCAATTATAAAGGTTAGGGTGGGGAGAGTAAATAGGCCAGAAATAAACAACGGACTACACCACACAGACTGCATACCCTAGATGCAGACCGGCTCAGAAAACGGGGTGCTAGTCAATAAAAACACAACAAAAACCCCACAGAAAACCACAAGCTAGTCAGAAAATGATTGGAAAAAACACTAATCCCTCCATAAAGGCGATTGAAATCAATGTGAAACTACTCACTGAGCATCAGCCAGCCCCTAACGCGGCTTTTGGGGTCTCCCTGCAGGATGCATCTGCATTACAGTCAGGAAGGCAAGAGGAAATGGCAAATGGCCATTTAAAATAATGAGTGGTGAAGGGTTCAGTTAAGCACACATGTTTGGTAGAAGTTATGAAAATACATTTATTTAAACCTTGAACAATTCAGCAACTAAGAACAGTAAGTATTACACTAAATGTATACTATTCTACACATTCATTTCTGAGGCACTCTGGATACAGAGCAACAACACTTTATTTTTTAACACAGATTAGATAATTCATATTGGGGAGCAAGTGAAGAAAGAACAAGGTAAGTAATAACCAATTAAGAAAAACTATATGTAAAGATTAAAGGGTTTAACCCCTTAAGTGCCAAGGACAAGATATCTCGTCCTAGAAAGTGCATGCACAGTGCCAAGGACGAGATAGCTCGTCCTTTTTTGGCACCTTTTTTGTGTGATCTCTGCAAAGCAGGGATCACATAAAACAGTAATCCAACCCCACGGGCTATGTGAGGGGAGGTCCCGCCTCACGGCCAGAGGGCTGGATTACCTTCAGGTGAAGGTGAAAGTAATTTTCACCGCAGCAGCCATTTCGGGCTGCTGCAGTAAAAACAGGAGAGTTCACCTTTCTCCACCTCGATTTCCGGCTGTATTTCAAGCCGGAGATCGAGGCGGGTATCGTTGGAAAGGGGAGATTTCCCCCCTTTCCAACGATACCAATTGTGTGGCATTTCTGCTCACGGATCGGGCGCCCCAGCAATGTCACAGGATCAATAGAGATCTGTTTGTGACGCAGGGGGAGGGGTGGCTGCTTACTAGGTAAGCGGCCCCCTCCCCCCAGCCCCCAAAGCATGGGGGCCCATTTATAAAGACCCCTGGGGGCAGACAGGGGACCATCTGCCCCCAGGGGTGGGGGCATAAAAAAAAGAAAAAATTAAACAAAAAAATTTTTAAAAAATTTGGGAAGAAAATAAAGTGATAGGAGGGGAGAGGTTTTTTTTTCGAAAAGGGTGTCTTTGGAAAAGGGAGATTCCCCCCTTTCTAAGGACACCCTGTGTGACAGCATTGTTGCCCACGGATCGGGCGCAGGGCGCTCGATGCGCGGGCAGCAATGGCCACTAGACACCAGGGATGTCTGAATGCGGGGAGAGGTAAGCAGCCCCCGGCCCCCAAAGCATGGGGGCACATATATGACGCCTGGGGGCAGACAGGTGACCATCTGCCCCCAGGGGTGGGGAATAAAAAAAAAATGACTAAATGAAAAATACGTGATGGGAAGGGGGGGGGCCCTAGCAACTAGGGATTTCTTCGGGCAAGGTGTCGTTGGAAAGGGAAGATTATCCCCTTTCCAGCGGCACCCTGTGTGACAGCATTGCTGCCTGCAGATCGGGCGCAGGGCGCAAGATGCGTGGGCAGCAATGCACACTAGATACCAGAGATTTCTTTGAATGGGGAGGTGGGGGCTGCTTACAGTAAGCAGCCCTCGCCCCCCTGCCCCCAAAGCATGGGGGCACATGTGTAAACCCTGGGGGCAGATGGCTGATCCGTCCCAAGGGAAGGGGGCAAAATATAAAAAGAAAAGCACAAAAACAAAAGGGGAATTTTGGGTGGTAGGGGGGCACTAGCCACCAGGGATATATTTTACAGAAAGGGGGGTGGCCCTCTCCCCCACTCACCCCAAGGGGAAATGGGGGAACCTCTTGTAGCCCTCCATGGGGGCAGATACCTGCTCCTATGAAGGGGCATCTGCCCCCAGCGAGGGCTGAATGAGATGCCCCACTGCATTTGGTGTTGGGGGGTAGAGGGTCACCACCCATTGCAATAGAAAATTACCTGGCGGTTTAGGGTGCCCCTCAGCCCGCCCTAAAGTGTAGAGTACCTTTTCCATTTTTTTCTGTTTACGAAACTTGCCTTGGCGCAGCGGGGCACATTGGTGTGCCAATCTGGCGCCGGGGTGCCCAAACCTTACTGCCCCACCATTTTTGGGGGCCCTCTCCCATCAACCCCAAATGGAGGGGGTGTACCTCACAGCCGTTTGTAGGAGGCCCAGGGAGGCCTGCATGAGGTGCCCTCGCCACCCATTTGGGGTGAGGGGAGGAGAAGGCCCCCAAAAATGGTGGGACAGGCCCCCCCAGTTGGTGGAGCAGTAAGGTTTGGGCGCCCCCCGGGCCAGATTGGCACACCACTGTGCCTCTCTGCACCAAGGGGAGTTGGGTTACCAAAGGAAAAAAGTGAAAATGGTGGAACGCTTTTTAGGGGGGGGGGGCGGTGGGGCACCCCAAAGGGTCGGGGAATTTTCTAATGGGATGGGGCATTGACACCCTCCTTCCGACCCGCAATGGAGTGGGTGCCATGTCATGTAGCCCTCCCTGGGACCAGATATCTGCTCCTAGGAAGGGACGCCTGACCCCAGGGAGAAGTGCAAGACAGCTCCCCCCCCTTATCTGCCCCCGGGGAGGGCTACATTTTGCTGGTGTGACTGTAGGTAACATGTTTTTTGTTTTGTTTACAGCTTTTTGTACCCGAGCAGCTGCAACGTTATGAGAGTACTGTTTTTTATTATTCTATGGTTAGGGCCCAGTGGGGTGGGTGAGACTGGGGCTGGATTGTTGGTAGTGTGGGTGCGAATGGCCCGTCTGGGCAGATCACCTACAAATGTCCAGGAGTTTCGGCTGGGCTGCATTACAGCTTTTCCCTTCGGGGAGGTATTGGCACACTGCCGAGACTCCTTGATGGGGAGAAGCTGTAACGCAGGGCAGCAAGGGCTCCAGCAAAGTCGGCGGCAATATCCCTGGCCTTGGGCACCCTTCTCCCATGTGGGTTTTTGCTGGGGGTTCTGGGTAATACATTCTGGGCCGATGTGCACAAGTCAGACATCTGTGGATTTCCACAGGTGTCCTCTTTTGGGAAATGCATGGGGTTCCCTGTTTTCCTTGCTGGCGTCAACACCCTAGGCCCAAATCTGTAGGTTGCCCACATGAACAAAATGGTCAGTGGCGAAAGGCTTGGGGTTACCAGTGGGTTAACCTTTTCAGTTTTGCGCCCCCGGTAGGTGCACCCACACATGTGAGGTACCGTTTTCATCGGGACACGTGTGGGGACGCGGGAAGGCAGGCCATGTGTTGTTGGCGGTGTGTTTCGGTGGGTGGCCAGAGCGAAAATTGTCTTCATTTCCAGCCAATTTCAGAGACATTTCCCTGTGTCCACTCGCCGAAACACGTCGCCAACAGATGTCATACCTTCTCGCGTTCCCACAGGTGTCCCGACGAAAAAGATACCTCACGTGTGGGTTCACCAACCTAGCCGCAAAGGGAAAAGGCTAAGCCACTGATCACCACAAAAGGGTTTGGGCAGATAACCTACAGATTTGAGCATAGGGTGTCCAAGCCACCAAGGAAAACTGGGAACCTCATGCATTTCTGAAAAGAGGGCACCAGTAGGAATCCACAGAGGTCCAACTTGTGCGAAGCGGACCACAATGTTTTACCGAGAACCCCGACAAAGTGAAAAATGTGGGTTTTTTCGCCACATTTCGGACTTTGCTGGGGCTTCTGGGTAATACATTCTGGGCCGATTTGCGCAAATCATACCTCTGCGGATTCCTACGGGTGTCCTCTTTTCGAAAATACATGGGGTTCCCCGTTTTCCTTGCTGGCTTGGACACCCGAGGCCCATATCTGTATGGTGTGCCGGTCGGCAGAGTGTGAAATACAGGTGTCAAAACAGACTTGGGGTTACTTGTGTTTTAGGCTTTCCCCTTTGGCGCACAGGTAGGTGCACCCACACATGTGAGGTACCGTTTTCTTCGGAACACTTGTGGGAAGATATAACATTGGTTGTGTTTGTGTGGATTTCATAACGTTTTGACCCATTTTCTGGTGCCCTGTGTCACACAACCCTTTCACTTCGCAAATGTGACCTACATTTAGTCGCTGCTTTAGGCACCATACACTTTTGTAACCTGCACAAGTCACCTACCCTTGAAAAGTTCTGCCTGTGCTCTTTCAAAAAATGTGTGCATGCTGTTCTTTACCACATTGATTTTCCCGATTTACACATGCTAAGTGCGTCTGTTCAGGCCGTGAGCGTAAAACTCCTGTGTACCATGGCTCAGTGTTTGGCTTGTGGTATTGCTTGTTTTGTAAAACACTACAAAAAATGTGTGCTTTCCTAACTGCAAAAGTTGGGGGAATGCAGCGGAGCATTGCTTTTCTCAAAATTCATAGAAGCCATTGCCATACCAAGCCAACCATGTCCAACACAACTTTTTTTTCGGTCATTTTCCCGCTTTTCCCCCCAATCTATGGCATTTTCCCCTACCTAGTTGTTGCCTGACCTACACAAATCACCCCTTGCTTAACTTGGAATTTTGTCTACTTTTCAGAAATATATGCCTCTGTCCTCCAATTCGGCTTTCCTACCCTTTTCTTCCATTCCGTCCATGCATGTCCAATTGGCAAAAATGGCCAAAATCGCCTACCTCTTACAAAACAGTTGATAACCACATCAACATAATTTTTTTTCGTTTCCACTCAACCTGTTCTTGAAAGCCAGGAAATTGGGGAATTCGGCACAGCAAACCATTTGTTCCTAGTTCCTACAAGGAAAAAAACCACATGCTTCTTTTTTATTGTCATTTTTTGAAAAACCCCAACAATTTCACCCTTTTTGCTTCTTTTCTCTCACCCCCCTACAGCAACCTAGGATTCCTGAGTGGCGCTACAACCGCCTACATGTGGGGAAAAAAAGGACCCAAATTAGGCCGAGATATCTCATGTAACAAAAAAGTTACAAGGCTTTGAATGGCCACATACCGAAATCACCAAAAAAGGCCCTGGCACTGGGGGAAATACCCATGGCACTTAAAGGGTTAAAACACTGCACAAACGTGCTCTGTGCCCCGGCTCCTCTCCACCTAGTTTCCTACTTCCCATCTCCTACCACATTCCATGATTGATGAAAAGAAAGGCACGACGAAGGCCTAGCCCCCACGATTGTCTGCTGAGCCCTAGAAGGCCCCCTGAAATCCTACAACGGCCTGGTGGACTGAATTTGAGCTTTTTCAAAATTGTGTTTATATCCAGCGTCTACGGCGCCCTCTCTGCCCCGGCTCCCCTCCACCTAGTTTCCTGCTTCCCATCGCTCCTCCCGCATCCCATCCCACTAACCAACCCAATCCCACCTTATTGTTTGCCTTCTCGGATTTAGGCAGACTGTGCCAGATAGCCACATTTAGCCTGTTTCATGCCAGTGAGCCCAATTTGTGCCAGAGAGCAATCCATTGCATTAAGCCAGATGGTGCCAGATAGCCTGATTGTGCTAGATGAACAAGTTACTCTTTTACCTGGTAACGTTCTTTCGATGGGATGGTCCGACGATGTATTCCATATCTATGACAGTAATCACCACAGCTGTGCTGCTTCGGAAAATCTTTCGGCGTCTGCGTCCTGCGTCGATGACGTAGACACGCCGTCCTCGAGGGCCTCCGTCGAGCCGACGTCACCGGAGGTTATAAGTAGGATGCACGATGCCCGTAGCCTCAGTTGTAGTTTTTTCCCAGAATGTGTGGCACCAATCTTCTGCCAGTAGGACCACAGAAAGCCTTGCGGAAACGTAAGATGCAATCGCCGAAAAAATTCTATAGCAGGGGAAGGGAGGGAGCGATATTGGAATACGTCGGACCATCCCATCGAAAGAACGTTACCAGGTAAGAGTAACTTGTTCTTCGAGGGGATTTCCTCGGACGTATTCCCTATCTATGACAGACTCCCAAAGCAGTACCAACGTAAGGAGGTGGGAAAAGAATTTAGAATATACAAATTTAGAATGCCCAATCAAATTGCAGAGTAAAGGACCGCCTTGCCAAAGGCCAGATCCTGCCCATGGATAGAATCTAGGGAGTAGTGACATACAAAAGTATGGACCGAAGCCCAAGTGGCTGCATCACAGATGTTGCGAATAGGAACACCCCTCTGCAGGGCAGTAGAGGCAGCCATACCCCTAGTCGAATGGGCCGTTAAGCCTACAGGAGGGTCCTTACCCACCAGGCGGTAACATTCAGAAATTGCCAAGATAATCCATCTAGACAAAGTTTGCTTAGTCACAACTTGTCCCAAACGCTTTCCAGCGTAACCAATAAATAGCTGATCGTCCACTCTGACCCGGGACATGCGTGAAATGTAGAAACTCAAAGCTCTCCTAGGATCTAACCTATGGAGCCTCTCCTCGTCCTTACCAGGATGCGGAGGAGGATAAAATGCCGGAAGAACCACCTTCTGGCTTAAATGAAATTCCGACACCATCTTCGGAAGAAAGGAAGGACGAACTCGAAGGACAACCCTGTCCTTATGAAACACAGTGAAGGGTGGCTAAAATGAAAGTGCCTGTAATTCACTCTGCGAGCGGAAGCGACCGCAACTAAAAATACAGTTTTAAGGGTTAACAGCCTCAAAGGAAAAGAATGTAAAGGCTCAATAGGAGCACCCATTAGAAACTTGAGAACAAGGTTAAAAATCCCAACTGGGCACCTGGAAAGGTGACGGAGGGAACACATTAGTGAGCTCTTTCAGAAACTGAGAAATTAAAAGGAATTTTAAAATAGGAACACTCCTCAGACGAGCGCTTAAATATGGACAGCGCCGCCAGGTAACCTTTAATGGTACCCACTTGCAAGCCCCTGTGAGCTAAAGAATGCAAAACAGACAGAACTACAGGAATGTTACATGAAAAAGGATCCACATTCTAAACCCTACACCAGTCGCAGAACTTTCTCCAACGGCAACAGTACAGGGACTTTGCTGCCGGCCGTCTGGCCGAAAGCAACACCTCCATCACGTCTTCAGGGAGGTCCCAATCTTTCTACCTCAACCCTTCAGAAGCCAAGGGTGAAGGTTGAGGGATCTGACCTCTGGATGGAGAACCTGACCCCCCTCCCGTGAGAGCAGATCGTCTCGGTAGGGAAGACGACGTGGAGGGCAGATGGACAAGTCGAGAAGGTCCGGGTACCATGCCCTCCTTGCCCAAGCCGGAGCAATGAGGATCATCCGGGAACCGAACCTCCGTAACCTCCGCAGCACTTGCTGGATGACGGGGACTGCAGGAAATGCGTACAGCAGTGGGAATGACCACTCCACCAGGAACGCGTCTCCTAAGGCTCCTCTTGGAGGAAATTCCCACGAGCAGAACCTTTCGCACTTCCGGTTGACACTGGAGGCGAAGAGATCCACTTGAGTGGTCCCCCGAAGGGCGAAGATCTCCAGGAGAATCTCCGGAGCCAACTCCCACTCGTGAGAGATCGCACTCTGCCTGCTCAGAGCGTCCGCCGTCATGTTTTCGTCTCCGGCCAGATGAACTGCCGAGATCGATATTCCCTGCTGGATGGCCCAGAACCAGAGCTGCATCGCCTCCCTACACAGAGGAAGTGACCCTGCCCCCCCCCTTTTTGGTTGAGGTTGTGCATGGCCACTGTGTTGTCCGTCAGAATCAGGACATTCTTTCCTCGCACAGTCGGCAGAAAAGCCTTCGGGGCAAGGCTGATGGCCCTCAGCTCCAACAGATTGATATGGAGTCTGGACTCCGACAGAGACCAACGACCGCTGACTGTCAACTCGTTGGCATGAGCTCCCCATCCCGTGAGGGATGCGTCCGTCACGATCGTCACCTCCAGCCAGGGTAGCCAAAATGGAGCCCCCCCCCCCTTCATCAGATTGCCTTCAACGGCCCACAACAGAAGATCCTGGGCGACCGAGGGCAGCACCTGAACGGGGTCCGACATCCTGCCGGAGGACTGTAGTCATTGCATCTTGAGAGCCCATTGTAGAGATCTCATCCACAACCTGGCCTCTGGCACCAGAAGAATGCAGGATGCCACGAGGCCGAGCAACCTCAAGAACTCACACGCTGGGAGACTATGGGCATGTTGAAACTTGTGCACCATCTGCTGAATGTGGTGAGCCCTCACCTGGGGAGGGAAACACTGCCCCAGGGATGTGTCGAGCACCGCTCCGATGTACTGGAGCCGCTGTGTTGCCATCAAGTGAGACTTAAGTGAAGGGAGAAGCCCAGCTTGGGAAGGGAGTGGCAGGTGACGGACAGATGATCCAGGAATTGCTCGGCAGAGCGTGCCCTGATCAACCAATCATCCTGGTAAGGTTAGACGTGAATCCCCCCTTTCCTGAGATGCGCTGCCACAACCACCATGAGCTTGGTGAAGACCCTCTGGGCGGAGGTCAATCCCAACGGCAGGACCCAAAACTGAAAGTGCGAGTCCACAACCACGAACCTCAGGTACTTCTTGTGCTGTGGATGGATCGGCACATGAAAATAAGCGTCCTTGAGGTCGAGACACACCAACCAGTCCTGAAGTTGAAGGGCCTGGAGGACTTGAGAAAGAGTAACCATCTTGAACTCGTCCTTCCTGAGGAGCTTGTTCAAACCGCGCAAGTCCATGATGGGTCTCAATCCTCCGTCATCAAAAAATAAGGGAAATAACAACCCTTGTTGCTCTCCACTACAGGCACCAGTTCTATGGTGCCTTTCTCCAGCAGGGATTGAATTTCCTTGCCAAGGAGCGGATTCGGACTCTCCAAAGAGGTTCCCTGGTGGATTGTCGTGAGGCCTCTGCCGGAAAGGAAGACAGTAGCCGTGGGCTATGATCTCCAGAACCCACACATCTGAAGTAATGGCACGCCATTCTACCATATGCTGTGCCAGCCTTCACCCAACCGGAGAAGCATGGGCCTCATGACTGAGCTGAAGCGGCTGCGACAGTGCCTGAGGGCAAAGAGGCAACTGCACGCGCGGCCTTGGCACCTCGAGTACCTTGTTTACCACCTCTGGCACTCCTACGGTTGCCCCTATGACTTGCAGCTCCTCTCGATTTACTAAAGGACGAGTAATATCGAAAGGAACCTCCCCTCCATTGCTGTCCCCTATGACAAAAAGGTGGAGGTTGGCGAACTGCAGCGCCCAACGACTTCGCTGCAGCTTTGGAGGTCTGCAACCTCTCAAGACTCTCGTCAGCCTTGATGGTCACCATCAAAGGGCATGTTGAGGAGCCGACTTTGCACATCAGGAGCAAAACCCGACTTCCGCAACCACGCAAACCTGCGTATTACGCTGCTCGCCGCCATGGAACGGCTGACGCAATCAACCATGTCCAGACCCGACTGAACGGATTCACACATGGCATCCTTGCCATCTTTTTCCTCCCCTTTGGGAATATGATCAGCCGCTAGGGAAATACAGTTCCACAGAGTGCGCGAAACGAGACAAGGCACAAACGGAGTTGGCCACCTGAAGTGCCATACCCCAGAAGAAAATACCTTCTTCGCCCAGCCATCAAAACGTTTGTCGTCCCTATCAGGAGGGGTGGTAGGGTACGACGCCTGCTTTGCGGGGGGCCGTAGCAGCCTGCACCACCAAACTTTCCGGAGACAGGTGCGTGGTCAAGTAGCAGGGGTCGCCACTGGCTCGGCGATATTTCTTCGGCAAGAACTTGCTCACTGCCGGGAGACTCTCCGGAGAAGACCAAGCCGCAGCCACCCTTTTCTGCAAGGCCATATGGAATGGCAGCACCAGGTCAGTTGGTGGACCCTGGTCCAGGATATCAGTCAGGTCATCCTGCTGAAAATCCCCAGGAGGGGCAGACCACCCCAGGTAATCCGTGACCCTCTACATCAGGCGCTGATAAGTGGAGTCGGCATGCGTGCCAGGCACACGCCTACCAAATTCCACCTCCGGAGATGTGTCGAGCCCACTGGTGTCATGCAATGACTGGCGCAGCTCCTCAAGCTGGCTATGAAATGAAACAATGTCATCAGGGGACCTCTGCAGGACCCACCCCTTCCTCAGACCCCACATCCACCTCCGAAGTATAATCCAGAGGCTGGAAAGAGGGAACCGAAAAAGTAAAGACATGTTTTGCCTTAGCCGGAGCTTTTCTAGGGGGTTCCCCCGTACCACTAGGCATCCATGACAAAACCGCCTCGAAAGGCATCGATGGAATCGGTGTCGACGTCGAGCGCGGCACTGACAGCTTCGACAGCGTCGACACAGGCCTCCAGTGCGGAGCCCCAAGCATGTCTCTCAACAGCCTGGGTGCCAATGGCGTCGCCGACTTCCTCGGAGGCAGGGCCTCGAGAGAGTCAGTCGACGACTTCGGCACCGCCGGCATCCTCAAAGACTTCACAGGTTCACACGGTCTCGATGGTGTCAAGGACGGGGACCTGGAACGGGCATGTCTAGAGTGACCATCCTTGTCCAACCAGGACCTCGAAGGCGCCCGGTGGTCGCGACGACTACTCGAGCCCGAAAGCGGACGAGCGTTGTCTCTAGACGGCGCGGACGGACCAGAGCCCTGCAATTGAAAAATCGCCAACATCTCCTTTCGGAAGGAATCCCATTCCTCAGGAGTGGAATGCTTGTTAGGACAAGCAACCCGCCGACGGGCGGAGTCCTCGGAAAAGGACAGGGAAGGCGACCGGTGACGGCGCTATCTGGAGTGTCGCGAAGAGGCAGAGGAATGGCGGGACCGACTCCCAGACTGAACCCCAGGACTCCAGACGACGATGCAGAGAGTCACCCCTCGAATCGTCCGTCAAAGGACCAGTGGAACAAGACTTCCGGGGCTTGGCCACCTTACCGACCGACAGCTTCTTCTTACGCTCCCAGAATGCCTTTGATGTGAGCGATTGGCAGTTGACACAGTCGTCCGTATCATGGTCCTCCCCAGGGCATCAGAGGCAAGCATTGTGCGTATCCGTCAGCAACATCTTGGACCCTCACACCCTACACTTCTTAACCCCGGACCGCGGGGTGGAAGAAGCCGAAGACGACATTCGATAGCAATGAAGAAACAGGTCTGAAGAACCGAAACAACAGGAGTCAGTACAATCGAGGCGCGCCGAGATCTCCGAAGCGAACACTTTTGCGGAAAAAATGGAACTGAGGCTACGGGCGTTGTGCGTCCTACTTATAACATCCGGTGACGTCGGCTCGCCGGAGGCCCTCAAGGACGGCGTATAGACGTCATCGACGCAGGAGCCGAAAGTTTTCTGAAGCAGCACAGCTCTGGTGATTACGGTCAGATATGGAATATGTCGGAGGACCCCAATCCCCTCGAAAGCCATATTAAGCATTTTGCCTGATTGTGCCACATATCCACATTTTGCACGCATTAGGCAATATTGTATGCAGGACCCATAGGGTGCACTACAACAAACACCAACCTCCTGGCACTAGTAACCCCAACTTTGGTATTACACAGGTTGGTAGTGTGGACGAGTAGCCAGGTTCATCTCAAGAGGGGTCGGACGAGTAGCCAGGCTCATCTCAAGAGGGGTCAATGTGAGCTGTAGGGGAGTTAGAGATTCACAGTGACAGGTATTCAAGCAAAAACTTACACACAGGGCCTCTTGATAAAACAATTATTAATTTACCAGTCAGTTAATATAAGCTTTCCTCAGAAGGGAGCACTGTAAAATTCCACACAAATATACTTCAGAATTACACAATTGTTCAGATCAATAAATACCCATTTGGGATGGCATACAGCAGGGACCTAAATCCACAGGTGACCTCAATTGTTAGGGTGCTGTTGACATTAATGTATTGCTGTTGGCATTCAGAATTAGTTAAGAGCAAGTAAAAGGGAAAAGATTATTAGAGCAAACAAGACAGCACAAATATTACTTAGGAAGGCAGATCATTTCAGGTCCCCAATAAGTTATTCAGTTAAAACAGGCTAAGCCAAAGTCAATAGGCAAGAGTCTAGCACTTAGGGAAGTAGAAAAGTCTTTGCGCAATTTTTCAGAAATCTTTGAAGATAATGAATCAATGTAGGGCCACAAGCTGATTAGACTTGTGGGTGTAGAAGATGCAAGCAACTCTACAGCAAGAGGTAAGTTCTTAGACTTTGTACAGTACCTTTAAAATGAAGAAAGGATGCAGCAGATGACTCCTGTTCCTGTGCAGCTCTGCAGATCTCACTGTTCCTGGGCCTCAGTCGTGGGGACAAGAGGGAGGACGTCGGGGGACTCCTGCACTGGCACTGTCAAAACTCGCAACCGGCAAACTTCACTTTCAGTGGCTGTTCTCCTCGCATCTACTGCAAATAGCAACACAGCGGTTCCTGGCTGTCTATATGGACTCTCCTTGCTTCTGGGGTCCCGCACTCTGTTGAGGAGGCTCAGGCTCGGTCAGTCGTGCTTCCTGGGAATCCGGAGGATCTTCCTGGAGCTCTTGGCCAACTTAAAAGCAACGTGCACAAACTGGTGTTCCTCTCACTGGCTCTACGGTTTCAAGCAGCAACTCTGGTTGGTAGAGTGACCGAGTATCCAGGCTCATCTCAAGAGTGGTCAGTGTGAGTTGTAGAGGTTCAACAGAGATTCACAGCGACAGGTATTCAAATAACACTTATGCTCAAGGTTTCTTATTAAAATAATTATTTATTAATTTGTCAGTTTTAAAATAAGCCTTCTTTAGAAAAGGCAATATGAAACAATAAAATGCACTTCAGAAAAACACTCCTTCAGTTTCATTTAAGTACATAAATACCCTTTCGGGATGTGTCACACAGCTACACCCTTGGGTGACTTCAATAACTAGGACACTGTGGACATTGATACTTAAACACAATGCAATACTGAAGTTATGGAGAAAAAGGAAAAGGTTAGGGAAGGTTAACTTCCTTGCGGTTCTCTGAACAGGCAAGTACTTTACAGTCCCCCAATAAAGTATAGGATAACCCTTCCCCAGCTATACAAGTAACTTATGTATGACTTTTTGAGGGACAGAAACACAAAGTCAAAGCCTTCATTTCCATGACTTTGGAGCACTTCTCTCCTGCGGCTCTCGCCCTGCCTACAGGGAACCACCTGATCCTGCGCTTCTGATGGGGTAAACCCCATATTTTGGGGTGCATCGCGCCTGTTGCGTGGATTCCCACACTTTTCTGGAAAGACATGTCCTGCAATTGTGAGCAGCACAGAGATTGCATGGGGAGCAATCTTTTGACTTTAACCCATTTACAGTGTTTTTCGTTTTTCCACCACTTCATTGTTCACTGTCTGCCTCATGTGCTTGGCCTTTCCAAGATGGCCGTAGCATTCATTCCCTGCAGTGCGCCTTACCCTGGTCTGGCCTACTCCCCCTCCCATTGGTTGCCTAGGCCTAGATAGGCCAATCACAGCAACCAGGAAGAGGGGACAGCTCAGACCAACCAAGGCCCACAACAAACACCCCTGTCTGCTCCCTGTCCGCTACTGAAACGCTGCCCCCCTCTGATCTCTGATACCCGCAATGTCCGACTGTGCACCCTACAACCTTCCTCTGTGCCCCTTGATGTCCAGCTGTGCCCCCACCCCCTCTGCTCCCCCGCGATATCTAGCTTTGCCCCCCTCACCCCTCTGGTCCCCATAATGTCTCGCCAGGCCCCCACCCCCCCCTCTGGTCATCCCGTGATGTCTAGCTGTCCCCCGCGATGTCTCGATGTGACCCCCCCCACTGTTCTCCCGTGATGTCTAGCTTGCTCCCCCATCCCTCTCTGCCCCCCCCCCCCCATGACGTCTGTTTGCCACCCCACCCACCACTTTTCTTCTTGGCCCTTCATCCTGCTTGCCCCCACCATGCTTTGCCTGATCTCTTCTTTCCTGCCTTCCCCCTCCTCCAATCCTTTATTTCACACCACCCCCACCCTTCTCCATAATCCCTGTTGGAGTGGTCTGGATTCACTATGGTTTCATCATCACCCACCTGTTACCACTGCTTGGATTTGACCATGTGGACACATTGACTTTTGTTGCTTCACCTTCTCAACACTCATGATGGACCTCTCCTAGATAATGTACTGAGGGTGGCCCTGAACCATGCTTGTGGCCACTGTCATCTTGAATCCTTGCTCACATGTTCTGTTCCCTGCAACATTATGCATTTTACTGACCTCTGCAACTGTATTCACTCTACCCTCTGCTGCTCTGCTTTCACCATTTCTCTGCTCTTTCCTCCTCTCCCTTCGTCCTCCCTCCCTTACTTTTCTATGTACTTACTCTATCAGAATTGTCACTGACCTAGTATGATCGCATCAAAGGTTTGACTCCTCCCTCTTCCCTTACTATTTCCCCCACCCTCCCCTTCAGCACTTATTGAAATGTTGTCATGCCTAGTATAAATATTCACCCAAAAAGGTATAAAGTTCCTCATCTATGTTATGTCCCAATGGAAACTTGCTCTCGAAATCGATAATGACTCTGGTCTCTCGTTGTCTCAGTAATTTCTCTCCATCACCTCCCCTGGGTCCAATCTTTACCTGCTGTAGCCCAATGAACCAAAAGTCAGTTTCCCATCATGTTTCTCCCAGAAATGTTTAGCAATGGGGTATGTGTAGTCTTGATTTTTGATGGCTCTGATATGTTGCTGTATCCGTATCTTTAATTTGCACTTGGTACTGCCTATGTACCATTTGCTACAAGTGCATTTGAGTGCATACAATATATACTCTGAGTCGCAGGTTATCCTGTCCTTGATGGCAATTGTTCTCTTGAGTATAGGATGTAAGTATGTGCTGCACTCTTTCGCAAATTCACATATCTTGCATTTTCTGCATTTGTAAAAGCCATCCTTCCTACAACCTAACCAAGTAGGCTGATGGGAAATAAGGAACAAGTTACTTACCTGTAACTGTTGTTCTCCAGCATGGGTCTGGCATGGATTCACATGCTCATGAATATTCCCCGTCGTCAGGCTGGGAATCCTCGGTAAAGAAAAAACCAGTATCAGTTTCGTTTCTGATCTGTCTTTCGTAGTAACAACCAATCACTGGTCTCTGCGTCATACTGACCACAGCCAATGACTGCCCTCTACCTAAGCACCGCCTCTGGCAGCCATCTTCAGATTTGGAAGCACGTGAAGTGGCAGTATGACCAAGTGAAGAGCCGCAGAGGGGTAGGCGGGAGGGTTCGCATGTGAATCCATGCCAGACCCATGCTGGAGAACAACAGTTACAGGTAAGTAACTTGTTCCTTCTCCAGCATGGGGTCTGGCATGGATTCACATGCTCATGAATAAAGAATACATAGCAGTACACACATGCACAACCACGGGAGGTGGCAAAGGCTCAACATCAAGCATCACATCAACTCAACATTAAGCATCTTACCTCCTCACCAGGCTCACCTCAGGCGAACAGGTTGCGCAGCACTGCTTGGCCGACCCTGGACTCCTCCCTGGAATCCCGGTCGACGCAGTAGAATTTCGTGAAGGTGTGCGTCGACCTCCACGTAGCAGCCCTGCATATGTCCCGCAGGGGCACACCAGATAGGAACGCCGTGGTAGCTGCGATCGCTCTGGTGGAATGGGCTCTCGGACGGCCAGGCAGCGGTCGGTTTGCCAACCGGTGACAGCACATGATACAGCCGGAGAGCCATCTGGAGATGGAAGCCTTCGAGAGAGCCTTCCCCTGATTGACAGGTCCAAAGTTCACAAAGAGTTGTGACGTCTTCCGAAAACCCTTCGTGCGGTCCACGTAGAACTTCAGCGCTCTAGCTACATCCAGCGAGTGCAAAGTCCTCTCAGCCGGCGACGAAGGCGACGGGAAGAACACAGGTAACACCAAGGGTTCGTTGAGATGGAAGTCCGACGGTACCTTGGGCATGAAGGAGGGGTGCGTCCTGAGCACTACCCTCGTGTCGTGGAAAGTCAAGTACGGGGCCTTGCAGGAAAGGGCCTGGATCTCTCCCACTCGTCGTGCGGAGGTGATGGCCACAAGAAAAGCTGTTTTCCACGATAGAAACTTCAACGGGGCCGAGTGCAGAGGCTCGAACGGAGGTCCCATGAGCTTGGTCAGCACCACGTTGAGCTCCCACGCCGGGGCCGGAGCCTTCACCGGCGGGAACGATCTGAACAGTCCCTTCATGAACTCTTTCACCAGACGATGAGACCACAAGGACGTCCGGCCCGTGGTTCTGGTGTATCGGGAGATCGCAGCAAGATGAATCTTGATGGACGCGTGTGCCAGACCAGCTTTGGCCAGCGTCAGCAGGTACGGCAGTACTTGGGGAGCCGTAATCCGTACAGGGTTAATCTTCTGTGCGCGGCACCAGACAGAGAACCTCTTCCATTTGTGTCCGTAGCATTTAAGAGTCGAGGACGCCCTGGCCTTTGCAAGAACCTCTCTGCAATCGGCCGGTATGTCGTATCCTCCAAACTCTAGCGCTGCAGGAGCCAGGCCTGCAAGTTCAGCGACTTCGGGTCGTGGTGGAGGATGGCGCCTCCTTCCCTGGAGAGTAGATCCGCGTCCGCCGGCAGCTTGATCGGCGGGGACGCTGACAAGTCCAGCAAGTCCGGGAACCATATCTGCCTCGGCCACGCAGGTGCGACGAGGATCCTCCTGCACCGTGACCTCTTGAGCTGGTTGATGAGCCGGATTAGCAGAGGCAAAGGAGGGAACGCGTAGAGGAACAGGCCCTCCCAGGGGAACGAGAAAGCATCGCCCATGCTCCTCGTCTGGGGAAACCTGCTGGCGAACCTCCGGCACTTGGTGTTCGTCGCCGTCGCGAACAGGTCGATCTGGGGTGTGCCCCACCGTCGGAAGAGGCGATCCACCAGATCCTGCCGTAGTTCCCACTCGTGGCACGAGCGCAGCTCCCTGCTGAGTGAGTCGGCGATGGTGTTTTTTTATCCCTGCCAGATGAAACGGCACCAGAAAAATCCCTTGGGCGACGGCCCAATGCCACAGGTCCTGCGCCTCCTTGGACAGCGCTGGGGACCTGGTTCCGTCCTGTTTCCTGATGTAAAACATGGTGGTGGTGTTGTCGGTGAAGATCCTCACCACCTTGCCCTTGAGGGACGGAAGGAAGGACCTGAGGGCCCAAAACACTGCACGGAGCTCCAGGACGTTGATATGCAGGGACTTCTCCGTCGGGAGCCAGAGTCCCCTTGCGTGCAGATTTTCGGTGTGCGCTCCCCACCCTTCCAGGGAGGCATCCGTGGTCACAGTCTCCTGGTGGGCTGGGGCCTGGAAGTCCATGCCCGCCGTCATATGCGCGCGGGTGCCCCACCACCGTATCGCTCGTCGGAAGCTCTCGTCGAGCTTGATCCTTTCCTCGAAGCTGCCCGTCGTCTGGATCCAGCGCGCATCCAGGAATTCTTGCAACGGGCGCATCCGGAGCCTGCACATGGGAATGAGGTAGATGCAGGAAGACATCATCCCGAGGAGGGACTTGATGGACCTCACTTTGGCCGCGTCGGCCACCAACATCCGTTGCACCTTGCCCAAGATGGTCCTGGTCCTCTCCTCCGACGGGGAGGCCAGAAGGGACACTGTGTCGAGCCTCGCTCCAAGAAACAGTGCGACTGTGCGGGCACCAGGTGGGATTTGGCGTAGTTCACGGAGAATCCCAGGTCCGTGAGGAGTTGGACGGTCCTTGCCGTGTGGACCACGGCGAGCTCCCTCGTCTTGGCGCGGATGAGCCAGTCGTCCAGGTAGGGGTAGACGTGAATCCCCTCGCGGCGCACACGGTGCGAGGCACTTGGTGAATACCCTGGGTGCCGACCGTAGTCCGAAGGGAAGGGCTTTGAACTGGTAATGACGCCCTTGGACCACGAACCTGAGGAATTTCCGGTGCCCCTTTAGGATGGGAATGTGGAAGTAGGCATCCTCCAAATCCAACGACGATAGGAAGTCTCCTTCCTCCAGCTGACCCAGGACGTGCTGGAGGGTGACCATCCGGAACTTCTGCGCCTTGATGAACTTGTTCAGACGTCGCAGGTCTAGGATGGGGCGCCATCCTCCCGTCTTCTTCTTCACGAGGAAGTATCTCGAGTAGACTCCGGAGCCCCGAAGCCCCTTTGGGACGAGTTCGATGGCGCCCTTCCTGAGCATCGCCTTCACCTCCAGGAGAAGTAGAGGGGCGTGAAGTTCTTTCCTGGCCACGGGGGGGACGCGCGGGCACCTTCTTTGAAACTAGAGCGCGTGGCCCCGGGCCAGGGCGTCCAGCACCCAACGGTCGGTGGAGATGGACTCCCACACGCTGACGAAGCCCGCCAGCCGGCCTCCCACCGGGGTGCTTCGGTGGGGGCCCGACCCCACGGCCGGTTCAATCCTGCTTGGACGCGGCCTTGCCGCCTTGACCTCCTTGGCGACGACGGCGGGGTCCGCTAAACTTGCCTCGTCCTCTGTAGGCCTCTTGCGACGACGAGCGGGCCGCTTGACGGTAGGAAGCGAAACCGCCGCCGGAACCTTTGGAGGCGCCCTTGCCTCCGCTGCTCCGAAAGGGCGTCCGTCGTTGCTGCAGAACTCCAAGGGCCCGGGCCGTCTCAGTATCCGCCTTGATGGCCTGAAGGGAATCGTCCACTGTCTTCCCAAACAGATTGTTCCCGTCGAAGGGCATGTCCAGGACTCTGGTCTGGACGTCCTGCCGGAAGTCCGTAGCTTTGAGCCATCCACGACGTCGAAGGCAAACGCCGTTGCCCAGCTGGCGGAACCCAGTGTCGGCGATGTCCGTCGCCACGGTGATGGCGTAGTCCGAGGCCACCTCACCTTCCTGCAGGATCTCCAGGGCCTCCGCCCTCTTGTCGTCCGGCAGAAAATCCAGCAGGGGAGCTATCTTGTACCAGAGCTCCCTGTCGTAGCGAGCCACGATAGCCAAGGCGTTGGCCGCTTTAATCGTCGCTGCCGACGAGATGACTCTACGTCCCATAGCATCCAATTTCCTTCCCTCGCCGTCTGGCGGGGAAGTCGATGTGGAGGCCGCACCCCCCCCCCCCCGCTTTCTTCCTGGCTGCCGCGGAGACGACGGAATCCGGGGTAGGCTGCGCCCGGAGGCACAGGGGGGCCGAGTCCGGGACCCGGTACTTTTTCTCGTACCGGTCTCTTCTAGCTGGCGTCGTGGAAGGGTTCTTGAGGAGGGAAAGGCCCTCATCCCAAATGTCGTCCAACAGAGGCACTGCGAGGACCGTCTTCCTCTTGGCCTCGCGCCGCTGATAAAGGAAGCCTTCCTTTTTCTTCTCCTCAGGGCAGAGTTGGAAAAGCTCGGAAGCCCTGGAGATCATGGAGTGGAAAGATCCGATCTCGTCGGGCGGAGAAGCCCTGGCGGGAGGCGACGACGGAAAATCCTCGTCGTATGCCTCGTCGTCCGTACCCGTCGCTGCCGTGTCAGTCCCCGTATCATCCCCTCGGGTGGACGGGGAGGAGGGCTGGACGGGGCGCGACGGTTGAAAAGGAGGTGGTGGATGGATCCTTCTTTTCTTGGTAGGGGGAACACCAGAAGGTCCCGGTTCTGGATCCCCCGACGGGAGAGGTTCCTCCGTCGGTAACGGTAGCCTCGTCCTTATCTCGGAGCATAAGGACGATATGGCCAACAAAATGGCCGCCGAGTTGTCTTGCGGCGCTGGCAGAGGGGAGTCCGACGGGCGAGCAGGGGCCCCGTCGGTATCCTCGACGATGTCGTCGTCACCTGCGTCGGGGTCCATTCCGACGGGCTGGCCTTCTTCCACGCCTAGGCCGTGGCTTAAGACCTCGATCAGCTCCTCTTCTGAGGTTGAGGCCGAATCTACGACGACGCCCTGCCCCCCCTTCTTCCCCACGGAGGGTTTCACGGGGGTCCTATCGATGGGCACAAAAGAAGACTCCCTCCGAGGAGGCAGGGAGATTCTGGGCCCCGAGGTCGCCACCACTGGTGCAGCCTCCACAGGCTGAGCCAGGGCCGCCGCAACCGTTTCGATAGAGGGCTTGGTCGGATGGATCAAGGCCTTCACCACCTTAGGTGCGCTCACCGCCTTATCCTTGAGGGAGGGGGCACTGCCACGCTCCTCCTCTGCCTTAGAGCTCGACCGGGGCCTCTCCAGGAGCTTCGCCGGGTGCTCGGCCTTCCTCTTACCCGACCCAGAGCGTTGGCTTGTGGTTGATGGTGCCGGGGAGGGTGCGCCCTGCCTGGCGCCCGTAGAGCCCGACCGTTCGGCGCTCCCGGTGCCAGCGGACTCGCGGTGCTTAGCCTTATGTTGGGCCCCCGTCGCCGGGGCGCCCTCAAAGGTCTTAGAAGACCGCTCGGATTTCTTCTTCTTCTCGCCAGACGGGCTTTTACCCTCCAGCCAGTTGGCGAGACGTTGATGGCGGTCCTTCATGGTCCGTTCCGACATGTTGCCGCAAAACGCACAGTCCTTCTCCACGTGCGTCTTGTCCTCATGAAGGCAGTAAAGGCAGAAAGAGTGTTCGTCCTCCTTAAAGACGTTCTGCAGCTGGCATCCAGGGCAGACCCTGAACAGCTTTCCGGGCGTCGAGCTTCCCTTCTCCTGGGCCATCTCCGAGACCGGGCCTGAGAAGCTTCTGGAGTCCTCCGAAGTGTAGCTCGACGAAATCTTCACCCTTGAGGGGCACAGACGAATCCGACACGGGTCCCCGTTGATCGGATGTAGGATCGGTGGAGCTTGAGGCTCTTTTGACCGAAAGAATCAAAGTTTTTTGTGAAAAAGCGCGAAAAATAGCACTAACGCTCGAGAGCAATAGCACGAGGATCCCAACACATGAACGTGCGGTAAAAATCTGAAGATGGCTGCCAGAGGCGGTGCTTAGGTAGAGGGCAGTCATTGGCTGTGGTCAGTATGACGCAGAGACCAGTGATTGGTTGTTACTACGAAAGACAGATCAGAAACGAAACTGATACTGGTTTTTTCTTTACCGAGGATTCCCAGCCTGACGACGGGGAATATTCATGAGCATGTGAATCCATGCCAGACCCCATGCTGGAGAAGCGCATCGCTTTGCGCACCGTCACCTCTCGACCTGCCACATATTGGGGGATATGAAACAGCATGTTTTGGACCCTCTCGTTGGAGGGGAAGACGAGGCCGTCCTTTGTTCGAATTAGAGCCCCTAGGAATTGTTTGACTTGGGTGGGGTCTAAGCTGGACTTCTCGTTGATGGAGAAGCCCAGCTGGAACAAAAGGTCTACAGTCTTTTGGGTGTTTGAGAAGCATGTCTCGTAAGAGTCCCCTGTTATGAGCCAGTCGTCGAGGTAAGGGTATACTGGGATGGATAACCTGCGCAGGTGGGCCGCTGTCACTGCCAGTACCTTCGTGAATACCCGTGGAGCAGATGCTATGCTGAAGGGTAGCACTCTGAACTGGTAGTGTTTGCCCTCCATCATGAACCTGAGGTATTTTCTGTGCGCTGGCAACATTAAAACATGAAAGTATGCATCTTTCATGTCCATTGTCGCCATGTAATCTCCTTGTGATGGCAGTGGGATCACCTCCTGTAATGTCACCATACGAAACCTTTGGGGTTTGACAAACTTGTTTTCTGGGCGCAGATCTAATACAGGGCGCATAGTTAGATCCTTTTTGGGTACAAGGAAGTACACCGAATAAATACCTTCCGTTACCTGAGATAGAGGCACAACCTCTATGGCTCCTTTTTCCAGCAGTTGGTCCACTTCTTGGAGAAGGATGGCGAGGTGTTCGGGTGTCATGCAGCGTCCCCTCTGGGGTCTGTATGTTGGGGAACTGTTGAACTCTATACAGTAGCCGCGGGCTACAGTGGAAAGCACCCAGCGGTCTGATGTTATTCCCTCCCATGCTGGAAGAAAGGATGTTAACCGGCCCCCGATCGGCGTTGCATGGGAGGGGACGCGAATCTTCGCGTCACTTGGTGGTGTTGGTGGCTTGGGAGCCTCTGGGGGTGGAACCCCGACCTCTCCCTTTGCCACGGCGTTGACCCCTCTGATTGTACTGGCCACTATTTCCTTGGTAGTTGCTGGCAGAATACTGTTGGTTTTGTTGCTGGCGTTGGCCACGAAAAAAGCACTCATTACCAAATCCCCGCCTGTTAGGGGGTTTTGAAATTTGGTCCAAGGTCTTTATTGTGTCAAATTCTTTCTTTGCGTTCTCCAGAGCGTCATCAACTGCTTTCCCAAAGAGGTAGGACTCCTCTATGGGCTTATTAATAAGGGAAGCTTGTGTTTCTGCCTTAAACCCGGAATTGCGAAGCCAGACGCGACGCTTCAGCAAAATTCCTTGTACCAAAGTGCGGCCAGCCGTCTCTGCTGCAGCGAGGGTATTCTTGACGATGCTTTGGTTGACCAGAGAGCCCTCGTTAACTGTAGCCAGCAAACAAGTTCTTAGGGGTTCGGGAGCTTCTTCAATGTCCTGTTTAAGCTTTTCCCATTGAGCATCAGAGTAGCTTGCCAATAGTGTGTTATTATTGGCAATTTTGGTAGAGAATGCTGCAGAGGTGGTGATTCTCTTGGCTAGGGCATAAAGCTTCTTCCCCTCTTTATCTGGGGGTGCCTCGCTGGTAGATAGTGGGACTCCGGCCTTTTTCCTGGTGTTGGTCACGACCAGGCAGTCTGGGATTGAGTGACCCTTAATATATAATGGGTCTGATTGAGAGGTAGAGCACAGTTTCTCAATCCTCGGATTGACCCCTCTCACCAGTGCAGGAGTGGACAGAGAAGGGGTAATACGTCTCTTAACTGAGGCGAGGATGGGGATAGTTTGGCTAGTGGGGGGGGGGGGGGTCTTTGATAATCCTCTCCACAAAATCGGTGTCTGGGGTGACCTCCCCAGTTTCAAGTTCAAAATGTGCTGCTGCCTTCTTCAGCAGTGCATTGAAGGTGGGTTGATCATCAACAGACGAAGGGTTCCTGACTGGTGTAGTTTCAGTAGACCTGATGACTATACTGCTACTGCCTGTGTCTGTAGACCTAGCTGGTGACTGCCAGGGATTTGGGTCGCCCTCGCCCGTGTCCTCCTGGAATCCCTCCTCACCTAAGTTAGTGTCCTTGTGAAAACCTTCCTCTTCTTGTTGGTCTTCAACATAGGTGAACTCATCTTCCTCCTGGAAGAGGGTGTCTTCTTCAGTGAGGTCGTAAGAGTATATGTCCTCCTGTATGGGGTTATAAAACTTCTGGTATTTAGCCCTTGGAGGGGTGCCTCCCTTGGTCTCTTGGGTGCCCTGTCTTCTGGGATGGACATGAACCTGTCTAGTTTATCCATACAGGTCTGGAACCTTTCCAAGGTCCACTGAGGTCGGCCAGGACGGACTGGGGATGAAAAAGGAGTTTCTTCCTCCTGTAGTTGTCTGGTTCTGTCCCATAACGTCGAAGAAAGTGTGCCTTCGCCTTCTGAGAAGCCTTCTCGCTGGCTATGGCCTTTCGTCGGCGGCGGGAACTGGCCTGATCTGTTTTCCGGCGCTTTCGGCGTATCTTTGGCCTTGTGCGCGGTTTTCAGCGTCTCACTCGCCGTACGTCTCTGGCCGTCCTTAGATATGCACGCGATGCTTTCGGCGATCATTCTCTCTTCCGAGGGATCGGTCGCCGTTGCGCTATGTAACGTCGAGTCCTTGCTTGTCGAGTCTTTGCTGGCAACGTGAGCGCTCTTACGATGCGCGTCGCCGGAGGTTTTGGTGTTAGACCCCTTATCTTTAGAATGCCCAGTACCCTGTCGCGGAGGCAGTGACAGGGAGGGCTGACGACCCTTACAGTCGGCGGAAGATGTCGGTGGGCCCGGCGTCCCCGTTGGCGCTATGACTGCCTTCGTCTTCGACGAATGCGTGCCGGGGGGTATGTGCTTTGGTGTTTTTCCGTGTGCGTCCTTGTCGCCGGGGTGTTCATCCCCATAAGCTGGGCGTGAGCCGGGCTTGCCGGGGACGGACGAGGAGCGTGAACGCTCCTTTGAGAGGTCTACAACCTAAGTTACAGGGGCCGTGTAGTCACTGTCCTCGTCACATTCGGCGGCAGCAGGCGAGGAGTCAGGCCTAGACATGGCGTAGGCCGCCCACCTTTTGACCCTGTGGTCTTTTAGAGTTTTGGGCTTTAGTAATTTACAGGCCGCACAGCCGTCCTCCTGGTGATCGAGGGGTAAGCAACGGTTGCACAGTTTGTGCTTATCCTTCCAGGTATATTTACCCTTGCAAGGCAGGCAAAACCTGAATGGCATCCTCTCCATAGCTGAGGGCAAGAAGAGTGACTACGACCTCGAGAGGGAGGGGAAAGAGAAAGGCATTCTTAAAGAGAAAGAAAGACCACACAACCCCACTCTCCCTACTGTGTATGGCCGGCCAGGCCACGTGTTCGGCAGCGCCGAAGGATCCCCTCCGCTCGTCCTTCCGTCGAAGATCTTGCTCGGTGGCGAAACAGCTCTGCGTCGAGGGAGGGATCTACGTTATTGATATTAGTAACAAACGACCAAAGGTCGAAGAAACTATTTGGCAATGTCTCTCGAGGAGCTCCGCATAAAGGCGACCAGTAGCTGGGCGGAAAAAAACAAGCTGAGGGACCTCGACGCGTGAGGGATTGTGGGTACAACGCACGTCACTATAGGGATGGTGTTACAGACACGCCTTGTCGACGTCCCCTTTTCGACTACGAAAAACAAAATGCAATACTACGCAGTGACCACTGGATGTCGGACCTATGCACAGCATGTGATTCTAAGCAGATACAACCATCAGAAATATGACAATGCATTACTTACAACCATCAGAAATGCTTTTACGGTATCTGCTTAGATTCACATGCTGTGCATAGGTCCGACATCCAGTGGTCACTGCGGAGTATTGCATTTTGTTTTTCGTAGTCGAAAAGGGGACGTCGACAAGGCGTGTCTGTAACACTATCCCTATAGTTTCGTGCGTTGTATCTATACGTGAGTGAGTACAGAAAAGAGAGAAATATAGGAAAGGATGTCTATGTTCCTTCCATCCGAGCGGGGAGGAAGGGTGGGCGCATGTGAATCTAAGCAGATACAACCATCAGAAATGCTTTTACGGTAAGTAATGCATTGTCTTCTGATGTTTGTTAATCTGCTTAGAATCACATGCTGTGCATAGACTAGCGAGCAGTACCCGGAGTTGGCGGTGGGTTATGAGAAGGAACAGTAGAGAAAAGATGTCTTAATACTGCCTGTCCCACCTGGGAGTCAGATCTAGAGTGTACATCTAGACAGTAGTGTTTTGTAAAGGTGTGCACAGAACTTCAGGTAGCCGCTTTGGAGATGGACTCAAGGGGAACATTTGCAATGAATGCTATGGAAGCCCCAGTGCCTCGAGTGGAATGTGCTCTTGGCTTTAAGGGTAGTTCTCTCTTAGCAAGAGTGTAACAGAGTGATGCATTGTACAATCCATCTAGATATAGTGGACTTAGAGACGGCATCTCCTTCTCTTCCTACTGCCACCGAGACAAAGAACTGATTAGTCTTTCTCAGTGTTCTGGTTCTTTCCATGTAGAACATGACAGCTCTGCGTACATCTAGTGTATGCAGACTTTTTTCTCCCAAGCTGGAAGGGTTTTGAAAGAACGTTGGTAGTTCTATAGATTGGTTTACATGAAATTTCAAGATGAATTTTGGTGCAAACCTTGGGTGTGTGCGAAGAACCACCTTATCCTTGTGAACTGTTACGAAGGGGTCTAGTACAGAAAGAGCCTGTAGTTCACTTACTCTCCTAATGGAGGTGATAGCTATTAGGAAAGCAGTCTTAAGAGTGAGGTTTTTAAGAGTTGCCTTGTGCATGAGTTCGAAAGGAGTGCCCATGAGTCTGGAAAGTACCACGTTTAAGTCCCATCCGGGAGCTGGGTTAGCTATCGCGGGGTGTATTCTCTTTACCCCTTCCATGAAGGCCTTGATAACTGGTATCTTCCACCACGACACTTTAAGTTGGGAAGTGGTGTATGCAGAAAGTGCCGCTAGGTGGACTTTAATGGAATTAAACACTAGACCTGAATCCAGTAAATGGGTCAAGTACAGGATAATGTTAGTGGCAGACAGTCAACCGGGTTGATGTTCTTACTTCTACACCAGATGACAAATCTTTTCCACTTGCTAGAATAGCAGTGGCGAGTATTAGGTTTTCTGGCTTCCCTGAGGATGTCCATACATCTTTGAGGGAGATGTAAATGTCCAAATTCTATAATCTCAGGAGCCAGGCTGCTAAATTCATGGTCTGAGGGCATGGATGCAGTGTCCTGCCCTTGTCTTGTGACAGCATGTTGTACGGGCAGGGAAGTTTCATTGGGGGAGATAGGGACATCTCCATCAAGTGAGCGAACCATGGCTGCCGGGCCCACATTGGGGCCACTAGTATCATGGTAACCTGCTCTTGGTGCATCTTGTGCACCATTTTGTTGAGGAGGGGAGTCGGGGGAAAGGCGTAAACAAATTTCCCTGACCATTGCATCGACAGACCGTTCCCCTTGGACTGGTTTTGGGGGTACCTGGAGGCGTAACTTTGGCATTGTGAGTTCTCCAGGGTTGCGAACAGGTCTATTTCCGGGAAACCCCATTGCGTGAAGACGTCTAAGACGATGTCTTCGTGCAATTGCCATTCGTACTCTTTGGGCAGGGGGAAGTCTCTGCTGAGTTTGTCTGCTAGCAGATTGAGTTCCCCTGGTACATGTTGTGATAGTAGGAACATGTGTTTGAGAGCCAACTTACATATATTCTGGGACAGCTTGGACAGTCCTGAGAGAGTGCCCCCTTGCTTGTTGAGATAGTGCATGGCTGTGGTGCTGTCGGTGAGGACCATCACTGTCTTTCCTTGTAAGTGTTCCTGAAAGGCTTTCAGTGCTTAGAACACCGCTAGTAGTTCCAGCAGGTTTATATGCTTGGATGCTAAACTCGGAGTCCACACTCCGTGAGCAGTCTGATGGGATAGGTGAGCCCCCCATCCTGTAAGGGATGCGTCTGTGGTTAGAGTGGCTTCCACTGCGGGTGTGGCAAAAGTCTTCCCTAATAACAGGTTTTCCTTTGTCCACCACCGTAGCGAGAGAACCAAGGCCTGCAAGACAACCACTAGATCGTCCCATTGTCCGCTGGCCTGACACCACTGGCTGTAAAGCCACTCTTGCATTGGGCGCATGCGCAAGCGCGTGTGAGGTACCAAATAAATACATGACGCCATCATCCCTAGCAAGCACATTGCTTTGCGTACCGTCACCTCTCGACCTGCCACATAACAGGGGATCTGAAACAGCATGTTTTGGACCCTCTCGTTGGAGGGGAAGACGAGGCCGTCCCTTGTTCGAATTAGAGCCCCTAGGAATTGTTTGATTTGGCTGGGGTCTAAGCTGGACTTCTTTTCGTTGATGGAGAAACCCAGTTGGGACAAAAGGTCTACGGTCTTTTGGGTATTGGAGAAGCATGTTTTGTAAGAATCCCCTGTTATTAGCCAGTCGTCGAGGTAAGGGTATACCGGGATGGATAACCTGCGCAGGTGGGCCGCTGCCACTGCCAGTACTTTCGTAAATACCCTTGGTGCAGATGCTATCCCGAAGGGTAGTACTCTGAACTGGTAGTGTTTGTTCTCTATCTTGAACCTGAGGTATTTTCTGTGCGCTGGCAACATTAAAATATGAAAGTATGCATCTTTCATGTCTAGTGTTGTCATGTAATCCCCCTGTGATAACAGTGGGATTACTTCCTGCAAGGTCACCATACGAAACCTTTGGGGTTTGACAAACTTGTTCGCTGGACGCAGATCTAATACAGGGCGCATGGTTAAATCCTTTTTGGGTACAAGGAAGTACACTGAATAAATACCTTCTGTTACCTGAGATAGGGGGACAGCCTCTATAGCTTCTTTTTTCAGTAGCTCTTCTACTTCTTGAAGAAGAATAGTGAGGTGTTCCGGTGTCATGCATCGGTTCCGTGGGGGTCTATTTCGGGGAACCGTTGAATTCGATGCAGTATCCGTGGGCTATGGTGGATAATACCTAGCGGTCTGACGTTATTCCCTCCCATGCTGAAAGGAACGATGTTAGCCGGCCCCCGACCGGTGATGCATGGGAGGGGACCCGAATCTTCGGGTCATTTGTTGGTATTGGGCGTGGGGCCTTTGGGACTGGAGCCGCGCCCTCTTCCTTTGCCACGACGTTGGCCTCTTTGACTGAACTGGGTGCTTTGGTTAGAGGGCCAGTTGGTAGCAGAGTAAAATTGCTGTTGGCTTTGTTGCTGGCGTTGGCCACGAAAGGAGCGTCTATTGCCATAGCTGCGTCTGTTAGGTGGCCTAGAAATTTGGTCAAGAGTCTTGATGGTATCAAACTCCTTCTTCGCATGTTCTAGGGCCTCATCAACTGCTTTTCCAAACAGATGTGTTTGTTCTATGGGTTTATTTATCAGGGAAGCCTGTGTTTCCGGCTTAAACCCCGAATTGCGCAACCAGACATGGCGTTTGAGAAGTATTCCCTGAACCAGGGAACGGCCAGCTGTCTCTGCGGCATCTAAGGAGTTCTTTACGATGCCCTGGTTTACAAGAGTTCCCTCTGATATTATAGCTAGCAGGCGTGAACGCAGGGGTTCTGGTGCGTCCTCTGCTTCGCTGCGCAGCTTGCTCCACTGTGCATCTGCGTAGCTAGCTAGTAGGGAATTGTTATTTGCAATCCTGGTTGAGAAGGCGGCGGAGGTCGTGATTCTCTTCCCAAGTGCATAGAGCTTCTTGCCCTCTTTGTCAGGTGGTGCCTCACTAGTAGATAGTGGTACCCCGCTCTTTTTCTTGTATTAGTCACTACAAGGGAGTCCGGAATAGAATGTCCCCTGATGTACAAAGGGTCAGAGGACGAAGGGCTGAAGAGCTTTTATATCCGAGGGTTGACCCCTCTGACTAAGGCAGGATTGGAAAGGGAAGGAGTTATTCTTCTCCTTATAGAAGCCAGGAGCGGAATAGACTGACTGACCGGGGCTTTTTCTTTAATAACTCTTTCTACAAAGTCTATGTCCGGAAGAGTCTCCCCTGTGTCTATTTCAAAATGCGCTGCTGCCTTGCGCAACAGTGCATTAAGTGAAGGTTGGTCATCTATGGGGGAGGTGTTTCCAATAGGTGAGTCCTTGGGAGGAGAAGGCTGAAAGACATCAGGGTCTGAGTGCACTGATGGGGATTGCCAAGGCTGCACTGATGGGGAGTGCCAGGGCTGTGAAGTAGCTGTATCCTCTTCAAAAGCTCCTGCACTAGTGTAAGGGTCTTCTTCAAACCTCTCTTCCTCATGTTCTTCCTCTCCACCCAAACACTCCTCATCTTCCTGGAGGTATTGCTCCTCTTCAGTGAGGTCATATGCGTCTGTAGAAGGGGGAAACAGCCTAGGAATCTTGACCCTAGGGTCATCCTGGGTCCATTCTCTTGGTCTTTTGGGTGTGGGTGGGTTTTGGCTACCCAAAAACCTTTCCATTTCTTCCATACAAGAATGGAGTCTTTCAAGGGTCTCACGGGGAACCCCTGAATAGTCTAGAGGGGGGAAATCAGTGTTTTCACCTTCAAAACGCTTAGAACGCTCCCAAAACGTCGACAAAAGGTTTCCGTCGCCCTCAGAAAAGCCCTCCGGTAGTTCAGAAGTGCCCTTAGATGAAGGGGGCAGTTCCTGGCTACTTTTGTGCTTTTTCGGCGTTTCTATATCTTTTGGTGCGGTATTCGACGTCTGTTTCGTCGTCCGCTTACGTTTGTCCTCGGAAACAATTCTCGCCAGACTCTCGACAACGAGTTCGCCAGTAGAGGGTTCTGGAGTCGACGTTGCCTGCGTTACGCGTTGTTTCTCGACGGCCGCTCTATGGAGCGTTACGTCGGATGTCTTTGAGGTAGCGTCCGTGTTAGATGAAAGTCCAATCGCTGGTCGCGTTTGCGGGTGGGGCTTGAGACCCTTACGGTCTGAGGTAGACGCCGGAGTGCCCTGCGTCCCCTTCGGCACTGATGGATCCTTCGTCCTCGACGAAGAAGAGCCGTCGGTTGTGTGCTTCCTTGTCGCCGGGGTGTTCATCCCCATAAGCAGGGCGTGAGCCGAGCCCGTCGGGCCGGGGACGGACGTCGAGGAGCGCGAGCGCTCCTTCTGGGGGTTAATGACTTCCGTAACGGACGTCGAGTTATCACCCTCCTCGTCACTTTCTGTAACAGCGGCGGCGGATGAGGAAACTGACTTCCACATAGCGTAGTCCGCCCACCTCTTAACTTTCCGTTCTTTAAGAGTTCTTGGTTTCAAGAGCTTACAGGCCGCGCAGCTGTCCTCTTTATGATTGAGGGGCAAGCAACGATTACAGAGCTTGTGTTTGTCCTTCCAAGTATATTTGCCCCTATAGCGTGGGCAAAACTTAAAAGGTGTCCTCTCCATAGCTGAGGCAATAAAAACTGGTGATAACAACCCCAAGGGAAAGATAGGGGAGAAAAAAAGACATTCTCGACGAGAAGATAAAAGTTCGAACCCCCACTCTCCCTACTGTATGTTGGCCGGCGAGGCCTGGCCACGTGTTCGGCAGCGCCGAAGGATCTCCTCCGTCTCTTCCCCTCCGTCGAAAACTTGCTCGGCGGAGAAACAGCTTCACAGCTAACGTCGAGGGGAGGGATCTTTAACAATAAGTATATATAAAGGACCGAGGTCCGTAGTAAGTGTTTAGCAATGTCTCTCTAGGAGCTCCGCGTAAGGCGACCATAAACTGGGCGGAAAAAAACAATCTGAGGGACCTCGACGCGTGAGGGATTGTGGGTACAACGCACGTCACTATAGGGATAGTGTTACAGACACGCCTTGTCGACGTCCCCTTTTCGGCTACGAAAAACAAAATGCAATACTCCGCAGTGACCACTGGATGTCGGACCTATGCACAGCATGTGATTCTAAGCAGATTAACAAACATCAGAAATATATATATATATATATATATATATATATATATATATATATATAACACTTCTAATACACTTTCTCTAAATCAGAGGATACCCATTGGGAATGGCACAGACACTTCCTACACCCTCAGGTGACTGAAATGGCTAGAACACTATCGACATTGACTTATCAATGGTACATTTAGAGCAATACCGAGACTGGTGTAAAAGATAGAATAGAGGAATAAAGCAAAGGTTAACGAATCATTCACAAACTGCTAAGTACTTTTAAAAACCTTCCGATGCAGAGTAAATTAACCCTTTCCTGGGGGAAAGGCCAGAGCACAAAGTCAGAGGTAAAGAGGAGTCTCTAAGGGCGCCAGTACAGCCAATGTAAATTGCACAATTTTAAGGGAAGTGGAAGATCTTTGCAGGTAGGTTAAAAACAAGTCTTGCGCAATGTTTTTAGAAATGTTTGTAGAAAATAAAACACTTGAAGGGCCACAAACTGGGAGGCTTGTGAGAGGACAAAGCTTTAGCAACTCTGCAAGGTAACCAAGACAGGTCTCAACTGAGAGCAAGTAAGGTTACACAACAAGAGGTAAGTTCTTAGACTTTACAGTACCTCTGGTTAGCAGAAATGGTTCCAGCTGGCTTCTGTTCCTGTACAGCTCTGCAGATCCTGTTGTTCCTGGGCCTCAGTCATGGGGACAAGAGGGAGGATGTCGGGGGACTGTGGTCTGCAATGGAAAGATCAGAGGAAGCAATGGGCAAACATCAATTTTAGCGGTCCTTCAGTGTTTCAGCTCCTCACGTCTGACAGCAAATAGCAACACCAGGGTTCTTGGATACCACCTCAGACTTTCCTTGCTTTTGGGGTCCAGCACTGTTTAGGTGGCTCAGGCTTGGTCAGTCCTGCATCAAGGAAGTCCGGAGGATCTTCCCAGTGCTCGGGTCCAAATTAAAACCAACGCAAACAATATGGTGTTCCTCTCCCTGGCACTTCGGTTCCAGCAACAGTGGAAATACAACCAGCTTCGAGAGGATGTCCAGACGGGCTTACTTTGTAGTCAATTGGTCCCACCAACCCAAAGGGAGAAGTCGTCCTTGCAGGGCTTCTCTAGTCGAGGTGAATTCAGAGCTTCAGCACAGCAGAAGGGCTTCACCGGGCACACCAACGGACCAGGAGTTTCAGCAGGCATCTCTTCCAAGTTCTTCTTCGGATTCCTTCGTCCAGTGGTCGACTCTGCCTACCAAGCCAAAAAGCTTTGGCTTTTATGCAGGTTTCTCCCATTAATTCCAGCCTAGCCTAGCTGCCAATCACACAGCAGGGTGGCTGTCCTTGCTGGACTGCCAGCCGGCCAATCACCTTTGGGTGCATTCCTGTAACCAAGGGGATTAAGCACAGGGAGACTCATTTTGGGTCACAAGCTGATTAGGCCTGCGGGTTGAGTTGTGAAAGTTTCAAGCACTTTCACTGCAAGAGGTAAGTAGTCTCAGTCTGGTTTTACAGTACTTTACAAATGAAGAAAAAGAGGTAGCTGATTACTTCTGTTCCTGCACATCTCACTGATCCTGGGCCTCAGTCGTGGGGACTCCTGCACTGCACTGTGACTGGTCAAAATGCTCACAATTGGCAAATCTCGATTCTGGTAGCTGTAAGTCAAGCACACAAACTGGTGTCCCTCTCCCTGGTTATTCGGTTTCCTTCAGCACTCGGAGGAAAATACAACCAGCTCCGAAATAAGGTGTCCAGGAGGCTTATGGTCGAGTTGATTGGTCCCACCAACTCAAAGGGAGAAGTCTTCCTTGTGGGGGCTTCTCTGTCGAGGTGAACTTGGCGATTCAAACCTGCAACAGGGCTTCACCCGGGCAAACCAACAGTCCAGGAGTTGCAGCAGCCGTCCTCTTCAAGCTCGTCTTCGGTTCTTTCGTTCCAGTGGTCGACTTTGCCTTCCAAGCCAAGCGACTCCTTTTATTCAGTTCTCTCCCATTCATTCCAGCCTAGCTGCCACTCACCCAGCAGGGTGGCTGGCCTTGCCAGACAGTCATCCAGCCAATCACGACAGAGAGCATTTGGGTCTCGTAGGAGACTACGCACAGGGAGTTTCGGGCACCTCCCTCACTTCCTGCCCACCCTAGACACTCGCGACGCCAGAGGTGGTCTTTACTCCTGAAGCCTGCCAAAGGCGAAGGAACAAAGGGACCAAAGCTGGTTTGGCACGCAGAGACAAACCCAAGCAGGACCTTTCCACAAAGAAACAGTGAAAAAAAGATGACCGGAGGGGTCTTGGGCACCATACTTAAAAACATGGCTACCCCGATTTTTAGCAACCGGTGCTCGCAGTTGGGAAAAATCATGATAGTTTGTTATAAAACCACTGCCACCAGCCATTTTGATAGGAAAGGGTAGCATTTGACTGCTACAAGAGTGTTTAGACACAGGCTATACTAGGTAACCCCTCCCGCACTCCATTGTAAGATGTGTGCTGAGTCTATGCATTTAAAAAGACTAGTAAAATCAATTTAACTTTACATTCTCTGTGGAACAGTAGTTCATCCCAAAGAAGGTATTTAAAACTTGGGCAGTCCAAAGGACACCCATGTGCCACTGCACTAAAGGTGCTATGTGACAATAAAAATATGATGCCTTATAAGGCTTTCTAAGGGAATTAACACATTTTTGAGAATTCTCCCCAACATCCCCAATGGGCATCTGCTTTTCACTGAGTGAGGTCCTGTTTACATCCTCCTGGCCATCTTTTTTCTGCACATGTGGAGTTTGTGCCTGGCTGCTGTCCCCTCCATTAGGTAGGTGCACTTTCTGTGCATTACTGCACCTCCAGGGGAATTACTTAACCTGAAAAATCGAGAAATAAAATTACCTAAATTTGCTTGAAATTGTTGGAAAAGCAGTTTTTTTTGCATATTTTCATTGTGCTGTGGTTTTGTGAGCTTTTTCATACCTGAAGCTGCATTGCTATTTTGAAATCACAAGTTTTCCCACTAGTGCCTGCTTATTTGACTGATTATTGGCACTTCCAAGATGGCCGCCATTATTTTCTTTGTTGTGAAGGCAGGCTGGCTGAGATGTCTTTCCCTGTGCAGCACTCACATTGGTTGCTGAGTGTTTTCTTGCATCCAACCAGGGACCGCAGGCTTTAGCCTGCCCTCTCAGCAAAGGCCACCTTCTAAAGCCCTGGTCTGCTCCCGGAACGCTAATTGGGGTCCTCCCTGCTCCTTAAACACAATGATGCTGCCACCTCACTCCTCTCAGGAATCCGGACTGCCTTAACATTGTCACCTCCAGAACTATGGGTTAGTTCCCTTCTTCTGGACTCACTCCTACCACCTTTGACTATCACCGTTCTTTCTGCTTTTTTTCTCCCATGTTGTCAGTCTGATGCCCAGTGCTTCTTAAAACCCTTTGCTAACATCTGAATCCCTAATTGGAAGAAAGTCAAAGCTTGCTGTTTTTGCTTGAAAGACAAAGCTTGCTGTTTTTGCTAAATTCTCTGCATTGTGCATGTATACTGTTACTTCTCTGTAACTTGCCAGCTTAGTGACCTCACCTCTTTTGTTCCACACCTACATACCTTAGCCCCCCCCAGCTTCTCCATCCTCTCCTCGCTTCCACCCCCATGGCGCTCTGTTCCTCCTATCTTTTCCAACTGCTTCTCCAGTGACTATCCATGCCTTCTCACCAAGTCTGGCAGGAAAAAGTTAAAAAAGGATATTTGTCTCTAACCCTGTTCCTCCTATCGCCGACACCTACTCCAATGCTTCATACCATCACAGACATCCTTTTTGTCGTTCCTTCACCAGATCAATGGACTTCATATGATCTCTTTACTCTGTCCCATCTCCTCCTCTCCCATTAATGGTGGCACTCGCTGGGAAGTTCTCATGGCTTCGACTCCTCTAAAGTCATCATTAATGTCTACCTTAATGGCACTGTCATGGCCCAAGGCCCTCAGGCCAATCTCCTCCTCCTCCTTCTCATCCCCACTACCCCCCCAGCCCCCACCCAGGGCTCTTTCTCCTCCGCAGGGCCTACCTCTGATCTGTACCCCTCGCCGGAAGGTCTTGAAGGCTGGCAACATTCTTCATATTGCCACTTTCAACTCTCGCTCTGCTGTCAAACCCTCCTCCGACATCTGCCACCTCCTTCAAGAACTAGACCTTGATGTCCTTTGTCTTAATGAGACATGGGTCACGGCCAGCTCTGTCACGAGCTTTGACACTCTACTCCCCGATAGCTACAAGATCTGGTGGGATGGAAGGGGGGGGGGTGGGGAGGTGGAGGCGAGGACGGGAGCCCTGATCTTTCCTGAGTGGATTCCTGCCTCCATCATTGCCACTCAGATCTACTCCTCTTTTGAATGCCTTGTCTGTAGGCCCCGTCTCTCCTACCCATTCGCTTACTGTGGCTACCATTTACGGGTCTCCTGGTCTAATCACCCCTCCTCCCTCCAGGCCTTTAAAACTCGTCGTCGTCCTCCTCCGGGACCTCAATATCAATTTAGACTCTTCTTGTTCCTCCTCCGTATTCTTTCGTGACCTCTGCGACTCCCGCTCCCTATCCCTCCTCCCCTCTGGCCCGACTCACTCTGCAAGGCACACACTCAATGTCTTTATCTCCTCCTACCTCCCTCTCTATCCCTCTGACCAATTCTCTCTCCTGGAGCAATATTCCCTCCTCTCATCTCTCCCTCTCTTCCCACCAAGCCTACCCCGACATGCCACCTACCTTCTTGAACATCGGGCCCATGTAGCGTGTGTCAGTTGAGGCTTTCATCGCCACCTTCTCCCCCCCTCCACCTCTGGCTGTTTCACATCCTGACACAGCCCCGTCTCTACTCTACTCTTCAATTTCTGATACTCTTGATGCTCGTGCTCGAGTCATGAGGATCCTTTTGCAGTCCAAAGCCTAGTGCAATTCCTGGTACGACTCCGACCTAGCTACACTAAAATATGTGTAGGGCGGCTGAGAGGAAATGGAGGGCTTCTTGTTCATCCTCTGACAAACTGGCCTATTGCCTGCTCCAAAGGCAATACAGACTCTGTCCTCACCAAGAAGAGAGTCCACATTCAAGCCTGTGTCTCTGCGGCATTTAACAACTCGGCCGAACTATCTGCAATGAGCTGGCCAACCCTGCTGCAGCGTAGCCCTCCTGTTGCCTCCCAGGCTCTTTGCAATTCCCTTGCCGCTCACTTTCTCCCAAAAAACCCAGGACATCCTGTCCACCCTCCCATCTCACCTCTCTCGTCCTTTCCTCTTTTCTCCCCTGAGGAGGTCGCTAGACAAGTCAGACCTATGAAAGCCTTGTCAAAACAGGTTCATCCGGGTTCCTCTAAAACCATCAAGGACCACATTGACACCCTTGCTCCGGCCCTTGTCAATTTTTGCAACCACTCCTTTGCCTCAGTATCCTTCCCCTCCCCTCTGAAGCACTCATTTGTGCATCCTCTTAAGAAACCCACAGCTGATTTCTTGTCGGGCTAACTATCGCCCAATTTCCATTACTCCCTTTCTGAGCAAACTCCTGGAGAAGCTGGACATCTCAGCTTAACTTTCATTCCGATTCTGTTGGCTGTCTCCATGACCACCTGTCTGGCTTCAGAGCTGTCAGAAGCACAGAAACTGCTCTCCTGAACATCTGTGAAGATCTTAGCATTCCCTCTGTCCTCATCCTACTCAATCTCTTCTGCCTTCGACACAGTCAACCATACCATCCTGCTGTACTGTCTCCGTGATAACCTGGGTATCATTTATAAGGGTCTGGCCTGGCTGACCTTTATCCCTCTCTGATCGGCTCTCCCAGGTCCAAATTGGGCGATTCCGATCTATCTCCCTCTCTACCTGTGGTGTTCCACAGGGGCCTAAACTCATGCCCTGGCTTTTCAACCAATACCTGGCAACTGTCGCCCACTGAACTGCCATTTTCTGATCAAATTTCCAGTGCTACGCTGATGACAACTCAATTTCAGGCTGCCCTCGGCCTCCTCCTCGCCCTCTCCTCATCTCCGATTGCCTGACTGCCATTCAAGATCGGTGTGCCGCCAATGATCTTTGAATGACAGCAAGACTGAGATCCTCCTCATCGGCACACCTTCCCAATACTTTCCCCTCACTCTCTGGCCGGCCTCCCTTGGCCCTCCTCCTACCCCCAGCTGCGAGGCTAAGAACCTCAGGGTCATCTTTGACTCCATACTTTCCTTCTCCACCTACATCTCTCATGTCTCTAAAAAGCAAGCTTCCTACTGCACCTGCTCAGAGGTACTCTGCCTTTCTTCTCATTCCCCCAGAAGCTCACTGTCTCCCAAGCTCTGGTTCTCTCTAGGTTGGACTATTGTAACAGCCTCTTTCTAAAACTACCTGCCTCTAATCTCCGCCCTCTGCAACTAATCCAGAACAGGACTGCAAGACTTCTCCTTGGCCTCAAGCCCTGGGACCGTATCCCTCCAGCTCTGAAATCTCTCCATTGGCTCCCAGTGGATACAAGGATTACATTCAAAACCCGCTTATTGTCCACAAGGTTCACTGGGGCCTGGGTCCAAAATACCTTCAGCTATCCCTGTGCAAATACCGCCCCTTTCGAGCTCTTCGCTCCTCGAACTCCCTCTGAGTCAGTCGTTCATTTCAAAGAAACAAGCTGGGGGTAGATCTCGGTGTTCCTCTGTGGCCTCCCTCTGGAACACCCTCCCAGCCACTCTAAAATCTCAGGAGAACCATCTCCAGTTCCGGAAGCACCTCAAGACCTTCCTCTTTGCTTCTGCCTTTGCTCCCACTCTCCCCTGCTGATCTGTTCTCTTGGCATCGTGCACCTGGCCAACCTCTGTCCTCCGGGCCCAGGAACCTGTTCACCCTGCCAACCTCCCACACGGCCTCCGGGCCACCCTTGCACTGGGGTCTGTATCTGTAACCATGCAGTCCCCTCCCCAGCCTCTTTCTTCCCGCACTTTTCAAACCTACCCTGTCTGCTGCCTTAAACCCAGCACTGTGTGAGCACATACACTAGGTCTTAACTTTTTTCATCACCTGCCCCCTTTTCCCACCATGCTCCAAAGACCCCACCACTGGCTTTTTTTTATCTCAGACCACATGTCCCCCAAAGGCATGGATTCATATATCCCTTTCCACCTTTGTCTCACACATTATGACCCCTCTGTCTGGCAGTATTCCAAGCTGAGATAGCACTTTTCAGTGCCATTGCCACAAACCACTCAGTGCTGCTAATGGCTAATATTACTCTGCTGTCATACGCTTTGCACTAATATTTTTTTCAATTAGTTTTTAAACTTGTTCGCATATACACTTCATAAGCAGAAAAACCTTTTGGCATTCAGGGGACTAATTAGGATCAACTCAGTTACTACCTTTTTTGGCATAATTCATAGCAATTCGGACCGGTTCCCCACGCTAGAAGGGTATGACATCACATCCAACCAGATTCCTTTTAAGCTCAGAACACCCCAAGATCATTAACTATTGATCGTAGCACCTTCCAGACAGCTTAACCACATCTAACAATATTAAACGGGTGCTGCACTCTATCATATCTATGGAATCAATACGTTTGTAAATAAATGATAATTCATCAATTTGTGTGTACCCAATAACAAATGTAAATGACTTCCTACCTCACTATAGGGCTCGGCTGATATTCTCCAATCAGCATGCAGCCTCTGTCTTAGTAATTTGACTCCCCCCCCCCCCTTACGTCACCAAAATAGATGTTGATACCATACCACAATCCCAGCATTACGGTTTACCCGGCAGGCCAAATAAATCTATTTTGTTTCTGCCTGGTCCAGTAAAACACCATAGAGATACTGTATCCCTTTACAATGCATATCATTAATACGCCCGACAAGTTAATTTCTCCTTTTTTCATGCATGTGAAAACAAACACACGACTTCCTACTTCACAAAAGGGCCCGTCTGGCATCCGCCTATCGGCACAATGCCTCCCCCTTTTAGTAATTTGACGACTTGCTTACGTCAAAAGAGGCTGGTACTTCACAGCCAAACCTCACCCTTGTATTACGGTCTTTCCTGCAGGCTATTCCTCGCCTGACTGTTGCGAATCCAAGACACACAGATGCCGTGCAACCAAAGGTAAGCAGACCGCCCGTTAGCCGCTCCACACAGATGCAAACTCTGCAGGATTCCCCTTTTAATTTTAATATACATTTCCCAAATTGTGTTCATCTTGACAGTTTTTTCTGCCATGACGACTGCATATCTGCTTCCAAGCGCACATGCTCAATTCTTGAATTAGCTGTACATTGAAAGTCCCCTGCAGGCCATCTCGCAGTCCTGCGGCCTCAACAGGCTAAAGTACTTTATTTTTTATTATTCAGCCTGTTCACCAGCACTACTAGTTTTTTAAGAATCCTCTTTCAACTACCAACACACCCAACATAGACGCACTTTATTCTTTGTTTATGTACAGGATCCAGTTCCCGCTACAATTTTCAGCAATTCCAGTTCTGCCATCCGGACTGTAATATCTGCCTGGTTTACTGCCAACCCAGGCTCTTCTGAATAAGACAGACAAGTTAATAGCGCTCCCTTCCAAATTGCATTCTATCCACCTCCGAATGTACACCTGGCTTGTTCCCTAAAGATTCTGCCCCCAATTTTGGGTAAGCTGTCCACGGACTAAGTCACCCAGCAATCTAAGAAATTACTTACAAAGATAAACAGCCAAACCTATTCTGTTAGCCACCAACACCTTTTTTTTTCTTGTGTCCACTTCCCTATAGGGTCCAGTTGCTTTTGTCGCCCCGTGAAGGCATCTCTAGAACACATCGCCTGGCAGGTGGCACTGTTGCCGAAACGTGTGATGGATGTCCATTTGGACACTAGCACGTAGGCAGACCTTCCCCTTAAATGACTCTCGATTTCAATAAACTTCAAAGTTTAGAAATCTGATTTCTCACTCAAAAAACTTTCACATAATCTCTAATAATTACAAAATTTAATTTTTTGCTTACTTGTTTGTGTGATTTCACTTAATTGTTGCTTACACGTTTAATATTTGTGCATTTATACATATTCTTTTTAAATGTGTTTCTCTATGTAATACCAACTTTTGTCACATGTATTACCATTTTTTATCTGTAGTGGATTTCTTCATTTGCAATTGAATAAATTCACATAATTTACTAATATTTTCACTTGGTCTTCAGAATTTGAATTGACTTATCAAAAATAATTGAGATATCTTAATACACAGTACAATTTAAGTTTATGATTAACTGAACATACTAATTTAACACGGTGGAGTTTGCGCTTTGTTTTAAACCGAGCACTTGGCACTTGCCCTTTGCACTACCACTGTTGGTTGCTTTTATTATTTACTCATTATTTATCTGATTCTCCTTTGCTCCACACTTTCCACTTCTCCCCCCTTCCATGCACTTTTCTGCTCGCCCTCTCCCATGCACTTGGGCGTTTTCAATGTAAGATCGTTGTCTTGTTCTCCCATAATCCCCTCCCTTGCCTTGTCGCGCTCTGAAACACTTGTGTACGACCGCGATAGAAATAATATCTCAATTCAGAGGAAATAAGGGTGTTTAAAGTATATTATAATTGTTACATTTTTGCTCCCTTCTGAAGGCTTATATAACTGACTTAAATTAATAATTGTTTAATCAAGAAACCTCGAGTACAAGTGTTTATTTGGATACTTGTCACACTGAATCTCTGTGTAACTCCCCCTACTGCTCACATTGAGCCCCCTTGAGATAAGCCTGGCTGCTCAACTACACAACCAACCTGTGTAGTACAGACTTATACCAAAGGTTGGGTACCTATTGCCAGAATGTCAAGGTTGCTATAGTGCACCCAAAGGGTACTGCACAAAATCTTGCCCAACAACTCTACCCTGCTAAACCCTGCCACGTAGCAACCTTACCTACACTAAAATAATACTGTGATTAATAGCCTGTGCCACGCTGGAATAGCGCTGCGACATTTATGAAAGTTATTAAATTGCATTGTGAAGCCTACGTCTTTTTCCCCACTTTACCAGACTCAGGTGTGTTTTTCTGCAGCACTTAAATTGAACTTGAATTGTTTAAGATTATAAACATTGCATTGCGTTAGGACAGTTTTTCTGAAGTACAACTAAGGGCTTAGTAAAACCATTCAACTGAGGCAGTTCAAGACTCCACTCTTAGTATAAGGCTGTAAAACCTGAGTTCACTGTAGCGTAGACAGAGCAGCCAGGCTTATATTAGGAGGGAGAGAGGGCTATACATTCAGTACAAATGAATTTGTAATACAAATGTTCCAAAGAAACACTATGTAAAAATAAAGGGTTTATTTAAATACAAGTACGCCCAGATGAATCTAGGGGAAATAAGTACTAGCACATTATATGAAATCACAATTATAAAAACAACACTATAATTGAAGGTACACAGCCCATAGTATAAATCTTATTTGGAATACCCAACAATAGGTCTAGGGAAGTAAAAAACATTTCATACACATTCAGTATAGGTCACACCTATTCTTGGGGAGTGAAAACTAATGGTTATTTTCACAATTACATTCAGTAATGCAAGGGCAGTAGACCCTACCAGTTGTACAGTGACTCAGTACAAGGAACAAGTTACTTACCTGTAACTGTTGTTCTCCAGCATGGGTCTGGCATGGATTCACATGCTCATGAATATTCCCCGTCGTCAGGCTGGGAATCCTCGGTAAAGAAAAATCAGTATCAGTTTCGTTTCTGATCTGTCTTTCGTAGTAGTAACCAACCACTGATCTCTGCGTCATACTGACCACAGCCAATGACTGCCATCTCCCTAAGCCCCGCCTCTGGCAGCGATCTTCAGATTTGGTAGCACGTGAAGTGGCAGTATGACCAAGTGAAGAGCCGCAGAGGGGTAGGCGGGAGGGTTCGCATGTGAATCCATGCCAGACCCATGCTGGAGAACAACAGTTACAGGTAAGTAACTTGTTCATTCTCCAGCATGGGGTCTGGCATGGATTCACATGCTCATGAATAAAGGAATACATAGCAGTAGCCACATGCACAACCACGGGAGGTGGCAAAGGCTCAACATTAAACGTTACATCCAAAACTCAACATTAAGCAATTCTTACCTCCTCACCAGGCTCACCTTAGGCGAACAGGTCGCGCAGCACTGCTTGGCTGACCCTGGACTCCTCCCTGGAATCCCGATCGACGCAGTAGAATTTCGTGAAGGTGTGCGTCGACCTCCACGTAGCAGCCCTGCAGATGTCCAGCAAGGGCACACCAGATAGGAACGCCGTGGTAGCTGCGATCGCTCTGGTGGAATGGGCTCTCGGACGGCCAGGCAGCGGTCGGTTTGCCAACCGATGACAGTACATGATACAGCCGGAGAGCAATCTGGAAATGGAAGCCTTCGAGAGAGCCTTCCCCTGATTGACAGGTCCAAAGTTCACAAAAAGTTGTGACGTCTTGCGAAAGCTCTTCGTGCGGTCCATGTAGAACTTCAGCGCTCTAGCCACATCCAGCGAGTGCAAAGTCCTTCAGTCGGCGACGAAGGCGACGGGAAGAAAACAGGCAACACCAAGGGTTCGTTGAGGTGGAAGTCCGACCGGCACCTTGGGCATGAAGGAGGGGTGCGTCCTGAGCACTACCCTCGTGTCGTGAAAAGTCAAGTACGGGGGCTTGCAGGAAAGGGCCTGGATCTCTCCCACCCGTCGTGCGGAGGTGATGGCCACAAGAAACGCTGTTTTCCACGACAAGAACTTCAACGGAGCCGAGTGCAGAGGTTCGAACGGAGGTCCCATGAGCTTGGTCAGCACCACGTTGAGCTCCCACGCCGGGGCAAGGGGCCTTCACCGGAGGGAACGATCTGAGCAGTCCCTTCATGAATTCTTTCACCAGACGATGAGACCACAAAAACGTCCGTCCCGTGGTTCTGGTGTATCGGGAGATCGCAGCAAGATGAATCTTGATGGAAGCGTGCGCCAGTCCAGCCTTGACCAGTGTCAGCAGGTACGGCAGTACTTGAGGAGCCGTAATCCGTAGAGGGTTAATCTTCTGTGCGTGGCACCAGACAGAGAACCTCTTCCATTTGTGTCCGTAGCATTTAAGAGTTGAGGACGCCCTGGCCTTTGCAAGATCCTCTCTGCAGTCGGCCGGTATGTCGTAATCTCCAAACTCTAACGCTGCAGGAGCCAAGCCTGCAAGTTCAGCGACTTCGGGCCGTGATGGAGGATGGCGCCTCCTTCCCTGGAGAGAAGATCCGCGTCCACTGGCAGCTTGATTGACAGGGACGCTGACAAGTCCAGAAGGTCCGGAACCATATCTGCCTCGGCCACGCAGGTGTGACGAGGATCATCCTGCACCGTGACCTCTTGAGCTGGTTGATGAGCCGGATCAGCAGCGGCAATGGAGGGAACGCATATAGGAACAGGCCCTCCCAGGGGAACGAGAAAGCATCGCCCATGCTCCTCGGCTGGGCAAACCTGCTGGCGAACCTCCGGCACTTGGAGTTCGTCGCCGTCGCGAACAGATCGATCTGGGGTGTGCCCCACCGTCGGAAGAGGCGGTCCACTAGATCCTGTCGTAGTTCCCACTCGTGGCACGAGCGCAGCTCTCTTCTGAGCGAGTCAGCGAGGGTGTTTTTTATCCCTGCCAGATGAAACAGCACCAGAAACATCCCTTGGGCCACGGCCCAATGCCACAGATCCTGAGCCTCCTTGGACAGGGCTGGGGATCTGGTACCGCCCTGCTTCCTGATGTAGAACATGGTGGTGGTGTTGTCGGTGAAGATCCTCACCACCTTGCCCTTGAGGGACGGAAGAAAGGACCTGAGGGCCCAAAACACTGCACGGAGTTCCAGGACGTTGATTTGGAGGGACTTCTCCGTTGGCAGCCAAAGGCCCCTCGCGTGCAGATTTTCGGTGTGCGCTCCCCACCCTTCCAGGGAGGCATCCGTGGTCACTGTCTTCTGGTGGCCCTGGGTCTGGAAGTCCATGCCTGGGTCTCGAAGGCCATGCCCGCCGTCAGATGCACGCGGGTGCCCCACCACCGGATCGCTCGTCGGAAGCCCTCGTCGAGTGTGATCCTGTCCTCGAAGCTGCCCGTCGTCTGGATCCAGCGAGCGTCCAGGAACTCCTGTAACGGGCGCATCCGAAGCCTGCACAGGCGGATGAGGTAAATGCAAGAAGACATCATTCTTAGGAGGGACTTGATGGACCTCACCCTGGCCGCATCCGCAACCAGCATCCGCTGCACCTTGCCCAAGATGGCCCTCGTCCTTTCTTCCGACGGAGAGGCCAGAAGCGCCACTGTGTCGAGCTTCGCTCCCAGAAACAGTGCGTCTTGAGCGGGCACCAGGTGGGACTTGGCGTAGATTATGGAGAATCCCAGGTCCGTGAGTAGTTGGACGGTCCTCACCGTGTGCTCCGCAGCGAGCTTCTTTTGTCTTTGCTCGGATGAGACAGTCGTCCAGGTAGGGGTAGACGTGGATCCCCTCCAGGCGCAGCCGCGCCGCCACCAGTGCGAGGCACTTGGTGAACACCTTGGGTGCCGACCTCAATCCGAAGGGAAGGGCTCTGAACTGGTAGTGACGCCCTTGGACCACGAATCTGAGAAACTTTCGGTGTCCCTTTAGGATGGGGATATGGAAGGAGGCATCCTCCAAATCCAACGACAGGAAATCGCCCTCCTCCAGTTGACCCAGGACATGCTGGACGGTGACCATCCGGAACTTCTGTGCCTTGATGAATTTGTTCAGTCGTCGTAGGTCCAGGATGGGACGCCATCCTCCTGTCTTCTTCACGAGGAAGTATCTTGAGTAAACTCCGGAGCCCCGAAGCCTCTTTGGAACAAGCTCGATGGCGCCTTTCTTGAGCATCGCCTTTACCTCCAAGAGAAGTTGAGGGACGTGATGTTCCTTCCTGGCCACGGGGGGGACTCGCGGGCACTTCTTTAGAAACTCGAGCGCGTGACCCTGGGCCAGGGCGTCCAGCACCCAACGGTCGGTGGAGATGGACTCCCACACGCTGACGAAGCTCGCCAGCCGGCCTCCCGCCGGGGTGCTTCGGTGGGGGCCCGACCCCACGGCCAGTTCAGTCCTGCTTCGACGAGGCTTTGCCGCCTTGTCCTTGGCGACGACGGCGGGGTCCGTCCGACTTGCCTCGTCCCCTGTAGGCTTCCTGTGACGACGAAGGGGCCGCTTGACGATAGGTGGAAAATCCGCCACCAGAACCTTTGGAGGCACCCTGCTTGCCTACACCGCTCCGAAAGGGCGGCCGCCGTTGCTGGAGAACACCAAGAGCCCGGGCCGTCTCCGTGTCCGTCTTGATGGCTTGTAGGTAATCGTCCACTGTTTTCCCCAAACAGGTTGCTCCCGTCGAACGGCATGTCCAAGACTCTGGTCTGCACGTCCTGACGGAAGTCAGTTGCCTTGAGCCATCCACGCCGTCTAAGGCACACGCCGTTGCCCAACTGGCGAAATCCAGTGTCAGCGATGTCCGTCGCTATCGTAATGGCGTGGTCCGACGCCACTTCTCCTTCCTGCAAGATCTCTAGGGCCTCCGCCCTCTTGTCGTCTGGTAAGAAGTCCAGCAGGGGGGCGATTTTGTACCACAACTCCCTGTCGTAGCGTGCTACAATAGACAAGGCGTTGGCAGCCTTAATCGTCGTCGCTGCCGATGAGATGACTGTGTCTCATCGTGTCCAATTTCTTTACCTCGCCGTCCGGCAGGGAGGTTGACGTAGAGGCCGAGGCCCCTCCCCCCCGCTTTCTTCCTGGCCGCCGCGGAGACGACCGAATCCGGGGTCGGCTGTGCCCGAAGGCACAAGAGGCCGCGTCCTTCTCGTACCGATCCCTTCTCGCAGGCGTTGTGGATGGGTTCTTGAGGAGGGCGAGACCCTCATCCCTGATATCGTCCAGTAGAGGTACAGCGAGGACCGTCTTCGTCTTGGTCTCGCGCCGTTGATAAAGGAAACCTTCCTTCTCTTCCGGGCAAAGCTCGGATGCCCTGGCGATCATGGCATGAAACGATCCAATCTAGTCGGGCGGGGAAGCCCGGGGAGGAGGTGACAGGAGATCCTCGTCGTCTGTGCCCGTCGTGGCCGTGTCAGTCCCCGTATCATCCCCACGGGTCGTGGACGGGGAGGAGGGTTGAGCAGGGCGCGATGGTTGAAAAGGAGGTGGAGGATGAATCCTCCTCTTAGGAGGGCGGCTCCCAGAAGGGCCTGGCTCCGGGTCCCCCGTCGGGAGAGGTTCCTCCGTTGGTGGTAACTGCAATCTCGTCCTTATCTCCGAGCATAAGGACTGTATAGCCAACAAAATGGCCACCGAGTTGTCTTGCGGCACTGGTTGAGGGGAGTCCGACGGGCGGTCAGGAGCCCCGTCGGCACCCTCGACGTTCTCGTCGTCTCCTACGTCGGGGTCCCTCCCGACGGGCTGGTCTTCTTCCACGCCAACGCCGTGGCTTAAGACTTCGATCAGCTCCTCCTCAGAGGTTGAGACCGAATCCACGACAACCTCCTGCCACCCCTTTTTCTTCTCCGTCGGAGGTTTCACAGGGGTCCTGTCGATGGGCATGAAAGAGGACTCCCGCCGCGGTGGCAGGGAGACTCTGGGCCCTGAGGTCGCCACCACTGGTGTAGCCTCCACAGGCTGAGCCAGGGCCGCCGCGACTGTCTCGATAGAGGCTTTGGCTGGGTGGATTAAGGCTTTCACCGCCTTCTCCTTGGGGGGGGGGGGGGGGGGGGGGAGTCACCGCCTCGCTCCCCCTCCGATGGGGCCTTCGAGCTCGACCGGGGTCTCTCCAGGAGCTTCGCCGGGTGCTCAGCCTTTCTCTTACCCGAGCCAGAGCGTTGGCTCGTGGTTGATGGCGCCGGGGAGGATGCGCCCTGCCTGGCGCCCGTTGAGCCCGACTGTTCGGCGCTCCCGGTGCCAGCGGACTCGCGGTGCTTGGCCTTCTGTTGGACCCCCGTGCCGGGGCGCCCTCAAACGTCTTAGAAGACCGCTCGGACTTCTCGCCTGACGGGCTCTTCCCTTCCAGCCAGTTGGCGAGACGCAGATGGCGGTCCTTCATGGTCCGCTCCGACATATTGCCGCAAAACGCACAGTCCTTCTCCACGTGCGTCTTGTCCTCATGCAGGCAGTAGAGGCAAAGGGAGTGTTCGTCCTCCTTAAAGACATTCTGAAGCTGGCATCCAGGGCAGACCCTGAACAGCTTTCCGGGCGTCGAGCTTCCCTTCTCCTGGGCCATGATCGAGATGGGCCTGAGAAACTTATGGAGTCCTCCAAAAGCGTGGCTCGACGAAATCTTCACCCTTGAGGGGCGTAGAAGAATCCGACACAGGTCCACGTTGATCGGATAAAGGATCGGTGGAGCTTGAGGCTCTTTTGACCGAAGAAGAGAAAATTTTCCTAAGAAAAAGCGCGAAAAAAGCACTAAAGCTCGAGAGCAATAGCACGAGGATCCCAACACTTGAACGTGCGGTAAAAATCTGAAGATGGCTGCCAGAGGCGGGGCTTAGGGAGATGGCAGTCATTGGCTGTGGTCAGTATGACGCAGAGATCAGTGATTGGTTACTACTACGAAAGACAGATCAGAAACGAAACTGATACTGATTTTTCTTTACCGAGGATTCCCAGCCGACGAATGGGAATATTCATGAGCATGTGAATCCATGCCAGACCCCATGCTGGAGAAATCACATAATCAGTCAACTGGACAATATACAATATTGGAACACTTATTCCAGGTACAGTAAACACCTCTAACTACTTTTGTGATAAAACACAGTTATACTAGGTGGGTAAAACCTATGGATATAATATTCAATTACAGGTGCTTTTGAGATCAGTGAAACAGATTGCGATTAGCAGTAAATCTGGTAACTTATTTTTTGGATGGCACACAGCAAACTCAAGGAAAGTAAAACCCATATGACATGCATTACTTACCGTAATAGCATTTCTAATGATAGTATCTGCTTAGATTCACATGCTGTGCATATAGTCCAACATCTAGTGGTAACCACAGAGTATTGCAGCTTGTCTTTTGAGGATCGAAAGGGGACTTCGACATGGGCATGCCTATAACACCATTCCTAACGCGACGTGTAGTGTACCCAAAATCCCTCACGTGTCGAGATCCCTTAGATTGTATTTTTTCATGTTGTGAGGGAGCCTTATGGCTATTGACAGTGAGTACGTAAAGAGAGAAGATGCCTATGTTGCTAATATCCGAGCAAGAGGGAGGGTGGGCACATGTCAATCGAAGCAGATACAATCATCAGAAGAACAAGTTATTTACCAACTGTAACGTTCTTTCGACTGGATGTTCCTCCCATGTATTCCTCATCTTGTTATAATTCGTTATCGCCAGCTTCGCTGCTTCGGAAAAATGTTTGACAGAGGACGCTGTGCTCGAGGTCGTGGCGTCGATTGTCCCTTGACGGGCTCCGTTCCATGTCAACTTCACTGCTAGTATAAATAGCTCGAGCCGCGCCCGTTGGCTTCAGTTCTGTTTGAGGAAATCCTCGTGGAACATCCAGGCGTATGCTGTGACCGATAGGCCCATCGTGAGAGGAAAGTGTAAGAAAATGTAAACTGTACTGCGGGGCAGGCTGGGAAGGTCGATGAGGAATACGTGGGAGGAACTTCGTCGAAAGAACGTTACAGTTGGTAAATAACTTGTTCTTCGATTGGATTGTGTCCTCCCACGTATTCCTCATCTTGTGATAGACTCCCATAGCAGTGATCAATTTGGAAGTGGGAGTGCTAAAGCTTGTTTTCATGGACGGAATGAAGTACTGCCCAGGCAAATAACCCCTCATTGGAGGTGGCATCTAAGCAGTAATGCTTGATAAAGGTATGTATTGATGCCCATGTTGCAGCCGAGCAAATGTCTTTTGCAGGGACTCCCCTCTTCAAAGCCGCAGAAGTAGCCATTCCCATAGTGGAGTGAGCATGTAGCCCATCCGGTGGATCTTTTCCTGCTAATCTGTAGAATTCCAATACAGCCAGAATGATCCAGTGGGATATAGTTTGTTTTGTCACCGCTAACCCCAATTTATGACCTGTGTAACCAACTAAGAGTTGGTCGTCTTGATGTAATTTTGCCATTCTTGAAATGTAAAAATTGAGGGCCCTCTTGGGGTCCAGTCTATGCAATCTCTTCTCTTCTTTACCCAAATGAGTAGGATAAAATGTTGCCAAAATAATTTTTTGTGGCAAATGGAAGTCAGGAACTACTTTCGGTAAGAAAGATGGTTTAACCTTAAGAACTAACTTGTCCTTGTAAAAGATGGTATATGGAGGTTTACATGAGAGAGCCTGTAGTTCACTAACCCTGCAGACTGATGTTACTGCCACAAGAAGGACAGTCTTTAGTGTTAAAAGCCTCAATGGACAAGAGTGCAGAGGCTCAAATGGTTTACAAGTTAGGAATTTAAGAACTAAGTTTAAATCCCAAGTTGGGACATGAAACGGTATTGGTGGATATACATTGGTAAGTCCCTTCAGGAACTGTATGATCAATGGAATTTTAAAGTAAGAAACCTCTTCCGAGGAGCGCTTAAAAATGGACAGCACAGCAAGATATCCTTTAATTGTTCCGATCTGGAGCCCCAGATTGGCTAGATGTAACAGAAAAGAAAGCACCATTGGGGTGCCACAATGAAAAGGGTCCACATCCCTATCTTTGCACCAGTTACTGAACTTGTTCCAACGTAACCGGTACAAGGATTTCGTTACTGGCCTTAAGCAAAATCTCCATTACGTTTGTTTGTTTATTATTTATAATGCGCAATCATACCCTAGGGTAACAGGGCACAGCCTTTACATGAATTTGTGAGACTTAGTTACAGCATCAAAATATATACACAACACAATGAGGTACACAAAATAATACATATCTACAAGTGGCACACGTGGTTACAATGTGTGCAGGAGGTGCATGTGGGACATGCTTGGCATCTGATTATGATGGGCCTACATATTCAGCCATTGAACTACCTTGGAACGGAAGTTATGGTATGGGATGTCCATTCTGATCGTAGGCGGCAAGGAGTTCCACAATTTCGCAGCTTTCACAGTGAAGCTGTTGCCACCTATTGTGGAGCATTTGAACTTCGGGACAGAGAGGCAGTCTTTATAAGTTGTTCTGGTGGGTCTCAGGGAGGCTGGTCTGTGAAGTCTGTCTATCAGATAGGTCGGGGCTGCATTGTTAAGGGATTTATGAGTGAGTGAGACCGTTTTTAGGGTGATGGGGTGCCAGTTCTGTTGGCTGTGTCCTGTGATATGCCTAGCGCCGCTCTAAGAGCGTTGTTTTGAAGAGTTTGTAGTTTACTAATGGTGGCTTTAGGAGATCCTAGGTAGAGGGCGTTGCAATAGTCCAGACGGGATAGTATAAGGGCTCTAGCGAGGGTGAGGCAGCTAGTGTCGGACAATAATGGTTTGGCTGCACGGATCAATTTGCATGTATATGCCGTGGAAGATGCCAAGGAGCTCACCTGTCTGTTGAAGGAGAATTTGGAAATCAAGTAGAAGCCTAAAGTTTTGACCTCTTGTGCCACTTTGATGTTGTTACTATCAATCGAGAAGGAGCAGTAGGCAGGGCCCAATTTCTTTAAGATGGTAGTCGTGCCAGGATAATGAGTTCAGTTTTCTCATCATTCAGGCATAGTCCATGTGTGGCCATCCATGCCTGGATGATGATGATGTACACTCTATTTAGCAAGGCCAAATCCTTTCCATAAGCGGAAGGAGGACCTGGGTATCATCTGCATGATCCAAATCATCAAAAGGGGGCTTGGTAAATATATTGTACAGTGTATGGGAAACACAGGATCCCTGAGGCACGCCACAAGTGATGGGTATGGGGTCTGCTGCCGCTGAAGGTGAGAAGACCCTCATGGTCCTGTCGTTAAGGAACGATCTGATCCAGGTGATGGCCTCAGACGAAAAGTGGGCCGCAGTGTGGAGGTGTGTGCATAGGACAGAGTGATCGACCAGGTTGAATGCTGGAGAGAGGTCGAGGAGGAGAAGTAGGGCAGCTTGGCCATTGTCTCGGAGCATATCGTTCTGGGCTTTTAAGTCAATAAGAGCAGTTTCGGTCCCATGTTGGGGACGAAAGCTTGATTGTCTGGAACCTAGAAGGTGGTGATTGAAGGCATTGATTTCACTGTGCGTCGGAGCTGCAGGACGCTGTTCTACTTACCTTTACTGCTCCCACAACAGCCAGCCAGCCCCCCCTCCTAACAGCATTGCGAGCACAGTGCTCTTGCTGTCTACAGGGAGGCGGAGCCGCTGAGGAACACGTGACCTGCTCACGTGACTTGCAGAATAACTTTAAAATTGCCGCGAAGCCGCCCGAGCGGTGTTGATTGAAGGCATTGATTTCACTGTGCGTCGGAGCTGCAGGACGCTGTTCTACTTACCTTTACTGCTCCCACAACAGCCAGCCAGCCCCCCCTCTTAACATCATTGTGAGCACAGTGCTCTTGCTGTCTACAGGGAGGCGGAGCCGCTGAGGAACACGTGACCTGCTCACGTGACTTGCAGAATAACTTTAAAATTGCCGCGAAGCCGCCCGAGCGGTGTTGATTGAAGGCATTGATTTCACTGTGCGTCGGAGCTGCAGGACGCTGTTCTACTTACCTTTACTGCTCCCACAACAGCCAGCCAGCCCCCCCTCCTAACAGCATTGCGAGCACAGTGCTCTTGCTGTCTACAGGGAGGCGGAGCCGCTGAGGAACACGTGACCTGCTCACGTGACTTGCAGAATAACTTTAAAATTGCCGCGAAGCCGCCCGAGCGGTGTTGATTGAAGGCATTGATTTCACTGTGCGTCGGAGCTGCAGGACGCTGTTCTACTTACCTTTACTGCTCCCACAACAGCCAGCCAGCCCCCCCTCCTAACAGCATTGCGAGCACAGTGCTCTTGCTGTCTACAGGGAGGCGGAGCCGCTGAGGAACATGTGACCTGCTCACGTGACTTGCAGAATAACTTTAAAATTGCCGCGAAGCAAGCCCTGGTGGCAGAAGGGCTGGTGCTGTTTGGCTGTTCGGCGTGGACGGCGATCTTCAATTAGTAAGCCTTCTTTTCTTCCAGACTCACCAATCTGGCTGGCCGCTCTTTTGGTATCGACATAATATCACTTACAAAGCTACTGTCATTGACTATTTTTAATTTTCCAATAATAGAAATTTGTGCTCTTAGTGACAGCGGAGCTGCAGACTAATAACACTCATACTGACTGCTATATTTTTCATCCGGCCACACTCATACTCAGGTTAACCAGATTAAGGATAAACACAACATTTTATTTTTTGGGGAAGTTGGCGGCAAAGATTTGTTTCTATAACGCTATTTCATTGCTTAAATACTGATTTTATCTAATCTTATGATGAGATCTGGTTTGCGCAGCCAAAAAGGCCCTCTATTATCAGATGCTATTATAGTTGACCCGGCCTTACATTTTGACCCTACCTGCATCATGGCCAAGTGTAGATTATCTAACACTGTGTCCTCAATCACTTCTAAGTCTCTTTGTATTGTTCCATCTTCGGTGGAATCTACCCCTCCTTCAAATAATGCCATGTCTTGTAGCCTCACTTCGATAAAGCCTATTACTTTAAACACCCTGGAATCTAGTCTTCCACTAGCCACTCAAAGCTATGATCCATAACTCTGAGACTACAGATGTTACTACCAGTGTTTCTGCAGCAGGCGATATTGTAGTACATAAAACTCCTAGAAAACCTAAACTATACCAACAAGTACTTGGGCAGACATACATGGACAAATACATCTTAAAAGCAACCTCAACCAGTACAGAAATTAAACTTCCCAAAGTTTTTAGAGGCAACGCTATGCTAGATCACTCAGCAATGTCTACACAAGCTTTTTTCGGTGGAAATAATAATATCACTGATCTTAGCATAATTGAGTGTGCGGATAAAGTGATGAATCTGCCATATACTACTGGAATTCCGGATATCTCTAGATCCTCTTCTCAAGAGCCAGTGGCTGATAACACACCCACCGCCCTAACTAACATTATTGAAGATATTGAAAACAACATAGCGGACTATGATCCGGACTTAGGCCCTGTGTCCATCAATCGGAACCAAGTAAATTCTCCACAATTACATCATACATTAAAAGACGTGGATGAACGGATTTGATTGACGCATCCGACAGTCTCAGCCCTAAACGTTGTTCTGAGCTCCTTTGTTGAGCTATATGACAATGTTTGGTCCGAGCTTAAATCTGTCAAAACTGCAATGACAGAACTTAATCTGAAAATTGACTGTATTGGTACAGATATCTTAGTGGATCTTACTAACAAAGTGGATTGGATCGGCACTGAGATATCCCAGAGGCGGCCGGTGCAAGCACCACAGGGCGAAAGTTTTCTAACCCCCCCCTAGTCAAACACCCATTGTCAATACCCAAATTATAGAGATATCGGATAACAACTTGCCAGTGGAACCTTCTAATATTGCTGTTGCTCATGATCAGGATCTACCAGCAATTTCTGCTGGTCTTGGTACTCCTGCCATCTCTACAGGCATATTGGCCGACCCTATTCAAAGCTTGCCTAATTCGATTCCCAATCCGGGTCAATCTAACTTTATTTGGTCCCCAGTTACTATAGTAAATGCCATTAATAAAGAAATTCTTTCTGAACAAACTAAGCCCACTTCATTGGCTAATTCCTGCAATACTGCTGAGGACCTATTGAATACTACAAAACCTACTCAGTCGATAGAGTCCAGTCCTATAACAAGCTTGATCCCAACTCAGGTTTTTAAATGTACACAAGACAGTGCTACTAAGCACCCAGCTCTCGAAAACGACGGCCCCACGCAAAACGCGCCTTATCAAGCGGAAATTGGCTACAAAGCAAACCAACTTACTCTTCACCAAATCTACTGCAAAGGTCTCTACTTTCTTGAATACTGCCTCTATCTCTAAGGGTAAATCAACGAATGTCTTTAAGCCTCCAATGACCAAATTGGTTGATTCCATGGCTCAAACCGATAGTTGTAACCCTCCAGTTACTCATGTTTCTGACATGTGGTCAGGAAACCCTCCAAAATTCTGTTTGGCCCCCTCAAAACAGCCTATAAGTGAAACCCTATACGCCTCCCCTATTTTAAAACTGTGCCCTTTGGTGCCACTTCAACATGGTTGTGGTACAGGCAAATTTAGGTCCAGTGAGCAAACTCTAACGGCTCCGATGGCTGCACAAGCTGCAAACCCCAGCAAACTACAACTTGGAGTTGATACTAGTAAATTTAAAACCTACGAAGCAGCTCTGTTGACTCCTGGCGTGACTCAAGCTAGTGGTACTGGCAATTCCCAAGATCCGAGAAGAACTTCCCATGGTTCCTGAGATTCCACATGGTGTAAATCATACTAAATTACATCAGGGGTGTGGTATTGGAAAATTTACAACCTTTGAAGTAACTCCTCTGTCTCGGGTTGTGACTTAAGCTACCGATCTAAATTACTCACAGAGCTCGTCGGTCTTAAGGTCTCATCAAATCCCGGCAAATTGGGGTCCCATTCAATTGCAACCTCCTACGAATATAATACCTAATCAGCCCCTGATCCCTGCTCTTCCTTTGGATCTGGGATTGGAGAGGGGATTCTTTCAGGATATTAACAATCTGCCTGCCTCTACCCACCCCACAATCTCTGTTGGGATTCGCAACCTGGTGGATCGCCTATATAGACCACAGGCCAGACCTTTGCCCCCTGCTGCTGTCAAACACCTTGATATAATCATGAAGGGTTCTCAAAATCTATCAGCGGACACTTTAACACGCCAAGAATGTACGAATAATAAGAAACCCAATCCTTTACACTTGATAAAGATTCAAAGTCTGCTGAAATTGGAAGAGCCTGTTTGTTTGAATCGTTGTAATGTATTATCTATTTTTTCTGAAATCCCAGCCCTCGCTCTCATTTCCTCTAAGGATATTGATAGAGTGGCCTTCCTGGATTGTAACTCTTTGGATATGAGCATGATTCTCCTTGCGTCACCACTTGTCAAAGAACTGATTCTTACCCAAAAAGACTCTCTGGAGGAATTGGGATTCAGAGTTGAAGCGGCCTCAGCATGGGAAATGTCGACCAATGGGCCCTCTTTTTCACAATCAGCAGTTAAACCAATAGGGGCCCATGCAGGTGGCCAGGATACCCTGCCCATACCATTAACCTCATTGAATCAACAAAACAAAGACGTTGACTGGGCCGCCATCATCTCCACCTTGTGGCAAAAACTTGTGCCTTAGGCTTATCCCCCCAAATCTGACCTTAGATTCTCAGTCGAACCTTTGTATAAAATCTTGGAACTCCAGAGGCAATCAACACCTATTCTCGAATTTGGAGTGCCTACATCTGTTGAGAGATGCAAATGTTATATGTATTCAAGAGACTTGGATGACCTCAGCCCCTTGTTTAGATGGTTTTCAAATTTTCGATCAGCCGGCCCAATATAATCTGAGGGGTAGACCTTCGGGTGGTTTACTGGTGGCAGTAGATAATTGCTCTGGGCTATCCGGCAAGGCTCTTTTGGGTCTTCCCTATGGGGCATTGGGGGTAGTTCTTAATTCGAGTATTGGCCATCTAAAATTACTATTTATTAACATCTATTGGCACACAGGGGTTGGTGAAGTTAAGCTGTTTGTGTCTCTTATCTCGCAGATTATTTTGGAGTGGGTGCTGGCTAATGACTCAGGACATGTACTACTAGCTGGGGACTTGAACTGTGATTGTTTATTCGACTATTCACCATGGGCATTATGTGAGCTGTATCCCTTTGACCGATGTGACAAAGGGAAAAAACTGGCTAGTCAAACTTGGTACATTGAATTGGGCAATCTAGGTTTACAACCTCTGCGTGACCTCTCACAACCCTCTTCAAATCCTATTAGTTATACCTGGCGGCGGGGGTCTTCCACCTCTATGCTCGACTACATCTTTGTGGACGATTATCTTCTTACAAGATGCTCGAAGTTTGAAATCTTCCTGAACTCCTGGAGTGACCATGGTATATTAACGGCAACTTTTAACATCTGCCTGACAAAGGGGCGGCTGTGCCATTCGATCGGGGTCTCTCCAAATTTATCAGGATCTGCTATTCGGTGGTCCCCTAAAAATATTGAAACTCTGAATGGTAAACTGTGGGACATGCTTAACAAGACTACTCTTGACTGGAAATTGGCAACATTTAATTCTGCAATGATTACTACCCTGATACAAGTGGCAGTAGATGATATTGGCACTAGCTCTGTAAGCCGAACTCCAGTTACTAGGCATTCACATCAATATAACTCTGAGGTGGCAGCAGCAAAAACTATTAAGAATAAAAATATTAGGAAATTACAAACTGCAATAAGCGACCAGTCCATTCGCCTATCCCTTATTAAGAAGGTTAAACAAGCCCACAAGAACTACTGTAAAACAATTAAACATCAGTTATTACAACAGGACTCGGAATTAATGTTACAGGTTATCATGAAGGCAAATGTGGGAGCCTTCTGGCAGATCGTTAATGGACAGGATGGTAACCAGGCCATTGCTGAACTTAATCCGATTGCGGAACAAGGTTGGCTAGAGTTTTACTCAAATAGATTTTCTCCTAGCCCCCTAGCGGCAATGGCCAGTTTTACTGACTATGATCCATTAGTCCCTCATCCTAAATGGGATCCACCGTTAGAGATTGATACGATCCTGGAGTTAATTCGCAGGTGTAAGAGATCAAGAGCCCCTGGCCCGAACGGGTTAACGAACAATACCTTTAAAGCAGACCCGAATCTTTGGGCCAATATCTTATGTATTGAGTTTCGGGATATCTTGCAAACTGGGACATGTCCTATTTCTTGGTCCACTGCATATGTTATCCCGATCTTCAAATGCGGTAGTAGGTCCGATCCCAAAAACTATCGGCCTATCGCTTTGATAGATGCGGATTGTAAAATCTTCTCTGCTTTTCTTCTTTCCCACTTATGGGATTGGGAAAAAACTAGCCATCCTCTGAGCCCCTTTCAAACGGGTTTCCGTAAAAACCACTCCACTAACATCAATGGACTGGTAGTTAAGTGTATTCAGGAGACTGCCTGGAGCTCAACTAGGGGACCTATTTTTATGGCCTCAGTGGATCTCTCGGCAGCCTTTGATTGTGTTGACCGAAACAGGCTATGGCAAAAACTTTATGCCTGGGGTCTGCCAAGGGGCTTAATTAGCCTATTGGAGGGGGTATATAACAATTCTACTGTTCGAATCCGGTTAAACAAAAAGGGGGACATGTCAGGTGCTGTCCGTACCCACAGGGTTGTGTGCTAGCCCCTTGGGTGTTTAATCAATATGTTTCAGATGTAGCAGAACACCTTGTGAAAGAGGGGCTATTAGCGCCGAGTATTGGCACTTTGAAGCTTATTTGGTTGGCGTACGCTGACGATTTTGTTTTATTTGATCCAACTAAGGTGGGGTTACAGCGTTTGCTGGATGTATTCGCCAACTATGCTCAACTTAATGGCTTGAATATTAATCCTGCGAAAACCAAAATCCTTGCCTTATCTAAAGGGGTTGTCAGGAAGAAAACAAACCTCTGGAAGTTAGGAGGCGCAACTGTAACCTGCTCCACTTGCCTTACTTACCTGGGCTATTATCTGGGAGCAAGTAGAGGTTCAAAAGGGCAGAACCTTCTTCTCCTGAATAAAGCTAAGGTACTGGCCAGTCAGGTCCTTAAAATTGACCGTAAATATGGCCGATTTTCCATTAGACCTGCTTTACTCTTTTTCGAGGGGAACATCGCACCGAAATTGATTTATGGCCTAGAGTTTGGCACTCGGCTAACCATCGCCAAATTGGATGGTATTGAAGGGGACATATGGAGACGGGTCTTACTCATCCCCAATGCAGTACCCCTGGCTGCGATTCGCTTCGAGCTAGGCTATATCTCTTTAACAGCACGAGTTGATTGGAGGAAGCTTCTGCTTTATGCTAAACTTAAGGCCCCTACTGCCAACCCGTTATATGAATTGGCTGGCAATAACATTCACCGATCTGGATTCCTATATAAATTTGCTATGCTCTGCGAAGATATTTTGGCCAATATCAGTTCTGATTTAGAGCAACTAATCATTAATCCCACTAAAACGAAGTTGTGGGACTTTGATTGGTGCCGGACTGTGGATGCTTTTCATGCATATACTTCCATGTCACACTTGGCTCATGAACATAAAAAAAGAGGAACTCTTTCTTCAATTCTTAAGATCTTCCCAAATCGGGATCACAGACAAACACTACTCAGACTGCGGTGGAATATTCTACCTACTCTGGATACTAAACTGAGGTGGAAACAGATTACAGCGGCTAACAGTCTTTGTAGATTTTGCTACTTAGTTCCTGAAACGGCTAAACACCTCATTCTGTTTTGTACTCATCTCAACGTCCTGAGACACTCTTGTTTGAATGCCTTGAAATTACAATTTCTAGGTCTCCCGATTGACCTAGTATGGCAACGCTGTCTGTGTATTGGAACAAGTAGGGAGGGTCTGGCCTTATCCAGTTTTATTCGTAACCTCCATCTTGAATAGATATGCCTGTTGTTACCATGCTGTCTCAAGATATAGGTTAAAGATATAGGTTAATCTGCTGCTATTGCGTTTGTTCTTGCAATTTTATGATGACTCTCTGATTTCTCCGCTGTTAAATAATTTCAAAGCTTTTGCAATATTCTAAATATGTAATTGTGTATTTATTCTATGTGTTAGTGCTTTTTGTAAAGGTTTAATAAAACCATACACAAATAAAAAAAAAAAAATTAGAAGGTGGTGTTCTTCCAGGTATTTCTGTATTTGGACGTAGGCAATCTTGTCCAGGATTTTAAGGAGGAAAGGTACGGTCGTTATAGGTCTGTAGTTTGTAGGTGTGGCTGGGCCGAGTGTGTTTTTTTAGTAATGGGAGTACCCAGGATTGTTTTAAATTAATATGGATAGAACCAGTAGTGAAGAAGGCATTAATCAACTTAGTGATGAATGGGGAGAGGTCGCATGCTGCATCTTTGATGATCTGAGCCGGGCATAGATCGCCCTGACAGTTGGAAGGTTTCAATGACCAGGTAATATTTTCTACTTCAAGTGTGGTTACTTTAGAGAAGAAGAAGCAGGTCAATTCTCTAATAGTAGGTTTCTCTGGTAGATTAGATGGTGGCGGATTGCTTATGGAGGCTTTTATTGCGAGAGATTTTGTTTTGCAAGTGTCAATCTTATTCGCTAGGGCGTTTTGAATTTCTGTGCACCAGATTTTATGGGATTTTCAACTTCTTTAAGGATAGAGAATAGTTCCTTCATGTTTGATTTTGCTGGGGAAATGCGGGCGTTAAAGGAGGTTCGTTTAGCCAGGTAGATTTCTTTTTTGTAGAGGGTGGAAAGTTTGGAGAGTTTAAGTTTGTTTGCTACTGAAGGGAATTTATTCCAGGTGGCCTCACAATTTCTTTTTTGCTGTCTTAAGTTTTCGAGGAATGGTGTGTACCATTTGTTTAGATGCAGTTTGGGTTTACTTGGTCTCAGTTTAAGGGGGGCAATTTGGTCCAGCGCGGTAGCCATAGTTTTGTTATATTCTTGGACCAAGGTCTCTGGGTCCAAGTTATCAGGGAGTGAGTCAAGTGTTGGGAGTAGGTTAGGGATGAGTCTCTCGACTGTGATACTCTTGTTTCTTGTAGGTATGGGGGGAGCCCTAATGATCGGTGGGGGTGGGGGTCGAATGGCGGAGAGCATAAACGATATCAGGTAATGGTCGGTCCAAGTTAGGGGAACGATATTGGTGATGTCAGCTGAGCAATTATAATCGGCCACCCAGTCAAGAATTCTGCCTTTGGCAGGAGTAGGTGCCATGCTTCTTTGTACAAAGCCTAGTTCGGTAAGGGTATTGACTATGGTGCTAGCGGTTTGGTCTTCTGGGTCATTGTAGCCCATGTTAAAGTCTCCCAAGTTAAGTACTTGGGTGGTATTTTTAAGGTTACTGGCTAAAATAGTGTTCACATCCTCATCAAAAGGTACCTATTGGGCCTGGTGGGCGATATATCAGGTGGATGTTGAGCGGCTGGGCATTGGTAAGAGGGACTTTGAGTAATTCACAGGAAGGGACATTGAGAGTTGTTACTGGTCTCATGGGGAGGCTGCATTTGTGGATGATGGCGACACCTCCCCTCGGAGGTTAGGCCGATCTTGTCTTATGATAGTGTAGTTGTCTGGAACTGCAAGCATGAGCATAGGGCCTGATGAAGCCAGGTCTCAGTAATGGCTAAGAAGTCAAGGTCTTCTTTTAGGATCAGGTCGGCAATTTCTGTAGCATGGGCTACTAGAGATATGGCGTTAATTAAGGCTCCCTTAATCTGGGGGCTAACTATAGTTTTAATGGTGGTGGTGGTATGGCAATAGTCCTGTGAGACTGCAGGCGTGCTCTGATTGGGATTGAATGGGGGTAAAGAGTTAGCATTCTGAGGTGAGCTTGTTTTTCTTGTGAATAGGCTGGGTCGGGCCTGCAGCGGCTTAGGTTTGTCTGGTGGGCAATGAGCGGGCAAGGGGTTCATAGAATTTAGCTAATCTGGCTCTAAGTCCTGAATTCCTATCTGTGGTGGAGCGAGGGAGGCTAGTAGATGGAGGTGGCTGAAGGTCATTTATGCCTAGGAGTGAATTACTTGCGGTCATGGTCTTAGGGATAGTTGAATACATCATGATAGGTGGATGCGGAACCAATGAGGGCCGTTTTGCGGTGATTGTGAGGAGCAGGACACAGGTGAACAGACTAGGGATTAGGAGGAACATAATGAGTAATATTAGCTAGTGTGTTATAAAACGGGGGTAAGCCTGGTGCTTGGGAAGGTGCTGTAGGACTATTGTATGGTTAGGCACTCTTTATGCAGAGAATAGCAGATATAAGCTAAGATACAAATTGGCTAATATGTATAGAAATAGTACAATGGGTGGGGTGCAATGGAACTTCAAGGTTCGAAATCACACCATATGATAAAGTGTGCTGGGGTGCCACAATTAGAACGGGTGCACTGGGAGGCACTTAGATTCAAGATCACAGTGTGGCAGGAGTCCAATCTATAGGAGCACCTGAATTTGAAATCACATGCTAAGGCAGAAATCAACTGAGGTAGCACAATTGGATGGAATGCAGTTGGAGTCACAAATTCTAAGTCACAAATAGAGGCAGACGGCAACACAGTATTCGCGCAGTATGGAAAGTAAATGCTGAAGTAGCGCAGTTAAGTCACGAGCAGTGGGAAGCGCCTGGGTTTGGGTGACACAGGTCGGCAAATACATTGGTAAAGTATCTGGATACAATGTTTAAGTGGGGTTTAAACACGGTCACAGTAGTGAGGCATAGCTGGGTATGCTAGTGCAAAGTGAGGCCAGTATTCAACACCGTTTAGGTATAAGGTAGTAACCCAGCGCCTGAGTTCATGTTAAACCGTTAAACGAGGTACAGAGGTGCTGTAGGCAATGGCAACAGTGGTTCTAGAAGTGCCGGCAGTTACTGAAAGGTCAGAAGTACAAATAACGAGGGAGGGTGGAGGTTACCTTGCAGGCAGTCATGTGGACCAGGGCGGCGGGCAGACGGCAGAAGCGGTACGAACAAGCATGAACAGGCAACAGCCTTTTTCATCGTGGGCCTTGCTGGAGGTGGGCCGGCTCTGCCTGCCAGCAGCCAATGGCCTTGTAGTAGGTTGTTGGGCCAATCCGGTGCAGTCGGGAGGGCTGGGTCGACGAAGAGGGATCAGGCCAGACAAAGGTGGCCATCTTTAAGTTTCCCCGGCCTCATGTGTCGTGAAGGAGATAGGTGCCGAGAGTTCTTATTGTTAGGCTTGGGTCGGCATGGCTGATCGAGTTAGCGGAAGGCTAAGCACTTGCAGGGTGTGCAGACCGCTGAGCGCGGAGATCAGCATATGAGGCTGAAATGCTCGCAAGGGGCAGGGTGCTCACCAGTATTCCTCCAGTGATTCAGGGAGGTGCGAGGGGCACCCTGCAGCAAGTCCTCTGCTCCGCGGGGACTGATCTACCCCGATGGAGCTCCTGCTCCTCGGGCAGTGTATGGACTACTGGATTCAGGCATGAACAGGCAACGGCCTTGTTCGTCGTGGGCCTTGCTGGAGGTGGGCCGGCTCTGGAAGATCCCAATCCTTGCATCTCAACCTCTCAGAAACCAGGCGTGTAGATTGAGTGACTTCACCTCTGGATGGAGAACCCGACCTTGCTCTTGCGAGAGAAGATCCTCTCTTTGCGGAAGACATATTGGAGGGCAGATGGACATGTCCAGAAGGTCTGAGTACCACGTCCTCCTGGCCCAGTCGGGAGCAATTAGGATCATGGCTTTCCTGAACTTTCTCAACTTCCTGATTACTTGATGAATCACAGGGATTGGAGGAAACGACTACAGCAGGGGGAAATCCTAATCCACCACGAACGCATCTCCTAGTGCTCCTCTCAAGGGAAATTCCCTTGAGCAATACTGATCGCACTTCCGGTTTACCATGGTCACGAACAGATCCACTTGAGGGGTTCCCCAAAGGGTGAAGATCTCCAGAAGGACTTCCTGAGCTAACTCCCACTCGTGCGAGACTCTGCTCTGCCTGCTCAGAGCATTTGCCGCCGTGTTCGGCTATCCGGCTAGGTGAACTGCCGACAGAGAGATTCCTTATCGTATAGCCCAGAAACAGAGCTGCATTGCCTCTCTGCACAGAGGTAGTGATCCTACGCCTCCTCTTGTTGAGGTAGTACATGGCCAATGTGTTGTCCATCATTATCAGGACATTCTTTCCCTGTACAGAGGGCAGGAAGGCCTTCAGCGCCAGTCTGATTGCCCTCAGGTCCAATAGGTTGATGTGCAGTTTGGACTCTGATGGAGACCAACGTCTGCTGATTGTCAGATCGCTGGTGTAAGCTCCCCACCCCGTGAGTGAGGCACCCGTTACTACCGTTATCTCCGGCCATGGTTGCCAAAAAGATTCTCCCTGGAGGATGTTGTTGCAGGCCCACCATAATAGATCCTGAGCAACTGCGCTCAGGACTTGCAGAAGATCTGACATATTCCCCGAGAATTGGGACCACCGAGTTCTGAGGGCCCATTGGAGGGATCTCATTCTCAGTCTGGCCTCTGGCATCAGAAAAATGTATGATGCCATGAGGCCGAGCTACAGCAGAAAATTGAAGGCCGGCAGATGCTGGGCTTTCTGGAATTTTGTTACCATCTGCTGGCTGTGGAAAGCTCTTACCTCGGGCGGCGAGGCTTTGCCCAAGGAAGTGTCCAAGACTGCTCCGATAAACTGAGTTCTTGGGATGGTATCATTTGGGACTTCTTGAATTTGAGGGAGAAGGTTGTGGAGGAAGTGGCAGGTGATCAAGAGATGCTTGGGATGGATTGGCACATGAAAATAAGCATGCTGAAGGTCCAATGATACCAACCAGTCTTGGAATTGGAGGGTCTGAAGGATCTGAGAAAGGGTTGCCATCTTGAACTTGTCCTTCCTGAGGAACTAAGTTTCTTAAGTCTAAGATGGGTCTCAATCCTCCATCCTTCTTTGGGATGAGAAAATAAGAGGAGTACCAACCCTTGTTCCTCTCCGCTACAGGTACATGTTCTATTGCACCTTTCTCTAGCAGGGTTAAAATTTCCTGCAAAAGGAGCGGGTCTGGAATTTTGGTAGCAATGGCTCCCGGTGGATGATCGTGAGGCCTTTTTAAGAAGAGGAGGCAGTAACCTTGAGCTACTGTTTCCAGTGCCCAAGCATCTGAAGTAATGCCCCGCCATTCTTTCAGATGCCGAGAGATTCTGCCTCCCACTGGTGTTTTGTATGATAAGACCTCAGAGTGATTTGGAGGCGGCTGCAGGAGTGACTGAGGGCGTAGATGCTGTTCCTGAAGATGGCTTTGTAGTCTTTCCTCGTCCACCACGAGTGACATTCCTTTTTCCCCCTTTGAAAAGCCTGTCCTCTTCCTCTACCAACAGAGGAGTAGTATCGAAAAGGACGACCCCTCCAGGAAAATGAGCCCGAATAAGGTTTCTGAGGCGGTCGCATGGAGGCACCAAGGGATTTAGCTGCCGCTACCAAGCAGCCTCGAGCCATCAAAGGGCATGTTGAGAAGTCTGGTCTGCACATGTGCTGCAAACCCCGACTTTCTCAACCACACAAACCTGCGTAGCACTGTGCTTGATGCCATGGATCTGCTAATACCATCAGCAGTATCCAGTCCAGACTGGAGCCATTCCCCCATTGCCTCCTTCCCACCTTTGACTATATTCAGGAAGCCTTGCCTTTCCTCACTTTCCGGAATATGTTCAGCCGCCGCCTAAATGCATTCCCACAGGGTATGTGTGAACCTGGCCAGGGTACAGGTGACATTGGTTGATTTCAAGGCCATGCTACCTGAAGTAAAAACTTTACGAGCCCAAGCAGCAACCTTCTTATCCTCCCTATCCGGAGGTATGGTTGGGTATGCTGTCTGTCTCGAAGTAGTAGCAGCCTGAATAACCAGACTTTCTGGAGTATGGTGTCTATTCAGATACTCTGGATCAGAAGTAGAAGTTCTATACTTCTTTGGAAGATTGCCGTCTACTGCAGCAACATTATCAGGTTTTTCCCAGTTGCTTTCAACTGTCCTTTAAAGCGCCCTATGGAAAGGAAGAACTGGATCTTTCAGGGGTCCTCGGACCATTATGTCCGTCATATCATCTTGCTCAAAAGTAGGTGAGGCTCTTCCCCAACCCATATATTCTATCACCCTGTTCATCAAACTCCTGTACCCCGGGTCTGCTTGCTCTGCAGGATCAGGTGCAGCAAACTCAAATTCAGATGACGTGGCAACACCACTTGCAGAATGTAGAGTTTCACACAGGTCTCATTTTAGATTCAGGGTTTATAGGTTCCTCTGGAACCTGTCTAGTGCCATATTATACTCCAAAAAGGAGTGACATCTTCATCCTCCGAGCCAGTTTCTTCAAAAATTGAAGACATGGACCTAAAAAAAAAAATCTGACTTGGGTAAAGGTGTAAACCTTCTCTCTTCCTCCTGATTTTTTGTCGAAGGAATATGTGTTTTCTTCGAAGCGGTCGAAGGAACCTTCGACACACTAAGTCTTTGATAAGGGCGTCGAAGATAGTATAGGCTTTGATGTCGAAGCTGTCGGCGCCAATGGTGTCGACGAAGTTGCACTCGATTTCGAGAACTTCTGCTTTTTATGAGGGATCGGAGAAATGATCTGAGGATCTCTCAATGACTTGTCGACTCGAGTTTTACGGGCTTCACCCATACTGTACGGTTTTCCCTGTGTCGTCCAATGGAGCGACAGGGGTCTGGCTCTTCTGAGATTTGAGGGGGTCGAGGCCGCATTCTTAAAGACCTGCATCATTTTTCTTCTAAAATATTCTTATTTTGTAGGGGAATCGGATCTTGTTGGACATTGAACCAATTCAGTCGATGTATCGGATGATGACGATGGAGATCTATGTCTCCTTTTTAGTTTTTTAGAAGACTAAGAAGATCATCTCTGTCGACTACGAGATCGGGATCTCTGAGTGTTTATGACATTCCGATTCCTTTGAATCGGACAATTTTTTAATGCCTTTTCGTCAAGGCCTTCAAAGTGACCTTTGATGCCTCCCGCCCCACCACTAACTTACCTTTTCTCTCACAGAGGGCCTTCTCCGTCAACGACGGACAGGAGCCACAGTCGCCGGTTCGATGATCCGAACCCAGACACTAAAGACAGATACGGTGAGGATCGGTGATAGACATCTTCGACCCGCAGTCGATACACTTCTTAAACCCAGTTTTGGGTGTAGAAGCGGTTGATGATGAAGACATTTTCTGACAGAAAATCTCGAAGTGCGCCGTTCACGAGATCGAAGCAATCGGAAAAACGGAACTAAAGCCAACAGGTGCAGCTCGAGCTATTTATACTAGCAGTGACATTGAGACGGAACAGAGCCCGTCGAGGGACAATCGACGCCACAACCTCGAGCAAAGCAGCCCTCTGCCGGAAAACAATGTCTGAAGCAGTGCAGCTGGCGATAACTAATCACAAGATGAGGAATACATGGGAGGACACAATCCATTCGAAATGCTATTACGGGGAGTAATGCATGTCTTCTGATGCTTGTGAATCTGTTCAGAGCAGTAAACTGAGTTAGTGGTGGGATGTGAGAAGCAACAGTAGTGAAATGTCTTCGTACTGCTTGTCCCACTTGAGCATCAGACCTAGAGTGTCTAGGCAATAGTGTTTTGTAAAGGTGTGTACAGAACTCCATGTTGCCGCTTCGCAACCGGACATGAGAGTCATTTCCAATGAATGCTATGGAAGCCCCCGTGCCCCGAGTACAGTGCGTTCTAGGCTTGAAGGGCATATCTCTCTTGGCAAGAGAGACACAGCGTGATGCTATTGACAATCCACCTTGAGATGGCCGATTTGGGGACAGGGTCCCCCTCTCTACCAGCCGTCATTGATACGAAAAACTGGTTTGTTTTCCTTAGTGGTTTAATTCTTTCCATATAGTACATGACTGCCCTGCGCACATCCAGTGTGTGAAGGCTTCTTGTCGCCACGTTAGTGGGTTATGGAAGAATGTGGGTATTTCCATTGACTAGTTCACATGAACCTTGGAAATGAATTTGGGCGCAAACCATGGGCCAGTGCGCAGAACTACTTTATCTCTGAATTGTGAGATAAGGGTCCAGAATTGAACAGGCCTGCAGTTCACTGACTCTCCTTATTGAAGGCTTTCTCCTTCTCGAAGTATATCCATGCATCTCTGAGGTAGTTGGAAATGCCCGAACGCTAGGACCTCAGGAGCCAGGCCACTAAGTTGAGAGTTTGAGCATGGATGAAGTGTTCCCCCTTGTCCTGAGCTAGCATGTTGTATGGGGAAGGTAGTTTCATCGGAGGAGAGAGACCTCTCCATCAGATGGGAGAACCAGGGTTGGCGGGCCCACATGGGGGCCACCAATATCATGGTGATTGGTTCCTACCAGTCACCATCTTGTTGAGTGTTGGGCAGAATTGCATGCAGTACCCTCTGGGAGCACCACACACAATTAGGACTACAGGTGTAAGCAAAAACCAACCTTTGGTAGAAGTCTGTATGACACTTTTTGGAAGCGAGCTGAGCAGCCATGCTCATCCCAAAAGGGAATATGAGCAATAGTTGAAGTTACACAGAAGTATCCCAATCACAGTGGTTCAAGTAGACAATTCCACTTAGGGTTTCTTGGTAAAAAATAAGTCTACATTTATTAACACAATCATTTAGAAAACATTCACTAGTAGAAATCAACTTACTATTAAACGACAATACACTACAGTAACAAACTCTAGGTTGTAGGGACAGTTTGTGCCACCCTGAAAAAGGAGCCAAATGGCACTCAATCTACATAAACGAGAAAGTCCAGCCTAGACCCCAGCCAAGTCAAACAGTTTCTTGGTACTCTAATTCGGACACAAGACAGCCTCTTCTTCCCCTCCAATGAGAGGGTCCAAAACATGCTGTTTCAGAACCCTCAGTATGTAGCAAGTTGAGAGGTGACGGTACACAAGGCCATGCGACTGTTGGGTATGATGGTATCCTGCATTTATTTAGTCCCTCACGCACATTTGCGCATGCGCCACATGCAAGAGTGGCTCAACAGCCAGTGGTGTCAGACCAGCAGACAATGGGACGAGATAATGGTTGTCTCGGCAGCCCTCGTTCTCTCTCTGTAGTGGTGGTCGAGGGAAATCCCTTTGAAGATTAAAACCTTCCCTACCCCTCCAGTAGATGCCACTTTCACAATTGGCGCATCTCACGGGGTGGGAGGGGCCCTCACCTCCTTCAGCAGACTGCGCACAACGTTTGGTCCTCAGCAGTAGCATCCAACCACATAAACCTGTTGGAGCAGTAAGCGATGTTCAAACCCCTCAAGACTTTTCAGACAGAGTTGCAAGGAATGACAGTACTGGTCCTCACGGAAAGTATCACGGCCATGTACTACCTGAAAAAGCAATGGGGCACTCACTCTCCAGGGCTATCCAAACTGTCCCAGAACATTTGGAAGTGGGCTCTCAAACACAAGATGTTCCTACTGTCTCAAAATGTTCCAGGGGAACTCAATCTTCTGGCAGACCTGCTCAGCAGAGACTTCCCACTACCCCTAGAATACGAATGGCGACTACACAAAGACATTGTCTCCAATGTGTTACGCAGAATAGGGCTTCCCAGAGATCGACTTGTTCGCAACTCTGGAGAACTCGCAATGCCCAGATTACGCCTCCAGGTACCCTCAGAACTGATCCAAGGGGAACAGTGTCTGGATAACATGGTCAGGGAAATTTGTTTCCCTTTCTTCGTGAGCCTTTGACGGGCTTCAGGACTGAAGTCCACCCTTGACGCCTCAGTGTCTGGGGTGAGCAGGAAATGAGGGAGGTGCCTGAAACTCTGCTTAGTCTCCTAGGAGACCCAAATGCACTCTGGAGTGATTGGCTGACTATCCGGCAACGACAGCCAACCTGCAGGGTTGTGTGCATTAATTGTAAGCGTTAGGAAGATCCTACAGACTCCCACAACGTCGGACCGACCAAGCCTGACCATCCTCAGCTGAGTGCAGGACCTCAGAAGCAAGGACAGTCCACCTCGACAGCCAGGACCAGCGTTGTTACCAGAGCGGTAGCTGAAACGCGAAACAGCTACTGAAATTGAAGTTTGCCAGTTGCAAGCTTTGACCAGTGCAGTGCTCGAGTCCCCCGACGTCCTCCCTCTTGTCCCCACGACTGAGGCCCAGGAACAGTGAGATCTGCAGGAACTGTCAGGAGCAGAAGTCATCAGCTGCATCTTTTTCTTCATTGTAAGGTACTGTAAAACAAGACAGAGAACTTGCCTCTCACTGTGAAAGTGCTTGAAACTTTTGCAACTCGCAGGCCTAATTGGCTTGTGACCCAACATGACAATGCATTACTTACCGTAAAAGCATTTCTAATGGTTGTATCTGCTTAGATTCACATGCTGTGCATAGGTCCGACATCCAGTGGTCACTGCGGAGTATTGCATTTTGTTTTTCGTAGTCGAAAAGGGGACGTCGACAAGGCGTGTCTGTAACACTATCCCTATAGTGACGTGCGTTGTACCCACAATCCCTCACGCGTTGAGGTCCCTCTGTTTGTATTTTTCTGCCCTGCGGGAGCCTTCTAGACATGAGTGAGTACAGAAAAGAGAGAAATATAGTAGAGGATGTCTATGTTCCTTCCATCCGAGCGGGGAGGAAGGGCGGGCGCATGTGAATCTAAGCAGATACAACCATCAGAAATGCTTTTACGGTAAGTAATGCATTGTCTTCTGATGTTTGTTAATCTGCTTAGAATCACATGCTGTGCATAGACTAGCGAGTAGTACCCGGAGTTGGCGGTGGGTTATGAGAAGGAACAGTAGAGAAAAGATGTCTTAATACTGCCTGCCCCACCTGGGAGTCAGATCTAGAGTGTGCATCTAGACAGTAGTGTTTTGTAAAGGTGTGCACAGAACTCCAGGTAGCCGCTTTGCAGATGGACTCAAGGGGAACATTTGCAATGAATGCTATGGAAGCCCCAGTGCCTCGAGTGGAATGTGCTCTTGGCTTGAAGGGTAGTTCTCTCTTAGCAATAGTGTAACAGAGTGATGCATTGTACAATCCATCTAGATATAGTGGACTTAGAGACGGCATCTCCTTCTCTTCCTGCTGCCACCGAGACAAAGAACTGATTAGTCTTTCTCAGTGATCTGGTTCTTTCCATGTAGAACATGACAGCTCTGCGTACATCTAGTGTATGCAGACTTTTTTCTCCCAAGCTGGAAGGGTTTTGAAAGAACGTTGGTAGTTCTATAGATTGGTTTACATGAAATTTGGAGATGAATTTTGGTGCAAACCTTGGGTGTGTGCGGAGAACCACCTTATCCTTGTGAACTGATACAAAGGGGTCTAGTACAGAAAGAGCCTGTAGTTCACTTACTCTCCTAATGGAGGCGATAGCTATTAGGAAAGCAGTCTTAAGAGTGAGGTATTTAAGAGTTGCCTTGTGCATGGGTTCGAAAGGAGTGCCCATGAGTCTAGAAAGTACCACTTTTAAGTCCCATCCGGGAGCTGGGTTAGCTATCGGGGGGTGTATTCTCTTTACCCCTTCCATAAAGGCCTTGATAACTGGTATCTTCCACCACGACACTTTAAGTTGGGAAGTGGTGTATGCAGAAAGTGCCGCTAGGTGGACTTTAATGGAATTAAACACTAGACCTGAATCCAGTAAATGGGTCAAGTACAGAATAATGTTAGTGGCAGAGCAGTCAACCGGGTTGATGTTCTTACTTCTACACCAGATGACAAATCTTTTCCACTTGCTAGAATAGCAGTGGCGAGTATTAGGTTTTCTGGCTTCCCTGAGGATGTCCATACATCTCTGAGGGAGATGTAAATGTCCAAATTCTATGATCTCAGGAGCCAGGCTGCTAAGTTCATGGTCTGAGGGCATGGATGCAGAGTCCTGCTCTTGTCTTGTGACAGCATGTTGTACGGGCAGGGAAGTTTCATTGGGGGAGATAGGGACATCTCCATCAAGTGAGCGAACCATGGCTGCCGGGCCCACATTGGGGCTACTAGTATCATGGTAACCTGCTCCTGGTGCATCTTGTGCACCACTTTGTTGAGGAGGGGAGTCGGGGGGGGAAAGGCATAAACAAATTTCCCTGACCATTGAATCAACAGACCGTTCCCCTTGGACTGGTTCTGGGGGTACCTGGAGGCGTAACTTTGGCATTGTGAGTTCTCCAGGGTTGCGAACAGGTCTATTTCCGGGAAACCCCATTGCGTGAAGACGTCAAAGACGATGTCTTCGTGTAATTGGCATTCGTACTCTTTGGGTAGGGGGAAGTCTCTGCTGAGTTTGTCTGCTAGCAGATTGAGTTCCCCTGGTACATGTTGTGATAGTAGGAACATGTGTTTGAGAGCCCACTTCCATATATTCTGGGACAGCTTGGACAGTCCTGGAGAGTGAGTGCCCCCTTGTTTGTTGAGATAGTGCATGGCTGTGGTGCTGTCTGTGAGGACCATCACTGTCTTTCCTTGTAAGTGTTCCTGAAAGGCTTTCAGTGCTTTGAACACTGCTAATAGTTCCAGCAGGTTTATATGCTTGGATGCTAAGCTCGGAGTCCACACTCCGTGAGCAGTCTGATGGGATAGGTGAGCCCCCCATCCTGTAAGGGATGCGTCTGTGGTTAGAGTGGCTTCCACTGCGGGTGTGGCAAAAGTTTTCCCTAATAACAGGTTTTCCTTTGTCCACCACCGTAGCGAGAGAACCAAGGCCTGCGAGACCACCACCAGATCGTCCCATTGTCCGCTGGCCTGACACCACTGGCTGTAGAGCCACTCTTGCATTGGGTGCATGCGCAGGCGCGCGTGAGGTACCAAATAAATACATGACGCCATCATCCCTAGCAAGCGCATTGCTTTGCGTACCGTCACCTCTCGACCTGCCACATATTGGGGGATCTGAAACAGCATGTTTTGGACCCTCTCGTTGGAGGGGAAGACGAGGCCGTCCTTTGTTCGAATTAGAGCCCCTAGGAATTGTTTGATTTGGCTGGGGTCTAAGCTGGACTTCTTTTCGTTGATGGAGAAGCCCAGTTGGGACAAAAGGTCTACGGTCCTTTGGGTATTGGAGAAGCATGTTTCGTAAGAATCCCCTGTTATGAGCCAGTCGTCGAGGTACGGGTAAACCGGGATGGATAATCTGCGCAGGTGGGCCGCTGCCACTGCCAGTACCTTCGTAAATACCTTTGGTGCAGATGCTATCCCGAAGGGTAGTACTCTGAACTGATAGTGTTTGTTCTCTATCTTGAACCTGAGGTATTTTCTGTGCGCTGGCAACATTAAAATATGAAAGTATGCATCTTTCATGTCTAGTGTTGTCATGTAATCCCCCTGTGATAAGTGGGATTACTTCCTGCAGGGTCACCATACGAAACTTTTGGGGTTTGACAAAGTTGTTCGCTGGGCGCAGATCTAATACAGGGCGCATGGTTAAGTCCTTTTTTGGTACAAGGAAGTACACTGAATAAATACCTTCTGTTACCTGAGATAGGGGAACAGCTTCTATAGCTTCTTTTTTCAGTAGCTCTTCTACTTCTTGAAGAAGAATGGTGAGGTGTTCCGGTGTCATGCGTCGGTTCCGTGGGGGTCTGTATTTCGGGGAACCGTTGAATTCGATGCAGTATCCGTGGGCTATGGTGGATAATACCCAGCGGTCTGACGTTATTCCCTCCCATGCTGAAAGGAACGATGTTAGCCGGCCACCGACCGGTGATGCATGGGAGGGGACCCGAATCTTTGGGTCATTTGTTGGTATTGGGCGTGGGGCCTTTTGGACTGGAGCCGCGCCCTCTTCCTTTGCCACGCCGTTGGCCTCTTTGACTGAACTGGGTGTTCTGGTTAGCGGGCCAGTTGGTAGCAGAGTAAAATTGTTGTTGGCTTTGCTGCTGGCGTTGGCCACGAAAGGAGCGTCTATTGCCATAGCTGCGTCTGTTAGGTGGCCTAGAAATTTGGTCAAGAGTCTTGATGGTATCAAACTCCTTCTTCGCATGTTCTAGTGCCTCATCAACTGCTTTCCCAAACAGATGTGTTTGCTCTATGTGCTTATTTATTAGGGAAGCCTGAGTTTCTGGCTTAAATCCCGAATTGCGCAGCCAGACATGGTGTTTGAGAAGTATTCCCTGAACCAGGGAGCGGCCAGCTGTCTCTGCGGCATCTAAGGAGTTCTTTACGATGCCCTGGTTTACAAGAGTTCCCTCTGATATAGTAGCCAACAGGCGTGAACGCAGGGGTTCTGGTGCGTCCTCTGCTTCGCTGCGCAGTTTGCTCCACTGTGCATCTGCGTAGCTAGCTAGTAGGGAATTGTTATTCGCGATCCTGGTTGAGAAGGCGGCAGAGGTCGTGATTCTCTTCCCAAGTGCATAGAGCTTCTTGCCCTCTTTGTCAGGTGGTGCCTCACTAGTAGATAGTGGTACCCCCGCTCTCTTTCTTGTGTTTGTCAGTACCAGAGAGTCCGGAATAGAATGTCCCCTGATGTACAAAGGGTCAGAAGACGAAGGGCTGAAGAGCTTTTCTATCCGAGGGTTGACCCCTCTGACTAAGGCCGGATTGGAAAGGGAAGGAGTTATTCTTCTCTTTATAGAAGCCAGGAGCGGAATGGACTGGCTGACCGGGGCTTTTTCTTTAATAACTTTTTCTACAAAGTCTATGTCCGGAAGAGTCTCCCCTGTGTCTATTTCAAAATGCGCTGCTGCCTTGCGCAATAGTGCATTAAGGGAAGGCTGGTCATCTATGGGGGAGGTGTTCCCAATAGGTGAGTCCTTGGGAGGAGAAGGGTGAAAGACATCAGGGTCTGAGTGCACTGATGGGGAGTGCCAGGGCTGTGAGGTAGCTGTATCTTCCTCAAAAGCTCCTGCGCTAGTGTAAGGGTCTTCCTCAAACCTCTCCTCCTCATGTTCTCCCTCTCCACCTAAACACTCATCTTCCTGGAGGTATTGTTCCTCTTCAGTGAGGTCATATGCATCTGCATCTATAGAAGGGGGAAACAGCCTAGGAATCTTGACCCTAGGGTCATCCTGGGTCCATTCTCTTGGTCTTTTGGGTGTGGGTGGGTTTTGGCTACCCAAGAACCTCTCCATCTTTTCCATACAAGAATGGAGTCTTTCCAGGGTCTCATGGGGAACCCCTGAATAGTCTAGAGGGGGGAAATCAGTGTTTTCATCGTCAAAACGCTTCGAACGCTCCCACAACGTCGATGAAAGGTTTCCGTCGCCCTCAGAAAAGCCCTTCGGTAGTTCAGAAGTGCCTTTAGATGGATTGGGCAGTTCCTGGCTACTCTTGTGCTTTTTCGGCGTTTCTATTTCCTTCGGTGCGGTATTCGACGTCTGTTTCGTCGTCCGCTTACGTTTGTCCTCGGAAACAATTCTCGCCAGACTCTCGACGACGAGTTCGTCAGTCGAGGGTTCTGGAGTCGGCGTTGCCTGCGTTGCGCGTTGTTTTTCGACGGCCGCTCTATGGAGCGTTACGTCGGATGTTTTTGAGGTAGCGCCCGTAGTAGATGAAAGGCCAATCGCTGGTCGCGGCTGCGTTTGTGGGTGGGGCTTGAGACCCTTGCGGTCTGAGGTCGACGCCGGAGTGCCCTGCGTCCCCTTCGGCGCTGGTGGATCCTTCGTCCTGGACGAAGAAGAGCCGTGGGTTGTGTGCTTAGGCCTATGGGGTCTGTGTGCGTCCTTGTCGCCGGGGTGTTCATCCCCGTAAGCAGGGCGTGAGCCGAGCCCGTCGGGGCCGGGGACGGACGTCGAGGAGCGCGAGCGCTCCTTCTGGGGGTTAATGACTTCCGTAACGGACGTCGAGTTATCACCCTCCTCGTCACTTTCTGTAACAGCGGCGGCGGGTGAGGAAATTGACTTCGACATAGCGTAGTCCGCCCACCTCTTAACTTTCCGTTCTTTAAGAATTCTTGGTTTCAAGAGCTTACAGGCCGCGCAGCTGTCCTCCTTATGATCGAGGGGCAAGCAACGATTACAGAGCTTGTGTTTGTCCTTCCAAGTGTATTTGCCCCTACAGCGTGGGCAAAACTTAAAAGGTGTCCTCTCCATAGCTGAGGCAATGAAAACTGGTGATAACAACCCCAAGGGAAAGATAGGGGAGAAAGAAAGACATTCTCGACGAGAAGGTAAAAGTTTGAAACCCCCACTCTCCCTACTGTATGTTGGCCGGCGAGGCCTGGCCACGTGTTCGGCAGCGCCGAAGGATCTCCTCCGTCTCTTCTCCTCCGTCGAAAACTTGCTCGGCGGAGAAACAGCTTCACAGCTAACGTCGAGGGGAGGGATCTTTAACAATGAGTATATATTAAGGACCGAGGTCCGTAGTAGTTGTTTAGCAATGTCTCTCTAGGAGCTCCGCGTAAGGCGACCATAAGCTGGGCGGAAAAAAACAATCTGAGGGACCTCGACGCGTGAGGGATTGTGGGTACAACGCACGTCACTATAGGGATAGTGTTACAGACACGCCTTGTCGACGTCCCCTTTTCGACTACGAAAAACAAAATGCAATACTCCGCAGTGACCACTGGATGTCGGACCTATGCACAGCATGTGATTCTAAGCAGATTAACAAACATCAGAAATGATGATTCTTTTCACAAACTAAGAACTTGTGCAGAGACTTTTCCGTTTAACTACCAGAACTGCTTTATCCTATCCAAGATTTTAGCCCATTGACTTTGGCATAGCCTATTGAATTGTATTGACTCTTCTGGTGAACTCTAAATATTTGCACTGTAAGAATAATTGTAGTCTTTCATGTTCTGATAAACTTTGCCTTTTACTTACTTTTTCAAGCGTGTACAATATTGAAGTATATTTGGTGTTACTATACGATTGCCTCCTCCTAATGAGTATTTATATTTGACTGATAAATACGAGAATGCATTACTTACCGTAAAAGCATTTCTGATGGTTGTATCTGCTTAGATTCACATGCTGTGCATAGGTCCGACATCCAGTGGTCACTGCGGAGTATTGCATTTTGTTTTTCGTAGTCGAAAAGGGGACGTCGACAAGGCGTGTCTGAAACACTATCCCTATAGTGACGTGCGTTGTACCCACAATCCCTCACGCGTCGAGGTCCCTCTGTTTGTATTTTTCTGCCCTGAGGGAGCCTTCTAGACGTGAGTGAGTACAGAAGAGAGAGAGAGAGATATATAAAGGAAGTCTATGTTCCTTCCATCCGAGCGGGGAGGAAGGGTGGGCGCATGTGAATCTAAGCAGATACAAACATCAGAAATGCTTTTACGGTAAGTAATGCATTCTCTTCTGATGTTTGTTAATCTGCTTAGAATCACATGCTGTGCATAGACTAGCGAGCAGTACCCGGAGTTGGCGGTGGATTATGAGAAGGAACAGTAGAGAAAAGGTGTCGTAATACTGCCTGACCCACCTGGAGTCAGATCTCGAGTGTGCATCTAGACAGTAGTGTTTTGTAAAGGTGTGCACAGAACTCCAGGTAGCCGCTTTGCAGATGGACTCAAGGGGAACATTTGCAATGAATGCTATGGATGCCCCCGTGCCTCGAGTAGTGTGCTCTTGGCCTAAAGGGCAGTTCTCTCTTAGCAAGAGTATAGCAGAGAGTGATGCATTGAACAATCCATCTAGAAATAGTGGATTTTGAAACCGCATCTCCTTCTCTTCCTGCTGCCACCGAGACAAAGAACTGATTAGTCTTTCTCAGTGGTCTGGTTCTTTCCATGTAGAACATGACCGCTCTGCGTACATCTAGTCTGTGCAGAGTCCTTTCTCCCAAATTGGAAGGATTTTGAAAGAACGTTGGTAGTTCTATAGATTGGTTTACGTGGAATTTAGAAATAAATTTTGGAGCAAACCTAGGGTGAGTGTGTAGAACCACTTTATCTTTGTGAACTGTAACGAAGGGGTCTAGAATAGAAAGAGCCTGAAGTTCACTTACTCTCCTGATGGAGGTGATAGCTATTAAAAAAGCAGTCTTAAGCGTGAGGTGTTTAAGAGATGCTTTGTGCATGGGTTCGAATGGAGAGCCCATGAGTCTGGTAAGTACCACATTAAGGTCCCATCCGGGAGCTGGGTCAGCTATCGGGGGGTGTATTCTCTTTACTCCCTCCATGAAGGCCTTTATAACAGGGATCCTCCACCACGACACTTTGAGTTGGGAAGTGGTGTATGCAGAAAGTGCAGCTAGGTGGACTTTAATGGAGTTAAACACTAGACCTGAATCCAATAGGTGGGTCAGGTATAGGACCACATGTGTGGGAGAGCAGTCAATAGGGTTGATGCTTTTACTCCTGCACCAGATGACAAATCTTTTCCATTTGCTAGAATAGCAGTGGCGAGTGTTTGGTTTTCTGGCTTCCCTGAGGATGTCCATGCATCTTTGCGGGAGTTGTAGATGTCCGAACTCTATGATCTCAGGAGCCAAGCTGCCAAGTTCATGTTCCGGGGGCATGGATGCAGAGTCCTGCCCTTGTCCTGAGACAGCATGTTGTACGGGCAGGGGAGTTTTACTGGGGGGGATAGAGACATCTCCATCAAGTGAGCGAACCATGGTTGTCGTGCCCACATTGGGGCCACTAGTATCATGGTCACTTGTTCCTGGTGCATCTTGTGCACCACTCTGTTGAGGAGGGGAGTCGGGGGGAAAAGCGTAAACAAATTTCCCTGACCATTGCATCGACAGACCGTTCCCCTTGGATTGGTTCTGGGGGTACCTGGAGGCGTAACTTAGGCATTGTGTGTTTTCCAGGGTTGCGAACAGGTCTATTTCTGGGAATCCCCATTGTGTGAAGACGTCGAAGACGATGTCTTCGTGCAGGCGCCATTCGTACTCTTCGGGCAGGGGGAAATCTCTGCTGAGACTGTCTGCCAGCAGATTGAGTTCCCCGGGTACATGTAGTGATAGTAGGAACATGTCCTGTTTGAGAGCCCACTTCCATATATTCTGGGCCAGTTTGGACAGGCCTGGAGAGTGGGTGCCCCCTTGCTTGTTGATGTAGTACATGGCTGTAGTGCTGTCTGTAAGGACCATTACTGTTTTGCCTTGTAGGTGTTCCTGGAAGGCTCTTAGCGCCTTGAACACAGCTAGTAGCTCCAGTAGATTTATGTGTTTGGATGCTACGTTCGGAGTCCACACTCCGTGAGCAGTCTGATGGGATAGGTGCGCCCCCCATCCTGTGAGGGATGTGTCTGTGGTTAGAGTGGCTTCCGCCGCGGGTGTGGCAAAGGGTTTCCCTTTTTCCATGTTTTCCTTTGTCCACCACCGTAGCGAGAGAACCAAGGCTTGCGAGACCACAACTAGATCCTCCCATAGTCCGCTGGCCTGACACCACTGGCTGTTGAGCCACTCTTGCATTGGGCGCATGCGCAGGCGCGCGTGAGGTACCAAATAAATACACGACGCCATCATTCCTAGCAAGCGCATTGCTTTGCGTACCGTCACCTCTCGACCGGTCACATATTGAGGGATTTGAAACAGCATGTTTTGGACCCTCTCTTTGGAGGGGAAGACGAGGCCGTCCTTTGTTCGAATTAGAGCCCCTAGGAATTGTTTGATTTGACTGGGGTCTAAACTGGACTTCTTTTCGTTGATGGAGAAGCCCAACTGGAACAAAAGGTCTACCGTCTTTTGGGTATTGGAGAAGCATGTTTCGTAAGAATCCCCTGTTATGAGCCAGTCGAGGTAAGGGTAAACTGGGATGGACAACCTGCGCAGGTGGGCCGCTGCCACTGCCAGCACCTTCGTGAATACCCTTGGTGCTGATGCTATGCCGAAGGGTAGCACTTTGAACTGGTAGTGTTTGCCCTCTATCATGAACCTGAGGTATTTTCTGTGCGCTGGCAACATTAAAATATGAAAGTATGCATCTTTCATGTCCAATGTTGTCATGTAATCTCCCTGAGAAAGCAGTGGGATCACTTCCTGTAATGTTACCATACGAAACTTTTGGGGTTTGATAAACTTGTTCGCTGGGGGCAGATCTAATACAGGGCGCATGGTTAGATCCTTTTTGGGTACAAGGAAGTACACTGAATAAATACCTTCCGTTACCTGAGATAGAGGCACGACCTCTATGGCTCCTTTTTCCAGCAGTTGTTGTACTTCTTGGAGAAGGATGGCAAGATGTTCCGGTGTCATGCGACGTCCCCTCGGAGGTCTGTAGGATGGGGAACGGTTGAATTCGATACAGTATCCGTGGGCTACGGTGGAAAGTACCCAACGGTCTGACGTTATCTCCCCCCATGCAGGAAGAAAGGATGTTATCCGGCCCCCGACCGGTGTTGCATGGGAGGGGACGCGAATCTTCGCGTCACTTGGAGTTGTTGGGGGCTTGGGAGCCTCTGGGGGTGGATCCCCGACCTCTCCCTTTACCCCGGCGTTGGCCTCTTTGGCTGTACTGCCCACTATTGGTCTGGTAATTGGTGGCAGGGTATTGTTGATGCTGACTTTGTTGTTGTTGTTGGCGTTGGCCACGAAAAAAGCGTTTGTTGCCATAGCCGCGTCTGGTAGTGGGCTTAGAGATTTGGTCAAGAGTCTTGATAGTATCGAACTCTTTTTTCGCCATCTCTAGAGCTTCATCCACCGCTTTTCCGAAGAGGTTAGAGTCTTCCACAGGTTTATTTATTAAAGACGCCTGTGTCTCCGGTTTAAACCCTGAGTTGCGCAGCCATACATGGCGTTTTAGGAGTATTCCCTGCACCAGGGAACGTCCCGCTGTTTCTGCCGCGTCCAGAGAGTTTTTTACAATGCTCTGGTTCACCTGGGTTCCTTCGCCAATAGTTGAAAGTAGGCGTGTACGTAAAGGCTCCGGTGCTTCCTCGGCGTCCTTGCGCAGTTTGGCCCACTGCGCGTCTGCATAGCTAGCAAGCAAAGAATTGTTGTTCGCAATTCTTGCTGAGAAGGCAGCCGAGGAAGTTACTCTTTTTGCAAGGGCATATAGCCTTTTGCCCTCCTTGTCAGGGGGTGCCTCACTGGTGGAAAGTGGTACCCCTGCCCTCTTTCTAGTATTAGATACTACTAGGGAATCCGGAATGGAATGTCCCCTAATGTAGAGCGGGTCTGAGGGAGAAGGAGTGAAAAGTTTTTCAATTCTCGGATTGACCCCTCTGATCAATGCGGGAGTGGCCAGCGAAGGGATGATTCTTCTCTTCACTGAAGCTAGGAGGGGAATGGTCTGGCTGACCGGGGGTTTCTCTTTAATTACTTTGTCCACAAAGTCTAATTCTGGAGAGAGCTCCCCAGTGTCCAGTTCGAAATGTGCTGCTGCTCTGCGCAACAGTGCATTGAAAGTGGGCTGATCGTCAATTGGAGATGTGTTCCTAACCGTGAATTGTCAGGAGGATTTAGGTTTAGGACATCAGTGTCGGAATACACTGATGGGGATTGCCAGGGGTGCGAAGGTCCTTCTTCAGTGTCTTCTCGGAAGCCTTCTTCTATGATGTCTGGCCTGTCTTCCAGACATTCCTCCTGGTTCTGTCCTTCTTGATCGTCCATGAAATCATCATCCTCCTCCTCCAAGTATTCTTCCTCCCCAGTGAGGTCGTATACGTTATGGAAGTCTGAGGCTGTGTCCACCTGGGGATCAACTAGCCTCGGATTTTTGGCCCTGGGGTCCTCCTGAGGCCCTTCTCTAGTCCTCTTGGGAGTTTGAGAGGTCTGGGTATTCATAAACCTTTCCATCCTCTCCATACAGAGGTGGAGTCTTTCCATGGTTTCATGGGGTACCCCAGAGCAGTCTGGCGGGGGAAAAATAGAGTCATCTAACTGGAAACGGCTCAACCTCTCCCAAAGCGTCGAGGAAAGTGTCCCGTCGCCCTCTGAAAAACCTTCAGGTGTGCTGGGTGACCCCCCGACTGAAGGGGGTAGTCCCTGCCTTTCTTCAGGCTTTTTCGGCGTGTCTTTCGACTTATGCGTAGCGCTCAACGTGTTCTTCGGCGTACGCTTCTGGGCGTCGCCTACAGCGATCCTCGCCAAGCTGTCGGCGACTCGTTTGTCGGCGGAAGCTTGCGTTTTCGACGCTATGGGTGTCGAACGCTCTACGGCGGTATGCGCCTTCTGTTGATGCGCGCCGGCCGATGGTTTGGGGGCGGCGCCCTTATTTGCCGAAAGCCCAGTCGCTGGTCGCGGCTGCGGTTGCGAGAGGGGCTTCGAATCTGAACGGTCCGAGGAGGCCGCCGGTGGAACCTGCGTCTCCTTGGGCGCCGAAGCTCTTTTCGTCTTAGACGAAGAAGAGCCGTGGGTTGTGTGCTTATGTGAGTCTTTGTGTGCGTCAGTGTCGCCGGGGTGTTCATCCCCATAAGCAGGGCGTGAGCCGAGCCAGTCGGGGGAGGGGACAGACAACGAAGCGCGCAAGCACTCCTTAGAGGGGGTTTCGACTTCCGTAGCGGAGGTCGTGTTATCGCGTTCCTCGTCACTGTCGGTGGTAGCAGCGGCGGGTGAACCTTCGGCCTTCGACATCGCGTAGCCCGACCACCTTTTAACCCTACGGTCTTTTAGAGTTTTAGGCTTAAGAAGCCGACAAGCCGCGCAACCTGCCTCCTTGTGATCGAGGGGCAAGCAGCGGTTACACCGTGAATGCTTGTCCTTCCAAGTAAATTTGCCTTTGCAAAGCGGGCAAAACCTAAAGGGTGTCCTCTCCATAGCCGAGGCAATAAATCGCGATAAGCACCCCAAGGGAAAGGAAGGGGAAAGGGAAAGGCATTCTCAGAAAAGACCCAGAGATGTCCCACGACCCCACTCTCCCTACTGTATATGGCCTGCGAGGCCAGGCCACGTGTTCGGCAGCGCCGAAGGATTTCCTCCGCTCGACCCTCCGTCGAAGATTCTTTTCGGCGGAGAACAGCTTACAACTGCGTCGAGGGAGGGATTATTAATATTATGAGAAAAAACGACCAAAGGTCGAGGAGTTGCAATGTCTCTCGAGGAGCTCCGCGTGAAGGCGACCAGAAGCTGGGCGGAAAAAAACAATCTGAGGGACCTCGACGCGTGAGGGATTGTGGGTACAACGCACGTCACTATAGGGATAGTGTTTCAGACACGCCTTGTCGACGTCCCCTTTTCGACTACGAAAAACAAAATGCAATACTCCGCAGTGACCACTGGATGTCGGACCTATGCACAGCATGTGATTCTAAGCAGATTAACAAACATCAGAAATTATTGTTATAGACAAAACCTTGAGTGCAAGTCTATACCTGTAACTGTGAATCTCTAACTCCTACAGCTCACACAGACCACTCTTGAGATGATCCTGGTTGCTCAACATGTGTAGTACAGAGTTATACCAAAGGTTGGGATCCTATTGCCAGGTGGTCAGGGTTGTTGTAGTGCCCCCAAAGGGTATTGCATACAATCTTGCCTAACAAAGCCCATGTGGGCTTAACTTCACGATACAAAGCACGGCATCTCTGGAGGATGGAAAGGTAGGCAGATGAGGTAAGGGCAGCTAAAGGGCCCAGCAGGCAAGCGTAATAAGAAATCTGTCCAAGAGGCTAGATTCGAGAAAGCCATTTAGCACTGTCGCAATAGTCATTTAATCAAACTGCTTTCTTATAACTAAGGGTTAATATATATTTGTGTTATAGTGTTGGTGTGACAATATCTGAAATGTTTTTACTTGCTTAGTGTTTATTTTAAAGGCTTAATAAATAACTGTTTCTGAACGTACGAGTAACTGAAATTCTTGGTGTTCTACGTGGACTCGTAGCCCTAGACCACTGACAGCACTCCTGAGATGAAGCCTTGCCGCTCTGCTACCTTATCCTGACTGGGTTTGGATAAAGTCTCAGTGTATCCCTGTTTACCATAATAGGGTACTTTCCCAAAATCCTCGCCTGTGGTTGATTTTAGAAATTCATCTTTACAAATTTGAGTCAATGGTAACCAGTTGTCTAGTCTCTGGAACCATGATACAAATAGCACAAACAATCAAAATTAAATCCCAAATTGACGTCTGCATCCACAAGCCCAGACTCACTCCACACCAGGCCAAGCATATAAGTGGTCCCAATTGATTCCTGAACCTCTGAAGTGGTCTTTGGGAAAACCAAAGGTGATGAAGAGGAGGAGTTAACATACCCGTTTCCTCCATAGGGTGTTAATTCCCACCCCCTTTCCCTTGCCTGACTAAGGTTGGTGGTGGTCATGCCAAGGATCACTCCTGGGTATTCTCAAATGTGGTGGGACAGGGAGAGATACCTGAACGTTTCCCAACGTTTGGAACACAATCGCAACCACAGGCCTTGCACAATCCAATAGTAAACCTACCTGTATATCTTGTAGAACTGGCAACTCTAGGGATAGAGATCTAATTCTAAGATTGCCCAGAAGACTTTGCTGTACTTGTGTGAGGATATTCACCCATTGTGTTTATTTGTAAAGGCCTAATAACAAATTGTACATTTGTATACTTCTGTCCAACAGGAATTATTGGTGTGCTTCATGTGCATATCATTTAGCACCAGACCACTAACGCCAGAGTCCAAATCTCATCTTTCTGCTGCCCTACCTTGTTTGACTTTGGATAAACCCTCAGTTTCTTTACCATCCACCCTAATAGGTTGAGCTCTCAGAATCCACCCCAAAGATGCAGTCTGACAATCCATCCTAACAAGGGACTTTGTGGGTACAGCAAGAGGCATTATGTCCCAGACGAATACAGGATTCAATGAGAGAAAAAGGAGCAGAGGATGGGAATTGTCTATGATGAATGGTACATTGAGAATGGTAACAGGTTTCAGGAAAGCTAAGATGATATGGGACCACAGGTACATAAACAAAGAGACTGCATCAAAGATCATGGAACCAAGGAGAAAGTGCATGCGTAGGGCATAAAATATGAGAGGATAAGAACTTTTAGGAGACAGATCAAGGAATATCAGCTCTGTGGATGACATGAGAGAATGTGGCTAATGACAGCCATCAAACAGAGTGATCAAGAAGGCCTTAATGCAAGCAACATGCACAGAAGGGCTGAAGTAGAGTGGTACTCTACCATGCAAAACAGCTATACTCACCTCCCATCGGATGTAGACCACTCAAGTTGTTGAGGTTTCCAGTGGACGCAGTCTGCTGAAGGAGCTGCAAATAAAGCTAGACATTACACCAAAACAAAACAAGAACCAAAGTGAGGGCTGGCTCAGCTTCTGAGGAAGAGCAGCACACTTGACCCAGAAAAAAAGGGTGCAGCGCTTGAGTGAAGCAACAGATCACATGCAAGCGAAGTGGGCAGCAGAAGGAGGTAGAGACCAGAGAACGGATGGTCAAGACATGCCAGAGAAGAAAGGGGAGGTGAGGCAGGCTAGAAGCGATAGAGAGGTAGATCAGAGGGGGAAGTGGTGGGGTGAATAAAGCAGGTCAGAGGTGGTGTGGGTGTTTCAGTTTGAAGGACGGGTGGAGAGTGTAGTGAAGAAGGCAGGGAGAAGGGTTGGAGGAGGGTGGGCATGAGGCAGGACCTATGGCAACCAAGCAAGACAACGTAGGGGAGGCAGTGATGGTTGGGGCAGAAGATATTAGATAGAGTTGAGAAAAAGAGGGAGGAGAATAAGGAGTTGAGAAGAGCAGAAGAAAGGACAAAGATATTGAAAAAGCAAGTAGAATGAGTACATGCAAGGTTTAAGAGGTAATGAAAGGAGAGGTAGGAGAAGAAGCGGGGACTAAGGTACAACCAGGGGACAGTAACAGGACAGAAGAAACAGTCAACTAACAATTCCATCTGTTCCATAATTAAAGGTCTGCAACAATCCAGCTCATGTGAACATTTTCAGATGCAACCTAAGCAGCTACAATTTTAAAGGTTCCTCTTCATGCAACAAACACAAAAAGCAGAATAAGCATGATGCTGAAAGGAGTTTTACCATTTAAAAAAAGTTATAGGGAACTAGTAGCCAATGTGAATCAGCACCATCTGCGACCTAACGTACAAATGCAAAGCACCTCAGGACAGGCAAGAAACATGCCTTATAATACTGGTTCAAAAACGAGGTAATCTTAGACATATTCATAACTGTAAACTACTTTACTATTCTAGCGCATCCCAATATTACAATTTCACTAATACAATAACTGAAATGCATCGAGCTTCCCCATGTCACAAACAACTGCTCTTTAAGGCTCAGAGTCAGTCCTTCCCCATGTAGACATTTATTGCAGATCTATACTAAGCAGGGAATCTTCCACAGGAGCCATAGCTCCTAAACGTTGGGGAGGATTGTTAGGGAGTCTTATCAAACCTGTGGTAGGACTTTAGAAGACTCACTCTTGGGTGTAAAGGGCTCGAATTCTTAGGTTTCGCCGAAACTACCCAAAGGTGGGAGAGCAATGGCTGAGCAGCCATGTTTAATCTAGGAGGGAGAAGGGCAGTAAGTAAATGTTAGGACACTTTCTAAAGTCCACCCAGGAGCCTTATAAAACTATACCGTGGGTATACAGAAACTACAACTCTCGGTATAAGGCTGTGCCACCTGAGATGTTGGTAGCAATGACAGAGCAGCCAGGCTCATTTTAGGAGGGAGAGAGGGCTGTAGATGGGTAAAATGAAATGGTTGCATACATATGGTCCAAAGAAACATTGATACACTGACTTACTGTAAAAATAAGGTTTCATTTTATTTTATATATATGGGATACATTACTCACCGTAATCGTATTTCTGATGCTTGTATCTGCTTAGATTCACATGCTGTGCATAGGCCGACATCTAGTGGAAGCTGCGGAGTATTACAGTTTGTTTTTCGAAACTCGAAAATGGGCGTCGACACAGGCGTGCCAGTAATACTATCCCTAGTGTGACGTCCACTGTACCCAAGATCCCTCACGCGTCTAGGATCCTCAGATTGTATTTTTTCTGACATGAGGAAGCATGAGGAGTAGCGTGAGTACAGATAATCCAAGCAGATAGACAGAAAGGTAAGACTACAAGCAATCATGCGCCTTCTCTCGGAGGGGAGGAAGGGTGGGTCGCATGTGAATCTAAGCAGATACAAGCATCAGAAATACGATTACGGTGAGTAATGTATCCCTTCTGAGGCTTGTGGAATCTGCTTAGATCACATGCTGTGCATAGATTAGCGAGCAGTACCAGAAGAAGGAGGTGGGATGTGAGAAGGGTCATGAGCAAACAGGTGGCTTAGAACCGCTTGTCCCACTTGTGTATCTGTCTTGGAATGAGTGTCAATGCAGTAATGCCGAGTAAAAGTGTGAATAGAGCTCCAAGTAGCTGCTTTGCAAATGGTGTCGAGGGGAACATTTGCAATGAAAGCCAGAGTGGCCCCAATGCCTCTAGTAGAGTGGGCCCTTGGCGTAAAAGGCAGAGTCTTTTCAGAAAGAGAGTAACACAGCTGTATACAGTTGATAATCCACTTCGAGATAGCGCCTTTAGAGACGCGATCTCCCTCTCTGCCTGTAGCTACGGAGACAAACAGTTGATCTGTTTTCCTTAGCGGTCTGGTTTTATTTACATAGTAGAGGACTGCCCTACGCACATCTAGGGTGTGTAGTTTCACCTCAGCCGAGCTTTGCGGGTTCTGGAAGAAAGCCGGAAGCTCGATGGACTGGTTTACATGGAACTTTGATATAAATTTAGGTGAGAACCTAGGGTGTGTGCGTAAAACCAGTTTGTCCTTGTGGATAGTAAAGAAAGGATCCTGCACTGACAGAGCCTGAATTTCACTGACCCTTCTTATAGAGGTAATGGCTACTAAGAAGGCCGTTTTATAAGTCAGGTGTTTGAGACTACTTTTATGCATGGGTTCGAAAGGGGGGCCCATGAGCTTAGCTAGCACCACATTAAGGTCCCATCCTGGCGGTGGGTTCGAAATAGGAGGGTGAAGTCTCTTTATTCCTTCCATGAAGGCATTAACTACTGGTACTTTCCACCACGACACCTTGTTATGGGATGTGGTGTAAGCCGAGAGGGCTGCCAGGTGTACTTTCAGAGAGTTAAAAACCAATCCTGCATCCAGCAGGTGGAGCATGTATGTCACAACGTTGGAAGGAGTGCAATCAACTGGGTTGATTTGTTTATTCTGGCACCAAATAACGAATCTCTTCCACTTGTCAAAATAACAGTGCCTTGTGTTTGGTTTCCTGGATTCTTTTAGGATGTCCATACACCTTTGTGGTAAATTGAGATGGCCAAACTCTATGACCTCAGGAGCCATGCTGCCAGGTTCATTGAGTTGGGTTCCTGGTGCACTGTTTGACCTTGTTGCTGGGACAGTAGGTTGTACCAGGCTGGGAGTTTGATGGGCTCGCACAGCGCCATCCTGCGTAGGTGTGGAAACCATGGTTGTCTCGCCCACATGGGAGCAACTAGGATGAGCGTCATCGATTCCTTGTTCATCTTGTACACCACCTTCCTGATGAGAGGAGTTGGTGGAAAAGCGTACGCAAACATCCCTGACCAGTTCATCCACAGGGCGTTCCCTTGGGAGTGTGGCTGGGGGAACCTGGATGCAAATCCTGGGCATTGTTTGTTTTCGCTTGTGGCGAATAGGTCTATAGTGGGGAAACCCCACTGAGAGAAGAGATCTTCTACGATCTTTCTGTGTAGAACCCATTCGTGTTCTTCTGGGAGGGAGTCTCTGCTTAGGGCATCCGCTAGGGAATTGAGCTCCCCTGGAACATGTTGTGCTGATAGGAAGATGTTCCGTCTGAGTGCCCATATCCAGATTTTCTGGGCAAGCTTGGACAGATTTGGCGAACGAGTCCCTCCTTGTTTGTTTAGATAGAACATGGCTGTCATGCTGTCCGTCCGGATCTGCACCGACAAGTTTAGTAGATGGGGCTCGAACGCCCGAAGCGCTCGGAATACTGCCAGAAGCTCTAGCAGGTTGATGTGGTTCTTGGCTACTGAGTGAGACCAGAGACCCTGAGCTGTGTGGTGGAGATGGTGAGCTCCCCACCCAGTCAGGCAAGCATCTGTAGTTACCACTGCTTGTACTTCGGGATCGTAAAAGGGTTTTCCCCTTGCAAGATTCTCTTTTGTCCACCAGTGTAAGCTTTGTACGAGTTTTGGCGAAACGACCACTAGATCGTCCCACTGACCACTTGCCTGAGACCACTGTTTCGCCAACCATTCCTGCATGGGACGCATGCGCAAACGCGCGTGGGGGACCAGGTAAATGCATGACGCCATCATGCCCAGTAACCGCATTGCTTTGCGTACCGTTATTTGTTGACCTGACTGATAATGTGGAATTTGCAGTAGTATATTTCGAATTCCTTCTTCCGAGGGGAAGGTCAACCCTTTCTGAGTATCTAGGATTGCTCTTAGGAACTGTTTTGAGGTGCTTGGCACCAGACTTGACTTCTTCTCGTTGATAGAGAAGCCTAATTCGTGGAGGAGGTCGATAGTCCTCTGAATGTTTGACCTGCAAATTCTTGGGGTTTCTCCCGTTATGAGCCAGTCGTCCAGATAAGGGTACACTGGGATTGCCTCCCTGCGTAGGTGTGCAGCTGCCACCGCCAGTACCTTGGTGAATACCCTTGGTGCTGAAGCTATCCCGAAGGGCAGTACCTTGAATTGGTAGTGGCGACTGTCCACTTTGAAGCGCAAGTATTTTTTGTGCGCTGGGAGCATGGAAATATGAAAATAAGCATCTTTCATATCCAAGGTTGCCATGTAGTCCCCCTTTTTTAGGAGGGGGATTACCTCTTGTAGCGTGGTCATACGGAATTTTTGGGGCTTGACATACTTGTTGGCAGGCCGTAGGTCCAATACTGGGCGCATTGTTAAATCTTTCTTTGGCACAAGGAAGTAAGTTGAATAGATACCCTTGTTTACCTGGTGTCCTGGGACGAGTTCTATCGCGTCCTTTTCTAGCAGAATGGCGATCTCCTCGAGAAGGATCTTCTGATGTTCTAAGGAGTGTATTCTTTGTCGTGGAGGGTGGTTCCGGGGACGCTGCAGTAATTCTATACAATATCCTGTGGACACTGTTGACAGCACCCATCTGTCTGAGGTGATCCCTTCCCAAGCCTGGGTGAAGTTGGAAATGCGTCCCCCTACTGGGGTTGCGTGAGAAGGGACCCTTAACTGAGCGTCACTGCTTTGGCGGAGGCGTGCCACCTCCTTTGTTGGGGCTGCCTCTGCCTCTTCCACGACCTCTCTTGTTACCCTTGCTGTAACTTTGGGTAACTGCTGGTTGTTGTTCCATTGTGTACCCTGTCCTTGGGCATAGTTGCCTCTTTGTGAATTTTGGCCGCGTGGGCGACGAAAATTACTGTTCCCCCTCTGGTTTGGGGGTTTGTTGGTAAGCTGGCCCAGGGATTTGAGAGTCTCGTACTCGTCCTTGGCATTCTTAAGTGCGTCTTCGACCGCTTTACCAAACAATAGATCGGGTTCCACCGGCTTGTCTATTAATGAAGCCTGGGTTTCTGTTTTGAACCCCGACTGCCGTAACCACGCATGTCTCTTGATAACAGTACCTTCTGCTATCAATCTTCCTGCGTTGTCTGCAGCGTCGAAAGTTGCTTTTAAGATGCAACCAGACACGGCTCTCCCTTCTGCCGAGATCCGAGCCAACTGGCCCTTTAACGGTTCAGGAGCAGAGGCTATGAGCGCCGCGACCTCTTCCCATTGATGGCAGTTGTAACTTGCCAACAGGGTGGTGGAGTTTGCAATCCTTGCTTGGTAGGCGGACGTTGAGGCTACCTTCCTGCCAAACCCGTACAGTCTTTTGCTCTCCTTGTCGGGAGGAGCTTCTGACGACGATAAGGGTGTCCCAGCCCTCTTCCGAGTGTTGGTAACCACTAGGGAGTCTGGTTTAAGATGACCTCTTATATAAAGAGGGTCAGACTGGGCTGCCCGAAAGAGTTTTTCGACTCTGGGGTTGACGGCTCTGGTGAGGTTAGGATTCACCAGGGATGGATCTATTCTACGTTGGATGGATTTAAGGATAGGGATGGTCTGAGCGACCGGCCTCCTTTCTCCCACCAACTCCTCTGCGAAGTCCCTTTCCTCCTGTACACCGTGGGTGTCGATGTGAAAATGTTCTGCTGCGCGAGCAAGAACTTCATTAAGGAGGGGTTGGTTATCAACTGGCGAGTCGGTAACTGGGGCTTCGCTCTCTACCAGGGAATCTACTCTGTAAATTTCCTGCTCATCTTCTACCTCCTCCAGGTCCTCCTCCTCCGCATAGTATTCAGACCCGGTTCGTTCCTCCATAATTGTAAACTGCTGGTCCCCTTCAGGGAAAGGTTTTCCTTGGTATCTGGGGTGTAGAGTATGGAGTAGAGTAAGGCTGCACCTCGAAGGGGTCAGGTCTTTCGACCCGGGCCTTTTTACTTAGGGGGATAGGATCAGAGGAGCCTGAGGGTGTGGCCCCTTGAGGGTCATACGAAAGGAAATGTTCTGGGTTTTTGTCATAAAAATCAGCTAAGGACGACATCCTTGACATGACCCTGTCTATGTCCTCACTGGACCATTCTTTGGAACAGGGTATGACTTTAGTAGGCAACTTAGAGGACTTATCAAGGGTACCCTTGCTTGATGTTGATGTCCCAGTAGATTTATGTTTATCTGTCTGCTTGGGGTGGAAGGATGGTCTTACAGGAGTGGAAGGTTGAGCTTTCCGCTGTTTCCCTCCCTCCCCGTGCGTGGAGAAATGTTTTCCCTGCCCCTTGGAGGCCCCAGAGACTTTCGACGCCTGGCGCCGAGGGTCGGGAGAGGTATCTTGCTTCGAGCGTGGGGCCTCGCTGGTGTTAACTGCGCACTCGGTTTCTTGGAGCGCGGCCTGGGGGTGGAAGTCGTCTTCGTCTCCCGACGAGTGAACTTCCGTTAATCTAGGGAGTGAGGCACTCTTGGCAAGAGTGGATGATTGCCTTGCGTCATGAGGCGATCTCGATCGAGAGCGCCCAGAGGACACCGAGTCGGACCATTCTATCCGTGCCTCTTTCCGAGAAGTCGACGTCGTCGAGGTTCGGTTGGACTTAGTGTGTTTAGTGTGTGTAGGGTGTGTAGCGCTTGCGTCGCCGGGGGTCTTCCCCATAGCCGCCCTGCCGGACAACCTTCCGAGGTCGGGGACCTGCGCTCGGCAGTCTTTTGACGCCGTAATGCCCTCGCTGTCCGAAAGTACGGCGTCGCTGCCATCGCTGAAGGCGCCCGCCGCTGCCATGGCTGCCTGCCTGGCGTGGTGGGCCCAACGCTTTGTCGAACGGTCCTTAAGTGTTTTAGGTTTAAACCTACTACACGCTCTGCAGTTCGCTTCGGGGTGGTCCCTCGGCAAGCAGAGATTGCACGTGGCGTGCCCGTCGACCCAAGGGTATTTGCGGTTGCACTTGGGGCAGAATTGGAAAGGGGTACCCTCCATACGCACCTTGAGGCAGCGGGCTGGTAAGTGTAGGAAATATATAAGGTGTACCTATATACCAAGAGTGAAGAGTATGTACCACCCCCCACTCTCCCTACTTGCAGGGCCGAGGCCAGCGGCCTACTAGGCCCGGGCCGAGGCCAGCGGCCTTCCGAGGCCCAGATCCGTCGTGCAGCAGCCGACGGTCGATGTCTTCTCCAGCCGTCGTCGAGTGTCGATGGTCGACGTTTGGGGTGGGGAAGGATGTCAATAAATAATATTAATTGCAATAATTAGCAAAAGTATGGCTAAGGCCAGGGGACTCCGCAAGATGCTTCCGACCAGTATGGCGGAAAAAAACAATCTGAGGATCCTAGACGCGTGAGGGATCTTGGGTACAGTGGACGTCACACTAGGGATAGTATTACTGGCACGCCTGTGTCGACGCCCATTTTCGAGTTTCGAAAAACAAACTAATACTCCGCAGCTTCCACTAGATGTCGGCCTATGCACAGCCTGTGATCTAAGCAGATTCCACAAGCCTCAGAAATATATATACACACACACACACACACACATATATATATATATATATATATATATATATATATACACACACATAGGCAAAGAATTCTTTAGAAAGGCAAGTACTATTATCATTCATAGGCACAATTATAAAAACTAACAATGTTTGGAGGTAAGACTTTAGTAAGCCATCCCAGTGGTTTGTAGTAGCCCCCCTCCAACTCTTAGCATCAGTCTATCCTACTCAAGAAACATGGTAGAATGGCAGAGTAGTCAGGCTTATCTTAAGAGGAAGATGTGAGCTGTAGGTAAGTACACTGAACCCAGTTAGTAATGCACAAAGAAACACATTCATATTAAAATATAAATTATATAAACACAAGAGTCACTGTTAAATACTTAAAACGATGAACAAACACATATAGGTATATTTTTCAATACTTTCAAAGGGTCACTTCATAGTAGCTGAATGCATACAATTGTTACAGGAGTTTGACAGTTCCATCGATAATACCGATCACCCACAAAATAATCCAGTAATTGTATTTAGCCTGCATACACATACAAGATTGTGATTTTTGGGAAGGAAAAATCACTAGTTACTCACCATAGTGACTACCGTACTCTTAGTCCATAGTCCCCTTTCCTCCATACTGTATGGGCATCCCTAGCGAGGGACGGGAGACGAAACCCTTTTCACCATAAAAATCTTCTTCCCCTTTAAATGTAGAGGCACGCAGGGCTTAGCCCTGGGAGCATGTGCTCGCCTGACTCCGCCCACCAGCGCCACTCCTCAGTCCCCATAGACGCATTGACAATATTCAGCATTGCCTAATGACAACAGTATTATTGGGGGGATGGTGAGACGTGTGACAGAAAGGACCATTTACCAAGGGTACGTTTGTCACTACGGTAACTATTAATTACTCTCACATGCTGCCCCTTTCCTCCATTCTGTATGGGCGACTACAACTGAATGTAGCCCCAGGGTGGAGAGGAGACCCTCCTTAAGAAAACAGGTGTCGTAGAACCGCCTGTCCAAACGCCACATCTGACCTAGAGGCAGCATCCAAACAGTAGTGCTTACAGTAAGCCGAAAGGGTGGCCAAGGTAACCGCCCTGCTTATGACCTACCACGGCACATACTGTTGGAACGAGATGGCCGTGGCCTTGGCTCTGGCCGCATGGGCCTGTAAGTTAGTTGGCACAGGTTTGTGTTGCCCCTCATAGGCAACCTTGATGGGCACGACCATCCACCTTGCTATGGAGGCCTTGGAGGTCTGGCTACCGGGCCTTGACCCACCAAGAGTGACAAACAAGGCACCCAATTTGCAGATGGCCTTGGTCTTGTCCAGGCAGTATTTCAGCACGCGTTTGACGGCTTTGTCCTTGTGAAAGGTAGTGTAGGCCTCTGAAGCCACCAGAGCCTGGATCTCGCTGACTCTGCTAGCTGATGTGAGGCCCACGAGCAGGGCTGGCTTTACGGTGGCCAGCCTGATGTCTGCGGACACCATTGGCTTAAAAGGTTTGTGCGCCAAGGCGCCCAACACAACATTGAGGTACCACACAGGGTGTGGTTTCTTTATAGGTGGGAGAAGCCTGTGGAGGCCCGTGGATGTTGCTTGACCCCTGGGTTGGAGGAGAAGAGGCCCTCCTCCGAATTCCTATAAGCTCCTATGGCTGCCAGATAGGTGCAGCATGTAACCACCTGTACACCGGGGTGGATGGGGTGTGCCGAAAAGGGGAGCACGCCGTCCAAGGTTCACTTAAGAGGGTCGATCTACCTAGAGTCGGCCCAATGACAGAATCTAGACCATTTACTTTTATATTGGCACCTAGTAGCCTTGCTTCTAGCGCCCTGAATGACCTCTAGGTTAGCCTGAGATAGGCTCAAGTGTTTCAGAGTCACCTGCTCAGGAACCATGCTGCAAGGGCTAGTTTGTGAGGAGCAGGGTGGAGTACCCTGCCCCCCTGCTGGTCCAGGAGCTAATTGTCCGCCCCCAGTCTGCAGAGTCTGTCTGCTTCCAGGCTGGATTTTCCCCCAGGAGGTGGTACAGACCTCATTCTCACATGCCGACTGCTAGGTTGCCAGGTGGGGTTGTCTTTCTGGTTAAGAAAGGTCTTGCCCTCGATAAGAGGGAGAAAATCCTTGAAAGCCAGTCATATGGCCTTCAATTTCTAGCCAATTGATGTGGGACTCCTGCCGAGACAAGACTCCATGGAAGCTGTGGTTGTCCAGGGGGCTCCCCAGCCCTCTAGGGAAGAGTGTGTAGTGACTGTATCCAAGGGGCCGGTTGTCAGAAGTGCTTGCGCTGCAGCAGGTTGCAGTCCGCAGACCACTGCTGGAGGTCTGAGTGCAGAAGGGAGGAATGTTGACTGGTTCTGCTTGGAAGCCCTTCTGATCCCATGAGGCTGCGAAGTGCAGCTGTAATTTCCTCATCCTGAGCCTCGGGTGGGATTGGACCAACAGGATCGCTGCCATAAGACCCAATAGCTGTTGGTACCCCCAGGCCAAGGTCACTGGCCTGGAGAGTAAGTGAGCTGGGGCTCTCTTGATGGCCCCAATCCTGTCCTCCAAGGGAAAGACTCACAAAGCTTGTGTCCCAGATGAGGCCCAAGGAGGTCAGGCTCTACGTGGGCTGCAGCTGAGACTTCTTGAGATTGATAGTGAACCCCAGCCCATGGTGTTCATCAGTGCGGAGGTGGTATGGTGAACCGCTTCCGGAGAGGTGCCCAAACAAGCCAGTCGTCCAAGTATGGGTAGACATGGTGGCACTGGGCCCTGAGGAGGGCTGCAACTGCATTCATTAAATACCCTGGGCGCTGAGTTAAGGCAAATGGGCAGCCCCTTGTATTGGAAATGGCAGCCCATGATCCTGAAGCGCAGTAATGAACAATGCAGCTGTCAAATCGGGACATGTAGATAAGCGTCCTTCAGATCCAGGGAACACCTCCAGTCTCCCCTGTCCACTGTTTACACAATAAGAGCTGGCTTAACCATGATGAATTTTTGCAGAGGGAGAGATTGAGGGTGGAAAGGTCCAACACAACTCTCAAGCCAGCCTGGTTGTTCTCTATGGCGAAAATCCTGGAATAGAAGCCCAATCCTGGCTGGGACTTCTTCCACTGCCTGGCTTTCGACGAGCGACCAGATCTCACCCAGCATAGTTGTCCCAATCTGTGGGAGAGGAGGATAGTAGGGAGGAGAGGAAAGTATCGGTAGGCGGTACCCTGTGGAGACTACAGAGATGATCCAGGGATCCGAAAAATTCTGGTCCCAAAATTGCACATGAAAGGCAAGCCTGCCCCCTGCCCCCCACAGGCTGTTGCATAAGAGGGGGGATTGTCCGAGCGTTGTTGCGACTGGTGTAGGCCTTGGGTGTGGCCTTCGCAAGAATAGATCAAGACCTCGTGGTTTGCAAGCTTTTCTTTTTATCTAATTTCTCATCCGTGGTTGAGTGGAAGTGGTCACTACCCTCGTATAGAAGGTCCAATATGCGTTCCTGACATCTGGATTAACTTGGTAGCCTGCAGTCAAGCTGTCCTGTCTGTGGCCATGCCGATGGCCCGGCCAGCGGTATCTATGTGGGCCACGGTGGACTCCATGATGTCCTGCACTACCAGCTCGTCTTCTCCTAGGCCAGCCTTGAAGCGCACTTGGCTATGTGAAAGAAGTTGTGGCAGGAAGGTCGCAATTTCCAGCCAGAGCCCTAGGTTAACGGCTGCCAGTATGACATCCACGTTGGCCTGACGCAGGTGCAACGAGGCGTTGGCGTACAGCTATTTTCCCATACGCCTCCAAGATCATCTCCTCCTTGCCTAGCAGCGTCAAGGACAAGGTAGCCAAGGATGACTGATGCTTAGAATAGAGTGACGCTGCAGTGATCACGGAAGAGCAGTTGAGGAAGCGCTGAAAGCACAAGTATACCCCTCCATCTGCCTATACTTGGCATCTAGGCGCCAACTGACAGGTTGGGCAAAGTGTGGCTTGAGCCACCCCTTCTTGGCCAGGGCAACTATGTCTTTCTGCATCGGGATCCCCGTTTTGGTAGGGGGCTCTTAAGGTGAGGACTTTTGCCAAGATCCCCTCCACGGGCTGCTCTACCTCGGGCTAGGGAAGGCCCCAATATTCTGCCAAACCTGAAAGGCGTTCATGGAAGGCCCTAGCTGAAGATGGCGTGTCGGGGTCCTCCACCTCGTCAATGTCCACCAGAGTGCTCGGAGGGTCAGGAACTGGTGGAGGAGTGCTGGGCGCCGTGGTTGGTGTGTGGAAACCGGAGCCGGAGGCTGGTGTGGAACTGCCTGTACTGTGGGAGGCAGGGAATCGACTGGTGCAGCAGTGATTGCGCTAGGGCCTGTGGCACTGGAGCCGTAGGAAGAATGACTATGGGTGCCGGTTGGGTGACCTGGGGAAACAGGTCCCCGATGGTATCCCGGAGGATGGCCCCCATCTGGGAAGTTCGCATCAGCCCTAGGAACCTCCCAAAGATTTGTACCCGTCTTCGGAAGCTGTAGAGGTGGCAGGTGATATTGACAGAGTGGCTAACAGCTGCTGGGGCCGGGGCACACTACCTGGGGTGAAGGAGACACCTGCCCTGTGCCGCTGATGGATAAACTGTAGGTCATGCACCTGGTTGACACCAGTCCCACCTTGTGACTCGTTCCTCCACCCGCTCTGCCAGACAGGGTATCGGACACTGCCATGTTGTCGGGTGCGGCTGCCATTTTGTCAAACTGCGTGCCACGTTCTGCAGTCGTGGTACTTGGCTCGCTGGAACCAGCCTCGTCCAAGACGCTTGGTGTTGGAACATAAGGCCTATACCTGCACCTCAGGCCGTCACCTGGAAGGCGTATTGTCCTCAGCAGAGCTGCCCGTAGTGATGCGTGAAGGCGCCCCCTTCGCCATGATGCCGGTACTAGGGCGTTGGCCCTCTGGAATAATCCAGGAAAAAGAACAGTGCGGTCCCTCAGCACTGACACCGGAAAGATCCAGAGGCTCCATCAGCCGTGAGCCCGGTGGCTGGACTAGCCTCGCTATGTGTGCTGGTGCTAGAACCGAAACGTTCCTCACGGTCGGGCGCCTCTTTGGGAAAAAGTCACCTTTATAGGGTGCGATGAGGACTTCCCTTCAGCCTTGAGTGATGTTCAACGAAGTCCTTCCGGTCCTCCGGAGGCTCTGGAAGAGCTCCCTCCACCTAGCTGACCCGTTCAGTGCACTTGGAGTCGGTGCGCCGCACGCGGATCAACCTTCCCAGCCATGGGCAGGGCGGAAGCAGAAGGAATGGGGGTCGGATGTAGGGAAGAGCCCCTCGCAGGCTTGACACCTGCTGAAGCCCGCTGAAGTCGACATGCGCCGGGGAGTAGCGTGGCATCGGAGGACCAAGTACTTATTGAAAAGAAAAAGACAAAGATAGAATATCCGGGGAAGAGCGTTTGGTATTACATGGCCGACGCCAAACCCAGGAGTGCTGGTGAATTCGGTCCATTCCAGTTGACATAGAAAAAGGGCGCCCGGGGCCTATAAATTTAAAGGGGAAGAAGATTTTTCTGGTGAAAAAGGTTCCATCTCCCCTCGCGAGGGACATCCATACAGTATGGAGGAAAGGGGACGGGACGTAAGAGTACAATTGGTTAGCGTTATCCTTGCAGAACTTCAGGATCTAGAGGCAGTTTCGCGAAACAGCAAGTCTTCCAAAGTCAAAAACGCAAAACTAGCTAAAAGGCAGTTTGTAGCGGCAAAGTCTTCGGAAGGAAGATACAAAAGGCTTAGCCAACATTGGAGACCCTTGTTAAACGACTCAAAGGGGACAAAAGCAGTGGCTTGAGTCAGCTAAGAGGGGGTTTCCCTGGACACCTCAATGTGCACCCCAATGCTCTGAAGCGACTTTCTGGACTCAGGTAAGCAATATCTCCCCCCCACCTCCACAGTACCTTAGGTTTCAAGAACATGTTTGTGGTGGATGCTCTGCAATGTTGCAGCTCTAAACGCACTTCTCTGGTCACTCTGCAGTTACCATGCCTTTTCTGCAGCACCAACAAAGGACACTATTTGCCCGGTCAATCTTATATTCCTGCAGTCGCGCACTCTAATAAGGTGGTCTGGGCGAGTTGGAACGGATCTCTGAATGTCCTTGAGGGTCCAGAAAAGATTTGGACCGATTCAGCCATTCCACGACGATGCACTTGAAATGTGCAACAGGTCTACTGGTATTGGGGTTGCACAGTTCTGGAAACTCACAGGACCTCAGGAGATGGCTCAAATCAAAGTTTGTCTTGGGACTGGTTGTTCCAGCCAAAGGGAAGGAGTTGTCCTCTTCAAAGCTCTTCTGTTGCACAGAAAACTGTCAGGAAAGCAGTGGTTGCTTCGCGGTGTCGCAAACGGTCTACAGGCGTCTATGGTCGTCGGATTTTTCTGTTACTTCAGCTTCCAGTGGTTGACTTGCTTTCACTCCAGGAGGCTCACCTTTTATACAGCACAAACTCCTCTGCAATCTGTCGGCAATTTACAGAAAGGGGTGTCTGGATGTCCAATCAGGACAGCCAGTCACCAAGTGGAAGCTGGTTCTATTCAGGCACTCTGGCAGACAAAGGACAGGGGGGGTGGAAAACTCCTCCCCCACTTCTTGCCTGCCCAGAAACTCTGGAGCATAGTCAGAGACACCGAAGGGTTCCCGCCAAAGGCAAAAAACACACCAGCCTCCCCCTCTCAGAATGGTAGAAAAGCTAGCAAAGAACAACCACACCAGTAATGGTGAAAAAATTATAAGTTACTCACCGTAGTGACTAATGTACTCTTAATCCATAGTCCCCTTTCCTCCATACTGTATGGGCGTCCCTTAAGAGGGACGGGAGACGGAACGTTTTTCACCAGAAAAAACCCTTTTCCCCTTTAAATTTAGAGGAGCACAGGGGCGCCGCACAGGGAGCATGTGCTGCCCTGACTCTGGCGCCACACCTCAGTCATCATTGACGCATCGACAATAGATTTAACATTGCCTAATGACACCAGTATTATTAGGTGGGAGGTTGGTGTGACGTATGGAGGAAAGGGGACTATGGACTAAGAGTACGTTAGTCACGAGGATGAGTAACTTCTAATTACTCTTACATCCCATCCCCTTTCCTCCTTACTGTATGGGCGATTGCAACTGATTGTAGCCCCAGGGTGGAGAGGAGACCTTAAGCAAATAGGTTCCCGAGAACCACCTGTCCGAAAGCCACATCAAATCTAGAGCCGGCATCCAAACAGTAATGCTTGCAAAAAGCCGAGGGAGAGGCCCAAGTGGCCGCCCTGCTTATGACTTGCCAAGTTGCCTTGGCCCTGACTCCCTGGGCATGCATGTCGACCGGGAGAGGCTTGTGCTGACCCTCGTACACTTCTTTGATGGCAGAGAAGATCCAGCAGGATATGATGGAAGCCTTCAAGGCCTGATAGCCTGGCCTCGAGCCGCCGAAAGTGACAAACAGGGCATCCGACTTGCAGAAACCCTTGGTCCTGTCTAAGTAGAATTTCAGGGCACGCCTGACATCCAGGCAGTGCAGCACTCCGTGCTTCGTCCTTGGGATCAGGAAAGAACGTCGGAAGGACGATTTCCTTGTTCAAGTGAAATGCAGATGGAACCCTGGGCAGAAATGCCGGGTGCGTCCGCATGACTACCTTGTCCCTGTGAAAGGTGGTATATGGTTCAGAGGCAACCAGCACCTGAATCTCGCTGACTCTGCGACCCGAGGTAAGACCGATTAGCAAGGCCGTCTTGATGGTGACCAGCCTAATGTCCACAGACGCCATTGGCTCGAATGGTTCGTGTACCAGGGCACCCAAGACTATATTCAGGTCCCACACTAGGTGCAGTCTCTTGACAGGTGGATAGAGCCTTGTGAGACCAGTCAGGTGTTTGAGGAGGAAAAAAAGCCCCAATGCCTGCAAGGCATGTACAGCAGGTGTCGACCTGTACGCCCAAATGAGAGAGGTGCGCCGAAAAGGAGAGCACGTAGTCCAGATTGCAGGCCAAAGGGTCAACCCCCTTGGAGTCTGCCCAGTGGCCCATTTGCTCTTGTACTGGGCCCTGGTGGCTTTGCTCCTGGTGCCCCATATGATCTCCAAATTGGCCTGTGAGATGCTAAGGTGCCAAAGCGTTACCTGCTCAGGTACCACGCTGTGAAAGCTGGTTTCCCTAGCGCGGGGTGGATGATCCTGCCCCCCTGCTGTGCCAGAAGATGTGCTGGGCCCATCGGGAGGGGTATCGGGGGCACCTCTGAGAAGCTGAAGAGCTCAGAAAACCATAGTCTGGCTGGCCACCATGGATCAATCAGAAGGGTGAGAGGTCGGTGCGACTCCTTGATCTTGCCAATTACCCTATGGCTCAGGGGAGTGGGCGGAAAGGCGTAGGCCCACATGCTGGTCCACTGGAGGTGAAATTCGCCGCCCAGAGAGCCAGGGCCCTGGCCCTGCCAGGATGCGAACTGGGGCATTTCTTGTTGTGCCAGGTGACAAAGATCCACTTGGGGGTGACCCAACCTGTTGATCGCCTAAATAACGAGGTTTAGCTGCCACTTGTAATTGTCTACTCCAAGCCTGCTGAGCCTGTCAGCCTCCAGGTTGGATTACCCCGTGAGGTGGACTGCTGAAAGGAAAATTTCATTTTCCAAGGCCCATTCCCACATGCTGATCGCCAGTTTGCACAGAGGGGGATCTGGTGCCTCCCTGCTGGCTGACGTAGTACATGCTGGTCGAGTTGTCTGTCTGGAAGAGGACAACCTTGCCCTTGAGAAGTGGTAGGAATGCTCTGAGCGCTAGCCAGATGGCGTTCAGCTCCAACTAATTGATGTGGTATTCCTGCTCGTGTCGAGTCCCGGTGCCGTGGACCGAGAGATCGTCCAGGGTGGCTCCCCAGCCCTCGAGCGAGGAGTGTTTGGGGATGGTGGCTTGCGGAGAAGGAGGGCAGAAGGGCTTGCCCGCCCATAGGTTGCAGTCCCTGGACCACCAAGTTAGGTCTTGTTGGAGAGATGGAGGAACGTAGATCATTTCGGATTGAGAGCCCCGCTCCTGACTCAATGAGGCTGCGAAGTAAAGCTGAATCCTTCTCATCCTTAGTCTCGTGTGCGGGACGGCTAACGGAATCGCCGCTAGTAGACCTAGGAGATGTTGATACCACCAAGCCGAGTTTAGCTCTCTGCCGAGGAAGAGGACAGTGGCCCTCATAATGGCTGAGATCTTGTCTTCCGATGGTAAAACCCTCTCGGAGCATGTGTCCCAAATGAGACCCAGGAATGTCAGTCTGCGTAGGGAGCAGCTGTGACTTCTTGAGGTTGTGCGAGAAGCCCAGGTCGTGCAGTGTTTTCATAAGGGCGTGGGAGGAGTGGTGAACTGCTTCCGGATATGTAGCCCTGATGAGCCAGTTGTTGAGATATGATAGATGTGGAGGCCCTGCGCTCTGAGGAGGGCCACTACAGCGTTCATGAGTCTGGTAAAGATCCTGGGGGCCCAGTTGAGGACAAATGGGAGGACCTTGTATTGGAAATGGTAGCCTATGATCCTGAACGGTAGGGAAGAACGATGGGGCTGCCAAATCAGGACGTGTAGGTACACGTCCTTCAGGTCCAGGGAGCACATCTAGTCTCCCTTGTCCAATGTCTCCGCTATAAAAGCTGGCGTAACCATCTTGAATTCTTGCAGGGGTAAGGAGAGGATGAAGGTGGAAAGGTCCAGCACAACTCTCAGACCCCCCCCCCCCCTTGGTTCTTCTGCATGGCGAAAATCCTGGAGTAGAAGCCAAAGCCTTGAACTTCCTCCACTGCCTGGCCCTCTACGAGGAGGGAGGAGAGGCTGGGATGGGAAGGAGGTACCCCGTGAATACTACTGAGAGGATCCAGGGGTCCGAGAAGTTCTGGCGCCAGAATTGTGCATGGAGAGCAAGCCTGCCCCAACCAGAGACACGTGGACCTGAAGGGGCGTGTCATGCCTTCTTTCCCTCGGAAGCGCACTCAAAAAAGCCCTTACTCACTCCCCCCCAACCCTTTGTGTTTGCGCCGGTTCTGAGACCGCGAGCGGTCCGGCTACCTGGATCTGCGTTCCTGGAAGCCGTGGAACCCTCCATATGTACAACCCTTCTCCGAGCGCTGCTGAGATTGGGTGTATTATTTGGGCATGGTCTTTGTAAGAATGGATTCAGACTTTGCCGTTTGTGAGCGGTTCTTTTTGTCCAGCTCTCCGTCCGTAGAGTAGTGGAAGAGGTAGGCGCCCCTCCCCCCTCAAACGGTAGATCTAGAATGCGCTCCTGGACATCCGGGTTGAATTTTGTTGCCCGGAGCCAGGCTGTTCGCCTCATGTCGGTGGCAATGCAGATGGAATGGCCTGAGGTATCAATATGTGCCACTGTGGATTCCATCAGGTCATGTGCCACAAACTTGGCCTCTGCTAGCCCCGCCTTAAAGCACGATTGGCATTGGATGGGGAGTTCGGGGAGGAAGTCTGCAATTTCCTGTCACAACCGATGCTTGGCGGCAGCCAGCATGGCATTTGCTTTGGCCTGATGCAGGCGCAAGGAGGCGTTTAAGTAGATCTTGCCGTAAGCCTCCAAGATCTTCTCCTTGCCTAGCAGCGCTGCAGAGGCGGCTGAGGACGACTGAAGCTTGGAGTAAAGTGATGCTGCAGAGTTCACCGAGGAGTGTGGATGAGGATGGGTCAAGAGCAAGAGTGTCCCTCTCCATCTGCCTGTTGGCGTCCAGGTGTCCATTGACTGGCTGTACTGAGTGAGGCTTGAGCCAACCCTTCTTGGCCAGGGAAACTACATCGGTTTGCAGTGGAATCCCTGTGTTGGGAGAGGGATGTCACCCAGAACCCCCTCTGCGGGATGTTCGACTGAGGGAGGCCCAGGTACTCCGCCAGGCCAGAAAGACGTTCATGGAAGGCCCTGGCTGAGGATGGCGTGTCTAGATCCTTCTCCGCATCCGTATCCTGCGGGTCTGGAGGAACTTGTGGAGGAGGGGTAGATGGCGCCAGAGGCTGGGTACAGGGACCGCTGCCAGCGGCTGAGGCGGCGGCTGCACCGGGGCCAGGGGGCCCGATGAAGGAGTCTGTGGTGCCTCTAGCATGGCGGGGAGGACTTCCCTGACTTGAGTCCTTGATGATAACCCCCATCTGAGAAGACCTCATGAGCCTGAGAAACTTCTCGAAGAGCACCCCGCTGGCCCAAAAGGTGGCAGGGGGTACAGACAGGATAGCAGGGTTCTGCTGGAGCCGCTGCAAACCCTTGTCCATATGAACGCACAGGGAAGTTGCCCTGCGCAAATGAAGGGTAGACTGTGGGCCACGTACCTGGTTGTGACCAGTCCCTCCTTGACACGCGTTCTTCGCCGAATTCGTGGAATGGCGTTGGACGGGTGCCCCCGTCTGCCACGGCAGCCATTTTGTCACGCTGCCTGCAATGTGCCTGCGACGTGTTACCCAGCCCGCTGGGTCCGGCCTCCTCCAAGACTCTTGTGTGTGGATCACGAAGCCTACCCTGCTCCTCGAGTCTCGGCCCGGTAGGTGTGACACCCTCGACCCGGGGGTCAGTAGAGCTGCATTTCGGCACCACCTCTGACATATTGCCGGTGTTGGGGCATAGCCCCTCGGCCATTGTGCCAGTAAAAGGGTGTAGCCCCTCAGGTGTAGACCAGATACCTTCCGGTCCCTCCACACTGCGCCTGGGAGGAGAGGACCGCCTCGACCCGAAGGCTGGTAGCTGTAGCAGCCTCGGTGCATGTGCCAGTAGCAGGACCTGACCAGTCCCTCCCGCCCGGGAGAGTCCCTGGAAAGGAGTCTCCCTTGCGGGGTGCGCTGGAAAATATCGGCCCTAGCTTGGGCCTGGGTCGATGCTTCACAAAGTTCTTGAGATCCTCTGGAAGCGACCTCTGGAAGAGCTCCCTCCACCTGGCTAGTCTGTTCTTCAGCGCCTTCGAGGACAGCGAGTCACACGCCGAACATGATTTCCAACCGTGGTCCGGGTCAAGGCAACATAGGCAGAGGGCGTAGGGGTCTGAAGTTGGGAAGAGCCCGCTGTAGGATGAACACCTGCTGAACCCTGTAGAAGTCGACATGCACCGGGGAGGAGCATGACGCCTGAAGACAGAGTACCTAAATGATAGAAAAGACAAAAAAGACAAAGAAGTATCCGTGCGTGGAATTACATGGCCGAAGCCAAACCCAGGAGCGCTGGTGAATTCGGCCCGTTCCGGTCGACATGGAAAAGGGGACTAAGGTGTGGCGCCGGAGGGCAGAGTCAGGGCAGCACATGCTCCCTGGGCCGCGCCCCCACACGCCTCTAAATTTAAAAAGGGGAAGAAGGTTTTTTTCTGGGTAAGAAGATTCCGTCTCCCGTCCCTTGGAAGGGACGCACATACAGTATGGAGAAAAGGGGACGGGACGTAAGAATGAGGAAGGAAGGCCACAAGTCGGTAGTTGGGTGCCCCTACTGTGCACTACCAGGGCTATGGACATATTGCCTGAGGTACCAAAATTACACAATAGTTGGTAGAACACGTCCACTGCCACCAGCCTGAACTAGGAGATTGTGTATGTGACTATAAAGTCACAGAAGCAGAGAGAAGGGGTCACTAGGTATCCTTTTGGCACTCCACCTAAGGTGGTGTGTGCCAATCTCTGACGATACAGTTTGTGGAGAGAAACTACAATAAAGAAAAGAATCTCAAAGGAGGACCTTAAGGTTCCCCAACAACACTGCATATAAGTAGCTGTGTGCTGCAATAGTTCAATACATAGGGCTTTAAGAGTGATGCAGGATAATAGACTCCATAGTGTAGGTAAAATACAAATAAGAGTTCCAAAAGACAGGGCCGTTAAGAATGAATGAGTGGAAAAAGGCAAAACTCATTCAGGATTAAAGAAAAAGTTCCAGAAGTCCAGCAGAAAGTGCTGGGCGTCTCACTAGCAGAGGGGATGAAGCATAAAAATGATAAATCTCCCTAACACACAATACTTATAGTAGGCAAACCTATACAAATTGTTTAGAATAGCAGGATGCAGTTCAAGGTTAGTAAAACCTAGCGATACACATTTAGAGTGGCAGGGGCGTAAAACCAACTACCACATTTTCCTATTGTCCGCTGGCCTGACACCACTGGCTGTTGCGCCACTCTTGCATGTGACGCATGCGCAGCCATGCGTGGGGAACCAAGTATATGCATGACGCCATCATACCCAGCAGCCGCATGGCCTTGCATACCGTCACCTCCCAACTGGCTACATAGAGGGATCTGAAAAAGCATGTTCTGAACCCTCTCATTCGTCCGGATTAGAGCCCCCAGAAATGGTTTTACTTGACTGGGAACTAGACTATTTTTATTGCATTGATGGAGAATCCCAGACTTAACAGAAGCTCTACGGTCTTCTGGGTATTCAAAAAGCATGCGTCGTAAGAGTCCGCCGTTATGAGCCACTCGTCAAGGTAAGGGTAAACCGGGACGGAGAGTCTGCGCAGGTGTGCTGCCGCTACTGCCAGGATTTTTGTAAACACCCTTGGCGCTGAGGCAATGCCGAAGGGGAGCACTTTGAATTGGTAATGCCTGTCCTCTATCATGCAACTTTGATATTTCCTGTGTGCTGGCAACAATGAAATATGAAAGTATGCATCTTTCATGTCCAATGTTGCCATGTGGTCCCCCTGTTTCAACAGTGGGATCACCTCCTGTAGCGTTACCATACAAAACTAAGTTTTATAAATGTGATCGCTGGGCACAGGTCTAGAACAGGGAGCATGGTGGGGTCCTTTTTGGATACAAGGAAGTACACTGAATAAATACCCTTGTTTACCTGAAGAATAGGGACAGCTTCTATGGCGTCCTTTCCCAGCAGGGCTTCCACCTCTTGATTCAGGATCTGCAGATGGGCCGGTGGGCGCTGTGAGCGTGGTGGTCGGGACGAATTTCACGCAGTACCCGTGGGCGAAAGTCTTTATGACCCACTGGTCTGAAGTTAACCATTCCCATGCCGTGAGGAAAGATGTTAAACGCCCCCCACCCCCACGACCGGGGAGACATGGAAGGGGACCTGGATCTGATGGTCATTTCTGAGCAGACACTGCAGCTCCTCTGGGGTTGGGGCCTCTACCTCATCGCTGACCCCTTGTGGGTAGTAGGCAGGGCTTCCTGATGTTTGTCCAGCATTAACGTTTCCCGTACTGTAGTTCTGACTAGCATGACACTGCCCTCGAAAGGACCAACGAGAACCATTGTTTTGGGGGAAGGTTTTAGAGTTCTGTTGCAATGAGTCTCATGCTCTTTCTTGGCCGTCTCCAGGGCATCATCAACCGCTTTCCCGAAGAGATTGGTCTCTTCGATGGGTTTAAGCGTGGCCTGTGTTTCAGGTTTGAAACCAGAGTTATGAAGCCAAGCGTGCCGCTTGAGTAAAGTGCCCTGGACCAGAGACCTGCCTGCTGTCAGTGTTCTTGATATTCTGGTTTACCTGCCTACCTTCGGCCACAATGGTGAGAAGCCTGGTCCTGACGGGTTCATGAACCTCCAGGAGACCTTCCTGTACCAGGTTTCATTGAGCGTCTGCATAACTTGCTATTAGTGTGGGGTTATTCGCTTTTCATGTGGTGTATGCAGCTGCCGAGGTAACACGCTTACCTAGGGCGTACAACCTCTTGGATTCCTTATCCGGAGGTGCCTCCCCCGTAGCAAGGGGCTGGCCGAAATAGCTTTTCCACTCTTGGGATCACTGCCCTGGTTTGAGCTAGCGACACCAGGGAGGAGGCCAAAATTCTTTTAACAGAATTTAGGAGGTGAATGGCTTGGCTTGTGGGCGTTTCTCCTTGAGAATGTCCTCCACAAAGTCTTGCTCGGGTACCGCCTCTTGAGTAGTGATCTGCTGCCTTCCTTAAGATGGCATTGAAGGCCATTTGGTCATCTACAGACGAGGCCTGGGAAGCCGGGGTGGATGGAGGAGAATCCAGGCATAGAACATCAGCATCCGGGTCTTGCATGGGGAGCGTCCATGGCTCTGTTTCCACTTGCTGGGTTTCCTCCGAGTTGTCCATGGCATCCGCCTGGTCCTCGCTGTAGTCCTGCAGGAAGGGTTGTCTTCTTTGCTGTAGATATCCTGATAAGTGTCCATCTGGATGACGTCTTCATGATGGACAGGTACCGAGGGCTGAGAGTCCAGATTTTCTTGGATAGGTGAAGCCGATTTAAAAATAGGTTCTCCACGAGATCTCTTAGGGGAAGGATGTTCAGAAGGAACAATTTACTTACCTGTAACTGTTGTTCTCCAGCATGGGTCTGGCATGGATTCACATGCTCATGAATATTCCCCGTCAGGCTGGGAATCTTCGGTAGAGAAAAAAAATCAGTATCAGTTTCGTTTCGGATCTGACATTCTTAGTAGTAACCAATCACTGATTCTGGATCATACTGCCCCCAGCCAATGACTGCCCTCTACCTAAGCCCCTCCTCTGGCAGCCATCCTAAGATTTGGTAGCACGTAAAGTGGCAGTATGACCAAGTGAAGAGCCGCAGAGGGGAAGGAGGGAGGGTTCGCATGTGAATCCATGCCAGACCCATGCTGGAGAACAACAGTTACAGGTAAGTAACTTGTTCCTTCTCCAGCATGGGGTCTGGCATGGATTCACATGCTCATGAATATAAGAATACATAGCAGTATACACATGCACAACCACGGGAGGTGGCAACAGGCTCAACATTAAGCAATACAACAACTCAACATTAAGCATCTCTTACCTCCTCACCAGGCTCACCTTAAGCGAACAGGTTGCGCAGCACTGCTTGGCCGACCGACGCAGTAGAATCTCGTGAAAGTGTGCGTCGACCTCCACATAGCAGCCCTGCAGATGTCCAGCAGGGGCACACCAGACAGGAACGCCGTGGTAGCAGCGATCGCTCTGGTCGAATGGGCTCTCGGACGGCCGGGCAGCGGTCGGTTTGCCAACCGGTGACAGTGCATGATGCAGCCGTAGAGCCATCTGTAAATGGAAGTCTTCGAGAGAGCCTTCCCTTGATTCACAGGTCCAAAGTTCACAAACAGCTGGGATGTCTTCCGAAAACTCTTCGTGCGGTCCACGTAGAACTTCAGCGCTCTAGCCACATCCAGCGAGTGAAAGTCCTCTCGGCCGGAGACGAAGGGGACGGGAAGAAAACTGGCAACACCAAGGGCTCGTTGAGGTGGAAGTCAGACGACACCGTGGGCATAAAGGAAGGGTGCGTCCGCAGCACCACCCTTGTGTCGTGAAACGTCGTATGGAGCCTTGCAAGATAGGGCCTGGATCTCTCCCACTCGTCGTGCGGAGGTGATGGAAACAAGAAATGCTGTCTTCCACGACAGGAACTTCAACGGCGCCAAATGCATAGACTCGAAGGGGGGCCCCCCATGAGCCTAGTCAGCACCACGTTGAGCTTTCACGCCAGGACAGGGGCCTTCACCGGCGGGAACAATCGGAATAGTCCCTTCATAAATTCCTTCACCAGGCGATGAGACCACAAGGACGCCTGTCCTGTAGTTCTGGTGTATTGGGAAATGGCAGCCAGATGTATCTTGATGGAGGCGTAAGCCAGTCCAGCTTTGGCCAGCGACAGTAGGTACGGCAATACTTGAGGGGCCGTAATCCGCAGAGGGTTAATCTTCTGTGCACGGCACCAGACAGAGCACCTCTTCCACTTATGTCGATAGCATTTGAGAGTTGAGGACGCCCTGGCTTTTGCAAGTACCTCTCTGCAGTCAGCCGGGATATCGTATCCTCCAAACTCTAGTGCTGCAGGAGCCAAGCCTGCAAGTTCAGCGACTCCGGGTCATGATGGAGAATGGCGCCTCCTTCTATGGAGAGAAGATCCGCGTCCGTCCAGAAAGTCCGGGAACCAGGTCTGTCTCGGCCACGCCGGTGCGACGAGGATCATCCTGCACCTCGACCTCTTGAGCTGGTTGATGAGACGGGGCAGCAACGGCAACGGAGGGAACGCGTACAGGAGCAGGCCGTCCCAAGGGAATGAGAAAGCATTGCCCATGCTCCTCGGCTGGGCAAACCTGCTGGCAAACCTCTGGCACTTTGAGTTCGTTGCCGTGAACAGGTCGATCTGGGGTTTGCCCCACCGTTGAAAGCCGATCCACCTGGTCCTGGCATAGTTCCCACTCGTGGCACGAGCGCAGCTCCCTGCTGAGTGAGTCGGCGATGGTGTTTTTTATTCCTGCCAGGTGGAAAGGAACCAGAAACATCCCCTGGGCGACGGCCCAGTGCCACAGATCCTGGGTCTCCTTGGATAGGGCTGGGGATCTGGTGCCTCTCTGCTTCCGGATGTAGAACATTGTGATGGTGTTGTCGGTGAAGATCTTCACCACTTTGTCCTTGAGGGACGGAAGGAACGATTTGAGCGCCCAGAACACGGCTCGTAGCTCCAGGATGTTGATGTGAAGAGAGCTCTCTTCCGGGAGCCAGAGGCCTCTTGCATGGAGATCTCCGGTGTGGGCCCCCCCCATCCCTCCAGGGAGGCGTCCGTCTTCTGATACGCTGGGGCCTGAAAGTCCATGCCTGCCGAGGAGGTGTGCACGGGCACCCCACCATAGAATCGCCGACGGAACTCCTCGTTGAGCGGGATCCTGTCTTTGAAGCTGCCGCCTCTTGAATCCAGCTGGCGTCGAGGAACTCTTGTAGCGGACGCATCCGAAGTCTGCAAAGGGGCACGAGGTAGATGCACGAGGACATCATCCCGAGGAGGGACTTGATGGACCTCACTCTGGCCACATCCGTGGCTAACAGGCGCTGCACCTTGCCCAAAATGGCCTTCGTCCTTTCTTCCGACTGAGATGACAATCACTTCACTGCATCGAGCTTCGCTCCCAGAAACAGTGCCACCTGCGATGGGACCAGATGGGATTTGGGGTAGTTGATGGCGAATCCCAGCTCTGTGAGCAGGCGGACGGTCCTCGCTGTGTGTTCGACGGTGAGTTCTCTTGACCTTGCACAGATTAGCCAGTCATCCAGGTAAGGGTAGACATGGATCCCTTGCAGGCGCAGCCGTGCCGCCACAGGTGCGAGGCACTTGGTGAACACCCTGGGTGCCGACTTTAATACGAACGGCAGGGCTCTGAATTGGTAGTGACGCCCCTGGACTACAAATCTGAGGAACTTTGTCTCCTTTTAGAATGGGGAAGTAAGCATCCTCCAGGTCCAGTGACGATAGGAAGTTGCCCTCCTCCAGCTGTCCCAGCACGTGCTGGAGGGTGACCATCCTGAATTTCTGTGCCTTGATGTACTTGTTCAACCGACGCAGGTCCAGGATGGAGCGCCAACCGCCTGTCTTCTTTCTGACGAGGAAGTATCTTGAGTATACTCCGGAGCCTCTTGGGGACGAGCTTGATGGCACCCTTCTTGAGCATCGCCCTTACCTCCAACAGCAGTTGAAGGACGTGATTCTCCTTCCTGGCCATGAGAGGAATGCGAGGACACTTCTTTTGAAATTCCAGCGAGTGTGCGGGTCAGAGTGTCCAGCACCCAACGGTCGGTGAAGATGGACTCCCACGCGCTGATGAACTTCGTCAGCCGGCCTCCCACCGGGGTGCTCCGGTGGGGGCCAGACGCTACAGCCGGTTCAGTCCTGCTTGGAAGAAGCCTTGCCGCCTTGGCCTCCTTGCCGATGGCGGCGAGACCCTCCTTGCCTGCCGCAGCCTCTGTAGGCCTCCTGGGACGAGGAGCGGGCCGCCTGACGGTAAGTAGAAGAGCCGCCGCTGGATCCCTTGGAGGCTCCCTGTGCCTCCAGAGCTCCGAAAAGGCCGCCGTTGCTGAAGGACTCCTACGGCGCGGGCTGTTTCCGTGTCTGTCTTGATGGCCTGGAGGGACTCATCCACCGTCTTTCCAAACAGGTTGTTGCCGTCGAACGGCATGTCCAACACTCTGGTCTGGACGTCCTGGCGAAAGTCTGTCGCCTTGAGCCATCCTCGTCGTCAGAGGCAAACCTTGTTGCCCAGTTGGCGAAATCCGGTATCGGCAATGTCCGTTGCCACCGTTATGGCGTGATCCGACGCCACCTCTCCTTCCTGCAGAATCTGTAGGGCCTCCGCCCTCTTGTCGTCCGGTAGGAAGTCCAGCAGGGGAGCCAGTTTGTACCATAGCTCCCTGTCGTAGCGGGCCACGATAGCCAAGGCGTTGGCTGATTTAATCGTCGTCGCTGCAGACGAGATGACCCTGCGTCCCATAGCGTCCTATTTCTTTCCCTCGCCGTCCGGTGGGGAAGTGGATGTGGAGGCCGCACCCCCCCCGCTTTCTTCCTGGCCGCCGCGGAGACGACGGAGTCCGGGGTAGGCTGTGCCCGGAGGCACAGGGGGGCCGCGTCCGGGACCCGGTACTTCTTCTCGTACCTGTCTCTTCTAGCTGGCGTCGTGGAAGGGTTCTTGAGGAGGGCGAGGCCCTCATCCCAAATGTCGTCCAGTAGGGGCACCGCAACGACCGTCTTCCTCTTGGCCTCGCGCCGTTGATAAAGGAATCCTTCCTTTTTCTTCTCCTCATGGCAGAGTTGGAAAAGCTCGGATGCCCTGGCGATCATGGAGTGGAACGATCCAATCTCGTCGGGCGGAGAAGCCCTGGTGGGAGGTGACGACGGTAGATACTCGTCGTATACCTCGTCATCCGTACCCGTCGCTGCCGTGTCAGTCCCCGTATCATCCCCTCGGGTGGACGGGGAGGAGGGCTGGACGGGGCGCGACGGCTGAAAAGGAGGTGGAGGGTGAATCCTTTTCTTGGGCGGGGAACACCAGAAGGTCCCGGGTTCAGGATCCCCCGACGGGAGAGGTTCCTCCGTCGGCAACGGTAGTCTCGTCCTCATCTCTGAGCATACGGACTGTATAGCCAACAAAATGGCCGCCGAGTTGTCTTGCGGCGCTGGCAGAGGGGAATCCGACGGGCGATCAGGGGCCCCGTCGGCACCCTCGACGATGTCGTCACCTGCGTCGGGATCCATCACGACGGGCCGGTCTTCTTCCACGCCAAGGCCGTGGCTTAAGACCTCGATCAGCTCTTCCTCCGAGGTTGAAGCCGAATCTACGACGACGCCCTGCCCCCCCTTTTTTTTCCCCCGCTGGGGATTTCACGGGGGCCCTATCGATGGGCACAAAAGAGGACTCCCTCCGAGGTGGCAGGGAGACTGAGCCCCGAGGTCGCCACCACTGGTGTAGCCTCCACAGGCTGAGCCAGGGCCGCCGCGACAGTATCGATAGAGGGCTTGCCCGGATGGATTAAGGCCTTCACCACCTTAGGTGCGCTCACCGCCTTATCCTTGAGGGGGGGACACTGCCTCGCTCCCCCTCCGATGGGGCCTTCGAGCTCGACCGGGGCCTCTCCAGAAACTTCGCCGGGTGCTCGCCCTTCCTCTTACCCGACCCAGAGCGTTGGCTCGTGGCTGAAGGTTCCGGGGAGGGTGCGCCCTGCCTGGCGCCCGTAGAGCCCGACCGTTCGGCGCTCCCGGTGCCAGCGGACTCGCGGTGCTTGGCCTTGTGTTGGACCCCCGTCGCCGGGGCGTCCTCAAAGGTCTTAGAAGACCGCTCGGATTTCTTCCTCTTCTTCTCGCCTGACGGGCTCTTCCCTTCCAGCCAGTTGGCGAGACGTTGATGGCGGTCCTTCATGGTCCGCTCCGACATATTGCCGCAAAACGCACAGTCCTTCTCCACGTACGTCTTGTCCTCATGTAAGCAGTAGAGACAAAAGGAGTGTTCGTCCTCCTTAAAGACGTTCTGCAGCTGGCATCCAGGGCAGACCCTGAACAGCTTTCCGGGCGTCGAGCTTCCCTTCTCCTGGGCCATGTCCGGGCCTGAGAAGCTTCTGGAGTCCTCCAAAAGCGTAGCTCGACGAAATCTTCACCCTTGAGGGGCGCAGACGAATCCGACACGGGTCCCCGTTGATCGGATGGAGAGTCGGTGGAGCTTGAGGCTCTTTTGACCGAAAAAAAACGACGTTTTTGAGAAAAAACGTGAAAAAAATAGCACTAACGCTCGAGAGCAATAGCACGAGGATCCCAACACATGAACGTGCGGTAAAAATCTGAAGATGGCTGCCAGAGGCGGTGCTTAGGTAGAGGGCAGTCATTGGCTGTGGTCAGTATGACGCAGAGACCAGTGATTGGTTATTACTACGAAAGACAGATCAGAAACGAAACCGATACTGGTTTTTTCTTTACCGAGGATTCCCAGCCTGACGACGGGGAATATTCATGAGCATGTGAATCCATGCCAGACCCCATGCTGGAGAAACACCCCTCACTGAAACAGGTTCTTCAGCACAGCCTGACCAAACTGAGCGTCAGCACTTGAGCTCATGTCGAGACAATGCTTACAGAAAGCAGATTGGGAGGCCCAAGTAGCTGCCCTAGCAATGGACTCCCAGGGGACATTTCTGAAAAGCAACCGCAGCTGCCTTGCCCTGCACCAGGTGTGCATGAATACCCTTAGGAGGTTTCAGCCCTTGGACAGTTAAAGACTCTGTGATGCAGGCAGCGATCCACTGTGAAATAGTTGCCTTAGACGACGCCTTGCCCTGAGGGTTACCGAAGGTCACAAAAAGTTGAGAAAAACTCCTACCTGGGCAGGACTTCCGAGCTTAGAACTTAAGAGCTCTTCGGACATCAAGACAGTGTAGAACCCTCTCAGCCGAGGCAGGGTTCGGAAAAAGGACCGGTAGGGAAATCGACTGATTCAGATGGAATTCGGTCACAACCTTCGGCAGAAAGGCCGGGTTTGTCCGAAGGACTACCTTGTCCTTGTGAAAGACCAAGAAAGGATGCTCCACCGACAATGCATGGAGCTCACTCTCTCCTTGCTGACGTAACGGTGACCAAAATGGGCCCTTTCCAGGACAAGTACTTGAGTTCCACCGTAGCCATTGGTTCAAAGGGTTTATGGCACAGCGCCGTCAGGACCACATTTAGGTCCCACGGCGGGTGCGGACTACGAACCGGAGGGTAGAGGCGTGTCAATCCAGCAAAATGTCTTCACCACTGGGTTAGTCAGGGAATACGAACACTGGTCTGTAGAAAGATAAGTGGAAACCGCTGAGAGATAAGTCCTGCATGACAGAACATGAACCCCTGACTCTGCTAGGGAGGACACGAAGCACTGTGTCAACCATGGCCACCCTTGGATCCAACTTTTTCTCCAAACACCAATGACAGAACCTGAGCCATTTACTCTTGTACTGAGATCTGGTTGAGGGTTTCCTGGCTGCCTTGATAATACGCATGTTATCCGCAGACAAATTCAGATGCTCTAAAGACTTGAACTCAGGCACCATGCCGCCAAGTTGAGCGATTGAGGGGAGAGGTGCCACAGCTGCTGTTCCCCTTGGTGAAGAAGATCGGGAGTTACTTGTAACCTGATCGGCGGATACACAGACAGGTGTTGAAGCTCTGAGAACCAAAACCTGGCCGGCCACCATGGGGCTATGAGTAGAAGGGAACAGTTCACCGAATTCTTCAACTTCCAAATTGCTCGGTGAACTAGAGGCAGAGGCGGGAAGGCGTAAGCTTCTCATGTTGTGCCATGGAATCTCGAGAGCATCCCCCAGAGAGGAGGCTCCCAGCCCCCCTCTGGCAGCATACCGAGGAAGCTTCTTGTGTACTGCCGTAGCGAAGAGGTCCACGTCCGGTGTGCCCCAACGCGAGAAAATCCATGAGAGGACCTCCGCCTTCAACTCCCACTCGTAGCTGACCACTGTCCGCTGGCTGAGGGCATCCGCTGTGACATTCAGCTGGCCCGGGATGTGTACTGCAAGCAGCCAGACACCATGAAGCACGGCCCACTCCCATATCTGTATAGACCGGTCCATGAGGAGGGGAGGGGGGAGAGAGAGAGACTTTGTTCCCCCTTGCTTGTTGATGTAATATATTGACACCACATTGTCCGTGCGTATGCGGACCACCTTCTTGGCAATGAGCGGTCTGAACGCCTTGAGCGCCAGAAAAATCGCCAGAAGCTCCAAATGATTTATGTGCAGGAGCTTGTCCTGAGGCGACCAGAGGTCCGAGACATGAAGATCTAACGTCGCACCCCACCCCAGAAGGGAGGAGTCCGTCGTGATCGTCACTGTGGGGGCTGGGTCCTGAAACCCTGCACCAACCGACAGGTTGCTGAGAGATGACCAGTCCAGGTCCAATGTCATGGAATCCGGAATCATCCGCTTGGAATCCGGGTCCACAGCCTGACGCCAGGAACTCCGAAGAGCCATCTGGGTCCGTCTCATCTTGAGACGAGCAAGAGGAAGAGCCAGCATGCACGAGGCCATGAGGCCCAGAAGCCTCTGGAACCACCAGGCTGACATGCTCTCCGACTGCGCGAATATCTGACACGTGGCTAACAGATCCGCCATTCTGTCCCCGGTCAGGTACACTCTGCAGTCGATCGTGTTCCAGCGAAAACCCAGGAAAATCAGGTCCTGCGAGACCATCATGGAAGATTTCCGCCAGTTCACTGACAGCCCAAAACAGGAACAGGAGCTGAAGGAGAGACTGGAGATTGCCCACTGCTGCTAGCGGACAAGGGCTGTGTAAGAGCCAGTTGTCCAAATACAGATACACATGGATACCCTGGAGACGAAGATAGGTCACAATCACCGACATCATCTTCGTAAAGACACGCGGCGCCGAGCTGAGGCCAAAAGGAAGCACTCGAAACTGGAAGTGCTCCTCTCCCAAAGAGAAGCGGAGATATCTCCTGTGTGGGTTCCAAATCAGGATATGCATGTACGCGTCCTGAAGATCCACAACGCTGAGCCAGTCGCCCGTCTGCAAGGAGGAGCGTATCTGGCTGGGTGTAATCATCTTGAATTTCTCTTGGGGTAGGAAAAGATTGAACTGGGAAAGGTCTAGGATGGTGCGCAGGCCATCCTGGTTGGGTTTGGGCACTATAAACAGCCGGGAGTAGAAGCCCTCCCCTCGCTCCCCGAGGGGAACGGGTTCCACAGCTCTGAGGTCCAGAAGTTTCTGAACCTCGGCTTTGATGGAGGGCAAGCCCAACAGCTGAAAAGGAGGGTTGCGGGTTGGGGTAGGGGTAGAGGTAAGCGGAAGCCCACTCGAGCGACTGACAAGACCCATCTGTCTTCTGTGATGGTCTGCCATGCCTCCCAATGCGACGCAATGCGTCCGCCCACCGGGATCTCGTGCGAGCGCGGAAAACCCTCATTTAGTAGGTTTATCGGTGGCGGTGCCACCTGAGGAGGAGGCTGAAGAGCAGGAGACAAACCGCCTCAGTTGTTTCCTACAGCGGTTATTCCCCTCAGGGGTATCCACTCTGCGAGATTTGCGGTCGAGAAAGCCCCTAAAGCCAGAGGAGGGTTGACTTTGTGACAACAGTCTCTGGGTTTTGAAAGGAGCCTTAACCAGGACAGACAATGACTTACCTGTCTGAGTGCTATCCTTCGTCTTGGTGAGCTCTACATCCGTTGTAGAATGAAAGAGCGCCTTACCATCGAATGGAAGGTCCAACACCTTGTCCTGCACTTCTTTTGAAAATTTAGTGGCATGCAGCCACACCTGCCGTGAGGTATCAACCCCCAACATAAGGCCCCGAGCCCAGGTGTCTACGTGATAAGCCGCAGCTTCCAGGAGATCCTGGGCCAAGATCCTGGCATCGGATAGCCCACCCTTGAAGTCTTCCAACTTCTCGACCGGGATGTGCTCCTCAAACTCCGACAGACCTTTCCACAAACGCATATTAGCCCCCGCTAATATCAACTCAGCATTGGCCTGCCTGAGCTGAAAAGATTTTCCTCCCTAGGGAGTCAAAGAGCTGGTCCTCCTTACCCAGGACCTGAGTAGCAGTCGTGGAAGAGGATGCTGCAGGTCTGGATTGCAAAGTGGCCGCAGCCACCACTGTGGAGGAGGGAGGCGGACAAGACGACAGGGCCACCTCTTCCGAAGAATGTAGCCGGTACCTCGCGTCAATCTTATTGACAAAAAGTCCCGAGTGTGGCTTTCCCCAGAGTCTTCGGACCTCGGCCAGAACATCCTTCTGCAGGAACAGGCCGGTACGCTCCAAGGGAGACAGGGTGAACGCCCCAGAAAGCACACCCTCCTGCGGAGCAGGTGCCTCAGGCACTGGAACATCTAAGAAACTCATGTCCAGTACCCGGTCATTAAAGGCTCTGATAGAGCGGGGAAGGTCCTCGTTGTCCTGATCGCCTTGAGGGTCATCTGGCAGGTCAGAATCCCGCTGAGCTGTGTCAGGCACTGCCTTGTCCACTGGGGACAATGGAGGCAAAGGCGGAAGAGCCGGGGGAGGCACCACGGGCAAGGGAGGGCCCGGCGGAACCACCGGAGGAACGGGTGGAGCCGGAGGCATAGGTGGACATCTCACCGAAAAGCCCTTTGAAATATTCCCTCATGGGGTCTGTGCGCATAAGCGTTTGAAATTTACCGAAAAAGGCGTCCTCAGGAGACTGTTTTGGAACGTGAGGAGGCCTCTCATGAGGTGGACAAATCCAAGGACGTAGCGGGGAAGGGTGCCACACCGGCCCCTCCACCGACGTATCCACATAAATCAAAGGTGCCGCCCCCACAGGCAACAAAACTTTGTGCGGAAGAGGCATCCGGGCGTTCCAATCAAACCGGCCGGTAAGGATGCGCACAAGGGACCTTAGGTTCACCCAAGGGACCAAGCCCTACACCAGAGGACGATGGCGTAGTTGTAGGGGTAGCACCTAAAATGGCTGCTGCGGTCGTGGCGGGAACGGGTGCCATTTTGTCCTCATCTGAGGGGAACTGCAGCACGTGAGGTAGTAAGGCAGGGGTCCCCGTATGGATCAGGGGTCTTAATCTTAGCCTTAACATAAGGAACCTCGGCAGAGCCGGTACTATGAGGTCTGGAATCTTTTTGTGACATACCAACCGCCAACTGAGCCTTCGAAGGAAGGACCTTGGCACTGCCGGTAAAAGAAGAACTTTGCTTCTTTGCCCCCTCAACAGGTCTGGTTTCACCACAAGAGCGGGAACGGTGAGCAACAGCTTTCACCGACAAAGCCTTAACCGGCCTCTCGGAACTGTTGGTAGCTTTAGACTCTGAACGAGGGACCTCAGACAGGCCCGGTAAAAGCCTTCTCTGCGCGGGCCTCGAACATCCGTTCGGTAACCACAAGCCAGCCAAGGCCTCGGGGCGAACCCCAGTCTCATCTTTGAGGAAGCCGACAGAGGCCTCAGAGCGAGCTCCGGTACCCCACTACTCAGTAGAACTGGGTCTACAAACTGCCCCCACAGGAGGGGCCTCGGAGCGTACTCCGGTATTCACAGGCCCCTTACGGAGACCCTCGGAGAAAACTCTGGTAGAATTATTAGGCCTGAAGGGCACCTCAGGGCGAACCCCGGTGACAGAGCGATCGATGCCCCTCCCGGCCCGAGAGGAACCCAGAAAGGTAATCCCGCGGCCAGGGTGCTCTGAAAAGTAAAGAACTTACCGGGCATTTCTTCTTCTCGTCGATGACCGCCTGAAAATGTGAAAAAGTTCGTCAGAACACCTCCTCCCACCGCTCCAACCAACCTTTAAGTGCCCGGACAGAAAGGGAATCACAGTAAAAACAGGAATCCCAACGGTGATCCGGACCCAAACACTCTAAACAAAGAGGATGGGGATCCGCCCTCGCGAAGTGACGGTGACACGATGAACAATCAGGAAAGTCTAGTTTGAACGACAGACCAGTTAACTAACGCTAGCGAGAGCCAGAGAGGAAAAAAAGGAAGAAAATCTCCGAGGATGCAAGTCAAGTGTGTCTGGCCCCGATCGAGCGGAGAAAAGGACTGATGGGCGATGCGTGGGGCAGAGCCAAGATGGGCGGGGCTACGGCCGCGTGCCGGGCCACGCGCAAGAAAGAGGAAGGACACATTTTTGGAAAAAATGTTGATGCTTTTTACAAAGTGCTCCGGTCCCGTCCCACAGGACGGAGAGATGTCCAATAAGTATGAAGGAAAGGGGATGTGACGTAGGGGTATTACACGTTCTGTGCTAGTCTTTCCACGGGTATCTGACCCTACACTTAGGGCAGAACCTAAATGGAGTCCTTTCCATAGCGAAAGGACTAAACAAAGATGACCAGACCTAGCGGGCAAAGTGGGGGAAAGAAGAAAGACATAACGAAAGATATGGCCACCCCGACCCCACTCTCCCTACTTTGTAGGCCGGCCAGAAGGCCCAGCCACGTGGATGCCTCAGCCGCCGGATCTTAGGCGCTGAAATCCACCGCCGTACAAGCTCCCCACAGTCGAAGTTCTTTTTAGCCGTTGAAGTGACCTAAGGGAGGAAATAATTGACAAAGTCGGTCTAAAAATAAACAATGTCTCTTATGTAAGAGCTCGGCTATAGGGCAACCAATTGTTTTTTTTCCACCCAGATAATTGGAGGGATCTCGGCACGTGAGAGATTTTGGGTACACTACATGTCACTATAGGGATAGTGTTACAGACACGCCTATGCCGATGTCCCCTTTCGGTCCCCGAAAGACAAGATGCAATACTCGGCGGTTACCACTGGATGTCGGAACATATGCACAGCATGTGATTCTAAGCAGATTAACAAGCATCAAAATTGACTATTTTTTAAAAAATTTCTAGACCCAGCACACACTAGCTTACCATAGAGTGCTGGAGGGGTTACTTAGTATCCCCTTTGTCTAATTTGCCATGTAACATTTTTATGTTACCCTTCCTACAATTTATGGCTGGTGGCAGTGGTTTATTTTTTACTACCATTGTGTCTTTTTACCACGGGCTGCGTTCACAGTAAGGCAGCAACGGGTGCCCATTTTGTCAAAATGGGCCCCAGTCTTTTTTCGCCATTTCTGGTCAGGAAGGTCCTTCTGGAGATTCTCTGCACGCCAAACCAGGCTTGGGTCTCTGTTAGTTTTGTCCTTGGCAGGATTCAAGAGTGAAGACCACCTCTGGCACCAGTATGTCTGGCAGGGGCAGGAAATGAGGGAGGTGCCCGAAGTGCCCTGTGCTTAATCCCCTTGGTTACAGAAATGCACCCAAAGGTGATCAGCCGGCTGGCTGTCCGGCAAAGGCAAGTTACCCTGCTGTGTGATTGACAGCTAGGCTGGAATGAATGGGAGGAACCTGCATAAAAAGGCAAGGCTTTTTGGCTTGGAAGGCAGCGCTGACCACTGGATAAGGGAATCCAAAGAAGAACTTGGAAGATATGCCTGCTGCAACTCTAGGACCGTTAGTTTGCCCGGTGAATCGCTGCTGCTGCGCTGAAGCTCCGAATTCACCTTGACTGGAGTAGCCCTGCAAGGACTACCTCTCCCTTTGAGTTAGTGGGACCAATTAACTCCAAAGTAACCCAGTCTGGACCTCCTCTCTAAGCTGGTTGCATTTCCACTGCAGTTGCTACTGGAACCGAAGAGCCAGAGAGAGGAACACCAGATTGTGTGCGTTGCTTTTAAGTCAGACCCGAGCGCTAGGAAGATCCTCTGGACTTCCCTGACGCAAGACTGACCAAGCCTGAGCCACCTCAACAGAGGGCTGGACCCCAGAAGCAAGGAAAGTCTGGTGTGGTATTCGAGAACCGTGGTTTTGCTATTTGCGGTCAGACCAAAGGAGCTAGAACAGCGAAGAACTGCTGAATTGAAGTTTACCCATTGCTGCCGCTGACTGTCCCATTGCAGAGCAGGAGTCCCCACATGTCCTCCCTCTTGTCCCCACCACTGAGGCCCAGGAACAACAGCATCTGCAGAGCTGCAAAGGGAACAGAAGCCAGCTGGAACAATTTCTTCTAACCAGAGGTACTATAAAGTCTAAGAGAACTTACCTTCTGTTGTGTAGCCTTACTTGCTCTCAGTTGAGACCAGTCTTGGTTACCTTGCAGAGTTGCTAAAGCTTTGCCCTTCACAAGCCTCCCAGCTTGTGGCCCTTCAAGTGTTACATTTTTCTACATAAATTTCTACAAACATTGTGCAAGACTTTTTACCTACCTTCAAAGAAGATCTTCAGCTCCCCTTGACATTGTGCAACTAACATTGGCTCCCTGAGAGACTCCTCGTTACCTCAGACTTTGTGCTTTGGAAGGTGTTGAAAAGTACTTGCCCGTTTCTGAACTATTTGTAAACCTTTGTTTTGTTTCTCTATTCTATATTTCACCTAACTCAGTATTGCTCGAATTTACCGGTGATAAATCAATGTCCACAGTGTAAAAGCTATTTAAGTCACCTGAGAGTGTGTGTGCCATCCCCAATGGGTGACATTTGATTTAGAGAAACAGTGTGTTTTGAAGTATTTTTAAGTGTTACATGGTTTGTTCCCTTTCTGAAGACGGCTTATATAACTGAAATAAATTAATAATTGTTTTATCAAGAAAGCTTGAGTGTGAATTTGCACAACTGTACTGTGAAACTGTCACAATATTACTGCTCATTGACCCCCTCTTGAGATAATCCTGGCTGCTCGACCACACTACCAACCTGTGTATTTCAGACTTATAACAAAGGTTGGGTCCCTATTGCCAGGAGATCAAGGCTATTGTAGTGCACCCAAAGGGTACTGCATACAATCTTGCCTTGCCTAACACTGTCCAATCAGGACAGCCAGTGCGCCCCCGCCCCCACCCAAAATCAGGACAGCCAGCCCCCCCCCCAATTGGGAACTGGTTTCGCTCAGGCACACCAGAAGACAAAAAGCCGCAGCTTTTCAAACTCCTCCCCACCTCTTGCCTGCAGACACTCTGGAGCCTTGGCGGTCTACACAAAGGGTTCCTGTGAAGACAACACTTCAACTAGTAAACTCCCCCACCTAGGACGGCAGACGAACCAAGCAAGGACAAGCAGACTAAAAATGGCAAAATGACTAAGAAACACCCATTCTAGCAGAATAAGGGAACTTCTGTGCATTACTGCAGCTAGTTTGACAGCTTGCGTGTATTTTAACACAAAAGTCATTAAGTATGTCCACTGCCACCAGCCATAAGCATTAACTTGTCACAGAAATGGAAATGTTATCAGGGCAATGAGAAAGGGCATACTACACATCTCCCAAGCACTCCCCGCAAGGTGGGGTATGCTGGTCTTGCTACATAAAATTTTAAGGGGTTGAAATCCCCCTCAACCCGAGGATAGTAATCCTACAAGGTAAGTCGAGAGAAAACATTAAGGGAAGCCCAAGGGGCAAACCCGCAATACTGCACAGGAGGTGCTGTGTGCTGCCATAGTAAAATGTAGATGTCCAAAAAGCCATATTAAAGGATATTTACAAAATGAAGCAATGGTGAATTATCAAAATGACACCCATAAAAATAGTAAATGGGCGAGTGGGGAAAAAGGCTCCCACTCATTTAGGAAGATGGAAAAAGAATCCACAAGTCCAGCAAAAAGGTCTGCAGATCTCACAGGTGAGAATGTTAGTGTAGAAATGAAAACCTAACCTAACAGCAAATACAAAGACCTCAGGGCACACCTGTAGTCAAGAATGAGATGCATTACTCACCGAAATCATGTTTGATGATTGTATCTGCTTAGATTGACATGCTGTGCACAGTCCGACATCTAGTGGTAATCATGGAGTATTGCATTTTGTTTTCAAAGATCGAAAACAGACCTCAAAATGGGCCTGACTTAAGAATTCTCATAAATGTGCCAATTCCTCTCTACCTTAGAGACCCCCAGCTCTTTTGCTGACCTTTGGGACTTGGTACTTTTCATTCTGTTTGTTTTTGGTGTTTGTTTATTTTAATTATGGAGTTTTAGATAACTCCATAGGCATCATCTTTTCATGTGTGTCACACAGCACCCTCAGTGCAGTGACACAGGGAAGCCTTTTAGGCTGTCCCAAGGTTTAAATACCTTCTCTGGGATAAACTACTTTTTCCCCAGAGAAAGTAAAGTTAAATTGACTTCTACTAGTCTTTAAATTCCTAGACCTAGCACACACCATCTTATAAGAGTGCTGGAGGGGTTACCTATTATCCCATGTCTAGAAACTCATGTAGTGGTCAAATGCTACCCTTTGCTATCGAAATGGCTGGTGGCAGTGGTTTTACAACCAACTACCATGTTTCCCGACAGCGAACAACGGTAGCGTTAAATCGCGGGGAGCCATGTTTTTCAAAATGGCGTCTGAGCCTCCTTTGTTTAAACAGGTCCCGGTCTTTTTTCGCCATTTCTTTTTGGAAAGGTCCTTCTAGAGTGTCTCTGCGCACCAAACTAGGTTTGGTCCCTTTGTTCCTACGCCTTTGGCGGGCTTCAGGACAGAAGACCGCCTCTAGCGCCTGAATGTCTGTGGGGGCAGGAAGTGAAGGAGGTGCCCGAACCTCCCTGTGCTTAGTCTCCTAGGAGACCGAAATGCACTGTGGCACGATTGGCTGGCTGACTGTCCTGCAAAGACAGCCACCCTGCTGGGTGAGCGGCAGCTAGGCTGGAATGAATGAGGGGAAACTGTTTAAAAGGAAAGTCTCTTGGCTTGGAAGGCAGAGTCGACCACTGGAACGACACAACTGAAGACGAGCTGGAAGAGGATGGCTGCTGCAACTCCTGAACTGTTGGTTTGCCTGGTCAAGCCCTGCTGCAGGTCCGAATCACCAAGTTCATCTCGACAGAGAAGCCCTTCAAGGACGACTTCTTCCTTTGAGTTGGTGGGACCAATCAACTCGTAAGCCACCTGGATACCATTCTCGGAGCCGGTTGTATTTTCCTCAGAGTGCTGCAGGAAACCAAATAGCCAGGGAGAAGGACACCATTTTGTGTGCTTGAAGGCAGCTACCGGAATCGAAGTATTGCCAGTTTGCCAGCTTTGTGACCAGTCACTGTGCAGCGCAGGAGTTCTTCCCCCTCCCCACCCACCCCTCCTTCCGACGTCCTCCCTCTTGTCCCCACGACTGAGGCTCAGGAACAGAGAGATAACTGCCAGGAACAGAAGTCTTCAGCTGCTGCATCTTTTTCTTCAAAATAAGGTACTGTGAAAACCTGACCGAGAGAACTTACCTCTCACTGCGAAAGTGCATGAAACTTTGGCAACTTGCAGGCCTAGTCAGCTTGTGACCCGACATAACAGAGCTACTTCGAACTAGCCGGTCCGATAGCTCAGCGAGTAGAGCTCTCGCTTTGACATCTGTGCAGAGCCTGCTGACACAGGTTCAAATCCTGGCAGGGCCAAACTCAGCCTTTCATCCTTCCGAGGTCGATAAATGAGCACCACACACCGTGGGTAATAGCAGCACTCAGATACCTGAGTGTTTGTAGCGCTATATAAATGCTAAATTATTATTATTGCTTCTGAGAATCGTGGCAAAGACTTTTCCGTTTATCTACCAGAACCGTTTTTACCTATACAAGACTTTAGCTCATCAACTTTGGCCTACCTATTGCATTGGACCAACTCCTCTGGAGAACTCAAACTATTTGCACTGATTAAGACTAACTGTAGTATTAGTTTTATTAACTTATGCCTTTTTGCTCCTACTTCAAATACTCTGAATGCCATGTTGCTCCTCCTTCAAAGTAGTTTATATGTTTCAGAACCAGTTAGTGTGAAGTATTGTAGGATATTGTTGTATGATATCGATTGCCTCCTTTTAGTGAATGTTTTCTAACTGACTGTGTAATAAATTAATAATTGTTTTACCAAGTAACCTTGCGTGTAAGTGTCTATTTGAATACTACACCAACATAACTTCCATCTACCCACAATCCTGGACTGACACACTTCCTCCTGTCTTTTGCTCTTTCAACTACCAGACCACTGCTGCTAGTTACCCCATCTGCACCCCCTTGCCCAACTAGTAACAAAAAGATCACCACAATGGACAAAGTGACCCCAGCCATCCTACCTACCCTAAACTCGCTTGTTGACAATCTAGATCCAGCAACGCTTGCTAATGAGTATAATAAAATTATGCTAACATCACTCAACATTATTGCTGCAATCAAACTCAGACCTAGCAAGCCTAAAACTCACCTTAACAAGTGGTTCACCCCCACAATTAAAGGACTGACGACAATTAAAGAGGAGTTGTGAAACGTCCTGGAGACCACTCCCTTCAGAAGCAAACCAATTTTATAAAAATATAAAAAAGGAAATCTGCCTGTCCAAACGCAAATCCTATAATAAACACATTTCTAACGCTAACCCCAGCATGAAGGAACTATTTGCCATCCTAAAAGAACTAGAGTCTCCCATCTCCATTCCGGACATCTGCACTAAAGGCAAAACACGGTGCTCAGACATACAACAGGCACTCTTCAACAAAGTAACCACCCTCCAAAAGAAAACCTAAAAAAAGGCCTCTCTTTACTCTCCATCTCAGCCAAACACCACCACTCCTGACCTCCCCTTCAAGGAAACACTATCCGACTACCCTGCACGATTAAACTAAAACTTGCATTCTTGGGGTAGAAAAAGTAATTCTCTCACTCAAGCCTTCCAACTGCCAAGGCGACCTCTGCCCAACCCAGCTCATAAAGGATGCGGCAAGAGACCTTGCCCCCTTTATCTCCAAACTTATCAATGACTCATTTGCATCTGGCACTATCCCTACCAACCTCAAACAATCTTGGGTGCGCCCATTGCTAAAAAAAAAGCAAACCCTTGATCCACTCATACACACCAATCACCGTCCTGTTACGAAAGTAAACTTTCTGTTAAAAATACTTGACAAGGTGGCCCATTTTCAAATCCAAATGATCTGGAACTTCACAAACTACTAGGAGCAGGACAGTCAGGCTTCCGCCCCCAGCACGGAACAGAGACCGCCCTTATAGGCTTGAAATCCCATATCGATGAGCTAAGAAAGGGAAAACGGCCCTACTTCTACTGCTTGACCTCTCGGCTGCATTCGACCTAGTAGACCACAAGGTCCTATATAGCCACCTAGACTCAGCCGCCCACTTTTCCAAAGAAGCTATAGTCTGGATTGAGTCCTTCTTGAGCAACAGAACCATGAGGGTCTTCTCCCCCCTCAGCAGCGGCATACTCCATGTGTGGGGTGCCCCCAGGCTCGTGTGTCTCCCCTATATTGTACAATATATTCACTAAGCCCCTTTTCGACAATCTGGACCATCTTGGTATCACCTACACCAACTATGTAGATACTCAGATTCTACTCCAACTTTCCGGAGATTATGTGGAGGATTTGGCCTTAGTGAATAGAGAGCACCTCATCATGCAGGCATGGATAGCTACTCATGGTCTATGCCTGAATGATGACAAAAAAACGGAGCTCATCATCCTGGGTACCCATTCCCACCTCAAGAAGCTAGACCAGAATTACGCATCCTTCAATCGATGGCAACCTCATCAAGGTGGCCAAGATGGTAAAGACCCTTGGTTTCTACCTTGATTCCACATTCTCCTTCACCAAACAAGTGAACTCCATGGCCTCAGCCACGGCCTACACTTGCAAGCTCATCAGAACTGGCAAACCATTCCTCTCTGAGGTCAACTGAATTATCCTAGCCAGAGCCCTTATACTCTATAGGCTTGACTATTTTAACGCCCTATATTGGTGCCAACAAAATCAATTATCCAGAGGATACAAACCCTCCAAAATAAATGCACTAAAAACAGCACTCAGTGTGGCTAGAAGATCACACATTTGGGATTAGGCGCCAAAATAACTCTCAATTTCTAATAAAATCCAGTTAAAAACTGCATCCCTTACCCATAAAGCACTGAACAATGCGGCCCCCAGCTATCTCACGGATAGATTCCAAAGGAGAACATCCACCAGGCCGATGAGACCAATCAGCACCAACTGCCTCACCATCCCGAGATTTAGGCCATCAAAGGTCGGGGGCTTGCAGCTTCCCCGTGAAAGCAGCCCAACTTTGGAACTCCCTGCCACACACCAGAGAAGATCAACCCTACCGGAATTTCAGATTTAGCTACATCAACTGGCTTAAGACTACAAATCTTTAAGGCCTCCTCAGATGTATTTGCCTCTGTATACTTTCCTTTATGTATTTGATGTATTCCTGTATTGTACCTGTACTACTCTTGCACATATTCTGTAACCTTGAAACCTAAGCCTTGCATATCCTGCGACTGCTGCGCCCTGATACTCCCCCAGGTCTGGTGCGCATTGTAAATGAACAAAACAAACTTGTAATTGTAAAACCTGTGTAACCTCATTACAAGCTCACATTCCCTCTTGAGATAAGCCTGGCTGCTCAGCTCGCTACCAAAAAGGTGGTACAGACTTATGCCGAAGGTTGGTTTTGCTTACACCTGTAGTCCTAGTTGTGTGTAGTGGTCCCAGGGGGTACTGCATGCAAACTTTACCTAACAGACTAACACTAGCCTTAACGTGAAATGTAGTGTACCCAAAATCCTTCACGTGTCAAGGTCCAACCGGTTGTTTTATTTCTGCTGTGAGGGAGCCTTACAGAATGCGTGAGTCGAGTACTGAAGAAAAGAAGGAGTAAGGCATCAATGTTCTTTCTACTCCAAGTGAGCAGGAATGGTGGGCGCATGTGAATCTAAGATACATTACTCATTGTATTCGTATTTCTGATTTTATGTCCTCTGATGCTTGTGCATCTGCTTAGAATCACATGCTGGGCATAGACTAGTGAGCAGTACCAGGAGATGATGGTGGGATGTGTGAAAGAACAGTAGCAAAGATCTCTTACCACTGCTTGTTACACCTCAGAATCAGACTTGGAGTGTATTTTAGCAGTAACGATGGGTTAAAGTATTAACAGAACTCCAGGTTGCTGCTTTGCAAATGGAATCTAGAGGAACATTAGCAATGAATGTTATGGTAGCCCCTGTGCCCCAAGTAGTGAGCTCTAGGCATAAAGGATAGAGCTCTCTTGGCAAGAGAGGCGCAGTGTGATGCAATTCAGAATCCATATGAAAATAACTGATTTAGAGACAGGGGCCCCTTCTCTACCAGCTGCCACAGATCAAGAATGGTTTCATCTCTCTCAGTGGCTTAGTCGTTTCAAGGTAGTATATTACAACCCCCTCACTTCTAGTGTATACAGGCTTTATGCCAAGTCAGTGGGGTTTTGAAAGAAAGTGGGAAGTTAGATTGATTCACATGGAACTTCGAGAAGAATTTAGGCACATAACATGGGTGTGCGCAATACCACCTTATCTTTGTGAACAGTTACAAATGGGTCCTGAAATGAGATGCAGTTCACCAACTCTCCTTATAGAAGTAATGGCAACTAGGAAGACAGTCTTATGGGTGAGAACCTTACGACTAGCCTTCTGCATTGGCTCACAAGGAGGTCCCATTAATCTTGTGAGAACAACATTCAAGTCCCATCAGGGATTTGGGTTGGAAACAGGAGGGTGAAGTCTTTTTACCCCTTACATGAAAGCTTAGATTACAGGAATTTACCACCATGAAACCTTTCTATTTCTTGAATTAAGTGTCTGGTGTTCTGCTTACATGCTTCTTTTAATATATGTCCATGCATCTTTGAGGTAAAAGGAGATGCCCAAACTCTAGGACTTCAGGAGCAAAGCTGCTAAATTGAGCATTTGGGGGCAAGTATGCAGCTCCTTCCCTAGGTCTTGCGACAGCATGTTGTATGGGCAGGGCAGCTTCCTGAGGGGGAAGACTGACATTGTGATGAGATAAGAGAATCATGGCTGTCAGGCACACATTGGTGCCAGAAAGATCGTGACTTGTTCCTGGTGCATCTTGAACACCATCGTATCGTAAAGGGGAATCGGGGGAGAGGAGGAGGATGGACATAGGCAAACCATGTTGTCCAGAGACCATTCCCCCTTGGATCGCCTCTGTGGTTACCTGGAGGTGTAATCTTGGCACTTACCGCTTGCCAGAGTCACAAACAAGTTGATGTCTGGGTAACCCCATTCTGCAAAGACGTTGAATAGAATATGTTCTAGCAAGCGCCACTCACGCCCTATGGTTAGGTGCAAGTCTCTGTTGAGCACGTCTGCCAGAAGATTGTGTATCCCTGGAACAAGAGATTATTGGGAACATGTGTTTGAGCGTCTACTTCCAAATGTTCTAGGACAGTTTGGATAGCCCTGGAGACTGAGTGCCCCCGTTTGTCCTGATAGTGCATGGCCATGGAACTGTCTATGAGGACAATAACTTTCTTCCCCTGTAAATGTGTCTGGAAAGCTTTCAATGCTTTGAACACCGCTAGTACTTCTAAAAGATTGATATGCTTGGAAGCTACTGATGGAGACCACATGCTGGGCGCCGTCTGTTCTGGGAGGTGCGCTCCCAACATGACAGGGATGTGTTTGTGGTGAGAGTGGCTTCTACTGCGGGGGTGGTAAAGGATTTCCCCTTGACGAACACTGCAGAGACTGAACGAGGGCTGTCAAGACAACCACTAGATCGTCCCACTGACTGCTTGCCTGACAACATTGGTTTGAGAGCCACAACTGCATGGGGTGCATGCGCAGACATGCGTGTGGAACCAAGAAGATGCAGATTGCCATCATCCCCAATAGCCACATGGCTTTGCGTACGCTTATCCGGTGACTGGCTACATAATGATCGATCTGGAACAACATGTTTTAACCCTCTTGTTGGAGGGGACGGCACAGCTGTCTTCTGTCTGAATTGGTTGACTTGACTGGGGACCAGACTGGACTTGCTCGTTGATTGAGAGTCCCAGATAGAAAAGGAGATCTACTGTATTTTAGATGTTCTCCAGACATGTTCCGTACCAGTCTCCGGTTATGAGCCAGTAGTTGAGATAAGGATGCACAGGGATGGAAAGCCTGCGCAGGTGAACAGCAGCTACGGCTAGTGCCTTCGGAAACACCATTGGGGCTGAAGCAATGCTGAAGGGCAGCACCTTCAATGGATAGGGAGTGTTATCCATCTTGAGACTGCGGTACTTGTGCGCTGAAATATAAAAGTATGCACCTTTCATATCCAATGTGGCCATTTAATCCCCCTGTGACAACAGGGGGATTGTCACCCTGAACTTTTGACGCTTGACATATTTGTTCGCAGGATGCAGCTATAAAAGAGGACGCATGATTAGATCCGTTTTGGTTACAAGGAAGTAGATTGAATAAACATCAAAGCAAAAATGTGTATAGGTCCAACCCCTGAGAGTGCGCTATGACCACTTGAGCGGCAAGCTGCGACACCAATTCCACAAAGTCTGCCCATAAAGAACTCAAACAAGTGAAACAAAACAGATTGGATACTGACGAATCGCGCTTTGCCTCTGTAATAATAGTTGTACAAGATTATTATAAAGACAAATCAGTCTTGTCAAGTCTTCATCCGTTAATGATTTATTCCCAAAGATCAGCCGACACGCGTTTTGACCCAAGTCGTCCTCAAGGCCTTTATCTCGATTGCTAGTTATGTGGTGCGCTGGTTAAGTAGAGAGTCATAGGAATTGTTTTAGCAAGTTCCTTATGGTGCAGGGTTAAATCCCCAAGTTGGATCTCCGTCTCCTCATTGGTACCTCAATGGTTGGCTCTGATCCATATCAACGGGTTAGAATCCCAGGTGCTGCACGCGTATACTGAATAAATACCCTGGTTTATCTGAAGATGAGGGACGACCTCGATCGCTCCCATGTCTAGAAGGAGCTGGACCTCTTCCAACAGGATTTGCAGATACACTGCAGACAGTCTGCTCTTGAGTGGATGGTAGCGGGGTGGTTGTACAAATTGTATGCAGAACCCATGGGCAACAGTCTCGACTACCTACGGATCTGAAGTGATCCCTCCCATGCGTGGGTAAAAGATGTTCGAAGTCCCCCAACAGGGGATACATGGAAGGGGACCTGTACTGTCAAGTCATTTGCTGGTTGGGATAGGGCGTTGGGCAAGATTGTATATAGTAACCCTGTAGGAGACAACACCAGCCTTGTCCTCTTGGTAATAGGTAATGTATAGGCCTGTACTACACAAGTTGGTAATGGGACTGAGAAGCCAGACTTCTCAAGAGGGGTAAATGTGAGCTGTAAAGATGCAACACTGAGATTCACAATTACAAGTATCCAACTAGGACTTATACTCAAGGTCTTCTGGTAAAATAATTATTTAGCAGTCCGTTTTAAATAAGCCTTCTTTAGTAAGGGCAATATGCAACAATAAATATACACTTCACAACACTTCCTCAGATTTAAGATAAGTAGCTACCCTTTTGGGATGTCTCACACACTTCCTACACCCTGGGTTGACTTCAATTACTAGGACACTGTGGCCATTGATATATCACTATATACACTTAAGGCAATTCACAGGTCGTGGGAAAGGAAAAGGGAAGGAAAAAGGTTTACGGGTCCTCAGAGCATGTGAATACTTTTCAATCACCCAATGAAGTCTAGGTTAAACCTTTCCCAGCAGTACAAATTAAACTTATGCACCACCTACGAGGGAAAAGTTAAAACCAATGTCCATGGGTCAGAAGACTCTGCAGGGAGCCAGGACATCCAAGTCTTGCACAATGTTATTAGAGCGTTTGTAGTAAAAGGAATCACTGTAGGACCACACACTAAGGCGTGTGAAGGGCAGATCTAGAATTAACTCTGCAAAAAGCAGCTACTGCAAGTTTCCGGTGAGAACAAGCAAGCGGTAAGTACCCCTTAGTCAAGACAGTACCTTAGGTTTGAAGAAGAGGATCCAGCTGGCCTCTGTTTTAATTGCAGTCTTGGAGATCCTGGGCCTCAGTCGTGGGGACAAGAGGGAGGACGTTTGGAGGACTCCTGCACTACAGTTCGAAGGTCGGCGGCAGTTACGGGCTCTTTCCAAATTAGCAGCACTTTGCGGTTTCAGCTACCGGTCAATACCATCACCGCGGTTCTTGGACACTTGATGGGCTTGCCTTGCTTCTGGGGCCCAGCACCCTTGATGTGGCTCAGACTTGGGTCGTCCTGCTTGGGGAGGGTCCTCAGGATCTTCCTAGAGCTTGGGTCCGGCTAAAGATAATGCACTCGATTCTGGTGTTCCTGACCCCTAAAACTCTGTTCCAGCAGCAGCAAGGAAGTCCAGCCAGCAAGGCAAGGGGTTCCAGCGAAGTTAGTCTAGGGAAGAAGTTGCCCGTTCCGGGCTTCTCTAGTCTATTCAGCATTTGGAGCTTCAGCACCGGACAGTTCAATGGTCCAGAAGGGTGCACCAAGCTTCTCTTCCAGTTTCCTTCGTCTGATGCTTCGTCCAGTGTTCGACTCTGCCTTCTGTGCAAGAGACCTCGCCTTTTGTGCAGGTTTCTCCCATTCACAGTGTTGGGGAGAATTCTCAGAAATGTGCTAATTCCCCTCTACCTTAGAGACCCCCAGCAACTTTGCTGGATTTCGAGGACTTGATTTTTTTTTTACCTGGAGAGAGCGAGACCCTTTTCCCCACTCTCTCATGTGTTTTAATGTGATTTAATGTGATTTTATACACCATTTCTTTTTGGTTATGCAGTCTAACCAACTCCATAGGCATCATCTTTTACAATTGTGTCACAAAGCACCTTGCCAAGTGCAGTGCCACAGAGAAGTCTTCCAGATTTCCCAAGGTTTAAATACCTGCTCTGGGATCAACTATTGCTTCCCAGAGCAGTAAAGTGAAATTGACTTTACTTAGCATTGTACTTGCTAGACCCAGCACACCCTATCTTACAATAGCGTGCTGGAGGGGGTTACTTAGTATCCCCTATGTCTAAATGCTCATGTTACCCTTTTCCCAATTGACTGGTTGTGGAAGTGGTTTTGTTTTGAACTACCTAGGTTTACATTTACTGCGACCGTTCGCGGACCCGGTAACGTTAACCGCGGGAGCCATCTTTTTTAAAATGGCATCCAGCCATCGTTGCTAAAATGGTGCCCTGTCTTTTTTCGACAGGTCTTTGTGGAAAGGTCCTTCTAGAGTGTCTCTGCGCGCCAAACCATGTTTGTCTCTTTGTTCATTCGCCTTTGGCGGGCTTCAGGAGTGAAATCCACCTCTGGCTCCAGAGTGTCTGGGGTAGGAAGGAAGTGAGGAGGTGCCCAAAATTCCCTGTGCTTAGTTTCCTAGGAGAACCAAATGCACTCTCTGGTGATTGGCTGGCTGACTGTCCAGCAAGGACAGCCACCCTGCTGGGTGAGTTACAGCTAGGCTGGAATGAATTTGAGAGAACTGAATAAAAGTAAAGTCTTTTGGCTTGGAAGGCAGAGTCTACCACTGGACAAAGGAACGTAAGAAGAGCTTGAAGAGGAAGCCTGCTGCAACTCCTCGACTGTTGGTTTGCCCGGTGAAGCACTGCTGTAGTGACTGCTTGCCAAGTTCGCATCGACAGAGAAGCCCTGCCAGGACGACTTGACTCCCAGGTAAGCCACCTGGACACCCATCTGGGAGTTGGTTGAATTTCCTCAGAGTTGCTGCAAGAAACCTTAGAGCCAGGGATCAGGACACCAGATTGTGTGCGTTGTTTGTAAACTGGCCTAAAGCTTTTGGAAGATCCTCCCGACTCCCACGAAGCAGGACTGACCAAGCCTGATCCCCCTCAGTCGAGTGCAGGACCTCTGATGTGAGGAAAGTCCACCTGCACAGCCAGGAACTGCGCTCATTGCCATTTGCTGTACCGCAAGGAGCTGAAACGCGAAACAGCCACTGAAAGTAAAATTTGCCGTTTGCCAGTGCAGGAGTCCCGACGTCCTCCCTCTTGTCCCCACGACTGAGGCCCAGGAACAGCGAGTTCTGCAGAGCTGCACAGGAACAAAAGTCTTCAGCTGCATCTTTTTCATCTTTACCAAGGTACTGTAAAACAAGTCTAAGAGAACAAACCTCTTACTGTGGAAGTGCTTGTAACTTCTGCAACTCACAAAGCTAATCATCTTGTGGCCCTACATTTGATTCTTCTTTTGATCAAAGACTCATAAGAACTTGTGCAAAGACTTTTCCATTTGCTTACCTGAAGTGCTGCATCCTATACAAAGACTTTTGCCCACTGACTTTGGCTTCGCCTATTTGAATTGAATGACTCTTCTAAGTGCTATCTGACAGTATTTGCCCTGCTTATAAATATTTGTAATTTCTTGTGTTCGAATAACCTTTGCCTTTTACCAACTTTTTAAGAGTGTTCTGAATGCCAACAGTAAGATATTAATGTCCCCAGCACCCTTGGTACTGATGATACCTGTGGGTGCAGGTTGTGTCTGTGGGCCATCCCAAAAGGGTCTCGTCTGATTCAGAAACTGAGTGTACAGTATTGAAGTGTAATTGTGTATTATTATATTGCTCCCTTCTAAAGAAGGCTGTATAACTGACTGATAAATGAATAATTGTTTATGCAAGAAACCGAGTGTTTATTTGAATACCCGTAACTGCGAATCATTGTGCAACTCCACTGCAGCTCACATTTCCCCTCTTGAGATAAGCCTAGCTGCTCAACACGCTACCAAAACTGTAGTACAAGCGTATACCAAAGGTTGGGTTGCTGGTACCTGTAGTGACAGTTGCTTGTAGTGTTCTCAGAGAGTGCTGCATTCAAACTTTGCCTAACACTGAAACTCCATAGGCATCATCTTTTACATTGTCACACAGCACCTTCAGTACAGTGGCAAAGGGAAGTGTCACAGATCCCCAAAGGTTTAAATACTCTCTCTTGGATAAACTACCGTTTCCAAGAGCAGTTAAGTGAAATTGACTTTACTTCCATTTGTAACTTTACAAAATGGCCGCTACCCTCTCCCCTGAGGGCGATGCCAAGCAGGAGACCGTTGAGCCTTGCTACCAGAAACGGTGCCCTCTGCAATGGAATGAAGCAGGACTTTGGATAATTCAAAGAGAAACCCAGATCCGTCAGCAGCTGGACGGTCCTTCTGTGTCCCCAACGGCCACTTCCGTTGACTTGGCCCGGATGAGCCAGTCGAGGTACGGTACACGTTTATCCTCTGTAGACGTAGATGATCCGCCACTGGTGCCAGGCACTTCATAAACACCCTGGGCACTGGCTTCAGGCTGAAGGGGAGGGACTTAAATTGGTAGTGACATTCCTTGAAGCACAAAGCGTAGGAACTTCTGATGCTTCCTGTGGATAGGGACGTGGAAGTATGCGCACTCCAGATCCAGTGACGTCTAGGAGTCCACTTCCTCCAGTTCGCCTAGCACGTGATGCAACTCGACCATCCTGCATTTTTGGGACTTGAGGCATTTGTTGAGACGCCACAGGTCTAGAATGATCCTCCAGCCACCAGTCTTTCTTTACTAAGAAGTATCTGGAGTAGACTCCGGAGCCTCCGAGTCATCTTGGAACTAGCTCTTTCGCCCCTTTTCTTAGCATGGACCATAGCTACTGCAGGAGCTGAGGGAGGTGCTGTTCCTGACTGGCCACCGGAGGGACCTACAGACATTTTTGCTTAAACTTCCGGGTACGTCCATGGGCGAGAGCGGCCAGCACTCATCTGTCAGAGATCATCTTCCAGTCGCCCATGAAAATTGCCAGCCGGATGAGCACCAGGGTGAATGGGTGAGAGCCAGACATGCTGGCCGGTTCTGCTTTGGCGCCTGCGTGCCGCCTTGTTAGAGAGGACGGCGCTGGCCACCACCGAAAGCTGAAGAGTGCCGTGGGCACAAGCCGGCTCCATGTCAGTCTTGATGGCCTGCAAAGACTCATCAACTGTTTTCCTGAAGAGGTTGTCGAAAGGCATGTCCAGTATGATCGTCTGGACTTCCTGATGGAAGTTGGTGGCTTTCATCAAGCCTCAACACGGGAGACAGACACCATTCCCCATCTGTCAGAAACCTGAGTCTACGATGTCCAGGGCCACTGTAATGTCATGGTCCGAAGCCACCCCCCTTCCTGGAGCAGGGAGATCACCTCTACCAGTTTGTTTTCAGGCAGGAAGTTCAGAATCGAGGCCAGTTTGTATGAGAGTTCCCGTCGTACCTGGCAAGAATCACCAGTGTGTTGTCCGCCTAGACTATGGGCGCCGCAGAATAGATGATCCTTCTCCCCCATGGCGTCCACCTTCTTTCGCTTGCTGTCCGGAGGGACGGAGGATGAAGCCAAGGGGGTTCGATCTCTTCCTCGCAGCAGCCGATACCTCAGAGTCTGGTGAGAGTTACGACCGTAGGCACCTGGGTGTGGACTCCGGCACTCAGTATTTTTTCTCTAACCTATCCCGCATGGCTGGAGCCAGGTTCTTCATCAGGGCCAGGCCCCCCCTCCCAAGTGTCACCGAGGATCGGTAACACCTTGATGGTCTTCTCTTTGCCTCGTGCCTCTGGTAGAGGAAACCTTACTTTTTGGTCTCTTTGGGCGTCAGCTGGAAGAGCTTGCACACTCTGGCGACATGGCATGAAACTACCCCCACCTTCTCCAGAGGGGAAGGGCTCGACTAGCCTGGCGCCCGCTGTGACGGTGCGGGTGGCATTTCCTCCGTTTACCCAGAGGTTGATCCGGGGCCACCAGGGTCGCCGGAGCCATTGCAGTCGGGTCATCCCCTTTTGAATTTCCACCACCAACGTGTGCAGGGTCCAGTGTATGTCCAGCGATATATCTTTTGGAGCTGATCCGGCATGCCTATTAGGCCCCATGCAGCCGGCATTCCTGTTGTCCCTGCATCCGCCTTCGTGCCCCACATCCTCATGGATCGTGTATATGGACTCCTGGTCTTCCTTGTCTGAGGACGAAACATCAGTTCCTTGGAGTACGACTGGTCCCGAGGACGCCTCACCACTCCCCCTTTTTTGCATCCCTGTGAGGTCTGATACAGGCTTAGCTCAGGCATCCTCTTTTCCAGTGTCCTAACCACTGCCCCAGTTTAGGCCTCCTGCCATGGCAGCATGGACACTCTGGGTGCAGCCAGGGCTACCATGAGCGCGTCAGCCGATTTGTCTCACAGAGCAGCTGCTACGATCTCAATAGTCAATGATTTTTCCTGCGCCGTCTGAGCCTTTTTAGGCAGGTTGGTCGACGTTCCTGCACCTTAGGCTTCTCTGGCTTCTCACACAGCTTAGTTGGCTGACTTCCTCTTTGAGGAGCTGGATCGATGGCTGGAGATGAGGCAGATGGGGAGGTTGAAGGCGATGCCCATTGCGGGACCCGCTTGCGCAACAACCCCAACAGAAAAAGGACTTGCTGTGCTTGGCCTTGGTCCCCCACATATGGGGTGCCCTCAAAGGACTTAAGACGCCCACTCCGCGGACTGTCCTGGGTGAGGCATGTTAATGTTAAAGGACATTTGTACCGCGCACGATCACCACCGGAGTGGTCCCCTGGCGGCTCTGAAAGAGGAGGGGAGGTTGAGTTTGTAGGAGGCAGCAGGAAAAGTGCAAGAGAGCATTGATGTGCTATTGGCGGCCTCAGCCCAGTGGGTCCGTTGGCTGGGCTTGGGGTGTTTGCGGCCGGTAGTCGTTGTGAACTGTTGTGCAAGACTATGTGTGTTATTGTTTTGTTGTTGCAATGTAGTGAAGTTTGATTGGTTTGTTGTACTGTAGGTTTTGGTTGCGTTTGGTTTGGAGTTTGAGAGATGTATGCAGAGAGGGAAATTGGTAGTAGGGTTGGTTAGTTTGCGTCTCTCTCCTGAGTTGAGGCGCTCGGCTTGCGTAGTCTCCCCTGATGCGGCTCTGTCCTGATCTGGGTCCGACTAGCATATAAGGTTCCTTACTCTTCTGGCCCCCACCTCTAACATGCTCTCTCATAGCTTCCCTTATCCTCCCTTCATACTCCTGTGGCCAGTGCACCTGCCAATGTCAACCTCTCAGGTAGTGTGGTGATTGCCAATATCTCGACAATACCACATCACTGGTGCCTGGCGGTAACTATGGGGCGGGCGAAAGTGTTGGTGGGATTGTCTGGGGTAGTTGACTCAGTTTCTGTGCGTGCCGCCTGTGCTTCAGTCTATCCGGTGTCATCCGTCCAGGTGCCGTGGGGGTTGCCCTCTTGGGTCGGGGATATCTGTCCTTTCTGGTTTTGACATCCTTTTTCCGGTTTCCAGATTTAGTCTGTGGTGTTGAACAGCCAGGTTTTCAGTGATTTCCTGATTTTTAGGTGATCTTCAGTGTTCCTCATTTCTTTTGGGATGTTCCAGGTTTTTGCGGCTAAGTGGTAGAAGGAGGTGCCTCCAAGTTTTTTCTTAAGGTATGGCTTGAGTTCCAAGCGGATTTCGTTGTTTGATCAGAGGGGTCTCGTTGGTTTGTAGATTGTCATTTTCTTTTGTAGGAATTCTGCTCCTTGTCTGCTGATTTACCAGGTTACTCACCGTAGTGACCACCTTACTCCTAGTCCATAGTCTCCTTTCCTCCATACTTGTGGGACATCTCTCCATCCTGTGGGACAGGACCGGAGCACTTTGTAAAAAGCATCCACATTTTTTTCAAAAATGTGTCCCTCCTCCCTTTCCTGCGCGGGGCCCGGCACGCAGCCGTAACCCCGCCCACCTTGGCTCCGCCCATCAGTCCTTTTCCATCGCCGGTTCAAAGACTCATGAGCAATAACAGATGAACATTATTAGAGGGGACGGCGAGCAGGCGTATGGAGGAAAGGGGACTATGGACTAGGAGTAAGGTGGTCACTACGGTGAGTAGCCTGGTAATACTACGTCGCGTCCCCCTTCCTCCATACTTGTGGGAGATTCACTACGGGTGGATGGAAATACCCCTTACTGAAACAGGTTCTTCAGCACAGCCTGACCAAACTGAGCGTCAGCTCCAGAGCTCATGTCGAGACAGTAATGTTTACAGAAAGCAGATTGGGAGGCCCAAATAGCTGCCCTAGCGATGGACTCCCAGGGAACATATTTCTGAAAAACAATCGCGGCTGCCTTGCCCCGCTCCAGGTGTGCATGCATACCTTAAGGAGGTTTCAGCCTTTGGACGGTGAAAGACTTCGTGATGCAGGCAGCAATCCACCTGGAAATAGATGCCTTAGACGCCGGCTTGCCCTGAGGGTTACCGAAGGTCACAAAAAGTTAAGAACTCCTATGCTCGGAAGTCCTGTCCAGGTAGAACTTAAGAGCTCTTCGGACATCAAGACAGTGTAGAACTCCTTCAGCCTCTGAGACAGGGTTCGGAATAAAGACCAGAAGGACGATCGACTGATTCAGATGGAATTCGGTCACTACCTTCGGTAGGAAAGCCGGGTTTGTCCGAAGGACTACCTCGTCCTTGTTAAAGACCAAGAAAGGATGCTCCACCGACAATGCCTGGAGCCCACTCACTCTCCTTGCTGACGTAACGGCAACCAGAAAGGACACTTTCCAAGACTAGTACTTGAGGTCTACCGTAGCCATTGGTTAAAAGGGTTTATGGCACAGCGCCGTCAGGACTACATTTAGGTCCCATGGTGGGTGCGGATTACGAACCGGAGTGTAGAGGCGTGTCAAGCCAGCAAAATGCCTCTTCACCGCTCGGTTAGAGAATAAGAACACAGGTCTGTAGAAAGGTAAGCGGAAACCGCTGAGAGATAAGTCCTGCATGACAGAACATGAACCCCTGACGACTCTGCTAGGGAGGACACGAAGGACAGCACCGTGTCAATCGTGGCCACCCTCGGATCCAACTTCTTCTCCAAACACCAATGACAGAACCTGAGCCATTTACTCCTGTATTGAGATCTGGTCGAAGGTTTCCTGGCTGCCTGGATAATGCGCATGTTAACCGCAGACAAACTCAGATGCTCTAAAGACTTGAACTCGGGCACCATGCCGCCAAGCTGAGCGATTGTGGGGAGGGGTGCCACATCTGTTGTTCCCCTTGGTGAAGAAGATCGGGAGTTACTGGTAACCTGATCGGGGGATACACCGGCAGGTGTTGAAGTTCTGAGAACCAAAACCTGGCCGGCCACCACGGGGCTATCAGTAGAAGGGAACAGTTTGCAGAGTTCAACTTCCAAATTGCTCGATGAACTAGAGGCAGAGGCGGGAAGGCGCAAGCTCTCATGTGCCATGGAATCTCGAGAGCATCCCCCAGAGAGGAGGCTCCCAGCCCCCCTCTGGAGGCATACTGAGGAAGCTTCTTGTTTACCGCCGTGGCGAAGAGGTCCACCTCCGGTGTGCCCCAACACGAGAAAATCCATGAGAGGACCTCCGCCTTCAACTCCCACTCGTAGCAGACCACTGTCCGCCGGCTGAGGGCATCCGCTGCGACATTCAACTGGCCCGGGATGTGCACTGCAAGCAGCCAGACACCATGAAGCACGGCCCACTCCCAAATCTGGATGGACAGGTCCATGAGAGGGGGGAGGTGGGGGGGAGAAGAGACTTTGTTCCCCCTTGCTTGTTTATGTAATACATTGATACCACATTGTCCGTTCTTATGCGGACCACCTTGTTGACAATGAGCGGTATGAACGCCGCGAGCACTAGAAAGATCGCCAGAAGCTCCAAATGATTTATGTGCAGGAACTTGTCCTGAGGCGATCAGAGGTCCGAGACCTGAAGAAGATCTAACGTCGCACCCCACCCGAGGAGGGAGAAGTCCGTCGTGATCACCACCGTAGGGACCGGGTCCTGAAACCCCGCGCCCCCAGACAGATTGCTGAGAGATGACCACCAATGCAGGTCCACTATCATGGAATCCGGAATTATCCGCATGGAATCTGGATCCACTGCCTGACGCCATGAATTCCGAAGGGCCATCTGGGTCCATCTCATTTTGAGACGCAAGAGCCAGTACACACGAGGCCATGAGGCCCAGAAGCCTCTGGAACCACCAGGCCGACATGCTCTCCGACTGCGCAAACAACTGACACTTGGCCAACAGTTTGCCATTCTGTCCCCGGTCAGATACACTCTGCAGTCGATCGTGTTCCAACGAAAGCCCAGGAAGATCAGGTCCTGTGAGACCGTCATGGAGGATTTCCGCCAGTTCACCGACAGCCCAAGATGGAACAGGAGCTGAAGGAGAGACTGGAGGTTGCCCGCTGCTGCCAACTGACAAGGGCTGCGCAAGAGCCAGTCGTCCAAATACGGATACACATGTATACCCTGGAGACGAAGATAGGCCGCAATCACCGACATCTTCGTGAAGACACGCGGCGCCGAGCTGAGGCCAAAAGGAAGCACCCGAAACTGGAAGTGCTCCTCTCCCAAAGAGAAGCGGAGGTATCTCCTGTGTGGATTCCAAATCAGGATATGCATGTACGCATCCTGAAGATCCACAACGCTGAGCCAATCGCCCATCTGCAAAGAGGAGCGTATCTGGCTGGGCATGATCATCTTGAATTTCTCTTGGGGTAGGAAAAGATTGAACTGGGAAAGGTCTAGGATGGTGCGCAGGCCAGCCTGGTTGGGTTTGGGCACCGTAAACAGCTGGGAGTAGAAGCCCTCCACTCACTCCCCAAGGGGAATGGGTTCTACAGCTCTGAGGTCCAGAAGTTTCTGAACCTCTGCCTTGAGGGAGGGTGAGCCCAACAGATGAAAAGGAGGGTTGAGGGGTGAGGTAGGGGGTAAAGGTAAGCGGAAGCCCGCTCGAGCGACTGACTCATCTGTCTTCTGTGATGGTCTGTCACGCCTCCCAATGAGACGCAATGCGTCCTCCCACCGGGATCTCGTGCAAGCGTGGAAAACCCTAATTTGGCAGGCTTATTGGTGGCGGTGCCACCTGAACCTGAGGAAGAGGCTGAGGAGCGGGAGAAAAACCGCATACGCTGTTGTCTACGGCGGTTATTCCCCGCGGGAGTATCCACTCAGCGATATTTGCGGTCGAGGAAGCCCCTAAAACCAGAGGAAGGTCGACTGCGACAACGGTCTCTGGAATTTGAAAGGAACTTTAACCAGAACAGAATGATTTAGCCGTCTGAGTGCTATCCTTGGTTTTGGTGAGCTCTACATCAGTAGAAGAATGAAAAAGCTCCTTACCATCGAATGAAAGGTCCAACACCTTGTCTTGCACTTCCTTAGAAAATTTAGTGGCATGCAGCCATGCCTGTTGTGAGTTATCAACCCCTAGCATCAGGCCCCGAGCCGAGGTGTCTACGTGATGAGCCGCAGCCTTCAGCAGATCCGGGCCAAGACCCTGGCATCGGAAAGGCCTCCTTTGAAATCTTCCTGTTTCTCGACAGGGATGTGCTCCTCAAACTCCGACAGACCTTTCCACATCCGCATGTTAGCTCACGCCAATATCAATCCGGCGTTGGCCTGCCTGAGCTGCAAGGCCGAGTTGGCGAATATTTTCCTCCCGAGGGAGTCGAGGAGCTTGTCCTCCTTTCCCATAACTTGAGCAGCCGTCGTGGAATGAGATGCTGCAGGCCTGGACTGCAAAGTGGCCGCAGCCACCACTGTGGAGGAGGGAGGCTGACAAGACGACAGGGCCACCTCTTCCGAAGAAATCAGCCTGTACCCCACGTCAATTTTTTTTTTTTGACAAAAATTCCTGAGTGTGGCTTTTCCCAGACTCTTCGGACCTCGGCCAGAACGTCCTTCTGCAGGAACAGGCCGGTACGCTCCAAAGGAGACAGGGTGAACGTCCCAGAAAGCACGCCCTCCTGCAGAGCGGGTGCCTCGGGCACCGCAACATCTAAGAAACTCAGGTCCAGTACCCGGTCATGAAAGGCTCTGATAGAGCGGGGAAGGTCCTTGTTGTCCTGATCGCCTCGGGTCCTGATCGCCTTGAGGGTCATCTGACAGGTGAGGATCCTGCTGAGCCGTGTCAGGCACTGCCTTGTCCACTGGGGACAATGGAGGCAAAGGCAGGAGAGCAGGGGGGCACCACTGGCAAGGGATGCGCAGGCGGAACCACCGGAGGAACGGGTGGAGCCAGAGGCGCCGGTGGACATATCTCCTTGAAAAGCCCTTTGAAATATTCCTTCATGGGGTCGGTGCGCATAAGCACTTGAAATTTACTGAAAAAAGCATCCTCTGGAGATTGTTTCGGGACCCGAGGAGGCCTCTCATGAGGTGGACAAATCCAGGGACGTAACGGGGGAAGGGTGCCACACCGGCCCCTCCACCGACGTATCCACATAAATCAAAGGAGCCGTCCCGCGGGCAACAAAACATTGTGCAAAAGAGGCATCCGGGTGTTCCAATCATAAACCGGCCGGAAAGGTTGCGCACAAGGGACCCAAGGTTCACCCAAGAGACCAAGCCCTACACCAGAAGCTGATGGCGTAGTTGTAGGGGGTAGCACCTAAAATGGCCGCCGTGGTCGTGGCGGGAACGGGTGCCATTTTGTCCTCATCTGAGAGGAACTGCGGCATGTGAGGAAGTGAGGCAGGGGTCCCCGTCGATGGATCGGGGGTCTTAATCTTAGCCTTAACATAGGGAACCTCAGCCGTGTCGGCACTACGAGGCCTGGAATGTTTTTGTGACATACCAAAACCCGCCAACTGAGCCTTCGAAGGAAGGACCTCAGCACTGCCGGTAAAAGAAGAACTTTGCTTTTTTGCCCCCTCAACAGATCTGGTGTCACCACAAGAGCGGGAACGGTGCGTTTTCACCGACAAAGCCTTGACCGGCCTCTCAGAACGGTTGGTAGCTTTAGCCTCTGTACGAGGGACCTCGGACCCAGGCCCGTAACAGCCTTTTCTGCACGGGCCTCGAACATCCGTTCAGTAACTACAAGCCCAGCCAAGGCCTCGGGGCACACCCCGGTTTTGTTTTTGAGGGAAGCCGACAGAGCGGCCTCAGAGCGAACTCAGGTGCCCCACGCCTCAGTAGTACTGGGTCTACAAACAGCCCCCACAGGGGGGGCCTCGGAGCATACTCCGGTGTTCACAGGCCCCTTACGGAGACCCTCAGAGAAAACTCCGGTAGAATTATTAGGCCCAACGGGCACCTCAGGGCGACCCCCGGTGACAGAGCGATCAATGCCCCTCCCGGCCCGAGAGGAACCCAGAAAGGTAATCCCGCAGCCAGGGTGCTCTGAAAAGTAAAGAACTTACCGGGCCTTTCTTCTTCTCGTCGATGACCGCCTGAAAATGTGAAGAAGTTAGTCAGAACACCTCCTCCCACCGCTCCAACCAACCTTTTAAGTGCCCGGACAGAAAGGGAATCACAGTAAAAACAGGAATCCCAACGGTGATCCGGACCCAAACACTCTAAACAAAGAGGATGGGGATCCGCCCTCGCGAAGCGACGGTGACACGATGAACAATCAGGAAAGTCTAGTTTGAACGACAGACCAGTTAACTAACGCTAGCGAGAGCCAGAGAGGAAAAAAAGGAAGAAAATCTCCGAGGATGCAAGTGTCTGGCCCCGATCGAGCGGAGAAAAGGACTGATGGGCGATGCGGAGCCAAGGTGGGTGGGGTTACAGCCGCATGCCGGGGCCCACGCAGGAAAGAGGGACACATTTTTGAAAAAAATATGGATGCTTTTTACAAAGTGCTCCGGTCCCGTCCCACAGGACAGAGAGATGTCCCACAAGTATGGTGGAAAGGGGACGGGACGTAGGAGTATGCCCTGTGCGTTATGCACATTGTTTTGAAGGTGATGCAGTGTTTTACTGGGAGCCAGTGTAGTGTTTTTAGGGCTGGAGTGATGTGGTCTCTTCTGGATAGTTTGAGGAGTAGTCTTGCTGCTGCATTTTGGATCCGTTGCAATTTCTTCAGGAGGTATTCTGGTATTCCCAAGGTAGAGGCGGTTTGCATAGTCGATTTTTGGCATGATTAGGGCGACGATAGTGTGTTTTGTGCGTGGAGAGGAAAGGTAGAATTCTTCTTGCTGTGTGGAGGAGGAAAAAGCATTTCTTCACTGTTGCATTTATTTGTGGTTCCAGGGTTAGGGTGTTGTCCATTAGGACTCCGATTGTTTACTACCTTCGATGGTGTTGGTGCGTTTCCCATTTCCGTAGGCCATGGGATGGTGGTTTCGTCCTCTTGGTCTTTGGATACGATCATGATTTCTGTCTTTCCTGGGTTGATTTTTAGGTTGTTGGCATCCATCCAGTTGAAGACTTCTTTTAGACGGTCAGTTAGGGTCGAGTGGTTGGCATCAGTGTCTGATTTTGTATATGATCTGAGTGTCATCTGCGTAGTTGTAACATGTAATGTTGTATTTTTTCAAGATTCTGATGACCGGAGTCTGAAAGATGTTGAAATATAGTGGGGATAGTGAGGATCCTTGCGGTACTCCACAGTTAGCTCGTAGAGTGGATTTGAAAGGTTTTATCCATACGGTTTCTGTTCTGTCTGCTAGGAATGATTTGGTCCAGCGTAGTGCTGTGTCTGTTAAGCCTATGTCTTCTAGTCTTTTGGTCAGGGTGTCGCGGCTAACTGTGTCAAAGGCAGCGGAGCAGTCGAGCAGAATAAGGGCTGAAGTAGTGTTCGAGTCTGCGTTAGTTTTGAGGTCGTCCCAGATGGATAGTGCTGTGTCCGTTCCTCTCGCTGGTCTGAAACCGATTTGAGCTTGGTCCAGCAGGTGGTGTTTTTCTACGTGTTCTTGGGTTAGTTTATACACATAGGTTTCTAGTAGTTTTGCTGGGTAGGGGATGTTAAGAGATCGGCCTGTAGTTGGAAAGGTCATCTACGTCACCACTTGTGTTTTTCAGGAGTGGCTTGATGTATGCTGATTTGAATATCTTCGGTACAATCCCTGTTTATAGTGATACATTTAGAAGGTTTCTGTAGTGTTCTGCTGGCGATGCTTGAGCTAGGATTGATTTGTAGCTGTCTGGGGGACAGGAGTCCATGGGTGATCCCGCTTTCTTGCTTCGTTTGACCAGCATTGAATGCCTCTGCTGAGATTTCAGGAAAGCTTTGGAGTTTGTGTTGTGGTTCTGTGTTAGGTTCGTTGGGTTGTGTGTTGTGGTTGGTCGCTTTTGTATGGTTTGTCGGATGTCATTGATTTTTTTCTTGAAGTGGTCTGCCAGGTCGTTGCATAGTTTTTCTGAGGGGGTTGGGGTGTTATCGCAGCCTGGTGGGTTTCTCATTTCTTCAATGATGTTGAACATTTCTTTGTGTGTGTTGGTGGCATTGTTGATTCTGTCATCCTAATGTCTTCGCTTTGCCTTATGAACTTCCTTCTTGTATGCGCGGATTTGTTTCTGGTACATTGTTTTTTTCCCTGGGTTGTATTCTTTCCTCCATTCCAATTCCATCTTTTTGTTTTCCTTTATGTCGTTTAATATTGGGGTGAACCATTTTGCCATTGCTCTTTTTTTGATGGGGTGAATGTTTTTCTGGGGCGATCTTGTCTAGTTTTTGTCTAGGTCTTGAGGGATTAGGGTACCAATCTCAGCAACAGGGGATGGTTAGCGCAGAAGGGGAAGAGGGAAGAAGGAAGAGAAGGTATGGAGTTTGTGGAACTTAAGGTGGTCCAGTTCAAGACCGAGAGAGGGGGAGAATGTTCCATAGGAGGGAGCCAGCTGAGGAGAGGGACCTGCCCCCAGCTCTTTGCTTGTGTAAACGTTTGATTAGCAGAGATGGAGCAAAAAAGTTTAAAAAATAATATCGAAGGGATCTGGAAGAGTATTTAGGAACAGAAAGCTGCAGGGAGTGTGGTGCCAGGGCCCAGACAGCCTTGTGGATGATGCAAAGGGTCTTGAATAGGGCATGCCACTGCTTGGGGCACGGGGTGGAGGCCTTGGCGCTGAGCCACGCTGTCAGTCTACTATGATGCTCTTTCATGGTTCTCTTGCTGAACCAGAGAGATCTCGCTACCTCCTTCTCGGTGGCACTGAAGGTGTTTTTCCTCTACAAACAGGTTCTGCAGTTGGAAAAGAGCTTGAAAAGGGAGCTACCCCGTTTCTTCTCTTCATAAATGGTCCGAAGTGGGGAGTAGGCCAGATGGAAGTTTCGACTAACTGCGATCCAGGCCCTTGAGGGGCGCCAAAATTCACAAACGGATACCCGCTTTTTGGCTAATGTAGAGAAAAAGCACACAGGCTCCGTTTGACAAAAATGACTCTCGAAAAGCACAAATATAAATTAAATAGCTCATGGAGCAAAGCTCGAGAACTCCGAGCACTTGAATGTGCGGTAAAAATCTGAAGATGGCTGCCAGAGGAGGTGCTTAGGAAGAGGGAAGTCATTGGCTGGGGTCAGTATGACCCAGAGTTCAGTTATTGGTTAAGAGGAAAAAGACAGTTTGTAAATTAGTTTATTTTTTCTTTTACAGAGGATTCCTGGCCTGACGCGGAATATTCATGAGCATGTGAATCCATGCCAGACCCCATGCTGGAGAATGAAAAATCTTTCCCAACACTGGGTATTGGGATATTGCAACTCAGGAGCGTTGCAGCAAGTCTGGGACTGAGCCAAAATGAAGCAAGTCTTGAAGCTAGTTGGTCCCACCAGCCTAAGGCGGGAGAAGTCGCCCTTGGTGGATCTTGCCTGTTGATGTGAAAACGGGAGACAGCACAGCTGCAAGGCTGCACCAAAGCTTGCATGGTCCTGGAAGGATCTGCTGGCGTCTCTGCTCATCCTCTTATTCAGATGTCTTGTTCCAGTGGTCTACTGTCTGTAAGGCCCAAAATACTCACCTTTTATGCAGAATTTCATTAATTCACAGTCAAACAGCCATCAATCACCTTAGAAGTGGTTTCAGAAAGGCAGTCTAAGGCTCCTCCCTCACTTCCTACCTTCTCAGACACACTGGAGCATGTGTGGGCTTCAGGACTGAAGCCTGCCAAAGGCAAAAAACACAAATGACTCCAACCTAGTCTAAAGCCGGACAAGAGGAAAGGCCGACTCCCCTCTCTGCAGCTCCGCTGCGTGGGGAGACACCTCTACCTAGCATGACCATGGAGAGGCAGGTTAATGCCATCGCATTACTCCAAACTAATCAATGCAGTGAGGCCATTCCTATCACAAAAGAACTGCATCACCATTGCTAGGGCCATCATCGGGTCCAGGCTGGATTATTGCAAGGCTCTCCTTTGCTGGTACGTCCCAAAATAATCTGGCTAAACTCCAATTAGCTCAGAATAATGCCTTGAGGGCTGCAACTGGTATCGCAAGTAGCGATCACATTTCTGGGGTCAGAAGGCAGGTGCACTGGCTACCTGTCAAAGAAAGGATTATTTTTAAAATGCTGGCTATCGCACACCAATGTCTCCATGGATTAGCGCCTATTTACCTAGCTCAAAGGATCATCAAAAAAACATCTTCTAGACCTTCTAGAAATGCATATGCCAATCGCCTCACTGTTCATCCTACACGAAGAGTGCGAGCCGGTGGTTCCAGTTTCCCAACCCTGGCATCAACCTACTGGAACACCCTCCCAGCCCAATTCAGAATGATCGAATCTCAAACAGCCTTCCTTAAGGCTTTAAAAACTAGGCTTTTTGTTTGATTTGCCTCCCCCTTCAAGCTTGTGCTGCATCCTTATTGCCATCTTGTGACTTTCATGCTATTTACTGAATCCTGATATGCTACTCGCTTCATGTACTTTAACGCACTGTAAACTAAGCAACAAATCCATTGTACTGGGCCGCTCTCCTGAAGCAAGATGCCCGTGGGCTGTAGTGTGCTATACAAATACAAAATAAATGATAAATTAAAAGCCCCCCCGAAACATGGTGAAAAAAGAAGCAGGGGCCATTTTGGAAAAATTGTCATACATAAGTGCTGTACTGCAGTTGAGAAATCAGCCTGCTAGTACCCTGCACAAAAGGTAGTAAAAAGTAACCACTGACACCAGCCATTTAAGTCTGTGTAAAGACATGCATTACTCACCGTAATAGCATTTCTGATGATTGTATCTGCTTAGATTCACATGCTGTGCATATGGTCCGACATCCAGTGGTAACCGAGGAGTATTGCATCTCGTCTTTCGGGGACCGAAAGGGGACGTCGGCATAGGCGTGTCTGCAACACTATCCCTATCGTGACGTATAGTGTACCCAAAATCCCTCATACACCAAGGTCCCTCCGATTGTATTTTTTCTACCATGAGGGAGCCCAAGACTATTGCGAGTGAGTACATGAAGAGAGAAAGTAGTAAGACGTCTACGTTCCTTCCACCTCGAGCAGGGACGACGCATGTGAATCCAAGCAGATACAATCATCAGAAATGCTATTACAGTGAGTAATGCAGGTCTTCTGATGCTTGTTAATCTGCTTAGAATCACACACTGTGCATAGACTAGCGAGCAGTACCCAGAGTTGGAGGTGGGTTATGAGAAGGAACAGTAGAGGAAAATATGTCTTAGTACTGCTTGTTCCACCTGAGAATCAGATCTAGAATGAGGATCTAGGCAATAGTGTTTTGTAAAGGTGTGTACAGAACTCCAGGTTGCCGCTTTGCAAATTTACTCTAGGTGAACATTTGCAATGAATGCTATGGAAGCCCCAGTGGCCCGAGTAGTGTGCTCTAGGCTTGAAGGGCAGTTCTCTCTTAGCAAGAGTATAAGAGTGCGATGCATTTGACAATCCACCTTGAGATGGCCGATTTAGAGACAGGATCCCTTCTCTGCCAACTGCCACTGAAACGAAAAATTGGTTTAGTGGTTTCGTTTTTCCAGGTAGAACATGACTGCCCTGCGCACATCTAGTGTGTGTAGGCTTCTTTCAGCCATGCTAGTGGGATTCTGGAAGAAAGTGGGTAGTTTGATCGATTGCTTCACATGGAACTTCCGAGATGAATTTAGGCGCACATCTGAGATGAGTGCACAGAACTACCTTATCCCTGTGGACTGTAACAAAAGGGTCTAGAACAGAAAGGGATTTTAGTTCGCTAACCCTTCGAATAGAAGGGATAGCCACTAGGAAAGCTGTTTTGTAAGTAAGATATTTTAGACTTGCTTTCTGCATTGGCTCAAAGGGAGATCCCATGAGTCTGGTTAAAACCACATTTAGACCCCATCCAGGAGCTGGGTGAGAAATGGGGGGATGGAGATGGATTCTCTTAACCCGTTCCATAAAGGCCTTAACCAGTATTTTCCACCATGACACTTCCTGTTGTGACGTGGCGTAGGCTGAAAGAGCAGCAAGATGAACCTTTAGGAAATTGAATACCAGTCCTGCGTCTCACAAATGGGTTAGGTACAGCACAATGTGTGTGGGTGAGCAATCGATGGGATTGACGCCTTTGGTATTACACCAGATGACAAAGCGTTTCTATTTACTGGAATAGCAATAGTGGGTGTTAGGTTTCCTAGCTTCTCTCAGTATGTTCATGCATCTGAGGGAGCTGTAGGTGTCCAAACTATGACCGAAGGTGCCATGCTGCTAAGTTCAGAGTTTGTGGGCATGGGTGTAAGGTCTCCCCCTGTCCTGAGACATGTTGTACGGGCAGGGTAGTTTCACTGGTGGGGAGGGGGACATTTCCATTAGATAAGCGAACCAGGGTTGGCGGTCCCACATCTTGTTGAGTAGGTGAGTCAGGGGGTGGAGGGGTATGTAGACAAATTACCTGACCATGTTATCCAGAGTCCGTTCCCCTTGGAGCGGTTCTGGGGGTACCTGGAGGCGGAGTCTTGGCAACAGGCGTTTTCCTGAGTTGCGAATAGCCCGATCTCTGGGAAGCCCCATTCTGCGAAGACATTGGAGGTAATGTCTTCGTGCAGACGCCATCCGTATTCTACAGGCAGAGGGAAATCTCTGCTGAGCACGTCTGCCAGAAGATGGACTTCCCCTGGAACATGTTGAGACATACATCTTGTGTTTGAGAGCCCACATCAAAATGTATAGGGACAGTTTGGATAGCCCTGGAGAGTGAGTGCCCCCCCTCTTTGTTTAGGTAATACATGGCTGTGGTGCTGTCCATCAGAACCAGAATGGTCTTCCCCTGTAGTGGAGTCTGAAAGGCTTTTAGTGCTTGAACACTGCCAATAGCTCTAGCAGATTTATATGGTTCTACGCTACTTGTGGGGACCACACTCCTAGCGCTGTCAGCTGAAGCAGGCAAAGGGCCCTCCCCCCCACCCCGTGAGAGATGCATCTGTCGTGTGAGTGGCTTCCACTGAGGGGGGGAGGGGTGATGAAGGACTTCCCCTTCAAGAGGTTTTCCCTCGACCACCACTGCAGAGAGAACGAGGGCTGGCGAGACAACTACCAGATCTTGGCCATTGTCCGCTGGCCTGCTACCGCTGGCTGTTGAGCCACTCTTGCATGGGATGTATGCACAGTCGTGCGTGGGGAGCCAAGTATATGCATAACGCCATCTTACCTAGAAGCCACATGGCCTTGCGTACCATCACCTCCCTACTGGCTACATATTGAGGGATCTGAAAAAGCATGTTCTGAACCCTCTCAGGGGAAGACAAGGCAGTCTTTCGTCTGGATCAGAGCCCCCAGAAATTGTTTCACTTGACTGGGGACTAGACTGGACGACTTCTCGTTGATAAAGAATCCCAGACTGAACAGAAGGTCTACGGCTTTCTGGGTGTTCAAAAAGTATGTGTTGTAAGAGTCCCCCGTTAAGAGCCAGTCATCGAGGTAAGGGTAAACCGAGACGGATAGTCTGCGCAGGTGTGCTGTCAATACTGCCAGGACCTTTGTAAACACCCTTGGCACCGAGGCAATGCCAAAGGGGGGCACCTTGATTTGGTGTTATCTGTCCTCCATCATGAACCTTAGATATTTCCTGTGCGCTGGCAACATTGAAATATGAAAGTATGCATCTTTCATGTCCAGTGTTGCCATGTGGTCCCCCTGTTTCAACAGTGGGCTCACTTCCTATAGTGCTACCATACGAAACTTTTGAAGTTTTATAAATTTGTTCGTTGATCGCAGGTCTAGAACAGGGTGCATGGTGAGGTCCTTTTGGGTACAAGGAAGTACACTGAATAAATACCCTTGTTTACCTGAAGGACGGCTTCTATGGCGTCCTTCAGGATCTGCAGATGGACCGATGAAAGGCGTTGTGAACAAGGCGGTCTGAATTGTGGTGGTCAGGCGGATTCCACAGTACCCGGGGGCAACCGTCTTTATAACCCAGTGGTCTGAAGTTATCCCCTCCCGTGCTGCAAGAAAAGATGTTAAATGCTCCCCGACCGGTGTGACATGGGAGGGGACCTGGATCTATTGGTCATTTCTGACCAGAGGCTGCGGCTCCTCTGGAGTTGGGGCCTCTGACCTTGCCTGGTCGTTGACCCCGAGGTGGGTAGTTGGCGGGGCTTCCGATGCTTGTCCACGGTTCCAGTTTACCGTACTGTAGTTATTTTGACCTCAAAAGGACTGACGAGAACCGCCGCCCCACTAGAGGGGGGAGGGGGGGGCTTCTGTGTTATTTGTTGTAAGGACTTAAGAGTCTTGTGCTCTTTCTTGGCCGTCTCCAGAGCATTGTCGACCGCTTTTCTGAAGAGATTGGTGTGTTCTATGGGTTTGTTAATGAGAGCGGCCTTTGTTTCAGGCTTGAACCCCGAATTACGGAGCCAAGTGTGCCGCTTGAGTAGTGTGCCCTAGACTAGGGACCTGCCTGCCGTCTGCGCAGTGTCCAGAGAGTTTTTAATTCTATTTTGATTTACTTGCCTGCCCGCGGCCATGATGTTGAGTTGTCTGGACCTAGCGGGTTCGGAACCTCCTGGAGACCTTGTACAAGGTTCCGATGCGCATCTGCATAACTGGCAAGCAAAGTCGTGTTATTTGCTATGCGTGTGGTGAACACAGCAGCCGAAGTAACACGTTTACCAAAGGCATACAACCTTTTAAATTCCTTATCCGGGAGGTGCCTCCCCCGTAACAAGGGGTACACCTGCCCGTTTCCGGGTGGTATTCACTACCAATGAGTCGGGGGTGGCGTGGCCTTTAATATATTGAGGGGCAGTAGGAGATGGCAGAAGGAACAAGTTACTTACCTGTAACTGTTGTTCTCCAGCATGGGTCTGGCATGGATTCACATGCTCATGAATATTCCCCGTCGTCAGGCTGGGAATCCTCGGTAAAGAAAAAACCAGTATCAGTTTCGTTTCTGATCTGTCTTTCGTAGTAATATCCAATCACTGGTCTCTGCGTCATACTGACCACAGCCAATGACTGCCCTCTACCTAAGCACCGCCTCTGGCAGCCATCTTCAGATTTGGAAGCACGTGAAGTGGCAGTATGACCAAGTGAAGAGCCGCAGAGGGTTAGGCGGGAGGGTTCGCATGTGAATCCATGCCAGACCCATGCTGGAGAACAACAGTTACAGGTAAGTAACTTGTTCCTTCTCCAGCATGGGGTCCGGCATGGATTCACATGCTCATGAATAAAGAATACATAGCAGTACACACATGCACAACCACGGGAGGTGGCAAAGGCTCAACATTAAGCAGTACATCCAACTCAACATTAAGCATCTTACCTCCTCACCAGGCTCACCTCAGGCGAACAGGTTGCGCAGCACTGCTTGGCCGACCCTGGACTCCTCCCTGGAATCCCGATCGACGCAGTAGAATTTCGTGAAGGTGTGCGTCGACCTCCACGTAGCAGCCCTGCATATGTCCAGCAGGGGCACACCAGAAAGGAACGCCGTGGTAGCTGCGATCACTCTGGTGGAATGGGCTCTCGGACGGCCAGGCAGCGGTCGGTTTGCCAACCGATGACAGTACATGATACAGCCGGAGAGCCATCTGGAAATGGAAGCCTTCGAGAGAGCCTTCCCCTGATTGACAGGTCCAAAGTTCACCAAGAGTTGTGACGTCTTCCGAAAACACTTCGTGCGGTCCACGTAGAACTTCAGCGCTCTAGCCACATCCAGCGAGTGCAAAGTCCTCTCAGCCGGCGACAAAGGCGACGGGAAGAACACAGGCAACACCAAGGGTTCGTTGAGATGGAAGTCAGACGGTACCTTGGGCATGAAGGAGGGGTGCGTCCTGAGCACTACCCTCGTGTCGTGAAAAGTCAAGTACGGGGCCTTGCATGAAAGGGCCTGGATCTCTCCCACCCGTCGTGCGGAGGTGATGGCCACAAGAAACGCTGCTTTCCACGACAGAAACTTCAACGGGGCCGAGTGCAGAGGCTCGAACGGAGGTCCCATGAGCTTGGTCAGCACCACGTTGAGCTCCCACGCCGGGGCCTTCACCGGCGGGAACGATCTGAACAGTCCCTTCATGAACTCTTTCACCAGACGATGAGACCACAAGGACGTCCGGCCCGTGGTTCTGGTGTATCGGGAGATCGCAGCAAGATGAATCTTGATGGACGCGTGTGCCAGTCCAGGTTTGGCCAGCGTCAGCAGGTACGGCAGTACCTGGGGAGCCGTAATCCGTAGAGGGTTAATCTTCTGTGCGTGGCACCAGACAGAGAACCTCTTCCATTTGTGTCCGTAGCATTTAAGAGTCGAGGACGCCCTGGCCTTTGCAAGAACCTCTCTGCAGTCGGCCGGTATGTCGTATCCTCCAAACTCTAGCGCTGCAGGAGCCAGGCCTGCAAGTTCAGCGATTTCGGGTCGTGGTGGAGGATGGCGCCTCCTTCCCTGGAGAGAAGATCCGCGTCCACCGGCAGCTTGATTGGCGGGGACGCTGACAAGTCCAGAAGGTCCGGGAACCATATCTGCCTCGGCCACGCAGGTGCGACGAGGATCATCCTGCACCGTGACCTCTTGAGCTGGTTGACGAGCCGGATTAGCAGTGGCAAAGGAGGGAACGCGTAGAGGAACAGGCCCTCCCAGGGGAACGAGAAGGCATCGCCCATGCTCCTCGCCTGGGGAAACCTGCTGGCGAACCTCCGGCACTTGGAGTTCGTCGCCGTCGCGAACAGGTCGATCTGAGGTGTGCCCCACCGTCGGAAGAGGCGATCCACTAGATCCTGCCGTAGTTCCCACTCGCGGCACGAGCGCAGCTCCCTGCTGACTGAGTCGGCGATGGTGTTTTTTATCCCTGCCAGATGAAACGGCACCAGGAACATCCTTTGGGCGACGGCCCAATGCCACAGGTCCTGCGCCTCCTTGGACAGCGCTGGGGACCTGGTTCCGCCCTGTTTCCTGATGTAAAACATGGTGGTGGTGTTGTCGGTGAAGATCCTCACCACCTTGCCCTTGAGGGACGGAAGGAAGGACCTGAGGGCCCAGAACACTGCACGGAGCTCCAGGACGTTGATATGGAGGGACTTCTCCGTCGGGAGCCAAAGGCCTCTCGCGTGCAGATTTTCGGTGTGCGCTTCCCACCCTTCCAGGGAGGCATCGGTGGTCACTGTCTCCTGGTGGTCTGGAAGTCCATGCCCGCCGTCAGATGCGTGCGGTTGCCCCACCACCGGACCGCTCGGCGGAAACTCTCGTCGAGTGTGATCCTCTCCTCGAAGCTGCCCGTCGTTTGGATCCAGCGCACGTCCAGGAACTCCTGCAACGGGCGCATCCGGAGCCTGCACATGGGAATGAGGTAGATGCAGGAAGACATCATTCCGAGGAGGGACTTGATGGACCTCACCTTGGCCGCGTCGGAAACCAACATCCGCTGTACCTTGCCCAGGATGGACCTGGTCCTTTCCTCCGACGGGGAGGCCAGAAGCGACACCGTCGAGCTTCGCTCCCAGAAACAGTGCGTTTTGCGCGGGTACCAGGTGAGACTTGGCGTAGTTCACGGAGAATCCCAGGTCCGTGAGAAGTCGGACGGTCCTTGCCGTGTGATCCAGGGCGAGCTCCCTCGACTTGGCTCGGATGAGCCAGTCGTCCAGGTAGGGGTAGACTTGGATCCCCTCGCGGCGCAGCTGCGCCGCCACCGGTGCAAGGCACTTGGTGAATACCCTGGGGGCCGACCGTAGTCCGAAGGGGAGGGCTTTGAACTGGTAGTGACGCCCTTGGACCACAAACCTGAGGAATTTTCGGTGCCCCTTTAGGATGGGAATATGGAAGTAGGCATCCTCCAAATCCAACGACGACAGGAAGTCTCCTTCCTCCAGCTGACCCAGGACGTGCTGGAGGGTGACCATCCGGAACTTTTGCGCCTTGATGAACTTGTTCAGACGTCGCAGGTCCAGGATGGGGCGCCATCCCCCCGTCTTCTTCTTCACGAGGAAGTATCTCGAGTAAACTCCGGAGCCCCGAAGTCTCTTTGGGACGAGTTTGATGGCGCCCTTCCTCAGCATCGCCTTTACCTCCAGGAGAAGTTGAGGGACGTGAAGTTCTTTCCTGGCCACGGGGGGGACGCGCGGACACCTTCTTTGAAATCCGAGCGCGTGGCCCCGGGCCAAGGCGTCCAGCACCCAACGGTCGGTGGAGATGGACTCCCACACGCTGACGAATCTCGCCAGCCGGCCTCCCACCGGGGTGCTTCGGTGGGGGCCCGACCCCACGGTCGGTTCAATCCTGCTTCGACGAGGCTTTGCCGCCTTGACCTCCTTGGCGACGACGGGGTCCGCCAGACTTGCCTCGTCCTCTGTAGGCCTCCTGAGCCGACGAGCGGGCCGCTTGACGGTAGGTGGAGAAACCGCCGCCTGAACTTTTGGAGGCGCCCTTGCCTCCGCTGCTCCGAAAGGGCGTCCGTCGTTGTTGCAGAACTCCAAGGGCCCGGGCCGTCTCGGTGTCCGCTTTAATGGCCTGAAGGGAATCGTCCACTGTTTTCCCAAACAGGTTGTTCCCATCGAAGGGCATGTCCAGGACTCTGGTCTGAACGTCTTGACGGAAGTCCGTAGCCTTGAGCCATCCACGCCGCCTAACTGGCGGAACCCGGTGTCGGCGATGTCCGTCGCAACGGTAATGGCATGGTCCGAAGCCACCTCACCTTCCTGCAGGATCTCCAGGGCCTCTGCCCTCTTGTCGTCCGGCAAGAAGTCCAGTAGGGGAGCCAGTTTGTACCAGAGCTCCCTGTCGTAGCGGGCCACGATAGCCAAGGCGTTGGCCGCTTTAATCGTCGTCGCCGCAGACGAGAGGACTCTGCGTCCCATAGCGTCCAATTTCTTTCCCTCGCCGTCCGGTGGGGAAGTCGATGTGGAGGCCGCACTCCCCCCCCCCCGCCATCCCCCCGCTTTTTTCCTGGCCGCCGCGGAGACGACGGAGTCCGGGGTAGGCTGCGCCCGGAGGCACAGGGGGGCCGGGCCGTGTCCGGGACCCGGTACTTCTTCTCGTACCGGTCCCTTCTAGCTGGCGTCGTGGAAGGGTTCTTGAGGAGGGTGAGGCCCTCATCCCAAATGTCGTCCAATAGAGGCACTGAGAGGACCGTCTTCCTCTTGGCCTCGCGCCGCTGATAAAGGAAACCTTCCTTCTTCTCCTCAGGGCAGAATTGGAAAAGCTCGGATGCCCTGGTGATCATGGAGTGGAACGATCCAATCTCGTCGGGCGGAGAAGCCCTGGTGGGAGGCGACGACGGTACATCCTCGTCGTATACCTCGTCGTCCGTACCCGTCGCTGCCGTGTCAGTCCCCGTATCATCCCCTCGGGTGGACGGGGAGGAGGGCTGGAAGGGGCGCGACGGCTGAAAAGGAGGCGGAGGGTGGATCCTTCTTTTCTTGGTAGGGGGAACACCAGAAGGTCCCGGTTCTGGGTCCCCCGACGGGAGAGGTTCCGTCGGCAACGGTAGTCTCGTCCTTATCTCTGAGCATAAGGACTGTATAGCCAACAAAATGGCCGCCGAGCTGTCTCGCGGCGCTGGCAGAGGGGAATCCGACAGGCGATCAGGGGCCCCGTCGGTACCCTCGATGTCGTCGTCGCCTGCGTCGAGATCCATCCCGACGGGCCGGTCTTCTTCCACGCCGAGGTCGTGGCTTAAGACTTCGACCAGCTCCTCCTCCGAGGTTGAGGCCGAATCTACGACGACGCCCTGCCCCCCCTTTTTCTTCCCCACGGGGGATTTCACGGGGGCCCTATCGATGGGCACAAAAGAGGACTCCCTCCGAGGTGGCAGGGAGACTGAGCCCCGAGGTCGCCACCACTGGTGTAGCCCCCACAGGCTGAGCCAGGGCCGCCGCAACAGTTTCGATAGAGGGCTTGGCCGGATGGATTAAGGCCTTCACCACCTTAGGTGCGCTCACCGCCTTATCCTTGAGGGGGGGGACACTGCCTCGCTCCCCCTCCGATGGGGCCTTCGAGCTCGACCGGGGCCTCTCCAGGAGTTTCGCCGGGTGCTCGGCCTTCCTCTTACCCGACCCAGAGCGTTGGCTCGTGGTTGATGGTGCCGGGGAGGGTGCGCCCTGCCTGGCGCCCGTAGAGCCCGACCGTTCGGCGCTCCCGGTGCCAGCGGACTCGCGGTGCTTTGCCTTGTGTTGGACCCCCGTCGCCGGGGCGTCCTCAAAGGTCTTAGAAGACCGCTCGGATTTCTTCTTCTTCTTCTCGCCTGACGGGCTCTTCCCTTCCAGCCAGTTGGCGAGACGTTGATGGCGGTCCTTCATGGTCCGCTCCGACATGTTGCCGCAAAACGCACAGTCCTTCTCCACGTGCGTCTTGTCCTCATGTAAGCAGTAGAGACAAAAGGAGTGTTCGTCCTCCTTAAAGACGTTCTGCAGCTGGCATCCAGGGCAGACCCTGAACAGTTTTCCGGGCGTCGAGCATCCCTTCTCCTGGGCCATGTCCGGGCCTGAGAAACTTCTGGAGTCCTCCAAAAGCGTAGCTCGACGAAATCTTCACCCTTGAGGGGCGCAGACGAATCCGACACGAGTCCCCGTTGATCGGATGGAGAGTCGGTGGAGCTTGAGGCTCTTTTGACCGAAAAAACGAAGTTTTTGAGAAAAAACGTGAAAAAATAGCACTAACGCTCGAGAGCAATAGCACGAGGATCCCAACACATGAACGTGCGGTAAAAATCTGAAGATGGCTGCCAGAGGCGGTGCTTAGGTAGCGGGCAGTCATTGGCTGTGGTCAGTATGACGCAGAGACCAGTGATTGGATATTACTACGAAAGACAGATCAGAAACGAAACTGATACTGGTTTTCTCTTTACCGAGGATTCCCAGCCTGACGACGGGGAATATTCATGAGCATGTGAATCCATGCCGGACCCCATGCTGGAGAAATAGTTTCTCCACTCTTGGATTCACTGCCCGGGTCTGTGCTGGTGTGACCAGGGAGACAGCCAACCTTTTAACAGATTTCAGGAGAGGAATGCCTTGGCTCTAGGGGGTTTCTCTTTGAGAATGTCCACCACAAAATATTGTTCGGGTACCACTCCCTGGGTGGTCATCTTACAGTGCTCTGCTGCCTTCCTTAAGATGGCACTGAAAGCCATTTGATCGTCCACAGGGGAGGTCTGGCGGGCCGGAGTGGTAGGAGGGGAATCCAAGCATTGGACATCAGTGTCCCGATCTTCAAAGGGAGCGCCCATGGCTCTGTCTCCACTTGCTGGGTCTCCTCCCAGTTGACCATGGCATCTGCATGGTCATCAGGGTAGTCTTCTAGGAAGGAAGGGTCTTCATCATAGATGTCTTGGTAAGTGTCCATCCGGACCACATCTGGACATGGTCGACAGAAGCCGAAGGGTCTTGAGAGTCAAGATTTTCAGGAAAACGTGAAGCCAACACCAAAAGAGGGTCTTCACAAGCTCTTAAGGGGAAGGATGCTCTGAACGGAAGAATCCTCTCTAGGCGTTCCATGCACCCTTCGAACATTTCCTTGGTCCACTTGGACGACCAGCAGGGGCAAACAGTGGAAAAACGTTGTCTTCCTCTCGTTGGCGTCGAGATTTGTCCCCAAGGGTGTTGAACAGAGGCTCCCGACTGTCCTCGTGGGTTTCGTAATACTCGCAACACTGTCCTCAATCTCCGCCGATTTGGCGTGAGTCAATGGGTCAGTGGTAGATTTACCACCTCCCGCAGCATCAGAGGGCCTAGCTGTAGATTTTTCACCTGCAGAAAAGCTTGGAGGACTAGGAGTAGGTTTTGGGCCTACTGGGGCCTTCAGCGTGTAAACCCGATTTAGATGTAGCGCCCTTAAATTTGGAGTGCCCAGTCGCAAGACGCTGCTGGGGAGAAGGCAATCTACCAGAGGATTCCGTCAACATTTCCAGCGGTCCTGTGGCGCTTACCTTTTTCAGCGTAACCGTCGAAATTGATAATGGGGTTGTGTGCTTAGTGTGTGGTTTCTATAAACCCTTGTCGCCGGGTGTTGTCCCCAAAGCCAGACTTACGTCAGGCCTAGAGGGGTCGGGGATGGGCGTGGCAGACCTAGAAGCGTCCGCCTAAGGCAGATGACATTCGACAGAGATGTCTGTCATCATCCGTGCCCCCGTCCCTTTTGGCAGGTGTGGCGGGGGTGGGGGAAGGGTTGAGCCCACGACATGCCGTACACGGCCCACCGCTTTACACAGCGCTCCTTAATTGTCAGCCAAAGGAGTCTACAGGCCGCTTCTCGTCGTGATCTAGGGGTAGACAAGAATTACACATACTGTGCTAGTCTTTCCACAGGTACCTGACCCTACACTTATGGCAGATCCTAAATGGTGTCCTTTCCATAGAGAAAAGAAAGGACAAAGATGACTAGACCTAGAGGGCAATGATGGGGAAGAGAAGAGAACCAAAGATATGGCCACCCTGACCCCACTCTCCCTACTGTGTAGGCCGGCTAGAGGGCCCGGCCACGTGGATGGTTCAGCCACCGGATCTTAGGTGCCGAAATCCACTGCCATAGAACCTTCCTGAATCGCTGTCGAAGTGACTTACAGGAAATAACCGACAAAGTCGCTATAAAGATAAACAATGTCTCTTATGAAGAGCTCTGCTGTAGGGCGACAAAAAACAATCTGAGGAACCTCGGCATGTGAGGGTTTTTGGGTACACTACACGTCACAATAGGGATAGTGTTAGACATACCTATGCCGACATCCCCTTTCGGACCACGAAAGACTAGGTGCAATACTCTGCGGTTACCACTGGATGTTAGACCATATGCACAGCATGCGATTTTAAACAGATTAACAAGCATCAGAAAAAAAGTTACATGAGAAGTGGGATAAGGAGTTATGTAAACCCCCAGCACTCCACATAGGGTGTTGTGTGCTGGACCCACAAAGGAGAAGGTAAGCTAAAAGTTCTCACTATTCTTGGGAACTGGAGTTCACACAAGAACACTTATTTAAACATTAAGAGCAGCCCATGGGACTCCTAGGTGGCGCTGCACAGAGGGTGCAGTGTGTTGGTATGCAAAAACCAGGTGCTTATGGAGTTTAGCAGACTCCATTCGACAGTAAGAATTAAGGATCCCAATCAGCAAAACAGAAATAAATAGTGGTAAAAGTGCCACTAACTCTGGAGATGCAAATAAAAATAAAGTCCAGAGTCCAGCTAAAGTGCTGGGGGTCTCAGGTTAAAGGGAATTTGCACAGAAACTGAAAATTTTCCCTAACACCTGTCATGGGACTGGTACGATCCACAGTCGTCCACTTATCCCCAGACACCACAGACCGACAAGTTGCAAGCCCGTAATTGACATTTATGCCCCACAATCAGCATACTGCTTAAATCCGGTCTTCAGTGTTGAGGACATGTCGAATCGACTTTGTTCCGAGGTGAAACTATCGAGATTTCGGTGAGGCAATCGCTTCGAAGCACACTAGCATGCTGGAAAAACTGAAATGGGGTAACAGTCACCACGTGTGCTTCATATACCAGCGTCAACATCACGGCAGACGACGCTAAGGCTGCCGCTGAGGGACATGACTTGACAGTACACAGCGCTCGGCCCTATGAAAAGTTTTCAAAAGCAAGCTGCAAGCAGACTTGGATATATCGCAGATGAGAAATACATGAGAGGACACAATCCGTTCGAATTACAGTTTAACCTGCCACTAGTCCAAGATGAACAAGTTACTTACCAACTGGTAACGTTCTTTCGATTGGCTATTCCTCATCTTAGATGTATTCCATCCAGCTTTGCTGCTCTTTGGAAATTTCTTTCGGCAGAGGGCGCCGTGCGTCTATGTCGAGTCGATGGTCCCTCGAAGGCCTCCGTCAAGGGTGACGTCATCAGGAGTATAAGTAGCACGCGCGGCGCCCGTTGGCCTCAGTTCTGTTTTTACCCTTTATCTTTGATCTTGTACTGTGTAGATTGTGCCGGCAGACAGGTATGAGCCTTGTGAGATTTGAGATGGCAATAACCCGGAAAGATCTGCAGTATGGACAATTCCTCTGGAGGAGGGGATAGATTTTTTGATACTCTTAGATGGCTGAGTATAGTACTGCTTTTCCAAAAGTTAGCTCCCTAGACTGGGAAGCATCCAGGTTATAGAATTTTGAGAAGGTATGTAGCGAAGACCAAGTTGCTGCTTCGCAAATGGATCATATTGGAACACCTCTTTGAAGGGCCGTGGAGGAGGCGATGCCTCTGGTGGAATGAGCCCTTAACCCTTCCGGAGGGTCTTTTTGACCTAGTCTGAAGCATTCTGAAATGCGAAGTACAATCCAGAGTGGAATTGTCTGTTTTTTCACTGATTGACCCAGTTTCCTTCCTGTATAACCTATAAACAGCTGGTTGTCCACTCTAAATCTGGAAACTCTGGAGATGTAAAAGCTTAAAGCTCTTTTCGGATCCAACCTGCATAATCTTTCCTCCTCCTTCGAAGGATGGGGTGGAGGATAGAATGCGGGTAAGACAATTTTCTGACTTAAATGAAAATCAGATATTAATTTTGGTAAAAATGATGGTATTACCCTCAACACAACTCTATCCTTATGGAAGACAGTATAGGGTGGCCCAGAAGACAGTGCCTGCAATTCGCCCACTCTTCTTGCTGATGTTAGAGCAACCAAGAAGGCTGATTTCCACGTTAGTAATCTTAATGAACACGTATGCATAGGCTCAAAAGGAGCACACTAAGAATTTTAGGACTAAATTTAGATCCCAGATCGGTACTTGAAATGGGTGAGGAGGAAACACATTAGTGAGTCCTTTTAAGAAATGTATTATCAAAAGAATTTTGAAGTAGGAGCATTCTTCCGATGAGCACTTGAAAATGGAAAGCGCCGCACGGTAACCTTTTATTGTTCCGATATTCAGACCTCTATGTGCTAGGGTCAGAAGGAAAGATAATACTTCCGGAATAGAACATAGGAAAGGATCGACATTCTTTTCTCTGCACCAGTTGCAAAACTTTTTCCAACGGCATAGAGACTTTATGGAGGTTTTGCTTTCGGCAAGAAGGCCAGCAACAAAGTCATCTGGAAGGTTCCAATCCTTGTATCTCAGTCTTTCAGATACCAAGCATGAAGGTTGAGCGTTTTGACCTCTGGATGGAGAACCTGACCCTCCATTTGAGAGAGAAGGTTCTCTCTCTGAGGAAGACGTACTGGGGGACAGATGGACATGTCTAGAAGGTCCGGGTACCACGTTCTCCTGGCCCAATCCGGGGCAATTAGGATCATGCGGCTCCAAAACCTTCTCAGCCTCCTGATGACCTGAGGAATGACGGGAATCGGAGAGAATGCGTACAATATAGTGGGAAATTCCACTCCACCACGAACGCGTCCCACAGGGCTCCGCTCGGGGGAAATTCCATTGAGCAATACCTTTCACATTTTCGGTTGATTCTGGTTGCAAACAGGTCTACTTGAGGGGTTCCCCAAAGGGCGAAGATCTCTTGAATGACTTTGAGCCAGTTCCCATTCGTGGGATACCGTGCTCTGCCTGCTCAGAGCATCTGCCGTCATTCTCTTCCCCGGGTAGATGAATTGCCGTTAAAGAGATTCCTTCCTGAATCGCCCAATACCAGAGCTGCATTACCTCTCTGCACTGGGGTAGTGACCCCACACCACCTCTTGTTTAGATAGTGCATGGCCACTGTATTGTCCGTCATTATCAGGACATTCTTTCCCCTGACAGATGGCAGGAAGGCCTTCAGCGCTAGTCTGATTGCCCTCAGCTCTAAAAGGTTGATATGTAGTTTGGACTCCGATGGACACCAATGACAGTTGATTGTCAAATCGTTGGCATGAGCTCCCCACCCCAGGATTGAGGCGTCCGTCACTGATCTCCGGCCATGGTTGCCAAAAAGGTTCTCCTTTTAGGATGTTCTCTGTACAGGTCCACCATAGAAGTTCTTGTCTGACCATGTTTGGAATCTGAAGATCCGTCATTTGACCCGAGAACTGGAACCACTGAGTCTTTAGGGCCCATTGAAGAGAGCTCATCCTCAAGCGTGCCTCTGGCACCAGAAAGACGCAGGATGCCATGAGGCAGAGAAACCTTAAAAAGTCGTAAGCCTGGAGATTTTGGGCATTTTGGAATTTGGAAACCATCTGAAGAATGTCTTGAGCCCTCGACTTGGGAGGCGAGCTCTTTCCCAAGGATGTGTCTAATACAGCTCCTATGTACTGAAGCTGTTGGGAAGGTGTCATCTGTGACTTCTTGAAATTGAGAGAGAAGGCCAGTTTGTGGAGAAAGTGACAGGTGACTTTCAGATGATCCAGTGCTTGCTCGGCAGAATGCCCTCTGATCAACCAATTGTCCAGGTAGGGGTAGTCATGAATCCCCCTCTCCAGAGGTGCGCTGCCACCACTACCATTAACTTGATGAAGACCCTCAGGGCAGAGGTCAGCAAGAAAGGCATGAGTCGAAACTGATAATGTGAGTCGCCAACTACGAACCTCAGGTATTTTCTGTGTTTGAGATGAATTGGCACATGAAAATAAGCATCCCGGAGGTCCAATGACACCAACCAGTCCTGAAGTTGAAGGGCCTGAAGGATCTGAGAAAGGGTAACCATCTTGAACTTGTCCTTTCTGAGGAACTTGCTCAAGTTTCTTAAGTCCAAGATGGGTCTCAGTCCTCCGTCCTCCGCTGCAGGTACTGGTTCTATAGAACCTTTCCCCAGCAGGGTTAAAACTTCCTGCTGTAGGAGTGGGTTTGAAGACTTCAACGGGTGTCTCCCTGCTGGATTGCTTTGAGGTTGCGTTAGAAAAGGAAGGCAGTAACCTTGGGCTATTATTTCTAGAGCCCAAACATCTGAAGTAATGGCTCACCATTCTTGCAGATGCTGTGACAGCCTGCCCCTACAGGTGTTTTGTGATGCAAGTCTTCAAAGCGGTTTTGTGGCGGATGTTGCAGCCGCTGATGGCAGAGAGGCTTGCAGCCGGAGCTGGTTTAGCACATTTTCCTCATCCACCTCGAGTGGCCTTTTTCTGGCCCCTTTGACTGGCCATTCCTCTCGCCTTTCCATATGAGGTGTAGTAACGATAGGATCGTCCCCTCCATGACTGTCCTTGCGCACGAAAAGGCTGAGGTTGCCTAATAGCAGCTCCTAAAGATTTGGCAGCTGCTTTTGAGGTATGCAACCTCTCAAGGCTCTCGTCAGCCTTGTTGCCGAAAAGGTGAGACCCGTCAAAAGGCATGTTCAGAAGGCGGTTCTGTACGTCCGGTGCAAAACCCGACTTCCGTAACCACGCAAATCTGCGCATTACCGTTCTAGTGCCCATAGACATGCTTACACTATCTGCAGTGTCCAATCCAGATTGAAGGGATTCCTGCATGGCTTCCTTTCCATCTCTAACGATGGCTAGGAACCCTTCCCTTTCTTCCCCTTCTGGTATGTGCTCCGCCGCCATTGCAATGGACTCCCAAAGAGTGTACGAAAATGTTGCCAAGGCACTTATGGAGTTGGCAGATTTTAATGCCATGCTCCCGGCTGAAAATACCTTCCGTGCACAACCGTCCACACACTTATCGTCCGTCTGGAGGGATAGACGGGTATGCAAGTTTGTTAGAAGCTGTGGCTGCATGTATGACAAGAATCTCGGGAGTTGGGTGTTTGGACAGATAGCCGGGGTCGCTACTGGCCGGGCGGTATTTTGAGGTGAGGGATTTATTTACCGGAGGAATAGAATCCGGAGTTTCCCAATTCTTGGCCACCCTATTTTGCAGGGCTACATGAAAGGGTAGTACTGGGTCTTCGGTGGGACCATGGTCCAATATATCTGTTAAATCATCCTGAATGAATTGGCCTGATGGTTTAGCCCATCCTAAGTAATCTAATACCTTTGTCATTAATTGACGGTATGATGGACTGGCATGCTCTCCTGGTTCTGGTCTGCCAAAGTAGTTTTCAGGAGATGCGTCAATGCCACTTGCATTGTGTAATGATTCTACCAAGTCCCTCATTCTGCTTTCTTCTGAAATCAAGCATTCTGGGACATTTGGGGTGCCATATTACAGCCCAAAAGGTACATTCTCCTCATCAGATCTCTCCTGTTCCTCAAAAATTGAAGTCGGGATTTGAAAAACTCCTTTTTGGGGAGAGGCTTGAAAACCTTCTCTGGGAGAGGAGGAGGAGGAAGAGGTCTAGTACCTGGCTCTGTGGACAATACAGGTTTTGTAACCTTATCCTTCTCTTTTTCTGGCTTCCCTGGCTTGGCTGGAGCCTTTGGCGCCGAGGGTTTGGTGTTGACGACATAGTGGTTGTCGACCGGGTCTGCTTCGAGGGCGTCGAGGTGACCTTCGAAGATTTTCCCTTCGAGGTATGATGGGTCTCCGACGGTGTCGATGACCTCGAGCAGTTGACTCGACTCGAGCGTTTTTCACTCAGCGTCCTGGAAGGTTCCCTATCCTTCCTTTTTCGATCACCCGGGCTCGAGGGCGCGCAAGTGTCAGAGCGATGATGCTACCAGCCGGCTTCCAAAGAAGGCACAGACCGAGGCTTCACTTTTTCAAACACCTCCATCATTTTGACTCTGAATGCTTCCCACTCTCATCTTTATGGAGACTCGTCTGACAAGGTGGAGGGAGACCTGTGGCGTTGTTTCTTCGATCTATTTGACGAAGACGACGAGCGATGGGAATCGCTACGGGACCTTGATCGATGCCTTTCGCGTCGAGGAGAATTCTCCACACGGGATCTCGACTTGACGCTAGAGGTTTTTCAATCGGTTTTTCGACCTACCTGTAGCTTTCCTCTCCTCTCCTCTCTCGCAAGGCCTTCCCAGTCATTGCCTGACACTTCGTACAGGCCTCCATGTCGTGGCCTTCTACGAGGCACCACAAACACTCTCGATGCGGGACCGTGATCGACATTTTTGACCCGCACGATTTGCACTTTTTGAATCCCGATTTCGTGGTCGGCGTCGATGACGAGGATATATTTCGTTTATTATATATTCTCACAGAACTCGAGGCGCGCTGAATGTCCGAAGCAACGTATACTGCGGAAAAACGGACTGAGGCCAACGGGCGCAGCGCGTGCTACTTTTACACCCGATGAAGTCACCCTTGACGGAGGCCTTCGAGGGACCATGGACTCGACGACACGGACGCACGGCGCCCTCTGCCAAAAAAAAAAATCCAAATAGGAGCAAATCTGGATGGAATACATTTAAGATGAATACGTTGGAGGACACAATCCACTCGAAACAATTCTGTTTGGAGGTGCAGCCAGTTAAACAGTCACCTGTGTGTTCAGGCAGCTGTCAGGTTCAAATGTGGCATGTGCATTCCTGTCTGTTGGCAGTGCAGGCCTGGCACTGGCAGTGACAGGAAATTAACACAGCAAAGGAACAGGAGTACACAATTTTGGCGTGGAGTCTGAATAGGGGCTCCGATTGGCAGATCTCCCATTCAGAAAAATAATTACACACATTTTAGTAACAAAAATCCAAAAAGCTCAAGCTATCCTGCCCTCGGCAGACAACGTTCTGTCACAAGAGTGCAGAGGGGCGTTGTATAGCTGTGCTTTAAAATCTTACAGCACATTTTTTGGACAGAACCTCCCATCTCTTCAAATGCAATTTATTTTTTTGAAAGGCATACACATATCTAGGATTCACTGAAATAACTCAAAATATTTTTATGAAGAGAATTTTAAAAACAGACTATGCGGTATAACATTTTATTTGAAGACTTGCCATTATGGAAATGTAGTGCCAACATACAGGCAGGGCAGGATTCCTGCAGGGTTCCAATTTGAAGCTCTTTAAAATGCAGGCATCTTTTGGGGATTGGGGGGGGGGGGTACTTTTGGGGGCAGGGTTTCCTATGGCCCGAAATTGACAAACCAGTTAAAAAGGGAGGGCAGCAAAAAAGGGAGGGCAGCAAAAAAGGGAAAAATGACCTAAAACTAGTTGAGAATCCGTCATTAAATGGCATTGAACGAAGCATTGCACACGGTTAGGGAGGGAGAACGAAGCAAAGTGAATTTGGAGTAGGACAAGACAAAGCCAAAATCAAACTTGACGCCTCTGGCTCAGACAGTAACTGAGATGATCAAGAGGAGATCCACAGAGGATAACGAGAGACCAAACCTGTGGAGCAACAAACTCCATTTCTTGAATCAACAGAAAACCCAGGACCCAAAAGAGAAGCTTGGTAAAGCCTGTGTGTGAAATACTCTCCATGAAAGTGCTGTAAACAACAAGAAAGCAGACAATGCCCATCGGTGGTGCCACACAGGTTTGGTTTATAGTGTGAAAAGCAACTATGGGAAGAACCACAATCCTCAAAAAAGGCTTCAAGGAAAATGGATAGTCATTTCACAAGATACAACCAATACTTACGGCTAAGTACTGGGGTCCCAGGGTATTCAGTCCAGCGAGGTTACCCCACACAGACGCTGCACTCATCTGCTGCATCTGCTGTTGTAGCTGTTGTGTAATTCGTTTCTGTTCTTTATCTCTCTGTGTGTCAGCAAACTTCACAACGATGGGCGAGGAACAGCCCTAGGTAGACAAGGAGAGGAGATTAGAACGCAGTAACCTCTTGCACTGCTAAAACTCACATTGTCCTCATCGGTCAGCATCAACGAACATTTAGAGCCATATTCTCTCCCTCACAAATGTACTTGTGGGTTTAATGTAAGAAGTTACTGTCAGGATGGATTTTGAAAATCAACCTTGAGGGATTGCGGGGGTGGAGGGGTGAGTTTGGGGACAATTTTAGGCCAAACCCCAGTCAAGGTATGTCGAAGAGCAGGCAAGACTTAGTCTTGGGAGTGGTCTAGAACCTCAGTTCACACAGAACACAATAATTCAGATTGTCAGTGTATGCAAATACATTTATTTATTAGGCCTTAACACTAAAATGCAACTAGGACGCACTTCAGGTTAACCATATGTTACAAAAATAAAAATTCATGAGAGGATTCACTTAAAATGTAATCAATTAAACAGGTAAGTAATCAGTTGTAGATAAAATGAAAAGAACCAATATAATCTCAATTCCTTTTCACTAAAGAAGTCCAGCTCTGAGATGCATGGGGCCTAGGGCTCCAAAACTCACTGGTTCCAATACATGTTTCTCCAGGGAATTTACTCAAAGAAAGCAAATCGGCTTGTGGTGGTGATTTGAAACCGCTCAAAACTATTTTCTACATTTATTTTTATTTGCGGAAAATTATTTTGGTACACAAATGGTTACACAACCTTTTAACATTGACTTGCAGAAAAAAAGAGGACCAGTGTCCTTAATGGGTTAGAGAATGTGCTTAGAAGACCAGATGCTATGGAGTGGTAGTATCATGAAACAGGGAGGAGAAGAGTAGAGCATGATAGAGGAACAGGACAATGGTGGAAGTGCTACATTTTAGGATTGAGGGTTAAGCGCTCTGGGGTTATTGTAGATGAAAGGGGGAGGGGAGAAAAGGGAGATGTGGTGGCGTAGAATGCTATGCAACTGGCTCTTGAGAAAGGAGAGCCAGCAGATTGGAATTAAATGCCTATAGAGCAAGAGCATTCCAGAGTAAGGGAGCAAGAAGAAGAAGAGAGTGGAAACTAGAGGGAGCACAAGAGGCGGCAAGGAGGTGAGCAGAGGATGATCGTTGTTAGGCAGGAATTGATGCAGTAACCCTGTGGGAGACTACAACAGTCTTGTCCTCTTGGTATTAGGTAACCCACCTATTGGTAAAGGGTCTGTACTACACAAGTTGGTAGAGTGACTGAGCAGCCACACTCATCTCAAGAGGGTAAACGTGAGCTGAAGAGCTGTATCATCTAAATCCACAAATACAAGTATCCAAATAACACTTACACTCAAGGCCTTCTAGTAAAATAATGATTTATTTAACAGTCAGTTTTAAATAGGCCTTCTTTAAAAAGGGCAATGTGCAACAATAAAAATACACTTCAAAATACTTTATCAGAATCAAGGCCAAGCAAGTAGATGCTCTTAGAGATGCTTCCTACACACTACGTACACCCTGTGGTGACTTCACGAACTAGAACAGTATTGGTATTTATATAATCATTTTTGTAATTTGTAAAATTCTAAGGTTGGCACAAAGGGAAAGGTTAAGGAAGGAAAAGGTAACATGTTCTGAGAGCATGGGAGCATGTTTAAATCTCTCAATGAAGTTTTTATCTAAACATTTCCCAGCAATATTAGTTCAAAACCAGTGTATGACCTATGAGCGACAGTAAGAATCAAAGTCAATGGGTTAGAAGAGTCTGCAGGGAGCCAGGACAGCCAAAGTCAATTTGGAACTAAGTCTATGGAGCAGAGGCACTTAAAAAGTATTTCACAAAGTTAGAGTTTGTTGTAGAAAATCACTGTCGGGCATATGCTGTTACACTTGTGAATAGTTGGAGCTGAGATCTACTCTACAAAGCAGCACTGCAAGTCTCAACTGAGAAAAGAAAGCTACCAACAAAGAGGCAAGTACCCCTTAGTCAGAACAGTACCTTAGGTTGGAAGAGTATCCAGCTGGCTTCGGCCTTGGTTGCAATTCATGTGTTCCTGGGCCTCAGTCGTGGGGACAAGGACAACGTCTGGAAGACTCCTGCACAGCAGTCCGGAGGGCGGCGGCAGCTACAGGCTCTTTTAAATTCAGTGGCACTTCAAGGTTTCAGCGCGCGGTAAACAGCACCACTGTGGAACTTGGACACCGGTTGGGCTTCCTTCACTCCAGCACTCTGGTGAGGTGACTAGCTCGGGTTGCCCTGCTTCGGGAGGGTCCTCAGGCGACTCCTGGAGCTTTTTGCAAGCTTACAGACGTTGCACTCTACTATGGATTTCTCGACCCATGGCACTCTGTTTCAGCAGCAGCAAGGAAGTACAGCCAGGCGGGCAAGGTCCTCCAGCAAAGTTAATCGCTGGGTAAGTTGGTCCAACTAACCCAAGCGAAGAAGTCGTCCCTTCTGGAGCTTCTCTTGTCGATTCGGAAAAGGAGTTTCAGCACAGCAGCAGGGCTTCACCGGGTAGTTCAACCGTCGAGGATGCAGCAAGTTTCTCTTCACGATTCCATCATTGGATGTTTATTCCAGTAGTCGACTGTCTTCAGTCCAAGAAGTCTCGCCTTTTATTCAGGTTTTTCCCATTCATGCACAGCATAGCTGTCACTCAAACAGCAGGGTGGCTGTCCTGCAAGGACAGCCCGCCAGCCAATCAGGGCTCCATGCATTCAGGTTGCCCCGGAGACTAAGGACAGGGAAGCTTTGGGCACCTCCCTCACTTCCTGCTCTGCCAGACACAGGAGCCAGAGGCGGGTTTCAGTGCTGAAGCCCGCCAAAGACAAAACCAACAAAGGGGTTAAACCTGGTTTGGCGCGCAGAGTAAAACCCAAGCAAGACCTGACAAACAAGAAATGTTGAACAAAGAGGACTGGACCATTTTGACACAATGGTCACCCATGGGTGCTTTACTGCAGCTGAGGATTCAACCTGCAGTAAAAAAGCATAATGGTAGGAAAATTAAACCACTGCCACCAGTCGTTTCAAGTAGTGAGGGTAACATAAAAAAATGTTACATGAGTAAGTAGGAAAAAGCGCTACTAAGTAACCCCCCAGCACTCCACATTAATTTGGGTGTGCTGGACCTACATAGGAAAAAGGTAAGTCAAGTCAATTTCACTTTACTATCCTTGGGAGCTGTAGTTCACACAAGAAAAGGTATTTAAAACCTTAAGAGAAATAGAAAGGATTTCTCTGACATGCTAAACTGAAGGTGCAGTGTGTCACCATACAAAAGGTAGATGCCTATGGAGTTTGTCAGACTCCAAAAACAAAGGGGAACAAAATCCAAATCCGATCAAAATACATGGAGTGATAAAAAAAAGCTCTCTCCAGGGATACAAATTAAATGTCCTAAAGTCCAGCAAAAGAGCTGGGGGTCTCTGAGGCTGAAGGGAATTAGCGCAGAAATGAGAATTCTCCCCAACAATTGTAGGGAGTGAGATGGGCAGATAGGTAGGATTGGGGCAAGTCTATATATAGTTTTGAAGATGAGAATGATTGATTTTATACTTTGTCCTCTGTCTCTTAACCAGCCTACCTGACAACGGACTGGGGAGGTGGAGGTGAAGTGGGCAAAGTTGAAGAATATACAGACAACAAAGTTGCAGACTTTGTTGGGAATGCCATAGAGAAGACTGGCAGAGTCGTCCGAATGAGAGTACTAAAAAGGAGATTAGGTGATTAGCAGAGTTGAAGGGAATCGGCTGTCTTTTTCTGACGTTGAGATTAAGTCTGGCCGCAGTGGCAAATGTGGAGATGAAGAACAAGAAATTATAAATTACTCACAGTAGTGACCAACTTAATCCTAGTCCGTAATCCCCTTTTCTCCATACTGCATGTGCTTCCCTCGCTAGGGACGGGAGACAATCTTTTTCACCCGAAAAAAAATGTCCCCTTTAATTTAATTTTAGAGACACGCATAGGTGCGGCCCTGGCAGCACGCGCTCCCCGACTCTGCCCACCGGCGCCACTCCTCAGTCCCCATGTTTGTTATGCCCAGTCATGCGCTGCTGCGGATGCGGGGAAGGCTTCGGATCAGAGAGATACGTGGGCGCCGCCGAAGTTTACGGCGGACCCGTTGGCGCTTTGGTCTTCTTCGACGAAGTCGTCGAGGAGGGCGCTTGGGTTGTGTGCTTGGTGCGGTGCCATTGTACACCCCTGTCACCGGGTATGGTCCCTGTAGCAAGACCGGAGTCAAGCCTGGAAGGGTCGGGGACGGGCGTGGCGGCCCTAGAATAGTCCGCCTCAAGGTCTATAACGTCCGCGTTGGACGTTTGGTCATTCGATGTACCCCCCCGTCACTTTCGGCTGGTGTCGCGGCAGGGGAGGGAGGCTCCACGCGTGACATACCGTATGCGGCCCACCGCTTCAACCGGCGCTCCTTAAGAGTTTTAGGTTTAAGGAGTTTATAGGGCGACCAGTTATATGGGCGGAAAAAAACAATCTGAGGGACCTCGGCGCATGGCGAATTTTGGGTACTACACGTCACGATAGGGATAGTGTTTCAGACACACCTATGCCGACGTCCCCTTTCGGTCCCCCGAAAGACCAGATGCAATACTCCGCGGTTACCACTGGATGTCGGACCATATGCACAGCATGTGATTCTAAGCAGATTAACAAGCATCAGAAACCTTCTTTCCATATGCATCCAAGATCATCTCCTCCTTGCCTTTAAGCGCCAAAGACTAAGTAGCTAACGGTGACTGAGGCTTGAAGTAAAGCGAGGCCGTGGCAATCACCAAAGTGTCTGGTTAAGGGTGTGCCAACAGCAAGAGTGGATCCCCCTCCAATTGCCTGTACTTGGCGTCAAGGCGCCGGTTAGTAGGCTACGCTGAATGGGATTTAAGCCATCCCTTTTTGGCCAAGGCAACAACGTCCTTCTGCACCGGGATCCCTGTTCTATCCGTGGGGCATAGAGTGAGGACCTCGGCCACGACACCCGCCTCCGGTTCTTCCACCTCAGGTTGTGGAAGTCCCAGGTGATCGGCCAAACCTGTGAGTCGTTCATGGAAGGCCTTAGTTGAATATGGCGTGTCATGGTGGTCCTCCTCATCGGTGTCCGGCTGGTCCCGAGCAGGTGGAGGAGTGCTGGGTGCCGAGGGCTGAGGTGTGGAGACCGGAGCCGGAGGCTGGTGTGGATCTGCCTGAACTGTGGAAGGCAGGGAAGCCGGAATCGAGGGACCCGGCATGGAAAGTTGGGGCTGCGCGGGGGACTGAGGTGCTAGAGCCATAGGAGGAATGATTGAGGAACTAGAGACGGGACTGGAGGCATGTCCCTGATAACATCCCGAAGGATGGCTCCCATTAGTGGGTACCTCATCAGCGTGAGGAACTTTTCCAAAAACCTGTCCTCACAGGCTGGTGAGGTGGTACTGGTTGAGTAGCGGGCGGCTGCTGGTGCCTGTGCGTACTCTTCCTTGCTGGTTGCGGGGGGGGGGGGGGGGGGTATCTGTCTTGTGATGCTGAAGGATAAACTGTAGGCAATGTACCTGGAGAAGACCAGTCCTATCTGGACACTTTCTCCTACCTGCTCCCCAAACGGAGGTGGTGTCGGACGAGCGGCCATTTTGTTGGGCTGCGTGCCACATGCCCGAGTCGTGGTGCTTGCCTCGCTGGGCCTGGCCACCTGCAGGACTCTTGGCGGTGGAGCTTGAGGCCTAACCTGCACCTCAAGACGAGGCATGGTAGGCGTGGCTCCCTGGCTGCATCGCTGGTAGTGTTGCGTACAGGCACCCCCTCTCCAACATTGATACGGTAGTAGGGTGTAGCCCCTCGGGTGAACACCCGGTAAAAGAACTTTGTGGTCCGTCCGCACTGTCTCCGGAAGGCTCTAGCGATCCCTCGGCCTAGCGGCCAGTAGCCAGGTCAGCCTCGGTACCTGTACTGGTGTGAGAACCTGAATGGTCCATCCCGCTCAGACTTTTCCTGAGAAAGAAGTCACCCTTGCGGGGTGCGATAGAAAAAATGTCCCTACCTTGCGCCTTGACTTAGTGTCTGACAAGTTCTTCAAGTCCTGTGCAGGACACGTCTCAAAGAGCTCCCTTCAACGAGCTAACCTGTTAGCGCAGTGTAACGCATCACATGCAGTACATCCCTCCCAGCCATGTTCGGGGCCAAGGCAGCAGAGGCAAAGAGTGTGAGGTTCGGAAGTAGGGAAGAGCCCTTCGCAGGCTGGTCACCTGCTGAAGCCTGCTGACATCGATATGCACCCGGGAGGAGCGTGGCACCGGAGGACTGAATACCTTGATTAAAGACCAAAAGACTAAAGACAAAAGACAGTATCAAAGGAAGAGCGTGTGGCATTACAAGGCTGACGCCAAAACCAGGAGTGGTGGTGAAAGCAGTCCGCTCCTAGCGACACAGAAAAGAGGACTGGGGAGTGGTGCCGGTGGGCGGAGCCAGGGGAGAGCATGATCCCAGGGTCGCACCACTGTATGCCTCTAAATTTAAAAGTGAATAAGGTTCTGTCTCCCGTCCCTAGCAAGAGACGCCCATGCAGTATGGAGGAAAGTGGACGGGACGTAGGAGTAAGAGGGGCCATTTTGACAAAATGGTCACCCATGGGTGCTATACTGCAGCTGAGGATTCAGCCTCCGGTAGGAAAGTACAATGACTGCACTTTGCGGTTTCAGCACTTGGCAAAGAGCACTGGTGCAGATCAAGGATACCGGTTGGGCTCATTACTCTGTCCTGCACTCTGAAAGTGAACCCCAACTTATAGGGGGTGTCCCTTAAATATTTTGGGGTACCCCCTCATCACCCTCAAATCAGAGTAAATGCAACCACCCGCTAGGGAATTAAAAGCCATGAGTCTATCTTGCAGGTGATAAGACGTTAATCTTTACAGATCATGAGGATTGGGGGAAATCCAACTAGCATTCTGTCCTCCGTGGCTGGCTCCCAAGTCCTGAAAACTGATGCTGGACCTGGGGCTTAAATACTCTTGACTTTGTCACTGGATACTAGCAGAGCTCCTCCAAAATTGTCTTTCTTGCCATATAAGGGATGCTGCAGAGTCTTCAGTGTTCATGGCCAGGTTCCATTTGGGACAATGTCATGATCTCTGCTTCCAAGGGATCAGGACTTGCCCGACTCCCTTGGAAGCAGACCCATAACCCCGGTTCCGAGTGCCAGCCAGTCACAATTGGGACCTTTTGGACCCTGTCCTGGCGCCAGTGGCACCAGGCTCATAAAGATGCCCAGTCCCAGCGCTGGAAGCGCCGGGCTCATAATGCTTGGGTGGACTTACCTGCAGCAGACCATGCTGCTTACTTACCTGCCAGTTGAGCCCCTGATCCTCTTCTGTTTGGGACTACTTTTCCTGTTGGGTGGGGCAGGAGCCACTCCCTAGGTTCAGAACACTGGAACTCTTCTGGAAAGCAGGAACTCTTTTCTTAGGCGTGGCTGTGGAAGGAGACACCTAAGCACTACAGGAGGCTATTTAAACCACACCCGATGGATGAATCTTGCTTTGCGTTATTCTGCATTCTCTGCAGCAGAACGCTCATCGTGTCTTCTGCTTCTGATCCTGGGCCTAAGGGAACAAAGGCTTACCATCCTGGAATCCAGTCTTCAGCAGCACCTGTAAAGACAAAGAAAGAACAGGTTAGCACTACGGTCTTCAGTGGCAGCGCATCTCTTACCTGGTCCATCGGCTGTCACCAACGCCTCGCGCTGCATTCCGGCATCTGAAAGACAAAGGCTTACCTACTCTTCGCATGCTCCGGAGGTCTTCGCACTGCATTCCGGCATCTGAAAGACAAAAGCTTACCAGCTCTTCGCACGCTCCGGAGGCCTTCGGCGCTGCATCCCGCATCTGAAAGACAAAAGAAGGTGCGTTTAAAGACACTGGGCAACTTTATTACTCACGTGCCATTACTCCTTCCCACGCCGAATCCAGTGGGTATTCCAGCACCCTTCAGCTTCTCTAAAGCTCCGAACTTGTACCTGCAAGATAAAAGGGACAGTTAGTGCGCATCGTGAAGCAGGCTACAAGCGCTTACTTACGTGCTTCCAGGCGCTTCTATTCCTCACGCGGGTTCGATCCTCATCAGCCCGCCATCCGCCATCGCCGGAACCCTGCAAAACAAGAGATATCATTACAAAAGACTTTTAAGACATTTGAAGTGCCCAGAACTTACCGTTCGTGCAGTTAACGACGGACAGCAGTCCTCTGAGGACAAGAGGCCTGCACCCTTTTCCAGTGAAGAAACTGGTTACGGCACCCTGCCCCGAGGCAGATGGAGAGCTCGGCGTTCACTTACCTAAGGTGAGGGTGTTAACCTTTGGGGTTCTACAGGAGAAGAGAAAGGGAAGAGGAGAGAGGCACCCAATAACCCCAGTTCATTAATCCCATATTTTCTATTTGCAGACATCTTACTCTTCGAGTCAGACATACAGTGCACAGAGGTCCAGCCCAAAGAGCCAACCGTGTGTTACACATCACCTTTGAAGATACGGCATTCACCCAGTCAAGACCGGCGCCTCTGCGGGAATCAGGTGAGCGTTACAGACAAGCTGTTGCATATGCAGGAATACTTTGTTGCTCTTGTTTGGCATAATTTACTATGTTATAAACATTCAGACATAAACACATCTCGCCCGCCATTGTCTCAACAATTACTCAACATAATTATATTTGATGTGGTCCAGTAATTCCTACAACAACAAAAAAAATCTTGTTTATCTAGTACTCTGTAGTCGTGCATCGAATCATTTTTTAGTCTCCATTGGCTTGTGATTGACAGGAACAGCTGTGATAGAGATATATGGGATACATTACTCACCGTGATCGTATTTCTGATGCTTGTATCTGCTTAGGCTCACATGCTGTGCATAGGCCGACATCTAGTGGAAGCTGCAAAGTATTACAGTTTGTTTTTCAAAACTCGAAAATGGGCGTCGACACAGGGCATGCCAGTAATACTATCCCTAGTGTGACGTCCACTGTACCTATGATGCCTCACGCGTCTAGGATCCTCTTTCGAACATGAGGAGTAGCGCGAGTACAGAATCCAAGCAGATAAAGACTACAAGCATCCCTGCGCCTTCTCTCAGAGGGTAGTAATGGTGGGTCGCATGTGAATCTAAGCAGATACAAGCATCAGAAATACGATTACGGTGAGTAATGTATCCCTTCTGAGGCTTGTGGAATCTGCTTAGATCACATGCTGTACATAGTTTAGCGAGCAGTGGAAGGTGAGACGTGAGTAGGTTCATGAGCGAATAAGTGTCTTATAACTGCTTGTCCCACTTGTGCATCTGTCTTGGAATGGGTGACAATGCAGTAGTGCAGAGTGAAAGTATGGATAGAGTCCCATGCAGCGGCTTTGCAAATACTGTCTAAAAGAACATTTGCCAAGAAGGCCAGCGTGGCTCCAGAACTTCTTGTGGAATGAGCCCTGGGCGTAAAAGGCAGTGTCTTATTTGAAGGAATAGCACAGTTGGACACATCCGACTATCCACTTTGAGAAGGCATTTTTAGAGACGCAATCTCCTTCTCTGCCTGTCGCTATGGAGACAAACAGCTGATCTGTTTTAATTAAAGGTCTGGTCTACGTAGTAGAGGACCGCCCTCCTCACATTTAGTGTGTGGAATTTTACCTCAGCAGAGCTTTTGGGTTCTTGGAAGAAAGCTGGTAGCTTAATAGACTGGTTAACATGGAATTTAGAAATGAACTTGGGTGAAAACCTAGGGCGAGTTCGTAAAACCATGGATACCATGGTTGTCTCACCCACATAAGAGCAACTAGGATGAGCATCATCAGTTCCCTGTGGATCTTGTTCACCACTTTCATCAGAGCATAGGCAAACATCCCTGACCAATTCACCCATAGGGTGTTCCCCTTGGAGCCTGGTTGGGGAAACCTGGACGCGAAGTCTGGGCATTGACTATTTCCGCTTTTGGCGAATAGGTCTATAGTTTTTTTGTTTAAACTGTTTTTTATTTGCATTTTCAAATACAAGCAATGCAGCAGATCAAAAGCGAACAAATAGACCAACATATCTGTAGAAAAAACAATCAACAGTACCCCCCTCGAAGGAAACCCACCCCCCCAAACCCCTTCCCTTCTAGGTACAGATTACACGCAATTATGTCCAATGTATGTATACCGGATATAACCCACATTGCCCGGCACATACCAGCCGGATGTCATAATATAGTAGACCCTAACCAGGCCCTGTATCCAAGCCCAGAGACTAGGCCAGCTATTAAAGCAACATCCTCTAAAGTGTCGTAGGTTCGGGTTCCCCGTTGTTTGAAGCCAATAGATCCATTTTACAGCCCAGTTCGCAAGACATGAAACTTCTGAAGGCCTGCCAATAGTCTTTGGGTCTACTACAGAAGAACAAGTTACTTCTTACCTTGTACCGTTCTTTCGACGGGATGTTCCTCCGACGTATTCCTTATCTTTAATAATACGTTTCCAGCTTGCTGGCCTTGGACATTTTTTCTGTAGACGGCGCTGCGACGTCCGCCGAGTCGATGTACATCGACGGCCACCGTATCGGCGCCGACGTCACCATGCCCATAAATAGCCACGCGCTGCGTCCGTTGCTCAGTTCCGTTTTGTAGCATAAGAAAAGTCATGCCTGAATTGGTTACTGACCTTGAAGGAACGTAAGCTGCAACCACAAGGGAAGTATCACTGCGGGGATGGATGGGAGGGGCGATAAGGAATACGTCGGAGGAACATCCTGTCGAAAGAATGTTACAAGGTAAGAAGTAACTTGTTCTTCGAAGGGATTGTATCCTCAGACGTATTCTTTATCTTTGATAGACTCCCATAGCAGTGGCATGTAATTGGAGGTGGAAGTGAGAATGTTATGTATCCCTTTAGAGATGGACCAAATGCAATACGGCCTTGCCAAATCTGGTCTCTTAAGTAGTGGAGGAATCCAGATTGTAAAATGTTGTGAATGTATGTGCGGACGACCATGTGGCAGCCGCACATATGTCTCGGACCGGTACCCATCTTTGGAGAGCCGAAGAAGCTGCGATACCCCTGGTTGAATGAGCCCTGAGCTTTTGGGGTGGCTCTTTCCCTGCCAGTTTGTAACATTCCAGAATGGCCAAAATAATCCACCTGGAGATGGTTTGTTTTGTTATGGGTAGTCCAACTTGTGACCTGAGTATCCTACAAACAGTTGGTCTGCTTGCCTGATCCTAGCCATTCTGCTGATATAAAAGCTGAGAGCTCGCCTTGGGTCCAGCCTATGTAGCCTTTCCTCCTCTTTCCCTGGATGGGGAGGAGGATAGAACGAAGGTAAGGTAATTTTCTGAGTAATATGAAATTCAGAAACCACCTTTGGGAGGAAATTAGGTTTCACCTGTAGGACAACTTTGTCCTTGTGGAAAATTGTATGTGGGGGTTTACAGGAGAGAGCGTGTAGCTCGCTCACCCTCCTAGCAGATGTTAGTGCTACCAATAGGACAGTTTTAAGCGTGAGAAATCTCAGCAAACAAGAGTGAAGTGGTTCGAATGGAGTGCTCATTAGGAAGTTTAAGACTAAATTTAAGTCCCATAAGGGAACCTGGAATGGTTTTGGGGGATAAACATTAGTTAATCCCTTGAGAAATTGTACCACTAGAGGAAGTTTGAAATACGATGGTTCCTCCGCAGTGCGCTTGAAGATAGAAAGCGCTGCGAGATAGCCTTTTACAGTGCCAACTTGAAGGCCTGAGTTTGCCAAGTAGAGTAGAAACGATAACACCGTTGGTGTACCACATGAAAAAGGGTCGATATTCTCTTCCCTACACCAGCTGCAAAATTTGTTCCAACGGCAGCGGTATAAAGACTTTGTTGCTGGCCTTCTGGCCGAAAGCAACACCTCCATGACGTCATCAGGGAGATCCCAATCCTTGTACCTCACCCTTTCAGAAGCCAAGCGTGAAGGTTGAGGGTTCTGGTGTCTGGATGGAGAACCTGACCTCCCTTCTGCGAGAGAAGATTCTCTTTGAGTGGAAGACGGATTGGAGGGCAGATGGACATATCTAGAAGGTCCGGATACCACGTTCTCCTGGCCCAATCCGGGGCAATTAGGATCATGGTTTTCCGTAATCTTCTCAACCACCTGATCATTTGAGGAATAACGGGGACTGGTGGAAACGCGTAAAGGAGTGGAAACTCCCAGTCCACTACGAACGTGTCTCCCAGAGCTCCTCTCTGGGGAAAATTCCCTTGAACAGAACAGATCGCACTTCCTGTTGGTGCTTGTGGCGAACAGATCCACCTGAGGGGTTCCCCAAAGGGCGAAGATCTCTTGAAGGACTTCCTGAGTTAGCTCCCACTCGTGGGAGACTGTTCTGCCTGCTCAGCGCGTCCGCTGTCAAGTTCTTCTCTCCGGCTAGGTGGACTGCCGATAGAGAGATTCCTTCCCGAATTGCCCAAAACCAGAGCTGCATCGCCTCTCTGCACAGTGGCAGTGATCCTACGCCTCCTCTTTTGTTGAGGTAGTGCATGGCCACCGTGTTGTCCGCCATTATCAGGACATTTCTCCCCTGTACTGATGGAAAAGCTTTCAGCGCTAGCCTGATCGCTCTCAGCTCCAATAGGTTGATGTGTAGTCTGGACTCCGATGGAGACCAACGACCGCTGATGGTCAATTAGTTGGCATGGGCTCCCCACCCCGTGAGTGAGGCGTCTGACTACTGTTATCTCTGGCCATGGTTGCCAAAACAGTTCTCCTTTCAAGATGTTCTCTGGATAGGCCCACCATTGAAGGTCGCGGGCTACCTTTTCCGGAAACCGCAGGAGATCTGTCATTCTCCCTGAGAATTGCGACCACTGACTTCTCAGTGCCCACTGAAGAGATCTCATTCTCAGGCGAGCCTCTGGCACAAGGAAGATGCAGGATGCCGTGAGGCCTAGCAACCTCAAAAAGTCGAAGGCTGGGAGACGTTGGGAATTTTGAAACTTGGTGACCATCTGTAGAATATCTTGAGCCCTCACCTCTGGTGGCGAGGCTTTTCCCAGGGAAGTGTCCAGGACCGCTCCAATGAACTGGAGTCTCTGTGATGGTATCTGTGACTTCTTTAAATTGAGGGAGAAGCCCAGTTTGTGAAGGAAGTGGCAGACATCATCTAGCTGGATCTGAGCTTGTTCCGAAGATACAGCCCTGATCAGCCAATCGTCCAGGTAGGGGTAGACGTGGATTCCTTCCCTCCTTAATAGACTCGCAGCCACTACCGACATTAGCTTGGTGAAGACCCTCGGGGCAGAGGTCAGCCCAAATGGCAGAACTCGAAATTGATGAGTCGCCAATTGCAAACCTCAGGTATTTCCTGTGTTTTAGATGGATTGGCACATGGAAATAAGCATCCTGAAGGTCCAGAGATACCAGCCAGTCCTGGAGCTGGAGGGCCTGAAGGATCTGAGAGAGAGTTACCATCTTGAACTTGTCCTTCCTGAGGCACTTGTTCAATTGTCGTAAGTCCAGGATGGGTCTCAGTCCTCCGTACTTCTTTGGTATGAGAAAGTAGGTGGGGGGGGGGGTGCTGGAGTACCAGCCCTTGTTCCTGTCCGCTACAGGTACCGGTTCTATGGCACCTTTCTTTAGCAGGTCTATAAGTTCCTGCAAGAGGAGCGAATCTGGAACTTTTAGAGAGCTGTTCCCCGGCGGATGACTCTGAGGGATGTCTAGAAAGGGTAGGCAGTAACCCTGGGCAACTGTCTCCAATGCCCAAGCATCTGACGTTATAGCCTGCCATTCCGTCAGATGGTCAGTTAACCTGCCCCCTACGGGTATATTGTGTGGAAAGGCCTCAAGAGTGGTTTGGGGGCGGCTGATGCAGATGCTGAGGGTAAAGAGGCACCTGCTGCGGTCTTAGTACTTTTGACCCGTCCACCTCGGGTGGATCTCCTTTGGCCCCTTTGGGCCGGCTGTCCTCTGCCTTTCCCGAATGCGGAATAATAGTGAAAGGACTTCCCTCTCCCAGAGGTTCCTGAGGGGCGAAAAGGAGTTTGGTGGATAGCAGCTCCTAAAGATTTTGCTGCTGCTTTAGAAGTCTAACTTTTCCAGACTGACATCAGCCTTTTTTCCGAATAGTAAAGAGCCGTCAAAGGGCATATTCAAAAGTCTGGCCTGTACATCTGGAGCAAAGCCAGACTTTCACAACCACGCATGCCTGCGGATTGTTGTACTTGCCGCCATGGCCCTGCTGATACTGTCAGCGGAATCGATGCCAGTTTGAAGTGATTCGCACATGACATCCTTGCCATCTTTAATAATGTTAAGGAAGGCTTCCTTTTCCTCTCCCTCGGGTATGGAGTCAGCCGCTGATGAAGCACACTCCCATAGTGTGTGACTGAACCTGGCGAGCGTACAGGTGGCATTGATGGACTTCAACGCCATACTACAAGCAGCGAAGACTTTCTTTGCCATAGAATCGTACCTCTTGTCATCTCTATCCTGTGGGACAGTAGGGTAAGCGGTCCTACTGCTAGATGAAGTTGCCGCTTGAAACACCAGGCTCTCTGGAGTCGGGTGTTTTGATAAGTATTCAGGGTCAGCAGCCGCTACCCTATACTTGGCGGACAATCTTTTATTGACCGCAGGGATAACTTCAGGAGTTTCCCAATTGCATGTAATTTTCCTTTGCAAGGCTGCATGGAAGGGGACCACAGCGTCCTCCTGTGGACCTTTGTCTAATATGTCTGTTAAATCATCCTGTTGAAAAACAGGGGAAGGCGCAGACCAACCCATAAATTCAATAATTCTTGCCATAAGGGTTCTATAGGGTGTTTCGGCATGTTCCCCTGGGTCTGGCTTAACAAATTCCACTTCTGGGGAAGTGTCCAGCCCACTTGCCTCATGTAGTGACTCTTGTAGGTCCTTCAGCCTTCTTTACTCAGAGGTGAAATCCTCTGAAATAGGCAGTGTGGTCCCCTGTAACCCAAATGTTTCCTGGTCAGAATCTTCCCCCTCTTCATAAATTGAAGATAGTCCAGGGTACTCTGACCTCTGAAATGGTGTAAAACCCATCTCTAAGGCAGAAGGAGCCAAACTCGTCATTATTGGGGCAAGAAAACGTTGATGCCGATGTGACAGCTCACACACCCTCAGCTGTCTTCGAGGGGGTCGAGGCCGAGTTCTCGAAGACGCTTAACATTTTCTTTCTGAATTCCTCCCACTCAGCTTGAGAGCTGTGTTTTGTGCGACAGGAGACCCTTTCTGGGGACACAGTAGACGGCGAGGAAGTGGATCTTCGAAGTCTCTTTGAGTGTCTTGATCTCGACGAATGGTGGGATCTACTTCGAGATCTAGAATGGGAATGTTTGACGGCGAGGAGACGAATGCCTCAACTCAGCCGAAGAAGCCTTCGAGGAGGTTTTTGACTTAACTCTCTCGAGCTTCCCCTTGCGCTCCTTCAAGGCTTTCGCCGTCATGGACACGGCAGTCCTCACACTCCGAACAATGGTGCTCGGATCCCAAGCACCACAAGCAGATCCTGTGTGGATCCGTTATCGACATTTTTTTACCGCAGTCTCGACATTTCTTGAAGCCGGATCGCAGCGTCGTCGGTTCCGATAAAGATGCCATTGAGAACGAGTAGGTATTATTCGAGTAGATATATAGAGTTATCCTGACTGAACTGAGCAACGACGTTCCGAGGCCCCACGAAGCGTGGAAAAACGGAACTGAGCAACAGACGCAGCGCGTGGCTATTTATGGGCATGGTGACGTCGGCGCCGATACGGTGGCTGTCGAGGGACATCGACTTGGCGGACGTCGACGCGCAGCGCCCTCTTCAGAAAAAATTTCCGAGGCCAGCAAGCTGGAAACGTATTATCAAAGATAAGGAATACGTCAGAGGACACAATCCCTTTGAAAAGGAGCGTTTGATTGTACAATGTCTCCCTCCGCTCACAAGAAGCCATGAGGTTCAGCCATTGATGTACAGACAGAGCTGAAGGCGACCCCCAGGAGCGTGCCACCAGTGATCTTGCGACTGCGGAAGCCATACCGACCAGGCGCCAATCACCATGCGCCTGCAGGTCCACCCCATGCCAGCACCCAGGTCTCCGTGGTATAAGGGATCGAGGCCTCCACCACCCGTACCATAACCTCTGCAATCGCGGCCCAAAAACTTTGAATACAAGAACAAGACCAAATCACATTAAAAAAGTCAGCTGAAGGTTGTTGGCATCTCCTACAGTTCGAAGACCTAAGAGGAAACAGCTTGTGTAAATTGAGGGGAGAGTAATACAACTGATGGAGAAATTTAAAATGAATTAGACAAAATCTATTGTATAGAGATTGATTTGATCTGTGCCAGTATGTAACCCCATTGAGATTCTGATAGGGAGCTATCCAAACAGCCCTCCCACTTGTTTCTACATGAGGGCAAAACGGAAGGCCCGAGCACCCGGGCGAGGGTGTACAAGGACGAGAGCACCCCCTTAAGGGAGGCCGGAGCCACCACATACTCTAACACTGGAGATGCCACCGGGGCAAGGGGGGAAGTCAGGCCACCTAGCCCTCAACACCTCCCGGAGGCAATAATACAACCGCAGGGTAACCGGAGTCCAATCACCCTTGGCCTTAAGTTCCTCCCAGGTTATAAATTTACCCTGCGGAGCCATGTCTCCCAGAGAGTGAATTTGTAGTTTCTGAAAATGGTGAATAAAGACCTGTTCAAGCGTTAAAGGAATCCCACAGACCCTGTATATGGCCAACTTGGGAGAGTACCACGGACCAATATCAGCCCATTTAGCCAGCTGATCCCAAGCCTCAAGTGTAATCTCCCAGGGCTGTACCTCCACTCTTAAGTGACGCACCCGAGCTGCCCAAAGGATGCCTCTAAGATCCTCTGTCTGGGCGATTGACCTCTCAAGAAACGAATGTGGGGAGTCATTCGTCGGGGACCACCACCAAATGAAGTATTGAATCTGGGCAACCAGAAAATAAAGAAACAGATTGGGGACCTCCAACCCCCCCTGGGCACAAGGGCTACATAGTGTGCGCAATGAGATGCAGGGACGCTTCCCCGCCCAAATCAACTTGGACATAAGTGACATTATACGGTTCCAAAATGAGACAGGGGACCAAACCGGGACATTATTGAAAATGTATAAAAGTTTAGATAAAATAACCATTTTACCTAGGGAGATGTGGGCCGCCTGAGAAATGGGGAGATGCACCCACGGGTCTACTCTATGCTCTAGGTGTGTCAGGGTGGTGACACAATTCTCCTCAAACGACGAAGAGGGGGAGGTGGACACTTATACCCAAATAGCGAATACCCTGTGGGCACCATGCAAAAGACTCACCCACATCCTGCGGCACCATCCCTGGCATGAGTGGAAGCACTTCAGATTTAGACCAGTTTATTTGTAGACCAGACAGTTCCCCAAAAGTTAATATCTCCTCCATCACTGGGCGCAAGTTGCTCCGAGGGTGTTTAATATATAACATGTCGTCCGCGTATAGGGAAACGATGGAAACATGGGAGTGGATTTTTACCCCACGGTGCGAGTGGAACTCCCTCAAGGCACAGGCACTGGCTCGATGGCAAGAGCGAACAAGAGAGGCGATAAAGGGCACCCCTGTCTAGTTCCCCGAGTAGGGTGAATGGGAGTGGATTGGATCCCATTAGTGTATATCAATGCGCGAGGGGCAGAATAAAGAAGACGAATCGAACTGAGAAACGTGCTGCCCAGGCCTGTGCAGAGAAGTACCTCGAACAGGAAAGGCCACTGAACAGAGCCAAACGCCTTCTCCGTGTCCAAGGCCACCACCGCAATGGGAACATCTGGGTTCACATTATGCATTAATGTAAAAAGTCTACGCAGGTTATTCTGAGTAGATCTGCCGGGGATGAATCCCACCTGATCCGGGAGGATCAGTGCGGGCATGTGGGGGAGAAGCCGGTCAGCAAGTAACTTTGAAAAAATGTTATTGTCTATGTTTATCAATGACATGGGGCGATAGGATGAGCATTTCTTGGGGTCCTTATTAGGCTTGAGTAACACTGACTAAGGCAGTCCGGGTGGACTCCGGAAATACACCGGAGGACGGAGCTTCCTCGAACATCCTGCAAAGGTGGGTCACAAGTAGATCCGGGAAGGCCTTATATAATTCAGCCGTTATCCCATCAATTCCCGTGGCTTTACCAATCAGAAGTGATCTTATCACCTTACGAACTTCTTCTGTAATGGGATTATTCAGGAGCATTCCCATCTCCGGTTCCAGCCAGCCAAGGGCCACCCTGTCAAGATGAAGGATATCGTCGTGACCCGCAGAACTATGAGTGGAATATTATTGCTCATAATATTGGTGGAATATCTCATTAATCTCCACCGCGTTCCTGGTGGGGTCCCCATCCATGGTCTCGACTTCCAGTATGGGGATCAGGTGGCTCTCCTGTCTAATGGCCCAGGCAAGAGTTCTTCTCGGACGATCGCCCTCGGCGTACCGCGCCGCAGCAATGGGGTCGCCCAGGTACCTCGCCTCCCCATCCATTAGAGAGCGGATTTCCTGCCTTTCGCCTCTAGGTCAGCCCGAAGGGCAGAGAACCACCCCTTGTCCTGAAGAAGCTCCAAGTTTTGAATTTCCCTTTCTTTCAGAGCGATCACCCTACGGATACTCTTGAGGGCGCCCCCACCCGCGCTATGCACCATCCCCGCAGGAACACTTTAAATGTTTCCCGCGGGAGAATCGCTGCCTCATCCGCCAATCGGGACAGCCCCAAGGACATATAGATATAATAAATCCTGGTTGAGCTTCCATGAACACCAGAATGGAACGTGAATTCCCGCGCCTTCAGATGGAGCAACCGCCAAATATCAAACAACGAGTAGTCCGATGCAATAGATTGCCATTTTAGAGCTGCCCAGGGGGGGCTGCGTCAGAGCAGACAATGATCTATCTAAAGAAGAGGAAAGGGCCAAATTAAAATCCCCCACTCAAACCACCTCATAACCAGGGAAGGGCCGCAGGTGTTCCGAACATGCCTGAAAAGAAAAAAAAAAAACGAGAGAATCAAAATTAGGGGCGTAAATATTTATGAATATCACCGACCAGGCAGCAATTTCCCCAGCCACCAAGATGAACCTCCCTTCACTATCCAGAACTTGTTTGTGGAATTTAAATTCCAGGGAGCGATGAATGAACCCCACGAGAGTGTGTTGAAAAGGAGGACCCATATCTATGGACGCCCCAGCCCGAAAGGGCCGGGAGGTGGTGATTCTTTCCCAAGTAGGTCTCTTGTATGCAAAGGACATTGACCCGGTGGTTCTTCACATAATTAGCAATCAGACGCGTCTTTTTATCATTAGTTAAGCCCCGGATGTTCCATGTGAGCAGTATAATATCCGAATTACCTGTGGCCTGTAGCCCCGGGGCAGCTGCTACTTTATGACTGAATTGGGGTTACATGAAGTGACTGATGCCGTAGAGGCATCACCCAGTGCTACGTTGTAAGGGTAATTTAACAAGGCATGACACAGAAAAAGATAAAAGCCCAGAAGTGAAGACCCACCCATCTCACCCCCAAAAACTGAATAGAACACCCCAACCAAAACCAACCCCATCCACCCCCCACCCACGCCAGAAACAACAACCTACCGGCCACCAGAACCCACCCCCCAAACTACAACCATAACACTTAATCCCCCCAAAAAAGGTGCCGATGGCAAATGGGGGGAGCCGGCGATGCTGTGCCTCTCTAAAGCAAGAGGCTCGATTACCCACAGAATTTGTTCGGTTCATTATAGTAGTTCACACCCAGAGAGTTGGATCAGACCAGACTGGACACATAGTGATTGCATTATTTGAGAGACCCGGATTTGACCACCCCCGCGAGCGGAGCCGAGGCCCCCCCAGGACAGTCATGGCCTGTGGACAGGCGATGATCCCGGGGACCGAATTTCCTGAGCGTATTTCTCTGCTGCCTCAGATGACGTAAAGAAATTGGTCTTCCCCTCATATTCTACCCTGAGTTTAGCCGGGTAAATCATAGAGTACCATATGTTCTTCTTTCTGAGGACGTTCTTAGCCGCTTGAAAAGGTTTCCGTAGCTCCTGGACCTGTTGACTGAAATCTGGGTACAGTCTGATAGTTACAGAACCCCATCTCAGCAGCCCCTTAGCCCGTGCCACCCGAAGCAGTGTATCTCGATCACGATAATTGAAAATACGAGCAATTATAGCTCTTTCGGGGCCCCAGGTGGAGGCCTGACTGCCAAGGACCTGTGAGCGCGCTCCACCATAAACATGTTTGACTGGTGGGTTCTCCAGGATCTCTTTAAGTAGTTTTTCCACGAATACGAAAAACTGTCTGTTGCAATGAGGCCACCTCTTGCTGTAGCGCCGCCACCTTGTCTTCACCGGACCCAATCCACTGTTGCGCCTCAGTCCACCTGCCGCATAACTTATCGATCTGCATTGCTGAGACCTCAACTTTAAAGGTAAGTGCATCTATTTTTGCACCCAGACTGTCCGTGCTACTCTTAAGCGCCAGCAGGGTCTGATTAAGTGCAGAAATGTCCAGTTGAGGGAGCTCAGGGTCGTCGCCTCGCCGCGGCTGGTCAGCACGAGTGTAATGATCCATCTTAGACTGTTTTTTCTGGTTCCCCATATCCCGAATGGAATACACCAACTAGGGAGCACCCACAGACACCCCGAAAGGAGACAGGGGCGGCGAGGCAACAGAGCCCAGGCGCAGTCCGGCGTCCAGGAGACAGCTCGGCCAAGATGAATCTGCCCACTAAGTCGTATGTAGAACACAATGAGTCGGGACTCAGCGGAGGGGACCGTGCTCCATAAGCGCAATGGCAAAAAAAAACAGGTACAAACCCCCACTCAAGGACAAACTCTGCAAGACATAGGAGGAGGGACCTCCACATAAAACCAAGAGCCAGCGGGTGTCAGGCAGCCAACGAGGAAGCAATCGAGGGGTACAGAACATTGCACTGCTACACAGAAGAATCTGCACTGTAGAACCACTAAAGTCCAACAGGCCAACCTCAAGCCGTGCAACCAAGCACCTGCAAACAGCCACTGTGGGAGGTATTTATAGTGGGTGACTTTGATAGCGGCCTGTGTTTACCAGGTGCGTGCCCGTCAGCATGGACAACACATGCCGGATTAGGCAGGCAGAGTGCTGAGGGCTTGTGGTCCTGGCGGTTGAGTTGGAGGTCCCGGGGGGTGACTGGTACATTCTGGCCCCCAGGGTGGCGGTGTGCTCCCCTGCTTGGTCCTTGGAGGCCCTTACATCTTAGTACTCACGGTGGCCGCAGGCCGTGGGGGGCCCCTTCCGGTGTGCTGGGGGGGGGTGCCTGGCTCAGGTCCCTCGTGGCGCTCCAGTTTGGATTGGTGGTATAATAAACTGGGACCACGTCCGAAAGCCTGGAAGTAATGTAAAGCAGCAGAAACGTCATGGAAACCCCCTTAAATTGACTTTGGATTTTAAAATCACGATTTGAAAGCTGCCACAGGGGTCGAGCGGGGCTATATAGAAATGAGGGACACGGCGGAGGCATGGCAGATCACCCGCTCCTTAAAAGGAAAAGGAAGTTGAACATTTTTAAAAAATAAAGACATTGGTTCAACATTTTCTGCGAAGACGCGTTTTGGGCCGAAATATTGAGTGGACCTATTTTCCGGCTTCAGCTGTTTGGAAAAAGTCACTTCTGAATAGTTTTGCAGGCAATCTGCGGATAGGTCTATAGTTGGAAAACCCCACAGGGAGAAGGTGTTGTACGACCTCTTCGTGTAGACGCCACTTGTTTTCGTCTGGCATGGGGGTGTCTGCCAATGTTCCCTCTAATTATTTTTCTCTATGTGCGGAACGGTTGCCCGTTGTGCGCACATTATTTTCCATGTGCGGAACTGACTAATGAGGTAAGCCACTTTGTGAGCTACCGTTGCAGGAGAGTTCAGAAAGGAATTTCCTCTTCCCAGCCACTGCAATTCTTTACAAATCTTACACTTTTTTCAAAAAGATAGGCTAAAATAAAATATGTCATGTGATTATAGAGAAAACTTATCAACCAGTCCAATACTTCAACATCTGCCACAGTACCTTACAAACATACTTCTGTGCAGAGAAAAAAGTATGTTTTATGTCACTGGAAAATCACTCATGTCTATTTCAAAACACAAATATCTGTTGGCATAACTGATGTGGCTGTCAAGAAATTCAGACAGAATACAACATTTGCTGATGGATTAATGTCAATTTATTTATTTGCTTTTTTAAAGCACTCACACAGCCCACGGGTATCGAGGCGCTGTTACATAAATTGTTTGTTTTAGTTGCGTTGTTTTGTCTTAGTTGCGTATTTATTACGCGCTTAAATACCCTGATGTTTCTAAGCACGGACCCGGGTATCGAACCTGTGTTCCTTCGTGACATCTTGCTTCCAAGGCGAGCACGTTGCTGCTGAGCTATCCTCTCGCTGAGCTATCCTCAATTAAAAGCAATGTGTCAAAAAACATGTTGATAGGAGTTCAAGTGCTACTTTAATGAAGTAATTCAAGGGCCAGGAGGACATGCTTTTAATAATTTGTGTAAGGATGATAATTGCATCAAAATAACCACCTCAGATTATGAGAATCATAACTTCCTGTGCCTCTTCTTACTACCCATATTAGGTTTTCCTGTGTGTAGTGATAACACCAGCCTTACAGCTCAGAGACATATGCACCATACATTTTTACTTCCTAAAAAAGGAAAATGTGCCTAACAAAAATGAGAAACAATGAACATAGCATTGCTTAAACCCACAAAGCTCCACTGATATTTTTTTCGAATTAGTGACTGGTAGAACAGTGGCATAGGAAGGAACTCTAATAATATTAATGCCCATCTCAAGCGGAATTTTAAGGGACAGAGCATCTTTTAATGAGCAGAAAGTATCCCTATTGGCAAAGCTTAGAACTTTTTTACTCCCTGAAAAATCATTTGACTCCAAATAGGGAGTAGAATCTGATTAGAGTCCTGCTTGTACCCCTACATAGAAAGTGAAATGACAGGGCACATAATAAAGTGTATAGTTTTGCCCACCCTTCCTCACCACAGCCTAGATACAATTTAACAAGTGCCCTACTGAAGAAAATCACATATATGCCTTTTAAGTTAATAGCATCAATTCACCAGAGATACAATTGATTGAGTGCTTTCTTCTGTATCTACAGATCCCTCTTCTGTAATTCTTTGCGACAAGTTAAATAAAATACAGGGCGCTGCTAGAGACGATACACATAGAACACATGGTTATGTTGAAAAGCCCTCAGCAGCTGAGCATAGAAAGAAAATTAAGGTGCTGTTGTCTGGACGGGTACTAGAATTTCCTATCCTTTAGCAAACAAGCAACACATTTCCTTCAGTGTACTGCCCAAAACGTATGTCTCGGTTTTTTGAATGTGCTGCTTTGTTCATCACCCGCAAAGAGTGATGGCCTGTGCTCTTCCACCCATACCCTTCCGCAGCCCTTGTGCTAGCCTCCAATACTAGTTGATAGAGCACTGTAAAAAGTGGGGGATTTTAGCAGTAATTACTCTCTGGGATAATTTCAGACCCACAATACTTTGCAAGCAAGGCATATAATGCCTCAACAAATTATGTCCATTTTAAGAATGTCATGACTGCATGTACACAATTCTTTTGCAGTGCATACAAGACTTGTCAACATGCCCCACCCTTATATCATTGTGTAGGATTACACAAGTGCTCAGTGAAACAGTTTTTGTATAGAAACGAGTTACCATATAATGTGTGAAGGTCTATGCCCAAAGGAACTCTGGACACTTGTAAACGATGCAGATTGTGTGATAAGCATTGTCCTGTCTGAATATACCGTGCCAGGATACTATGGGCGAGTAGTCCCATGCACAGTCCATACCCATTATCCCTTGTAGGCTAAGTAAATGAAATTGCAATGTTGCTCTCCACTTATAGGGTAATGTTAGTAATGCTAAAATGGACGCTGATCATCATATTTGCCATCTCAAAATCTTTAGAGGGCAAATTAGTATTTCATTTTAGAATGTTAGCTTGTGTTAACTTGCAAGGGGGCCACTTCAAAGCATTTGCGTGACATATGTACAAAAAAGAGGAAGTATGGGATAAGGTTACACATCCAAGTAGCCTGCTTACTTACAGTCAGTATCTGTTATTTGAGCTGGTAGTTCGATTATATAATGTGGGTGACGCTTTTGGTAAGGCGCAATGAGTAACAAATTGTGGAGCATGAACGCTATTCATGTTACAACAAACATAAAACAAGCGGCACCTCGGAAGTACTGGGAAGTACTGTTGTGCTGTGCCGAGGATCTTTTTTTGAGGACCTTTTCGCATGTTGACTTTTTGTTCGAGTCTGGAGCTGTGAACAGCGCTGTATGCGCAAGAGGAAGGAGCGCCGAGTGTCGAGGCGAAACGCTGGGGAAAGGACTGCATCTACCAGTGTTAATATCCCGAAATTTTCTTCGGTCGCTTCTCATGTACTGTGGATGTGTTATGGGACTGAGTCTGTGACTTGGTGCTTGGTGTTAGAGGAAGGCTGTGTGCTCACCACGTTAAAGTGAGTTACTAAAGTGTTTTTCTGCTCTCTTCTCTCTAGATTCCTTGCTGCTTAACCCATGGGACTCCGCCCCCTCTTTAGTCTGCCCGCCCACCCTCCCTCCAAGCCAATATAGCACCCGCGCGCGCACCTCGGAAGTACTGGGAAGTACTGTTGTGCTGTTAGGCTGGGAGGGTGAGGGGTGTCTCCCCTTTCATTTCTATTTTTGCAAGTTTTGTGGAAATACGTATTACATCTTAGTGGCAGTATTCAAGAACTACCCAACTGAACAGTGATTCGTAAAGGTTGGTTATCAAGATACTGAATTTTGACTAGAAGTGTGGGAGCGTGGGAGTCAAATTGTGGCACGGTAACTAACAAGGTGGAAGTGCCACTTTTTAAGGTCACAAACGATTCTGCAGTACGGAACAGCTTTTGATGTATTAATTCGAGTTTTGTGATCTTGAATGAACCCGTGACCCTGGTGGGGCCCTGTAAAGCAGATACTGTGCGGTTTGGTGTGGTGTGTGTGGGTGGGTGGGTGATGCACCATTGTACAACTTATTCCCCATTGATTCGATCAAAGTAATAGGCTGCTTGTTGTTTATCGGGTGTTCTGCTTCCAAACATTGAAATTGATTACCGATTTAGGAAGAGGGTATTCTAACGCCTGTAAGCACTTAGAGGTGATCTCTTGAATTGGGCCAGGATGGTAAATGGACTGCGCAGTGGTAGGAAGCTCACAGGGGTAAATGGTTCGAACGCAGTGCCCATTGCACTTAGAGGGCTCCCTTCTCGAGGATCACTTGGACCAAAGTGTTGTCCAAGATGAAGTAGTGAATTTTGAATGTAGTGAGCATAGTATAGTGCACATAACGATGTTACAAAGCAGGTGATGTGGTAATTGAAGCCCTGGAGCTCGAGCAAAAAAACAGAAGGGCGTCATTAACCCTTGCATCCTCACCAATCAAATTCAATGTGAAAGTAGTAAATGATTATTCATTGCACTATAGCTTGGGTTGCACAGGGTCTGAACTTGATGAGTGGATAAGAAAAAGATGGCCTTAGGTCAATTGTCCAAAAGCATGATGGGAGCTCTATCCTGGGTCCAGCAATAGAGGCCGAAGTGGGTAAACGAACGAGATTTTCCCTGGGGCCTTCGACACCTGTGGCAACAAGAGTGGCAGGTAGAGAGGATGTCCACATGCATAGCCTACCTATAAAGAGTATGCACACTCCGCATTCTCCTAAAAGGGGCATGGGCGCAAGTACGAGAGGGAAGGAGTTAAAGGAAGAAGAGCCTCGAGTGAAAATTAATTCATTGATTGATTCTAATTGCTCATGGCCCACGAACAATCCTTTCACTAACCCTATTGAACAGATTAACTTATTTGCTGCAACTACAGGAAATAGTCCTAAATCGAGCATACATGTAAATGTCGAACACGGTGAAGTACTGGACTTGCTTGCATGTGATGTTCCAGGATTTGGTGAAGACTTTCCAGTCATCACTAGAATATTGGACCCGTTAGATAAGGGACATGAAAGAACTCATTGTGAACCCAAAGAGTTAAGAACTACCATGACAGAACTATTATGTAAGATCAATAAAGTAGAGGGGCTCTTATTCACGTGTGATGCAGTATCCTCTCTGATAGTGGCAAATGGAAACGGAGTAACCCTTAAGGATGGTACCACACAAACTCCCGGGGATGAAAGAATGGTAAGCGCAGTGAGTAGAACTTTTGCTGAAATGGCTGCAACTCCCATGGATTCTAATCAGCTTTTGGAGGTAAAGAACAGTAATATGGTTATGGATGCAATAGGAGCCCTGTCTAATGCTATGCAACAGATGCAAGGTGACATTGAAGTGGTAAGAGGGGCAATTCTGGATGATGGTAGAAATGGGATTACGTACCCGCAACCATCGGTCCAAGAAGAAATGCATAAGAGGGAGGCACCAGATAGTCCTTCACCGCTTCTGGATTTAATTGACCTGTCTGGCGATGAAGAGGAAGGTCAAGATGGGGTGACGAATTCTGATTTTAGAAAAGAACGTGATAAGCAGGCTACAATACTAACAAGGAGAGAAAAAAAAGCCATAGCCCATGCTCAGAAAAGGGAGGCAAAGAGAAATAAGTCTAGAAAGGTTAATAAGAAAAATCTAGCCAATGTACAAATAGGAGGGATCCATGATTCTGTAAGCATGGAATCAAGAAACCCCGTAGCACAGAAGCAGGAGGAGGAGGAGAATGGCATTGATCTTCATCAATTAGATGAGGAATCGAAGGCTCATCTGAACCTGCCTTTAGAGGATCTTGACGAAATCCCTTGAATCCTAAGAAATGTATTAACAAAACTAAACATCTGAACTCATAAAGTGACTATGTTGGAGAGAGGGTTAGCAAAGATTGTAATCCCCATCCTCAGAAAAAGGGACAGCAGGCATCTGCTAGTAATACGACATCAGGTGTGCAAACTACGCTATCGCAATTTTACTCAGTAAAAAGTAAAAGCACGGGGAAGGCAAGTGCTATATCTCCCAAAAAAATTAACCAGGGCAAATATGGAGTTGGAATGAATGGGAACACAGAGGATGAATTGCAGAAAGGAATGGTGGGTGGTTTAAAAGTAGGTGAAACTAAGCAGTGTGTTGGAGTGTGAAGAGGATGTAGCTGCCCCAGTGATAGAAAGTGGGACAAGGTCTAACTCGAAACAGCCGCCCGAGGCAATTTAATAATTCCAATACCTGAATTGAATGGAAAAAAGGAAGAAGTGGAGCAGGAGGAGTGTGATGAAGGGTACCTGATAGGGGCTTGTACAAAGAAAAAGATCTACGTATAAGAATTGGTACCAGGAATGCCGACTGTTATGGGATGGGATAGTGATGCTAAAATGAACGGCAGAACTAGTCTGAATAGAACTTTTATGTTGAAAATGTTTCAGGCTATTCCCCTTTTAAGAACATTGCGCTCTGATGATCTTGATTGGATAAGGCTTGCTACCAATTATAACCATCGTATGATTTGTGGGTTTCAGTCCATGATTATTATGAAGATGGTGTGGGAGCAAAGGGATAACTTTATTGCTCTTGGTTTGATCCCTTATGTTTTTAAGGATGTACAAGATGCTGAGGAATTCTTGGAATCTCCTCCTGAACCCGAATTTACAAAAAGAGGTGCCTGTGCAATCCATTCCTCAGCTGAATGTGAGTGCGGACACTCTGAAACATCTACTTGCATTAGTGGCAGCACTAAATGGGATTAGCCCAGGGCTTAGTGGAATTACATGTCCACCTGTGAAAACGAATGAGGATGAAATAGCGTAGCACCTGTCCTTTTAGGGTCATATCTCGGAATTGCTGTGGGCTGGTGAATTTCCATCGGTGGTTTGCCAAGGTTAAGCCAGGAAATCGCCCCGAAATCATCATGCTCCAAGAAACTATGCATATGTGTTCCTTCGATATTGCAGGATATAGTTGCAATGCTATGGATGCTACTAGAGGTCAAATGGGTAGACCCTCTGGTGGACTTGCAATACTTGTAAGCAATAGTTGTAAATATGATATCTTGTTACTGTACAAGGATGAAAGTCTACTGGTTTTACAAATGAATTCTTGTAATTTACAAGATCTCACCTTGGTATTTATATGTATATATTGGAATAAGATCCGAATTACCTGGGAACAGATTGTTGATGCCCTAGACAGAATTCTGGAAGAAGTATTTATATGTATGAGAAGTGTGGGGATTATTATAGGTGGAGACTTTAACTCTTCTTGTTATCAGAGTGAGTGTCTTGGAGTGAGCAAAGAGAAAAAAAGGTCTTCAGTTTCCTCAAGGAATGGTCAAAAATGGGTAAAATATTTATTGGGATGGGACTTGCAATTGGTGGTGCCTGCACTAAACTCCTACCCGATTACATGGAAGCGAGGTGACCGCTATTCCTATGTAGACCATTTCTTTGTATCTTCAGTCTTGTCTTGCTCAAGTACACTGAACCTACACAAATCTTAGATCTTGGTTTTGGGGATCACGCTGCTATTCTTATCAACTTCAATAGTAAAAACTGGAGTCTTCGCTCAGAATATGTGCTGAGAGTGATTGAGATTGATAGGCCAGGCCTGTCAATAAGATGGAATAGACATACTTGCATGAGGTTGATCACCAGGATTAAGGAGGATGTAACTTTTAAATGCATCAGCCGGAATCCTGGGTGCACTCATGCACACAAGCGGAAATGTGCAGTCGCATTCAGGTGCATCTATTGTGGATTGCACAGAACATTAGGCCGCAATTAAGCCAGAAGGCACATCGGCATGGTTTTGATCCCAAAGAATCGAAAAATGAGGGATCTAATTAGACAGAACCTTGGGCATGATGCATATTATGTAGAAAAGAAGTGTATCATCCGATTCCATAAAACTCGGATTAATGAATTGAAGCAGGAAATTGCCATCAGGGAAAATCAAAGTATGATGCACAATATCTTGTCCAATGATAGAAGGAAAATATGGACCCTAATTAGAACTCCAAACGCTCCTACTAGTTCTGCTGAGCCCTCCATTATGGCTTCGACATGGGTGCAACATCTGACTTAAAAATTTAAACTACCAAGTAAATTCTCAGGAGAATGTAATGTGGTCTATTCCAAGTATATTTTAAAGTCTTGCCCATGGTCTACCGAAGATATTATTGATGCTATATCGAAATTAAAGGAATCTGAAGCATGCGGCCCGGATGGGATTCCTTCTTGTGTGGTAAAATCTGATCCGCAACTTTGGGCTAGGATTCTTGCATTGAAGTTTGATACGATATTTGAAAATAGATCTATTCCTAGCTCATGGTGTTCGGCCATAATTGTGCCGATATATAACAAAGGACCCATTAATGATCCCCACAACTTCAGACCGATAGCACTTACCGATGCTTCCTCTAAGGTCTTCTCGCAGCTAATTTTAAAGGAACAGCAGGAGTTCCTCTCTGCAAATGATTCCTTGTCAAAATATCAAATTGGCTTCCGAAGGGGCATGGGGTGTTCCCTGAATGCTACTATACTTGCGTTTCTGCAGTGTCAAACTAAAAATGGGAAATCGGGTGCAGTCTATATGGCTGCACTCGATTTAACCTCCGCTTTTGATACTGTAATTAGAAATAAGTTATGGAAGATAATGAGTAATCTAGGGATCCCGGTTCATTTAGTGGGTCTGATAGAAATGTTACACACTAGGACGAATTATATGGTACGGGTTAACAGTATGGGAACTTTGACACAGGCAATTCCCACGGAAATTGGGCTGAAACATGGTTGTTCCTTGGCAGCGGTCCTCTTTAATTTGTATCTCTCGTCTATCGATTCGATCTGGAAAGATACAGTGAACTATCCGGTAAGGTTGGGTCAGCTCAAACTGAACTGTATTACCTTTGCGGATGATCTGCTGCTATTTGATAGAACACCATTTGGGCTACAAAACAAGTTGGATGTTGTTCTTAATTTTGCAGAAGAGCATAATTTAAAGATAAACCAATCAAAATCTAAATTCATAATATTTGCTGAAGGAAGAAAAAGAATCAGCAAATTCATTTGGTCAATTGGGTTGGAAAAACTTGAGATGGTAAATGAGATTCATTACCTTGGATATACACTGATTGATCAGAATTCGATTTCTTGGTGGAAGAAGTTGCTTAGAGAAAAAATGAAATCATTAACGGCACAGATGTGTATCCTATACAGGAAATTTTGCACTTTTTCCCTGATACCAATTATACAATTTTATTTGTTGAAAATTGAGCCATGCATTTTATATATCTTGGACCTATGTATTGCTGAGATTGATACATTTCTTGATTCGATACAAGGCATTTTGTGGAAAAGGGTGTTGTGCCTAACAAATTCTATTCCAAATGATATCAGACATGAGCTTGGGCTCTTACCCCTCTCTGCGAAATGGAATTGGAGACCGCTGCACAATTACCGGAAAATGTTGAGTCCCACTAGAAATTCATTATATGTGGATCTGAATGAAATGATTAAGACCGGTGGGCTGGCTGACTTATCCAGATTTGCAAAGAAAATGGATTCTATATTGGAACTGATGAACATATCTAAGGAGGACTTGATTTTGTGTTTACCCTCTAATAAGCGCAAATTCCAACAGTCGACATGGTGCTTGCAATCTGACCGTATAAACTACTCTGCATACAAGGAGTATGCTGTATTTAGAAGAAGGTTGGGAGTTCTGCCTGGTGACCTATTGCAATTTCCATGTCCCAGATCAAGAATCTTATATATGCACTTTCGTTTAAACCAGTTTCCAACCTATGATCGAATTGGTAGATGTGGATGAAGGAAAAGCCTGGAATTTCAGAAATGAAATGTCGTTTTTGCCATGTTGCTGGAACTATAGAATCTGAGGCATTTGGTGATTTACTGTGCATCTTTTGAAGGAACTAGGATCTTCCACTTCGGAAGTTATTGGTACTCCGGTATGGAGATTTCAAGGCTTGCACTATGGAATAAGTGCATGTGGGGGAACAGTACCAAATTTCTTATCGGGTTAACTAATTTTTTTGGAGATACTAATGCAGCGCATGATTGCACAAAATGATGAAAATGTATAGGTCCGATTGTATTTAGATGCTTATGACAATGCATTACTTACCGTAAAAGCATTTCTGATGGTTGTATCTGCTTAGATTCACATGCTGTGCATAGGTCCGACATCCAGTGGTCACTGCGGAGTATTGCATTTTGTTTTTCGTAGTCGAAAAGGGGACGTCGACAAGGCGTGTCTGTAACACTATCCCTATAGTGACGTGCGTTGTACCCACAATCCCTCACGCGTCGAGGTCCCTCCGTTTGTATTTTTCTGCCCTGAGGGAGCCTTATAGACGTGAGTGAGTACAGAAAAGAGAGATATAAAGGAAGTCTATGTTCCTTCCATCCGAGCGGGGAGGAAGGGTGGGCGCATGTGAATCTAAGCAGATACAACCATCAGAAATGCTTTTACGGTAAGTAATGCATTGTCTTCTGATGTTTGTTACTCTGCTTAGAATCACATGCTGTGCATAGACTAGCGAGCAGTACCCGGAGTTGGCGGTGGGTTATGAGAAGGAACAGTAGAGAAAAGAGGTCTTAATACTGCCTGTCCCACCTGGGAGTCAGATCTAGAGTGTGCATCTAGACAGTAGTGTTTTGTAAAGGTGTGCACAGAACTCCAGGTAGCCGCTTTGCAGATGGACTCAAGGGGAACATTTGCAATGAATGCTATGGAAGCCCCAGTGCCTCGAGTGGAATGTGCTCTTGGCTTGAAGGGTAGTTCTCTCTTAGCAAGAGTGTAACAGAGAGTGATGCATTGAACAATCCATCTAGATATAGTGGATTTTGAGACCGCATCTCCTTCTCTTCCTGCTGCCACCGAGATAAATAACTGATTAGTCTTTCTCAGTGGTCTGGTTCTTTCCATGTAGAACATGACAGCTCTGCGTACATCTAGTGTATGCAGACTTTTTTCTCCCGAGCTGGAAGGGTTTTGAAAGAACGTTGGTAGTTCTATAGTTTGGTTTACATGAAATTTCGAGATGAATTTAGGTGCAAACCTTGGGTGTGTGCGTAGAACCACTTTATTTTTGTGAACTGTTACGAAGGGGTCTAGTACAGAAAGAGCCTGTAGTTCACTTACTCTGCTAATGGAGGTGATAGCTATTAGGAAAGCAGTCTTAAGGGTGATATCTTTAAGAGTTGCCTTGTGCATGGGTTCGAAGGGAGGGCCCATGAGTCTGGAAAGTACCACATTTAAGTCCCATCCGGGAGCTGGGTTAGCTATCGGAGGGTGTATCCTCTTTACCCCCTCCATGAAGGCTTTGATAACTGGTATCTTCCACCACGACACTTTAAGTTGGGAAGTGGTGTATGCAGAAAGTGCCGCTAGGTGGACTTTAATGGAATTGAACACTAAACCTGAATCCAGTAAATGGGTCAAGTATAGAATAATGTCAGTTGGAGAGCAGTCAACTGGGTTGATGCTAGTACCTCTACACCAGATAACGAATCTTTTCCATTTGCTAGAATAGCAGTGTCGAGTATTAGGTTTTCTGGCTTCCCTGAGGATGTCCATACATCTCTGTGGGAGTTGTAAATGTCCAAATTCTATGATCTCAGGAGCCAGGCTGCTAAGTTCATGGTCTGAGGGCATGGATGCAGTGTCCTGCCCTTGTCTTGTGACAGCATGTTGTACGGGCAGGGAAGTTTCACTGGGGGAGATGGGGACATCTCCATCAAGTGAGCGAACCAAGGTTGCCGTGCCCACATTGGGGCCACTAGTATCATGGTAACCTGCTCCTGGTGCATCTTGTGCACCACTTTGTGAGAAGGGGAGTCGGGGGAAAGGCGTAAACAAATTTCCCTGACCATTGAATCGACAGACCGTTCCCCTTGGACTGGTTCTGGGGGTACCTGGAGGCGTAACTTTGGCATTGTGAGTTCTCCAGGGTTGCGAACAGGTCTATTTCCGGGAATCCCCATTGCGTGAAGATGTCTAAGACGATGTCTTCGTGCAATTGCCCTACTCTTCGGGCAGGGGGAAGTCTCTGCTGAGTTTGTCTGCTAGCAGATTGAGTTCCCCTGGTACATGTTGTGCTAGTAGGAACATGTTGTGTTTGAGAGCCCACTTCCATATATTCTGGGACAGCTTGGACAGTCCTGGAGAGTGAGTGCCCCCTTGCTTGTTGAGGTAGTACATGGCTGTGGTGCTGTCTGTGAGGACCATCACTGTCTTTCCTGAAAAGCTTTCAGTGCTTTGAACACCGCTAGTAGTTCCAGCAGGTTTATATGCTTGGATGCTAAACTCTGAGTCCACACTCCGTGTGCCGTCTGATGGGATAGGTGAGCCCCCCATCCTGTAAGGGATGCGTCTGTGGTTAGAGTGGCTTCCACTGCGGGTGTGGCAAAAGTTTTCCCTAATAACAGGTTTTCTTTTGTCCACCACCGTAGCGAGAGAACCAAGGCCTGCGAGACCACCACTAGATCGTCCCATTGTCCGCTGGCCTGACACCACTGGCTGTAGAGCCACTCTTGCATTGGGCGCAGGCGCGCGTGAGGTACCAAATAAATACATGACGCCATCATCCCTAGCAAGCGCATTGCTTTGCGTACCGTCACCTCTTGGCCTGCTACATAATGGGGAATTTGAAACAGCATGTTTTGGACCCTCTCGTTGGAGGGGAATACGAGGCCGTCCCTTGTTCGAATTAGAGCCCCTAGGAATTGTTTGGTTTGGCTGGGGTCTAAGCTGGACTTCTTTTCGTTGATGGAGAAGCCCAGTTGGGACAAAAGGTCTACGGTCTTTTGGGTATTGGAGAAGCATGTTTCGTAAGAATCCCCTGTTATGAGCCAGTCGTCGAGGTAAGGGTATACCGGGATGGATAATCTGCGCAGGTGGGCCGCTGCCACTGCCAGTACTTTCGTGAATACCCTTGGTGCAGATGCTATCCCGAAGGGTAGTACTCTGAACTGGTAGTGTTTGTCCTCTATTTTGAACCTGAGGTATTTTCTGTGCGATGTCAACATTAAAACATGAAAGTATGCATCTTTCATGTCCAGTGTTGTCATGTAATCCCCTTGTGATAACAGTGGGATTACCTCCTGTAAGGTCACCATACGAAACTTTTGGGGTTTGACAAATATGTTCGCTGGGCGCAGATCTAATACAGGGCGCATGGTTAAGTCCTTTTTGGGTACAAGGAAGTACACTGAATAAATACCTTCTGTTACCTGTGATAGGGGGACGGGCTCTATAGCTTCTTTCTTCAGTAGTTCTTCCACCTCTTGAAGAAGAATGGAGAGGTGCTGCGGTGTCATGCGCCGGTTCCGTGGGGGTTTGTACTTCGGGGAACCGTTGAACTCGATGCAGTAGGACGTGATTCCCTCCCATGCTGAAAGGAACGAGGTTAGCCGGCCCCCGACCGGTGATGCATGGGAGGGGACCCGAATTTTCGGGTCATTTGCTGGTATTGGGCGTGGAACCTCTGGGGCTGGAGCCACGACCTCTTCCTTTGCCACGGCGTTGGCCTCTTTGACTGAACTGGGTGTTACCCTGGTTGGTGGGCCAGTTGGAGCCAGAGTAATATTGTTGTTGTTGGTTCTGCTGCTGTCTTTGGCCACGAAAGGAGCGTTTATTACCATAGCCTCGCCTGTTAGGGGGCCTAGAAATTTGATCAAGAGTCTTGATGGTATCAAACTCTTTTTTAGTATGTTCTAGGGCCTCATCTACTGCTTTCCCAAACAGATGCGTCTGTTCAATGGGTTTATTTATGAGGGAGGCTTGGGTTTCGGGCTTAAAACCTGAATTGCGTAGCCAAACGTGGCGCTTGAGAAGTATTCCCTGCACTAGGGAGCGGCCAGCCGTCTCAGCGGCATCTAGGGAGTTCTTAACGATGCCCTGGTTTACCAGTGTGCCCTCTGATATTATAGCTAGCAGGCGAGAACGCAGAGGTTCAGGTGCTTCCTCTGCTTCGCTGCGCAGCTTGTTCCACTGTGCATCTGCGTAGCTAGCTAAAAGTGAGTTGTTATTAGCAATTCTAGTAGAGAAGGCGGCGGATGTCGTGATTCTCTTCCCCAGTGCGTAGAGTTTTTTGCCTTCTTTGTCTGGAGGTGCTTCACTAGTGGATAGTGGCACCCCTGCTCTTTTTCTTGTGTTGGTAACCACAAGGGAGTCCGGAATAGAGTGTCCTCTGATGTATAAAGGGTCAGAGGATGAAGGGCTGAAGAGCTTTTCTATTCTAGGGTTGACCCCTCTTACTAAAGCTGGGTTAGTAAGGGAAGGAGAAATTCTTCTTTTAATAGAAGCCAGGAGTGGAATAGATTGGCTAACAGGGGCTTTTTCTTTGATGACTTTTTCTACAAAGTCAATGTCTGGAAGAGTTTCCCCTGTATCAATCTCAAAATGCGCTGCTGCCTTGCGCAATAGTGCATTGAGGGAAGGTTGGTCATCTATGGGAGAGGAGTTCCCATGTGAATCCTTGAGAGGAGAAGGGAGAAAGGCATCAGGGTCTGAATGTACTGATGGGGATTGCCAAGGCTGCACTGACGGTGAATGCCAGGGCTGCGAGGTAGCTGTATCCTTTTCAAACCCTGTAGGAGTGGTGTAAGGATCTTCTTCGAACCCCTCTTCCTCAAGTTCTACCTCTTCTTCTCCACCCAAACACTCCTCATCTTCTTGGAGGTATTGCTCCTCCTCAGTGAGGTCAACCAGCCTAGGAATCTTGACTCTAGGGTCATCCTGTGGCCATTCTCTTTGTCTTTTGTGAGTGGGTGGGTCTTGGTTTCCTAGAAACCTTTCCATTTTCTCCATGCAAGAATGGAGTCTTTCAAGGGTCTCATGGGGTACCCCTGAATAGTCTAGAGGGGGGAAATTAGTGTTTTCGCCTTCGAATCGTTTCGAACGCTCCCACAACGTCGATGAGAGGTTCCCGTCTCCTTCTGAAAAGCCTTCAGGTAGTTCAGAAGCGTCCTTTGGAGAAAGGGGCAGTTCCTGGCTACTTTTGTGTTTTTTCGACGCGGTATTCGACGTTTGTTTCGTCGTCCGCGTACGTTCGTCTTCGGCGACAATTCTCGCTAAGCTCTCGGCTACGATTTTGTCCGTCGAGGGCTTTGGTGTCGACGTTGTGTGCGTTGCGCGTTGTACCTCGACGGTCGCTCTATGGAGCGTTGCGTCGGATGTTTTTGGGGTAGCGCCCGTGTTAGATGGAAGCCCAATCGCTGGTCGCGGCTGCGTTTGCGGGTGGGGCTTGTGACCTTTACGGTCTGCGGTAGACGCCGGAGTGCCCTGCGTCCCCTTCGGCGATGATGGATCCTTCGTTCTCGACGAAGAAGAGCCGTGGGTAATGTGTTTAGCCTTATGGGGTTTGTGTGCGTCCTTGTCGCCGGGGTGTTCATCCCCATAAGCAGGGCGTGAGCCGAGCCCGTTGCGGCCGGGGACGGACGAGGAGCGGGAGCGCTCCTTCTGGGGGTTCATGACTTCCGTAACGGACGTCGAGTTATCGCACTCCTCGTCACTTTCAGTAACAGCGGCAGCGGGTGAGGAAACTGACCTCGACATTGCGTAGTCCGCCCACCTCTTAACCCTACGTTCTTTAAGAGTCCTGGGTTTTAAGAGCTTGCAGGCTGCGCAGCTGTTCTCTATGTGATCGAGGGGTAAGCAACGATTACAGAGCTTGTGCTTATCTTTCCAAGTATATTTGCCCCTGCAGCGTGGGCAAAACTTAAATGGTGTCCTCTCCATAGCTGAGGCAATAATAGCTGGCGATAACCCCAAGGGAAAGAAAAGGGAGAAAGAAAGACATTCTCAAAGAGAAGAGACAAAGTTCTAACCCCCACTCTCCCTACTGTAAGTTGGCCGTCGAGGCCAGGCCACGTGTTCGGCAGCGCCGAAGGATCTCCTCCGCTCTTCCTCTCCATCGAAAATAGTTCCGCGGAGAAACAGCTTCACAGCTAACGTCGAGGGGGAGGGATCCTTACCAGTAAGTTATGACAAAAGGACCGAGGTCCGTGGTAAGTATAGCAATGTCTCTCTAGGAGCTCCGCGAAAGGCGACCAGAAACTGGGTGGAAAAAAACAATCTGAGGGACCTCGACGCGTGAGGGATTGTGGGTACAACGCACGTCACTATAGGGATAGTGTTACAGACACGCCTTGTCGACGTCCCCTTTTCGACTACGAAAAACAAAATGCAATACTCCGCAGTGACCACTGGATGTCGGACCTATGCACAGCATGTGATTCTAAGCAGATTAACAAACATCAGAAATTTTATTAGATGATGACTAGGGTAGGAAATTAAATGCATTTATGTACGGAAGAGGTAAAAGTATGATTTTAATTGTAACAAGTTGTATATATGTTTTAAATTCTCACTTCGATGAATTGTGTACTGTGAAATTGGACGGTTTAGAATTAAGCCTTCTTATGTTTTCCAACTGAAATTTGTTAAGATTTAGTGATGAATCAAACACAAAAAAAAACAAGTGGATGTAGGTTCAAGTCTGTCAACCTTTCGCAGAACCAAGAGAGAAAGAGTCAAGGTTGTCTGGTAGTATCTTAATGTGTTCTGGGGCTGAAGTTGGAGTCATAAGGTAACAGTGTGGTAGAGTCAGGTTTAGGAGTCATCGGTGGGGAGGAAACCATATGGTTAATGTGTGCAGGCATATCTTGGTTAGATTCTTCTGTTCATGGAGCCAGTTTTTCATATTGTTTGTTTATTTGTTTTTATCCGCTTGTGTGTATTTTGCTGTTAGGGATTTTAGGTGTTTACTGTCACCCTTGCAGAGTAATGCAAATGAGCAGGATATCAAGATTAGTTGGTTAATTTAAAAGAAATATAATTGCAGGTAATTGCTGTGGCTTGTGCATTATTTAAACTTTTTGAATAGGTCAGAATTGTCTGTGTGCACTGCTAAAATCTTCTGAGCAGCAACCAGAAGGAAGCTGGGCAAGCGCACATGCGCACAGCTTAGAGGGAACATTGGTCTCTGCTCAGAAAGTCTGCTAGAGCGTCGAGTTCCCCTGGAACATGTTGAGATGCCAGGAACATCTTCCGTCTGAGTGCCCATCTCCAGATTTTCTGCGCAAGTCTTGATAGATTTGGAGAGCGTGCCCCCCCCACCCCCTTGTTTGTTGATACAAAACATTGCTGTGGTGCTGTCTGTTAGGATCTGTACCGACACACCTGTTAAATGGGGTTCAAATGCTTGGAGGGCTTTGAACACTGCTCTAAGTTAGAGCACGTTGATGTGGTTTTGAGCAGTAGAGTGAGACCACACCCTGAGCTGTGTGGTGAAGGTAGTATGCCCCCCCCCCACCCCGCTAGTGAGGCAGATGTTGTGACCATTGCTTTTATCTGTGGATCGTAGCAGGGTTTCCCCTTGGTCAGATTCTCTCTCGTCCACCAGCGAAGATTTTGTACTCGTGTTGGCGTAACGACCACTAGTTCGTCCCACTGACCGCTTGCCCGAGACCATTGTTTCGCCAACCACTCTTGTATGGGACGCATGCACAGGCACGCGTGGGGAACCAGGTAAATGCAAGATGCCATCATGCCTATTAATACCCTTGCTTTGCGTACCCTTATCTGGCGGCCGGCCTGATAGTGTGGTATTTGCATTAACAAGTTCTTCACTCTCACCCTGAGGGAAAGACTAACACTTCCTCTGTGTTTAGAATCACTCCTAAGAACTGTTTGGCGATGCTGGGCACCAGGCTTGATTTTTTTCTCGTTGATCGAGAAGCACAATTGAAAGAGGCTGTGGATTGTCGTCTGAATGTTTTGTCTGCAAATCAGAGGTGATTCCCCTGTTATGAGCCAGTCGTCCAAGTAAGGGTACACTGGGATTGCCTCTCTGCGCAGCTGCGCTGCCACCACCGCCAGTACCTTGGTGAATACCCTTGGCCCAGAGGCTATTCCGAAGGGCAGCACCTTGAATTGGTAGTGCTGTTTTGCTATCTTAAACGCAAGAACCTTCTGTGCACTGGAAACATTGGAATATGAAAGTAGGCATCTTTCATATCCAGTGTTGCCATGTAATCCCGCTTTTTTAGAAGCGGGATTACTTCTTGTAGCGTTGTCATGCAGAACTTTTGGGGCTTGACATACTTGTTTGCAGGCCTTAAATCTAATACAGGGCGCATTGTTAGATTTTTGGGCACAAGGAAGTAAGTTGTACATACCCCTGTTTACCAGGTTGTCCGGGACCACTTCTATGGCGTCCTTTAATAGAAGCGCTGTAATTTCCTCTAGAAGAATCTGTTGATGTTCTTCTGAGGGTACCTTTTATCTCGGGGGTGATCGCGAGGTTTTTAAGTAGTTCTACACAGTAGCCCCCTGCTACCGTTGACAGCACCCATCTGTCTGAGGCAATACCCTCCCATGCGTGCGTGCAGTTGGAAATTCGTCCTACTATAGAGGCATGGGGGTACTTTGAGCGGAATGTCACTTGCTCTGAGGTGGCGTGCCACCTCGAGCTTGGCCTCTGCCCCAAGTACCACAACCTCTTCGTTGTCCTCGTGGGTAGCCCTGAAAGGATTGTCCTTGGTTGGTGCCATAGGAACCCTGGCCCTGGTTGTATCTAGATCCCCTCTGGGAATTCTGTCCCCGAAAACGGCGAAATTGCTGTTAACCCTCTGCCCCGTGGGTTTGTTTGTGAGCTGGCCTAAGGATTTAAGGGTTTCGTATTCATCTTTAGCAGTTTTTAGTGCATCTTATACCGCCTTTTCCAAAGAGCACATCTTTTTCCACCGGCATATTAAGGTGGCCTGTGTTTCTGGCCTGAAGCCTGATTGGCGAAGCCATGCGTGTCTTTCAATGATAGTGCCCTCGGCAATGATTCTACCCGCATTGTCTGCTGTGTCAAAGTTTAACTTTAGGAGACTGGTAGACACCGCTCTACCGTCTGCTGCCACCTGGGCTAATTGGAACTTAAGTGGCTGTGGTGCGGAAGAAAGTAATGCTGAAACCTCATCCCACTTGTGTCAGTTGAAACTTGCCAGCATTATTTGCGATGCGAGTCTGGTAGGCTGCACAAGAGGCTACTTTCCTGCCCATTGCTTGCATCTTTTTGCTCTCCTTGTCCGGAGGTGCCTCAGAGGAAGCAAGGGGAGTTCCTGCTCTTTTCCGTGTGGTGGTAACCACCAGGGAGTCCGGTTTTAACTGACCTCTTATGTAAAGGAGGTCGGAAGGTGCAGGTCTCAACATTCTTTCAACACGCGGGTGAATGGCCTGTGTAAGGTCGGGTGCCTCCAAAGGAGGTTGGATTTTGCGTTGTACAAACTTGTCACGCTCACCTGATTCCCACGGAGGCGCAGGTCTGGCTTCGAGTGCTGATGCTTCTTCTATGGTGAAGCGCAGGACTCTGAAGATGGACTCACTGGCTCGCAGGAATATTCCCCTGTGCATGAAAAGAGAGTATTACCTACTGACGGAATAATGCTCAAGCCTCCCACTCCCTTCCAACCCTCCACGATACCCTTCCTCGATTCCCCGCGAAGTCTCACCTTAGGGTTTGGAAGGACGAGTTCTCCATCCTGCTTCTGATGCAGGGGCGCGTTGAAACCCAGTTACTTCACTGGATTGAGGTTTGATGGGAGTTCAAATAAGCTTGACTATTCAGGTAAGGCGCTGTAAGAGTTCTGTAGCAAGTTCAAAAGTTCAAGCTTAATAATAATGTTCATTGTCTTATTGCAGCAAGCGCTAACGCTTATGTCTTTTTCCCCTTAGGTGCCGGGGTTCGTAATGCCGGAGATATGGCGCCGACCCGAAGTGAAACGTGCAGTTCCAGTAAATGACAGGTAAGTTCTGGATGAGCGTTCGGGTAATGTCTTTGCATTCGCTCATTCAATGTCTTTGTCTTTTTTCCCCATAGGGGCCGGGGTCCGGAATGCCAGGACCCGAAATGAAATGGGAATGACCCAACAGGTAAGTCTTAGAAGGAAACTGAGCTTTTCCTATTCCCTTCCTTCTCTCACCTTGTGTTCTTGTCTTTTTCTCTCTAGGCTCTGGGAAGTGGCTGCGGATCCGGATGATCGCTGCTGAAGATGGAGGTGCCCAGGAAAGGTGAGTGAAATGCAGCGCTGCAGCGATCGAAGCGAAATGCTTTTAAAATTATGTCTTCCCTTTCAGGATCGTCGGTGTGAAGTCTCCGTGATGCAGCTTTAGCAGGTAAGGTCTTCTTTCTCTCAAATTCTCTCTTAGCAGGTGACCCAGGATGCTGACAGGCGTGGCTGAAGTCCAGATGCAGGAGCTGACACGGTGAGCGTCCAGCTGCGAGGAGCAGAACGCCGCGAAGCGTGAGTTGTTGATCGGGCGGGGTTTAAATAGCTTTGGAAGAAGTTCCAGGTATGTATCCTTCCGCCGATCAGGTATGTATCCTTCCCCGACCACACCCAGGGGAAAGTAGTTCCACAGGTAAAGTAGTTCCATTCAGGCCTCAAGAGGGCCTGGATGTAGCAGCATAGTCTGCATCAGGTAAGTGCACCTTAAAACACTTGAACACATGTCTAGTTTATGAGCCTGGCGCCTAAGGCGCCAGGACAGGGGTCCAAACATGAGCCTGGCGCCTATGGCGCCAGGACTGTGTCCAAAGGGCCCCAGCTTGGGCCCGCTGGCACTTCCCTGGGGGAAATGATGCCTGCCTCTGGGGTTGCTGGGTCGGACCTGGCTCCTTGGAGGTAGGCATCATGACAAAACTTTAATATTGGAATAAATTGGCCTACTGTTTTTTTTATCTCCCAACAATTGCTCAGTGAAGTCCGTCTTCCACCACCTCCTGGATATCTATGCTGAAGTGTTCTGCCGCTTTAGTTAGAACTTTGTTGAGTAGGGGTTGGTCGTCTATGGGGGAGTCTACTACTGGAGGATCCTGATTAATGGGTGAATCCAAGGAGTAAATGTTGGCCTCCTGGTCCGGGTCTTCATCGTCCCCATCATAGAATTAGTCTAAGTCCTCATCCATAAGTTGAGGATCAGATGCATCAAACAAAACATCCTCCTGTTCTTCTGGATGGACTTACAGATCTAAAACTCTGCCCCGAGTTGGGCCATCAGTACGAACCCTCTTAGAAGGTGGTTGAGACAGGGGGTCGGCAGCTCGAAGGAGCTGAGGTGGGTGGGGTGGTCTGAAGGCTTAAAAGCTGTTCAGGGTGCTTTTCGAAGAAGTTCCCAATGAAGGACATCTTACGCATAACCCTGTTGATGTCCTCTGCGGACCATTCTTTCGAGCATGGAATGACAATTTCGGGCTCAGAGTCGGGAAGGCCCATGTCTTCATTAGTGGGTGGGATAGGCTTAGGATCTTTAGGTCTCCCCTTGGATATGTCTCCTGTATGGGAGGTTTTATGTGTCTTTTGGTGTTTGTCCCCACCCTGGGTCCCAGAGGAGAGTGAAACAGACTTTTTGGGGCCAGATGTCTTGCTAGCTGAAGAATGTTGAATTTCGTGTGGGGGGGGGCCGAGGTTTCGTCTGCGGAAGAATGACCCTCGGATGTTGTTTTTCGCGAGGCACCCATGCTGTCTTTCGACGTCTTAGTCTCGTCATGCGGCAATCTGGATCGAGATTGCCCAGAGGACCGAGATTCATCGACCATTCACAGGGAGGCGAGCATTGTTAAGTACTCGATACATCTGCCGAGTGTCGACTGGGGTTGTGTTTTTTGTGGTGTGTGTAGTTTGAGCGCTCCTGCCACCGGGTGCAGTCCCCACAACATGGCCACTGGCCTGTCCTACGGTCTCTGGGGCTTGCGCTTGGGTAGCGACCGCTACTCCGGTGCCCTCACCGTCCGAAGTGCGGCGTCGCCGCCATCGCTGAAGGCTCCCTCCACCTCCATGGCCTTGAGTTGCCTGGCGTGGTGGGCCCAGCTCTTAGTGGAACGTCTTTCAACGTTTTAGGCTTGAAGAGCCTACAGGCTCGACAAAACATCTCGACGTGATCTCTCGGGAGCCACAAGTTGCAAACGAGATGTTTGCCTACCCAGGGGAACTTACGGTTGCATTTAGGGCAAAACCTAAATAGGGTGTTCTCCATAATACTGGGTAAAGGTGATGGCAGCTGGGCGAACAAAGTGTAGGAAGGGGAGAATATGCATTCTACAAATGGCCTAACAATGGCCTCCCTCCTCTCTTACTGTCTGGGCACCGAGGCCCTAGGCGGCCTTCCAAGGCCGCTCAGCCCGTCGATTTTCAACGGTAGTCTTCTTTCTGATTCTTCGGCGTGGTATTACAAAGTCGAAGAAAGGATAGAAAGGGAAACTATTTTAATTAAAGTCAATGGCTAATTTGCTGAAAGGAACTCCGCTATACACGTCAGTCTAGCATGGCAGAAAAAAAACAATCTGAGGGACTTCGACGCATGAGGGATCATGGGTACAGTGGACGTCACTTTAGGGCTAGTATTACTGGCAAGCCTTGTCGATGTCCCTTTTCAAGATTCGAAAATTGTTATACTCCGCAGCTTCCACATGCCTCAGAAATGTGGATATTCCATCCTAACCATCTTTATTTAGGGACTCTCCTCCGAACTGGACTCTTGTAGTGCTTAGAAAACAGTTAGCAGAAATCTTGCCTAGTTCTAAAGCGCTTGGAAAGTATGGAAATGAAGTAAAGCACTAGGCTCCTTCCCAACAACTCTGGTAAGGGGACTCTGGATCTGGAGGTCCTGCTTCTGGAGGGTACTTAGGAGTCTCCTGGAGCTTCTAACCGGATTCGTTCCACAGCAGACGTTGCAGTAGACTACGGACACTCTGCCCCTGGCATTGGGTTTCCAAAGTAACGGAGAGGCACAGCAAGTCAGGGATGGTGGTCCAGTGGAGTTAGTCTCTGGGTTAGTTGATCCCACTGTTAAGGAGAATTCAAATTTCTGTGCCAATTCCCTTCAACCTTAGAGACCCCCCAACTCTTGATGGACTTTAGGACTTTTAATTTTTATCCTGGAGTGAGTCAGAACTTTTTCCTCACTCTCATGTATTTTTGATCTGATTTGAACTCTGTTTCTTTTGGTTTTGGAGTCTGACAAACTCCATAGGCATCTACATTAAGTATTGTGACATACAGCACCTTCAGTGCAGTGTCAGAGAGAAGTCCTTTGGATTTCTCATAAGGTTTAAATATCTTCTTTTGGGTAAACTACTCCTCCCAAGAGTAGTAAAGGGAAATGTACTTTACTTACCTTTTTTCTATATAGGTCCAGTACACCCCATCTTATGTGGAAGCACTGGGGGGGTTTAGTTACTCGACCCTTATCCTACTTACTCCTGTAACATTTTTTTATGTTACCCTCACCCTTTTAATAGCTGGTGGCAATGGTTTTATTTTCCTACCTTTGTGGGTTTTCACAGCAGGCTGAATCCTCAGCTGCAGTATAGCACCCATGGTTGCCCATTTTGGCAAAATGGCCTGGTCATCTTTTTTTCACCATTTCTTGCTTGTGAGGTTTTTCTTGTGTCTTACTCTGCGCGTCAAACCAGGTTTAACCCTTTTTTGTTTTGCCTTTGGCGGTCTTCAGTACGGAAACCCGCCTTAGGTTCCAATGTGTCCGAAACTCCCTGTCCTTAGTCTCCTTGGTTACATGAATGCACCCAATGCTGATTGGCTGCTGTGCGATTGACAGCTATGCTGTGCATGAATGGGAGAAACCTGCATAAAAGGCGAGGGCTCTTGAACAGAAGGCAGAGTCGACCATTGGAAGAAACATCCGACGAAAGAACTTGAAAGAGAAGCTTGCTGTACCCTCCTGGACCGTTGAACTTGCTGGTGAAGCCCTGCTGCAGTGCTGAAGCTCCAACTTCATATCAACTAGAGAAGCCCGGAACGGACAACTTCTTCACTTGGCTTGGTGGGACCAACTTGCTGGAGCCCCTATGCCTGCTGACTGTACTTCCTTGCTGCTGCTGGAACTGAGTGCCAGTGGGCAGGAACACCAGAAACGAGTGCATAGTCTTTAAGCCGGACCTGAGCTCCAGTAAGATCCCGAGGACCCTCCTGAAACAAGAGGGCTCAAGCCTGATCAACCTCAGTGCTGGACACCAGAAGGAAGGGGAGCCCATCAAATGTCCAAGAACCGTTGTGGTGCTATTGACCGGTCGCTGAAACTGAAAAGTGCAGCCGATTTGGAAATGTTAGGGAGAATTCTCAAAAATGTGCCAATTCCCTTCACCTTAGAAAACCCCAGCAACCTTGCTAGATTTTGAGGACTTGATTTTTTTTTAACCTGGAGAGAGTGCCCTTTTTCCCCACTCATGTATTTGAGTGAATTCTACCTCCGTGTTTCTTGTAGTTGTGGAGTCTGACAAACTCCATAGGCATCATCTTTTACATTGTGTCACAAAGCACCTTCAGAGCAGTGACACAGGGAATTTTCCAGATTTCCCAAAGGTTTAAATACCTTCTCTGGGATAAACTGTTTCCAAGAGCAGTAAAGTGAAATGGACTTACCATTGTAACTTTCTAGACCCAGCACACACTATCTTACAATAGGGTGCTGGAGGGGTTACTTAGTATCCCCCTTTGCCTAGCTTCTCATGTGACATTTTATGTTACCATTTCCTCACTGATGGCTGGCGGCAGTGGTTTCGTTCGAACTACCATGGTATGTCTTTACCGTGGGCTGCGTTCGCAGCTCTGGTAAAACAACCGCAGGAGCCATCTTTTTCAAAATGGCGCAGAGCCACCTTTGACAAAATGAACCCCGATCTTTTTCTTCCGCCAGTTCTTTGTGGAAAGGTCCTTGTAGAGATTTTCTCTGCGCGCCAAACCAGGTTTGGTCTCTTTGTTCATTTCACCTTTGGCAGGCTTCAGGAGTTCAACCCGCCTCTGGCTCCAGAGTGTCTGGGGTAGCAGGAAGTGAGGGAGGTGCCTGAAACTCTCTGTGCTTAGTCTCCCAGGAGACCCAAATGCACTCTGTGGTGATTGGGTGGCTGACTGTCCGGCAAGGACAGCCACCCTGCTGGGTGAATGACAGCTAGGCTGGATTGAATGGGAGAAAACTATTTAAAAGGCGAGTCTCTAGGACTGGAAAGCAGAGTCGACCACTCGACGAAGGAACCGAAGAGCTTGAAGAGGACGTCTACTGCAACTCATGGACTGTTGGTTTGCCCAGTGAAGCCCTGCTGCAGTGCCAAATCGCCAAGTTTGCATCGACAGAAAAGCCCCTGCGAGGAAGACTTCTCCCGTTGAGTTGGTGGGATCAATCAACTTTAAAGTAAGCCACCTGGACATCGATCTCTGAGCTGGTTGAATTTCCACAGAGTTGCTACAGGAAACCGTATAGCCAGGGAGAGTAACACCAGATTGTGTGCGTTGCTTTTAAGCTGGCCTAGAGCTTTTGGAAGATCCGCCGCACTCCCAATGAGCTGGACTTACCAAGCCCGAGCCCCCTCAACAGAGTGCGGGATCCCAGAAGCAAGGAAAGCCCACCTCAACAGCCAGTAACCGTGGTGTTGCTATTTGCGGTAGACGCGAGGAGCTGAAACACGAAATAGCCACTGAAAGTGAAGTTTGCTTGTAGCCAGTTTTGACAGGCCCGATGTCCTCCCTCTTGTCCCCACAACTGAAACCTAGTAACAGTGAGATCTGCGGAGCTGCACAGGAACAGGAGTAATCAGCTGCATCCTTTCTTCATTTCCAAGGTATTGTAAAACAAGCTAAAGAGAACTTAACTCTTACTGTAGAGTTGCTTTGAAATTTCTACATCTCACAAGCCTAATCAGCTTGTGGCCCTACATTTGATTCTTTTCATCAAAGACTCCTAAGAACTTGTGCAAAGTCTTCTCCATTTACTTACCAGAAGTGATTCATCCTATACAAGACTTTTGCCCATTGACTTCGCCTATTGAATTGAATGACTCTTATTGGGGGATCTAAAAGTGTTTGCCTAGTTAAAACATATTTGCGATCTCTTGTGTTCTAATAACCTTTGTCTTTTACCAATTTCTTAAAGTATTCTGAATGCCAACAGTAAGATGTTATGGTTCCCAGCACCCAAGTTATTGAAGTGAACTGTGGGTGTAGGTTGTGTGTGGGCCATCCCAAAAGTCTCTTAACTGGTTCAGAAACTTAAAGTGTACAGTATTGAAGTGTATTAGTGTGGTACTAATATATTGCTCCCTTCTAAAGAAGGCTTTATAACCGACTGATAAATTAATAATTGTTTGTGCAAGAAACCCCGAGTGTAAGTATTTGAATACCTGTAACTGAATCTTTGTGTAACTCCACTACAGCTCACATTTCCCCTCTTGAGATAAGCCTTGCTGCTCAACACGCTACCAACACTTTGTAGTACAAGCTTATACCAAAGGTTGGAGTGAGCTTCCACATTTAGTGCGCTACATAAATAGTATATCAGTCATGCATAGAACCGAGGATTCTCAACAGAAGAGTGCAGTCTTAAGGAATATTTGGAATTGCTTTATTTGCAAATTACTGCAGCCTTTAGTGGATGACACGTGTTTTGGCAAAAATTGACTTGCCTTTCTCAAATCCAGGCCTTGCTCACTTGCGTGAATAGAAGCATAATGCAGGTTAGTTGTAAGTCATGGGCTCAATCCCACCTCTGCAGATGTGTCCTCAGCTTGAGCAAGCTGGCTCCTATAATCAGGATCTCTCAAGATCTCTCAAGTTCTTAGCAACACACAACAAGGTCGCGAGGTATTACCGCAGAAGGCGTCAACCAAAAAGTCCCTCACCATATAGTCATATACCAAAGGTTGGGTTGCCTATACCTGTAGTCAGTTTGTAGTGTTCCCACAGGGCACTGCAGTCAATCTTTACTTAACAGGAAAGAGGCCATAGCCGCCGACGACCTTCAAACTGCAGCGCAGGAGTCCTCCAGACATCCTCCCTCTTGTCCCCACAACTGAGGCCCAGGAACTGTAGGACTGCAACCAGAACAGAAGTAAGCTGGATCCTCTTCTTCCAACCTAAGGTACTGTCTTGACTAAAGGGGTACTTAAGTCTTATCTGTAGGTGGATTGTTCTCACTGGATACTTGCAGTAGCTGCTTTTTGCAGAGTTTCTTCCGGTTTCGCCTTTCACAAGCCTAACAACTTGTAGCCCAACAGCCATTCTTTTTTGACAAACTTTCTAAACATTGTGCAAGACTTTTGGACCATCTGAAGTAGTGCCTCAGCTCCCTAGACATTGTCCCAATTGACTGTGGCTGTCCTGGCTCCCTGCAGACTCTTCTGACTCATTGACTTTGGTTTTAACTGTCCTTCATAGGTGGTGAATACGTTTAACTTGTATTGCTGGGAACGGTCTAACCTAGAGGTATTTGGGGGTGGGGGTGTTTCTCAGTGGTCTAGTTCTTTCCAGGTAAAACATGACTGCCCTGCGCACATCTAATGTGAGTAGGCTTCTTTCAACCATGTTAGTGGAATTCTGGAAGAAAATAGGCAGTTCTATTGATTGGATCACATGGAACTTGGAAATAAATGTAGGCGCAAATCGAGGGTGAGTGCGCAGAACCCCCTTAACTCTGAACTGTAATGAAAGGGTCTAGACCTGAAAGGGCCTGTAGTTCACTAGCTCTCCTTATAGAAGTGTTAGCCACTTAGAAGGGTCTGTTTTATAGGTAAGATCTTTGAGACTTGCCTTATGCATAGGCTCAAAAGGAGACCCCATAAGTCTAGTCAAAACCACATTTAGGTCCCATCCAGGAGCCGGGTTAGAAATTGAGGGATGAATCCATTTAACCCCTTCCATGAAAGTCTTAATAGATATTTTCCACCACAACACCTTCTGTTGTGACGTAGTGTAGGCTGAGAGAGCAGCTAAGTGAATCTGGCGTCACACACTGTACCAGGACACTTGGTTTTAGCCTGGAGTGTGGTGCTCAACAGGAATGCTTTTTCTTTAATCTCAATTAACTCAAATTGAGCCGGTACCCGACCCGTTTCACACCCCCTTTTACAAATACCCCAGGTCACAATGGACCATGAACCAGGCCGGTTGGTGAAAATACAATATTTATTTTTTAAATTCACAAAAATCACACACATTTTAATACTGGCCAGCAATCACCAATGTGGCGATAATGACAATGGAAAAGGAAGCATTGCACTTGGCAAAACCTAGTAGAACATATCCAAGGCACACGTTAACAGGAGCACTTTTTGAATTATGATAGATGGCACCCAATGTAAGGTTTACCCATGCAATGTTGCCACAACCCACAAATCAAATTCTGAGTGGATAGAAAGAAGCAGCAGGTAGTCAGGGAAAAGTGGCGGCAAACAATCAAAATCCGACCTTCCCTCACAAAATAAGAAACCCTTTGCAAAGGCCTAAATTGACACTCGGATTTTGATAAATAATCATAATTAATTATGTGTGCTGAAATAATGATATGCATATGTTTTATCACAGTATTAGGGATGTGATATCACTATCAACCATAAGGGAAGGTATCACAAAAGCATAGTTCACAAAACAGATTTGCCGTTTTAACACAGGTGAAAAACACTGACTCGGAAGGCGGTTTTTGGGCAGAGTGAGAGATGCACAGCACAGGGACAATATGGAAGTGAAAGGAAGGCTATAGCTGGTGAGAGATTTGGAAGGTAGGAGGTTCAAATTTGGGAAAATCGAGCAGTTCAAAAGAGAAAATATCAGTTTAAAAAATGAAAGGCAAATTTTACTTAAACTAAATTATTTAGACTATATTGTTAAAGAAAGTCACGGTACGTTCAAAGATTAATTCGCAATGGCAACCTTTTCCCGCCGTGTTCAGATCTATCTGGGAATTAATTTAAATTATTCCAAATATAACTAAGGAATTACAAGATCAGATTCATGAAAGAATTGCACTAACACTAGAAAAGAAACAAAGTGCACAGAAAATTAGAACAGTCTAGACAAGTGATCAGGATATGGATATGGTTGCTCAGAGAGTGGAACCAAGACAAAAGTCAAGATGGGGTAGACTATGTGTAAGGGGATGGGGGATGGGGGATACTCACAGTCCCCTCTTAAATTTGGGATTCGGAACAGTCAACCGCGTTCTGGACTCCAGGGCTCAGGTAACCAGGTAGCGGCAGACTCTCCTAGCAGAACAGCTGGGCCAGTTTGGTCACCGGATACAAGGACAGCTGGATGGCAGGGTTGAAGCGGGCATGCAGTTAGTGGGCAAAAAGCCAGGCTGGTATCAGGATGCTTCCCAAAAGAATACCACAGCTTTTCTCTTTGGTTATTTTTAGTGGGATTTCTGGATTGAGGCCTTGCTGGGATGGTCAGAAATACTTTGGCCTTGCAGTGGAATCTGGAATCAGCTATGCTTTGGCTTTGCAGTGGGATTGGAATCTGGCAAAATGAAAGAAGATCAGGAACGCAGGCGCAGTAAATTCAGGAAAGTGTGTCCACAGTTCTGTCAGCCACCCTTTTTATAGTGCATGGTGACATAGAATGTTAAACACCTGGATTGGTCAGGGGTGATAGTTACTGCCTCCCTCTCAGTTGGTTGGGTTTCAAGGGCATGATGTCAGATGTATGATGTGAGCTTTACAATGTCCAGAACCACCCACAGTTACTTTTAGCTAAAATTCTGTTTTGCCATAAATGACACATTTGTACAGTTGGGGCCTTTTAACAAATTACATAAGCGGGTTACATATTTAATGAAGAACATGCCAGTCCAACTCTCCAGTGAGAGACCTTGTTTCGCCCTTCTAATGATTTTTAGTGTGAAATATTCGGCCTAAAATTCTATAACTTTATACAGAGTGCTAGGGGACCACTCCGGTGGTGATAGTGCACGGTACAAATGTCCTTTATCATTAACATGTGTATGGATCATCATTAGGCAGGTCAGTACTGAATTTTACATTGCCATCATGTGCACTTTCCTCAGAACACCCAATTCTCTGCCATTTCTGTTCCCAAGGTGGCAGTGAAGGCTACATCATCTTATTAAAACGAACAAAATTACATTAAAACTTGTGAACTTTTTACATTCCTGCGAATTTGTTACAAAAATAACAGTCTTCAAAGTTTAATAAAATAGTATTTTGAACCAAATGGGTATCCTTTGTTCTTCACTGGAACCAATTTTTTACCTTCAGCTACCACCAACTGTCAATTCAGCCCAGTGTGGGGATGGGGTTTCCAAGTTTGATTAAATGTTTATAGCACCCTCTACTTCACAGGTTGGTGTCCCAGAAGTTCAATTGTAAGAGGCCCTCAGCACAGACAAAAATCAGCAAGGTAGCAATTAGCACTTGTGTGTTCTAGCATCTACTGTGAGGGACCTTCTGTTGCTGGCAACCCCCAAGCAGAAACCTGGTTGGGGCTGATTTCCCCCATGTAGCCAATGGAATTTAATTCCTTATTTTATTAATTTTTGTTATAAATCAGAATAAAGCCTGTTGAATAAGATCTCCCATATATGTTTCACAGCAGAAAACCCATTCACATTGCTAGATAATGGCAGGGCCTTATACAAGCTACTGGTTTAAAATTGTATTTTTCTTACAAAATGTTCTTATTAGATACTCACATAATCTTCAACATACAAGTCACCCGAGAAGAAAACGCGACACTAGTGAACTGCCTTTGTGATCTATTCAACTGGATGAAACTCAACCACCTCAAAATCAACCCAGGCAAAACCGAGATGATTGTTTCAAAAAAGGGAGGAGACATCAGCTACATCCCCTGGCCAAGAGAGCTCGACACCACACCAGCACCATCAACTGTAAAAAACCTAGGGGTCCTGATGGCAACAACCTCACTCTAGAGCCACAAGTAAACGCTCTACTCAAGAAAGGTTTCTTACTCCTGCGAGCAGCAAAAAGGATCCTACTGTTCCTGTCATTTGCCAACAAAACACTTACCATCATCGCTCTGATCATGTCCAGAGTAGATTACGCCAATAGCCTATACCTGGGCATGCCCGAACGACTTACAAAAACTACGACGCATACAAAATGTGGCAGCCAGACTCCTCCTCAAGCTACCCAGAAGAGAACACATCACATGTGCGCTAAAAAAATACTACAATGGCCACCATTAAAACAGCTACTAAAGTTCAAGTATATGTGCATCACGCACAGAGCAAGACACAAATAAGGCACAGATTTCCTAAGCGATAAACTACACCTACGTCAACCAACAAGCACACATATCAAGCACCGACATCCGCCTGGAACCAAAACCCTATAACAGAAGAAAACACGGAGGATCCCCTCTCTCTCTCACCAGGCACCGAAAACCTGGAATGACCTACCCAAGACTATACAGAACACAACAAACCACCTAGCATTCAGGAAACTCGTCAAATCATGGCTCTTCACAGCGTAACAACGGAGATGCACCAGAATGCCCACCCCGTTAAACAACAATGAAAAACACCAACCTTGTTCACTCCCAAAATGGACATACACAGAACCCAAAGAACCAACCCCACGACAGACCATACGATATTATGGGAAATGGTCCGAGTATGTGATCTGTCTAAGGTGAACTTTTGTGGCTGAGACGAAAGCCCTTAAACGACTCATCCACTGCCTCTCGGCCGTACCACCTCCAAAGCCCCAGCAGACGCATTTAGATAGAAAGTTTGTGAGAGGAGACCACAACAGCAGCTCCAGCACCCAAGAACGAGAATAGACACCCAACCGACACTTGTCACTCAGCATTAGACCTCCTACAGAGCTCGCTATAATAGAACGGCGAGGAGCAATTTGAACAGTTACAGAGCGCGTTAGAACAGCACAGGGAGAGCCTCACACAAACCTAAAACCCTGCCAGGCATAACCCCTTCACCCACCCTGATGAGATTGGAAGGATTGGCGAGCGCCACACACGGACAGAGTTCTGAATGTTGGCATGTTAAACTTCATACAACCACTAAAAAAAAAAAAATAAATAAATAAAAAAATAAATAAAAAATCAGCATTTCTGCAGACATCTCACTCAAAAATCTTGTACGACCACCTCTTGCACAACAACCCGCGCGCACTTCGCAACACCACAAGCCTCACACGAGGACTGACCTCGATCAGATACTCACACCAAAGCTCAGCAAACGGTGTATACCAAGTTAAACTGCCAACAGAACATCACTCCTCTCGCTATCCTACTCCCGCTTCACCCACTAACCCATCCCACTTTCTCATTTGCAGATCCGCCACAGCACCTGGACCAACTCTGTTGGTGATGGTGCGCGGTACAAATACATTTAACATTAAACATGTGGCACCTGCTGACATTTTCCTTGCAAATTCGATTTCTCTTCCCTCTGAATTTCCACATTGTTTTGTAGCCAGAGTTAGTTTCTTGTATGCAGCAATTTGTTTAAATATAGATGCACTGAGATCGACATAAGCCCAGAGAGCCACGGCCTTTTTGATGCTTTGATCTTTGATATTTTGTAGCCCCAAAAGTAAAGCATTTCCTGTGTAGCTGAAGTAAAGCTTCTTTTGATTTCATCAGACCTGAACAGCAGCCTGTCATTCAGGGATACTGCTCTTGTCTGTTGGAGCACAATGTGAATGTGGATGGTCATAGTAAGGTCTCATTAATAAAAGTAGTGTGATGAGGAACAGAATCCGCGTGGCATTTTTCAATGTAAATGTGTCTTTTTCAAATGGGAACTTTGGGCTTGCAGCAAAGCATGACTGCTTTTTCCCTCCCCTTCTTTTGTACATGTAAAAACACACTGGCAGGCTTTCTCAGTGTGCCCCGTTGTTCCAACATGTGCTTGGCAAGATGGTGCAGCCAGCTTTTTGAAGTCGCAAAACGCAGTTTTTCCATGAGGCAGTGGTGCTCAAAGGAGCCAGCGCAGCCATCTTGCTGTTTCTGCTGAAGTGCAGCTTTGTTATGGATGGGAGTACTGCTGAGTGGGTAAATATATATCCCACAAGAGTGCCCCCCTGTTTGTTCAGATAATACATGACCGTGGTGCTGTCTGAGGGGATCAGGACCGTCTTCCCTTGCAGTTGTGTCTGAAAGGCTTTCAGTGCTTTGAAAAGAGCCTACAGTTTCAACAGATGTGTGGTTGGATGCTATGTCGGACAACCAAACTCTGTGCGCGGTTTGTTAAAGCAGGTGAGCTCCCCACCGTGAGAGAGATGCGTCTGTAGTGAGAGTGGCCTCCATTGTGGGGAGGTGAAGAATTTTCCCTTTAAAAGGTTCACTCTTGACCACCAACACAGTGAGAACGAGGGCTGGCGAGAAAACCAATAGATCGTCCCATTGTCCACTGGCCTGACACCACTGGCTGTTGAGCCACTCCTGCATTGGACGCATACGCAAGCGAGCGTGAGGAACCAAATAAATGCATGACTTCATTCCCAACAGTCGCATAGCCTTGCGTTCGGTGTTCTGTCGACTGGCTACATAGTGAGGAATTTTAAACATGTTTTGGACCCTCCCATTGAAGGGGAAGATGAGGCTGTCCTTTGTTCGAATTAGAGCCCCTAGGAACTGCTTGACTTGACTGGGGTCCAAGCTGGATTTCTTCTCGTTGGAGAATCTCAGGCTGAATAAAAGGTCTATCGTCTTTTGAGCATTTGACAAGTATGTCTCGCAAGTGTGCCGTGCTATGAGCCAGTTGTCGATGTAAGGATAAACCCGGATAATAGCCTGCGCAGGTGTGCTGCTGCCACTGCCAGTACCTTTGTAAATACCCTCAGTGCTGAGGCTATGACGAAGGGTAGTACTTTGAACTGATAGTGCTTGTCTTGTATCATGAACCTGAGGTATTTACTGTGCGCCGGCAACTTTGAAATATGAAAGTATGCATCTTTCATGTCCAATGTTGCAATGTAATCCCCCTGTGTGAGCAAAGGGGAGGGGGGGTATTACCTCCTGCATGGTGACCATACAAAACTTTTGATGTTTCACAAATTTGTTCGCTGGCTGCAAATCTAGTACAGGGCGCATATTGAGATCTTTTTTGGGTACAAGGAAGTACACTGAATAAACACCCTTGTTTACCTGTAGAAGAGGCACGGCTTCTATGGCGCCCTTTTCCTGCAGGGTCTCAACTTCTTGTTGCAAGATGCGCAGATGTTCTGGCGTCTTGAACGTGGAGGTTTGAATTGGGGGTGACTGGCAGAATTCTATACACTACCCATGGGCGACTGTCTTGAGTACCCACTGGTCTGTAGTTATCCCCTCCCATGCTTGAAGAAGAACAAGTTACTTCTTCCTTATCTTTGATAGACTCCCATAGCAGTGGTGTGCAATTGGAGGTGGGAGTAAAACGCCATGTTTCCTTTTAGGAATGAACCGAATGTAATACGGCTTTGCCAAACAGTCTCTTGAGTAGAGGAGGAATCCAGGTTGTAAAATCTTGTGAAGGTATGTGCGGATGACCATGTGGCAGCCGCACATATGTCTCGAACCGGAACCCCTCTTTGGAGGGCCGAGGAGGCTGCGATACCCCTGGTTGAATGAGCACTAAGATTTTGAGGAGGCTCTTTCCCTGCCAGTTTGTAACATTCCAGGATGGCCAAAATAATCCATCTGGAAATGGTTTGTTTTGTTATCGGTAGCCCCAACTTGTGCCCTGAGTAACCCACGAACAGTTGGTCTGCTTGCCTAATCCTAGCAAGTCTGCTGATGTAAAAGCTTAAAGCCCGCCTTGGGTCCAGCCTATGTAGCCTTTCTTCCTCTTTCCTGGTATGGGGAGGCGGATAGAATAAAGGTAAGGTAATTTTCGGAAGGGTTGTGGAATTCAGAAACCACCTTTGGGAGGACATTAGGCTTCACCTGTAGGACAACTAACGCTCACCTGGTTCCCACGGGGGCACTGGTCTAGTCTGGATTGCTGTGCCTCTTCTAGCGTGATGCGCAGGACCCGTAACACCGATTTGACAGGACCTCCAAATCGTGCTTGCCTGGCCTGTAGGAATATCCTTCTGCAGATGAGAAAGGGGATTAACAGTCTGCAGAATAGGGTGCTAGCTCCCCCCTTTCCCTATTCCCTCTTCCCTCTTCGTTCCTCTCCAACTTCCTCCAAACCCCGGTTTAAGCTCACCTTATGGTTTGGAAGGATGAACTCGCTTCTGGTGCAGGGGCGCGTGTTCGTCCAGTTACTTCACTGGTTTTCAGAATGGCGCTGGCAAAATCCACTTGACTTTCCTGAGCGATGCGCCGTAAGTATGAAAGTTCAAAGTTCAAGCGAGGCCCCCTTTATGTTGTCTTTCTAACCTGTGATCTGTCCTTTATTTCAGGTGCAGAATGAAGGCGATGCGTCGAGGGGTTAAACTGCCGAGGTGAGTAGTGATGAGGGCGATCCCTCTAAATGTCCTCATCATTCCCCAGAAATGTCTCTTGTCCTTTCCCCATAGGGGCCGGGGTACGGTACCTGCCAACGGGGCGGCGCCGACCCGAAATGTGGAAGAAAAGCCGGTAAGTATTATGGCTGTTAATCAGGCTTTCCTTCTGTGTTCTTTCTGCTCACCTTTTGTTTCTTCCTCTCTCCCCTAGGTGCAGACATGTGGCGTCCGATGCTGACAGCCGCGATGGAGCCGGGAGATGTCTCAAGGACAGGTGAGTGAAGCGTGGCGCTGCAGCGAGCAACGCGATGCTTTTAAATGGAAGTCTTTCTTCAGGGATGCTGGCGAGAAGATTCCGGATGCAGGTAAGAAGTTTGAAAGTCCTTGGTTTTCACCTTTCTCTTCTCTTCCTTCCTTGCAGGTTTTCCAGGTTCGAGGCGGGCGTGGCTGGAGTCCAGGAGCAGGAGCAGACACGGTGAGCGTTAAGCTGCAGGAAGCAGAACAACGCGAAGCATGAGCTGCTGTCTGGGCGTGGCTTAAATAGCCTCCAAAGAAGTCCCAGGTATGTATCCTTCCCTGGCCACGCCCGAGTGAAAAAATAGTCCCTATGAAAAAATAGTCCCTTTCAGGTCTCAGGGAGGCCTGAAGCGTGCAGCATGGTCTGCATCAGGTAAGTGCACAAAACAACTCCCTTTATAAGCCTGGCGCCTATGGCGCCAGGACTGAGTCCAAAGAGCCCCTTTAAGGGGCCGCTGGGCTTTTACCCGAGGGCATGATGCCTGCTTCCGGGGGTGCTGGCCCTGGCCTGGTGCTTCGGGGGTAGGCATTATGACGACAACCTTGTCTTTATGAAAAATTGTATGAGGGGGTTCAAAAGATAGAGCTTGTAATTCGCTCACCCTTCTACCAGATGTTAAAGCCACTAATAAGACAGTTTTAAGGGTAAGAAATCTTAGCGAACAAGAGTGGAGTGGTTCGAAAGGAGTACCCATCAGGTAATTTAAGACTAAATTTAAGTCCCATAAAGGAACCTGGAAAGGTCCTGGAGGGTAGACATTAGTTAATGCCTTTAGAAATTGTATTACTAAGGGTAATTTGAAATAAGAAGGCTTCTCCGCAGTGTGCTTGAAGATCGATAGCACTGCAAAATAGCCCTTGATAGTGCCAACTTGAAGGCCTGAATTTGCCAAATAGAGTAGAAAGAATAACACCGTTGGTGTACCACATGAAAAGGGGTTGATATTCTCTTCTCTACACCAGCTGCCAAATTTGTTCCAACGGCAGCGGTATAAAGACTTTGTTGCTGGCCTTCTGGCCGAAAGCAACACCTCCATGACGTCATCAGGGAGGTCCCAATCCTTGTATCGCAACCTTTCAGAAGCCAAGCGTGAAGGTTGAGGGTTCGAATGTCTGGATGGAGAACCTGACCTCCCTTCTGTGAGAGAAGATTCTCCTCGAGTGGAAGGCGAATTGGAGGGCAGATGGACATGTCCAGAAGGTCCGGGTACCACGTTCTCCCGGCCCAGTCTGGGGCAATTAGGATCATGGTACTCCGGAATCTTCTCAACCTCCTGATTATTTGAGGAATGACAGGGACTGGTGGAAACGCGTACAGGAGTGGAAACTCCCAGTCCACTACGAACACGTGCCCTAGAGCTCCTCTCGGGGGAAATTCCCTTGAACAAAACAGATCGCACTTCCTGTAGGTACTGGTGGCGAACAGATCCACTTGAGGGGTTCCCCAAAGGGTGAAGATCTCCTGAAGGACTTTCTGAGCTAGTTCCCACTCGGAGACTGTGCCTTGCCTGCTCAGAGCGTCCGCCGTCAAGTTCTTCTCTCCGGCTAGGTGAACTGCCGATAGAGAGATTCCTTCTTGAATTGCCCAAAACCAGAGCTGCATTGCCTCTCTGCACAGTGGCAGTGATCCTATGCCTCCTCTTTTGTTGAGGTAGTGCATGGCCACTGTGTTGTCCGTCATTATCAGGACATTTTTCCCCTGTACAGATGGCAGAAAAGCTTTCAGCGCTAGTCCGATTGCTCTCAGCTCTAATAGGTTGATATGTAGTCTGGACTCTGATGGAGACCAACGACCGCTGATGGTCAAGTCGTTGGTATGGGCTCCCCACCCCGTGAGTGAGACATCTGTGACTACCGTTATCTCCGGCCATGGTTGCCAAAAAAGTTCCCCCTTAAAGATGTTTTTCTGGCAGGCCCACCACTGAAGGGCTCGAGCCACCTTGTCCGGAATCTGAAGGTCGTCTGTCATTCTCCCTGAGAATTGCGACCACTGACTTCTCAGTGCCCACTGAAGAGATCTCATTCTCAGGCGAGCCTCTGGCACGGAAGATGCAGGATGCTATGAGGCCTAGCCACCTCAAAAAGTCGAAGGCTGGGAGACGTTGGGCATTTTGAAACTTGGTGACCATCTGCAGAATATCTTGAGCCTTCACCTCTGGTGGCAAGGCTTTTCCCAGGGAAGTGTCCTGGACCGCTCCAATGAACTGGAGTCTCTGTGATGGTATCATCTGTGACTTCTTTAAATTGAGGGAGAAGCCCAGTTTGTGAAGGAAGTGGCAGACATAATCTAGCTGGATCTGAGCTTGTTCCGAAGATACAGCTCTGATCAGCCAATCGTCCAGGTAGGGGTAGACGTGGATCCCTTCCCTCCTTAAGACTTGCAGCCACTACCAACATTCGCTTGGTGAAGACCCTCGGGCGGAAGTCAGCTCAAATGGCAGAACTCGAAATTGATAATGAGAGCCGCCAATTGCGAACCTCAGGTATTTCCTGTGTTTGAGATGGATTGGCACATGGAACTAAGCATCCTGGAGGTCCAGAGATACCAGCCAGTCCTGGAGCTGGAGGGCCTGAAGGATCCGAGAGAGTTACCATCTTAAACTTGTCCTTCCTGAGGCACTTGTTCAATTCTCGTAAGTCCAAGATAGGTCTCAGTCCTCCGTCTTTCTTCGGTATGAGAAAGTAGGGGGGGGGATGGGAAGGAGTGCCAGCCCTTGTTCCTCTCCGCTACAGGTACAGGTTCTATGGCACCTTTCTCTAGCAGGTCTACAATTTCCTGCAAGAGGAGCGGATCTGGAACTTGCAGAGCGCTGTTCCCCAGTGGATGACTGAGGGATGCGTAGAAAAGGCAGGCAGTAACCTTGGGAAACTGTCTCCAATGCCCAAGCATCTGACGTAATAGCCTGCCATTCCGTCAGATGTTGAGTTAACCTGCCCCCTACTGGTGTTTTGTGAAGAGAGTCCTCCGAGCGGTTTGGAGGCGGCTGATGCAGATGCCGAGGGTAAAGAGGCACCTGCTGCGGCTTTTGTATTTTTACCCCGTCCACATCGGGTGAATTTTTTCTGACCCCTTTGAACCGGCTGTCCTCTACCCTTTCCGAATGCGGAATAGAAGCGAAAGGACTTACCTCTCCAAGAGGTTCGTGAGGGGCGATATGGTGTCTGACGGATTGCAGCTCCTACGGATTTTGCTGCTGCCTTTGATGTTTGTAGTTTTTCTAAACTGTCATACACCTTCTTACCAAACAAAGAGCCGTCAAAGGGCATATTCAAGTGTCTGCTTTGCACATCTGGAGCAAAACCAGACTTTCGCAACCAAGCAAATCTCCTGGTTGTACTTGCCGCCATTGCCCTGCTGATGCTGTAAGCAGAATCGATGCCAGTCTGAAGGGATTCGCACATTGCGTCCTTACCATCCTTAATGATGTTGAGAAACGCTTCCCTTTCTTCTCCCTCCGGGAGGCAGTCAGCCGCTGATGAAGCACACTCCCAAAGTGTGTGGCTGAACCTTGCGAGCGTACAAGTAGCATTGATGGATTTCAACACCATGCTACATGCGGAAAATACTTTTTTGGCCATAGAGTCATATCTCTTATCATCCCGGTCCTGTGGAACAGTAGGATAAGCCGATTTACTACCTGCTGAAGTAGCTGCCTGAACAACCAGACTCTCCGGAGTTCGGTGTTTGGATAAATATTCAGGGTCAGCAGAAGACACCCGACATTTAGCTGATAATGTTTGGTTAACCGCCGGGATTACCTCAGGTGTTTCCCAGTTTGCCAATATTCTCCTTTGTAATGCCGCATGAAATGGCACCACAGGATCCTCCTGTGGACCTTTGACCAAGATGACTGTGAGGTCGTCTTGCTGAAAAGCATGTGAGGGTGTGGACCATCCCATAAACTCTATTATCCTTGCCACCAAGGTTCTATAAGGGGTTTCAGCATGTTCCCAAGGGTCTGGAGTGGCAAATTCCACTTCTGGGGAAGTGTCCAACCCACTTGCTTCCTGTAGAGATTCATGGAGGTCTTTCAACCTACCTTCCTCAGAGATAAATTCCTCTGGTGCAAGAGTTGCAGATCCCTGCAACTCAAAAGGTCTTTGATGATCCGAATCCTCCACTTCTTCATAAATAGGAGACCCTGGAGTGATCAAGTCTTGAAAATGGTATAAATCCCATTTCCAGAGCAGAAGGAGCCAAATTCGTCATGATTGGCTGAGAAAACGTTGTTGACGCGGACGTTAAAGGCTTTGAAGCCATCGAAGCCATCGAAAAAAGGCTTCGAGAAAGGTGGTAGAGGCCTCGATGAACTCGAGAGTATCGGGATTCTATTCAAGGTTGTCGACATTCTCATGCTCGAGGCTCTGGATATGGCCACTGGCTGTGAGGTGGCAGTGGGTTTATCCTTTATCGGCGTCGAAGACGGCGTTGACTCGACCGACCTATGCGTCGAAGAACCCTTCGATAACGGCGTTGACGAAGGGATCTTCGGCGAAGACGCAATTTTGCCTTTACTCGAGGGTTCGTGACGCTCTCGAGTGGCTTCTTTCGCCGAGTACTGCGACTCGCGGATTTTTGAGTTTCGGGTCATTCACCCAGGGTATCACCCTCAGCCGTCTTCGAGAGGGTCGAGGCCGCTTTCTCAAAGACACTTAGCATCTTTTTCCTGAATTCCTCCCACTCAGCCTGAGAGCTATGTTTTGTAGGGCAGGAGACCCTTTTTGGGGAAACGGAAGACTAAGACGATGAAGAGGATCTTCGACCTAGAACGAGAAGGTCTTTTGTGATGGCAAGGAGACGAATGTCTCGACTCTGCCGAGGAGACTGTCAAAGAAGTTTTATCTACCTTACCTCTCTCAAGCTTCCCCTTACGCTCCTTCAAGGCTTTCACCGTCATGGACATGAAGTCCTCGCACTCATAACAATGGTGCTCGATTCCCAGGCACCACAAACAGATCCTGTGAGGATCCGTCAACGACATTTTCTTTCCACAGTCTCGACATTTTTTGAAGCCGGACCGCGGAGTCGTCGGTTCGGGTGAGGAAGCAATCGAGTACGAGTCGGTATTCACGAGGAATATATTGATATATTTGACTGAAGAACTGAGCAATGATATTCCGAGGCCCCACGAAGCGCGGAAAAACAGAACTGAGCAACGGACTCTGTGCGAGTCTATTTATATGCGTGGTGACGTCGGCGCCGATACGGAGGCCGTCGAGGGACATCGGCTGGAGAGACGTCGACGTGCAGCGCCCTCTACTGAAAAAAAAATTGAGGCCAGCAAGCTGGGAGATGATCTATCAAAGATAAGTAATACGTCTGAGGACACAATACCTTCAAAATGATGTTACAGCCCCGCGACCTGGGAGGCATGGAAGGGGCCCCGGATCTGCGGGTAATTGTCGTGAGGCTGGGGAAGCTCTAGGGGTAGAATTCTAGCCCCTTCCTTTTCCAGGTCATTGAACTCTTGGGGGATACGGTGTGGTATAGCTGCTGGTTCCTTGGGGAGAGGACAAATTATTTCCCGAGCCGTATTGGTTCTGAGGGAAAGGTTGGCCATGAAAGGGACGTCTTGATCCACTCCCCCCCTCGTTGGCGAAGGCCTCTGGGTGACCTGATCCAGGGTCATGAGGGTGTCATGCTCTTTCTTAGCAGTTTCCAGCGCTTTGTCTACTGCCTTTCCAAATCGATTAGTCTCCTCCACTGGATTATTAGTGACGCTTGAGTTTCTGGTTTGAAACCAGAGTTTTGTAACCATGCGTGTCTCTTCAAGAGGGTACCTTGAGCCATATTTTTTAAAATACTCTGATTAACTGGTCTGCCTTCTGCTAACGTGGAGACCAGGCGAGCCTGCAGCAGTTCAGGGACTTCTTGAAGACCCTCCGGTAGCAGGGCCCATTGTGCGTCGGCACAACTAGCCAACAAAGTCGTGTTATTTGCGATGCGAGTGGAAAAAGCTGCGACAGCTGTGACACCTTTTCCCCCCCAGAGCATACAGCCTCTTGCCTCCCCAGTTGATAAGGGAAACCCCCCCCCCCCCCCCCCACTTGCTTCCTGGTTGTAGTTACCACCAGTGAGTCTGGAGTAGCATGGCCCCTGATGTAAAGGGGGTCAAGGGGGGAGGAGGGGTTTCAGGGGGTCGGAACAATTTTTCTACTCTAGAATTTACTGCTCTAGTTAGGGCAGGTGTCAATAATGAAGGGGCCCACCGCTTTTTGATCAAGTTTAGCAGAGGAATAGCTTGGTTGGCCGGTGGTTTCTCTTTAAGATGTTCGACAAAATCAGCCTCCGGTACAGTTTCCTGGGTAGCAATCTGGAAATGTTCCGCTGCCTTCCTTAATATGGCGTTGTACGCCATTTGGTCGTCAACCGGGGAAGCCTGTCGAGTGGGTGTGGTCGGGGAGAATCCAAGCACATGGCATCAGGTTCCAGTGTTGGATTAGGTGACTGGCAAGGTGGAGGATCACCCAAGTCGGGGTTGTCTGGCCCCACAACTGGGGTCGATATGAACATCCTCACTGTCCGCAAAGGGATTGTCATCCCAATTGTACTGGTCCACAGGAAACTCCTCTTCAGTGAGGTCATAAGTATATATTTCTTCTTCCTGAGAACAATCAAAGATTTTTTGGTGTTTAGCCACAGGGGGAAACGAACTCTCTTCCCGAGGCCTCTTGGTTGTGGACCTCAGAGTTGTACAAGCCTTTCTAACCTATCCATACATCCTTCAAATTTCTCCCAGGTCCAAATAGATACACCAGGAGTCGTCTAGGGGTGGAAAAGGCTCTTGTAATGTATCTTCCACCGCAGAAAGTCAAGATTTCACCTTTAACGTCGAAGAAATCCCTCCAGTGCCTTCTGACGGTTGTCTTTTTGTCTGTCCTTAGGCCCCTGAGGGTTCTGATGAATCCTTCGGCTTATCCCTGGTTTTCAACGAATCCCTAGGTTTGTCCTTAGGTATCGACGAATCACTGGCCCTTTGCTTCTGATTATACGCTGAAAAAATCTTAGCGATGCTTTCGGCAACCTCTTGAGAGGCAGAAAGTTGTCCAGTTCGGTCCTGTGGTTGCGCGGTTGTTTTCGGCAGAACCAGGGCCTTCGACCGTGGAAGCCTTCTTCCGATGTGTCTCGGCAGTCTGAGTATTGGGGGCAGCGCCCTTCGATTTAGAAAGCCTGGTCACAAGGCACACATGCGGTTGCGGGGAGGGCTGCCGATCCCGACGACCGGCAGGAACTGCCAAAAATATCCTGTGTGCCAGTTGGCGCTATGGCCAGCTTCAACTGTTTTGTCGAAGACGTCCCGGGGGTTGTGTTCCTTAGTGTGTAGAGTGCGCGTCCTTGTCGCCGGGGTGTACAGTCCCCATAGCAGGACCAGAGTCTTGCCTGACAGGATGGACAACGCAGAGCAGGAATGCTCCGCCGAGAGGTCAATGGCCTCCGAATCGGATGCCTGTTCGTCACTTAGCCCCTTGTCACAATCGGCAGTTGTGGCAGCAGAACTCTACTCGGCCTGCGACTTACCGTAGGCCGCTCACCTCTTAATGCTCCTTTAGTGTCTTTGGACGCAGGAGCTTGCAAGCCGCACAAACCGTCTCGTCGTGATTTAGGGGCAGACACCTATTACACTTAAGGTGTCTATCCCTCCAAGGAAATTTGGCCTTACAAGAAGGACGAAACCTAAACGGAGTCCTCTCCTAGCTGAGGAATGAAATAGTGACGAAGAGACCCAGGGACCAAAGAGGAAAAGGAAGGGCATTCTCAGAAAAGGTAATGTCCACCTCAACCCCACTCTCCCTACTGTGATTCTATGTGGATTAACAAGCAACAGAAAGTATGTTACTGCCTCCGAACGTCCAGAGCACATCAAGGCAAACTCCTAAGACCTACCCGGATACGAACGCTAGTCCCACCCGCACCTGACGATCCTGGACCCACGCACCCTGCGTTCTTCAGCCATACGCCCAAGGAGGTCCAAAGCTCCACAGAGATTCTGGGGAATTATTGTGATAGTGCCACTAAGTCTGACATCCACCTGCTGTTGGGGGAAATCCGTTCCATCAAAACTAGCCTAACAGTCAGATCTACAGGCAAGAATGGATAAGATGGAAGATCGAATGGCAGCTGTAGAGCACAACCAGCAGTCCGCAGACATCACAACAATGACGTACGAGGCCAGATTACAGGACTTGGAGAAAACGCAATATGCACCTCAATCTCTACGACCTGGAAAACCGGGAAAGGTAGAACATCTGCATTATGGGCCTTGAAGAGAAACAGGGAGGGACACATGCAGGCTTAGAAATCAAAGTAAAAGCGCCGATAGCCTCCCCCCTCCCCAACCCTGGAATTTGATAGAATCCACATAGCTGGTGAGCCACCGAAAGGCCCTCATTCCGTCTTGGTAAAATGCCACTACTACAAACAGGCAGGAAATACTCCAGAAAGCCAGAAACCGTGAGCCCATAGACTTCGGGGGACCAAGCGCACCCCCCCTCACCCCCCCTCCCAGTGTGGCTACAGGAGCGTGTGATCTGGTATCAATGGGGCCACCCCTTTTTCAATGAGCTAATATGACAGAAGGTTTCGAATGACCACAGAGGACGAAGCCAAAAGAGCCCTTGATCACCTACAAGCAAGCACGACGAGCTCCGAGGGGGAAGCAAACAGAATAATCATGGGCTTGTCACAAAGGCTTCCCAATGTCACCCAGGAGGGGGCGAGCCCCTGCGAAGTGGAAATATTAGAGGCTCAACACCCCATGAGAAAAATGACGCGTCTTAACCTTCCTGTATCTCGGATAGCCCGCAAGCAGGCAGAGTTACTGTGGGGCACATGCCTCCATCAGTGGGGGAATCTCACTGGTGAACGGACCAAGCAAACTTAATCATGAGCCGCTGAATGTTCCATTGGAGAGGGCCTGGAACTTGTGAAAATGTCGGAAGTTTCACTTGTGAGAGTTCACTGCATGTTCTTCATCGTAAAGTTTTAGAGGTATTTGTTTATTACATTTGCCTGGAGAGGGGTCCCTATACATTGGCCCTATTGTTTGATTTCTAGGACATCTCTGTCACTGGAAAACACCCATGTTTCCTTTCACAGGGGGGGTGGTGTGGGTACAACTCACATCAAGAGGAAGAACGGCTTTCACTCCACAAAATAGCAAAGCCACATTCTCTTCATGGTCCATCACGAGACCACTCACTGATCAGTTGTATATTCACCACACAATCCCAAATGCCCTTTTTTAGCAAATAGACAAGGCAACGGCACACACTACATGGCCTTGCATGAAAAAAAAAACTATTGGGTCCCTTAATGTTAAGGGCCTAAATCCCCCGCCCCCCCACCCCAAGTGCTCAATGCTAGCACAACAGCACTTCTACAGACATTACCAGGGTAGAGATGTAGCCCTGCGGGGTTGTTAGGGAGAATTCTCAAAAATGTGCCAATTCTTTTCACCTTATAGATCCCCTGCAACTTTGCTGGATTTTGAGGACTTGATTTTTTTTTAACCTGGAGAAAGTGTGACCCTATTTTCCCCACTCTTACGTGTATTTTGATGTGTGTTTTACTCTTGTGTTCTTTGATAATGGAGTTTTAGAAAACTCCATAGGCATCTTTTCATGTGTGTCACAGCACCCTCAGTGCAGTGACACAGGGAAGCCCTTCAGGCTTTCCAAAGTTTTAAATACCTTCTCTGGGATAAACTGTTTCCCAGAGAAAGTAAAGCGAAATTTACTTTACTAGTCTTTTCAAATAGAAAGTAAAGCGAAATTTACTTTACTAGTCTTTTCAAATTCCTAGACCCAGCACACCTTATCTTACAATAGAGTGCTGGAGGGGTTACCTAATATCCCGTGTCTAGAAAATCATGTAGCAGTCAAATGCTACCCTTTCCTCTCAAAATGGCTGGTGGCGGTGGTTTTACAACAAACAGGATTTTTCCCGACCGCAAACACTGGTGGCGTTAAATCGCGTGAGCCTTGTTTTTTAAAATGGCGTTTGAGCCACCTTTGTTTAAACTGGTCCCGGTCGTTTTTCAATATTTCTTTGTGGAAAGGTCCTTCTAGAGTTTTATTCTGCGCGCCAAACCAGGCTTGGTACCTTTGTTCCTTCGCCTTTGGCGGGTTTCAGGACTGAAGACCGCCCCTGGCGCCAGTGTCTGGGGTGGGCAGGAAGTGAGGGAGGTTCCCGAAACTCCCTGTGCTTAGTGCTTAGTCTCCTAGGAGACCCAAATGCTCTCTGGCATGATTTGCTGGCTGACTGTCCTGCAAGGACAGCCAACCTGCTGGGCGAGTGGCAGCTAGGCTCGAATGAATGGGAGGAAACTGGATAAAAGGTGAGTCTCTTGGTTTGGAAGGCAGAGTTGACCACGGGAACGAAAGAACTGAAGACCAGCTTGAAGAGGACGGCTGCTGCAACTCCTGGACCGTTGGTTTCCCCGGTGAAGTCCTGCTGCCGGTCCGAATCGCTAAGTTCATCTGGATAGAGAAGCCCTGCAAAGAAGACTTCTCCCTTTGAGTTGGTGGGACCAATAAACTCCTAAGCCACCTGGATACCATTTTCTGAACTGGTCTTATTTTCAGTGTTGCATGAAACCGAATAACCAGGGAGAGGGACACCAGTTTGTGTGCTTGTCTACAGCTACCGGAATTGATGATTTGCCAAGTGCCAGCTTTGACCAGTTCCAGTGGAGGAGTCCCGACGTCCTCCCTCTGGTCCCCACGACTGAGGCTCAGGAACAGCGAGATCTGCAGGAACAGATGTCTTCAACTGCATCTTTTTCTTCATTGTAAGGTACTGTCAAAAACCGACCGGGAACTTACCTCTCACTGCAGAAGTGCTTGGAACTTTGGCAACTTGCAGGCCTAGTCAGTTTGTGACGCATCACATGAACCACTTCTGAGAACTTTGGCAAAGACTTTTTCATTTAACTACCAGAACTGAATTATCCTATACAAGACTTTAGCCCATTGACTTTGGCCTAACCTATTGCACTGAATTGCCTCCTCTGATGAACAGAAAGTATTTGCACTGCCTAAGAGTAACTAATCTTTTTACTAACCTATGCCATTTTGCTCCTCCTTCAAAGTAGTTTCAATGCCTCAGAAACGTACAGTGTAAAGTACTGAAGTATATTTTCGTGTGATATAGATTGCCTCCTTCTAGTGAATGTTTTATAACTGACTGTTGAATAAGTGTTTAACCAGGAAACCTTGAGTGTAAGAGTTTATTTGAATACTTATACCAAAGGTTGGTTTTGCTTACACCTGTAGTCAGAGTTGTGTGTAGTGGTCCCAAAGGGTACTGCATACAAACTCTGCCTAACAGGGGCAAACTACGGTCTCACAGTCACCCTGTGTTCGACCTACACCCGAACCAACACCAATTGCTTTTTGGCGAGTTTCTGCTTAATTTCCTCGAGGGCTGGAGAGAAGGCACACTGTCTGTGGAGGAGACCTCAATATGGTAGCAGACCCCACTCGGGATTGCGAATCTGAGATCTAACGCACAACCGTCGAACGCCACACAAGGGGAAATATCCTCAGGCAACACACCTCGAAACTCAAGCTTTCACTTTCTACTCTGCCCCACATCAAACCTATTCTCGCATTGAATACTTGTTAGTTGGGGCGGAAAGTTAACACATGGTGCTGGACGCCTCCATTGAGATGGTGGTGTTGTCAGACCACAAACTCTGTGCGTTAGGCCTGGATCTGGGTCCGCCTCATAGCACGGAGTGGAGATGGGTATGCAATGATTGTCTCTGCAAAGACCCTGTTTTTAAGGACACAATCACAGAAGCGATCAAAACTTTTTGACCTAAACGACACGGATGAGATTGCACAGAACACGATATGGGAGGCGGGGGATGGCCACATTGCAAGGGGTACTGATTTCAGAGGGGGCGCACAAAAAGAAATCAGCTGAAAAGGGAAATTGAGCTGAAAAGTAGACTGCGCATCACAAGCGCATACCTAATAATCAGAAAGCGGGGCGGACACAATTTTGGATTATGTCATAACACTTCGAAAGGCGTTGAGATATTTGGCAGAACAGAGCACTGCCACAGTTGAGACTGCTGAAACAAATGTTATGAGAGAGGTGACAAAGCCCATAATATGCTGGCCAACTTCCTATGGAAACAAAGGGCAGACAGAGCAGTTTATAAAATTAAAGGTGAGCCCAGCCTAATCGACCAGCCCCCAGGGATATAACAGATTGTTTCTCTTGGTTTTACACTAACCTATTCACAGAAGAAAACTGGAGCACAGAGTTGGAGATCGAAGAGTACCTGTCTAGCTTACCCCGACCCCTGATAGCACAGTATCACCTAAACGCCCTCAACCGATGAGGTCAAAGACGCCATCTCTCATCTTAAAGCCGGCTCTGCTCCCGGGCAGGACGGGTTTACCCCAGCTTTCTACAAAGCAAACGCCTGCGCGGCCATCATCCCTCAACTAACTAAACTCCTCAACTCAATACTAGAGACCGGGCATGCCCTTTGCAGAGTCGAGGATAGTTGTGATTCCCGAAGAGGGAAAAGACTTCAGAGTGTGCATCTTATCGCCCGATTTCCCTCAAACGTGAACGCTAAACTCTACGCAAGTATTTTAGCTTCCCGACTGGCTTGGGTTCTCAAATCCACACAGACCAAGTGGGCTTTATAAAAAGGTAGGCAAGGGGAGGACAATGTACGGAAAACCCTAGATATCATGGCACAACCTGATAAGGAAGAAGACTGCCCCACCTTGATGTCCTTCGATGCCAAAAAGGCCTTCAACTCTGTTGAGTGGCCTTTCTTGAACTGAGTAATGAAATGGGCACGCTTGGCGGTGGTGCTCTATACTGCAATACCTCAGCAAAAGTACTCCTAGATGGTATCGCACTCAGATTCCTTTGCTCTAACTCATGGCACGTGACAGGGATATCCCCTCTACCCATTATTGTACGCCATGGTAATCAACCCCTTTGTACAGAAAGTCAGTTCAAACTGCCAAATTCACAGGATAATGGGTGGGAAGGAAGGTAAATTGGCAATGTTTGCAGACGACATCCTGACATACCTCACCTGCCCATTGGAATCAGTCCCTGCCCTCTTCGGAATCATGCAGGAGTATGGACGACTATCAGGATTTCGAGGTAACTTAAAAGAAAACTGAGCTGCCCCTTCACCCGACCACTCCCCTTCCGTCTCAGCTTATTACCAGGTGGGGATTCCAAGTGCAAACAGAAGCAATCAGATATCTGTGGGTAAACATCACGTCCATCCTAAGCAACCAGTTCCAAGCTAATTTCCTGCCCCTGTGGAACACTTCAATCTGATTTGAACCGATTGTCTAAACTATCATTATCTTGGGCAGCAAGGTTCACATCTATCAAAATGAACATTCTCCCTAGATTTCTCTTCTTCCAGTCCTTACCAGTCATTGTCCCGGACATATTCTTGATAGAAATGAAGCGGACTCTATTTGCTTGCCTATGGGCAGACTCTAAACCCAGAATCCCCTATAAGACACTAATCCTACCAAAAGATAAGGGAGGCAAAGGGTTTCCCCGACATCTCGGAATATTACAGAGCCACAACTTCACATTCTCTGACCACCTCTGGGAAAACCCGGAACAGTGGGTCCCCTGGAGAACTCTCTTTGCTCCAGTCACACTAGGCCAATGGTTATGGGTTCCACGTGCCTCCATGCCCTGCAAGGTCCGGGAACACCCAGTTCTGACCGTATTATGGACCAGGAAGGGAAATGGAGGGGAAAGTTCGAAACACTTTTTTCTTGACTCACTGATGCAGCCATTAGCTGACATAACCGGTTACTATTGTACTGCATCCACTGTGTTTTCTACTCTTGTCACTTTTGCTGTTTAAAAGAAAAAAATAAAAATAAATGTTCAAGTCCTCAAAACCCAGCAAAGGTGTTGGGGGGGGGGGTCTCTAAGGTAGAGAGGCATTAGCACATTTCTGAGAATTAACCCGAACAGTGGCCCCCCCTAAACTCTGTCCACCAGGCCAGAGTTTAGAAATCCATCTCAACCCTCCCTAGTTCAGCCTTGCTGCTTGGTCACAACTACGAGAATGGCTTTGCTCAACTGGGGTTGTGAGAAACCTTGTCAACCCCATGTTGGCTTTTTACAAGTCTGATCCCAGATAGTGACTCTGAAAAAACCCTCCTAACAACCCCATCTCCCAATTCAATTCAGTAGCACTACTGCGTTCTTGCAATTGAGCCATCACACAAACCCACTACTTTGCAGCGTTCAAGCATAAATACATTAACTACTCAATGTGTAAACTCCCCATTTTAGTTAACTCACCTCCATTGTCTGTGCCTGGTGCATTGCTCTTGTTGCATGTTGTGCCATTGACCTGGAGGTGAAGGTTATAAACGCGCATCCTGTAGAAAAATAGTCATACGTTAAACTTCATATAGCAGAAGAAGACCCTCAAGTGATGCGAACAGTAACAGACTGCCAGGTAAATCCAAAAGGCAACTACATGGCAGGTGAGAGGAGAGGGCACAGAGCTTTTAAAGGCCACTGATGTCCCATATAAATGATATCCACACTTCCCAGACTATTAATGTCAGTTCTAACTTTCAGGGGTGCAGGGGATACAGAGTATATATGTAGGCACAGAAATCTACTTGGGAGGCAGAGGACGAGAAGGAACAGCTCAAGGGTGTAGTACCCCATAAACAAGGAGAGAACAGATCGATCATCTGGTTTGGGCTTCACAGTTTGTGTGCTCTAGGCATTCAATCCTTACTCAATTTGATCACACTAGCTATATAGGGCCTCCACTAGACAGGATCAGGCTTAACATCCAAAAAGCAGGAGAGCATGCGCCTGTTTCGGCACGGATCATTTTGCTGCATCACTGTGGCCGCAGCTCCCCTTTTAGCACTGCCACAGTTGCACGAAAGCTTGGCGTTAAACATTTGGCATGAGGGTGATTAGGGTGCAGCTGCCATTGTAGCCTATTAGTAAATTGCCCTTGCGCCGAATAAGCTCTATAAACCAGTTTTAAGTTCATAAAACAGAATACGAATTTGGTCACAAACACATTGAATTAAGGTCTACGCAGAGTTTGTTAACCTAAGTGCTTTCATGGTCAGCAGGCAGTTAACGGATCAAGAAAGGAAACTTCACCTGTTGCTGATTTCATGCAAAAACCCAGCTATCCAAACAGGGGCAGTGAAGGGCCTCTCCACAATGCCTCTACAACCCCTCTACAGTTTGGGATCAATACATTTGAGTCCCTTCCTCTATAAAGTAGTTTGCCAACTTTGTAGATTATATTAACAAAGTGAGAGGTGAATACCAGCAGAGTGCATTCTGGCTTCAAATCCATGGCCGTGTGTCAAAGGGATAAAGTGACACGCGAGTCTTTCCACCAGATGGGCAGTATACAAGCTACCATAAAAAAAACATGCTATTCGTTAACATTGCCTATACCGTTTGCTTCCACTCACCTTGCATTCTAACTTCAAAAGAATGCCGATATATAACCAGTTCTCACACTAAAATGTTAACATGTAACTTGTTTTTAACTATTGTTCCCTCACATGTGTCAACGCTCACAGACCGCGAGCAAAGAATCTTCCTGTAACTAAGACACTTTCTCGCAACAGCGCCTCGATGCCCCCGGGCTGCTAGTGTGCTTTATACATTAAAATAAAATAGATGAACAGTGTTGAACTGCTTTGCTAATGGGGAAAAAACGCCCTTCTCTCACCTGGAGACTTCCATAGGGAGAAGCAATAAAAAACATGTTAGGACTGGATTTCTCTGGCCTGGTGATGAATAGGAGGCTGATAGTGGGGTGGGAGGCAATACTGAATTAGGCAAATATAAGTTCAATAAGAAGATAATCCTCATAAGTAGGGTAGTGTATTAGTATGTCTCATCAGGCAGAGTAAGACATTTCAGGTGCGGCTGGGAAAATGGAGGCCACTCGAGATCAAAATACATAAGGTACAAAAAACACACCCTGGATGTTGCCGACCAGGAGCCCAAAGCTGCAATCCTTGCGGGATAATATCCCAGGTCAAATATCTCAACTAGAACAGAAGTTGGATGGCTCTGAGTCACATATCCATAACAGTTGAGGCTGTAAATTTGTAATTTAGATGGCGAGCAGCATACAAATGTGCTCAATAGTTTAACACAATACCTAATCATTAAAGTGTGTATTTCAATATTTCTGTCCGCCTGCTGGAGTAAGACAAGGAAAAGGACCAAACTGACTCAAAACAGGTTAAAACAGAAAGTAAACAGGTTTTATGTAAACAAAAGTCTGTCTGTTGCACTGTTAGTTTCCACAGTGCACCGTGAAGGGTGTCGTAAAACACAGTAATTCAAAATACAACAATGGTACGGTTTGAGATATAAAAAATTCGGGTAAACCAAAAAGAAGGTAAATCAAATGAGTATGACAAGTAGTGTCCCAATTACATCATTGGTGATAACATGAACATTTCAAAAGGATTTATGTTGGAAACTGTACAACATAAAAAAGCACTCCTAGTTGGTATGAGGTGCCAACGCGTTTCGGATTCCATTAATCCATCTTCAGGGCCGGATGTGCTCATTTTTCAGAATGTATTCAAGTAGAATCTCTTTCGTTGGGTCCTAAGAATAATTCAAATGAACTCGTCAAGGGGTATAGTGTATTGTGTTTCAAAGTAACTAATAGGCTTAGTAAATGCACTAACCTAGTGAGTCGAGAGAACTGGACTCAAAAAGGTGTTGTCGGGTCTGGAGAGAGTCGCCTCCCATCTAGATTGTTGGTAAATGGTGGCGGGATTCAGGTCTCATGCAGGTATCTGCAGGTAAAAGGGAAAAGCCCCCATCAGAGCTGATGGCAGAGTCATACTAAAGCAATTTAGAAGTCGCACTGACAGACTGTTCTGCTGCGTGAAAACATCGGCCCCGTGTACTAGCGTGATGAGCTAGTTCGAGCGCGTATAGAAATAGGAGTGAGAATCTCTCCGTAGGGAGTATCGTATTGGTTTGAAATTCAATTGTACTTACTGGATCTCTGCAGGGAGCATAACCCGAGCGGGCCGTCGCCAAGACGAGTCGCTCGTAAGTGAACCTAGATAAAGTGGTTGTCACGGACGCCACGCATGCGTGTTGGTGCTTAAGCCGCCATGTTGGTGTGGGCAGTAAGCCGTACAGAGCCGTATTGCGAGCGGCGCTGCAATAGTGTCAATCAGGAGAAGAATCAAATTGTACTTGCGCATCTGTATGCGCAAGTAAAAACGTCTGCCAGGGCAGAAAAGAGGCTCATCATTAATCTGAGTAGTGGGGTGCAGGGGGTGGGGGGGGGCGTCACAGTTCCAGTCAGACTGCTGGAACCTCCTGCTGGTTAACTGGGACCCAGAGGGAGGAGCTAGCAAGCATACCGGCTCCTATCAAAAAATGGGTCGAACTGAAGAGAAGTGATCAATGGTCAATCTACATGGGTACTTACAGCTTTTCTCTGCATGGAATACCCCTAAAGAGTTTGTCATGCTGACGGTCCCCAAGCCGTTCACATTCTCTAGAGGCATACATATTCACATATCTGGCAGATTGGCATATACACATATTGGCACATTCAGTTTATATGGCATCTCAGTGTGCCCTGTACATTCAAGCTCATGTATGTAAAGTCCCGATTCCACATTTATAACAGTAAAGGAGGAACACAGCCTCAACTTCTAAATTCACATCTGTATCAAAGGAAACACATAAGATCAAATTCACAGTTCATACCGCGAGGGGTGAGACAGTCTAACAGATCTATCCATATGATTTCTCTGTAGCAATTTTTTATGGATATCACCACCTCTGGGGCCAACCTTCACCTGTTCAAGGATTAGACATTTCAGTTGAGCTATCGAGTGCCTAGACTCCAGAAAATGCAGATACTGGGGATTTAAGGCTCTTTGTCCTTATATTTGACTTATGCTCTGTCCATCTTAGCTTGGCCTTTCTCATAGTGATGCCTACACAGTAAAAACCGCAAGGGCATTTTAAGGCATAGACCATATTTGTGGAGTCGCAAGTACAGGAATGTTTTAGTGTGATTGGCTTCCCAGTGTGTGGATGCTGCTCGCCATCTAAATGACAAATTTACAGCCTCAACTGTTATGGATATGTGACTCATTAGAGCCATCCAACTTCTGTTCTAGTTGAGATATTTGACCTGGGATATTATCCCGCAAGGAGTGCAGCTTTGGGCTCCTGGTCGGCAACGTCCAGAGTGTGTTTTTTGTACCGATGAATAGGAGGCCAGCATAGTTCGTGAACAGGAACAACTCTGGGAGCTGTAGCCAAACCAATGAAGGCAGCATGAAGAGTGGTCAAGGCCAAGTCTCAGCAAGGTTAAGCGTGGTAAAGGGTCCACAACGAGTCTACAAGGTAAGTAATCAATCATTTCACTAGACAAGTAGTTATACAAATATAAAAATGACTACAAGTAATACTATCACACAATCCAATAATAAACTACATATATGCAGCCCCTGTACCCAGTGCAAGGAATTAACAAAACCCCCACCCCACAATACTGAAAGGGAAGGAAGAGGTTAGATTTTCAATGGCAGTGCACAAGTCCAACCCTAGGTTGACTGGGGCCTTGTGCCCTGAAAGTTCCAAGTAGTTTTGGTAACTGGGAAACATTTCAATGAAATTCTTTTGGGTTGGAAAACTGTTCCAGAAGTGAAGGTATGCATCTATTCTACTAAATAAAACTGTCCCCGGCATTCGGACTGCTTGCGCAAACAAGCAAGGAAAAAGCCCAACTAATGTAAGGGAAGACAAGGGTTCAGGTAAGTGCCTCAGTAACTCCACCCCCGTACTCTGGTTTCTCTTGGGACCTGGTAGGTCTTCGGATGGTCGTTGCATTTCCCACCGTTTCTCAGGGTCCTTAGTGCCCAGGATTTGCAGTTTCTTGTGAATCCTCGGTCAGCCACAGATGAACAAGTTACTCACGAACTGCAACCTTCTTTGGATTGGATGTTCCTCCCACATATTACTCATCTTAGATATATCCTTACCTTCAGCATTGCGGCTCTGGAAAAAATGTTCTCTCTCCGCTACAGGGTGCTCCCCTCGAGGCCGCAGCATCGATGTCCCTCGGCGGCATCCGACAAGCACCAACGTCATCCGCTGTATAAATGCCTCGAGCGCCCGTTGGCTTCATTTCTGTTTTTTTCGTATATTTTAGCCAATGGTTTGAAGTTAATGGAGTGCCCCTTTTGACCCAAGCCTTAGAAGAATTTAGAGTAAATCACGTAAACTGTACTGTGGGGTTGGCTGAGGGTGTGGGGGGCGTTGAGGCATACGTGGGAGGAACATCCAATCGAAAGAACATTACAGTTGGTAAGTAACTTGTTCTTCGAATGGATTGTGTCCTCCCACGTATTCCTCATCTTAGACTCCCAAAGCAGTTTTGTTTTGGAGGTGGGAGTACAGATTTACCAAACAGACCTCCTTGAGAAGAAGTCGAATCTAGAGCATAATGTTTGGCAAAAATGATAAAAATGATGGTTTAACTACTTTGCACCTGTAACTCACTGAGTGAAGGCATTCTCCCGAAGCCTCCTTTCCATCCCTTATTATGGCTAGAAAGCCATCACGTTCCTCAGCTTCTGGGATGTGTTCAGCTGCCGCTGGCATGCAGTCCCACAGGGTATATGTAAACCTTGGCAGGGTGCAAGTTACATTGGTGGATTTTAAAGCTATACTCCCGGATGTAAAAATCTTCCTAGACCATGCATCAACCTTTTTATCGCCCCTATCCGGAGGGAATGTGGGGTATGCAGCATTTCTAGTGGAGGTAGCTGCTTGAACTAACACTTTCTGGAGATGGGCGTTTGCTTAAGTATTCTGGGTCAGAATTACAGGGTCTATATTTCGACTAACTTTTTATTAACTGCTGGAATGGCTTCAGTGTGTTCCCATGCAGAATTAACCCTCCTTTGTAAGGCAATATGAAATGGAAGTATGGGGTCTTGCTGAGGTGTTCCTGAAAGAATATCAGTCATATCATCATCTTGAGAGACTGGTGAATTTCTACCCCATCCCATAAATTGTGACTCTATTCATTAATTTTCTGTAGCCCGCATCAGCATGTTCTGCTGGGTCTGGTTTATCAAATTCGTACTCTAGAGAGGTATCCAGACAGCTTGCTGATTGTAAGCATTCCTGTAAATCATGTATTTTAGACTGAGGATCAACTAACTCCTCAGGAACAGGTCTTGTGCCAAATTTAACACCATCAGAGGTAATTTCTTCATCTGCTGATGATTCTCCCTCAAATTGATGACATGGTCCTAAAAAAATCATGTCTACTTTCAGGATGAAAAAACTTTACAGGTAATGCAGGTTTTTCCCTTGGTATAGGCGTGGATGTCGAAAAAACGTCAATGGCATCTATGCTGTCACAGCAACCTTCGATACTGCCGAGGATGTCTTCGAAGGAATAGTCGAGGGAATTGTGGAAACCATCGACACCGTCGAAGGAGCCTTCGAAGATGTCGACTGTATACTCGACGTGATTTTTTTAGAATGAGTTGTTGATGCCTTGTACTCTATTGCCTTCATTGACTTCGAGGGCGTTTTCGATGTCGACCTCGATGACGCATGAGAGCTTGACACCATCTTGTTTCCTTATACCTCCGATTTATGCACCAGTAGGTTTTTTTCATGAGGTGACCGGGAACAGTCCCTGGGTGACACACTCAACAACTTTGTTGGACTTTGTTTTAGATCTTCCCGTCACGTTTCTCGTGAGCAGGGGCATGGTCTTCTTTAGGCTTTTTTGACAGTGTCTGGACCGCATTCTCAAATTTTTAACATGGAAACTCAAAATGGTCCTCCATCTATTTTTATGTTTCACCCAAGACTCGGCCGAGTCTTTCCTCCCCTTCGAAGAAGACTTCAATGAACCCTCCCCCATTGACAGTTTATCTCTACGCTCTTTTAAAGGCCTTATGGGTCATCGACTGACACAAACCAAAGTCTTCAATACGGTGGTCGGAACCGAGGCACCATACACAATTTGTGTGGATCAATTAAAGACATTTTCTTTCCACATTTTTGACATTTCTTGAATCCCGTCTTCGGTGTGGAAGGGTTCGAAGAAATTTCTCACCAAAAACTAAAGTGCCGTTTGTAACGACCCGAAGCGAAGCCAACGGAAAAACGGAACTGAAGCCAAAGGGCACGCTTAAGGCATTTATACAGCGGATAACGTCGGTGCTCGACGGATGCCGCTGAGGGACATAGATGCCACGGCCTCGAGGGGAGCGCCCTCTGGTGGAGAGAGAAAACATTTCCGAAGCAGCAAAGCTGAAGGTAAGGATATATCTAAGATGAGGAATACGTGGGAGGACACAATCCATTATAAGTTATGTTATGGGTTCTTGTAAAGCGCACGGTCGCACAAAGGCATCATGGCGCTGGAAGAGAGGGGGACAGCCTCATGATACTTAGAATAGGAACGTTTGGACCAGTCTTCTAAACTCCAGATAATTAGGGGTTTTCTTTATGTAAAGTGGAAGATTATTCCACAGAAATGCTGCAGCAATAAAGAAGGCCCGGCCGCCAACTTGGTCTCTGTTGTGCTTTTGAACAACCAGTTGTTCGGAGGTGGCTGAGCGCAGATGAGTGGGGCAATAACGCATGAACTTAGCTTGAAGGTATTCTGCACCCCGACCATGAATGGCCCAGTGTACAATGCACAAGGTCTTAAATTCAACCCAATTGAGCCACAGGGAGCCAATGCAGGTTACGTAATACAGGGGCGTGGTGCGCTCCAAAAGGGGAACCTGTGGCTACCCTAGCGGCCAAATTTTGCAACTGCTGCAGCCGTTTAACCAGGCCCTTGGGTTCGGGCAGATACAGCAAGTTGCAATAATCTATGTGATAAAACCATAGCGGCAACCACGGGAGGGTGTAACGAGGCCAGGATCAGAGGTAATAAACTTCTCAAAATTTTCTACTGAAAATGACCAGCCTGACCGACCGCAGAAACTTGTTGGTCCATAGACAACGATGCGGATAAAACCACACCCACGTTTTACACTTTAACTGGAATCGGTAAAGGCCCCAGGGAGGAAGGCCAGAAAGAGGACACCCATAGTGTAGGATCAGGGGGATAGCCCACCACCATCACCTCAGTCTTGTCCCCATTCAGTTTGAGCCCATTGTGGTTCATCCAATCTCCAACCGCAGTCAAGCAACCCCGCAAGCACGACACCTCAGTCTGATCCAGGTCTAATCTGATCAGTATCTGGGTGTCATCGGCATGGGAGTATAACACCTGACACCGAAGGAGTGGATGAGACACACAAAGGCCCATAGATAGATATTAAACAGAATAGGCGACACGGAGGAGCCTTGGGGCACTCCACAACTGAGGAGACAAGGAGCAGAAAGAAAAGGAAGCATTGAGAGGGTCTGAGTACGATCCGCAAGGAACAAACTGAACCAGACAAGTACCTGTCCAGATATGCAAAACTGGGAGAGACGAGATCGCAAGATGGAGTGGTCGACAGTGTCGAATTCCGCTGATAGGTCTAACAAAATCAGGGGAACCCACTCCACCTGCATCCACCAGTCTGGTCATATCGTCCAGAACGGCGACCAAAACACTCCGTGCCATGACCAGGACAGAACCCGTACTGAACCTGAACAGGGTCTAGGAAATAAGAAGATTCTAGAAAGGTAGCTAGAATGGGGTGGGGGGGGGGGGGGATCACCAGTTATACTAGAAGTTTAGCCAAAAAAGGGAGGAGCGATATAGGGCGAAAGTTTGATGGTGATCCCCCTTCTGAAAAAGTAGGCTTTTTCAGAAGGGGGATCACCCTGGCAGACTGCAACTCCCGAGGGACAGATCCTGTTTGAAAGGAATCTGTAAATCGCTTTGGTAATTTGTGATAGCAAATCAGGGGCAATATCTTTCATGACCCATAGAGGAATTGCATCCGAGGGGGAAAAGGACTTCATTTTACCAATAGCCGTAAGGATAGTTTCCTCGGTATAGGTCGGAAAGGTGGACCAAGTATGAACAATGATGGGATCGGAAGTAACGGAAAGCAGAAAGGAGTTGTCAGTAGATCCAGTCCTTGTCACTGCCTGGGCGATAGTTTGTCTGATAGCGTCGATCTTAGAAATAAAAAAGTGAGAGCATCTCAAAGCTCCTGAGTGGGTTCGTCAATAGGGGTGAGCCTCTCCACAGATGTGAGGTCTTTAACAGCCACGAAAAGGGCCCTAGGCTGTGAAAAAGGACTCGATGTTTGTAGTAAAATGTGCCATTTTGGCAGCTTTCATTTTGGCTGAATAAACAGCGGAATGTGTTTTATATTGGATTTTAAGAGCCGGATTGTATGATACATGCCATTCACGTTCTGACTGGCGTAACTAAGGCGTTCTTTCAGAAGCTTAGTGAACCATGGTGCAGGAGGCAATCTACAGGGTTGAATCAGCCGAAGAGGGGCCACCATGTCAGCAGCTTCAAGGAGGGCTTCGGACATGGAAGACAGTGACACCACTGACTCACACCTACATTTGGCTTGAATCAAAGTGGCCAGGTCAGAGGTATCCACAGCGCGCCGAGAGCGCTGCCAGATGCTCTGTTGGAATTTTGACAGGTATGCCAATAGTTTCCAGTCTGCAAGAGATCAGGAAGTGTGAGAAGGGATTTGTGCGCGAATACCAGATCCAATATGTTGCCCAGTTGATGAGTAGGGTTCTCAACATGTTGGTGAAGTTGAAGATCAACCATGCTTTCTGCAAAAAAAAAAAAAAAAAAAAAAAAAGGGGGCATGGGAGGACCATATTTTAAATTAAAGTCCCCCAGAACCACAAGATGTGTATATTTAATTTGTAAATTAGCTACAAGGTCAGGGAATTTCTCAAGAAATCTGCTTTGAGAGAGGGCGGTTTATAAGCAAGAAGTGGCAAACGTCAATAGATTGACTCACACACCAAAATAATATGGCCTCCATTGGAATGATATGAGAGCAGTTTGAGTAACCGTAACCTCTTCCTTTAATAGAACAGCAAAACCCCCTCCAATCCGAAGTGGATTGCCGTCAACATGCAGGATGAAATATCCAGGGGGGATAGCTTGAAGAAGGTGGGGACCTGAGCTGGCCTGGAGCCATGTCTCAGTAGGACGCAGCATAGTAGGGCATCAATCTTACAGCAGCATACAGAGTTCCTTGGCATGAGCTGGGAGAGAACGAGTATTTAACAGAAGAACTGAAAAATGCTCAGGTATTTTTCTAGCAGGAAGTATTGGACCGACATTAACAGAACTAGAAAGGTTCCCGACCCATCCTGTGGGAAAAATTGTGTCTTTTGGTGCTAGATTGGCCAGAGCAGCTATGCTCCAGATAATACTGTGGCGGCCCTCCACGGACGGGCACAGACAGGCTTGCCTTAAGCAATGCTTAAGGCAATGCTGGTGCATCGTGTTCCAGTGAAGAGTGCAGCCCACTCGGATGCATGCCTCCTCACAGCACACGACTAGATGCAGGAAAGCAGTTTCTGGCGATGTTCACAGTTGCACAGCAAAAGCAGGGGACAGTTGTCGCGGTCAGAGTCAGCCTTGTATCTCGGTGTCTTTGGACTCTGGAACGCCAAAATATCTAAGACGCTTCTTGTAGGACAAGCTGGCGGTCTCCAAAGTTGAGCCAAAACTCTGAATGGCGACATCGACAGAGTAGAAGCCCAAACTTCGAGCTTGTCTGCCCTAAATGGCTCAGAAACACCTCCAATGGCTCTGGATCGCTGGACACTGGGCAGACGTCTAGAATGGACGTTACCACCACTTCAGCAGTCATAGCTCCTCCGAAGGACTTCTAAAAATCGCTTGCCAGACAGGGCTCTACCAGGACAGCAGCAGAATTTGGTCGCCAGGCCTCCTTCGGACGGGTCCACTTTCTCTTCAATCATCTTCAGCAACCAAGGATACTGGGCTCCTTGCAGGATTTCACCAGGATATCTGAGGCATAGGTGAAGGCCTCCTCTTATCCAGAAACTCCACCCACCCAATGGAAGATCAACCAATGGAGGATCAGCCTTGTTGCCAAAAAGGTGTGTGCCATCAAAGGGCAAGCTGAGTCTGGACTGCACATCCGGTGGGAACCCAGACTTTCATAACCATGCAAATCTCAATTCCCCTCGATGGGGGGGTGGGAGCTTTTGGAATTCACACATTGCGTCCTTTCAATCTTTTCTTATATTAAGGAAATCCTCCATTTCTTCCCCCTTCAGGGTCATGTTCAGCGGCCATCGCTTTACAGACCTACAAAGTGAGTGTATTTGGCCAGAGCACAAGTGATGTTAATACACTTAAGGGCCAAACTAAAAAGCCTTTTCGCCAGGGTGTCAAAGGGCTTGTCCCCATCTGGATGGATGGTAGGGTAAGCAGCTACTCTAGATGTGCAAGTGGCATCCTGCACAACAAGGCTCTCCGGGGTAGGATGCCGAGAGAAAATCGGGGTCAATGCTGGATGGCTTATATTTTTTGTCAAAGTTTTACTGAGAGCTGGGTTGGTGTCAGGGGACCCCCAGCTCGACATCACATGCAATGAGTGATATAATAAAATAGGGTCTTTTGTGGACCCTTGTCTAGTATGTCCGTTAGGTCGTCCTGCTCGTAGGCAGTAGCAGGTCTCTACTAACCAGGGCAGTCAGTGACCCTGTTCATTAATTTTCTGAATGACACCTCAGCATGCTCAGACGGGTCAGTAGTGTCAAAGTTAATGTTAAAGGATATTTGTACCGCACACTCCCCCACCGGAGTGGTCCCCTGGCGCTCTGGAGTATCTGAAAAGGAAAAGAGTGGGAGGAGAAGCTAGTGGGAACGAGCAAGATCAGTGCAAGAGAGCAGTGATGTGCTGTTGGCAGCTCCAGTTCGGTTAACACTGTTCACTGATCTTGGGGGTGCTTTACCGGTCAGTAGCAGTCATGTGCTGTTGTGCGAAGCTATGTGTGGCTTGTTTTGTTTTTGCGGTGTAGTGAAGTTTGTGCTGGTTGTTGTGGTTTGTTAGAGTTTGAGAGGTGTATGCAGAGGGGAAAGATTGTTAGTGGGTTGGTTATTGGCCTTGCTATCTAGAGGTGATGAGTGCTGAATTTCTATGTTCTTTCTAGGTGTGGCTTGTGAATATCTTTGCATTTCTACCTAGATCCGACACTAGATAATATTCACAATCCTGTCTATATATGATGCATGCCAATATTCACTATTATATCCAGATGTAGCACTGGCCCGCATTCAAAACCTGTCTGGATACGGATCAGGCTAGGTTTCACAATTCTACCTAAATGTGGCATTGTCTATATTCAATGCAGTCTAGATGTGGCAATGGCTAATGTTCACAATCCTAACTGCTATCATTCACAAGTCTGTCCAGATCCGGTGCAGGCTAATAGTCATGATTGTATCTAAAGGTGGTAATCGTTATCATGCACAATTCTGTCTTGGTCTGGCGCAGTTTAAGGTTCACAATTCTATCTAAAAGGTGGTACTTGCTAACATTCAAATTCTATCTAGGTTTGCTACTTGCTAATGTTCATGTAGTGGGTAGGTTGTTCGGTAGAATTGGGCATGTATGTCAATTCTGTCTTCATGGGTTTGTAGCTTGAGTTATTCCACCCAGCGTCGTCTCTTGTTGTAGGAGGTTCCCTTAGTCTGTTCTGGCGGTTGTCTGTGCCATCCAATAGTCTGTCAATCTGTTTTGCGTTTCCTGTTTGATTGTTTAGTGGTTTCAGTTTGGTTCCGAGGTGTTGAAGAGCCAGGTTTTTAAACGTTTTATACATTTTAGGTGATCTTTGGTTCTTATTTCTTTCAAGATTTTGTGCCATGTTTTTGCTTCCGGGCGGGAGAAAGATGAGCATCCTAGTTTTTTTCTTGACGTATGGTTTTGGTTCCAGGCGTATTTCATTGCTTGATCTGAGGAGTCTCGTTGGTTTTGATTGCCTTGTGTGTTATACACATTCTTTTGAAAGTGATACAATGTTTCAATGGGAGCCAATGCATTATTTTTAGTACTAGAGTTATCAGGTCTCTTCTGGATAGTTTGAGTAGTCTGACTGCTGCATTGTGGATGCGTTTTAGTTTCCTCAGGAGGTATTCTGGCATCACGAGGTAGAGGCTGTTTGCGTAGTCGATTCTTGACATGAGGGCGACGATTGTTAGTGTTTTGTGGGTGAAGGAGAGGAAAGGTAGGATTCTTCTAGATGTGTGAAGGAGGAAGAAGCATTTCTTGATTATTGCATTTACTTGTGGTTCTAAGTTTAGGGCGTTGTCCATTAGGACTCCCAGATTTACTAGCTTCGATGGCGTGGGTGCAGTTCCCATTTCCGTCGGCGAGGGGATGTAGGTGGTGTTCCATTTGTTTTTGGATATAATCATGATTTCTGTCTTTCCTGGGATAATTTGCAAGTTGTTGGTGTTCATCCAGTCAAAGACTTCTTTAGGACATTCTATTAGGGTTGAGTGATCGGCTTCAGTATCTTTGATTTTGTAGATATTTGAGTGTCGTCTGCGTAGTTGGAGCATGTAATTTTGTATTTTTTGAAGATCCTGATTACTGGAGTCTGGTAGATGTTGACGTAAAGTGGATGAAAGTCTATCTCAGGGGAAGCGTCCAGGCCACTTGCACTCTTTAGACTCAAACATTTTCAATACGATGGGTCAAGCGAGCTCGGACTTTCTTCAACCGACCTGCCAAGTCTCATGAAGAATCAGGAGTACAGGGGGTGAGTTATAGCGATACTTACCGTCCCCCCTAAACTCCCCTTTAAAGGTTTGCTAACTTTTACAAACCTTTTATAACACTTTGGCTTTGTCATAGCTTCTTCACACAGGCACTCTGAAAGTTGTGAAGACGTTTAGTTAGATTAACTTATCCCCTGACGATTGGAACTGTTCATTGGACCCCTGAGACTCTACCTTCATTTTTTTCAAGCTTCAAAGAACTGTATGAATGTTTGCTGAACGTTTGGGCATAAAGCCCCAGACAATTTAGGGTTAGACTTCTAGAAATGGGGATTATTCTTTGGGGACCCTTAGAGAAAACACTAATCTGCACCTTTCTTTTCAGGGGTTCGACTTGTGTTTTGCCCTCGTTAGGGAGAATTCTCAGAAATGTGCTAATTCCCTTCTACCTTAGAAACCCCTAGCTCTTTATGCTGGACTTTAGGACATTCAATGTCTAACCTGCGAGAGTGAGACCTTTTTCTCCCCACTCTCTCATATTTGTTTGTGATTTGGACTCTGGAGTCTGACAAACGCCATATGCATCATCTTTACATTGTGACCCAGCACCTTCAGTGCAGTGGTGCAGGGAAGTCTTACATTTCCCCCAAGGCTTAAATACATTCAATTGGTGAAACTACTGTTTCCAAGAGCAGTAAAGTGAAATTCACTTTATCTACATTTTGTAACTTTGTAGACCCAGCACAGACTATTTTAGCGTAAGGTGCTGGAGAGGTTACTTACTTCGTATCCCCTGGTCTACTTTCTCAATGTTATGACAGTTTTTCTGAAGTGCTATCAACTTCAAACTCATTCAACTGAGGCAGTACAAGACACCACTCTTAGTATAAGGCTGTACCACCCGAGTACATGGTAGCGTAGACAGAGCAGCCAGGCTCATTTTAGGAGGGAGAGAGGGCTGTACAATCAGTACAAAACTGTAATGCAAATGGTTTTAAGAAACACTGAAAAACTATGTATTGTAAAAATAAAGGATTTATTTATATACAGGTAGGCCCAGATAAATCTAGGGCTAAATAACTACCAACACATTATATGAAACCACAATTATAAAAACACTGTGCTTACAGGTACACAGACCAAAAGTATAAACCTTATTTGGAATACCCAACAGTAGTTCTAAGGAAGTCAAAACCTTTTAATACACATTCAGTATAGGTCACACCTATTCTTGGGGAGTAAAAACCAATGGTTACTTTTACAATTACATTCAGAAGACCTTACCAGGTGTACAGTGATTCTCAGTACAAATCACAGTCAGTCTTCTGGACAATATACTTTGTGAATAGTGGGACACTTATTCTAGGTAGAGTAAAAAGCTATAACTACGTTTGTGATAACACAGTTATACTAGGTGAGTAGAACATAAGGATGTAATATTCAATTCAGGTGCTTTTGAGATCAGTGGAACACAGATTGAGATAAGCAGTAATTCTGGTAACTTATTTTTTGATGGCACAAAACTAACTCAAGCTAAGTAAAACCCATATACTTTTTATATCTAACAAGGAGTCATGGTTACATCTTTCCCATCTATACAAATGACTGATGTAGGACTTATAAGGGACAGTTAGAACCACAGACTCTGGGTTAGATAGCACATGGAAAGTAAACCCTAATGTTACACTTTACTGAATGACTCAGTTATTCTAGGTAGGAAACAACCTAATACAGACTTATTCTGGACATGCTAGCGGCAAGTTAGGTGAAGCAAGACACAGTTGGAGGACACTCATACAATGATCCTGTAGGAATAATCTGATGAAACCAACACATTACTTTTGGGAAGAAACACAAACTAATCACAGGAGAGTAATATACATTCACATCTACTTCTAATTAGAATGGAAGACCAGTTTCTAAGGAAAGAAAAGAGGTTAAACATACTTGAGAATAGTGCATCATACATTCAAGATAAGGAAGAACCTTTGAGGTTGTTCACTCTTCTAGTTACAGTAACCAACCAACTTTTTACAAGTAGATACTTTTAGACACTTATTTTCTATTCTAGGCAAAAGTCCCAATCCCTTAAAAGTCTTATTCTTGGAGCATGAGAGTTCTCAGTGGCAGAAGGGGGGTCACTAGGATCCAAGGCCCAACAGGCAGTGTCAGGATAGGTTCTTAAGTAGCAAAAGTCAGAGTTCCTTAGGAAGACTTGGCAAACAGGTAGGTACTTTACTTCTGAGTTAGTAAAGGGTCCAGGGGCTTCGCAGGAGACACCCTAGCAGGATTGTAGAAGTGGGCCTCCCCATCACAGAAAACACCCCACAGCTACACAGAAATCCTAAGAGACTTTAAGTACATACCCAAGCCAACTCAATACCTCAGCATTGAGGATTTTGCATCAGGAGGACTTCATGGTCCGACGCCAAATACCCGGTTTTGCGGATTTGTCGCCTTTTCAAGGAGCACAGAAAACCGTGGTTGAATTCTCGTCGTTACAAAGGTCCAGCACTCTGGTGAGCAGACTTTTCCGACTTGATTCCCGTCTCTGGAGATCGACCAGGATGCCCACAAAGTTTCAGCGAGACCATGCATCGCACAGTGGCTCGAGGTCCCAGGGTATTGCAGCAACGCAAGGTCGCAGCAACGCGTGGGATGGCTCAAAATGCAAGTCTTCTTGAGTCAGCAGGCTCTGGGACAGGGTTTTCGTTTTCAGAGTTCCTGGTCGATTGGAAGAAAGGACTCCAGCAGGCTCTGGTTACACAGCAGGCTCTCCAGTCACTGGAAATCGTTTCAGCCACTTTTCCTTCTTCCTTTTCGGTTCCATTGGTCGACATTTCTTCAGCTTCCAGGCTCGCAGTATTTAACTACAGCACAACCTCTGCATTCTCTCCCAGCATTTTACAACAAGAGGCGGTTGGTTGTCCAATCAGGACAGACAACCCCCTCCACCCCCCACTGGGATTTGTCCAAATTCAGGCAAGGAGGAAGGGCTGTGAAGTTTTGGACTCCCTCGCTTCCTGCCCTCACAGAGACTGAAGCCTGGGCGGGGATTCCAGGGGACTCCCGCCGAAGATAAAAATCACACAAAGGAATTTCCCACTATGGATATCAGGGGAAGGAACAAGTACGTACAAGAAACACTAAAATGGTGAAAAAAGAACGCAGGGGCCATTTTGGTAAGATGAAAAGGTGAACCAAATTGCCACCAGCCATTGAAGGTAAGCTTGTCCCTGTAACAATGGTTACAGTTGCAGTGTGAAGGGCGATGCATTGCATCTCCCCAGCACTACTCAAGGTGGGTGTGCTGGTTTCACAAAATAAAATGTAAAAAGGGATCCAATGATACCTTCTACCCTTGGGAACTGTAGTTCTCTAATGGTTAGCAAAGGAAAGTTAAAAGGTGAGCCCCTAGGGCAACCCAGCAACAACAGGCACTTATTGACAATAAGTTGTTTAATAGGATAACTTTAAAAAGACACTATGGAGTCAAATAAATAACACCCAGAAAGAGTTAAAGATTCTGTGAGAGTGGAAAAAGGTTTCATCTCTCAGAGGTATTAAGGAAAAATATCCCACTAGTAAAGCAAAAGGTTTGGGGGTTGGCCCGGCTCAGGAATATTTTATTTACCAGTTCTGTAAAAATCTTACCCAACACTCATGTGTTACCCTTTCTACAACTAATGGCTGGTGGCAGTGGTTTGCTTTTTCCTACCTTTGTGCGTTTCTACCGCAGGCTGCAATTGCAGCTGCAGAAAAGCACCCAGGGGTTCCAATTTTGTTAAAATGTCCAAGACTTTTCGCCATTTGTTGTTGGAAAGGTCCTTCGAGATTTAGTCTGCGCACCAAACCACTTTTGGTCCCTTTGTTCGTTTTTGTCTTTGGCGGGGTTCACAAGTGAAGTCCGCCTCTGGCTCCAGCATGTCTGGCAGGGCAGGAAGCGAGGGAGGTGCACGAGACTCCCTGTGCTTAGTCTCCTTGATTACAGGAATGCACCAAAGGGTGAATGGCACATGGGCTGTCCTTGGTAGACAGCCACCCTGCTGTGTGATTCACAGCTAGGCTGCGAATGAAAGGGAGAAACCTGCATAAAAAGGCGAGGCTTTTTGCTTGGAAGACAGTCGACCACTGGACAAAGGAATCCGAAGATGAACTTAGAAGAGACGCCTGCTACAACTCCTGGACTGTTGGTTTACCCGGTGAAGCCCTGCTGCAGTGCTGAAGCTCTGAATTTGCTGCGATGGAAGACTTGCAAAGGACTTCTCCCCTTGGGTTGGTGGGACCAATAAACCCCAAGACGAGCTCATCTGGAAATCCTCTCTGAGCTGGTTGTACTTCCATTGCTGCTGCGGAGAGGAACAACAGAATCGAGTGAGTGGCTAAGTCGGACCAGAGCTCCAGGAAGATCCTCCGGACTCCCAGGAAGCAGGACTGTCTGTAAGGGAGAATTCTAAGAAGAAACAAGTTACTTACCTGTAACTGTTGTTCTCCAGCATGGGTCTGGCATGGATTCACATGCTCATGAATATTCCACGTCAGGCTGGGAATCCTCGGTAAAGAAAAAAACAGTATCAGTTTCGTTTCTGATCTGTCTTTCGTAGTAGTAACCAATCACTGATCTCTGCGTCATACTGACCACAGCCAATGACTGCCCTCTACCTAAGCCCCGCCTCTGGCAGCCATCTTCAGATTTGGTAGCCCGTGAAGTGGCAGTATGACCAAGTGAAGAGCCGCAGAGGGGTAGGCGGGAGGGTTCGCATGTGAATCCATGCCAGACCCATGCTGGAGAACAACAGTTACAGGTAAGTAACTTGTTCCTTCTCCAGCATGGGGTCTGGAATGGATTCACATGCTCATGAATAAAGAATACATAGCAGTACACACATGCACAACCACGGGAGGTGGCAAAGGCTCAACATTAAGCATTACATCAAACTCAACATTAAGCAAATCTTACCTCCTCACCAGGCTCACCTTAGGCAAACAGGTTGCGCAGCACTGCTTGGCCGACCCTGGACTCCTCCCTGGAATCCCGATCGACGCAGTAGAATTTCGTGAAGGTGTGTGTCGACCTCCACGTAGCAGCCCTGCAGATGTCCAGCAAGGGCACACCAGATAGGAACGCCGTGGTAGCTGCGATCGCTCTGGTGGAATGGGCTCTCGGACGGCCAGGCAGGGGTCGGTTTGCCAACCGACAGTACATGATACAGCCGGAGAGCCATCTGCAAATGGAAGACTTCGAGAGAGCCTTCCCCTGATTGACAGGTCCAAAGTTCACGAAGAGTTGTGACGTCTTCCGAAAACCCTTTGTGCGGTCCACGCAGAACTTCAGCGCTCTAGCCACATCCAGCGAGTGCAGAGTCCTCTCAGCCGGCGACGGGAAGAAAACAGGCAACACCAAGGGTTCGTTGAGGTGGAAGTCCGACGGCACCTTGGGCATGAAGGAGAGGTGCATCCTGAGCACTACCCTTGTGTCGTGAAAAGTCAAGTACGGGGCCTTGCAGGAAAGGGCCTGGATCTCTCCCACCCGTCGTGCGGAGGTGATGGCCACAAGAAACGCTGTTTTCCACGACAAGAACTTCAACGGGGCCGAGTGCAGAGGCTCGAACGGAGGTCCCATGAGCTTGGTCAGCACCACGTTGAGCTCCCACGCCGGGGCCGGAGCCTTCACCGGCGGGAACGATCTGAACAGTCCCTTCATGAACTCTTTCACCAGACGATGAGACCACAAGGACGTCCGCCCCGTGGTTCTGGTGTATCGGGAGATCGCAGCAAGATGAATCTTGATGGACGCGTGCGCCAGTCCAGCTTTGGCCAGCGTCAGTAGGTACGGCAGTACTTGGGGAGCCGTAATCCGCAGAGGGTTAATCTTCTGTGCGTGGCACCAGACAGAGAACCTCTTCCATTTGTGTCCGTAGCATTTAAGAGTTGAGGACGCCCTGGCCTTTGCAAGAACCTCTCTGCAGTCGGCCGGTATGTCGTATCCTCCAAACTCTAACGCTGCAGGAGCAAGGCCTGCAAGTTCAGCGACTTCGGGTCGTGATGGAGGATGGCGCCTCCTTCCCTGGAGAGCAGATCCGCGTCCACTGGCAGCTTGATTGACGGGGACAAATCCAGAAGGTCCGGGAACCATATCTGCCTCGGCCACGCAGGTGCGACGAGGATCATGCTGCACCGGGACCTCTTGAGCTGGTTGAGCCGGATCAGCAATGGCGGGAACGCGTATAGGAACAGGCCCTCCCAGGGGAACGAGAAAGCATCGCCCATGCTCCTCGGCTGGGGAAACCTGCTGGCGAACCTCCGGCACTTGGAGTTCGTCGCCGTCGCGAACAGATCGATCTGAGGTGTGCCCCACCGTCGGAAGAGGCGGTCCACTAGATCCTGTCGTAGTTCCCACTCGTGGCACGAGCGCAGCTCCCTGCTGAGTGAGTCGGGTATGGTGTTTTTTTATCAAAAATGAAACGGCACCAGAAACATCCTTTGGGCGACGGCCCAATGCCACAGATCCTGCGCCTCCCTGGACAGGGCTGGGGACCTGGTTCCGCCCTGTTTCCTGATGTAGAACATGGTGGTGGTGTTGTCGGTGAAGATCCTCACCACCTTGCCCTTGAGGGACGGAAGGAAGGACCTGAGGGCCCAAAACACTGCACGGAGCTCCAGGACGTTGATACGGAGGGCCTTCTCTGTCGGGAGCCAAAGGCGTCTCGCATGCAGATTCTCGGTGTGCGCTCCCCACCCTTCCAGGGAGGCATACGTGGTCACTGTCTCCTGGTGGCCGGGGGTCTGGAAGTCCATGCCCGCCGTCAGATGTGCGCGGGTGCCCCACCACCGGATCGCTCGTCGGAAACTCTCGTCGAGTGTGATCCTCTCCTCGAAGCTGCCCGTCGTCTGGATCCAGGGCGCGTCCAGGAACTCCTGCAACGGGCGCATCCGGAGCCTGCACAGGGGGATGAGGTAAATGTAAGAAGACATCATTCCGAGAAGGGACTTGATGGACCTCACTCTGGCCGCGTCCGCAACCAGCATCCTTTGTACCTTGCCCAGAATGGCCCTCGTCCGTTCCTCCGACGGGGAGGCCAGAAGCGACACTGTCGAGCTTCGCTCCCAGAAACAGTGCGTCTTGTGCGGGCACCAGGTGGGACTTGGCGTAGTTTACGGAGAATCCCAGGTCCGTGAGAAGTTGGACGGTCCTTGCCGTGTGCTCCACGGCGAGCTCCCTTGTCTTGGCTCGGATGAGCCAGTCGTCCAGGTAGGGGTAGACGTGGATCCCCTCTCGGCGCAGCTGCGCCGCCACCGGTGCGAGGCACTTGGTGAACACCCTGGGTGCCGACCATAGTCCGAAGGGAAGGGCTCTGAACTGATAGTGACGCCCTTGGACCACGAACCTGAGAAACTTTAGGTGTCCCTTTAGGATGGGAATATGGAAGTAGGCATCCTCCAAATCCTAAGGGGACAGGAAATCGCCCTCCTCCAGCTGACCCAGGACGTGTTGGAGGGTGACCATCCGGAACTTCTGTGCCTTGATGAATTTTTTTCAGTCGTCGTAGGTCCAGGATGGGACGCCATCCTCCCGTCTTCTTCTTCACGAGGAAGTATCTTGAGTAAACTCCGGAGCCCCGAAGCCTCTTTGGGACGAGCTTGATGGCGCCCTTCCTGAGCATCGCCTTTACCTCCAAGAGAAGTTGAGGGACGTGATGTTCTTTCCTGGCCACAGGGGGGATGCGCGGGCACCTTCTTTGAAACTCGAGCGCGTGACCCTGGGCTAGGGCGTCCAGCACCCAACGGTCGGTCGAGATGGACTCCCACACGCTGACGAAGCTCGCCAGCCGGCCTCCCACCGGGGTGCTTCGGTGGGGGCCCGACCCCACGGCCAGTTCAGTCCTGCTTTGACTAGGCTTTGCTGCCTTGACCTCCTTGGCGACGACGGCGGGGTCCGCCTGACTTGCCTCGTCCCCTGTAGGCTTCCTGCGACGACGAACGGGCCGCTTGACGGTAGGTGGAAAATCCTCCGCCGGAACCTTTGGAGGCACCCTTGCCTCCGCCGCTCCGAAAGGGCGGCCGCCGTTGCTGGAGAACCCCAAGAGCCCGGGCTGTCTCCGTGTCTGCTTTGATGGCTTGAAGGGAATCGTCCACTGTTTTCCCCAAACAGGTTGTTTCCATCGAACGGCATGTCCAAGACTCTGGTCTGCACGTCTTGACGGAAGTCAGTAGCCTTGAGCCATCCACGCCGCCTAAGGCACACGCCGTTGCCCAACTGGCGAAATCCAGTGTCGGCGATGTCCGTCGCAATCGTAATGGCGTGGTCCGATGCCACGTCACCTTCCTGCAAGATCTCTAGGGCATCCGCCCTCTTGTCCGGTAGGAAGTCCAGCAGGGGGGCCAGTTTGTACCACAGCTCCCTGTCGTAGCGGGCTACGATAGCCAAGGCGTTGGCCGCCTTAATCGTCGTCGCTGCAGACGAGATGACCCTGCGTCCCATCGTATCCAATTTCTTTCCCTCGCCGTCCGCCGGGGAAGTCGACTTAGAGGCCACACCCCCCCCACGCCAGCTTTCTTCCTGGCCGCCGCGGAGACGACGGAGTCCGGGGTCGGCTGTGCCCGGAGGCACAAGGGGGCCGCGTCCGGGACCTGGTACTTCTTCTCGTACCGATCCCTTCTAGCCGGCGTCGTGGATGGGTTCTTGAGGAGGGCGAGGCCCTCATCCCAAATATCGTCTAGTAGAGGCACGGAGAGGACCGCCTTCCTCTTGGCCTCGCGCCGTTGATAAAGGAACCCTTCCTTCTTCTCCTCCGGGCAGAGCTGGAAGAGCTCGGATGCCCTGCTGATCATGCAGTGAAACGATCCAATCTCGTCGGGCGGGGAAGCCCGGGTGGGAGGTGACGACGGCAGATCCTCGTCGTAAACCTCATCGTCCGTACCCGTTGCGGCCGTGTCAGTCCCCGAATCATCCCCACGAGTCGTGGACGGGTAGGAGGGCTGAACAGGGCGCGATGGCTAAAAGGAGGTGGAGGATGAATCCTCCTTCTCTTAGGGGGAGGGCTCCCAGAAGGGCCTGGCTCCGGGTCCCCCGTCGGGAGCGGTTCCTCCGCTGGTGGTAACGGCAGCCTCGTCCTTATCTCCGAGCATAAGGACGGTATAGCCAACAAAATGGCCGCCGAGTTGTCTTGCGGCGCTGGTTGAGGGGAGTCCGACGGGCGGTCAGGGGCCCCGTCGGCACCCTCGACGATATAGTCGTCTCCTACGTCGGGATCCCTCCAGACGGGCTGGTCTTCCACGCCAACGCCGTGGCTTAAGACCTCGATCAGCTCTTCCTCAGAGGTTGAGGCCGAATCCACGACGACCTCCTGCCCCCCCTTTTTCTTCTCCGTCGGAGGTTTCACGGGGGTCCTGTCGATGGGCATAAAAGAGGACTCCCTCCGCGGTGGCAGGGAGACTGAGCCCCGAGGTCGCCAGCACTGGTGGCACCTCCACAGGCTGAGCCAGGGCCGCCGCGACTGTCTCGATAGAGGCCTTGGCCGGATGGATTAAGGCTTTCACCACCTTAGGTGCGCTCACCGCCTTCTCCTTGGGGGGGGGGGGGGACACTGCCTCGCTCTCCATCCGATGGGGCCTTCGAGCTCGACCGGGGCCTCTCCAGGAGCTTCGCCGGGTGCTCAGCCTTCCTCTTACCCGAACCAGAGCGTTGGCTCGTGGTTGATGGTGCCGGGGAGGATGCGCCCTGCCTGGCGCCCGTAGAGCCCGACCGTTCGGCGCTCCCGGTGCCAGCGGACTCGCGGTGCTTGGCCTTGTGTTGGACCCCCGTCGCCGGGGCGTCCTCAAAGGTCTTAGAAGACCACTCGGATTTCTTCTTCTCGCCCGACAGGCTCTTCCCTTCCAGCCAGTTGGCGAGACGTTGATGGCGGTCCTTCATGGTCCGCTCCGACATATTGCTGCAAAACGCAGTCCTTCTCCACGTGCGTCTTGTCCTCATGTAGGCAGTAAAGACAAAACAAGTGTTCGTCCTCCTTAAAGACATTCTGAAGCTGGCATCCAGGGCAGACCCTGACCAGCTTTCCGGGCGTCGAGCTTCCCTTCTCCTGGGCCATGTCCGAGATGGGCCTGAGAAACTTCTGGAGTCCTCCAAAAGCGTAGCTCGACGAAATCTTCACCCTTGAGGGGCGTAAACGAATCCGACACGGGTCCCCGTTGATCGGATGAAGAATCGGTGGAGCTTGAGGCTCCTTTTGACCGAAAAATCGAAGTTTTTGAGAAAAAAAAACGTGAAAAAATAGCACTAACGCTCGAGAGCAATAGCACGAGGATCCCAACACTTGAACGTGCGGTAAAAATCTGAAGATGGCTGCCAGAGGCGGGGCTTAGGTAGAGGGCAGTCATTGGCTGTGGTCAGTATGACGCAGAGATCAGTGATTGGTTACTACTACGAAAGAGAGATCAGAAACTAAACTGATACTGTTTTTTTCTTTACCGAGGATTCCCAGCCTGACGGGGAATATTCATGAGCATGTGAATCCATGCCAGACCCCATGCTGGAGAAATGTGCTAATTTAATTCCATCCACCTTAGAGACCCCCAGCAACCTTGCTGGATTTTGAGGACTTGATTGTTTAACCTGGAGCGAGGGAGAGACCCTTTTTCCCACTCAAGTATTTTAATGTGATTTTTTAACACCGTTTCTTTAGTTTGTGGAGTCAAACTAACTCCATAGGCATCATCTTTTACATTGTGTCACTAAGCACCTTCAGTGCAGTGACACAGGGAAGTCTTCCAGATTTCCCAAAGGTTTAAATACCTTCTCTGGAATAAACTGTTTCCCAGAGCAGTAAAGTGAAATAGACTTTACTTATCATTGTAACTTTCTAAACCCAGCACACACTATCTTACAATAGAGGTCTGGAGGGGTTACTTAATATCCCCTTTGTCTAGCTTCTCATGTAACATTTTTATGTTACCCTTTCCTCATTGAAAGGCAGATGGCAGTGGTTTCGTTTGAACTACCATGGTATGTCTTTACCGCGGACTGGGTTTGCGGCTCCGGTAAAACAACCGCGGGAGACATCTTTTTCAAAATGGCACAGAGCCATCTTTGCAAACTGACCCAAGGCCTTTCTTTCGCCAGTTCTTTGTGGAAAGGTCCTTGTAGAGATTTTCTCTGTGTGCCAAACCAGGTTTGGTCTGTTTATTTCGCCTTTCGCGGGCTTCAGGAGTGAAACTTGTCTCTGGCTCCAGTGTGTCTGGGGTATGTAGGAAGTGTGGGGGGTGCCCGCAACTCCCTGTGCTTGGTCTTCTAAGAGACCCAAATGCACTCCCTGGGGATTGGCTGGATGACTGTCTGGCAAGTACAGCCATCCTGCTCGTGAGTGACAGCTAGGCTGGAATGAATGGGAGAGAACTGAATAAAAGGAGTCTTTTGGCTTGGAAGGCAGAGTCAACCACTGGACGAAGGAATCGAAGAAGAACTTGAAGAGGACACCTGCTGCAACTTTTGGACCGTTGGTTTGCCCAGTGAAGCCCTGTTGCAGTGCCGAAACGCCAAGTACGCATCGACAGAGATGCCCCTGCAAGGAGGACTTCTCCCTTTGAGTTGGTGGGACCAATCAATTCCAAAGTAAGGCACCTGGACATGTATCTTGCAGCTGGTTGAATTTCCACAGCGTGCTGCTGGAAACCTTATAGCCAGGGAGAGGCACACCAGATTGTGTGTGTTGCTTTTAAGCTGGCATAGAGCTTTTGGAAGATCCTCTGGACTTCCAAGAAGCAGGACTGACCAGGCCTGAGCACCCTCAACAGAGTGTGGGACCCCAGAAGCAAGGAAAAGTGCACCTCAACAGCCAGGAACCACAGTGTTGCTATTTGCGGTAGACGTGAGGAGCTGAAACACGAAACAGCCACTGAAAGTGAAGTCTGCCAGTTGCAAGTTTTGACAGTCCAAGTGCATTGTAGGAGTCCCTCAACGTCCTCCCTCTTGTCCCCACGACTGAGGCCCAGGAACAGTGAGATCTGCAGAGCTGCACAGGAAGAGTAGTCATCAGCTGCATCTTTTCTTCATTGCTAAGGTACTGTAAAACAAAACTACAAAGAACTTACCTCTTACTGTACAGTTGCTTTGAAACTTCTACTACTCGAAACTCTAATCTGCTTGTGGCCCTACATTTGATTCTTCTCAAAGACCCCTAAGAACTTGTGCAAAGACTTTTCCATTAACTTACCAGAAGCGTTTCATCCCATACAAGACTTTTGCCTATTGACTTTGGCTTAGCCTATTGAATGACTTTTCTAGGAGAATCTAGAAGTATTTGTCCTGCTTATGAAGATTTATGGTCTTGCATTCCGATAACCTTTGCCTTGTACCCCTTCTCAAAGTATTCTAAATGCCAAGAGTAAGATATTAATGTCCCCAGCACCCTTGTTAATGAAGTCACCTGTGGGTGTAGGTTGAGTCTGTGGGCCATCCCAAAAAGGTCTTTACTGGTTTAGAAACAGAGTGCACTGTATTGAAGTGTATTTGTGTTACTATTCTATTGCTCCCTTCTAAAGAAGGCTTTATAACCGACTGATAAATTAATAATTGTTTATGCAAGAAACCTTGAGTGTAAGTTTATTTGAATACCTGTAACTGTAGATCTCTGTAACTCCACTACCGCTCACTTTTCCCCTCTTGAGATAAGCCTGGCTGCTCAACAAGCTACCAAAACTTTAGTACAAGCTTATACCAAAGTTTGGGTTGCCTATACCCGTTAGTAGTATTCTTAGAGGTTACTACATTCAAACTTTGCCTAACAGCTGGCCTGGCTCCCTGAAAGACTCACCTCTAACACTGTACTTTACCTTTCCTCCAGGAAAGGGTTAATTTACTTTGCATTGGTGGTTCAAAAGTACTTACCTGCTTCAGAATATTGGTTTAACCTTTATTTTATTTGCAAACCCCTCCTTTGACACCAAACGTAGTATTGCTCTAAAAGTACCAGTGATATATTAATGTCCAGTGTCCTAGTTATTTAAGTCACCTCAGGGTGTAGGAAGAATCTGTGTGCCATCCCAAAAGGGTCCTTGCTGATTTAGAGAAACTAAGTGTGTATTTTGAAGTATATTTTTGTGTTACTTCTATACTGCTCCCTTCTGAAGGCTTATTCAACTGACTGTTAAATTAATAATTGTTTAAATCAAGAAACCTTGAGTATAAGAGTTTATTTGAATATTTGTCACTGTGAATCTGTGTAAAAAAAAAAAACTACTGCTCACATTGACCCCTCTTCAGATAAGCCTGGCTGCTCAGCCACACTACCAACCTGTGCAGTACAGACGTACACCAAAGATTGGGTTACCTATTGCCAGGATGACAAGGTTGGTGTAGTCTCCCAGAGGGTACTGCATACAATCTTAATACAAAACAGGTGTTGTAGAGGTGCATTCAGTTGTAAATATTTAAGAATTATAATCCAAAAGTGATTTTAAGTATGCTTTCAAGAAAAATCAGGGAATTTTCTTTTAGGTGCTCCTGTGTACGTCTTTGCTACAAAACAGAACCTAAGTAAAAATTGGAAGGTCCACTACAATTAAGGGACAATCACGGAGCACAATTTCGTCTGACAAAGTCAGAAACTAAGTTTAATAAGTTAATCCAAAAGGGTAAAGATTCTAAAATATTTTATACAATAAATAAAATAAAATTTGTCATTGATAATACAGTTTATATAACATAACAGTTCATAATTCATAATAGTGGTGCATATACACAATGTACATCACAGTACAACATGTATTTAAATTCATACAAGTGTGTTCAAGAAATACATTGGTCAATAATTTGACATAATTCAATACAAATTAACATCACTCCTATCTCCTACAATGGATAAGCAACACTTATGATTCGACCATGTGGTGTGGCTCTTTGTATATACGACGCATTTCAGATGGTGCAGCCCTTCATCACGTATTGGAGGTGGAGCAATTTCTGTAAAACAGATCAAATGGTATGGATCAAGAATTTCATTGTGGAGTACTGAGTGACTACATCAATAATTAAGCGAGTACTTAAGTGACCAGTGATAGGGAGTGTTTCAGAAGTAACGCATAAAGCGTACAATAGTTAAGGGAAACTTTGTTTGGATAACAGGTAATCCTAAAACAAAAAAATTAAAAGTAAAATATTTCTATACTTAATGTAGTACAGTGAAAGATAAATAAACTCGAGCAGGACCATGAGTGGGACCAGTCGCTTATAGAGCGTTGTGTCGCACTAGAGGGTCATACGTACACTTGTGTCTGAGGTAGTGCGGATACAAAACACTCACAAACTTGGGAACTCTTAAATGGGCACAGGCTCCATGTAATTAACACTGAGTAGCGATATGCTGAGGAATATCTCATGGCAGCCTCAAAGTCACGACCCACCTATGAGTGAGGAAAGCGTGTATTGATTTATTTGATTGGAATGTCTGATGGTGACTTTCGTTTCGGATGTGGAAGTTCTGCGTGAGAAACTCATCGAGTGATAACATCACAGGAAAAAATGCACTAGAAATGGAGTTCGACCATGTCTGTTCACCAAATATGCTTCTACAATCAGAACTATTATCTGTTAGACACATACTGATGATTCAAAATATAATTGCGGGGCTCCAGTGGCTACATGAAAAGTACATCGTACAGAGAAAAATTAACTGAGCACACTCACCGAACGGTTACGGCCGGTAGCGCGTGTGTGTTAATGTCTTCAATGATGTTGAGCTCAAGTGGGATCCATTATATGAACGATTTGTGGCTGGCCTAGTCTGCAGATTAAAGAGGTGGAAATTAGAAAAATGTATCGGGCTGGTTTAGATATTGTATTTTAATAATATTACATATTGAGCGTTTATCTAAACTTCCAGCGATGCGGCTTTCGCCGTGGAGACTGAAGTGTCAGTGCTGTGAAAAGCGGTTGTCAAGGGAAATGTGATGTTTGCGCCCTAGTTATAAATGTGTCCAGCCTGAGTTACGGCGCGGGAGGAGCCATCTGTGACTGATTGGGGTAAAGACTAACGATAATGCGGTACAGACCGCAATTAACGGATGGCAACGATTGAAGTTTGGTAGCTGGCTTGAGTAAATTGCAGAAATTAGCTTAGTCAACTGAAAAACAGTGATTAAGTTGGTAATGAACGAGAATATGCAGTAAATGTAAAAGCTGCACCTAAGTGTGCTCTGTAAATGTTTAACAGCCAGACTGAAAGTAATTGAGCAAGCTGTGACCAGATTAGTTGTTAGAGACAAATGGATGATAGTGACATTCGCATACATTGAGCCCTGTAGTAGGATTGTCCAACTGAAAACGAGATGATTAAATAACCAAAAAATGAAATATGTAAAATATAAGAGATGATCATCAAAGGGAGACAATGTAAGGTTATCTAGATGTCGATAAAATAATTCATGTGTGTGAAACCAGGTGATGTGTTAAAATCTATTGTGTCATGTCATTATCAACATTCATTCCTCTGGGGAACATGGTGTCCAAATGATCAATCCAAAATAGTTCTCGCTGTAGGAGCAGTTTGTTTCGATTGCCTCCTGTTCTGGGTAAGTGTATGTGTACCAATATAATGAACATGATCTGGGCAATAGAATGTGCTTCCTTGGCAAAGTGTTGTGCAACAGGAGATTTCCCATGAAGTTGAAAAAAATCATTAAGTTCCTCTTTGGAAACTTCCCATATGGCATATCCCAAAGAAAACCATATTTCACACAATGAAAAATGGAGAGAAAAAAATGTAACTTTTTTCGTAAGCTACATAGATTAATTACCTTTTTGGCATTTGGGAAGGTTCCAAAGAACAACAATGATTTTTTTCAGCTTCATGGACACTCTTGCACCAAGAATAAAAAGCACGTCCAAAACCGATAAGAGCACAATTGAGTTCCTTGATGTAATAATCTATGTGAAAACAGAAAAACTACAAACTTTATCAAAACAGACAGTAACAGCCTGCTGCACGCAACAAGCTTTCATCCAAAGCAAACCTTTGCGAGTATTCCACTCAGTTTCTAATGTACAGATGTATCACCTCGGAGGATCTCTAATAAACTTGCAAAGCAGAAAAACTCAGACAAATTCTTTCAAAGAGATATGAACCCAACTCAGTAAAAAATGTGCAGAAAAAGACATTAAAATAATAACTGAAGCACTGACACCTAAACAACATCGCCCAACTGAGAAATTGGTATGTCATCACCTATTTGCAACAAAGTACATCAAAAGTATTCTGCAAAAATGTTTTAACACCTTATGGCTGGATCCAAAATTAGCCAAACTTTCATTCCCCTCCACTTTTTGTGTACAGCAAAAGCAGATCAGAGATTATTTAATTAAAGCAGACTTTTCAACCAAGAGAACCAAAAGAACGACCACAGGGGCACGATTCCCTGCAATAACTGCAACAATTGCAACAACCTAATCAGAGGAAACTCAATTACCCACCCTCATATGGGACAGAAGATCACTTTACGCCACTCATCAACCTGTGGCACTAAGAACATTATTTATGGGATCAAGTCTCCTTGTGGACCATTTATGTAGGCATGACCACGCGAAAAGCGAAAGTAAGGTGGACCGAACATAAATACAACGCAAGATTGAAAGCCGAAAGATCTCCAGTTGCACAACACTTTGCAAGGAAGCACATTCTATTGCCCAGATCAGCTTCATGTTATTGGAACACCTACACCTACCCAGAAGAGGAGGCAATCTAACCAAACTTGCTCCTACAGCGAGAACCATTTTGGATTGATCGTTTGGACACCATGTTCCCCAGATGAAAAAATGTTGACTGGGATTTAAGTTGTCATCTGTAATGACATGACAATAGAATTTAACATGTCACCTGGTATCACACCTATGAATTATTTTATCGACATCTAGATAACCTTACATTGTCTCCCTTTGATCATCCCATCTTATATTTTACATATTTCATGGTTTGATTATTTAATCATCTTGTTTTCATTTGGACATTCACCTATAGGGCTTGAAATGTATGCAAATGTCTGTGAATGTCACTGTTATCCAATTGTCTAACAACTAATCTGGTCATAGCTTGCTCAATTACTTTCAGTCTGGCTGTTAAACATTTACCAAGTACACTTAGGTGCAGCATTTACATTTACTGTGTATTCTCCTTCATTACCAACTTAATCACCGTTTTTCAGTTGACTAAGCGCATTTCTGCAATTTACTCAAGCCATCTACCAAACATCATCCATCGTGGCTATCCGTTGCTTAATTGCAGTCTGTACTGCATTACCATTAGTATTTACCCTAAGAAGTCCATGATGGCGCCTCCCGCGCTGTAACTCAGGCTGGACACATAACTAGGGCGTAAGCGTCACGGTTCCCTTGACAACCGCTTCTCACAGTCGCTGACACTTCAGTCTCCAAAGCAAAAGCCGCTGGAAGCTTAGGTAAATGCTCAATATGTAATACTATTAAAATACAATATCTAAACAAGCCAGATACATTTTTCTAATCTCCATCCCTTTACTCTGCAGACCAGGCCAGCCACCAATCGTTCATATATTCCATCACGTTCGAGTCATCACCACGGCTCAACATCCTTGAAGTCATTAACACACGCGCTACCGGCCACAACAGGACGGGGAGTCTGCTAATTTACTTTATCTCTGTAGTATGAACTTTTCATGTAGCTGCTGGTGCCCCACAGTTCTATTTTTCATTATCATTATATTTCTAGCAGATAATCCAGTATTTTGTGACCGTAGAAGCATATTTGATGAACAGACATGGTCAAAGAACTTCATTTCTAGTGCATTTTTTCCTGTGATATCAGTGATTTCAGCACGCAAAGCTGCCATATCCGAAACGAAAGTCACCAGACATTGCAATAAAATATATCAATAAATGCTTTCCTCACTCATAGGTGGGTCATGTCTTCGATGCTGCCACGAGATATTCCTAAGGCATATCGCTACTCGATGCCAATTTCATGGAGCCTGTGCCCATTTAAGAGTTCCCAAGTTGGTGAGTGTTTAGTATACGCACTACCTCAGACACAAGTGTACATGACCCTGTAAGGGGACAAAGCGCTCTACAAGCGACTGGTCCCACTCATGGTCATACTTGAGTTTATTTATCTTTCACTGTACTACATTAAGCATGGAAAAATTTCTATTCCTTTTCATTTCATTCTATTTTAGGATTACTTGCGATCCAAACAAAAGCGGTTTCCCTTAACTATTGTACACTATGCGTTACTTCCGCACACTCCCCATCATTGGTCAGTGAAGTACTTGCTGAATTATTGATGTAGTCACTCAATACTCCACAATGAAATTCTTGATCTGTGCCATTTGATCTATGTTTTACAGAAATTACTCCACCTTGAATACCCGATGAAGGGCTGCACCGCCTGAAACGCGTAGTATATACAAGGAGCCACACCACATTGTCTAATCATCATAAGTGTGGCTTATCCATTGTAGGAGATAGGCGTGATGTTAATTTGTATTGAATTATGTCAAATTATCGACCAATGTATTTCTTGAACACTTGTATGAATTTAAATACATGTTGAACTGTGATGTATATTATGTATAGGCACCACTATTTTGATTTATGAACTCAGTTATGCTATATAAACTGATGTATTGTCAGTGACCAATTTAATTTATTTTATTTGCTTTTTTGTATAAAATATTTTGTAATCTATTAAAACTTTTGGATTAACTGATAAAACGTACTTTCTGACTGTCAGATGAAAGTGTGCCCCGTGATTGTCCGCAAATTGTAGTGGACCTTCAATTATTACTGCATACAATCTTGCCTAACAGCCCTAAACCAGCAACTGTATATATGTATCTAATTTTAGTGTTGTGCGATAGTATTACCCGTTAGTCATTTTTCACTGTGTGTTTTGGCCAGAAGTAAAGTATGTTTATACCCGATTGTCCAAGTGTAATCTTTGACTGCTGCACTGCGTCTACTCATTGTGGACCCTTTACAAGCTCACCACCTCTTGAGATTTAGCCTAGACCTCTTGTCAATGCTACCTTGAACTGGTTTGGCTACAGCTACAGAGTTGTCCGTATAATACAATATAGGTTGGCCTTCTATACATCTGCCCACCCGTCCCAAGACCACAGTATAATCAGTCCTAACAGCGACTGACCTCAAACTTGTTTTGTCCGAATCTCATCTTTGAGGGCCTTGTCAAAGGGGATGTTGGAGGGGGGCCTACCGACAGGAGGTTTCCCCCTTTCTTTCCTGGAGGGAGTGCCTTCCCTGTCAGACTGACAGGAACCACGGTCTGCCGTTTTATGGTCGATGCCGAGGCACCATAGACCAGTGCAGTGAGGGTAGGCGATTGACATCTTCGACCAGCACTCGGCTTCTTACACCTGGTCTTGCGGGTTAGACATTTTTCACAACAGTTGTGTGCTGCACAGAAAAACCGCACCGTATCCAAAGCAGGCAGAAAAATGGAACTTAACAGGCACAGTGCATGCTATATAAACACCATGGGTGACGTCAGCCTCAAGAGCAGATCGAGGCTGTTGAAGGATATCGAGTCGGCGGCAACGTCGGCGTCGCTGATCGGTGCCCTATTCCGCAAAGCAGCCGACTCTGGAAAGGAGTTATAATACGAGGACTACATGGGAGGACAATTCATTCGAAAAACATTTCTTTTCCACATGTGGCCACCCAAGTTCTTTGCTGCTAAACTGGCAGCTGATAAAACATTGGTAGTGCGTCACCTTTGTCATCAATCTGTGATAGTTTTGCTCCTAATCCAGTGTCATAAGCATCTGCCTGCACTATGAATGGTCTCAAAGTCAGGTGCCCCAAGAAAAGGGGCCTGGCAAAAGGAACCCTTCAGGACTTGGAAGGCTGTCTCACACTCCATAGACCATGGCCCTAGTTCAGGCTTTCTGGAGATGGCGACCGCAGTCTGAGGGTCAGCTATACAGTAATAGTTGCCCACACAATTCCTGTATTCCCAGTGAGGCCCAGGAAAGTGCTCACTTGGGTTTGGGTAGTAGGAGTAACCCAGATCTGTACAAGTTGTCCTTCACTGACAGGAGGTGGAGTATTGCCTCCACATACACCAATTTCATGCTCAAGGTCAGCCACCGGCTCCAATCCAATCTGGTGCTTGGCTGACTTCATAGAAAGGTAGGCCTGATGAAGGCCCTGTAACAATCCTCAGATGTCATATGTTCTTCCCAAGTGGGGGTGAATACTTATCTCATCCAGAGATATGCTGCAAAACCACTTGTCCCATTCAGAACATATTTGATGATCTGGTGGAAAGTGACAGGTACGGTCTCCAACTCAGAAAGCATTACTCAAGTTCTGCAGTTGCAGAAACTGCAATCTCCTTCTTGGCCGTTACTGACAGGGACATTTTGCAATACCCTGCACAGAGATTACATTATTTTAATGTACTGGACAGTACTTTGCTTGTCCACCAATTTGTTTCCATTTGGTGGAGGGTGAAGGAGAAAGTTTCGTACCTGTAAATACTCGTCTCCAGCATTGGTTTCTTTCATAGATTCACATGATGTGAAAATTACCCGTCAAGCTGGGAATCCTCGGTTACTTTTTGATACCCCTTGTCCTACGCAAGAACAACCTGCATTTTGTAGCCCAACACCACTGTTATGGGTGTTTTCGGTCCCAGGCAATGGGACCTTGAGTAGCCCTAGACTAGACCCTACTCTAACCATCAGATTCTGACCCAGTGGTACCAGATGTCCCTGGGATGTAAGTGGTTTTACCCGATTAGGTAGAAGGGCACATGAATCTATGAAAGAAACCAATGCTGGAGAACAGGAGTTACACTTTCTCCTTCTCCAGCACTGGATCTTTCATAGATTCACATGCTGTGAAAAGACTACATGGCACTATATAGACACTGGCGGTGTATACAGGTAAAAGGCACAGAGCACACATTACAGCAAATCCATAGGATCGTACGTTATAGGAACAGGCACTGTAGGACTGCTCTCTGTCAGCAGGTCTTCGGCATTAGTGCCTTGTGAAAGTATGCAGCACTGACCAGATGGCTGCCTGGCACCTGTCCGCGATCAGGACACCCCCCTCTCCCCCAACCACCATGCTGCCGAAGCCGCTGTAACTCTTATGGAATGTGCATGTGGGGGAGCTTGGAGGGGCTTCGTAGCTGACTTGTGGCAGAAGACAATGGCCAACGAGATGCACCTTGTTATCCTTTGGATAGAGCATTGTCTATTTTCGTTGGGCCACACATTACAAAAAGTTGCTGATTTTCTAAAGGACTGCGTCCTGTCAATATACGTTGAGCAAGTGGAATGCCATTCTAGCTATGGGACTGGGTGCACTGGATGAGAGGCCGCCCCATCACAGAAAACACCCCACAGCTACACAGAAACCTAACAGACTTAAGGCAAGTACCTAAGACAACACAATACCTCAGCACTGAAGATTTTGCAGCAGGACTACAGAATCTGCAGTCAAATATCCGGTCAGTGGATTCCATGTCGTGGTGATTAAAAACAAGACCTCGGAAGGAATTTTGCAGCAGGGATCAATGGAGACGACTCTAGACAAGTGTTTCCTAGTGGCTGAATGGGTTTCTGTGGATTTGGCGCCTTTTACAGGAGCACAGAAGACAGAAAATCGCAGTTGAATTCTCATCGTTACTAAGGTCCAGCACTCTGGTGAGGGGACGTTTCGGACTCGCTAAGAGTCTCTGTAGATCCACCAGGATGCCCACGAAGTTTCAGCGAGATTCGGAAGACAGTGCACCGCACAGTGTTATTTGGGTATTGCAGAAACACAAGGTTGCTGCAAAGCCTCGGATGGCTCAAAATGCAGGTCTTGAGTCTAGTGGGTCTCACCAGGCTCTGGGTCAGGGTTGACGTTTTTGGAGACCCAGGTCAATTGGAAGGAAGGGCTACAGCAGGCTCCGGTTAAACAGCAGGCTCTCTGATCGCTGGAAATCGTTTCAGCCACTTTTCCTTCATCCTCTTCGGTTTCGGTTCCAGTGGTCGACTTGCCTTCTGCTTCTAGGTTTGCAGTATTCTACAGGAACTACAGCACAACTTCTGCATTCTCTCCCTGCATTTTACAACAAGAGGCGGTTGGTGGTCCAATCAGGACAGCTAGCCCCCCCCCCCCCAGTGGGATTTGTCCCCATTCAGGCAAGGAGGAAAACAAAGAGCTGCAGAGTTTTGGACTCCTGCCTTGCTTCCTTCTCTCACAGACTGGAGCCTGGGCGGTTAGTTCAGGGGACTCCCGCCGAAAATGAAAATCACACAAAGGAATATGCTGTCCTGGATATCAGGGGAAAGAAGAAAGGAACAAGTTACTTACCTGTAACTGTTGTTCTCCAGCATGGGTCTGGCATGGATTCACATGCTCATGAATATTCCCCGTCGTCAGGCTGGGAATCCTCGGTAAAGAAAAAACCAGTATCAGTTTCGTTTCTGATCTGTCTTTCGTAGTAACAACCAATCACTGGTCTCTGCGTCATACTGACCACAGCCAATGACTGCCCTCTACCTAAGCACCGCCTCTGGCAGCCATCTTCAGATTTGGAAGCACGTGAAGTGGCAGTATGACCAAGTGAAGAGCCGCAGAGGGGTAGGCGGGAGGGTTCGCATGTGAATCCATGCCAGACCCATGCTGGAGAACAACAGTTACAGGTAAGTAACTTGTTCCTTCTCCAGCATGGGGTCTGGCATGGATTCACATGCTCATGAATAAAGAATACATAGCAGTACACACATGCACAACCACGGGAGGTGGCAAAGGCTCAACATCAAGCATCACATCAACTCAACATTAAGCATCTTACCTCCTCACCAGGCTCACCTCAGGCGAACAGGTTGCGCAGCACTGCTTGGCCGACCCTGGACTCCTCCCTGGAATCCCGGTCGACGTAGTAGAATTTCGTGAAGGTGTGCGTCGACCTCCACGTAGCAGCCCTGCATATGTCCAGCAGGGGCACACCAGATAGGAACGCCGTGGTAGCTGCGATCGCTCTGGTGGAATGGGCTCTCGGACGGCCAGGCAGCGGTCGGTTTGCCAACCGGTGACAGCACATGATACAGCCGGAGAGCCATCTGGAGATGGAAGCCTTCGAGAGAGCCTTCCCCTGATTGACAGGTCCAAAGTTCACAAAGAGTTGTGACGTCTTCCGAAAACCCTTCGTGCGGTCCACGTAGAACTTCAGCGCTCTAGCTACATCCAGCGAGTGCAAAGTCCTCTCAGCCGGCGACGAAGGCGACGGGAAGAACACAGGTAAGACCAAGGGTTCGTTGAGATGGAAGTCCGACGGTACCTTGGGCATGAAGGAGGGGTGCGTCCTGAGCACTACCCTCGTGTCGTGGAAAGTCAAGTACGGGGCCTTGCAGGAAAGGGCCTGGATCTCTCCCACTCGTCGTGCGGAGGTGATGGCCACAAGAAAAGCTGTTTTCCACGATAGAAACTTCAACGGGGCCGAGTGCAGAGGCTCGAACGGAGGTCCCATGAGCTTGGTCAGCACCACGTTGAGCTCCCACGCCGGGGCCGGAGCCTTCACCGGCGGGAACGATCTGAACAGTCCCTTCATGAACTCTTTCACCAGACGATGAGACCACAAGGACGTCCGCCCCGTGGTTCTGGTGTATCGGGAGATCGCAGCAAGATGAATCTTGATGGACGCGTGTGCCAGACCAGCTTTGGCCAGCGTCAGCAGGTACGGCAGTACTTGGGGAGCCGTAATCCGTAGAGGGTTAATCTTCTGTGCGCGGCACCAGACAGAGAACCTCTTCCATTTGTGTCCGTAGCATTTAAGAGTCGAGGACGCCCTGGCCTTTGCAAGAACCTCTCTGCAATCGGCCGGTATGTCGTATCCTCCAAACTCTAGCGCTGCAGGAGCCAGGCCTGCAAGTTCAGAGACTTCGGGTCGTGGTGGAGGATGGCGCCTCCTTCCCTGGAGAGTAGATCCGCGTCCGCCGGCAGCTTGATCGGCGGGGACGCTGACAAGTCCAGCAAGTCCGGGAACCATATCTGCCTCGGCCACGCAGGTGCGACGAGGATCATCCTGCACCGTGACCTCTTGAGCTGGTTGATGAGCCGGATTAGCAGAGGCAAAGGAGGGAACGCGTAGAGGAACAGGCCCTCCCAGGGGAACGAGAAAGCATCGCCCATGCTCCTCGTCTGGGGAAACCTGCTGGCGAACCTCCGGCACTTGGTGTTCGTCGCCGTCGCGAACAGGTCGATCTGGGGTGTGCCCCACCGTCGGAAGAGGCGATCCACCAGATCCTGCCGTAGTTCCCACTCGTGGAACGAGCGCAGCTCCCTGCTGAGTGAGTCGGCGATGGTGTTTTTTATCCCTGCCAGATGAAACGGCACCAGAAAAATCCCTTGGGCGACGGCCCAATGCCACAGGTCCTGCGCCTCCTTGGACAGCGCTGGGGACCTGGTTCCGCCCTGTTTCCTGATGTAAAACATGGTGGTGGTGTTGTCGGTGAAGATCCTCACCACCTTGCCCTTGAGGGACGGAAGGAAGGACCTGAGGGCCCAAAACACTGCACGGAGTTCCAGGACGTTGATATGCAGGGACTTCTCCGTCGGGAGCCAGAGTCCCCTTGCGTGCAGATTTTCGGTGTGCGCTCCCCACCCTTCCAGGGAGGCATCCGTGGTCACAGTCTCCTGGTGGGCTGGGGCCTGGAAGTCCATGCCCGCCGTCAGATGCGCGCGGGTGCCCCACCACCGTATCGCTCGTCGGAAGCTCTCGTCGAGCTTGATCCTTTCCTCGAAGCTGCCCGTCGTCTGGATCCAGCGCGCATCCAGGAATTCTTGCAACGGGCGCATCCGGAGCCTGCACATGGGAATGAGGTAGATGCAGGAAGACATCATCCCGAGGAGGGACTTGATGGACCTCACTTTGGCCGCGTCGGCCACCAACATCCGTTGCACCTTGCCCAAGATGGTCCTGGTCCTCTCCTCCGACGGGGAGGCCAGAAGGGACACTGTCGAGCCTCGCTCCCAGAAACAGTGCGACTTGCGCGGGCACCAGGTGGGATTTGGCGTAGTTCACGGAGAATCCCAGGTCCGTGAGGAGTTGGACGGTCCTTGCCGTGTGGACCACGGCGAGCTCCCTCGTCTTGGCGCGGATGAGCCAGTCGTCCAGGTAGGGGTAGACGTGAATCCCCTCGCGGCGCAGCTGCGCCGCCACCGGTGCGAGGCACTTGGTGAATACCCTGGGTGCCGACCGTAGTCCGAAGGGAAGGGCTTTGAACTGGTAATGACGCCCTTGGACCACGAACCTGAGGAATTTCCGGTGCCCCTTTAGGATGGGAATGTGGAAGTAGGCATCCTCCAAATCCAACGACGATAGGAAGTCTACTTCCTCCAGCTGACCCAGGACGTGCTGGAGGGTGACCATCCGGAACTTCTGCGCCTTGATGAACTTGTTCAGACGTCGCAGGTCTAGGATGGGGTGCCATCCTCCCGTCTTCTTCTTCACGAGGAAGTATCTCGAGTAGACTCCGGAGCCCCGAAGCCCCTTTGGGACGAGTTCGATGGCGCCCTTCCTGAGCATCGCCTTTACCTCCAGGAGAAGTTGAGGGGCGTGAAGTTCTTTCCTGGCCACGGGGGGGACGCGCGGGCACCTTCTTTGAAACTCGAGCGCGTGGCCCCGGGCCAGGGCGTCCAGCACCCAACGGTCGGTGGAGATGGACTCCCACACGCTGACGAAGCCCGCCAGCCGGCCTCCCACCGGGGTGCTTCGGTGGGGGCCCGACCCCACGGCCGGTTCAATCCTGCTTGGACGCGGCCTTGCCGCCTTGACCTCCTTGGCGACGACGGCGGGGTCCGCTAGACTTGCCTCGTCCTCTGTAGGCCTCTTGCGACGACGAGCGGGCCGCTTGACGGTAGGAAGCGAAACCGCCGCCGGAACCTTTGGAGGCGCCCTTGCCTCCGCTGCTCCGAAAGGGCGTCCGTCGTTGCTGCAGAACTCCAAGGGCCCGGGCCGTCTCAGTATCCGCCTTGATGGCCTGAAGGGAATCGTCCACTGTCTTCCCAAACAGATTGTTCCCGTCGAAGGGCATGTCCAGGACTCTGGTCTGGACGTCCTGCCGGAAGTCCGTAGCTTTGAGCCATCGACGACGTCGAAGGCAAACGCTGTTGCCCAGCTGGCGGAACCCAGTGTCGGCGATGTCCGTCGCCACGGTGATGGCGTGGTCCGAGGCCACCTCACCTTCCTGCAGGATCTCCAGGGCCTCCGCCCTCTTGTCGTCCGGCAGAAAATCCAGCAGGGGAGCTATCTTGTACCAGAGCTCCCTGTAGTAGCGAGCCACGATAGCCAAGGCGTTGGCCGCTTTAATCGTCGTCGCTGCCGACGAGATGACTCTACGTCCCATAGCATCCGATTTCCTTCCCTCGCCGTCCGGCGGGGAAGTCGATGTGGAGGCCGCACCCCCCCCCCCCCCCCCCGCTTTCTTCCTGGCTGCCGCGGAGACGACGGAATCCGGGGTAGGCTGCGCCCGGAGGCACAGGGGGGCCGTGTCCGGGACCCGGTACTTTTTCTCGTACCGGTCTCTTCTAGCTGGCGTCGTGGAAGGGTTCTTGAGGAGGGAAAGGCCCTCATCCCAAATGTCGTCCAACAGAGGCACTGCGAGGACCGTCTTCCTCTTGGCCTCGCGCCGCTGATAAAGGAAGCCTTCCTTTTTCTTCTCCTCAGGGCAGAGTTGGAAAAGCTCGGAAGCCCTGGAGATCATGGAGTGGAAAGATCCGATCTCGTCGGGCGGAGAAGCCCTGGCGGGAGGCGACGACAGAAAATCCTCGTCGTATGCCTCGTCGTCCGTACCCGTCGCTGCCGTGTCAGTCCCCGTATCATCCCCTCGGGTGGACGGGGAGGAGGGCTGGACGGGGCGCGACGGTTGAAAAGGAGGTGGTGGATGGATCCTTCTTTTCTTGGTAGGGGGAACACCAGAAGGTCCCGGTTCTGGATCCCCCGACGGGAGAGGTTCCTCCGTCGGTAACGGTAGCCTCGTCCTTATCTCGGAGCATAAGGACTGTATGGCCAACAAAATGGCCGCCGAGTTGTCTTGCGGCGCTGGCAGAGGGGAGTCCGACGGGCGAGCAGGGGCCCCGTCGGTATCCTCGACGATGTCGTCGTCACCTGCGTCGGGGTCCATTCCGACGGGCTGGCCTTCTTCCACGCCTAGGCCGTGGCTTAAGACCTCGATCAGCTCCTCTTCTGAGGTTGAGGCCGAATCTACGATGACGCCCTGTCCCCCCCTTCTTCCCCACGGAGGGTTTCACGGGGGTCCTATCGATGGGCACAAAAGAAGACTCCCTCCGAGGAGGCAGGGAGATTCTGGGCCCCGAGGTCGCCACCACTGGTGCAGCCTCCACAGGCTGAGCCAGGGCCGCCGCGACAGTTTCGATAGAGGGCTTGGTCGGATGGATCAAGGCCTTCACCACCTTAGGTGCGCTCACCGCCTTATCCTTGAGGGAGGGGGCACTGCCACGCTCCTCCTCTGCCTTAGAGCTCGACCGGGGCCTCTCCAGGAGCTTCGCCGGGTGCTCGGCCTTCCTCTTACCCGACCCAGAGCGTTGGCTCGTGGTTGATGGTGCCGGGGAGGGTGCGCCCTGCCTGGCGCCCGTAGAGCCCGACCGTTCGGCGCTCCCGGTGCCAGCGGACTCGCGGTGCTTAGCCTTATGTTGGGCCCCCGTCGCCGGGGCGCCCTCAAAGGTCTTAGAAGACCGCTCGGATTTGTTCTTCTTCTCGCCAGACGGGCTCTTACCCTCCAGCCAGTTGGCGAGACGTTGATGGCGGTCCTTCATGGTCCGTTCCGACATGTTGCCGCAAAACGCACAGTCCTTCTCCACGTGCGTCTTGTCCTCATGAAGGCAGTAAAGGCAGAAAGAGTGTTCGTCCTTCTTAAAGACGTTCTGCAGCTGGCATCCAGGGCAGACCCTGAACAGCTTTCCGGGCGTCGAGCTTCCCTTCTCCTGGGCCATCTCCGAGACCGGGCCTGAGAAGCTTCTGGAGTCCTCCGAAGTGTAGCTCGACGAAATCTTCACCCTTGAGGGGCACAGACGAATCCGACACGGGTCCCCGTTGATCGGATGTAGGATCGGTGGAGCTTGAGGCTCTTTTGACCGAAAGAATCGAAGTTTTTTGTGAAAAAGCGCGAAAAATAGCACTAACGCTCGAGAGCAATAGCACGAGGATCCCAACACATGAACGTGCGGTAAAAATCTGAAGATGGCTGCCAGAGGCGGTGCTTAGGTAGAGGGCAGTCATTGGCTGTGGTCAGTATGACGCAGAGACCAGTGATTGGTTGTTACTACGAAAGACAGATCAGAAACGAAACTGATACTGGTTTTTTCTTTACCGAGGATTCCCAGCCTGACGACGGGGAATATTCATGAGCATGTGAATCCATGCCAGACCCCATGCTGGAGAAGGACAAGAAACACTAAAATGGTGAAAAAAGAAGACCAGGGCTATTTTGGTAAAATTAGCACCATTAGGTGCCTTGACTGCAGCTGTGCACAGCCCACGGTAAAGGTGCACCAAATTAATATAAGGTATCACTGCACACGCCATTTAAGGTAAGCGTGTACCTGTAACAGAACTGTTACAGCTTTAGTGTTAAAGGGGATACATTGTACCTCCCAGCACTCCACATAAGCTGGGGTGTGCTGGTTTGACCCAACAAAATGTAAAAGGGATCCGAAGATCCTTTCTACCCTTGGGAATTTTAGTTCTCTGAAGTTTATTCAGAGAAAGTTTAAAAGGGGAGCCCCCCCCTAGAGCAACCCAGCAAAAACAGGCACTTATTGCCGAAAAGTTGTTAAATAGGATAACTTAAAAGTTCTGGGGTTGACCCAGGACAGGAAGATTTACCTTTTCTATGAAAATCTTACCTAACACGAAACAGCTGAAGCTGGAAACCAAGATAGCTTACGATGAAGAATACGTTAGAGGTAACAATCCGTTGAAAGTATTTTTATACCCGATTATCCAAGTGTAATCTTTGACTACTACACTGTGTACTCATTATGGACCCCATTGTTAGGCAAGCTGGAGCAGTACCCTTTGGGTGCACTACAACAACCTTGTCCTCCAGGCAACAGGAACCCAACCTTTGGTATAAGTCTGTACTACACAGGTTGGCAGTGTGACTGAAGTATCCAAATAAACACTAACACACAAGGTTTCTTGATGACATGCATTACTTAACATAATAGCATTTCTGATGATTATATCTGCTTGGATTCACATGCTGTGCATATGGTCCGACATCCAGTGGTAACCGCGGAGTATTGCATCTCGTCTTTCGGGGACCGAAAGGGGACGTAGGCATAGGCGTGTCTAACACTATTCCGATTGGGAATTGTAGTGTACCCAAAATCCCTCACGCGCCGAGGTCCCGCAGATTGTATTTTTTCTGCCATGTGGGAGCCCAAGGCTATAGTGAGTACATAAAGAGAAAAAGTAGTAAGACGTCCATGTTCCTTCTACCAGGAGCGGGGAGATAGGGAGGGCGCATGTGAATCTAAGCAGATACAATCATCAGAAATGCTATTACGGTAAGTAATGCATGTCTTCCGATGCTTGTTAATCTGCTTAGAATCACATGCTATGCATAGACTAGCGAGCAGTACCCAGAGTTGGAGGTGGATTGTGAAGGGAAAAGTAGAGAAAACATGTCTTAGTACTGCTTGTCCCACCCGAGAATCAGACCTAGAAGGAATGTCTAGGCAATAGTGTTTTGTAAAGATGTGTACAGAACTCCAGGTTGCCGCTTTGCAAATGGACTCTAGGGGAACATTTGCAATGAATGGCATGGATGCCCCAGTGCCTCGAGTAGAATGTGATCTAGGCTTGAAGGGCAGTTCTCTTAGCAAGAGAGAAACATAGTGGGATGCATTTAACAATCAAGCTTGAGATAGCTGATTTGGAGACTGATCCTCTGCTCTACCAGCCGCCACTGAAACGAAAAATTGGTTTGTTTTTCTCAGTGGTTTAGTTCTTTCCAGGTAGAACATGACTGCCCTGCGCACAACTAGTGTGTGTAGGTTTCGTTCAGCCATGCTAGTGGGGTTCTGGAAAAAGGTAGACCGTTCAATCGATTGGTTCACATGGAACTTTGAGATGAATTTAGGCACAAATCTGGGGTGAGTGCGCGGAACTACCTTATCACTGTGGACTGTAACAAAGGGTCTAGAACAGAAAGTGCCTGTAGTTTGCTAACCCTACTAATAGTAGTGATAGTCTTATAAGTCAGGTCTATTAGACTTGCTTTATGCATGGGCTCAAAGGGAGATTCCATGAGCCTGTTTAAAACCACATTTATATACCATCCAGGAGCTAGATGAGAAATGGGAGGATAAATCCTCTTTACCCCTTCAATAAAGGCATTAATCACTGGTATCTTCCACCACGACACCATTTGTTGTGGTGTAAGCTGAAAGAGCAGCCAGATGGACCTTTAGGGAATTGAAGACCAACCCAGTGTCCAACAGATGGAATAGGTACAGCACAATGTGTGTGGGTGAGCAATCATTGGGATTGACGCCCTTGGAATTACACCGGATGACAAAACATTTCCATTTGCTGGCATAGCAATAATGTGTGTTAGGCTTTCTAGCTTGCCCGAGTATATCCATGCACCTCTGAGGGAGCTGTAGGTGTCCAAACTCTGACCTCAGCAGCCAAACAGTTAAGTTAAGAGTTTGTGGGCATGGGTGTAGGATCTCCCCCCCTGTCCCAAGACATGATGTATGGGCAGGGTAATTTTACTAGTGGGGAGAGGGACATTTCCATTAGATGAGCAAACCTGGGTTGGCAGGCCCACATGGGGGCCACACTTATCATGTTAACTGGTTCCTGGTGCATCTTGTGAGAGAGGGGTCAGGGGGAAAAGCGTAGACAAATTTCCCTGACCATGTTATCCAAAGACCGTTCCCCTTGGAGCGGTTCTGGGGGCACCTGGAGGCATAGTCTAGGAAGTGGGCCTTCTACTGAGTTGCGAACAGGCCGATCTCTGGGAAGCCCCATTCTGCGAAGACGTTGGACACAATGTCTGCGTGCAGACGCCATTCATATTCTAAGGGCAGAGGGAAATCTCTGCTGAGCACGTGGAACATGTTGGGACAAGAGAAAATCTTGTGTTTGAGAGCCCACATCCAAATGTTTTGGGACAGCTTGGATAGCCCTGGAGAGTGAGTGCCCCCCCAATTCGTTCAGGTAATACATGGCTGTAGTGCAGTCTGTTAAAATCAGCACTGTCTTGTAGTTGCATCTGAAAGGCCTTTAATGCCTTGAACACCGCTAATAGCTCCAGTAAATGTATATGGTTGGACGCTACTTGTGGGGACCACACTCCATGCGGTGTCTGCTGAAGCAGGTGAGCGCCCACCGCCCACCCCGTGAGAGATGAGTCTATCGTGAGAGTGAAGGTTTTCTCCACTGCAGAGGTGAAGGTTTTCTCTTGACCACCACTGCAGAGAGAACGAGGGCTGGCGAGACAACTACCAGATCTTCCCATTGTCCGCTGGCCTGACACCACTGGCTGTTGAGCCACTCTTGCATGGGACGCATGCGCAGCCACTCGTGTGGAACCAAGTATATGCATGACGCCATAATTTCTAGCAAACGCATGGCTTTGCCCACCGTCACCTCCCGACCGGCTACATATTGAGGGATCTGTAAAAGTATGTTCTGAATCCTCTCGGAGGGGAAGACAAGGCCATCTGTCATCCGTATTAGAGCTCACAGAAATAGTTCTATTTGACTGGGGACTAGACTGGACTTTTTCTCGTCGATAGAGGACCCCATATGTAACAGAAGGTCTACGGTCTTTTGGGTGTTCAAAAAACATGTGTCGTACGAGTCCCCTGTTATAAGCCAGTCGTCGAGATAAGGGTAACCAGGACGGATAGTCTGCGCAGGTGTGCTGCTGCTACTGCCAGGACCTTCGTAAACACCCTTGGCGCCGAGGCAATGCCGAAGTGGAGCACCTTCAATTGATAGTGTCTGTCCTCTATCATGAACCTTAGATATTTTCTGTGCGCTGGCAACATTGAAATATGAAAGTATGCATCTTTCATGTCCAATGTTGCCATGTAGTCCCCCTGTTTCAACCGTGGGATCACCCTCCTGTAGTGTTACCAACTTGTTCGCTGGGCGCAGCTCTAGAACAGGGCGCATGGTGAGGTCCTTTTTGGGTACAAGGAAGTACACTGAATAAATAACCTTGTTTACCTGAAGAATAGGGACCGCTTCTATGGTAGCATCCTTTCCCAGCAGCGCTTCCACCTCTCGTTTCAGGATCTCCAGATGGTACAGTGAGAGGCGCCGTGATCACGGTGGTCTAAATTGTGGAGGTCGGGCGAATTCCACGCAGTACCCGTGGGCGACCGTCATTATGACCCACTGGTCTGAAGTTATACGGTTCCATGCCGTGAGGAAAGATGTTAAGCACCCCCCCCACCGGGGTGACATGGGTGGGGACCAGGATCTGATGGTCATTTCTGACCAGAGGCCGCGGCTCCTCTAGGGTTGGGGCCTCTAACTCTGGCCTTGCCGCGTCGCTGACCCATTGGTGGGTAGTATGCGGGGCTGCCTGATGTTTGTCCAGTATTAAAGTTTCCTGAGCTATAGTTCTGACTTGCACGGGACTGCCCCCGAAAGGACCGACGGGAATTACCTCCCCTTTGGAGGGAAGGTTTTGGAGAAAATCTGTTTTATAGATTTAAGAGTTGCATGCTCTTTTTTGTGTGTTTCTAGGGCCTCATCGACCACCTTCCCGGAGAGGTTAGTTTCTTCAATGGGTTTGTTGATTAGAGCGGCCTGCGTCTCAGGCTTAAGACCCGAGTTACGAAGCCAAGCGTGGCGCTTAAGTAAGGTGCCCTGGGCCAGAGACCTGCCTGCTGTTTCAGCCGTGTCCAGAGTGTTTATTACATTCTGGTTTACTTGCCTGCCTTCGGCCACAATGGTAAAAAACTTGGACCCAACGGTACTAGGTTCCACTGAGCGTCAGCATAACTCGCCAGCAGCGTAGTGTTATCCGCTATGCGCGTGGTATGTGCCGGAGTAGCCCGCTTACCTAAGGCATACAACCTCAGATTCTTTATCCAGAGGCGCCTCCCCCTTAGCAAGGGGTACTCTGGCCTGTTTCCAGGTGGTAGTCACTTCCAGGGGAATCGGGGTGGCGTGCCCTTTAATGTATTGAGGGTTCAAAGGAGCTGGCCGAAATAATGTTTCTTCTCGAGTTCATAGCCCGGATCTGAGCTGGCGACACCAGGGAGGGGGCCAATCTTAACAGAATTAAGGAAGGGAATGGCCTGGCTTTGGGGGTGGGGGTGGGGTGGGGGGTTAGGGGGTTGGGGGGGGTGGGGGTGTTTCTCCCTGAGAAGAACAAGTTACTCTCTTAACTGGTAACTTTCTTTCAGTGGGACGGCCCGACGACGTATTGCATATCTATGACATGCAATCACCGCAGCACAGCTGTGGTGATTGCATGTCAGATATGGAATACGTCGGAGGACCCAATCCCCTCGAATGTCTTCTACAAATTCCTGCTCAGGTACAGCCTTGAGTAGTGATTTGAAAGTGATCAGCTGCCTTCCTTAACATGGCATTGAAGGCCATTTGGTCTTCTACAGGCGAGGCCAGGCAAGCCAGGCTGGACGGAGGAGAATACAGGAACAGAACATCAGTGTCCTGATCGGGGGGGGGGCAAGCGACCATGCGTCCATCCCCACTCGCTGGGTTTCTTCCCAATTGTCCGTGGCATCCGCCTGGTCCTCATTGTAGCCCTGCAGGAAGGAAGGTTCATCTTCACTGTAAATGTCCTGATGAGTATCCATCTGAACGATGTCTTCATGATGGACAGGCACAGAAGGCTGATTTTCTTGGAAATGTGAAGCAGATTTAAGAGTAGGTTTTCCACGAATTCTTTTTGGGGGAAGGCTGTTCAGAAAAATTGATAGCGTTTTCAAGACGATCCATACACCGTTCAAATTTCTCCCTTGTCCACTTAGAGGAGCCAGGAGGGCCTACGGGTGGAAAAAACTGTCTGCAACATCCTGAGTGACAAATTTCGGCATTAAAGGGCAGAAAAGAGGCTTTTCACTGTCCTCCTGGGTCTGGCAAGAATCGGGGGAACCATGGCTTATCTATAGATTGTCCGCGGCCTGCCCCATGTTTTTGATGGAAATTCCTGCAATACTGTGTTCGATTACCGACGAATCAGTGCGAGTTAGTGGGTGCAAAGGCCTATCGGTAGATTTACCGACTACCGCGGCCTTAGAGGGCCTAGCGGTTGGTTTTTCGTTTTGAGGCCCAGTCGTAATGTATGGGCCTACCGGGCCTTTCGGAACGGTCGGAGCATCGAAATTCTGCGCTTCGACGTGCAAACCTGATTTAGGGGTAGAGCCCATGTTTGTTTTTGAATTCCCAGTCGCAAAACACTGCTGTGGATGCGGGGAAGGCTGTTGATCTGAACGAAATTTGACAGCCCTGCTGGCACTTTCACCTTCTTCGACATACCCAGTGAAATAGGTGGAGGGGTTGTGTGCTTATTGTAATGCGTTCTTTGTACGTCCCTGTCGCCAGGTGTTGTCCCTCAAGCGAGACTAGCGTCAGGCCTTGAAGGATCGAGGACGGGCGTGGCAGACCTAGAAGTGTCCGCCTCAAGGTCTATCACATCTGCAACGGATATTCGGTCATCAGAGGTGCCCGTCACTTGCAGCGGGTGTGGCGGTGGGGGAAGAGGTTTCGGCCCGCGACATACCGTACATGGCCCACCCCTTAACACAGCGCTCCTTAAAGGTCTTAGGCCGAAGGAGTTAACAAGCCGCACACCGCTTCTCGTTGTGATCTAAGGGGAGACAGGAGTTGCACGTCCTGTGTTAGTCCTTCCACGGGTATCTCGCCCTACACTTAGGGCAGAACCTAAAAGGAGTCCTTTCCATAGCAAAAGGGAAAGATGACCAGACCTAGAGGGTAAAGGGGTAAGCGGAGAGACGTAACGGAAATATGGCCACCCCAACCCCACTCCATACTGTAAGGAAGGGCCAGAGGGCCCGACCATGTGGATGCTTCAGCCGCCGTATCTTAGGCGCCGAAATCCATCGCCTTAGACAAATCCCCTGCAGTCTTCTTCGAAGTTGTTCCTGCCGTCGAGGTGACTTAACAGGAAATAACTGACAAGTCGGTTTAAGATAAACAAGGTCTCTTATGTAAGAGCTCCGCTATAGGGCGACCATTTACCTGGGTGGGAAAAAACTATCTGAGGGACCTCGGCGCGTGAAGGATTTTGGGTACGCTACACGTCACGATAGGGATAGTGTTATAGACACACCTATGCAGACTTACCCTTTCGGTCCCCGAAAGACAAGATGCAATACTCCACGGTTACCACTGGATGTTGGACCATATGCACAGCATGTGATTCTAAACAGATTAACAAGCATCAGAATAAATAATTATTAATTTGACAGTTTGAATAAACCACCTTCAGAAGGGGCAATATAATATTAACACAAATACACTCCAAAATACACACTTAGTTTCTCTAAATCAGCAAAAACCCATTTGGGATGGCACACAGACACTTCCTACACCCTCAGGTGACAAATGGCTAGGCCACTGTGGACATTCATATATCACTGGTACATTTAGAGCAATACTGAGATGAGTGCCAAAGTATAGAGCTTTCAGAATAAAACAGGAGATCACAAATATTCTGAAGCAGGAAAGTATTTTTGAACCCCCCATTGCAAAGTAAATTAACCCTTTCCAGGAGGGATGTGTTAGGGAGAGTTCTCATGAATATGTTAATTCCTTCACCTTAAGAGAGACCCCCAGCAACTTTGCTGGATTTTTGAGGACTTTATTTTTTTACCTGGAAAGTGTGTGCCTTTTTCCCCCATTCTCATATATTTTGATGCATCTTTTACATTTGTGTTCTTTGACTTTGGAGTTTTAATATAGCTCCATAAGGCATATTTTCATGTGTGTTACACAGCACCCTCAGTGCAGTGACACAGGGTTGTCTTTTTAGACTACCCAAGGGTTTAAATACCTTCTCTGGGATAAACTACTGTTCCCCAGAAAATGTAAAGTGAAATTGACTTTACTAGTCTTTTCAAATGTATAGACCCAGCACACAACATCTTACAATGGAGTGCTGGAGGGGTTACATACTATCCCGTGTCTAAATCCTCATGTAGCTGTCAAATGCTACCCTTTCCTATTGAGAAGGATAGTGGCAGTGGTTTTACATCCTACTATCATGATTTTTCCCAAACGTGAACACCGTTAGCTAAAAATCACGGGAGCCATGTTCTTCAGGATGGCACCTTAAGCCCTTTGTTTAAACAGGTCCGGGTTGTCTTTTTGTGCCAGTTCTTTTTGGAAAGGTCCTTCATGTTTGTCTCTGCGCGCCAAACCAGGTTTGGCCTCTTTGTTGCCATTGGCGGTCTTCAGGACTGAAGACCGCCTCTGGCGTCTGAGTGTCTGGGGTGGGTAGAAAGTGAGGGAGGTGCCGAAACTCCCTGTGCTTAGTCTCCTATGAGACCCAAATGCGCTCTGGCGTGATTGGCTGGCTGACTGTCCAGCAAGGACAGCCACCCTTCTGGGTGAGTGACAGCTAGGCTGGAATGAATGGGAGAAAACTGTTTAAAAAGCACGTCGCCAGGACTGGAAGACAGTCGACCACTGGAACGAAAGAACCGAAGACTAGCTGGAAGAGGACGGCTGCTGCAACTCCTGGACAGTTTGACCGGTGAAGCCCTGCAGCAGGTCAAAATTGCCAAACTCCATTCGACAGAGAAGCTCCTTCAAGGGCGGCTTCTTCCTTTGAGTTGGTGGGACCAATCAACTCAGACACCTGGATACCATTCTCAAGGCTGGTTAGGATTAACCAGGGAGAGGGACACCAGCTTGTGTTCTTGAAGCTACCGCTACTGGAACTGAAGTGACTCCATTTGGTTTGCTTTCTTAGACAATCCCGTGCACTGCAGGAGTCAGACGTCCTCCCTCAGTCCCCACGACCGAGGCTCAGGAACAGCAACATCTGCAGCACCTGCTAGGAACTCTGAATTCAGCAGCATTTGTTTCTTCATACAAAAGGTACTGTGTCAACCCGGCAGAGAATGCCACTCGTGGAGAAAGTTTGTGAAACTTTCCCAACTTGCAGGCCTAATCAGCTTGTGACCCCACAAATTATTCTTTTTCACCTAAACTACTTCTAAGAACTTTTGCAAAGACTTTACCGTTTGACACCAGAACTGCTCCTTCCTATACAGAACACTAGCCCATTGACTTTGGCCTGGCCTAGTGACCTGAATTGAACTCCTCTGGTGAACTGAAACTATTTGCACTGCCTAGAAAGTATATATAATCTATTCTACTTTCTTTTGTCCTTTTTGCTCACTGCCAAGTAATTGAACTGCCTTTTTGCTCCTATTTCAGGGGAGCTCAAACTGCCTCAAAAGCTTAGAGTTTTGTATTGAAGTGTATTGGTATATAATATTAAGTTGTCTTATATTGAAATGTTTTCGAAATGATTGTGTGTAAGTGTTTTACCAAGAAACCTTGAATATAAGTGTCTACTTGAACCACTCTGATTGAGAGTCCTCTGTGTAACTACTTTTACTGCCAACATTCACTCTTGAAGTAAGCCTGCCTGCTCCGCTTGCTACCAACAACCTGTGTGTACAGACTTCTACCAAAGGTTGGTCTTGCTTACACCTGTAGTCCTAATTGTGTGTGGTGGTTCCAGAGGGTACTGCATGCAATTCTGCCTAACAGGAAGTTAAGCCACAAGCAGAGGAGAGGAGTCATTCAGCGATCCAGGCCAGCCAATGTCAATTGGGGAAAAGTCTAGGTGAGCTGAAGCACTTCTTGCAGTTAAGTAAAAGTCTTACACAATGTTTTAGAAGTCTTTGTAGAAAAAGTAGAATCTATGTAGGGTCACAAGCTGGGAGGCTTGTGAGAAGTATCAGATGCAAGCAACTCTACAGAAGCAACCAAGACAAGTGTCAACTGAGATCAAGTAAGGCTACCACAACAAGTTCTTAGACTGTACAGTACCTTTGGTTAGAAAAAATGGTTCCAGCTGGTTTCTGTTCTTGTGTGGCTCTGCAGATCCTTTTGTTTGTGTGCCTCAGTCGTGGGGACAAGAGGGAGGACGTTGGGGGGACTCCTGCAACACAACGGGAAGGTCTGTGACAGAAAAGGACCAACTTTTATTCAGCAGCACTTGGCGGTTTCAGCTCTTCGTGTCTCAGTAAATAGCATCACTGTGGCCTCAAGGATACCACTCTGGACTTTCCTTGCATCTAGAGTCCAGCACTCTGTTGAGGTGGCTCAGACCTCGTCAGTCCTTACTGGGAGTCCGGGTATCTTCCAGCTTGGGTCTGTCTTAAAAGTGATGCGCTTCGTTTGGTGTTCCTCTCCCTGGCACTTCGGTTCCAGCAACAGAAGTACAGCCAGCTCCGAGAAAATTTCCAAACAGGATCCCTTTGGAGTCGATTGGTGCCACCAACTCAAGGGGAGAAGTCGTCCTTGCAGGGCTACTCTAGTCGAGGTGAATTCGGAGCATTGGCACAGCAACAGGGCTTCACCAGGCAAACCAACGGTCCAGGAGTGACAGCAGGTGTCTCTTCCAAGTTCTTCGGATTGCTTCGTACAGTGGTCGACTGCCTTCCAAGCCAAAAAGCCTCACCTTTTATGCAGGTTTCTTACATTCATTCCAGCCTAGCTGTCAATCACGCAGCAGGGTGCCTGTCCTTGCCGGACAGCCAGCCGGCCAGTCACCTTTGGGTGCATTCCAGTAACCAAAGGAATTAAGCACAGACTTTCGGGCACCTCCCTCGCTTCCTGCCCCTGCCAGACATACTGGAGCCAGAGGCGGGCTTCACTCGTGAATCCAGCCAAAGACAAAGCAAACAAAGGGACCAAACCTGGTTTGGCGCGCAGAGTAAATCTCAAGAAGGACCTTTCCAACAAGAAATGGTGAAAAAAGAAGACCGGGGGTGTTAAGCAAAGTTTGTATGCAGTACGCTATGGGAACACTACAAACGACTACAGGTATAGGCAACCCAACCTTTGGTATAAGACATGCATTACTTACCGTAAAAGCATTTCTGATGGTTATATCTGCTTAGATTTACTTCACATGATGTGCATAGTCCGACATCCATTGGTAACCGCAGAGTATTGCATTGTGTCTTTCGAGAATCGAAAGGGGACGTTGACATGGGCGTGCCTATAACACCATCCCTACGTGACGTGTAGTGTACCAAGATCCCTCACGCGTCGAGATCCCCCCCCCGATTGTATTTTTCTGCCAAGAGGGAGCCTACGACTATTGTGAGTGAGTATAGAAAAGAGAAAGTAGTAAGACGTCTATGTTCCTTCCGTCCGAGTGGGCGCATGTGAATCTAAGCAGATGCAACCATCAGAAATGCTTTTATGGTAAGTAATGCATGTCTTCTGATGTTTGTCAATCTGCTTAGAATCACATTCTGTGCGTATACTAGCGAGCAGTACCCGTAGTTGGAGGTGGGTTGTGAGAAGGAACAGTAGTGAAAAGACGTCATAGTACTGCCTGTCCCACCTGAGAATGAGACCTAGAATGAGAGTCTAGGCAATAGTGTTTTGTAAAGGTGTGTACAGAACTCCAGGTTGCCGCTTTGCAAATGGACTGTAGGGGAACATTTGCAATGAATTCTATGGATGCCCTCGTGTCTCGAGTGAAATGTGCTCTAGGCTTGAAAGGCAGTTCTCGCTTCGCAAGTTGGTAGCACAGTGTAATGCAATTGACAATCCATCTAGAAATAGTGGATTTGGAGACTGCATCTCCTTTTCCTGTGGCCATTGACACGAAAAATTGATTAGCTTTCCTTAGTGGACGAGTTCTTTCCATATAGAACATGACAGCTCTGCGTACATCCAGTGTGCAAGGTTCTTTCCTCCAGGCTTGAGGGATTCTGAAAGAATGTTGGTAGCTCTATTGACTAGTTCACATGGAACTTGGAAATGATTTTAGGCGCAAATCTATGGTGAGTGCGCAAAACCACCTTGTCTTTGTGAACTGTTACAAAAGGATCTAGAATAGATGGTGCCTGCAGAGTGCAGTTCACTTAACCTCCAACCTCCTAATGGAGGGGATTGCTATTAAAAAAGCAGTCTTGAGGGTGAGGTTCTTAAGACTTGCTTTAGGCATGGGCTCAAAAGGAGCGCCCATAAGTCTAGTTAGTACCACATTTAGGTCCCATCCGGGAGCCCGGTTGGAAATGGGAAGGTGAAGTCTCTTTACTCCTTCCATGAAAGCCTTAATTACTGGAATCTTCCACCATGACACTTTCTGTTGAGATGTTGTATAGGCTGAAAGTGCAGCTAGGTGTACCTTTATTGAGTTGAAGACTAGGCCCGAGTCAAGTAAGTGAGTTAGGTATAGGACAATGTGAGTGGGAGAGCAGTCGATAGGCTTGAGGTACACCATATGACAAACCATTTACTAGCATAGCACTATCTAGTGTTAGGTTTCCTTGCTTCCCTGAGAATGTCCATACATCTCTGAGGGAGCTGCAGGTGCCCAAACTCTGATCTCAGGAGCCAGGACGCTAAGCTCAATGTCTGCGGGCATGGGTGAAGTTTCTCCCCTCTGTCTTGCGACATGTTGTACGGGCAAGGCAGTTTGACTGGAAGAGATAGGGGCATCTCCATCAGGTGAGCGAACCAGGGTTGGCGGGCCCACATGGGGGCCACCAATATCATCGTGACTGGTTCTTGGTGCATCTTGTGCACAATGTTGAGACGGTGGGGGGTGGGGGTGTGGACAAATTTCCCTGACCATGTTATCCAGAGCCTGTTCCCCTTGGATCGGTTCTGGAGGCGTAATCTTGGCATTGGGCGTTCTCCAGGGTCACAAACAGATCAATCTCTGGAAAACCCCATTGTGCGAAAACGTTGGCGACAAGGTCTCTGTGCAATCGCCATTTGTACTCCCTGGGCAACGGAAAGTCTCTGCTGAGTACATCTGTCAGAAGATTTAGAGTTCCCCTGGAACATGTGACAACAAGAACATGTTGCGTTTGAGAGCCCACTTCCAAATGTTCTGAGACAGTTTGGACAGCCCTGGAGAATGAGTGCCTCCCTGCTTGATCAGATAGTACATGGCTGTGGTGCGGTCTGTAAGGATTAGTATAGTCTTTCCCTGTAGTTGTGTTTCGAACGCTTTCAGTTCCTTTAACACTGCCAGCAGTTCCAGCAGGTTTATGTGGTTGGACGCTATGTCTGGGGACCACACTCCGCTGGCTGTCTGTTGGAATAGGTGGGCTCCCACCCTGTGAGGGAGGCATCCATAGTCACAGTGGCTTCCACTGCGGGGTGGGCAAGGATTTCCCTTTCAAGAGGTTTTCCCTCAACCAGCACCGCAACAAGAGAACTAGGGCCAGCGAGACCACTACTAAATCGCCCCACTGTCCGTTGGCCTGACACCACTAGTTGCTTAGCCACTCTTGCATTGGGCGCAGGCGCGCGTGAGGTACTAAGTAGATACATGACACCTTCATTCCCAGTAGACACAGCCTTGCGTACGGTTACCCCTCGACTGTCATGATGCCTGCCCCCGGGAAGCCAGACCAGGCCCAGCAACCCCGGAAGCAGGCATCATGCCATTTGGAGCATGCCCAAAAACCCCAGTTGGGGGCTGTTTGGGTACAGTCCTGGAGCCATGGGCGCCAGGCTCATTACAGAAAATCTACCTAATGCAGACCATGCTGCACGAAGCCACAAGCCAAATGGGGTTTAGGAGGGACTATTTTACCTAAGGGACTACTTTCTACTCGGGTGGGGGCTGTGGAAGAATACTTACCTGGGACTTCTTCCTAGGCTATTTAAACCACGCCCGGACAGCCACACATGCTTCGTGTTATTCTGCATTCAGCAGCATCGCTCACCGTGCCTCCAGCAGCTTCCAGTCGTCAGCCACGCCTGCTTCAGTCCTGGACCACCTGGAAACGAAAAGAAAGAAGAAGAGGTTGAAACCTTACCTGAATTCTTGATCCATCGCGCCTTCGATCTTGAAGGAGTCATCACACGCGCGCCGTCACGCACCTCGCAGCGCCGCGCTGAACTCACCATCCAGTGCAGATTTTCCTCACTCCATCGCAAACTCTGCATTTCCAAACCGCTCTCCGATATCTAAGGGGACAAGAAAAGCCAGGTGAGCAAGGGAATGCAAAAGGGCAATACAAGCTACCGCCAAAGACTTACCGGATTACCACAGGGGGGTACTCACCTCATCTCGGGTCGGCGCAGTTAACTCTGCATCATCGCCATACCCCGGCCCCTAAGGGGAAAACCACTATAGACTTACCTGACTCTCACCAACTGCCATTTGGACTCTTCGTGGTGGTTAAACAGGCAACCTACAAGGAATCGGAAAGAGTGAAGATCCGATATTTGAACTCTTACAAACTATTGGATTCTAGAGTCAATACTGGAACTCACCAATTCCTCCATGCCAGTGAAGTAACTGGTCGTCTACGCGCCCCTGCGCTCGATGCAGGATGGAGAGCTCATCTTTCCAAACCATCAGGTGAGATTAAGAGGGAACATCAGGAGTGGTCAGTGGGCAGACAACGGGAGTGGAAGGTGGGTTAACGCTCAAATTACAGGAGGTTAATTCCCTTTCTCCTTTGCAGAAAGATATTCATATGAGCAGACAAACGAAGTTAAGTGGGTCTGTCCAGTCAGTCATCTCGGCTCTACGTGGCACCAGGCCAGTCCTGATCGACGTCCCCGTGGGAATCAGGTGAGCGTAACATCGACTGGCTACATAGTGAGAGATTTGAAACAGCATGTTTTGAACCCTCTCGTTGGAGGGGAAGACGAGGCTGTCCTTTGTTCGAATTAGAGCCCCTAGGAATTGTTTGACTTGACTGGGGTCTAGGCTGGATTTCTTCTCGATGGAGAAACCCAGGCTGAATAAAAGATCTATTGTCTTTTGGATATTTGACAGGCATGTTTCGTAGGAGTCCCCTGTTATGAGCCAGTCGTCGAGGTAAGGATAAACTGGAATGGATTGCCTGCACAGGTGTGCCGCAGCTACTGCTAGTACCTTCGTAAATACCCTTGGCGCAGATGCTATGCCGAAGGGTAGTACATTGAACTGATAATGTTTATAAACCTGAGGTACTTTCGGTGCGCTGGCAACATTGAAATATGAAAGCATGCATCTTTCATATCCAGAGTTGCCATGTAATCCCCCTGTAGCAGAGGAATTACTTCCTGCAGGGTGACCATGCGAAATTTCTGTGGTTTTACAAACTTGTTCGCTGGGCGCAGATCTAGGACAGGACACATTGTTAGATCCTTTTTGGGTACAAGGAAATAGACTGAATAAATACCCTCCTTTACCGATGAGAGGTACGATCTCCAAGGCTCCTTTTTGTTCCAGTATCTCGACTTCTTGAAGTATACGAAGATGTTCTGGTGTTAGTCTTCGTTGACGTGGAGGTCTGTACTTTGGGGATCGGTTGAACTCTACATAGTACGCGTGGACTATGGTCTTTAGTACCCACTGGTCCGTGGTTATACCCTCCCGTGCCTTCAGGAATGATGTCAGCGGGCCCCTGACCGGAGAGGCATGGGAGGGGACCCAAATCTTCGAGTCATTTGGAGCCAGAGCAGATGGATGGGTGAGATGTGAAGTGATAGGCAAGAAAGCAGAGGGAGCGCAGTGGGTCAGAGGAGGAAGCGCTACACAAGAGAGCAGAGGAAGCAGTGAGGCGGTGGGCCAGAAATCTGAGAGCAAGCAGAGGTACAGAAAGTAGAGGGAGCGTGTGGTCAGTGAGCCAGATAGCAGAGCAGAGAGGAAGCGGTTGGCCAGAAAGAGGCAGTGAGCTGCAGATTGGGAAAAAGGACGAGGGAAGAGTGCGATAGAATGGGAGAAAGGATGCAAGATGCAGAAGCAGCACAAAAGAATGAAGGACTGTATATTGCGGGAGGAATTGTAGAGTGTAAAGGTGTGAGTTGGGAGTATGATTTGGAGTGTGGCAGGGGCTGGGCAGTGCAAATTGTGACTTGACAGTTTGATATAGCACGTGAGTATTTGTATGACAGAGTGAGAGGTTAAGGAATGTAAGTTGTGATGGAGAGTTGGTGAGATGTGTGTTGGTTAGAGAGGTGTGTGTGTGTTTGGGGGATTGGAGAACATAGAAGGGGAATATTTTCAGCATTACAATTGATAATGATCAATTTAGTTAATACTATTAAATAGGCATGAACAATAAACCAGAAATGTAGCCAAATCAAACACTGTTCTGCCAAGCCAGAGACATATGGGACTCTTCCTATTAAATGAATACAAAAGATACATAATGATACCCTGGCTCTCTTGTAGCCTTGCACTCTGCCTATTTCCTGCAATGTGGCTATCTTACACCCTCCAGTTAATCCAAAATGTCCCGCAAAAATGCTGCAATAAAGGTTTGTGCCGCAAAACTTGCCATTTCATGCCGCAAAATTTGCCATTTCATGCCGCAAAATCCTGGTAGGTCTGTCTAAGGCCTCATCGAACGCCTTCCCAAACAAGCTGGATTCCTCCACTGGTTTAAAGACGGTTGTGTTTCAGGCTTAAACCCCGAGTTACGAAGCCACACGTGTCTTGAGAAGAATACCTTGAGCAGGGGCTCGGCTGGCTGTCTCGGCAGAATCCAAAGTATTCTTTAAAATACTTTGGTTAACTTGCCTACCTTCAGAGACTGGAAAGTAGGCGGGTCCGTAGAGGTTCTGGAGCCTCTTGTAGGCCTTCTTGTATTAAAGCCTATTGCGCATCTGTGCAACTAGCCAATAATAGAGTAGTGTTATTATCGATACGCGTGGAGTACGCTGCCGCTGTGGTAACCCTCTTACCCAGGGCATAAAGTCTTTTCCCTTCTTTGTCAGTGGGAGAATCGCCTGTTGATAAAGGGACCCCTGCTCTTTTCCTTGTGGTAGTGACTACCAAAGAATCATTCCAGGTGGAATGATCTCCAATATATCAAGGGTCTGATGGAGAGGGGCGGAAACGTTGTTCAAGTCTTGGGTTTACACCCCTCGTAAGAGCCGGTGTAGACAAAGATGGAGCAAGGCATTTTTTAATTAAATTGAGTAGAGGGATGGCTTGGCTGGTTGGCGGCTTCTCTGAGTATATCCTCAACTAAGTCGGCTTCAGGTGCTGTATCTTCAGGGGCAATTTTAAAGTGATCCGCTGCTTTACGTAGCATTACATTAAATGTTAGTTGATCATCAATAGGAGAAGGCTTTCTTTTAGGGGTATTATGAGGCGAGTCCAAGTCCAGAACATCTGTGTGTGGCTCTTGTGGCTCTGGGGACTGCCACGGTTGAGGGTCACCCACATCTGTGTCCTCCCCCCAGCCTTCAATGGGCTCATCCTCCATGGGCTCATCCCCAGTGGGCCCATGTTCCTCCTTGTTACAAAAAGGATTCTCCTGCACCCTAACTGGTAGAATGTTTTCTTCAGTAGGGTCATAATTATATATGTCCTCTTCTAAAGAGGGGTCAAAAAGTCTTGGAAATGCAATCAAGGGTTAGCAGGGCTTTCATCCCTTGGCCTGCGTGGTTTAGGTTGTTCTGCCCGTGAAACAAACTTGTGCAGCCACCCCATGCCGTCCTCAAACTTTTCCCTAGTCCAGACGGACGATCTAGAACGGTCTAGGGGTGGAAAGGTGTCTCATAGCTTCCGTCGAAAAAGTGTTCCAAGCACTCTTCCATCGAAAAACGTAGAGCTCTGTGCCTTAGCAAAGAAAGTCCTTACTCTCCCTCAGAGAAATCCTCTGGCGGGGCCAACGAAGGTGGGGTATCCCTGTAGATCTCGGCGGATCTTTGGGTCTTTCGAAGACTTGAGTCCCTAGCCTGCCGTTTATGGGAATCGGCGGCCACAATCCATGCCAGGCTGACCTCTACGTCCTCACTTGTCGGGAGGCGTGTAGGTACATCCGACTGTTGTAAGGGAGTCTGTTTCGGTGGAATCGAGGCTTTGCCTTTATCGGCTGCTTTTTCCGGCAGTGCTGTAACTTTCGGCGGTAGTAGGCATTATCTTTCCTATGCTTGTCCTCGCCGTACGCCTTCCCATGATGCGTGTCGGTAGAACTATGTATTTTGGGGGTAGCGCCCTTTGTCTTGGTACCGAAGTCTTTTTCGACAGTCGAAATAAAGCTAGGGGTTGTGTGCTTTGTGTCATGCACGTGTCCGTCTTTGTCGCCGGGGTGTGACTTCCCCATAGCAGGGCTTACGTCCTTGCTCATCGGGGCCACGAACAGACGATACGGAAGGTGAGCGGTCCATCGAAAGGTCAACAACCTGCGGTTCGGAGGCCTGATGGTCACTCTCGCCGTCCTATTCAGTGGTAGTGGCAGAAGTCCTGGCCTTGGACATACCGTAGGCCGCCCACTGTTTTACTCTACGCTCCTTCAAGGTCTTGGGGCAGAGGAGCTTACAGGCCGCACACCCATCCTCTTTAGGATCAAGCGGCAAGCACCGGTTACACCGTCTGTGCTTGTCCTTCCACGGAAACTTGCCCTTACAAATAGCGCAAAATCTAAATGGAGTCCTCTCCATAGCTGAGGTTACGCAGAGTGACCAAGACCAACTGGGAAAGAGGGAAGAAAGGGAAAGGCATTTTCAGTTTAAAAAGAAATGTCCACCCCGACCCCACTCTGCCTAAGGTATAGGCCGGCGAAGGCCCGGCCACGTGGTCGGCAACGCAAACAGGATCACCTTCCGTCGAAACTCACAGGTCTTCGGCGGGACCTGGAACAGCCGTAGAGACAAGGGAAGGAAGGGGTGATATTGACTATTTCTATAGAATAATTCAACCAAAGGTCATTGAACAATAGCAATGTTCTTTACGAACTCTGCATAAGGTCGACCAGTTATCTGGGCGGAAAAAAACAATCTGGCGGACCTCAACGAGTGAGGGATCTTGGGTACTCTACAAGTCACATAGGGATAGTGTTACAGGCATGCCCATGTCGACGTCCCCTTTTGATTCTCGAAAGACCAGATGCAATACTCTGCGGTTACCACTGGATGTCGGACTATGCACAGCGTGTGATTCTAAGCAGATTGACAAACATCAGAAGTGTGGGATATATTGACCCACTCAACATTACCCATCACTAAGCTGCATTTGCGCAGAAACAACCACAAAAAGGCTGCGCTGGGTCCTGGAGCGCCATGGCTCAAAAGTGTTTAGCAACAACAAAAATGGCTGCAGCGTCGTACCAAGCACACATCGGGCAGGATGAAACCAGGGGGCACATTGAAGGAGACTGCCAGTGTGTTCCGACATAAATAAAAGGAAGAAAGTGGAAAAAGCAGCATTGCTTTGCTGCGAAAGCCAAAATATCCATTGAAAAGAAACCCCTTTTCACCATTAAAAATGCTGCTCTGACACTATTACCATCTGTTCTTCCTCCAATCACTGATTAATAATGCCCCGCCATTCCCATGCATATCCCCACTTTCCCTCAGCAAAATCAAGCCTTATTCCAGAATGACAGGCTGTGCCAGCCAAAACCAAAAAAAGCTGTACTGCATCAAACACGGAAAAGCACTTAACTTTGGCTACATAGCATCAAAATCACTGTTTGAAAAGGAATCAAGAGCTGTATGTACACATGTCAATTTTATGGAGACCTTTGCCTTGTCCAGACTGTTATGTAAAGGCATAGCAGACACAGCACTACTCTGGACTAAGTCGTTCCTAGCAGACAGAACGGAAACCGTATGGATTAAACCCTTTACATCCACTTCAAGAGTTAACGACTGGAGTGCCACAAGGATCCTCACTATCACCACTATACTTCAACATCTACCAGACTCCGGTTATACGAATCTTCAAAAAATACAACATTACATGCTACAACTACGCAGATAATACCCAAATCATGTACAAAATCAATTGACACCCAAGCTGATCATTCAACCTTAATCAAGTGTCTAAAAGAAGTCTTCAACTGGATGACTGCCAACAACCTGAAAATCAATCCAGGAAAGACTGAAATCATGATCATATCGAAAGACCAAGAGAAAGAAACCGCCATCCCGTGGCCAACGGAAATTGGAACCACACCATCTCCATCTAAAGTAGATATAAACCTGGGAGTCCTGATGGACAACTCCCTAACTTTAGAACCACAAGTATATGCAACAGACAAGAAATGCTTTTTCCTCCTCCACATGGCAAGAAGAATCCTACCATTCCTCTCCTTCAAGTATCGACTATGCAAACAGCCTCTATCTCTGAATTCCATAATACCTCCTGAAGAAATTGCAACGGATTCAAAATGCAGCAGCCAGACTACTCCTCAAACTATCAAGAAGAGAACACATCACTCCTGCCCTAAAAACACTACATTGGCTCCCAGTAAAACATTGAATCACCTTCAAAAAGTGCATAACGCACAGGGCAATCAGTGGACAGGGAGCAGAATTCCTACAAAAGAAAATAATCTACAAGCCAACAAGACGACTCAGATCAAGCAACGAAATCCGCCTGGAACCAAAACCTTACCTCAAGAAGAAACTAGGAGGCGGCACCTACCACTTAACCGCAAAAACCTGGAACATCCCAAAAGATAAGAAACAACAAAAATCATCTAAAATTTTGGAAATTACTAAAAACCTGGCTCTTCAACACCACAGACTCAAACTGAAATCGAAACAGAAAGCAAAAAGGACGAATAAACTGACACGGACAACCGCAAGTACATGTCTGTGGACATCTCCCTATCTGAAGAAGCTCCCACGGCACCTGGACAAAGGACACCGGTTTGAGGGGGCACAGGCGACACCCAAACTGAGATGGAGTCAACATACCACCTAACCCCACCAAACACCCGCCCCATAGATACCAACAGGTACCACAATATAGTGGAATTATCGGGATATTAGCAATCAACACAATTTCTGAGCTCTGGGCATAGGCAGGGGCGCTAGCCGCATGAGTGGGAAGGGAAGACTGAGGGAGGATGGATCGAGATGTGAAAGGGACCTCAGAGGTCAGACGGACAGGACAGAGGTGCAGGGGTGCTCCCGAACCCACATGGGGTGATTCCAGCAGCCCATCACCTCAATTCAGGATAATTGATGCCAACTAACCAATTGCACTAACAATTTCCCCCCTCTCAAACTCCAAACCAAAAAACCACAAACCTACAGCACAACAAACAGCAAAAACTTCACTACATTGCAACAAAATAAAACAAAAAAACAGACCCGAACAACAGTACACGACTACCGGCCGCAAAACCCCCCTCAAGCCCAGCCGACGGACCCACCGGGCTGAGGCTGCCAACAGCACATCACTGCTCTTGCACTTTTCCAGCTTCTTTTCACTAACCACCCCTCCCTTCCTCTCACAGAGCCGACAGAGCGCCAGGGGACCACTCCGGTGGTGATAGTGCACAGTACAAATGTCCTTTAAAATTAACATATTGGAAAGAGATGCCAAATCGAATTTAAAAGGAATAAATGCTAGCAATTTTCAACACGTGTAAAAATGGGCTTTGCTGACTGAAGAAAAAAATGGCCCATTTAAAAAGTAAACTGTTGAAGGGAAGCCTGCCATTACCTAGCAATGTGAAGGGTTGTGTGACTGGTGATGATTCACATATACGCTATTTTTTGTATTTTATTCCACAGATTTGTTTTAATTCAAGACTCAAATAAGAAAATAAAGATTAAGACACATGGGCTAAGTTTGTAAGCTCCCAAAAAAAAAAGTTATTCAAGTGCCAACCCTGAAACTTTCCCTAGGGAGGGAGACACCATAAACTTCCAGGACACGCAAGTGATAATTGCCAGCTTAAAAAATTTGAATGGGCCAGGACAAAAAGTTCACACGCTCGTCAGACATTCGTCTGTGCTCCAGGCTGGGCCAATAGAAGTCCTGGGACACTAACCTGGGACGTGTGAAGGGGCAATACAACCTTCAATTAAGCTGAGAAACCCCCACATGGTGAAGGAATTGAAAATTAAATATTTCACTGTTTAGAAGTAATTTTATGGCCTTTCTTTTAAGACGTCATACGTTTCATTGCTGCATAGGGAACAGAAGCAAAAATATTGCAGATGACCAGAATAGTATACATGTCCCAAATGTACATTTTTATATTTACATACCTTATGATCAACCCCACATGTCACTCACCTGCGTCTCTGCAGGAGCGATGGATGAGCCTCCCTTGACCAAGAGTCTTCACTTCCCCTGTTTCACCCAGAGGAATACCTGTCAAATACAAGGTGTACACTCACACCTGAATTCACCCGATTCCCCTGGGCCCTTACCTTCTCTTTACTGTGTGCTGTGATGTTCCCTCTATGGGCATACCTTGATCTTTAGTAGGGTGCGCCCTCCATCCTGGATTTGCAGGGGGGCGATTCACTCATGTGATTGGTGCCAATGTCTGTAGGCTGAGTTCAGATGCCAAATGCTGTTTTATGCCTTCACAGCGAGGCCGAGAGTTCAAGGCGCCAGTTTCTTCACTGGCTAGAAAGTCCTTCCCACAAGTGAACGTTGCGCAGAGAATGTTAAATGTCCAGAATAGTCTGTATTGTCTTTGTTTGCTGGCATTTTTGTGGGTGAGTAGCGCTGCGTGTAGAAGCTAGCTGCTGGTAGGTTTGCGCAGCGCCTTCAATTCAAGCGTGCCTGGTAATGTCTCTCCCTTTCCCTTGCAGGAGAAATTATGTGGTATTAGCGCCTTGAGTCCGGGTTTAGCGCTACTGGAGACTTGGTGGCTAGGTAACTTTGCACGGAGGCTTTTGGTAAGTATGCTCCGCGTAGAGAGAGAGCGCAGTGAAATAATTGTCCGCGTTATTGGAGCGAGCGCAATGAATGTTTTTTCTTTCAGGGGTTTGTGCGCTCGTGCAACTAACCTGGATTCCAGAGTCGCTGGAAGATTCCGTGAGTATGCACAGCGTTACTGATGTGCACTTGTTAACGCCATTATTTGTTCTTACAGGTGCCGGTGTAGAAATTCTCACTCGACTGGAGATGGTTGCGACGTGGAGTAAGAACCAGGTAGATGAAGCTGAAGCTGAATGACCCGGAGCGGGTAAGCAAAAGCAGGCTGACCCGGAGCAGGTAAGCAAAAGCAGGCTGACCCGGAGCAGGTAAGCAAAAGCAGGCTGACCCGGAGCAGGTAAGCAAAAGCAGGCTGACCCGGAGCAGGTAAGCAAAAGCAGGCTGACCCGGAGCAGGTAAGCAAAAGCAGGCTGACCCGGAGCAGGTAAGCAAAAGCAGGCTGACCCGGAGCAGGTAAGCAAAAGCAGGCTGACCCGGAGCAGGTAAGCAAAAGCAGGCTGACCCGGAGCAGGTAAGCAAAAGCAGGCTGACCCGGAGCAGGTAAGCAAAAGCAGGCTGACCCGGAGCAGGTAAGCAAAAGCAGGCTGACCCGGAGCAGGTAAGCAAAAGCAGGCTGACCCGGAGCAGGTAAGCAAAAGCAGGCTGACCCGGAGCAGGTAAGCAAAAGCAGGCTGACCCGGAGCAGGTAAGCAAAAGCAGGCTGACCCGGAGCAGGTAAGCAAAAGCAGGCTGACCCGGAGCAGGTAAGCAAAAGCAGGCTGACCCGGAGCAGGTAAGCAAAAGCAGGCTGACCCGGAGCAGGTAAGCAAAAGCAGGCTGATCCGGAGCAGGTAAGCAAAAGCAGGCTGATCCGGAGCAGGTAAGCAAAAGCAGGCTGATCCGGAGCAGGTAAGCAAAAGCAGGCTGATCCGGAGCAGGTAAGCAAAAGCAGGCTGATCCGGAGCAGGTAAGCAAAAGCAGGCTGATCCGGAGCAGGTAAGCAAATCCGGAGCAGGTAAGCAAAAGCAGGATGATCCGGAGCAGGTAAGCAGAAACAGGATGATCCAGAGCAAGGCAAGTGTGTTGCTGATACAGCTCACAGTAAGCAACACGAAGCACTGGAAGAATATGGAGTGTGGCTTGTATAGCCAGCCACACCCAAACACTAGAGAGCTCATGAGTTATCATGCACTTCCTGTTTGGCAACAGGAAGTAGTGGTAACCAGGAAATTACTACAAAACCTAGGAAGGAATGAAAGGAGGGCTGAAAGGAGGGATTTGTTATGGGTTCTTTTTGTGCCCAAGCCAGACCTGCCAAGCCTCCACCCAGCTTGCCCCAACTACCTGCCCGATACCCATGACACCACATATGTATCAAGTTATGGAATTTTAGGCCGAACATTTCATGCTTAAAATTATCAAAAAGTATTAACTGTCAAAAATAATGTCTCACAGATTGCAGGATTGGACGGCTGTCCTTTAAATAAAATATGTGACCTGATTATGCAATTTATTAAGGTGCAACCATTGCACAAAATTATAAATACTGGTATGACAGATTTCTGGCAAACAGGTCTGTGGGAAGTCATAAAATACAACCTCATACACTGGGTACAACCCAGGGGAGGCAACCAACATTGATTGTTCAATCCATTTGTTTAAAGGCGTGCTTAGCTAAGCCGCCCAGCAATATAGTCAATGATGTCACTATGCTCTATATAAAAGGGTCCCCGACAGGACTACAGACACTTCCGGCCTGTTCCTGTTTCCTTCATCTTGCACTGATCCAGATTCCAGATCCAACTACCAGGCCAAGCATTGCTGATCCTTCCAGCAAGGCCTCAATTCTAAAATCCCAATACTTAAAAGGGAGAAGGAGTGGTATTTTGTAGGAATCCCGACACCCACCTGGCTTGCGGCCCACCAATTGCTGCCCAATAACTGCATCCAGGAGGTACCTGTGCCATCCGGTGACTAGAACTATCCTTTGGTACCCAGTCCCTGCCCAGCTGATCCGGTCCCGCTGATTTGGTCCGGCTGTCCTTGGTTAAACCAGATCTGTGTGTTGACCAGAACGCTGACTGTCCCAAAATCCTAACTAAGGTGGACTGTGAGTATCAATAGAAACCATAGAAAGCCATAGTATACCTTGCCCTTAGTTCCTCTCTCCAAGTCATCCTATCCTTACCCTAATAACTTGTAATACCGTCAGAATCATTCTTGCAACCCTGCCTTTATTTTCTAGTGCTCGCGCCACCTCTTTAGTAATTTTGCCTTGTGTAAATTCTAGGCCCCTAGTCCTATTTCGAGTGATCGGACTGGTTCCGCCAGGGTGGGCGCTGAGGTGCTAGGGTTGAACTTGCGAATCAACCCTGGAGCTTACTGAGTCCCTCTTTGGTAGCCTAGCCTGAATGCTCTAGGGTAGAGTAAAACTGTTCTTGTCAAAACTGATTTATTTTTCACCGCTCCATTTTACTCAAAACACCTTTCTAGATCTTGCATAACTCATTCAATTTACCAGCTAGAGACTTAATTTCACTTCCATATTGTACCTGTGATCTATAGCTATCCCCCAACATAAAAGCAGCAAATCAGTGTATTTCACCCGTTTTTATTAAAAACCATTTGGGGTAATTTTAGGCGGGAATTGCAAAGTTTGCGAAGTCTCCAACGTGTCATTGCCTGCATCATGTTTTAAACCCTGCCACTCAGTTTCAAACTGTATGCTCTTGGTTATCCATTCTTAGGGATTGTTAGTATATTTGCAATGTTGCTTTAGTGAAGAATTATATTTGCTTCAAGGTTTTTACACACATTCATTATTTTATTCATCCATTTCCAAGTGTTATTAGCCTTTTAAACGGGTTTGAAATCCGTTTTTCTCTTATTTGGGTGGGAAGGTCTGATTTCAATTATGTTTTCTATTTGTCATTCCTGCTGCTTCTGTTTGTCCACTCAGAATTGATTATTTGTGGGTTGAGGGAACCTTGCAGGGGAAATTCTAACTTGAGTGCTATGTTTCCTAAAATCAAAAAGTGCTTTTATTCCCTGGTGTTTTGTATGTGTGTCAATAGAAGGTTAAACTAAGTGCATTGCTTACATTCCTATTGTTATCACACCATTGGTGACTGCTGCCCCATATTAAAAATTGTACGATTTCTGTTGAATTTTAAAATAAATATTGTATTTGACCAACCAGCCTGGTTCAAGGTCCATGGTGACACGGGGTATTTGAAAAGGGGGTGTGATATGAGTGGTGTGCCATCTCAATATGGAATCTAACAAAAATATAAGAATTTCAATTGTGCGCTGCATCCTAGGCCGAGATCAAGGTGTGGGTCGCCCGATTGAAATCCTTAACTTAAGCTTGTACTATACAGTTTTGGTAGCGTGTTGAGCAGCCAGGCACATCAAGATGGGGAATGTGATCTGTAGTGGAGTTACAGTTTCAGTTACAGGTATTCAAATTAACTCTTACACTCAAGGTTTCTTGCATAAACAATGTCCGTTATAAAACATTTATTAGAAGGAAGCAATCATAGTAGCACACAAATATACTTAAATACTGTACACTAGTTTCTGAATCAGACAAGACCCTTTTGGGATGGCCCACAGATACAACCTACACCCAGAGGTGACTTTAGTAACAAGGGTGCTGGGGACATTAATATCTTACTGAAAGGCAAAGGTTATCTGAACATGAAAGACCAATTATTCTCAGACAGTGCAAATACGTTTGAGTTCGCCAGAACAGTCAATTCAATTCAATAGGCTAGGCCAAAGTCAATGGGCTAAACTCTTGGATAGGATAAAGCGGATCTGGTAAGTAAACAAGAAAGTCTCCACACAAGTTTGTAAAAAGAATCATCATATGTTGGGTTATAAGCTGATTAGGCCTGCGAGTTGCAAACATTTCAAGCACTTTCACCGTGAGAGGCAAGTTCTCAGTCTTGTTTTACAGTACCTTTCAATGAATAAAAAGATGCAGCTGATGACTTCTGTTCCTGTTAGCAAAGTTGGTATGCAGAACCCTTTGGGAACACCACACAATTAGGACTACCGGTGCAAGCAAAAACCAACCTTTGGTATAAGTCTGTATCACACACTTTTTGGTAGCAAGCTGAGCAGCCAGGCTTATCCCAAGAGGGAATGTGAGCAGTAGTTGAAGTTACACAGATATATCACAATCACAGTGGTTCAAGTAGACAATTGCACGCAAGGTGCTTGGTAAAAAATATACATTTATTTACACAATCATTTAGAAAACATTCACTAATAGAAATCAACTTTATATGAAACACCAATACACTGCAATACCAAACTAAGTTGTAGGGACAGTTTCCGCTCCCCTGAAAAAGGAGCCAAATGGCACTTCAATTACTTTCAATGGGAATAGAAAACACTTCTGTTAGGCAATGCAACGGTTCAGAGTACCAGGTGAGTCAGTTCAATTCAATAGGCCAGGCCAAAGTCAATAGTCTAGTGTTCTTGGATAGGGCAGATCAGTTCTGGTAACAAATGGAGAAGTCTTTGTAAAAGTTCTCAGAAATAGTTTAGACTAAAAAGAATAATATGCTGGGCCACAAGCTGATTAGGCCTGCAAGTTGGGAAAGTTTCACAAACTTTCACCGCGAGTTAGTATCTCAACCGGATGGCACCGTACCTTAATGTAAAGCAAAAACATGCCGCTGAAGATGTTGGTTCCTGGCACTTCCTGCAGATCTCGCTGTTCCTGAGCCTCAGTCGTGGGGACAAGAGGGAGGACATTGGAGGACTCCTGCATTACACGGGATCGTCTGAGCAAACAAAATGGAGTCACTTTGTTTCAAATACCCATTACTTCAAGACACAAACTGGTTTCCTTCTCCCTGGCTAAACCTTAACCAGCATTGAGACTGGTATCCAGGTGTCTTCTGGGGCGATTGGTCCCACCAACTCAAAAGAAGAAGCCGTCCTTGAAGGAGCTTCTCTGTCGTATGGAGTTCTGGCAATTCCGATTTGCAACAGGGCTTCAACCAGCAAGCAAACGGTCCAGTTGTTGCAGCAGCTGTCCTCTTCCAGCTCGTCTTCGGTTCTTTTGTTCCAGTGGTTGACTGCCTTCCAGTCCTGGAGACTCGCCTTTTAAACAGTTTTCTCCCATTCATTCCAGCCCAGCTGTCACTCACCCAGCAGGGTGGCTGTCCTTGCCGGACAGTCAGCCAGCCATTCACGCCAGAGTGCATTTGGGTCTCCTAGGAGACAGAGCACAGGGAGTTTCGGGCACCTCCCTCACTTTCTGCCCACCCCAGACACTGAAACGCCAAGGGCGGTCTTCAGTCCTGAAGCCCGCCAAAAGACTTGTGAACAAAGGGACGAAACCTGATTTGGCACACAAGAGTTAAACACCAGAAGGAAAGTTCCACAAACGGCGAAAAAAGATGATCGGAGTCTGTTTTTACAGAGGGGTCTTGGGGGCCATATTGAAAAACATGGCGGCCCAGAATTTTTGCTACTGGTGTTTGCGGTCGGGAGAAATCATGGTAGTTTGTTATAGAACCACTGCCACCAGCCATTTCAACAGGAAAGGGTAGCTTTTGACAGCTACAAGAGTGTTTAGACCCAGGGGATACTAAGTAGCCCCTCCAGCACTCTATAGGAAGATAGTGTGTGCTGGGTCTATACATTTAAAGACTAGTAGTCAATTTAACTTTACATTCTCTGGGAAACAGTTTAACCCAGAGAAGGTATTTAAACCTTTGGGAAGTCTAAAACGACATCCCTGTGTCACTGCACTGAGGGTGCTGTGCGACACACATGTAAAGATGTCTATGGAGTTAACTTAAAACTCCATAATCAAAGAAAATAAACAAAAAACAAACAGAATTAAAATGATCAAAGTCCCAAAGCTTAACAAAAGAGCTGGGGGTCTCTAAGGTAGAGAGGAATTAGCACATTTTGAGAACTCGCCCTAACAGCAAAGTGAAGTCAATTTCACGCCACTGTTCTGGGTAAGAGTAGATGATCCCAAGGTATTTAAACCTTGGGAAATCTGAAAGACTTCCCTGTGCAACTGCACTGAAAGTGCTTTGTCACACAATTTTAAAAGATGATGCCTACGGAGTTGGTTAGATTCCATAACCAAAGGAAAGGAACAAGTTACTTACCTGTAACTGTTGTTCTCCAGCATGGGTCTGGCATGGATTCACATGCTAATGAATACTCCCTGTTGTCAGGCCAGGAATCCTCGGTAAACAAAAAAATCAGTATCAGTTTCGTTTCTGATCTGTCTTTCTCAGTAGTAACCAATCACTGGTCTCTGGGTCATACTGCCCCCAGCCAATGACTGCCCTCTCCCTAAGCCCCGCCTCTGGCAGCCATCCTCAGATTTGGTAGCATGCAAAGTGGCAGTATCACCAAGTGAAGAGCCGCAGAGGGGTAGGGGGGAGGGTTCGCATATGAATCCATGCCAGACCCATGCTGGAGAACAACAGTTACATCTAAGTAACTTGTTCCTTCTCCAGCATGGGGTCTGGCATGGATTCACATGCTCATGAATATAAGAATACATAGCAGTACACACATGCACAACCAACGGGAGGTGGCAAAGGCTCAACATTAAGCAATTCTTACATCCTCACCAGGCTCACCTTAGGCGAACAGGTTTCTCAGCACTGCTTGGCCGACCCTGGACGGCTAGGCAACGGCCGGTTTGCCAACCGATGACAGTGCATGATGCAGCCGGAGAGCCATCTGGAAATGGAAGCCTTCGAGAGCGCCTTTCCTTGGTTCACAGGTCCAAAGTTCACAAATAGCTGTGATGTCTTCCGAAAACTCTTTGTGCGGTCCATGTAGAACTTCAGCGCTCCAGCCACATTCAGCGAGTGCAAAGTCCTCTCGGCCGGCGACAAAGGCGACGGGAAGAAAACAGGTAACACCAAGGGCTCGCTGAGGTGGAAGTCAGACGGCACCTTGGGCATAAAGGAGGGGGTGCGTCCTCAGCACCACCCTCGTGTTGTGAAAAGTCAAGTATGGAGGCTTGCGGGATAGGGCCTGGATCTCTCCCACTCGTCGTGCGGAGGCGATGGCCACAAGAAACGCAGTCTTTCACGACAGGAACTTCAACAGTGCCGAATGCAGGGGATCGAATGGCGCCCCCATGAGCCTGGTCAGTACCACGTTGAGCTCCCACGCCAGGGCAGGGGCCTTCACCGGCGGGAACGATCTGAACAGTCCCTTCAAAAATTCCTTCACCAGGCGATGGGACCACAAAGACGCCCGTCCTGTGGTTCTGGGGTTTCGGGAGATCGCAGCCAGATGTATCCTGATGTAGGCGTGAGCCAGTCCAGCATTGGCCAGCAACAGTAGGTACGGCAGCACTTGAGGGGCCATAATCCGTAAAGGTTTCATCTGTGCACGGCACCAGACAGAGAACCTCTTCCACTTATGTCCACAGCACTTGGAGTTGAGGACGCCCTGGCCTTTGCAATAAACACTCTGCAGTCAGCCAGGATATCGTACCCTCCAAACTCTAGTGCTGCAGGAGTCATGCCTGCAAGTTCAGCGACTCTGGGTCGTGATGAAGTATGGCGCCTCCTTCTCTGGAGAGAAGATCCGCGTCCGTCGGCAGCTTGACTGGTGGGGACGCCGACAAGTCCAGAAGGTCCGGGAACCAGATCTGCCTCGGCCACGCTGGTGCACGAGGATCATCCTGCACTGGGACCTCTTGAGCTGGTTGACGAGTCGGAACGGCAACAGAGGGAACGCATATAGGAACAGGCTGTCCCAGGTGAACAAGAAAGCATCGCCCATGCTCCTCGGCTGGGGAAACCTGCTGGCGAACCTCTGGCACTTGGAGTTTGTCGCCGTCTCTAACAGTTCGATCTGCGGTTTTCCCCCCCATCGTCGGAAGAGTCGATCCATTTGATCCCGACGTAGTTCCCACTGGTGGCACGAGCACAGCTCCCTGCTGAGTGAGTCGGCGATGGTGTTCTTTATCCCTGCCAGATGAAAGGGCACCAGAAACATCCCTTGGGCGACGGCCCAATGCCACAGATCCTGGGCTTCCTTGGAGCGGGCTGGGGATCTGGTTCCTCCCTGCATCCGGATGTAGAACATCGTGGTGGTGTTGTCGGTGAAGATTCTCACCACCTTGCCCTTGAGGGACGGGAAAAAGGCCCTGAGGGCCCAGAACACTGCACAGATCTCCAAGAGGTTGATGTGGAGCGGCTTCTCCGGGAGCCAAAGTTCTACGGTGTGCGCGCCCCACCCTTCCAGGGAGGCATCTGTCGTCACTGTTATCTGGTGAGATGGGGTCTGAAAGTCTGTGCCCGCCGTCAGATGAGCGCGGGTGCCCCACCACCGGATCGCTCGTTGGAAGGTCTCGTTGAGCGGGATCCTGTCCTCGAAGCTGCCAATCGCTTGGATCCAGCAGGCGTCGAGGAACTATTGCAGAGGGCGCCTCCAAAGCCTGCACAGGTGCAGGAGGACATCATCCCGAGGAGGGTCTTGATGAACCTCACCCTGGCCACGTCCGTGGCCAGCAGATGCTGCACCTTGCCCAGGATGGCCTTAGTCCTTTCCTCAGACGGCGAGGCCAGATGCGCCACTGTGTCGAGCTTGGCTCACAAAAACAGTGCGACTTGCGACGGGACCAGGTGGGATTTGGGAAAGTTGATGAAAATCCCAGGTCCATGAGCAGCTGAACGGTCTTCGCTGTGTGATCTACGGCGAGCTCCCTTGTCCTTGCTCGGATGAGTCAGTCGTCCAGGTAGGGGTAGATGTGGATCCGCTGCAGGCGCAGCCGCGCCGCCACCGGTGCGAGGCACTTGGTGAACACCCTGGGTACCGACTTCAATTCGAACGGGAGGGCCTTGAACTGGTAGTGCCGTCCTTGGACCACGAACCTGAGGAACTTTCGGTGTCCTTTTAGAATGAGGAGGTACGCATCCTCCAAATCTAACGACGACAGGAAATCGCCCTCCTCCAGCTGTCTCAGCACGTGCTGGAGGGTGACCATCCGGAACTTCTGTGCCTTGATGTACTTGTTCAGTCGTCGCATGTCCAGGATGGGGCGCCATCCTCCTGTCTTTTTCACGAGGAGCCCCGGAGCCTCTTCGGGATGAGCTCGATGGCACCTTTTTTGAGCATCGCCCTTACCTCCAATAGCAGTTGAGGGATGTGATTTTCCTTCCTGGCCACGGGTGGAATGCGGGGGCACTTTTTTTAGAAATTCGAGGGCAGGTCATCCAGCACCCAACGGTCGGTGGAGATGGACTCCCACACGCTGACGAACTTCACCAGCCAGCCTCCCATCGGAGTGCTCCAGTGGGGGCCCGACACCGCTGTCGGTTCAATCTTGCTTGGAGGCTGCTTTGCCGCCTTGGTCTCCCTGGCGACAACGGCGGGGTCCACCGACTTGCCTCGTCCTCTATAGGCTTCCTGCGATGAGGAGAGGGCCATTTGGCGGTATGTAGAGAAGCCACCGCCGAATCCCTTGGAGGCACCCTGCTTGCCTCCGGTTCTCCGAAAGGACGGCCTTCGTTACCGGAGAACGCCTAAGGCCTTAGCTGTCTCTGTGTCCGCCTTGATGGCTTGGAGGGACTCATCCACCATTTTCCCCAAACAGATTGTTCCCGTCGAACGGCATGTTCAAAACTTTGGCTTGTACGTCCTGGCGGAAATCTGTCACCTTGAGCCACCCTCGTCATCTAAGGCAAACGCTGTTGCCTAGCTGGCGGAAACCGGTGTCGGCAATATCCGTTGCCACCGTAATGGCGTGGTCCGACGCCACTTCGCCTTCTTGCAAGATCTCCAGGGCCTCGGCCCTCTTGTCAGGTAGGAAGTCCAACAAGGGGGGGGCGATCTTGTACCATAACTCCCTGTCGTAGCGGATCACGATCGCGAGGGCATTGGCCGCCTTAATCGTTGTTGCCGCCGAGATAACTCGTTGTCCCAGTGCGTCCAGCTTCTTTCCTTTGCCGTCCGGCGGGGAAGTTGACGTTGAGGCCGATTGCCTCCCCACCCCCCCCTTTCTTCTTGGCTGCCGCTGAGACGACAGAGTCAGGGGTCGGTTGTGCCCCAAGGCACAAAAGGGGCCGTGTCGGGGACCCGGTACTTCTTCATGTACCGATCCCTCTTGGCAGGGATCGTAGACTGGTTCTTGAGAAGGGTGAGACCCTAGTCCCAGATATCATCCAGCAGAGGCACGGCGAGGACTGTTTTCCTCTTGGCCTCGCGCCGTTGGTAAAGGAAACCTTCCTTCTCTTTGGGGCAGAGCTGAAAAAGCTTGGATGCCCTGGCAATCATTGCATGGAAAGATCCGATCTTGTTGGGCGGGGAGGCCTGGGCTGGGGGCGATGGGAGCTCCCTCCCGCCGTCACCGCCGTCGTCGTCGGTACCCGTCGTGGCCGTGTCATCCCCAGGGACGGGGGATGTGGGCAAAGGTTGAGTAGGCCGCGAGGGCTGAAAAGGCGGGGCTGGATGGATCCGTCTTCTCTTGTTCGGGGGGGGCTTCCCGCCGAACCTGGTTCCGGAACCTCCGTCAGTGGTAAGGGCAATCTCGTCCTTATCTTCGAACATTAGGATTGGATTGTATCGCTAATAAAATGACTGCCGAGTTATCCTGCGGCCCCGGAAGCGACGGGAGCGATGGCTGACTAGGACCCTCGCCGGTGCCGCCGTCGCTCTCGTCGTCACCTTCGTCGGGATCCCTCCCGTGGGAAAAGGCCTCTTTGACGCCCTTGTCGAGGCCCTCTAAGTCTTCTACCAGCTCCTCCTCGGATGCTGTGTCCGTGTCCACAATGGCCACCGCCCACCCCCCCCCCCCCTTTTTCTGCCGGGGTCTTCACGGGGGTCTTTTCGAAGGGTCTGAAAGAGGCTTCCCTCCGCGGAGGCAAGGAGACTCTGGGCCCCGAGGTCACCTCCACCGGTGTAGCCCTCCACAGGCTGCGCCAAGGCTGCCGCAACTTCCTCGATAGAGGCCTTGGCCGGGTGAATCGAGGCCTTTACCACCTTGTGTGGGCCTGTGGCCTTCACCTTGGGGGGAGGGTCACCGCCTCACTCCCCCTCGGCCGGATCCTTCGAGCTCGACCGGGGCCTCTCGAGAAGCTACGCCGGGTTCTCGGCCTTACTCTTCCCTGAGCCAGAGCGTTGGCTCGTGGTTTATGGCGCTGGAGAGGGGGCGCCCTGCCTGGCAGCCGAGGAGCCCGACTGTTAGGCGCTCCCGGTGCACGCGGACTGCTGTGCTTTGCCTTCTGTTGGGCCCCCGTCGCCACGGTGCCCTCACAGGTCTTAGAAGACCGCTCGGACTTCTTCTCACCCGACTGGCTCTTTCCTTCCAGCCAGTTGGAGAAACTAAGGTGTCGGTCCCTGATGGTCCGTTCCAACATGTTCCTGCAAAATGCAGTCCTTCTCCACGTGAGTTATGTCCTCATGAAGGCAGTAGAGACATTTCGAGTGCTCGTCCTCCTTGAACACATTCTGCAGCTGGCATCCAGGGCAAACCCTGAACAGCTTTCCGGGTGACGAGCTTCCCTTCTCCTGGGCCATGTTCGGGTAGGCCGCAGAAACTTCTGGACTCCTCCAAGAAGCGTAAATTGACGAAATCTTCACCCTTGAGGGGCGTAGAAAAATCGACACAGATCCCCCTTGATCAGATGTAGAGACGGTGGAGCTTGAGGCTCCATTTGACCGAAAAATGAGAAATTCTCTTTGAAAAAGCGTGAAAACGCAGCAAAAGCTCGAGAGGTAAACATGAGGACTCCCAACACTTGAGCATGCAGTAAAAATCTGAGGATGGCTGCCAGAGGCGGGGCATAGGGAGAGGGCAGTCATTGGCTGGTTACTACTGAGAAAGACAGATCAGAAACTAAACTGATACTGATTTTTTCTTTACCGAGGATTCCCGGCCCGACGACGGCGAATATTCATGACCATGTGAATCCATGCCAGACCCATGCTGGAGAACATATCAAAATACAAGCGTGGGAAAAAATGTCAAACTGTCCGGGTAAAAAAAAAAATCAAGTCCTCAAAATCCAGAAAAGTTGCTGGGGGTCTCTAATGTAGAGGGAACTAGAACATCTTTGAGAATTCCCCCTATCAGGGGGCATTTTTGACAAACAAATGGCACCCATGGGTGCTTTACTGCAGCTGCAAACGCAGCCCAGGTAAAAACACAAAATGGTAGTAAAAAATAAACCACTGCCACCAGCCATTAATTCTAAAAAGGGTAACAACATTGTTACATGAGACACTAGACAAATGGGATACTAAGTAACCCCTCCAGCACCCTATTGGAAGATAGTGTGTGCTGGGTCTGGAATGTTACAATTGTAAGTAAAGTCTATTTCACCTTACTGATCTTGGAAACAGTATATTATCCAAGAGAAGGCATTTGAACCTATGGAAAATCTAAGACTTCGCTGTGCCACTGCAGTGAAGGTGCTGTGTGTCAAAATGCAAAGATGCCGCCTTTGGAGTTTGTCAGACTCCAAAACCAAACCGTAACGGTGTTAAATCACAGAAAAAATACATAAGAGTGGGAAAAGGAACAATTTACTTACCTGTAACTGTTCTCCAGCATGGATCTGGCATGGATTCACATGCTCATGAATATTCCCCGTCAGGCTGGGAATCCTCGGTAAAGAAAAATCAGTTTAGTTTCTGAACTGTCTTTCTACTAGTAACCAATCACTGGTCTCTGGGTCATACTGCCCCCAGCCAATGACTGCCCTCTACCTAAGCCCCTCCTCTGGCAGCCATCTTCAGATTTGGTAGCACGTAAAGTGGCAGTAGGACCAAGAGAAGAGCCGCAGAGGGATAGGAGGGAGGGTTTGCATGTGAATCCATGCCAGACCCATGCTGGAGAACAGTTACAGTTAAGTAACTTGTTCCTTCACCATGTGGTCTGGCATGGAGTCACATGCTCATGAATGACAATGCATTACTTACCGTAAAAGCATTTCTGATGATTGTATCTGCTTAGATTCACATGCTGTGCATAGGTCCGACATCCAGTGGTCACTGCGGAGTATTGCATTTTGTTTTTCGTAGTCGAAAAGGGACGTCGACAAGGCGTGTCTGAAATACTATCCCTATAGTGACGTGTGTTGTACCCACAATCCCTCACGCGTCGAGGTCCCTCTGTTTGTATTTTTCTGCCCTGAGGGAGCCTTCTAGACGTGAGTGAGTACAGAAAAGAGATATAAAAGGAAGTCTATGTTCCTTCCATCCGAGCGGGGAGGAAGGGTGGGCGCATGTGAATCTAAGCAGATACAATCATCAGAAATGCTTTTACGGTAAGTAATGCATTGTCTTCTGATGCTTGTTAATCTGCTTAGAATCACATGCTGTGCATAGACTAGCGAGCAGTACCCGGAGTTGGAGGTGGGTTATGAGAAGGAACAGTAGAGAAAAGATGTCTTAATACTGCCTGACCCACCTGGAGTCAGATCTCGAGTGTGCATCTAGACAGTAGTGTTTTGTAAAGGTGTGCACAGAACTCCAGGTAGCCGCTTTGCAGATGGACTCAGGGGGAACATTTGCAAAGAATGCTATGGATGCCCCTGTGCCTCGAGTAGAGTGTGCTCTAGGCTTAAAGGACAGTTCTCTCTTAGCAAGAGTATAGCAGAGAGTGATGCATTGAACAATCCATCTAGAAATAGTGGACTTTGAAACTGCATCCCCTTCTCTTCCTGCTGCCACCGAGACGAAGAACTGATTAGTCTTCCTCAGTGGTCTCGTTCTTTCCATGTAGAACATGACCGCTCTGCGCACATCTAGTGTGTGTAGAGTTTTTTCTCCCAAGTTGGAAGGATTTTGAAAGAACGTTGGCAGTTCTATAGACTGGTTTACGTGGAATTTCGATATGAACTTCGGAGCAAACCTTGGGTGCGTGCGTAGAACCACCTTATCTCTGTGAACTGTAACGAAGGGGTCTAGAACAGAAAGAGCCTGTAGTTCACTTACCCTCCTGATGGAGGTGATAGCTATTAAAAAAGCAGTCTTAAGAGTGAGGTCTTTAAGAGATGCTTTGTGCATGGGTTCGAAAGGTGAGCCCATGAGTCTGGTAAGTACCACGTTAAGGTCCCATCCGGGAGCTGGGTCAGCTATCGGGGGGTGTATTCTCTTTATTCCCTCCATGAAGACCTTTATAACAGGGATCTTCCACCAAGACACCTTGAGTTGGGAAGTGGTGTATGCGGAAAGTGCCGCTAGGTGGACTTTAATGGAATTGAACACTAGACCTGAATCCAACAAGTGGGTCAGGTATAGAACAATATGTGTGGGAGAGCAGTCAATCGGGTTGATGCTTTTTCCTCTGCACCAGATGACAAATCTCCTCCACTTGCTAGAGTAGCAGTGGCGAGTGTTAGGTTTTCTGGCTTCCCTGAGGATGTCCATGCATCTCTGCGGGAGCTGTAGATGTCCGAATTCTATGATCTCAGGAGCCAAGCTGCTAAGTTCATGTTCTGGGGGCATGGATGCAGAGTCCTGCCCTTGTCTTGTGACAGCATGTTGTACGGGCAGGGGAGTTTCACTGGGGGAGATAGAGACATCTCCATCAAGTGAGCGAACCATGGCTGTCGGGCCCACATTGGGGCCACCAGTATCATGGTTACTTGTTCCTGGTGCATCTTGTGCACCACCTTGTTGGGAAGGGGAGTCGGGGGGGAAAAGCGTAAACAAATTTCCCTGACCATTGCATCGACAGACCGTTCCCCTTGGATTGGTTCTGGGGGTACCTGGAGGCGTAACTTGGGCATTCTGAGTTCTCCAGGGTTGCGAATAGGTCCATTTCTGGGAATCCCCATTGTGTGAAGACGTCGAAGACTATGTCTTCGTGCAGTCGCCATTCGTACTCTTCGGGCAGGGGGAAATCTCTGCTGAGTTTGTCTGCCAGCAGATTGAGTTCCCCTGGTACATGTTCTGACAGTAGGAACATGTTTTGAGAGCCCACTTCCATATATTTTGGGCCAGTTTGGACAGTCCTGGAGAGTGGGTGCCCCCCTGCTTGTTGATGTAGTACATGGCTGTGGTGCTGTCTGTAAGGACCAACACAGTTTTGCCTTGTAGGTGTTCCTGGAAGGCTTTTAGCGCCTTGAACACAGCTAGTAGCTCTAGTAGATTTATGTGTTTGGATGCTACTTTCGGAGTCCACACTCCGTGAGCAGTCTGATGGGATAGGTGAGCCCCCCATCCTGTTAGGGATGCGTCTGTGGTTAGAGTGGCTTCCGCCGCGGGTGTGGCAAAGGGTTTCCCTTTTTCCAGGTTTTCCTTTGTCCATCATCGTAGCGAGAGAACAAAGGCCTGCAAGACCACCACTGGATCGTCCCATAATCCGCTGGCCTGACACCACTGGCTGTTGAGCCACTCTCGCATAGGGCGCATACGCAGGCGCGCGTGAGGTACCAAATAAATACACGACGCCATCATGCCTAGCAAGCGCATTGCTTTGCGTACCGTCACCTCTCGACCGGTCACATATTGAGGGATCTGAAACAGCATGTTTTGGACCCTCTCGTTGGAGGGAAAGACGAGGCCGTCCTTTGTTTGAATTAGAGCCCCTAGGAATTGTTTGATTTGGCTGGGGTCTAGGCTGGACTTCTTTTCGTTGATGGAGAAGCCCAACTGGAACAAAAGGTCTACAGTCTTTTGGGTATTGGAGAAGCATGTTTCGTAAGAATCCCCTGTTATGAGCCAGTCGTCGAGGTAAGGGTATACCGGGATGGATAATCTGCGCAGGTGGGCCGCTGCCACTGCCAGCACCTTCGTGAATACCCTTGGTGCTGATGCTATGCCGAAGGGTAGCACTCTGAACTGATAGTGTTTGCCCTCTATCATAAACCTGAGGTATCTTCTGTGCGCTGGCAACATTAAAATATGAAAGTATGCATCTTTCATGTCCAATGTTGTCATGTAATCTCCCTGTGATAGCAGTGGGATCACTTCCTGTAAGGTCACCATACGAAACTTCTGGGGTTTGATAAACTTGTTCGCTGGGCGCAGATCTAATACAGGGCGCATGGTTAGATCCTTTTTGGGTACAAGGAAGTACACTGAATAAATACCTTCCGTTACCTGAGATAGAGGCACGACCTCTATGGCTCCTTTTTCCAGCAGTTGTTGTACTTCTTGGAGAAGGATGGCAAGGTGTTCCGGTGTCATGCGTCGTTCCCTCGGGGGTCTGTATGTTGGGGAACTGTTGAATTCGATGCAGTATCCGTGGGCTACGGTGGAAAGTACCCAGCGGTCTGGCGTTATTCCCTCCCATGCTGGAAGAAAGGATGTTATCCAGCCCCCGACCGGTGTTGCATGGGAGGGGACGCGAATCTTCACGTCACTTGGTGTTATTGTGGGCTTGGGAGCCTCTGGGGGTGGACCCCCGCCCTCTCCCTTTGCCCCTGCGCTGTCCTCTTTGGCTGTACTGCCCACTATTGGTCTGGTAACTGGTGGCAGGGTACTGTTGCTGCTGATTCTGCTGTTGGCGTTGGCCACGAAAAAAGCGTTTGTTGCCATAGCCACGTCTGGTAGTGGGCTTAGAGATCTGGTCAAGAGTCTTGATAGTATCGAACTCTTTTTTAGCCATTTCCAGAGCCTCATCCACCGCCTTCCCGAAGAGGTTTGAGTCTTCAACAGGTTTATTTATTAAAGACGCCTGTGTCTCCGGTTTGAACCCTGAGTTGCGCAGCCATACATGGCGTTTTAGGAGTATTCCCTCAACCAGGGAACGTCCCGCTGTCTCAGCAGCATCCAGAGAGTTCTTTACAATACTCTGGTTGACCTGGGTTCCTTCGCCAATAGTTGAAAGCAGGCGTGTATGTAGTGGTTCCGGCGCTTCTTCGGCGTCCTTGCGCAGTTTGGCCCACTGCCCGTCCGCGTAGCTAGCTAACAAAGAATTGCTGTTCGCAATTCTTGCCGAAAAGGCAGCCGAGGATGTGACTCTTTAAGCAAGGGCATATAACCTCTTGCCCTCCTTGTCAGGTGGTGCCTCACTGGTGGACAGCGGCACCCCTGCCCTCTTCCTTGTATTAGTTACTACAAGGGAATCCGGAATGGAATGTCCCCTGATGTACAGCGGGTCTGAGGGTGAAGGGGTGAAAAGTTTTTCAATCCTTGGATTGACTCCTCTGATTAGTGCGGGTGTGGATAGCGAAGGGATGATTCTTCTCTTCACTGAAGCGAGGAGGGGAATGGTCTGGCTGACTGGGGGTTTCTCCTTAATTACTCTTTCCACAAAGTCTATTTCCGGAGAGATCTCCCCAGTGTCCAGTTCGAAAGGTGCTGCTGCTCTGCGCAACAGGGCATTGAATGTGGGCCGATGGTCAATGGGGGACGTGTTTCTAACAGGTGAATTGTCAGGAGGATTTAGGTTCAGGACATCAGTGTCCGAATATACTAATGGGAATTGCCAGGGATGAGCAGGTCCTTCTTCTGGATTTTCTCCGAAGCCTTCTCCTACCATGTCTGGGCTGTCTTCCAGACCTTCCTCTTGGTTCTGTCCTCCTTCATTGTCCACAAAATCATCCTCCTCTTCTAAGTATTGTTCCTCACCAGTGAGGTCATACACATTATGGAAGTCTAAGGGTGTGTCCTGCCTCGGGTATTTGGCCCTGGGGTCCTCCTGAGGCCCTTCTCTTGTTCTCTTGGGAGTGGGAGGGTTCTGGGTGTTCATAAGCCTCTCCATGCAGAGATGGAGCCTTTCCATGGTTTCATGGGGTACCCCTGAGCGGTCTAGCGGAGGAAAATTAGTGTTATCTTGCGGAAAACGGCTCGACCTCTCCCACAACGTCGAGGAAAGTGTCCCGTCGCCCTCCGAAAAGCCTTCTGGTGTGCTGGGGGTCCCCCCGACTGAAGGGGGTAGTCCCTGTTTTTCTTCGGGCTTTTTCGGCGTGTCTTTCGACCTTTGCGTAGCGCTCGACGTGTCTTTCGGCGTACGCTTCTGGGCGTCGGCCACAACGATCCTCGCCAAGCTCTCTGTGACTCGTTTGTCAGCGGAGGGCTGTGGTTTCGACGTTACGGGTGTCGAACGTTCTACGGCGGCGTGCGCTCTTTGCTGGTGCGCGCCGGCCGATGGTTTGGGGGCGGCGCCCTTATTTGCCGAAAGCCCAGTCGCTGGTCGCGGCTGCGAGAGGGGCTTCGAACCCGAACGGTCCGAGGAGGCCGCCGGTGTAACCTGCGTCTCCTTGGGCGCTGATGCTTTCTTCGTCTTCAACGAAGAAGAGCTATGGGTTGTGTGTTTATGTGTTGTATCGTGTGCGTCAGTGTCGCCGGGGTGTTCATCCCCATAAGCAGGGCGTGAGCCGAGCCCGTCGGGGCCGGGGACAGACGACGAAGAGCGCGAGCGCTCTTTAGAGGGGTGTACGACTTCCGTAGCGGAGGTCGTGTTATCACGTTCCTCGTCACTGTCGGTGGTAGCAGCGGCGGGTGAAGACCCGGCCTTCGACATAGCGTAGGCCGCCCACCTCTTGACCCTACGGTGTTTTAGAGTCTTTGGCTTTAGAAGCCGACAAGCCGAGCAACCCTCCTCTACGTGATCGAGGGGCAAGCAGCGGTTACACCGTGAATGCTTGTCCTTCCAAGTAAACTTGCCCTTACAAAGTGGGCAAAACCTAAAGGGTGTCCTCTCCATAGCCGAGACAATAAACCGTGATAACTACCGATAGGGAAAGGAAGGGGAAAAGGAAAGGCATTCTCAGAAAAAGAATCAGATGTCCCACGACCCCACTCTCCCTACTGTATTTGGCCTGCGAGGCCAGGCCACGTGTTCGGCAACGCCGAAGGATCTCCTCCGCTCGTCCCCTCCGTCGAAGATCTTGCTCGGCGGAGACAGCTTCACAACTGCGTCCAGGGAGGGGTCGATATATTAAATCTTTAAACAGGAAAAAACGACCAAAGGTCGAGGAGATGGAATTTGCAAGGTCTCTCGAGGAGCTCCGCGTAAAGGCGACCAGTAGCTGGGCGGAAAAAAACAATCTGAGGGACCTCGACGCGTGAGGGATTGTGGGTACAACACACGTCACTATACGGATAGTATTTCAGACACGCCTTGTCGACGTCCCTTTTCGACTACGAAAAACAAAATGCAATACTCCGCAGTGACAACTGGATGTCGGACCTATGCACAGCATGTGATTCTAAGCAGATTAACAAGCATCAGAAACAAGAATACATAGCAGTACACACATGCAACCACGGGAGGTGGCAAGGCTCAACATTAAGCATCTCTTACCTCCTCACCAGGCCCACCTTCAGGCGAACAGGCTGGCAGCACTGCCTGGCCGACTCTGGACTCCTAACTGGAATCCCGGTCGACGCAGTAGAATCTCGTGAAGGTGTGCGTCAACCTCCACGTAGCAGCCCTGCAGATTTCCAGCAAGGGCACCCCAGATAGGAACAACGTGGTAGCAGCGATCGCTCTGGTTGAATGAGCTCTCGGACAGCCGGGCAACGGTCGGTTTGCCAACCGATGACAGTGCATGATGCAGCCGGAGAGCCATCTGGAAATGGAAGCCTTCGAGAGGGCCTTCCCTTGGTTCACAGGTCGAAAGTTCACAAACAGCTGCGATGACTTCCGAAGGGTCTTCGTGCGGTCCCCGTAGAACTTCAGCGCTCTAGCCACATCCAGCCAGTGCAAAGTCCTCTCGGCCGGCGACTAAGGCGACGGGAAGAAAACAGGTAACACCAAGGGCTCGTTTCAGATCAAAGTCCGACAGCACCTTCGGCATGAAGGAGGGGTGCGTCCTCAGAACTACCCGCGTCTCGTGGAATGTCAGGTATGGTGGTTTACAGGAGAGGGCCTGGATCTCTCCCACTCGTCATGCGGAGTCGCTGGCCACAAGAAATGCTGTCTTCCACGATAGGAACGTCAACGGTGCCGAGTGTAGCAGCTCAAATGGCAGCCCCATGAGCCTGCTCAGCACCACGTTGAGCTCCCACGCCGGCGCCGGAGCATTCACCAGCAGGAATGACTGGAACAGTCCTTTCATGAACTCCTTATTTAGGCGGTGGGACCATAGCGATGACCGCCCCGGAGTTCTGGTGTAGCGGGAAATCGTCGCTAGATGGATCTTGGAGGCATGAGCTAGCCCCACCTTGGCCAGCGACAGTAGGTACGGCAGCACTTGAGGGGCTGTAATCCGCAGGGGGTTACTCTTCTGTGCACAGCACCAGACAGAGAGCCTCTTCCATGTGTGTCCATAGCACGAGAGTCGAGGACGCCCTGGCCTTTGCAAGCACCTCCTTGCAGTCTGCCGGGATATCGTACCCTCCAAACTCTAGCGCTGCAGGAGCCAGGCTGACAGGTTCAGCGGCCCCGGGTCGTGGTGGAGGATGGCGCTCCCTTCTCTGGCGAGAAGATCTGTGTCAGTCGGAACCAGATCTGCCGCAGCCATGCCGGTGCAACGAGGATCATCCTGCACCGGGACCGTCTGAGTTGATGGATGAGTCACAGCAGCAACAGCAACTGTGGGAACGCATACAGGAATAGGCGGTCCCAGGGGAATGAGAAGGCATCGTCCATGCTCCCCGGCTGGGGAAACCTACTGGCAAACCTTCGCCACTTGGTGTTCGTCGCTGTGGCGAATAGGTCGATCTTGGGATTGCCCCATTGTTGGAATAGGAGATCCACTTGATCCTGCCGCAGTTCCCACTCGTGGCAAGAGCGCAGCTCCCTGCTGAGCGAGTCGGCAATGGTGTTCTTTATTCCTGCCAGATGAAAGGGTACCAGAAACATCCCCTGGGGGACGGCCCAGTGCCACAGATCCTGGGCCTCCTTGGATAGGTCTGGGGATCTGGTGCCTCCCTGTTTCCGGATGTCGGTGAAGATCCTTACCTCCTTGCCCTTGAGGGACGGAAGGAATGACCAGAGGGCCCAGAACACAGGTCGGAGCTCCAGGACATTGGTGTGAGGTGACCTCAAGGCCTCTTGTGTGGAGATCTCCGGTGTAAGCTTGCCATCCCTCCAGGGAGGAGTCTGTCGTCAGCGTCTCCTGATGCACCGGGGTCTGGAAGTCCATGCCTGCCGCCAGATGCGCATGGAGTCCCACTACCGGATCGTTTGGCGGAAGGTCTCGATCCGGTCTTCGAAGTTGCCCGCCACTTGCATCCAACGGGCGTCGAGGAACTCTTGCAGCAGACGCATCCGCAGCCTGCACAGGCACACGAGGTAGATTCACAAGGACATCAAGCTGAACAGGGACTTGATGGACCTCATCCTAGCCACGTACATGGTTGACAACCGTTGCACCTTGCCCAGGATGGCCTTCATCCTTTCCTCCGATGGAGAAGCCAATCGCGGCACTGTGTCGAGCCTGGCTCCCAGGAACAAGGCGACTTGCGATGGTACCAAGTGGGATTTCACAAAGTTGATCAAGAATCCCAGATCTGTGAGCAGTTGGACAGTCTTTGCTGTGTGCATGATGGCGAGTTCTCTTGTCTTCGCTCTGATGAGCCAGTTGTCCAGGTAGGGGTAGACTAGTCCCCTGCAGGTGCAGCCGTGCCGCAACTGGTGCGAGGCACTTGGTGAACACTCTGGGCACCGACTTCAGTCCGAAGGGAAGGGCCTTGAACTGATAGTGTCGCCCCTGTACCACGAATCGCAGGAACTTTCGATGTTCTTTTAGAATGGGGGTGTGAAAGTAGGCATCCTCCAAGTCCAGCGACGATAGGAAGTCTCCTTCCTCCAGCTGTCCCAGCACGTGCTGGAGGGTGACCATCCAGAACTTCTGGGACTTGATGTACTTGTTTAGACGACAAAGGTCCATGATGGGTCGCCATCCTCTGGTCTTTTTCCTTACGAGGAAGTAGCAAGAGTATACTCTGTAGCCCCAAAGCCTCATTGGGACAAGTTCGATGGCCCCCTTTTTAGCATTGCTCGTACCTCGTACCTTCAGTAGCAGTTAGAACGTGTTCCTTCCTGGCCACAGGTGGAATACGGGGGCACTTCCTTAGAAATTCCAGTGGGTGCCCGCGGGCCAGGGCATCCAGCACCCAACGGTCGGTGGAGAGGACTCCCACATGCTGACGAAACTCGCCTGCCTCCCACCAGGGTGCTCAGGTGGGGGCCCCACGCTACGGCCGGTTCAGCCCGGCTTGGCCAGGGCCTTGCCCTCCTTGACTACAACGTAGGCCTCCTGCGACGAGGAGTGGGCCGCCTGGTGGTACGGCAGGTAAGTCCAAGTTGAAGCCATTGTCGGCGGCCAAGAAGAAAGCAGCGAGGGCGAGACGACCGAATCCGGGGACGGCTGAGCCCTAAGGCACATGGAGGCGGAATCCGGGACCCGGTACTACTTCTCGTACCGGTCTCTTGACAGGAGCCGTGGACAGGTTCTTCAGGAGCATCAGCCCCTCATCCCAGATGTCGTCCAGTAATGGAACAGAGGACAGTCTTCCTCTTTGCCTCACGCCGTTGGTAGAGGAATCTTTCCTTCTGCTCTTCGGGGCAGAGCTGGAAAAGCTCTGATGCCCTGGCGATCATGGCGTGGAAGGAGCCAATTTCGTCGGGTGGGGAGGCCCGAGGGGGGGGTGAAGGAAGGGCCATCCCGTAGTCACCACCGTCATCCGTCGTTGCCGTCTGTTTCATCCCTCGGTACAGGGGAAGGAGAGGAAGGCTGTGAAGGCCATGCAGGCTGGAAGGGAGGGGGGGGATGAGTTCTCCTCCGCTTGCTTGGTGGACTTTCCAACATCCAGGCTCCGATGTGTCATCCGTTGGGGTTAAGGGCAACCTTGCCCTTATCTCCGTACACAAGGCCTGAATCGCCATCAAGATCGCTCCCGAATCGTCTTGCGGCATCGGCATAGGCTACGAAGGAAGCGACGGTTGAGGATCCTCTGCCCCCGCCACGGTGCGCAGTTCCCCGTCGGCACCGCCGTCGCTTTCTTCGTCCGACTCGTCAGGATCCCTCCTGTACGACCGGACCGCCTCGAACTTCTTGTTCAGGATCTTTGCAACGCCAGCCAGCTCCTTAATGGCCACACCGCCCCCACCCCCCTCTTTATCCACCCGGGGGTCTTATCGATGGGCTGAAAAGATGATTCCGTCCGGGGTGGCAGGGAAACGCTAGGCCCCACTGGGGTAGCCTCTGCCAGGGCCGCCACAACTTCCTCGATAGAGGCCTTAACCGGGTGAAGCAGGGTCTTCGCGACCTTGGGTGCACCTGAGGCCTTCACCCTGGGGGGGGGGGGGGAGACGGTCACTGCCTCGCTCCCCCACGGTTGTCTCGGTCGGGATCGACCAGGGCTTCTCCCGAAGCTTACCCAGGTTCTCAGACTTCCTCTTCCCCGAGCCAGAGCGTTGGCTAGTGGTTGATGGATTCGGTGATAATGCGCCCTGCCTCGCAGCCGAGGAGCCCAACAGATTGGCGCTCCCGGTGCCCGCGGACTCGCTGTGCTTTGCCGTTTGTTGGGCCCCCGTCGCGCCCTCAAAGGTCTTAAAAGACCGCTCGGACTTCATCTTCTCACCTGCTGCTGGACTCTTCCCCTCCAACCAGTTGGCGAGGCGAGTACCACGATCCTTCTTAGTCCGTTCGGACATGTTCTTGCAAAACGCACAGTCCTTCTCCACGTGCGTTTTGTCTTCGTGAAGGCCGAGGCATCGAGAATGCTAATCCTCCTTGAAGACATTTTGTAATCCGCATCCAGGGCAACTCCTGAAAAGCTTGGATCCGGTTGTCGTGCTTCCTTAATTTTGAGCCATGTCTACGCGGGGTAGGCGTCTAAGATCTTCTGGTATCCTCCAAGAAGCAAAACTCAATGAAAACTTCACCTTTGAGGGGCATAGAAATTCTGAAACAGGTCCCCGTTGATCGGAACTAGAATCCGTGGGGCTTGAGGCTCGATTGACCGCAAAAATGGAGATTAAACTCTTTGAAAATTCGCAAAACGCAGTAAAAGCTTGAGAGCCATAGCACGAGGACTCCCAACACTTGAACGTGCGGTAAACATCTGAAGATGGCTGCCGGAGGATGGGATTAGGTAGAGGGCAGTCATTGGCTGAGGGACAGTATGACCCAGAGACCAGGGATTCGTTACTAGTAGAAAGACAGTTCAGAAACTAAACTGAAACTGATTTTTTCTTTACCAGGGATTCCCAGCCTGACAGGGAATATTCATGAGCATGTGAATCCATGACAGATCCCATGCTGGAGAAATGTCTCTCTCTCCATGTTGAAAACTAAAAAGTCCTAGAGTCCAGCAAAAGTGCTGGGGGTCTCCAAGGTAGAGCGGAATTAGCACATTTCTGAGAATTCTCCCCAACACCCTTACAGGCTCGCCACCTCTTGAGATTGACACTGCTGCCTCTAACTGGTTTGGCTGCAGCTCACAGAGTTGTCCCAGTCACAATATAGGTTGGCCTTCTATACATCTGTTCCCCAGAACAGAGTATAGCAAATAGGTCCTTAACAGCTACCATAGTACATTTCAGTCAGTCAAAAGTTATAGGAAACTAACTCTAATCACACACTATGGAGAGACATAAAAAGCTCACCCATAAAAAGAGTAAAAGACTAGGTGAAGGGAAAAAGATGCCCACTCACCTAGGGACAGGGCTTAATAATTACCAAGCCCAAGCAAAAGGTTCTGGTGTTGACTCAGGTCAGGAAGATCATAAAGATGATAATCTTACTTAACACCTGCTCTTATCGACAGATCCAGAAGCAAGTGCCCCTTTGCTACCAGGATTTTGAAGACACTGCTGAACCAACCAGATACCTTGTATGTCAGAATCTCAGGCAAGAGCCCTTGTTCAATATCCTCCACCTAAAAAAATCCAGGGGCATATGTTGCTTCCAATACTGCAACCGCACCAATACATTTTACTGTCCCACTCCTTCTGGGCCTAGCTCCACTCTGTTGTGACTTTACATGTTCTTTATTAGTTCTTTCTTAAGGTCTTCTCCAAGCCAACCTCATTCTCAGAAGCTGAATCGACTATCTCATCTGACTTGCCTTCCCATTCCTCTAGCCTGACCCCTAACCTGGAAATCACTTGATTGAGAATGATCCCTATTCCTCTCAAAGTCTCCCCTGCACCTCTTGAGCCCTATATGGTCTCTGAACATGCAGAGCAACTCATCAGGAAACTTCAGATCACCTCTGTCAGGTCCAGTCTTGAATCTTCTTGCAGGAGTGATGCTGGCCCACCAGACCCCCTTGATGTGCCTGCTCAATAGTCTTAAAATAAAAACTACCAAACTGGCAAACCCAAGGGGAAAGGGGAAATGGAGGAGAAAAAAACAACTGCAGATCTTCACTGGTTCTCAAGACACGACACAGGCTCCCAGAATAATTAGACTCAGTAGATGGGTTACTCTCTCTGAAACTGGATTGATGAAGTTTCATCAGTATGTGTCGTCTGTGAAATCTAATCACAAGAATACACAGATTAAAATTACTCTATTCTGTATGTAGACTACTTCTATTTATATAATTACAAACTATGATCTTGTACCTGCTGCCTATGCCTGATTGCTGATAGGCATTAATGGTCTTAAGATAGATATTTATTCGAAGAAAATAAGTATTAAGTGTAATTCAATATTCTTATATTCTTGAAAACTTTGGTTTTCCCCTGGCTTAAATGTTGCTGTAACTCAGAATGGACTTGCTTGAAGATTTAAGTTCTAATAACCTTCTGATGAAGATTTTATTTAGTCACTTGTAGTCTTTTCACTTTTCTTTTCTTTGGAGTTAAACAAAATGTGGAGAATATTTGCTCAAATAAAAGTTCATGAATCACTAATACAAAAACTCTTCTGATAGAATTACTTTCAGCTTTCTTACTTATTTGTACTCCTTTGAAGGAAAAAATGTATCTGCATATATATTTAGTTCAATTCTGTAGGCTTCCGATGCTCCGAAGGAATTTGATGACTCAACGCTCTGCAAACAAATAACAGCTGATCTGAAGAACACGACGTTACGCGCTAACAGGACGGAGTTGAAAACTGAGACACGAAGCAAAAATAGAACTGCGCTCTCAGGAAGTTACTGGTCACACGTTACGACGCTCAGCCGCTCCACATTAGGAAACGAATACACAGAAAATGCCGGAACTCTGACACAATGCCATTAGAAAACGCTAGTACGCCAAACCAGGAAGTGCACACTAAAATCGGGACATACGCAACTTACGCAAACGGGTCCTTTACTCTAACTGAACTCCACCGTTAAAACGAATATGAAAGACGCGCGAGCAATCTAATAGATACTACTACATTGAAGTTAGAATAACACGCGTATGATATCCAAAAGATATTAAACTAATACAATACTAAATATGGCGTTCTAAATAATCCCATCTTAAATACACGATACAAAACTAACACTTACTATAATTTTCTGCACACGCAGCCGCAAGAAAAAATAAAAGTACATTTGTTTTCTTTCATAAGTTACACGTGCAGATGAATACATGTAATAGTTCATTTAACAAATGCAGATAAGTACAGTTTTAGTTCTTAAAAAATAAACTTCTCCTTGAGTTAAGCCAAAAGGTATGAACATTTCACTTTAAAAACTTCGCTTGCTTCATCTGTAGCTTGTTCTTGCATTTCAACAATGACTTCTTCTTGAAGGATTTCTCTGTAGTAAGCATTCTCACTAGATATTCTTCTCAAAAAGGATTACTATAATTACTTATACTAAATATTAAGAGAACTATAAATCTGCCACCTTCCTCTATGGAAACTGGAATGAAAGGCAGTTTAGAATTCTGGCCAATGTTCCAAACTACCTCACAATTCTTCTCCTCCAATCTTTGTTGCTGAACTGAACCTCCATCTTGGCTTGGGGAAATGGGCACCTTCTATATATTTATAATTAAGGAAACTTATATAAATATTGACATGTTTAAATCTGAACCAAAACCCAAATATCACTCAACCAATTCTCTTATATAAATATGTGATGATGAAGGCTAAAAAAATAAATGTTTACTAAACTCTCCTTAATGAGTTTTCTAGTGTAATGTCTCTTTGAACATCTGTAAATGTGCCATGGGATCCTGACAACCTACTGCAGAAGAGTTTTTTTTTCCGGTCATAGGTTATTGCTCTGACTCTGTGGTGCTGCTGGAGAAACTTCTTCATAAACTTCTTCATCCCAGGGCCTATCCATCTTTCAAGTAGCTCTTCAAGGCTTCCATCTAGGGGAACTTTCAAAGTAAACCCTTTCCTGCCACAGACTGACTTAACTGTTGGTTTCTACCTGAACTTTCTAGAGAAGCTTTTACATACCGTTTACTTCCGCCTATTATCAAGGAGGTACTCAATATGAACTCTAAATAATCCTTACTTTAAACTGCATTGCTAACCTGATAGATTGCAGCCCTTCGGTTTTGCAAAGGGCATGTGAGAACTGCTTTTCTCCATGCATGTTCTTACATACAGGTTATACTTTTATAAATGTATGTGTGGACATTGTTTTACTTGGTATGAGCCACAAGTGTGCACCATTCCAGTGTACCTCTACCTAATGTTAGAAATGGGCTGCTCTGCCACAACTACCACTTAAAAAAAAATTAAAAAAAGAGTGCTAAGCTTGAAGGAGTCCCTAGCAGTACCCTCGTCGGGAAGATCCACCTAAAGACTGACCACAGGACTTAAGGAAACTCTTCATAACACCTGAAAAAAGGTATTAATTGCTTTAACACTGAACATGAAGCAAACAAATAAAGCAAAAACTGACAGAGCAGGGAAAAACTGCTTGTGAAAATCAACAGAACATTTGTAGGAACTCTAAGGAAGCACAACAGTGTTGCATTGCCAGGAATGCTTTTGGTTAGGATTTACTTGCAAATCATGCTCAGTGATACAGCCAGGTCAAACATAAGTCAGGGGACACAGACTTTATACTTTCAAATTAACACAACAAAACAGGCTTAACATTGTTGCAGGGTTGTCTGTAGGGTGGTTTAGGACACCCTATAGAAACAAGTCTTGACTAAAGGAAAGTAAAACTTTGCTGGTTTCAGGCGTGGGCTGCTTGCTAGCACTCTGAGCAATACTACAAATTAGGCAAAAGAAGCTTAAGGAATCCCTGTACATAAAACTATGTCAATGCCCAGGCGTGGACTCAAATAGGACACAGGAAGGCTCATGACAGCATAAACTCGGTACAAGCCCTGTGGCCCCTCCCCACCAAAAGGAAGACTGTCCAAGGAAGTTTACTCTTTAAAAAATGTTTTCTTTTTTTTCAGACCACACGTCTCATGAGGTGCATATACAAAACTAAGTATTAGCAAAGCATAGCTCAGGAAGCGCGCATAAAAAACAAGCAAATCTTACCACGACTCAGCCCATCTGGACCACGCAGAATTCGACACTCTTCCACTTGACCATATGGAGAGAACATGCTCCTGATGTCATTTTCATTGCACTTCTTAGAAATCATGCCCACAAATAGCTTCCTGTCTTCCACAGCTAGGACAAGAGGACATTTTTACAAATCATTTAAACAGTGTTCACAAGTCCCTCAAATACTAACAAGTTGCTACTGATAAACTAAAGTTTTCTAGATCAGACCCAGAGGGCAAACCTGGGGATTACTATTTGTACAGGTCACAACACACACTGACTATCAGGCGCTTTACAATTAAACCCCCACCCCCCCTCCCTCTTCACAAGGCCAGAGGCTGGCAAAAGCTTTTAAACACAGACTGCCAAAAATACAGATATGGGGACCCCAAACATGCTTATCTCTTACACTTTAAGTAAACTAAATGCTTGCTTCACAAACCACATCTGCTGATGGAAGTTGAAAAATATTCAAGGGGACATACATTATGGTTCAGAGAGGTTAGGTTTAAGTGTGGGAGTGGGAGAACTAACAATGATTTCCTATGTAATTCATAGCGAAAATATATGCCTTTAGAAACTGATGGATTAAGGCTTTGGGTGGAAACCTCAGAGGGGCCATGTCCGTGCATTTGATAAGCTTGAGGTTTTCAAACAGTCAATTCAAACCTCAGTCAGAAATAGAAGGGTTTGGAAAAATGAAGTGCTACATAATGCCCCACGCAGCTTACCATTATTCTTCTCGCTGTCAGCTGGCTTCATCTGAATGGGATGGTGCATCTGAAGATAAAATACAAATCTCAAAATGTAATCACAACAAATAAGAGGGAAACAGACTAGAGCTCTAGAAGCAACATTAGCAAGTGGTGTTGGGCAAGAATTGATGCAGTAACCCTGTGGGAGACAGCAGTTCTGTCCCCTTTGTATTGGGTAACACCCATAGGTATAGGTCTTTACTACACAAATTGGTAGTGTGACTAAGCAGCCAGACTTCTCTCAAGAGGGGTAAACAGGAGTTGTAGCATCGAAATCCACTAATACAAGTATCCAAATAACCCTCACACTCAAGGTTTTCTAATAAAATAATGTTTTAACGGTCTGTTTTAAATAAGCCTTTATAAAAGGCAATGTCCAACAAACAATACAAATACACTTCAAAATACTTTCCCAGAATCAAAGCAAGTAGATACTCTTTGGAGATGCTTCATACACATTTCCTACACCCTGAGGTGACTTCACCAACTAGGACAGTATTGACATTTATATATCACTTTTGTACTTTGTAAAATTCTGAGGTTAGCAAAGAGGACAGTTAAGGGCAGGAAAAAGGTTAACAGTTTCTCAGAGCATGTGAGCACTGTTAAATCTCCCAAGGAAATCTAGATAAAAACCTTTCCCAGCAATATTAGTTACAAACCAATGCATCACCTATGAGGGACAGTAAGAATCGAAGTCAATGGATTAAAAGTCTGCAGGGAGCCAGGACAGCCAAAGTCGGTTCCATGTGTTAATATCCCTGCAATAATATCGCCATACAAAAATATTGCCATATTTTTGCGGCGACATTAAGGCATGGAATCTGCTTGGGACACCCTGCATTATTTTTAAAGGAGCAGGGGACCAACCCCCCCCCCCCGCACCCCTGCTCCCAAAATCCTTAAGAATTATCCCCCATCCCAAAAAAATAATACCTACAGCCGTTCCAGACTACTTGGTGGGGATAATATGTAGCGATACCCCAAAGTCAGGTTGTAACAGTCTATGGAGCTAAGGCACTTCTTAGATCGCAAAAAGTCTTGCACAAAGTTGGAGTTTGTTGTAGAAAATCACTGTTGGGCAACAAGCTATTACACTTGTGAAAGTTAGACCAGAGAACAACTCTAGAAACGCAGCTACTTTAAGTCTCAACTGACAAAAGCAAGCTACAGACAAAGATTAGTACCCCTTAGTCAGAACAGTACCTTCGGTTAGAAGACTATCCAGCTGGCTTCTGTCCTTGTTGCAGATCATTTGTTCCTGGGCCTCAGTCTTGGGGACAAGAGAGGGGTCGTCTAGAAGACTCCTGCACAGCTGTTCCGAGGTCAGCGACAGCTATTGGCTCTTTACAATACAGCAGCACTTCAGTTTCAGTGTGCGGTATACAGCACCACTGCGGATCTTGGTCACCGGTTGGGCTTCCTTCACTCCTTGAGTCCAGCACTCTGGTGAGGTCACTCGAGCTTGGGTTGCCCTGCTTTATGAGGGTCCTCAGGAGACTCCTGGAGCTTTTGGCCATCTTATAGACGTTGCACTAGACAGATTTCTTGACCCAGGGCACTCGGTTCCAGCAGCAGCAAAGGAATACTTGTGGGCTAACGAAAGCAAAAAAGACAACCACAGGAATGTCAAATGAAAAAAGATCCACATTCTTAACCCTGCACCAGTTGCAGAACTTTCTCCAGCGGCAACGGTACAGGGACTTTGTTGCGGGCCTTCTGGCCGAAAGCAACATCTCCATCACGTCTTCAGGGAGGTCCCAAATCCTTATACCTCAACCTTTCTGAAGCCAAGCATGAAGTTTGAGAGACTTGACCTCTGGATGGAGAACCTGACCACCCCCCCTCCTGCAAGAGCAGATCGTCTCAGTAGGGCAGACAGCGTGGAGGGCAGATGGATATGTCGAGAAGATCCGGGTATCACGTTCTCCAGGCCCATGCCGGAGCAATGAGGATCATTCGGGAACCGAACCTCCCCAGCACTTGCGGAATGACTGGGACTGGAGGAAACGCATACAGCAGTGGGAAGGACCACTCCACTACGAACGCGTCCCCTAAGGCTCCTCTTGGGGGAAATTCCCATGAGCAGAATCTTTCGCACTTCCGGTTGAGACTGGAGGCAAAGAGATCCACTTGAGGGGTCTCCCAAAGGGCAAAGATCTCCAGGAGAATCTCCTGAGCCAGCTCCCAATCGTGAGAGACTGTGCTCTCTCTGCTCAGAGTGTCCACCGCTACGTTTTCGTCTCCGGCCAGATGAACTGCCGAGATCGAAATTTCCTGCTGGATGGCCCAGAATCAGAGCTGCATCGCCCCTCTGCACAGAGGCAGAGACCTCCCCCCCCACCACCTTTTTGTTGAGGTAGTGCATGACCACTGTATTGTCCGTCAGAATCAGGACATTCTTCCCCCGCACAGACGGCTGAAAAGCCTTCAGAGCTAGCCTGACAGCCCTCAGCTCCAACAGATTGTTATGGAGTCTGGACTCCGACGGAGACCAACGACCGCTGTCAACTCGTTGGCATGAGCTCGCCATCCTGTGAAGGATGCGTCTGTCACGATAGTCCCCTCCGGCCAGGGAAGCCAAAATGGAGTCCCCTTCATCAGATTGCCTTCAACGGCCCACCACAGAAGTTCCTGGGGACTGAGGGCGGCACCTGAATGGGATCAGACATCCTGCCAGAGGCTTACAACCACTGCATCTTGAGAGCCCACTGCAAAGATCTCATCCGCAGCCTGGCCTCTGGCACCAGAAGAATGCAGGATGCCATAAGGCCGAGCAACCTCAAGAACTCGAACACCGGGAGATACTGGATACGTTGAAACTTGTCCACCATCTGCAGAATGTGATGAGCCCTCATATGGGGAGGCGAACACTGCCCCAGAGAAATATTGAGCACTGCTCCTATGTACTGGAGCTGCTGGGTAGGTGTGAAATGGGACTTCTTTAAATTGAGGGAGAAGCCCAGCTTGTGAAGGGAGTAGCAGGTGACGGACAGATGATCCAGGACTTGCTCGGGAGAGCGCGCCCTGATCAACCAATCATCCAGGTAGGGGTAGACGAGAATCCCCCTTTCCTGAGATACGCTGCCACCACCACCATGAGCTTTGTGAAGACCCTCGGGGCGGAGGTCAATCCAAACGGCAGGACCTGAAACTGAAAATGCGAGTCGCCAACCGCGAACCACAGGTACTTCTTATGCTTGGGATGAATCGGCACATGAAAGTAAGCGTCCTTGAGGTCGTGAGACACCAACCAGTACTGAAGGTGAAGGGCCTGGAGGACAAGAGTAACCATCTTGAACTTGTCCTTCCTGAGGAGCTTGTTCAAACCACGCAAGTCCATGATGGGTTTTAAACCCCCCCCCCCCCCACCCCCCTCAAAGGGGCTTAGGGGGTTCTTTTGTCTATTTTGTTTCTGCTCTTTGTTGGATGAGTTGCAAAAGGTTAATAAAAACTTATTGGAAAAAAAAATATGGGGAATACCATCCCTTGTTCCTCTCCGCTACAGGCACCAGTTATATGGCGCCTTTCTCCAGCAGGGATTTGATTTCCTGCGCAAGGAGCAGATCCGGACTCTTCAAAGAGATTCCCTGGTGGATTGTCGTGAGGCCTCTGCCGGAAAGGAAGACAGTAGCCGTGGGCTATGATCTCCAGAACCCATGCATCTGAAGTAATGGCACGCCATTCTACAAGATGCTGCGCCAGCCTTTCCCCAACCGGCAAACCATGGATTTGACACCTAGAGTACCTTGCTTTCCACCTCTGGTACTCCTACGGTGGCCCCTTTGACTTGCATCTCCCCCCGATCTACCAAAGGAAGAGTAGTATCGAAAGGAACCTCCCCTCCATTGCTGTCCCCTAGGACGAAAAGGCGGAGGTTGGCGAACTGTAGCGCCCAACTACTTCGCTGCAGCTTTAGAAGTCTGCAACCTCTCAAGGCTCTCATCAGCTTTGCTGCAAAAAAGATGTACACCATCAAAGGGTATGTTGAGAAGCCGGGATTGTACGTCAGGAGGAAACCCCCGACTTCCGTAACCATGCAAATCTGTGCATCACGGTGCTCGCCGCCATCGACCAGCTGACACAGTCTGCCATGTCCAGACCCGACTGAACGGATTCACACATGGCATCCTTGCCATCCTGAACGAGGGCAAGAAAACCATCCCGTTCCACCTCTTCGGAAGTATGTTCAGCCGCCAAAGAGACAATTCCACAGAGTGCGTGAATCTTGCAAGGGCACAAACGGAGATGGCTGCTTGTAAAGCCATACCCCCAGAAGTAAATACCTTCTTTGCCCAACCGTCAAAGCGTTTGTAGTCCCAATCAGGAGGGATCGTAGGGTACGCCGCCTGCTTCGCTGGGGCCGTAGCCGCCTGCACCACCAAACAATCCGGAGTGGGGTGGGTAGTCAAGTAGCAGGGGTCGCCAATGGCTGGACGGTATTTTTCGGCAACGACTTGCTCACTGCCGGGAGACTCTCCGGAGCAGTCCAAGCCGCCCCCACCCTTCTCTGTAAGGCCATATGAAATGGCAGCACCGGGTCAGTGGGTGGACCTTGGTCAAGGATATCCGTCCGGTCATCCTCTCGATAATCCACTGATGGCACAGACCACCCCAAGTACTCCGTCACCCTCGACATCAGACACCGGTATGAAGACTCAGAGTGCATGCCAGGCTCAGGCCTACCGAACTCAACCTTCAGAGAGGTGTCCAGACCACTGGCGTCGTGCAAAGACTGACGCAGGTCTCCCAACTGGCTGTGACCAGACAATAGTTCGTCAGGAACCAAACCTTCATCAGACCCTTCATCCACCTCAGATGTAATCCAGAGGCTGGAATAAACCCCTGGATGAGGGCACAGAAAAAAGGATCAAATACAGGCCTCACTGACTTCCTCAGGGCCTTCCTCGGAGTTTCCACCAATGCACGGGGTACCTCCTGTAAAGCCTCCACAAAAGGAGTTGACCGAATCGGCGTCAAACGAGGCGCCAACTGCTTCGACACAGGCCTCGAGGCCAGAGCCCCGAGCGTGTCCTTCGACGGCCTCAGCGCAGATGACTTCCTCGGAGGGTCCCTCAACGGACATGACTGACGGTCTCGAGGGTGTCGAGGACCGGGAGCGGGCCTGGCTAGAGCGATCTACCTTGTCCGATCGGGACCTCGACTGCTCCCGATGATCGCGCCGACCGCCTGAGCGCGTGCGAGCTGTGTTCCTAGTGCGTTCCTTGCCGGCTTCTCTCGAAGGCGGGGACGGACGGAGCCCTGCAATTCGAAAATCGCCATCAATTCCTTACGAAATGCGTCCCATTCCGCAGGAGAGGAATGCTTGTCAAGACAAGCGACCCGCCATCTGGCGAAGTCCTCGGACGAGGAAGGCGACCGGTGACAGCGCTCTCGAGTGCCTAGAAGAGGCAGAGGAATGGCGGGAACCACTCCGGGACCGAGACCCCCCTGGACTTACGCAGAGAGTCGCCCCTCGAATCGTCGGTCGAAAGCCCAGCGGATGTCAACTTTAGGGGTTTGAAAACCATACCTACAGATAAATTCTTCCGCTCACACAAGGCCTTCGACGTCAAAGACTGGCAATCGTCACAGTCATCGGTGGCGTGGTCCTAGCCGAGGCACCAGAGGCAGACGTCGTGCGGGTCCGTGAGCAAAATCTTCGAGGCGCAGTCCCGACACTTCTTAAAGCCTGACCACGGGTTAGAAGACAACCAAGACATGCTATTTCACAAACAACCAAGTTCCAAGAACCAATAGAATATCAGAAGAACCGAGGTGCGGCGAGATTCCGAAGCGAATACGTTCGCGGAAAAAACAGAACTGAGGCTACGGGCGTCCTACTTATAACATCCGGTGATGTCGGCTCGGCGGAGGCCCTCGAGGACAACATGTCGACGTCATCGACGCAGACCATTTTCCTAAACAGCACAGCTGTGGTGATTACCTGTCATAGATGTGGAATACGTAGAGAAACCAAACCCCTCAAGAAAAAGTCCTTAAGTCCAGCAAAAAGAGCTGGGGGGCCTCTACACATTTCTGAGAATTCTCCCTAACACGTGCCATTCGTTCAGATACCGAGGTCTGCCTCCCACTGGAGGTCTTGTGCGTCAAGGTCTCAGAGTGGCTTAGAGGCAGCTGCAGCAGTGGCTGAGGGTAAGGATGCCGCTGCTGAGGCTGACTTAGCACCCCTTCCTAGTCCGACACGAGAGAATCTTCTCTTGCCTCTCTGCCTGGCATGTCCTCTTTCTCGTCACTGAGTAAAACTAAAGGACTTAACCCTCCAGGAAGATGAGCCCGAATAGGGTTGTTGAGGTTGTCTAATGGTGGCACAAAGGGATTTAGACGCCGCCTTCGAGGTCTGCAGCTTCTGCAAACTTTCATCCGCCTTGCTATCAAACAACCTCGAGCTGCCTTGCCTGCACATCTGGTGCAAAAAACGACATCCTCAACCACGCAAATCTGCGCAATACTGTGCTAGCAGCCATGTATCTGCTGATGCTGTCTGCAGTATCCAACCCTGACTGGAGGCATTCACTCATTGCCTCTTCACCATCTTTCATGATCGCCAGGAAGCCGTCTTTCTTCGCCTTCTGGATTGTGTTCAGCCGCCATAGCAACACAGTCCCATGGGGTAAACGTGAATCTAGACAGTGTGCAAGTCACATTAGTGGAAATTAAGGCCATACTGCCCGCAGTGAAAATTAAGTGCCTAGGCATCTACACTCTGGTCATCCCCATCAGTGAGGATGGAAGTACAAGCTGATTGTCTGGTTGATGTAGCTGCATGAACTACCAAGCTTTCAGGAGTGGGATGCTTAGTGAGGCATTCTGGGTCTATGCTGGAAGGCCTGTAGTTCCTTGCGAAGTTTGTTAACTGCAGCCGCAGTTTCCGGGGTCTCCCAATTATCACAGACTTTCTTCTGCAGGGCCATATGGAATGGTAAAATCGGGTCTTTTTGAGGACCCTGGGTCCAAGATGTCCATCATGTCATCTTGTTCGTATGAAGTAGGCCTACTCCATCCCATAAACTCAATGACCTTTCCAATCAGCTTTCTGTAGGATGAGTGTGTTCGAGGCGTTAGGCCTGCCAAATTAGTTCTGGCGAGATATCCAAGCTACTAGCTTACTGGAGATTATCATACAAATCTCAGTCTTGGTCAGTCTGAATTAACTTCTGGATCATTGGGGTGCCAAACTGCAGACCAAAAGGTGGTGAACCCTCATAAATTGCAGACACTTAAATTAGTCTTTTTTTTTTTTTTTTTTAGGTACAGGTTTATAAATTATAAACCCTTTCTTGAACCAACGGCTTCAACAATGTCAAGTAGTCGAAGACTACTTCAAAAATGGCACCAGTTTACTCTGTCGACAACTCTAAACTCCGACGTAGTCAGCAAAGTTATCGAGGCGTTCAACGCTTTGCGCTTTTTTGTCAGAACCAAAATTGGACTCTGCTCTCGATGACTTCTCGTCGGATCGAGAACCTTTCTCTACGCAATGGCGGCTTGGAGCTTGGCTTCGATATTTTAGCCTTCGACTTCCCTTTGTTGTTCCTCAACATTTGGGGCATGGCTCTCTTGCGTTTCTTTCAAGGGGGGGGGGGGGGATCCGAGGCTGCATTCTTGAAAATTCCCAACATCTCTGTACGAAATGTGTCCCACTTTGCCGTGGAATTCGACTTCCTAGGGCATCTGATTACCTCTGTGGAGGAATCACCTGTGGTTGACGGACTTATGGCATCTCTTTGCCTTCTCAGAGGAAAATGAATATTGCTGCGATCGACTTCTCGATCGGGACCTCAGACTTTTTGCACTGGGAAGAGTCTCGACTCAGCCAACTTTCTACCGCTTCGAAGATGACTTTGGTGCTAACTTCCCCACTGGCAGTTTACCTCTACGCTCCCCGAGAGCTTTCTCCGCCATGGCCTCACAGGACCCAAAGCTGTCTGTATGGTGCCCAGAGCCTAGACACCACAGGCAGACGCAGTGATCCGTAATCGACATTTTAGACCCACAGTCGTGCCATTTTTTAAAACCAGACTTGGGCGAAGGAGTAGATGAAGACATTGTCTCACGAAATCATACTGAAGCGCGCCATAATTGCTCAGTGTACGCTCAGAAAACCGGAACTGAAGCCAAAAGGGTGCTGCATGTGCTATTAATGCTGATGACGTCGATGGTCGCCCTCGAGGGACAGCAACTTAGCAACAGCATACAGCGCCCTCTGTCGAAAAAATAAATTCCAAAGTAGCAAAGCCGAGAGATAAGTCACCACAAGATGAGGAATACATGGGAGGACACAATCCAATCGAAAAGAGAATTCTCCCTAAGAGGCATAGGTAGGAGCATATGGATGGGCATCAGTCTCACTACTGCGAGTTGAGTGCACCAACTAGGGCTAAATACTGGAAAATCTGTCAAGAGCTTCAGTGATTACAGGTCAAAAGTGGTCTGCAAAAAGCATACTTCACACGAGTTATTCTGCAAAGAAGCAGTGGCTTGCACAACCAAAAATGAAGACTCAAAACCACAAACATGTGGGAAGATTGATTTCAAAATCAGCCCTGGGGGGAAGGATTTTGGAAGCCCACTATTATGGTAAGCATGGAAAACGCAAGAGTTCAGCCAAACCCAATCAATGTAAGGTAGCCAAGTAGCAAGGTTTTCTCAAAAAGGGTGCGAGAGTGGCCTAGGGTTACAATGAGTGCACACAGAGCAACACTAATATTTCTAGTTAGACAGGCATGTATAAAAATATACAAATCAGGTATTGGGCCTTTAAGTAAAGCCAGGTCAAATGCCACACCAACACTAATAAAATCATATATAAACATTCAACCCTAGGAGATATAGAATAGCTTTTGATTCAACGACCAATGAAATACAGGTATGTACTGAGATGCATTATAAATGGAAAGAAAACTTCTGGATAATAGAACATCTTCCCTAGCTCTTATAAAGGCAAACTCTAAGATGGTTCAAGCCTTGTGCCCAAAAGTCATCAGTTCATAAGTATATACTTCACAGGTAAGTTTAAGAAATTGGCAGTGCCAGTGGTTATTAATTTGAACCAACATGTTGGCTGCAGTTGAGAAAAGGAAGCTCACTCAATTCCAGTCCTTAGGATAGTCCAAGGGCGGGATCCTTGAACAGGCCTCCATCCACAAAAGTCAGGAAAGTGAGATAGGTATAGGACTTTACATCCATGTAACCCTATCTGGGGTCAGTGGGAGGACAGGTAAGTTAACTTGTACTGCCCCCAGAGGTAACTGCTGGTGTTCCGGAATCCGTTGAGGACACCATCTTCTGTGCTGTCTAGTCTAGAAAGGCTCAGAGGTCGCAGAAGTTACATTCGAACACAGGATTTAGTTTGTTGGTCACTGTGTTCGCAATCTGTTCAGACCGCTTCCAGTAGACCATCCAGACAAGGAAATATTTATTCTGCCGGACAGAATACTTGAAGACACCTCCAGGGATTGAAAGGGTGCTCCAACAGGAGTCGCCACCGTCAGTCAGCAACAGGTGATCTTCAATGGACTAACAAAGGAGCAGGCCGAGCCACAGCTTCTTTCATGCAAGTAGGCGGGGAACGCAGGCACCGACCTTGTTGAACAAGATGAAGATCGTCCAAGTTCCAAGTATGTACTCAGAACGGTGATGCTGCAGCAATGTAGCCCAGGAGAGAGCTGGTCAGGCAACTGGTTGGCCATGGGGCACTTCCTAAGGTTCAGAAGGCACGGAACCTCAAGCCGAGGTCAAGACTGGTTGTTCTCACCAGTCCAAGGGTCATTTTAAAAGTGACCAAAGAGCCATTATATAAAAGAATACAAAGTATCCTAACTTACCTTCACAGTAAGGTGTTGTGTGCAATTCTAACAATACAAGAAATTCACAGACAGTCTCTCATTACTGATGGTTTTAGGGACTCAGTTTCCCTCTAATAAATGTCAAACAGGCAAGAAAAGTAAAAGTAGCAGGCATTACTTTCCTCCAAAAAATCAGGACAGGTTTCTAAACAAGCAAAAAGAAAGGGTGTCCCATAGAGGTCTATGGAAAGAAAGCATCAAAAAGAAAATTCTCAACATGTTATGTTGACTTATACTGCGCAGGGGCTGTCTCCAGGTGCTCACGTGGCTCTGCAAGAAAGAGGCCAGGGATGGTTAGTGATGCTAGAGGGATAGAATCGGTCCAGAACTAGGGGAACTGGCGTCTGTGTGTGTTGGAATGGGTGGAGTGCGTGCACTGGCCCGTTGTATCCACAAGTGTTAGTGCCCAGTGCCTGAGCTGTTTATTGTATGTGAATGTCTGTTATGTTGGGTGTGTGTGTTATGTGTAAACTGGCTGGTGTTTAAGGTTATAGTTGTGCACACTGAGTTACAGTGTCTGGGATTGTTGTATGTGTGTTAGTTAGGCTGGGTGTGTGTTTGTGTGTAGTTTGGCTAGCCCACGGGCATGTTTAGTACAATGGATGTGATCAGGAAGGGAGCAGGAGCGGGGTGGTTAGTACATTGGATACTCTCAAAGTTCTTCTGGGTGGCTAATCTTCACAATTCTCTAAATGTGACGCATGGCTAATATTCACAAATCTGTCTAGATGTGGGCAGTTCTGTGTAGATGTGACAAGCTAGTATTCACAAATCTGTTTAGATGGGACGCAAGCTAATATTCACAGTAGGCGCAGTAATACTTAAACTGATGTTTAGAAAGCAATCAGTCTAAATGCGAGATATGGCCCGTTAAACATAGTAAAGTTAAAATGCAAGTTATGGCTAGCCAGCTACAGTCAGGCTAAGTGTGTATAGAGGGAGGGTGGCCCAAAAAGGGGGCACTACAGTGAACGCAGTACTTAAAAATGGATGGTTTTTAGGGGTAGACAAGCTAAATTGCGCAATATGTGCAACAGACTACTGACTATTACCTAATATTATAATATGCTTGAGGGGGACCCCTGCTCTTGCTTTCCCACTTGTCGGTCTCCCTAGGCCCTGCGCCCTCACCCACCAATGAGGTAAACAACCTAGGGGTCATCTTCGACTACACGCTCTCCTTCTCTTCTCACATCTCGGACATCTCCAAAAAGTTCCACTACCAACTGCACTTCCTCAGAGGTATTCTACCTTTTCTCACTTTGCCCCAGAGGCTTACCACCTCAATTGCAACAGCCTCTTTTCTCAATGTCACTACTTCTACATTCTGTCCTATACAACTCATCCAGAACAGAACCGCAAGACTTATCTTTGGCCTCAAGCCCAGGGACTGCATCTCTCCAGCACTGTAATCCTGCCACTGGCTCACCGTAGCTGCAAGGATCAAGTTCAAGAACCTCTTCATAATCTACAAGTCTTTCTGGGGCCATGGTGCCGCACTATCTACAAAGCTCGCTTCCTAAATACTGTTGGGCAGGGGTGGTCTTTTTGCACCTCCCCTCACCATTCCTGCAGTGAATAGACCATGTGTGGGTAAAGGGGGTGGGAGGAGACACACCACACCCATGACAACCCTCCACATGAACTAATATTAGTAATCATACAAATAACCCTGCCTTTATTGAGGCCTAGCGACTCCATTTTGTGCTACACCAGCCACCATCTTTTACTAGGCCCGAGAATGATCTCTAACCACAGCTCTCCCTTCCTCAGCGCCTCCAACAGACAGCCCAAACCACTGCCACCTTGTCAGCTCCACGCGAACCTTGTTCTCACGGAAGTCCAGCCATTTATTGTTGCAACGTATAGTATCACTTTGTGCCAGATGAGCTCATTGCTCTGCGTGAGACCTGATCCGGTCCAAGCTCATGTGCCCAACCATCTCCACTAACCTGCCATGCTCCCTTGACCCTCACCCGCCAGGCCACGGTCCGCCAGTCCCTCGCCTCCAAACTCTTTGATACAGATACACATCTGACCCGCTTGCAAAGACCATTCCAGGACACCCACCCTAGAATTAATCCTGCACACCAATATATTCTCCCCAAAACTAACACGTCTAGTCGTATCATGGAGCACCAAACAGAGCAAAACCCCACAAGGGGATACACCTGGGAACGGGGTCCCAGAATCCATGAACCCCTGACTGCAAGGGTTACAATGCCAGTTTATCTGCCATTGGTGTCCAAATACCCCCATTCATGCAACGATTTATGTTCACAATTCTCACTCATTTCCTGTTTAGTTAGATATGTGACATTTGTAACCTGTCCTTCACTGCAGAGATGAGGCCAGCTGCCCCACGTGTCACCAGATGAATGAGGACGCAGCAGCCAATTGCAGCCTACCATCACCTATAGAGCAGGCTGTCCCATACGGGCCTACCAATCCACCGTTCTGTACTGTATATTATTTTGTTACTCATGACTAGTTGGTTTATTATGTGCTGCCCTTGCATTTTTTGGCCGAGCACTCTTGGGCAGCAGAGTTCTTTGTTAATTAGATCTTATACAAATTTGTTTTACTTGCATTTCATTTCCTGGTCTCATTCCCTCGAGGGGTGTGTCCATTCGGTCTATTGGATATTGCTTGCATTGTTGGGTGCGAGCCTTCATTTGGTGACCCCTCTTGCGTGATATTCCTCGAGACCCCTTTTAATTGCGGCAAGATCCAGCGCTTCCCCGTAAGGGCTGCCCCCACCTACAGCCGACCAGTCCCCAAACAAAACGCATATGCAGAATGGAATGTTTTTGGGGGTTCCGGCTTTGCGAATACCCAGCTGCTCTCCTGAGTCAGGTGCGGTCACGAGTGGGAGGCCCAGGCTTTGTGGATAGACCGCGAACAGAGGCTCTTGGAAGAACACGGGCACGAGTATTAATTGCAAGGCAAAACAAACAAGGGAAAGTGGGAGAATTGGGAGCAGAATGAGGGGGACACGCATGATATAGATATGGATATGGATTAATAGGATGAATGTATGAAATTAAGCACTTTCCTTTTTTGGCCATGGTTTTTTTATATAACAAAGTACAAGGTGAAAAATAGAGAAACGGGAACCTAGCTCTGAAAGGGGGTAGAAGGCAGCGCTGCAGAGCACTGTCTCGACTAGAGCGGGAAGTAAGTGAAAATGAAAAAAGTAGGAGCCTCGTACAATTAGTGGGCTCGGGAATTAGTAGTGGTTATTTTTGAAGTTTATTGTATTAGCTTATTTTTGTGTTTTTAAAACTGTGTGGAGGTAGGCCCAGTGGGGGCAGATGTGATATGAGTGTTGAATGAGTGAGGAAGGGGTTATGCTCTAAACAGAGGGGGGTGGAGTATAAGAATATATCAAGATGTTCTTCACTCAGTGTGGGCTGCCTATTAGTTTGTTTTGCTGTAGTGTTCAATGGTTCATGTTTCATGTGTCCATTGCGAAAAAATATAAGTAACATTTTGAAGTAAAGAAAACTAGGCTGTTGATTGCACCACCGATTAAGATCTGAAGGCAGACATTGGGAGAGGGAAAGAAAAGGGGGCCTTTTGAAAGATGGGGATGGATACCCCACTGTCACACATTTGCAAGCACCTCCCCTTGTATTGTGAATGAATAAAAAAAAGTACCAGAGTCAATGGGTAACGGAAAAAAGGGGGAGGGATAACTCCATGCCTGGCCAGAAGGGTACTTTGATAAGGGAATATTAGACCATGTAACGACTTAATGGAAAAATACTAGGGAAAGCAGCTCCAAAATAGAGAGGTGCTACATTTTGAGGATGTTTGATGAAACACCCGCCACGAATCATAAGGGAAAAGAAGGGGGTTGCCTCTGGAAGTGAAGAAAAGTGAGAACGAAGCAGGAAAAGGAAATGAAGACTTACTGTGAGCCTTCCCTGGAGTTTCCACAGTCCTCCAGGGCACCTCAGTTAAATCCTCCACAAACGGCGAAGGCGCCGAGGGAATCTGCGTCGACCGAGGCGCCAACAATTTCGAGGGCAGAGCCCCAAGAGCATCTCTCAACGGACACAGCGCCAATGACATTGACACATTCCTTGAAGGCTTCACAGGATCCGCCAGTCTCGATGGCGTCAAGGACGATGATCGCGCCGAGCCCGAAGGCATGCGAGTGGTGGACCGAGCCCATTCATTGCCGGTCTCTTTCCAAGGCGCGGCTGAAACAGTGCCTTACGATTCAAAAATCGCCATCATTTGCTGGCGGAATGCATCCCATTCGGCCAGCGACGAAGACTTGGTGGGACAAGTCAACCGCCTACTGGCTGAGTCCTCCGTCGTCCAACGCGGAAGGCGACTGGTGACAGCACTTCCTAGAAGGCCTTGAAGAGGCAGAGGAATGGCAGGAACCACTCAGACACCGAGACCCCCTGGACTCGCCGACATGCAAGTCGCCCCTCGAGTCGGTCAAAAGCCCAGCGGATTTCAACTTATGGGGCTTAGACACCCTACCTACCTTTAATTTCTTCTTCCGTTCCCGCAAAGCCTTCGATATCAGGGACTGGCAGTCATCGCAGTCAGTGGTGTGGCTTTCGCCGAGGCACCAGAGGCAGATGTTGTGCGGGTCCGTGATGGACATTTTCAAACCGCAGTCCCGACATTTTTTAAAGGCCAACTTCGAGGTAGAAGACGAAGACAACGCTTTCGGAGAAAAGAATCACGCGCGTTGAGATTCCGAGGCAAACAGATTTGAATACAAAACTGAACAGGCTACGGGTGCCGTGCATCCTATATATAACATCCGGTGGCGTCGACCCTCAACAGAGGCCTTTCAAGGACAACGTATCGATGTCATTGACGCAGGACTCCAAAAAAATTTCCGAAGCAGCACAGCTGTGGTCATTACCCGTCAGATGTGGAAGACGGAGGACACAATCCCTCGTAATGTAGATGCTCTGTGATATTATGGTACAGTATAGAGGAGTGACAAACCCCCCACCTCACGGCCGTTGTCAGTGCACCACCATCCTTTTGTGGCGCGGACTTAAGGATTGCCATATTTGTGGCCCCCGTGATGTAGGATTATTAAGAGAAGTGACCCCCAGTAAAAATACAACTGAAACCAGGGGCTGCCCAGCCTAGAGACAGAAAGTATCCCTTGTCTAGGGAGGCGGAGGAAGGAATAAAAGAAACTATATGCACTACTGCAACAGGGTATCATTGTCCCCTCGAATTCTCCATGTAATACCGCAGTGTACCCCCATCAAGAAAGCCAAAGGGGATCCATTTTGTGCAGCATCCCCAAGCAGGCCACCCACTTTACCGCAATGGATCTGAACAAGGCTTTTTCTCAGTGCCCCTCAAACCAGAATCCAATATCTCACGGCCTTCACACTAGGGGTGAGAAGATAGGAGCACTGACGATTGCCCAAGGGGTACTGTGAGAGCCCAAGCATTTTCAACAGAATATTGCACAAAGACCTAGGCAATATTGACGTCCTGAGTACCATCATTCAATAGACAACTTCCTAGTATCTAGTGAAAACTGCTGAAGCAATTCTATTACCTTGCTTAAATTGCTGGCCCAGAAAGGGTGCAAGGTAGAGACACAAATTACAGTATTTTCTGACTGAGGTCCTGTACTTGGGCCAATTAATTTCAAAGGATTCTAAGAGAATACCACCTGACAGAGCGGCAACAGAGCGCGCCTCAGCCAGACCACATACTGTTAAGGACATGCAGAAGTTTCCTGGCATCTGCAATTACTGAAGGGCATGGATATTGGACTATGCCGCCTACACACGACCCCTATTGCAAGGGCTAAAGGAAGCACAGAAAGACAAAGCACCAATCACAGACACCTGAAATGCATACTGCCTTCGCAATACTAAAAGAACTAATAGATACAGACCCAGTGCTAGCCACACCTGATTATGAACGTGAATTTTACCTGTTCTCACACTCTAATAGAACAGTAATAACTACAGTGTTAAAACAAAAAACATCCTTGGGTCACAAAGCCCCTAGCTTACTACAGTAGCACACTTGATTCAGGAATGCAAGGAAACTTCGCTTGCGACCAGGCTCTCACAGCAGCCGCCTTTGCAATAGAAAGCTTGAAAATTATGATGGGGGCGGGGGGGGGGGGGCTCCATCAGGTTGTACGTTAAACACTCCTTGTTTGCCATACTTCAAGTCCAAATCTTAAAACACCACACAATGAGCAGCAGCATATTAAATCTTGAGTCCCAATGTTCACGCAATACGTTGCAAGACAGTAAACCCAGCAACGTTCCTCACAGAGCTATGCACAGTAAAAGATATGCATGATCTTGACTATGCAATTTATGAGGGAGAAGGTGATGACATTCCTAAAGCTGGTGAAAATGCACTCGGGAGGGTGAAGTGTTCTTGGTAGATGGGTCCGCATCCACTTGCCTAGAAACTGGTGAACAACAAGTTGGGACAACAGTAGTGAGGATGGAAGACTGGGTGTACAAGGTTCTGGTACAAACAAGCTTAACAATGCACTATTCAGCTGAAGGAGCAGAATTAGTAGCACTAGGCACTATATGCAGCAAAAGAATGCGCAGCAACCATTTATTCTGACTCAGCATACATCACCACTACAGTACTTGCTGGATTATCACAATGGTGATGAGGGTTCAGAAGGGCTGATGGGTCCACGGTGCAGCATGCAGAGTTATTGAATGAATTAATCGAAGCACTTGCCGAGCCATCAGTAGTGGCCCTGGTACAATGCCAAGCCCATGCCAACAATGACGAAATATCACTGGGAAACACAGCGACCAATGAACGCAGAGTGCATGTTAAAGGGTAAACAAGAAGAGCCCAAAGGGGAGGGGTATAATTCAGTACCTATAGCTCAGATCATGTCGCTCCAAAAGAGAGCACCGCCTGTAGACCAGGAGCTATGGACCAAACGAGGATGCACCCAGTTACCCACTTATCTCCTATGGAGACAGGATGGAACAGGAAAAGTAGTGATGCCTGTGGAATTATTGCAGGTGGCATCTGAACAGCTACACTTTCGAGCCCACATGTCAAATAGCAGCAGATGTCCAAAAGGATTGGGAGAGGGGTGCAATGGAACAAGACATCTGATCGTGGTGGTCTGTCCCTTTTCGTGATGGGTGGAATGAGGGCCCTGTGCCCACCCAGACGCGAAGTGTGCAGCCAAATTTCTGGTGAGGGAAGTGTTCCCACGTTGGGAAATATGCAATGTCATACGACCAGCATTATTGGAAATAAAACATAAAATGTGCTCAATTTACCACCCACAAGCGATTGGGATGGTCGAGAAAATCAACTGCCTCTTTAAAATCATCATCGCCAACTAGACGATGATCTTGACAAGAAGCACACTCCTCGCGCCCGCTGGGTACGGAAGCTGCTCAGCTACCCATTTAAAACTCAGAATTGATAAAGACCCACACGGGACATGATGTACTAATGTTCATGCCTTGATAAAACCTATGGTTGAAACACATGTCAGCACTGAAAACACAAGCAAGCAGCTCATGACATAAGTCCAAAAAATGTATGCAGCGATGCACGTCACACATGTGACAACTATTTCTGGCTAACTTACAACTGATCATATGGTATAATAAATAGAGCTCATCTCAAAGCACAAAATGATGTCACTTATCATTGAAGGCTGAACCTTGAGTACTGCAAATTCAAACAGGTTAACACCTGATCCAGCGCCACTGTACAACAGTGTTCCAACCCCCAAAAAAAAACATACATTTCCATAAACCGGGACTGCAGGAGCTCTGTCCCTTTGGAACTCCATGCACAGGTAGCAGGAAATATAGCTACAAACAGACAAATCTCTAATATTATTTGAAAAACCAATGTGCGTGCTCTAGCGTAGAGATCCACAGTTCTGTTAAGCTCCAACTGCTCAAACCTCCTCAAAAGCAGGTTATCCAAATTATGCCACTCCCTAAAAAAGAACTGGGTCTACTGTTTGCCCTGTTACAATTGCGCACACAACCCAGCAAGGACCACCACTAGTCCCCTCATGAAATAGTAACTGGTAGACGCATGCAAACGCCACTGTCACCAATGAGAAGGTCAGATGCCCATAGAACAGCTACCGTATTGGGCGAGGAATTCAAAGAAAAGCTCACACAACTCACTAGAGCAGTAAGATGTATTGCTTAACAAACTGCCCCGCCATTCACAAGAGATTGAAACGGACACTACCACTGCAGCAGCAGACAGTCCAACAAAACCTCCAATGCCTGGAGAACTAGTGCATGTTTGAATAGGATGAAAAGACTATCAAAATTACTGATCCAACCAAAAGACCTAAAACACACACCATGAAAAGTTCTAACTACCAAAAGTTTGAACTTTTCGTGGTATGTGTTTAGGTCTTTCGGTGGGGTCGTATAGGCTGTGGCGGCTGTCCCCCGCAACACCGCCCTCACTACAGTGAGCAGGGTGTTGCGGGGACACCCACCAGTGCCCGACCAGAAAAAAAAAAGCCAGGGGCTGTGGGGGTGCCCCCTCGCAACACACCGCTCAAATGAGCAAGGGGGAAACCCCTGCACCTGCCCAAAAAAAAATTTTTTTAAAAAGAAAAGGACCTTGCGACGCCGGTTCCCGATCACGGAAGTGAAAGGGAACCGGCGCTGCAGGGATACAGCACGAAGGAAAGGTAAGTAGGCTGTGAGTGGGGATATGTTGGGGGTGTGTTGTGTGTGGGTGTTTTAAATGTATATTCGCATGGGAAATTTACAAACCTTTTGTGGTGTGTACTTCTCATGAAAACTTTTCCGTCACAGACTATCTGCGACAGAAAAAATACATAGATCCGTGTAGGTTCGTAGCTTCGTGATGAAGTGTAACTCACCAAGATTTCACGGCCCACTGAAGTAGTATATTGTACCACTTTATCAGTTAAAGTGAAAGGACTGAAAGACTGGGTGCATCTCTCAGATATAAGGAAAGCACATGATAGCGTGACACCAGAGGAACCGCAAGAGAAAGAGGTAGCGATACCTTAAAAAGATAACAGAATACAGTAACACTAGAAGAACAAAGTGAAAAGACAAGTGTAAATATGGATAATAAGATTGCATGTAGGTAAAGTAAAGTTTTATAATGTTGTATATGTGAGATTTCTCCTCTCCCGTTGTCCGCCCTTCCATGCTTTTTCCATCTCTCCACTCGTCTCATATCTTATTCAGCCTCAAACATTAACCCCATCCTGTAATATTCCTCTCTGTAGGTGCTACGATGGTGGTGACAACGCCACTTGCAACTGAAATAAATGACTACTATGTTTACAGTACTGCAAGTTACCTCACAATGAAACGCCTATCTCAAGTGACGATAAAATGTAAACCATGTTCCCACCGCAGTCCTAGCCACTAATGAGGAGATAAATACTGGCATTTTTCTGATGCATCTTTGTGTACATGCATACATATCAAAATTATTATGTGCCCAAGAAAAATAATGTGAAAGTTCAATAGGCAAACGACAATCTCCCCATAACAGTAGAATGAAAAGGCAAGTACGACAATACAAGTATGTTGCCTACCACGGGTTAAGATTAGACAAAGTAGAAGACCTTCGCCATCCAGACTAACAAATGATACTCGGACATGTGTGCCAGTGGGAGACAAGCAACGAATGGTAGTTGCTATGTGTGCTCACCGGTACCTCATGAATCTGGAACGCCTAAGGTTTTAGTGCCTCAGGAAACCCCCATAGTGGAAGCCCAATGTCTCATCCACCTTGCACTATGTGGAATCAAGAGCACTTTCCAGGCACATGGTAAAACTGCAGCGTCTCCTGCCAGATGGGAAAATCTGCAAGAATAAACCTGAAGGTGCAACATACTTTAAAAAACCATTTCTAGCAATAAAAAGGAACAATATTTGCGGAAAACAAATGTCAAGACTCAACCGTTGAGTAGAGCTGAAGCATCGAGTCGTTTGTCGGAGAGACTGCAATGGACGGAAGACATGTGCACAAAATATGGACTCAACATCGCAAAGCTGACATGGGTCACAGCCCTTTGAAGAAAAATACGAACTATGCTTTTATGGGGAAGGAAAAGTACCATGGGTTCAAACACAAGTTGCAACAGAACGTTTGTCATCCCTCATATGCGAAAAGGCACTGCGGCCTTGGACCACTACTGGGTGTGCAGCAAACCGGCATACTTGCACCTCCGGTCATCATGGAAGGGCTACTGAGCTCTGGCAAAGCTGTATTTTGCACTGCAGGCGATACCGGAATTGCATGTCCATGGGGGAAAAGGGTACCCAACAGACGGCAACGGGCACCCCAGCCAACAGTCGAAACACCCGGCTCCCCCCATCTTCAACATACTAACTGAAGACAAGCTACCAGACCAGGTGTCATTGAATTACCCGTCTAAGGACTCTTCCAACCTTCTTGCACAGTTCCCTGAATATAAACTAACTCAGCAGACACATTTTTTGCATCACTGATGCCCAGCATCCAAGCACGAGCAAAATGCCAAATGGCTCCAAATCGCGCGCTGGGAGCTGATCGAACTGGCAAACGACACCGAGGAGGGGTTCGTCATCAAGATGGAACTAAGAGCACTGAGACTAATAACAATGCAAAATCGCTACATGTTTGACGTCCTCACAGCTATGGAGGGCAGCGTTTGCCGAAAAATCGGGAGTTCATGTTGCACATTTATACCTTCTTCAGACGCACCCAAGTGACTGGTTCAGCATGGCGTTCAACTGGGTGCCCTTGTGGCTTGTTATTGCAATGAAGATCCTGGTTCCCATCATAGTCTTCCTCCTGATCTTCTCTGTGTGCCAGTTAGAGGTTTGCTGGTGTGCAAAGGCGGTTCCTAGTAGTGCGATGGTGACCATTGGCAATAAAAATAGCAATATGATGCCTCATGATACTAGAGAAGCCTAGGTACTAACAGGTGAAAGTGATGAGCCCAAATACTGCATGCTGGCGAGGTAAACCACACCGGGAATGAAGCAGACAACTTCTATCACACTACCATTAGCAGTTAAGAGGGCTGAAGAAAGTAGACGTACTGGGGGAAGGTTTTCGTTACTTTAGGAGTAACGAAAGGGGGGAATGTTGGGGGAGAATAGGTCTTTTCGCACCCCCCTCACCATTCCTTTAGTGAATAGACCACATGTGATGCGCCCCACCCTCATGACAACCATCCACATGAACTAATATTAGTAATCAAACAAAACAACAAAACCTTTGAGTGCTAGCGACTCTTTGTGCTACACCAGCCGCAATCTTTTACTAGGCCCGAGAATGATCTCCCTGTAACCACAGCTCTCCCTTCCTCAGCGCCTCAGTCAGACAGCCCAATCCAGCGCCACCCCGTCAGCTCAGCGCAAACCTTGTCCTCATAGAAGTCCAGACATTTATTGTTGCAACATTTAGTATCACTTTGTGCCAGATGAGCTCATTGCTCTGTGTGATACCTGACCATATCCCAGGTCATCCATCCATCTCCACTATCCTGCCCATATTCCCTCGACTCCCACCCTGCCAGGCCACGGTCCACATGTCCCTTGGCCTCCATACTCTTGGATACAGATTAAAAAATCGGAACCCCTTGCACAGACCATCCCAGGCCACCCACCCTCGAGTTAATCCTGTGCACCCAATATATTCTCCCCAAAACTAACATCTAGTTGTATCATAAGGCATCAAACAGAGCAAAACCCCACAAGGGGATCCACCTGGGAACGGGGTCCCAGAATCAATGAACCCTGGAGTGCAGGGGTTAGAATGCCAGTGTTTACATACACCCATTCATGCAACGATTTTTATGTTGACCATTATTCTCTGACTGTCAAGTTACTGTTTAGTTAAATATGTAACATTTGTAACCTGGCCTTCACCACGGAGATGAGCCCAGCAGACCCACGTGTCACGAGACGAACGAGGAAACAGCAGCCAACTTCAGATTACCATCAACTATAGAGAAGGCTGTCCCATAAGGGCCTACCAATCCACCGCTCCGTTCTCTACTCTTAGTCACTCATGACGACAAATTGGTTTATTTAGTGATGCCTGTGTATTTTTTGGCAGAGTGCTCTCGGGCAGCAGAGTTCTTTGCTTGCCAAGTATCTTATATAAATTTGTTTTATTTGCAATTCATCTCCTGGTCTCATTCCCTCGCAGGGTGTGTCCATTATTCGGTCTATTGGATATTGTGCAAATCGTTGGGTGTGAGCCTTCAATACTTTCCCTCTAGAGTCCTCTGCTCGTCCACAAACAATCTGCGGTTAAGCCGCTTTCACAAACAGTAATGGGGGCAGTTCTTTATCCTCTGCAGGTGCCTCCCTGCCTCTGTCTTGAGCACCTTCAGTTCCCGGAAACTCCTCCAGACCTTCCTTTTCCCTTCCTCCTCTCCCCTGCTCACCTCTATTCTTTTTCTCTCCTTCTCCTCCCCAACTGTTCATTTTTTGCTGACTGGTTCAACACCAGAGCCTTACAGGTCCCAGGCTCCCTCGCCAGTCTTTTGCACTTGCCTCCTGGCCACTGCAATATGTTCAGCATTACTGCACTTTCAGCTTACGCTCCATGCGGGGGGAAACCTTTCTGCACTTAACCCAGGGGCCTGCGTGACCGGACTCATTTGCTCCCCCCTGCCCCACTTCCTCGCACCTCTGTCTGTACGCATGCATAACCTAAATGTACTAGGACTAGTTAGTTTGTCCTGTCCCTACTTCCCAGCTTGGTCACAACTTGCACTAAAAGAAATGCCATCAGGTCTAGTATGCTAGTTTTTCTGTCAGATCAAACTTCAAAGCCTAAGAATGATTACTGTATTCCTGTGTTCCCTTCCCACCTTGAAGCGCTTTGAAGCACTCCACCTGTGTAAAAGCACTGTATAAGGGATACATTAATCACTGTGATCATATTTCTGGTGCTTGCATCTGCTTAGATTCACATGCTCTGCATAGTCAGACATCTAGTGGAAGTCATGGAGTACTTGTCATGATGCCTACCCCCGGAGCACCAGGCCAGGCCCAGCACCCCCGGAAGCAGGCATCATGCCCTCGGGTAAAAGCCCAGCGGCCCCTTATAGGGGCTCTTTGGACTCAGGCGCCAGGCTCATAAAGGGAGATGTTTTGTGCACTTACCTGATGCAGACCATGCTGCACGCTTCAGGCCTCCCCGAGACCTGAAAGGGACTATTTTTTCATAGGGACTATTTTTTCACTCGGGCGTGGCCAGGGAAGGATACATACCTAGTTGGGGAAGGATACATACCTGGGACTTCTTTGGAGGCTATTTAAGCCACGCCCAGACAGCAGCTCATGCTTCGCGTTGTTCTGCTTCCTGCAGCTTAACGCTCACAGTGTCTGCTCCTGCTCCTGGACTATAGCCACGCCCGCCTCGAACCTGGAAGACCTGCAAGGAAGGAAGAGAAGAGAAAGGTGAAAACCAAGGACTATTTCAAACTTCTTACCTGCATCCGGAATCTTCTCGCCAGCATCCCTGAAGAAAGACTTCCATTTAAAAGCATCCCGTTGCTCGCTGCAGCGCCACGCTTCACTCACCTGTCCTCGAGACATCTCCCGGCTCCATCGCGGCTGTCGGCATCGGACGCCACATCTCTGCACCTAGGGGAGAGAGGAAGAAACAAAAGGTGAGCAGAAGGAACACAGAAGGAAAGCCTGATTAACAGCCATAATACTTACCGGCTTTTCTTTCACAGTTCGGGTCGGCGCCGCCCCGTTGGCAGGTACCGTACCCCGGCCCCTATGGGGAAAGGACAAGAGACATTTCTGGGGAATGATAAGGACATTTAGAGGGATCGCCCTCATCACTACTCACCTCGGCAGTTTAACCCCTCAACGCATCGCCTTCATTCTGCACCTGAAATAAAGGACAGATCACAGGTTAGAAAGACAACATAAAGGGGGCCTCACTTGAACTTTGAACTTTCATACTTACAGCGCATCGCTCAGGAAAGTCAAGTGGATTTTGCCAGCGCCATTCTGAAAACCAGTGAAGTAACTGGACGAACGCGCGCCCCTGCACCAGAAGCAGGATGGAGAGTTCATCCTTCCAAACCATAAGGTGAGCTTAAACTGGGGTTTGGAGGAAGTTAGAGAGGACCGAAGGGGGAAAGGGGGGAGCTAGCACACTATTCTGCAGACTGTTAATCCCCTTTCTCATCTGCAGAAGGATATTCCTACGGGCCAGGCAAGCACGATTTGGAGGTCCTGTTCAATCAGTGTTCCGGGTCCTGCGCATCACGCTAGAAGAGGCCACAGCAATCCAGACTAGACAAGCGCCCCCGTGGGAACCAGGTGAGCGTTACAGTACTACAAGATTTGTTTTCGAAACTCGAAAATGGACATCAACAGGGCGTGTTTAGTAATACTATCCCTAGTGTGACGTGTACTGTACCCCTGGTCCTTCACGCAGACAGGTTTATCTCAAGAGGGGTAAATGCGAGCTGTAAAGCTGTAATACTGAAGTTCACAAATACAAGTAGTAACACATACTCCAGGTTTCAGTTAGTTATTTATTTAATATCAGTTATAAAATAAACATTCTTTAAAAGGGCAATAAATGTAACAATCAGATATACTTCAAAATATGATATTTTATTTATATTGCGCCCATACACAAGTTTGGCAGGGTGCGAAGCAAGGGATAGGTACAATGGAGGAAAAAACAATAACAAACTTACTAAGCCAAATGACATTGAGAAAGCGCAAGTGCAGGAGAGACGGAAAGGGGGGGGGGAGGGGGAGTGCAAGAGGCAGGGGAGGAATGAGAAAGTGCTGAAACGGGAGTTAAAACAGGTAGTGCGGTCAGTGCAGAATTTAAGCGCAGACTAGTGTCGGATAAGAGCAGGTAAGGGGGCTGTATGATGCAGACCCAAGTGCAAGGGTTGCCAAGAGGCAATGCGGGTAAGCAGACTAGTGAGCAGGGATCTGGGACCGAATACAGAGGGTAACCAGGATCCCAGTGTAGAAATAGATCAACAGGGGAGAGAAAGAGAGAAGACAGAAGCAAAGAAAGGTCTTGAGGTGCTCCCCGAACTGAAGGTGGTTCTCCGAGTTTCAGAGAGGCAGGGAGGATATTACAGAGTAGGGCCCAGCCGAAGAAAGATCTACCACCAACTTGTTGCTTGGAGAAGTGATTGACCCTGAGGGAGTTGGAGGTAGAAAACTGAAGAGCTCGAGTAGGAAGGTCTTTCCGGAGAAAGAGTTGAAGGTATTGCAGACCAAGGCCCCAGAAGGCCTTGTGGACAATGCAGAGGGTCTTGAATTTAATCCTTGCAGCCACTGGGAGCCAATGAAGAGATTTCAGGGCTGGAGAAATACAATCCTTGGGCTTCACCAAAGACAAGTCTCGCAGTCCTGCTTTGGATGAGTTGCAAAGGGCAGAAAGTGGAGTCGGGCAGATTTAGAAAGAGGCTGTTGCAGTAGTCAAGCCTGGAAAGAACCAGAGCTCTAGAGACCGTGAGCTTCTAGGGGGGGGGGGGGAGAAAGGAAGAATACCCCTGAAGAGGTGCCGTTGGTAGTTTGATTTCTTAGAGACGTCAGATGTGTGGAGAAAAGGAGAGCGTGGAGTGAAAGATGAGCCTGAGGTTCATCGCCTCGCAGGTGGGAGCAGGAAGGGGAGCAAGGGAGGGCGGCCAGAGAATGACAGGAAAGGAAGGTGCACGAGTGCCAAGGAGAAGGATCTCCGTCTTACTGGCATTGAGGCAGAGGTAATTGGCGCCACCCCACTCCTGAATTGCAGACAGTCAGATGAGAGGAAATGGCCGAAGGGAGCCGGAAAACGAGCTGAGCATCATCTGCATAGCACTGAAAGTTGTAACAGAGCAGCAAGGAGGTGGGCGAGGAGGGCCAGGTATTGGTTAAGAGCCAGGGAGATAGGTTAGAGCCCTGGGGAAACACCACAGGTGGAGGGTGAGATAGAGGAAAGGAAGATACCCAGGTTAGCGAAGGCAGTCGAGCAGGATGGCATGCTTGACCGTTTCAAAGGCAGAAAAGAGATTGAGTAGGATGAGGACAGAGGGAGATTACAATTGAGGTCGGAGAGCAGGTCTTCCCGGATATTCAAGAGAGCAGTTTTCATGCTCCTGGCAGCTTTGATGCCAGACTGATGGTCATGAAGACACCCAACAGAATCAGTGTGGAGGTTAAGCTGGGAGATGGCCAGCTTTTCCAAAAGTTTGCCCAGGAAAGGGGTGATGAGATCGGGTGGTAGTTAGCCAGAAGGGAGCGGGTCGGCTGAGGGTTTCTTGAGAAGAGGGTGCACAAGAGTGCTTCAGAGGGGAGGGGGAAGGTTCCAGTGGCAAAGGAATGGTTGCAGAAATCAGCCAGGGCCGGAATGAGGGTGTCAATATGGTCCTTGATGGTTTTGACGAATAGGGAAGAACCTGTTTTAATGAAACTTTCATAAAATCGGTCTTGTCTAGGAATCACGTCATGGGATAACCGAGAAACGAAGAGAGAAGAGGTGGCAGGGGGGCAGATGTAGCAGAGAGAGAAGCGGGAAGAGGGTAGACAGGATGTCCTGGGTTGTGATGAAGGAACAAGTTACTTACCTGTAACTGTTGTTCTCCAGCATGGGTCTGGCATGGATTCACATGCTCATGAATATTCCCCGTCGTCAGGCTGGGAATCCTCGGTAAAGAAAAATCAATATCAGTTTCGTTTCTGATCTGTCTTTCGTAGTAGTAACGATTCACTGATCCCTGAGTCATACTGACACAGCCAATGACTGCCCTCTCCCTAAGGCCCGCCTCTGGCAGCCATCTTCAGATTTGGTAGCACGTGAAGTGGCAGTATGACCAAGTGAAGAGCCGCAGAGGGGTAGGCGGGAGGGTTCGCATGTGAATCCATGCCAGACCCATGCTGGAGAACAACAGTTACAGGTAAGTAACTTAATCCTTCTCCAGCATGGGGTCTGGCATGGATTCACATTCTCATGAATATAAGAATACATAGCAGTACACATGCACAACCACGGGAGGTGGCAAAAGGCTCAACATTAAGCAATACAAAAACTCAACATTAAGCATCTCTTACCTCCTCACCAGGCTCACCTTAAGCGAACAGGTTGCGCAGCACTGCTTGGCCGACCCTGGACTCCTCCCTGGAATCCCGATCGACGCAGTAGAATCTCGTGAAGGTGTGCGTCGACCTCCACGTAGCAGCCCTGCAGATGTCCAGCAGGGGCACACCAGACAGGAACGCCGTAGTAGCAGCCATCGCTCTGGTCGAATGGGCTCTCGGACGGCCTGGCAGCGGTTGGTTAGCCAACCAGTGGCAGGGCATGATGCAGCCGGAGAGCCATCTGGAAATAGAAGACTTCGAGAGAGCCTTCCCTTGATTCACAGGTCCAAAGTTCACGAATACCTGTGATGTCCTCCGAAAACCCTTCGTGCGGTAAACGTAGAACTTCAGCGCTCTAGCCACATCCAGCGAGTGCAAAGTCCTCTCGGCCGGCAACGAAGGAGACGGGAAGAAAACAGGTAACACCAAGGGCTTGTTAAGATGGAAGTCCGACGGCACCTTGGGCATAAAGGAGGGGTGCGTCCTAAGCAACACTCTCGAGGCATGGAAAGTCAAGTACGGTGCTTTGCAGGATAGGGCCTGGATCCCTCCCACTCGTCGTGCGGAGGTAATGGCCACCAGGAATGCAGTCTTCCATGACACAAACTTCATCGGTGCGGAGTGCATCTTCTCGAATGGGGGCCCCATGAGCCTGATCAGCACCACGTTAAGTTCCCACGCCAGGGCCGGGGCCTTCACCGGCGGGAACGACCGGAACAGTCCTTTCATAAACTCTTTTACCGGTCGATGGGACCACAGGGACGTCCGTCCTGTGGTTCTGGTATATCTGGAGATCGCCGCCAGATGAATCTTAATGGAGGCATGGGCTAGCCCAGCCTTTGCCAGCGATAGCAGGTACGGCAGCACTTGAGGGGCCGTAATCCGTAGGGGGTTGATCTTCTGTGCTCGGCACCAGATAGAGAACCTCTTCCACTTGTGCCCGTAGCATTTGAGAGTCGAGGACGCCCTGGCCTTTGCAAGAACCTCTCTGCAATCGGCCGGTATATCGTATCCTCCAAACTCTAGCGCTGCAGGAGCCAAGCCTGCAGGTTCAGCGACGCCGGGTCGTGGTGGAAGATGGCGCCTCCTTCTCTGGAGAGAAGATCCGCGTCCGCCGACAGCTTGATGGGAGGGGACGTTGACAAGTCCAGAAGGTCCAGGAACCAGATCTGCCTCGGCCACGCCGGTGCGATGAGGATCATCCTGCACCGGGACCTCTTGAGCTGGTTGATGAGTCGAAGCAGCAACGGCAACAGAGGGAACGCATACAGGTATAGGCCGTCCCAGGGGAACGAGAACGCATCGCCCATGCTTCTCGGCTGGGGAAACCTGCTGGCGAACCTCTGGCACTTCGAGTTCGTCGCTGTTGCAAACGGGTCGATTTGGGGTTTGCCCCATCGACGAAAGAGTTGATCCACCTGATCCTGGCGCAGCTCCGACTCGTGACACTCTGTCACGCTCACCTGATTCCCACGGAAGCGCAGGTCTGGCTTCGAGTGCTGATGCTTCTTCAATGGTGAAGCGCAGGACAGGACTCTGAAGATGGACAGGAAGGGCCCCTCTACTCTGGCTTTTCTGGCTCGCAGGAATATTCCCCTGTGCGTGAAAAGGGAGTATTACCTACTGACGGAATAATGCTCAAGCCTCCCACTCCCTTCCAACCATCCACGATACCCTTCCACGATTCCCTGTGAAGTCTCACCTTAGGGTCTGGAAGGATGAGTTCTCCATCCTGCTTCTAATGCAGGGGCACGTTGAAACCCAGTTACTTCACTGGATTGAGGTTTGATGGGAGTTCAAAATAAGCTTGACTATTCAGGTGAGGCGCTGTAAGAGTTCTGTTGCAAGTTCAAAAGTTCAAGCTTAATAATAATGTTCATTGTCTTATTGCAGCAAGCGCTAATGCTTATGTCTTTTTCCCCTTAGGGGCCGGGGTTCGGAATGCCGGAGATATGGCGCCGACCCGAAGTGAAACGTGCAGTTCCAGTAAATGACAGGTAAGTTCTGGATGAGCGTTCAGGTAATGTCTTTGCATTCGCTCATTCTTTGTCTTTTTTCCCCATAGGGGCCGGGGTCCGGAATGCCAGGAAGCGGCAGGACCCGAAATGAAATGGGAATGACCCAACAGGTAAGTCTTAGAAGGAAACTGAGCTTTTCCTATTTCCCTTCCTTCTCTCATCTTGTTTTCTTGTCTTTTTCTCTCTAGGCTCTGGGAAGTGGGTGCGGATCCGGATGATCGCTGCTGAAGATGGAGGCGCCCAGGAAAGGTGAGTGAAATGCAGCGCTGCAGCGATCGAAGCGAAATGCTTTTAAAATGAGGTCTTCCCTTTCAGGATCGTCGGTGTTATGTCTCTGTGATACAGCTTTAGCAGGTAAGGTCTTCTTTCTCTCCAATTCTCTCTTAGCAGGTGACCCAGGATGCTGACAGGCGTGGCTGAAGTCCAGATGCAGGAGCTGACACGGTGAGCGTCCAGCTGCGAGGAGCAGAACAACGCGAAGCGTGAGTTGCTGATCGGGCATGGTTTAAATAGCTTTGGAAGAAGTTCCAGGTATGTATCCTTCCACCGATCAGGTATGTATCCTTCCCCGACCACACCCAGGTGGAAAGTAGTCCCACAGGTAAAGTAGTTCCATTCAGGCCTCAAGAGGGCCTGGATGTAGCAGCAGGGTCTGCATCAGGTAAGTGCACATTAAAACACTTGAACACGTGTCTAGCTTTATGAGCCTGGCGCCTAAGGCGCCAGGACAGGGGTCCAACATAAGCCTGGCGCCTAAGGCGCCAGGACTGTGTCCAAAGGGCCCCAAGCTTGGGCCCGCTGGCACTTCCCTAGGGGGAATGATGCTTGCCTCTGGGGTTGCTGGGTCGGACCTGGCTCCTTGGAGGTAGGCATCATGACACACGCGCGCACCTCCCTGCTGAGAGAGTCGGCGATGGTGTTTCTTTCTCCTGCCAGGTGGAAGGGAACCAGGAACATCCCCTGGGCGACCGCCCAGTGCCACAGGTCCTGTGCCTCCTTGGATAGGGCTGGGGATCTGGTGCCTCCCTGCTTCCTTATGTAAAACATTGTCGTGGTGTTGTCCGTGAAGATCCGCACCACCTTGCCCTTGAGCGACGGGAGGAACGATTTGAGAGCCCAGAACACGGCTCGGAGTTCCAGGATGTTGATGTGCGGGAGCTTCTCCTCCGGGAGCCAGAGGCCTCTTGCGTGGAGATCTCCGGTGTGGGCGCCCCAACCTTCCAGGGAGGCGTCCGTCATCACCGTCTCCTGGTACGCCGGCGTCTGAAAGTCCTTGCCTGCCGTGAGGTGCGCTCGAACGCCCCACCACTGAATCGCCCGCCGGAACACCTCGTTGAGGGGGGCCCTGTCTTCGAAGGTACCCGTCGCCTGCATCCAACGGGCGTCGAGAAATTCTTGAAGAGGGCGCATCCGTAGTCTACAGAGGCGCACCAGGTAGATGCAAGAGGACATCCCCAGGAGGGACTTGATGGACCTCACCCTGGCCACGTCCGTGGCTAGCAGGCGCTGCACTTTGCCCAGAATGGTCTTCGTCCGTTCTTTCGACGGTGCCGCCAGGCGCCTCACTATCGAGCTTCGCTCCCAGAAACAGGGCCACCTGCGACGGCACCAGGTGGGACTTTGGGTAATTTATGGCGAATCCCAGGTCTGTGAGTAGCTGGACGGTCCTCGCAGTGTGTTCGACGGCGAGTTCCCTCGTCCTTGAGCGGATGAGCCAGTCATCCAGGTAGGGGTAGACGTGAATCCCCTGCAGGCTCAGCCGCACCGCCACAGGTGCTAGGCACTTGGTAAAGACCCTGGGGGCCGACTTCAATCCGAACGGCAGTGCTCTGAATTGGTAGTGGCGTCCCTGGACGACGAACCTGAGGAACTTTCGGTGACTTTTGAGGATGGGAACGTGGAAGTATGCATCCTCCAGGTCCAACGACGATAGGAAGTCGCCTTCCTCCAGCTGTCCAGCACGTGCTGGAGGGTGACCATCCTGAACTTTTGTGACCTGATGTATTTGTTCAAACGACAAAGGTCCAGGTTGGGGCGCCAACCGCCAGTCTTCTTCCTGACGAGGAAGTACCTTGAGTACACCCCGGAGCCTCTTCGGGACGAGCTCGATGGCGCCTTTCCTGAGCATCGCCCGTACTTCCAACAGCAGTTGCGGGACGTGAATTTCCTTCCTGGCCACAGGTGGAACGTGAGGGCACTTCTTCGGGAATTTGATAGAGTGTCCTCTTGCCAGGGTATCCAGCACCCAACGGTCGGTGGAGATGGACTTCCACACGCCGACGAAATTCGTCAGCCGGCCTCCCACCGGGGTGCTTCGGTGGGGGCCCGAGGCCACGGCCGGTTCAGTCCTGCTTGGAGGTGGTAGCCTTGCCACCCTGGCCACCTTGCCGACGGCGGCGAGGCACTCCCTGCTTGCCGCCACCCCTTTAGGCCTCCTGAGACGAGGAGCGTGCCGTCTGGCGGTAGGACGGGCCACCGCTGGATCCCTTGGAGGCCCCCTGTCTGCCTCCGGCGCTCCGAAAGGGCCGTCGTTGCTGAAGGGCTCCTAAGGCGCGGGCCGTCTCCGTGTCAGTCTTTATGGCTTGGAGGAATTCGTCCACCGACCTTCCCGAACAAGTTGCTGCCGTCGAACGGCATGTCCAACACCCTGATCTGGATGTCCTGATGGAAGTCGGTCGCCCGGAGCCAACCCCATCGTCGTAGGCAAACTCCGTTGCCCAGCTGGCGGCACCCAGTATCGGCAATATCGGTTGCCACCGTTATGGCGTGGTCCGACGCCACCTCGCCTTCCTGAAGTATGTCCAGGGCTTCGAACCTCTTGTCGTCCGGTAGGAAGTCCAATAAGGGAGCCAGCTTAAACCAGAGCTCCCTGTCGTAACGGGCCACGATCGCCAGGGCGTGGCCGCTTTGATCGTCGTCGCCGCCGCCGACGAAATGACCCGTCGCCCCATTGCGTCCAACTTCCTACCCTCGCTGTCCGGAGGGGAATTAGACGTTGAGGCTCCTGACCCCGCTGCTTTCTTCTTCGCCGCCGAGACGACCGAGTCTGGCGTTGGCTGGGCCCTGAGGCACAGGGGAGCGGTCTCGGGGACCCGGCATTTCTTCTCATACCGGTCCCGTTTGGCTGGTGCCGTGGAGGGGTTCTTGAGTACCGACAGGCCCTCCTCCCAGATGTCATCGATTAGAGGCACCGCGATAACAGTCTTCCTCTTGGCCTCCCGGCGCTGATAGAGGAAACCTTCCTTTTTCTGCTCCTCCAGGCAGAGCTGGAACAATTCGGACGCCCTGGCGATCATGGCGTGGAATGAGCCAATCTCGTCGGGCGGAGAGGCCCGTGCGACGGGAGACCCGTTCCGTCGTCGTCGCCCTCAGAACCCGTCGTCGAGCCCACCGCACCGTCATCTCCAGACTCGTGGGTGGATGAGGAGGGAACTGAGGCCTTAAGGGGGCTAGTGGAGGAGAGGTTTGGGTCCTCCGTCGTTTGTTCTGAGGACTTCCCGACGGGCCAGGTTGCGGGTCCTCCGGCCTGGGCCGTGGTAATCTCGTCCTCATCTCAGAGCAGAAGGACTGGATCGCAGACAAAATGGCCGCCGAGCTATCCTGAGGCCTAGGTTGCGGCTGTGCCGGAAGGGAAGGCTGCTCTTCCTCGCCATCGTCGTCTTCCTCGGTTATCTCCCGAGGATCTTCCTTACGGGATCGAACCTTCTCGAATTGGACTTCGAGATTCCTCACGGCCTCGGTCAGTTCCTCCTCCGAGGAGGACTCCGAGCTCGAGGAGGCTACCGTGCCCCCCCCTTGCTTCTTCCATCATGGTGGCCATGACGATGGGCTGAAAAGAGGATTCCCTCCTTGGCGGCAGGGAAACTCTAGTCCCAGAGGCAGTCTCCGCTGGCGGGGTCTCTGCCGGCTTGGCCAGAGTCGCCGCGATCGCCTCGATAGAGGCCTTTGCCTGCTAGGTAGGGGCCTTCACCACCTTAGGTGCGTCCCAGGCCTTCTGGCGACGCCTCGCTCCCCCGAGATCGGACGGGGCTTCTCCCGAAGCTTACCCGGGGTCTCGGACTTACTCTTCCCCGAACCGGAGCGCTGGCTCGTGGTTGAAGGTGCCGGGGAAGGTGCACCCTGCCTGGCGACCGAAGAGCCCGACCTTTTGGCGCTCCCGGAGCCAGCGGACTCGCGGTTATGGCCTGGTGTTGGGCCCCCCGTCGCCGGGGCGCCCGCACAGGACTTAGAAGCCCGCTCGGACCCTCCCTTCTTCTCACCCGTTGAGCCCTTCTCCAACCAGCTGGCGAGACGGGATCGACGGTCCCTCATGGTCCGCTCCGACAAGTTCTTGCAGAACTGGCAGTCCTTCTCTACATGAGTCTTGTCCCCATGAAGACAGTAGAGGCATCGCAAATGCTCGTCTTCCTTAAACACATTCTGCAGCCCGCATCCAGGGCAGCTGCGAAACAGCTTGGGTCCGGGTGACGAACTCGCGTCCTGGGCCATCTCGAAGTAGGCCGCAAATCTTCTGGAATCCTCCAAAAGGTTGATTCGACGAAATCTTCACCCTTGAGGGGCGTAGGAAGATCCCGCAACGGGTACCCGTTAAGGGGAGTAGAAACGGTGGAGCTTGAGGCTCGATTAACCGAATAAAAATGTGAAAATTCACCTGAAAAAGCGCGAAAACGCAGCAAAAGCTCGAGAGCTAAGCACGAGGACTCCCAACACTTGAACGTGCGGTAAAAATCTGAAGATGGCTGCCAGAGGCGGGGCTTAGGGAGAGGGCAGTCATTGGCTGTGGTCAGTATGACTCAGATCAGTGATTGGTTACTACTACGAAAGACAGATCAGAAACGAAACTGATACTGATACTGATTTTTCTTTACCGAGGATTCCCAGCCTGACGGGGAATATTCATGAGCATGTGAATCCATGCCAGACCCCATGCTGGAGAAAGGCAGGAATCCACTCAGGGAAGATCACTGCTACACCAACACGGTTAACTCTGGGCACAGAGGATCTTGTAGCCATCAGGGAGGAGAGTGTCAAACAGAGCCGGCCGTGAACCATGTCTCGGTGAGAACAAGTACATCGAGGGCATGCTCTTCTAGGAGACGGCATATGACAGGAGTGTTTGACAGCTGAGCGAGAAAAGACTGGTGAGGTGGAGAAGGTTGGTGTCAGAGTAGCCAAGATGGAAGAGGAGTGTGGAGGATAAGTGGCGCAGGCACGGATGCCACAGAAAAGAAGAGATAGCGGAGCAGAATGGAAATTGATAAGGCATGGGAAACATTTGTCAAAGAGGAGGAGGTTGGCCCGAGGGCCTTGGACCAAGGCGGTGCCATTCCAGTAAATATTAATGATGACCTTATAAGAGTGGAAGGAGAAAAGGAAGGCCTCCCAATGGGTGCCACCATTAATGGGAGAGGATGAGAAAGGCGGGAGCACAGAGACCATGTAAAGAGTCCATAGGTCTGGCAAAGGAACAACAGAATGTCTGGTGGAAGTGCTGGTGTAGGTATCAGTGATAGGTAGGCCTGGGTTGGAGACCAGGAAATCCTGTTTGAACTTATTCCCATCAGACTTTTTGAGAAGGGAAGGATAGTCGATAGAGAAACAGTTGTAAACATAAGAGCGACAGAGCTGCATATCGGGGGACAGTGGAGACAGAAGGCTAGGGTGGGAAGGCAGGCGGGGAAAGCATGGTGGTCATAGGGCACAACTAAATTTGAAATATAAACCAGGCAAAATACTTATCCAGAATCAACACAAAGCTAGTAGATACTCTTTAGAGATGCTTCTTACACACTTACTACACCCGGAGGCGACTTCATTCACAAGGACAATAATGGCATTCATATTACATGCATTACTCACCGTAATCGCATTTGAGGATTGCATCTGCTTAGATTCACATGCTGTGCACATAGTTGACATCCACTGGTACTGCATCTCGTCTTTCGAGAAGTCGAAAGGGGACGTCGACATGGGCGTGCCTGTAACACTATCCCCAACGTGACGTTTACTGTACCCAAAATCCCTCACGTGTCGAGGTCCCTCTGATTGTTTTTCTGTATTTTTTCTGCCATGAATACTATCGTGAGTACATAAAAGAAAGTAGTAGGACGTATATGTTCCTTCCACCTGAATGGGGAGGCAGGGTGGGCGCATGTAAAACTAAGCAGATACAATCATCAGGACTGCTATTACAGTGAGTAATGCATGTATTCTGATGCTCGTTAACCTGCTAAGAATCACATGCTGTGCATAGACTAGCAGGCAGTACCCAGAGCTGGAGGTGGTTTGTGAGAAGGAACAGTAGTAAAAAGATGTTCCACCTGAGAATCAGATCTAGAATGAGTTTCTAGTCAATAGTGTTTTGCAAAGGTATGTACAGAACTCCAGGTTGCCGGTTTGCAAATGGACTCTAGGGGGAACATTTGCAATGAAAGCTATGGAAGCCCCAGTGACTCGAGTAGAATGTGCTCGAGGCTGGAAGGGCAGTTCTCTTTGCAAGAGTGCTGCCACTGAAACGAAAAATTGTTTTTTCTCAGTGGTCTATTTCTTTCCAGGTAAAACATGACGGACCTGCACACATCTAATTTGTGTAGGCTCTTTCCGGTCACGTTAGTGGGATTCTGGAAGAAAGTCAGCAGTTCTATTGATTGATTCACATGGAACTTGGAAATATATGTAGGAGCAAATCGAGGGTGAGTGCGCAAAACCACCTTATCTCTGAATTGTAACGTAAGTGTCTAGAACTGAAAAGGCCTGTAGTTCACCAACTCTAGTTATAGAAGTGATAGCCACTAAGAAGGCTGTACAATAGGTAAGATCTTTGGGACTTGCCTTATGCATAGGCTCAAAAGGAGACCCCATAAGTCTGGTCAATACCAGTTTTAAGTGCCAACCGGCAGCCGGGTTAGAAATAGGGGGGGATGAATCCTTTCAACTCCTTCCATGAAAGCCTTAATAACTGGTATTTTCCACGACACCTTCTGTTGTAACGTAGTGTAGGCTGAGAGAGAAGCCAAGTGAACCTTCAGTGAATTAAAAACCAGGCCCGAGTCTAGTAGTTGAGTCAGGTACAATACAATGTGAGTAGGAGAGCAGTCCATTGTTTTTTTATTGATGTTGAAATAAATCAACTTTTCAATATAAGACTTTACATTCAATTGATCAAAAGATAAAATATACAGGAAACTTTTCATGATTGTTAAAATAACAAGTATAAGCTTGAATACTTAGCAAACATTAAAAGGCGAGGTAGAGAACAATTATTATAGAACATCTGACAACAGGTTAAGAAATTTAACGCTCCGCACAAACCAGATAAACAGAAAAGCACTGGGAAAAAACACTGAAGAAAACAATTCTTTAACAGGTCAAATTCACTGCATAGAGAAAATTATCTATTGCAATTTGAAGGGAGACGTTGTCGTGCACAATAATGTGCACCATCTTTCTACTGGGTCCAAATTCCCCAGATGAGTGCAATGCTGCGAGAAAAATTTCAGGCGTTCTTGTACTAGAGCTGGGCATAACGAAAGTATGTGTTCCGAGTTTCTGTAGTTTTGATATCAAGACAAAACCTACAAAAAGTTACAGCCCCCTTGGAACATTTGCGTTGGGCCAAGAGTTCGCGGGTATGCCATAGATTCATATGCATTCTCAAAATGCCTGATCGTATTTTCTTGCAGGGGAACTTAAGGAGATATGGTTCTATATAACCCAACCTCTTGTGTCTGAATTTTCCAGGTATTGCAGATTTATATTGAAGACATTTGGTGCGAGTCTTGATCCAACCATTACAATAAATTAGCTGTTTTACCTTGTTTGGATTCGTCAAAAGCATATTAAGCGACGCATCTACTTCTACTAAGGTGAAATAGATGGCACGTAACCACTGCTTAAACTGATGTGTGGTGTGAAAAATATAATTCGACAGAAATTGTAGGACATTATGTTCTCAATGGGGCATCAAACATTTCCGAAGAAGGGCACAGGTTCTCCATTGGTATTGAGCATTCAGAGAGGTGAGGCCTAGTCCATAACGCACCCATACTATCGGGATGCATTGGGGGAGCTGTAAAATTGTTTTCCAAAATTTGCCTTCTAATCGATCAAAGACTGACTCCCATGGAAATTGTGACTCAAGCCCATATAAAATACATGGAGCTGCTTTTTGCTTCTAGTAGAGAACTGCCGGTTTCATCGTAAAAGCACCATAACTGTGCATTATGATTTTTGTCTGTGAAACGGCCGAATCGAGTTTGCACTTCACAACATCCAAATGGGCATTCACTGAGGCACTACCATCAAAGACCATACCCAGATAAACGTAACTTTGAACTGTAACCAAATTTATGTGGTTAATAGACCAATTTACAGTAGATCGACGTATTACGTGGTCTATAAATGACAATTTGGGTTTTAGCCGTATTCACCCGTAGGTCATTGGCCACTATATAATCATTGAAACCATCAAGAAGTTTTTGAAGACCACATGGGGTTTTCGAAACTAACACCAAATCGTCTGCATACATAACTGTCTGAATTATAGTTATTTATCTTGGGTGAGTCCGAGGATATTGCCTCAAAGATCTGGCGAACGTCATACATAAAATAATTGAAAATAGCGGAAGCCAAGAGACAGCCTTGTTTTAGGCCACGAGCACTTGGAATAGCTCTAGATAGAAGGCCTTCTAGATTTAACCTAATAAGTACAGAGGTCTCACCATGAAGCAATTGAATAATTTGCTGTAATGTGGTTGGACATTCGTCTCTAGAAAGTTTCTCAAAAAGAATAGGGCGAGAGATGGCATCAAAAGCCGTATGAAGGTCTACGAAGGCAAAATAAAGTGCTTGTTTAGAGTTTTGTGCTTGCACTTTAATAGCGTTGAGACAGAGCAGATTGATATTTGTGCCTAGACCGGCTAAAAAACCCATCTGAAAAGGGTCTTTTGTGTGAGTAGCTTTTGTCCAATTATTGAAATCCCGCAAGATCAGTTTGGAAAACAATTTGCCCGGAGCGTCAAGAAGGGCAATGGGCCTATAGTTGCGTGGAAGGGTGTGGTCCCCCTTCTTGTGGATTGGTACAATAATTGAAGTTTTCCAAGAGTTCGGAATATTGCGAGAAGTAATGATATTCTGAAAAAAGTTATTCAATATCTTGGCCCACACTGAGGGATTCGATTGAACATTTGATTGCTGAGGCCATCTGGGCCTTTGGCTCGGGAAGAGCTAATTTGTTTAATATAGCCTTCAAGCATAAGCGGGCCACAAACGAGAGACCAACTCTGAGCAATCTGGTAATTGGACCAAGGGCACAAAAGACGGGTCCGCATACAAGTTAGTATAATGCTGAATCCATTGAGCCTCAGTTACGCTAACAATCTGCAAAGCACTCTGGCTTCTATGGACACATTGATTGAAAATTGCCCAGGTTTCGGCTGTGTTTTTATTTGCTATTAACCTGAGCGTGTGTTCGCTATCCGCTTGCAAGATACATGCTTTGTGTTGGTGCATCCAATTACGGTATCCGCATTTAGCCTCTCTCAATTGCTGAATACAATTTGACTGATTTAGCTTACTGATTAGCCTTTTTTCGCGATATTCAGTCTTTCTAGCCTTAACAAGGTGATTAAAAGCATGTTTATGTTTCTGAGCCTCTGTTTGATTACCAGAAGTCACTGAATATTGAAATGTAATTAGAAGATTAGTGTACTGTTTTGGATAAACAGAGTGATTATTAAAAGTGATCAAATATGCTAAGGCTGATAGATTGTTGTCTGACCAGCGAAAGCGCGTTTTAGCATTAACCACCAACTCATTCGCATAGTAGGACTTATTATTAGGAGCTACATAATTCCAGTTGATTGTAAGGACTAGCAAGTAATGATCACTATGCACCTAAGGGATTATTTGAAAAGAACTTATCTGTCCACTTAAATTGGTGTGGCTATACATATAATCTATTGTTGTGTAAACAGATCCCCTATGCCAGGTCGGCTGTGCTGGAATGTCACCCTAAATTGCACCATTGGTCATGTGGAAATTGCGATTCATCATAAAGGACGACCATCGCTTAACCTCATCAATGGTGCTTTTCCCCTTAGGACGGATGCACTCGAGATTGAGATCACCCATAATAAGGGTATCCGTAATATCAGGAGAGAGGAGAACCAAATCTAGGAGTCTAGTCTAGCCAGCGTAAAAAGGTAACACGAGTCAACCCAAGGGGGTTGCGATAAATGTTAATCAAGGCAATGGTGTGCATTGGACATGTGATTTTTACAAGTTGAATAAAGGCAGATACCGAGGCCCAGGCCTGAACAGTAAACCCTCTGGACACATTAACTCCCACTAATAGGCCTGATGATGGTCGACCTTTTTGGCCAGCAATGGCTGGAAGTAAAACAATCTCAGTTATTCCATGCAGGAGTTTGCAAAAGACCAGTTTCTTGTAATGCTATTCTATCCAAGACAAACGGAAAGGCAGAAATGGAAGTTTGTAAATGTACATGGCCTCTAGCATTCCAACTACCAACACTAATGAGGCGTTCTTGCAAGGTTACTGGTGGTTATGACCTATAAGACTGGACACCTTCAATATTATCTGCCAAGAAGTCACTTGTATTAGGGTAGGTAGTCATTTGTTTCATATTATGACCCACGTTTCTACGTGCAGGATCTTGTGCCAATAGGAAGCCCATGTTAAACAATTGTATTTTGGATTTCCAGATAGTGTTAAAGACAATACCTGAAAGTATCCACAGGCGTACCACTGAACAAGTGCTCTCGGAGATAAATTCAATTTGTTCGATGTCACTTGAACAAATATCTTCTAGCTCCTCTATTTCGGAGAAAATATTTAGCACACTACGACGATTAAGATCGTAGGTGCCAAAATTTCCTCCCCGACATTTTAGAATCAAAGAGTGACAATTCCAAGATGCCAAAGGGTTGGAATTCGTTGCCAACGGAGCAGCATTTTGTGACTGAGAGTTGACCAATTTAGGTACATCGTTGAAGTGAGACTTTAATGATGCTGTGCACTGGACTGGGACCAACGGAGGCAGATTACAAGCAGGCATAGAAGGATGTGGGATGTCAATTGGTGTTGGCAATGAACTTGGAAGCAGCCATTGATTCAAATTCGAATTTCTTTCACATGGCTTTTGAGGTGGATCGGGAAGAATAGAATTAGTACAGGATGCAAAGTATGCATCCACCGCCTCACGTATTTGATTAACTGGAAAAATGGAAACCGGTATGGAGCTCAACTTGGTGGCTGAGATCACTGTATTGTCGCATGGGAGCAGGTTTATTGGGTCTTTAGCAGGAATCAAATGCTGCCACTTAGATGCCAGGTCCAGTTCACGAGTCAAAGCATCTAAGGGAGGGTAGATGGGCACCACAGTTGTACTGGCCACCGGCTGCATGAGGGAAGCAACTGGCCTGACAGGGGTCTCCAAAAGGCTCTGTGTCAAAGGTAAGGCAGGCAGGTTCTGTTTTGGTAACACCACTAAATCAGCACCTGAGAGAGCAGTTGGAACTTGGATCGGTAGGCTGGGTATCTCAGAACTAACAGAGACCAGGGCAGGAGCAGATGTTGGTATAGGCCAGACAGGCTCCAACAGAGGCACTGGGTTCAAGGCGGCTTGTACAGCAACCACTGTCTCAGATTCTGGTTTCAAAGTTTGAAAAAAGGTTTTCATAGTTTGTTTCGGAACTCTCAATGGAAAAACTTTGCAACTCTTTCTTTTAGCTACCTTACGAGGCTTCTTCGTAGCTCTTTTCCTGTTTCCAAGAATTGGTGAGGAGGGTATATTGTACGCTCCTTTAGTGGGAGTCATGAGGATCACAGAAGTTGCCGAAGGAGAGGGCTCAAGGGCAGAAGGGGCTGGTGGAGGATTAATCCATGATTCATTGAGGGGAACAGGATCAATAGGGACGGGATCAATAGGAACCGCCAATTGACCCTCAGAGGTAATGTCAGCAAAGGTGGGCACCGGTGAAGCCGATACAAAGATGGAAGGTGGAGAAGCTGGCGAACCAATGGTGAGGATCGAGACAACACCGAAAGCATGGTCTATTGTCCGGTTACCATGAGGATTCAAATGTGACTTACTCGCCACGTTTTCTAATGTCAAGATTTCATGTACTTTAGTCGATTGTTCAGAGACTTTTGTATCTAATCCTTCAAATAATTTGAACAAACTTTGTAAGTTTACCTGCATAGCAGCTAAGGTGACATCAAGCACTAAAGGGGCACCGGTCGCCACTTGAGCAGCGTCCAATGTGGACGGCAGTGGTACAGGGCACACAATTCGGGGTAGAGCCATTACCACTGGAGTGACAGCCGTAAGCGGCTCATCAGTTGTCTACTGGGTGAGGAGAAGTAAAAGTGGAAATCTTTTGGGGAAAACATTTTTTCACTGGGCACTGAACAGGGCACTCTTGTGTATGTCGAGCCTGCGCCCTACGGGGGGGTTGGATAAACAAAAGATAGATGGAGAATTTGGCGAGGGCTCTTTCCCAGAAGTGCCCGAGATAAGAACAATTATACCATGGGGATCGTGAAGCGCAAGATTGAGACCCAGAGTGACTGGCATATATTGAGAAATCATGGTCAGAGTGAGGAGAAGAGGTTAATGGCCTCGCCAAGTGTCGGGCACTTTCCCTTTTGGTAAAAAAGCGCGGTAAGGGTGTGTGGAGCATGGTATTATCAGATATAGGTAGGGCGGTCATATAGGTGTGGAACATTGGTAGTTCCTGTACTACTGACTCATGAGGGGGCGAGGACCTTGCAGCTACAGGAACTTCAATCTCAACCACAGGCACTCTTGGTACTTTTAAACTTTTCAAATTAGCCAACATATTTGCAGGAGGAAGATGGATAATTTTACGAGAAGTGCATGAGAGTCGTGCAAAAGGTATAGTCAGCCCCTTTTGATGCAAATTTGAGGGCATACCCATAGTTAACAAATACGCCATAAGCATAGATTTGTATATCTGATAGACCACGTGAGCTAGCCTATGAAGAGTGGAGAAAGTTAGCAACAACAATACAGCACAATTCTAATTACGACAATAAAACAGCCAAACCAAAACAATGCAAGCCAAAAAAAAAATAAAAACGAATTTCTTGGTCTGCTCAGCTCACTCACTAATCTTTACACAAAAGTTCTGAAGTTCAAAGATTTCCCATGTGACAGCACTTAGCGCAAGTGGGCGTGCAGAGCAGCTTTTTAAATGTCTATTATGGAGGGCTGGGACTGAAATACCTTACAATTCAGCTCTTTCTTCAAAGTGACCGATTCTGCAAAATCTCCTTACCGGGAGAACCGCCACCAGCGCCTAACAGCCGCACAACAGCCAGCAGGCTTGTCTCCACCGGGCTTAGCGCCGCAAGGGTGGTAGCCTCCGACTCTTGAGGGGGTCCGAAATCACGTGACCACGACACGTGATGTAGATTGCCCCGCCTCCTCCAGGAAGCATGGTGAAACGCTGATGCCGGCAGAAATCTTCACTGACTCGCAGTGCCGGGTAGGTAAGGAACAGTCTGGCCTTCACAGCAGCCAAAGTCCTCCTGGGTAAAACACGCCAATAGGATTGACGCCCTTGGAATTGCACTAGAAAACAAAGCGCTTCCATTTACTGGAGTAGCAGCATCGGGTGTTAGGTTTTCTTGCCTCCCTAAGTATGTCCATGCACCTCTGAGGGATTTGTAGGTGCCCGAACTCTGACCTCAGGAGCCAAGCCGCTAAGTTCAGGGTTTGCGGGAATGGCTGAAGAGTCTCCCCCTTGTCCTGAGAACATTTTGTACAGGCAAGGTAGTTTCATTGGAGGAGATAGGGTCATCTCCATCAGATGGGAGAACCCGGGTTGGTGGGCCCACATGAGGGCAACAAATATCATGGAGACTGGTTCCTGGTGCATCTTGTGCACAATCTTGTTGAGTAGGGGAGTCCGGGGCGGAGGGTGAAGGGGGGGGTACTGGGGTATAAACAAATGACCATCCAGAGACCGTTCTCCTTGAATCAGTTCTGGGGGTACCTGGAGACGTAATCTTGGAATTGAGCGTTCTCCAGAGTTGCAAACAGGTTGATCTCTGGGAAACCCCATCATGCGAAAATGTTTGTCTTCGTGTAGTCGCTATTCGTACTCTACGGTCAGTAGGAAGTCTCTGCCGAGCATGTCCGCTAGAAGATTGAGTTACCCTGGAACGTGTTACGACGACAGTAACATCCTGTGTTTGAGAGCCCATTTCCAAATGTTCTGGGACAGCTTGGATAGCCCTGGAGAGTGTGCCCCCTTGCTTGTTGAAGTAGTACATAGCCGTGGTGCGGTCTGAGAATCAGGACTGTCTTCCCCTGTAACTGTCTGAAAGACTTTCAGTGCTTTGAATACGGCTAACAGCTTTCACAGATTTATGTGGTTGGAAGCTACTTCTGGGGACCACACGCCATGTGTCTGCTGAAGCAGGTGAGCCCCCCGCCTCCCTTCCCCCTCCACGTGAGAGATGCATCTGTCGTGAGTGGCTTCAATTGCGGGGGTGGTGAAGGCCTTTCCCTTCAAGAGGTTTTTCCTCGACCACCACTGCAGAGAGAACGAGGGCTGGCTAGACAACCACGAGATCTTCCCATTGTCCTCTAGCCTGGCACCACTAGCTGTTGAGCCACTCTTGCATAGAACGCATGCGCAGATGCGCGTGAGGAACTACATGAATGCAGGACGCCATCATTCCCAACAGTCGTATGGCTTTGCGTACAGTCACCTCTCAACCAGCTACATATATAGCAAGTTTGTTAGGGAGAATTCTCATAAATGTGCCAATTCTTCACCTTAGAGACCTCCAGCAACTTTGCTGGATTTTGAGGACTTGATTTTTTTTACCTGGAGAGAGTGTGAGCCTTCACCCCCTCCCCCACCTCATGTATTTTCATGTGTTTTACTCTTGTGTTCTTTGATTATGGAGTTTTAGACAACTCCATAGACATCTTTTCATGTGTGTTACACAGCACCCTCAGTGCAGTAATACAGGGAAGCCTTTCTAGGCTGTGCCAAGGTTTAAATACCTTCCCTGGGATAAACTGTTTCCCAGAAAATGTAAAGTTAAATTTACATTCCTAGTTTTTTTTAATTCCTGTACCCAGCACACATTTTACAAGAGAGTGCTGGAGGGGTTACCTAGTATCCCCCGTGTCTAGAAATTCATGTAGCAGTCAAATGCTACCCTTTCCTATAGAAACGGCGGGTGGCAGTGGTTTTACAACAAACTACCCATGATTTTTCCTGACCGCAAACACCAGTAGCGTTAAATCGCGGGAGCCATGTTTTTCAAGATGGCGTCTGAGCCTCCTTTGTTTAAACGGGTCCCAGTCTTTTTTTGCTGTTTCTTTTTGGAAAGGTCCTTCTAGAGTTTGTCTCTGCGTGACAAACTAGATTTGGTCCCTTTGTTTCTATGCCTTTGGCGGGCTTCAGGACTGAAGACAGCCTAAGTGTCTGGGGTGGGCAGGATGTGAGGGAGGTGCCCGAAACTCCCTGTGCTTAGTCTGAGGAGACCCAAATGCACTCTGGTGTGATTGACTGACTGTCCGGCAAGGACAGCCAACCTGCTGGGTGACAGGCTGGAATGAATGGGAGAAACCTGTTTAAAAGGAGAGTCTCTTGGCGTGGAAGGCAGAGTCAACCACTGGAACGGAAGAACCGAAGACTAGCTGGAAGAGGACGGCTGCTGCAACTACTGGACAGTTGGTTTGCCCGGTGGAGCCCTGCTGCACGTCCGAATCGCCAAGTTCATTGCGACAGAGAAGCCCTTCAAGGACAACTTCTTCCTTTGAGTTAGTAGGACCAATCAACTCGTAAGCCACCTGGATACCATTCTCTGAGCTGGTTGTATTTTCCTCAGAGTACTGCAGGAAACCGAATAGCCAGGGAGAAGGACACCAGTTTGCATGCTTGAAGACAGCTACCGGAATCGAAGAATTGCCAGCTTTGCAACCAGTCCCTGTGCAGGAGTCCCCCGACGTCCTCCCTCTTGTCCTCACAACTGAGGCTCAGGAACAGCAAGATCTGCCAGAACAGAAGTCTTCAGCTGCATCTTTTTATTCAAAATAAGGGACTGTGAAAACCCAACCGAGAGCTTACCTCTCACTGCGAAAGTTCATGGAACTTTGACAAGTTGCAGGCCTAGTCAACTTGTGACCCAACATAACTCCTTCTGAGAACCATAGCAAAGACTTTTCCGTTTATCTACCAGAACTGTTTTTACTTATACAAGACATTAGCCCATTGACTTTGGCCTACATATTGCATTGGATCAACTCCTCTGGTGAACTCAACCTATTTTCACTGTTTGAAAGTACCTCTACTATTCGTTTTAATAACTTATGACTTTTTGCTCCTACTTCAATTGCTCTGAATGCCATTTTGCTCCTTCTTCAAAGTAGTTTTAATGTTTCAGAACCAGATAGTGTGAAGTTCCGAGCTGAGTTCCAGTCTGCCCCAGAGCTCTGCTGTGAGAGGACGTGATTTTGTAGCAGTGATCCACTTCCACTGTGTACGCGGTGTACACCTTTAAGGAAAGAAAAAGCCCAACTGGCCTTTAAAAAGCTTGTGGCCGCACGGAGTTCCGAGCTGAGTTCCAGTCTGCCCCAGTCCGCCCCGGGAGCTGGGGGCTGACGGCTGACTGCTCCAACAAGGATCTCAAGGACTTAAGGGCATCCCGTGCAACAAGGACCAAGAGGTAGGATCCCTTGTGTTTCCTTGTGTCTATTGGCACCTTTTGTGAACTTGCGAACTGCAGGCAGTCTCAATTCTGCGCCCCCTTCTGTCCTCCCTGGCTCAAGCCTCCCGGATTCTGGTTTCTGTGAGTCGGCGGAACACAGCCTACCCGGCGGCAAGCTACTGACTGTTTTTTCCCCTTTCCTTCCCTTCGTTCCGCCTCTCGCTTTCCCTCATCCCCTTCCTTCCTCCGGCAAGCTTTCCCCCACCTCCCACTAACTCCCTTTCCCCCTTGTTCTCTTTTTTTCCTATCTCTTACCCCTCTCTCCCTTCCCATAGCTGACCCTCTTCTTGCCTCCCCCTCTCTCCCCCCACCCCCCCCTCTCTCCCCCCCTTTCTCTCTCCCTTCCCCTGTCTTACCCGCGATGGATGAAGACCTGGATCAGCGTCTCCTAAGGAGCCGCACAAAGAAAACTATTGACTGCGTCTTCGTTGGTGTCCGGCAGCGCCGCTGGTTCCGCCCCGCTACTGTCTCCGGCGAGAGCTCCAGCGTCCAGTAACCCGCTTCCTCGATCAAACTTGGGCCACTCACATTCAGGGGACTTTAAAGAATCTCCACTGCCCGGTAGAGGCAATGACCACGGGCAAACACCAGTACCCCACCCGGTGGTCCAAGACACTATGTCTGCAGTATCTCCTTTCTCCCTGCCCAGGGAATCACGGACTTCTCTGTCTTCACAGGATCCCAAAGTCAAAGCACTTGGAGGTCTTCCGGGCCACCGTCAGTTTTTGGCAACAGAACCCGCTATTGCCCGCCCTCGTACCGCCTCGGCGAGTGACCAGTCCTGTGCGGGGGCCGGAGGGCCCCTGTCAGCGGGTTTGGGGGTGGGCCCAGCGGCAATTGGAGCTTCATTCGCTTCTCAACTCCTCTCATCTCCGGCTGCCATCCCGGACGCCCGGCCGTCAACCAACTTCCAAGAAAGTACAATTGACTCCGCTCTGTCTCAGCAGCCACAAGACGCACTGCGTCCACTCCACCCGGCCATCAACCCATCCGCCCAGGCCCAGATCTTCATTTCACACAAAATTCCGGCCGCCCAGACCATCACGGCCTTGATTCACCCGGTTGCGGCGGGTATACCGGGCAACCTCGACCATGTTGGTGCAGGGCTCCCAGGGAATCCAGCGGTCTCTGCTACGCCGGATGAGACCATCCACCCATCTGCATTGGACGCTCTTATCCCATCCGGGACGGTTGTGGCGTCAGCCCCTCCCGGCAACACCTCAGACACCGGGGAACGAAGGGCATTTGACACATCGCCCCCAGTCTTGCATAATCAATCAATTTCCTCGAATCCTCTTTTAGAGGAGCTTAGCGAGGCAGACTCTGAACCCTGCTCTGTAACCGCGGACACGGGCGGCCGTAAATTGACTCCTCACCAAAAGAAAAAAAAAATCAGTCTTTAAAAAAAAGGCAATTCTGCACCTAAGTCCCTAGTAAGACTATCCACAGCCAAATCTATGGCCGCAACTACAGGAAAACAGCTGTACCTGTCAGCTCCTCCTTCAAAAGTCTCCAGACAGACCAAAAAGGCTGCTCCACAACAAGGCCAAAAGAAGAAGAGCCACACAAAACCTACTCTACCTATTCCACTTCTGTCTACCGCTTTGCTGAATTTCTTCCAGACGCAAGGCAAAAGGAAACTGTCCAATGACTCGGAACTTTCGGATGCGGAAATCCTTGAAGCTTTGGATGAGACGCCACTGGCTTCTAAGTCCAGGAAAATTACCATTCTCGCCAACCCCCAGGACACGCCAGCCGGGCAAGTCCCGGCCCCAGCCACATTGTCCCTTGGACTTCTATCAAATTCCTCCCCGCGGTCTGACCTGGGACTCGAGCATCTGGACACCACGACCCCAATAGTCCCAGCAGTCGTCCAGCCGATCGCACTGTCGCTAGCCACGCCAAGGCGGGAGGTCTCTTCCTTAATTCTACCAGAGCACTTTCAGACGAAGGCTCCGTCGCCACCGCTTCCAAGGCCGGCGGTTACCACAACGATCGATCCATTAAGTAACACAAGGGCCTCATACCAGCCCCTTTCGGACATCTTTGACTTGTTGCAGCCCAAAGTGGGCCCACAAAGAGAAATGTCTCCTCAACTCTGGGCAAAGAACCACTTAACGACTTTGTTTCCTGCTGCGAGGCACCAAGATGCCTTGGTTCATCCATTACATCTCGATGATTCTAAGGCCCAAACAAGGGACCCAACTCCAAGGCCCTTCAGCACGCTTGACCCTGGAGACGGTAATTACAGGCGCAGGCATTCACTGGCGAACCCTGCGGCTCTAGGAGCAAGGGACTCGACAGCGAGTGGAAGATCGGACTTCTCCTCATCATCATCTCAGAAAGACTCACCCAACACCAGAAAAGATATGACAACAATCATGTCGGCAATCACCATCTCCATGGCCCCTTTCTGTAAGCTGTACGAAACGCTAAGCGACGTTTCTAAAGACAACACGGCCATTTTAGCAAGTATACAGTCGAAGTTAACCTTCCTGGAAGGCTATATAACAGCCATCGACCTGAAGTACGAAACCCCGCACTTAACAAAAGAGGTGATAGCCTTAGATCCGGACATGTCCGTGGCCTCGTCAACAACAAAAGGCTCTCTACCACCGCCGACAGTGCATAAATCTACACAGACGACTCAGGTAAAGCAGCTAAACGAAATTGCTCCAGTATTCTTGCATAAAGCAAAATTACCTCAAACATCTAACCTGACTACACTGACTTTAAATCTGGCCTTGGCAAGCAGCCCGGGTCCGACCCAACATCCGATTAACGGAAAGGAAGTCTTGAAATTAGCTGGGATCGATCAATCAATGCCACCAGCCTATAAACCAAACCAACGTAGCCCCCCACGGGAGGGCTTGCCTTCCAACTCCAGAGTGCCCGGAAGTACGGCTCAAAATGTCACGCGATCAGGCTCTGTGACGGACCTTACCTAGTCCCCCAGATCGACAGAAGATTGCTTGAATTCAGGCCTACTATCGGCAACGTCGCCTGGCAAGGTGCAATCCGCTCCAGAGAAAGGACCAATCTCTCGTGAGACCTTGACAACTTCCCCCTCTGGCCGTAACTCGAACTCCAGAGTGGACCCTCTCTCATGTCCGAGGGAGGCCCCTGAGCTGAATAAACCGGCTCGGATCCGACACACTGAAGAGCCATCAAGTTACTCGCCGGACTTCCAAAGCAGACCCAGGGTGAGAAATCAATCAGCCAGGTCGCCGCAGCAAGGGACGCGGACAGCCAGAAATGTAACAGACAAACTTACTGTCTGTATGAGGGGAAATTCTACGCGCCTTTTTAAAATAGAGCAAATCTCCAGCAAAGATAAGTACATCATCTTGAATAGAAGAACTGTGCTAAAAATTACATCGGCTACACCCTCGCTAAGCAAACTAAATTCGGAAGACTTTAAAAGGGTTGAGCCTTATCATAGAGACAATAAAGCCAAAGCATACCTGCACATTTATTCTTCTGCAATTCAAGACATATGCCACCTAGCCAGCGACAAACTTAAAGCGTAAGGCCTGCTGCTGTCTGAAATCAAGACTCTGGACCTTAAGAACAGTACCCAGGAGCGACAATCTAAAAAACGAAGAACTGGTGTCCACAGTCCTTACCAACGTCAAACCGATCGAAGAGACATACTGAAGGCACACTTTTCTTATCCATCAAGAATCCGGAAGCTGCGGCAAGATTCACCAGAACGTCCCACAGGCTCCGCCGGGGGCTCTCCTGACCCACCTCTAGTAGTATCGCAAACCTACCAGCGGTCTAAAGACACGCAAGAACTAGCCAGGCACCGCCCGCGGTACTGCCCAAACCAGCGATCCCGCGCGGCTCAAAGAAAGCTATGCTGGAGAGACCAATCCCCACGAAGAGACCACGCAACTCACAGATCTGGTGTGCAATTCAAATTACCACCGTCGCCAGTTCTCAAAAAATCCGCTCCTCAAACCGGCCCTTGGGACTGGATAAAGGGGGCTCTATCTTCACACCGCCTTAGATAGCAATTACCAAAAGAAGCCGACATCCAACTGTGTCAAAAACCCTTGTCGTTGGCCTCCTGGAATACCAGAGGTCATGCTCATCTGACTGACCCCAACACCCTCGACCTGGGTCATTTTGATATTTTCTGTTTGCAAGAAACATGGCTCCAGGATACACCCTCAATGGATGGGTATGACATCGTGATCTCGCCAGCTGTAAAAGGGCTGTTAGGCCGTCCCTCAGCAGGCCTTCTCATCGGAGTACGGTCAGATCAAAATCTAAAACTGATCAGGACCACAGCCAGATCATATGGGGTACTGGCGGTCCTAATTGAATGGAACCCCGCTTCTGAACCTTTAAATCGACGGTCAAAGCAATCCCCACCTCTGCCACTCGCTTTGATCACTACATACTGGAACCCGCAAAGAACTACAACGCCACTCTTGTCAAACCATGGCGGAGGTCATTGACAAGATCCTTATCGAATGGAACACTCCCTTCGTACTCGTATGTGGTGATCTCAACGCGAAGTGTGTCCAGCAGAAGAAAGTCTCTAAAAACTCAACCGAGGTAACAGAAGCAGAGCATAGAGGACAAGCATGGATGACCCTCATGGCATCCAGGAATCTACACAACGTAGCCTGGATCGTGAAGGGCAGTCCCATCTCCCGACCTGGGAGAGGGGCCGGTCGACAGCTACTTTGGACTATATTTTTGCGTCACAAGCTCTGTGCGCAGCAATTCAAGACTTCCAAGTGGTCAAAACGGCTTCCAGCGACCACAATATGCTCACTACTTCCTGGAGCGCTTCTGCGAGGAATTCAACTTATTATTTACCATCGGTTGAAACAAATCCCCAACAATCGCGCCTTCGACTGACTTTGGCCAATATTAGATCTATTACCGATCAGTACGTGGCAGAATTTGGGACTGACCAACCTCTTGTTCCACCGATCAGGCCGGACTACCTCCCCATGCTCCTAAAATATAGGCATCATTCGGCAGCGGGCTCACCTATCCCCAAATCATGCATCCACCAGTACGACAAGGAAACAGCTGGGAAGAAAAACGTCTTGAGAACTCTCAGGAGACGTGCCAAGGCTGATAGCACCGCTGCGGCATGGGATCGCTGGAGAACTGAAAAAAAAGCCTACAAATCATGGATCAGAGCACGTCGAGCTGTTTTATACCAACAAGACACTGAATCAATGATGAAAGTCCTAACTGCAAAAAAAACGGCCGATTTTTGGTCCTTGGTAAATGCTTCGCAAGGATCCACAACTTATAACATGAGCAACTCAGTTCCGGAACAAGTCTGGGTCACGTTTTTCACCTACCTGTTTGCTAGCTCGACCCAGGATACGATCTCGTCCCTTGATTCCTCTGCAGCGCCTTGGATCGATCTCTCTCCAATATCAGACATAAGCATAGCCATCCAAAAGTTAAAATCATCAAGAGCCCCAGGCCCGGATGGCTTGTCGAATATAGATCTAAAGAAGCACCGTGATGAATGGGCTGCCTTCATGAACATTCTGTTTGACCACTGCAGAACTACCAGACAGATACCATCATCGTGGTGCAAAGCAACCATCATACCAATTTTCAAACATGGAAGCAGAGAAGCCCCGGAAAATTATCGCCCGATCGCCCTACTGGACATTATGGGCAAATTGTTCGCCACTCTTCTTTTAGATCACTTCCACCGCTGGGAGAAAGCAGCCCCCTGCAGTGATCCCTATCAACTAGGCTTAAAAAGAAATGGCAGCACCGCATTGAATATTCTCATACTCACAATCCTAAAAGCTAAAATAAAGCAGGGGGCCCCTACGGTGTACGCAGCATTCATTGACCTTTCTCAGGCTTTCGACAAAGTGGATCGACCAAGATTGTGGAGAAAGCTGGAAAACTGGAAGTGTCCATCCGCTGTACTACAGCCAATAATAGCCCTGCACACCAATACCTCACTTAACGTCCGACTGAATAAACAGGGGGCTCTGTCCAGAAATATCCAAGCGCACAGAGGTGTTAAACAAGGCTGTCCCCTGGCTCTGGCACTCTTCGTGGCTTTTTTGGGGGACTACAAAGACTCGGAAGTTCTGGTGCGCAGCTTCCCTCCGAAGTTTGGCAATTCCCCCTTGTCCCGCCTCTTATACCCGACGATATGATCCTGTTCGATCAAACTCCGATCGGCCTCCAAAGGCAGCTGGACAATTTGGCAACCTACATGTCCACCAACAATCTCCAAATAAATCAGACTAAAACCAAAATTATGGTCCTGTCCTCTTCTCGCCACCCTCCGAAAACCACCCGGTCTTGGTCAGTGTGCGAAACTAGAATCGAAGTGGTCCATCAATTTAAATATCTAGGTGTGTTCATAGATGGGTCGTCCCAAGAACTCAAAATGCAGCAACATCTCTTGGGCTAAAACTAAACAACTGACTTCCCAACTACGAGCACTGGATAGGAAGTTTGGCAAATTCTCATTAATGCCGGCCATTAATTTCTACAAGGGAAATATGGTGCCCACACTGACTTACGGCATGGATGCCATGTTCACCGTACCTCCCCAAATATGGCGAAAACTAGAGGCCTATATATGGAAGTCTCTTTTAGGCCTTCCGAATGCTATTCCTATTGAAGCGATCAGACGAGAGTTGGGCCTTCTGTCGCTAAGCGCCACTGTCAGCGGAGCCGCACTCACCCTATTCAGGAAAACCTTAAAGACAGCTTGCCAATCTTTAAAATTATTGGGCAGGAATTAGGATCAACTAACACCAATACGGTCCAAAAATGGGTTCACCTTCAAAAAACCAAACTGGAAGACCTGCAATGTTCACTCAATGACTTGATAACGAACCCGCAAAGAGTAAGTGAAAAACTCAAATTGCAGGATTGGATCACCACCATTGACAAAGCAGCCTCCATCAAGTGCTTAAACCACCTTCCACCAACCTATAATAAATTGAAACTTCCTATGGCGTACTGTCTGAGATTCCCAGACAGAAAACTGCGCTCAACATTTTTAAGGGCACGTTTAAACCTGCTCCATACTCGAGAAATCTTAGGGAGAAGACGGCTGGCCAGTTCAACTACATGCAGACTGTGTGAAGACCCTGATTCTGTGGAGAACATCCGCCATCTTCTCCTAAACTGCCCGGCTCTGAAGGAAATTCGCGCCCCATTTTTGACTCCGCTTTGGCTTGACTCGGTCCTGATGGATGAGCACACGTGTTGGTGCCGTTTGATATCTGGCGAAAAGTCCCGATGGGCGGTAGTCATGGCTAAAATATTGGAAGCAGCCTTCATCAAACTCGGCGGCGTAACTTAAAGCGACCGGCCGGTCTTGGATGTTCAATGGACATTTTTTCTAATGAGAGAGGATTCCCTCTCTGTTCAATTTTGAGAACATCTCTGAAGTTAATACTTTGAGACTTACCTTTGCGCACTCTTCTTTTGACGTACATCAACTGTAATTAACAACTTCTTGTAAAAATCATTTTACCCTTGATTACATACAAGTAATAAAAAAAAAGTATTGTAGGATATTTTAGTGTGATATTGATGGTCTCCTTTTAGTGAATGTTTTCTAAATGATTGTGTAATAGTGTTTTACCAAGAAACCTTGAGTGTGTCTATTTGACTACTTGTAGACCTCTAATCTCATTACAAGATGACATTCCCTCTTGAGATAAGCCTGGCTGCTCAGCTCACTACCAAAAACTGTGTGGTACACTTATATCAAAGGTTGGTTTTGCTTACACCTGTAGTCCTAGTTGTGTGTACTGGTCCCAATAGGTACTGCGTACAAACTTTGCCTAACAGTTTTGAACCCTCTCGGAGGGGAAGACAAGGCCATCTTCTGTTCGAATTAGAGCCCCTAGGAACGGTTTGACTTGACAAGGGTCTAGGCTGGATTTCTTCTCGATGGAGAATACCAAGCTGAATAAGAAGTCTATCGTCTTTTGAGTGTTCAACAGGCATGTTCCGAAGGAATCCCCTGTTATGAGCCAGTCGTCGAGGTATGGGTAAACCGGAACAGATTCTCTACGCAGGTGCCATGCTGCCACTGCAAGTACCTTCGTAAACACTTGGTGCCGAAGCAATGCCGAAGCGGAGTATTTTGAACTGATAGTGCTTGTCCTCTATCATGAACCATAGGTATTTTCTATGTGCCGGCAACATTGAAATATGAAAGTATCCAGTGTTGCCATGTAATCGCCCTGTTTCAGCAGAGGGATTACCTCTTGCAACGTGACCATACAAAACTTTTGAGGTTTGACAAATTTGTTCGCTGGGCGCAAGTCTAGCACAGGGCGCAGGGTGATATCCTTTTTGGGTCCAAGGAAGTACACTGAATAAATACCCTTGTTTACCTGTAGAAGAGGGACGACTTCTATGGCGCCCTTGTCCTGCACTGCAGGATCTCAACCTCTTGCAGCAGGATGCGTAGGTGTACTGGCGTCAGAAGTCTTGATTTTGTCAGTCTGAATTGAGGTGGTTGGCAAAATTCTATGCAGTACCCATGGGCGACAGTCTTAAGCACCCACTGGTCTGTTATACCCTGCGATGCATGAAGGAATGATGTTAAACATCACCCGACCGGGGAGACATGGGATGGGATCCGGATCCGTTTGTCATTTCTCATCTGAGGCTGGGGAGCCTCTAGGGGGTGGAATTCCACCCTAAAATTTTCCCACGGCGTTGTCCTCGAGGTGGATATGTGGTAGTGGTGTTGGATTCCTGTCCTGAAGACCAGTTTCCCCAACTACACAGATTTTGAGGGGAGCGAGATTGCCCACGAAAGGAACGACTAGAGCCACCCCCTCTCTGTTGTGATGATTTGAAAATGTTCAGCCGCCTTCTTTAAGATGACGTTGAACGCCATCTGATCATCCACCTGCGAGGCCTGACGGACTGGAGTGGTAGGAGGTGAATCCATACACAAAGCGTCAGGGTCCGGGGTAGGAGTAGGGGACGCCCAAGGTTGATCATCAACCGGATAGCTGTCTTCGCAATTATCCATGGGTTCAGCACAATCATCAATAAGGTCCCCAAAGTCATCCAGCATGTAGGTACTGATAGGCACCCTGTCATCAGTAAGGTCAAGAACATTCTCTTCATGAGGGTCCACTGAAACATAGGCGTAGAAGGAAGCTCCTCACGAGGCCTCTTGGGAGCAAACCTTTCTGATAATTCAACCAACTTCTCCAGTCTGTTCATGCACCCTTCAAACTTCCCCCTGGTCCATGATGATGAACCAGAGGAGAGAAGGGGGTCAGCGGGCTCGTGAGTGGGGGGTTTGGGATCTTGACTGTATTCCTCTCCAGAATGCTGAGATGTTCCTTCTAAAGTCTTGGATAAAGACTAAAAGGGCTCTCAGAGTACTCTTTTCGCAGCTGTGTGGTCAGTAGATGCGTCTTTAGGCCCTTCTTTCTGCTTTGATGTTTGTTTCGACTGTTCCTTTTGTTTAACTGCCAAAGCAATCCTCACAATACTATCACTGATGCTCTGGGTTTGAGGGAGGTGAGAAGGTTGAGCCGGTGGCTACACAGTGGATTTTGGCGCCACCGGGACCATAAGCCGTGTCGGAGCCTTCTTCTGAAGCATCTCGACGGCCGCGTGTGATTTGGTGCTAGTGCCCTTACTTTTGGATTGCCTGGACGCATGCCACGGTTGGGGGAGGGCTGCCGATCATAAGGATCAGCAGGCACTGCAAAGTATCCGACGTGCCTGTTGGCGCTTTGGAATGCTTCAACTTGGCCACTGAAGCAGAACCGTGGGTGTGCTTAGTGTGGGAATCGGGTGCGTCCCCATCACCGGGATATAACGTCCCCATAGCAGGACTCACGCCGTGGGTCAATGGCTTCCGAAGTGGAGCCTTGGTCTTCGCTAACCCCTTCGTCACACTCAGCAGCTGTGGCGGCAGGGGAATTGCTTTCGGCCTGTGACATACCGTAGGCCACCCACCGCTTTAAACAGCGCTCCTTAATAGGCCGTAGGAGTTTACAGGCCGCACAGGACACCTCGTCGTGGTTGAGGGGAAGACAGTGCTAGTCTTTCCACAGGTATTTTGCCTTACAAGAAGGACAAAATCTAAATGGAGTCCTGTCCATAGCACAGGCTCGAGATAGCGACGACAAACCCCAAGGGAACAGAGGAGGGGACAAGGAAAGGCATTCTTGAAAATATGACCACCCCGACCCCACTCTCCCTACTGTGAAGGCCGGTCAGGAGGCCCGGCCACGTGGTTGGCACTGCCGACCGGATCAACAGCCGTCGAAATTCCACCGTCAGCAGTCTTCGGCGGTGGCACAGGAGTCAGCCGTCGAAGGGAGTGAATGATAATTAACGACTGAAGGTCGATAAATATAACACCACAATGTTTTATGAAGAGCTCCGCATTAGGGCGACCAGATAGCTGGGCGGAAAAAACAATCTGAGGGACCTCAACGAGCGAGGGATGTTGGGTAAACTATACGTCACGTTAGGGATAGTGTTACAGGCACGCCCATGTTGACGTCCCCTTTCGATTCTCGAAAAACCAGATGCAATACTCAGCGGTTACCACTGGATGTCAGACTATATACACAGCATGTGACTAAGCAGATTAACAAGCATCAAATAACTAGTACACTTTGCAGATTCTGAGTTTTGCAAAAAGAAAAGGTTAAACGGGAAAGGGGGGTATTACAGGTTGTCGGGCCATGCAAGTATACTTAAATCTTCGAATGACGTCTAGACACAACTTTTCCCAGCAATACTTCTTTAAAACCAAATCACCTTTGAGGGACAGAAAATATCGAAGTCAATGGACTAGAAGAGTCTGCATGGAGCCCGGACAGCCAAAGTCAATTGGAGCACAGTCTATGGAGCTGAGGAACTTCGTAGGTAATAAAAGTCTTGCAAAGTTAGAGAGTTTGGTAGAAAGTAGTTTGGGCCAAAGTAGCTCCTGTACCCCATGTGGAGTGAGATCTTGGTGTAAAGGCAGTGTTTTGCTTGATAAAGAGTAACAGATCTGTATGCATCCGACTATCCATTTGGAGATGGCATTCCTGGAAATGCGGTCTCCTCTGCCCGGTGCTATAGAGAAACAGTTGGTTTGTTTTCCTGAGCGGTGTGCTCTTGTTTACATAGTAAAGGGCCGCCCTCCTTACATCTAGTGTATGGAGTTTCTTCTCAGCTGAGCTTGATGGGTTCTGAAAGAAGGCCGGTAGCTCAATGGAATGGTGGACGTGGAATTTAAAAATTAACTTAGGTGAGAACCTATGGTGTGTTGGTAAAACCAGTTTATCATTGTGGATGACAAATAATGGGTCTTGCACTGACTATGCTTGAAGTTCACTAACTCTTCTTATGGATGTAATAGCCACTAAGAAGGCAGTCTTATATGTGAGGCGTTTAAGATTTGACTTCTGCATAGGCTCAAAAGGAGGATCCAAGCGCTTTGTAAGTAAAATATTGAGATCCCAGACTGGCGGTGGGTTTGAAATCGGAGGGTGGAGTCTCCTTACTCCCTCCATAAATGCTTTAATGACGGGAACCTTCCACAGTGAAACCTTCTTATGAGAGGTGGTGTAAGTTGATAAAGCTGCCAGGTGAACTTTTATAGAGTTAAATACTAACCCCGAGTCAAGCAAGGGGAGCATATACTGAAGAATGTACAGTGGAGTACATTCAATTGGGTTGGTTTACACTGGCACCAAATTACAAATCGCTTCCACTTGTCAAAATAACAGTGTCTGGTGTTTGGTTTACATGCCTCCTTGAGGATATCCTTACAGACCTGTGGTAGATTAAGAGGTCCAAACTGACCTCAGGAGTCACGTTGCCAAGTTCATTGGTTGAGGTTGTAATGTTTTTCCCTGTTCAGGGTCAGAAAATTGATCTGGCACAGGAGTTTGATGGGGACACATCGCCAGTTTGCGCATATGTTGATACCATGGTTGTCCTGCCCACATGGGAGCAACTAGGATTTTTTTTTTAATTGTTTGAAATTTATTAGCATTTTTAAAGCGCTGACACAGCCCAAGGGCATCGAGGCGCTGTAACAGGAATATGTCTTAGTTGTGCATTTTTAAAGCGCTTAATACCAAGAAGTTTCTAAGCACAGACCCGGGGATCGAACCTGTGTTGCTTGTTTCCAAGGCAAGCACGCAGAGCTATCCTCCCGGGATGACCGTCATCTGTTCTTTGTGAATCTTGTTCACCGCCCTGTCCATTAGTGGAGTCGGTCGGGGGTGCGGGGGGGGGGGGGCGGGTGTAAGCAAATTTCCCTGACCAACTCATCGATAGGGCGTTCCCCTTGGGGTCTGGTTGGGGGAAACCTGGAAGCAAAGTCTGGGCATTGCTTGTTTTCTTTTGTAGCAAACAAGTCTAGCGTGGGGTAACCCCACTGAGAGATGTGATCTACAACACTTGTGCCTCGTCGCCATGCGTGTTCTTCTGGCAGGGGATCTCTGCTTAGCGAGTCTGCTATGGTGTTGAGTTCCCCTGGAACATGTTAGGAAGTTAGGAACATCCCCCGTTTCAGTGCCCATTTCCATAATTTCTGTGCTAGCTTGCACAGATTTGGAGAATGTGTGCCCCCTGCTTGTTGATGTAGAACTTTGCAGTGGTGCTGTCAGTTAGGATCTGTATTGACTGATTTGTCAGATGTGCTTCGAATGCTTGAGGCGCTTTGAATACCTCTAGAAGTTCCAGCAGGTTGATATGGTTCTGTGCCGTGGTGTGAGTCCACAGACCATGTGCTGCGAGTTGAAGACTATGTGCTCGCCCCGCCCCGCACCCGGAGAGTGATGCGTCTGTTAACTATCGCCTGCAACCCTGGATAGTGGAAGGGTCTTCCATTCAACAGATTCTCCTTTGTCCACCAGCGAAGGGCTTGTACTAGTGTTGGCGAAACGGCCACTAGATCGTCCCACTGACCGCTTGCCAACCACTTCTGCATCGGGCGTATGTGCAAACATGCATGTGGTACCAGGTAAATGCAAGATGCTATCAAGTATATCTGAGAGTAGAGAGATCGGAGGAGACTTTTGAACTAGTGGAACACTACCTAACAGATCCAAGCATGGATGAGCTCCAACCAGTTGTTGCTAAACGCGAATAAGACTGAGGTAACATTGGGGGTGGGGGGGGTGTGGCTTGGCGGCTATGCGTTGAGTGGAACTCGGGAGCTCTCGCATGAGCTGACAAATATCCCAACAGCTCGAAGAAAACAAATGGGAAACCGCAATTAGACAGTGAGGTGTCCGAAGGTCTGGGGACAGCTGGCAGAAATCCCGAAGGAAATCGGACCGGGTAATGACCAGGGGCGACAATTGAAACGACCACTGTGCCAGCCTGCAAAATGTTGGGCTCGACTGCCTGAACCAGTGGGGAAGCTCCGTGGAGACAATGAGGGAGGAAGAAAAGTGAGAAAGCATTGTGCGTGAGGCCCATATTGCCAGCAGCACGAGGTACGCGAACATCAGGCGACCCTCCCAGCTGGTGATCAGTAAGCCCAACACCACCTCAGGGCTGCAGTGTGAGACATGGCCCGCCACGTGGGGCGAATGTGTTAATGTTAAAGGACATTTGTACCATGCACCTTCACCACCGGAGTGGTCCCCTGGCGGCTCTGAAAGAGGAATGGAGGGTCAGTTAGTGGGAGGAAGCAGGAAAAGTGCAAGAAAGCAGTGATGTGCTGTTGACGGCCACAGCCCAGTGGGTCCATTAGCCGAGCCTGGGGTGTTTGGAGCCGGTAGTCGTGTACTGTTGTGGAGGTCTATGTGTTTTGTTGTTGCAGTGTAGTGAGGTTTGTGCGGTTTGTTGTGATGTAGGTTTGTGGTTGTGTTTGGTTTGGAGTTTGAGGTGTGTGCAGAGGTGGAAATTGTTAGTAGAATTGTTTAGTTGGTATCTCTATCCTGAATTGAGGCGCTGGGCTTGCAAAGTCTCTCCTGATGCTCCTCTGTCCTGATCTGGGCCCATCTTGCACTACGGTCCCTTTCACACCTGGTCCCTCCCTCAACCAGCCTCCATCACAACTCCTCCTGTCCTCCTTACCTACTCTTGTGGCCAGCGCACCTGCCAATGTCCACCACTCAGCTAGTGTGGTGATTGCCAGTGTCTCTGCAATCCAATTAATATTTTGGTACATGGTGGAAATTGAGGTGGAGTGAGAAGGGGATTGGCTGGGAAGTTGACCGTCTCAATGGGCGTCACCTGTGTTTAAGTCTATCCTGTGTCACCTGCACGGAACAAAAACAGAAACGGATTCAAGTAAAGACGCGCTGAGTCTATGCGGGAGAAGCACATGTCGCTGCGGAGGACACTGGTGGCAGGAAACAGTAAGCAGAAAGAACAGGGCACTTGCAGCCCCAGACGGGGGAACCCGTGCCGCAACCAGAGTGGGCGCGGGAACGCCAGAGCGTGAAAGAGCTCACAGCCCTGAGCAGCAGATTCACCAGAGCATTCGGGGGTGAGCAGCACCGAGACACCAGGGGGTGCCAACCCCGGTCTTTCCAGTGCGGGCTTGGGGAGGATTCACCCGACTCAGGTACGAGAGCAGCTGGCAGCAGAACACCACACTGCACAGCCAGCAGGCAACAGCCCGGGGTGCGCCGCTGGTGAGGCAACATAGCCGGCGGCTGCCGTAGGACTGGGGGCCGCATGTGCTAAACACGCCCCGAAGCGTAGAACATTAAATACGAGGGAGGACAGTCCACGGCCTCGGAAAAGTGCGAGCCTTGAGATGCAAGGAGAACTCCGCATGGACTTGTGCCGGACCTCCACGAGCAAGGTAGATAGTCCGTGAGAGCACAACACAGCCATCACAACAAGTTGAGCCTAGTCATCAGACGCCGCCGACAAAGTGGTGGGCCGCAGAGGGATAGGGGGCGCCTGGACCACTCAAAACAGAAATACACAAAAGGGAGTGGGACCTGCAGACCCGCAACACCGGAAGGATTGCCACAAGCAGGGCCTCGCACTCAGGCGGCGAGACTGGGACAGAGAGAATATAATAAGTGGATAAGCCACGGCAGAGGGGTTAATCTCCACACCAAAGGGCATTACGGCGCAGTACACCTTCCTGAATAACAAGGCACGATAGACCTGCAAGTAAAGGACACATGGTACGTGGGAGGGCACAGTCCACTCATTCACAAAGAACGAAGTCCCACTACATACGAGGCCCCAGAAGCCAGTTGTGGCAGATGAAATAGGACAGCGTGAACTACGCAGAGCAGGCTGAGGCCCAGGCACGCTCAGAATGAACACCAACATTGGCACCAGCCGAGAATCAGTATACTAGCGTGAGCCCATAAAAGTTTACACTAGTGAGTGGCGAGGGCCCCCCCCACCTGAGGTGATACTGGAGCATATTGTACTGCCACGACAAAACAGTCCCGAACTCACTACAACAGGCGAGAGGGACAGGGAAGCCATTCCGGCAGAGTGACAGCAAGAGCAGAGTCGGAGAGGTGAGACAGCACAGAAGAAACAAAGTGAGTGAGTGCATGAGGTCGGAGTAGGCCAACCCGGGAGGAGCACGAGAGGAAGGTAGCCACTGGATCTGGGCGACACCACCAGCGGGAACCATTAGATCACTTATTCGGCCTACCGATGAACCCCTGAGACAATCCCGAGACGCGGCCGCCATGGGATAAGCTGACACAAGCTACATAGCAATGGTTTAGGACACTAAGGTTGCACAGTGAACGGAGCAGGAGGAGGACAATACTGACCATCGGCAACAGTACTTAGCGATTAAAGAAGCTGGGGCCCCCGACACAGACGCACAAGTGCCACTGGCGCCGGAATGCCGGACAGAGGCGGCAAGGGAAGACAAAGCAGCGTGGAAGCGTTCGCCAGGAAGAATGATGAGCCTCAAGCCGAGGCACCGGATGTTAGTGCAAGCACATCTAATCCCAAACAGACAGGAAGACAACCGGGGGAAGGCCCGATAATCAAAGCAATAGCAGCCCTTAAAACATCACTGACATGGGGCTCCTCAGGTAAAATACGAGAAACTTGGCGGAAAGGGTGACCACGGCAGACATGTGCAAAGCAACGCTGCAAATATCACGACCTCCCAATCCCAAATGGTGGAAGCGTTGGACCGTATCTGTACCCTAGAACATAGGGTGGGAGATGTGTCAGGCTCTCCCTACCGCAACAACATGTGCATAGTGGGGCTGCCGGAGGGGGAGGAAAGCAGAGACCCTAAAAACTACATAGAGAACTTGCTGCTCCAAGAAGTGGGAGCAGGGAACTTATCTCAGGGCTTCGTAGTAGAGAGGGTGCATAGAGCTCTAACCAGGAGACCCCACCCAGTGGAACCCCCGATACCGATGATAGCAAAAATCATGAACTTTAAGGACTGGGAGAAGATCCTGGCATTCTCAAGAGAGGGAGGAGTGATAACGAGGAACGCTGCCAGAATAACCATCTATCCGGATTACACAGCGTTGGTGCAGAAGCAACAAGCTCAATTCTGGCCGACCAAGGGCCGGTTAAGGGCAGCAAAAGTGATTCATGCTACTATACCCGGCAAAACTGAAGGGGTCACACAATGGACGGTCGCACATCTTTGAGACCACTGCTGATGCTCACGAGTGGATGGACCAGCAAGGGATCCCAGAACAGAGCAGGGAACGGACAGAACGACAGGAATGCACCTTAATGGAACACAGTATGACAAACATGAGTGGGACACGTTAAAGGGGTCAGCACCAGCAGACTGATTAGCGGGAGCCCGAACTTCCTGCAGAGAACCACCAGACGCCACAAGAAACCCCACGGAAGAACAGAACTCTAGATGCCAGTTTTGAGGCATTTGTTATTAGTTATAGTTAGTGTGTGGGTAGGTTGGTAGAGAGAAGGCACGAACGTTGGAGGAAGCACTAAGCAACTTTGTGGAAACAAATCCTAAAGAGAGTGGCCATAGCACTGCAACGAGAGGACTGACCCGTAAACGCCTGGTGCAGAGAAGAACAAATGAAGAGGAGAAAGGTTGATGCCAGCCCAGGAAGAGAAAACTAACGCGAGGGAGAAACAAAGGGACCGATCACAAGCAGCAGGACAGCACATGGGTCCATGGGAAAAGACGGGCCGTGAGATACAGTAACTGAATGGGTCAGGAAAAAGCTGATCGTCACCTGGAATGTCAGGGGTCTGAACGCTTACGTTAAGAGGCTGAGGGTCTACACTCTGTTGAATAAGGTTAGAGTCCAAATAGCAATGCTGCAAGAAATGCATCAGACGGCCAAAAAACTGCCAAAAAACAGAGCGCCAAGAAATGGGGCAGACAAACCGTGGCCTTTACAGAGGAGCGTCACTCATCTGGGCAGGCAACTTCAACTGCTCACTGAACCCGCAGATGGACAGATCGGACGCCAAACAAAGAACGCCAGCACCACTGGCCAGAGCACTGCAGAAGATTCTAGACCAGCTGGAATTGGAAGACGTCTGGAGGAAGGTACATGCCGGCACAAGGGGTTAGACATACTATAGTGCTCCACATGGCATATACATCCAAATAGATTATTTATTCAGGGGCAGGGAGACCCTCGGGGAGTTTACTGACATACATATCAAGGCACTAACATTATCAGACCATGCCCCACTGACAGCAACATGGGCATACACAGATAGAAGCGCGCCCCCCCCCCCCCCCGATACACACATGGCGACTGAGGGCGGAGGCTCTAACGGACAGGGGCTTCCAAGAGTACATTAGAGAGATGGACTACTATTTTAACAATGCGGGGAGCATGCACAGCACTGGAACAGTCTGGGAAGCATTCAAAGTAGTGGTCGGGGGGGTGGCGATTGGGAAGACGGGTGGTCTCAGAGGGGTTATGCTGGCAGAGCTGGGAAAGGTGAAGAGGGAGATGGAGCGAATGGAGACACGAGCGGGAACAAAGGGAGAACAACCGGGGGGCACTGTCTACATTAAGGATGAAGTGCAGCGCCATTTGGGAGAAACTAGGGAGACTGGATTATGGTAAGTACATACATAAGTTGCACGCGGAAGGGGACAAGCCCAGTCGACTCCTGGCTTGGCTAACCAGGCATGTGTAGACATCACCCCATAAACATAATTGAGGATGAGCAGGGGGCAGGAAGTAAGGACTCAGGAGGGGATAAATAGAGTATTCTCCCGATTCTATTTAAGGTTTTACTCCCGGCACCAAGAGACAGGACGACATACTTGATGCCCTGATGGAGATTAACCTTCCCAAATTAACGGAAGAGCAGGCACAAACACTGGAGGCACCCTTCACAGTAGACAAGCTGGCGGAGGTAATAGCCGATATTCCAACAAGTCACGGTACCAGACGGGCTACCTGGGGAATTTTACAAGATCTATAAAGACACCATGGCCCCGCGATTACTTAAGATGTATGAGGAAGCGTAGGAGAGGGGACAGCTACTGCAGAGCCTGTCAGACTCAGTCATAAAACCCTTATTGAAACCAGGGAAGCCACCCCTCAAGTGTGGCTCCTACAGGCCGATCTCCCTGATAATCCAGGACTCCAAAATCCTGACTGCATCCCTGGCGAACTACCTCAAGCACGTCATTCCTGCGATAGTACACATGATCAAACAGGATATGTACCGGGGAGGAACACTTTGTCAAATCTGCACAGACTCCATCATGTAATAGACAGCACAAACCAGAGACAAGGGGAAAGCGCAGTGGCATTGCTCGACGCCATAAAAGCATTAGATTTTGTTAATTGGAAATGGCTCTTGAGCATGCTCGCCCACTTTGCGATAGGGGAGGGATACCTCAGGTGGATAAGACTCCTCTACAGGGACCCGAGGGCAAGGGTGAAAACAGGTAGACATATTTCAGAGGGTTGGACAATTGGCAGGGGTACAAAGCAGGGATGCCCACTCTCCCTGATGCTATATACATTGACCCTAGAACCATTTGCGGTCTCTCTCAGGAAGGAGTACAGAGGCACTGGAATACAGATAGACTGGGTGGTCGACCAGCTTTCGATATATGCAACCCGAGGGTACACTTGCCAGACTGGCAACAAAGCGAAATCATTTTTGTTCCCCCTAGCGGACTTGAGGAGGGGCCCCACCCCCCCGACCAACTGCCTGAGTTAGGGCTCTCATGGACGCCAGTAACCTTCTGTTACTTGGGAGTGGACATATATCCTGACACCACAATGAGACACAGCTAATACACAGGTGGCCCTAGACAAAATATGGAAGACGTATCTCTGGAGGACGCACCCTCTGGGGACGATAGGGAGAGCGTACTTATTAAATATGACTGTTGCCCCGCTTACTATATTACTTTACGAATATCCCATACAACATACCTGGGTCCTTCTTTAAACGTCTCCACACAATGGCGAGAGAATTCCTGTGGGATGAGGGAACAAACAGGAAAGCGCTCAACACTTTACAAAGGATTATGAATGGGGGGACCAGGACGCCGGACTTTGAACACCATTACCTGACGGGCCAACTCCGGTGGCTGGGGGACGGCCCATCCATAGAGACACTGCTTTTTCAACCGGCTATACGTGAATATTACCTGAGGGAACTCTTATGGCTAGAACCCGCAACCAAATTGCTCCACAACATGGTCAAATTGGGCCTGCCCTATGGAAAAGGGCATGGAAAACTCAAGGGACATGAGACCCCTGCTCCAGGAAGATCCCGCTCGCAGGACTAGCGGACATCCACACAGAGTCCCTAACAATATATTGAGCACAGTGGGAGGACAAGGGGGTGGCCCGGATTGGCGACCTATGGTGAGGCGGACAATGGGTGGACTTCCAAACCCTAATAGAAGAGCATTATACATAGAGGACAATTTTTATAGTACAACAGCATGGTCCGGAAGATCAACATGAGGTGGAAGGAGTTGCCTGAGGGGGAGGAGAATGAGGGGGAATTGGACGCATGGTATGACATGTCAGGAGGGCACACAGTATCCAGACTTTATGAACGGCTCTTACACAACGACGAGAGGGAACTGCAAGCGAGAGCCAGATGGGAAGAAGAACTTCAAAGAAATGTTCAGACGAGGAATGGAGGAGGATACTAAAGTACACAAAAAAGGTCTCTAGGAATGCTAGATTTAAGCAACTGCAGCTCTACCTCACACACAGAGCATACCTCACGCCCAAGAAAATGTCTCTAATGAGAAGCAAGCAAACCCGAAGAAACCCACGCTGTACTGTAGAGGAGGCGGATATGCTCCACATGTTTTGGACCTGCCTGAGGATAACCAACTTCTGGGACACTGTTAAAGGCAAGGAGGAGAAAGGGAGGATGCAAATGCGGGTTTGGTCCCTGGAGTCCTATCTGTTGGGGCTGCTCCGCGGGGCGCCAAACAGAGGCCTTGTACTGCAAATACAAAAGATTTAATGTGCATACTGGTGAAGCGCCACATCGCAATGGCATGGAACACAAACACAGGCTGGCGATAGAATTGTGGTGGGCTGATCTGCAGAAATGGATGATAGCAGAAACAGTGTGGACCAGAGCGATGGAGGGTGATGGTGGGGGGTGGGGGGTCGGGGGGGGGCGGGGCCAAGACACTTGCAGGGAACTCCATAGTACAGGATGGAGCAGGGAGGATGGGTCCAGACCAGAGAGCCATAGAGAATGAGAGGCAGAACTCGAGAGACACAGCGAGGGCCAAAGCCAGTGCGCCGAGAGGAGGAATGAAGGTGTAGCGCAGAATCCAACACATAGTGCCAGTTGTATATGCGATGCTTGTTGTCGGTTGTGTTAAAAACGAAACATTTAAAAAATATGACAAAGCATTACTTACCGTAAAAGCATTTCTGATGGTTGTATCTGCTTAGATTCACATGCTGTGCATAGTCCGACATCCAGTGGTCACTGCGGAGTATTGCATTTTGTTTTTCATAGTCGAAAAGGGGACGTCGACAAGGCGTGTCTGTAACACTATCCCTATAGTGACGTGCAGTGTACCCACAATCCCTCACGCGTCAAGGTCCCTCTGTGTTTTTTCTGCCCTGAGGGAGCCTTCTATACGTGAGCGAGTACAGAAAAGAGATGTAGAAAGGTGTCTATGTTCCTTCCATCCGAGCGGGGAGGAAGGGTGGGCGCATGTGAATCTAAGCAGATACAACCAACAGAAATGATTTTACGGTAAGTAATGCATTGTCTTCTGATGTTTGTTAATCTGCTTAGAATCACATGCTGTGCATAGACTAGCGAGCAGTACCCGGAGTTGGCGGTGGGTTATGAGAAGGAACAGTAGAGAAAAGATGTCTTAATACTGCCTGTCCCACCTGGGAGTCAGATCTAAAGTGTGCATCTAGACAGTAGTGTTTTGTAAAGGTGTGCACAGAATTCCAGATTGCCGCTTTGCAGATGGACTCAAGGGGAACATTTGCAATGAATGCTATGGATGCCCCAGTGCCTCGAGTAGAATGTGCTCTTGGCTTGAAGGGTAGTTCTCTCTTAGCAAGAGAGAAACAGAGTGATGCATTGAGCAATCCATCTAGATATAGTGGATTTTGAAACTGCATCTCCTTCTCTTCCTGCTGCCACCGAGACAAAGAACTGATTAGTTTTTGTTCAGTGGTCTGGTTCTTACCATGTAGAACATGACAGCTCTGCGCACATCAAGTGTATGCAGACACTTCTCCCGAATTGGAAGGGTTTTGAAAGAACGTTGTTAGTTCCATTGACTGGTTTACATGGAATTTTGAGATGAATTTCGGTGCAAACCTTGGGTGTGTGCGTAGAACCACTTTCTCTCTGTGAACTGTTACAAAGGGGTCTAGAACAGAAAGAGCCTGTAGTTCACTTACTCTCCTAATGGAGGTGATAGCTATTAGGAAAGCAGTCTTAAGAGTGAGGTCCTTAAGAGTTGCTATGTGCATGGGTTCAAAGGGTGAGCCCATGAGTCTGCTAAGTACCACATTCAGGTCCCAGCCGGGAGCTGGGTTTGCTATCGGAGGGTGTATTCTCTTTACTCCCTCCATGAAGGCTTTGATAACTGGGACTTTCCACCACGACACTAAGCTGGGAAGTGATGTATGCAGAAAGTGCCACTAGGAGGACTTTAATGGAATTGAACACTAGACCCGAGTCCAGTAAATGGGTCAGGTACAGGACAATGTACGTGGGGGGAGCAGTCAACTGGGTTGATGCTTCTTCCTCTACAACAGATGACAAATCTCTTCCATTTGCTAGAATAACAGTGACGAGTGTTAGGCTTTCTAGCCTCCCTGAGGATGTCCATGCATCTCTGCGGGAGTTGTAAATGTCCAAATACTATGATCTCAGGAGCCAGGCTGCTAAATTCATGGTCTGAGGGCATGGATGCAGTGTCCTGCCCTTGTCCTGTGACAGCATGTTGTGCGGGCAGGGAAGTTTCACTGGGGGAGATAGAGACATCTCCATCAAGTGAGCGAACCATGGCTGCCGGGCCCACATAGGGGCCACTAGTATCATGGTAACTTGTTCCTGGTGCATCTTGTGCACAATCTTGTTGAGAAGGGGAGTCGGGGGAAAGGCGTAAGCAAATTTCCCTGACCATGGAATCGATAGACCGTTCCCTTGGATTGGTTCTGGGGGTACCTGGAGGCGTAATCTTGGCATTGTGAGTTCTCCAGAGTTGCGAACAGGTCTATTTCTGGGAATCCCCATTGTGTGAAGACGATGTCTTCGTGCAACTGCCATTCGTACTCTGAGGGCAGAGGGAAGTCTCTGCTGAGTTTGTCTGCTAGCAGATTGAGTTCCCCTGGTACATGTTGCGACAGTAGGAACATGTGTTTGAGAGCCCACTTCCAGATATTCTGGGACAGCTTGGACAGTCCTGGAGAGTGGGTGCCCCCTTGCTTGTTGAGGTAGTACATGGCTGTGGTGCTGTCCGTAAGGACCATCACTGTCTTCCCTTGTAGGTGTTCCTGGAAGGCTTTTAGTGCCTTGAACACGGCCAGTAGCTCCAGTAGGTTTATGTGCTTGGATGCTACGCTCGGAGTCCACACTCCGTGAGCAGTCTGATGGGATAGGTGAGCCCCCCATCCTGTAAGGGATGCGTCTGTGGGTAGAGTGGCTTCCACTGCGGGTGTGGCAAAGAGTTTCCCTCTTACCAGGTTTTCCTTTGTCCACCACCGTAGCGAGAGAACCAAGGCCTGCAAGACCACCACTAGATCGTCCCATTGTCCGCTGGCCTGACACCACTGGCTGTTGAGCCACTCTTGCATTGGGCGCAGGCGCGCGTGAGGTACCAAATAAATACAGGATGCCATCATTCCTAGCAAGTGCATCGCTTTGCGCACCGTCACCTCTCGACCTGCCACATATTGGGGGATCTGGAACAGCATGTTTTGGACCCCCTCGTTGGAGGGGAAGACAAGGTCGTCCTTTGTTCGAATTAGAGCCCCTAGGAATTGCTTGGTCTGGCTGGGGTCTAAGCTGGACTTCTCGTTGATGGAGAAGCCCAGTTGGAACAAAAGGTCTACAGTCTTTTGGGTATTGGAGAAGCATGTTTCGTAAGAATCCCCGGTTATGAGCCAATCGTCGAGGTAAGGGTATACTGGGATGGACAACCTGCGCAGGTGGGCCGCTGCCACTGCCAGTACTTTCGTAAATACCCTCGGTGCAGATGCTATGCCGAAGGGTAGCACTCTGAACTGGTAGTGTTTGCACTCTATCATTAACCTGAGGTATTTTCTGTGCGCCGGCAACATTAAAATATGAAAGTATGCATCTTTCATGTCCAGTGTTGTCATGTAATCCACCTGTGCTAGCAGTGGGATCACTTCCTGTAAGGTTACCATACGAAACTTTTGGGGCTTGACAAACTGGTTCGCTGGGCGCAGATCTAATACAGGGCGCATGGTTAGATCCTTTTTGGGTACAAGGAAGTACACTGAATAAATACCTTCCGTTACCTGAGATAGAGGCACGACCTCTATAGCCCCTTTTTCCAGTAGCTGGTCCACTTCTTGGAGAAGGATGGCGAGGTGTTCTGGTGTCATGCGTCGTCCCCTCGGGGGTCTGTATGTTGGGGGAACTGTTGAATTCTATACAGTAGCCGCGGGCTATGGTGGATAGTACCCAGCGGTCTGATGTTATTCCCTCCCATTCTGGAAGAAAGGATGTTAACCGGCCCCGAGCGGCGATGCATGGGAGGGGACCTGAATCTTTGCAACACTTGGTGTTGTTGGTGGCTTGGGAGCCTCTAGGGGTGGAACTCCGACCTCTCCCCTTGCCACGGCGTTGACCTCTTTGATTGTACTGGCCACTATTACTTTGGTAGTTGTTGGCAGAATATTGAAGTTGTTGATTCTGTTGCTGGCGTTGGCCACGAAAAGAACGCTTGTTGCCAAATCCCCGCCTGTTAGGGGGCTTTGAGATTTGGTCCAAGGTCTTTATGGTATCAAATTCTTTTTTCGCATTTTCCAGTGCGTCATCCACTGCCTTTCCAAAGAGGTTAGACTCTTCAATAAGCTTGTTAATAAGCGCTGCTTGCTTTTCCGCCTTTAACCTGGAATTGCGAAGCCAGACGTGGCGCTTCAGCAGAATTCCCTGTACCAAAGAGCGGCCAGCTGTTTCTGCTGCATCGAGGGTATTCTTAACGATGCTTTGGTTGACCAGAGACTCTTCATTAACTGTAGCCAGCAATCGAGTTTTTAGGGGTTCAGGGACTTCCTCGATGTCTTGCTTAAGCTTTCCCCATTGCGCATCAGCGTAGCTTGCCAGCAATGTGTTATTATTGGCAATCCTAGTTGAGAACGCTGCCGAGGTGGTAATTCTTTTGGCTAGGGCATAAAGCTTTTTCCCCTCTTTATCCGGAGGTGCCTCGCTGGTAGACAGTGGAACCCAAGCCCTTTTCCTAGTGTTAGTCACCACTAAGGAGTCTGGGATTGAGTGACCCTTAATATATAGTGGGTCTGATTGAGAGGGTGAGAACAATTTTGCTATTCTTGGATTAACCCCTCTTACTAGTGCAGGGGTGGCCAGTGAAGGGTTGATTCGTCTCTTAACAGAGGCAAGTATTGGAATTGTTTGGCTAGTGGGGGGGTTTTCTTTGATAATCCTTTCCACGAAGTCAGTGTCTGGGGTGTCCTCCCCAGTTTCGACCTCAAAATGTGCTGCTGCCTTCCTCAGCAGCGCATTAAAGGTGGGCTGATCGTCAACAGGCGAAGGGTTCCTGACTGGTGTGGTCTGAGCAGACCGGATGTCTATAATGTCTGGCTCTGTAGACCCTGATGGTGACTGCCAGGGATTTGGGTCACCCTCACCTGGGTCTACCTCGTACCCTTCCTCACCTATGTTAGTGTCCTCATGGAAGCCTTCTCCGTCTTGTTGGTTTTCATCATTAATGAACTCCTCTCCTTCCTGGAAGTGAATGTCCTCTTCGGTGAGGTGGTCCTGAAAGGGGTTACAGAACAACTTCGGGTATTTAGCTCTTGGACTTTTTAGGAGTACCTCCCTAGGTCTTTTAGGTGTCCTATTTTCTGGAATGGCCATGAATCTGTCTAACTTGTCCATACAGGACTGGAACTTCTCCAAGGTCCACTGAGGTAGGCCAGAGCGGTCTGGGAGTGAAAAAGGAGTTTCTTCTCCTTGTATTTGCCTAGATCTGTCCCATAGTGTCGAAGATAAGGTGCCTTCGCCTTCTGAGAAGTGTTCTGGCAGGATAGGGCTTTCTGTCGACGGTGGGAGCTGTCCCAGCCTACTTTCCGGCGCCTTCGGCGTTTCTTTGACCTTGTGCGCGGTTTTCGGCGTGTCACTTGTCGACCGTCTCTGGCCGTCCCTAGAAGATATACGCGAGGCTTTCGGCAATCATTCTCTCTGCCGAGGGATCGCTCGCCGTCGCGCTAGGTACTGTCAATTCTTTGCTGGCAACGTGCGCACTCTTACGAGGCGCGTCGCCGCCTGAGGGTTTTGGGTTAGCGCCCCTATTTCCAGAGTGCCCGGTCACCTGTCGCGGAAGCGGTGGCGGGGAGGGCTAGCGACCCTTACGGTCGGCGGAAGACGCCGGTGGGCCCGGTGCCTCCGTTGGCACTATGGCTGCCTTCATCTTCGACGAATGCGTGCCGTGGGGTATGTGTTTATGAGATTTCTTATGTGCATCCTTGTCGCCGGGGTGTTCATCCCCATAAGCTGGGCGTGAGCCGGGCTTGTCGGGGCCGGGGAAGGACAAAGAGGAGCGAGAACGCTCCCTCGAGAGGTCTACAACCTCCGTTACGGGGGCCGTGTAATCACTGTCCTCGTCACATTCGGCGGCGGCAGCGGGCGAGGAATCTGACCTAGACATGGCGTAGGCCGCCCACCTTTTGACCCTGTGGTCCTTTATCGTTTTGGGCTTAAGTAACTTACAGGCCGCACAGCCGTCCTCTTTGTGATCGAGGGGCAAGCAACGGTTGCACCGTTTGTGCTTGTCCTTCCAGGTATATTTGCCTTTGCAAAGTGGGCAAAACCTAGAGGGCGTCCTCTCCATAGCTGAGGGCAAGAAGGGTGATTATGACCTCGAAAGAGAGGGAGGGGAAAGAGGCATTCTAAGAGTGAAAAGAAAAGATCACACAACCCCACTCTCCCTACTGTGTAAGGCCGGCGAGGCGAGGCCAGGCCACGTGATCGGCGACGCCGAAGGATCTCCTCCGCTCGTCCTTCCGTCGAAGATCTTGCTCGGCGGAGAAACAGCTCGCAGCTTCGTCGAGGGAGGGATCTATGTGTTAAATAATAAACAACCAAGGGTCGAAGAAATTATTTTGCAATGTCTCTCGAGGAGCTCCGCATAGAGGCGACCAATAACTGGGCGGAAAAAAACAATCTGAGGGACCACGACGCGTGAGGGATTGTGGGTACAACGCACGTCACTATAGGGATAATGTTACAGACACGCCTTGTCGACGTCCCCTTTTCGACTACGAAAAACTAAATGCAATACTCTGCAGTGACCACTGGATTTCGGACTATGCACAGCATGCGATTCTAAGCAGATTAACAAACATCAGAAATATATATTTGAAAAAAGACTGAGGTAGTATTGTTTGGTTCCAAGCACCATATGCAACATAATAAGCAGTTACTCTCACCATGCTTACTGGGCTCCCAATTGGATGTGTCCTCCAAAATAAAAAATCTGGGAGGATAACATAGGGTGTGGAGCGCAGGTTAGTGGGAAAGTGCAATCTGTGTTCTACACCCTACAGATGCCAAGACAGATCCTTCCATTTAGAGCGGACTCGAACCGGGTGACAGTAGTGGGGACTCTTATTAACTCCCCAGGCTGGACTAGGGGAATGCTCTGTTGACAGGAATACCACCATTCCAACTACGGAAATTGCAAGTGGCACAGAACGTGGCAGTTAGATTAGTGTTTAGAGTGGCAAAATCTGCCCCCATTTCTAATTTAAGGTGGTCATTACAATGGCTAGCTGTGAAGGAACACAGATTTTAAAATTTTCCGTTTCATGTTCAAATGCGCAAATCAGCTAGCACCAAGTTACTTGTTGGATAAAATAAAGATTTAAATCCCTGGCCGTCAATTACACTCATCTGAAAAGTTGCTGTTTCAAGTGCCACTGTCTAGATACCTGAATAAAGGGGACCGGAGGTTCAGAGTTTATGGTCCAAAACTCTGAAACGGCCTTCCAAGAGCTATTCGAGAACACACTCTCATGGCTTTCTGAAAGGCTGTAAAGACCCATCTTTTTTGTTAATTGCAACGCCGAATTCTAATCTCTTTTGTGCGAAACTGCTGAATTGATAACATTCATAGATAGCCGATTTATTGCTCTGAGATACATCTGCACCCACATACGATCAACTTCATCAGAAGCGGGTTTACAAATAAATCAAATGCCGAGCAAACGTATAGTTTTCCGTACGCTTGGTTACCAGCTTGATACCGAAGCATTTGCAGTAGCATGTTTTGGATTCTTTCCTTCGATGGAAAGACCAGCCCTTCTTCCGTGTTTATGACAGCTCCTAGGAACTGTTTGGTATAAGGCTTGATTTTTTCTTGTTCATTGAGAAGCCCAATTGGAAAAGAAGGTTTGGCCTTTGTGTATTTTGCCTGTAAATTTGGGGTGACTCCCCTGTGATTAGCCAGTCGTCCAGGTAGGGCACGCTCGGATTGCCTCCCTGTGCAGGTGCACAGCCACCACAGTCCCTTGGTGAATACCCTTGGAGCAGATGCTATCCCGAAAGGTAGCACCTTGAATTGGTAGTGCTGGTTTTCCTATCTTGAAACGCACAAATCTTATGTGCACTGGGAACATTCAAATATGAAAATAGACATCTTTCATATCCAAGGTTGCCATGTACTTCTTGTAGCGTTGTCATGCAGAAATATTGTTGCTTTACATAGGTGTTTGCAGGGCGCAGGTCTAATACTGGGCGCATAGATCTTTCTTTGGCACAAGGAAGTAAGGTGAATAGATGCCCTTTGTTTACCTGCGACAATTTCAATGGCGTCCTTAAGCAGTAGCGATGCGACCTCTAGAAGGATGAGTTGCTCCTCTTGTGGTTAGTTTTTGGCACGGGGTGGTTTAAGGGTCGCTGCAGTAACTCCACGCAATAACCACCCACCACAGTTGATAACACCCACTTGTCCGAGGTGATTCCCAACCCATGCGTGGGTGAAGTGTGTTATAGCCCTACTGGAGAGGCATGGGAGGGAAACTGAAGCGGGTGGTCATTGTTTTGGAGGTGTTGCTCCACCTCTGGGCTGCGAATCTACACTGGCCCCTTTGGAAGCCTTGAGAGGCTTGTCCTTATTCGGAACCCCAGGATGAGCTTTGATTTTGGCTATATCCGGAACCCCTCTGCGAGTTTTGTCCTCAAAAAAGACGAAAATAGTTTCTGCCTCTTTGGCCTGGTAGTTTATAAGTTAGCTGGCCTAATGATTTAAGAGTGTCACAACATATTTTAACGCATCCCCAACCGCTTTACCAAATAGTACATTGCGTTCGATAGGCATGGAGGAGTGTTGCCTGCGTTTCCAATTTAAATTCTGATTGGTGAAGCCATGCATGGCGTTGTAAGAGCGTTCCCTCAGCAATTATTCTGCCCGCATTATCTGCGGCATCCAAATTATGTTTTAGGATGCAGTTTGACACCGCCTTTCCTTCAGCTACTGCAAGGGACATTTGCAACTTTAGAGGTTCTAGAGCTGAGGCCATTAGGGTTGCAATCTCCTCCCACTTGTGGCAGTTGTAACTTGCCAATGAAGTGGTATCGTTGGCAATCCTAGTTTGAAAAGCCGCTGAGGTGGCCACTTTTCTCCTGAGTGTGTAAAGCTTCTTGCTCTCCTTATCAGGGGTGCATCCGATGAGGCTAGAAGTTTTCCTGCCCTTTTACGTGTTGTGGTCACTACTAGTGAATCTGGTTTTAATTGGCTCCTGATGTACAGTGGTCTGAACGCAGGAAAGAGCATTATTCCAATACGCGAGTTCACCGCCTGTGTTTGGCTAGGAGCCTCTAGAGAGGGTTGGCTTCTTCTTTGAAGAGACTGAATAGGTAGAAATTGGTTAACTATCTTCCTGTCCCCTAAAATGTCCTCTACAAAATCCTTTTCCAATTGCGTTTCCTCGGTCTGAAACTGGAAATGCTCTGCTGCTTTTATGAGTATATCATTATACTGAAGTTGGTTTCCACAAGTGAATCTGCCCTGGTTGGTCTAGGTTAACAGGAGAGGGCAAGTTATACACATCCTCTTCATCGTAGTGTTGGTCCACCGCCTCTAAGATTTCAATCTCTTCAGAGTCTATATTTGGATCAGAGATTAATTAAGACTGGGTCTTGCTGAGGGGTAATTAGAAGGGTGTCTGGACATGGCCTCTTTGCTGGGGGCTGCGAAGACATGGAGCCACTAGTTAGTGGTGTGTTTTGTAAGCTTGGCATAGCCTGGGGATTTGTCTCAAACATAATTTGCCATGATTATCATGCGTCTCATTCTATCAAGGTCTTCAGAGGTCCACTGAGAGGAACTTTGTGTAGTCACAGGAGTTTGTGTTATTGGAGTAGGCTGCCCCTTGTTTTTCCAGGCTGCTGCTATGCTATACTCCCCTTGGGAAACATGTTCTCCTTATGTGGTGAACTTGTTTTCTACCTATGAGAATGGTGACTTTTCAACAAGAGTTTTTTGGAAGTTCTCCCCTTATGGAGTCTCTCTGGCACATGCTTTTGCAACAGATGGGCCATTTTCAAAATATTGGCGTTTTTTGCTGATTGAGGTTTGTGAAGATTGTCGAATTTCGGCGGACAGGAGGTCCGAAGCCGCATCTTCAGACACTGCGTACGGTTGATTTGGACACGGCATCCGCGTCCTCTCGCAACTTTGGGGGCCTGTTGTGTGGCGATTGTGATCGAGTGCCCAGAGGACAGGGGACTAGTGGACCTACCCCTCAACGCCGTGTGCAGCTCTGTAGACAATGTTGTCGACTCCCAGCCTTTGGGTATGTGTTTAGTGTGGGCAGATGTGTGTGCTACTGCCGCCGGCCTGTGTGATGGGGTCAGGGGCTAGAACATGGGAATCTGCCGGTTCCCCCATCGCCGCCTTTGTCCGAAAAGACACTGATGCACCCTCCTCTCTGCCTGCATGGCATGGTGGGCCCAACATTTGGTCTTTCGGTCCTTTTGGGTATTTGGTTTGAAGAGCTGGCAAGCTCTACAGTGGCCCTTGTCGTGGTCCCTCTGGAGACCGGTTGCACACCGGGTGCTTGTCTTTCCAGGGGAACTTCTTGTTGCAACTGGGGCAAAATTTAAATGGTGTTTTACATAATTCGATGCAAAGGCACTTAAGCGAAAATATAGAGGGAAAGGGGGAATATGCATTCTCTTAGTGGCCTAAGAAATGTTCACCCCCACTCCGTACTGTCTGGGCCGAGGCCCAGTGCGGCCAAAGGGGTGTCGTTCAGTCAGTTCTTTGTCTGACGACATTCATACTTTTCACATCCGAAGATGTTAGTCGATGGTCGGTAAATAAAAGGATATAAAGAGTACTAGCTCCAATAACGCTAATGGTGTTATTGGAACAGAAATTTGCGTTACAGCGTCCGACGATAGAAAACAACCAATCTGAGGGACCTCGACGCGTGAAGGACCATAGGTACAGCGGACACCACACTAGGTGAACAAGTTACGTCTTACTTTGTAACGTTCTTTCGATGGGATGTTCCTCCGAAGTATTCCTCATCTTTAATAGATTACACCCCAGCTTGCTGGTCTCGGAAATATTTTCAGTAGAAGGCGCTGCGCGTCGACGTCATTCGTGTTGGTGTCCCTAGACAGCCTCCGTCTCGGCGCCGACGTCATCGTGTGTATAAATAGACTTGCACAGTGTCCGTTGCCCAGTTCCGTTTTGAAGCTTGAAATCAGCTGTGCATGAATTGGTTATTGACCTTGAAGGAGCGTAAGCTGCAACTACAAGGAAGTTTTACTGCAGGGATGGATGGGAGGGGCGATGAGGAATACATCGGAGGAGCATCCCATCAAAAGAACGTTACAAGGTAAGAAGTAACTTGTTCTTCGAAGGGATTGTGTCCTCCGACGTATTCCTCATCTTTGATAGACTCCCATAGCAGTGGTGTAAAAAAGGAGGTGGGAGTAAAATTGGAATATTTCCCTTTAAGAATGAACAGAATCACAGCTTTGCCAAATCTTGCCTCCTGGCTAGAGGAGGAATCCAGACTGTACAATTTTGGTATGTGCGGGCGACCATGTGGCAGCCGCACATATGTCCCGAATCGGTACCCCTCTTTCGAGAGCCGAAGAGGCTGCAATACCCCGGGTTGAATGAGCCCTAAGATGTTGAGGGGGTTCTTTGCCTGCCAATTTGTAGCATTCTAGAATAGTTAAAATAATCCATCTTGAAATGCTCCGTTTCGTGATTGGCAATCCTAATTTGTGTCCTACATAATCTACAAACAGTTGGTCTGTTTGCCTTATCCTAGCAAGTCTGTTGATATGAAAACACAAGGCACGCCTTGGATCCAGCCTATGTAACCTCTCTTCCTCTTTCCCTGGGTGGGGAGGAGGATAGAATGTAGGTAAAGTTATTTTCTGAGTAATGTGGAATTCAGAAACCACCTTTGGGAGGAAATTAGGCTTCACTTGTAAAACAACCTTGTTTTTGTGAAAAATTGTATGAGGAGGTTTGCAAGATAGAGCTTGTAATTCGCTCACTCTTCTGGCAGATGTTAAAGCCACTAGGAAGACTGTTTTAAGAGTGAGAAATCTTAATGAACAAGAATGGAGTGGTTCAAAAGGAGTACCCATCAGAAAATGTAAAACTAGATTTAGGTCCCACAATGGAACTTGAAAAGGTTTTGGGGGATAAACATTAGGTAACCCTTTCAGAAATTGGATTACCTGGGGTAATTTTAAATATGAAGGCTCCTCCGCAGTGCGCTAGCCCTTGATCACACCAACTTGAAGACCTGAATTCGCCAAAATGAGTAAGTAAGATAACACCATTGGTGTACTGCATGAAAAGGGTTTGATATTCTTTTCTCTACAGCAGCTTTAAAATGTGTTCCAACGGCAGTGGCATAAAGTCTTTGTTGATGGCTTTCTAGCTGAAAGCAACAGCTCCATGATGCCATCCGGGAGATCACAATCCTTGTATCTCTACCTTTCAGAAACCAAGCGTGAAGGTTGAGGGTTCTGATGTCTGGATAGAGAACCTGACCTCCCTTCTGCAAGAGAAGATCCTCTTTGTGGAAGACGAATCGGAGGGCAGATGGACTTGTCCAGAAGGTCCGGGTACCACGTTCTCCTGGCCCAATCCGGGGCAATTAGGATCATGGTCTTCTGGAATCTTCTCAACCTCCTGATCATTTGAGGAATGACAGGGACTGGAGGAAACACATACAGAAGTGTAAACTCCCAGTCTACTACGAACGCGTCCCCTAGAGATCCTCTCGGGGAAATTCCCTGGAACAAAACTGATCGCAATTCTTGTGGATATAGGTGGCGAACAGATCCACTTGAGGGGTTCCCCAAAGGGCGAAGATCACTTGAAGGACTTCCTGAGCTAGCTGCCACTCGGAGACTGCTCTGCCTGCTCAGAGCGTCCGCCGTGAAGTTCTTCTCTCTGGCTAGGTGAACTGCTGATAGAGAGATTCCTTCTTGAATTGCCCAAAACCATAGCTGCATCGCCTCTGCACAGCGGCAGTGATCCTACGCCTCTTTTGTTGAGGTAGTGCATGGCCACTGTGTTGTCCGTCATTATCAGGGCATTTTCAACCTGTACTGATGGAAGAAAAGCCTTCAGCGCTAGTCTGATTGCTCACAGCTCCAACAGGTTGATATGTAGTCTGGATTCCAATGGAGACCAACGACCGCTGATGGTCAAGTCTTTGGCATGGGCTCCCCACCCTGTTAGTGAGGCATCCGTGACTACTGTTATCTCCGGCCATGGTTGCCAAAACTGTTTTCAAAAGGTTCTCCCGACAGGCCCACCACTGAAGGTCTCGAGCCACTCTGTCCGGACTTGAAGGAGATCTGTCATTCTTCCTGAGAATTGCGACCATTGGGTTCTTGGTGCCCACTAGAGAGAGCTCATTCTCAGGCGAGCCTCTGGCACTAGAAAGATGCAGGATGCCATGAGGCCTAGCAACCTCAAAAAGTCGAAGGCTGGAAGAAGTTGGGCATTTTGAAACTTGGTGACCATCTGCAGAATATCTTGAGCCCTCACCTCTGGTGGTGAGGCTTTCCCCAGGCAAGTGTCCAGGACCGCTCCAATGAACTGGAGTCTCTGTGATGGTATCATCTGTGACTTCTTTGAATTGAGGGAGAAGCCCAGCTTGTAAAGGAAGTGGCAGACAATCTAGTTGGATCTGAGCTTGTTCCGACGATACTGCTCTGATCAACCAATTGTCTAGGTAGGGGTAGACATGGATCCCTTCCCTCCCTAGACTCGCAGCCACTAACGACATTAGCTTGGTGAAGACCCTCGGGTGGAGGTCAGCCCAAACGGCAGAACTCGAAATGGATATTGAGAGTTACCAATTGCGAACCTCAGGTATTTCCTGTGTTTGAGATGGATTGGCACATGGAAATAAGCATCCTGAAGGTCTAGAGACACCAGTCCTGAAGCTGGAGGGCCTGAAGGATCTGAGAAAGTTACCATCTTGAACTTGTCTTTCCTGAGGAATTTGTTCAATTCTCGTAAATCCAAGATGGGTCTCAGTACTCCTTTGGTACTAGGAAGTAGGGGTAATGCCAACCCTTGTTCCTCTCCGCTACAGGGACCAGTTCTATGGCACCATTCTCTAGCAGGTCTACAATCTCCTTCATAAGGAGCGGGTCTGGCATCTTCAAAAAGTTGTTCCCCGGTGGATGACTGAGGGGTGTGTAGAAAGGGCAGTCAGTAACCTTGGGCAACTGTCTCCAATGCCCAAGCATCTGACGTAATAGCCTGCCATTCTGCCAGATGTTGAGCTAACCTGGCCCCTACTGGTGTCTTGTGAGGGGAGACCTCAGAGGGGTTTAGAAGCGGCTGACGCAAATGCCGAGGGTAAAGTGGCACCTGCTGCGGTTTTTGTAACTTTAACCCGTCCACCAGGGTAAATCGTTTCTGGCCCCTATGAGCTGGCTGTCCTCCACCTTTTCCGAATGCGGAGTAAAAGCGAAAGGACCTACCCTTCCAGGAGGTTCCTGAGGGGCGATTTGGCGTCTGTCAGATTGCAGCCCCAAGAGATTTTGCTGCTGCCTTGGAGGTTTGTAACTTCTCCAGGCTGTCATCAGCCTTCTTACCAAATAAAGAAGTGCCGTCAAAGGGCATATTCAAAAGTCTGGCTTGTACATCTGGAACAAAACCAGACTTCCACAACCACGCAAATCTGTGGATTGTGGAACTTGCCGCCATGGCCCTGCTGATACTGTCAGCAGAATCAATGCCTGTTTGAAGGGACTCGTACATTGCATCTTTTCCATCCTTGATGTTAAAAAATGCTTCCCTTTCTTCTCCTTCTGGGAGACAGTCAGCCGCAGATGAAGCACACTCCCAAAGTTTATGGCTGAATCTTGCAAGCGTGCAAGTGGCGTTAATAGATTTAAGCGTCATGCTACCTGCAATACTTTTTTTGACATAGCATCAAATCTTTTATCATCCCTGTCCTGTGGAATAGTAGGGTATGCAGATCTACTATTTGATGAACTTGCTGCTTGTACAACCAAACTCTGGAGTTGGATGTTTGCTCAAATATTCAGGATCTGTAGCAGATACCCTGCATTTAGCAGACAGTTTGTTAACTGCAGGGATAACTTCAGGAGTTTCCCAAATGCTGATATTTTTCTTTGCAGAGCAGTATGAAAAGGAACAGGATCTTACTGTGGACCTTTATCTAAAAGATCAGTAAGGTCATCCTGCTGAAAAGAAGGTGTAGGTGTAGACCACCCCATGAATTCTATTATTCTGGCCAGCAGAACCCTATAAGGGGTCTCAGCATGCTCCCCAGGGTCTGGTTTAGCAAACTCTACTTCTGGAGAAGTATCTAAACCACTTGCCTCATGTAAAGAGTCTTGAAGGCCTTTCAACCTGTTCTCTTCAGAGATAAATTCCTCTGGTATGGGTGTTGTGGTCCTTTGTAAACCAAAAGGTCTCATGGTCGGAATCCTCCCCTTCCTCATATATAGAGGACAAGGCTCTAAAGTAGAGAGACCTAGGATATGGTTTAAAACCCATTTCTAGAGCAGAAGGGGCCAAATTGGCTGTCACCGGTTGAGAAAACATCCAAGTTGTCGACGTGGAATTCATAGGCTTCGACAAACCTGAAAAAGGCATTGAAAAAGTTTTAAGAGACCTCAATTTACTCGAGAGGATTGGAATCCTACTCGGAGTCGAAATTGTCGACGGCATCCTCGACGTCATGGTCTAAGTCCTCGACAGCTCTACTGTCTGAGATGTAGTGACAGTTGTAGGCCTGTCTTTTATCGGAATCGACAGTGGAATAGAAGACGGCATCGACACAACCGATTTATGCATCGACAGGCCCTTCGACAAAGGTGTCGATGAGACAGATTTATGAGTGGAAGAAAACTTCGACGGCGGCGATAACGCGGTCTTACTGCCTCTACTCGAGGGTTCACGACGCTCTCAGGTAGTTTCTTTCGCCGAGTCCGACTCGCAGCATTTTGATTTTTCGGGTCTTTCACCCAGGGTATCACCTTTAGATGTGTCCGAGGCGGGCAAGGCCGCTTTCTCGAAGACGCTAAGCTTTTTCTTACGGAATTCCTCCCACTTAGCTGGAGACCTGTGTTTCGTGGGGCAGGTGACCCTTTCCAGGGAGACAGAAGACGAAGAGGAAGAGGGAGATCTACGACACCTCTTCTTAGAGTGTTTCGATCTCAAAGACTGATGGGAACCGCTATGCGACCTTGAACAGGAATGTTTCTTGTGACGAGGATACGAATGTCTCGACTCTGCTGCAGAAACCTTCGAGGGAGTAGAAGTTTAAAGAGTCTTACCTCTTTCTAGCTTCCCCTTACGCTCCAAGGCTTTCACCGTCATAGACATACAGTCCTTGCATTCCGAACAGTGATGCTCCGATCCCAGGCCCCACAAACCGATCCTGTGAGGATCCGTCAACGACATTTTCTTCACACAACACTTTTGAAGCCGGACCGTGGGGTCGATGGTTCGGATGAAGAAGCCATTGAATTAGGAGGATATCTTCGAAGAATAAGCTGAATCTTCTTGAAGAAAGAACTGAGCGACACGTTTCCGAGGACAACGAAGCGCAGAAAAACAGAACTGAGCAACAGACACTGCGCAAGTCTATTTATACGCACGATGACGTCGGCGCCGAGACGGAGGCTGTCGAGGGACGTCGACGCGCAGCGCCCTCTACTGAAAGAATTTCCGAGGCCAGAAAGCTGGGATGTAATCTATTAAAGATGAGTAATACGCCGGAGGATACAATCCCTTCGAAATAGTATTACTGGCACGCCCTGACGATGTCCCTTTGAGTTTCAATAACAACTAATACTTTGCAGCTTCCACTAGATGTCGGACTATGCATAGCATGTGTTCTAAGCAGATTTCACAAGCCTCACATATTTTAATAAGAGTATTGTGCGATACTACTACATGTTAAAGATTCATTGGTCAGTATGTTGTGATAAATCTGGCAATGTCGTCCCCGTTTTCCTAGGGGAAACCTTCTCATCCAGCCAGCGTGGTACAGTCACAGTCCAGAAGACCTCCAGGGGGGTGGCAATATGAGGGAGGATCATATGGGGAGGGGGTTCCCCTGTAGACTTGGGGATGGGCATAGAGAACATGGTATCCCCCGCCCCTACCCATCCGAGGTGGACACCCAGTACCCCAACTTCTCAATCCTCCATATCTTATAGTCATGTTGAAAAAAAAAAAACAAGTTTCTAAATATGACCACTTTGACTGACTCAAAGTACTGGGATGAGGAAGAGGGCCAGAGCAATGAATACCTGGAGGAACCAAGCTATTCTAGTTGTACCAATCCTATTGGTGCCGGGAAATTCAAAACCACTCAGTGTAGAGAAACATGGAGTCTTCCTTATCTCAACGCTGGTCAAGGAACTAGAGAGCTGCAGCCAGATCCGCAGAGCAGAAAGGCTCAGGGAGAGAGCGTCCCAATGAGTGGCAGTTAGAGAGAGTTCTCCACCAGAGTACAGAGCAAATCCGCAGAGCCAAAAAGACTGCGAGAGACCCGAAAGCCGACAGGAGAAGTCGGTGCGCCCATAGAAAGCAGTTTGGACAGTGAGGTGCTATGTGGGGAACCGTAGGGGTTCAGAGGCTGGGTTGGAAACCCAAACCCTCACCCAGAAAAGAAGTTCTCTTCTTCGGGTAGCACTTACACGAGAAAGCAAACTGTTACGAAAGGCAGAGTACCAAAAGCTGCAAAGGCAAGAGATTGATATTGTATGAGACTTGGAATCTTGGCAAAGTCCTGGCAGGAGAATATACCAGGAAAGAAGATTAAGTCTGGGACTCACACCCATTTATGTTCTGTCATTTGCATGGTAACATCAAGAGGGAGTCATTGTAGTCATCACATAAAATGGGGTAAGGGAATTATTGCCCATGGTCCTGTGGAGAACGGGGAAAAGGCCAGGAGAAGAGGAACTACCTCTTGGCCTTGTGGACATGTGTGCATCTGAAAACATCTTGAAACTCCATTTGTTGTATAGGCACCTTACAAATAGTCAATAAATGAAGTATCCAGAGAAGGGAGGCAGTACCCTGGTGTTCACTGGGAGTTGGAAAAACTTGAGACCGAGAACTACCCATTGTTTTTTGACAATACTGTGACAAAGGTTAAGCCGCCCTTTCTTCTGCTAATTGAAGAACCTTTTTGTTTTAAAACTGTCAACCTTACCTTTCCCCTTTTTATTGCATCTGGAGCAGTGGAACGAACACAAGATAGTACTACGGGGAGGGAGTCCTACACCTCTGCAGTTGAGTCCCAGTTAACCCTTTGTATATTAGTTTAAGTGTAACGGTCGGGAAGGGGTATTTTGAACACAGGACGGTGCATTGTTTGACTGACGTTCTGACAGTTACCTTAGTTTTGTTTGAGGCAGGGAACCCCCTCTTAGATTTAGAAAAGGGTAGGATTTTAATATTCTGTTTAATAAAAAGGCCATCAGCCATTAAAATGCCACCACTGTGTCGGTCTCCTGCTTAAGACTCCTTACAGTGTCCAAAGGCCTATAATATGCAACTATGTTTTATACTTCCTGTCTAAATTGAATTGTGTGCCATACTGGGTGGATTCACTGAGGGCCCCTTAACCCACTCTAAGAATAAGCCTGCACTGCTCATTGGCAACTTGAATGGGTTTTGGTTAATCGTTCTGAGATCCCTGTTCCATATAACCAGATTCCAAAAATCCACCTTAACAGAGGGGGACAGAAAGGAAAGCAAGAAGCAGAGAAACAAAATGGTGGAAGTCTTCTTCCATGGTACAGAGCTCTCCGGGCTACTCCAACCCCACCCCCTTCCTTTCCTCACTAGGATGAAATGGTTAGTGAGATTTATCAAGTTTTTTGCTTACTCCCCCTCTCGTAGTGAGACCCCCAGAACTTTCTGCTGGACTGGTGTACCTTTTTTTTTTTTTTTTTTTTTTTTTTTTTTTATTTGTTTTGGCTTAAGCCTTTACAAAAGAGGAAGGTAATATAAAACATTTGCGTTAGGTAAAAAAAAAGACAAAAGTTTGTATTAAGGTTTCTTACTATCCACCAACCCTGCCAAGTTTTTTCTGGTCCTATAAGTTACCTACTTAGGTACCTCTATCCTTTGGATCGTTGTGTTAGATTGTCAACCCACTTTTTATTAGCACCTGGATTGCTGCAAACGTAAGTGCAGCATTTTTCCCTGAGATTATTCTGTCCCAGAGGAAGTCTGTGACTATGTCTTCCTCCCTCCGTACCAGATCTCTGAAGAATCTTAATCGCTGAAGCCAGGTGCCTTCGCAATCCATTAGGATATGTTTTAGCGTTTGTTTGGCAGGGTTTACGCAAATTGAGCATAATTTTATTGCCTTGTGCCCTTGGTTACGTCTTGCCAGAACCGCCCCACAGTGGACGAGATTCAGTCTCATTCTGAGGAAGTCTGAACGCAGTTTTCTGTTTGGAGACTTCAGTAGGTAACATGAGAGTGATCCAAGTTTCTTTTCTCCCTTCAAAAATATATTTTGAGTTGGGTCCTCTCGTATTTTCTCCACTGTTTCAATCCAGTCCCGTTCTTCTAGTCTACATTTAACTTTATGAGGGTTTAGAGCCAAGGTCTCTTCGTTCAGATCCAGTTTTTTTAGTATTTCCAAAGTTTTCCGTTCCAACGAGATGAGGATAGCGGATTTTTTCAATAATGCTTCATGCTTGAGGTCGCCATACAACGTCGAATCCTTACTAAGTGTTATTTCCCTAAACAATGAAATGAGCTTCCAATCAGCCATACAGTTTAAAGATTTTAGGCCTAATTCAAATCTTAGGCTTTTTAGGGTGGCGCAATTTGGAAGACCCAAAACTCTTTTCCAGAGGCGGCCCTCATAGTTGTCCCAGTTTATGGACCAGAGATCCGGTTTTGCTTCTAGACCGTATAGAACAACTGGAACCACATTGGCGAAGTAAAACTTTACCAGAGGCAAAATAGAGAACTTGCAGAGTTTATAATTTAGCTTAATCATCTGTGATGTAAATTGTGTTATTTTAACTGCCACTTCATTTTCTACTTTGTATGTCGCTGGATGTGCATAGATGTTATAACCCAGATATTTTATGGTTTCTACTGTTTTGATCCGTTCTCCTCCCATGGACCAATTTATGCTTTTTACTTTTGACAATGGATGTTTAAAAATCAAGATGTTTGATTTAGATGGATTTACTGTTAACTTGTTTAATCCTACGTATTCGTTCAATTTGTCCAGAAGGTGTTGTAGCCCAATTGGTGTTCTGTCGAGGAGAACTATGTCATCCGCGTATGCCAACCAGCAGATTTTCCTCCCGTTTAGTATTGGGCTTATCAGAGCAGCTGTTTCTAGAAAATGGCCCATGTCTGCCAGGAACAAGTTGAAAAACAGAGGTGCCCCCAGACACCCTTGTCTTACACCTCTATTAACTTCCACTAGTCTGGACAGGTGCCCCATTGCATCGAGCCGTATTCTTAGGTTGGTGTTTTTATGAAGTTCCACCAAAATTGACAGAAGAGATTCTGGAATTCCCCAGTTCCGGAGTTTATCCCACAGTAGGGTTCGTTCCACCTGATCAAAAGCTTTGGACAGATCTATCCAGGCTCCGTACAGCATTTGTTTTTTCCCCCCTCTCTCTTGCTCATTCAAGATGTTGAGAATCAGGCCGTTAATAGATGTTGAATGGCCTTTGCGAAAACCTGTTTGGAAACGTGATAGAATGTTGAAATCTTCGACCCATTTCGAGACATGAGTTAGTAGTAGTCTCATGAAGACTTTGCTTTCGATGTCCAATAATGCTATCGGTCTATAGTTCGTTGGTTTGCGACGATCCCCGGATTTGAAAAAAGGAATTATGAGGGCCGTTTTCCAAGATGCAGGAAAGGTTTGTTGCTTTAATATTTCTTTGAAGAGAGCGGATAATAACTTTGACCACAATAATGGTTCGCTTTTCAGTGCCTGATAGGTCAGACCGTTTAAACCCGAGGCTTTTGATGATGAGGAACTGGCTATAATTTCCTGTATATCTTCTTCACAGAAGTTAAGATGCCAAGTAATATCTGATTTGGATCTAAATTCGCGGGTTTCGTCGCTCTTAAATGTCTCTGTCAGGTAGCTCACCCAGCCATCTTCTGACACTAGGTTACATAATGATTGTGCATGATCCCCTTCAAACTGGTTCATTACTTCCCAGAAGTTCTTGCTGTTTTTTGCTCTAAGTGTTTGGAGTATATGCTCGCCATCATTTTGCATACGAATTGCGTTATGCGAAATCAACCATGATTTGTAATTGGCTTTTTGAGTTCTTCTTTCAGTTTTCGTCTCCTCCACTGAAAGTCCTGCCTTTTTTATATCTCGTAACGCTTTCCTGTGCTCTCTTTTTCTTCTCTGTGTAGATTCATCAAAGGAGTGCAGATGTTTCTGTTTGACTTCTCCCGCTAGGTATTTAGGTGCTAAAGTTGCCCATAGGAAGTTGGTAAATCGGTATGTGATTTCCATATGTGTTCGGGAATCATTTTAAGTTTTCCATTTAGGTTAGTCCCCCCATCTTTATATTTTACAACTCTAAGTTTACCTTTCTTCCCCTCTAGTATCTGTAATTCTCGTTCAGCTTCTGTGGTCAGAATGTTTTCGAGTGACAGCTCCAGTCTGCTGTGATCACTTCCAGACTCCTGTATCGTTTTTAATGTATAGGGCAAAGCGAGCAGAGTTTTTGAAACAAAGATATAGTCTAAGGCTGAGGAAGATTTACCTCTTCTCCAGGTTATGTATGGTTCCTTTACACCCACCTGTGAGCAGACTATCATGTGAAGGTCCCATTGCTCCATAAAATCCTGCCATTGTTTTCCCAGATTGCTTTTCCTCTGGGTTGCTCGATCGCAATTTCCTTTTGGGGGATAAAGGCAGTTCGTGTTGAAATCTCCAGCTACCACAATATTACTAGAGACAAGAGTTGTTTTTAGTAGTTCGAATAGAGATGCTAAATTCTCTAAAAAGCAGTCTAGTTTCGATGTTGCTGGGTTCCAGTAAATATTTACAAAGACCCAAGTTGTGGTGGCTTCTTGTGTAGATACTTCAGCTCTGCATGCCTGAATGCCCTGGGGATTTTTCCATATTTCCTTTGCGTTTTTAAAGACTTGGTTTTTTAATGCTATTAGTAAGCCTCCTGAGGGCCGGCCCAGTGGTTTTTGTGTGGCTGACAGACAATGGACCATATACCCTTCGATGTTTAACGGATTGACCAACCAAGTTTCTTGTAAGAGAATTGCGTCCCCTTGATTGAATAGGTATGACCTTGCTTCTTTGCCTCTAATGACACTAGAGCCTCTTGTGTTCCAGCTAAAGATATTAACATGGTTCTTTCTAAAGTTGTTGTGAGCCCAGACCCAGCTTCTTCAGAACTTCTGACAGTATGTCTGGTAAGAGCAAAAGGGTGTTTTCTTTTGTTTTGAGGTCTTTTTCTAAGCTTCCTTGCTCTGTGCGGGTTGTCTCATTTTGATATATTGCTTCTTTGTTTGGGCGTGGGGGAATGCAGTGTTTGGCCATGATGTTATTTCTCTTCTTACAGTATGAAACTTCCAGTCCATAGGATTCTAACTCGATTGAGTTTCGCAAGATGTCATTTTTTGCGGTCTCTGAGGTCCTAATGAGTTCAACCAAAAATGGATCGCATGACAATGGGAATTTCACGCTTTCAATGTCATTAGATGTTATAGAGTGGAGATCTCCTATTTTTTGTATTAATTTCAAAATCACTCCCCGGTTCAAGGATTTGTAGTGGCCATAGTTTGAACGCAGTCGCAGCCAAATCCTTCCATCTCCATTTCCCATTGCTGTGTTTTCGGATGGTTTGTTGCATATATCGGAGAGTGGGTGGGTACCTTCAGCATTCCCCTCGTAGTGCCTCTCAGTATCAAGTTTGACGAATTTCCCTTCACCATTTTTGGCTTGGTTAGCATTTATTTCAGGTATATTTCCCCCTAGCCTGTTTGCTGAAGCAGTTGCATCTGAAGGGGTTATACTTAAGTCCTTGAAAGCCAACGGCTTCTTTGTTAGAAAGATGGGGGCAATTTTCCTATTTTCCTGTTGATTTGTGGCAGAGCCACTCCCACACGATCTTTTTACTACCTGCTGCCCTATTTTTTGTGTGAAAATTGGAGCCCATTTGACTGCTTTAGCTATATTTTCTTTTTGAGGTTGAGCGGCAAGTTTTTTTTTTCTTGGTGTCTCCTCCGGAGTTATCTCTTTTTCCCGGTCCTTTCCAATCTCTATGCTTTTCTTTTTCGGGTTGTTTTTTTTTTGTCCTGTCAGCTCCTCTGTTTGTAAGCCAATGCTTGCTTTTGTTATTGGAACTGTATCGTCCAATTGTTTGTCTTTGGTTAGTTTGGTTTTTTTAGGGATGTCGATTTTGGCTTTCTGGTTTCCCTTTCCTGTATTGAATTTATTTTTTTTTTGTGCCAATAGGAGGAGTTTTAGAGTCGCCCACAGTGGTGTCTTGCTCCTCACTAGACATATCGGAATATATTTTTTCCTGGATCTTATCTTTTTCTTTTGCAGTTTTGCTTTGCTTCAGCCCTTTGTAACGTTTACTTTTATTTTTTGACTGAGGATTTGGAGCCCTTTCTCTTTGCTGAGCGGTTTCTCCTTTTTCTTCTGCCTCTCGAAGTTTGTTCCCCTTGTTCTTGCCATTCATGAGTTTTATCTGCCAGTCTGGTTTTTTGGTTACCAGAATTGATTTCTTTTGTGTTTTTTCCAATATCTGCCTCTTCCTCTAGAACTGTGGCTAGCCTTAAGAACTCTTCCAATATTGAGTCTGATAGTGGGGTATCCTCCAATGAGTAGTCCTGAATTTCTTCTACAGTTTCTTCTCTTTGAGCTGGGGGCAGTTGTCTTTTCAATATTGAGGAAATTTCTTTCAAAAGTGTGTTATTTTGGTTTTCAGTTTGGTTTTTTTCTTTCAGCGATTGCTGGATGGAGGAGATGTCGAGTCCTTGTTTTGCAATCTCAATGTTCAATGCCTGAATTGGGGTGCTCAGTTTTGTGTTCATGGCATTTGCTAGGCCCACTAGGGTAGAGTCACAAAGAGAGATTTCTTTAGTCATCTCTAGAAGTGTTCCATTTTGCGATTGGACCTCTCCTTTTAGCATCTCAAAGACTGAAACCAATGAGTTAAGAACAAAGTTTAGTGCTTTTAATGTGTCTGAGTTTGGATTTGTTGTTGCTTCTTCATCTTTTCTTTCTAGGTCCCTTTGTTCCCGCATTTGCTGTGCAACAGTCGATGAGGATTGTATGGTTTGTAGTATTGGGGTGAATGCGCTATCTTCCATAGGTGAGGTGCAGAATTCTTCTTCCGGATGCACTGCCACAGTATGTATTTCTGTGCTAGAAGCTGGGGCTTGAGAGTGTCTTGGTTCTTCCCAAAGAATAAGGGATTCTCCTTCGATGTCACTGTGGCTTTTATGTCGCTTATTCCCGAAATGATTTTCTATTTTACTTTGTATTTTCCTTGTTGAGATAGTGTAGTCCAACCCTTTTTTCCAGTTGTTCATTATGGCAATATTTGGATTTTTCTCTATCCGACTTGGTGTTGGGGTACTATGTTTTCCATCAGCATGTACCAAAACTTGGATTACTTGTCCATTCGACTGATTGACATTCTCCTGGACAAGTTGGACAGTTGGTATGACCGTTTCGCAGCTTTGGTTTAAATATGAACCGTTCCCTGCCCCTTCCATATCTTTGGTGCTGCGAAGTTTCATCAAGTTTTGGTATAGTTGACACTCTGTGAGGTGTTTACTGGTTATTGATAACAAGTGGTAGACGGTATGTCTTACAGCATTAAATAGGTCAGGGGTAGATGGTCAGCTTGCGTCAAAAATGCTTACTACCAAGGTTGAAAAAGAAAAAATAAATAATAAAAAAAAAGTGAAGATTACGAGACGACTTTTGTCGTGCCTTAGTTGGACAAAACAGCGCGATCAAAGGATATAGATTCCCGCAGTCTCACGCTGTCTGAACAGTTAATGTTTACGATGTAGGCCTTACCTCAGGTTCGCCTCGACTATCATTGGCGGCTGTTGTTCTTATACTGAACCCGTAGAATTGTTTGCGCCAACTGCGCTCAACAGCCGCACAACAGTCTCTGGGCTTTACTCCAGCCGGGCTTAACGCCACAAGGGTGGTTGCCTTGGTCCTTTGTAGGCGGCCGCGATCACGTGATCCAGTCACGTGTTGCTCCTGCCTCCTGCCCCGCCTCCTCCAGGAAGCAGGCTGGTGCGAGGGACGAGCGGCAACAAACAGTGCTGGTTTAAATGCACCACAAAATGCAGCTCTCTTCACGGGTGGGTTTCGCTGTATAATCACAAGGTTATCAGTGAGCGGGCGGCTGCCTTGGTCCTTTGTAGGCGGCCGCGATCACGTGATCCAGTCACGTGTTGCTCCTGCCTCCTGCCCCGCCTCCTCCAGGAAGCACGCTGGTGCGAGGGACGAGCGGCAACAAACAGTGCTGGTTTAAATGCACCACAAAATGCAGCTCTCTTCACGGGTGGGTTTCGCTGTATAATCACAAGGTTATCCTTTTTAGTTTTATTCTGAATGAGGGTACCCTTGCCCCCCACAAACCCCCCATTCATTCTTATGGGCTCTGCCTTTTGGAACTCATCTTTGTTTTACCTTTTCTATGGAGCCTGTCTTCCTCCATCTCTCTTAAGGCATCCCTGTTGAACTTTTGCAGCTGGGGACCCCTTGGGTCCTCCTTTGAGATTCTTTGACTATGCTTAAAAACTACTGTTCTTAAAGATAGGGGGATACTTTATGTCCCTAGTAAAACTAACCTATGAGAGATTAGCACACCACCCTAGGTGGAGGGCTAGGGGGGATACTTTGAATCCCCCTTCTCTTTGCCTCTGACATTTTTAGTCACAGGCCCCCCTATAGTTATGGCTGGTGGCAGAAGACATGTTCTGCCAACTATTGTGCTATTTTCTTCCGCAGACTGTATTCACAGTCTCGGCTGGCACAATAGGGTCACCCATATTCCAACATGGTGGTTCCTTTATTTTTCGCCATTTCTATCGTGGTGGTTCTTTGCTAGCTCTTCTACCATTCTTAGAGGGGAAAGTCTGTTTTGCCTTCGGCGGGAACCCTTGGGTGTCCCCGCCTAGGCTCCAGTGTGTCTGCAAGGACAGGAAGCAGGGGAGGAGTGGAATACTCCCATGCCCTTTTTCTGCAACAATGCCCGAATGGAACCCGTTCCCCATGGGGAACTGGCTGTCCTGATTGGACAGCCACCCACACCCTTCTGTGGGAAAAATTAATAAAAGAGGTGAGGTTACTAAGGCAGACGTCAAGTCGACCACTGGAACAGTCCTTCGCTGCCGCACAGGAGAGAATCCAGCTGAATTTACTTTTAAGTAAATTCTACGATACTGCGGGACAAAAGGTTGAACTAACCTAGAGTCAAAGAGTTGCTCCAGTGTGACTGGAGTATGTGAATAGGTGTTTGGGTGTCCACCCATACCTCTGGTCCAGGTTTGTCAGCTTAGGGTGTCATTCACAGGATCCCTTTAACTCGTGTTACATTGCCAAGCCTCTTTCTAGTGACTGACAGTATCCCGAGCAACTTTGCTTATTCTGCTTCTTCATAAGACTGGCTCCACTCCTACACTGACTTTTCATATAGTTAGGGATTGGACTTTTTAAAAAGTGTTACAAGCTGCGAAAAGGAGAATTTCTGCTGTGTGTATAACCAACCCTTTCCTTACAAAAGACTATGTGGTTTTGCTAACTAAATACAATTACTGTAGATCTCTGAACCAATCTGAGAGCGTAGTACCGATAATACGGTAGAACTGTCAGTGTCAAACGCTATAACAATTGTAACCGCAAGCAACTACTATTGAAGTAATCACCTCTGAAAAGTAGTCAATAAGAATTCCTGTGTGTGTTGGTTAGGTGAGCAAGTATTATCGACCTTTTGTGTAAATAAGAATAAATGTATATTTAATATAACATTAATTGTGCAGGTTTCTTTGGACTATTGCATTTTCTGTGTCCAGTGTACTTACCTACAGCTCACATCTTCCTCCTATGATGGGACTGGCTGCAATGTCATTCTACCAAGATCCATCTGGTAGTACAGACTTGTACAAAGAGTTGATGAGCTGTACGGCAAGGGATAGTTCTATGAAGTCTTACCTCAAGTGGACTTTAGGAAAACTCCCCTAACACAAAAGCCTTTAGAAATCCAGCACCCTGGCGAAAAGCTAGTCCCTTTGAATTGGTGCGCTCCTTTTATGCCTCGGCCCAGGGAAGCTGCTTGGTGACTGCTGTTCTGGCGCAGGGCATTACAGACCCTCAAAAAGATCAAAAAAGAGGCATGGCCATTAAAGTTCCTGTCATGTGGCAGGCCCAGCCTATGTGGCCAGAATGCACATCACTTTCCACAGTGGAGCCGACTCACAGGAGCTGCCACATGCGATATCAAATTGGATATGGGAGGGCCCAGAAGGGGAATCCTGAAGCAGCTGCCTCGCTGCTATAGAGGGATGCCGGATGGCGCTCTAATGCACGGATCTTCCAGTTTTAAAATAGTGACCCAGCAACGTTTTCACATGTATGGGTGTCCAAAGGTTGTGCCAGTAGGTGTAGAGTGACCATTCCTCCTTGTTATTGCAATACATTTTTTACTTCCAAATTATCTGTGGACCATGAATACAATTGTTTATGATACTTTGGCATAACCCCAAAAAAATATACAAATCAACATAGCAAGATTGCAGTCATTCACTATATGCTCCTACCCCATAGTTGCATATTCCTTTAAACCAAAGGAGTCCATTCCTGAAAGAACAAGATGTGACCCGAGTAGCTCCAAACAGCATATGTTATGTTACTTTGCGTTTATATAGCGTTGTATGTACCATTGGTATAGTCTCAAGGCGCTGGTAGGTTGAACGCCCTCGGGAACCGAAGTTCAGGTCAGTAGAGAGAGTAGAGTCAAAAGGTGTGTGTGAGCACCGGATATGTGTGCAGCTGGTGTGGCAATCATATGATAGCTGCTTCTTCGCTGTAGGTGTGGAGGCCGAGAGATCAGAATTATGTGATTGTTCTGGCAGGTTGCTATCCAGACCAATTTAGATGCGTTAGGCCTGAGCAGAAACGCCTAGCCTGGAGGGTGTGTAACCAGCAGTGTTTAGTTAGGGTGATGGGGAGTATGAGGCAAATGATGGTATGAGAACAGCTATACTGAATGGTGTCATAGTATCGCTGTGTTCTATTTGAGTGGTGGTGTAAAGAAGAGTAAGCGTGGCGATGTGGATATGGTGGTTTATCTCAGCTGCTTGAGACCGCGACAACTCCAGTAGTTGCATGTCCTCCATCCGCTGCATGTCCTCCATCCGCTGCATGTCCTCCATCCGCTGCATGTCCTCCATCCGCTGCATGTCCTCCATCCGCTGCATGTCCTCCGAATATCCACGCATTACAACCAGGTCAAGTACTCAGAACAGTGCGTGTCAATGTTCTTTCAAACCGTTCTACGTAAATCATGCTAATCTATGCATTCCAATCCGTTCCATGCGCTCAATCAGTTTCATGTACTCCAATCCATTCCATGCATTCCAGTCCGTTCAGTGCATTCGAGACTGCTCCGTGTTCTCGCATCCGTTCCATGCACTCCGCTTCTTTCCAAGCACTCCAGTTCGTTCCAAGCGCTCCAATCAGTTACAAGGATTTCAATTATTTTATGCACTCGAACCATTTATGCACTGCTGATTTTATTCGCTCTTCTATCTCAACGCTATCCTTTCTCCATGCATCATTGATCCACATATGTCATCTACACACGTTCCATCCACTTAACTGGTTTCACCCACTTCACCTATTCAACATCAGTTAACCCGATCCATCTGCATACTTCACTTGTTCTATCCACATATTTCTAACCGTTCGACCCAGTTTACCCGTACGATGCCAGCCTACAAACAATTTGAATACTTGGCTTGTGGCGTGCAATACACGGACTATGCTCTGGCATTTTTAGGAACTTTTCCCCAGAATCCAGGTTCCGTTTCGTCATCCTTTGTGTTGAAGGGATAAGATAAGCTATAATAAAAAAAGGAAATAACGGATCTCACAAGCTTTCCCTGGCTCACCTAATAGGTAGCAATGGTTGAGCAGGAGAGATTTCCAGAACCAGTAGGAGGGTTTCAAGAGGTCACCTTGGGTGATGAACAAGGAGACTTCACATTTGGCCCTAATAAACTCACGGTAGCAGAGGCGGAGCTGTAAAACAGACTTCAGAGATGGGGGCTGGTGTTTAACAGACTACAAAAAACAAGGACCTCTTAAGTAATAGGTCTGCACTTCATTTAGGAAGAAAAAGCAATTCATTTACAACAAAAAGGTTATATTTACTGTTGTACTCCATGTCGCTCTTCATTTGTCAACAATCGTCTCAAGCACTTGGCTCTTTACGGCATGTATGCATCTTATTGTTAGATGTGTTTATTTAAAAAATATTTCCTGTGCGATATCAAATTGGATGTGGCTGCCATGTTAAGTAGTGCCACGCAGTTATAGATTTATTTTAGAATTTATCCTGTCACCATCCTGGGCCATTTATAATCATAGTTTTGGTAAAGCGGGCATATCTTAAATGAAGCCCTGTGCTGCAGAGACTTGGCTGTCACTGCAGCCGTCAAATGGGCATCTGTGACCTCAACCTGCTCTGAACCACTGGTAGAGTAGGCGCTGCAAATCATGATAGTGTAGGACACAGATATACACTGTTTTTGGCATGGAGCTTCAGAAAAGCAAATCTGATCAGCAGATTATCCTTTCCAAGGTGGAATTACCTGCCTCATTGCATTAAATTGATGAAAATCAGAAAAGCCAGGGCTTCTACACCATTGACAAATGGCAATTTGTCACAGCCCGACAATAATCGAGAAGGTTAACAGTTTGAATCACACGGGGAAGCCATTTTGAGTACATTGTACTGGAAGCAGCCTTGTGCAGTGCTATACTTTCCTTGACCCACTTGTGGGAGGGGTTCGGAGAGGCCACCCGTATTGAAGTGAACAGGGAAAAGAAATTGACCCCCAGCCAAACTATCACCATAGGGGACTGAGCGGTAAGGCCTAGACTCAGGAGTGTGGGGGTGGTGGATGGTTCAAGTGACAGCACTCAATTTACAGTATTTACAAACAGTTATTTATTAAGCCTTGAAAAGAAACTCTGCAATGAAAATGAAAGTAAAATTACTAAAGGAACACTATTCTGTCCTTTTGCTCCCCCAACTATCAGTCAGCACAGAGCCAACTCTTGGCTAGACACCAGTCAGTGGGCTTAACATGGGAATTATTTAACACATCTCAAGGTCATCAGTCATCCAGAACTTGATTAATTACCACCAACAGCGCAGGGTGCCGCTGACGAGACAAATAATGTGTCCAATATTGACAGTTCGTAATTCTTTTCCCAACTTATTTTGCCCTAAACCCATACTACTATACAAGCATTCCAGCAATAGCTAATCAAGTTATCTTTCCCTTTTTGTTGTGGCCTATGTCTGTTCTGTTCTCAGACTTTCTCCCCTTTGCTATTTCCGGCTTACCTCCCTCCCAACCTCCTCCCCCCTACCCCCTATTTCCATTTCACTCCACAGACCACAATCTGGTTGGCACCATGAGTGGGGTTACGTTTCATAAATACACAAAAGGTTTCAGCACTTTACGACCACTGTGGTGGTGATGTGCGAAGAATAAAAGTCGATATAACATGACTAAACATACATTTACCTTGCAGTGCTGTTGATAAAGAGCACCAGCTCTCATTTTTAGACAGTTAAATCAGATTCAAGAACAAACATTAGCAAACCGAATGCAGCAAAGACAAGCGGTAGAACCAGTTAGATATGGGCAAGTATTCAGAAAACAGTAAAAACACTGATATGCTGCCTAATAAGGCCTTAGCACTTACGTGCTTCCCTGCTAGAGGATGGGGCCTAGTGCCCCAAGAGTCAAAAGTCCTAAAGTAAGCCAGACTCAAAGAATTAGTCTTTTAAAGCTTGAGTCTTTTAAAGTACCAGAACAAGTATTGGCAAAGCTAACATGTACATATAAGTGCTGCAGGAAGGTAAGAAGATGGGAAGTTCTTTAGGTGTCCCCTCTAAATCCCATCTCCTTAAAGGAAGGCCAGGAGGGGATGGTTCTATGTTCATTCATCCACAGTTTGTTAGCTGGCTCTTTTACTGAAAATATTTGCCGAAAATAAATAATTTAAGATTTTTATATTTGGGGGACCGCCACCCCCTCAAACTATCCTGCCCTTATTTATTCCCTATTACCCACCCATCCTACCCCTTATATGCTGTTGGGGAGAAGTCTCATTTCTGTGCTAATTCCCTTCAACCTTCGAGACCCCAGCTCTTTTGCTGGACTTTAGGGCGTTTTTAAATATTAACCTGGGAGTGGGAGCCCTTTTGCTCAATAGCTCATGTGTTTTGGCCCGATTTGGATTTCCTTTGTTTTTGGAGTCTGACAAACTCCATAGGCATCTAATTTTTGTATGGTGACACATAGCACCTTCAGTGCAGAGTCACTGAGAAATCCTTTAGATTTCTCATAAGGTTGAAATACCTTTTCCTGTGTGTACTACTGTTCCCAAGAACAGAAGAGTGAAATTGGCTTTACTTGCCTTTTCTCTTCTTATGTCCAGCACACACCATCTTATGTGGAGTGCTGGGGGGGTTACTTAGATGCCCCTTTTCCTGCTTACTCATGTAAAAACGTTTATGTTATCTTCACTACTTTAAATGGCTGGTGGCAGTGGTTCAAATGTCCTACCATTGTGCGTTTCTACCACAGGCTGAATCCTCTACGGCAGTATAGCACCTGTGGGGCAATCATTTTCTCAAAATAGCCCTGGTCGTCATTTTTCACAATTTCCTGTCTGAGATGTTTCTTTGGTTTTACTGTGCACGCCATGCCAGGTTTGAGCCCTTTGTTCGTTTTGCCTTTGGTGGGCTTCAGTACTGAAACCGGCCTCTGGCTCCAGTGTGTCTGGAAGGGCAGGAAGGGAGGTAGGTTCCTGAAACGCCTGTCCTTTGTTTTAACAAATGCCTAAATGCACCCAGGCCTGATTGCCCTGGCTGTCCTTTCAGAACAGTCACTCAACAGCTATGCCAGGGTTTTGAGATGGAAGACAGTCGACCACTGGGAAGAACAGCGCGAAGAAGAAACCGTAAACAAAGCTTGCTGCATCCTCCTGGACCTTTGAATTGCCATGTGAAGCCCTTTCTAATCGACAAGAGAAGCGCCGGAAGGGACTTCTTCCCTTGGGTTAGTGGGATCAACTAACCCCGAGACGAACTCCACTGGACCATCTTCCCTGACAGACACTCACTCTACCAACTTGTGTAGTACAGGCCTTTACCAAAAGGTGGGTTACCCAATACCAAGAGGACAAGGGTTGTGTAGTCTCAGAGGATTAAAACATCAATTTTTGCCTAACATATGCCCTTACCCACCCAGCCATCCCCATACATTTTTCAATGGGTTTTTCAGACTAAAGATTTCAACAAAAATGGACGTAAAAAAAAAAAAAGGGGTGATTAATGAACATTATACCGAGAGGATATTTGGCAAGAAGTCCACCCATCTCAAGCAAGGGAGTGTCAGGAATTTAAGGTCAGGCGGGGAGGAGGGATATAAACAGGTATGCAAACACACCCATTACACAGATTGCTTCAGAAACAAGCCCTAGGGTTTCTGAATCTGTTGGCTCTTAGTGTTGGTTCCTTTGGAGAGTGCCCAGGGGTCTCTGGTGCAAAGATTGCAGTGTGTCTGCTAATTAAGCATTTATGTGGCTGACGACCTCGTCATCGCAAGAGGACAACCACCATGGCAATTGCCTACGGACATCCCCCGAGGAAACGCAGGCAGGCAGTAGTGATAAACACTGTCTGTCAGGGTGCAGAAGGCAAACATCATGGCAGAGACAAAGAAGCTTGTCCAACAAGTCACCTCTTTGTTCTGGGGTGCTCCAGCTGCAGGGGGTGGTGGTTACCTCTTATCCAACAAGGTGAATACCTGCAGGATCCAAAGGGTAGCGACTGATGGAAAGGAGGAGACCAGGAAGGATCTCGTCAGTGCACAATGTGGTCACAAGACACTTCTTACAGTTTCCAAGGGCAGCATCATTGAGTTGGGGTAAGCACTATTTGTTCCAGACAGGCCAGGGCTTGACTAATCAATGAAAGCAATGCTGGCTGACAGCCATCGACTATCCTGCTGAAGACCCTTGGATGCGCCTCTTCAAAGGGGTTTTGTATCCAATGACAGCCTGAAGAATGGCTGCAGGAGTCCTATCCTATATTTGAGTTTTAGTCTCCCCGAGCCCACCAACGGTAAGAATTTTAAGCAAACTGGCAGAGGCGGTGCAATCATGGACATCCTACCACCACCACATGTCCAGTAGAAGACACTGACAAGATGTGGCCGGGGACCAGTCAATCCCAGCCACCACATCCGACACATACTGCTGCTTTGCCTGGGAAAGTGCTTTCCATATATGGTGTTTCTGGACCAATCAGAAAAGCAAGAAGGCCAAAGGACAAGATGCCCAAAGGGCAGGCTAAAACTTGTGGTACAGCCTTGTATATGGAATGACGACAAAATGCAGAAAAAGGCAAAAGTTAATGCGAGAAAAATAAAAAAGCACAGTAGAATATTTGCCACCACCAGCCAGCCTCGGATACAACATGTAACAGAACTGTTACTTTAAACAAAAGAACAAGGGATAAAAGTACCCCTGTCGCGCCTTGCTGTAGCAGCTTAAAAGATTCACTCGGGTGTTAAATTCGACCAGTCATGGCGACATCTGCATTGCACCATATAGGTTATCTTGCATTTGTATAGCACCTACTGCCGAAGTTTATGGCATTGAAGCACTTTTTGCCTGCCAGAAAGGCAAAGGAGTATAATAGAATACTCTGTAGTAGTACGGAGGAGCAAAGGTCGGGTAGATTTTTGGGAGGCAGGGGTGGGATAGATCAGATACTCAGGAAGGCATTGCAAGGAAAAGATGAGGAGCCATGTCTAAAATCAGACCAAATTTATCATGGCACTCAACAGTATTCTATGTGGCATGTCGCTGAAAGGAGAGATTGCTGGAGCATGGTGTGAGCGGCATCAGTGTGCATGTCTGGAATATACTCATCTCATGGGGAGACCAGGTATGTTTAAGCCAGGCCCAAGAAGTCAGACAACAGCCATTCGCGTTCCGTACCTAGAGCCCCAAACATACATTTGGAAGGAGTTGCACGTCAGAAAAACAGACTTGCAGAGTTTGAAAAAAGCCCCATGAAAAGCGAGCAAGAACCATCTTAAATTTTCTTTTTTTTAGCTATTTAAGTCATGTTTACCAAACATTTGTTTGCCAATACCCTAGACACCCTCTGTGCTTAAGGACACAAAGCCTGCCAATTGCTCTGCAGCAGTCACACTGAGCCTGCAACAGTAACCTGGTGAGCCAAGGTATGTAGAAACCATGCCCATATATAGTGTGCAGAGCCCTTCTGCTTAAAAATCACTTCCCTCGTCCCCTACAAACACCTCTAAGCCCGATATGGGAAAAGATGAAAGGAAATATGGGCACATTAAACTCAAGTAGGGATTTCAACTACAGCCTCTCGCGGAGCAAAAGCCCCAGCAATGTCTTCCTGAGGGCTCCCAAGTCCTGCTATGACCTTTAGGGGAATGGTTATATTGGTGTGTTAGGCTGGGTGCCTATGGGAGTTGAATTACATAAACCTGCATTTGATGAGCCTTCTCACCTTGGGCTGCAGTTAGAGGGCATCTTCTGACTGCTAGTTTAAAATCGGGGTGTAGGGTCTGGTTAACACATTAGATTGTCTACCTTCCGTTCCTTTATTTGTGTGTTCAGGGGCTATGGCAGCATTATGGCTGCTTAAAAGACACGGGAGCATTAGACATTTAAAGCAAAAAATTATAATGAAACGTCAGCATATTACATGACAAACAGCTGGTATAAAAAGGAAACTAGCATATTCTCCACCTCCTCAAAAGGTGTGAATGAGTACATACAAATGCATGTAAAACGTAAACACTCTGGTAGATTCTAGTTCACGTGCACCAAGCTTTAGGTAAGGAACACATGGGTCCCAACAGAACAAGACATTGTACAAAAAAGTTTCTACAGCTTAAACACAACATAGAGTAGCATAACAAAAGAACAACATGTAGCACATAAAAATACATGCGCATTGCAAAAACATGCCATCGCCAACAGTCCCAAACAACTGATGCAATCCAGCAGAAGCAGCAGCACAAAGGAAGCCTGCCCCGGAAAGATTAACAGAGGCAGCCTTGAAAGCTTTTGGTACAATTCCTTTTTCACAAGAGCAGTTCCTTCATTTTCAGAAGTAGAAAGCTGGTGTTTAAGGATCTCTTTGTAGGTATTCAGACGGGGGTCAATTGGAAAGCAGGGTTTCTTGCTTAGTTTCCCACATTTTCTTAGTCTGGTTCAGATACTGCTTTAATGCCGTTGAAGGGGTTGTAGGCTAAATGTTATTGACCAAGGTTTTAATGTTACTTCTCACTCCGCCCTTATTGTAGCGTTGATGGCTTGCTGTAGGTTTATAACTTTCTAAAATAATTGATCGAGTTTTTGGGTAGGTGGAAGTAATTTCTTGCAGGAGGCAGGATTTCGCATCTCAATGATTTGGTAAAGGTCTTTCTCAGGAAGCAGTGCATTATTGATTAGTTAGGAATAGTAAAGTTTCTTTGCTTGAAGGATTTCTGCTTTCTAGTGACGGATGTGCCTTTGGAAGGGGACTGACTCGTGGGTTGCAGTGTTTCCGCCACGTTTGAGTATTTCATTTTTTTTTTTCACTGTTCGTAGATTGGTGTGAACAATCTTGCTAAAGTTGTTTTTCCTGCGAGGGTGATAAAACATTGAGGATTTGGCATACAGTGCGTGTTGCGCCATTGACAATTTGTTTAAGGTGAAAACTGGCCATGTAGGAGGTCAAGCCTTTGGGTGCAGACCGTTTCCCTCCTCGAGCCACATGTTTAAGTCTCCATCAACTGTTAGAGATGTGCCTTGTATTGCTAGGTTAGCAACCACGTCTAAAACGTTTTCTGCAAAGGTTGGGTTGAATGATGGTAGTCTAAATAATTAGGAAGGAGAGATTAGTTTGGTGGTCAAGCGAGAGGCATATCACAGTTCAGGAAATCCATGTGTGATAAGTCGAGATTTTTAGGTGTTCCTTATTTGCCACGTTGCTACCAAATTCCTCTTGCCGTTTCGGTTGACTTGTAGGAGTTTGAAAGTTGGTGGGGATAGATTTGTGGGCCTTGCAGTCACCTGCCGAACAGGTTTGTTATAAAGAGCATGTCGGCTTCACCTTTGCTAAGAATGTCACAAATCTCGCTTCTAGGTTTAGAGATGGAGAAGTCATTGACCAGACTGCAGTGTATCAAGTTACCTGTTGGTGTCCTTGGATGCCCTATGCTGCTGCAATGTTGTCTGCGCAAGCTGGGGTCAGAAATGTCTGATGGTAGTTTTGGTGGAGGGAGTGGTCGTTTGCAGAGGGCCTCACTATCAGGTTTTGAGATGAGGTTTATATTACTTACCTGTAACTATTGTTCTCCAGCATGGGTCAGGCATGGATTCACATGCTCATGAATATTCCCTGTCAGGCTGGGAATCTCAGTAAAAGAAAAACAGTTTTACTTTCACTTTAAAACTATTTCTCATCTAAACCAATCACTGTCCTCTGGGTCAAACTACCCCCCCATCCAATGACCGTCCCCTGACTAAGCTCCACCGTGGTGGCCATCTTCAGATTTGGTAAGCATGGAAAGTGACAGTATGAACCAAGAGCCAGAGAGAGGAAGGAGGGAGGGTTTGCATGTGAATCCATGGCAGACCCATACTGGAGAACAACTTCTCCAGCATGGCGTCTGGGATGGATTCACGTGCTTACGAACTATTACAAAGCAGTGAATATACATAACTACAGGAGGTGGCAAGACTGACTCACCTCAAACAAACAGGTTGCGTAGTACCGCTTCTCCAACTCGGGACTCCTTCCTGGAATCCCTGTCGAAGCAGTAGAACCTTGTGAAGGTGTGCATGGACCCACATGAAGCAGCCCTGCAGATGTTGAGCAGGGTCACACCATAGAGAAACGCTATTGTAGCTGTGATGCTCTGGTGGAGTGGGCTCGCGGACAGCCTGGCAGCAGCTTGCTAGCCAGTCGACGACCGTGCACGAAGCAGTCGGAGAGCCACCTGGAGATGGAAGTCTTTGACGAGGCCTGTCCCTGATTTACAGGTCCAAAGTTGACGAATTGAGGAATCTTTTGAAAAATCCTTTGAACGTGCCACGTAGAATTTCAAGGCACGAGCAACGTCCAGTGAATGCAAGGCCCTCTCCGCCGGCAACGACTGTCAGAAAGAAGGCAGGTAACACCAAAGATTAATTGAGGTGGAATTCCGACGGTACTTTTGGCATAAAGGTGGGGTGTGTACGCAGTACCACCTTGAAGCGTGGAAAGACAAGTAAGGCAGCTGGCAAGACAGGGCCTGAATCTCCCCAACCCGCCTAGCCAAGGTGATAGCCACGAGGAAAGCAGTCTTCCACGAGAGCAACTGGAGCACAGCCTGATGCATAGGTTCGAAGGGCACTCCCATGAGCTTAGTTAGCACAACATTGAGCTCCCAAGCCGAGGCAGGAGCCTTCACCGGCGGGAAAGTCCTGAAGAGCCCTTTGAGGAACTCCTTGAGCAAAGGTCTGCCCGGCAACGTGGTGTACCTGGATGTGGCAGTGAGATGCACCTTGGTAGAGACATGAGCCAGTCCCGCTTTGGCTAACCCATGGCCTAAGCTTCTGAGACTCCAGGTTGTGATGGAGAATCGCCCCCCACTTCTCCGGCGAGGTGGTCTGGGGAAAGCGGCAGCTTGATGGACTGGGCCACTGGCAGGCGTAGTAAATCTGAATACCAGATTTGCCTCGAACACGCCCGAGCGATTAGTATCATCCTGCAGTGGCACTGTGAGTATTAATCACACGTAAGGGGATTGAAAACAGAGTGTGGGGGGGAGCGTATAGGAACCGACCCTCTCATGGGAACGAGAACACATCCCCTAAACTCCTCCGTTGAGGGAACCTGCTGGCGAACCTCTGGCAATAAGTGTTTGGTGCCGTCGACCCCATTTTTCGAACAGCAGTGAGACTGGGTCCTGGTGAAACTCCCATTCGTGGCAAGACAACGGTTCCCTGCTGAGCGAGTCCGCGATTGTGTTTGACTTCCACCTCCACCTGATGAAACCTAACGAGGAACAGGCCTTGACAAATGGCCCACTGCCACAAATCCAGGGCCTTTTTGGAGAGAGTTGCAAGACCCCTTGCCCCCCCGCACCACCTCCCTCAGTTTCCGGATGTAGAACATGGTCATGGTGTTGTCCATGAAGATCCTCACCAACTTGTCCTTCAATAATGCCAGAAAAGACTTGAGGGCCCAGAACACGACCCCTGAAGATCCAGGTAGTTTATGTGTAGGTCCTTTCCCTCTGGTTGCCAGAGGACTCTGGGGTGCAACTGTCTGTGTGGGTTGCCCACCCCTCTAGAGAGGTGTTGGTGGTAACCGCCGCCTGGTAAGGAGGAACCCGATATGGAGCTCCTTGGATGAGGTGCTGCCGTGCACCCCCCCACAGTAACGCCTGTCAGAACTCTTCGTTGAGGGCGATCTTGTCCATAAAGTTCCGACACTTGCATCCACCTCGCATCCAAAAACTCCTGGAGAGGTCTCAAATGCACAATCTGCAGAGGAAAACACGGTTGATGCAGGACGACATGCCCAGCAGCGACATGGACTGCACCATCGCAGCCTGGGCTGACAACAAGAGCTTCACCTTGCTGTATATGGCTTTCACCCTCTCCTCGGAGGGGGACATCAGGCATATCACTATGTTGAGTCGCGCTGCTAGACAGCTCCCTGAGATGACCTCAGCAAGACTTTGCATAGTATATGGAGAACTCCAGCTCAGTCAGCACACGTACGGTTTTGGCCATGTGTTCACTTGCCAGAGATTGTGAGCAAGAACGCACCTGCCAGTCGTCCAGGTAGGGGATATACGTGGATGCCTAGCAGGCTAAGATGTGCATCCCCGGGGGCCAGGTACTTCATAAACACCCTTGGGCCGACGTCAGGCCCAAAGGCAACGTCTTGAACTGGTGGTGCAGCTTGCAGTGCTTTTTGTGAATGGGTATATGGAGGTAGGTGCCCTCCAGGTCCAACAAAGTCTGAAAATCTCCCTGTTCCAGCTGGCCGAGCAGATGCTGCAACATGACCATCTGGGACTTGAAGTACTTGTTGAGACTACGTAGATCCAGAATCTGCCTCCAAACCTTTTTTCAAACTCGAAAGTATCTGGAATATACTCCGGAGCCACTAGAGGACAGGCTCCATCTCCCCTTTCCTTAACATAGACCACACTTCCAGCAGAAGGTGTGGCCCATGTAGTTCATGCTGCTGAATCTGATGGATACAAGGACACTTGCGCCCCTGTCAGAGCATCCAGCACCCATCTGTCTGTGGTGATCTTTTGTCACGTGCTGTCAAACTTAGTCAGCCGGCCTCCTACAGGGGTACATGAGGGCCCGGAGCCACGGCTGGTTCAGGGATGCTGGGGGGAGGGCGGGTGCTCTGCCTTGCAGACAGCGCAGTCGCTGACCTCCGCTGCCTTGAGAGTGCCCCTGTACGCTTGAGTGGAAGAGCGTGAAGGCTGCCTGTAAGGGGTACTATAACCTTTCGAAGATCTCCCTGGCTTTCCTTAAGAAGAGCAAAAGGACGAGGATTGACGCTGTTGCAAAGTTCTAAGGGAACTTGCTGTCTGCGGTCTTTATTGCCTGCAAAAACTCGACCGCCTTTCTGAAGTAGTTTTCAACATCGAACTGCATAACCAGCATCAAAGTCTGAAAATCCTAGCGGAAATGTGTAGCCTTCAACCAACCTTGACGGCGTAGACACCACGTTCCCCATCTGGAGAAAACCTTTGTCGGCGATGTCTACCGCCACTGTGATAGCATCATCCAAGGCCATTTCCCCTTCCTGAAATATTTACAGCGCCTCGACCTGGTAGTCTTCGGTCAAGAAGTCAAGGATAGGGCCCAGCTTGTACCAGAGTACAAAATGGCTAGGGCGTTTGCTGCCTTGATGGTAGTGGCTGCCGTGTAAATTGTCCTCTCGCCCATCACATCCAGCTTCTTCCCCTCCTGGTCTGGAAGTACCATGGCTGCCATTGACTGGTTCGCAAGAGTTTTATAGCTGCGACCAAGACCTCAGAATGCGGTGAGCTGAATTGGGCACCCTTTACTTTTTCCAATATCTGCCGCTTGGTCGGGCCATACTTGGATTTTTCATCAGGGCTAAGCCCTCCTCTCAGATGTCATCCAAGAAGCGACAGGACATGGTCTTTCTCGACTCGCTTTGTTGGTACAGGAAACCCTCCTTTGTCTCCTCAGGAACTAACAAACAGAGGCCCTCAAGATGACTGAATGAAAAGATCCAACTTCCTCCGGAGCGGAGGCCCTATGGGGCTCACCCACATGTGGAGGCCCCCCGTCCACCGTGATGAAATAGTTGTTCTCATCGGTACCAGTAGCCATGGTAGCTGTGCCAGTGTGCGGATCCAGAGCTCCGGTAGGAGTCTTGTGACAAGGTGGCAGCGGATGATGATGATGCCGCGGACCCGCCCGCCCCCTCCCCTCCCCCCTTTGGACTTTCTCTTCCGCTGGGGAGGGTTTACTGTGGGAGGTTCTGGAGGTGCAGGCCCCGATGGCGGCATCCTTTGCTGGATTTCGTTGACCAGTGTGTGTGTGTAGGGTTGATAGAATGTCCAGAGACACATCCCTAGGTCTAGGGGCAAACTGAGCCAGCGCAGCATAATCTGGGCTAATGAGTCTCCTCTTTGGCACAGTGGACAGATCCTCCCTCACGTCCTCCCCCCGCCCCCTGTGGGTGGCTGCCACTTCTTTTCTGGACCCGTTCTCTTTCAGAGCTGCGGTGGGCATCGTTGACTTGGGCAACGATTTGCTTGTGGCTCAGTTGACTTGGCCTGGTGTGAAGCCTTTGTCAGACTTTTAATGTTAAAGGTCGTTTGTACCGCGCACTATCACCACCGGAGTGGGCGCTCTGGCGGCTTTGAAAGAGGGAGGGAGGGTGGGTCAGTGGGTGGAGGCTGGAAAAGTGCAAGATTGCAGTGATGTGCTGTTGCAGCCTCAGCCCGGTGGTTCCGTCGGCTGGGCCTGGGGTGTATGCAGCCGGTAGTCGTCGTGTGCTGATGTGCGAGTCTGTGTGTTTGTTTCGTTGTTGCAGTGTAGTGAAGTTTGTGCGGTTTGCTGCGCTAGAGGTTTGTGGTTGTGTTTGGTTTGGAGTTTGAGAGGTGTATGCAGAGAAGGAAATTGTTAGTGGTATTGGTTAGTTTGCATCTCTATCCTGGACTGAACTGGTTGGGCTTGTGTAATCTTACACAACGGGATGCTTGTACACCCTGAGCCTCAGGAGGTACGTGCCCGTTTTTGCATTCGAGGCCGTTTGAGGATTTAGCTGTCCCCTCCGCCCGCTCCCTTAATAACCTTGCATGCTCCTCACCCCCTCCACATGACTAGCGCAGCTGCTAGTGTCCATACTTCCGATTGTGTGGTGATTGGTGGTATCTTGTCCGTTCCACAGCCCCGTGGTACCTAGTTGTGGCTGTACGGGCGGTGGGGGATGGTAAGGGTTGGCTGGAGTAGTTGCCTCCGTTTCTCTGGGTCTCGCGGGTGGACCTCTGTGTCCAGCGTCAGCCCTACTGGTGCTCAGGGTACTTCTGTCGGATTCTAGGGGTTTGTCAATGTCCTTTTTTGATGAGTCGTTTGTCTTATTGTTGTTTCGGTTTTAGTCTCTGGTGTTGAACAGGCAGGTTTTTAGTAATTTTCTGAATTTAAGGTGATCTTTGGTGTTCCTTATTACTTTTGGGATGTTGTTCCAGGTTTCCGCGGCTAAGTGGTAGAAAGTGGTGCCTCAGAGTTTCTTCTTGGTGTAAGGTTTTTGTTCCAGTCGGTTTTCGTTGGTTGACCTGAGCGGTCTTGTTGGCTTGTAGATTGTTATTTTTTTTTTGTAGGAATTCTGCTCCTTGTCCGCCGATTGCCCTGTGCGTTATGCACATTGTTTTGAAGATGATGCACTGTTTTACTGGGAGCCAGTGTAGTGTTTTTAGGGCCGGGGTGATGTGGTCTCTTCTGGATAGTTTGAGGAGTAGTCTGGCTGCAGTTTTTTGGATCTGTTGTAGCTTCTTCAGTAGGTATTCCGGTATACCGAGGTAGAGGCTGTTTGCATAGTCGATACTTGACATGATGAGGCCGACGATGGTGAGTGTTTTTTGTGTGAGGGAGAGGAAATGTATTTTTCTTGCCGTGTGGAGGAGGAAGAAGCATTTGACTGTTGCGTTTATTTGCGGTTCTAAGGTTAGGGTGTTGTCCATCAGGACTCCCAGATTTTTTACTACCTTAGATGGTGATGGTGTAGTTCCCATTTCCGTTGGCCACGGGATGGCTGTTTCCTTCTCTTGGTCTTTGGATACGATCATGATTTCGGTTTTTCCTGGGTTGATTTTCAGGTTGTTGGCATTCATCCAGTTGAAGACTTCTTTTAGACAGTTGGTTAAGTTTGAATGATCGGCTTGGGTTTCTTCGATCTTGTAGATGATTTGTGTCGTCTGCGTAGTTGTAGCATTTGATGATGTGTTTCTTGAAGATTCTGATTACTGGGGTTTGGTAGATGTTGAAGTACAGTGGTGGTTGTGGTACTCCACAGTCGTTGACTCTTGGGGTGGATTTGAAGGGTTTGATCCAGACGGTTTCAGTTCTGTCTGCTAGGAATGATTTAGTCCAGCGTAACGCTGTGTCTGTTATGCCTATGTCTTCTAGTCTTTTGGTTAGGGTGTCATGGCTAACTGTCGAAGGCTGCGGAGAGGTCGAGCAGGATAAAGGCAGATGTGTTGGAGTCTGCGTTTGTTTTTAGGTGATCCCAGATGGATAGTAGTGCTGTTTCTGTACCTCTTGTGGGTCTGAAGCCGACTTGAGCTTGGTCTAGCAGGTGGTGTTCTTCAAAGTATTCTTGGGTTAGTTTGTATACGTAGGTTTCGAGGAGTTTGGCCGGGTAGGGGATGTTGGAGATTGGTCTGTATTTGGAGGTCATCTACGTCCCCGCTTGTGTTTTTCAGAAGTGGTTTGATGTAAGCCAATTTGAAGATCCTTGGTACTGTTCCTGTTGCCAGTGATAGATTTAGAAGGTTTCTGAAGTATTCTGCTGGTGTTCCTTGTCCGAGGATTGATTTGTAGATGTCCGGGGGGCAGAGATCCATCGGTGAGCCCGCTTTCTTGCGGTGTTTTATCAGCAGTGCGAATGCCTCTGCTGATATTTCAGGGTAGTTATTGAGTTTGTGCTGCGGTTCTGATTTAGGTTCGTTTGGTTGTAAGTGGCTGCTGGTCCGTCTCTGTTGGATGGTTTGTCGGATGTCATTGATTTTCTTTTTGAAGTGGTCTGCAAGGTTGTTGCATAGTTTCTCCGAGGGGTTTGGGGTGTTTTCACAGCCTGGTGGGTTTCTCATTTCTTTAATGATACGGAACATTTCTTTTTGTGTGTTGGTGGCATTTGTGATTCTGTCGTCATAATGCTTTCTCTTTGCCTTTTGAATTTCCTTCTTGTATGCGCGAATGTGCTTCTGGAACATTGTTTTTTTGTCTGGATTGTAATCTTTCCTCCATTCCATTTCCATCTTTTTGTTTTCTTTTTTCATGGTGCTTAGTAGTGGGGTAAACCATTTTGCCATTGCTCTTTTTTGATGGTGTGAATGGTTTTTCTGGGGCCATCTTGTCAATTGTATCTGCAATCCATTTGTCTAGTATCTCAGCTTTCCCGTCTAGGTCAGCTAGGTCTAGTTCTGTTGAGGGCTTGGTTAACTCCAGTTGTTCGAATAGGTTGCCTTTTTTGACGTCTTTCCAGTTTCTTTTTGTGGTGGCTGTGAGTCTGGGAGGTTGGATTAGACTTGAGTAGGCAGAGTGATTACGAATGGGATGAGATGGTCACTCCACAGTATTTGTATCGGCGGTGCCGTGGTGATGAGTTTTTCCTCTGCGAATATTGCGTCCAAGGAGTGTCCTGCCGAGTGAGTTGCCCCTTTTACTAGTTGTCGTAGTTTCATGGTGGCGAGTTGTTCAATCAAAGAGTTTTGGGAGTTGGCATGACTGTCTTCGAACCAGATGTTGAAGTCCCCCAGTATGATTAGGTGTTTGTGGTTGATGGCTATGTTGGTTATGGCTTCTATGAAGTTGTCAACGAAGGATGCATCATAAGTTGGGGGTCTGTACACCAGGATGAATGTGATGTTGGTTTTTGGGCTAGCTGTTAGGTGTATGACCATGGACTCGCAGTTGGGGATGTTGAGTGGTTCGTCTGTTCTTATTTTCAGCTGCTCTTTAAATGCTATTGCGATGCCGCCTCCTTTTTTGTTTTTCCTGTTTATTTGAAGGCATTTAAAGTTTGCTGGAAGGCAGCTTTGGAGTGTGATTTTGTAGTTGTCGTTCAGCCAAGTTTCTGTGATGAAGAGGATGTCGATGCCGTTGTCGTCGAGTAGGTCGAAGATCTCTGTAGAGTGTTTTGACATGGATCTTGCATTTATTAGATTGCAGTGGAGTTTAGAGGTGTAGCTTGGTTTGCCTTTTTTTTGTTAGGGTTGTTCTCTGATCTTGTTCAGGAGCAGGTTTCAGGTTGTCGGCGTTCGAGTAGTTCTAGGTTTAGTCTAGGGTTTTTGTTTTCATCTGGTTCGTCTTCCAGGGGACATGGTTGGGGGTTCTTTTTGCTTTGGTGATGTATGGTGTTATTGCTTAAGTTGTGTGCTTGTTGTATCTGGTGGGGTTTGTCCTTCGTGATGTTGGTAGGTTGTTCAGTGTAGTTGGTTTTGGCGTCGCGTTGGTTCGATCTGTTGAGTAGGTCTCAGCGAGGTATGGAGTCAGGTAAAGGGATTTGCCTCTTTCAGTGTTGGTCCGATCTTTGAACCTGTCTGTGGGGGTGTGTTCTGTTGTTGCAGTTCTTAGTTGAAGTTTCGGGGTGTTTGTTCTTTCTTCTCTTCTTTCCCTCTGGGTGGGTCGTTTGCGCGGCATTGTACGATTCAGAGTTGTTTTAGTCTAGTTGATGTCTTGGTCGGGGTGTAAGGGTGGAGTTAAGGGTTGTATAGTTATATAGTTGGGTTCTAACAGTGGCTCTTTAGTCTCCGTCTCCCTTAGCGACAATGCAATTTGGGCACGGCGGCCCTGCTAAGTTTGAGACACCTGTATAGTGGGAGAAAAGTCTATCAGTGCAGTTTGGAGAACAGACAATGCAATTTGGGCACGGTGGCCCTGCTAAGTTTGAGACACCTGTATAGTGGGAGAGAGGCCTATCAATGCAGTTTGGAGAACAGACAATGCAATTTGGGCACAGCGGCCCTTCTATCAATGCAGATTGGAGAACAGACAATGCAATTTGGGCACGGCGGTCCTGCTAGGTTTGAGACACCTGTATAGTGTGGGGGTAGCCTATCAGTGCAGTTTGGCGAATAGACAATGCAATATGGGCACGGCGGCTCTTCTATCAAATGCAGTTTGGGGCAACGAGGTTAGGTATCTAGTGTAAAGCTGTACCTCTCCCAACCCCGGCCCCCCTACCTTACTGGTCCGTGTAGATGCTGGTTGACGGCTGGCCACTGGCTGGCTTCCCCTGCTGACACATCCTGGAGTCGCCTCTGTTGGAGTCGCCCTTGGCCTCGGGGGCTGCCCTCGGGGGACCGGTGATAAAGGCTGGAGGGACCAATGAGAACGGTGCTGGGAGAGGAGGAGAGGAGGGCGTTGGTTGGTGAAAGGCAGTGAGCGCCTGCAGCGCGGGTCGCTAGACCCTGGGCCCGGAAGCCCAGTCACCAATCACGGGCGGTGGGCGGGTTGGGAGGCGGGAGGGAGCAGCGACACGCTCGGGAAGGGATGCGGTGGGAAGGGGGGTCTGCAGGCCAAAAATGGAGGTCGGGGCCACAAGCTGAGTTTGGAGTTTGGACGGGGTTAGTGACTTTCCCTTTGAAGAAGCTGCTTTCATTGGCAGGCTTACAGTGGAGCATGATGGTGAACGCCTTTTGAACCAATCAGGACCTGCATCAGCAGCAAACCCAACAGAGCTAGAGTCGCAGAGCTTGGCCTTCTCTTGGACCCCACACCCCCTGCATGTGATGAGTCCTCAAAAGATCCCTACCTCCTCCAAGAGGGAGACCATTCCTCAGACCAGCCAGTCCTGGATGAGGCTTGTCCCGAAGCTTCGTCAGAGGCCTTGCTAGACTTGAGCCGCATCGCCAATCTGCTGTGTCTGTCTTTTTTCGTTTTCTTTGAAAACTAAAGCACACCTCTTCATCGTGGTCCAGATGCAGGCAGTATAAGCATTTATGGTGTCTTCAAGCAGAGTTTGAAGAGGCTGAGACCTTCCTTCACCTCAGTCATGCTGAAAGGGCGTGAAGTAGGCCCCAAGGCTGGGCCTTCTCGAAACTTCGATGATCCGGAGGTGGTTGGCGATCTACACCGGGAGCGCAGCCCCGCTGCTGGTCTCCATCCTTCGTCGAAGACAATAAAGCAAAAATACGTCAAATGCTAACTATTTTGCAAAACATTTACGAAGAAACATGAAATTAGTTTGGAGAGCAACTTGAAGACTCCCAACACTGAAGATGGTCACCAGAGATGGCGCTTAGGTAGAGGACCGTTATTGAATAGGGGCAGTATGATCCAGAGGACAGTGATGGGTTTAGAGGAGAAAAACTGTTTTTTCTTTTACCAATGATTCCCAGCCTGACTAGGAATATTCATGAGCATGTGAAAACATGCCAGACCCCATGCTGTTGAATTCTCTCAAGACCACCCATGTTGGTACTTCGACCCCTGAACCGGTGCCAACAACCAGTCTTTACTCCTACACAAGGATCTGTGCTGTTAGAAATTTCCCTGGACCTAATGGTGGACTGACTAGCTCCCCTGGGCGATCTCGCTGCAGCAGTCAGCATTTTGGGTAGAGCCTAGGAACTATGGAACTATGCAGATCTTCAGCTTCTGCCACTATGCCACAATTTTCCCGCGCCTTCCTTTTGAGCAGTCTCACTCCAAGCGGAGCCATGCTGGCGCTGATTAAGTGTTCACCTATGTACATTCGGCTATCACAGTCTAACAGTGGTGACTCATTGAAACACTCCTTCAATCCTGTGAGGTGTCCGGTGGGTCCCTACAAGATAGAAGTCTTCATGTTCCATCGCTTTGGGTCTTCAACTGGAAGCCGACTGGAATGAAAGTTCTGTGCACCACGGCAGACAGGAAAAGAAAATCCAGTGACGAAAGTGACCTCTGCACCCGCGACCCATGGGCCTTCTTCAAACAGACCAAGCTCAAACGATTGTGTCCATAACGGTTTCCGGGAACAACTACCTTGATCTCTGGAAGAATCCGAGTCCCTAGGCCTCTCCAAGTGTGACTGATTGTATTGAGTACTCAACTGAAATTTACAGAATTTTCTTTCTAACTTTGAGAACATGCTAAAGTCACCACCAAAGCCCATTGCATTTTATTTCTGTATAAACTAACCCTAAGAGTTTTACTTTGGAACTAGTGCCTTTTAAGCACACACTAACAATCTTAAAGTTGGACTGATTAAGACTGAGTTAAGCCATTAATGCGTTTATCATAAAGAGTTTTGCCGATTTTTCTTTGCATCAGACTACTCACCTGTATTGCACTGGTAATTTTCATATGCAATTCTATTCCCCTAAGGGTGAATGTGCATTTATGTTTATAAGGTTTTGTGGGATGATACTCACCTGTGATTTATATATACTTGGCGTGCAACTAAAGGACTAATAAATAACTTTTCATATACTGGCTAACTTGAATTAATGGTGTTGCTTTATGTGGACTCATTGCAGCCCTAGACCACTCACATTTCCTGAGACTTAGCCTTGACTGCTCACCTACCTTACCATGATTGGGTTTTGGGTAACCTCTCCGTGTCTTCCCAGTTAACCATATATAGGGTGGCCTCCCAAAATACGCCCACCAGGGTTGATTTTGATAATGCATCTTAACAGGTGACAAGTGGAATCTCGCATATCTACTAAATCAATGCTTTCATCTGCAGCATGCTTCTGCTTCCACATCCAAATGCTCTGTTTTGCAGCAATTCGGAGGTACCCAAGACTGTTCATTTGATCAGCATAAATTGGTTGCTTTTTTATGCATATCTTCTCAGAGGACCGATTAATAAACCTTTTATTATCCCAGCACAGATCTAATCTTGCTTATAGACTATAAGTATCAGTTCACCCATGTCTCATGGGATACCAGGCCAGATACTCTCTCTACTTCTAACTCACAGTGCAGGGGACGACTTGTTAGGTAAGGACACCTGGCACCCTTAGAAACACAGAATGGCCGCAGACCACAGCACAGAAAAAAGTGTGGGCGGATAACCATGTCCTCCCAATAAAAAAAAGGAAGTTCCAACAACCTTGGTGGTTGTCAAAGGTTTGTGAATGAAACAAGAGGTCCTTGTAACAGAGGTCAAAAGAACAGGTCATACTAATCTGATATAGGCATCAATGGAAGCTGTGTGCAGTAGCTTACACAATCTTGCAGAAAAGGAGTAAACATTTCAATTTCAAAGCTATTAGCCATAAAAAGAAATTTGCCACAATAGTGGTTCATATACACACACCACACGGTCTTACTCACCAGGAGTCAATTATCACTAGCTAATGGCTGGTGGTGTGTGCTTATTTTGAGGCATGTTGTGGAACACATGTGATAAGAGATCCATTAAATATTTAGATAAAGTAAGCTTTTGCTCTTACCCCTGGGAGAATCTTCATGTTGTGCAGAGCATTCTGTGCTTCTAAAGCTGCTTTACGGGTGTAAAATGTGACAAAACAGCATCCTGTAAGAAACAAAACATCTCAATGATGCTACATGAACCTGGTCAGGGAGTGTTAAATAACTTCAGCTCAATGCACACTGGTATACAAAGTAAGGGCTAGTAAACCAGCAAAAAAAATAAAAACACACTTGCAGGTTAGCCAATAGATTAAAGTAAAAACCAAAAGGTTTTCTGCAAGAAAGAAATATAGATGACCTGTTAAAAATCAGCCCATTCTCCCCCCAATAATCCTAGGGCCACATCCAATGGGAAAATAAAACTGCAATGATTCTTCTACTCTTTCCAGGACTCCCTTACCCACCAATATGAACAGTCTTTTGTTAAAAGTATTGACTGAAATTCTAAAAAGGCACTGCTGGGGAGAATTATCACTTGTATGCTTCATCCCCCTCTCCTACTGAAACCCTCGGCATTTTTTGCTGGACTTCTGTGAATGAGTGGAGCCCTTTTCCAAGCATTCATTCTTATGGGCTCTACCTTTTGGAACTCTGTTCTGTGTTTTACTTCACTATGAAGTCAACTTTCCTACATATCTCTTAGGGCATCTGTATTTTACTATTGCAGCACACAGCTGTTATGGGCAGTGTTTTACCTTTGAGATGCTTTTCTATATCCGAGTAACTACAGTTACTAAGGATAGAGAGATACTTTCCATCTCTCCCAAAAATGTATATTCTGAGAGATTAGCGCACCACCTTATGTAGAGTGCCAAGGGGATACCTAGTATCCCCCTTCTCTCTGCTCTTATGACAGACAACCTTCTAGTTATGGCTGGTGGCAGTGGACGTGTTCTACTGACTAACATGTTATGTTAGACTGCAGACTATATTCACTGCCCCAGTTGTGCACTATAGGGGGCACCCAAGTCCTAACTCCACTCTGTCTGGGCAGGCTAAAAGCAGGGGTAGGAGTTTTTTTTCCTCACTCCCTGCTCTTTGTCTGCCAGAGTGCCTGAATGGAACCAGCTTCCGATGGGGTCTGGCTGACCTCCTTGGACAACCACCCAACCCTTACTGTAAACTGCTGAGAGATTGCAGAGGCGTGCGCTGATACTGAATAAAAAGTGAGATTCCTAAGATTAAAAGGGAATTCGACCACTGGAAACTGAAGTAACCGAAGGACGATGGCCAGGGACGCCTGAAAAACCTTTGCAACACCATGAAGCAACCACTGCTGTCCTGACCCCATTTTCTATGTGACAGAGTAACTCCAAAAAGGACTCCTTCCCTTTGGATGGTAGGATCAACCAGCCCTAAAATTAACTATCCGAGTGAACCCCTGAGGTGCTGTGGTGTGCCAGAGCTGCAAACCGTGAATACCAGGGGACCTCGAACCCAATTGTAGTGCATAGTCTTGCCGAAGCTGAACCCGTCCAAGTCTTTGCTGAGCTCCAGGTAAACCTCCAGAGACTCAATCCAACTAATCCAAGTTCCCCTCATAGTGCAGTACTCCAGGAACCGAAGAAGACTGACCGGGCAAATCATGTCCTTTGTTGGTGCTGCAGAAAGGGGGCCAAAACCACAGACTGAGCAGAGATGCAGATTAAATCCGTGCCAGAGGTACTGCCTCGAGACTGCCGCTGAGAGATCCTGTCCATCGTCCTGCCTTTCGTCACCAGACCAAGGAAACCGGAGGTCGGGATCAGCGCTGCCACATCAAGGAGAATCCAGCCATGAACATTTCTTCAAACTAAAAAGGTACTGTGGGGGGGAAATGGTATTGCTTACCGTAATCCAAAAAGGAACTCCAGACCGTTGAGTACACAGAGGTGTCCAGGGCAACCCCCTCTGACCCAAGCTGGTGTCCATTTAGAGAGTCCATTAACAGGGTCTCCAACATTGGTTTAATCTTCTTGCATCTTTAAGACTAGAAAATATCCACAGGAGTTTTCGTTCTGCTGCTTTACAAGACTGAGCCTCTCTGAACTGCCTTTTAGCTAGGATTGCATTTTTGACTTTAAAAGCCTTGCTATGCGAAGAAACTGTCTCTAGAACCTTAAGTTCTGCTAGTATTAAAACAATTACTTTTTGGAAGGAAAACAGTTATCTTATGTGGTTTTGTTAACTATTACAGTAATTTACTTTGTGTGTATGTTATATTAATAATAAGGTAGAACTTTCATTAGTGGAAAAAGCTGTAACAATTGTAACCGCGAGCAACTACAAACTAAGCAGCAGCTTTTGAAAAGTATCTACAAGTATTCTGAAGTGTTTTGGTTAAATGTGCTAAGTATTTAAGAGTATATCTTGTGTAAATATATACAATCTATATTTTAATACACATGTGTAGAGTTGCTTTGACTTGCATTACTTCAGTGTACTTACCGACAGCTCAAATCTTCCTCTTATGAGCCTGACTGCTCTGCCACTCTACCAAGGTTCCATGAGTGGTACAGACTGATGCTAAGAGTTGGGGGATCTAAATCCATTGGGAGAGTTTTATAAAGTCTTAACTGACAGTGGACTTTAGGAAAACTCCCCTAATAGGCACAAAAACCAAAAAGGCTCTGAAATAAATCGGAAGATAATGTAATAGTATTACAATGGATTGCTATGTGAAATAACCCTAAAACTAAATTAGTAACGAGCAAACAATCAGAATGGACAGTTCATATCATGCAGAAAAGTAACAAAGAAACACCTTAATCAGCAGTAAAGAGATCAAGTTGCGAACTAGCTAGACAAAGTTACGTGTCACCTCAATTCTATACATACACAGCACACCATTTTCCTCACACCAAAAGTCAATCACTAGCCAATGCTATTTTCGAATGCACATTTAGCAGCCTTACCTAAATTATTCAAGGGAGAGAGAAGGCGAAGATCTACGAGACTCTGGGTTAACAGTAGGCGTTACCCAACCACTGCAGGAAGCATCTCAGGTCATTAAAAAGTAGTTATTTCAGCACCCATTTTTGTAAAGGCCACACCAAGTATTAATGCTGTTGATATATTTTAAATTGTTGGTAGTTTTAGTAGCAGTAGACAATAACAAAAAACATTTCTTGCAATTTGAGTTTCGAGTCAATTGTCAGCAGACTTAAGAATTAGAAGGATAAATGTTACAATGTCCCTTAACTATGAGAACCACAATAGTTTTCCAGAATTCAGTCATTCTTGTTTTCTGGAATGAACATTCAAACATGTGCCTTCATTAAGTGGGGCTTGAGCTGCAATGCCAACAGGGTCACAACCTGCTTCCTCATAATAAGCTTACAGGGGGTGACATAGGATAGTCTCGGAAGGATAGCTCAGCGGCAATGTGCTCGCCTTGGAAGCAAGACATCATGGAGCACGCAGGTTCAATCCCTGGGTCCGCGCTTAGAAACCTCTGGGTATTAAGCGCGTTATAAATAACCTATCATATCTTATGTAAAAATAAAAACACGATAGTGGGCCAATTGACGTAATGTGAATTCCATGTGTTTTTCAAAGTAGAGGAATCAACATTTGATACCAAAATCCTAGCGATTGTGTAGTGAATCCAAGAATGTAAAATGTGAAACTCTGTACCATGTGATATGATTTCGTTTCTACATCCCTCTCCATATCCCCCCCGGCCCACATAGAAAATAAACTAAGGAAAACTACTACAACTGGACATTGTGCACATGCATGAATAGAACTTAACAATCCAGCTCGCTCAAGAGGAATAGCAAAAAAGTTTTATTTGTAACCAAGACAAGGGTTCAACATTACTCCACACAGCGCAAATGGTATAATTTAATTTTGAGATCCATTCAGCGAAAGAAATATCATACCCTCAATCTCGATCATAGATTTTTCCAAAGGCATGCACCACTAGTCTAGTGGCAAATGTCAAGTCATGCACCCATAAACCGCCCAACAAAGACAGCACATTAATCCTATTACCTTTATTTATATACAGGGAAGAACAATGTGTTCATGCACTTCTCGTAAACCAATACGACTTTCCCAATACGACTTTCCCCACTAATCACTTACTTCAAGAAACCACTCGAGAAAGGCATTGGTCAGAATATGAACCTGGAATGCACAACCAGTTTAAAAGTGAGTACACCATCATAAGTGGTCATTTATATAAATAATTGGACTGCCTACGTTGTCACTGTTGTAAACTTTAGCCCCCTTAAACGTTTTGCTCGTAAGGCTGCATCTGAATTTTGATGGGCCGCCCTTCATATGCCCTACCTGCGATAGTGATGGATATTTCCAGAGCAGCCTCTTTTGCCCCTGGGTTAGTTACGTTGTCCCACCCCAAAAGTATGTTTGGAAGTAGGCTGAATGTAGCTACATAATTTACTTTTAGCTACACCCTTTACCAGCACTAGTAGCCACTTGCTCCCTGAACAGAAGAGAATTCACTACCAATGCAAAACTTTAAATTATTTTTCTGGTCCTCCTTTGTGTGGGTTATACACATGGATCTCATTTTGGTTGTTCCAACTTGAATAAGCTCCTTGCAGATTTCACAAAGAAACCTTGGTGTTGGAAAATCTTTTTTGCACGTTTCTCTCCATAGAATTCTAGAACATCCAATCAAAAGAACGTTACAGTTGGTAAGTAACTTGTCCTTCAAATGGAGGGTGTCCTCCAACGTATTCCTCATCTTAGATAGGCTCCCAAAACAGTGAAAATTTTGAGGAGGGAGTACTAATGAATTCTACTCATGAACCGTATGTAGAACGGCCTTAGCAAAAATACCTCCTTGGGATGGAGGTTGAATCTAAACAATAGTGTTTCACAAAAGTATGCAGACGACCAGGTGGCCACTGCACAAATATCTTGCACCGGGACACCCCTCTGTAGAGCATCGAAGTCGCCATGCCCCTAGTATAATGAACCCTCAGCCCATCTGGCGTTTTTACCTGCCAGTCTAACATTCTCCAATTGCTAAAATTAGCCAATGAAAAGTTGGTCACTTTGCCGAAATTCTGCCAGTCTAGAAATCTAAAAGCTAAGAGCCCTTTTTGGGTCCAGCCTGTGGAGTCTTTCTTCCTCCTTACTTGCATGAGGGGGAGGGTAGAAAGATGGCAATGTGAAGATGGTATGAGGGTGCTTACAAGAGAGCCTGTAACTCACTCATCCTGCGGCTGATGTAATAGCCACTAGTAGAACTGTCTTCAAAGTGAGAAGCCTTAGCGGACAGGAACGAAAAGCCTCGAAAGGAATGCATGTAAGGAATTTGAGTACTAAATTAAGATCCCAACAGAGACTTGAAATGGGACTGGAGGGTACACGTTAGTGAGACCCTTTAAAAACTGCACAATCAATGGAATTTTGAAGTAAGACACCTTCCAAGGAGCGCTTAAAAACAAAGCGCAGCCAGGTATCCTTTTATCGTACCAATCTGGAGCCCCAGATAGGCCAAATGTAATAGGAAAGAAAGTACGGTAAGTGTACCACATAGGAATGGATCCACATTCGTATCCTTGCACCAGTTACTGAATTTGTTCCAACGACACCGGTACAAGGTTTTTGTGCTGGCCTTCTTGCCGAAAGCAAAATATCCATTACGTCATCCGGGAGGTCCCAATCCTTTTATCTCAGCAGCTCAGAAACCATGGCTGAAGGGAGAGCGGCTAGACCTTTGGATGGAGAACCAGACCTTCCTCTTGCAAAAGATCCTCTCTTTGTGGAAGGTGTATTGGGTATCACGTCCACCTGGCCCAATCTGGGGCAATTAGGATCATGGTTTTCGTGAACTTTCTCAACCTCCCGATTACGTGAGGAATCACAGGGACTGGAGGAAACACGTATAGGAGTGGGAATTCCCAGTCCACTACGAATGCATCCCCTAGAGCTCCTCGGAGGAAATTCCCTTGAGCAGTACAGTTCGCACTGCCAGTTGACACTGGATGCAAACAAACCCACTTGCAGGGTTCCCCAAAGGGTGAAGATCTCTTGAAGGACTTCTTGAGCTAGTTCCCACTCGTGGGAGACTGCTCTGCCTGCTCAGAGCATCCGCTGCTGTGTTCTGCTCTCCGGCTAGGTGAACTGAGAGATATTCCTTCTTGTATTGCCCAGAACCAGAGCTGCATTGCCTCTCTGCACAGTGATAGTGACCCCTACGCCTCCTAGCTTGTTGAGGTAGTACATGGCCACTGTGTTATCCGTCATTATCAGGACATTTTTTTTTTATCCCTCTACAGAGGGCAGAAAGGCCTTCAGTGCTAGTCTGATTGCCCTCAGCTTCAAAAGGTTGATGTATAGTTTGGACTCCGATGGAGACCAACGACCGCCGATTGTCAGATCGTCGGTGTGAGCTCCCCACCCCATGAGAGGGGCATCCGTCACTACTGTTACCTCCGGCCATGGTTGCCAAAAAGATTCTCCCTTGAGAATATTGTCCTTTCAAGCCCACCATAGAAGATCTTGACACCTCAGCCTGAATTTGCAAAAGATCTGACATATTCCCTGAAAATTGGAACCATTGAGTCCTGAGGGCCCATTGAAGGGATCTCATTCTCAATCTGGCCTCTAGCACCAGAAAACTGCAGGATGCCATGAGTCCAAGCAACTTCAGAATATCGAAGGCCAGCAGATGCTGGGCATTCTGGAACTTTGTTATCTGCAAAAGGTGAAAAGGTTATGAGCTCTCACCCCTCCCCCCCCTCCCGAGGACATATCCAGGACTGCTCTGATGAATTGGAGTCTTTGGAATGGTATAATTTGTGACTTCTTGTCTTCTTGTAATTGAGGGAGAAGCCCAGTCTGTAAGAAGTGGCAGGTCATGCTCAGATGTTTCTGGGCCTGTTCGCGTGAACTTGCCCCGATTAACCAATCGTCCAGTTAGGGGTAGACGTGAATCCCCCCCCTCTCCTGAGACTCCCTGCCACTACCGCCATCAGCTTGGTGAAAACCTTCGGGCCGAGGTCAGCCCAAATGGCAGAACTCGAAACTAATAGTGAGAACTGCCAACCGCGAACCTCAGGTACTTTCTGTGCATGTGATGGATCGGCACATGAAAGTAAGCATCCTGAGGTCCAATGATACCAGCCAGTCTTGGTGTTTGAGAGCCTGAAGGATCTGAGAAAGGGTTACCATCTGTAACTTGTAGTTCCTGAGGAACTTGTTCAAGTTTCTTAAGTCCAAGATGGGTCTCAAGACTCCATCCTCCTTTGGGATGAGAAAGTATGGGGAATACCAACCCTTGTTCCTCTCCACTACAGGTACATGTTGTATTGCACCTTTCTCTAGAAGGGTTAGAATTGCCTGCAACAGGAGCGGATCTGGAATCTTGACAGTTGTATCCCAGTGGATGGTCCGGAGGCCTTTTCTGAAAAGGACGGCAGTAACCTTGAGCCACTGTTTCCAGTGCCCAAGCATCTGAAGTAATCCCCTGCCATTCGTTCAGATGTTGAGATCCTGCCTCCCACCCGGGTCTTGTGGGTCAAGGCCTCAGAGTGGCTTAGAGGCGGCTGCAGCAGCAGCTGAGGCGACAGTTTCCACTACTGAGGCCGATCTAGCACCTTTTCCTCGTCCACCCAGAGGACATTCTTTGTCCTCTTTGACTAGCCTGCCCTCTTTCTCTTCCAAATAAGGAATAAAAAAAAGATAAGGACGACCCTTCCAGGAAGGTGAGCCTGAGTAGGAGTGTTGCTGAGGTTGACGTATGGAGGCGCCAAGTGACTTAGCCGCCGCCTTAGAGGTCTGCAGCTTCTCCAAACTTTCATCCGCCTTGCTGTCGAACAACCTCAAGCTGTCAAATGGCATATTGAGCAGTCTGGCCTGCACATCCGATGCAAAGCCCGACTTTCTCAGCCACGCAAACCTGAGTAGCACTGTGGTAGAAGCCATGGCCTTGCTGATGCGGTCTCCTTTCCATCTTTTACAATCGCGAGGAAGCCGTCCCGTTCCTCGCCCTCAGGAATGTGTTCAACAACGGCACTTCTACAATCCCACAGGGTGCATGTGAACCTTGCAAGAGTGCAAGTCACATTTGTTGACTTTGAAGCCATACTGCTCGAGAAAAAATCTTGCGAGACCAGGCTTCAATTCGCTTATCCCTATCTGGGGGACTAGAGAGGTGTGCCAATTGTCTGGTGGATGTGGCTAATTGGACTAAGCTTTCAGGTGTAGGATGCTCAGTTAAATAGTCAGGATCAGAGGATGAGGATCTATATTTCCTTGCAAAATTTCTGTTTGCCGCCGGTCCAGATTCTAGGGTTTCCCATGAGGCTATAACCTAACTCTGACGTGCTGTATGAAAAGGAAAAACAGGATCTTTGAGGACCTTGACTGAGAATGGAAGTCATGTCATCCTTTTTGTAGGTGGGGGAATTTCTGTTCCATCCCATAAACTCCACCACCCTATTCATAATATTTCTATATGCTGAGACAGCATGACCAGCTGGGTCAGGTTTGTCGCATTCCAATTCAGGTGACAGGACTAGAACACTAGCTGTTTGGAGACAGTCAGAGGTCGGACCTTTTTTTAGATAGAGGGTCAATTAGTTCCTTAGGAACATCCTTTGTACCATATTCTCACCCCAAAAAAGGGCAGTCTCCTCCTCTAAGGATTGTTCTTCCTCAAATAGAGGCCATAGACGAAAGTTTTCTTGGAGCAGGGGTATACATTATATCCGTGGTTTGTGAGGGCATCTACCTTGGTTTTGCCAATAGCATCAATAATGGTGCCAGAATCAATGTTGTCCTCGACAAAGGCGCTGATGTTGACACAGGATTCGATAAAGCCGAAGGTGCTTTGGATAGAGGCGCCGTCGAGGAAGGTGTCGACTGAGCCTTCAACACTGGTGTTGAGAAAGACTTCAACACAGGTTTTGATGACTGTTTGGAACTTGATGCCATTTTGTCTGGTGTCGCCTTCGGTTTATGCACAGATAGGCCCGTCTTGCTTTTTTTATGAGGCAGAGAGCTTTCTCTCAAAGACACCTTTGACGATTTCTTGCTGGATTTAGAGCGTCTAGTATGACCTTCCTCTGTCATCCCTAGAATGAGCTGGGGCATGGTCCTTGTGCGATTTCTTCAAGGGGGTTGGGATCGCATTCTCGAAGATTTGCATCATGAGGCTCTAAAAGCCTGCCATTTTCTGGGGGAATCATGCTTAGAAGGATCAGTGATTACCCCTGTATCAGAAGATGAAGAAGCCAGAGACTTCTTTCCTTCGTAGAAGATTTTCTTGACCGACTACTCAATCTAGACTTCGACTTAAGCCAGGACAATTTCCAAGTCTCCGGAGCATTTATTTTTCTTCAAAGAGGCCTTATAAGATTCCTCTCCAACCCCCAATTTACCTAGTCGTTCCTTGAAAGCTTTACCTGCCATAGCTTGACAGGAACCGCAGTCAACTCGATGGTCGGGACCCAGGCACCAGAGGCAGTCTCAATGGGGATCAGTTATGGACATTTCCTTCCCGCAATTCTGGCATTTTTTTAAAGCCAGTTTTAGGGGTAGAAGGATTAGATGATTAAGACATCTCGAAAGACCGAAGCACAGTTCTCACACACAAAGCAAAAGCTTTCGGAAAAACAGAATGGAAGCAAACAGGTGCGGCTCGAGCCATTTCTACTACGGATGACGTTGACCCTCTACGGCAGCCCTCGAGGGACAGACACCACGACATGAAGCACAGCGCCCTCTGGTGTGTACATTTTTTTCCGAAGCAGCAAAGCTGACATACGAATATCTAAGATGAGGAATACGTGGGAGGACAAATCCATTCAAAGATTGTGTTCCCAACAGATTCCGGAATGCCTACAGTTGTCTCTGGAAGAATCAGAGTCAAAGGGGGGCGAGAAGGCAAGCATATCTGTTTCTGTCCCCCCCTGTCCTACATAAGGTTACATTAGGCATAAAGTCCTGGCCCCTAAACTCACGTATTCCCTGAACTTTGGTGTTAAGGACCCTTCCTTAGGCCTACCTAGAGCACTGCATTAAGTTGAGAACTTAACCAAATTTTACTTGACCTAACTTGGAACTCTTATTAATCATTGTTAAGCCAAATATTTCTTTACAGCACCTTCCTTTCCGTTTTTCTGGACCCCAAAAACCTTTTGCTTTTATTGTTTAATCCGACCTACTCTTTTTGCAGTGCAGTAAAGCCTTCAGCTTCACTACACTGGCTTTTGCTAATTTATCATGGGGAACAGACATGTCCTTCAGGCCGTCAGTACTGGGAAACAGTTTCCCTTAATCTTTCTACTTTGATGCCACTTTTGTTAACTTTATCATTGTACAATGTATCGTACAATGGGGTACACTTTGTTTTGCCCTAAAACACTCAGATGATTTTTGGTTACTCTAGGTGTGCCTAAGGGACAAGATGGTGGCAGCAGTTACTTTTTCTGGTGCATTTTACTTCAGCCTTACCGCTTTTGGCTACCAACTGTGGCTAGTGTCCAAACATATGGCCGTGCCACATGGTTTTTCTTTTGTCTCTTGGCCATATTGTCACTAACCTTTCTTCCTGGCCTGTGAGGCCAGGAACATTCTTCTATGTACTTCCAGTGCCTGGGAAAACAGACATGTTTGCGAGCTACTGCAGGACCATGTGTGTTTTCTGTCAAAGTGGTTTGGGATTGTCTGGTCCCAATCCACAAACGGATTCCAGTGTTTCTGAATGGTAATCATGAGGTGTGCCACCAGTGTTCTTGATTGGACCACCAGTGGCACAACTGTGTGGAACTTTGGTGAACCTTTGGGCACAAGGCAACCATGCATTTTAGGGATGAACTTCTAAAGTTAGTGTTGTATTCTGTGGAGATTTAGTGCTGCATACTAATGCTCACCTTCCTTTTCAGGGGTTCATGCATTTTGCCCTACTCCAGTGATTGTATATATTTATGTTTTAATTAGTGTTGTGTGATAATATCACATGCCATTAGTCATTTTTCATAGTGTTGTATGGCCACGAAGGAACAAGTTACTTACCTGTAACTGTTGTTCTCCAGCATGGGTCTGGCATGGATTCACATGCTCATGAATATTCCCCGTCGTCAGGCTGGGAATCCTCGGTAAAGAAAAAACCAGTATCAGTTTCGTTTCTGATCTGTCTTTCGTAGTAATAACCAATCACTGGTCTCTGCGTCATACTGACCGCAGCCAATGACTGCCCTCTACCTAAGCACCGCCTCTGGCAGCCATCTTCAGATTTGGAAGCACGTGAAGTGGCAGTATGACCAAGTGAAGAGCCGCAGAGGGGTAGGCGGGAGGGTTCGCATGTGAATCCATGCCAGACCCATGCTGGAGAACAACAGTTACAGGTAAGTAACTTGTTCCTTCTCCAGCATGGGGTCTGGCATGGATTCACATGCTCATGAATAAAGAATACATAGCAGTACACACATGCACAATCACGGGAGGTGGCAAAGGCTCAACATTAAGCATCACATCAACATTAAGCATCTTACCTCCTCACCAGGCTCACCTCAGGCGAACAGGTTGCGCAGCACTGCTTGGCCGACCCTGGACTCCTCCCTGGAATCCCGGTCGACGCAGTAGAATTTCGTGAAGGTGTGCGTCGACCTCCACGTAGCAGCCCTGCATATGTCCAGCAGGGGCACACCAGATAGGAACGCCGTGGTAGCTGCGATCGCTCTGGTGGAATGGGCTCTCGGACGGCCAGGCAGCGGTCGGTTTGCCAACCAGTGACAGCACATGATACAGCCGGAGAGCCATCTGGAGATGGAAGCCTTCGAGAGAGCCTTCCCCTGATTGACAGGTCCAAAGTTCACAAAGAGTTGTGACGTCTTCCGAAAACCCTTCGTGCGGTCCACGTAGAACTTCAGCGCTCTAGCTACATCCAGCGAGTGCAAAGTCCTCTCAGCCGGCGACGAAGGCGACGGGAAAAACACAGGTAACACCCAGGGTTCGTTGAGATGGAAGTCCGACGGTACCTTGGGCATGAAGGAGGGGTGCGTCCTGAGCACTACCCTCGTGTCGTGGAAAGTCAAGTACGGGGCCTTGCAGGAAAGGGCCTGGATCTCTCCCACTCGTCGTGCGGAGGTGATGGCCACAAGAAAAGCTGTTTTCCACGATAGAAACTTCAACGGGGCCGAGTGCAGAGGCTCAAACGGAGGTCCCATGAGCTTGGTCAGCACCACGTTGAGCTCCCACGCCGGGGCCGGAGCCTTCACCGGCGGGAACAATCTGAACAGTCCCTTCATGAATTCTTTCACCAGACGATGAGACCACAAGGACGTCCGGCCCGTGGTTCTGGTGTATCGGGAGATCGCAGCAAGATGAATCTTGATGGACGCGTGTGCCAGACCAGCTTTGGCCAGCGTCAGCAGGTACGGCAGTACTTGGGGAGCCGTAATCCGTAGAGGGTTAATCTTCTGTGCGTGGCACCAGACAGAGAACCTCTTCCATTTGTGTCCGTAGCATTTAAGAGTCGAGGACGCCCTGGCCTTTGCAAGAACCTCTCTGCAATCGGCCGGTATGTCGTATCCTCCAAACTCTAGCGCTGCAGGTGCCAGGCCTGCAAGTTCAGCGACTTCGGGTCGTGGTGGAGGATGGCGCCTCCTTCCCTGGAGAGTAGATCCGCGTCCGCCGGCAGCCTGATCGGCGGGGACGCTGACAAGTCCAGAAGGTCCGGGAACCATATCTGCCTCGGCCACGCAGGTGCGACGAGGATCATCCTGCACCGTGACCTCTTGAGCTGGTTGACGAGCCGGATTAGCAGAGGCAAGGGAGTGAACGCGTAGAGGAACAGGCCCTCCCAGGGGAACGAGAAAGCATCGCCCATGCTCCTCGTCTGGGGAAACCTGCTGGCGAACCTCCGGCACTTGGTGTTCGTCGCCGTCGCGAACAGGTCGATCTGGGGTGTGCCCCACCGTCGGAAGAGGCGATCCACCAGATCCTGCCGTAGTTCCAACTCGTGGCACGAGCGCAGCTCCCTGCTGAGTGAGTCGGCGATGGTGTTTTTTATCCCTGCCAGATGAAACGGCACCAGAAAAATCCCTTGGGCGACGGCCCAATGCCACAGGTCCTGCGCCTCCTTGGACAGCGCTGGGGACCTGGTTCCGCCCTGTTTCCTGATGTAAAACATGGTGGTGGTGTTGTCGGTGAAGATCCTCACCACCTTGCCCTTGAGGGACGGAAGGAAGGACCTGAGGGCCCAAAACACTGCACGGAGCTCCAGGACGTTGATATGTAGGGACTTCTCCGTCGGGAGCCAGAGTCCCCTTGCGTGCAGATTTTCGGTGTGCGCTCCCCACCCTTCCAGGGAGGCATCCGTGGTCACAGTCTCCTGGTGGGCTGGGGTCTGGAAGTCCATGCCCGCCGTCAGATGCGCGCGGGTGCCCCACCACCGTATCGCTCGTCGGAAACTCTCGTCGAGCTTGATCCTTTCCTCGAAGCTGCCCGTCGTCTGGATCCAGCGCGCATCCAGGAATTCTTGCAACGGGCGCATCCGGAGCCTGCACATGGGAATGAGGTAGATGCAGGAAGACATCATCCCGAGGAGGGACTTGATGGACCTCACTTTGGCCGCGTCGGCCACCAACATCCGTTGCACCTTGCCCAAGATGGTCCTGGTCCTCTCCTCCGACGGGGAGGCCAGAAGGGACACTGTGTCGAGCCTCGCTCCCAGAAACAGTGCGACTTGCGCGGGCACCAGGTGGGATTTGGCGTAGTTCACGGAGAATCCCAGGTCCGTGAGGAGTTGGACGGTCCTTGCCGTGTGGACCACGGCGAGCTCCCTCGTCTTGGCGCGGATGAGCCAGTCGTCCAGGTAGGGGTAGACGTGGATCCCCTCGCGGCGCAGCTGCGCCGCCACCGGTGCAAGGCACTTGGTGAATACCCTGGGTGCCGACCGTAGTCCGAAGGGAAGGGCTTTGAACTGGTAATGACGCCCTTGGACCACGAATCTGAGGAATTTGCGGTGCCCCTTTAGGATGGGAATGTGGAAGTAGGCATCCTCCAAATCCAACGACGATAGGAAGTCTCCTTCCTCCAGCTGACCCAGGACGTGCTGGAGGGTGACCATCCGGAACTTCTGCGCCTTGATGAACTTGTTCAGACGTCGCAGGTCTAGGATGGGGCGCCATCCTCCCGTCTTCTTCTTCACGAGGAAGTATCTCGAGTAGACTCCGGAGCCCCGAAGCCTCCTTGGGACGAGTTCGATGGCGCCCTTCCTGAGCATCGCCTTTACCTCCAGGAGAAGTTGAGGGGCGTGAAGTTCTTTCCTGGCCACGGGGGGGACGCGCGGGCACCTTCTTTGAAACTCGAGCGCGTGGCCCCGGGCCAGGGCGTCCAGCACCCAACGGTCGGTGGAGATGGACTCCCACACGCTGAAGAAGCCCGCCAGCCGGCCTCCCACCGGGGTGCTTCGGTGGGGGCCCGACCCCACGGCCGGTTCAATCCTGCTTGGACGCGGCCTTGACCTCCTTGGCGACGACGGCGGGGTCCGCTAGACTTGCCTCGTCCTCTGTAGGCCTCTTGCGACGACGAGCGGGCCGCTTGACGGTAGGAAGCGAAACCGCCGCCGGAACCTTTGGAGGTGCCCTTGCCTCCGCCGCTCCGAAAGGGCGTCCGTCGTTGCAGGACTCCAAGGGCCCGGGCCGTCTCAGTATCCGCCTTGATGGCCTGAAGGGAATCGTCCACTGTCTTCCCAAACAGGTTGTTCCCGTCGAAGGGCATGTCCAGGACTCTGGTCTGGACGTCCTGCCGGAAGTCCGTAGCTTTGAGCCATCCCCGACGTCGAAGGCAAACACCGTTGCCCAGCTGGCGGAACCCAGTGTCGGCGATGTCCGTCGCCACGGTGATGGCGTGGTCCGAGGCCACCTCACCTTCCTGCAGGATCTCAAGGGCCTCCGCCCTCTTGTCGTCCGGCAGAAAATCCAGCAGGGGAGCTATCTTGTACCAGAGCTCCCTGTCGTAGCGGGCCACGATAGCCAAGGCGTTGGCCGCTTTAATCGTCGTCGCTGCCGACGAGATGACTCTACGCCCCATAGTATCCAATTTCTTTCCCTCGCCGTCCGGCGGGGAAGTCGATGTGGAGGCCGCACCCCCCCCCCCCCGCTTTCTTCCTGGCTGCCGCGGAGACGACGGAGTCCGGGGTAGGCTGCGCCCGGAGGCATAGGGGGGCCGTGTCCGGGACCCGGTACTTTTTCTCGTACCGGTCTCTTCTAGCTGGCGTCGTGGAAGGGTTCTTGAGGAGGGAAAGGCCCTCATCCCAAATGTCGTCCAACAGAGGCACTGCGAGGACCGTCTTCCTCTTGGCCTCGCGCCGCTGATAAAGGAAGCCTTCCTTTTTCTTCTCCTCAGGGCAGAGTTGGAAAAGCTCGGAAGCCCTGGAGATCATGGAGTGGAAAGATCCGATCTCGTCGGGCGGAGAGGCCCTGGTGGGAGGCGACGACGGAAAATCCTCGTCGTATGCCTCGTCGTCCGTACCCGTCGCTGCCGTGTCAGTCCCCGTATCATCCCCTCGGGTGGACGGGGAGGAGGGCTGGAAGGGGCGCGACGGTTGAAAAGGAGGTGGTGGATGGATCCTTCTTTTCTTGGTAGGGGGAACACCAGAAGGTCCCGGTTCTGGATCCCCCGACGGGAGAGGTTCCTCCGTCGGTAACGGTAGCCTCGTCCTTATCTCGGAGCATAAGGACAGTATGGCCAACAAAATGGCCGCCGAGTTGTCTTGCGGCGCTGGCAGAGGGGAATCCGACGGGCGAGCAGGGGCCCCGTCGGTATCCTCGACGATGTCGTAGTCGTCACCTGCGTCGGGGTCCATTCCGACGGGCTGGCCTTCTTCCACGCCTAGGCCGTGGCTTAAGACCTCGATCAGCTCCTCTTCTGAGGTTGAGGCCGACTCTACGACGACGCCCTGCCCCCCCTTCTTCCCCACGGAGGGTTTCACGGGGGTCCTATCGATGGGCACAAAGGAAGACTCCCTCCGAGGAGGCAGGGAGATTCTGGGCCCTGAGGTCGCCACCACTGGTGCAGCCACCACAGGCTGAGCCAGGGCCGCCGCGACCGTTTCGATAGAGGGCTTGGTCGGATGGATCAAGGCCTTCACCACCTTAGGTGCGCTCACCGCCTTATCCTTGAGGGAGGGGGCACTGCCAAGCTCCTCCTCTGCCTTAGAGCTCGACCGGGGCCTCTCCAGGAGCTTCGCCGGGTGCTCGGCCTTCCTCTTACCCGACCCAGAGCGTTGGCTCGTGGTTGATGGTGCCGGGGAGGGTGCGCCCTGCCTGGCGCCCGTAGAGCCCGACCGTTCGGCGCTCCCGGTGCCAGCGGACTCGCGGTGCTTGGCCTTATGTTGGGCCCCCGTCGCCGGGGCGCCCTCAAAGGTCTTAGAAGACCGCTCGGATTTCTTCTTCTTCTCGCCAGACGGGCTCTTACCCTCCAGCCAGTTGGCGAGACGTTGATGGCGGTCCTTCATGGTCCGTTCCGACATGTTGCCGCAAAACGCACAGTCCTTCTCCACGTGCGTCTTGTCCTCATGAAGGCAGTAAAGGCAGAAAGAGTGTTCGTCCTCCTTGAAGACGTTCTGCAGCTGGCATCCAGGGCAGACCCTGAACAGCTTTCCGGGCGTCGAGCTTCCCTTCTCCTGGGCCATCTCCGAGACCGGGCCTGAGAAGCTTCTGGAGTCCTCCGAAGTGTAGCTCGACGAAATCTTCACCCTTGAGGGGCACAGATGAATCAGACACGGGTCCCCGTTGATCGGATGTAGGATCGGTGGAGCTTGAGGCTCTTTTGACCGAAAGAATCGAAGTTTTTTGTGAAAAGCGCGAAAAAATAGCACTAACGCTCGAGAGCAATAGCACGAGGATCCCAACACATGAACGTGCGGTAAAAATCTGAAGATGGCTGCCAGAGGCGGTGCTTAGGTAGAGGGCAGTCATTGGCTGTGGTCAGTATGACGCAGAGACCAGTGATTGGTTATTACTACGAAAGACAGATCAGAAACGAAACTGATACTGGTTTTTTCTTTACCGAGGATTCCCAGCCTGACGACGGGGAATATTCATGAGCATGTGAATCCATGCCAGACCCCATGCTGGAGAATATGTATTTTCATAACTGATTGTCTTAGTGTGCTCCTTGACTTTTCAATGTGTGCTCATTGAGGACCCTTTAAGGCTCACTACCTCTTGAGACTTTGCCTAGAACACTCTACCTACCTTCAATTGGTTTGGCTACAGCTCCCAGAGTTGTCCCCGTCACTAAACTAGGTTGGCCTTCTACACATCTGTCCACCAGGTAAGAGTATAGAAAATCTCAATCAGAACCACTGGAAGTACAATTCCAATAAGTGTACGCTTTGTAACTGGTACGCCATGATACAAGGCCCCAAACCATCTTAGGGTCTGACTTTATAAGAATGAGGGAAGCTGTGTTGATTCTAAAGAGTTCTGTCTATTTTCAATGCATCAGACACTCACCTGAGGGGTAAGTGATTTATATACAATGTTTCTCTTCCTAACGGTGGATGCGTATGACATGCATTACTTACCGTAATAGCATTTCTGATTGTATCTGCTTAGATTCACATGCTGTGCATATAGTCCGACATCTAGTGGTAATCGCAGAGTATTGCATCTTGCCTTTCGAGTATCGAAAGGGGACGTCAACATGGCGTGCCTGAAACACTACCCAAACGTGACATGTAGTGTACCCTAAATCCCTCACGCGTTGAGGTCCCTCCGATTGTATATTTTGTCTGCCGTGAGGGAGCCTTATGACTATTGCGAGTACAGAAAGAGAGGTAGAGTAAGATGTCTATGTCACTTCCATCTGAGCGGGGAGGAAGGGTGGGCGAATGTCAACCTAAGCAGATACAATCATCAGAAATATTACGGTAAGTAATGCGCATCTTCTGATGCTTGTGAACCCGCTTAGAATCACATGCTGTGCATAGACTAGCGATCAGTACCCGACGGAGGAGGGGGGTGAGAAGGAATGAGAAGGTAGCGAGTATCCAGGCAGTAGAGTTTTGTAAAGGTGTGTACAGAACTCCAGGTTGCCGCCTTGCAAATGGATGCGAGGGGGAGATTTGCAATGAAGGCTATGGAAGCCCTATTCCCCAGAGTGTGTGCTCCAGGCTTGAAGGGAAGATCTCTTGTGGCAAGAGTAAAAGTGTGATGCAAAGATGGCCGATTTAGAGACAGAGTCCCCCTTCTCTACCAGCCGCCACAGACGAAAAACTAGTTGGTCGTTCTTAGTGGTCTAGTTTTTTTCCAAATAATAAATGACAGCCCTGCGCACATCTAGTGTATGTAGGCTTCTTTCTGCCAAGTAAGTGGGGTTCTGGAAAAAAGTGGGTATTTCTATTGACAGGCTCACATTGAACTTGGAAATTAATTTGGGCGCAAACCGCAAGTGAGTGCGCAGAACCACCTTATCTTTGTGGATAGTGACACATGGGTCTAGAACTGAAAGGGCCTGTAGTTCACTAACTTCCTATTGAAGTGACTGCCAGCAGGAAGGCAGTCTTGTGAGAGCTTTCAGACTAGCCTGATGCATCGGTGCAAAGGGAGATACCATAAGTCTTGTTAATACCACATTTAGGTCCCATCTGGGAGCAAAGTTTGAAATACGGGGGATGAAGTCTTTTAACCCCTTCTATGAAAGCTTTAATTACTGGGATCTTCCACCACAAGACCTTTCTCTGGGACGTAGTGTATGCTGAAAGTGCGATGAGTCCGGTACAAATAATTTGTGTGGGTGAACAGTCCATGAGAGTGATGCTCTTGGAATTACACCATATGACGAAGTGTTTCCATTTAATGGAGTAGCAATGTTTGGTGTTAGGCTTGCTATTTGGTCATTGCATTGACAGCCAAAGCATCTAATGCCATACCATTTTAAAAAAAAATACAAAAATCTACTGCATTTATTTTTAGATGTTAAGGGGTTTAGTTTAATAAAAATGGGTTTTAAAGGTTAAAAAGTGGTATGGGGACTCCCATTAAAAAAAATCAAAATGGAAAAAAGCATTAGATGCTTTTTTTCTTTAGATGGTATGGCATTAGATGCTTTGGCTGTTGATGGCATGACTATAAACCGTTAGGCTTTCTTGCCTCCAAGTAGATTAGTGCATCTTTGAAGAAGTTGGAGGTGCCCTAACGCTATGATCTCAGGAGCCAGGCCGCCAAGTTGAGAGTTTGCGGGCATGGATGTAGTGTGACCCCGCCTTGTCCTGTGACTATATGGCCAAGGTAGTTTCATTGGAGGGGAGATTGACATCTCCATCAGATGCAAGAACCAGGCCTGGCGGGTCCACATTGGGGCCATCAAAATCATTGTGCACAAGATGCACCAGGAACCAGTCACAATCTTGTAGAGTAGGGGACCCAACTTATTTCCCTGACCATTTCATCCAGACACCGTTCCCCTTGGAGCGATTCGGAGGGTACCTGGAGGCGTAATATGGGCATTTTGAGTCCTCCGGAGTTGCGAGCAAGTCGCTCTCTTGGAAGCCCCATTCTGCAAAAACATTGGAGATGGTCTTCGTGTAGTCGCCATTCGTACTTTGTGGGTAGCGGGAAGTCCCTGCTGAGTACGTCCGCCAGAAGACTGAGTTCCCCCTGGAACATGTTGTGGGACAGTTTGGATAACCCCGGTGAGCGAGTACCCCCCCCTTGCTTGTTTAAGTAATACATGGCTGTGGTATTGTCCATGAGAACTAGTACTGTCTTCCCCTGTAACTGTCTGAAAGCCTTTCAGGGATTTGAACACTGCTAACAGCTCCAACAGATGTATGTGGTTGGGGACCAAACGCTGTGCACCGTCTGCTGGAGGAGGTGAGCCCCGACTCCATGAGAGATCAGTCGTGGGAGTGGCTTCTACTGCGGGGGTGGTGAAGGTCTTCCGCACAAGGTTTTCCCTCAACCACGACAGAGAATGAGGGCTGCTGAGACAACCACTAGATCGTCCCATTGTCCGCTGGCCTGGCTGGCTGTTGAGCCACTCTTGCATGGGGCGCATGAGCATTCGTACGTGTAGACCAAAAAAAACGCAGGAGCCCATCATTCCTAATAGTCACATGGCTTTGCGTACTGTCACCTCCCGACTGGCTACATATCGAGGGGTTTGAAACTGCAGGTTTTGAACCCTTTCGTTGGAGGGGAAGACGAGGCAGTCTTCTGTCCGAATCAGAGCCCCCAAAAATTGCTCGACTTGGCTGGGGTCTAGGCTAGACTTCTCGAATATTGAGAATCCCAGAATGAAGAGTAGATCTATAGTCTTTTGGGTGTTTGATATGCATGTTCCGTACGAGTCCCCTGTTATGAGCCAGTCATCGAGGTAAGGATGAACTGGGATGGATTGCTTGCGCGGGTGAGCCGCCGCTACTGCCAGTACCTTTGTAAATACCCTTGGGTCTGAGGCAATGTCGAAGGTAAGGACCTTGAACTGACAGTGCTTGTCCACCATCATGAACCTTAGGCGTTTTCTGTGCACTGGCAACACTGAAATATGAAAGTAGGCATCTTTCAAGTCCAGTGTTGCCATGTAAACCCCTGTGTTAGTAGTGGGATTACCTCTTGCAGTGTTAAAGATTTTGTGGTTTGACAAATTTGTTCACTGGGTGCAAGTCTAGTATAGGGAGCATAGTGAGATCCTTTTGGGTACAAGGAAATACAGTGAATAAATAGCCTTGTTTACCTGTAGAATGGGGACGACTTCGACTGCACCGTTTTCCTGCAGGATCTCGTCCTCTTGCAGTAGAATTTTCAGGTGTTCCGGTGACAGTCACCTGGTCTTCGGAGGTCGGTATTGAGGTTGTCGGCTGAACTCGATACAGTAACCGTGGGTGACCGTCTTGAGCACCATCTGGTCTGTGGTAATTACCTCCCATGCGTGGAAGAATGATGTTAACCGTCCCCATACTGGGGAGGCATGGCAGGGGACCCGGATCGGCAAGTTATTTCTGATTGGAGGACAGGGAGCCTCTAGGGGTGGTGCCGTTACCCCTACTTTGCCATGGCACCACCCTCTAGACAGATACTGATTTGAGGCAGCTGACCCCTGTCCTGAAGACCAAGTGCTCCCCACTCCATACCAATGTGAGGGGAACGAGGGAAGGATTATCCGTGAAAGGAGCGCGAGAACTTCCAACTCACTGACATGGCCTTTGAGTTATCTGGTTCAAGCACTTTAAAGTCTCATGTTCTTTCTCTGCGGTTTCTAGTGCCTCATCTACCGCTTTACTAAACAGGTTCGATTCCTCCACCGGTTTGTTAATGAGGGCCGCCTGTGTCTCTGGTTTGTACCCTGAATTTTTCAACCACACGTGCCTCTTCAATAGTGTACCTTGGGCCATAGTTATCTCTGGAGCAACAAGGGTATTCTTAAGAATATTAGGATTCACCTTCTTCCCCTCCGACAAGCGCCAGCAGGCGTGACCGTGTTGGTTCCAGGACTTCTTGCAGGCCTTCTTGGAGCAGATTCCACTAAACATCGCTGTAGCTGGCCAACAACTTAGTATTGTTGGCAATTCTGGTGGAATAGGCTGCCGCAGTTGTAACACTTCCCCAGGGCATACCATTTTTTGCAGTCCTTGGCTGGCGGTGCTTCGCCCGTGGACAAGGGTACTCCTGCTCTGGTCATGGTCACCACCAGGGTATCTGCCGTGGCATGTCCCGAATGTAAAGGGGGTCTGTGGCTGAGGGTTGAAAAAGCTTCTCCCCCGTGGGTTCACAGCTCGTTTGCAATGGCGTTAGCAAAGAAAGAGTGATGCACCATTTAATGGAGTTCAGCAAGGGTATAGCTTGGCTTGCCGGAGGTTTCTCTTTCAGAATATCCTGCTTGAAGTCTGTCTAGCACTGCTTCTTGTGTTGTAATCTGAAAATGTTCGACAACTTTCTTCAGAATAGCATTACACATGCCATTTGGTCATCTACTGGGGATGCCGTTTTATAGGAGACGAGGACCCAATGTGTCTGGATCAGGTGTATTGGTTGGGGACAGCAATGGTGCATTATCCATTGGCTGCTCACCCCCCCAATCTGGGGCCTAGTCAATAGGGTCCTCAAAGGGGGTCATCTTCCTGAACATTGAACATACAGGTCTTGATAAACTTCCTCTGGTTCCATCAAGTCAAACACCTCCTCATGAAGGGGGCAGGAGGTCCTCTGAAATTTAGATACAGTAGGGTACAGGTCCTCTTCACTAGGCCTCTTAGGTGTGGTATACAAATTTGGAAAGTCTATCCATACACCCTTCAAAGCTGTCTCTGGTCCATAAGGAGGAACCAGCGGGGTCAGGAAGGGAGGGAGGGAGGGGTGGTCCCTTGGGGGTCAGTGCTTATTGCGTCGAGATTTATCTGCAGAAGTCTTAGCCTGAGGACCTTCAGAATAGTCTCCCTGCCTTTCCCGGCGTGTGGAAGTATCCCTCGACCTGTCTTTGGGCTCAGCCGCCGAAACAATCTTTGTGAGACTCGTGTATGTTCGGCGTCTCCGGGAGGTGTTTCGACTGCGCTAGTGGCTTTGCTGTAGTCTTAGACGTTGCCAGTGTTTTCTGCGTCGGCGCACTCTGAAGGGGTATCTCGACAGTCTAGTGAATTTTGATGACAATGCCTGTCAGTAGAATGCCCAGATTCATGCCGGTGCATTCCCCCCACAGCAGAACCAGTGGCCTGCTTGCCGTGGACAGACGGCTCGGAGTGAGGCCGCTCCTTAAGATAGGTTGATGGCATCCGTATCGGAGCCACAGCTGTTGCTCAATTCCTCGTCAATCTCGGCACCTGTGGCGGCGGGGGCGCTACCCTCAGCCTGCATCATGGCATAGCCCACCCACCATTTAACTCAACGCTCTTTAATTGTCTTAGGACGCAAGAGCTGGCAAGACCGAGAAAACGCTGCGTGGTGATCGAGGGAGACAATTATTGCACCTCCGGTGCTTGTCCTTCCAAGAGTACTTGCCTTTACAAGAAGGGCAACATTTAAAAAAGGTGTCCTGTCCATATCTCAGGCTCATAGCGACCACAAAACCAGAAGGTCAAAGAAGGGAGAAGGAAATACATTTTTGAAAAAGAGCCCTGGACCCCCACTCACCCTACTGTATAGGCCAGCCAGTGAGTCTACAGCGTGGACCGGAGCACCAGCCGTCGAAGTCTGGAGTCTTCTTCCGCAGTGGTAGATAAGTAGTCGAAGGGGATGAATATAAAACATATGAGGCACCTCGACCCGTGATGGATTTTGGGCATGTTAGGGATAGTGTTACAGGCACGCCCATGTCTACGTTCCCTTTCGATCCCCGAAAGATCAGATGCAATGCTCTACCATTACCACTAGATGTTGGACTAAATGCACAGCATGTGATTCTAAGCAGATTCACAAGCATCAGAAATACATTATATGCTGATGTGTGACAATATTTACCTGTGACTCATTTCAGTGGTAGACCACACTCACCCTTCCTGAGAGTAAGGCTTGACTGCTCCGCCACCTCACCTTGATTGTGTTTTGGCTAACCTCAGGGTCTTCCCTGCCCATCCTTCTTACTCAGTGTTAACAGAATCTGGATTAGACAGGATGAAGGTGTAAAAATATTGAATGTACTCAAAAGCAGTGTCTCAGTTTAATCGTTACCTCATTTTACATTTCTTCTTTAGTTTGTCAATCTTTTCCCCTCTAGCTTGGACAGAATATAGAAATAAATTCACATTTATCGGTGACATTATGAGACTGCATCAGTTACGGGGAAAGCTTCAATTGTTAAAACAGGTGGTATATTGGTAAGACAGTGCAGACATTGGCTAGCGGGTACTGAACAACGCAGACACTGCTCTTTAGTGCCTGTGCTCTGGGAGGCTTTGCATAGTAAAGACGCTTCAGCTAATATGGATTTGATTAAGTGACTGGAAAGTCACTGCCACCTTAGGAAGGAGGTGGATAACTGCAGGTTAACGTCTGGACTGCACATTTCCAGAAGGATCAGAGTCAGGTGATCGACAACAGGTGCATCCGCGTCAATGGGCTAGTTAAGGGGGAAAGGGAGCAAGTTTAGCTAAACTGCTGTTCCAAAGTGGAGGAAATGCTCTCCCTTGAAAGGATTTAGCATGCAGTAATCTATAAATAACAGGGTCTTGTGGGTGGGAACAGGCTGTGGCTCAAAGGTTTAAAGCTTGGTTGGCAAAACCTCTGCTCTACTGGGATTACTCCAGTCAAAAGTTATGTAACTAGTGAGACCCCAAAGCAATTTGAAGGGTTGGCATCTTGATTCATGCTTGAAGAGGATTTAGAGTGGAGGCCTTCCTGAAGATTCAAGGCTTCCTTTGTTGACAAACACCCTGTACGCACTGGAATCCTTCGGAATCTTCCTGGTTTTACAATCTGGCAAGTCAATTAAACCTCCCTGGGTGTAGCTTACTAGGGATTCCATGAAGCTTCCTGTACCTGTGATGTTCCCAATATCATAGGACTAAGTCCCTGCTGCCCGGAACTAAAGTGGCACGGATGTAGTGGATTGAAACCTATTTGCCCCTTTGTGGGACAGATATCCTGGCCTTTACCTCTGCAGCTGCTCCTTCCACCATCCAGTCCCAAGTCCTTTGTCTTCACCACAACATCTACTGACCTATTTTAGATTGTCGCTATTGCGCTTCCCTCTCACTGCCACTTCATTAATATGCAGGTCTTCTTCAGGGGGTTGTTGGGTGTGTTTTTATCATCTGTCCATCTCCAGGGGCTTTGTTTGCCGAACCTCGAACAGGGCCAAAAACCATGACCAAACTAAAACTAGACAGCAAACCGACCTCTGGGCCCATGACCTGAGCTTCCATAGACTTTCATGGTTAAGAAAGACTAGTAATGTTAATATGCCCATATGAAATTACTGCCCAAATCATGCATAGTGCATTCTTGAAGACACAAGCTGACAAACCAGTGCCTGCATCAACGTGGATTGATCATTTTCAGACAAATCTATGCTGATGGTGTAGAACTTGAAGTAAAATCAAATAATTGGGGAGATCAAACCTCAAGTGACCAAATTGTAGCGTGATGAGGTTTTCAAGGCCCTTATGAAAACGAGTATTTGTCATGGAATAGGGATTAATGGCCTTACGAATGTCGTACTGAAACGCAACTGAGGTATATGCAGATGTTCTGTTAAATTTAGTAACATAGCAATTCGAGAAACACCTGTTGGGATGGTCAATAATGGTCTCAATGGGAAAAGGGTGTTCGCGTTGCGCGTGCCATGTTAGTGACTGGGGTGACAGCGATGTTGCAACTTAGCATGTATCTAGTGCAGTGAATGAGAAAGGGAAGTGTTACTATTATTGTTACTTTGTGTATAGTTGATGCATTTTAGATTTACACCCGCTTAGCAACATATGTCTGTTGTGTGGCGCAACATGTAGCGCCTAAAGGTGGGAAGCAAGGAGCTTCATATGTGCACGCAAGTGACAATGCATTACTTACCGTAAAAGCATTTCTGATGGTTGCATCTGCTTAGATTCACATGCTGTGCATAGTCCGACATCCAGTGGCCACTGCGGAGTATTGCATTTTGTTTTTCGTAGTCGAAAGGGGACGTCAACAAGGCGTGTCTAACGCTATCCCTATAGTGACGTGCAGTGTACCCACAATCCCTCATGCGTCGAGGTCCCTCTGTTTGTATTTTTTCTGCCCTGAGGGAGCCTATTAGACGTGAGTGAGAACAGAAAAGAGATATAGAAGAAAGTATGTTCCTTCCATCCGAGCGGGGAGGAAGGATAGGCGCATGTGAATCTAAGCAGATACAGCCATCAGAAATGCTTTTACGGTAAGTAATGCATTGTCTTCTGATGTTTGTTAATCTGCTTAGAATCACATACTGTGCATAGACTAGCGAGCAGTACCCGGAGTTGGGTTGTGAGAAGGAACAGTAGAGAAAAGAGGTCTTAATACTGCTTGTTCCACCTGGGAATCAGATCTAGAGTGGGCATCTAGACAGTAGTGTTTTGTAAAGATGTGAACAGAACTCCAGGTTGCCGCTTTGCAAATGGACTCAAAGGGAACATTTGCAATGAAAGCTATGGAAGCCCCGGTGCCTCGAGTGGAGTGTACCCTTGGCTTGAAGGGTAGTTCTCTCTTCGCAAGAGAGAAACAGAGTGATGCATTGTACAATCCATCTAGAAATAGTGGATTTCGAAACTGCATCTCCTCCTCTTCCTGCTGCCACTGAGACAAATAACTGATTAGTCTTTCTTAATGGTCTAGTTCTGTCAATACAAAACATCATTGCCCCTCGAACAACCAGTGTATGCAGGCTCTTCTCACCTAAGTTTGAAGGATTTTGAATGAACGTTGGTAGTTCTATTGACTGGTTGACATGGAATTTAGAGACATTTTGGTGCAAACCTAGGATGTGTGCGTAGAACCACCTTATCCTTGTGAACTGTTACAAAGGGGTCTAGTACAGAGAGCGCTTGTAATTCACTTACTCTCCTAATGGAGATGATAGCTACTAAAAAAGCAGTCTTAAGAGTGAGGTCTTTAAGTGTTGCTTTGTGCATGGGTTCAAAGGGTGACCCCATGAGTCTGGTTAGTACCACATTTAGGTCCCATCCGGGAGCGGGGTTAGCTATGGGAGGGTGGATCCTCTTCACTCCTTCCATGAAGGAGTTAATAATTGGGACTTTAAACCATGACACTAAGTTTGGAAGGAACAAGTTACTTACCTGTAACTGTTCTCCAGCATGGGTCTGGCATGGATTCAAATGCTCATGAATATTCCCCGTCAGGCTGGGAATCCTCGGTAAAGAAAAATCAGTATCATTTTCGTTTCTGATCTGTCTTTCGTAGTAGTAACCAATCACTGATCTCTGCGTCATACTGACCACAGCCAATGACTGCCATCTCCCTAAGCCCCGCCTCTGGCAGCCATCTTCAGATTTGGTAGCACGTGAAGTGGCAGTATGACCAAGTGAAGAGCCGCAGAGGGGTAGGCGGGAGGGTTGGCATGTGAATCCATGCCAGACCCATGCTGGAGAACAACAGTTACAGGTAAGTAACTTGTTCCTTCTCCAGCATGGGGTCTGGCATGGATTCACATGCTCATGAATAAAAGAATACATAGCAGTACACACATGCACAACCACGGGAGGTGGCAAAGGCTCAACATTAAGCATTACATCCATAACTCAACATTAAGCAATTCTTACCTCCTCACCAGGCTCACCTTAGGCGAACAGGTTGCGCAGCACTGCTTGGCCGACCCTGGACGCCTCCCTGGAATCCCGATCGACGCAGTAGAATTTCGTGAAGGTGTGCGTCGACTTCCACGTAGCAGCCCTGCAGATGTCCAGCAAGGGCACACCAGATAGGAACGCCGTGGTAGCTGCGATCGCTCTGGTGGAATGGGCTCTCAAACGGCCAGGCAGCGGTCGGTTTGCCAACCGATGACAGTAATTGATACAGCCGGAGAGCCATCTGGAAATGGAAGCCTTCGAGAGAGCCTTCCCCTGATTGACAGGTCCAAAGTTCACAAAAAGTTGTGACGTCTTCCGAAAGCTCTTCGTGCAGTCCATGTAGAACTTCAGCGCTCTAGCCACATCCAGCGAGTGCAAAGTCCTTTCAGCCGGCGACTAAGGCGACGGGAAGAAAACAGGCAACACCAAGGGTTCGTTGAGGTGGAAGTCCGACGGCACCTTGGGCATGAAGGAGGGGTGCGTCCTGAGCACTACCCTCGTGTCGTGAAAAGTCAAGTACGGGGGCATGCAGGAAAGGGCCTGGATCTCTCCCACCCGTCGTGCGGAGGTGATGGCCACAAGAAACGCTGTTTTCCACGACAAGAACTTCAACGGAGCTGAGTGCAGAGGCTCGAACGGAGGTCCCTTGAGCTTGGTCAGCACCACGTTGAGCTCCCACGCCGGGGCCGGGGCCTTCACCGGCGGGAACGATCTGAACAGTCCCTTCATGAATTCTTTCACCAGACGATGAGACCACAAAGATGTCCGTCCCGTGGTTCTGCTGTATCGGGAGATCGCAGCAAGATGAATCTTGATGGAAGCGTGCGCCAGTCCAGCCTTGGCCAGCGTCAGCAGGTACGGCAGTACTTGAGGAGCCGTAATCCGTAGAGGGTTCATCTTCTGTGCGTGGCACCAGACAGAGAACCTCTTCCATTTGTGTCCATAGCATTTAAGAGTTGAGGACGCCCTGGCCTTTGCAAGAACCTCTCTGCAGTCGGCCGGTATGTCGTAACCTCCAAACTCTAACGCTGCAGGAGCCAGGCCTGCAAGTTCAGCGACTTCGGGTCGTGATGGAGGATGGCGCCTCCTTCCCTGGAGAGAAGATCCGCGTCCACTGGCAGCTTGATTGATGGGGACGCTGACAAGTCCAGAACCGAGAACCATATCTGCCTCGGCCACGCAGGTGCGACGAGGATCATCCTGCACCGTGACCTCTTGAGCTGGTTGATGAGCCGGATCAGCAGCGGCAATGGAGGGAACGCATATAGGAACAGGCCCTCCCAGGGGAACGAGAAAGCATCGCCCATGCTCCTCGGCTGGGGAAACCTGCTGGCGAACCTCCGGCACTTGGAGTTCGTCACTGTCGCGAACAGATCTATCTGGGGTGTGCCCCACCGTCGGAAGAGGCGGTCCACTAGATCCTGACGTAGTTCCCACTCGTGGCACGAGCGCAGCTCTCTGCTGAGCGAGTCGGCCATGGTGTTTTTTATCCCTGCCAGATGAAACGGCACCAGAAACATCCCTTGGGCGACAGCCCAATGCCACCGATCCTGAGCCTCCCTGGACAGGGCTGGGGATCTGGTACCGCCCTGCTTCCTGATGTAGAACATGGTGGTGGTGTTGTCGGTGAAGATCCTCACCACCTTGCCCTTGAGGGACGGAAGAAAGGACCTGAGGGCCCAAAACACTGCACGGAGTTCCAGGACGTTGATATGGAGGGACTTCTCCGTCGGCAGCCAAAGGCCCCTCGCGTGCAGATTTTCGGTGTGCGCTCCCCACCCTTCCAGGGAGGCATCCATGGTCACTGTCTTCTGGTGGCCCAGGGTCTGGAAGTCCATGCCCGCCGTCAGATGCGCGCGGGTGCCCCACCACCGGATCGCTCGTCGGAAGTTCTCGTCGAGTGTGATCCTGTCCTCGAAGCTGCCCGTCGTCTGGATCCAGCGAGCGTCCAGGAACTCCTGTAACGGGTGCATCCGAAGCCTGCACAGGCGGATGAGGTAAATGCAAGACGGCATCATTCCGAGGAGGGACTTGATGGACCTCACCCTGGCCGCGTCCGCAACCAGCATCCGCTGCACCTTGCCCAAGATGGCCCTCGTCCTTTCTTCCGACGGAGAGGCCAGAACAGCCACTGTTGAGCTTCACTCCCAGAAACAGTGCGTCTTGAGCGGGCACCAGGTGGGACTTGGCGTAGTTTCTGGAGAATCCCAGGTCCGTGAGTAGTTGGACGGTCCTCGCCGTGTGCTCCGCGGCGAGCTCCTTTGTCTTTGCTCGGATGAGCCAGTCGTCCAGGTAGGGGTAGACGTGGATCCCCTCCAGGCGCAGCCGCGCCGCCACCGGTGTGAGGCACTTGGTGAACACCCTGGGTGCCGACCTCAATCCAAAGGGAAGGGCTCTGAACTGGTAGTGACGCCCTTGGACCACGAATCTGAGAAACTTTCGGTGTCCCTTTAGGATGGGGATATGGAAGTAGGCATCCTCAGGAAATCGCCCTCCTCCAGTTGACCCAAGACGTGCTGGACGGTGACCATCCGGAACTTCTGTGACTTGATGAATTGTTTCAGTCGTCGTAGGTCCAGGATGGGACGCCATCCTCCCGTCTTCTTCACGAGGAAGTATCTTGAGTAAACTCCGGAGCCCCGAAGCCTCTTTGGGACGAGCTCAATGGCGCCTTTCCTGAGCCATCGCCTTTACCTCCAAGAGAAGTTGAGGGACGTGATGTCCCTTCCTGGCCACGGAGGGGGACGCGCGGGCACTTCTTTAGAAATTTGAGCGTGTGACCCTGGGCCAGGGCGTCCAGCACCCAACGGTCGGTGGAGTTGGACTCCCACACGCTGACGAAGCTCGCCAGCCGGCCTCCCACCGGGGTGCTTCGGTGGGGGCCCGACCCCACGGCCGGTTCAGTCCTGCTTCGACGAGGCTTTGCCGCCTTGTCCTTGGCGATGGCGGCGGGGTCCGCCCAACTTGCCTCATCCCCTGTAGGCTTCCTGTGACGACGAAAGGGCCGCTTGACCATAGGTGGAAAATACGCCACCGGAACCTTTGGAGGCACCCTGCTTGCCTCCGCCGCTCCGAAAGGGCGGCCGCCGTTGCTGGAGAACACCAAGAGCCCGGGCCGTCTCCGTCTTGATGGCTTGTAGGGAATCGTCCACTGTATTCCCAAACAGGTTGCTCCCGTCGAATGGCATGTCCAAGACTCTGGTCTGCACGTCCTGACGGAAGTCAGTTGCCTTTAGCCATCCACGCCGTCTAAGGCACACGCCGTTGCCCAACTGGCGAAATCCAGTGTCAGCGATGTCCGTCGCTATCGTAATGGCGTGGTCCGAAGCCACTTCTTCTTCCTGCAAGATCTCTAGGGCCTCCGCCCTCTTGTCTGGTAACAAGTCCAGCAGGGGGGCGATTTTGTACCACAACTCCCTGTCGTAGCGTGCTACAATAGCCAAAGCGTTGGCAGCCTTAATCGTCGTCGCTGCCGATGATGACTCTGCGTCCCATCATGTCCAATTTCTTTTCCTCGCCATCCGGCGGGGAGGTTGACGTAGAGGCCGAGGCCCCCCCCCTCCCGCTTTCTTCCTGGCTGCCACGGAGACGACCGAGTCCGGGGTCGGCTGTGCCCGAAGGCACAAGGGGGCCGCGTCCGGGACCCGGTACTTCTCATACCGATCCCTTCTCGCAGGCGTTGTGGATGGGTTCTTGAGGAGGGCGAGACCCTCATCCCAGATATCGTCCAGTAGAGGTACAGCGAGGACCGTCTTCCTCTTGGTCTCGGGCCGTTGATAAAGGAAACCTTCCTTATTCTCTTCCGGGCAGAGCTGGAAAAGCTCGGATGCCCTGGCGATCATGGCTTTAAACGATCCAATCTCGTCGGGCGGGGAAGCCCGGGGAGGAGGCGACGACGGGAGATCGTCGTAAACCTCGTCATCTGTGCCCGTCGCGGCCGTGTCGGTCCCCGTATCATCCCCACGGGTCGTGGATGAGGGCCGAGCAGGGCACGATGGTTGAAAAGGAGGTGGAGGATGAATCCTTCTCTTAGGAGGAGGGCTCCCAGAAGGGCCTGGCTTCGGGTCCCCCATCGGGAGAGGTTCCTCCGTTGGTGGTAACGGCAATCTCGTCCTTATCTCCGAGCATAAGGACTGTATAGCCAACAAAATGGCCGAGTTGTCTTGCGGCACTGGTTAAAGGGAGTCCGACGGGCGGTCAGGAGCCCCATCGGCACCCTGGACGCTCGTCGTCTCCTACGTCGGGGTCCCTCCCGACGGGCTGGTCTCCCACGCCAACGCCGTGGCTTAAGACTTCTATCAGCTCCTCCTCAGAGGTTGAGGTCGAATCTGCGACGACCTCCTGCCCCCCCCCCTTTTTCTTCTCCGGAGGTTTCACGGGGGTCCTTTCGATGGGCATGAAAGAGGACTCCCTCCGCAGTGTCTGGGAGACTCTGGGCCCCGAGGTCGCCACCACTGGTGTAGCCTCCACAAGCTGAGCCAGGGCCGCCGCGACTGTCTCGATAGAGGCCTTGGCCGGGTGGATTAAGGCTTTCACCACCTTAGGTGCGCTCACCGCCTTCTCCTGGGGGGGTCGGGGGTCACCGCCTCGCTCCCCCTACAATGGGGCCTTCGAGCTCGACCGGGGTCTCTCCAGGAGCTTCGCCGGGTGCTCGGCCTTCCTCTTACCCGAGCCAGAGCGTTGGCTCGTGGTTGATGGCGCCGGGGAGGATGCGCCCTGCCTGGCGCCCGTAGAGCCCGACTGTTCGGCGCCAGCGGACTCGCGGTGCTTGGCCTTCTGTTGGACCCCCGTCTCCGGGGCGCCCTCAAACGTCTTAGAAGACCGCTCGGACTTGTTCTCGCCTGACAGGCTCTTCCCTTCCAGCCAGTTGGCGAGACGCAGACGGCGGTCCTTCATGGTCCGCTCCGACATATTGCCGCAAAACGCACAGTCCTTCTCCACGTGCGTCTTGTCCTCATGCAGGCAGTAGAGGCAAAGGGAGTGTTCGTCCTCAAAGACATTTTGAAGCTGGAATCCAGGGAAGACCCTGAACAGCTTTCCGGGCGTCGAGCTTCCGTTCTCCTGGGCCATGATCGAGATGGGCCTGAGAAACTTCTCGAGTCCTCCAAAAGCGTGGCTCGACGAAATCTTCACCCTTGAGGGGCGTAGAAGAATCCGACACGGGTCCCCGTTGATCGGATAAAGAAACGGTGGAGCTTGAGGCTCTTTTGACCGAAGAAGAGAAAATGTTCCTAAGAAAAAGCGCGAAAAAAGCACTAAAGCTCGAGAGCTAAGCACGAGGACTCCCAACACTTGAACGTGCGGTAAAAATCTGACGATGGCTGCCAGAGGCGGGGCTTAAGGAGATGGCAGTCATTGGCTGTGGTCAGAATGACGCAGAGATCAGTGATTGGTTACTACTACGAAAGAGATCAGAAACTAAACTGATACTGATTTTTCTTTACCGAGGATTCCCAGCCCGACGACGGGGAATATTCATGAGCATGTGAATCCATGCCAGACCCCATCCTGGAGAAGTGGTGTATGCGGAAAGTGCAGCTAAATGGACTTTAATAGAGTTAAACACCAAGCCCAAGTCTAGTAGGCGAGTCAGGTACAGAACAATTTGTGTGGGAGAGCAGTCAACTTCCCCTACACCAGATGACAAATCTTTTCCATTTGCTAGAATAACAGTGGCGAGTGTTAGGCTTTCTAGCCTCCCTGAGAATGCCCATGCATCTCTGCGGGAGTTGTAAATGTCCAAATACTATGATCTCAGGAGCCAGGCTGCTAAGTTCATGGTCTGAGGGCATGGATGTAGTGTCCTGCCCTTGCCCTGTGACAGCATGTTGTATGGGCAGGGAAGTTTCACTGGAGGAGATAGGGACATCTCCATCAAGTGAGCGAACCAAGGCTGTCTGGCCCACATAGGGGCCACCAGTATCATGGTAACTTGTTCCTGGTGCATCTTGTGCACAATCTTGTTGAGAAGGGGAGTCGGGGGAAAGGCATAAGCAAATTTCCCTGACCATGGAATCGATAGACCATTCCCCTTGGATTGGTTCTGGGGGTACCTGGAGGCGTAATCTTGGCATTGCGAGTTCTGCAGAGTTGCGAACAGATCAATTTCTAGGAATCCCCATTGTGTGAAGACGTCGAAGACTAGGTCTTCCTGTAACCGCCATTCGTACTCTGAGGGCAGAGGGAAGTCTCTGCTGAGCTCGTCTGCTAGCATATTGAGTTCCCCTGGTACATGTTGTGACAGTAGGAACATGTGTTTGAGAGCCCACTTCCAGATGTTCTGGGACAGCTTGGACAGTCCTGGAGAGTGAGTGCCCCCCTGCTTGTTGAGGTAGTACATGGCTGTGGTGCTGTCCGTGAAGACCATCACTGTCTTCCCTTGCAGGTGTGCCTGGAAGGCTTTCAGTGCCTTGAACACAGCTAGTAGCTCCAGTAAGTTTATGTGCTTGGATGCTACGCTCGGAGTCCAGACTCCGTGAGCAGTCTGATGGGATAGGTGAGGCCCCCCCCACATCCTGTGAGGGATGCGTCTGTGGTTAGAGTGGCTTCCACTGCGGGGGTGGCAAATGGTTTCCCTATTACCAGGTTTTCCTTCGACCACCACCGTAGCGAGAGAACCAAGGCCTGCGATACCACCACTAGATCGTCCCATTGTCTGCTGGCCTGACATCACTGGCTGTTGAGCCACTCTTGCATTGGGCGCAGGCGAGGTACCAAATAAATACATGACGCCATCATTCCTAGTAAGCGCATTGCTTTGCGTACCGTCACCTCTCGACCGGCCACATATTGAGGGATTTGAAACAGCATGTTTTGGACCCTCTCGTTGGAGGGGAAGACGAGACCGTCCTTTGGTCGAACTAGAGCCCTTAGGAATTGTTTGATCTGGCTGGGGTCTAAGCTGGACGACTTCTTGTTGATGGAGAAGCCCAGTTGAAACAAAAGGTCTACAGTCTTGGGTATTTGAGAAGCATGTTTCGTAAGAATCCCCTGTTATGAGCCAATCGTCGAGGTAAGGGTATACTGGGATGTAAAACCGGCACAGGTGGGCTACTGCCAGTACCTTCGTGAATACTCTCGGCGCTGATGCTATGCCGAAGGGTAGCAGTCTGAACTGGTAGTGTTTGCCCTCTATCATGAACCTGAGGTATTTCCTGTGCGCTGGCAACATTAAAATATGAAAGTATGCATCTTTCATGTCCAGTGTTGTCATGTAATCTCCCTGTGAAAGCAGGGGGGGGGATTACCTCCTGTAGTGTCACCATACAAAACTTTAGGTTTGACAAATTTGTTCGCTGGGTGCAAATCTAGTACAGGGCGCATGGTTAAGTCCTTTTTGGATACAAGGAAGTTCACTGAATAAATACCCACACACAATACCCTCTATAGCTCCTTTTTCTAGTAGTTGGTCCACTTCTTGAAGAAGGATGGCGAGGTGTTCTGGCGACATGCGTCGTCCCCTTGGGGGTCTGTACGTAGGGGAACTGTTGAATTCTATTCAGTAGCTGCGGGCTATGGTTGATAGTACCCAGCGGTCTGATGTTATACCCTCCCATGCTGGAAGAAAGGATGGTCACCGGCCCCCGACCCGCGAAGCATGGGAGGGGACCCGAATCTTTGAGTCATTTGGTGTTGGTGGCTTGGGAACCTCTAGGGGTGGGACCCTGACTTCTTCCCTTGCCACGAAGTTGTCCTCTTTGCAGTTAACTGGTCCTCTAACTAAGGCACCAGTGGACAATATAACCAGAGTATTGCTGCTGCTGTTGCTGCTGGCGTTGGCCTCGAAAAAAACGTTTGTTGCCATAACCACGTTTGTTGGGAGGCCTAGAAATTTGGTCTAGTGTCTTGATTGTGTCAAATTCTCTCTTTGCGGTCTGTAGTGCCTCCTCCACCGCCTTACCAAAGAGGTTTGCAGCTTCTATAGGTTTGTTCATAAGAGATGCTTGCGTTTCAGGTTTAAAGCCTGCATTACGTAACCATACATGGCGTTTGTAGGATTCCTTGGACTAGGGAACGCCTAGCCGTCTCTGCAGCCTCCAGAGTATTTTCAATGATGCTTTGGTTGACTAAGGTCCCTTCAGTCACCGTGGCTAGAAGGCGAGTACGTAGGGTTCCGGTACCTCCTCAATGTCCTTACGTAGTTTGCTCCATTGTGCATCTGCGTAACTTGCCAGCAAAGTTGTTGGCAATTCTTGCGGAAAAGGCAACTGAGGCTGTAATCCTCTTTCCTAAGGCATACCATTTTTTACCCACTTTATCTGGTGGTGCCTTGCTAGTTGACAGCGGGACCCCTGCTCTCTTGCTCGTATTTGTCACCACTAAGGAGTCTGGTACAGAGTGGCCCCTGATGTATAACAGGTCCGATGGAGGACTACATTTTTCTATCCTCGGGTTGCCCCCTCTGATGAACGCGGGAGTGGATAGTGAAGGAATAATTTGTCTCTTTACTGAGGCGAGGAGGGGAATGGTTTGGCTGACAGGGGGTTTCTCCTTAATAATCTTTTCTACAAAGTAGAGGTCAGGAGAAGTTTCCCCGGTCTCGATCTCGAAGTGCGCTGCTGCCTTGCGTAGGAGTGCATTAAAGGTAGGTTGATCGTCTATAGGTGATGTATTCCTAATAGGCGAGTCTTTGGGCGGGGACAGGTTTATGGCTTCAGGTCTGAAAACACTGATGGGGACTGCCAGGGCTGTGAAGCGCCTTCTTCTGGGTCTTCTCCAAAGCCCCCACCCATACCCCCCCATCACCCATATTCGGGTTGTCTTCAAAACCTTCCTCCTCTAGGTTTTGTTCCCCTTCATTGCCTAAGAATTTGTCATCCTCCTGAAAGTGGGGGTCCTCTCCAGTTCGGTCATATAAATCACATCCTCTTGGGGGTTGAGGTTCTGGGGGGGGGGGGGGGGGAAATCAAACAGCCTGGGGTACTTGGCCCTGGGATCCTCCTGAGGACCCTCTCTTGATCTCTTGGGTGTCGGAAGGTTCCGAGTCTCCATAAACCTCTCCATTTTGTCCATACAGAACTGGAGTCTCTCTAAGGGTTTCTTGAGGTACCCCGGAGCGGTCAGGGGGAGAAAAGGGAGGGCCTTCTGTTAGAAAACACTTCGACCTAGCCCATAACGTTGGAGAGGTTCCCCTCGCCTTCTGAAAATCCTTCTGGTAGGCTAGGAGTCCCTCTCGACGGAGCAGGCGGTTCCTGCCTTCCTTCTGACCTTTTCGGCGTCTCCCGGGCTTTATGAGCGGTAACAGACGTCTCTTTCGCCGACCGTCTCTGGCTATTGGTGGAAATAATCCGCGCCAGGCTCTCGACAACTAAACTGTGTCGAGGGTACCTCCCGCGTCGACGTTAGAGGTGTCGCTTGCTCTACGCCGACGGGCGCTCATCTGGCGGTTTAGTGATAGCGCCCTTATCTGGCGGTAGCCCAGTCGCTAGTCGCGTTTGCGAGGGGGGCTTCAGACTCTTACGGTCTGAGGAGGCTGCCGGTAGGACCTGCGTCTCCGTTGAACCGTGGGCTGTGTGTTTATGGGAGTGTTTTCTGTGTGCGTCCTTGTCGCCAGGGTGTTCATCCCCATAAGCAGGGCATGAGCCGAGCTCGTCGGGGCCGGGGACAGACGAGGAGCGTGAACGCTCCTTAGAGAGGTCTACGACTTCCGATACAGACGTCGGGTTGTCACATTCCTCGTCACTTTCGGCGGCGGGTGATGAATCAGACCTAGACATGACGTAGGCTGCCCACCTCTTGACCCTACAGTCTTTTAAAGTCTTCGGCTTAAGGAGCTGACAGGCCGCACATCTGTCTTTGTGGTCGAGGGGCAAGCAACGGTAACACCGTTTATGCTAGTCTTTCCAGGTAAATTTGCCTTTGCAACGCAGGCAAAACCTAAAGGGTGTCCTCTCAATAGCCGAGGAACAGATTGCATGTGACAACAACCTCGAAGGAAAGGGAGGGGAAAGGGAAAGGCATTCTAAAAGAGAAACAATAAATGTCCCACGACCCCACTCTCCATACTATATTTGGCCGTCGAGGCCAGGCCACGTGTTCGGCGAACACCGAACAACCTCCTCCGTATAAGGCACCGCCACAAGAGATCTCGATAGGCGGTGAACAACTTTGCAGCTACGACGCCGAAGGAGGGATGTAAGTAATAATATAAGTTAAGGCCGAATAACGTTTTTTGCAATGTCTCTCAAGGAGCTCCGCGTATAGGCGACCAATATCTGGGCAGAACAAAACAATCTGAGGGACCTCGATGCGTGAGGGATTGTGGGTACACTGCACTTCACTATAGGGATAGTGTTACAGACACGCCTTGTCGATGTCCCCTTTTCGACTACGAAAAACAAAATGCAATACTCTGCAGTGACCACTGGATGTTGGACTATGCACAGCATGTGATTCTAAGCAGATTAACAAACATCAGAAAGTTTCTTACCTGTAACTCCATTTCTCCATAATTGGTATCTTTCATGGATTCACTTGCTTAGAATATTCCCAGTCGTCAGGCTGGGAACAATCGGTACATTTATAAAGCCGTTTTCCATAGGAAAAAAGTTGACACTTGTGTCCTATCTACGTAATTCTGGGCTGCTTACGCATGCCCCAATAGGACGTAGCAGTATAAATGCCCCGCCCCCGTGGCTCCCTTCAGATTTTAACCCCTCCAAAGTATGGGTATATATATATATATATATATATATATATATATATATATATATATATATATATATATATATATATATATATATTGATATATATATATATTGCATTCAAGGCCGGCGGGCGCATGTGAATCCATGAAAGATACCAATGCTGGAGAAATGGAGTTACAGGTAAGAAACTATTCCCTTCTCCAGCATTGGATCTTTCATGGATTCACATGCTTAGAATAGATTGTATAGCAGTAATCCTGATTTGGCGGTGTGAATGCAAACCAATACCATCCTAAGCACACATTTTGTCTTTAATGTTTTTTTTTTAAAAAATCCAGCAGTTACAGGTTGGTTAAAAAAAACAACAACATACATATACATATAGATAGAATATAGGCCATTCCCCTGAATAGGGCTTACCTCACTGAAACATATCAGATGACGTAGGACTGCTCTTCCCATCTGTACATAGTCTGCATGCTGCCGTTCGAGGCAATAATGGTGGGTAAATGTATGTGGCACAGACCAGGATGCCGCATGACAAATGTCTCCTAGCGGAATTCCGGCCCACAACGCCGCCGAAGACTAAGTTGATCTCGTGGAATGAGCTCTCGGACGTCCTTCCAGCGGTTTCCCTGCCTTGGAGTGACAAAAGGCAATCGTCGACGAGACCCACCAAGCTAGTCCTTGTTTTGAGATTGCCTTTCCTTTCGTCGACGGACCATAAGCCACAAACAGTTGTTGCATAGTCCTAAATTGCTGAGTCCGATGAAGATAAAACTTTAGAGCTCTTTTCACGTCCAAAGTATGGAGGGTTTTTTCCACAACCGATGAAGGAGTCGGAAAAAGGTAGGTAGTACAATTGACGAATGCTTATGAAAAAGAGTAGGAACTTTCGGAATATAATGAGCGTTGGTTGCCAGCACCACTTTGTCCTTAAAGAATCTCAAGTACGGAGGATCTATGACCAATGCTTGCATCTCAGAGTCGTCATGCTGAAGTGATAGCTACCAAAAAAGGCATCTTCCACGATAAGAACTTCATAGACGAGGAAGCCATAGGTTCAAAGGGAGCTTCCATTAGCTCCGCCAACACTAAGTTAAGACTCCAGGCTGGAGGAAAGCGTTTAATCGGTGGAAATGTACGAAATAAACCTTTCATGAAGTGCTTTATCAGCCTATCACTAAACAACGGCAAAGACTGACTTCTCCGCATGAACCTTGAAATGGCATCCAGGTGTACTTTTATCGATGAAAAAGATAACCCACTCTCCGCTAAATGCAGCAAATATGGTAGAAGCTGTTCGAGTTATATTCAGGGGCTACAACCCCAGCTGATTTTGACACCACACGCAGAACATCCTCCACTTGCATGCATACGAAGTGTTTGTGGACGGAGCTCGCGCGGCTTGCAGAATTCGCCGGCAATCCGATGAAATATTCAGGGTACTAAACTCTGAGAAGTCAGGAGCCATGCTGTCAGGTTGAGACTGTCCGGGTCGTGGTGCCAGACTGTTCCTTTTTGTCCCGGGACAGGAGGTTTCCGGACTTTCTGAAACGTTACCGGCCGCGCTATTGAAAGCTGTAGCAGGTCGGACAACCATGCCTGTCTCTGCCAATAAGGAGCCACCAAGATCACTCGACATCGGTATCTGTGAATCCACTGCAGGGTCCGCCATATGAGTGGAAACGGGGGAAAAGCGTACAGAAACTTGTCCGTCCACGGGAAGGAGAACGCTTGCCCCAGCGAATCGATCTGTGGCCATCTGATGGCGTACTGTTCGCACTTTGTGTTCTCCCTTGTTGCAAAGAGATCCAGAGAAGGCTGCCCCCACTTTCTGAAAATCTTCAACTGATGATCGTCCAGTTCCCATTCGTGTATCTGGTCCATTTCCCTGCTGAGGGAATCCCTTGCACTTTCTTTACTCCCGGAAGATGGTGGGCTACGATGATTATATTTTGTTGTAGAGCCCACTGCCATACCTCCTGAGCCTCGGTGGAAAGAGTTCTGGAGCGAGTACCTCCTTGTTTTCTTATGTAAAACATTGTTGTCGTATTGTCTGTCAATATTCTCACCACTGACCTTTTCTACCGCACACAAAAGGCTTTTAGGGCCCAACGCACTGCCCTCAACTCTAGCACATTGATATGAAGGAGCGACTCCTCCAACGACCACCGGCCTTGCGTTTGGAGAGCACCCAGATGTGCCCCTCATCCAGTCAGCGACGCGTCCGTCACTATGGTCATGCAAAACTCCGGCTCTTGCAGGGGGACCCCTCTGGACAGGTTTTCGAAGACTTGCCACCATCGAAGTGCCTGCAGGAGCTCGTTGTCGACGGTCAGTTTGTCCGACCAAAGTCCCTGGCTCTGGGTCCATCGGTCTGCCAGGAATTATTGAATTGGCCTCATGTAAAGGCGGCAGTTCACCAAAGGGATGCACGAGGCCATGGCGCCCAGTTTCTTACTGACACTTGGTATTGACTCTCCATTGCGTTGCCAGTTGCTTGAGTCTGTGGATCCTCTCCACGGATGGTCTCACCAATCCTGACTGAGTTTCGAACTGTGCACCCAAGAACACCAAGCTTCTTGATGGAGTCAATGAGGACTAGTTTACCGCAAATCCTAGTCGTTGCAGAAGCTGCATGGTAGCTTCTAGACTTGCCAGAGTTCACATAGGGGACAATCCCCTCACTAACCAGTCGTCCAGGTACGGGTAAACATGTCCCCGTTTTCTCAACCATGCTGCAACCGGGGCTAGGCATTTCGTGAACGTCCTGGGAGATGATTTTAGTCCAAAAGGGAGCACTGTGAACTGGTAGTGGGTCCACCCGACTACAAACCTTAGGAACTTTGTGTCGTCGACGCATTGGTATGTGAAAGTAGGCATCCTGGAGATCCAACGACGCCAGAAAATCCTCTTGTTGAATCGACCGGATCACTTCCTGAAGTGTGAGCATTTTGAATTTTAGATTTTTAAAATTTTGTTGAGGTCCCGAAGGTCGAGAACGGGACGCCATTTTCCGTTGGGCTTCTTCACCACGAAGTATCGGGAATACACTCCTTGACCCCTCTGCGACACAGGTATCAATTCTATAGCCCCTTTTTGTAGCATAAGTACTACCTCTTGTCTTAAAACGTTCAGGTGGGGTTGAGCCGAAAATACTGGTGCAATGTGCGACGGCTTGCTTTTGAATTGTAAGGAATGACCGAACTTTACAGTGTCCAAAACCCACTGGTCCGAGGTCATCTTCTCCCATTCGTCGACACAGTGAGACACCCTGCCTCCCAGGACGTTCTGAAACCCGTCATTGCTGGTCTTTAGATTGTCTTTCGACGACGAGGCGTAACCTCCCCTCTTCCTAGAGGCTTGATAGTCCCGACGTCTTTTTGCAGTCTGAGAAGCCAGCTTGTAGCCCTGCGAAGAGCCCGACGGTCTATTGAAGGCACGGTCCCTTGATGACGAGAACCGCGAGTTTCCCGACGCTCCTCTAAAGGGACGAAATCAATGAAAATTTCTACCACTCTGGAGGGCTCCCAGAGAGTGTGCCGTGTCAGAGTCCTCCTTCATTCCTTTCAAGGCCTCGTCCACCTTTTCACCAAAAAGAAGGTCCCCCTCAAAAGGCATATCCAACACCTTATATTGCACTTCAGGTCGAAAGTTGGTGCACTTTAGCCATGCTTGTCTCCTCAGAAGCACCCCGTTGTTAACCTGCTTAAAACCCGATTCTGTCAGGTCCACAACGATATTTATAGTGATTAGAGGCCTCTTCCCCCTCTCGGACGAGTAACATCGCCGCCTTTCTGTGTTCGTCTGGGAGATGTTCTAGTATGTGTGCCAAACAATGCCACATCTCTCTATCATACCTGGCCCCAATAGCCATAGAATTGGCCGCCTTCGCTGTTGTTGCACCCACAAACACCTTCTTGGCAAAGGCATCTTGCCTCCTGGCTTCGTTCTCCGGAGTCGTCGTGCATTTGTGCTGAGACCTTGCTTTTCTCGCCGCAGCCGCTGATACCACCGACTCTGGGGTTGGTTGAAAGGACAAACATTTGGGGGTGGACTCGGGAGCCTTACATTTCTTCTCCAGTCTACCTTTTAATGCCGGCTCCGAGAAAGGCTGACGCATCGTCTGAAGTCTTTCTTGCCACACATGATCTAATATGGGGACTGAAAACACAGACTTCCTCCTTTTTCCCATATGATTGAACAGGAAACAGTCTTTTCTCCTCCTGGGCTAGTCCAAATTTGGTACAAGCCTTACTCATCATAGCGTGGAAAGAACCAATGTCATCCGGGGGTGACGGCTGGGCTGGGCTCCTTAGAGCTTGCATTTCCGCTTCCGACTCCCAGGTCGGGTCTCTAGAGGGGGATAAAGATATATCCGATATGGACTCTCTCTCTGACTCGGATTCCAGAAGCTTTTTCCTCCGGGCGTGCACCTGGAAGGCCTTCACGGGACGGCACCGCTGTCAACGCCATCGGAGTTGGTCGATGGGAAGGACCTAGCTCGTCGACACTTGGTCTCGCCGCAGCTGTCACCTGAGGTAACTTCTCATCCAATTTCTTCAACAAATTCTGCAATGTAGACAGAACTTCCAGAGACAAAACAGTTTGTGGGTTAAGCAACAGGGTTGTAACCGGGATACTTGTCCCGCTCGAAAGAGTCAGCCTGCTAACCCCTTGTAACCCAAGTTCTGCAGGTCCAGCCACCTGGTCACGCTCGTCGTCCACAGAAGATATGGACAAGGCCTCCTGCTGCAACAAGGTTTCTGGCAAAATTGGGTCGTATACCTCTGGTCGCCAAGCCTCCTGTGGAGTCTCCGTCGACGAGGTTAAATTTTGCACTGTCGTCGTCACCTGCGGCAGAACACCTGAAGAGACTATCTGCGTCACTGGCAGTTAGGGCGTCGCCGATCGCCCTCCCGTCGACGACGCTGGTAGCTGCGCAGATCCATTAGGCGTTTCCACCTTTTTTGAACTTGATCTGTGTTTTGCAGACTCTCGACTCGAGGATGATCTATGATGAGGAGGATCTTGACTGATCTTTCCTCTCCTCCTTAGAGGACGACGTTTTCGCTTTCAGCGAAGATTCTCTCGTGGAATGTTTTTACGAAGAGCCTTTCTCCAACGGACGAGCTTTCTTCACCAGAGGTTCAGCCGATGCTGAATGGCGGGAAGCCCCTAAAGATTTAGTTGTCGAGGCCAAGCTATGCGTGGAGCGCGCACCCGCTCCGTCGTTCAACCAAGCCACCAACCACCGACTCCGGTCTTTGAGTCTTCTGGGAGAAGCCCTTACAGATGTCACAATTGTCTTTAACCCGCATGTAGCACACGGGCGAAAAAGAGCTTTCCCAGACATTAGGAAAACGATGAAAACAACCTAGCAAAAATAGTAGATGACGCAAGGTGATCCCACTACTTTGGAAGACGGTTGAAATCTGAAGGGAGCCGCAGGGGTGGGGCATTTACACTGCTACGTCCTATTGGGGCCGAGGGTTCCCAGCCTGACGACAGGGAATATTCTAAGCATGTGATTCCATGAAAGATCCAATGCTGGAGAAAGTAAATTCACAGATCGAGAAACTACTGTGGGGGAACGCAGTAGTTTGGAACGCATGCAGACATGCATGCATGGGGGTCTTGGGTAACTGTTTGGGACAGTTGGGGAACAAGGAGTATACCGCAGGTCTGCTCATAGCTGGGGTTGTTTAGGCTGCAGAAACCTGGGGAGGCAAGAAGCTATTGGGACTTGAGGAAACTGCTTGATAGAGGTTGAAGGCTGGGGGGAAGGCGGCCAAACTGCATTCGTGCAGCTGCAATAATATCCAAAACGGTTTGCTGCGGCCATGCAAGGACTTTAAGACTTAGTACCATGTGGGGAGGAGAGGTCATCTTTTTAAATACATGGGAGTGTGTTATTCAGTGTCCAGGGAAATCTGGCCACCTGGTCAATTTGGGGCTGGGTAATAAACCTTGTGCAAGGGGTGCTTAAGGGCAGAGCGAACAAATTGTTTAAATAGGTTTCGATCAGGTTTATTGGAATTACCAAGATGTGGCTAGAGGTCATGCGTGCTGAAATGGTAGTCCGGAATTACAGTGAAATGACGACACCAGCAATTCTGGGTGGATAAAATGCTCATCGCCAGTTCAATAGGGAACTGGTTTGTTTTTCTCCCTTATATTGTTGAAGTATCCTTGGAAACGCCATGTGCATCTGATCAAGGTTAAAGGTACCTAAACAGTCGGAACTGGTATTAAATTAGGATTGTTGTGCGAATATGTAACCATGCAATGTCACAACCAACTATGGAAAGATCCCGAAAAGGGGGCGTTTTGTAATAACAAAGTTACTCACCGTAGCGACTACCTTACTCCTAAGTCCATAGTCCCCTTTCCTCCATACTTGTGGGACATTGTCCTTCGCGACGGGACCGGAAAACTTGTCAAAAGGCATCAAAAATGAAAATGTGTCCTCTTTTTACGCAAGGTACCGCACGTGGCCGTAACCCCACCCTCAGCTCCGCACTGCGCATCGCCTTTCAGTCCTTTTCTATAGCCAGGTCCAAGAACATTTAAGCAATGATAGAGGATAGCTATTAGAGGGGACAGCGGGCGGGCGTATGAAGGAAAGGGGACTATGGTCTAGGACCAAGGTAGTCACTACGGTAACTGTTATACTCCTACATACCGTCCCCTTTCCTCCATACTTGTGGGAGATTACCAAGCACTCCTAACAGGAAATAAGGGTGGATAGAAACTCCTTACTGAAAAAGGTTTAAGAACAGCGTGGCCGAATTGAGCATCGGCCCAGGAGATCAGGTCCCAGCAGTAATGCTTACAAAAGGCTGATGGGGAAGCCCACGTAGCCGCTTTGGGAATGGTATGTATTTTTGGAAGGCAACAGCAGCCGCTTTTCCACGTGGAAGATGAGCATGAATGCCCTTTGGAGGTATAGGCCCTGAATGGTATACACCTCAGATACAGGAAGCAATCCATCGGGGAAATAGTAGCTTTTGAAGCAGGTTTCCCTTTCGGGTCTCTGAACGTAACAGATGTGAGGAGCCCCCCACCCCCCCCAGATGTTCTGTCACGAAAGAACTTCAGAGCTCATCTGACATCTAAATTGTGTAACACTCTCTCGGCATCAGAGGCAGGGTTCAGAAAAAAAAAGACAGGTAATGAAATAGATTGATTGAAATGAAAATCAGTCACTACTTTAGGAAGGCAAGAAGGAGGAGTACGGAGCACAACCTTATCCTTATGGAAGGTGAGGAACGGGTGTTCCAGAGACAAAGCTTGAAGCTCGCTTACTCGCCTTGCCAAAAATCGCTGCAATCAAAAAACGTAACCTTCCATGAAAGGTACTTTAGATCCACCGTAGGCATGGGTTCAAATAGTTTATGGCATAAGGCGGCGAGGACCGCATTTAAGTCCCATTTTAGATGAGGATTGCGAACAGGTGGAAAAAGATGTAATAGACCTGTGAAATGCTGCATGTCTGGGGTCCAGCTGCTTAGCTAAACACCAGTGGTAAAAACTGAGCCACTTGCTTCTATACTGAGACCACAGTGTTTCGTGGCCGCTTGGATAATGCGCATATTGTCCTCGGACAAGTTAAAACGCGCTAAGGATTTGACTTCAGGCACCAGGCCGCCAAGCTGAATGATTGTGGGGAGGGGTGCCACATCTGCTGATCTCACTGGTGAAGCAGGTTGGGATTGACAGATGCTGAAGTTCAGAGAACCTGAATCTGGCTGGCCACCAAGGAGCTATGAACAGGAGAGTGCAATTCGATGCATTCCTGAGCTTGCAGAGTGACTGATGAATCAGAGGAAGAGGCCTTCATGTTGTGAAACAGAATTTCGAGAGCGTCCCCTAGGGAGGAGACCCCCTGGGACCGTTACTGGACACATTACAAACAGGAAACTTCCTCTTTGTAGAGTTTGCAAAAAAAGGTCCACCTCCGGAGTGCCCCACTGGCGAAAGATGGTGTGGTGGAGAGGACCTCCGTGTTAAGTTCCCACTCGTAGCTAGCTGCTGTTTGCTGGCTGAGTGAGTCTGCAGTCACAATGAATTGACCCGGAATGTGAACCCCCAGTAGCCAAATGCTGTGCTGGATGGCCCATTCCCAAATCTGAATGGCAAGGTCCAAAAGAGGTGGTGATTTGATGCCACCCTGCTTGTTGATATAAAACAATCGACAGTTGTCCGTGCGGATGCGGACCACCCTGTTCGTGATGGACGGTTGGAAAGCTTTCAGCACAAAAAACCAGCCAGGAGTTCCAAATAATTGATATGAAACTGCCTGTCCTGCAGAGTCCATAGATCGAAAACCTGGCAACGATCCAGCGTCACGCCCCACCACAAAAGGGAAGAGTCCTTGGTAATCATTACTTCTGGGCAGGGCTCCTGAAAGGAGCTCCCACCGTCAGATTGCTGGTCGAAGACCACCGTAGAAGGTCCGCCATCATGCAGGATGGAACTGGGATCATCTCGGAATCAGAGTCCGAAGCCTGACACCAAGAGCTCCGAAGAGCCATCTGAGTACACTTCACCTTGAGACGGCCAAGAGGAAGAGCAAGTACGCATAAAGCCCAGAAGTCTCTGGAACCCTCAAGCTAACATGTGCTCCGACTGGATGAAGAGCTGACACGTGACTAGTAGATCCGCACTGCTGTCCACCATCAAAAACACCATGAAGTCGGCCATGTTCCAACAGAAACCCAGGAAAATTAGGTCTTGGGAGACCGCTGTGCAAGATTTCCGACAGTTCAATGATAGCACAAGATGCATCAGGAGCTGGAGGATGGACTGTAGATTGCTCGAAACCGTCTGTGGACAAGTGCTGCGTAGGAGCCAGTCAAAATACGGATATACATGAACACCCTGTAGCCGAAGGAAAGCTGCGATGACCGACATCTTCGTAAAGACAGGCGGTGCCGAGCTGTGACCAAACGGGAGCACACGGAACTGGAAATTCTAGCCTCCCAGGGAGAACATTAGATTTTTTCGATGCAGCCTCCATAGCAGAATTTGTGCATATATGCTTCCTGAAGGTCCACTACACTGAGCCAGTAGGCCCTTCCGAAGAGAGCACTTTATTTGGCAGAGCGTGATCTTGAATTTCTCTTGGAGAGGAAAAAGGTTTAACTGGGAAAAGTAGAGGATGGTGTGCAGGCCAGCCTGGTTGGGTTTGGGCACCGTGAGCCGAGAGTAGAAGCCCTCCCCTTGTTCCCCAAGGGGAACAGGTGCCACAGCATTGATGTCTAGAAGCTTCTGAACATCGGCTCTGAGCGAGGGTGTCCCGATCTGTTGGAAGGGAGGGTTGAAGGGTGAGGGAGAGGGGCAAGCTAAAATCCACCCGAGCCATAGGCAAAACCCACCGGTCTTCAGTGATTGTCTGTCACGCCTCCAGATGAGACGAGATTCGTTCTCCCACCGGAGGCTCGTGCGACCGTCAAAAAATATAATTTTGCAGATGTCGGCAGGGAGACTACCTGCCCGTGGAGAGAAGGATGATGGGCGTGAGAAAAACTGACCACGTTCGACGGGTGCTACACACTGGAGGTTTAGTTTTGCGCGCCCGGCGGTCCCGAGACCCTTTGAAGCCAGAGAAGGATCAAGACTGAGACACGGACCTCTGTGTATAAGGGGCTTTAGCTAGGCCCTTCGCCAGGACCGACAAAGATTTGGCGGTTTGGATGCTCGCCTTGGTCTTTATAAGTTCCTCATCTGTAGAAGAATGAAACAATTCCTTGCCATCGAAGGGACAGTCCAGAACTTTGTCTTGCACCTCCTTCAAAAAGTTTGCAGGTGTCAATTCCCACCATAAGGCCTCTAGCTGAATTATCTACATGGTATGCCTCCGCTTCCAGCAGATCTTGTGCCAACACCCTGGTGTCAGACAAACCAGTTTTGAAGTCGTGCAGCATATCCGCAGGAACACACTCCTGGAAATCAGCCATCTCCTTCCACAGCCTCATATTAGCTGCAGCCAGGATGAGCTTGGTATTTGCGTGACAAAGCTGGAGTGCAGAGTTGGCAAGCAAAGACTTGCTTGCCCAAGGAGTCCAGACTCTTGTCTTCCTTGGACAGAATCTGAGCCGGAGCCATTGAGGTCACAGACGCAGGCTTGGATTGAAGCATGGCGGCAGCTACCACCGTCGAGGAAGGAAGCGGATAAGACGCCAAGGCCATCTCCTCAGAGGTGTGGAGCCTGCAACAAGCTGTACATTCTCTTGATATGTAGCCTGGTGTGGGGCTCATCCCAGACCTTACGGCCCTTGGCCAAAACATCATCCTGGAGGAACATGCTGGTGCGCTTTTGTCATAACAAGGTGAACGCTCCTGAAAGCACCCCCTCCTGTGGAGCGGGCGCCTCAGGTACTGGAATGTCATGGAATGCTCCGACAGAGCAGCACTGCTCATCGCTATCCTCATCTGCCCGAGTGTCAACCAGCGAGTCGGGAGCAGCCGGCTGGGCCTTCACAGGTTTTAAAGTGCTATCCCTTTCTGCCGGTGTCTTCTCTATGGGAGACAGCGAAGGTAGGTGAGCTGGACGCGGGCCAAGAGGAAGAGGTGGTGCCACCGCAGGAGCAATTGGAACCGCCGGGGTGGAAGGTGGCACAGGAGGTTCGGGGTAAATCTCCTTGAAAAAAACCTTAAAATACTCCATGGGGTCAGCGTGCATGAGCCTCTGAAATCTCCAGAAAAATGCGTCCTCTGATGAAGGTTTAGGGGGTGGGGGGAGAGCAGAGGCTGCTCATATGGGGCATACCCCCACGAACGCAATGCAGATGGGTGCCAGTAAGGCCCGCCACCAACCAGGTACACAGACCAACGGAGCAGAAGAACGTGAGACAGTATGCGGCAGCGGCATCCGAGAACGCCAGTCGCAAGAGGGGCAGAACAGATTTTTACTGTCCACCTGATGTAGAAACGGCTGCTCAGCCCCAAAAAGAAGGTTCCCAACACCCGACGAAGAGAGCGTAGGTGTAAGGGTAGAATGCAAAATTGCCGCTGTGGACCAAAAGGGTTGGGCCGCCATTTTGTCTATGCCTGAAGAGAACTGCGTCACAAGTGTAGATGAGGAAATCGCCTCGGCAGGCTGGTCAGGGGACTTGAGCAACACCTTAACCTTGACACAAGGATCCTCAGCATAGCCGGTACTGGGCGGGAGGGGAGGGGGGTGTCTCAGATGTTCACTGGACATCATGGAGGTGTACCCAAAATTAGCCTCCAAAATGAGGACATTCGGCAAAGCCGGTAACAGGAGTTAAGGTCAATGACCACCCTCTTTGCCCCTTCGACAGAACCGGTATCACTGCGTCCCTGAGCATGGGAATGCTGAGGAATCCACCTCACAGACAAGACCTTTGGAGCAGGTCTCTCGGTTTTGTTGGTACACACCTTAGCCTCAAGAGAGGCTAAGGTGTGTACCGGCTATAGACAAGTGTTTCGCACCTTGAAACACTTGTGTATAGGCGCGTTATAAATGCCATATCATATCACCTCAGGCTTTCGCCCGGTACGTGTAGCTCCCTTGAGACGGGGCCTCAAGCCATGGCTTGGTACAGAAAGCTCCAGGAAAGGAGGCCTCAAGGCGTACCCCGGTATCCAAACCCATAGATGAACTGGGCTGAAGCTTAGCACCCGACAGGTTAACCTTGGAACGTGGTCCGATTTCATCATGTCTGTCGTGGGAACCCTCAGAGAAAACTCTAGTACGCCCGTTAGGGCTGCGAGGCACCTCAGGGGAACCCCTGGTAGCAGAGATGCTAATGCCCCTTCCGGACCTGGAAAACTGCAGGAAGGAGTCCCACGGCCAGGGTGCCCTAAAAAGCAAGGAACTTACCGGGCGTTTCTTCTTTACGCGGCCGGAGAACGGGAGAAGGAAAGGACAACGGGAGAAAAGAAAAAAAAAAATCTTCGCAGTGATGCAAATGCGTCCAGCCCGACCGTGCAGAGAAAAGGACTGAAGGGTGATGCGCGGGGAGGAGCTCAGGAGGGCGGGGTTATGGCCGCATGCGGTACCCCCTGTAAAAAGATAAGGACAAACAATTTCATTTTTGATGCTTTTTTGACAAAAGTACTCCGGTCCCGTCCATAAGGACGGACTGTCCCAAAAGTATGGAGGAAAGGTTACAGGACGTAAGAGTAATAGGAGATGCAAGAAAACCCCCCTAGATGCTCACACCAGAACACAAATGTAACCTGCTAGGGGAAAAGGCCCAATGTACCTCTTGCAAGGATTACAAATTTATTTCCACACAAAAATAGAAAGCAGCAACAACAAACTCAGGTGCCGCAGAACGTTCTGATCAAATCTGCATGAGCAGTACATTATAAGGGTACATAGTGACATTACATACAGCAGAAACCCGTGCGGCTGGTTGGTGGGACCCCTACACATAGGCAGCCTGCTCCATAGGGGATGCCAGGCCATTGGTCTCAGCCCAGTTCGTCCTTCCACGTGGGTGTTGCTGCATTCATCATCTGTCACAGGCGAAATAATTGGCAATCTGTGAGCTAAACACCTCATCTTTATCTATATAGCAGTGCACCGGTACGAGCAAACAGGGGTCGCAGTGGAAAAGCTGAGGCCATACTAACATACTAGCTCCCAGACAGGCCGGCACCTCACCAAGCTCTTGCACCCTCATTCTGGCCTATAATTTCATCCCTCCCTGCACCTTGCAGCACAAAATCACATGACTCAGAAGCAAAGGCAAGGAGGCCTGCTTTCTGATCTTTCTTGATCGGGCATCTAACAGCGTTACCGATCAGTGGTCTGGGGCTGGCTAGTACCTTGGAATTCAGGTGCCGCATGGCTAAGACATTTGGGTACTGTAACTTAGAATTCGGACAGATGGTTGGGGGGTGGTGTCAGAGGCACATGACCTCCATTTCCCGGGATTGTGATGTTCACATATGTGCAGCCTCTTCCCATGGCCTTGCAGGGCATATTTCTCCCAGGGAGTACGAAGGTTGGCAACATTTTTAGGGCAATGAAGGGTTAATGGTCTGTGTAGCTCTGCCATTGCTCATAAATGCCTGGGATGCAACCTATTCCTTTGCTCGGGTTCGTGTCCTAGGCTGCTGAATGTCTCGCTACGTTTAAGCTTTGTGACACAATATGGCTGCTAATATCCAAGATGGCTGCTATTCTCGCATATGTGCTGTGCCTATAAAGCATGCAATAATGTAATTGTGCATAAGCCTGGTCTGAGTGCCTGTGTTGGCCTTTGCCTTATCCTAAAGCATTACCTCAAAAAAAAAGTTCTGAAACTGTGACCCTTAGTTCAAGTAACTGGGTATGTGAGCATCCCAATGAGTAAACGAACAAGAGGTAATGGGTGCTTGTTTCCGGTGTTAACAGCAGTATGGGGTGCAAATATAATGCATAGTTTGTGTGGGGATCGTTTGGAGGGGGGTGCTGGGCTCTGTGTGTAGTTTTAGAAGAAGCAGGTGGGTCATGAAAGAAGAGGTAGTCTGGGTGTGGTGGAGACAGGCAGTTTAATCATTTTCAATTCGGGCCAGGGTGCATTGCGAACACCCAAAATTTGCACCCAGTAACTTAATTCCTTTACTTTGACTGCAAGGGGAGTGGCATACATCACTTGCAAGGGGCCATAATATCTGGGTTCTGACCACCGTGGACCCTGTTTTTAAAAAGTGTCCAGTCGCTGGGGAACAGCTGCAGAGGGGGTGATGCAACTTGCGTGTGTCACTTCGCTGGCTGCACCCTCTGTCCTGAGTGATGCAATCTGTTGGGATACACATTTCATGGCTTAGTTAGGAGGACAAATAGCTGCTAAACTCCTCCCCTAAAATGGACGCTGCCCTGTAAGTGTCTGGCGCTCGCCTAACAGGAGAGAGTGGTGTATGCATGCAGCGACCCAGTTACCACCGGAATACTGCAAGTGGCAAACAATTCACCCAGTTTTTCGTCAATGTGGTGTACAGTTTGGAAAGCTTGCTTTTTAATAGACTGTTCATCTGTTCCACAGCGCCATGGGGCTGGTAAATAGTGAACATCCGATGCCTGATGCCCAGTAATGCTGAAATCCCTTTAAAAAGCTCATTGAAGAAGTGTGCTGTTATCGGACCTTAACACATTGCAAACGCACCATTGACGGAAAACTTCTTGCACTAAAGATTTTGCAACGAACTTCAAGTCTGGATGTGGACATGGTCCCTCCTCCACCCATCATGAGAAGGGACACTACCACAATGAGGTCCATTACACCTCCCCCCCGCCCCCTCATGTCTGCATATCAATATGTAGTTCGCCGAACGGCCCAGTTGGTCGGATGGTTCTTAAAGCCATGTACTGTAACTGACACATAGTGCAAAGTATGGCCATGTTGGTTAACTTCTCCTGTAGGTTAAGGACAAACCAGTCTTTCTGTATGTCTGCTGCAATGTGCTGTTTAGAAATGCAAGAGGGATGGTGACCTGGTCGAATGCAACCAGTAATAACTCTTGCAACAGGACCCCTTTCCCAGATATATCTTGCCTCCATAACAAATCGGTCGAGGACTGCTTGCACCCTCTTAACCCAAAGTTCTTTCTCATCTTGTGGTGCTCAGCCCTGTAACTCAATCAGCTGTGCAATCAGCAAGGTATTGTATGATCATGGCAACTGATCGGTGCTAGATGTTAACATAGGATACTCTGGTACATGGGCCACTGGAAGTCAAGCCGCAGTGTCTGCGGCAGCGTTACCCAATGAGACCTCATCTGTGGTATTCGCCCAAGTCCACCAGGTAGACCACTGCCGCACCAGTGTGCCTCAAGCCCGTGTCTTGATCAATCATTGCTGTTCCGTCAACGTTTGCCAAGTCTTCGTCAGAGCACATTTCTGTTAGAAAGGTAGCAGGGTTTAATGTTTTACATCCCACAATGTGAATGTTTGAGCTTGTCAAAATCTCATATGGAGACGCACGCTGTGTTGTCAGGGCAGATCTTGATTGTTCTAAGATTGCAAATGCTACATGCTCTACGCACAACGTTACAGAAGATCCCATAATAATTGAATTCTTTTCAATGGCAAATGCTGCAATAGCAAGTGCTTGCTCAGTCAATTTGTCCTTAACTCACCAAATCTAGTATGCCACTGTAAAAGGCCAATGGTTTGTGGCCCATTTTGCATTTCTGAGTAAGCACTGCAGTCATCAGTTGCCTGTTGGAATGGGAAAAATAAATATAACTCGTGTGAAGTTTGGGGTTGCTAACACGCGTGCTGTCGATATGACCTCAGGGTAATTGAAATTAGTCCTGGTCAAAGTCCATATCATTTTGTTGTCCCCTTTTTTGCTTCTTCGAGGACCTGCAAGAGGGGCCTGATGTATGCTGCATAATCAAGTATCCATTGCAGAGTCAGAAGAATTTCGGCATTTCCTTCACTGTTATGGGCTGGCACACAGAGGCAGCGCAGTCCAGGATGATTCTTTTACCATTCACAGGAGATCAATTGACAGGTAGTACTTCCAGAAGGCAGTCCTGTAATGTATCCCCATCAACTATCTATCCCTTGTGAGCCAAGGGCCGTAAGTGTTATGGAGTCATGTCTGCACCATTGTTGGCTGACACTGCACACTAGTAAATTATCACCATATTGATTAACTGTACTGGGCACCTTAATGTTTCCAAATTAGCGTGTAGTATCCTGTTAAAAATACTGGGGGACTACGGTTACGCTCACCTGGCTCCCACAGAGGCGTCGATCGGAACTGGACTGCTGCGGTCTCCAACAACGTGACGCGTAGGGCCGAGATGACGGACTGGACTGACCCACCTAGCTTCGTTTGCTTGGCCTGTAGGAATATTCTTCTGCAAATGGAGAAAGGGAATTAACCACCCGTGGAGTTGAGCGTAAATCCCCCCCACCCCTGCTGTTCTCCCCACAGATCGCCTTTGATGTCCCCTCTTATAGTCTCACCTGATGGTTTGAAAAGAGGAGCTCTCCATCCTGCATGGAGCGCAGGGGCGCGTTGATAACCAGTTGCTTCACTGGCTCGAAGGAATTGGTGAGTTCCAGAACAATTTTGACTCCGAGATTCCCAGCAAGACGCCGTAAGTATAAAGTTTGTAAGAGTTCAAATGCCTGACTTTCACTCTTGTCCGATTCCTTGCAGATTGCAGCTTGACCCTAATGAAGAGTTCCTCGTGGCAACCGGTAGTATTCTGGTAAGGATTTGTATTTTCCAACACAGTTCGATAAAATAATGTCAATATGTAACCTGTTGCTTTCTCCCTTATTCAGGCGCTGAGAGAAAGTATGAAGTCTTGGGGAATAATACCTCCGGCGGTAAAATCAGGTAAGTCTATTGTGGTGAGGGGGGGTTCCCCTTGTTAGTCCCTTTGGTTCACCTTGCTGTCCTTTTGTTTCCCCTTAGGGGCTGGGGTTCGGCGAAGATGCAGTGGAAGCTGCGCCGACCCGTGAAGAGGAATAGTACCCCCGGTGGTAAAATCAAGTAAGTCTATGGGGGGTAACTAATATTCCTCTGTATTCCCTTGGCTCACCTTGCTGTTCTTGTCTTCTCGTTAGGTGCCGGAGTGCAGGCGGGAACATGCAGGAGGATGCGGTGGAATGTGAAGATGCTGCGAAGGCTGGTGAGTTAAGCGTGGCGCTGCAGCAGGCGAGGCGACGCGCATAAAATAACTTCTTTCTTCCAGCTCGAAGGCGCCAAGACTGGACCCAAATAGCCCCTAGCAGGGGTTGTTGGGCTTGCTTAGGATAACTTGATGCCTGCTTCCGGGGTTGCTGGACGTGGTCTGGGTCCCCGGGGGTAGACATGACAACTACATACCCTTGGGGCAATCATTTGTTCAAAGCGCATCCCTCCTTTCTCCCCCCCCCCCCCATGTGTAAACACGGTGAGGTACTGTGAGTGGGGATGCAAGAGGACAGAAAAGGTATTTCTCACTAAGCCAGAGTGTTAACTGAGTTTTCTGTTTAGTTTCTTCACGTGTTTTGTAGTCTAATTATTGCCCAATAAGTTGTCTGAAAAAAAACATGTACAACCACAGTTTTGGGGTGTTTTGTTTAAAATGCATAACATGAAAATTTGAGAAATATTTTAAAACAATTGATATCCTTACACATAAAGGAGTGAAGATTTTCTTGAAGGACAATCTGTTAGGAGTGCTTAAGGGTTTACCCATTGGTAACAGTCTTTTTTATTATTTTCAATTGTTAAAGGGCGAGTCATCACCCAATTTTACTCCTGTATATCCTGCTTTAACCCACACATCCCCAGCCTCATCCCTCCACAATTGCGACGAGTAAGCATTCCATGTCCCCTACGGCCAAGGGAATTCCTGCCGTCAGCTTTTCAAAGGTGTAAATCCATTTTCCGGCCCCGGAACTAAAGGGCAGGCCACTTAATCAGGTTGTTCTTAGCAATTTGTGCCCAAGGCACAGTGTATCATGCCCAGGCCTCTATGTAATAACGGCATATGGGTACCTGTACTCTTCCCTTCTTTAGTCCAGCACTTTTTCCCTGCTACTGCCACCCAGCGGAACCCAATCCTCAATAGTCCCTACAAACCTTCCAGCTGCGGCGACACCTCCGGTGCCAGTTGCACCTCGGCTTAATCATCCTCCTCCATTGTGTCCCATTCATCTTCCCCCATCTCTCCGTCTCCGTCCCAGTCGGATCTTACTGTCCTGTATCCCATACTTCCCGTTCACCGATCACCACCTCCCTCCTTCTCACATGCACATTTGTTATGGCCATGCTATTCAACCGAAAAACGAAATATCTCCTGCTCTCCATTTATCCACCCCAGTCCCCTGCTTTCCACCCATCCCTCTTCAGTCACGCTCAGTCGAGCCAATTCTACCCCGCGCAGCCTTCAATGTGTTTTCTAACTCCTTCTGAACCTTACTGTCCTACGGCAGAATAGCACTTGAAGTACATTGGGAGGTGGGGTGTATACATATGTTGTGTTTGTATACCCCGTGGTTGAGCGAGTAAGTAAAGCCCTAGGTGCGGGGGTACAGCCCCATTCTCCTGCGCTGTCACAGACATTACATCTAGGGTGGAGGCCCCTGCAACAACCCCTCCAGCACTCCAAGTCCCACCCCTATCAGGGTCCTCCACATCCATAAATCCAATATCTCTTCTCCTTTTGAGTTGTTTACCCTTATATTTAGCAGCTAAGAACGTGATCATGTGGTCTAGTATCCATCTTTTGTCACCTGAAACCTGCCTCCAAGCCGAACACCTGGTATGATTCTGAACTTGCAGCCCTGAAACAAAAGTGCAGAGCGGCGGAATGGACGCGGCAGACCTTCGGCTCACCCTCTTACATACTGGCCTGCCGACTGCTCCAAAGGCAATACAGACTCTCCATCCGTGCCAAGAAAAGGGCCCACATTCAGTCAGGGGTAAATGGTGCATCCAACAACACGGCTGAACTTTTCAAAATCTGCAGGGAACTAGCCAAATCGTTTGCAGTCTCCTCCTCCCCTCTTACGACCCAGACCCTCTGCAATGCAATGGCCACACTTCACCACTAAAACTCATGACAGCCTGAACTCACTTGTTATTCACCCGCCCAATCCATCCCACTCTCCCTTGGTCCCTCACCCTCCTTCGCCCCGGACACAGCCAAAGAAGTTAGCAGAGTGGTCTGCTCCATGAAGGTCTCTTCCAAAAAGGTTTCCCCTTGCTCATCCAAAACCATGAAGGCCAACACTGGCTCTCTTGCCCCCGCCAATTTTTGCAACCACTCTTGCCACTGGATCTTTCCCCACCTCTCTCAAGCACTCCCTTGTGCGCCCCCTCCTGAAAAAACCTTCAGCAGACCCTACCTGTTCAGCCTCTTGGCCCCCTTCCTGCAAGGCTAAAAACCCCAGGGGTCATCTTCGACACCACACTCCTTCTCTCCTCACATCTGACGTCTCTAAGGCACACTACCAGCTGCACCTCCTCGGAGGTATTCTTCCTTTCCTATCCTTCCCCCAGAAGCTCACAGTCTCCAGAGCTCTGGTTCTCTCTAGGCTGGACTATTGCAACAGCATATTTATAAAGCTGCCTGCTTCTACTCTCCGCCCTCTGCAACTTATCCAGAACAGGACTGCGAGACTTGTCCTTGGCCTCAAGCACAGGGATCGTATCTCTCCAGGACTGAAATCTCTGCACTGGCTCCCAGTGGCTGCAAGGATTAAGTTCAAAACCCGCTGCATCGTCCACAGGGCCTTCTGGGGCCTGGGGCCTCAATACTTTCAACTCTGTTCCTAAATACCTTCTTTCTCGAGCTCTTTGCTCATCTGCCTCCAACTCCCTCAGGGTCAGTCGCTTCTCAAAGCAACTGAGTCTTTCTTCGGCTGGGGCCTCCCTCTGGAACAGCCTCCCTGAAACTTGGAGAATCATCTTTGGTTCCGGAAGCACCTCAAAATCTCTTTGATTCTGCTTTTTTGCCTCCTCTCCCTTGCTGACTTCCTGGCTGATACTGAAACTGCACTGGTTACGTGGCCACCCTCTGATCTTGGGCCCAGGCCCCCTCCCCTGCCAGTCACACTCCTGCACTGCTTTCCTGGCAACCCCCGCACTTGGAGACTGATTTCTGCATCCTTACAGACCCAGTACCAGCACTTGACACCCGATTTTCCGCACTTACCCTTGCACTTGCCACCTGCTGGCCATTCTTTTACTTGTTATTTATTTTCTTATCCCATGTACTGCACTGTCCTCACCCCTTTTTCCCCCCGCACTTCCGCTCCTTCCCCTTCCCATGCGCGATCTGAATGACACCTGGCCTAGTAGGATCATTGCCTTCCCTCTGTTCCCCCTCCTTTGCCTCGTTGCGCCTTGAAACACTTGTGTATAGGCGCGTTACAAATGCCATATGACATGCATTACTTACCGTAAAAGCATTTCAAATGGTTGTATCTGCTTAGCTTCACATGCTGTGCATATGGTCCGACATCCAGTGGTAACCGCAGAGTATTGCATCTCGTCTTTCCAGAATCGAAAGGGGACGTCAAAATGGGCGTGCCGGCAACACTATCCCTACGTGACATAGTGTACCCAAGATCCCTCACGCGTCGAGGTCCCTCAGATTTAATTTTTTCGGCCAGAGGGAGCCTTATGACTATCGTGAGGGAGTACAGAAAAGAGAGAAAGTAGTAAAACGATGTTCCTTCCATCCGAGCGGGGAGGAAGGGTCTGCGCATGTGAATCTAAGCAGATACAATCATCAGAACAACAAGTTACTTCTTACCTTGCAACGTTCTTTCGATGGGATGTTCCTCCGATGTATTCCTTATCTTAGATATCTCCTTCCAGCTCTGCTGGCCTCGGAAACATTTTCTCTAGAGGGCGCTGCGCGTCGACGTCCGCCGAGTCGATGTCCCTCGACAGCCGCTGTGTCGACGTCATCCTACCTATAAAGGCCATGCGCAGCGTCCGTTGCTCAGTTCCGTTTTGTAGCCAACAGTATTTGTCTGGACTAGACTAATCACCCTGAAGGAGCGTAAGCTGCAACAACAAGGGAAGTAGAACTGCGGGGATGGATGGGAGGGTCGATAAAGAAGACGTCGGAGGAACATCCCATCGAAAGAATGTTACAAGGTAAGAAGTAACTTGTTCTTCGAAGGGATTGTGTCCTCCGACGTATTCCTTATCTTAGTTAGGCTCCCATAGCAGTATTCCATTAATGGAGGTGGGAGTACTGACTTCACGCTGTCTATTGATAAATAGAGTGCAATACAGCCCTTCCAAACCTAGTCTCTTGACTGGAGGAGGAATCCAAGTTGTAAAATCGTGTAAAGGTATGGACAGACGATCATGTGGCAGCCGCACAAATGTCTTTAACCGGCACACCTCTTTTGAGGGCCGATGAAGCTGCAATACCTCTGGTCGAATGAGCCCAAAGGTTTCGAGGGGGCTCTTTTCCTGCCAGTTTATAACATTCCAAAATGGCTAGAATGATCCATCTGGAAATGGTCTGCTTAGTTATTGGTAACCCCAGCTTGTAACCTGTGTAGCCTACAAACAACTGGTCTGCTTGTCTTAACCTGGCTAGTCTACTGATGTAAAAACTTAAAGCCCTTCTAAGGTCCAGCCTGTTTAACCTCTCTTCCTCTTTCCCCGGATGAGGAGGAGGATAGAAAGATGGCAGGGTAATCTTCTGAGTGATATGGAATTTAGAAACCACCTTTGGGAAGAAATTAGGCTTCACTTGCAGGACAACTTTGTCTTTGTGAAAGATTGTATGAGGGGGTTTACAAGAAAGAGCTTGTAATTCGCTCACCCTTCTAGCAGATGTAAGTGCTATTAATAAAACAGTTTTAAGGGTAAGAAATCTTAACGAACAAGAATGGAGTGGTTCGAAAGGTGTGCCCATCAGGAAAGTTAGGACTAAGTTTAAATCCCATAGGGGAACCTGGAATGGTCTTGGGGGATAAACGTTGGTTAACCCATTTAGAAACTGTATTACCAAGGGTAACTTGAAATAGGATGGTTCTTCCGCAGTGCGCTTAAAGATGGACAGCGCTGCGAGATAGCCCTTAATAGTGCCAACTTGAAGGCCTGAATTCGCCGAATAGAGTAGGAAGGACAAAACCATTGGTGTACCACATGAAGAGGGGTCGATATTCTGTTCTCTACACCAGCTGCAAAATCTGTTCCAACGGCAGCGGTATAAAGACTTTGTTGCTGGCCTCCTTGCCGAAAGCAACAACTCCATAACTTCATCAGGGAGGTCCCAATCCTTGTACCTCAGCCTTTCAGAAGCCAAGCGTGAAGGTTGAGGGTTTTGATGCATGGATGGAGAACCTGACCTCCCTTCTGTGAGAGTAGGTTCTCTCTGAGTGGAAGTCGAATTGGAGGGCAGATGGACAAGTCTAGAAGGTCCGGGTACCACGTTTCCTGGCCCAATCCGGGGCAATTAGGATCATGGTTCTCCGGAATCTTCTCAACCTCCTGATCATTTGAGGAATGACAAGGACCAGTGGGAACGCGTACAGAAGCGGAAACTCCCAGTCCACTATGAACGCGTCTCCCAGAGCTCCTCTTGGGGGAAATTCCCTTGAGCAGAACAGATCGCACTTCCTGTTGACACTGGTGGCGAACAGATCCACCTGAGGGGTTCCCCAAAGGGCGAAGATCTCTTGAAGGACTTCCTGAGCTAGTTCCCACTCGTGGGAGACTGTGCTCTGCCTGCTCAGAGCGTCCGCTGTCAAGTTCTTCTCTCCGGCTAGGTGAACTGCCGATAGATTCCTTCTTGGATTGCCCAAAACCAGAGCTGCATCGCCTCTCTGCACAGGGGTAGTGATCCTACGCCTCCTCTTTTGTTGAGGTAATGCATGGCCACTGTGTTGTCCGTCATTATCAGGACATTTTTCCCTTGTACAGCTGGCAGGAACGCCTTCAGCGCAAGTCTGATGGCCCTCAGCTCTAACAGGTTGATATGTAGTCTGGACTCCGATGGAGACCAACGACCGCTGATGGTCAAGTCGTTGGCATGGGCTCCCCACCCCGTGAGTGAGGCATCCGTGACTACTGTTATCTCCGGCCAGGGTTGCCAAAACTTCTCCTTTCAGAATGTTCTCCTGACAGGCCCACCACTGAAGGTCTCGAGCCACCCTGTCGGGAACCTGAAGATCTGTCATTCTCCCTGAGAATTGTGACCACTGAGTCCTCAGTGCCCACTGGGGGGATCTCATTCTCAGGCGAGGCTCTGGCACTAGGAAAATGCAGGATGCCATGAGGCCTAGCAACCTCAAAAAGTCGAAGGCTGGGAGACGTTGGGCATGTTGGAACTTGGTGACCATCTGTAGAATATCTTGAGCCCTCACCTCTGGTGGCGAGGCTTTTCCCAGGGAAGTGTCCAGGATCGCTCCGATGAACTGGAGTCTCTGCGATGGTATCATTTGTGACTTCTTTAAATTGAGGGAGAAGCCCAGTCTGAAGGGAGTGGCAAACGTGATTTAGCTGGATCTGAGCTTGTTCCGAAGAAACAGCCCTGATCAACCAATCGTCCAGGTAGGGGTAGACGTGAATCCCTTCCCTCCTTAGACTTGCCGCCACTACCGACATTAACTTGGTGAAGACCCTCGGGGCGGAGGTCAGCCCAAATGGCAGCACTCGAAATTGATAATGAGAGTTGCCAATTGCGAACCTCAGGTATTTCCTGTGTTTGAGATGGATAGGCACATGGAAATAAGCGTCCTGAAGGTCCAGAGATACCAACCAGTCCTGGAACTGAAGGGGCTGAAGGATCTGAGAAAGAGTTACCATCTTGAATTTGTCTTTCCTGAGGAATTTGTTTAATTCTCGCAAGTCCAAGATGGGTCTCAGTCCTCCGTCTTTCTTTGGAATGAGAAAGTAAGGGGAGTACCAGCCCTTGTTCCTCTCCGCTACAGGTACCGGTTCTATGGCACCTTTCTCTAGCAGGTCCAAAATTTCCTGCAAGAGGAGCGGATCTGGAGCTTTCTGAGAGCTGATCCCCGGTGGATGACTGAGGTATGCGTAGGAGAGGCAGGCAGTAACCTTGGGCAACTGTTTCCAATGCGCAAGCATCTGACGTTATAGCCTGCCATTCCGCCAGATGTTGAGTTAACCTGCCTCCTGCAGGTGTCCTGTGAGGGAAGTCCTCAGAGTGGTTTTGGGGCGGCTGATGCAGATGCCGATGGTAAAGAGGCACCTGCTGTTGCTGCGGCTTTTGAATATCTACCCCGTCCACCTCGGGTAGTTCTTTGTCCCCTTTGAGCCGGTCGTCCTCTACCTCTTCCGAATGCGGAGGAGAAGCGAAAGGACGTGCCCCTCGCAGAGGTTCCTGTGGGACGAAAAGGTGTCTGACGGATTGCAGCGCCTAGGGATTTTGCTGCTGCTTTTGATGTTTGCAGTTTCTCTAAACTGTCATCCGCCTTTTTCCCGAACAAAGAAGAGCCATCGAATGGCATGTTCAAGAGCCTGGCTTGCACATCTGGGGCAAAACCAGACTCTCAACCAAGCGAATCTCCTGGTTGTTGTACTTGCCGCCATTGCTCTGCTGATACTGTCAGCCGAATCAATGCCCGTCTGGAGGGATTCGCACATAGCGTCTTTACCGTCCTGTATGATATTCAGGAACGTCTCCCTTTCTTCTCCCTCCGGGATGCAGTCAGCCGCTGTAGAAGCACACTCCCAAAGTGTATGGCTGAATCTAGCAAGGGTGCAAGTAGCATTAACAGATTTTAACGCCATGCTACATGCCGAAAAAACTTTCTTTGCCATAGCATCATATTTTTTATTGTCCCTGTCCTGTGGGACGGTAGGATAAGCCGTCTTGACATCGGTAGAAGATGCTCAATACCACCAGACTTTCTGGGGATGGGTGTTTTGACAAAAACTCCGGGTCTGTAGAAGATACCCTGTATTTTGTAGACAGTTTTTTATTTACTGCCGGGACGACATCTGGGGTTTCCCAGTTCGTCATAATCTTCCTCTGAAGAGCTTTATGAAAAGGCACCACAGGATCCTCCTGTGGGCCTTTGTCAAGAAATTCCATGAGGTCATCTTGTTGGAAAGATTGTGAAGGTGCAGACCACCCCAAAAACTCTGTGAACCTGGCCATTAAGGCTCTATAGGGGGTTTCAGCATGCTCCCCCGGGTCTGGCCTAGCAAACTCCACCTCAGGGGAAGTGTCTAACCCACTTGCCTCATGTAAGGAATCATGAAGATCCTTTAACCTGCGTTCTTCAGAGGAAAATTCCTCTCTAATTGGGGTTACAGGTCCCTGCAACTCAAATGTGTCCTCCTGTTCAGACAATTCACCCTCTTCCATAATTGAGGACATAGTTCTCAATTGTTCTGAGCTCATAAAGGGTGTAAACCCCATCTCCAAGCCAGAGGGTGCCGAACTTGTCATAATCGGCCTCGAAAACGTCGATGTCGTCGACGCCTTCGAGCGTGGCGTCGAAAACCAAGGCAGAGGCCTCGATGACCGACAGAATTGGGATTCTGCTCGACAATCTCGAAGCCATCGTCATCGAGGACCTGGGGATAGTCACTGGGTGTGTCGTAACCGTGACTTTTCTTGGCGTCGACGCCGGTGTCGAAGCTGGAGTCGAGTCGACAGACCCGTGTGTCGAAGGTCCCTTCGACAACGGCGTCGAAGACACCGACCTCGGCGACGACGTCGTCGGAACCTTCGAGGAAGGTTTGGAGGTCATAGTCCTACTCGAGGGTTCGAGACGCGCTCGAGAGGTTTCCTTCGCCTGGTACTGCGACTCGCGGCGTTTTTGACCTTCGGGTCTTTCGACCAGAGCATCGCTCTCGGCAGTCTTCGAGGGGGTCGAGGCCGCTTTCTCGAAGACGCTCATCATATTTTTGCGGAATTCCTCCCATTCAGCCCGGGAACTATGTTTCGTGGGGCAAGGGATTCTCTTTGGCGAAACAGAGGAAGAGGAAGTCGAGAAGGGGATCTTCGACGTCTCCTCTTCGAGTAATTCGATCTCGAGGAGTGATGGGACCCACTCCGAGACCATGAGCGCGAATGGTGACGAGGAGACGAATGTCTCGACTTCGTCGACGAAGAAGCAGCTTTAAAAGTCTTACCTTTCTCCAGCTTGCCCCTACGCTCCTTCAGGGCCTTAGCTGTCATGGACATACAGTCCTCGCACTCCGAACAATGGTGTTCAGCTCCCAAACACCACAGACAAACTCTGAGGGTCAGTCAGCGACATCTTTTTCCCACAATCTCGGCATTTTTTGAAGCCGGATCGAGGAGTTGTCGGTTCCGACGAAGAAGACATCGAGTACGGATCGAATAACCCGAGGTAAATAGGTTTAACCTGACAAAACTGAGCAACGGTATTCCGAGGCACTGAGTAAGCGCGGAAAAACGGAACTGAGCAACGGACGCTGCGCGCGGCCTTTATAGGCAGGATGACGTCGACGTCGATACGGCGGCTGTCGAGGGACATCGACTCGGAGGACGTCGACGAGCAGCGCCCTCTAGAAAATTTACCGAGGCCAGCAGAGCTGGAAGGAGATATCTAAGATGAGGAATACGTCGGAGGAACATCCCTTCGAAATTGCTTTACTTGGCTGGGCACCAGGCCTTACTTTTAGTTTATGGAGAAGACCAATTGAAACGGCAGATTGTTTGCTGCGTGCTCCGAGGCACCTCTGGGAGAGTCCCCGGGTATCGAGGATGTGGAGGTGTTCGGAGGACATTTGTCCTGCATGAAGTGGCGAGGTGTTTCGAGGAACTCAGAGCATCCTTTGGCCACAGTCTTGAAGACCTAGCAGTCTGATGTTATTTCCTCCCATTGCTGGGCATAGAGCGTTAAGCGACCCCCGGACTGAGGAAGCATGGAAGCGAACGTGGATCGGTCCGTCATTTGGAGGGAGGGGCGGCTGCATCCCTAGAGGCTGCAGCGAAACCCACGCTGCTGGTACTGGTAGGACACCTGAACAAGCTGGCTGTAAAAAGGAGGCACGAGATGTGCTTGCAATGGCTTGGCTGTATTTTTCTAAGCCTTGCGCCCCAAAATTTGTGGCGTGTGTTGAACGCTCCCTTCAGAACGAAGGGCATGTTGGAAATTTGACGAAGAGTCTTGATTGTTTCATGCTCCTTTTCTGCTGTCTCCAGCTGGTCGTTAACAGCTTTGCCAAAGAGGTGACCCGTCTCCATGGGCATGTTTAATCAAGGCTGCTTGCGTCTCTGGCTTAAATCCTGAGTCTCAAACCCAAGAATGAATGTGCCGTCTGCAATGACCGTTCCTGCGGTGTCTGGAATCCGAGAAATGTTTAAGCATGTTTTGGGAGACCCTTTCTGGTGATATTAAGGTGGTGGGAGCGCACTGGTTCCGGTATTGAGTCCGGATGCCTTGAGACCTTATCTCATTGTGTGCTGCTGTGGCTGCCAAGCAAGTTGAAGTTTGCTATTCTGGCGAGGTACGCTGCAGAGGTTGCGATACGCTTGCCTAGCATATAAAGTCTCTTGCACTCATTGGGAGTGTCATGATCTCTGCTTCCAAAAGGTCAGGGTTTTCCCAACTCCCTTGGAAGCAGATCCATAACCCAGGTTCCGAGTGCCAACCAGTCCCAATTGGGACCTTTTGGACCCAGTCCTGGCGCCAGTGGCACCAGGCTCATAAATATGCCCAGTCCCAGCGCTGGAAGCGCCGGGCTCATAATGCTTGGGTGGACTTACCTTCAGCAGACCATGCTGCTTACTTGCCTGCCAGTTGAGCCTCTGATCCTCTTCTGTTTGGAACCACTTTTCCTGTTGGGTGGGGCTGGAGCCACTCCCTAGATTCAGAACACTGGAACTCTTCTGGAAGGCAGGAACTCTTTTCTTACCAGGAACTCTTTTCTTACAGGTGTGGCTGTGGAAGGAGACACCTAAGCACTACAGGAGGCTATTTAAACCACACCCGGTGGATGAATCTTGCTTTGCGTTATTCTGCAACCTCTGCAGCAGAACGCTCATCGTGTCTTCTGCATCCGGTCCCGGGCCTAAGGAAAAAGGCTTACCATCCTGAATCCAGTCTTCAGCAACACCTATAAAGACAAGAAAGAACAGGTTAGCATTCCGGCATCTGAAAGGCAAAGGCTTACCTACTCTTCGTGCGCTCCGGAGGTCTTCACACTGCATTCCGGCATCTGAAAGACAAAAGTTTACCAACTCTTCGCACGCTCCGGAGGCCTTCGGCGCTGCATCCCGCATCTGAAAGACAAAACAAGGTGCGTTTAAAGACATTGGGGAACTTTAATACTCACGTGCCATTACTCCTTTCCACATCTAATCCAGTGGGTATTCCGGCACCCTGCAGCCGCTCCGAACTCGTACCTGCAAAATAAAAAGACAGTTAGAGCGCATAGTGAAGCAGGCAACAAGCGCTTACTTACGTGCTTCCAGGCGCTTCTATTCATCACACGGGCTCCATCTTCAACTCACTTCAGCCCGTCATCCGCCATCGCCGGAACCCTGCAAAACAAGAGACATCATTACTAAAGACTTTAAAGACATTTGAATGACTCGAAACTTACCGTTCGTGCAGTAAACGACGGACAGCAGTCCTCTGAAGTCAAGAGGCCTGCGCTACCTATCCAGTGAAGAAACTGGTTACAGCACCCTGCCCCGAGGCAGATGGAGAGCTCGGCATTCACTTACCTAAGGTGAGAGCGTTAACCTTTGGGGGTCTACAGGAGAGGAGAAGAGGAAAGAGATAGGGACACCCCAATAACCCCAGTTCATTAACCCCATATTTTCTATCTGCAGACATCTTACTCTACACGTCAGGCATACAGTGCACAGAGGTCCAGCCCAAAGAGCCAACCGGGTGCTACACATCACCTTTGAAGATAAGGTAGTCGCCCAGTCAAGACCGGCGCCTCTGCGAGAATCAGGTGAGCGTTACAGGGAGGTGCTTCAGCGGTTGAGCGTGAACACCAGCTCTCTTTCTGGTAATCGTCACCACCAGAGAATCTGGCTTAACATGACCCCTAATGTAGAGGAGACCTGAATGAGAGGGCCTGAAAGGTTTTTCCACCCGTGGGTTACCCGCCCTAGTAAGAGTGGGTAGACTGTGACAGAGACCCTTTCGTTGATTGACTCTAGGAGTGGAATAGCCTGGCTAACAGGCTTTTTCTTGTTAATATATTCAACATGGTCTGTCCCTGCGGGACTGGATTCCTCTGCTTTGATGGCAAAAAGGTGATCAGCCTTTTTTAGCAGCTCATTGTAGAGAGTCTGGTCTTTAATCGGAGAAGAATGACCGCCCTCAACCACAGAGAAGTGCACAGGGTCGACAACGAGGTGGTCTGGGTCGTTCTGGACGTGTCCTCACCCTTTTGGCAATAGTCATGAATATCCACCTACATGACCTGGTCAGCATGTGTGGACTGGATGTCCCCATAAAGTGCTCCTTGTGAAGGCTCCCCGAGTGGTAACCGTTACAGTACACTGCTCAGCAGGCCTAGAGGCATTGGGCAGCTTACCCATGAAGTCCACAAAGAATGACATTTTACCCATGGTGTCCTCAAACTGACTGGGTGCAGGGGGCAGCCGACAGGATGGATCTTTGGGGCCACAGGAGGGAGTTACTACTGGACAATCCGCTCTAGGGGTGTCTTCGGGACTCTCCCAAGGGCACTTCTTGTTGAGGGCAGAAGACAGAGGCGAGGATTCATCCTCAGTGTCCAGAGTGGCTTGTTTACCCTGAGCAGAAGGCTCCTTGTGGTATTTTTCTGGGCCAAAATGTGATTTATGCTTCAAATGGATTGTGCCCTCCGACATATTCCTCATCTTTGATATAGTCCGATTTCCTGCTTGCAGCTCAAACATTTTTCCGCAGAGGGTGCCATGCGTAGTCATCAACCTTGTGTCCCTCAAGTGCCTCTGTTCAAGCGGTGTGTGAACCACGAAACGAGTACCTACAAATTTTCTTTTTTCCATGGCATACTTAAAAAGAAAGAATATTATGTTACCTGGACTTTTGTGGCGACTCTTCTTCATGCTGTAAGGATCCCTTATCCCCAGCTGCTCTCTGGAACGCAATCCACACAGTATTACAGTTGTTTTCGAAACTCGAAAAGGGACGGCGACAGGGCCTGCCAGTAATACTATACCTAGTGTGACGTTTAAAGTACCCATGATCCTTCACGCGTCGAGGTGCCTCAGATTGTTATTTTTCTTACATGAGTTAGCATGAAGTGTAGCTGGAGTACAGTTGTATCCAAGCAGATACGCATCAGACAAGCTCATAAGCATCCATGCGCCTTCTCTGTGAGGGGAGGAAGGATGGTCACATGTGAATCTAAGCAGATACAAGCCTCAGAAATACAATTACAGTAATTGTATCCCTTCTGATGCTGTGGAATCTGCTCTGATCACATGCTGTGCATAGATTAGCGAGCAGTGTTAGAAGAAGGTTGTGGGATGTGAGAAGATTCATGGGCGAACAGATGTCCTAGAACCGCTTGTCCCACCTGTAGATCTGTCTTGGGATGATTGTCAATGCAGTAATGCTGAGTGAAAGTGTGTATTGAGCTCCATGTAGCTGCTTTGCAAATTCTATCGAGAGGGACATTTGCAATGAAAGCCAGAGTGGTTCCTGTGCTCCTTGTGGAGTGTGCTCTGGGCGTAAAAGGCAGTGTCTCGTTTGATAGGGAATAGCACAATTGTATACATCTGACTAGCCACCTGAAGATGGCATTCTTTGAAATGTGGTCACCTTCTCTGCCTGGTGCTACGGAGACAAACAGTTGATCTGTTTTTCTTAGAGGTCTGGTCTTGTCTACATAGTAGAGGACTGCCCTCCTCACATATAGTGTGGAGCTTTACCTCATTTGAGCTGGTGGGTTCCTGAAAGAAAGCTGGTAGCTCAATAGACTGGTTTACGTGAAATGTAGAGATTAACTTAAGGGAGAACCTAGGGCGAGTACATAAAACCAGCTTGTCTTTGTGTATAACAAAGAAAGGATCCTGCACTGACAATGCTTGCATTTCACTAACTCTTCTTATGGAAGTGATAGCCACTAAGAAGGCAGTCTTGTAAGTAAGGAGTTTGAGACTAGACTTGTGCATTGCTCTAAAGGGGTTCCCATGAGTTTAGCAAGTACAACATTGAGATCCGATCCTGGCGGCGGGTTTGAAATTGGAGGGTGGAGTCTCTTTACTCCCTCCATGAATGCTATGACAAGTACCTTCCACCATGAGACTTTATTGGGGGTAGTGGTATAGGCTGACCAAGCCGCCAGGTGGACCTTTACAGAGTTGAATACCAACCCTGCATCTAGTAAGTGGAGCATATAAGTTGGAATGTGGGAAGGAGTACATTCTATGGTGTTCATTTGTTTAGACTGGCACCAAATTACAACTCTCCACTTGTCAAATTAACAGTGCCTAGTGTTAGGCTTTCTTGCTTCCTTCAAGATATCCATACATTGTGTGGCAGATTAAGATGCCCGAACTCTAGGACTTCAGGAGCCATGTTGCCAAGTTCATTGAGTGAGGTTGAGGGTGAGGGTGCACGGTTAGTCCCCTGTGCTGAATGAGCAGATTGTACGTGCACAGGAGTTTGATGGGATTGCACATTGCCAGTTTGCACAGATGTGGATACCAGGGTTATCTTGCACACATAGGAGCAACTAGGATGAGTGTTATCTGTTCCTTGTGGATCTTGTTTACCACCTTCCAAAAAGAGGAGTGGGGGGGACAGGGGAGCGTAAGCATATTTCCCTGACCAGTTCATCCATATGGCGTTCCCTTTGGAGCCTGGCTGGGGGGATCCTGGACGCAAAGTCTGGGCATGGACTGTTTTCGCTTGTAGCAAACAAGTTTATTGTGGGGAATCCCCATTGAGAGAAGGTGTTCTACGACCGCTGCATGTAGTTGCCACTCGTGCTCTTCTGGTAGGGGATCACTGCTCAATAAGTCTGCCAGAGAGTTGCGTTCCCCTGGAACGTGCTGTGACGATAGGAATATCTTCTGTTTGAGTGCCCATTTCCAAATTTGTAGCGCAAGCTTGGACAGATTTGGAAATATCGTGCCCCCCGTTTGTTGATGTAAAACATCGCTGTAGTGCCGTCAGAACTTGCACTGATTGGTTCGCTAGTTGAGACGCGAACGCCTGAATGGCTTTGAATATTGCCAGTAGTTCTAGCAGATTGAGTGGTTCTGTGCTGCTGCATAAGACAACAGACCCGGAGCTGTGTGGTGAAGGTAATGAGCCCCCCCCCCCAAAATCAGAGAGTGCGGCATCCGTCGTGACAATCACTTGTACTACGGATCATAGAAGGGTTTTCCCCTTCAACAGGTTTTCTCTTGTCCACCCGTGAAGATTTTGTACTAGTGTTGGCGAAACAATCACTAGATCGTCCCACTGACCACTAGCCTGAGACCACTTTTACCAACCACTCCTGCATGGGTCGCAGGCACGCATGTGGTACCAGGTAAATGCAAGATGCCATCATGTCTGGCAAACGGAGAGCTTTGCATACCCTTATCTGGCGGCCGACCTGATAATGTGGTATTTGCAGCAACCTATTTTGGACTCCCCTCTGACGGAAAGGCCAACCCCTCTTCTGCATTTAAGACCGCTACTAGGAACTGTTTGGTTGTGCTTGGCACTAGGCTTGATGTTTTCTCGTTGATGGAGAAGCCCAATTGAAAGAGAAGGTTTATAGTTCTTTGAATGTGTTGCCTGCAAATCCAGAGAGACTCCCCTGTAATCAGCCAGTCGTCCAGCTAAGGGTACACTGGGATTGACTCCCTGGGCAGGTGTGCTGCAACCACCGCCAGTACCTTCGTGGATACCCTTGGAGCAGATGCTATCCCTAAAGGCAGCCCTTTGAATTGGTAGTGCTGGTTCGCTATCTTGAAAACGCAAGAATCTTCTGTGCGCTGGAGCATTGAAATTTGTAAATAGGCATCTTTCATATCCATTGTTGCCATGTAATCCCTTTTATAGTAGAGGGATTACCTCTTGCAACGTAGTCATGGAGAACTTTTGTGGCTTGACATATTTGTTTACAGGGCGCAAATCTAATACTCAGCGCATTGTTAGATCTTTCTTTGGCACAAGAAGTAAGTTGAATAAATACCCTGGTTTACATGGTTGACCGGGACATTTTCTATGGCGTCCTTTTGGAGCAGCATGATTTCCACGAGGACACAGCTTCTTTGGAGTGGGATTTCTGGCGTGGGGGCCGATTGCGAGGTTGCCAGAGAAGCTCTATACAATATCCGCCAGCTACGGTGGACGGCACCCATCTGTCTGAGGCGATTCCCTCCCATGCTTGGGTGATGTTGGAAATGCGCCCTCCTACAGGAGCGGTATGGGAGGGCACCTGAAGCGGGATGTCACTGCTTCTGAGGTGGGGTACCACCTCTGGAGGAGCCCTACCCCGACCGCGAGATCTGCACGGTCCTCTGGTTATTTTGAGAGGCTTGGTTTTGATTGTTCCCCCAGGCCGTACCCTGATTTTGATCATAGGAACGCCTCTGAGAAAATTGTGCTTGTGTGTGACGAAAATTGCCGCTTTCCCCATTGGCACGGAGGTTTATTGGTCTATTGGCCTAAATATTTCAATGCACCATTCTTCCTTCGCTGTCTTCAAGACGTCCTTGACGGCCAGGCCAAAGAGTACATTGGGCTAGACTGGCATGTCAAGGAGAGTAGCCTGCGTCTCTGGCTTAAAACCAGATTAGCGTAACTAAGCGTGACGCTAAAGAAAGGTTCCCTCAGCTATGATTCTGCTAGCGTTGTCCGCGGCGGCAAGACCGCTCCTTAGTAGGCAGCATGACACTGCCCACCCTTCTGCAGCCACCAGTACTTATTGAGTCTTGAGGGGTTCCCGGGCTGACGTGAGTAAGGCTAAGACTTTGTCCCATTTATGGCAATTATAACTAGCTAATAAGGTAGAGTTATTAGCAATTCTGGTCTGGAATGCAGCAGAAGAGGCCACCTTGCTGCCCATTGTGTACAGCCTCTTGCTTTCTTTGTCCGGGGGAGCCTCAGGAGGCTAGCAGAGTACCCGCTCTTTTTCTTGCTGTAGTAACAACTAGCGAGTCAGGCTTTAACTGACCCCCAATATATAGCGGGTCTGATCGTGCAGGTCTGAAAAGGTTTTCTATGCGTGGGTTCATTGCCCTCGTCTGATTGGGTGTCTCCAGCGAGGGTTGTACCTTCGCTGGACAGACTTTAGTAGTGGAATAAACCGAGTAAACGCCTTTTTATCTCCCAAGATTTCGTCAACAAAATCCTTGTCCTGTGGATCCTCTTGGGTAGATATTTGAAAATGCTCAGCCGCTTTGATAAGTACCTTGTTCAGAAGAGGTCGATTATCCATGGGTGAATCTACAATAGGGAGGTCTTGATCAACTGGTGAGTCAATGATGTACATATCTGTATCAAGGTCACCCTCATCCACATTATCCCTATAATAAGGGTCTGCAGCTTCTTGGTCATAGAGGTCTTCATGATCAGAGTCCGGGTCATATAGGTCAATTATGGTTGGATCCTGCGCTGGTTCAACGGGGCAAGACATTTTAGCAGGGGATTCAACAGGGTTCTGCGACCCAGAGGCTGCTGTTGTGGGAGGGGTGGAGAGAAAACTTGTGAAGTAGCTAGGGTATTTCATAACATTTTACATGAGACATTCTTCTCATGACCCTATCTATATCTTCAGCTGACCATTGGGCAGAACTAGGGATGACCATAGGTTGAGGTGGGAGACCTAAATCTTCTGGAGTGGGTGGTATTACCTTAAAAAGGTGTAGCCTTTCTCTTCAGGGCTGAAGACAGGGAATACTGTGACTGAGGTTCCTTACTCTTATGAGGAGACCTATCCTCTCGCGTTTTATCCCTACAAGGGGTCTTAAAGGAGCTCTTCTTAGACTCCTTTGACTTTACAAGGCCTTCCGGTACATGCTTTTTAACTGAGCAAGTCCGGCCTGTATGGGCTTTTTTACTGCAATCGACGCGTAAAGTCGAATCTCAGCTACGGTCAGCTCAGAAACCTTGTCAGCCAACTCGCAGAATATTTTTATCTGCAGTCTATCCTGTCTTTCGAAAGTCGGGGCCGGTCATGTGGCGATCTTGAGTGCCCAGAGGACAGCGATTCAATGGACTTCTCCCTAGACGTCGTGCATTGCCGTTTGCTCAACCCATGTGTCCAGTCTCAGCAGTGGGTTGTGTGTTTGGTGTGGGGGTTGGTGAGCGCTTTCACCTCTGGGTGTTGTCCTTGTAACATGGCCGGCAGCCTGCGCCTGGAAACCGGAGTAACCCCGTCGCCGGATACCCGCTGCATTACTGCCATCGCTGAATGCACCCTCCAATTCCATGGCCTCGAGATGCCTGGCGTTATGGGGCCAGCGGTCCTTTGATATCTTGGGTTTGAAGAGTCTAGGATCAGACAGTGACAGAGGCACTTCTCAAACAGTACTTCATCAACTTTGGAGATAAAATTGCAAACAGTCCAGACGCAAATGATCTGGCGGAGGCCCGGCAAGACCTAAAACGTCACGTAAACAAGATGGAGCAAAGGGTGGACATCAATGAGAGAGCGATCAAAGACCTGACAGAAAACTCTAGGACAGACATTCTGATGGAGCAACTGTCAAATGTGACCTTCAACCTTGAGCTGCAGGCCGAAGACCTGGAAAATAGTTCCAGGAGATCAAACATTTGACTCAAATGCCTCCCCAAGGAGGTCCTAGACGAAGACCTTTAAGCAGTGGACAAAAGCATCTTCACAGACCTCTTGGACACAGAGGATCTCCCATAAGTAAAAATCGATAGGATCCACAGTGTGAGACCATGCAAGACCTAACCGGGGGTAAGACCAAGGGACGTCCTAGCAGCCCTTCACGATTACACAATCAAGGAAAAGAGCTTGCAAACATTTAGGAAGATGAAACTAATATCCTAAAAAGGAGCCGATATTCTCCTCTTCCAAGATCTGGCCCAGATAACCCTCACAAAAAAGGAAAAGAATGGACCCAGTCCAGTCAGTCCTCCCAGACAAAGACATCCGATATCGTTGGACCTTCCCATTTAGCTTGGTCTTCGAATGGCAAGGGAAATACCATTGAATAACGACCTATGAGGAAGGAGCAAGAACCCTAGGGAATCAAAGAGGAAGACCAGGTCCCAGAAGAACCTTCAGTAAAACCCCAAAGCAATCTGAAGGCTTTGGAGTGCTGGACTGATACCTAAAAGACCTAAGAAGGAGGGGGTGTTGGGGTAGATTGGCAGGGGGGCGGGCAGGGGGGATACCAACCGCAACTAAAAGGGCCTGCATCAAGAAAACGGGAGCGGGAAAACCATCCTGCAGAGGACCACGACTGACGGAACACTTTAAGAGACACAAGGGCCTACTAACAGTGCAAGCCTGGGGAGGGCAAGAAGGTTCACACTGATGTTCCGATGGGAGGGGAGGGCAGAACTTGAAATGGGTTTGGGAGAACCCACAGAGAAGCCAGCTGGGGGCAGCAAGGGTTTTAACTCTCAAGACCAAGTCAATGGGGGCTAAAGGCTGGTTGAATCCACCCAGCGAATGATTGGAGGGCATTAGAGGTAGCAGAGGAAGGGAGTGTCATGATCTCTGCTTCCAAAAGGTCAGGGTTTTCCCAACTCCCTTGGAAGCAGATCCATAACCCAGGTTCCGAGTGCCAACCAGTCCCAATTGGGACCTTTTGGACCCAGTCCTGGCGCCAGTGGCACCAGGCTCATAAATATGCCCAGTCCCAGCGCTGGAAGCGCCGGGCTCATAATGCTTGGGTGGACTTACCTTCAGCAGACCATGCTGCTTACTTGCCTGCCAGTTGAGCCTCTGATCCTCTTCTGTTTGGAACTACTTTTCCTGTTGGGTGGGGCTGGAGCCACTCCCTAGATTCAGAACACTGGAACTCTTCTGGAAGGCAGGAACTCTTTTCTTACCAGGAACTCTTTTCTTACTTAGGCGTGGCTGTGGAAGGAGACACCTAAGCACTACAGGAGGCTATTTAAACCACACCCGGTGGATGAATCTTGCTTTGCGTTATTCTGCAACCTCTGCAGCAGAACGCTCATCGTGTCTTCTGCATCCGGTCCTGGGCCTAAGGAAAAAGGCTTACCATCCTGAATCCAGTCTTCAGCAACACCTATAAAGACAAGAAAGAACAGGTTAGCATTCCGGCATCTGAAAGGCAAAGGCTTGCCATCCTGAATCCAGTCTTCAGCAACACCTATAAAGACAAGAAAGAACAGGTTAGCATTCCGGCATCTGAAAGGCAAAGGCTTGCCATCCTGAATCCAGTCTTCAGCAACACCTATAAAGACAAGAAAGAACAGGTTAGCATTCCGGCATCTGAAAGGCAAAGGCTTACCTACTCTTCGTGCGCTCCGGAGGTCTTCACACTGCATTCCGGCATCTGAAAGACAAAAGTTTACCAACTCTTCGCACGCTCCGGAGGCCTTCGGCGCTGCATCCCGCTGATGTCTGAAAGACAAAACAAGGTGCGTTTAAAGACATTGGGGAACTTTAATACTCACGTGCCATTACTCCTTTCCACATCTAATCCAGTGGGTATTCCGGCACCCTGCAGCCGCTCCGAACTCGTACCTGCAAAATAAAAAGACAGTTAGAGCGCATAGTGAAGCAGGCAACAAGCGCTTACTTACGTGCTTCCAGGCGCTTCTATTCATCACACGGGCTCCATCTTCAACTCACTTCAGCCCGTCATCCGCCATCGCCGGAACCCTGCAAAACAAGAGACATCATTACTAAAGACTTTAAAGACATTTGAATGACTCGAAACTTACCGTTCGTGCAGTATAACGACGGACAGCAGTCCTCTGAAGTCAAGAGGCCTGCGCTACCTATCCAGTGAAGAAACTGGTTACAGCACCCTGCCCCGAGGCAGATGGAGAGCTCGGCATTCACTTACCTAAGGTGAGAGCGTTAACCTTTGGGGGTCTACAGGAGAGGAGAAGAGGAAAGAGATAGGGACACCCCAATAACCCCAGTTGATTAACCCCATATTTTCTATCTGCAGACATCTTACTCTACACGTCAGGCATACAGTGCACAGAGGTCCAGCCCAAAGAGCCAACCGGGTGCTACACATCACCTTTGAAGATACGGTAGTCGCCCAGTCAAGACCGGCGCCTCTGCGAGAATCAGGTGAGCGTTACAGGGAAGGGGTGGGGGTGTCTGGAGAAAAGCGCACAAAGAGGCAACAAATACAGGAAGGCCCTCAAGACAATGGCTAGACACTAATCTTACAATCATATCCCCAACATAGTAACCTTACAAGAAACCCATGTTCACACCCGGGACAGGGACAGAAGAATACAGGGATTCTGCCAAAAATATCAATCTACTCAAAATAGCAAGAAGGGGTGGGCGGGGGTGCTACTAGCCCTTCAGAATGACCTCGACCTCACAGCCACAGAGAGACCGGGACCTCCAGGGGGGATACTTCGCTGTGAACTTAAAGTGGAGAGGGGAGGTGTACACAATAGGCATGATTTATGCACCCAATACGGGACAAGATACATTTATTCAAAAATCACTGCTTAGACTGGTAAGATTTGCAAAGGGCCCCATAGTCCTAACGGGAGTCTTCAACCTGGCCTAGGATCCTGCAAGGGATAGGAGCACAAAGATTTTAGGGACCCAGGGTAAACCCTCAAGGGAACTGAAGGAGAAGATGAAAAGATTTGCATTAGTCTATGCATGGAGGGAAAAAGGGGACAAAGAGGGGCATACCTTTTTCTGGCACGCCCATCGGTCGTCTTCTAGGATAGATTATGTATGGTCATCAAGTGCTCTCCTGGGACAGCTATCAGAAATGGCTGTGGAGGCAATGACATTGTCAGATAATGCACCCATCTTGCTGACGAACTTAGGCCCCCCCCAGGACTGTGGCGATGGAGATGTACAGAATTCCTGACAAATTAGGACAAGAGATAGGGATTGAGGGCTTCTTCAAACAACTGCAGAGACGCATCACAGCAGATGAGGTGGAACTCGTTTAAGGCAATAATTAGGGGGAAATCATTGCCGCCAAAGCTTGTAAGGACAGAGAAATGAGACAGATTTTAAAAAACCTAGAGGGAAAAATGAGGGTGGTAATGTTCCAGATAGGAGTGGGAGCGAGCGGGGAAACAAGGGGGAATATAGAACCATAAGGAGTTAACTGGATCTGATGCAGAGCCGGGCGGCGGAACGCTCACCATTATCCATCAAACTAAAATACTACAACAAACAAATTGGACAGGCTCTTAGCTAGGATGTTAAGAAAGGAAGAGTAGGCTAAAACTATACTAAAAATAAAAGTTGATGGGGATAGCATGAGCACTAATACAGATGAAATTGCCAGAGAGTTCTCTAGTTATTACACCAAGCTATCGAGCTCAGATAATCCCTCAGAACTATCTCAAGAGGGATACATAGAGAAAAGTGCTCTTTTGGAAATAACAACAGGAGAGGCAAATCAGAGCAAGAAATCACTATTGAGGAAGTCAGAGGAGCTATAAAAGACGTTACCCCTTAATACGTCTCCAGGCCCAGACGGATTCACCTGAGAATTCTACAGGTCCTACAGGGAAACATTGCTACCACACTTAGTCATGCTATTAAACAAATTTGTAGTGTGGTGTCTATTACCCCATCCACCAAAACCAAGAAAAGATCTGACCATATGTGGCTCATACAGTCTGATTGCTTTAATTAATGTTGACGCTAAGATCTACACGAAAATACTAGCGAACCGCTTAGACCAAATCCTCCCACACATTATAAGGCAGACCAATCAGGTTTCGTTAGGGGCAGACAATTTATTGACACCAGAAGGATAGCACATCTCAGAGGTGGCCAACAAAACGGGCATCCATGCTCGCCTAATTTACCTAGATGCTGAGAAAGCTTTTGAGAGGATGGAGTGGGGGTTTCAATTTCACACTATGAAGAAGACGGGATTTGGGGATAAATTATTGGCAAAGATCTATGCCAACCACCAGAACCCATCCCTGCATATAGCTATAAATTGCCAACAGAACCCATCATAGTACAGCGCAGCACAAAACAGGGATGCCCCCTCTTGCCTTTGCTTTATACAATTAATCTGGAGCCCCTTCTGGCGACAGTAAGAGAGTAAGGAAATAGCAGGGGTACCATTGGGGGGAAGGTACTATAAAATAGCCGCCTTTGCGGACGACATGTTGCTAACACACCCCGGGACCTCTCTTGGAGGGACAGACAACAATTCAGGACAGTCGTGGGACTGAAAATAAACACCCATAAATCCAAAGTGCTAAACCTGACGATACCTAGAGAAGTAGAGACTGACCTCAAAAAGGACTCCCCATATAGATGGGTTGAGAAGGCTAGAACATATCTTGGAGTTAAATTAACGAACAGTAGAAGGACTTCACATTGCTAACTACCCACCTTTTCAAGAAGCCATAAAGAACACAGTGGTAGAATGGGGCCTGCCAACCATAACATGGCTAGGTAGAATTAATGTCGTAAAGAGGGTCATCCTTCCCCAACTGTTGTATTGTTTCACGGCCCTCCCAACTCAAGAACCTGCCTTCTTTTGAGCCCTCCAAAAACACATGGGCAGATTTTTCTGGAACAATAGACTGACAATAGCGAAAAGAGTAAGGATGATGCCAATGAATAGAGGTGGAATGGGGTAACCGGACGCCAGGCATACTTTATTGCTGCACAAACAAGAGTCATTAGGGACTGGCTGAGGGACGATCAGAACAACATATGGAGACCAATGGACAGGGTGGTGGTAGGAGAACCTAGAGGAGATACTATGGAAACCCAAGGGAGCGAAGCCACCCAACATGTATTGTAGCAAGTTAGTGTCCATGATAAGAGACGCCTTGGATGAAATAATCAAGCGCGCCCACACCACTTCTTTCCCATCCCCACTCACACCAATCTTTGGTAATCCGCCATTCTCCCCAGAGATGAGAGGCAAGGCTTATATTGAATGGCGGGAGGGAGGGTGCCAAAAGATCTGCGACATTTGAGGGATCAGAAGTGAAATCTTTTACTCAATGCAAGGCGGACTTTAGGGTGGAAGAAGGGGAGCGATTCAGATACACCCAAAGATGACACTGGGTTGCTGTACCCACGAATGAAGGAAGCAGCGACAAACACTAAATCCTTTCAAGAAGTATTTACTGGACGATTCCAGGGACAAGCGCATAGTTGCAACAATCTACTCACACATCAAAAAAGGAGAGGATCCAGGACAAAGGCGATGCATGAAGGGACAGTAGGACAACCAGTAAACAAAGCATGCTGGGGAAAACTATGAGTTAACATACCCAAGCTCACAAAGTCCCTCCAGATTCAAGAAAAATGGATAAAACTGATGCTACAGTGGCACTTAACCCCGGCAAAACTCCATAAAATGTACCCCTTAGAATCCAAATTATGTTGGAGGGAACCTGGAGTCATAACTGGTGGGAATGACCCCACATCCAAGAGTATTGGATGGGGTAATACAGGAAGCAGTGGAAGAAACCCTGGGAGTAAAGGGAGGAGGTGATAAAGGTTTGGCAACGATCAGCCTAGACAGAACTTTGGGTGAACTACACTAGAGAGGGAAACGCAAAGTATACGTCATCCTGATGTCAGTGGTGCTGGCACTAGCGCATAAGTCAAAGGAGCCTCCAATGGAAAACGAATGGGTGGGAACAGTATGGAACTTGCAGCCCTTGAATGGCCAACCTATTCTCTACAAGGAGACCACCAATCCTAACAGACTGGTCCAGGGTATTGGTGTTGCTAGACAAGGGGGGCACAGTGTTTTGGTGCCCAAGAAGAATGAGGCTTTTGGGACTAATGTAACTATCATGGGATGTTTACTTAACAAGGAACTTTGACAGGAAGGGACTCAAACATCTGGTGCCTAAAGCTCAAATGAGGGAAGAGACCAACGATGTAGCGGACCGGGCCAGGGGGGTTCAACTGATGTGGAAATGTTTTTTGAAAATGAAAATAAAAAATTACTTTAAAAAAAAGAAATGTGCTGAGTGTCCTCAGCGAGCATGCCTCTGGTGCCTGGGGGTGGGACACAACGAAGACTGCGGCTTGTGCTAGTCTATGACTGGAAAAGCGTTAAAGGAGAGGAAGGGGAAACTTGCTTTGGGAAAACCATCCCAGAGTTCATCCTCTGTGACTCACAAAAATGTCATCAGAAGATAAGAGCCCAAGGAGGAGATCTCTGCACAACGCCAAGAGGCACAGTAAGAATGTGAAGCGTTTGAGATCTCAACAGTCAGCTTCATCATCTTCGCAGATCGATTATTATTATTATTGAAGAAAAGGAGGTATCACTCCAGATAGTCCTCTACGGATTCCTCGCCCAAAGGTAAACTGTTAAGATTTCCTAAAAAGGGGGCTAGTCCAAGTGGAACTGGAAAAGTTCTGATGGCAGATGTTGAAGGTGTTTGAGAAGGCAGCAAAGCCAGCCGCTTCATTGAAGTCGTAGAGACTCTAGACCCCATCGCGCAAAAAAATGTCAACAGGATGTCTTCTGTAAAAATCACCGATTGCACACCCTAGGGCCTGGACAGTAGCTCGAAGGATTCGAAGACCTCAAAAGGTATCTTGGGCGCCTCATGATCCTCCTTCGACCCATTCGTCGACAAATGTGTCGAAGTCGAGTCTATTGACACCGAAACAGTCCAGGCTGAAGCCCACAGGGACTTTTGAAAGTCCAAAGGTTTTTAAACCTCGGGGAGAGAAAGCCCATGACCTCTATTTATGAGGAAGAGGTGGTGGAAGAAAGCTCTATTCATAGTTTTGGTAGGGAATACGGCACTCCTGGTGTTCCAGAGATGCAGATATCCCAAGAATCCAAAATGAGAGACCTTGTGGACACCCTGCAGGATGTCAGTGGTCTAGACACCTCTCCAGGAGGTTGATTTTGGCATTTGTGAAGGTTCATGTTATGCTGATGCATCTAATTTTTATGTTTTCATTAAATGTTAGGTTTATTACAAACTGTACAGCTATTTATCTCAGTTTCCAAGTAAAAAATAAATATAAGCATCCTTAGGGGCAGGTATGTATTGTTGAATTCTCCAATTACTCCATGGCGATTTTCAGAAAGTTTACAGTTGCATAGTTGACGCTGCGCTCTTCTGCTTGATAGATTCTTTCCCACCAGCTGTCGGCATCAATATTGCCAATTTTTCCCAATTCTGGTAAAAGGTGTATCGACCTTTGGTCTTTTAATCCAGGACAAAATGGACCTATGTGTCTTAAGGTTTCATTTTTAGGTTTACATAACCTGCATTCACTTGAAAGATCTTTGTTGCATCTTTTTAAGGTACTTTTGGTGTACAGAATATTCATCCTTAGTCGCTTAAGTGTATTTCTTGCAGAATTGTTGGGAAATTTAGTCAGGTACGATCTCCTTACATGTAAGAATCCACTGTGTGTTTCGCTATCGTATGGGTTTTCAACTCTGCTCTATTCTTTTCTGTTATAAGTCAGTCATCTGCCCACAGGATCTCATTAGCAGCCATTGGGTTCCTGCAAAATGCTTCTTCTGATATTCCCAAATCATGAAGGATGGAACAGTCTTTCCAGTCGGCTAACATCTGATCATCTTTAGACTTTTGTCTTTCTTCAGTATTTCAGATTGTGGTGCACTGTTTTCCTGTATGATTTTCCTATATAATAAGATCTTGTTCTGTGTAATTTTAGCTTTTAGGGAGATTAGCCCCAATTCATGACAAATGACAACGGTGGGGATTGATTTTGGAAGTTTTAATGTTTTTCCAGAAATGACCTTTGCACCATTTCCAGGTCCCTTCTCCCAGCCCATTACATGATTTTGCTCCGTAAATTATTGCCGGTGTTAGCTTTTGATTGGAGTTCATTATCAGAGACAGTGTAACCTTCCCGGAACATCAAGTATTTTTCCCCTGAGCTGATAGTTTTGTTTTTTTCTTTATGTTCTCTATCCAGGATTTTTCATTTTTGAATACATTATAACTCCCAGTTATTTCTGCTCAAGCACAGGATAACTTTTTTTGTCCAAGATACACGATTTAAGGTTTTTCGTTCGTCTCCGAGGATCATGGCGGATTTTGAGACGTTGATTCTCAGCTGGTTCTGGTCTACATATTTTTGTAGCATAGCAAGTTTTCTCTGTAAGCCTATGCGGGTCTGCTCAAATAAAATGTCATCCGCAACAGCCACCCTACACTATTTCCGTAAATTTTGGGTGGAAAGGTGTTGTGATGTGGCAGATCTTCGTTAAGGTCTTCCAAAAAGAAATTGAATAGTGTTGCTGCTAACGGGCAACCCTGCTTTAGTCCTCCAGATGTATATATTTCGAGACAGGGTTCACATCTGGTCTAGTTTTACCTGCACGTTTGTTCAGGTATTGAATTCTCTAATAATTTCGGCCATCCCTTATTTTTCAGTTTTCCCAAATTGAGCGATTAATGCCGTTGAAAGCCTTGCCATGTATAATTTTGTCTTCGTAGTTTCTGCGAGTTGTTTCAGCAAGTGTAGAATCAGGAGGTTCACATTACAGCCAACTGCTTTTACAAAGCCAATTTGTCTTTTATCCAACGAGTCCAAGGACTCTATCGAGGTTTGTAGGCATTGTAAAATGACTCTAACATTTTTCCCACCACGTCAAGTAATGCGATGGGTCCAATTCGCTGGCGTCATTTTATGCCCTTGTTTGAAGATTGTTACAGCAGATTTCCATGATTTGGGGGATTTGTCTTTTCATGAATATTCTAAGGAATAATATTTCACAAAAAAGTCTGCCCATTTTTCTGGGGCTTCTTTCATTAAAGCATTGAATACCCCGCCCAGGCCAGGGGCCCGGAAGTTGCTCTTACTTGGGTTAAATTTCTCGAACTTTTCGCAGTGATCTATTGGGGCTTCAAACAGATTTTTGAAATGCGTTACCCAGACCTCTTCTGGTATTGGGTTGAGTTGACAAGGTTCAATGGTATCACCTTTATTTTTGAGCAATGGACAAATAGGTCTCCAGTTTTTCTCGGTGATAGCTTTTAGCATATTTCCAGCATCTCCTATAGAGGATTATTTAATGTGCTTTTGACCAATTCCTCTTTTCTCAGAAGAACTGTTAGATCTATTAGTCTGGGCATTTCAAAAGGTTGTAGTCCAACCTTGTACATTCCTTCTCCAATTTCGGCTTTGAAACCCCATGTCTTTTGTAATTTAGTTTGTTTTTTTAAACGTCATGATCGCTGTGACTCACTTTTATAACTTCCATTTTTATTATCGCTGTCAACAAGTTTTGAGAAATAAACAGTCTAATGTTGCAAAACTGCTTCCGTTAGACCAAGTAGGGGCGGGGGTATATCGCTCTCAGTGTTACCATTAATGAGGTGGAAGTCTCAGTGACACTTCTTCAAACCATTCTAGGCCCCTGCGATATTTCCTCTTGTAATGTGAATTTGCTTTGACTGTCTTTTTTATCGTGTCTGGCAGACAGTTTGCGTTTAGGTCTCCACAAAGTATTTTAAGTTTAGTGGATACAGCTAACTTATCAATCGTGTCAGTCACGACTGTGATGAACCAGTCATCTTTTGTGTCTGGGTGCCAATAGAGGTTCACTAGTGACAGATCTACGTGCATTTTATTACCCTTAGTCTGTATCAAAATTGTTTGAATATACAGATTCACATGTTACTTCTACAACTTTGAGTTTGAAGTTATTTTTGACTAGGGTTAGAAGTCCTGAGGAGGGTCTGCCATTTGTGCCACCCTTTGCCGGATTAAAATATGCAATGTATCCATCAAAGAGGTGGCTCTTTCAGCCACGTCTCTTGAAGACAGATAATGGCCAGATCCAGTAAAATCTGGGGAGGCTCATTAAATAGGTGCCCAAATCCCCTAGTTTTCCAGGAACCAACTTTCCATGTTTCGTCTGGGGTTGCCTTCTGGTTCTACTTCCTTCCGGTCTTTGCCAGAGAACGGGCTACCCATTCCCATGTTTGGAGTCATTTTCTTTGTTAGTAGTCTTTCTGTTGGTTTCACTTTTTTTTTTTTTTTAACTACTCTGAAAGGTCACCTTTATGTTTCGCATTGCTTCTTTTTCAAACGTGTCAGGGTTCAACCTAGGATTCTTTGCATTTACAGGAACTTTGGCTTCTCCAGGCTTGTCCACAACGGATGAGAACCGAGTTTGTTCAGGCCGTGAGGGATTCCGTTGAGATTCCTTACAGTTAGAGTTCCATGATCTTTTTATGTTACGACCCTCTGGCTCAATTGCTGGAGAAGACTGTACGGGACTTTGTCCGAGTTTTTCCTGAGACGTGCTGGTTTTGAGACTGAAGCCCAAGTGTCCAAAGTCTGCTCTTGCTTCTCTCGCAATTACTGCTGCAATAAGCGAGGACATAAGTGACTTTGTCAACTTGTTCATCAAGAAAGCTCACCATTTTTATGTCCTGTGATGCAATAACTCAGTTTTGGAATGTGATGAAACAGTATCATCAAGTTTGCATGCTGGAGAATTAAGCTGTCGCTTTTTTTTTCTTTCCATTATGATGTGCCCTTGTTTGTACATTGTTTTTTGGTTTTCAGTTTCTTTTCTTTATTCAATGTTTTTGCCCTTCTTGTTTTGTGATTTTTTAATGGTGTTTTTGGTTTGGGGTTTGCATTGAACATTACCGTGACAGGGGCAGAATTTCGATCTGCATTCTCTCTATGGCAACTTCAGGCTTTTTGTAGAGGCTTATAGCCTTTCTTTTATCGCTCAACGTGCAAAATCTCTGATCAGCAATAAAAGCCTCCATTGCATCATAATGGCCAGGAGTAAAGGATGTCTCTTTCTGGACGGATAACAACTTTGAGGATGGTCAAAAGAAGACTCCAGCTCATCCTTTTTTGTTGATAGGTCCATTAAGTCTGTTGTGATCATAACAGACCCGCCTTGTGTGTTGGTAGCGGTACTTACATGAGGACTAGGTTTTGTTGGTACATCAATTGGCCTCTTCAGTGTTCGTGACTTGGCTGCCTCCACTGTTAGGTGTTGCTCATGACTTGCTGTTTTCTTCAGCAACTTTCTCTTTTCTTAGATATTTCCTTGAGTTACAGGTTTTGGATTGACCATTTTTTGTAGTTTAGATTTGTGTGTTTGGACATGAATCATTCCACCCCCCCCCCCCCCCCATCTTTCACAGACGCATTAGTCGAATTAAAGATTGGTAACGTATTGGCCTGGATGTCACAGACAGAACGCATTTGGAGCACAAAGCAATGTTTGTGTGTGTATTTCCTGTGAGATCTACAGTTGTCTCATCAATGTGAACCATTGCGTCAACTACCACCTTATTAGCAACAATACAAGGTGATTGAGTGTTTAGTGCAGCAGTGGAGAGATCTTTACATCTTGGTGTAATGGGTTTTAAAATCTCACTTCGAGTCATGTTATTTTGACAATCATTTTGACGCTTATTATCCTTTCTCAGTTCTTTTGGAAGATTGTCAATCTTTGTTCAATCAATTCTTGTGTTGGCCACTTCTGGATTTTCAATGCAGGGACAATTGGGGTTATCTGGTACTTTGCGTGGTTCTGGTCTCAAAATAGACAATTTTGCGGACTCCCTCCAAAAAAGGTCTGTTGGATTTGGCCTCTAGAAGGAAGTCTATTAAAGATTTCAATATGACGCCATCAAGTTCTCGTTCCCTTCCTTTCTTTTCTCTCATGGATTCCATGAAACTTTCCATCACAATTAGTTTAGAATTCATAAGGGGTATGAGTGTGAATTGATCCTTGTAATTGTCACTTAACGTCTTGTACAGTTTTAAGTAAGGTGCCAAGGTTATGGTGACTGCTGAGATCAGACGTTTGCAATAATTTATTTATCGAGCTCAATAGCTTGAATTCTTGCCAAGTGTGTATCCAGTCTGTCCGGTTTATATTTTGTAGCGGTTCTTCCTGCTCTGAAATTGGAGTGCTCAACCGTACCTGAGTACTCAGCTGTCGGATTCGCTACTCGTAGAGGATTTGTTGGCAATTTCGTTTTCTTTGAACACTGCTTTGCTTAATTTCAGATCTATTTTTTCTGTGGGAAGAAATGATGCATCACCCCCAGGCTCGCCTGAGCTTTTAAGAGATGTCAAATTAGTTTGGAATGTCATGATCATTCCTGCAGAAATGGTGGACAATCCATCTTCCGTTCCTGCTCTTGGACTACAGTCGATGTTGTGCTCAGATGAGAATTCTTTCTCTGAATCCGACAGTTGAAGACCTGTTTGCATCATTTGACCCCATGCCGAAGTGGTATCACAGGAAGCAATGGAACAAGACCTTTTACCCCTTGACAAAACAGGAAGTGTTATCACATAGCATTGTTCCTTGGTACAGTAGGAAAAATATGGTTGCGATATCACTATAATGTGATATACATTTCATACAAGAATGGATCGCCATATGTATCGTTAAGATCAGTGTGTATAGGCCCATATTACCAAATTACTGTGAATGCAAGCAGACATCCATGGTCAAATGATAATGTGTTATTGTATAGCACTTACGCGCTTTATGTAGAATACATACACTATCACCCAACCTGTGTTGGTGCTCATTTATCGACCTCAGAATGATTAAAGGCCGAGTTGAGGTGTTAAAGAACAGACTAAAGCAGTGACTCACCCCATGAAGTGTGCCTGAAATAAACCTTTAATGAGTATAGCAATAATTGTATAGAATTCCAGAAAGATTTGGTACGCCTATTCTTTCTTATATAGGGTCACTGGTGAAGGTGTTAGGACTTGTGGAACCCCTGTTCTTTTTCTGTCCAATTTTTCTTCTTTTAAGTGGCCTGAATAATAAAGCCAGCCACTCCAGAAGCAAAGAGCCACAAAAAAAAAAAAGTATTTTCAAGTTTTTATTTTAGTAATTTTTTTTGAGGATAGCAAGGGAGATCACAGGGGTAGCAAGGGAGACGTCAGGGGTCGCAGTTGCGACCCCTGGCAACACCTAAATGACATCCCTGCTCAGGCCTTTTTTGGGCCGCTCGCCCAACAAAGAACATGCAGGTTCCTCTGTCAACAGTATAGATTTCGTTATGCATTTCGTTTTGATTAGCGGACGTACAGTCTTTTTGTAATCCACTAGTCTGGTGTCCATTCTATCTATTTTTGAAGTATATGAAGGTGCCTGTGCAGCTTTGTCGCTGGCATCAGAGTGGTTATTAGACTGTTTCTGGGGCGGTTTCGGTGCATTGTGTAGTTAATTCGATTGCCGTGCCCAACAGATCTTCGTCTGTGATTTCATTTGTTTGCACCAGGCTTGCTCTGTTGGATATTTCAGGTTCCACGAGTTGTGGTTGTTTAATGCCTTCAACCTCATTATCTGTGTCCCTGGTTTGAAATGCCATTTTAATGTCCCCAAGTCTGAGGTCAAATTTCTTTATTATGCGATCAATTGGTTTTCCTTTTGAACTAGAAGGTATCGCAACTGGGTAGCCGGGCTTTTATTTTACTTTGTTGAAAGGACGCTTTCACTAAAGCGCCTTGTAAACTGATTGATGGAGAGAATGTGTGAAAAGCTTCTTGGGGCACAATGCGTGGTGTTCCATTACTTGTACATGGGAGGTCATGGGAATCAACTCCGCGCTTTCTGTGCTCCTCGGTACCTGACACTCAGGCTTCTACGTGATCTGCCACGGTCCAATCACTGGTAGAGCACACTTCTGTGATTTCTCGTGTGTTCAAGTCTCTGTTAGAATGGAGGCGGGAGACGTCTAAGACCGTCTGTTAGAGAGAATTCTCAAAAATGTCCCTATTGCCTCTACCTTAGAGACCCCCAGCAACTTGCTGGATTTTAACACTTCATTTTTATTGAACTTATCAGGAATGAAAGGAAAACAATACCACCAACAAGCACTCGGCAGTATACAACAAATAACCATATCCAATGATTGAGCACTCCCATTTTACCTCACCACCCCCCATGCTCCCCACCCTCCCTCAACCCCAAAAACAGTAGGCTTCCGACAACCAACGGTGCAAGAGACTAAGAATGGGAACGAGACACACACACCTTTTCATTAAGGTCCAATTGGTGGTGGGGACCCAATCGCACTTAAGCATTTATCCTCCAGGCCATATAACAACCCTTCCCCCGAGACAAAGCACACAAGACCCCCAAATCGTTCAGTTTCATGGCTTCACAATCCATATTAAGCAGAACCACAGTCCACGCCTGCAAAAAAGAAGGCATAGAGTCATTGGCAATAGCTGAGAGTTTCTCATACTTAAAAATAGCTATCAACTTGTTAAGCCAGTCCATCTTGGTGTGTGCTAGGGGGCTCTTCCACCTCTGGGCCAGAGCCAATCTTCCCTCTTTCAACATGGCGCCCCCCCCCCCCCTCCATCACTCCCGAAAAGGAAACCATCCCTCCATCCGGAAGGGGTATGCCCAAGAGGACCTCAAGGGGGTGTAGGGAGGGGCTCCTCCCCAGAATATCTTTAATCCAGCTGAGCAGCTCCGTCCAGAATACCTGGATGACCGGGCACTCCCACCACATGTGGAACCAAGTACCCTTGCCCAAACACAATCTAGGACACCTTGGTGATGACGCAGCAAACATCTTGGACAGAGAAGCCAGGGGGCGATGGCAGGAATGCAAAATCTTAAAGTTATGCTCCAAAGCTGCCGTGTACAACCCCCCCAGAGAACACTGCCTTGAAAACTGAGTGCCTTGATTGGTCATCCAAGGCAAGGCCCAGCCTTTCCTCCCAGGTACGCTTAAACGACTGCCTATCAGGTAAATTGGACGTAACCTAGCACCTTATAAATCTCAGAAAGGGACCCCTTCCTAGACTTGGCCTCAACAAAAATCCTCTCCAGAGGGGTTAGTGAGCGAGACAAATCAGTCACCCATCGCGCCTGGGTGAGGATTCCCTTGAGTCTCAAGTACTCAAAGACCGAAAGCAGCTTATCCCCTAGCACCTCCGCCAAAAGATACTCCAAGAACACCCCCTGGTCAAAGAGTTGAGCAGCCCTCTCCAAGCCCTGGTCAGACCAAGCTTGCGTCCCTCGGAACCCTCGGGTACCCAGATCAATCGGGGGACCCCATAAAGAAGAAGGGGGACGGCCAGGAAGAGAGAAGCCCATTATCCCTAGAGGGCCCCCAAACAGATCACAAGACCGCAAGGACCGGGTGCAATTGAATTGACCCGGGGATGGAACGTGGAGGAGCCCATAATAGGTCCCTGACTTTTCTGGGGTGGACCTGTACATCATCCACAAACGACCAATAAGTCCTAAATTCGTCCCTCAAATGTTCTAGCATAACTCGTAACGGAGCTGCTTTATAATAAAGTCCGGGAAACGAAAGCGCCCACAGGACTTGGGAAGGGTCAGGGTAACAAATTTTACTCTAGATCGTTTACCCTTCCAAACGAATTGAAGGATGCAAGAGGGCAATACTGCAAAAAAGGAGTCAGGGATCAAACAGGGGAGGGACATAAAGAGATAAAGAAGCTGCGGGAGAATATTCATTTTGACCACAACCATATGCCCAAACCATGAAAGCGTCAAAAGGGGCCCACCGTAAAAGGTCATTCTGGATTCTTGCCTGGAGAGGGAAGTTCAGATCTTACACTCTGCTTAGGTCCCTGGGAATGTTGGTGCCCAAATACCTAGTAAACTCACGCTCCACTCGCATACCGTACACTTCCTCCCTCCCCATAATGTCATGATCCAGCCCCTCCCCCATGGGCATTAAACAAGATTTATAAACGTTGACTTAACCCAGAAAAAGACCCAAAAACGCAAATCAAACCCAACAATCGCGGAAGGGAATCGTGAAGATTGGACAGCTACACCAAAATGTCGTCCGCGAATAAGGACAGCTTAAATTCACAACCGCTGCAAGGCACACCTACCATTCCCCCATCCGACCTGACCGCAATGGCAAAAGGCTCCATGGCCAACACATACAACAGAGGAGAAAGGGGACACCCCCGACGAGTGCCTCGAGAAAGCACAACCCCCCACCCCCCGAGAAACAACCATTAATACCTTAGCAGAGGGAGCATTGTACAGGGTGGAAATCCACCTGCAAAAGTAGTCCCCAAAGCCCATTTTCCGAAAAAACCCTACCCATTTAGAGCCATTTGACTCGGTCGAAGGCCTTCTCCGAATCCAAAGACAGGAGATGGGCCTTCGACCCTCGGTTCGACACCTCATGCATTAGCCCCAAAGTTTTCCTAACATTGTCTGACCCCTGGCAACCAGGAACAAAACTAACCTGGTCGCCGTGAACCAGGGAGGGAAGGGATCTTGATAATCTATTTGCCAAAAGTTTGGCCAAAACCTTAACATCGACGTTAAGAAGGGAAATGGGTCTATACGACTGACACCGCGAGGGATCCTTCCCGTCTTTCGGGAGAACTACAATGAGACCCACCGACATGGTGGGAGGGAAAGAACCCGAATCCAAAGCGGAGTTAAACACTTTAGCTAGGAACGGGGCTAGAGCGGAGCAGAATGTCTTATAAAAGCGGACTGTAAAACAGTCATCCCCTGGCGCTGTGCCACTTTTCAAGGAGGAGATACTATCAAGCACTTCCCGAGGAGACACTGGGAGCTCCATCGTATCAGCATGCTCTGCGGCAAGGCCAGGGATGGGGAGGGACTCCAAAAACTGATCCACATCAGCCCCATCCCCCGCGTACTCCTAAGTATAAAGACCCTCATAATAGCGCCGGAACTCTGCTGCTATCAGGTCATCTTGCAGGATTCCCTCTGTCGGACCTCTAATACAGTTCACCCTTCTACTGTTACGAAGCTCCCTCACACCACGCCAGGATCCGATCCACCTGCCCCCCTCCCTCTCCATATACCACTGTTTCAAAAAGGCGAGCTTTCTCTCAGTCTGCCCCACGAGCAAGGCGGCCCATTTAGCCTTAAGAGCCTGAAGCTCCTCCCATTTTCCCAGGCACATCTGCGATTTCAGCTTCCTTCCCGGCTGAATGGCAGCAACACACTCCCTCAACTTTAACTCCTCCCGACTCCTCTCCTTCTTCCCCGCACCCATCTCTATCAACACTCCTCTGACCGTAGCCTTGAATGCATCCCAGACTCCCCGGACATCCACCTCCCCTGTGTCGTTAAGACGGAAGTACTCAGTGATTGAGTGAGTCTAGGAGAGACTGTCTAAGCTCTTTGTCCGATAGTAAAGTATCATTACAGATCCACCGAGCCCTAAGCGGGGTCAGGGGGGGAAACCCCAACCGTGACTAACCAAATCATGATCGGACCACGGGACAACTTCCGCGCCAAAATCCGAAATACCATCCCGGAGCGTAGAATCCACTAAAATGTAATCTATCCTAGAGAAAGCACCATGAGCCGCAGAGAAAAAGGTGGAGAGATTCACGGTTCTCTGACAAAATGTGCATCTACCAAGCCCAGCGCCTCATTGGTCCGCAAGAATGAGTCAGCTAGCATCCTGTGTGTCCGCTGGTCCGAACAGGGGGAGAGGGACTTCCTATCCGGCCCGAAAACCATGTTGAAATCCCCTCCTACCATCAATGCTCCCACCACAAACCCACAAATTGTCTCCCCCATCTGTTCCCAAAATTGACCCTGCGCCTTGTTCAGGGCATAAACCCCCACCAGAGTGAATAGCCTGCCTCTCACTGAGCCCTTAACCATAATATAGCACCCTTCCGGGTCAATTCTGTGTGCCTTAGGGACAAAGAGGGCATTGTGAGAAACCAAGAGGGCCACCCCACGCTTCTTCGTTAGTTAGGCGGACTGAAACAAATATTGAATAGCCTTAGATCGGAAAGTGGGTTCCCTCCCCTTAACCCAGTGTGTTTCCTGCACGAACACAAAATGCAATTTAAGCCTGAGAATTCCCTACCAACGACCTTTTCGTAGGAGAATTTAGTCCCTGCACAATCAGGGACCCCACCAGAACCCTCTGTAGAGAATCATCCATCTAAAGGACCATAGAAATCTTCCCGCCCCTCTAGGGAGCCGAACTTGTGTCCCCACACCCCAGCACCAGAAAAAAACCGAACAAGAACCTAAATACCCCACGCAGTTCGGAAGCCATACCCCCTTTGAACACCCCCCAAACTCCCGTAAGCAACACTCGCCCCCACCACCCCCCTCCCCAACCAAACACCCGCTCCCCCCCACACTCCCCACCATTGAGCACTTGGAAAGACTGCGACATCCCACCGCCGCGCCACTAAAGATCGCCTCCACTGGGGCGCCTTCCACTAAAAATGAATACAACAGTTTGAGCCCCCTCCCCGGAGATGAAACATGTCCCAAACACCACAAACTGCTTCCACTGCCTCCCACAGCTGTAAGATTCCCCAATAAACCTAGGCCATAGGAGGCAGGCGTGACCAACACAAGACCAAACGGTAAACCCCATCACTCCCCTTCAACCCGACAGCTCTGCAGCCCCCCTCTGTCCAAGTCAGGGCCTCGGCTGCTTAAGGGACGGCGGCGCCACCTTCCTGAATTTCCTGTGCCCTCGAACTTGTCGCCGTCCCACAAATTCCGAGGGCCCGGGGAGGGAACCATCCACCCCCGTTCCTTCTCTGCACCATCACTTGTGGAGGAGTCCCCAACAACTCGAGTCACACGCTGAATGTCCGACTCAGAGGACAGTGAATATTTGTAGCCGTCCATCTCGAAGGCAAGTGCAAATGGGTGGCCCCATCTATAACGAACACCCTTAGACTGCAACCACCTTGTCAAGGGTCCGCAAAGTCTCCTCTTAGAAAGGGTGAGCGCAGAGAGATCTTGGTAGATCGTAATTTAAGCACCCTTCCAATCGACAGGGCCTCTCTTACGGGTTAAGTCCAGAATCTTAGTTTTCTCCACATAATAATGAAATTTCACAAGGACCGAGCGGGGTCCACAAGCACACCCCCCTGCCCTAGGAGCCCTGTCGATTGTGGGTTTGCTGGTATTTTCACCATCAAAGAGTCCACTAATAATCGTCTTGACCCCTCTCACAATGTCAGACTGTTTCCCCCTCCAGTTCCGACATACCAAAAAAACCTTAAATTGGAGTGCCGTTCCTTTTTTTAAATCGTCCAGCTTGAGAGTGATCTTATCCTCCCGCCTTTCCAACTCGGTCAGCCTCGTATCGAACTGCGTCTCAAATAGGTCTGTGATGTTTGATTGGCCTCCAGGGCCTGGACACGGTCTTCGACAGCATCAACCTTTTTGTCCAGGGAGTCGAGCCGCTTGCCAATATCCACCCTGAAGCCTTGCATCTCCTCCAACAGGGCGGCCATGCTGCGGCTCATTGATTGAGCCTCAAACCCCTACGACTGGGCCACAGCCTGCATGATGCCTTCCTCCCCAGTCTTCGTCCCCTCTCGACGATACTTTTTTAGGGCCTGCGCCCAGTCCATTCAAGAAGGGGGAGATATTCACCCAACGCAGAAGAACAGGAGACCTCCAGAGGCAGTTGGATCGGGGCCCACGGGCCAGACCGAGGGGACCACCTCCCTGTTCTCTCAACTACTCCAAGGACCCACAGCTGGCCACTCCACACCCCCGAAATGAGGGATCCTAACTTAAGGCGCCCCCACCAGGAATGCCCACACTGATGACCGGCAAGACTTCAAACTAGCAATGTCTCCGGGGGAGGGAGGCCCCCACAACTCAAAGGAGGCACTGGGGCTGCCGACCTCTCCCCACCCGCCCCCCAATACCCTGTGTCCCCACCTACAGGGGCCAAACACACCCAGCAGCCTCCAAGGACTCGCTGACCTGCTTCGCTCAGAGTCCGCTCTCTGCTGCAGCCCGGATCATGCACCAAACGGGGATTATGGAAGTCCCCCCAGGCTTATCGCCCGCTCTACTGAAAGGCACCTCTCCAGTGCCGCAGGCAGGAGGAACTCTGCGCCCCACTTGAATCTCTGCAGCTCTCCTGCCCCGGGGGTGTCCGCTGCGCCGGCACTCACCCGCCGGCCCGTCCGGCGCCTCCACTACTCATCGCTCTTGAGCCCCCGGGAAAGGGTGAGGGCAACAACAGCCCCAAACGGCTTTGTCCTGGTCCCGCAGTCCGGACCACGGACACCCCACCGGCGGCTCACCTATGGCCAAGCACTCACTCGCTCTCCTGGACGACGACTCCTCTCTGCACCACGCCTCACCAGCACCTCCACCGCTCTCCTGCACAGGAGGGCCCGCCGTGCCGGGGCTCCCTCGCCGGATCGGCCGTCGCCTCCGCTGCAGACCGCACTTGAAACCCAGGAGATCGGGAGGGCAGCGCCAGCCCCAAACACCTCTGTCCTGGTCCCGCAGTCCAGACCATGGACACCACGCCTGCAATATACTCTGGGCTAGAAGCCCTCAAGGCAGGCCGCAAGGGCGCGGAGCAGGCCCACGCCCCCTCCCCCCCACCGCAGGCCAGCCTTCCCCAGCGCTGCCTGCCCTCCGAGCAGCTGAACACGTTTCTCCCGCTAAGGACGCCACTGCAGTCAAACTCCGGCCTCCCGGCAGCGCAAGTCTCCGGGCGCCGCACCGCACTCCACACCTGTGCCGAGTGTTCAAACCGCTACAGAGAGGGGGGGGGGGTCGGGGTCAAAAATCTGTCCACACGGACTGGGGGGGGCTCAATCTTCACTTATTTGGCACCCTGAGACGGCGACCAGCCGAGATCCTGCAGCACATCTCGGCACCCCCTGGCGGCTCCCCACCCATGTATTTTGATATGCGTTTTACCTTTGCATTTCCTCTGGGTATGGAGTCTAACCAACTCCATAGGCATCTTTTACAATTGTGTCACAAAGCACCTTTAGTGCAGTAACACAGGGAAGTCTTTCAGATTTCCCAAGGTTTAAATACCTTCTCTGGGATCAACTGTTTCCCAGAACAGTGGAATGAAATTGACTTCACTTAGCCCTGTAAATTTGTATTTGTATTTATTTTATTTATAAAGCGCAGCCAGGCCCGGGGCATATGGGCGCATACGTTAGGTCTGGTTACAAGTAAAAGCAGTAAACAGGTGTCACGTTGCAGTTACAGGAGGGTACAAACAGAGCAGTCAACAAAAGTTCCGTTGCAGTTACAGGTAGGAACAAAAAATATAGCAGGTACATGCAAAGATACATTAAATTACAAAGTGAGCTAGCAGCAATCCATCATGCTGGGATCGATAGGTTAGGCTGTTATGGAGTCCAAGTTGTGGAGCCAGCATACCCTATCTTACAATAGAGTGCTGGAGAGGTTACTTAGTATCCCCTATGTCTAGTTACTCATGTAACAGTTAATTGTTACCCTTTCCTCTCAGAATGGCTGGCGGCAGTGGTTTTACAATGAACTAGTATAATATTTCCCAACCGCAAACTATTCATAGCTCTGGTAATAAATCACAGGAGCCGTGTTTATCAAGAGGGCGCCCAGCCATCGTTGCTAAAAATGGATCCCTGTTTTGTTTCTCTGCGCGCCAAACATGTTTGGTCTCTTTGTTCATTTGCCTTTACCGGGCTTCAGGAGTGAAGACTGCCCCTGGCTCCAGACTGTCTGGAGTAGGCAAGAAGTGTGGGAGGTGCCTCAAACTCCCTGTGCTTAGTCTCCTAGGAGACCAAAATGCACTCTGTGGCGATTTGCTGGCTGACTGTCCGGCGAGGACAGCCACCCTGCTGGGTAAGTGACAGCTAGGCTGGAATGAATAGGAGAGAAGTGAATAAAAAGGCGAGTCTTTTGGATTGGAAGGCAGAGTCGACCACTGGACGAAGTAACGGAAGAGCTTGAAGAGGACGGCTGTTGCAACTTCTGGATTATTGGTTTGCCCAGTGAAGCCCTGCTGCAGGTCTGAATCGCCAAGTTCGCATCGACAGAGAAGACCAGCAAAGGACAACTTCTCCCTTTGAGTTGGTAGTACCAATCAACTCCCAAGTAAGCCACCTGGACACCCATCTCAAAGCTGGTTGCATTTCCTCAGAGTGCTGCAGGAAACCGTAGAGCCAGGGAGAGGGACACCAGATTGTGTGCGTTGCTTGTAAGCTGGCCGAAAGAGTTTGGAAAATCCTCCGAACTCTGACGTCCGACCGACCGAGCCTGACTCTCCCTCAGCTGAGGGCGGGACCTTAGAAGCAAGGACAGTCCACCTTGACAGCCAGGACCAGCGTAGTTACCAGTGCGGTAGCTGAAACACGAAACAGCCACTGAAATTGAAGTTTGCCAGTTGCAAGCTTTTGACCATCCCAGTGTAGTGCAGGAGTCCCCGGACGTCCTCCCTCTTGTCCGCAAAACTGAGGTCCAGGAACAGTGAGATCTGCAGGAACTGTATGGAACACAAGTCATCAGCTGCATCTTTTGCTTCATTGTAAGGTAGTGTGAAACAAGACAGAACTTACCTCTCAAGTGCTTGAAACTTTTGCAACTCGCAGGCCAAATCAGCTTGTGACCCAACATAGGATTCTTTTTACAAACTACTTTTAAGAACTTGTTTACTTGCCAGAACCGCTTTATCCTATCCAAGACTTTAGCCCATTGACTTTGGCCTAGCTTATTGAATGGACTCTTCTGGTGAGCTCAAAGTATTTACACTGTCTAAGAATAATTTTAGTCTCATGTTCTGATAACCTTTGCCTTTTACTCCTCTTGAAAAGTATTCTGAATCCCAATAGTAAGATATTAATGTCCCCAGCATCCTGGTTACTAAAGTCACCTGTGGGTGTAGGTTGTGTATGTGGGCCATCCCAAAAGGGTCTCGTCTGATTCAGAAACAGAGTGTACAGTATTGAAGTATATTTGTGTGTTACTATACGATTGCCTCGTTCTAATGAATGTTTTATAACTGACTGATAAATTATGAATTGTTCATGCAAGAAACCGAGTGTCAGTTTATTTTGAATACCTGTAACTGTGAATCTTTGTGTAACTCCACTACAGTTCACATTTCCCCTCTTGAGATAAGCCTGGCTGCTCAGCACACTACTAAAACTGTGTAATACAAGCTTATACCAAAGGTTGGGTTGCCTATAGTTGTTTGTAGTGTTCACAGAGGGTACTGCATTCAAACTTTGCCTAACATTGTCTATGCAGTGTACCCAACCTCAAACACTGCATCGCAGAGCTCCATCGATGGTCTCCTCGCAGAGCGCCACGTCCGATGCCAGAGCAGTATCGTGCAGCTTGTGGTTATAACCCAGGGCGCCCTCCCCGCAACCCAGCGAGGCCCAGACACCAGTGTCGTCAGCGCAAGAAAGGTAGGTTGAACAAGTAGGAGAAAGGGACAGGGGGGGCATGAGATCGAACGTCAGTTAGAAATGGGTTGGGGCAGCGCGCGTCCTAACGCTGGCCCTTTAATAGTTTTGACCTGCTGACTGACTTGGAGTAGAGTTTGGGGTGCGTTTGCATTTGTGTGGTATTGTTAGGGAGCTTTAGGGTGGGCCAGCATGTATGTTGCTTCTTGTGCGGGACCAAAGGCCGCCATCCATTTCTTCTCCCTTTGTGTGCGAGGGGGGGGGGGGGTTGGTTGTAGGACTCCTTTGCCTCCGTCAGCCACACGAAGACACACAGACTCTGCTGGAGTCTGCAGATGACTAGAGTCTTTCAAACGCCCGCTCCTCCTCTTACTGTAAGGGGGTGGGGTCCTTTTACTCATTGGTCTACAGATATTCAGGAATATACTGTTTTCCTTTAATTGACTCTTCGCTGAACCTATTGAAGGGTTTTATTTATCAAACCCACGATTCTTCATCCACGCAGTTGTGCGGATTACAGCAAGTAACTCCAAGAGGGAACACAGATTAGCGTCCATTTACAGTAACTGGCTGCACTGGAACAAGACTCAGGCCTTGAAAACGACCCGTCGGTCAAAACACGCATCGGCTGTCCAACTTCGAGAATAAACCTCTATGAATAAACTTCTGTTTTTGAAACCATTTATATTGGAATACTGTAATTCGGTTGTTGAATGACTAACTTCCAACTGAGCACGATTCACCTTCCCACTACAACATTTCTGATTTCTACAATTTTCCAGCTCTGGTGGATGAGCTGGAGGGTTAAGAGTGGTCACTGCCATTCACATTATTAGTGTTTCACTTTGACATTAAATTTAAAAGAGTGGTCACGAGCGCACAGTACTAATATCGAATCCACAACCTTTAATCTTTCCTCTTACTGTAAAGCTGGTAAAAATATTTGTGCAACATGATTGAAAACACAGCCAGCGAGTCCTTAGTCTTTTCCACACACCAAGACTCTGCTGGACTCCGCATCTTATAGATCAGTAATGGCAAAGGTTAATACCTTGGATGGGGTAGATCATCTGTTGAATATCAACAAGATGACCTAACAGATATTTTGGATTGGGGACCTCCTAAGGACCCAGTCCTTCCCTACAGCAGTGAAGAATAAAGTTGTAGAGAACTGGAACAATCCAGATACCATCCCTGCAGTTCACAAAGATTTCGCACAACAAAACAGACCCTCATCAGTGGATGCAGCGTTTTTTTTCCAAACATACAAGTACACAAAGCCTTGTTGTGCAAGTAGCTACTGCTGCATCTAGAGGAGAAGCCTATCCCACAGTTCCTCCGGACAGGGAGGATAAAAGACTTGATGCCATGGGAAGGTTCTCCACAGGGAGTATGGCACTGAAAGCAACAAATGCAACTTGTTCTATAGCCTTCTTAGACGGGTCTCCGGTTTCCTTGCAGGTGGACAGGAGTCTTCACTCCTTTGCTTTCTTCCAAGAGCTCTCCATAGCAGGTGCAGGGGCCCTCCTATCATCATAAAAGCAAGGTAAGAGCAGCAGCCCCCACTAGCCAATAGCAGATCTGCCCCATAGGCTGCTTTGCTGCAAGCCAAAGTTCCCATTTGAAAAAGGGAAATTTCCTGTTAAAACTGATGCCATCTTTATGCTCTCTTCCTCCGATTCATCAAACTACTGTTAATAAGGCCCTGTCATGCCCATTGATATCCCAACTGTGCTTCAGCAGAAGAAAGCATGACCCCTGAATGTCAGGTTGTGTCAGACCAAGGCTGGGAAAGTAAAAGCTTTACTTCAGCCAAAGGGAAAAGCGCTAGACTTTGTGCTACAAAGTGTCAAAATAAACCCTGAAAAGAAAGACTTTTGCCTTGTACAGACTTGTGTAAAATAAGCTTGCTACAGAACATTCGGAAGTAGATGGAAGAGAAAACCCAGCAACATTACCAAATGGAAAAATGGGCTTTTGCAAACCAGAAAAATAAAAGGCCCATTTTAAAAAGAGTGTCATGTTGAACAAAAACATGTCTGTGCCTAGCAATATAAAGGGGTTTGGTGTTTTGGAATATATAGGTGATGTTTTATCCAACAGGTTTGTTTTGATCCAGGACAAAAGAAAACTATTAAACTGCATGGGCTGGATTTTGCAAGCTATGCAAACAGGTTTTTCCTGTTGGTCAGAGCCAAGGCTTCCCCCAAAAGGGAGCCACCATAAACTTACAGGACACGAAAGTGATAATTGCTACGTTGGAAAACGGACTGACCAAGACAAACTTCACATACTAATCAGACTTTGGTCTGGGCAGAGCAATCTTACAATGGAACTTCCAGGACACGGATGTGCGAAGTAAAAAAATAAATAAAATTATAAAAACACACCTACTTGTGACTTCTATAGGAAGCTTCAAAGGAAATCTGACAACCCTGGATTGAGGGGGTAGCTTGGAAGCCATGCCCGTCTATTGGAAACAATACTGAACATTTGTTTCCAAAGACTATTTTATAAATAAAACTTGCAAGACTTCTTTGCCACAGGAATTTGCAAAAATTTGAAAAGTTAGTTTAAATAATTTTATGGGCTTTCATTTAAGACGTCAGACACGTGGGGAATAGAAATGGAAGAGAATTGGGTATTATAAGGAAAGTATCCATGATGCCATTGCAAATTTTAATACTTGCAAGCCTAATGATAATCCACACCTATGTATAAAGTTGTAGAATTTTAAGTATTATAATTCTTACTGAAAAGCGTGAAAAACTGGTAGAGCGAAACAAGGTACCACAACCGTGAGGATTGGTCTGCTATGCTGTACCTACAATAGGTAATCTGCCCATGTGATACAAAGTGCCACAAATGTATAAAAGTAAATTAGGTTAGGACTGATTTTTTGGCAAAAAACAAAAAAAAGAACATTGTAAAACTCGCATCATAAATCTGATATCCTGCCCTTGAAATCCAACCAGCTGAGCGAGGCAGGAACTATCACACCTGACCAATCCAGTGATTTAGAGGCGTGCTTAGCTAAGCCTGCCCTACCATATACTTCTATGAAGTCACTATGCATTATAAATATAAGAGTCCCTGACAGCACTCTGGACACACTCTCCTGAAATTCCTGCGGCTGCGTTCCTGATCTGCTCCATTCATCTTGCTAATCTGAGATTTCCCTACAAGGCCAAAACATTGCTGACCCTACTCCAGCCAGGCCCCAGCATAGCTGATTTTCCCCCCAGCAAGGCAATTGATCCAGAAAAACCCACTAATCCCATTAAAAAGGGGAAAGCTGTGGCACCTTAAGCATCCTGAACCAGACCGGCTTCTTGCCACTACCTGCATGCCCGCTGACCCTTAGCATCCGGCGACCAGACCTTGCCCATCTGTCTTCTGCCAGGAGAGTCTGCATCCTGTGACCAGAATCTTTTGTGACCAGAACCTGTTGACGGTCCAAAATCCCTAGACTTAAGGGTGGACTGGGAGTATAAATCCCCCACCCCATAGAAACACATAGCCTACATTATCCGACCCTTTTGGCTCTCCTCTCTAAGCAATCCTATCTTACCCTGCTAACTTGTTAAAGCTGTTCCTAGGTCAAGGACAGGGTGCACAGAGAATTCTAAGTGCTAGCCCCATCTCTATTAATTGTCTTGCATAGATCATAAGTCATTAGCAATATTTTTACGAAATAAATTAATTTTACCTAAAGAAAAGGGGTACACTGCGTGAAGGGTTACAACTGTAACTTAACTGATATTCACGGGTAGCGTTCCTCTTTTCTTAGCCATTAAATCTAGTTTAAGTAAAATTTGCTTTTTCAAAACTGATTTTTAACTGCTCTATTATCCTCAAAACGAACCCCTCTAAATTCAACAGCTAGAGACCTCCCTTCGCCGCTATATATACACATATATACATATATACATATATTCCAGCCAAAAAACGGAACCCAATTCAGTTTTTTGCAGTTATAAAAAACTGCTTGTGTAAAACTGCAACTTTCCAACGTGTGATCCGACTACACTAGGTTTTCAATTTTAACTTGCTTTGTGAACTGTATGCTTCTGTGATACTTTGCCTGATGGTTGCTAGTGATAACATCCCCGATACTGTGATAAAACCTATGCATAGCATTATTTAAAAACACACATTTATCAAAATCAGAGTGTCATTTCAAGCCTTTGCCAAGGGTTTAAAATCTATTTTGACTGTAGCATCATTCTGCTGAAAAAGCATTTTGTAGAAAATGTCATGTGCAGTCCTTAAATGTAAAAATAAATCAAAGTCATCTAATTAAGGGGCTGAGATCACCCCGGTTTGTCATCTTTGAACTACTGAAGGATTACACACCTGGAAATGTGTTGGAGGAAACAGCCTTCTCCAAAGACTACCACCATAGAGGTGAAGACAGAATTCCAAAAACGGGAACGTTTTGGGTGGCCGGATGGTTGGACAAGCCCTACTTTCAAGCAGAGACAACTGATAAAGCACAATTTTAAAATATGTTGATGCCAACTCAAACATCTTGACACAGATGTTAGGCAAAATTGTATGCAGTACCCTTTGGGTGCACTACATACAACAACCCTGACCACCTGGCAACAGGAACCCAACCTTTGGTACAAGTATGTACTACACGGGTTTGTAGCATGTTGAGCAGCCAGGCTTATCTCAAGAGGGGTCAACGTGAGCTGTAGTGGAGTTACAGAGATTCAAATAAACTCTTACACACAAGGTTTCTTGATGATACAATTTATCAGTTAGAATAAGCATTCTTCAGAAGGGGCAATATAACAGTAACACTCAAATGCACTTCCAAAAAAAAAAAAAAACTTCAGATGTCTAAATTAGTAAATAGCCATTTGGGATTGCCCACAGACACTACCTACACCCTCAGGTTGGGGTGCTGGGGACATTAATATATCACTGTTGCATTTAGAAACAGATTTAGGAATATGTCAAATGAAAAAGGTTATTAGAACACAAATATTCTGAAGCAGTTAAGTACTTTTGGTAACCCTCAATGCAAAGTTAGTTAACCCCTTGCCGGAAGGAAGACAACACCTAAGCAGAGAAGAGTCATTCAGGAAGCCTGGCCAGCCAAGGTTAAGTTAGCAAAAGTCAAGGTGAACTGAAGCACTTCTTGCAGGCAAGTAAAAGTCTTGCACAATGGAAGTCTTTGTAGAATAGAATAAATTAAAAAGTAGGGCCACAAGCTAATTAGGCTTGTGAGGTAAAGAAGCTGCAAGCAACTTCACAAGAGCAACCAAGACAAGTCTCCAAAGAGGACAAGCAAGGTGGCACAATAAGGTCAGTTCTCAGACTTTGCAGTACCTTTAGATTGAAGTAAAGTGCAGCAGATGACTTCTGTTACTGTGCAGCTCTGCAGATCCTGGTGTTCCTGGGCCTCAATCGTGGGGACAAGAGTGAGGACTTCTGGGGACTCCTGCACTACAATGGGACGGTCACCACTTGCAACCGGCAATCTTCAAACAAGTAGCACTTCAGTGTTTCAGCTCCTCGCGTCTAACGCAAATATTAACAGAGAGGTTCCTGGCTATCTAGATGGGCTTTCCTTACATCTGGGGTCCGGCACTCTGTTGAAGGGGCTCAGGCTCGGTCAGTCCTGCTTCCTGGGAGGTCCTGGAAATCTTGGCCAGCTTAAAAGCAACGCACACGATCTGGTGCTCCTCTCCCTGGCTATTCGGTTCCAGCAGCAACTGCAGTGGAATTTCAACCAGCTCCGAGAGGATGTCCAGGTGGCTTACTTTTGGGGAGAAGACAAATTCTGTCGATACGATTTTGGAGTTTCAGCACAGCAGCAGGGCTTCACTGGGCTAACCAACAGTCCAGGAGTTGCAGCAGGCGCTCTCTTCAAGTACTTCTTCGAATTCCTTAGTCCAGTGGGCGACTGCCTTTCAAGCCAAAAAGCCTCACCTTTTATGCAGGTTTCTCCCATTCATTCCAGCCTAGCTGTCAATCACCCAGCAAGGTGGCTGTCCTTGCCGGGCAGCCAGCCAGCCAGCCAGCCAATCACCTAAGAATGCATTCCTGTCTCCTAGGAAACAGAGCACAGGGGGGTTTCGGGCACCCCTCTCGCTTCCTGCCCCTGCGAGACACCCTGGAGCCAGAGGTGGGCTTCACTCATGAATCCCACCAAAGGCAAAATGACCAAAGGACCCAAACCTGGTTTGGCGTGCAAAGTAAATCTCAAGAAGGACCTTTTCACAAAGTAATAGTGAAAAAAAAGACGACCAGGGGAATTTTGACAAAAATGGCACCCTTTGGTGCTTTACCACAGCTGCAAAAGCAGCCCGCAGTAAAGGTACACCACGGTAGTTAAAAGTAAACCACTGCCACCAGCCATTCGGTGAGGAAAGGCCAATGTAAAAATGTTACATGAGAAGCTAGACAAAGGGGATACTAGGTAACCCCGCCAGCATCCTATTGTAAGATAGTGTGTGCTGGGTCTACAAAGTTATAAGTGTAAGCAAAGTCAATTTCACTTCACTGCTCTTGGAAACAGTTTATCCAAGAAAAGGTATTCAAACCTTGGGGAAATCTGAAAGACTTCCCTGTGTCACTGCACTGAAGGTGCTGTGTGAAAATATAAAAGATGCCTATGGAGTTTAACAGACTCCATTACCAAAAGAAACAGTGTTCAAAAATCACATTAAAATAGGATAGAGTGGGGAAAAAAAGGGCCTCACTCTCCAGGTTAAAAAAAAATCCAAGTCCTCAAAATCCAGTAACGCTGCTGGGGGTCTCTAGGGTAGAGGGAATTAGCAGATTTCTGATAATTCTCCCTAACAGACTGGACCTAAACTCCTGGCTCAACCCTGTCGTGCACCAAGAGCAACCAGCCCATACGACAGCTCAGCTGGTTTAGGTGCTCGCTGCTGAGATCTTGGTTATGTGAAGGCAGCATGTTCGAATCCAGGCAAGGCCAACTCAGCCCATCATCCTTTCAAGGCTGATAAAGGAGTACCAATTTATGTTGGGGGGGGGGGGGGGGGGGGGGGGGGGGGAGTGTATATAAAAAGATTGAGTACCGAAAGAGTTAAGAGTCAAGGTTTCAGAGCAAGTCATCACGGGTGTTCAGGGGAGCAGTTCCCGTGCCCCTGGCTACTCTGAAGCCAGACTGGTGATCGTGGAGATAACCAACAGAATCAGTGTGATCGATTAGTTGGGAGATGACCAACTTCTCCAAGAGTTTGCCCAAGAAGGGGATAGTGGAGATAGGGCGGTAGTTAGCCGGGAAGGAAAGGTCCGCAGACCGCTTTTTTAGGAGGGGATTCACAAGGAAGTGCTTGAGGGGTGATGGGAAGGAGCCAGTGGCAAAAGAATGATTACAGAACTCAGCCAAGGAGGGGGCGAGAGTGTCAATACTGTCCTCAATAGTTCTAGAAGAGCAGGAGGGCACCTGTTTGGAAGAAACTTTCAAAGCAGACAGTCTTGGTGAACTCATCTGGCACTACGGGTGAGGACAGTAGGGCGAGGACGGAATCATACCAACTATTGCACTTGGAGGGACAATACAGAATGAAAAAGGAAAGATCCAGGTTTCAGTAAGGGTAATGAGGTCAGGATGAGGAGAATGAAAAAGTACATGTTTTATTGCAGACAGACTGCATTCCAAAGAGCAACAGAAAGTGAGATATAGAAGCATAGAGACGTTGAATCGGAGAAATAGAGGCTCAATGGGGGAATATGCAGCAAGAGGAAGTGTAATGAAAGATTTTGAAGTAGGTTTTGTAAATGCAGAGAGATTGGTGGAGAGAGAAGCGGGTGGCAATTAAGAAGAAGAGACGATGGGACAGGGGGAGATTTCAGATGGTTCTAACAAAGTACATTTTTAATCAAGAAAAGTCAAAGAGAAAAACAATACAGCAACAGTTAAGACTTTGTAAAAAAGAAGACATAATTTAGCAAGCATAACTTCGTTGGAAGGATTATTCAAGATTTGGGGGATTCCAAAGTCTGGGTTCAGAGCAGACAGGAAAGGGGCTGCCGCCAGAGGTTGTCGGTTATGCAGAGTCACCCTCTGACACAGGATAAAGTTTCAGAGGATGGGGTCGGCTTGTCGAAACCCCAAGGAAAAGTGAAGAAAAAAGAAAGCGCACTGAAGGAGCCAGACAGCAAATGGACCAGGAAGAAGAGTTTGGCAGACACAGGAATGGGGGCGGCATAGCCTCTGGAGAGGCCTCAGGCGAGTCAGAATCTGAAAACTTGGTGTCTGTGGTCCTGTAAAGATGTGCATGTCAATTTGGCTCACTGTCTTCAGGACTCTGGAAGCAAGGGGGTATTTGCTGCAGAGAGGCAATGCAAGCAGTCAAGAGCCTCAGGGAGGGGCAGCCTTCTAGCAGAAGCTGCGATCCAAGTGTGCCCATTGGATCATGGGAAAGCAGAGGTGACCAGTCTTTGCAGAGGCAGAGTTTTGCAGTCAGATTGTTCAGAACACGGTGCTGTTGTACAGCTTTGGTCCTTCAAATAACAGGCCTCCAGAAATGCAGGTACAGAGTTCCAGCAATAGACTAGGTGAGCGCGTCTGCTTTTATCCTCAAAAGCCAGTAAGTGAACACACTGCACCCAATCGTACACCACACAATTCTGACTGAGGGGTGGTCAACCAATGGGAGACCATCACACCAAGCATACCCACTCATTCAGAAAGGGTTTCTAGAACAAAGAAAGGAATCCACAATGTCCGATAAAGGCATCTGCCAGTGAGAAATAATGTCCGATAAACGCATCTGCCAGTGAGAAATTGTTTCAAGCGGGTCACAACCTCCACTTCTGGGACACTCAATGGCAAAAGATGCCCACGAGCGCGTGCACACAAACATCTAATGCATGACCCCCTCATGTCTGAGGTAACAGATGCAACTTCCATTTGTACAATTGAGGGAGGTCACGGGGTTAAAAAAGAACCCGTCAGGTAAAATGGAGTCCATCCAGTGGAAACATTACACAGCCAAAAAGCCACAATTAGCCATGAGTAACTAAGAGGGTACTCTAAGGAATATCTTTGGGCTCTCTTCCTTAGGAGCTACAAGGGCACCTAATGCAGAGCATAAACAACCCGAAACAAAGCGCCAAGCCTTCGATTAAGCCTGGCTGGGAGAAAAACAAGTCACAAAACACGAGAAGCCAGCAAAATGTACTGTGGGCTACCACATCTGGAAATAAGTGGGCTTACTGACCAAGAGCCCAACAATGTCTCCTGAGCCTCAGACAGAATACCTCCTCCTGGGTAGCCTTCTTAGGGCTTGCCGACCTTCATCTTGTTGCTGGTACAATTCCCTCAGGGTCTCTGGTCTGTGCACAGTCCTACTCAGAGTCCCTCTTGACTGGAACTACTGCTTTTCATGTGCTGTCGATACTGCTCTGTATCCATTTCTTTCGGGCCTCTGGTACTTTGGCATGGGCATCAATCTCTACGGGCGGGCGGTAAGAGGGTTCCTTAAAACTCTCCAAATCACCTCTTGCGACAAGTAATGCTTCCATTTTCACCATAACCGGAGATAATCTACAGTCTTAACCATCTAACTGAATGGACACTTTTGAAACTATTTAAACGCCTTACAAGTATCCCAAGACATTACTTACCTGGTAGCATGCATTGGTTAGATGTTTACTATATTTTAAGACACCGTTTTGGTTTTATAACAGTCATGTTCACTTTAATAAATGGCATTCAAACTTAAAATGTTTTCAACTACTGTAATTTGCCTACTGTGAAAGTGTCCCAATTTTAAAGTTGTTGAACCCCTTTACACCCCCACCTGTTTTTATTCTAAATGTTCTCTATTTTTCATACTTCTTACGTGATAGTTCACACTTTATAGTAGTGCATGTTTCAGTAAATATATTGCAGCCGTCCCTTGTTAGCATCTTTCGCCCCTCTCTCGCCAGAATGCTCCATCAGGTTTACAATTTGAGTTTAACAAAATTGCTGGAAACAACGTTCCTATGCACACGCTAAAATTTTAGTAAGCCCTCAGCAGAGGACACTGCAGGTTTTTCTGCAATCCTACATGGATCCCATCAATGAGACACCTATCAACACCAATTTTTAGTAAACAAGTTTTCAGGAAGAGAAAAGTAAAGATGCAAGCAATAACAAGTCGCTTACCATCTCAATTCTCCATCTCCACAAAGCACACAATTTCTTGCTCACAAAGAATCAATTCTCAATAGTTTCTGGCTAGTGCGGAAGTGCACATTTTGCACCCTGAAGTTTTAATACACCAGGCAAGCCACCAAATGGGGACTATGCATAGCATCTGCATCTAAAACAGATCCACAAACTGCAAAAACTGGGGTCCAATGCTACCATCAAACGTAACATGCTCAGATGCCAATGCCAGCTTGAACAGAAAGTGTGCGATGTAGGTGACATCATTTGACCCATTTATACCATGCTCCCTTGTTATGGGCCAACATTAGGTCTTTCTAGTAAACAGATGCAGAATAGGGCTTGGACTATAGAATAAACCACCATCTACTGAATTGACTCAATCCCTCCTCCTCACGTACTTCAGGAAGTAACAAAGCCCTTCTCTTCAAAAAATTACCTGGCCAGACACAGGCTTGGGAAAATGTGTCCTCTTGGGAGGGCATTTATTCCAATCAGTCAAGTGCCCTCAGTCAAGTGTACTCTGTAGCGTGTAACTGCTACCCCCAGCCTTTTCTCCGTGAAGCACTTCATTGCTGGCCAGCTAGGTTTTCCCAATAGAAATACCAAATCACAAATTTTGGGGCGGGGGGCGCCTACAACTTAGACCTACATAATATTCAGAAATGGGGATTCAAATAGAAAGTCTAGCTCTCTCAGGATCAGACACAAGCAAGGGTTTCCTTAAAGCACGATACAGAGGAGGCAATTCTAGACGAAGGGTGTTCATTTTTACAAGATGTGTATTGAGTGTAAAAGCGGCAGAGGGACCGAAACGCTCGGGAATACACTTGTATCATAAATCCTGATGAACACAAGTGTAGCCTACCACTTTGCATGGATCAGATCACTAATTAGCCTAGTCATTGGCCGACGTGGCCTTTTGCATAGCACTACAACCAGCACTGAGCCCACTTGCAGAAAACAGACAGAGTTTGGATCAGGCAAAACACCAAATCCTAACACTGGTTTTCACACGTCAGAGAAACCCTGCTGTAGACACTTGGTCTCAGATTCAGACACCAGCACGCTGGTGCTTACACACATACACCATGCACCCTATCATCCAAATTGTAATGGCTCACTTTAGTGGTTTAAGATACGGAACAAAGGACCACATAACATGTGAAGAATTCAAGCAAAGATCATAGCAAGAACATACATACAACAAACGGGATATAAATGCACATACTGCACTTCTGTGCATGCACTGAGAAAGGGAATATTGGAACACCACCCTCGCACATCTCGAAATGCCATGTGCGTACACTTCCCTCAGCAACTAGGCAAATGAACAGGCATGCTTTCATAACTTTGTATTGAGATGATAAACCACGGATCTAGGGGTCACAAATGGGGATTAGCTGTCACTTGTGTGCTCCTGGGCTTCAAGTGAAACATCGAACTGGTCAGGAAAAGCAAGCACTCAAAACTCTAGTCTACCGGCTAGAAAAACATGGTTGCTTTACAAGCTTGTAGACTTTAAATTGATTAGCCACACCAGATAAAGTATTTTGCTAGTGCTGCTAATTTGTCTTACAAAAAATATAAAAGTAAAAATAAAAGTACAAGGATGTTGAACATTCCCAAAATCTTGTTGAAAGGTTGGCTCAGGAATTTAATAAGCCAACAACTCCGCTCATTGCTAAAGATATCGCTGTAATGACTAGATCGAAAAACTGAGTGGGGAGGCTGATTTATAGGAGACCCTCTGATATTGAAATGGAAAAAAAAAAGTGTGGCAATTGCAGCCTAGGAGGCTGCAAGGATAATTATCACCAGTTACACGTTTGGATAATCAAGTACAACCAGTAAGGCCCCATTATGAAAAACTCTGAAGTGACTAAACAATATCCTCCATAGATTTACAATTAATACCAACATGCTGTATGGAGAGAACAGATTGCCAGTTGAATAGACAATTAACGCTTGCTCAATAATACCCACTGCACAGGCAGTTGCAAAATCATGCCCCATTGGAGACCATTAAAGCCATTCATACCACATGCAAATATAAAATTTAACAGATGAAGCACGAGTTAAACACTGCATTAATGGGTGCCCAAGTATCCAACTGCAGGAATCGTGGCTGACCGACATTCCCCTACCTTTGCTCTGTGGCGGGTTAAGGCTCCTGTCACGTAGGATATTAATTTCGAAGACTGCTCCATACTGTTCAAAGAGCTCCCGCAACTCCTTTTCAGACCAGGTCCGTGGTATCTGTCCCACAAACATTTTAATGGAATCCATGTCAGGTTGGTCCGGGTGATCCAACGTTCCATTCATTTTCTTTGATCTGTAAAATGGGCCATAGTAACAGAGCACATAAAAAAGATGCAATACGTATACAGTCACTACAACGCTCAACAGTACAGAACAAAGCAAAGTAAGCTGGTTACTTAAATATCTGCACCTTGACAAGGGAGGGATAGGCGGTTGTTGGGGGAATGCATCAAAAACACAATAGCCCATCAAATATACAGTGGAAAGAAAAAAAATGACTGTAGTATCAGGTGGTTACAAGAGTAACAAAACTAAAACACTCATGTGGTGCAAACATGAAAGCCAACTTAAAACCACTAAAAATAAAAAGGCTAAAAAGGTAGCATTCTAGGAATGGCAATCCCATTCCAAAAAGTTTAGCCCCAAATGGTTTGTGTATTTCAACATAAAAACTGGTGTCTGTAGAGAATTAGTATGAACTATCTTTAAGCAGGAGTTTTAGCTAACTGCCTGCCTTCCAACTCAAGTTGGAATTAACTGCCGAGTTAACTGCATGCAGTTAACCTAACACACAAACAAAAAGATCATTTTGTCAAGCAAAGGACTTCACAGGAGAGCAATACTCACACAGGAGTGGAGTTCAACGAGCAATGATCAACCAATAATTCAGGCAGGAAATCCAATTTAAACGAGGCCATGTTTTTCAGAAAAGGCTTGTATGGTAAATCTCGCCTCACGAGACAGGGACAAGTTAACAACTGCACACTGCCAACAAGTAAAAAGTGAAGTGCGGATTAACCAGATAGCCCATGAATAAGGAAGAAAGCAGGGTTACATGGTCCAGGAAGAGCCGAGGTGTACAAGAGGATCACACAGTCTGGAGAGAGACGGGACAAACAAGCCGCACTGCGAGGTGTGGGGAGAGCTGGTAAATTTGCCCTGGATTAGGAAAGGGCGGTGCCCCTGCAGAGGCCCAGTGTTAAAACTGCTGAGCACAGACCTCGTTTTGTTACATTTTCCCAGGCTAAGCAGAAATGGCTGCAGCGTCAGATAAACAGACTGTCCGAGAGAGACAGACCGATGTGGGTGACAGAGCGGAACAAGCACCCATCCCGCAAAGGTAGTCCACTTCTCCCACTCCGATGACCAGGTGAGGAACCCCTGCCTGGGTAACCAAGCAAATTTAAAGGTAGGAACATTAAAATATTTTAGAAGCTACTCTGGTAAGGTGCTCTGGGAAGCCAACCTTAAAATTAAACCTGTTACACACAGACATCTTTGACCAAGCAATTCTCAATGGTTGAGCACTTCGGCTTAGATTTGGGCGGATGTAGGCTGTGTGTGACTTACAGTAAGAAGCACAAACGGTTAAATACAAAAATAGTCTATTAATCAGGGTAAAAAATGCATTAAAAACCACTTGGCCGCTTAATTGACTTGTCAAGTAGGACGTGTTTTGCTGAGTGCATGTGGAGAATTATCACTCACCAATGGCACGTGCACATTTTGATGGTGGTTACTAAACACAAGCATTAAATTAAAAACACTGGAAAGTAAAATAGCTATAAAACAGATTCATCAGTATCAACTCCAAAAAGGTTACCTGCCTCTATTATGCAACAGAGCTACTCAAAGAAAAATACACTATAAACAGCAAAAGTGTGGGGAACAAAAGGATAAACGTTACACAAGATTCAAAATGGCTAGTATATCTGAACACGTGATGTTAAGCACATTTCTATAAAAGTTCACTGTAAACAAATCCAGATAGTCATCCACTTATGGAGGGGTAAGAAGTACTAATCCCCAAGCCCCGAGTGATTAAAGGGGAATCCTGATTCAGGCCCCGCTGCCTTTGGCCCTGTAAAGTAGCTACTTTTATGTTAAGGTATGGACGCCCATTGCTAGTTAATGGGGATATGGGGGTCTGACAAATCCATGGAATCTGTCCCTTCTCCTCAAGGAGAGCCACCCCCTTTGGAAGTAGTGAGGTGAACCGCCTATGCAATAGCCTCCCTAGGATACAGGGCAAGCAGGCTTTCACTGTGTGACCCCCCCCCTCACTGCAAAGTCCCAAGCATTTATTGACCACGTGGGAACTGAACAGAACCATCCGGTACAGTGCTTGGAAGGCTTTGTTTCTGACCTGTATGTGTTGCCTCTTGGAAAGGTTCAGTGCGATTGGAATATTCTCCTCTGTTCAATAGGGGGGTCCTAAATAAGCTGGTACATCAAGAGAACACAAGAGAATCAGCTGGAGAGCGAGAAACGCCGGCTTGCAACTGAGTGCAGAGAGAGCCTTTCCCTCACAGGAGAAGCTGAACAGGAGAACCACGCAGTTGGCGTGGTGTGTGGAAACCCAAGGTTGCCCACGGAGCACTGCCACTTTGACAAAGTCCAGGGCTGCTGAAAGAGGAAGCAACCTTAAGCAGCCAAAGAAATACCAGCGTGAAGAACCTAACCGTGCAGTCCATAGTTAGCCAGAGTATGCAAGTCCATGCTAGCCAGAGACCACTTTCACAACCGACCACTGGTGGAAATATTGTATGCAGCATTACACAGATGGAGGGCGGTGAGGCCTCACTGTAGCCCAGGCCCGGTTGATAAACCAAAGACCCCAGGTGAGGGTGAGAAACCATATCGAAACCAGGGCTGAGCAGGCCCATAGCCCAGGCCAGACTGGTGGTCAGAACACCAGGAGGAGGGGGAGAAAGACACCACAACCAAAGCAAGGAACTATGTTGAGCTAAGCAAGCACGTAAACAACAAGAGGCTAAAAAAAAATAACATATCCGATCGGGAAGAAGGGATAAGTTGGGTTTTGTGATTATCTATCAATACAAATCGGAGGAAATTGTTATGTTTAATAAATCGCTGAGGAAGGAATGAACCAGAAATGGTTTGGACACGCTGATAAAGCCTTTGTTTTGCCAAAAGAAAATGGAGACACATTCCTTTGTTTGTTGGAACTATCCGACCCAGAGCTGGAGAATGAGAACTGTTTAGTAGGGTCAGAAAGCCAGCCACCACTGAATTAACAAAGAGATATTAATACTTTCTAGGTGAAACCTTAGATTGCCCTACCACTATGAAAATAAAGAAATACATATGTTAGTGTTGAAATGGATTTCTAGAATCTGGCCCCGAGAACAGATTTAAGAAGGCCACCCTTGTTATTGTGAACAAGGGAACTGTGGGAGTTTAGCCAAACCCAATCAAAGTAAACGTGGAGAGTAAAGGCCAAATCTTAAGAGATGCGTGTGGGGTCCACAAGGAGTCCACACAGTGAAATACACAAAATTTCTCAAGACAGTCAAGTACAAAAATACTATATTTATTACAGGCCCAACAGCACACTAGGAAAATTAATAAGCAGATAATAGTATTGTGTTTTATTTGTTTTACAAAGTGAAACCTTACAAAGTTTTAGTAGAGGCACGTTTGAGCTGCACCTAGTTTAGCAGCGCAAGGAAAATGACAAATTCAATGGTGACCCCCCCGCTTGGGTGGGTGTAAACAGGATGGCCCACAGTCGGTCACTAGGTAAACAGATCTATAATACATCTTACACCACGCACAGGTCGATCTTGCGTTTAATATGCAGTCATGCATTCGTAGTCGCTGATTTAACTTGGGAGATCAATGTGGTACATCCTTTTATCTGGATTTTAAGAGTTATTAGTTTCCCTCACAAGAGGGATATCTTATATACAGCATGCTTATGTTTCATGGTCAGGTCTTATACGACATACATTACACACTATAATCGTATTTCTGATATCTGCTTAGATTCACAGGCTGTGCATATAGTCTGACATCTAGCGGTAATCGCAGAGTATTGCATCTTTCTTTCGAAGATCGAAACAGGACGACGACATGGGCGTGACTAACACTAACCCAACTTGACATCTAGTGTACCCATAATCCTTCATGCGTCTAGGTCAATCAATCGGCTACTTCCGTCACCAAGGGCATCATGGAGCTTAAACAGATACCAGACCGAGAGACCAATTCGCCTGAAGAGAAGGGTTTTGAGCCTTTGCTTAAAAAGGTAGAAGTCTGCAGTGGTTCTTAGATAATAGGGCAGAGAATTCCAAAGCTTGGATCCGGCCACAGAGGAGGCTCGGCTGCCCGCCACTCCTTCCTGTATTTAGGTACACGCAGAAATGCTGCGTTGGAGGATCTCAAAGACCGGGCTGGAGTATAGATGTGGAGTTTCTCCTGAATGGCTAGGCATCCTTTGCCATTCAATCATGCACAAAGCCTTGAATTTGACCACAGCCTTAATTGGCAGCCAATGGAGAGATTGCCGACCCCTAGTTAGTCCTGCTCAAAACAGAATATGCATCACCAGACGCACTGCTGTATTTTGCAGCACTTGCAGGCGCTGGATGAGGAAAGATGGCTGTGCTAGAAATATAGCATTGTAATAGTCAATGCTTCCATTTATAAACGCTGCCACTATCTGGCCATGGAATATCGGGAACAAAAAGGGAGGACTTTCTTCAACTGTTTAAGAAATCCCCAATCCACATACTGTGTTGACCTGGGCCTCCATAGACAGTGATTAAGGTATTTTGATGCCTACATTTTCAAACCACTCTAGCTGGTTCTGGCAGGAGACCAAGTGGCCAGAAGTAGTTGGTCCATTCCCTAGGTGCCTCTGACGGGCCAGTGATCAGGACCTCCGTCTTCCCGCCATTTGACTTGAGCCAATTTGCCTTCATCCAGCCCCAGACAGTTTGGGCAATGTTTTAGTCTTTTGCTCACATCTGCCCATTTTGGATCTAATCTAAACGAAATGTGGCTTTCGTCTACATAGGAGAAACCCTAAAACCGAATGAATAAATAAGTGCCATCAATGGGCAGATATATAAATTGAAAAGTAGGGGTGACAAGGCTGAGCCCTGTGGAACACCACAGGTGACCGCAACCAAGAGAGAGCAGTAAGGATCGAGAGAAACTGTTTAGGAATGTGAAACCAGGAAGGCACAAAACCAATCCAGTACTGCCCCCGAGAAACCCATTTCCTTTAGCCTAGAAATCAGAATCCTGTGGCCACTGGTGTCGAAGGCGGCAGACAGGTCCAGCAAAATTAGGCCCGATGAGCCCCCCTCGTCTCTGATCATGGTGATATCAAATACTGATGCTAGGACCAACTCAGTGCCCATCCGAGGGCGAAAGCCCATTTGGTAGCTGTCTAGGATGTTCTGTCCTTCAAGAATCGCCCTCAGGTAACCACTGCTTCCAATACCTTCATAAGTAAGAGTAGAAGCGAAATGGGGCGATAATTTGCCAAAACAGAGGCGTCTAAGGATGGCTTTTTCAAAGGTATTACCAAGGCCCATTTTAATGTATTGGGAATTTGACACCATATCAGAGATTAGTTCCCTGCTGCGGCCAAACTAAAAAATCCTCAGGTGCAGATTTTAGCAGATGCCGGGGGATGTCATCAAGCGGTGATGTGGATTTTAGCCTCGTTACCGTCTTACTCCTTTACTCCTTATTCGTTAGAGCAAAGGCAGAAAAACGTGCAGCCATTTTCACTACTGTGGGGGGGTAATCAATCTCAATTTCAGGGGTCATAATTATGATGTTCGATATCTCCATCCGTGATGTGTCTCTTGATCCTTTCAATTTTACTACTGAAGAATCTATCATCTGCAGTGGCGCCAATTAGTCTGCCACTGCCTCCATAGTATTAGCCGGGTTGGCTATAGCCAAAGGTATAGTGCCCACGTCATAGGAAGATTAACAACTGTGGAGAAGACCAGGGCAGGGTCAACTCTCGCCCAATTGCGTCTCAGAGTTGGTATGCTGGGATTGAAGAATTGTTTGGGTATCCAGACCGTCTGAATCATAAAAGGAACATAATGGTCTGACCAAGTAAGCGGATGACTTAGAAAGACCTTCCCTAGTGAAGGGTAGGCCAGTAGGAGATTCAAGTTAAGGCCTTTAACGTGAGTGGGGCACATTACTTGTTGTACCAACTGAATTTGCTTCATGGCTTTAAGAAAAGCCTTATTAGCTTGGACTGATCCCTCTGCCGCCCATAGATTAAAATCGCCAAAGAATATGAAATTCTTATATTGCAAAGCTAAATTAGATGCATCATTCACAAAAGATCTAGTGAATATGGCAAGATTGGTTAAAGGCAAGTGGTAACCTAGTGCAAGATGGCAAACCCAGGAAGCCTTTACTACAATTCTAACTGCTAAATTGTTCCATCTCTGCCTCCAGTAGAGTGTGCAGCAGTGAGCATTCATATTTTGCATTATAGATCAATACCACCCCTCCTCCTGGATGCTTAGCACCTCTGTCTACCTGGAGTATGGAGTAGCCCAGTGGTAATGCCTGTATGACATCCGGAGCTATGGAGCCAGATAGCCATGTTTCCGTGATTAACACAAAGAGTACATCTCAAGTCTATGCGCTACCAGGGAATGTGCGTTAATCGGACACACAGGGAGGTTGAGGACCCAGAAACAGGTGACAATTGTCCCGCATTTCCTGCCAGCTGGCTGGGAATAGCGTTTGCAGCCGCCCAAGGCAAGTATCCCTCTGCGATATCACAATTACTGTCAGCATGCTGTGCCCAGAGCACAGACTCTGCGTGGAAGAGCACAGACTGGCTGGACTTTGGCCTGACTTCGGGCTTCACTACCGGCGCAACTGTTTAAATAGTACTGCCATAAAATTGTACAGACCAATCCCTGAAGAGGCCCAAGTTCCTGGAAGAAAGCAAGAAAAGAAATGCCTGCTACAGTATGTGCATGTACGCGCAAATAAAGACAGCTGGGAGATGAAGTCCCCGGCACAAGCGCCAGACTCCCCAAGTCCAGGCACACTTGAAGCCGCTAGAAGTGGTGTACAAGGAAAACAATGTTTTACAAATACCAGGATTTAAAACGAAATTAGCAGGCAAGAATAAAAGTGGCAAAGGTTTATTTAGTAAACAATAGCGTCCAGTCAGCCACCCAGCACAGTAGCGCCTGAAAGGAAATAAAAATGCTACTTTTTTCCAAAACCAGAAAGGTGGGAAGTATAAGCAAAACAAACCCACACTCCAGTGTGTCCCTGTAGTTCTGCGGTATCTACTGCCTTCTGACAGAGCCGGGCTAATGAGCTTTAGAATCGACCAATACCTGAGGTCGAACTGGTTGTTGTTGTTCTGCTATGAGGGAGCCTTACAGAGTGCATGAGTACAGAAGAAGGTGTAAGATTTCTGTTCCTTCTACTCCAAAACTTCAACTTTATTGGGAAGACAAGCCTCCATCAAAGTACAATTTTACAATGCAAAACATTAAAAAAAACACAATTTACATTAATATCTGCGTTAATATCAATAACTAAAAACAGTGTAAGATAAACATACAATAGTAAAACCAATGTCCACAAGGTCCCCAGCATTCTCTTCTTGAATGCAGATCTTAAAAATCTTGAGACTGATGGCACATATTCAGGGTGGTTGCAGCATTTCAAGGCTTGGATGGCTAATGGAGTTGGAAAGTGAACTAGGTGGCTCCAGACCGGGGCAAGCCAATGCGAGAGAGGGCCTTGCAGAAAAAGAAAAGATGCACCTCATCCTCACACCCCTTGCGACAAAGGGGACATTCGGATGTGGAACAAGACTGCTCTTCCACTTAGCAGACTCATGGGCAATGGGAGTATGCCTAATCGGAACTTGGCAAACCAGGTTTTTAGCTTTGCTGCCATGGGGAAGTCCAGATATACCTCCAACCCCCCAGATGTCCTTGAGCAGCAGGGAGTTCCTCGCTTTTTCCCCACCTTAGACAATTATCAACCATCAGACTCCATGCCCATTCTCTAAAGTTTATAACTGCCACCTTATAGGCACTAACCAGCCTTGTGGGGTCACTCCAAAGATCCCCCGGTCCAATGATAAAGCATAGTTCTTACATGACTGAACCAGGACATTTCCTGCCACCTGGAGTCGCTACTCCAAATGTGGAGGAAGGGTGGGTGCATGTGAATCTAAGCAGATACAATCATCAGAAATACGATTACGGTGAGTAATGTAGGTATTCTGATGCTTGTGAATCTGCTTAGAAACACATGCTGTGCATAGTCTAGGAGCAGTACCAGGAGATGGTGGTGCGATGGGTGAAGGAACAGTAGCAAAGAGATGTCTTAGCACTGCGTGTGCCACCTGAGAATCAGAGTGGGTCTCCAAGCAGAAGTGTTGTGTGAAAGTAAACGGAACTCAAGGTTGCTGCTTTGCAAATGGAATCTAGAGAACATTTGCAATTAATGCTATGGTAGCCCTTATGCCCCGAGTAGAGTGAGTTTTAGGCATGAAGGGTAGATCTCTCTTGGCAAGAGAGCAACAGTGTGATGCATTTAACAATCCATCTGGAAATAGTGGAGAGACAGGATTCCCTTCTCTACCAGCTGCCACAGAGATAAAGAACTGGTTGGTCTTTCTCAGTGGCTTGGTCTTTTCAAGGTAGTATATCACTGCCCTCTTAACATCTAGTGTATGGAGGCTTTGTTCCACCGAGTTTGTGGGGTTTTGAAAGAAAGTGGGAAGTTCATTGACTGATTCATATGGAAATTCAGTGATGAATTTAGGCGCAAAACCCGATTGCGCAATACCACTGTATCCTTGTGAACTGTTACAAATGGTTCCTGAACTGAGAGGGCCTGCAGTTCACCAACTCGCCTAAGCGAGGTAATGGCCACAAGAAAGGCAGTCTTATAGGTGAAGGCCTTAAAGCTAGCCTTGTACATGGATTCGAAAGGAGGTCCCATTAATCTTATGACCACAACGTTCAAGTCCCATCCGGACGTTGGGTTGTGTAGGGGAGGCATGGTATCACAAGTATGACACCGACAAAAAGGGGACAATTTGTAAAACCTTTATTGAAGTTGTTGGGGCTGGAAAAACTCCTACTTTGCCCTATGACTAAGATGGGAGTAGTCTCGACCATCAAACGATAAAGAAAACAGTCCTAGTGGAGTCTGTCAAATCAAAATGGTCTATGCTAACAAAACCCAATACCTGCACCATCTCTTGTACAAAAAGTGTATAAGGGAGAAATGTATGCAACAGAAAAATGAGTGTTCAAAAGAATAAAAGAGGTTGAACCAGCTCTCCTTCCCACGTTAAGACTCGTGGAGTAAGGTTGTCCCAGTAGGCAGGATAACACTGGCTCGCCTTTCAACACAACAGTTCCAACACATGGGCCTGCCTGGCCTTCCACATTAGAGTCCCTTTTCCTGACTTCCAAATAATGTTTCAACAAAAGATTCACATAGGACCCCCTCTGTCGGGGTCAGACCCTTCACCACAAGCTTGCAAGGGGGCCCTCTTCCCCAGCTTATTACACTTCAGGTCTCCCTCTGTCCTGCTCAGAACACTTGCGCACGTCAAAGAATTTTGAAAGTGCGTGACTTTTACATCCACTGACTAAAGGTTCACGGTTTAACTTTCACTCTTCCCTTTTCTAGGAGCTAATATTGTTTCCTTGACTTTTGCTGTTCATTCGCTTTATTGCTTCAAACTATGTACCTTTCACGAAGACTTGAGTGGAATACTTCCTTTGGCTGGACCACTCCATTACTTAGTATCGCTGATTTCACAGCCGTACTTACTGCAAAGTTCATTCACAGGTCTGCATTTCTTCATGTCTAATCCACACGAGTGCAGCCTTCACTTGCGATTTAATGTGCTTGGGTGCACGTGTTATGTGAGCAGCCAGAGTGGTTTGCGCAGGTAGGCTGCATAATGCTAAGTACAGTGAGGGGGCTGTGAGAGATCAGTGTAATGTGTGCAGCAAGGATGGTGGTCTCCGAGTCTGCATTCTAGCTACCGTGGGGCATGTGTAAGATGTGTGCCGCTAGGCCGATTTGTTTTCATGGGGTATATCTGCGTTCTACCAGGCTGTGGCGGTGTTCTATGAGCGATGTAGGTATGTGTGCAGCTAGGCCGAATTGGTAGAGTAGTGTAGCTGCGTTCTATTGTTTGGTGATATGGAGAGTGAGCATATTGGTAGGAATGAGAGTGTGGTTATCGGTGTGTTGCCCCTTACTTGGAATGCTTTTGGAGGTGGTTTGTTTTCCGTATATTCTTTGGTAGGTCATTCAAAGTGATCGGTGGCTGGTGAGAAAAAGAGGATCCTCCAAGTTTTCTTTTGTTCTAGGGTTTCGGTTCTAGGCGTATGTCGTTGCTTGATCTGACCGTTCTTGTCAGTTGGTGTAAGCGTAGTTTGTCTCTCAGGAATTCTGTGCCTTGGTTGTGTATTCTGTGCGCGATGCACACAGATTCGAATTTTATTTGTCGTTTTATTGGTAGCCAGTGCAATATTTTTAGCGCAGGTGTGATGTGTTCTCGCTGCGGTAGCTTGAGAAGGAGTGTGGCCGCCGCGTTTGTATGCGTTGTAGTTTTTATTTTTTTTAGAAGTCTTTCCGGCATTCCCAGGTATAGGCTGTGGGCATAATCTACTCTGGACATTATCTGAGCAATGATGGTAAGAGTATAATTGGCGAATGATAGGTTTTTTTGGCCTTACATATCTGGGATTTCTAATTACGGTTATTGTGGACGAACAGGGATTAAGAGGGGTTTTTGACACGCCATTTGCGCTAAAGGGAGCAGTTATGGTTTCAGACAGTTTTTAGGTGGGGCGTGAACCATTTGGCGATTGGACCATTGCGGGTGCAAGCAGGAGGAGAGAGTCGTTGAGCCAAAGAACGCGATAGGTAGGTAGGTCTGTATGTGGTTGGGAGTGAGCGTAGCAAGGCTTCAGCCAGGTCAGGCAGTACCTTGACCATGTTCCAGCATTTGTGGTTGTGTGGCAAGACAGGGCAGGCCCTGGGTGGTGGGGTCGGTGAGCGGATACAGAAAGGTAGGGCTGAGTGGTCGGTCCAGATGAGGGGTTTGGGGATCGACACCAAGACTAGGACAGACGAGCTGAAGATTGTGTCAAGGGTGTGGCCTCCAGTGTGGATGGGACCTGTGGTATGCCCAGAGAGGTTGCGTGCCTCTAAGCTGTCGACCATGGGTTGGGTCATGGGGTTGCTGGGTATATAAAACCAGATCTTGAAGTCCCCCAGTAGAGTGAGAGAAGGATGGTTGACCAGAATAGTACCTAGTTGAGTCACAGATTGTTGGCAAAAAGTATTTCGTATCCCAATGGCCTGTAGATTAGTAGGAAACAGAAAGTGGACACCAGGCAGAGTCTGACCAGCAGGGATTCGCAGTTGGTTGTGCATGGCTGGGTTTCAGAGAGATAAATAGAGTTTGTGGAGGATGTCTATTCCGCCACCTCTGGTGGCTCTGTTGTGGGGGGATGAGAGTGTAGGCAGGAGGGATGGCCTCATGTGCGACTGGTTCAAAGTTGTTGCTGAACCATGTTTCAGTGATGAAAATGAGATTGGGGTTGTCAGAAGATAGTAGGTCAAAGATGATGTGTTAGTTTCTGGCCACGTAGCATGCGTTGAATAAGAGGTAAGTGACTTGGTGAGGGGAGGCGTTTCCAATGGTGCTGGTGGCCGGATGGACATGGTGGGACTGAGTGGCTGGTGGGAATGGGTCGGGAGTGTTCGGGAGAATTCTCATAAATGTGCCAAGTCCCTTCACCTTAGAGATCACCAGCAACTTTGCTGGATTTTGACGACTTGATTTTTTATTACCTGGAAAGAGTGTGAGCCTTTTTCCCCACTCATGTATTTTGATGTACGTTTTACACTGGTGTTCTTTGATTATGGAGTTTTAAGATCACTCCATAGGCATCTATTCATGTGTGTTACACAGCACCCTCAGTGCAGCGACACAAGGAGGTCTCAGACTTCCCAAAGGTTTAAATACCTTCTATGGGATAAACTGTTTCCCAGAGAACGTAAGGTTAAATTGACTTTGCTAGTCTTTAGATTCCTAGCTACCATCTTCCTATAGAGTGCTGTAGGGTTTACCTAGTATCCTGTGTCTAGAAACTCATGCAGCTACCCTTTTCTATCGAAATGGCTGGTGGCAGTAGTTTTAGAACAAACTACCATAATTTTTCCCGACGGCGAACACTGGTATCTAAAAATCACGGGAGCCATGTTCTTCAAGATGGCGCCTTAAGCCCCTTTGTTTAAACAGGTCCCGTCTCCCCCCCCTTACCCCCCCCCCCCCCCCCATTTCTTTTTGGAAAGGTCCTTCTAGTGTGTCTCTGCGCGCCAAACCAGGTTTGGTCCCTTTGTTTCCATGCCTTTGGCGAGCTTCAGGACTGAAGACCGTCTCGGGCTCCTGAGTGTCTAGGGTGGGCAGTGAGGGAGGTGCCCAAAACTCCCTGTGCTTAGTCTCCTAGGAGACCCAAATGCACTCTGGCGCGATTGGCTGGCTGACAGTCCGGCAAGGACAGCCACCCTGCTGGGTGAGTGGCAGCTAGACTGGAATTAACGGGAGAAAACTGTTTAAAAGGAGAGAGTCTCCAGGACTTGAGAGCAGAGTCGACCACTGGAACGAAAGAACTGAGGACGTACTGAAGAGGACGGCTGCTGCAACTCCTGGACCGTTGGTTTGCCCGGTGAAGTCCTGTTGCATGTCCGAATTGCCAAGTTCATCTCGACAGAGAAGCCCCTTCAAGGAAGACTTCTTCCTTTGAGTTGGTGGGACCAATCAGCTTGTAAACCACCTGGATACCATTCTCGAAGCTGGTTAGGATTAACCAGGGAGAAGGACACCAGCTTGTGTGCTTGACTACAGCTACTCGAACTGAAGTGACTCCATTTGTATTCACTCAGCAGTCAAGAGTGGAGAAGCAAGAGAGCAAACTCTGTTCTCTCCTCCTTTCCCTTATCCCCCCTTCTCCCCCCCTTACTTTCTTCTATGCACTTTATCAGAATTGTCCCTGGACCTAGTATGATAGCAACCTTGTCTGTCTCCTCCCCCTCCCCAACCCCCCTCCAGCACTATCTGAAATGTCGTCAGGCCTAGTATGATAGTCTCTGGTTTTGTTCCTCCCCTACCTTTCTGCACCACTCTCCCTCACCTCTTGTTTTTCTCCGGCTCTAACAGAAATGTCGTCAGGCCTAGTACGGTACTCGCTTGTCTGTTTCCATTTCCTTCCCACTCTCCCCCCTACCTTCCTTATCTATTTCTAAGCTCCTGCACCATCTGAAATGTCATCAGGCCGAGTAGGATAGTTAATTTCACATCCTTACTGTTCATGGCCTGTAAGAATGCAATTGTATTTTCCCTTGTTGACTCCCTTGCCTTGAGGCGCTTTGAAACATTGTGTATAGGCGCTATATAAATAAACTATCATCATTTTGTCAGCCTTTTCCGACAATCCCGTGCAGTGCAAGAGTCCTCCATCTTGTCCCCACGATTGAGGCTCAGGAACAGTGAGATGTGCAGGAACGATCGTCTTCAGCTGCATCTTTTGCTTCATACTAAGGTAGTGTGCCAATCCGATTGAGAGAACGCTTCTCTCGCGGTGAAAGTTCGTGGAACTTCCCCAACTTGCAGGCCTAATTAGCTTGTAACCCAACATATGATTCTATTTCGTACAAACTACTTTTGAGAACTTTGGCTAAGACTTCACCGTTTACTTCAAGAACTGCTCTTTCCTATCCAAGACACTAGTCCATTGACTTTGGCCCATGTCCATTGAACTGAATCGAGTCCTCTTGTGAACTATAACTATTTGCACTGCCTAAGAAAGTAGTTGTGATCTATACTCTATATTGCTCCTATTTCAGTGGGGCTTCATTTGTTCAGAAACATATTGGTTTGCTATTGAAGTGTGTGTATAATATTAAGCTGCCTGCTCCTAGTGGATGCCTTCTAAATGATTGTGTAATTAATAAGTAATTAATACGTTTTCTACCAAGAAACCTTGAGTATAAGTGTCTACTTGAACCACTGATTGTAAGACCTCTGTCTAACCTCTTGTACTGCTCACATTCCCTCTTGAGATAAGCCTGGCTGCTCAGCTCGCTACCACAAAACTGTATAGTACAGACTTATACCAAAGGTTGGTTTTTGCTTAAACCTTTAGTCCTAATTTTAGTTGGTGGTCCCAGAGGGTACTGCATGCAATTCGGCCTAACGGGGAGAAGCGGAAGGCTGGGTGGTTTGAGAGGCCAAACAGTCTGAATAGTCATGGATGAAATTTGAGGGTTGGGAGAGAGGTTGGGTTGGAGCGGGAAGAGAGCGTGCAGTGGTCGGTTTGCATGCAATGGAGGTAGGTGGAAGGATGGAGGGTGGCGAGTGGTGCCAGTGTTGTATGTGGGCACTGGCTGGCTGATGGATGGGCTGCAAGTCTGGACGGAGGTGCAGGGGTGGTAGGCGAGGGGTTGTGTGTGAAAAGGCACAATCTGGGAGTTGCTAGTGGGGGAATTTCCGACAGCCGGGCTATGGGTGATTGGGACAGAGGACTGATGTATGTGAGGAGAGGCAGAACGAGTTGAAGGTGGGTGCCGGTCATTTATCTTGAGTTTTGGCGCAGGTGGCGTGTGAGAAGGTAGGGTATGGGGTGGATTTGGGGGGCGGGTCAAAGGGGAAAGGTGATGAGGCAATTGTTTTGGAAAGAGCAAGTCGTGCCATGTTCAGAGAAGGGAAGAGGGTGCAAGGGGTTTTGTCGGGTGGAGGGTGAATGGGTGTGCGTTTGTGTGGGCATAGACAGTGGAGAGCATAAGTGGTTTGACTGATGGGAGATAGAGAGGGGTGGTGGGGAAATGTTGAGGATAGGCAGGTTGAGGTTGGAGGGGTGGGAGGGTGGGTGGGTGGGTCAGCAGGATGAGGGGATTATTGGAGGGACATGGACCTCTCCCTGAAAGAGTGAGGGGTGTGGGTTGAGGGGAGTGTCTGTAGGATTCAGGCTGAGGCGAGAAGAAATTGTGGGTGGTGGCACCATCTACAGGGAGGAGCAGATGAAAAGGTGGTGGCAAGGGGGTTGTGTAAGTGTAAGGAGCGCCAGCATGCTCCTCTGGCTTGGGAAATTGGATGTAGCGCAGTGGGGTTCTTGCTGATGTGGGCAGGGATGAAGGCAGCGGATCTGGGAGGGTTGAGGGGTTGGGCGTGGAGATCATAGGGGACGGTGGGGTTGGGGCTGTAGGTTCAGATGTTGTGGTGGTTTGGAGCACCAGATTGCTGCTCTGGCTTGGGAGTTCCAGGTAGCGCGGTGTGTGGTGGATTGGGGAAGACGGTTATTCTCGGTGTATGACCAGGTGGAGCATGAGCGGAAATGAGCAGGGGCTCAGTAGGGCGGGGATGCTTTTTGGTGGGCCCGATGGCTCCTCTGATCTGAGGGATGGAGGCGGTGTGGTGAGCATGAAGGAAGTGGGGCGTAAGAGTAGGATGCTGCTGGGAGTAAAGGGGAGTGGCAGTGAGTGGTTGTCATTTGAGAATGAAGGTGCAAGAATGGCAGTGGTGGGTCGGGTAGAGTGTTTATTTGCTTGCCACCGTGGTTCATTAGTTGGTCGGGAAGTGTGAGGTTGCTGTTATGATTGACTGTATAGTTGCTGGAACAGAGTAGAGGGGGCAGAGGGGAGGTCTTGTTTCTCATTTGTTTTTTTCAGGTTCGAATTGTCAGTCATGGTCGTGTGGGGAGCATTGCGGCAGGTGGGAGTGATCAGGTCTGGGTGGGTCACTTCAAGTAGGGAGCGCTCTGATCAGGGGTATTTTGATGGAGTGAGTCACTCATGTACAGTGAAGGCAGTAAACAGCTAGGCAACTAGATTTAGGACAGTGGTATATGCAATGGTACCTAGACTTGAGTCACCTGGATAGAGGAAGGAAGCGCCTAAGGTGAGGGCACTGTAGTGAATGCAACACCACCTCAATTTGAGACACTTAAAATAGGCTGACCATAGTGAATGCAACAATACCCGGATTTGGGACAACTAAGATGTGGGCATAGTAGTAGATTCAACAACACCTAAACTCGAGACATCTAGAATGGGGGCACAGTAGTAAATGCAGCAACGTGAAATTGGAAGTCTAGAAATGGGGGCACAGTGGTTAATGTCCCTTCCCTCACTGCACTTACCAAGTCAGACGATGTTGGTTGACGGTAGCAGGCTAACAAGGGTCAACACCGTCTGGAGCGACTTCTTTCTGAGCTGCCCTTTGCCCTGGGGCCCTTTGCCGCAAGGGGCTGCAAACAGGCAGTGGGTCTGCCCTGAGGTGACTTAAGTATGCCCGAGGGCCAATGGGAAGTGTGGAGGACAAACACAGAAGCTGGAAACAGCAACATCGCAGCGCACAGTTGCACGGGTTGGCAACAAAAACACAAATACAAATTAGAGGCAGATGCCTCACCTCTGCGCCAGTGAGCTACAGATGGAGAATCCTAGATTGAAAAGGAGATCTACTGTCCTCTGGGTATTTCCTCCCCCAGAAACCCCCCGCACCCCCTCTCGACATGTTTCGTACGAGTCTCTGGTTATGAGCCAGTCGATGTAAGGATACATGGGATGGACTGCCTGCGCAAGTGAGATGCTGATACCACACTAGTACCTTTATAAAACACCCTCAGGGCTGAGGCAATGCCGAAAGGGAGAACCTTGTACCGATAGCTAGTGTCCTCCATCTTGAACCGAGGTACTCTGTGCGCTGGCAGCATTGAAATATGAAATTATGCGTCTTTCATGTCCAATGTGACCATGTAATCCCCATGACGCAGCAGTGGGATTATCTCCTGAAGATTTGTCATCCTGAACTTTTGTAGTTGATATATTTGTTTGCAGGACGCAGATCTAAAAAAGGACACATGGTTAGTTCCTTTTTGGGAACAAGAAAGAAAATTGGAATAAATATATATCTTTGTTTATCTGGAGATTAGGGACGGCTTCGATGTCACCCTTTTGCAGCAGGACCTGGACCTCGTCCAACAGGATACACAGATGGTCTGGTGACAGTAGTCCGCTTCCAGATGGATGGCGGCTGGAGGAACTCTATGCAGTACACGTGGGCAACTGTCTTGGGTACCCACTGATGTGATCCGCTCCCACGAGTGGGTAAAAGATGTTAGACGTCCCCCGGCTGGGGAAGGGTGGAAAGGGACCTGTACCGCCAAGTCATTTGGGAGGGGGGGGGCTGAGGAGCTTCTGGAAGCAGTTTACACCACTTCCTTTCCCTATTTGAAAATCTCTGTTATGGAGAACCACTGGAGGAGCCCTGCCCGGAAGCCCAGTGCCCCCCCCACACTCCCGCCCCAAGCCGTATTGTCCTTGTGGCATGCAGGAGAAGGATTGCCCATGAAAGGGCTGGCAGGAGTTGAAACCTCCTCGCTGGACGAAAGGCTTGGCCGAGATCTGATGAGTGAAGGTCTCATGCTCCTCCTCGGCAGTTTCCAAAGCTTCATCGACCGCCTTACTGAAAAGGGATGCATCCTCCATCGATTTATTAATGAGGGAAGCTTGGGTTTCTGACTTAAGAGGAACAGGACAGGAGTACACAGCCCTATGGCGTTTCAAAATGTCAAACTGGGCTGAGATGTGTATAAACTCTGCCATTTTGTTCATACAAGCCTCAAATGCATCTCTGGTCCATTCTGGGGATGCATACAGTACGCAATAGCCTTGGTGCCTTTACTTGGTGCATTCACTAAAGAACTATTCTCTATACTAAGGGAACTCAAATCACCACTGCCTCCTTCAGAGGACTGCATTAAAGACCAGGCCTGGTGCAGTAATATCCAGCTGGCCCTCTCTAATAGAATTGCCCTCCTACAAACTAAGATAGAAGCAAAAAAAGCCAACCTTGCCTCCAAACAGAATCCCATCAGCATAATAAATCCCACCACCTCTAATTGCCCTTCCTTCCACTTTTCACCAGTCGCAGAAGAGGAAGTAAACAAGATAATCGCCAGTCTCAAAACATCCAACTGCAAATGTGACATTTGTCCCGCCTCCCGTCATCAAAGACGGGGCTAATGAGTTAGCCCCTCATCACCTCCTTGATCAATGCTTTCTTCAAAAACTCGGTGGTCCCCAATAACCGTAAAGCAGCGTGGGTCCTACCCCTGCTCAAAAAACCCAACTTAGACCCCAACGTCCCTACAAATTACAGGCCCATCACCACAGTCCCATTTCTCCTCAAAATCTTAGACAGGGTTGATTACCTCCAAATACAACAACATTTGGAAGACAACCTCCTAGGCCTGCGACAATCTGGCTTTAGACCAAGGCATGGGACTGAAACTGCCCTCCTGGATCTAAAAATCCAAATGGATGATGCCAAAGATAAGGTCAAACTGGCCATTTTGCTCTTGTTGGATCTATTTGCTGCCTTCGATCTGGTTGACCACCAGATCCTCACCCCAACACCTCTCCTCGGCTGCTGCATTCTCTCAGAATGCCACTAAGTGGATCCAGTCATTTTTGTCTGACAGGTCGAATAGGGTTTTCGCCCCCACCGCGGCTGCAGACCCTATCCCAATCACATGTGGAGTGCCCCAAGGCTCCTGCATTTCCCCCACACTTGACAATAGCTTCACAAAGCTCATCTTTGACCGTCTTGACGATCTGGGTGTCAGCTACACTAATTATGCAGACACCCAGGTCCTCATCACTCTCACTGGCAGCTATGAAGAGGATGTCGCAAAGCTTAATGAAATCTACTTAGAAATCCAAGCCTGGATGGCCACACACAGTCTTTGCCCCAAAGACGATAAGACAGATCTGCTTATCGTAGGCTCCCAGGCTCGCCTCAACAAGCTAGACCAAAGGTATCAATCCTTTACCATTGACGGCAACTTCATAAAAGTCTCCAAAGAGGTCAAAACACTAGGTGTGTACCTCGACTCCACCTTGTCACTAAAAAAAACAAAGAAACTCCATCATCTCAGCCACCACCTACACCAATAAATTGATCAATGCCTGTAGGCCTTTTCTCTCCACCTCTAGTTGCCTCACCTTATCAAGAGCGTTGATATTATCTAAATTAGACTATTGCAACACACTCTACCTAGGCACTACCACAAAAAACTTGAACAGGCTCCAGATCCTGCAAAATAATGCACTAAAATGTGCCCTTAACCTCCCGCGCAAGGCTCTCATATCCACAGCCAGCAAAGAAGTCCACTGGCTACCGATACGCGACAGAATCAAGCTAAGAACCCTGGTCATCACCCATAAGTGCCTGTCACGCACCGCCCCTCGCTACCTCTCAGACAAATTCGCTAGACATTGCTCCACCAGAACCCCTTACCTGCACCAACTAAAGATCCCCAACTATAACCTAAAAACAGCAGGAGGTTCAAGCTTCCCAGTGCTCGCAGCACAATGCTGGAATACCCTCCCTCTTGCAATTAGATCGGAAGCCGCATTCTGGCCATTCAGAGCCATGGTGAAATCATGGTTACTAGCCTAAACATCCAATCTCTCAATGACACGTTCGGCCAGCCGCCGTTCGCCACCATGTAATAATGTTCACCCTGGCTTTATCCGATTCAGGACCACCCTGTAACCTGGTCCTCACTCTCCACTGTAACTATCTTGTACACTGGTCTCTGTATACTTTATTCTTGTATGTAACTACTCAGAGCCTGGACTAATGTATGCTCTGACTGGTGTACTAAGGTGTTTGTGTAACGATATGCAACTGCTGTGCACATGATTATGCGCCCAGCTATCAGGGTTCGGACGCGCTTTATAAATAAACAAACTAAACTTTTGGTTCTACCGAGGTTTCAGTGGAGGCAAGAGACTAGGTAAGATACCCAGTCATACAGCCGCTCTCTGGAGTCCCAATCTGGGTTTAAATTAAGTGCAAATTTTATGAACCTTCAATAAGAAACTTGATTATTAAGTAACACAAAAAATTTTTCAAAAATCCAGTTTGTCCAACGATGATTTTATCTGTCAAATCTAAGTTCATTTTTTGAAAAAATAAAGAGTAGACACTAGTAATATTAAGTGAGGAAGAGTTTGCCACAAATCACTTCATCAACAGACTTTGGTTATGCCAATGCATTTCGGAATGGAAATTCCTTCATCGGGGCAAGTCTATACAATGTGGACACAACATGTACATTCAAATAATTGAAATAAATAATGTAAATAATGCCATGAGTAATATCCATATACCAAACACATCAATGCAAGAAATGTATGTAGAAACATAACAAAGCGTCATGTGAGTTACCGTATGAAAATAGAGCACATACCCAGTAGTCATGTATGTAGTAGCAGAAGGCAGGCCGAGGAAAAAAATAAATAAAAGAAATGAAAGAAAACCAATCAGTAAGAAAGTTGAGTACTGGTTCATAATGGCCTTAAGTAGGGAGAGTGGAAGGTTACCTGAATTAGGCAAATGTATTGCAGTCAAACCAACTTAGCGCTGAAAGCGTCAAAATCGACCCGCTACACTGATATGTGAGCAGTATCTGTAAACGTGGAAGCATGTAATTTAGAAATCTACGTAAGCGTTGTTGAACGCATCGTGTATGGTAGAGCGCTATATTAGCGCTTACCGTTGTAATGCACGGAACGGAGCTGTTCTCTCTTTGTCTGCCACAAGCAGACTGTCCTCGCTACATCGGAGCGTTGCCGGGCAACCCTCACTTATACGACACGTGATCGCGGCTCCTCTCCAGAGGGCGCGAGTTACGTGTCGAGGCTGCAATCAAGCCACTAGGCTCGAATCAGGTCGAAAAAATAATTTTAAGGTTATTCTGGGCTTTAATTTAGAATATTAATCCAATAAAAATTAAGGATTTAAAAAAAGCAGAAAATCATGAAAAGTGAAGAAATACTGGAAATGAAAATCCAGTGTCCTGTGTAATGGTAAGTGATATAGGGGCAGAGCAGGGTTCTAAAAAAGAGAGAGTGGATGTATTGTTAATACTCTAGACAATATTTAACATTATATGTTCAAAACCTGAATATATTGGTGCTGCCAGTGGTGTCGTCATGCCAGACTGCACCTTAGGTCCTGGATGGAGATCCAGGATATGCAGCATGCAAGCCAAACACATAGAAATTACTGTAAAATCCCATGTATACGTGAAACTTTAGAATACTAAAATAGTTACAAGTTAACATCAACAGTATCATTTAAGTCATGGTGCCACTTTCACCTAAATGTGAATCCAAACAGGTTCATTCAAACAGAAAAGTAACATACAATAAGAGTAAACATACAATTAGAGAAAACAGTGAAAATTCATCTCCTCATTTAGTCCATTAGGTACCAAACTGCCTAGTTTGTCTATCCAATAAGTCTCTCTGCGATTCAGGCGTTGACATAAATCTTCATGGGGACTATTTTTAGTAAGAACCTCCAAAATTACAAATCTAATCTGTCACATTATGTCCATTAGCTAACCAATGACATGCCACAGCTGAATTGGTGTTCGCATTACGGATACAAGACCGATGTTCACCCCACCTCAGTTTAGCTGTTCTTGTCGACTGTCCGACATAGAATTTACCACAAGGGCATTTGATGCCATAAATGATGTTGCTGCTGTCGCAAGTACCATAAGTCTTGAGTACAATCTTGCGCCCTGTTCTTGGATGATTAATGGTGTTACCTTTGATGACAAGGAACAAGTTACTTACCTGTAACTGTTCTCCAGCATGGGTCTGGCATGGATTCACATGCTCATGAATATTCCCCGTCGTCAGGCTGGGAATCCTTGGTAAAGAAAAAAATCAGTATCAGTTTCGTTTCTGATCTGTCTTTCGTAGTAGTAACCAATCACTGATCTCTGCGTCATACTGACCACAGCCAATGACTGCCCTCTACCTAAGCCCCGCCTCTGGCAGCCATCTTCAGATTTGGTAGCACGTGAAGTGGCAGTATGACCAAGTGAAGAGCCGCAGAGGGGTAGGCGGGAGGGTTCGCATGTGAATCCATGCCAGACCCATGCTGGAGAACAACAGTTACAGGTAAGTAACTTGTTCATTCTCCAGCATGGGGTCTGGCATGGATTCACATGCTCATGAATATAAGAATAAATAGCAGTACACACATGCACAACCACGGGGGGTGGCAAAAGGCTCAACATTGAGCAATACAACTCAACATTAAGCATCTCTTACCTCCTCACCAGGCTCACCTTAAGCGAACAGGTTGCGCAGCACTGCTTGGCCGACCCTGGAATCCCGATCGACGCAGTAGAATCTCGTGAAGGTGTGCGTCGACCTCCACGTAGCAGGCCTGCAGATGTCCAGCAGGGGCACACCAGATAAGAACGACGTACTAGCAGCCATCGCTCTGGTCGAATGGGCTCTCGGACGGCCTGGCAGCGGTCCGTTAGCCAACCGGTGACAGTGCATGATGCAGCCGGAGAGCCATCTGGAAATAGAAGACTTCGAGAGAGCCTTCCCTTGATTCACAGGTCCAAAGTTCACAAACAGCTGTGATGTCCTCCGGAAACTCTTTGTGCGGTCCACGTAGAACTTCAGCGCTCTAGCCACATCCAGCGAGTGCAAAGTCCTCTCGGCCGGCGACGAAGGAGACGGGAAGAAAACAGGTAACACCAATGGCTCGTTAAGATGGAAGTCCGACGGCACCTTGGGCATAAAGGAGGGGTGCGTCCTAAGCAACACCCTCGAGGCATGGAAAGTCAAGTACGGTGCTTTGCAGGATAGGGCCTGGATCTCTCCCACTCGTCGTGCGGAGGTAATGGTCACCAGGAACGCAGTCTTCCACGACACAAACTTCATCGGTGCGGAGTGCATCGGCTCGAATGGGGCCCCCATGAGCCTGGTCAGCACCACGTTAAGTTCCCACGCCGGGGCCTTCACCGGCGGGAACGACCGGAACAGTCCTTTCATAAACTCTTTTACCAGTCGATGGGACCACAGGGACGTCCGTCCTGTGGTTCTGGTATATCTGGAGATCGCCGCCAGATGAATCTTAATGGAGGCATGGGCTAGCCCAGCCTTTGCCAGCGATAGCAGGTACGGCAGCACTTGAGGGGCCGTAATCCGTCTGTGCTCGGCACCAGATAGAGAACCTCTTCCACTTATGACCGTAGCATTTGAGAGTCGAGGACGCTCTGGCCTTTGCAAGAACCTCTCTGCAATCAGCCGGTATATCGTAGCCTCCAAACTCTAGCGCTGCAGGAGCCAAGCCTGCAGGTTCAGCGACGCCGGGTCGTGGTGGAAGATGGCGCCTCCTTCTCTGGAGAGAAGGTCCGCGTCCGCCGACAGCTTGATGGGAGGGGACGTTGACAAGTCCAGAAGGTCCGGGAACCAGATCTGCCTCGGCCACGCCGGTGCGACGAGGATCATCCTGCACCGGGACCTCCTGAGCTGGCTGATGAGTCGAAGCAGCAACGGCAACGGAGGGAACGCATACAGGTATAGGCCGTCCCAGGGGAACGAGAACGCATCGCCCATGCTTCTCGGCTGGGGAAACCTGCTGGCGAACCTCTTGCACTTCGAGTTTGTCGCTGTTGCGAACAGGTCGATTTGGGGTTTGCCCCATCGTTGGAAGAGTTGATCCACCTGATCCTGGCGCAGTTCCCACTCGTGACACGCGCGCAGCTCCCTGCTGAGCGAGTCGGCGATGGTGTTCCTTTCTCCTGCCAGGTGGAAGGGAACCAGGAACATCCCCTGGGCGACCGCCCAGTGCCACAGATCCTGTGCCTCCTTTGATAGGGCTGGGGATCTGGTGCCTCCCTCCTTCCGTATGTAAAACATTGTCGTGGTGCTGTCCGTGAAGATCCGCACCACCTTGCCCTTGAGCGACGGGAGGAACGATTTGAGAGCCCAGAACACGGCTCGGAGTTCCAGGACGTTGATGTGCAGGAGCCTCTCCTCCGGGAGCCAGAGGCCTCTCGCGTGGAGATCTCCGGTGTGGGCGCCCCAACCTTCCAGGGAGGCGTCCGTTGTCACCGTCTCCTGGTACGCCGGCGTCTGAAAGTCCTTGCCCGCCGTGAGGTGCGCTCGAACGCCCCACCACTGAATCGCCCGCCGGAACACCACGTTGAGGGGGACCCTGTCTTCGAAGGTGCCCGTCGCCTGCATCCAACGGGCGTCGAGAAATTCTTAAAGAGGGCGCATCCGTAGTCTGCAGAGGCGCACCAGGTAGATGCAAGAGGACATCATCCCCAGGAGGGACTTGATGGACCTCACCCTGGCCACGTCCGTGGCTAGCAGGCGCTGCACTTTGCCTAGAATGGTCTTCGTCCGTTCTTCCGACGGGGCCGCCAGGCGCCTCACTGTATCGAGCTTCGCTCCCAGAAACAGGGCCACCTGCGACGGCACCAGGTGGGACTTTGGGTAATTTATGGCGAATCCCAGGTCTGTGAGTAGCTGGACGGTCCTCGCAGTGTGTTCGACGGCGAGTTCACTCGTCCTTGAGCGGATGAGCCAGTCGTCCAGGTAGGGGTAGACGTGAATCCCCTGCAGGCGCAGCTGCACCGCCACTGGTGCTAGGCACTTGGTAAAGACCCTGGGGGCCGACTTCAATCCGAACGGCAGAGCTCTGAATTGGTAGTGGCGTCCCTGGACGATGAACCTGAGGAACTCTGACTTTTGAGGATGGGAACGTGGAAGTATGCATCCTCCAGGTCCAACGATGATAGAAAGTCGCCTTCCTCTAGCTGTCCCAGTATGTGCTGGAGGGTGACCATCCTGAACTTTTCTGATCTGATGTATTTGTTCAAACGACGAAGGTCCAGGATGGGGCGCCAGCCGCCCGTCTTCTTCCTGAGGAAGTACCTTGAGTATACCCCGGAGCCTCTTCGGGACAAGCTCGATGGCGCCTTTCCTGAGCATCGCCCGTACTTCCAACAGCAGTTGCGGGACGTGATTTTCCTTCCTGGCCACAGGTGGAACATGAGGGCACTTCTTCAGGAATTCGATAGTGTCCTCTTGCCAGGGTATCCAGCACCTAACGGTCGGTGGAGATGGACTTCCACACGCTGAAGTTCGTCAGCCGGCCTCCCACCAGGGTGCTTCGGTGGGGGCCCGAGACCACGGCCGGTTCAGTCCTGCTTGGAGTTGGTGACCTTGCCGGCCTGGCCACCTTGCCGACGAGGCGCTCCCTCCTTGCTGCGACCCCTGTAGGCCTCCTGAAACGAGGAGCGTGCCGCCTGGCGGTAGGACGACGAGCCACCGCTGGATCCCTTGGAGGCACCCCGTCTGCCTCCGGAGCTCCGAAAGGGCCGTCGTTGCTGAAGGGCTCCTAGGGCGCGGGCCGTCTCCGTGTCCGTTTTTATGGCTTGGAGGGATACGTCCACCGCCTTCCCGAACAAGTTGCTGCCGTCAAACGGCATGTCCAACAGCCTGGTCTGGACGTCCTGACGGAAGTCGGTCGCCCGGAGCCAACCCCGTCGTAATAGGCAAACACCGTTGCCCAGCTGGCAGAACCCGGTATCGGCAATATCGGTTGCCACCGTTATGGCGTGGTCCAACGCCACCTCGCCCTCTTGCAGTATTTCCAGGGCCTCGGACCTCTTGTCGTCCGGCAGGAAGTCCAATATGGGAGCCAGCTTAAACCAGAGCTCTGTGTCGTAACGGGCCACGATCGCCAGGGCATTGGCCGCTTTGATAGTCGTCGCCGCCGACGAAATGACCCGCCGGCCCATGGCGTCCAACTTCTTTCCCTCGCCGTCCGGCGGGGAATTCGACGTCAAGGCTCCCGACCCTGCTGCTTTCTTCTTCGCCGCCGCCGAGACGACCGAGTCTGGCGTTGGCTGGGCCCTGAGGCACAAGGGAGCGGTTTCGGGGACCTGGTACTTCTTCTCGTACCGGTCCCATTTGGCTGGTGCCGTTGAGGGGTTCTTGAGAACCGACAGGCCCTCCTCCCAGATGTCATTGATTAGGGGCACCGCGATGACCGTCTTCCTCTTGGCCTCACGGCGCTGAGAGGAAACCTTCCTTTCTGCTCCTCCGGGCAGAGCTGGAACAATTCGGACGCCCTGGCGATCATGGCGTGGAATGAGCCAATCTCGTCGGGCGGCGAGGCCCGTGCGACGGCAGACCCGTTCCGTCTTCGTCGCCCTCAGAACCCGTCGTCGAGCCCAACGCACCGTCATCTCCCGACTCGTGGGAGGATGAGGAGGAGGAGGGAACTGTAGGCCTTACGGGGGGCGAGCGGAGGAGAGGGTTGGGTCCTCCGTAGTTTGTTCTGAGGACTTCCCGACAGGCCAGGTTGCGGGTCCTCCGGCCTGGGTCGTGGGCATCTCGTCCTTATCTCAGAGCATAAGGACTGGATGGCAGACAAAATGGCCGCCGAGCCATCCTGAGGCCTAGGGTCCGGCTGCGCCGGAAGGGAAGGCCGCTCTTCCTCACCATCGTCTTCCTCGGTTATCTCCCGAGGATCTTCCTGATGGGATCGAACCTTCTCGAATTGGACTTCGAGGTTCCTCACGGCCTCGGTCAGTTCCTCCTCCGAGGCTGACTCGGAGCTCGAGGAGGGCACCGTGCCCCCCCTCGCTTCTTCCATCATGACGGCCACGACGATGGGCTGAAAAGGATTCCCTCCTTGGCGGCAGGGAAACTAGTCCCGAAGGCAGTCTCCGCTGGCGGTGTCTCTGCCGGCTTGGCCAGAGTCGCCGCGATAGCCTCGATAGAAGCCTTCGCCTGCTAGGTAGGGGCCTTCACCACCTTAGGTGCGTCCCGGGCCTTCTTCGGGGGAGGGGCGACGCCTTGCTCCCCCTCTTCCGAGATCGGACGGGGCTTCTCCCGAAGCTTACCCGGGGTCTCAGACATTTTCTTCCCCGAACCGGAGCATTGGCTCGTGGTTGACGGTGCCAGGGAAGGTGCGCCCTGCCTGGCGACCGAAGAGCCCGACCTTTCGGCGCTCCCGGAGCCAGCGGACTCCCGGTGCTTGGCCTGGTGTTTGGCCCCCGCCGCCGGGGCGCCCGCACAGGACTTAGAAGCCCGTTCTGACCCTTTCTTCTTCTCACCCGTCGAGCCCTTCTCCAACCAGCTTGCGAGACGGGATCGACGGTCCCTCATGGTCCGCTCCGACGAGTTCTTGCAGAACTGGCAGTCCTTCTCTACACGAGTCTTGTCCCCATGAAGACAGTAGAAGCATTGCGAATGTTCGTCTTCCTTAAACACATTCTGCAGCCCGCATCCAGGGCAGCTGCTTAACAGCTTGGGTCCGGGCGACAAACTCGCATTCTGGGCCATCTCGAAGTAGGCCGCGAATCTTCTGGAATCCTCCAAGAGGTTGATTCGACGAAATCTTCACCCATGAGGGGCGTAGGAAAATCCCGCAACGGGTAGCCGTTAACGGGAGTAGAAACGGTGGAGCTTGAGGCTAGATTAACCAAAAAAAAGTGAAAATTCACCTGAAAAAGCGCGAAACACGCAGTGAAAGCTCGAGAGCTAAGCACGAGGACTCCCAACACTTGAACGTGCGGTAAAAATCTGAAGATGGCTGCCAGAGGCGAGGCTTAGGTAGAGGGCAGTCATTGGCTGTGGTCAGTATGACGCAGAGATCAGTGATTGGTTACTACTACGAAAGACAGATCAGAAACGAAACTGATACTGATTTTTTTCTTTACCGAGGATTCCCAGCCTGACGACGGGGAATATTCATGAGCATGTGAATCCATGCCAGACCCCATGCTGGAGAAAGTTACAGTTGACACAGTAGAGGCAAGGTAATGTTCCAGTATGTTGAGTTATGGGTCCCTTCGCTATAGGTTTAGTTTGCACCAGTTTGTCTCTTAGGTTCCTACTGCATTGATAGGCAAAGACTGGTTTTTCGCTGAACAAATTCTGTACTCTGTCATTCTTAAAGAGCTCCCATTGTTTCATGATGGTTCTCTTGATTTTATTACTTTGAACTGAAAACTTGGACACATACCGGTGATTTCAATTCTCTTATTCTTGGGGTTCTGTACTGATGATATAGTCTCGTGACAGGGCATCGACTTTGTCCGATGCTAAATCAAGTTCATTTTGCTTATATCCACCGGACAGAAATTTTTCTTTCATCTCCATCTGTTGTATTCTACAGTCTTCAGGATCACTCACTATTTTTTTGACCCGTAGTAACTGACTGTATGGCAAATTCTTAAGTAGACTCGGCTGGTGGAAGCTGAGGCGATGGAGGAGATTATTGCGATCTGTCGTTTTCCGGAACAGTGTAGTACTGTAGCTGGTTGCCTGCTTTCTGACTTGGATGTCTAGGAACATTATGGTGTCATATGAAATGTCTTTAGTGAATTGTATCCTTTGATCAATGCTGTTTAAATACTCAAAAAATGCCTCAAAAGATTCTTTGGTCCCCTTCCAGACTCCAAAGATGATATCTATATATCTTGTCCATATCCGGATGTCCTTGTTCCATTCCTGTCTGTTCAATACATAATCGGACTCAAATTTGTGCATGAAACTGTTGGCGTATGAGTGTGCCATGGTGGCCCCCATTGACGTCCCTGCAGTTTGTAGATAAAACTGATTGCCATACTGAAAATAAGAGTTCTCTGCAATGAATTGTAAAAGAGCCAATATGAACTCCTTCTGGGCACGTGGACATAATGTGACAGATTAGATTTGTAATTTTGGAGGTTCTTACTAAAAATAGTGCCCATGAAGATTGATGTCAACGCCTGAATCGCAGAGAGACTTAATGGATAGACAAACTAGGCAGTTTGGTACCTAATGGACTAAATGAGGAGATGAATTTTCACTGTTTTCTCTAATTGTATGTTTACTCTTATTGTATGTTACTTTTCTGTTTGAATGAACCTGTTTGGATTCACATTTAGGTGAAAGTGGCACCATGACTTAAATGATACTGTTGGTTAACTTGTAACTATTTTAGTATTCTAAAGTTTCACGTATACATGGGATTTTACAGTAATTTCTATGTGTTTGGCTTGCATGCTGCATATCCTGGATCTCCATCCAGGACCTAAGGTGCCGTCTGGCATGACGACACCACTGGCAGCACCAATATATACAGGTTTTGAACATATGTTAAATATTGCCTAGAGTATTAACAATAAATCCACTCTCTCTTTTTTAGAACCCTGCTCTGCCCCTATATCACTTACCATTACACAGGACACTGGATTTTCATTTCCAGTATTTCTTCACTTTTCATGATTTTCTGATTTTTTTAAATCCTTAATTTTTATTGGATTAATATTCTAAATTAGAGCCCAGGATAACCTTAAAATAATTTTTTCGACCTGATTCGAGCCTAGTGGCTTGATTGCGGCCTCGACACGTAACTCGCGCCCTCTGGAGAGGAGCAGCAATCATGTGTCGTATAAGTGAGGGTTGCCCGGCAACGCTCCGATGCGGTGAGGACAGTCTGCTTGTGGCAGACAGAGAACAGCTCCGTTCCGTGCATTACAACGGTAAGCGCGAATATAACTCTCTACCATACACGATGCATTCAACAACGCTTACGTAGATTTCTAAATGACATGCTTCCACGTTTACAGATACTGCTGACAGATCACGGTGTAGCGGGTCGATTTTGATGCTTTCGACGCCAAGTTGGTTTGACTGCAATACATTTGCCTAATTCAGGTAACTTTCCACTCTCCCTACTTATGGCCATTATGAACCAGTACTCAACTTTCTTACTGATTGGTTTTCTTTCATTTCTTTTATTTATTTTTTTCCCCGGCCTGCCTTCTGCTACTACATACATGACTACTGGGTATGTGTTCCATTTTCATACGGTAACTCACATGACGCTCTTTTGTTATGTTTCTACATACATTTCTTGCATTGATGTGTTTGATGGTATATGGATATTACTCATGACATTATTTACATTATTTATTTCAATTATTTGAATGTACATGTTGTGTCCACATTGTATAGACTTGTCCCGATAAAGGAATTTCCATTCCGAAATGCATTGGCATAACCAAAGTCTGTTGATGAAGTGATTTGTGGCAAACTCTTCCTCACTTATTACTAGTGTCTATTCTTATTTTTTCAAAAATGAACTTAGATTTGACGGATAAAATCATCGTTGGAAAAACAACTGGATTTCTTTGAATTTTTTTGAGTGTTACTTAATAATCTTCAAGGTTCTTATTGAAGGTTCATAAAATTTGAACTTAATTTAAACCCAGATTGGGACTCCAGAGAGCGGCTGTATGACTGGTTATCTTACCTAGTCTCTTGCCTCCACTGTTATTTTTTGGTTTGGGTGTCTCCTAACCTTTTACAGCCGGCTCCTGTACACTGAATTACATTTCTAAGGATAGTTGTTTATCAGAGACTTTGCATATTAACATTAAGACTCATTTTTTGCTTTCTACCTATGTTTCATTCATTTTATCTTCATTATGGTGTTCCCTTTAGCCACAGGCTTGACCCCGGGCACAGCAGGTAACTGCCGCATACCATGCACAGACGCTAATAGATTTATTTTAACTAATTTGCTGTATTTATTTATTTCCATATTTCCTTGTATTCTGGCATCGGCCTGGGTCTGAGAGTGCCTGGCCGCACGGAAGATCCAGAGACCCGTGCTCGGTACCGGCATTTGTTACCCACACTCATTGGGGAGGCAGTCCCTATTCCCTGTTCGTAGCAGTGGGATGGGATTGGCAGTGGTTATACGATGGTCCTATATAGGACAGCAGTGCTCAGACAACGGAGTAGTCATGCGCAGCAGAAGAGGGCCTGTCGTGCCAAAGTTGCCCCCAAGTTAAAGGCATGGTCTAGTAAACATTTTTATTGTCCCTACGGGTCGGCCATGTTTTTTTAAGCCTAAGTGGCTCGATTTTAGAAAACTTTCCTATGGACCATACCCGAGTTTTCGTCCATTAAACGCACGCGAAAACAAGCACCAGGGAGCCGCCATTTTCTGATAATCCTATCTTTTCCCCGATCGCCCTGGCTGACCTGCTTTTGCGGCACTAAATCATATCCCCCGTCCCTGAGCCTGTCATCAGCAGACGCGTACCGCCCATTTCACAACGCCAAAGCACGTCTCGTGTCAACATTCGCTGCGCTTCAGCTAATGACGTGTCGCCATGGAAATGGTAGGACGCCTCTTTCCTCAATAAGTATAAACAGACTGTTTCACAACACAGCAGCAGATTTTCAATTCCATTCCTCTCTCTGTTACTTTGAGTATTCTGTGACTCGTTTCAGTGCTCTGGTCAGCTACCTTCACCGCTTGTAGCCCGTGTGAACAGATACCAGTACCAACGCTATAAATTATTTTAGTTTGTTTAACACACAATGGCTACAATAATGCCCTACATGTACAAGCCCGAGCATACCAAGGAGGAACTACTGGAAAGGGAAGCACCCGAAAACTATGGGGATTCGGACGGCAGTTGGCAGGACGAATCAACAAAAGAGCCTGGGCCTAGTCGAATGGACGGCGTCTCCACCTGGTGCACATGCAATCGGTGCGAGCTAATGCCAACTGAGGACAAGAACTGCTGCTGCCGAGAAAACTCGGGATGCCTGGCCTACATTTCTGAAGGCGAGCCACGACCGCAATGCATCACCGAGCTGCCAGACTTCAGGGCAGCCTGCCTCACACGGGCCGTGTTGAGAATAATGATGGTGCTTATGCACGAACTTCTCGCAACTGTTCGTCCTCGTAATCCGAGTAACGAGTAAGTATACTCTGCTTGTCATGCCACTCCTATTTCATGTTCTTCTACTATATCCAAAATTACATCTACATATCATTGGAACGCATGTAAGTCGTTCAATAGTGTGCATTGTCTAGATAGCATTTGTCCATGCAGAATGCCATTAGTTACAAGAATTGTCATTGACAACAAACGTTTATTAAACTTATCTTGGTCATTTAAAAACAGTTTGTTTCATTCCTTTTCACAGGTGGTACAGGCTGGTGGCCTATCGTTCCTTCACATGGTGGCTCCACAGGAGGCTTGGACACCGCGTTCGAAGAGTGATACCCGCCTGTGCCGTTCGTGCCATTAGAGAAACGTTCCCGAGTGACAGCGGTCAGTACAGGGGATTTTCTCTCGCTGTGCTGCAACCTGACCTGTATAATCTTTAAAGTCTTGTATTTTTGTGTCATGAAAAGATGCAAAATAAAACACCACATATATTTTAACAACGGTCGTTTCAATTTTTTAAATGAATCAAGTGTGTCTCCATTCAAGGATGGACGTCAGACATCTGTGCTCCGAATGGGTGAAGGTCTGGTCGCTGTGAAGCAGGGTGGTCACTATCTAAGCTAACATAACATTCTCGATAATGCATGCACTAAACACTTGTTCAAGGTCTTTCAGTAGGTCATGTCTCTATAAAAGTCACATATATCTATACTAACAATTACCATTGGATTATACAGGCCTTAGGGTCTTGACCCCTATAATACACTGGTTGAAGTGTGGGTCTGTGCTCACAAGAATCTCCGGTATGTGGCATTTGTTATTGATAAGCAACGATATACCGATATAAAGGCGGTTCGCGCCAGTGGATGCACACTGGCATGGGGGCTGTCAGGGGTGCAAAAGGCCAAGGTGCCAAACTACATGTACACTTCAAAAGGTAGCCCACGCCAAGGGTCCATCGGTCACATAGCCTCCTCAGACCCCGTGTCTCCAGCCAGGCCTCCCCTTGAAGCAGGCCGCCCCCTAAGACCACGACATACATACGTCATTCATTCACAAACACACCCCTGTTCCCAATACTTTATAAACCACTTGATATGTCTCATGAGAACATCTTTGTGCTTTGCAAGTCAACTCCTGAACGTGTTACCTGGCAACCACTGAGATCTACGCTAATCTGCTCGTCGCCGTGCTATCCGTGAACTTCTGTGACCGCTTAGAGCAAACCCATCAGTGTGCTACCTGTGGCCACCCACCTATTCTCCTGCAACATACTGCTCTGCTTGCTGAATCCAACTGTTTGTTGGTCAAGGTAAGGCCATGAATCCTAGTCATATTTCGCAGATTTTATCTATTTGCGAGTTGAGTACACAATAGTGCTAGGTTCATTGGTCTCATTGCTATTGACTTGAGTTTCCATTGCTATGCTATCAATAGATCTATTTATTTTCATCTGTGTCTATTGTCATCGAATTGCACCCTTCGGGGGTCCAGTCTATAATGTAAGCATGTTTCCTTCTCGTGCAATACAGAACATCCAAGGGATGAGTCACATGTTCAGTTTTTAGTCACATCATTTATACATTTCTGCAATTTATGCAAATACTAAGCCGCACATAATGAACTGGTTTAGTTCCTGCGACCAAAACAAACCTTGCATTGATCATTGTATGATTCATTTACTTTTGTATCAAATCTTTATTCTTGAAGATTGTATAACGTCGATATTTACTTTTCAGATTTATCAACAATGCCTGCCTGTTCGATTAGCGGTTGCCCTTAGAAGACCCATGCGAAATCTGAAGGCACTAAAATGCATGTATTCCCGAAAACTGTTGCTCGAATAAGAGAATGGGTCAGACATTGCGGATATCCACTGGATGAGCTGGAAAGTAGAGTCCAACAAGTCTTACAGGACAAGAGGGGTGATCGATACCGCCTCTGCAGCCGGCACTTTTCCTTGGACATGTACACAACATCTTGGGTAACAAAGAAGAATAAACGGCGAACGACACGGAAATTGCTCGAAAACGCTATTCCCACTCTATTCGTCCACATTCCGCCACCGGTGAGTCAAGTGTCCGGATTTAGCGTTAGGCATTGCGGTAGTGTGTAGGTATCCGAACGGATTAATTGATTTTGTAGGTGTTCTATCCCTTATAATAATTTCGATATTGATAGGAGTGTATAGTTTTTTGAATAATGACATTTACCAATATATTCTTTTTCGATTTCATAACCCACAAACGCAATATATATATATATATATATATATATATATATATATATATATATATATATATATATATATATGATACATTACTCACCGTAATCGTATTTCTGATGCTTGTATCTGCTTAGATTCACATGCTGTGCATAGGCCGACATCTAGTGGAAGCTGCGGAGTATTACAGTTTGTTTTTCGAAACTCGAAAATGGGCGTCGACACAGGCGTGCCAGTAATACTATCCCTAGTGTGACGTCCACTGTACCCAAGATCCCTCACGCGTCTAGGATCCTCAGATTGTATTTTTTCTGACATGAGGAAGCATGAGGAGTAGCGCGAGTACAGATAATCCAAGCAGATAGACAGAAAGGTAAGACTACAAGCAATCATGCGCCTTCTCTCGGAGGGGAGGAAGGGTGGGTCGCATGTGAATCTAAGCAGATACAAGCATCAGAAATACGATTATGGTGAGTAATGTATCCCTTCTGAGGCTTGTGGAATCTGCTTAGATCACATGCTGTGCATAGACTAGCGAGCAGTACCAGAAGGAGGTGGGATGTGAGAAGGGTCATGAGCAAACAGGTGTCTTAGAACCGCTTGTCCCACTTGTGTATCTGTCTTGGAATGAGTGTCAATGCAGTAATGCTGAGTAAAAGTGTGAATAGAGCTCCAAGTAGCTGCTTTGCAAATGGTGTCGAGGGGAACATTTGCAATGAAAGCCAGAGTGGCCCCAATGCCTCTAGTAGAGTGGGCCCTTGGCGTAAAAGGCAGAGTTTTTTCAGAAAGAGAGTAACACAGCTGTATACAGTTGATAATCCACTTCGAGATAGCGCCTTTAGAGACGCGATCTCCCTCTCTGCCTGTAGCTACGGAGACAAACAGTTGATCTGTTTTCCTTAGCGGTCTGGTTTTATTTACATAGTAGAGGACCGCCCTACGCACATCTAGGGTGTGTAGTTTCACCTCAGCCGAGCTTTGCGGGTTCTGGAAGAAAGCCGGAAGCTCGATGGACTGGTTTACATGGAACATTGATATAAATTTAGGTGAGAACCTAGGGTGTGTGCGTAAAACCAGTTTGTCCTTGTGGATAGTAAAGAAAGGATCCTGCACTGACAGCCTGAATTTCACTGACCCTTCTTATAGAGGTAATGGCTACTAAGAAGGCCGTTTTATAAGTCAGGTGTTTGAGACTACTTTTATGCATGGGTTCGAAAGGGGGGCCCATGAGCTTAGCTAGCACCACATTAAGGTCCCATCCTGGCGGTGGGTTCGAAATAGGAGGGTGAAGTCTCTTTACTCCTTCCATGAAGGCTTTAACTACTGGTACTTTCCACCACGACCCTTGTTATGGGATGTGGTGTAAGCCGAGAGGGCTGCCAGGTGTACTTTCAGAGAGTTAAAAACCAATCCTGCATCCAGCAGGTGGAGCATGTATGTCACAACGTTGGAAGGAGTGCAATCAACTGGGTTGATTTGTTTATTCTGGCACCAAATAACGAATCTCTTCCACTTGTCAAAATAACAGTGCCTTGTGTTTGGTTTCCTGGATTCTTTTAGGATGTCCATACACCTTTGTGGTAAATTGAGATGGCCAAACTCTATGACCTCAGGAGCCATGCTGCCAGGTTCATTGAGTTGGGTTCCTGGTGCACTGTTTGACCTTGTTGCTGGGACAGTAGGTTGTACCAGGCTGGGAGTTTGATGGGCTCGCACAGCGCCATCCTGCGTAGGTGTGGAAACCATGGTTGTCTCGCCCACATGGGAGCAACTAGGATGAGCGTCATCGATTCCTTGTTCATCTTGTACACCACCTTCCTGATGAGAGGAGTTGGTGGAAAAGCGTACGCAAACATCCCTGACCAGTTCATCCACAGGGCGTTCCCTTGCGAGTGTGGCTGGGGGAACCTGGATGCAAATCCTGGGCATTGTTTGTTTTCGCTTGTGGCGAATAGGTCTATAGTGGGGAAACCCCACTGAGAGAAGAGATCTTCTACGATCTTTCTGTGTAGAACCCATTCGTGTTCTTCTGGGAGGGAGTCTCTGCTTAGGGCATCCGCTAGGGAATTGAGCTCCCCTGGAACATGTTGTGCTGATAGGAAGATGTTCCGTCTGAGTGCCCATATCCAGATTTTCTGGGCAAGCTTGGACAGATTTGGCGCACGAGTCCCTCCTTGTTTGTTTAGATAGAACATGGCTGTCGTGCTGTCCGTCCGGATCTGCACCGACAAGTTTAGTAGATGGGGCTCGAACGCCCGAAGTGCTTGGAATACTGCCAGAAGCTCTAGCAGGTTGATGTGGTTCTTGGCTACTGAGTGAGACCAGAGACCCTGAGCTGTGTGGTGGAGATGGTGAGCTCCCCACCCAGTCAGGCAAGCATCTGTAGTTACCACTGCTTGTACTTCGGGATCGTAAAAGGGTTTTCCCCTTGCGAGATTCTCTTTTGTCCACCAGTGTAAGCTTTGTACGAGTTTTGGCGAAACGACCACTAGATCGTCCCACTGACCACTTGCCCGAGACCACTGTTTCGCCAACCATTCCTGCATGGGACGCATGCGCAGACGCGCGTGGGGGACCAGGTAAATGCATGACGCCATCATGCCCAGTAACCGCATTGCTTTGCGTACCGTTATTTGTTGACCTGACTGATAATGTGGAATTTGCAGTAGTATATTCCGAATTCTTTCTTCCGAGGGGAAGGTCAACCCTTTCTGAGTATCTAGGATTGCTCCTAGGAACTGTTTTGAGGTGCTTGGCACCAGACTTGACTTCTTCTCGTTGATAGAGAAGCCTAATTCGTGGAGGAGGTCGATAGTCATCTGAATGTTTGACCTGCAAATTCTTGGGGTTTCTCCCGTTATGAGCCAGTCGTCCAGATAAGGGTACACTGGGATTGCCTCCCTGCGTAGGTGTGCAGCTGCCACCGCCAGTACCTTGGTGAATACCCTTGGTGCTGAAGCTATCCCGAAGGGCAGTACCTTGAATTGGTAGTGGCGACTGTCCACTTTGAAGCGCAAGTATTTTTTGTGCGCTGGGAGCATGGAAATATGAAAATAAGCATCTTTCATATCCAAGGTTGCCATGTAGTCCCCCTTTTTTAGGAGGGGGATTACCTCTTGTAGCGTGGTCATACGGAATTTTTGGGGCTTGACATACTTGTTGGCAGGCCGTAGGTCCAATACTGGGCGCATTGTTAAATCTTTCTTTGGCACAAGGAAGTAAGTTGAATAGATACCCTTGTTTACCTTGTGTCCTGGGACGAGTTCTATCGCATCCTTTTCTAGCAGAATGGCGATCTCCTCGAGAAGGATCTTCTGATGTTCTAAGGAGTGTATTCTTTGTCGTGGAGGGTGGTTCCGGGGACGCTGCAGTAATTCTATACAATATCCTGTGGACACTGTTGACAGCACCCATCTGTCTGAGGTGATCCCTTCCCAAGCCTGGGTGAAGTTGGAAATGCGTCCCCCCTACTGGGGTTGCGTGAGAAGGGACCCTGAACTGAGCGTCACTGCTTTGGCGGAGGCGTGCCACCTCCTTTGTTGGGGCTGCCTCTGCCTCTTCCACGACCTCTCGTTACCCTTGCTGTAACTTTGGGTAGACTGCTGGTTGTTGTTCCATTGTGTACCCTGTCCTTGGGCATAGTTGCCTCTTTGTGAATTTTGGCCGCGTGGGCGACGAAAATTACTGTTCCCCCTCTGGTTTGGGGGTTTGTTGGTAAGCTGGCCCAGGGATTTGAGAGTCTCGTACTCGTCCTTGGCATTCTTAAGTGCGTCTTCGACCGCTTTACCAAACAATAGATCGGGTTCCACCGGCTTGTCTATTAATGAAGCCTGGGTTTCTGTTTTGAACCCCGACTGCCGTAACCACGCAAGTCTCTTGATAACAGTACCTTCTGCTATCAATCTTCCTGCGTTGTCTGCAGCGTCGAAAGTTGCTTTTAAGATGCAACCAGACACGGCTCTCCCTTCTGCCGAGATCCGAGCCAACTGGCCCTTTAACGGTTCAGGAGCAGAGGCTATGAGCGCCGCGACCTCTTCCCATTGATGGCAGTTGTAACTTGCCAACAGGGTGGTGGAGTTTGCAATCCTTGCTTGGTAGGCGGACGTTGAGGCTACCTTCCTGCCAAACCCGTACAGTCTTTTGCTCTCCTTGTCGGGAGGAGCTTCGGACGACGATAAGGGTGTCCCAGCCCTCTTCCGAGTGCTGGTAACCACTAGGGAGTCTGGTTTAAGATGACCTCTTATATAAAGAGGGTCAGACTGGGCTGCCCGAAAGAGTTTTTCGACTCTGGGGTTGACGGCTCTGGTGAGGTTAGGATTCACCAGGGATGGATCTATTCTACGTTGGATGGATTTAAGGATAGGGATGGTCTGAGCGACCGGCCTCCTTTCTCCCACCAACTCCTCTGCGAAGTCCCTTTCCTCCTGTACACCGTGGGTGTCGATGTGAAAATGTTCTGCTGCGCGAGCAAGAACTTCATTAAGGAGGGGTTGGTTATCAACTGGCGAGTCGGTAACTGGGGCTTCGCTCTCTACCGGGGAATCTACTCTGTAAATTTCCTGCTCATCTTCTACCTCCTCCAGGTCCTCCTCCTCCGCATATTATTCAGACCCGGTTCGTTCCTCCATAATTGTAAACTCCTGGTCCCCTTCAGGGAAAGGTTTTCCTTGGTATCTGGGGTGTGGAGTAGAGTATGGAGTAGAGTAAGGCTGCACCTCGAAGGGGTCAGGTCTTTCGACCCGGGCCTTTTTACTTAGGGGGATAGGATCAGAGGAGCCTGAGGGTGTGGCCCCTTGAGGGTCATACGAAAGGAAATGTTCTGGGTTTTTGTCATAAAAATCAGCTAAGGAAGACATCCTTGACATGACCCTGTCTATGTCCTCACTGGACCATTCTTTGGAACAGGGTATGACTTTAGTAGGCAACTTAAAGGACTTATCAAGGGTACCCTTGCTTGATGTTGATGTCCCAGTAGATTTATGTTTATCTGTCTGCTTGGGGTGGAAGGATGGTCTTACAGGAGTGGAAGGCTGAGCTTTCCGCTGTTTCCCTCCCTCCCCGTGCGTGGAGAAATGTTTTCCCTGCCCCTTGGAGGCCCCAGAGACTTTCGACGCCTGGCGCCGAGGGTCGGGAGAGGTATCTTGCTTCAAGCGTGGGGCCTCGCTGGTGTTAACTGCGCACTCGGTTTCTTGGAGCGCGGCCTGGGGGTGGAAGTCGTCTTCGTCTCCCGACGAGTGAACTTCCGTTAATCTAGGGAGTGAGGCACTCTTGGCAAGAGTGGATGATTGCCTTGCGTCATGAGGCGATCTCGATCGAGAGCGCCCAGAGGACACCGAGTCGGACCGTTCTATCCGTGCCTCTTTCCGAGAAGTCGACGTCGCCGAGGTTCGGTTGGACTTCGTGTGTTTAGTGTGTGTAGGATGTGTAGCGCTTGCGTCGCCGGGGGTCTTCCCCATAGCCGCCCTGCTGGACAACCTTCCGAGGTCGGGGACCTGCGCTCGGCAGTCTTTTGACGCCGTAATGCCCTCGCCGTCCGAAAGTACGGCGTCGCTGCCATCGCTGAAGGCGCCCTCCGCTGCCATGGCTGCCTGCCTGGCGTGGTGGGCCCAACGCTTTGTCGAACGGTCCTTAAGTGTTTTAGGTTTAAACCTACTCCACGCTCTGCAGTTCGCTTCGGGGTGGTCCCTCGGCAAGCAGAGATTGCACGTGGCGTACCTGTCGACCCAAGGGTATTTGCGGTTGCACTTGGGGCAGAATTGGAAAGGGGTACCCTCCATACGCACCTTGAGGCAGCGGGCTGGTAAGTGTAGGAAATATATAAGGTGTACCTATATACCAAGAGTGAAGAGTATGTACCACCCCCCACTCTCCCTACTTGCAGGGCCGAGGCCAGGCCGAGGCCAGCGGCCTTCCGAGGCCCAGATCCGTCGTGCAGCAGCCGACGGTCGATGTCTTCTCCAGCCGTCGTCGAGTGTCGATGGTCGACGTTTGGGGTGGGGAAGGATGTCAATAAATAATATTAATTGCAATAATTAGCAAAAGTATGGCTAAGGCCAGGGGACTCCGCAAGATGCTTCCGACCAGTATGGCGGAAAAAAACAATCTGAGGATCCTAGACGCGTGAGGGATCTTGGGTACAGTGGACGTCACACTAGGGATAGTATTACTGGCACGCCTGTGTCGACGCCCATTTTCGAGTTTCGAAAAACAAACTGTAATACTCCGCAGCTTCCACTAGATGTCGGCCTATGCACAGCATGTGATCTAAGCAGATTCCACAAGCCTCAGAAATATATATATATGAACAGGGAACTGTGCTGTATTGAGCATTTTGCAAGTATTCTGTCGCCTTACATGGCTATTTTTAATATTGGCATTTCATTATCAATCATTAATTTACCTTTACAACTTCTTGACTATCCCTTGAATCTGAAACAAGAACATTCTACATCCTTGACGTGGTCGCAGTTATCAACCACTTCTAGCGCGTATCAGGTAATCTTACTAGGCTAATCCGCTACAGACTTGTTTTATGCATGTCAAGTAATATTTTTATTTTATCGTGTAATCATTTTACCGAATGTTTGGTTAGTGCTTTCCAATTGATATACACCTTAGTTATCGTCCACTGGTGTTGGTTTTCAGTTATAATTAGTGTTATCCATACTAATGCAAGTACTGTCTTTCAGGAAGATGCTGAAGCGTCCGCCACATCAACATTTCTAGATCTTCAACAGCAGGAGGTATGGATACTGACAGCTCCATCGAGCGTCATCATCAGAGCTTGAATTCTTGTCGTTTGATTGTTCTACACAATGTTTCATTCGTGGTTAGCCGTTGATATGTACCTGTGCTGTCGACCCCAAGTGTGTGTTATGTTTTCACTATTGTAATCCTCACTAATGCAAGTACTATGTTTCAGGCAGTTGATGGAGCGTCAACCCCTGCACTTGATGCAGAGCCTGACATTCAAGTAATTCCAGGGGAAGTGGAAGCGGGACCATGCGTATACGAATCGGCGCAACAGCTTTCGGAAGTGCACACTACATTTGCAACATCCATAGATATTCTTCAGCAGCACGAGGTATGGATAATGACAGCTCCATCATGCATGATCATATAACGTGATTACATTTGCTATACTTTCTTCCCTATTAACGCAAGTGCTGTGTTTCAGGGAGACGACGAAGCTTCCACTACAATCACAACATCCAATTTAGATGATGCAGATGTAAATAAATCGGAGAAAAAAGTCGATGAAATGTGATCATATTTAGATTTTCCTTGATTCTTTTGGACAATGCATCATTTGCAGTCGTATGTACCTGTGCGTTCGACCCCAAGTGTGTGTTATGTTTCCAATATTGAAAAGCATACTAATGCAAGTACTGTGTTTCAGGGAGATGCGGATGCCTCCTCTCCAATACAACCATTCATGGCAGTCCATGCAGAGCCAGAGGTATGGATACTGACAGTTCCATTGAAATAGATCATCACTGGTCGAATACTTGTCGTTTGATTGTTGGACACAATGTTTAAAAATCGTGTTTGGCTATTGAGATGTACCTGTGTGTTCGTCCTCACGTGTGTTTTATGCTAACAATATTTTGATAAATAGTAATGAAAGTACTATGTTTCAGGGAGACGATGGAGCCTCATTCCGTGCTGTCTATGCGGATACAAAAAATATAGTCGTTGCAGCACAAGAGGAAGGGAGGACATGCAGAAACGAATCGGAGCTACAGCGTGCAGATGTTGAAGGTCGAGTCAAAAATGTTGCAAAGAAAAAAAAACAAAAAAAGGTTACAAACAGTTCATAACTTTAAAAAAATGTTTGTGCTGGGGACTATTTTATTTTTTTTCTGTCAATTCTACTACACTCCATCTTGTGTTTAAACTGAACATCCCTTTTCCAATCTCTCCTCCAGTTACCCATGGGTGTCAGAACTGAGATGTGGCTTGCCAGACCGTGTACACTATGGAGGAACTATTAATTGAGGCAAGGCGTGTTCAGGCTCGAGATGCTCATGTCCAATGGCCAGAACATGAATTAACTGTGTTTGGAGACTACAGCAAAGTTGCATTGGACCATAGCTACAGTGCGACCGCACCACCACAAGAAGATGTTATTGAATGTATTGAAGATAGCTCTGAAGTAGTTGCAGATCAATTCACACAATCTACACCCGCCAAAAATTTGCCACCAAGAAACCTGTCGACATTGTTGTGTTCTCCCATCAATGTTGAAGTAATAGATGTCGAAATGACAGAGAATGAACCAGCTGCAGCATCCATAGACGCATCAGAACTTGATATCAGCGATATTACTTTCCAATGTGTTGAAATCTCCACAACGTCACAGGCCGAAACAACGTTGACGCAGGATGACAGTCTAATGAAAGAGAGCAAATACATTGTATTCGACAGTTGTTTGATGGAAATTATAAGTATGCATTCCATTAGAGGGAAAGTATGTGGGAAGCCATTGATTAATGTGACTCGTCAAATAAAAAGGCAGTAACGTCAAAATAAATGCCGCCTGTAGATTAAATCATAGGTTCTCATGGTCTGCACAACCGATGCTGGGGAAACTGTTAGCAGACAATCTACTGTGTGCAGCTGCATCACTTTTTAGTGGCTCCAGTTTTAGAAAGTTAGAGGCTTTCTTTCAGTTTGTGGGACTCCATTTCATTTCTAAAGCGCTGTACTACATATACCAACGTGATTATCCGTTTCCGGCCATTAGTGATGCTTGGAAAATTGAACAATTGTCTCTAGCAAGTACATTCGAAGGCAAACTATTCAGGCTAGCCGGCGATGGACAGTGCGACAGCCCTGGATTTTCTGCCAAGTACTGCACCTACCACTTTCAGGACATGGATAGTAAGAACATTGTGAGTTCGGTGGTCGTGCAGGTAACACAATGTACATCCTCAGTGGCCATGGAGAAACTAGGATTTATAAAATCAGTGGAATATCTACAATCAAGGGGAATGCACATCGACCTCATAGCCACGGATAGACACATTTCAATTGCCAAGACAATGAGAGAGCAGTTCCCACATATTAAACATCAATTTGACGTATGGCATCTTGCTAAAATCAATCAATAAGAAAATCTCGGCTGCAGGGGAAAAAAAAGGTTTTGAAAGTATTTTGCAGTGGTCACATTCTATCACCAACCATCTTTGGTAGAGCTCAAAAACTTGAGGGGTCAGTGGAAATACTACTTGAAAAATGGCGGTCACTGATGCACCACTGTACCAACCTTCACCGCTGGACAGCAAATGAACATTTCCACCAATTTGAACATGGCCCTTTGTCCCCAGAGGAGGCACGGAAGAAGAAGTGGTTGATTCCATCTTCACCGACACACAAAGCCATTGAGAAGATTGTTTGACAAAACTATCAAGAGATTTGAGAGGACTGACAGAATTCTGTCACAGGAGATTTGGAGGTGTTCCACAATATGTGCCTAAAGTATAGGCCAAAGCGCTTGCATTTTAGCTTTCGGGGCATGAAACATCGCACTCTACTAGCGGTCTTGGCCCATAACAGCAATGTCGGACGTGAACAATCTAGGACTAGGGGTAAAGTAAGGATGCCTCGCTACAGTAAGGTGTTTTCAAAACTAAGTAAGCAATGGGTGATCAAACCAGTCTATGATGAAATGCAGTTCGACTTTGTGAAAGGCCTTATTGTTGCTGTGTTAGAGAAGCACAGATATGGAATTTTGGACGTTTCTGTGCAGAGCAGTGATCCATTGCCACCGAACATTGCGACTGTGCCATGCCCACCCGAAGCACAGCTGATTGTGAAGTACAAATCCCGGTTTAAATAATTGCAATACGATTGTATTTTTGTAAATAAATGTTATTGTACAGTGTACCTGTAAACCTAACCCCTACCTTCATCATGAGTGGCAAACAAGCTGGGTGTCATCTTTGAATTCTCTCTATTCACCTCACATGTGTATGTATAGATTCTTCTCATGTCTCATCTCATGTAAATGTAAATGCTGCGCACTGTTAACGGAGGGGAGGCTTGCGTATTGCAAATAATAAAAACAAACAATAAATCTCCCTTTTAACTCAACTCCTGTGGTACTTTATACTTTCCCTGACCGTCCGCCAAAAATTAAATGTCTCAATTTGGGCTGCAAAGCTCGCAGACAACGGGGACAAAATTGGGGCACTTAGAACGCGCCAGCCAAGCGGGCCATGGCATTTGGGAGAGAAGCCAGTTTGCATTTGCACATTGAGGCGAACTACATAGACGGATTCTAAACTTCAAGTTCTCACAGATGCCTATACCACGCGATGTTGCAAATAAAGAATGCGAAGGACAGCGCCCAGATGAGGCCCACAAGTCGCACTGGAAGTATAAGGGTCTATTGTTTTTTGACCTTGAGACAGGGACCATGCCGAAAGAACTACATTTGAAGGGAGTGTGCAATAACGTAAGACGATAAGGCAGAAAATTCAGAAACTAGACCGAGTTTCATTTTAGTTCAGTATACGAAAAATCGTTGTCAAGAGCACGGTCCGTTTTACAGACTGCATTACGAAGAGACACAATGGAAATTTCAAATATAAAGTAAGTAAATCTTTACACGGTTTTATACCGGAATGAAGATTTAATGAATGGATGCATGAATAAATGAATGAAGAGCTAGGAAAAGCAAGTAAAGCATGTTCGTAGTGGGCACATGGGCATGCAGGTCCACTGGTCTCACCGATCTCGGTCCTTGGCCCAGCCACTTTTCCCTGCACTGCCTACCTGCACTACGGGACTGTCTATGTATCCTTCAGCCCCTTCTCCCGGCATTTACCTTGCACTTGCCACCAGCTGGCCCTATTTAATTTGTATTCAACTAACCATATACAGCCCTTCCTCATGCGCGATCAGAAAGACACCTGGCCTAGTAGGATCGTTGTCCGTCTGCCCTTGTTCCCCACCTGCCTTGTCACGCCTAGAAACACTTGAGTATAGGCGCGTTACAAATGCCATATCATATATCATTCCTCACGCATGTAGACTGTCATTTATCATTGTGTGTTGGCCTCGATTTATCTCGTTCCTTTTCGCATTGATTTTAGAGACGAACATACTCCATTGAACTATCCTTGCAAGCAAATAGTTTGATCAGCCGTAATAAATAAAATGAGTAATATTAATGAAGTTCGGCTAGCGAGACTAATTATAATTTTTTTGTTTTCATAACAGGTATTTCATCCCATTCTGCCACTGCCATCTGTTTGAGACACCGGCGGATGGATTCTTCAGCAGACACCTGCAGCTTCGTGTCAACAACTGGAGCATTATCACCATATTATGGGACGATCGCCAAGGGCCCACATGCCCTTACGCTGTACTAGTGGCTAGAAGCAACATATCAACCTTTAGGCTGGACTAGTGCCTAGTTGATGGAACAGCCTTGCGGTTCACCGTGCTTCCAAAGTGATTTTTTACGAAAATGAACACCCTGTGTTCCATAAAGGAACAGCGCGTGACTCAAGATGAAACAGAACAGTTATTGCGGATACAGATTAAAAGAAAATAAATGGCTTTCTGAGTTCATATGGCAATTGCTGAATATTCTCTAAACATTTAATGTCAAATAAATGTACTTTACCAAATGTACCGTGTTGCAGTTTCATTTTAAAGCACAGTTTCATATTCCGAATTGTGGCACGCTGTGTTGTGAGTTGATCTGTGTTGGTTTCCGGGTTCTGTGTGGAGTCGCGCAGAAGACGACTGGGCGCGTTTGCCTACGCAGCACAGTAACGTCACGGAGAGAGGCGGGGAATATGAATGTTTGGATAATGTCAGGCTCAGGGGCGGGGGAATTGATTTAGTGGCGCAAAAGCAGGACAGCCAGGGCGATAGGGGAAAAGATAGGATTATCAGAAAATGGCAGCTCCCTGGTGCTTGTTTTCGCGTGCGTTTAATGGACGAAAACTCGGGTAAGGTCCATAGGAAAGTTTTCTAAAATCGAGCCACTTAGGCTTAAAAAAACATGGCCGACCCGTAGGGACAATAAAAATTTTTACTAGACCATGCCTTTAAGCCCCTTTCAGCTAGTCTTACCTTCTGCTTGCTCCCACCACTACTCCCTGCCTATGTCTCTTAGCCATGGCACCTGCAGGTACATTTCTTCCACTGAATTTCAATATGCATTGTGTGTGCTAGCACCAAGACACCTTTGAGCATATTTTTGCTCAATTCTCGCTCTATGATTGTGCATGCCAACCAAGTCTATGACGTCATCTGTGATGATGGTCCACACTTGCTGTGTGTCACTGAAACATGGCTGACTGCCACTTTTGCCCCTAGGTTTCCCCAATTCTTGCCTGAGGGCTATACATTCACTCATGTAGACAGCAGCCCCCCACCCCAGGAGGGGGATCGACATTTTTAAACCTACAATAAGGCTCACTGTTGTGCCTCTAGTCCATTACTTGGCCATGGAAGCATTCCTGGTGTGCTTAACAATATCTGTTTCGGACTTTGTTCACTTTTTACTGGTCTAACGTCCACCTGGCTCCTACATGCATTTCCGCACCCCTTCTTGGAATTTGTGGCCTTGCTTCATCTAAACTATGTTCATCTTACAGCGTAAGCGATAACAGCATTCGCTTCAACCCTCCTCTTGCCCCGACCATTGATCAATTTTTTGCAGAGATTTGTGGATCTGGATCTATCTCAACATGTTACTGAACCCAGGCACTCTTGGGGTGTGTGGGGGGGGGGGGGGTCCTGGATCTTATTGGTCAGACCACTTTCTGCTTCCATTTTTAGTACCCCTTAGAGCTTCCCTTTCTACATTCGCTAGTTTTACTGTTTTAAGAGGGAAGTGGCATCGCGCTGATATGTCTTCCTTGGCATCTATGATTAAGATAAATGCCTCTGGAGCATGTCACCTTATCTCAAGCGCTAATAGCTATGACTGATTTATTGGGGCCTTTCAAAACTATGCAGTTGCATGGCTACCAGTCTCAGTCATGGTTTATAGCAGAGCTAAATGGGGCTACATGAAGCAGAGCACAAGTAGCGATCTTCATAGTACATGCAACAAATTGACCTTTGCTTCCCTTGCCAGAAGCTATCTGGCCATTAAGTCAGCTAAACAGAACCTTTTCACTCAAGATTCAAACAGCTCTCAATCGAAGGAGCTATTTGCTGTTAAAGCTTTCTCATCTACTGCTCACTTCCTGCCGACAGCTCCTGCCGCTCAGTCACACTGATGCACTTGCTGAGTTCTTTCATTCTAAAATTGAAAACATTTGTGGTCATATTCAACTCTCAGGCTAGCCCTAGTTTGGCTGACTACTGTCGCAATCAGCCAGTTATTTCTGGCTAGGACACCTTTCTGGTGTTCACTGAGGAGGCCGTGCTGAAGGCCATCACCCACATGAAATCTGCTGCCCTGTCCGACCCTATCCCCCCTGCTCGTTCTAAAGGACCTTCTGCCTGAGATTATTCTCTTGCCGACTCAGGCTGTAAACCTTTCTTGTTGCTCAGGGTTTGTTCCCAAAGAACTTAAGCAGGCTATTGTGGTCCCTCTTTTAAAGATGCCGTCACTGGATGCCTGTTTTGTCTAATTTCCATCCTATCTGCTTCCTTTTTTCATTAAACGTCTTGAGGCTCGGATTTCTCCACTTCTTTCTTGGTTTCTTGAGTCCTCTTCTGTGCTTGACCCCTTCATTCAGGTTTCCACCTGGGAGAGGCACAGAGTGTTTTAGTAGCAGTGATGGATGATGTGGCCAGGCTTGTTGGAGGCGGTGTGGTGGCCCAGATTTTATTCGATCAACTACTTTCGACACGGTCGACCTCCCCATACTCCTGTCCTGCTTGGCCTCCATCAGCATCTCATGTCCTGTTCTGGTGTGGTTTACCTTTTTTTTAGCCTTTGGGGCAATCGGTATCTTTAGCTCCTTTTCTCTCTTCTCTTTATTCTCTTTCTTGTGGTGTCCCCCAGGGCTCCCACTTGTCCCCGATGCTATTCAACATATATGTGCAGCCTTTGGTTGACCTCATCCGCTCTCTGCTTCAAGGTGTTACTCATACGCAGGCGACACTCAGATCCTGCTCCGCTGCTCAGATCGGGACCAGGAGGAGATTTCGTCTGGTCTTTGAGGCTGCCTGGTGACCGTGGGAGACTGGATGCGCGCCAATTGGAAAAAAACTTAACAGGAACTAGATGGAGGTCCTGGTGATTGGAGCTTCTTCAGAATTTGGTTCCTGGTCTTCAGCTTTTTGCCCATCTTCACTGGGAGAGTTTCCCATTCCAGCGACTGTAGTGAAAAATCTTGGAGTTAATCTTGCTGCTTCCTTATCTATGGCATCACAGTAAGTACGGCGTGTTAAACTGGTCACTTTCTACTCAGGGTTCTTCGGAGGGTATTACCCCCTTCTCCCTCCCTTCCCCCTCCAGTTGTGGCCTCACTATTTTCTAGCAGGCTGGATTATTGCAGTGCCCTTTTTTTGGCCCAGCCCTGTGGCTTCATTCATCACATTCAACTGCTTCAGAACCTGGCTGCTCGGGCAGCTACAGCCACTACTTACGGTTCCCATATCAGTCCAGTGCTGTGCTCTTTACACTGGCTCCCGGTGAAACAAAGAATAATCTTTAAATCCGTATGTCTTGTTCAGCGGGCATAAAACCAGGTTGGTGCTGATTTTATGTGGGCCATGTTTACACCTTATATTCCCTGCTGGCCTCTTCGGTCCAGCAGTGAGTGACTGGTGGTGGTTACCAGATTCCATTTTCAAAGAAACTACGGCCAGGTTTCTCATGGTGGCTGCCAGCAAGTTATGGAATGGTCTCCCTTAACATTAAGACCAACTTCGAACCATCTGCACTTGCGTTGCTTACTTAAAACTCTGCTCATCTGTTAGTTCCAGGATAGTTGTAGGACTACTGTGAATCATCCTCATGCCAACATGCCTTCGGGGGAATGTGCGCAGTATAAATTTGAACATCATAACAGAGGAGCCTGAAACATCAGGAGGAGGAAGAAAGGGCCAGGCACGTGTAGCTTGGTCCTGCTGCAAGGCCTTGGAAAGAGGAGGAGAGGCGGGAGAATAAGAAAGGGGAGGCATATATGGGGTCCCAAACCTGGAAGCGGGCTTTAGAACGCTTCCCCCGAAGTTTCAGGAGCATTTTTGCGACAAAATGACCCTTTCAGCGAGTCTTCCCAATTGCATCAGTGATGGGTGTGTTTCAAAGGGAATTTTATGTTGCAAAACTGGCAGAATTAAAAAAGGTGTCTTCTCCATAGCAGAGGGAAACAGCAGCCACACCAAAGAAAAGGGAAGAAAAGGAGTAAAGATCTGGCATTCTTCGAGCAAAGTCAGTAAAAACAGGGCCCCACTCTCCCTCCCTACTGTTAGGCTGGGCCAGAGGAGAAAGGTTGCATAGAAATCAGTCGCTGAGCAGTCAAGGAAGATGTGCCAGCGGGAAGGATCAGGTGTTGAAGAGCCGAAGTAGTCAAAAGGTAAGCGAACTGCCAAACAGGAACAGCAATATACATTCTTACAAGCTCTGCACTATGGGCGACCGACTAGTTCGGCGTAAAACAATCTGGTGGGACCTCGGAGCATGAAGGATTTTGGGTACACTACGTCACGTTAGGGATAGTGTTAGTCACACGCCCATGACCACGTCCCTTTACGATCTTTGAAAAAAGATGCAATAACTGGCTTTTACCACTAATGTCAGACTGTATGCACAACATGCAATTCTTAGCAGATTCACAAGCATCAGAAATAGCCTTCTTGTGTTAATGCATACATCTAATAACTTGGTATAAACACAGAACATATTACTCCCGATTGTCCATAGGGCTACATATATTAATCTCCAATCATGCATCTCCCAAGCCTCCTCTTAAGCTAGAGATGTGTAGTTTTTTTCCCACAAACATAGAAAATTATTTGCCCACAAGTCAACATGTGTTTCGACGTAGTACAGGTCCTTCTGAAGATTCGGCTAGAATAAACAGATATTTGAGTGCTTGATATCTTGATTGTAGGAGACAAAAAAATATAAACAAGAAATAAGTAAAAGCTCACCTGGTTGTGGCTAGTATTCCTTAATCCCTCTTTGTTAAAAAAAAAAAAAAAAGATTTTGAGACTAAAATACAATGATAAACCTGTCACTGGATTGTTGTGCCAATACTCAACAGAAAGCTAGGTATTGTATTTGTCATTTATATAGCGCCCTTTCCCCATTTGTATGGCCTCAATGAGATTATGGTCGTAATGCCCTTAGGAACCGCAGTTCATGTGCAGGAGGTTCTAGCTCAGCAGCAATGTGCTCGCCTTGAAACCAAGACGACACAAAGCATCACAGGTTCGATCCCCGGGTATTAAACTGGTTATAAATACGCAACTAAGAGGCATATTTCTGTAACAGCACCTCGATGCCTACGGGCTGTGTGAGCGCTTTAAAAATGCAAAAAAATAAAAAACCGTTTGATTTAAAGATGCTTGCATGCATTTTTGCCAGGTTAGGACTTAGTTGGGCTGGCTAGACCCCAGTAAGCAGCCCTGAGGTGAGGCGCAATGGTGGGTGCTGTTGGTGTTTTGGGATAGGGTTCTAGTGCTGAAGATTCAACGTGTGCCCAGCTAAACCGAAATGTTTCCGTTGGTTGTCGTATACTAATGGCAGAGGTGTTGCGGTACATCAGGAATTTCAGTGTGTTGAAGTATCCATGCTCACCTAATTATGGTGCATACTTGATAGGAAGTCTAGTTAGCGCTATGTGAATAGTTTAGTTTTTTCAAACATTTACGCTCCTGGAATGCAAGCAAACCGCCCACCCCAGGCACTTAAAACATTTTGTAAAACTTTCTTTTCCAGTTTTACCGATTTGTTGCAATTATTGCCTGCTACACATTCACAAGACTTACTTATTATGCTTGGTTAAAGATGGTTGGCTCCACTTTTAGTGGAGCCACGATATGGCGTGCTGCATGTTTTTGCAGAGGCCGCCAATATATAAATAAATAAAATATATATACATACATATACACACACACCACACACATACATACATACATACATATCTGATACATTACTCACCGTAATCTTATTTCTGATGCTTGTATCTGCTTAGATTCACATGCTGTGCATAGGCCGACATCTAGTGGAAGTTGTGGAAGTTGCGGAGTAATACAGTTTGTTTTTCGAAACTCGAAAATGTGCGTCGACACAGGGCGTGCCAGTAATACTATCCCTAGTGTGACGTCCACTGTACCCATGATCCCTCACGCGTGTAGGACCCTCAGATTGTATTTTGTCTGACATGGAGTAGCGCGAGTACAGATAATCCAAGCAGATAGAAAGAAAGGTAAGACTACAAGCATCCATGCGCCTTCTCTCAGAGGGGAGGAAGGGTGGGTCGCATGTGAATCTAAGCAGATACAAGCATCAGAAATACGATTACGGTGAGTAATGTATCCCTTCTGTGGCTTGTGGAATCTGCTTAGATCACATGCTGTGCATAGATTAGCGAGCAGTACCTGAAGGAGGTGGGATGTGAGAAGGGTCATGAGCAAATAAATGTCTTAGAACCGCTTGTCCCACTTGTGTATCGGTCTTGGAATGTGTGTCAATACAGTAGTGCTGAGTAAAGGTGTGAATCGAGCTCCAAGTAGCTGCTTTGCAAATGGTGTCAAGGGGTACATTTGCAATGAAAGCCAGAGTGGCCCCAATGCCTCTTATAGAGTGGGCTCTTGGCGTGAAAGTAGGAGTTTTTTCAGAAAGGGAGTAACAGCTGGATACAGTTAATAATCCACTTAGAGATGGCACCTTTAGAGACGCGATCCCCCCCCCCCCCTCTGCCTGTAGCTACAGAGACAAACAGTTGGTCGGTTTTCCTTAGCGGTCTGGTCTCGTTTACATAGTAGAGGACCGCCCTACGCACATCTAGGGTGTGTAGTTTCATCTCAGCCGAGCTTTTGTGGGTTTTGGAAGAAAGCCGGAAGCTCGATGGACTGGTTCACGTGGAATTTGGAAATGAACTTAGGTGAGAACCTAGGGTGTGTGCGCAAAACCAGTTTATCCTTGTGAACTGTAAAGAAAGGATCCTGCACTGACGGAGCCTGAATTTCACCAACCCTTCTTATGGATGTAATAGCTACTAAGAAGGCTGTCTTATAAGTCAGGTGTTTGAGACTGCTTTTATGCATGGGTTCGAATGGGGGGGCCCATGAGTTTAGCTAGCACCACATTAAGCGCCATCGTGCTGGTGGGTTTGAAATAGGAGGGTGAAGTCGCTTTACTCCTTCCATGAAGGCTTTAACCACTGGAACTTTCCACCACGACACCTTGTTATGGGAGGTGGTGTATGCTGACAGAGCTGCCAGATGCACCTTCAGTGAGTTACAAACCAGTCCTGCATCCAGCAGGTGGAGCATGTATGTAACAATAGTTGGAGTGCAATCAACTGGGTTGATTTGTCTATTCTGGCACCAGATAACGAATCTCTTCACTTGTCAAAGTAGCAGTGCCTCGTGTTAGGCTTCCTAGATTCTTTTTAGGATGTCCATACATCTTTGAGGTAAATTTAGATGTCCAAACTCTATGACCTCAGGAGCCATGCTGCTAGGTTCATTGAGCTGGGTAGAGGATGTACTGTTTGACCTTGATGCTGGGACAGTAGGTTGTACCAGGCCGGGAGTTTGATGGGGGTCGCACGTCGCTAGTCTGCGTAAGTGTGGGAACCACGGTTGTCTCGCCCACATGGGAGCAACTAGGACGAGCGTCATCTATTCCCTGTTCATTTTGTTCACCGCCTTCCTGATGAGTAGTTGGTGGAAAAGCGTATGCAAACATTCCTGACCAGTTCATCCACAGGGCGTTCCCCTGGGATCCTGGTTGTGGGAATCTGGACGCGAATCTTGGGCATGGTCTGTTTTCGCTTGTGGCAAATAGGTCTATAGTGGGGGAACCCCATTGAGAGAAGAGATCTTCTGCGATTTCTCTGTGTAGACACCATTCGTGCTCCTCTGGGAGGGGATATCTGCTTAGTGCATCTGCTAGAGAATTGAGATCCCCTGGAACATGTTGCGATGACAGGAAGATGTTCTGTCTGAGTGCCCATGTCCACATTTTCTGGGCAAGTTTGGACAGATTTGGCGAACAAGTCCCTCCCTGCTTGTTTATGTAAAACATGGCTGTAGTGCTGTCTGTCCGGATCTGCACTGACAGATTCAGCAGGTAGGGTTCGAACGCTTGAAGCGCTCTGAATACTGCCAGAAGCTCTAGCAGGTTGATGCGATTCTTGGTCACTGGGTGAGACCAGAGACCCTGAGCTGTGTGGTGGAGGAGGTGAGCTCCCCACCCTTTCAGGCATGCATCGGTTGTGACTACTGCCTGTATCTCAGGATCGTAAAAGGGTTTCCCCTTGGACAGATTTTAACTTGTACACCAGTGTAGGCTTTGTACCAGTGTTGGCGAAACGACCACTAGATCGTCCCACTGACCACTTGCCTGAGACCACTGTTTCGCCAACCATTCCTGTATGGAACGCATGCGCGCGTGGGGGGCCAGGTAAATACATGACGCCATCATGCCTAGCAAACGCATTGCTTTGCGTACCGTTATCTGACGACCGTCCTGATATTGTGGAATTTGCAATAATATATTCCGAATTCTTTCCTCTGATGGAAAGGTCAACCCCTCTTGTGTGTCTAGGATAGCTCCTAGGAACTGTTTGGAGGTGCTTGGCACCAGACTTGACTTTTTCTCGTTTATTGAGAAACCCAATTCGAAGATGAAGTCGATTGTTCTTTGAATGTTCGTTCTGCAAATCGCTGGGGTTTCCCCCGTGATGAGCCAGTCGTCCAGGTAAGGGTACACCGATTGCCTCCCTGCGTAGGTGTGCTGCCGCCAAGCCAGTACTTTGGTGAATACCCTTGGAGCCGAGGCTATTCCGAAGGGCAGTACTTTGAACCGACTGTCCACCTGGAAGCGCAAGTACTTTATGTGCGCTGGGAACATGGAAATATGAAAATAGGCATCTTTCATGTCCAATGTTGCCATGTAGTCCCCTTTTTTAGGAGGGGGATTACCTCTTGGATGGTAGTCATGCAAAACTTTTGGGGCTTGACATATTTGTTTGCAGGCTGTAAGTCTAATACTGGGCGCATTATTAAATCTTTCTTTGGTACAAGGAAGTAAGTTGAATAAATATCCTCGTTTACCTGGTGTCCCGGGACGAGTTCGATTGCGTCCTTTGCTAGCAGATTGACTATCTCCTCAAGGAGGATTCTTTGGTGGTCTAGAGACTGTTCTTTGTCGTGGAGGGTGGTTCCGGGGACGCTCTAAAAGTTCTATGCAGTATCCTGCGGACACTGTTTGTCTGATGTGATCCCTTCCCAGGCTTGGGTGAAGTTGGAAATGCGTCCTACTGGGGATGCATGAGAAGGGACCCTAAACGGAGCATCACTGTTTTGGTGGAGGCGTGCCGCCGCCTTTACTGGGGCTGCCTATACCTTTATCCCGTCCTCTCTTATTCCCTCTACTATAACCTTGGGTAGACTGTTGGTTATTATTCCACTGCGTATCCTGGCCCTGGGAATAGTTAGACCCTCTTTGGGAATTTTGTCTGCGTGTGCGGCAAAAATTGCAATTACCCCTTTGATTAGGGGGTTTGGTGGTTAGTTGACCTAGGGACTCGAGTGTTTCATACTCGTCCTTGGCATTTTTTTAGGGCATCCTCGGCCGCCTTACCGAACAATAGATCTGTCTCCACCGGTTTGTCCAACAATGATTCTTGTGTTTCGGCCTTGAATCCAGACTGCCGTAACCAAGCGTGTCTCTTGATAACAGCACCTTCTGCTATCAATCTACCGGCATTATCTGCGGCATCAAAGGTTGCCTTTCAGATGCAACCGGATATGGCTCTCCCTTCCGCTGATACTCGTGCCAATTGGCTCTTTAGGGGCTCTGGGGCAGAATCTATGAGTGCCGCGACTTCTTCCCACTGGTGGCAGTTATAACTCGCCAGTAGGGTGGTGGAGTTGGCGATTCTTGCTTGGTAGGCGGAAGTGGAGGCAACCTTTCTGCCGAACCCATAGATTTTTTTGCTCTCCTTGTCAGGAGGAGCCTCTGATAAGGGTGTTCATGCCCTCTTGCGGGTGTTTGTAACGACTAGGGAGTCCGGTTTCAGATGCCCTCTTATATACAGTGGGTCTGATTGGGCTGCCCTGAATAGCTTCTCAATCCTGGGATTGAATGCCCTGGTGAGATTGGGGTTTACCAATGAAGGGTCTATTCTTCTTTGGCTGGATTTAGGGATAGGGATGGCCTGCGCAACAGGTCTCCTTTCTCCCACCAACTCTTCAGCAAAATCTCTTTCCTCTTGAGCACCTTGGGTGTCAATGTGGAAGTGGTTTGCTGCTCTAGAAAGGACTTCATTTAGGAGGGGTTGGTTGTAGACAGGGGAGTCGGTAACCAGTGGTTCCTTATCTACCGGAATCTACCCTGTATATTTCTGGGTCGTCCTCTTCATCGTCCCCCATAGTAGCCTGTCCCAGTCTGTTCCTCCAACATGCCCAGATCTGTATCCTCACAAAGGGAAGGATCTTCTTGTTCCTGAGAATAAGGCTGCATGTGGAAGGGATCTGAAGACCGCGTTGTTTCGAGCCGGGATTTTTTACTTTGGGGGGGGGGGGGGGGGGGGGAATAGGATCCTTGGAGCCTGAGGGTGCTGACCCATCAAGGTTATAAGTGAGAAAATGTTCGGGATTTTTAGAATAGAAATCTGCCAAAGATGACATTCTTGATATGACTATGTCCTCACTGGACCACTCTCTTGAACTGGGAAGGACTTTGCCTGGAGGAGGTTTCCCTGACTCATCTATAATAGAGGAGTGCGACTTATCTGTCTGTTTCAGTGGAGTGGAATGTTTATGAGGTGTTGAAGTAGGCTGAGACTGCTTCCTCTGTTTTCCCCCCCCTACCCTTGGCTGGAAGAGTGTTTGCCCTGCTTCTTTGGGCCTTCGGAGCTTTTCGACGCCTGGCGTCGAGCTTCGGTAGTGGTGGTACTATCCTTCGACAGTGTAGGTTGGGATTCGGGAATGGGCGTAACTTGTACTGAAGCCGACTCCCGGAGTGCGGTCTGGGGGTAGAGGTCAGTTTCGTCTTCCGACGATAGAACCTCGGTTAACCTGGGGAGTGAGGCACTTTTGGCAATAGTGGATGATTGCCTGGTGTCATGCGGCGATCTAAATCGTGGACGCCGATTCGGACCGTTCCCCATGTGCCTTTTTCCGAGAGCTCGACGTGCACGTCGAGTCTCGGTGGGACTGTTTGTGTTTGGAAGTGCTGTGGGTTGCGCTTACGTCGCCGGGGGTCTTCGCCATAGCCGCCCTGCCGAACAACCTTCCGAGGTCAGGGAACTGCGCCTGGCTGTCTTTCAACGCCGCGTTGCACTCGCCGTCCGAAAGTACGGCGTCGCTGCCGTCGCTGAAGGCACCCTCCGCGGCCATGGCCTCTTGACACCTGGCATGGTGGGCCCAACGCTTAGTGGAACGGTCTTTTAGTGTTTTAGGCTTGAACCTACTACACGCTCTGCAATTTGCCTCGGGGTGATCCCTCGGCAAGCCGAGATTGCACGTGGCGCGTCTGTCAACCCAAGGATACTTGCGGTTGCACTTTGGGCAAAATTGGAAAGGGGTACCCTCCATACGCACCTTGAGGCAGAGGGCTGGTAAGTGTAGGAATATATATAAGAGAATATATCAGTGTAGAGTATGTACACCCCACACTCTCCCTACTTGTAGGGCCAAGGCCAGAGGCCTTCCTAGGCCCACTCCGTTGTGAAGCTCGCGACGGTCACCTTCTCCGGTTCGGCGTCGAGTGTCGAATCTCGGTGGCTCGACGTTAGGATGGAGAAAAAGGGGGGTAAATATAACAATATTTTTACAAAGAATGGCTAATGCCAGGGAACTCCGCTGAATGCTTCCAACCAGTATGGCGGAAAAAAACAATCTGAGGGTCGTACACGCATGAGGGATCATGGGTACAGTGGACGTCACACTAGGTATAGTATTACTGTCACGCCCTGTGTCGATGCACATTTTCGAGTTTCGAAAAACAAACTAATACTCCACAACTTCCACTAGATGTCAGCCTATGCACAGCATGTGATCTAAGCAGATTGCACAAGCCTCAGAAATATATATATACACATACACACAAACACACACAGTGACTTCATACATCACAAGTCGGTAGAACACAGTCACTGCCACCAACCATTCAGGTATGCTCATTACTAACAGAAATGGGACAGTGAGAAAGGGGATACCTAGTAACCCCTCAGCACTCCACTTATTGTGGTGTATGCTGATCTCACAATATAACATTTAGAAAGGATAAAAAGTATGCCCCTCTCCTTGGGGACATGTGTTCACACAAGGAAAACAAAAAGGGAAGCCCAAAGGACTCCCAGAAACACTGCCCAGAAAGTGCTGTGCGCTGCAAAAGTAAATTACAGATGCCATAGACACTTGGAGGCAAGCATGACTCCAAGGAAAATACAAAGAAAGTTAATGTTAAACAACATTTATAGCGCACACTACCACCGGAGTTGTTCCCTGGCGCTCTGAAGGATCTGAAAGGAAAGATTGTTGGATGTGTCAGTGGGGCGTAGCGGGAAGCGGTTGAGCGAGAGTTGTGATGTCCTGTTGACCGCTTCAGTTTGGTTTGCACTGTTCGCTGAACTGGGGTGCGATTTACGGCTCGGTAGACTCCTGTGTGCTGTTGTGCGGGATTACGTCTGGTTTTTGTTTTGTTGTTGGAGTGAAATGCATGCAGATTGCTGTGCAACAAGGAGGTAGTGTTTGTTTAGTATTTAAGTGGTGTATGTGGAACTGGTTTTAGGGAGTGGGTTAGTGGGGTTTGTTACCTTGTTGGGTTGGACTTCTGTGCTCAGCGTCTCTGCCCGTGCTGGGCGTTTTGTAGCAATTCATTCGATGGGTTCTGCGCAATGTGGTGGCTTTCTGTCTAGTGGTCTGTAGGCATGAGGTTTTGACAGCCCTCCCTCTGCACTTGGTTGGAGATGGCTACGGTTGAAGGGTTTGCTCTTATGTTGTTAAAGGGTGTGCCTACCAGTGCATCGCCGAGCTGCTTGAACGGGATCCCCACCCTCCAAGGACCTCCAAGGACCCGGCACTCCAAGGCCTCCAGGGGTGCCAGTTATTGGGTAAAGCTCTCCCATCTACAGATATGCCTGTCCTAGGGGTGATGTCTAAAGTGGGGGTGGTGTTTGGGAGTGAGTTTTCCGGTATCCCGCCCTGGCTTCCTCCTTCCATGTATGCATGCAGGGGTGTGTTCCGTTTTCCAGTTGTGTCTGTCTTTCCTAGTCGTTCCATCTGATTCTGCGGTGAACAGCCAAGTTAAGCAGTTAACTTCATTTTAGGTAATCCTTTGTATTGGGTATTTCTTTCGGGAGGCTGTCCAAAGTTTTAGCTGCCAGCAGGGAGAATGACAGCTCTCCCACATTTTTCTTGTGTATGATTTTGGTTCTAGGCAAATGTGTGCTTGATCCGAGTGGTCTTGTCGGTAAGCAAACGGTCATTTTCTTTTGTAGGAATTCGGCTCCTTGGCCATAGATTGCTCGTTGCGTTATGCACATTGTTTTAAACCCGATTCGTTGTTTGATAGGCAGCCAATGTAGCATTTTTAGTGCTGGGGTGATGTGGTCCCTTCATGGTAGTCTGAGGAGAAGTCTGGCCGCTGCATTTTGGATACTTTGCAGTTTCTTTAGCAGGGATTTCAGCATTCCAAGGAATAGGCTATTGGCAGTCTATTCTGAACATGAGGGAGATAACGTTGAGCATTTTATGGGTAAAGGTGAGGAATGGAAAGATCCTCTTACTGTGCAGGAGGAAGTAGTATTTGATTATTGCTTTTACTTGTGGTTCTAGTGTTAGGTTGTCATCATTAGGACACCAAGATTTTTGGCTTTTTTTGTTGGTGCTGTTCCTAGTTCTGTGGGCCATGGGATGTAGAAGTTTACTTGGTTTTTGGGTATAACCATTATTTCTGCAATGCATGGGTTGAGTTTGAGGCCGTTTGAGTTAATCTATTCATTTAGTTCTTCCAGCGTGTTTTCTTCTTGTCAGTCTTCAATTTTGTGCAGGATTTACTGTCGTCCTGCCTAGTTCTAGCACGTAAAGCTGTGTCTTTATGAGCTTGATTAATGGGGTCAGGGACGATCCTTGTGGTACTCCACAGTCGGTATCCCTTGGATTGGATTTAGAAAGGTTTAATCCAGAGTTTCCATTCCATCGATTGGGAATGATTTAAATCCAGAGTGGGACTAAATCAGGGATTCCCATTTCTTGTAGTCTTTCGATCAGGATGTTGTGGCCGACCGTGTCGAACGGTGAGGAGGTCCAGTAGTATCAGAGCATAGTTTGTGTCAGTCTCTGCATTTGTCTTTAGATCATCCCAGATTGAGAGGAGTGCCGTCTCCGTCCCTCTCTTAGGCCTAAAGCAGACTTGCGCCCGTCTAGCAGCTGGTGTTTTTCGACGTGTTCCTGTGTTAGTCATTAGACATAGGTTTCAAGTAGTTTTGCTTCGTAGGGAATGTTTGAGATAGGTCTGTAGTTAGAGAGGTCTTCTACTTTGCCCGACGTGTCCTTGAGGAGAGCTTTGATGTACACTGAATTGATTGCTGTACTTTTCCTGTAGCGAGTGACAGGTTAAAGGTTTCTGTAGTATTCCAGAAGTGTGATCCAGAGTCTGTTCCCCTTGGAACGGTTCTGGGGGCACCTGGAGGCGTAGTATTGGCATTGAACGTTCTACAGAGTTGCGAACAAGTCGATCTCTGGGAAACCCCATTCGGCGACAACATTGGAGACTAGGTCTTCGTGTAATCGCCATTCGTACTCTATGGGTAGTGGGAAATCTCTGCTGAGTACATCTGCAAGAAGATAGAGTTCCCCTGGAACATATGACAACAAGAACAGGTTTTGTTTGAGAGCCCACTGTCAAATGTTCTGGGACAGTGGACAGCCCTGGAGAGTGAGTGCCCCGTTTGTTTAGATAATAAATGGACGTGGTGCTGTCGGTCAGGATCAGGACCGTCTTCCCTTGCAGTTGTGTCTGAAAGGCTTTTAGTGCTTTGAAAACGGCCAACAGTTCCAACAGATTTAAGTGATTGGATGCTATGTCCGATGACCAAACACACTGCTGTTTGTTGAAGTAGGTGAGCTCCCTGCCCTGTGGGAGATGACCCTGTAGTGAGTGGCCTCCACTGCGGGGGTGGTGAAAGATTTTCCCTTAAAGAGGTTCTCTTTCAACCATCACCACAGCAAGAGAACAAGGTCTGTCGAGACAACCACTAGATGGTCAAATTGTCCGCTGGCCTGACACCACTGGCTGTTGAGCCAGTTCTACATTGGACGCATGCGCGCGTGAGGAACCAAATAAATGCATTACGCCATCACTCCCAACAGTCGCATAGCCTTGCGTACCGTCACCTCTCGACTGGCTACAGTGAGGGATTTGAAACATGTTATACACACCCTTGTTGGAGGGGAAGGAGTGGCCGTCCCTTGTTCAATTAGAGCCACTAGGAACTGCTTGACTTGACTGGGGTCTAAGCTGGATTTCTTCTTGTTGATGGAGAATCCCAGGCTGAATAAAAGGTCTACTGTCCTTTGGGTATTTGACAGGCATGTCTCGCAAGTGTCCCCTGTTATGAGCCAGTCGTCGAGGTAAGGATAAACCAGGATAAATAGCCTGCGCAAGTGTGCTGCTGCCACTGCCAGTACCTTTGTAAATACCCTCAGTGCTGAGGCTATGCCGAAGGGTAGTACTTTGAACCGATCATGCTCATCTTGTATCAACCCGAGGTATTTTCTGTGCGCCAGCAACATTGAATTATGAACGTAAGCATCCTTCATATTCAATGTTGCCATGTAATCCCCCTGTGTGAGCAGGGAGATTACCTTCCGCAGAGCGACCATACAAAACTTTTGACAAATTTGTTCGCTGGCCGCAAATCTAGTACAGGGCGCATGGTGAGATCCTTTTTAGGTGCAAGGAAGTACACTGAATGAATACCCTTGTTTACCTGTAGAAGAGTTACGACTTCTATGGCGCGCCCTTTTCCTGCAGGGTCTCGACTTCATGTAGCAGGATGCGCAGATGTTCAGGCGTCTTGAACGTGGAGGTCTGAATTGGGGAGACCGGCAGAATTCTAGACATTACCCGTGGGCGACTGTCTTGAGTACCCACTGGTCTCTAGTTATCCCCTTCCATGCTTGAAGAAATGTTAGCCGGCCCCCGACCGGGTGCATGGGAGGGGACCATGATCTGTGGCCAGGGAACCTTGAGGGGTAGAATTCTGGCCCCTTCCTTTTGCACGTCGTTGACCTCTTGGGGGAAACGGTGTGGTGTAGCTGCTGGTTCCTTGGGGAGAGGACCAATTTCCCAAGCCGTATTGGTTCTTAGGGAAACGTTGGCCATGAAAGGAACGTCTCGATCCGCTCCCCCCTCCTCCTTAGGGACAGCCTCTGGGTTATCTGATCCAGAGTCTTGAGGGTGCCATGCTCCTCCACAGCAGTTTCGAGCGCTTTGTCTACTGCCTTTCCAAAAAGATTAGTCTCCTCCACCGGCTTATTAGTGAAGCTGGAGTTTCTGGTTTGAAACCAGAGTTTCGTAACCATATGCGTCTCTTCAGGAGGGTACCTTGAGCCAAGGACCTTGCAGCCGTCTCTGCTGCATGCAAATTATTTTTTTTAAATACTCTGATTAACTGGTCTGCCTTCTGCTACCGTGGAGAGCAGGCGAGCCCGCAGCGTTTCAGGGACCTCTTGAAGGCCCTCCTGTAGCATGGCCCATTGTGAATCGGCATAACTAGCCAACAAAGTTGTGTTATTTGTAGAGTGTGGAAAAAGCTGCGGCACCCGTGACCCTTTTCCCCAGAGCGTATAGCCTCTTGCACTCCTTTTCCAGGGGTGCCTCAGTTGATAGGGGAACCCCCGCTCTCTTCCTGGTTGTAGTTACCACCAGTGAGTCTTGAGAAGTATGGCCCCTGATGTAGAGGTCAGAGGGGGAAGGTCGAAACAATTTCTCTACTCTAGGATTTACTGCTCTAGTTAGGGCAGAGCCAACCAGGGAGGCCTGTCCAGTGGGTGTGGTTGGGGGAATCCATGCACAAGGCATTAGGTTCCGGTGTTGGATTAGGCGATTGCCAATGCTGAGGATCACCAAGGTTGGGGTCATCTCCCACCCCCACCCCCAAAAACCCTCTGTGGGGTCGATATGAACATACTCAGTGCCAGCAAAGGGATCTTCATCCCGATTGTATTGGTCCACAGGAACCTCATCTTCACTGAGGTCATAAGTATATATTTCTTCTTCCTGAGAAGGATCAAAAGACCTTTTCAAGTTTAGCCACAGGGAGAAAGGAACTCTTTTCCTGAGGCCTCTTGGGCGTGGACTTCTCCGAGAGCTGTACAAACCTCTCTAACCTATCCATACATCCCTCAAATTCCTGCCTGGTCCAAATAGATGCACCAGAGTCGTCTAGGGATGGAAAAGGCTCTCTTGATGGATCATCCGTCGCAGAACGTTGAGATTTCTCCTTTAACGTCGAAGAAATCCTTCCAGTGCCTTCTGAAAAGCCCTTTCGGGGGACCGCCGGTTGATGTGTGTCCTTAGGCCTCTGTGGGTTCTGATGAATCCTTGTGCCTATCCCTGGATTTCAACGAATCCCTAGGTTTGTCCTTGGGTATCGACAAATCCCTGGACCCTTGCTTTTGATTATCCGCTGAAATCCTAGCAATGCTTTAAGCAACTTCTTCAGAGGCGGCAAGGTGTCTAGTTCGGTCCTGCAGTTGCTTTCGGGGGACCGGGGCCTTCGACGTCTTCTTTCAATGCGTCGCAATGGTCTCCTGAGTATTGGGGGCAGCGCCCTTCAATTTAGAATACCCGGTCACAAGGCGCACCTGCGGTTGCGGGGAGGGCTGCCGATCCCGAAGACCGGCCGAAATATTTGGCGTGCCTGTTGGCGCTATGGGCCGTTTCGACTGTTTCGACAAAGAGATCCCAGGGGTTGTGTCTTTAGTATGTAGAGTGTGTGCATCCTTGTCGCCGGGGTGTACAGTCCCCATAGCAGGACCAGAGTATTGCCTGACGGGGCCGAACGACGCAGAACAGGAATGCTCCGGCTAGAGGTCAATGACACCCGAATCGGAAGCCTGTTTGTCACTTAGCCCCTCGTCACAATCGACGGTTGTGGCAGCGGGAGAACTAGACTCGGCCTGTGGCATTCCGTAGGCCGCCCACTGCTTAACACAGCGCTCCTTTAGTGTCTTTGGATGCAGGAGCTTGGAAGCCGCACAAACCGTCTCGTAATGATTCAGGGGCAAACACCTATTGCACACAGTGTTTATACTTCCAAGGAAATTTGGCCTTGCAAGAAGGGCAAAACCTAAACAGAGTCCTCTCCATAGCGGGGGAAGAATATAGTGATGAGACCCAGGGAACGAAGAGAGGGGGAAAAGCATTCTCGGAAAAGGAAATGTCCACCCAAACCCCACTCTCCCTACTGTGTAGGCCAGCCAGAAGGCCCGGCAAGGTGGTCGGCAGCGCCGACCGGAACACTGTTCGTCGAAGGTCTGTGGAACCGGCTTCGGCATAGATCAGGAAACAGCCATCGATAGAATGGTCGGTAGGATAATAATCAATAACTTTACAATATACGACTACGGGTCGAAAGGATAACAATAGCAATGTCTCTGGACAAGCTCCACATAAGGCGACCAGTATGCTGGGCGGAAAAAAACTATCCGAGGGACCACGACGAGTGAGGGACTTTGGGTACACTACACGTCATATAGGGAATGGTGTTACAAGCACGCCCATGTCTACGTCCCCTTTTGATTCTCAAAAGACAAGAGGCAATACTCTTGTTACCACTGGATGTCAGATTATATGCACAGCATGCGATTGTAAACAGATTAACAAGCATCAGAAGTTATGTTATTGGGGATGTGTATAGCGCCTTTTACTACTGGTAGGATTCCAAAGTGCTGTGGGTTGAACGCCCTCAGGTACAATAGTACAGTTCAGTGGAGAGAGTAATTTAATAAAATGTGCCGCGGTGCACTTGGCATGTGTGCAGCAGTGTGGATTGAGTGGTGTGTAGCTGCATTCTAGTGCTAGACTTGGTGCGGCGGTTGTGTAAAATGGAACAAGTGACTTACAGGTAAGTATTGTTCTCCAGCACGGGTCTGGCATGGATTCACATGCTCATGAATATTTCCCATCAGGCTGGGAATCCTCAGTAAAAGATAAACAGTTTCACTTACAGGGTCTCTCGTCTAAACCAATCACTGAACTCTGGGTCATGCTGTTCCTAGCCAATGACTGCCCTCTACCTAAGCCCCTCCTCTGGCAGCAATCTTCAGTTTTGGTAAGCACGTAAAGTGGCAGTATGATTAAGAAGAGCTGCAGAGGAGCAGGGGGAGGGTTCACATGCAAATTCATGCCAGACATGCTGGAGAACAACAGTTACAGGTAAGCAACTTGTTCCTTCTCCAGCATGGGGTCTGGCATAGATGAACAAGTTACTCTTACCTGGTAACGTTCTTTCGATGGGATGGTCCGATGACGTATTCCATATCTATGACAGTAATCACCACAGCTGTGCTGCTTCGGAAAATCTTTCGGCGTCTGAGTCCTGCGTTGATGACATCGATACGCCGTCCGAGGGCCTCCGTCGAGCCGACATCACCGGATGTTATAAGTAGGAGACACGACGCCCGTAGCTAGTTGTTTTTTTCCCCAGAACGTGTGGCACCAATCCACTGCCAATATGACCACAGGGAAACGTAAGCTGCAATTGCATAAGAAATTCTGTAGAGGGGAAGGCAGGGAGGGAGCGATATGGAATACGTCATCGGACCATCCCATCGAAAGAACGTTACCAGGTAAGAGTAACTTGTTCGAGGTGACTGAGTCCTCCGACTTATTCCATATCTATGACAGACTCCCAAAGCAGTACCAATGCAAGGAGGTGGGAAAAGAATTTAGAATATACAAATTTAGAATGCCCAATCAAATTGCAGAGTACAGGACCGCCTTGCCAAAGGCCAGATCCTGACCATGGATTCAATCAAGGGAGTAATAACGTACAAAAGTATGGATCGAAGCCCAAGTGGCTGCATCACAGATGTTACGAATAGGAACACCCCTCTGCAGGGCAGTAGAGGCAGCCATACCCCTAGTCGAATGGCCCCGTAAGCCTACAGGAAGATCCTTACCCGCCAGGCGGTAACATTCAGAAATTGCCAAGATAATCCATCTAGACAAAGTCTGCCTAGTCACAGCTTGTCCCAAACGCCTTCCAGCTTAACCAATAAAGAGCTGATCGTCCACTCTGACCCGGGACATACGGGAAATGTAAAAACTTAAAGCTCTCCTAAGATATAACCTATGAAGCCTCTCCTTGTCCTTACCAGGATGCGTAGGAGGATAAAATGCCGGAAGAACAACCTTCTGGCTCAAATTTAATTCCAACACCACCTTCGGAAGAAAGGAAGGACGAACTCTAAGGAAAACCCTGTCCTTATGAAACACAGTGATGGGTGGCTTAACTGAAAGTGCCTGTAACTCACTCAGCGAGCGGAAGTGACCGCAACTAAAAATACAGTTTTAAAGGTCAACAGTCTCAAAGGACAAGAATGCAAAGGCTCAAACGGAGCACCCATTAGAAACTTGAGAACAAGGTTCAAATCCCAACCGGGCACCTGGAAAGGTGACGGAGGGCACACATTAGTGAGCCCTTTCAGAAACTGAGAAATTAAAGGAATTTTAAAATAAGAACACTCCTCAGACGAGCGCTTAAATATGGACAGCGCCGCCAGGTAACCTGTGATGGTACCCACTTGCAAGCCCCTGTGGGCTAAAGAAAGCAAAAAAGACAGACCTACAGGAATGTCACATAAAAAAGGATCCACATTCTTAACCCTGAACCAGTCGCAGAACTTTCTCCAACAGAAACGGTACAGGGACTTCGTTGCCGGCCGTCTAGCCAAAAGCAACACCTCCATCACGTCTTCAGGGAGGTCCGAATCCTTCTACCTCAACCTTTCAGAAGCCAAGCGTGAAGGTTGAGGGATCTGACCTCTGGATGGAGAACCTGACCCCCCCCCCCCCCCCATGAGAGCAGAGCGTCTCGGTAGGGAAGACGACGTGGAGGGCAGATGGACAAGTCAAGCCGGAGCAAAGAGGATCATCCTGGAACCGAAACCTCCGCAGCACTTGCAGGATGACGGGGACTGGCGGAAACGCATACAGCAGTGGGAATGACCACTCCACCACAAACGCGTCTCCTAAGGCTCCTCTTGGAGGAAATTCCCGCGAGCAGAATCTTTCGCACTTCCGGTTGACAGGGAAAAAAATCTCCTGAAGGACTTCCTGAGCCAACTCACACTCGTGAGAGAGAGATCGTGCTCTGTCTGCTCAGAGCGTCCGCTACCACATTTTCGTATCCGGCCAGATGAACTGCCGAGATCGAAATTTCCTGCTGGACCGTGTGTTTCAGTCTACTCGTGTTACCATTGATGCAATAGCAACACGAGTAGACTGAAACACACGGTCATTGATGCAATGGTAACACGAGTAGACTGAAACACACGGTCATTGAGCTTTCCGCAACTGCGAGGCATTTTGAGAACCGTATCTTGCATTGTCCTACTTTAAATGTTGAGTTCTTATTGCTGCAACCTAAGCCTCTGATGAAAATCTGTACACAGCCTGAAACATGCGTCAGGCTTCTCTTTGCACAAACTACTAATAATTTCTTGGCGCAGTGAGACTGGGAACATCTTTGTTTTTCTTCAACTATTCCTGTGGATGTGTATTGGCAGTACACCCACACCGCCCAGATACCCGCAGCCTTGATGTTTATTTTCTTAATCACTGTATAAGCGCTGTGGACTCGTGACATTTTCTGCCATAACTTTTTTCTCGTCTATACTGGGGTCACTATGACACCCCTGTGTTACTGCACTGAGGGTGCTGTATAACACACATGAAGCCCTATGGGGTAAAAGACCCCATAGCCCATTAAACACATCTAGAGTCAAAGAAACACACTCAAATCATGCCGAAGAGTGAGGGTAAAAGAGTCTCACTCTTGGCAGGAGAAAAAAATAAACCCCAAAAATCCAGCAAAGCTGCTGGGGGACTCACTAGGTTAGGAAATTCAGCCTAAACAGAGAATTCTCCCTAACAGTACAACATTACAAAACCACGGGAGGTGGCAGGGCTCAAAAGAAGCAAATACTTTTACCTCCAGAACAGGCTCACCTTAAATTGAACAGGTTGCATAGCACTGCTTGGCCGACCCTGCACTCCTCTCTGGAATCCCTGTTGACGCAGTAGAATCTTGTGAAGGTGTGCGTGGACCTCCATGTAGCAGCCTTGCAGATGTACAGCAGGGGCACACCAGACAAGAACACTGTTGTTGCAGCGATCACTCTTATGGAATGGACTCGGTCAGTTGGCCAACCGATGGCAGTGTGTGATGCAGCCAGAGAGCCACCGGGAGATGGAAGCCTTGGACAATGCCTTCCAGTGGTTCACAGGACCAAAGCTCACAATCAGTTCAGAAGTCTTCCGAAAACTCTCAGTGCGTGCCACGTAGAACTTCAGAGCACAAGCAATGACCAGCAAGTGCAAAGTCATTCGTTACCAGTTGAGAGGTTTCGGAAAGAACACAAGGAACAGTGAAAAGTCATATATGGCAGTTTGGGGGTGGCCAACATAAAGTGGCAGCTTTTGCAGATGCTATGCTGCTCATGTCGACGCGGCCGGTGGAGTCTATTAAGGCGTGTGTTGAATTGTTGACCGAATTTGGGGAGGCATCGGGATTGCGCATCAATCTGCAAAAATCCGAGTTGATGAATCTATCACGGATACTTAGGGAGGTCTCCCCATTTAGGTGGAGCCCAGGCGGGATTAGGTATTTGGGGATTTGGATTACCCCCTCATTGGCCGGGTGGTATAGCGCAAACTATCCCCCTTTGCTTAAAGATAGAGATTTACGGCGCTGGAGTGCCCTTAGGATCTCCTGGCTAGGGAGGAGAGAAGCGGTCAAAATGGTGATTCTGCCTCGTATTTTGTATCTTTTTCAAGCGATCCCTTTGGCGATCCCGCCGCGCTTTTTTAGGGAACTTGACCAGGTGGTTAGGGACTTCATATGGGAGGGTAAGAAACCGCGACTGTCTTGGCACCTCCTCACTGCGTCTAGGGATCGAGGGGGCCGTGGGCTGCCGGATTTCCGGCGGTGGTATGACTCTGCACTCCTCCGGGTAATTAGGGAATGGTTTGCAGACAATTATGAAAAGCATTGGGTACAAATGGATAAGGCAGTCACTTGGCATCACTTGGGGAAGTACTATGGCTGCCGCAGAAACTGCAGCCGTCGCACATTTACATGAGCGACATTACAAAGGGAGTGGTGGCCGCTTGGGACAGGGTGGTGGAGAGCAGAGGGGTTTCGTCTTTTCCGTCTCCTTTTACCCCTGTTTTTGATAATGGAGACTTCACGCAGGGATTGGAGAGAGGGGCGTTTCGAGCGTGGGATGATGGGGGCTGTAAAACCCTGAGGGACATGTTTAGCAATAGCACGGTAAAAACATTCAGGGAATGCAAGCAGACGTTTGGGGTTTGTGAGGGAGAGAGACAGATATTTTCAACTAAGGCATTGGGTAATGTCGACTGAGATGAGGAAAGGGGCCACGAGGGAGCTAACACAGTTTGAACGATTCCTCTTGACCCATGATGGTACCAGGGGCTTGATATCAGATCTGTATAAACTTCGGGAGGGCGTGGGTCCGACGGTCAGGTGGCCGTATATGAAGGTTTGGGAGCAGCAGAGGGGGGTGGGGATGGAGAGAAGAGATTGGGAGAGACTATGGAGGTTGGTCCCTAAATTGATCAGAGCACCCCGATTACAGGAAGCCTGGAATAAGTAAATCTTTGATTGGCAGTACACTCCAGCCAAACTGCACGCGATGTACCCCACAAACTCAAGTGATTGCTGGAGTGGCTGCGGGGAGGTGGGCACGGCGATGCATATCTGGTGGGATTGCCCACTTATTAGACCCTTTTGGCGTGAAATTGCAGGTGCTCAAACTCAGACCCAAGAGCTAGGGGAGCCTCGGAGCCCCAGAGAGATTCTATTGGGAATGAGGGAGGTGGATGAGGGGGGAGGAGGGGCGAGAACCCCCAAGGCGCACATTGTTTATATTTTGGCAGCAATGGGGTTAATCGCACAGAACTGGAAGAGCCCAAGGATCCCTAGGGAGAGTGATTGGCTCAGGAAGATGTGGGACATTGTTTCCTTGGAGTGGGCCACTTATGCGGTTGAGGGGAAGTTGGAGAACTTTGCAGCAGAATGGGGTGAGACTTTGGACTATTTGAAAGGCGATTTCAGGGAGCAATGGTGCCCGCAGAGATTAAAACTGTTAGACATCTACAGCTGCTAGGCCGGAATGGCTGATCTGAGTTTGAAGGTTGTTCTTATCTGGGTGCTGCAACTGGGAAAGGGGGGGGGATTGGGGGGTGTTAAAGTTGTTGATATGTTCTTGTTTTATTGATCTGCTGGATTTGTGAAAATTAATAAACAAAAAAAAATATGTAACATTGTAGAAAACATTTTCATATCGACTTTGCCCAAAATATGCCACTGCTCTGTAAGCACGCAGTCATGCAGCCTGTGCCCAATATATGCCAGGATTGGCAATGTAAAACATTTTGATGGATGGTGGCCTTGCCTGGCCTCCTAGACAGTCTTCATTTTAGGTGGAAAACGTTATTTAACAGAGCAGAACACCAAAGCTGCTAGAACCAGAAGGCCACAGGAGGATTCAGAAGGACAGGCGTTTCTGAAACTTACCGCAAGTTCTCTGGAGCCCAGTTCAGTTCTTCTTCTAGGTCTATACTCATTCTTCAAACTTCTGTTGAAAAGAATAGAAAAAATACATGAGTAAGATGCCCCTTATAGAAACGAATCATTAGCAGGGACAGGAGTGCAACTGAGAATTTCAGTGGCATCCACAGCCTACATATTTTAAAGCAGCTCTGCTAAGTACAATTACTACAAATACTATAAAAGACCAAAAAAAAATAATGGTGTTAAACTGCTTTACCAAGAAACACTGAAATTCTGAACTGGTTGCTGGTGAGCCTATATTCTGAGGGGTTGATCCTATAATCTTCTAAACTCGGAGCTAATCAGGATGACCTCTGAGCTCCTTTAAAGAGGGGAGGCATGGGGAGAGTAGCTACGATTAATGTGCTCCCCTAGGTTCCTCTAGTGCACACCTGGTCTTCACTCTGGCAAAAAAGGCACGGGAGAGTGGGATATACGGACTTTGATGTCCATTACAAAGTTGCACACCCTAGGATACTCACCTCAGATCAACAGGTGATCCAGAGAGGCTAGAAAAGGTGCCAATACATCCAGTCACAGTTTGGGAGTGGCTTTGGGAGCCAAAGGCTACAGAAAATGGTTAAAAAGACATTACCCATGGCCCATTATGGGAAAAATGACAGAAGGGCACAGTCGCACTGAAATTATCGTCATGGCTGTTTAGTTCTGTAGGGGCTCTGCTGTTTTGTAGTGACACCGCTGAACAGTGTAGGTTTGAGGCTTAGTTTGAGGGGAGCTTAGCGAGGGCATGTAAAATCTGCAGCGAAACATTACATTGGAAAGTAGGTGGGAAAAGGTGGATTTATTCATATAGCTCTGTAAGGTAATTCAGGCCTATTGGGCAGATGTTCTCGGGTAAGCAAGGTGGAGCCCCCCCGCCCCCGCACCTACCCACCAACGGTAACCTACTTCTTGCTTTGAGTGCTTGCGTGGCGCAGCCTTGGAAGAAACCTCAACCACTTTGCAAAAAGGAATGGATCCGAAAAGTAAACTCTTTGGCAAAGCGAAAAATGTACTGCTTGGTTTAACGATGCGCAGGTCAGCCCGACGATGGTATGGTTCCGATTTTGATCCAATCCTTAAAACCAGTAGAAAAAGGAATTGTCTAGATAGAACAGCCCTAGATTCAGTTACATTTGACGGCAAATTATTTTCAAACATGACTGAATAAACATGACGGGAAACTACATGTGGCTAACGTGCGAACACCTTTGATTTGCCAGGACATGTAGATTGCCACATTTGAAGCATTTCTTAAATTACAGTTAGACTACATGCTGTAATGCTAACCTTAGCTTCTACACCGAATGGAGGAGGAAGGAAGGCGAGGGTCATATAGAGAACAACAAATTACTTACCAACTGGTAGCGTTCTTTCGACTGGATGTTCCTGCAACATATTCCACATCTTTGACATGTAATGTCCACAGCTGTGCACTTTGGAAACTTTCAGCGGAGGGTGTCCTGCGGCGATGACGTTGGGTCAATGCCACTCGAAGGCCTCCGTCGAAGTTGACGTCACCCAATTTTATTAATAGGACACACAGCGCCTGTAGCCTCAGTTTAAGTGTTTTCCCTCAGAACATGTGGCAACAGTCTCATATCTGCTTGAATGCACTTAGCCTTGCGGAAACTGAAGCTGCAATCGCATAGGAAATTCTCCAGAGAGGCAGGCTGGGAGGGCGATGTGGAATACGTTGGAGGAACATCCAGTCGAAAGAACGTTACCAGTTGCTAAGTAACTTGTTCTTCAAATGGATTGTGTCCTCAAACGTATTCCACATCTTTGACAGACTCCCAAAGCAGTACCAGTAAATTGAGGGAAAAGATTTTAGAGTACCCAATTAGATTGCGGAATAAAGGCCCACCTTCCCAAAGGCCATATCCAGACCATGGATTGTATCCAGGGAGTAAAGTTTAACAAAGGTGTGGATTCAAGCCCATGTGGCTGCATCACAAATATTCCTAATAGGAACCCCCCCCCCCCCTGTTGGAGGGCTGTGGAAGTAGCCACACCCCTAGTGGAATGAGCTCGCAACCCTTTAGGAGGGTCCTTACCCGCCAATTGGTAACACTCCGTAATGGTGAGGATAATCCACCTGGACAAGGTCTGTTTGGTAACAGCCTGGCCCAATCGGTGTCCAGCATATCCTACAAAGAGTTCATCGTCCACTCTGACCTTGGCCATCCTAGAAATGTAAAAGCTCAGAGCTCTCCTAGGATCCAACCGATGGAGTCGCTCCTGTTCCTTACCAGGTTGAGGAGGGTAGAAAGATGAAAGAACCACCTTTTGACTCAAATGATATTCAGAGACTACCTTAGGTAGAAAAGAGGGACGTATCCGCAGTACAACTCTGTCCTTATGAAACACAGTAAAGGGTGGCTTAGATGAAAGTGCCTGCAATTCACTCACTCTGCATGTGGAATTAACTGCAACCAAGAACACAGTCTTGAAGGACAGTAATCTCAAAGGCCAAGAGTCTAAAGGTTCAAACAGAGCACCCATGAGAGCACCCATGAGAAATTTCAAAACCAAATCCCAAACCGGCACCTGGAAAGGAGACGGCAGAAATACATTAGTCAGTCCTTTAAGATTCCTTTGATTTCTCAGTTTCTTAAAGTAAGAAACTTCTTCAGATGAACAGCGCTGCCAGGTAACCCTTAATGGTACCCACTTGAAGGCCACTGTGGGCCAAAGAAATTAAGAAAAAGAAAACCATAGAATGGAGCACTGAAAGATCAACATTGTGACCTCTGCACCAGTCACAGAACTTAAGGCAACAGTACAGGGATTTTGTTGCAGGCCGTCTGGTCGAAAGCAACACCTCCATCACATCATCCACGAGGTCCCAATCCTTATACCTCAACCTTTCAGATACCAAGAGAGAAAGAGAAAGATATCCTCTCGGTATGGGAAGACAGCATGGAGGACAGGTGGACATTTCCAGAAGGTCCGGACCTAATCCCGAGCAAAGAGGATCATGTGAGAACCGAACCTCCGCAACACTTGAGGAATGACGGGGACTGGAGGAAACGCGTACAGCAGTGGGAAGGACCAATCCACTACGAACGTGTCCCCCAAGGCTCCTGTTGGAGTAAATTCCCTAGAGCAGAATCTTTCGCACTTCCGGTTGACAGGGCGAAAATCTCCTGAAGGACTTCCTGAGCCAACTCACACTCGTGAGATAGAGATCGTGCTCTGCCTGCTCAGAGCGTCCGCTACCACATTTTCGTATCCGGCCAGATGAACTGCCGAGATCGAAATTTCCTGCTGGATGGCCCAGAACCAGAACTGCATTGCCTCTGCACACAACAGGAATGACCCTACCCCCAGACCCCCTATCCCCCCCCTCCCCCCTTTTTTTTGAGTTAACGCATGCCCACTGTGTTGTCCGTCATGATCAGGACACTCTTCCCCTGTACAGAGGGCAGGAAAGCCTTCAGGGCTACCCTGATGGCCCTCAGCTCTAACAGATTGCCGGAGGCCAGGCTCCACACCAGAGAGCAACGACGGCTGGCGGTCAAGGCGTTGGCATGAGCGCCCCATCCTGTGAGGGAAGCGTCCATCAACACAGTCATCGCCGGCCACGGTTGACAAAACGCTTCCGCCACCCCCGCCTCTCCCAATCAGGTTCCCTTCATTAACCCACCACAGAAGATCCTGGGAGACCAAGAGTGGAATCTGAACGGGATCCGTCATCTTGCCGGAGAACTGCGACCACTACCTCGAGGACTCATTGCAGGGATCTCATGCGCAGCCTGGCCTCAGGCACCAGAAAAATGCAGGATGCCATGAGGCCAGGCAACCTTAAGAATTCAAAAGCCGGGAGACACTGGGCATGTTGAAAATTGTCCAGCATCTGCACAATGTGATGAGCCATCACCTTGGGAGGCGAGCACTTCTCCCCCCCCCCCCCAAGGACGTGTCTAACAGCCCTGATGTACTGGAGCTGTTGGGAAGGTGTCAGATGCGACTTCTTGAAATTCAAGGAGAAGTCCAGCCAGTGGAGGGTGCGTCAGGTGAGACCGAGGTGATCCAACGCCTGCTCGGGAGATCGTGCCCGGATCAACCAGTCATCCAGGTAGGGGTAGACGTGAATCCCCCCCCCCCCCGCCTGAGATACGCTGCCACCACCACCATTAGTTTGGTGAAGACCCTTGGGGCGGAGGTCAATCCGAATGGCAGGACCCGAAACTGAAAGTGCGATTCGCCAGCCGCAAACCTCAGGTACTTTCTGTGCTTGGGATAAATCGGCACATGAAAGTAAGCTTCCTGTAGGTCCAGAGACACCAACCGATCCTGAAGTTGAAGGGCCAGGAGGACATGAGAGAGTAACAATCTTGAACTTGTCCTTCCTGAGAAGTTTGTTCAACCAACGCAAGTCCATGATGGGTCTCACTGCCCCGTCTTTTTTCGGGATCAAAAAATAAGGAGAATACTATCCCTGGTTCCTCTCCGCTACAGGCACCAGTTCTATAGCGCCTTTCTCCAGCAGGGTTAGGATTTCCTGCGCAAGGAGCGGATCTGAAAGCTTCAAAGAGTTTCCCCGGTGGATTGTCATGAGGCCGCTGAAGGAAGGGAAGGTAGTAGCCGTGGGCAATGGTATCCAACACCCACGCATCTGAAGTAATGGCCCGCCATTCTTCGAGATGCTGAGGCAGTCTGCCTCCGACTGGCGAACCATGGGACATGGCATCAACTGTTTGGAAGCGGCTGCGGCAGTGCCTGAAGGCAAAAAGGCAGCTGCCCGAGCAGCTCTGGCACCACGAATTCCCCGACCACCACGAGTACTTTTTCACTGGCCCCTTTGACTGGCGGCCCCTCTCGTTCTACCAAAGGAGGAGTAGTAACAAAAAAGAAGCTCCCCTTCATTGCTGTCCCCTAGGACGAAAAGGTGGAGCTTGACTGACAGCTGCGCTTAAAGATTTAGCCGCAGCTTTCGAGGTCTGCAACCTCTCAAGGCTCTCATCAGCCTTGCTGCCAAACAAATGTACCCCATCAAAGGGCATGTTGAGCAGACGGACCTGCACATCCGGAGCAAAACCAGACTTCCGCAACCACGCAAACCTGCGTAGAACGGTGCTCGTAGCCATGGATCGGCTAACACGGTCGGCCGAATCCAAACCTGATTGAAGGGATCCGCACATGGCATCCTTGCCGTCTTGCACAAGATCAAGTCACCCATCCCTTTCTTCCCCCTCGGGAATATGATCAGCCGCTAAAGAAACAGTTCCACAGAGTGTGTGAAAACCTTGCCAAGGCACAAGTGGAGTTGGCAGATTTCAGTGCCATGCTCCCAGCAGAAAATACCTTGCGAGCCCAACCGTCGAAGCGCTTGTCGTCCCTATCTGGAGGGATGGTAGGATACGCTGCCTGCCTCGAGGTAGCCGTAGCCACCTGAACAACCACACTCTCGGGAGCGGGGCGAGTAGATAAATAGCTGGGGTCGCTAACGGAAGGGCGGTATTTCTTTGTCAAAGAAATGTTAACAGCCGGAAGAAATTCCGGGGACTGCCACGCAGCTGCCAACCTTTTCTGCAAGTTAAGATGAAATGGCAAAACCGGGTCAGAGAACGGACCTTGATCTAAGATGTCCGTTAGATCATCCTGCACAAAGTCTTCAGGAGGACTGGACCAGCCCAGATACTCCGAGACCCTCGCCATGAGCCTCCTGTATGAAGACTGCACATGAGCCCCAGGCCTACCAAATTCCACTTCTGGGGAAGTGTCCAACCCACTGGCATCATGGAGGTTCTGCCTCTCAACTCCTCCAAATGACTGTCACCAGAAAAAAGTGGAGCTTCATCAAGTTCACCAGGGTCCTCAAACTCAGACCTTTCCTCCTCTTCATAAATATCAGCCAGAGGGAGTTGAAACCCAGGTCTGGTGACAAGAGGACATGGAGTCCAAAACAGGCCTCACAGACTTCGCCGTAGCCTTCCTAGGAGGATCCATTACATAGGGGTACTCCAAAGGTAGATTGCGGGCAAAAATACCCTAAGGCATCGAGCGCACCGAAGGCTTCGACGTCGAAAGCGTCGACGTCCGAGTCGGATGGACACGGCGCCAACCGAGTCGACGCTGGCATCGAGCCCTCAGTAGGTAGCTGCGGTCTCGCTGGGGAGGAGTGCCGAGACCTAGAAGCACGTCTCTTGTGACTTTTCGAATCCTTGTCCGTACGGGACCTCGAAGGCTCCTGATGCGAGTCGCAACGTGGACCCGAGCCCGAATGCGTGCGACCGGACCCTTGCCCTGCGATTGAAAAATCGCTAACATTTGTTCTTTAAACGCAGCCCATTCCTCCGAAGTCAAGGACTTTATCGGACACCCTACCTTCCTCGAGGCACCATCCTCAGAAGACGATGGGGAAAGCGACCGGTGATTGTGCTTCCTAGAGTGCCAGGACGGGGAAGAGACGAATGGCGGGAACCACTCCGGGACCGAGATCCCTGGGACTCCTGACGCAGAGAGTCGCTCCGTGAGTTGTCGGTGGAAACCCCCTTGGACTTATATTTTGATTTTCAGGGCTTAACAGGCTTAGAACCCCTACCTACTTGGAGCATACTCTTCTGCTCCCGCAAGGCCTTGGCAGTCAGCGACTGGCATTTCGAGCAGTCGTCGGTGTTGTGCGATTGACCCAGGCACCACAAATGCGATGCAGGTCGTTGAGCGACATTTTTGACTTGCAGTCCCGGCAGGTCTTGAAGCCAGAGCGTGGAGTCAGAGGAGGTAGAAGAAAAAGACATTGTAAGGATAATAACACAAGGTGCGCCAAGTCTCACGAAGCAACACGTTTGTGGAAAAAAACAGAACTGAGGCTACGGGCACCATGCATCCCATTTATAACATCCGGTGACGTCACCCTCGACAGAGGCCTTTGAGGGACATCGACGCAGGACGCCCTCTGCTGAAAGTGCACAGCTGTGGACATTACATGTCAAAGATGTGGAATACGTTGGAGGAACATCTAGTCGAAAGAACGCTACCAGTTGGTAAGTAATTTGTTGTTCTTTATGTGACACTCGCCTTCCTCCCTCCTCCATTAGGGGAGAAGCTCAGGTTAGCATTACAGCATGTAGTCCAACTGTAATTTAAGAAATGCTTCAAATGTGGCAATCTACATGTCCTGGCAAATCAAAGGTGTTCACACGTTAGCCACATGTAGTTTCCCCGTCATGTTTATTCAGTCATGTTTGAAAATAATTTGCCGTCAAATGTAACTGAATCTCCGGCTGTTCTATCTAGACAATTCCTTTTTCTACCGGTTTTAAGGATTAGATAAAAATCGGAACCATACCATCGTCAGGCTGTCTTGCGCATCTTTAAACCAAGCAGTACATTTTTCGGTTTGCCAAAGAGTTTACTTTTCGGATCCATTCCTTTTTGCAAAGTGGTTGAGGTTTCTTCCAAGGCTGCACCACACAAGCACTCAAAGCAAGAAGTAGGTTACCGTTGGTGGGTAGGTGGGGGGGGGGCGTTACTTTTGACATTGTCAGAGATGTGGCATACGTTAGAGGACACAATCCATTTGAAAAGGAACGCAAGGGCACCAAGCATTTACCCATGCGTCAGGGTGATTTGTATTGTGGGCTGTTCAAGCGAACAAATGCAATGAAAAGGAAAGCAGGGACGAGTTTGGGCCCATATAATGCTTGGAACTCCAACACTCCACTGACTAAAACCATTTCAGTCAGAGAATGCTTTCACAAATTTCACGGGATAGAACCCCTAGCTTCTTCTATAAAAGAAAAGATGAACAAATTAGTTATCCCTAGAAATGTCCCTTGTACTTCATGGTCCTCCCGCAGATAACTCAACTTTGAAATACTGATAACCTGCAGCAGAGGGCGCTGTGCAGCATCGAGTCAATGTCCCTTCATGGTTTCCATTCCTGTGTCCGGACTGGACGTTGATGGTATAATAGCATGCACTGCGCCCGTTGCCTCAGTTACACTCTTCCCTCTTTCGGCATAGCAGACTTGAGGAGTACTAAAATCCACATGGGCATTGAAAGAGCAAAAGCATATTAAAATATTCACCCACAATCAGATGGGTAGGGTGCGAGGGCTATTAGTTCAATAGCAGTTTTACATATGGAGGTGAGACAAGTGGAACTTTTGGCGATATACTGGTTTATATTGTGCAGAATCCAACAGTGTGTCCAAACAGACCAAGTTGCAGCATTACAAATGTCCTCTACTGGGACACCTGTGAACCACCGATGTGGTTGCCACTCCTCTGGGGGAATGGGCCCTTAGATTTTCTGGGACATCTTTTGCAGCCATAGAATAGCATTCTAAAATACCAAGAATGATTCAACGTGAAAATGTTTGCTTAGTCACAGCCAGTCCTAGCCAGTGGCCAGTTTATTTTTTAAACAGTTGGTCATCTAGAAGCTAAGATCCCTTTCAAGATGCAGCCTGCGTAAACTCTCCTCCTTATTTAGAGGATGGATAAAATGCTGTCAAGGTAATATTTTTTAGATTCAGACACTACCTTGGGAAGGAGGGGGCGAACCCTCAGGACTACTTTCTCATTGGAAAATATAGTAAAAGGATGTTTACATGAAAAAGCTTGCAGCTCACTCACTCTGCGAGCAGAAGCGTTGGTGGTTACTAGAAACATTGTCGTCAAAGTTAACCCGAGTGGACAGAAATGGAGGAGTTCAAATGGAGCTCCCACTAAAAATAGTACCAGGTTTAAATCCCATAACGGCACTGGAAAAGGGACCGGTGGGAAAATATTTGTTAATCCCTTGAGGAATTGAATGACAATTGGAATTTTAAATTAAGAGCCCTGCTCTAGCATGCATTTAAAAATGACGTTGCCAGGTAGTCCTCGACAGTGGCCACTTGCAGCCCCTGATGGGCAAGGTGCAGCAAAAAAAATAACTGCAGGTGTATTGTAAGGAAAATGGCCAATATCTAACCCTACAACAGCTGAAAAATGTCTTCCAGCGGTACAGTGCTTTTGTTGTAGTCTTCTGGCCAAAATCAACACCTCCACCACGTCTTCTGGGAGATCCCAATCTTTGTATCTTAACCTCTCAGAAACCAGGCGTGAGGGTTCCGAGTCCTGATTTCAGGGTGAAGGAGACAGCTTCCATCTTGTGAGACTCAGTCCATTGTCTGGGGAAAACAGAATGGAGGACAGCTGGACATGGCTAGAAGTTCCAGATACCACATCCTCCTGAATCAATCCAGAGCAATTAGGATCATGGACTTCCCGAACTTACTCAACCTCCCGATGACCTGAGGAATGGAAATTACCAGTCCACTATGAACACATTCCCCCAGAGTTCCTCTCTGAGGAAATTGCCGGGAGCAGAACAGGTCACATTTCCTGTTGATACTGGACACAAACAGATCTACTTGTGGTGCTCCCCCAAAGGGCGTAGATCTCTAGGACCCCCTGAGTCAACTCACTCATGGGAGACTCTGCGCTGCCTGCTAGGCACAGAGGATGGGGATAGTTTACCTGTAACTCCATTTCTCCAGCATTGATATCTTTCATGGATTCACATGCTTAGAATATTCCCCGTCAGACTGGGACCCGCGGTACACATATATAGCCTTTTCCTGTAGGAAAAACTTCCGACACTTTTGTGTCCCATCTACGTCCTTTTAGGACCCGCCTACGCATGCTCCGTAGGCCGTCCCAGGATAAGAGGCCCGCCCCCGCAGCTCCCCTTCAGATTTCGGCCCCTCCAAAGTAGGAAGGGTTAAACTTATCAAGCAAATACATTGCATTCCGGGGAGGCTGGCGGGCGCATGTGAATCCATGAAAGATACCAATGCTGGAGAAATGGAGTTACAGGTAAGAAACTATTCCCTTCTCCAGCATTGGATCTTTCATGGATTCACATGCTTAGAATAGATTGTATAGCAGTAACACCTGAAAACGGCGGTGAGAATGTAATGTAATATACCCTCACCATAATACACAATGCATATATACAGCAGGAATAAGTTTACTCATATAACCTTACCCACATAAAGTATACAGTCATCGACAGGTAGAAAACAGACTCTCCACAGCATGGAGCTTACCTTACTGAAACAGATGGCGCCGGACAGCTCTTCCCATCTGCACCTCGTCCGCATGCTGCCTGGCAAGGCGGGTAAACGTGTGGGGGACTGACCATGCCTCAGCCTGGCATATGTGTTAGCGGAATTCCTGCCCATAATGCTGCTGAGGAGGACGTTGATCTTGTAGAATGGGCTCTAGGATGCCCTTGCAGCAGCCTTCCAGCCTTGGAGTGCAAAACGCAATCGTCGATGAGACCCATCGAGCCAATCCTTGTTTAGAGATTGCTTTTCCCCTCGTCGACGGACCATATGCGATGAACAGTTGTCGAGTAGACCTGAGTTCCTGTGTACGATGTAGGTAAAATTTCAGAGCCCTCTTAACGTCCAAGGTATGAAGAGCTTTTTCTACTGCCGATGATGGGGTCGCGAAGAAAGAGAACAATGGACGAGGGTTTGTGATACACTGTCGGAACTTTTGGGACGAACGTAGGATTAGTTGCCAGGACCACCTTGTCCTTAAAGAATCTTAAGTATGGCGGGTCTACGACCAGCGCTTGCAGTTCCGAGATTCTCCTAGCTGATGTGATAGTAATTAAGAATGCCAACTTCCACGATATGAATTTCATGTCCGACGTGGCCATAGGCTCAAAGGGCGGTTTCATTAAGCCTGCCAACACTGTGTTGAGACTCCAAGTTGGAGGGAAACGTTTTACCGGGGGAAAAGTTCGAAATAAACCCCTCATGAAGTGTTTCACAAGTCTGTCGCTGAATAGAGGAGACTACTGTCTCTTCCTCGTGAACCTCGAGATGGCCGCCAGGTGCACCTTTATCGATGTGAAGGATAAACCCCTCTCCGCCAAGAGAAGCAGGTAAGGTAGAACTTGTTCCGGCGTCACCGTCCGGTTGTAGGCCTTGCTGTCCTCGACACCATTCACAGAACCTCCGCCACTTATAGGTGTAAGATTTGTTGGTAGAAGGGTCTCGAGCCGCCTGCAGAATTTTTTGACATTCCTCCGAAACGTCTAAAGCACCGAACTCCGAAAAGTCAGGAGCCAGGCTGCAAGGTTGAGACTGTCCGGGTCGTGATGCCACACCGTGCCTTTGTCCCGGGATAGTAGGTTCGGGACTCTCGGAAACGTTACTGGATGTTCCAGCGACAGGTGAAGCAGGTCGGAGAACCACGGTTGCCGCGGCCAGTACGGTGCCACTAGAATTACCCGACAACTGTATCTGCGTATCCACTGTGCTGTCCTCCGTATGAGGGGGAACGGAGGAGAAGCATAAAGGAACATGTCCGTCCATGGGAAGGAGAATGCCTCCCCCATGGAACCCTCCTGAGGCCATCTGCTTGCGAATTGCTCCCATTTGTTGTCCTTGGTTGCGAAAGCGTCCAGAGGGGGGTGACCCCATTTCTCGAACACTTTCATCAGCTGAACTGTGTCCATTTCCCATTCGTGTATCTGGGCCATGCTTCTGCTGAGGGAATCTGCTTGCAAATTCCTCACTCCCGGGAGATGGTGATCCACGATGGAAATCTCGTGCTTTAATGCCCAATGCCATGTTTTCTGGGCCTCTATGGAAAGAGTTCTTGATCGCGTCCCTCCTTGTTTTCTCAAATAAAACATGGCCGCCGTATTGTCTGTCAGTACTCGCGATCCCTTGATGTGTGGTAGGAATGCCTTCAAGGCCCATCGTACTGCTCTGAGCTCTAACACGTTTATGTGTAGGAGTGACTCCTTTGGAGACCAGCGACCTTGCGTTTGAAGAGTACCCATGTGAGCTCCCCATCCGGTTAGGGACGCATCTGTGACTATGGTTCGCTGAAACTGCGGTTCCTGTAGGGGTACACCGTTGTTCAGATTGTGGAAACTCTGCCACCACTGAAGGGTCCAAAGCAGCTTGTCGTCGTCGATGGTTATCTTGTCTGACCACGATCCTTGGGCCTGTGTCCATCGGTCCGCGAGGAATTCCTGGACTGGCCTCATGAATAGGCGACAGTTTGCCACCAGATGGATGCAGGATGCCATGGCCCCTAGGACCAGAAACGTATTTCCTCACTGAGAGCCTGGTGGTTTGTCGTAGTCGGCTCGCCAGCTGATTGAGTCTTGAGGTTCTGTCGAGAGAAGGCTTTACTAGCCCTAACTGGGTCTCGAACTGTGCCCCCAGAAACACCAACGTTCTCGATGGCCGCAGAGAGGATTTTTCGAAGTTTATGGCAAATCCCAGCTGTTGTAGAAGCTGCATGGTGGCTTGCAAACTTGTGTTGGTCGACGCTGGGGAGGATCCCCTTACCAGCCAGTCGTCGAGGTATGGGTATACGTGGTGGCCTTGCTTCCTTAGCCAGGCCGCTACTGGGGCCAGGCATTTCGTGAACGTTCTGGGGGAGGTCTTGAGCCCAAAGGGAAGAACCGTGAACTGGTAGTGAGTCCGCCCTATTACAAATCTCAGGAATTTCCTGTGTTTCCGACACATTGGAATATGGAAGTACGCGTCCTGTAAATCCGGGGACGCTAGACAATCCCCTTCTTGAACGGCGCGGATCACTTCTTGCAGCGTGAGCATTTTGAATTTCAGGCTCTTTAAAGACTTGTTGAGATCGCGTAAGTCTAAAATGGGGCGCCATTTGCTGTTCGGCTTTTTTACGAAGTATCTTGAGTAGACTCCTTGACCTCTGTGATGTTGGAACTAATTCTATCACGCCCTTTGCTAACATGAGTGTTAACTCTTGTTGCAGTATCCTCGGATGGGAATGAGCGGTGAACGCAGGTGGAATGTGCGGAGGGCTGTGCTTGAATTGTAGAGAGTGCCCGTTCCTTATAGTGTCCAGCACCCATTGATCCATCGTTATTCGTTCCCATTCGTCGACATATGCTGACACTCTTCCCCGCAGAACTGTGTGTTGTCTGTCACTGCTCATCTTTATTTTGCTTGTCTCTCGACGACGGATAGGATGGTCTCTTCCTGGACGTCTGGAAGTTACGGCATCGGTTTGCCGTTTGGGAAGCACGCCTGTATCCCTGGGAGGGGTAAGCCGACCTGCCAAAGGATCTGTCTCCAGACGCAGAGAATCTGGAATTACCTGAAGCCCCTCTAAAGGGACGAAAAGACTTGTAGCTTCGGCCACTCTGGAGGGCACACAATGAACGTGCCGTGTCCGAGTCCTCTTTCATTCCCTTTAGGGCCTCGTCTACCTTCTCTCCGAATAGAAGGTATCCCTCAAAGGGCATATCTAATACTTTGTATTGTACCTCTGGTCTGAAGTAGGTACACTTAAGCCATGACTGTCGTCGTAATACGACCCCATTATTGACTTGCTTGAAGCCTGACTCAGCGAGGTCCACCGCGATGTTTATTGCGTGATTGGAGGCTTCCTCACCCTCTCGGACAAGTAACATCGCTGTCTTCCTATGCTCTTCCGGAAGATGATCCAGCAACGGCGCTAGCCTGTGCCACATTTCTCTGTCGTATCTGGCTACAATAGCCAGAGAGTTTGCGGCCTTTACTGTGGTTGCTCCCACGGATAGCACTTTTTTGCCAAAGGCATCCTGGCGTCTTGCTTCGTTTTCAGACGGAGTCGTGCACTTGTGCTGGGCCTTCGCCTTCCTCTCCGCTGCCGCCGACACCACCGATTCTGGCGTTGGTTGGGAGGATAAACACTTGGGGGTAGACTCTGGAGCCTTAAACTTTTTCTCGAGGCGTCCTTTCACTGCCGGCTCCGAAAAGGGGCGACGCATTGTCTGCAACCCCTCCTTCCACACGTGGTCTATTATTGGTGTTGAGAACACAGACCACCTTCTCTTACCCATGTGGTCGAACAAAAAAAAAACAGTCCTTTTTCTGTTCTTCCTGGGACAAACCAAATTCCTTACACGCCTTCTCCATCATAGAATGGAATGATGCAATGTCGTCCGGAGGGGACGGGTGAGCAGGGCTTCTTGGGGTTTCTAACTCCACCTCTGACTCCCAGGTTGGGTCCCTGGAGGGGATGATGAGATATCCGACATGGCTCCCCTGTCAGACTCCGAATCTGGCAGTTCACCTTCCTCTTGGGGTGCCAGTGCTGAGATTGGCGTGCGTAAGTGCGTCGGTGGACGGAACGGGCCCGGCTCGTCGACGGGTGACTGTGGCAGGTTTACCTGAGGTAGTCTCTGGTCCAATGACTGTACCAAAGACTGAAGCGTGGACAGAATTTCCAACGACAAAACAGATTGAGAAGAGGGGCAGATACCGGTATACCGGATCCCCTCGTCGACGACTTGTCAACCACTCGTAGCCCGAGGTCTGCCGGGCCAGCTATTCTCCCGCTCTCGTCCTCCCCCGAGGACAGCGACACAGCCTGTTCTTGCAGTAAAGTATCCGGGGGGATCGGATCAAAAACTTCAGGCCTCCAGGCTTCCTGTAGAACCCCCGTAGACGAGGCCACCGTCGCAGTCGTCGGTGGGACGGTGGATACCACATGCGTCGGTGGCATGGTGGAGGCAGATGACTGGACCGCCGTCGACGGTGACTTAGCAGGTGGTTTAGGCGGCCCCGCCTTTTCCACACTTGGCCTACCTTTACTCGACTCAAAGTCGATCTATGGTGATCGCCCGAGGAGGATTTCGGCCTTTCCTTGTCATGCTTTGATGAAGATGACGATTTTTTCGACGAGGATTCTCTAGCTGAATGCCTCCGGGATGACTCTTTTTTCCGTCAGTCGAGATTTCTTCGCCGGCGATTCCAACGAGGCAGCACGGTGTGATGTTTTCGCCGATTGTGTGGAGCCTACCTCCGAAAGGGGGTATGCCCCCGCTCCATCATTCAGCCATGCCACCAGCCGTCGATTTCGGTCTTTGAGGGTCTTTTGAGAAAGCCCTTTGCATATGTCGCAGTTATCAGCCGAATGATGAGGGTGGAGGCAGTATATACAATCCATATGTCCGTCCCCCTCGTAAACTTTTTTCAAGCCGCACGTCGCGCACGGACGGAAAGGTGCTTTTCCTGACATGGAGGAAAAATGTCCTCGAACTCCAACTCCAGGTACACAACCTTGTACAAAATAGTAAGACGACGCGAGGAGATCCCACTACTTTGGAGACGGTTGAAATCTGAAGGGGAGCCGCGGGGGCGGGCCTCTTATACTGGGACGGCCTACGGAGCATGCGTAGGCGGGTCCTAAAAGGACGTAGATAGGACACAAAAGTGTCGGAAGTTTTTCCTATAGGAAAAGGCTATATATGTGTACCGAGGGTCCCAGTCTGACGACGGGGAATATTCTAAGCATGTGAATCCATGAAAGATCCAATGCTGGAGAAATTGTGCAACATTGCTTGGGACCTGAAGTAGGTCCGTCATCCTGCGTGAGACTTTTGACAATTGAGATTTTAGGGCCCAATAGAGGGACCTCATTCTTCGACGTGCCTCTGTGTACAAGATAGCAAAAAATAAAAATTGTAAGACAATTTTTATGATATGTCAATAGAACAGATTCAGTATTCATATCAATCATATTATCAAGCATATGACCCAAATGAATTAGCAATTTTTACAGAAAAACAAAAAAGCACAAGTTAGTTTCCACACAATCGCAATTAAAACAAATAGAGTGTGAACAGAATCACAAGTTTGTATCCACATAATAACAATTAAAACAAAGTGTAAATCCATTATGAAATAAATTAAATATTCCATCATGGCGCCCAGTTGGGGTGATCAGACATACGAGAATATCGTGGAGGGAGGAGGAATGGAAGGGAAACATTGTGATAAATAAGGGGGGGAAGAAAAAAGATAAGACATAAACTCAAGTTAATTTTCATTTGCTAATTTGACTTAATTTACATCCGCCTTGAGATAGGGCTTACCTATCAATCATCGGAGTACAAATAGCTCACTGATGTCATGTTGTCAGAAAGAGTCCCATCAGACTCGCAAGCGCTGCACGCACTTAATCCATATAAAAGAAAGCAATGGAAAAATATATTATTTTCCTGCGTAATGCAGAATTTCAGTCATAAGTCTACCATGTCAGGGTTCAGGTTTCCACTATTTCTACGTTCATTGTGGAAAAAAATGATCAGTTTGTCCCTATATCCTGCAGCTTATTTTTGTTCCATTTTTGTCATTTAACCCACATTTATGATATACAGATAATAGTTATCGAAAAGCGATTGGCAATAACTGTCAAAAAAGTATTCCTCGTTACATACATATCTCGTATTGCACATGTACTTGTGTGCATTCGTAAAATGATTGTCGTCACAAAACATAGCGGCAACTGGAAGCCTGTCTGTTTTCTGCTGACCTTCTTTCAATTGGGAGGCTAACAGGGTGGGCTTGCCGGCCCTCAGAGCTTACCTCAAAATTCTGGTTTATGCTTCAAGCGTCGGGTTCTGCTATGAGCCCTCTCGGGCAGCCACAAAGTTTTTATATAATGTTGTCTAGACAACTGGAATGTCCTATTTCCGTCATGATACGGCTGTCGGCCATATTTTAGGAATGATGACTCTTCAGGAGTCTATACTACGTTAAGTCACAGGCTATCCTTTCCGTCTAAGCATGTTAGTTAACCAGAAGGTATTCCTTGTCATTTTGAATTCAAAAAGCAAAAAACAACCTACGGGCGCAAGGGTGGAACGTTCTTTTTCGAAAATAACAAATATTGTCCCACTGGCAATGTTACGTGTAATTGGGGAGCCTGTTCCCAGAGTTACATGGGAAATGTAGTTTTTCCCATGGGGGAGTCCAATGTATCCGATTACAATTCATATAATGAGCTTTAAATAGGTTCTCTAAAAACACTAGGCGTTTCATATGTTATATAATTTCTCATCGCGGACGATTGTACATGTTTCCATGTTTGTTTGAATCAATTTACGCATGCTAGTGAGTTCGTCATTTCTAAAACCGCTGCTCACGGCTGATGTAGTTCCTTGTATATTAATGGAAAATATACCACATACAATAAATTAGTAATTCCCTAGTGTCACTCGTTATCATGATAGTAATGTCATGTCTTGTATATATAAATTCGTGCAGTTTGAGACCTTTGGGGCACTCATGATTACAACTGTACATTGCAGTAGGTACAAATCAGTCTAGACATTTAGTTTTCTATAGAAAGTTGGACATTTCATTATCTGTGTTCAGGCCATTTTTTATACATCTAAAGAGCAGCGGTTTTAGAAATGACGAACTCACTAGCATGTGTAAATTGATTCAAACAAACATGTACAATCGTCCGCGATGAGAAATTATATAATTTATGAAATGCCTAGTGTTTTTAGAGAACTTATTTAAAGCTCATTATATGAATTGTAATCGGATACATTGGACTCCCCCATGGGAAAAACTACATTTCCCATGTAACTCTGGGAACAATGGGACAATATTTGTTATTTTCGAAAAAGAACGTTCCACCCTTGCGCACGTAGGTTGTTTTTTGCTTTTTGAATTCAAAATGACAAGGAACACTTTCTGGTTAACTAACATGCTTAGACTGGAAAGGATAGCCTGCGACTTAACGTAGTATAGACTCCTGAAGAGTCATTCCCAAAATATGGCCGACAGCCGTATCATGACGGAAATAGGACATTCCAGTTTTCTAGACAACATTATATAAAACACTTCATGGCTGCCCGAGAGGGCTCATAGCAGAACCCGACGTTTGAAGCATAAACCAGAATTTTGATTTAAGCCCTGAGGGCCGGCGCAAGTCCACCCTGTTAGCCTCCCAATTGAAAGAAGGTCCGCAGAAAAACAGGCAGGCTTCCAGTTGCCGCTATGTTTTGTGACGACAATCATTTTACGAATGCACACACAAATACATGTGCAATACGAGATATGTATGTAACAAGGATTACTTTGACAGTTATTACCAATCGCTTTTCGATAACGATTATCTGTATATCATAAATGTGGGCTAAACGACAAAAATGGAACAAAAATAAGTTGCAGGATATAGGGACAAACTAATAATTTTTTCCACAATGAACGTAGAAATAGTGGAATCCCGAACCCTGACATGGTAGATTTATGACTGAAATTCTGCATTACGCAGGAAAATATATTTTTCCATTGTTTTCTTTTATATGGATTAAGTGCGTGCAGCGCTTGTGAGTCTGATGGGACTCTGACAACACGACATCAGTGAGCTATTTGTACTTAGACGATAGGTAAACCCCATCTCAAGGCGGATGTAAATTAAGTAAAATTAGCAAATGAAAATTAACCTAACTTGAGCTTATGTCTATTATATCTTTTTTCTCCCCCCCCACTTATTTATCAAGATGTTTCCCTTCCCTTCCTCCTCCCTCCACGATATTCTCTTATGTCCGATCACCCCAACTGGGCGCCATGATGGAATGTTTAATTTATTTCATAATGGATTTACACTTTGTTTTAATTGTGATTGTGTGGAAACTAACTTGTGCTTTTTTGTTTTTCTGTAAAAGTTGCTAATTTGGGTCATATGCTTGATATCAATACTGAATCTGTTCTATTGACATATCATAAAAATTGTCTTACAATTATTTTTATTTATTTTTTGCTATCTTGTACACAGTTTATTAAACAATCTATGCCCAGATTTGAAAAAGGCACATGTAGGGTGCTGAAACACGTGTCATCCTTATGGGCGATCAAATAAATATATGATGAAGAGAAATTGGTGTTGGTTGATACTGAACTCCCTGTGGCGCAGTAATAGATGAGTGCAGAAACCACCTTTTCCACTTACTACAAACGGAGTAGGGGAACTCTGTCTTCGTTCTCTGCACGCATCAGTGCGACACGAAGACATCCGCAACTTGATACAACATGATAGTATAAGAGTGACTATAAAAAAGTTCCCCAAGTCATATAGCTTTGATCAGCCAACTAGGTGAAAACCCTCAAGGCTGAGGTGAGCCCGAAAGGGAGAATTCGAAATGAATAGTGAGAACTGCCAATGGCCAACATCGTATTTTCTGTGTTTGGGATGTATAGGCACATTAAAATAAGCATCCTGAAGATCGAGTGACCATCCAATCCTGGAGTTCAAGGGCCTTGAGGATCTGCGAAAGAGTGACCATCTTGAAACCGTCCTTACCAAGGAACTTTATTACAGTCTCAATTCAAAAACTGGTTGAAATCCTCCGCCTTTCTTGGGAACCAGAAAATAGGTGGAGTACCAACCTTGGTATTGCTCCACCACAGGTACCCTTTCCACAGCACCTTCCTCAAACAGGGAAATAACCTTCGGTAGAAGGAGGTGGGAACCTGCTTCCCGAGGAGATTGCTCACTCGGAGGACCATCCAGAGGCCTTTTTATAAATGGGAAACAGTATCCTTGGCTACTGTCTTAAGTGTCCATCAATCCGAAATAATGCAACACCATCTGCCAGATGCTGTATCAACCTGCCTCCCACCAGGGTTTTTGTGAGTTAAGTGCTCAGAGAGGTTTTGGTGCTGTGGCAGATGGCAGTGAGAAGTTGGCTGCCTGTGCAGTTTTTCCTCCACGAACTCTAGGGGCACATGAGAATCTCCTTTGTCCTCTTAGAGTAGCCGGACCTCTTCCTCCTTGTCCAAATGATGCATATTAACGAAAGGACCGTCCTCTGCAAGCTTGTGTAAGAGGTTGTTGTGGACGAATGGCTGCCCCTAGAGACTTCACAGCCACCTTAGAAGTCTGAAGCTTCTGATGCTGGAGAACACCGATTACAACTGGTTCCTTTCCCTGCATAGGAACTTTCAGGGATTCACATGCTCAGGAATATATAAATGTTTGCAATGCCACACTTGGTTAGAATTATGAACATTAGCCTATGACAGACCCAGACAGGATTGTGAAAGGTTAGCAACGCTGCACTTGGTTAGAATTATGAATTATCAGCCTGCGTCGCATCTAGCTAGGATAGTGAATGTTAGCAGTGCCACACTAGAATGGATAGAGTGCATAAGAGGATAGTGCATGGAATGATAGGAACAAATTAAGTGGATAGAACAGATGGAGCGGATTGAACGGATAGAATAGATGTTACAGATAGAACTGATGGAGTGCATAAAATGGGAGATCATGGAACGGATGGAATGCATGAAATGTACAAAGTACATGGAAATGACGAGTACATAGAACCGATGGTGTAGGGAACAGAACTATCAAATCAAGATGGCGAACTGATGGAGTGGATAGAACAGAAGGAATGGGCAGAACGGAAAGATTGGGCAGAACCGGACGGAGATGGCCGTAACAGTTTATGTAGATGAACGATCAAACGATAGAATGGAATGACTAATAAACCAAATAAAGAACCAGGCGAAATTTTTGAACAGACGAAGCCGATTGAACAGACTAGGTGAATAAAACAGATAGAATAAATGGTTCAGATGTGCGCTCGATCTCAAGCACCTACTGAAAACCACCATATAACACCACCACGCTTACTCTCTTCTATACACCACCACTCAACTAGAACACAGCGATACTATGACACATTCGGTATGGCTGTTCTCATACCAACCCCTGCCACATACCGCCCATCATCCTAACTAAACAACTGGCTGCACACCCGCCACCCTAGGCGTTCTCCTCAGGCCTAACGCATCCAGAATCAGTATCGGTATCACCATGCCAGAACGAACACATACTCCTGATCTCCCAACCACCACACCTATCGCCAAGAAGCAGCGATCATACGTGTACCACACCAGCTGAACACATATCCGGTGCTCACACGCACCTTATGACTCTCTACGGACTTGAACTACGGTTCCCGAGGGCGTTCAACCTACTAGCGCCTTCAGATCATACCAATGGTACATAAGGCGCTATATAAATGCAAAGTAACATAACATAATTACACATCAGTACATATACACATTGTGAGGCTGTACAGCTCTACAGACTCAATGATACTCACCTCAAGCAAATAGGTTATGAAGCACTGCTTGTCCGATACAGGACGACTGTCAACGCAGTAGAATCTTGCGACGTGTGGGTAAACCTCCACGTCGAGCAAGGGAACACGAGACAGGAATGCTGTAGTAGAGGCCCCGGTGGAATGTGCTCTAGGTCTACCTGGCAGCCGATGGCAAATGCAGGCAGATAGTCACCTAGAAACAGAAGTCCTCAACAGGGCTTTCCCTTTATCCACAGGTCCAGAAGTCACAAAGAGATGCAAAGTCTTCTGAAAAAACGTGGTGCGTGCAATATAGAACATCAGCGCACGGGCAATGCCCAGTGAATGCAAAGCTCTCTCTGCCGGAGAGGTGGGAGAGCCAAAAGAACACCAGAAAGACTAAAGGTTAGTTGAGATGAAAAGTTGATTGTACCTTGGGCATAAATGAGAGATGAGTGCCCAACACCACCCTGGATGGATACGTTGGCTTGAAGGAGAGAGCCTGCAACTCCGACACCTGGCAGAAGGAACAGCCACTAGAAAAGCAGTCTTCCACCATAGGAACTTCAGAGGAGCCCGGTGTAGAGGCTTAAAGGGCTGGCCCATTTCTTTGGAGAGGACCTCATTCAACTCCCAAGCTGGGGCAGGCGCCTTTACTGGAAGGAAATCTTGAAACAAGCCCTTGAGGAATTCCTTAACCAGTCGAGACTAGAGAGAAGGCCTGCCAATTGTGCGAGTGAAACAAGAGAGCAGCCAGGTGGACTTGAATGGATGCATGTGCTAAGCCTGCCTTTGCGAACGATAGCCGATATGGCAGAATCTGAGCAGGTCAGATTCAAAGATGGTCGAGCTGTTCAAATGACACCATATAGTAAAACGCTTCCACTTGTGCTTGTAGCAGGATAGAGTGGATGGAGCACTAGCATTCGCTAGATTTCTCACTGCCTTTTGAATGCAGTGCCAATGTCCAAACTCTAGCGCTGCAGAAGCCAAGCCGTCAACTTGACGACGCTGGGTCATGGTGCAGCACAGATTCTCCTTCCCTGGAGAGCAGAAGGGGAGACAGGTTGATGCAAGGCACTGCCGACGGATGAAGGTCAGAGTACCAAATTTGACAAGGCCACCCCGGAGCAATGAGGAACATCCTGCACTGGCTCTGTCTGAGTGCTTTACTCGTAGGACGAGCAGGATTGGGGGGAATGCTTAGACAAACAGGACCTCCCATGCAATGGAGAAGGCATCCCCCCAGACTCCTGTCTTGAGGGTATGTGCTGGCAAACGGGGCCCACTTCAAGTTAGGCGCTGTATCGAGCAAAGACAAAGAACCTAGTCTTGAGGAGTTCACACTTGTACCAGGATCGCAGTTCCCTGCTGAGGGAATCTGGAATGGTGTGGACCCTGGCCAGATGACACAATGACTATATATTGTGCAAGATCGTCCAGTTCCATAGCATTTTCAATTCCTTGGACAAAATGGGAACGCAGCGACCTCATTGCTTCCTTATGTAGAACACGGTGGTTGTGTTGTCTGTGAAGATGCGAACCACCTTGCCCTGTAGCTAGGGGCTGAATGACTTTAGGGCCCAGAACACCACTCAGAGATCCAACACATGGATGTGAAGCAACTTGTCCTCCGGCTGCCAGAGGCCTCTGGCATGGACGTTTCCTGTGTGCTCTCCATAAACTTCCAGGGTCACTGGCTTGATGTGCCGGCGGGTTAAATTGAGCACCCGGTGTGATGCATTGTCGATGACTCCACCACTGTTGAGTTTGGCGGAACTGAGCTTAATTTTGTCATTCCAGGAGCCCCACACTTGTTCCCACCTAGCGTCTAGAACTCCTGAAGAGGTATCATGCAACCTGCAGTGAGGTACCAGCGGAATGCAGGAAGACATCCCCAGTAGCGACTTTATGGAGCTAAGGGTTATCAGCTGGAGAGGAGACAGCTGCTGTACCTTGTGGATTATGGCCTGGGCTCTCTTCAGAGGGAGTTGCCAGACATTGCAGTGTGCCCAGTCTTGAGCCCAGGAACAGAGCATTCCGAGATGGCGATATGCACTTGGAAGTCAGGCATTGGAGGTGTGCTTCGGTGTGCTGCAGGGCTAGCTGTGGGGGCACGTATTATGGCGTCATCCAGGTAGGGGTAGACTTTAATGCCTGTGCAGCAGCGATGAGCAGTCTCCCGATCCAGGTATTTTGTGAAGATAATTGGAGGCAATTTTAGGCAGAGGATAGAGCTTTGAACTGGTAATGCTTGCCTTGCACCACAAAAAGGCAGCGCCTGTACATGCGGTATGGGTATGGGGAAGTGTGCATCCTCCAAGTCCAGAGAGGAGAGGAAGTCTCCCCTGTTTCAGCTGGCAGAGAACATGTTGTAGCGGGACCATGCATAACTGTTGTGATTTCATGAACTTGTTGCGCTGCCTGAGGTCCAGAATGGGTGTCCACCCACCAGACTTCTCACCAGGAAGTATCTGGAGTTCACTCTGGAGCCCCAGAGACGATTGTATAGCTTGTATAGCCCTTTTTGAGCAAGGACCGAACTTCCTGTAAGAGATGGGGTGGGGGGCAGGTGCTGTTCCTATTTGTGTATTGGTGGAAAGGAAGGGCTTTTGCCCAGAAATTAGAGGGTATGCCCCTGTTGAACAATTTTGAGCACCCATTTGTCAGTGGGGAGGTTGTGCCACTGCTTGACAAACTGCGATAACCAGCCTCTCACTGGGGTGCTGAAGTGGGGACCTGGCATCACAGCAACAGCCCGCTGTTCAGGCTTCAGTGCCTTCTAGGTGTACCCTTGTACTCCTGCTCCCTCAGTATGCCACCTGTGAGGTGGTGCGAGAAGGCTGGCGCTATGATGGCCTATAATCTCTACTAGTTCTTGAAAATCTTCCGTTCCCAGAATAAAAGGACTGCCGCTGCTGTTGCAGGGTGCCAAGGGAGCGGCAGTGTCCAAGTTAATCACCTGAAGGGTATTGGTCACCTTTTTACCAAATAGGTTGACGCAATCAAAGTGCAAGTCGACCTTAGAATGAACATCCGGGCAGAAATTGGTGGCCTTCAACCACCCCTGGCGCTTCAGGGTGGCCCCAATTCCCATCTGGCTCAACACTGTATATGCAATATCCTAGGCCACAGTGATGGCAGGATCAGATGCGGTTTCACCCTCATGTGGCAAGGCCAGAGCCTCATCCGCTTGTCAGGTACGAAATCCAAGATGGGATCCATCTTATACCAAAATTCCTGGTCGTACCGGGAAAGGATGGCCAAGGAATTTGCGGCCTTGATCGTAGTAGCAGCAGTGATAATTATTCGCTTAGCAAAAGCATCCAGCTGCTTTCCCACCTTGTCAGGGGGAACCATGGAGGCCGATTTTCTGGAGGCTTCACACATCTGAAACCAAACCCCTATTTTCTGTTCCTCCAGAATTAAAAATTAAAATCCTCTAAAAACTGAAGCTGCATTGAACTGAATTGTATTCAGACCTAAGTGCAAGACATTGGTAACTGCTGTTTAGCAACGCTGACCGTGTGATTAAAAACGGAGTCTTTTCTCGGCATACATGAGTGAGCGTGATAACAGAAACTATATTACCCAGCAGTATTGTAGTTTTTGCACCCATTTATTCCGCCCCCAGGCGTGAACGCACTGGCGCGAACAGAACAAGCCTATTTGTGCGGGTCCGTGCGCGGATGTGTAGACATGCTCCTATTTTCCTGTTCAGTTATAATTCCTGGAAGCCGTCCAAGATATGGGCAAGGTAAACGTGCATTTGGACACACTTGAGATACCTATACACGGAATTGGCAAACCACTTAAGGATTGTATTCCCCAGGAAGTTACCCACATACGTGCTAACCCCCATAAAGATGCTGGTGTGAAGATAAGTAACAAACATCTAAGGCTTACAAAACACCATAGTAGTAGTGGAACGGAAACCATAGGTGGGAAAGAGACCCTGCCAACATGGTACTCTTGAACACGCGTTCACTAGTGAAACATACGCTTGATGGCCACGATTATATCATGGAACATAAGGTGGACATTAGGTGTCTTACCGAGACCTGGCTCACAGAAACCCACGTCCCTACCATAGAGCAAGTGACACCACCAAGTTATGCCTTTTTTGGTAAGCACCGCGAGGGAACCATGGGTGGTGGGGGTTGCCATCATACGCAAAAAAAAAAAAGATCTTGGCTTCTATGAAGTTAAAATTGAATGTGCAGGAAGTGACATTTTAACTACTGCACTAATCTGGTACTTTTATATCGTCCGCCTGCTGAATTAGATAGCTTTAATGACGATATAACCAGAACGGTTGCTCCTATGGTAACAGCTATTCAGCCTTAGTCATTTTGGGAGATTTTAACCGTTGGAAAAATGATAAACTTGACAAAAAAGCCGTCAATCTTGAAAAGAAGTTAGACTCATATCACGATCCATAATACTAAACCCACACACAATAAAAAGGTCATATTCTTGACTGGATTGGGAGCAGCAACCTCCTCATCGAGAATATTACCACTACCCCTTGCATTTGGTCTGACCACTCGTTCGTCTCATTGTATGGAGAGCGCTCTTCTCGACCTCCAGACACAAGCCTTCGACTTGCTAGATCATAATATCCTGCTACAGCGTATGGCTACAATTGGAGGACTTTCGCCAGAGGCAATTACATGGCTTAAATCCTTTTTGGAAGGCCGTCTCTCACGTGTTTATTGGGGTGACAGTGCTTCTGCGGTGGAAACCATCATGTGGGGTACCACAGGGGGCTCGTCTCTCTCCCCCTTGTTGTTCAACATTCACATTCTACCATTGTGTAATGAGTTGACACTGATAGAGGTATTTTTCTGCAATTATGCTGATTTTCAACTGGTCCTGGAAGTCATCGCAGACCACGAGAAGGAACAGATATTGCTGGATACAATCTGATCATTAAAGGATGGATGTCAACTAATTGGCTGTGTTTAAACGCGGCCAAGACAGAGCTTATGTTTTTTGGCCCAAGACTTACAAGAGTCTGTCTTAGCCAGAAGTATTCCAACTTTGTTATTGATGGTAGCCAAATAAAGGTTGTGCCTAAAGTTACGACTCTTGGCACTTGCATGGAGGAAAGCTTAGACTGCAACGCTCACGTAGCTGCTATCACAAAAAACACAAACTATCACCTCAAGGTGCTTCGACAGATTGAGCCTCTAATTTCAATAGAAAATAGAACTAAACTGGTGAGGGCCATGATCCTCCCTCGTGTTGATTACTGTAAAGCCTTACTGGGAGGTGCAACCAGGATAGATGTTCAAGAGCTACAAAAAAATTAAAAACTCAGATCTGCGGAGAGCTTTTCCTTGAAACAGCACCTGGTTAAACGTGCCAGGGGCCTTGGTCGGGCCTTTCATGTCCGGGGGGCAACATCCTGAAATGCCCTGCCTTGAATTTAGAAAGCAGTACTTTTTAATCAATATGACTGATTCTTTAGTAGCTGAGCCTCACAATTCTGTCTCTGCGCCTCGATGCCCACAGGATTTGGCGCAATACAAATAAAACATAACAAGGTTTAATAGTTTCACTGCTCATGTTAACAGTGCATGGAAGGAGACTATTTTGTGTGGTGGATGGTACCTCAGGAGTATCTCAATCCGGCGACCGCTGCCACAAGGTCATCATATCAGTATTAGAAAAGATACAATGGGATGTGTCCGGACCGGTATCTGTGTCCGTGAGAGCAACCACTAGGCCTAGCAAACGAGGCGCTGGTCGAGGAAGCATTGTTTCCCTTAGTCTTGTTACATTGCTGCCGCTTTTGGTAACTATCATTGTACAATGCACCTTACAATGCAGTGCAGTACACTTTGTTTTGCCCTAGACTAACAGTCAAAGGAGTTTTGGTTACTCAAGGTGTGCCTAAGGGACAAGCTGGTGACTTTTTTTTATAGTGTATTATGTTTTAGCCGTATCGCGTTAGGCTACCTACTTTGGTCAGTGTCCAAACATGGCCGTGCCACAAGGTTTTTCATTTGTCCCTTGGCCATCTTGTCACTAACCCTTCTGCCTGACCTTAAAATCCTTATATGGACTACCAGTGCCCAGGAAAGCAAAGGATTTTCGCAGGCTACTGCAGGGCCGTGTGCTTTGACTGCCAGGTGGCTTAGGACTGTCTGGTCCCAATCCACAAACTGGTTTGAGTGTGTCTGAATGGTGGGTGTGTGGCTAGTGGGAGTTTATATTCTAACCTGCCTTTTGGATAAGATGTCCCCCACACCATTCCATAGACACAATGGAAGAAACCTGAAGGATCCAAGTATCCTGTCCAGCTGCATGACATGCAAGGAGACCATGGACCCGTTGGAAGAAGACTTGGCAACCAACTTCTACTGTCCTGAATAGCCCTGTCCTGTAGTTGAGCCCTAGAAGTCCAAGGAGCTTCAACCCTTGGAGTGCAGGGAACATTCATTCTCAACATTAGCTCAGAGCACTGCGAAGAGCCCTCAGAAGTGCCCCTGGAACATCCAGTGGCTGCCCAGCTCAGAGTTTAGGCTACCGTGCTGCAGACGTTGCCGTTACGAGTCGAGGCCTAGCACTTTGGGGGATCAACAGCTTGTGCTGCAAGACTCATCTCTGCCAAATTACACCTATTGTCACTTTCTACAGTCATGTACACAGTTTATGAAATGGTTCCCGTCTTGTGGACTTCAATGCCTAATGTTAAAGTTAGGGAAACAACCATTACCACCGAGTACACAAGTTAAACGTTGTACGTTTAAGCTCAGTCCACCTATGCAATCACAATTATAATTGCTACCCTGGTGCGTGTATTTGGCACGTTTGCAGAACATTCACATAAAAGTGTGCAACAGTGAGCAGTTTCATCTTGAAGCACACTCCGAAGGGGTTAAGCAGATTGCGTCACTTTTAGCTTCCAAGGATACAATGCAAGGAACCATTCAAGCCTTAACTGACTGTTCCCGTAACGGGCATAAATTCAGCTTTCACTGCGGTCACTGTGCTACTAAAGACTTGAAAAGAGGCCTGTAAGCATTGAACACATTTATTAGATCATTGACATTCTGGCCGATCAATTGGCTGCTTGCTGTACTTACCATACTTGGAATTTCACTCCTCATGAGTGACCACTGCATCTTGAAGCTGATCGATTTCCATTCAGAGCTAAACTGTGCAGACGCCTTGGCTTTGAGCAGTGGTCTCAATTTTAACAGAACAAAATCAATGGTCAAAACCATTGCCAGATCTGTGGTGTGTTCCAAGGAGTTACTTCTCTGTTCCAAGGAGTTACTTCTTGCCAGGAACTTCGGGCTCCGAGTCAGTCACAACACAGTTGGGTCTCAACAAAATAAACTCTAACTCGGTCAGAGGATAGAGATGTGTGTGGAATCCAGAGATTCTTCCCTCAAGTGTTTTACTGTGACTTTATAGACATCCCGCGAACCACTGAGGCAACTTACAGGAACGTGTCGGAGGATGACAAATAGACCACAGGACAAAAACAAAGAATGTTACGATGGCTTCATCACCACCATTGCAAAACAACGTGGAAAAGATGCCCAGTTCGCAAAGCCGGATTCAAGCCAAACCTAGGATGACACCTGCTTCCCTCTCTAACACTTCGGCCGCTGGAGCCAACATTTCATTGGAGACCACAGTTTAGTCTGGTTTCAAGAATATATGAGGTGACCTAAAGCTCCCCATTGAACGCAGAAGAGGACACGGCTATCCCATTAGCTCTCAGAAATCTGGGACAAAAATTCAGTTTACATCCCCACTCCCACTCTTTTTGGCACAGCTCGAGCTAAAATTGGCAGCCAATCCTGTGTTCAGAGAGTCTGAGATATTGCTGAATTTGCTCATATTTGAACCAAAATCTGTTTCCAATTAACTTAAATTGTACCACATTTGACCTCAATCCCCAAGCTTAAGCGCATGTCACACTTGCACACTGGAGGATTTAACTTTAAACATCATGGTAGGGGCTCGTATTGGTGTACATTAAAGACCACCAGGTTTTGGAGATCTACACATGCACTCATAAGCTTAAGATCAAAGTCCACAGTTTGTTGGACCAGACACAGGCTTTTTTGTGCTGGATGCTGTTTAAAAAAAAAATGGGTTTACAAAAACAATGCCTTTATATATGGAAGCCATGAGCAGTGGTAGGAATTAATCTGAATGCTCCTTATTTTGACAACAAAAGTGTGCTGCTATTTGACAAAACATTGCATGAATTATTGAACTTGGTTGTTACTAACCCACTACTACATGAATTGTTTTGTTACTCTAGCTTGACCCCTTTGCAGGCTTTTTGTATATAAAATTTTGAATTCTTATCTTTTGACTAAAGAGTCATTCATTAAACTGTATTTTATGACACTTTCCTCCCTTGTGATCCTTGAATATGCAATTTACGAACCTTTCCTTACTGTAACACAGGTGCACCTACTGTGGGTCTATGAAACAGGTAGCCGTTGACTCTACCCCCCCCATATTGATGCTCCTTATTAAATGCATTTATATGTGTATTAGCACCTACACATAATTCTAGGCACTTATGTACTCACTCTGAAAAACAGTTACATGACTTACATGATTGTTTCATTAGTAATAACTGCATATTCAATGAATCAAAAATGTTAAAGCTTTACAACTCAAAGCAATGGGTTTAAGACTGTTGTAACAGACTGCAGAAGGGACATGTTATCTGGTGTATACAAATTGCCATCAGAACACCACATTAGAATGACCATGGCTCATGTTCAATTAGCACATGTCTGCAATCACAATGTACATCATAATATGGGTGATCTGGAAAACAAACAGACCTTAGCAAAGGAAGCTGGTTTCCAGCAGGGCCAAGAGCGAAAATGCTAGATTCCTAAACTGCAGTAGGAACGGAGATGAAAAGTACAGGTCTACAAACTAAGAATTCTATGTTTGCCTGCTAAACAAAGGAGCGATGTGACATACAAGCTGCTTCTTAAGAGCAGGGTGGAAGGCTACAGTTGGCCTGTTCTGCTTTAACAGATTTTTCTCAGACCGCAAACACTGGGTTTCGACAGTATAAGTTAAGACATTTCTAACAAGAGCTGAAATTCTAAACTTCTCTTTGTAACAGACCTTCCAAGACCGCATAAAAGGAGACGTCAACATCTGAAGTTACAAAAGATCCCAACTATGATAGAGTGGAAATTGTGAGCCAATGACTAAGAACGGACATCAATATATTACAGCCTACTGGCCTATATAGGCCCAGCCAAACGATGTTATGTTAACTTACACCGCCCATCACTACCGCCCAGGGGCAGTCTCCAGGCACTATTTTTTCAAAAAAACAAAGACAGGGTTGGTTACTGAGGGTAGAGGGATAGATGGGTCCAGAACCAGGAGAAACTGGCGTCTGTTGGGTTGCAGATGGGTTGTTTGCATGCACTGGCTTGTTGTATCCATAAGGATGAGGCCCAATGCCTGGGTTGTTTGCTGTATGTGAATGTCTGTTATGCTGTGAGTGTTGTGTGTTTTATATGTACACTGGCTGGTGTTAATGTTATGGTTACTACACCGCACTTACTACACCATGCACTTCATCTGTTGCTCAATCGCAAGCACAAACACTCCAGCACCTCCCCCCTCCTCCTTGCTGCACTTGCACGTTCTGAATACTCACAATGCATAGTAGCTTCGTCCTTTTTTCCTTTCCCCACCTCTGTTGTGTATTCAATATGCATCACTCCCTTGTTCCCTCCCTTTGCCCTGTGGGTGCTTTGAAACAGTATGTACTTGCTGTATAGGCGGCCTAACAAGCGAACAATAAAACAAAAAAGGTTGTGCACACTGGCTTGTTGCGTCCGTAAGTATATGGTCCAGTGCCTCGGATGATTGTTGTATACAAGTGTTAGTAATGTTGGGGGGGGGCGGGTTGTTAGTTTGGCTAGCCTATGTGTGTTTATAGTACAAGGGATGTGTGTAGGAGGGGAGTTGGCGGGGGGGGGGGGATTAGTATATTGGGTACCCTCAGTGGCTTCACAATTCTATCTAAATGTGGACGCATGGAAAGAGTGAGTAACTCCATATTTCAGATGTTTAGAGTTGTGAGATTGGGGAGCTACCAATGGATTTGTGAATTGCAACCATTGTGGTTATACAAAAAAAAAGGGGGGGGGGGGGGGTCAACGACAGGAATCCTGCTTTTCATATCTCCCAATCTCCCTCCTTAATGGAGAACAAGTTACTTACTCATGGTAAAGTTCTTACGACGGGATGTTCCTCCCATGTATTCTCATCTTCGATATATTCAAGTCTGTGTGCGACTTGCTTTGGAATTTTCTTTCATAGGGTTGAGCGCGGTGCAGCAACGAATCTTGGCCATCGATGGTCGCCGTAGAGTCCCTTGTGACGTTGATGCTTGTATATATAGCATGCGCGCTGACCGTTACCACAGTTTTGTTTTTTCCTCCTTTAATCAACATGCTGTGTCACAGGAGGAGATAGACCGGACGTTGCGAGAAAGGAAGGTGTAAGACACTGAAATTCTAGGCAAGAGGGGATGGATAGGAGGGCGATTAGGAATACATGGGAGGAACAGTCAAAAGGACGTTACCACGGGTAACTAACTTGTTCTTTGAACAGATTGTGTCCACCTACATATTCCTCATCTTTGAAAGACTCGCAAAGCGGTTTGAATAGGTTCCATGTAATGTCCCTGCAAAAATGTCTACTAGTCTCAGAAAGAACATCCAGAGGATACAGTTTGAAATTCTCGTATTAAGGATTTTATTAAACCTAATACATTTATTATTGTGCGAGTTTAATCACAATTTTATTTTGCACTCAAACAATTATTTATTTAACATAGCAGCAAATTTGTTTAAAAACACATCATAATTCCATAAAATTCATACTCTTGAATCATTCACACATTTGTCCTCAGCCATACAACATACATCAGCCCATTCATACACAACATCAATAAGGTAAAAACACATAAGAAATATCACAATTCATTCACAATCCAATTATTGTACAAAAAATATTATATTTTGTGAAAAACAACAAATAGCATGACCACAGTGATTCTTGTGGGTGGTCAGCAGTTCAGATAGGCAAAGAATGGAAGAACTTCACAAATAGCCTTATCCACAATTTCTCTACCGGTTTCGACGTTTTAACGTTGTTTTGTGTTACGTCTTCATCAGGAGATAGTAATATATTTTCTTGAGAACACCAACAAGAGTCAATCTGTGGCGTGTATTTGTACAGAACTGAAACCGCTGTCGAAGATTTGGCAGCCTTCAGATTAGGGATCCTGCTTTTGCAGAAGAATGCACTTAATTCTTCAATCCCAGAGGATCGGGTCCCAATAGACCTATGGGTGGTGCTGGTGACGCACCTCACAAGATGTTTGTTCAAAAGAACTGCTGCAGTTACCAGGAGAATGCAACCTGAAGCCGACAGCTTCAGTTCTGTACAAATACACGCCACAGATTGCAATACGTTGTGCCAAATGAATGACAACTTTTGGTAGGAAAGATGACTTAACCCTTAAAACTACCTTATCCTTAGATAAAGCCTGTAGCTCACTTACCCTGCGGGCAGATGTGATAGCTACTAAAAAGACAGTTTCTTATGGTGTGCATCCTTAAACGTCACGAATGTAAGGGCTCAAAGGGAGCTCCCATAAGACCTCTTAGTACAAGGTTTACATCCCACGATGGTACGATGAAGGGAGTAAGCAGAAACAAATGTGTTAAGCCTTTCAGAAATTGTGTCACAATCGGTACTTTGAAGTAGGATTCCCTCATCCGGAGAACTTTTGAAAATTGAAAGGCCCGCTAAATAGTCCTTCACCGTGGCTACTTGTAACCCAGAATGAGTCAAGTAAGAAAGACAAAACATGGGGTAGTGTACATGAGAAAGGATCTAGTTTCTTTTCCCTGCACCAGCTGCGAAATGTATTCCAACGGCAGCAGTACAGGGATTTAGTTGCTGGTGGTCTTGACGGAAGTAACACTTCCATCAAGTCTTCCGGAAGATCCCAATCGTTCTCCATCACCCTTTCAGACACCAGGCGTGAAGGTTGGGAGTCCTGATCTCTGGGTGAAAAATACGACCTTCTTGCGAGAGTAGGTCCTCTTTGCGGAAGACGAATTGGAGGGCAGATTGCCCTCTCTAAAAAGTCCAGGTACCACGTTCCCCTGGCCCAATCTGGGGCAATGAGGCTCATGGTTTTCCCTGAACTTCCTCAACCTCCGTATTACCTGAGGAATGCCCGAGACTGGCGGAAACACATACAGGAGTGGAAATTCCCAGTCCACTACAAACGTGTGCGCTAGAGCTCCTCTTTGGGGAAATTCCCTGGAGCAGAACAGCTCGTACTTCCGGTTGACACTGGTCGTAAACAGATCCACTTGAGGGGTTCCCCAAAGAATGAAGATCTTCTGAAGCACTTCCTGAGCTAGTTCCCACTCGTGGGAAATTGTGCTCCTACTGCTCAGTGTGTCCGCAGCCGTGTTCATTTCTCCAGCTAGATTAACTGCCAGAAGAGATTCCTTGAGGAGAACCATCTCTGGTTCCGGAAGCACCTCAAGACCTTCCTCTTTGCTTCTGCCTTCGCCCCCCCCTCCCCTGCTGGTCTGTTCTCTCCTGGCACCATGCACCTGGCCACCCTCTGTCCTCCGGGTCCAGGTTCCTGTTCACCCTCCCGCACTGCCTCTGGGCCACCCCTTGCACTGTGGTCTGTATCTGTACCCATACAGTTCACCCCCCCCCCCCCTTTTTTGTCTTTTCCTGCACTCATCTGACCTACCCTGGCTGCTGCCTTAAACTCAGCACTTGTCACTTGCTGGATGCACTACCACTTTTGTTACTTTTATTATGTATCATTATTCTGTTCTTTTGTTCTGCACTTTCCACTTCGCCCCCCTTCCTTGCACTCCCCCCCCCCCCCCCCATGCACGTTCTCAATGTCACTGGGCCTAGTAAGATCACTGTTGTGTTCTCCCCAGTTCCCTCCCTTGCCGCGCTCTGAAACACTGGTGTATGAACACGATAGAAATTAAATTCAATTCTCTCAGTGCCCAGAACCAGAGCTGCATTGCCTCTCTGCACAGGGGCAATGATCCTACACTCCCTCTCTTGAGGTAATGCATGGCCACTGTGTTGTCCGTCATCATCAGTACACTTTTCCCCCATATTGAGGGCAGAAAGGCCATCAGCGCTAGCCTGATTGCCCTCAGCTCAAAATGGTTGATATGGAGTCTGGACTCCAACTGAGGCCAGTGTCCACTTATTGAAAGATCTCGTTTGTGCGCTCCCCATCCTGAGAGGGAGGCGTCTGTCACAACTGTCATCTCTGGCCATGGCTGCCAAAAGTGTTCTCATCACATTCTTTTGGCTGGCCCACACAGGAGATCCTGGACGACCTTTGTCGGGACCTGGAGAAGATCCATCATTCTGCCGGAGAATTATGACCACTGGGATCTGAGAGCCCACTGAAGGGATCTCCTTCTCAGACAGGCTTCTGGCACCAGAAACATGCAAGATGCCATGAGGCCGAGCAACTATAGGAAGTCGTAGGCCAGAAGACATTGGGCGCCCTGAAATCTTTGGACCATCTGCAAAAGATGTTGAGCCCTTAACTGCGAAGGCAGAATTCTAAACTGATCAGTAGAACTGCCAACCGTGATCTCAGGTACTTTGTGCTTCTGATGTATCGGCAGATGAAAGTAAGCATCCTGAAAGTCCAATTACACCAACTAAACCTGAAGTCGAGCGGCCTGAAGGATCTGCGAAAGAGTTGCCATCTTGAACTTGTCGTTCCTGAGGAACTTTTTCAAGCATCTCAAGTCCAAGATGGGTCGCACTCCTGCGTCCTTCGGTATTAGAAAGCAAGGAGAGTACCAACCTTGGTTCCTTTCTCTGCTACAGTTAACAATTCCATCATACCTTTCTCCAATATGGCGAAAATCTCCTGGAGAAGTGGCTCAGGAACCAAGGTTGATCTTGCTCTTGGGGGGCAATCGAGAGGTCTTTCTAGGAATGGGAGGCAATAACTGTGTCACTGTTTGTAGCATCCAGGCATCCAAAGTTATGCTTCGCCAAATCCGGACATGGTAAGACAGTCTGCCCCCATCACAGATTTGTGGATGAAGGAGTAATTCCACCTGCAACTACGGTAACTCAACGGGTGTTGAAAGTGGAGTCCTTCCCCCTCTCTCTCTCTCTCTTCCAGAAGGATAGGCTGCAGCTTTTGAAGAAGCTGTTGCTGCTTGCACCATTAAGCTTTCAGGCGTTGGGTGCCTGTTAAAAAATGGGGTGGGTCTATGGAAGCAGTCTTATTTCTTTGTTAATAACTTAACAGATCTCATTGAATCTGGCTTTAGCCAGTTCTCCATTACCCTTAACTCTCACAGCTGCATTAAGTGGCAATACAGCTTCTCTAACTGGCCCACTGTCTCGGGTATCAGTGAGGTCATCAGTCTCCATAGCAGCTGCAGGTCTGGACCAACTCAGATATTCAGCAACATTACCAATTACCGCCCTGTAAGAAGGATCAGTATAACCAGCTATTTCAGCATTACCAAATTCTGTCTCTGGTGGAGGTTTCCCCAGCTAGTTTGTTTTAATGTTTCCACAAGATTCTGCATCTTGGATTAATCAAAATCCTCTGAAATGTTCGGTGTTCCATATTCATATCCAAAAGGGGGCTGATTCTCTTCCTCCTCATCTTCAAAGATCGAACCCATCTGCCATCTGTCTAAAGAAATCAGGTCTAGGAATGGGTTGGATGAGTTTCAGATCAGGAATAGACTTTGCAGTCCGAGAGCAAAGAATGCTCCGACGAGGCGTCAAAGGTTTCTATGGCTTATTCGAAACAGAATGCGTAGACACTTTACGTTACTACGAAGGCTCAATATGTATTATATGCCTAGATGGTTCAGGTGACAATGTTTTGATTCCTTTGAAGAAGGCGCCGATGCCGTAGTGACCGTTTCAAGGTAACAGACACAGGCGGCTTGTGCGTCGAGGAACCTCCCTTCTTGGGCTCTTAGGCACGCGAGAAGGGTCACACAGGACTCCCTACTGGTTTTGATAGATGCTGAGGGGTGGCCACTTTTTTCAGACTACTTTAGAGGAACACTCGGAGGAGCACGTTTCTTAAAAAGGTCTACATTTTTTAACAGAAGTTTCCTAACTGCGCTGGAGTTCTTTTTTTGGAAAAGTAACTTTCTGAAGATGAAGACTATGACAAGGACCTGCAACGCCGTTTCTTACCCTTTTTATGGTAATGGGACAAGCGCCATGAACCAGACCTCAAACGTCTATGTTTAGGACGTTTATTTACAGGAGAGTCATCTCTGGTGTCAAAATAATATTTCCTTTTCGAAGGGGTACAAGCCGGGGATTTGAGGGAGGGATTACCTGCATCGAGTTTCCCTTAAGGCCTTAACATTCATCAAATAAGCCACAGTCGTCAACCTTGTGCCCGGTCCCAAACACCACAAGATAAACAAGGTGCAGGTCTGATTTAAATCGCTGATGCGAGTAGCACCGAAGCTAGCAGCAATGCGAAAAAAACTGAATTGAGGTAATGGTACTGCACATGCTACTATATACCAGCGTTGATTTCATGAGGGACGCTACAGAGACCGTCGGGGACCAAGATTCGACACTGCACTGCATTCAACCCTATGAAAAAATATTACGAAGCAAGTCACAAGCAGACTTTAATATATCAAAGATGAAGAATGCGTGGAAGGACACAATCCATTCGAAAGCAAGATTTTCGCCAAAGTGTTGGCAAACAGAATGCTTAGGTTGACAAGGAATGTAATAAACAGATCAAACTGGATTTGTCCCAAAAAAGTCGACAAAAATGAACCTTAGGAGGGTTCATAATGCTCAAGCAAACCATACCTGCTTCAAGGACCCCAGACCATAAATGTCTTTAGGGTCTGAAAAGGCATTTGATTCAGTAAAAGGGGACTTTACCTGGGCAATAATGGGGAGAAGCAGGATTTGGGGACCAATGTATATCCTAGAATAAGGACAATATGCGGCACTGTTAGCCCTTTCAAAAGGAACACATGTCGCGGTTGCCTTCCATCCCTGCCATTTCTTTTGGAGATCTACTCGCAGAACGGTTTAGATCTGACCAAACATTTAAGGGGTTTGGAAGAGCCTCGGGTGCGACGATTGAGTATGGCTGTATAGAGACAACTTGCTTACATACCTAGGCGACCCGAAGGTGTCAGGCCCAGAAGGGATGGAATTCATGAATTCAGTAAAAACAGTGGCTTACAGATTAATTTGGAAAAATCAATGTTACCTCCTGTGAACTGCAGTCCTGAATCGATCCCTGTAAGCTTGCCCTTAAATATTACTTGTGGCCCCATGAAATATCTGGGCATTGATAAAGAATCTAGACCCAAGAGACTGAGGGATAACAGCCTAAACTACTGGTATCAATGCTCAGTAGAGTCAATTTAATTAAGATTATCACATTGCCAAAATTGTTACATGTATTACAGAACACACCAACAGTGATCCTGCCAGCCACTTTCAAGAAAATTGAGGGTCAACTCAAAGAAAGGCCTCGAAGCTGCTTTAAAAATCATGGTAATCATGTGGGTCAAGTAACTTACCTCAGCTACTAAACGCATGAGAAATGCATTAGACCCCTGGCGACGAGGGACACATTTAACCATCCCTTTCTTTACAATGATGCATGTCACCATAAGCCCCCTTCGCGTTTGGCACTCTGCTGACACACAGTGAAAACTTATTTGACAGTTACTGCAAACAACGTTTGCTTGCAGTAAAGATCAAATAAAAATGGAAAACCTTCATTGCTCGCTAGCAAGGTCAAGTAACATGAAAATGGTACTCAACCTTCATAAAAAGGACATAGATGTTGCAACCCCCTTCAGATATTTGGTGGTGTGGAGCCCTCAGACAGCTTTGAAGACCCGAAGTCAGTCCATTCAGGAGCGAGGCTTCGGGATACTTTGTATCCACAAGTACTACTGGGCATCCCAATTAGATGCTGCAAATGAATGGAGGTGAACGGGCCCATGTGAAGCTGGAAATTAAATTTGAAGAATGTCAGCACCCACTTGAAATTGTATACAAGGGTCCAGGTAGGAACACACCACCATCTGCACGACAGATTAATCCAGGGTAAAAAAAAAGGGGGGGAGGGGGATCAGCTATGGCTACGTGAGAACCTGGATACTCGAGAAGTAAAAAACAGGACAACCTAACACGCAGGATATATATATTAGTTCAGAGCGAACAAGCATCCTTCCAATATAAGTGAGAGGTTCCATCTACCAGCAAGGAAACTTTACTCTATCCGCCTGAGATACGCATTTAAAGAACAGCTTAAGGGAGGGATGGATATCCAGATGCATAAACTCTGTAGAATAAAATTATCATAAAAACAGGGTTGGGGGGGAATCTATCGTTTCATACCAGTGAACTTCCAGCGTCACAATGCAGCCACTGGTCAAACTAAGAAATGGGTGACTTATCAAGGGGATCTAGAGGACAAGACTGGACCGAAGCGCCAATATCAGCGAGATAATCTAAGAACAGCAGTAGATTGAGATTGGTACAAAGTTCTACATACACAGTGTACTGTTCAAGACATGTTTATACAAAAATGGGAAGTGCCTTTGACTCACAATGTATTTGTTGCATGGTTGAACAGGGAACTTTCTTCCACCCAATGTCAAGTTGCCCCAACATACAACCCTTCTGGAGTAGGGCATTTGCAACATTGTCCAGGATTCTGAGATAACAAATACCAACACGTCCTAGACTAGCCCTTTTGCACATCTGGGCGAAAAATGAGATCATGGCTCAGGGATTATTTCAACTGTATTAGCTGTGGCTAAGAGATTTGTCCCTTTAAATGGGGGACAGATGTAAGTGGAAAGAAAGCTTGAACTGGTGTGTATAAAGATTGTGAGAATGTATAGGCAAGCACCAGATCATCAGGGAAAATAGATGGCATCCAGTTAAGGGTGGGCACACTCTAGAATAGGAGAGGAAGAGGTCCATGGTCTTCTGGATAAAATGGATTCTTGCTACTGAACCCAGAGAGCGGGTCCTTTAAGACGAGGTAACAGAATCCGAGATGGATGGGAATGCAGATCTTACTCGTACATCAATAACCAGACCGACTCCAGAAGTTGGCAAAAGTCAAAAGATGTTTTAACAAGTCTTTAAAATAGGGAGTAGCACGGACGCCGCACAGACAATCGACACATTTCATAATAAACATTGCCTTTATACTTCATTGATCTCTTAGGTCAGGTGGGAAACTAAGCCCATCCCAAGTGCAAGTCATCTTCCGTGTCATGAAAATATACGACATACCATTGGATTCTCAAACTATAGGGCTCTTCAATGCGTGGTCCTCTGTAATTGTTTGGCACGCTTGTATCCTTCTGGAAGATTCCACTCGCTAGCAGCACGCAACTGATACTCCAGGTGCTGGTGGGTTGGCCGGTTCATGCCTCCCCACCCAATTAACCCAACATCCATCATCACTAGTGCAGACTGCCATTCTATTAGTACCTTTGAACTCTGACTTGGAGAGGCTCACTCTGCCGGAGAATAAAAGGGAGTGAAGCATGGTCTTATCTTCTGGTCTCAGTGTAGCTCGCCCCAAAGTCTATTCTCAACCGACCAGGTGACTGGAGACCAAGTTTGAGCTCTTCATTGTATTTTAATACCATTAAATGGAGAAATCTTGGCACCCTCAATGGTCTTCATTACACCTCAACCAGGAGCAGAGCTTGCTTAACACATTTTTCTATTTTCTCGAGTAGAGAACCAGGCTCTCGGCAGCCCAGATTCTTGACACTGGGCCAGGCAAGCCTTTCCCAAATCTTTGTTCGCTGTCAGCTATTATTCTACTGCAACACACTTCCAGCCCTTTCATTCAAGGGGTCCAAGTTGGCTGAAGTGCGCTGTGAAACACCCAGATTCTATACATTGGTGCATCGCCTGCAATCTATTCACTATACAGCCAGCCTTATGATTACTTGGTCTACTTGCGTTACTGCATCTGTACAATTGTAAGATGGTTTAGCATTTTCTTAGGTGCTTCTTTGCACGTGCAAACTTCATTCCGCTCCCGAAATGTTGCGTACTTCATTACTTCGTCATCCGCTTCTATAAGGTCTACCTTCTTACTTCATTTGCATCTCTTCTGTGTGCGTCACCTCAACTTCACGTGACGTCACCAGTTTTCTTCATTCTTTTCACACTTCTTCCGGAACTTCCGTTCAGGTGGTCATCGTTTCTTCGTGGATACATATAAGGTTTTCTCAATGGATACCTTGTTGCAAGGATTTTTCGCAGTTTAGGTATTCACTGGTATTGCGCATGTCGCAATTTCCGGTTGCCAACATATAGGTAGAATAGTGGCGGAACTTCCAGCAGAGGTACTTTGGTAACAGAGGTACCTCTAAACTACTACATGTGAAATACATATTGGAAGGGGACATTGCAGTTAGGGGTTAGAGGCCTTTATGTTTGTTACTTTTTTGTAAAGTAACTTTGTATTTTGTTAAAATTTGGTTGCTCAGTGATTTATTTAAAGTCAATAAAAATAAAAAAGTGGTGTGCTATGTGGATTGCAGGTATTGATACCAGAAAGCATGCAACATTTTTCGCCTTACCAGCAGCTTTCAGCTTGACATGTTTATCCTGACAACCATACTACAACCTGAAGGGCATCTAGGGCAAGAGGGTGGATGTTCGAAAAAGGACCTCGTCTGGGAAGGAAAAGTCATGCATCCCGAAGCGCATCATTCTCCGGAAGTGCCGCGATGGGCTGCCTAGGGGTCCCGGATGTGGCCAGGTACTGTCTCGCAGCTCAGCTGGCCCCTACATTCGCATGTAAACTTCATACCAACCGCCGCCGGTGGCTACAACTGGAAGACGAATGGAGCAAGACCCCGATTGAGGCGCTGCCCCACATGAAAAAAGAACCCAAGGGCACCCAGGACAGGGGCTCACTGCCCTCAGCGAGAAATACAGTGGCTAGCTGGAAAAAGGCAGCCCTACTATGGAAATGCAGAAGCACAATGTGACCCCTTCTCGCCAATATGGGACAACCCAGACTTCGGAACCCCCCCCCCCCGGAATCACACCAAACCACTGCGCCAAATGGAGAGACGGAGGCCCAGAAAACCATAACAGACTTCTTTGAAAATGGACACCCACTGAGCTTCGAGGATTCCAAAGCCAAATTTCAGGTCCCAGAGACAGAAAGGTTTCACTACACACAACTGAGACAATGGCTCTCAAGCGAGCTAGCCAAGAAGCATGGCAGCAGAAAACTGACAGCGCTAGAACACACACTCACTGCCAACCCTCCGAGGGGGAAAATCTCCACATTATACAAACTACTGGACAGGACGGATCCAACCAAAAAAGAGCCATACATGCTAAAATGGGAAGACATAAGAACGATCGAACCGGAGGAATGGAATCACATCTGGACCCGGGCACACAAAACTCAAAATGTGTAACGAACAAAGAAGGGGCGTTCAAAGTGTGCTTCAGGTGGTACCGCACCCTCGAGATCCTAAACAAGTGCAACCCGGCCATTCCCGTACAGTGCTGGAGGGGCTGCCCGGACCGAGGAACCCCCATCACCTCTTTTGGACTTGCCCGAAAGCCACCCAATTCTGGAGCAACACCCTCAAACAGATCAAAACAATAACCGGGCTCACCATCCCCTGGGACCCAGGAATCGCGCTGCTAGGGGCGACGGGGGATGGCCAATTCCCCCTAACAGGCTGCATGGCGGACCTCTGCTCTCACCGGACAGCCGCCAAGATTTCCATCGCCAGACTATGGAAAAACCCAGAGGGTCCCATCCACACAAATGCGGTGGTCCAAATGCTGGGAAATAGCAGCGGAAAAAGTCACGGGCATCAGACTCGGCAAGAAAGGCAAATTTGAGCATATCTGGGCCCCCTTCCTGGACTACACACAACAATTCCCCCGGCATAGCAAGACAGCCCCCAACGCTGCGTTGGATGGAAACCCAGGACTGAAAGGAAAGGGGCAATACGATCAGCCGGAGAACGAAGGGCCTATTCTTAAAAACCTGGTCACCAAACACCTTGCAGACCAAGTCGCACAAATCCGCAGAAGCATCCCCCGGAAGAGCCGCTCCGGGGCCCAAGCACTGAGGCACACCGTCAGCCCTACACTAAGCCAACTGTGAAGGACTTGATCTTCCCGTTCCTCCCTTGGACCGAAGTCCACCCCATCCCCCCCCTCTTTTTTTGGTTCTGTTCGCGGAGAATGTTCTTGTTGTTTCCTATTATTTAGTTGTATGAAGTATGGTTTTTTTGTACGCTACCGCAAGCCCCAAGAACATGTAACATATGAATCTCTGCAAAGCTTGTAATACCGAAAAACAATTTTGGAAAAAAAAAGTTTATTTGGGAGGCAACTTGCAGGCTTTTGGATTTAAGTGGTAAACCATGAACTCACAGGTCACTTGCGGGGGGCTTGTAAAACAGCTAGCCATATTAACATGCTTTTCATGCCCCAACACAGAATTTAGAATCAGTCTTGGAGCCCCTTCAACCAAAAATTGCAGTATCATTTAATTCACTGTTAAGAAAGTCCTCTTTAACGGCACATTTCCTTCCATTTTATCGACGCCAAAACTTTTATCTTTATATCTGACCCGCTATTTTTTGCAGTGCAGCGATAGCCTCAAGCTACACTACACTGGCTTTTTGCTCATCTGTCATGGGGAAACTGACATGTCCTTCAGGCTGCCATTACTGGGAAACATTTGCATTAGTCTTGTTATTTGTGGTAACTTATCATTGTACAATGCAATACAATGGGGTAGAAGTTTTGTTTTGCCTTAGACAAACACTCAGAGGATTTGTGGTTACTCTTGGTGTGCTAAACGGCCAGGCTGGTGGCAGCAGTTATTTTGCAATTTTTTTGGTACATTTCATTTTAGCCTTACGTTTGGCTACTAACTGTGGCTAGTGGTCATGCCACGATGTTGGTCGCTTGTCCTTTGGCAATCTTGTGTCTTACCTTCTTCCTGGTCTGTGAGGCCAGGAAAATAATTATATTAACTTCCAGTGCCCAGGAATGCAGAGGCTTTTGCCGGGCTACTGGAGGGCTATGTGCATTTGCTGACATGTGGGCTGGGACGGTCTGGTCCCAATGCACAAACTGCTGCCAGTGTGTCCAAATGGTATGCATGAGTTTTGCTGTCAGTGGTTGGGGGGGGGGGGGGGGGGGGCAGGGGGGATGCGATGGTGGGCAGGGGTACTCGGATCAGTCAGTGGCTAGTGGATGTTTCAGCTCTTACCTGGCTTTTCAGTTAAGAAGAGGACCCGTGCACCCACTCTAAAGAGATCCTGGAAGAAACTGAAGGAGCCAAGAATCCTATCCAGCTACAACACTTGCGAGGAGACTGTGGACCCCGTCGGAAGAACGCCCGGCGACCAACTCCTGCTGCTGCCCTGGTAGAGCCCTGTCCATTGCAAGATCTCCAGCAGTCCTACGAAGGAGCTTCAACCCTTGGAGTGGAAGGAAAATCCATTCTTCTTGTCGGCTCGGAATCCTACAAAGCACAGCCTTCGGATGTGCCCCTGGATCGCCCAGTGGATGACCAGCTCAGAGTCTGGGCTACTGTGCTACAGACATTGTCATTTTGAGTTGATGCCTGGCACTTAGGGGATCCTCAGCTTGTGCAACAAGACTTACATCTGTGAAGTTTCGTGGTCCTACCATCAAGGGGACTGAGGCATGCATGGTATCAAGAGAGACTTTAGGATACCAGTTTGAAAACCTTTATTATAAAGATTGGTAGAGTTGGTGTAATACCTAACTAGCCCCAACTCTAATGGGGCTGTTCCCTCCACTGATGTTTTTTTTTTTAAAAAAAAAAAAGTATATCCGTAAGTCCAAAGCCACAGTTTGGCAAACCTATGCTTGCCCTCACTCTTAAAACGAATGTGATGTTGGGTCTTTAAAAAAAAAAAAAAAAAACACGCTGGTTGAAAAAGAAATGCAAATTAAGACTGGATTTCAATAGCCTCATCGTCAGGATTAGGTCTGCCACTTCAAAAACATTTAAATTCAAAACGGGTGCCTTTGGGATCTCCCAGGTAGGGCTCTTGCAGTAAAACAGCTCCCAATGTCTCTGGGCCTCTTAGGGTTCCCTTCCCCAAGTTTGGGTCCCTCTGGTTCCAAAAGAATATTTACAGGCCTGTCAGGGCTCCCTTCCCCAAGCGTAGGCCTTTCTCGTTACAAGCAATGTCACTCAGTTTCCTTTAGGCCCCTCCTCAGGATTCCCTACCAGAAGTCTAGGTCCCTTCTGGTCTCAAAAGATTCAGTCAATAGTTCAAAAAGACAACACCAAAAGGTTCACCTTGTCAGAATGCACCTCTTAAAACAGTTCCTTCTGGTGAGGTTTCAACAGCCTTCTCTTCACTTTAGGGAATATCCCTCCAACTTCTCCCTCAGTGTAGCTCACACTTTTTCCACCTCTCAAGTGGCGCTGTAGACCTCTTTTTGTCAACACTGGGGCCATATCAGAGACTTGAGAAAGAGGTTTTTACTCCTTCCCATCCGAGACCACTCTGGCTCCCTCTCCTTGGACTCTTCATATTGCTTCTATTTCTTCAGGAACCTTTTTCCTTTGTGCTCTCTGCACACCGTGCCTCTTGCACATTGTCTTTTCCTCTGTGTGCCGTTTGCACACTATTCGGCTTTGTGCTGCTTACACCTTTCGACTTTCATTTTACCTTCTTTCGGGTCGCTTGCAACCTCTTTTCTTTTCACAATTCACACCATTTCCTTACTTTTCTTTGCGCTGCTTGCGCACCTTCTTCATTGCTGTGTCGCGTGGACGGTTCGCTTTAAATGCTTCTGCATGCTACAGAGTTTCTCTCCTTGTTTTTGAAGTTCACTGAGTAGGGCAGCGTTGGCGAGCAGGTCTCTTCGGGGGTGTGTTTGTTGAGGTCAGGGTTTCACCACCTGCCCCTCAAATACCTCTGGGACCTGGACACGTCCCGGGGAAACTAGCACTGGCCTAGACACAGCCAACAGGACTCAGCAGAGCCCAATCCAGCTCCATGGAGACAGTTCCCTTGCCAAGCTGTAACTCCTGACACTGGGTCAGCGTCCTGTTTTTCTTCAGCCTTCACGATCCATCCAGCAACCCCAGCTTGCTCATTTACTCTGGCAGAACTCTACCTTTTATCATTTAGGTGGAGGTCAATTGGAGTCAGGAGTGTATGGTTAGTGTAAAATGCCCGACTGTGCCTGACTATTACATGGACATGTTAGTGGTAGAATGTAGGCTTCTCCACTCATCTTCCGCTTCACAATACCTTTCCCATAGGAAATCTTACCACCTCTCGGTTGGCTCTTCCTCGTCAGAGTATATGTTGGAAATGGGGAGGAGACACGGGATTTGATTAATAGAAGGTAGAGAATCATAAGGTGATGGAAAGAGGAGAGAAGGGGATCCACCGGTCCCGTTTTTATACAACCGGGGTGATTCTCCTTTTCCTAGGTTACTTCTTATTAATGGTAGCCTGTGATGAAAGGACTGGTTTTGACAGCAAACACTAGGATCTGAAATGGGGGCAAGTACATTTTGTCCACCAGGCAGAGTATAGAAAATCAGTTATAACATTCACTCATCTATGTTAAGACAGAGCCATGGCTAGTGGCGTTCCAGGAGGGATCTGATAAACAATTTAGACGGGTGTATAATGGTCAGTATTATATATGGAGCAACAATGCAGTCTATTAAACTAGACATGAATGAGGGAGTCTTTAATGCATAGTTAAGCAAATCACTTTTAGGTGACCCCAATTGTGGTAGCTAAAATAAATAAGCCAGAGCAATGAAAAGAGATTTGCCTACAATCATACACTTTGGGGAAGCCGGATTTTGAGCAAGGTTTCTTGGTTCCACAATTTGCAATTCCAGCAGCAGCCCATACCGCCTTCCATCTTCAGATATGCACCAATGCAGTATAGTGGTCATTAAAAGGTATCCTGTGTGACAAAGCTAAAGTAAAAGTATAAAACCACATGGTAAAATAACCTGTCGATATATAGGAATTATGTTATATAGTGCTTGGGGATGAATGCAGAAGCCGGAGATGTAAGATCGAGGTTATGATGTGAGTGCGGGAATGCTTGGGATGAAAGTTCCAACCCTAGGCAGTTGGAAGAGCCCCTGCCTGGGTGATCGCGCTCCCATCTTAACGTAACTTGAGTATCTATAATAAAGTAACTACTGGAACTTATGTATGAGCCTAAGGAAGCTACTTTATTTCACTGGCGACGAGGGCGGTCTTCAAGAACTCAACAGACCTGCGTGGCAAAAGAGACATTTAAAGAAACCAGTCTGCTGCTGAGGGTGCAGTAAAAGAAGAGAGGAACCACTGCCCCCACAAGTAAGTCCCATCACCCAGGGCAAAGAAAGGGAGTTGCAGAAGTATTCGGGGCAAAGAAGAACAGTCACAGCGCAAGACCCAGGGCACAGCAGGCGGGCCAGGGCAAAAGAAAACCCAAGACAAAGAGGGGAAGTTGCTGAAAGTCCCACAGGTAAAGAATCAATCAAGTCCCCACAGCCCCAGCAGAATGGAGGATTGCACTAGTCCCTAGGGCAAAGCAAGAGGGGCAGCTGCAAGTGATAAGAGTAGGGGGTGCTATGCCCCAGAGCTGCGGAAGGGGCAACCAAGTTAGTCTGGGTGAGCGAAAAATAGAAGTGATGTGTCCAGAGCCGTTTGGGAAGTAGAAGTTCCCAGCTCCTAGCATCCCAGATCAAGAAGTTGCCTTCCAAGCCAGGACTGCATGGGGGCAGAAGGATAGTTGCCTACAGGAGAATGAAGTGGCAAGAAGTGCCAGCCAAAAGTGTGAGCTGAGTGAAAGAGCTCAGCCTCTCCAGTAGAAGTGCAGCCCCAGCGGACAGTAAAACACGCCAGAGCAGAGGTGGCCATTGGTTCACAGGAGGATGAGCTCGGCTCTCTGTTCCTAAAATGAATAGTGATGTCACCCAAGTCGCTGTAGGAGATTGCAATCCACAGAATGCCTTATGACACTGCGTTCGGAGAGTCAACGCAGTACCAGAAGTGATGAGACAAAATGACCCTGTGCGCGTTGCAAGAGTAAAGATGCACACGGAAAAGGAGTCCAATGGGTGCCAGAAGAGTTTCTCTTAGCGTAGCGAAATGAAACGTGGCACTAAGAAACAATGTTCAGAATGTGAGTCAAGGGACGTCAACAGCAGCTGCGCCAAGAAACGCTCGACAGGGAGGTACTATGAACTGAAAGTTCCTGCAGTGACAACCAAAGTGACAGTGGGTGAAGTGTAGTGAATGCATTATAAAGGTTCCGGATGGCAGATCCGTAACAAGAATCTAAGGTACTGCGACTGTGGTCTTATTGTGCTGTTTAGTATTCTCACTACAGTGCAGGGAGAAAAGCAATAATTTTCCACAAGTGAGAAACGTGGGCTGAAATGTCGCTGAGGCGCCTAATACAAGTGGCATGGTATGGTTACAATGCTGTCAGGTTAGAGCGGTGACCACTTATGGACTTTTGTTTAATGCTATTTTGAGCAAAGATGGATTTTAAGGATTTAAAGTGATGATGATATGGTGTTTTGTATTTTGATGACATTGGCTAGTGTGGATGGCAATGTGAATGAGTGGGCTTGTATAACATGCTTTGAGGAATTTTAGATTACAGCTATGGACTTTTAGGCTTTATGAAGTTGGCAATGTCACTGGTATTAATTCTAATGAGTGCAATGGCATATTTAAGTTGAAGAAGCATGTGTAAGTTGAGGTGATGCTCACACCAGAAATAACAATTTTGAGGAATTGCAGTTTGAGTTGTTATTCAACGATGGACTTTTAGAAATGTTATTGTAAAACGTAGTGCCATGCTGAGTATTTAACACTGATGGTTTTGAACATTTATTTTCATGCCTAGTACTGCCATGGTTAATGAAAAGTGGTGCGTAGAAAGGGGGCGGGAGATGTATGCCTTCCGTTTTGTGAGTGGTTGCGAGGATGTTTCAACCTGAGTAGGTGAATGTATGTGCTAACCAAAGGGGTTGGGTTGAAAAGGGGGGGTGGGGGGGATAGTTAGGGGCAGAAGCCTGTGATATAAGATCGAATATTATGGTGCGAGTGAGGGAATGCTTGTGGTGAAGATTCCGAACCAAGGCAGCTGGAGAACTCCTGCCTGGGTGGTGGGAGCCAGTGTGTGTTCCTACTGAGCTATCTCAATGTAACTCGAGTATCTATAATAAATTAACTACTGGAACTTACCTAGGAGCCTGAAGAAGCTACCTTATTTCACATTCTTAACAGAAACGTGTCAGGCAAAGCAAGTACTCAACTCTGAAAGGGTCAAAACAGCAGATTGTGCGTTTGCACAAGTACATGGCAATCCAGTGAAGTATTCAATTGAAAAAAAATAATAAAGTTTGTCATTGACCACAATACAATTTCAAAGACAAGGAAGAGAAGCTATGTATGGTGAAATCGGCGAGCTCCACTAATTTAGCGAGCTATTTGCAAATTTGACAAACTGAAAAAAACAGGCTTCTAAATAGGAATTGGTAGAATGTGTTCACATGTATGCGTTTAAGGATATGGCCATGGGCACCCTTTTGTTTACATTTCTAACAAGCAGGTTCCAGTATCCGTAAATCATGCGCATGAGATGTCATCACGCAACCGTGATGACAACACAGGACATAGTCAGCACGGAGACTGCCAACCCATTACGCTGACGAATTGTGCCACGTTCATGAGCTTTCCACCCAAGTCTTCATTCTGAATACATACTACTTTAGCTGATCATCTCGCCAGAGAATGTGTGTGGCACCAATGTAACAATGGTCGATAATCTTTTCAGCTGGAGATGGGCGTTTTCTTTGAGCTACAAGAGGCTCTCTTCCAGGTACAGAGACAGCTTTAGCTTTCACTTTCCCCTGGTGATAACCATCTGTATAGAGTTACTTAACATGGATTGACATGGTTAGCAGCTACATGTGTGGTTTGGGGCGATTGTCTTGACTAGATCCCAAACATTTCACAACACCCTTATGCAGGAGTTTGATATTTTTACAACGGTGTAGGGTATGGTAATTACTGTTTTTTGAGATTAGTGGTTTCTACAAATGCATACATTTCCTTGCGTATCATTTCTGTTCCCATGGATTGCCACTATATATTTTGAACAGAGATGGATGCTTTCCACTCCCATTTTTGTAATTCAGGATTATGTTCGGAGATAGGCAATGTTTATACCCAAATAAAATTACATTCAATGAGATTGAAATCTAATGTATTTGTTTCCGTTTCTTTCCTTTCTTCTTCAAATTTTTATCTTTATGGATAGGATGTTTAGAATGGGATACATGTTACCAGATGCAGGCCCTGAAGGACTGTTTGGTTCGAAATGCATTGGGCATTTCTCGTATCATCAACAGACAATTTTTACATTAAGCAAACGCTGTAAAATATTGTCTTTTGTGGAGTCAAAATTTTGAATTTACTGTTTTGAAAGATCAAGTGAAGGGGGCCTTGGCCAGCGCACATGGCTTAAGGAAGCGAATCTACTGTGCTCCGGTCCACGATCTTGCACCTGATCCTTTTACAGCAGATAGTGTTATAATTACACGTGACTGAAAGCAGCCCCAGGCAGAAGAACTCTTCCCCCCCCCCCACCTCCCAGAGCGCCTCCGGATGAAAATCGGACCGGGAAGCTACAGCAGCAGCCTTCCAGTGGTCCCCCAGCGCCCTCCAAAATGGCGCCGTGGGTCTCTCAGAACACTTGAGGGGAGAAGAACCCGGCGACTTATCACTTCTGACCCTCGTAGGACCGCTAACACTAGAATTGCCCACAGGTCTGCACTGATTGGCAGAACCAACTGCCAACAAGCCCACAGAGACAAGCCCGGAAGCATCGGAGCAGCGCCGCACAGAACGCGGTCATACAACACGCCTCCGCTCCTCCCCAGCCGCTGAGTCGCCTGGCGGCGTGGCTGTACATCACCCACTCTGGAGCAACACTGCGTCGCGCGAAGCAGCCCGAGGAAGACGCACCCTCACTGGACAAGGAGGGGAGAGCCCCAGAACCACCGGAGAAGCAGAGCCACATACGCCGCTGCTGTGATCTGAGGCACCGGACCGCAGAAAAGGAGATCAGACATTAACAGGAAGGACGGAGCCAGCAGAGCTCAGCTGCAAGAACCAGAGCCGGACCGCAGGTACAGGGGGACCACAACTCGCCGCCATGGGGGCGGCAGCGCGGTAAACCCAGCAAACCCAAGACTTGGTGTTCAGGCCTCAGCTGGAGTCCCCGCCTCGTGATCCTGCCTCCGTTCCTTAGACACGGCACACGGGAGCGTGCCCTCAACTGCAATAGGGGCCTCTGCACTGCGCCTTGACATAACGCCATACCTGTGGAGACTGGTAGCTGCCATCTCGCCTCCAGTCTGGCCACAAGCACCTTAAGAGCAGCGGACCCAAGTGGTCACCCCTGGGCGGCCCAGGCATATTGCTGAGAATACCCACAGGAGTGTGCTACCCAGTGGGAAGCCAAGACCCTAAGAGTGTACCAAAAACAACCTCAGCGTATCCCACATAGAAGAGTAGAGACCCATTGGACTGCTGGGTCGTACAGGGTTGCCCGAACCCCCACTGGACTACAACCATTAAACGCATGCCAGACCGAGGCCCTCGGCCTTTGATCGTTCCCTTGCAAGCACCTGGACACCTGCTTATGCCCAAACAACTAGGCTGGCAGCGGCCACAGCGGGTGCTCTGCTAGCTGGCCATGTACACCACGAAACAGACATACTGGCCAAGCAGCTGTGAACCCATCGTACCGCCATAATCACACAGCGAGGAAAGCTTGCTCTTGCCATTACGCTCCCTCTGAAATAATTGGACAGATACAGGGCACGATTGCGGACACCCTGCTCACCTGACCACAAGCAGCAGCTGCTGACTGAAACCTCAGGAGTGTACGGACCCCTGGGAGAAGCTCAGGCTGGGTAGGAGCAACCAAGTGCGCGATGGACAGAAGCACGAAGAACCAGAAGTAAGCACCCACACCATCAACTGCGAGGACCAAACCCGTTTACACTCCGGATCCTGGGGACCCACCACCCAGCCTGCATCAGAGCAATAACCCTGCAGGCTCGAGTGAACATGTCCTCATCCAAAAATAAAGCAAAACCATCGACAATGGAATCTTTCACAGCAGCCAAACCTAAACAGCAGCAGCAACCAGAACCCTCCGTACAACAGGAGCCACTTTCCAATCCAGACAACACCAAGGACGCACAGGTACTACAAGCCATAGCAGCTCTCAGGTCATTTATCGACACCAAAATAGAGGAGGTCAAATCCGACATGCAGCTGATGCACCAGGATGCCTGTAATCTAGCAGAGACGGTGTCCACTGCGGAAGCTGGGCTACAAGAAACCGCTGAGACCACATCAGACCTGAAAGACAGTCCAAGAACTGGAAGAGTGACGTACCTTGAGGCACAATCTGAAGATGCGGAGGGGCGTGCTCGCCGCAACAACGTTCACATTTTAGGAATTGGAGGACATGGAGAGCGCAAACCCAACCGACTTCGGGGAAACCATGCTATTGCAAGAAATTGGAGCCGGCAACTTATCCTAAGGCTTCTCAGTGGAGAGGGCCCATATATCCCTACAAAAGGCCACCCCCCGGTCACACCCACACCCGATGATGCGAAAATTCAAGATTTTTGCAGACAGAGAAATCATACTCAGGTACTCGAGAAAAAGTGAAATCAAGCGAGGAGACTCTAAAATGGCCATTTACCCGGACTACATGCCGGTAATACAACAAGCCAGAACTCTTTCGTGCCTGTAAAAGAGAGACTCCGGAAACTCAACCTCAAATACATGCTGCTCTACCCATCTTGCCTTAAGGTGCCCCACAAAACGGAAGGCGATTTTTCTAGAAACACCTGAGCCAGCCAACATGTGGCTGGAACACAACTTAGCTGGAGACAATGAACCTGTCACTTGAATGAGAAAGGGCCTGATAGGAGGGAGGGTGGGGACTCATAAGAAAGCACAAAAAGGTTCTTAAGAAGCTGCAACAAGCAGATCACCACACTAGACTAACACTGCATTCTCACCTTAATTCCTGGTTTGGACAGCAAGCCCAATAACCCACAAGCAAAGAGCACCAACACACCCCGTAGAAAGTTCAATGCAGGCCAGTTGCCAGCACTTTCCCCGTGCCAAATGGCCTGGACAGGCTCAGATGGCCATGGGGCACTCGAGCGCCGCCTTTTCGTGGTGGTAGCTGGGAGAAGTGGTCTATCGTTATTGTGCATTTGTCCAGCCACAAAGGCAGCGGTTAGGACAGTTGCGGAATATCCAGTAGAAATGGAGTGTGGTGCGACAGGAATGTGGTCAAGGGGCATCATAGTGCAACCCCTCAGACACGGCGAGGGCGGTGGGTGGTTGACCTCCCAATGGACCCTAATATTGATATGGCAACGCAAGTCGCAATGTTAACCTGGAATGTCGGGGGGGAGGGGGGGATTAGGCACCTACCTCCGTAGGAACAGAATTAAGTCATACCTGAATAGAAAGAGGGTGGGGATAGCCCCAATACAAGAGGCTCATCTGATAAGAGGCTATGGCCGGGCTGCAGGAGCGTTGGGGAGGCCAGGGGTTCGTAGCGGCCCATTCCAAATTTGCACATGGAGTGTTCACGTGGGTATGCCCCCAGATTCCTTTCAAGCTGCTCCAGGACCCGGAGGGCCGGTACGTGATAGTGCGGTGATACATGGGACAGGTGGAGGTGTGCCTAGTAAACTCCCATTTCCCCAATTGTAACATTCCAGCCCATTTAGAGTTATTGTACACCAAAGTAACTCACTACAGGAACAACCTTTTTATTGGGGGGGGGGGGGGACTTTAACTGTGTCCGCGACTTAGATCTGGCCAGATCTGCTCCTCCTCTAAACCGTGTCGCAGCGGCCTCCACTGTGTTGAAACGCAGCGCTAGAAAGACTAGATTTAACAGATTTCTGGCGAGAACTACATCTGGGGCGGCGGGGCTATTCCGATTACTCATCCCCACATAATCTTTACACTAGGATTGACCACATATTCACAGGCAGGGAAAGTCTTGCACACATGGACTCGGCACAATATTCGGGGAGATCCAGATCAGACCACTCGCCACTACTGGTACAATGGAGTGCGACTGGCCCCAGACCCCCATTCCCGTTGTGGAGAATGCCGATAGAGGCCCTGAAAGACCCAGCATTCAAAAGCGATCTCCAGGATACGTTGGAGAAGTATATCGAGGAAAAGGAGGGCAGTGTGGATAGGGTGGACACAGTGTGGGGGCCCTGAAAGTAGTGATTCGGGGTGGGGGGGGGGGACAAATCGTCATAGCAAAAGCTGGAGGTACTAGAAAACTATTGCGAAATGAATTTGAGAGGTGCGAGGAAGAAGTCAGAAAAGTTGAATCCATCTCCCCAGCACTCAACAAAGCAATGAGACATTGCATCAGCTCTGAGGCAAATGCTACCACATAAGGGGCAGACTGGCCAAGTTTGACTTCACAGCCAGATCAACCAGGGCGCACACAGAAGCTGACAGACCCAGCCACCTATTTGCCTGGCTCTGCAAAAGTGAGCACCCCAAACACTTCACAACATTAAAAATGGGTGGACGGTACCCTACTCTAGACACAGCAGGACATTAATGACGCGTTCAAATCCTTTTACACCCAACTTTAGTCGCATGACACCCACATATCACGGGAGAAAATCCTAGACACACTTGAGGAAATTGGTCTACCTAAATTAACATCCGCACAGAGCGATGTCCTAGATGCAGAAATCACGGCTGAAGACATCAGAGAGGCTTTAAAATCCTTGGCTTCCTCCAAAACCCCAGGAACTGACGGGTTGCCCACAGAGTTTTACAAAACTTATGCAACAACCCTCACCATTATTACAATGTTCCAGGAAGCAAGCAAACTAGGTTCCCTCCCCGACAGCATGAGGGGAAACACTCATTATCCCGATGCTTAAACTCAGAAAGCCAACTGATGAATGTGATTCCCATCGTCCTTTAGCAATGCTTAACTACGATGTTAAGATATTGACCACAATACTGGCCTCCAGGCTCTCTAGACAGATTGTGTTAATACATGAAGATCACAACGGCTTTATACCCGGCTGTAACACCACAGCAAATCTGCGCCAGCTACAGCACATCATAGCTCAAACCGAAAACATTATAAGGGACCCTATGCGCTACCATCATTGGACGCCATAAAAGCGTCTGACTCCATCTATTGGTAATGGTTACTAGCCATGCTCAGGGAATTCGGGTTCGGGCCGGCTTCATTAAATGGGTGAAAATACTATATACCAACCCCAAGGCAAGGGTGAAATCCGGTAGGCTTGCGTCCTCAGCATGGGATATATGTAGGGGTACCAAACCAGGCTGCCCTTTGTCCCCTATGCTTTACACATTAGGCCTGGAACGAATTGCAATCAATTTCAGAAAGCAATTTTTCGATGCCGGCATTCAGCTGGGTGGGGTGTATCATATCCTTTACGTCAGGGACCCCCACTTAAATGTACCCTGCACACTTGAAGTCCTTGATAATTTTTCCGCTGTTTCAGGTATACGGTTCAGCAGGCCTCAAGGCCTCAAGGGTGTGAATGTCATCATTGCTATTTGCATTACTACTCTCACTGCTCCTGCTGCTTTCCTTCCTTTGGAGCATGACCTGTCACAGCACACTTCTCCCCTGACATCAGAAGCCCTCCGGAACGCCAGCCAGCACATTAGAAGAATAAAGGTAAGCCCTCGCTGGGCTTTTTCCATTGCGCGCACTGGCACATTTTCCTGACTCGTGCTTGATGGCACAGAGCACCAAAACTTTTGCAGACAAGATGGCATTTTTCATCTTACGGTTCACCCATTATACTACCTAAAACAGGTTCTCTCTACCTTTGACTAATGCGGCCCGGCCAGTCCAATATGGCGGCCCGCATTTCGTCATCTGGAGCCCTTTGTTGCCGCTTGCATGCGATTGGTCCCCAGGCCTTTACATCTCAGCCTATGGGGTAGCCAGCAGGCTTGGCCGGCCCTCCCTCAAAGGCCCACTCCCAAGGCCCCTGTCAGCTACCTGTCCGCTACAGGTCCCCCAGCCCCTTAGTCGACCGTATGCCATGTCTGTCTCACCCTACCCCATTGGTCGCCCATATGCTGCGAGTGCCCCCCCCACCCTCTTGGTCATCCGTATGCTGCATCTGATCGCCTCCCCCACCCATCCTCCCATTTCTCCTCCCCGTCCCATCTCCTCCTAGCCACACCCGTCTGAACTGTTGCATCCGTATACTGCTGCCGCCTTGCAACAGGGGGTTGGGCAATGGCTGTGCCACCTAATCTGACCTTGCATTTGTATGCTGTTGCCACCATGCAACATGGCTGTGCCACCCATCTTGACTTTGCATTTGCATGCTGCTGCCACCCTGCAACAAGGGGTTGGGCAACAGGTCTGTGCCACCCATTTTGGCTTTGCATGTGTATGCTGCTGCTGCCGCCCTGCAACATGGATGGGCCACCTATTTTGACTTTTGTATCTGTATGCTGCTGCTGACCAGCAAGATGGGTTAGGCTAACTATGTATTTGCTAGCACTTATGTAACTAAGTAAGCTTTCTTGAACAGCGCCGCGATACCCGAGGGCTGTGTGCGCGCTCTATAAATGCAAATACATTTTTTTTTTTTAATTATCTATAGAGCCTTTGGCACGATAGATTAGATCATTGGCTTAAATCTGTGGACTGGGGATAGCAGGTTACCAGCACAAAGTGGCCAGATAATTTTTTACATGTGCGATTCACAAATCACATCGCTGCATATCGTCTGCCTACTGGAAAGGTTCCGCCAGGTCTCTGGCTTCAAGATCAACTTTACAAAGTCCACCATACTTAATATTTCAGAGATCCAAGGGCTCTTTTCAGTTGGTAAACAAGATCTGATTAAATGGGCTGACTGGGATATTCTGTGGATGGTGAGAATGACCGCAATTAAGATGGCCTTACTGCCCTGGCTGGTACATGCTTTCCAAGCTCTTCCGGTATGGATCCCCAGAACAACCATACAAATCTCCAATGTCATTATTTTCGATTTATGTGGGACAAAAAATTCCCCAGGGTCGCTAGGCATACGCTTATGGCAGCAAAATAAAAAGGGGGGCTTGCAGTTGCCGATATTGAACGTTATTTATATTTTGAAAGTTCTGCCACCAGCAGAACCCTACGCACTGGGTGAATATTGAATAAAACGGGATTGGAGCGACACTGCATGATTGGTGCTGGTATTCCCCAGCATTATGGAAAGGTTCAACCCAGCCGCTCTCCGCGACCAGAGCTATGCTAAAATTACCAGCATCAGGCAGCCAGCGAATATGCAATAACTACGTTTTCATCTCCCATGACCCACGTATGGAACAACTTGGAATTTCCCCCCGGAAGGAACATCAGGAGGTTTACCTGTTGGAGGGGTAGAGGACAAGGAAGGCCGGGCCAATTGTTCGCAGACAATCAACCCGTGTCTTTTGAGGCATGCAGACAGGTTTTCTTAGTGGAAGAGGAAGACCGTTATGGGTATATGCAACTTAGGCACTGGTTCCACCAGTATAAAGGTGGCAAATCAAGGCACGAGGGGAAACCTCATTTTGAAGATTTATTTTTGGGGGATTCTCCAACCGTCTAGGTCTCCTCATTGTATAAAGTGCTCAATGCAAGTAGGTTTAAACCCACACATGTCTGCGTGGGAAAAGGATACAGGTGCACCAATTGATGATCAGTCCTGGTGTGTACAATTGAAGGAGAATGGCTTCAAACTACTGTATCACTGGTAATCTAACCCCTGAGCGATTACATAAGTGGAATTCCAACCCCCCCACCAGCCCGCCCGAGATTTACACATTCTCAGGGCACTTTCGTATGTGGTGGTTGTGTATTCACATTTAAAAAGGGTACTGGAAGGACGTACTAGCACAAATAAAAAGGATCAGCAGTGTCTATGTAGTAGCCGAACCCCTGGTGGTGGTGTGAGATGAAGAACCCCCCCCCCCATGCAGTCCTTAATGATTGGCCAAGTCCTCTAGGCTGACCACCCATTTCCTGGTTGCGGCTGGGATAGTGGTGGCTAGGAATTTAAAATCCTCATCCGCACGGGACATACAGGAATGGTTGGCGAAATTATGGTAAGTAGCTGCAATGTCAAAGATTTATGCCGCCATCAAGGAATAAATGTCGCAATTTCCAGCTGTAGGAATCATATCGCACAAGTAATGTTTTTGTACAACTATATGGCCTAGAAGCACCATCATTGACATACTTGGAATGGTTAGATATACGGGAAGGCCAATTCTGGAGAAGAATTTTGAAGTTTAGCCGGAATGTGACTGTGCAATATATACGTCTCGAGTTGGGGTTAATGTCCCTGAAAGGTGAACTGCTGAAGAGGAGAGGATTGTTGCATATAAAAATACATTCTGCCCCACAATGTCAATTATTGCGCTCGTTGGAAAACAGAACAAGCTCTAATGATGGCTTTGAACAACTGACACTCTATATAAAAGATTGGGTATGATCACCTGACTTTACAAGAAAGACACCATACGAGACCTTGAAAGTATATCTATAAGTAAAGTCAAAACCTGGGACTGGGCTGGTAACTATGCACATCTTGAGACACTCCCTTCTTACACATGTAAATGGAATGTCACAAGTACATGCAAACCCAGCTCTATCTACGGAAGTGACCAAACCAAGCGGTGAGTACTCTTCGTTTGAGAATGCGCACCAACCAGCTACCATTATTAGCACCGATTGGCGCACGGGTAAAGCTTTTAAAAAATGAAAGCTTCTGCAGAATATGTCAGATTTCGAACATGTTAGAGAGACTCTTCATATATTCAGGTCCCAAAGCTGCACACTCTGTGAATATATATCAGAGTCTGGGCCATACACGAGTATGATAGGATCAAAAGTGATACATTCTGGATATATTGTCTGACCACAGAGTGTCAGGGGTTGCGTATCGCCTTGTACCTATTGTGGACCCGAATAAAAAAAATGTTAAAAAAAAAAGTTGGTGTAGTGATTTAGCACTACAATTAAGTCGGCTAAACGAACACACCCTACTTAGTTTACATAGAAAATGGTAAAGAAAAATCTAATACAGGTTACTAATGGTTTTAATAGGATTGGATGTTTTAATTGATTATTAGGCTAAGTTTATATGATACACAGCTGCAAATATGTATTGGATAATGGGATGTTGCTGTTCAGAAACGAAGTAAAATGATAACAGATGTATAACACAACATTAATAGATAAGAGATGTGAAGGAGTACATTAAGAGGATGAAATAGTGAACATATGAAAGGACAATGTTTAGTGTTAATGAAACGTATGAAATGTAATTTTGATAAGAATTTAGATGTAATATAAATTTGTAAAGCTTTTGAAGAAACTAAACAAATAAAATTAAATAAATGAAAATGTCCAGCTGAATCATTATCACTTTTGTGAATCAAAATAACTAGTATGCAATATAGACGACACAAAATGTCATCCTTTGGTTATGGTGCCAGCTCTTTGTTACTTGTCCATTTCCATGCCAGCACTGATCCCTTTATAATTTGTTCTATTTGTCTATTTTTGCGAATGACACTTTTTAACGTGCTAGTTGATATTTTCCGCTTCCACCGCTCATACCCACATGATGATGTAGCAAGCTTGTACCCCAGCGGTGATGCAGGCTTCAATAAACTTTAAAAATGACAAGAACGCGATTGTTACAGGACTAGTTTCCTGCAGACCACCCACTTCCTCTAACGGACAAGTGGGTATTCACTCCATTAAAAGAACAGTGAGCTCAAAAATATTATTGTCCCGAGGGTTCGGGCATATGTTTTTAAGCATGTTGATCGATAGTACAAACATTTCCTATGGACCTTACCTTAGTTTTCCTCTTTTGTACACATGCGAAATAAGACAGCAGGGCGCAGTCATCTTGTGATAATCTTATCCATTGCTGCATCGCCCAAGGTGGACTGCTCTGGCGGCACTAAATCATATCCCCCGCCCCTGAGGCGGACATCACCAAACCTAGTGTTTCTCTGCCTATCTCCATGACGTTACTGGCCAGCATAGCCAAACGCGCCCAGTCATCACCTACGAGTTAACTTTGAAGCAGAACCTGAAATATCGACACACATCGGGTCACACTCGGAATAGGAAATAGATACTGTACAATTTGTAAAGTACTTCTATTTCACAATAAACGCTGCAAGAACATCTGGCAATTGCCATATTCAAAGGGGTAATTTTGTTCTTTGTTCTCGATACACAAATGTTATCGGGAGTCACACACTGTTCCTTTTGGGTATAAGAAACGCATTGGGCGCACCGTGAATCGCAAGGCTTGGGCACTAGCCTGGCGCTAGACCACTGTAAACGATGTCAGGTTTCTCCTCATCGCAAGTACCGCGTAAGGGCATATCGGCCTGTGGCGATCGTCCCAAGAAAACGGTATTGTGATCCAGCCATTCAAGTGTATCTGCAGCTGCCGGTTAGAAAACATGTCTGTTGGTATCTGGAATCGATGACAATCGTAGAAAGGCAGGATGCAGCTGTTTGAAAAACATAACAGAAATGTGTCTCAGTAGCCGATCTTTATTACAATTTATCATTTTACCCATTAATTCAGCCCTGTGTTAAAACTAATGATGAACACAGACGTGAAACAATGGGAACAAAGAAAACAATGTGGAAAGTAGTCTACCATTTCCTTCAGAGGTTAGTGCTATGGAGTATGTGCAGCTCGAAATGGGATGCGGAAGTTGGCGCTACAATTTGAAGAACACAGACGGCATTTTAATTCAATATTAGCATTGAACCTGGGGAACCCAGTGGTTGACTACATGCATCTCGATGGTGGACTGCCCATGTTGTATTTGCGTGTCATTGCAATATGCCACAAAGAACAACACAGTACAATGTAAGCCAGCAAGAACGGTTGGTCGGCTAATGATAAATTGACTTGGTCTATAAAATCGTCAAAAGTAAAACTTACATTATTCGGCATTTCCACTCTCTTGGCGTAACGCAGAGACTGCGTTCAGATCAACGATTTTTCATAAAATGAAATTATATATTCCTTTGTCCAGTTTTGGAATGGTGAACCTTATTTGTCAGTATTACACCCCTCCCTTCATACATTCCTTTCGGAATCATCCCTTTCTCTCAAGGTCAAAAAACAATTGAACCTTATACTGTGTGCGATGCGTGCGTTTGCTTAGCTAGCAAGCAAAAATTCAAAGCTGCTGACCTTCACTCAGAATGGGAGCAAATAGCCCTTCAAACCATAGTGGCATTAGAAATGTTTACTGCCATCCACCAATGGTGCTCGAAATTTCTAGTGTTTTACTTGGTTCCTCTTGGTGAATTTCGCATTCTCCCACACCACCCGTCAGCTCAGCCAGCCTCGTATTCACACGGCAAATCACGTACACCTTTTTCACAAGGAGCAAGTCTCAAACCCTGGCCAGGTTGTTGGGTGTAATCATGATTTCGGTTATGTCTGGGTTGAGTTAAGGCTGTGGCTGCTCAGCCATTGGTTTAGTTCAATGAGGCAGTTGGGTTTTGCTGTTCATTGACGCTTATTTTATAGATTTGGTTGTCACCTGTCTAGTTATAGCAGGTGAGGTCTTGTTTTTTGATGAGATCAGTGGAGTCACGTAGATGTTAAAGAGGAACGATGAAAGCGATGAACCTTGTGGGACTCCACATGATTTCCGGGCACTGATTTGAATGGCACAAGCCAGATTGTTTTTCTTTGTCAGGAAGGAATTTAACCAGAGGAGAGCAGTGTTGCCAATCCCAATATTTGAGTCTTTTGATGAGTATCGTGGTTGACTGCGTCAAAGGCTGCTAAGAGAAAGTAGTAATGCAGTTAGTATTGGAGTCTGCGTTGGTCTTCAGGTCGTCCGAGAGAGCGCAGTTTCCGTTCTTCTCATGAGCCTGAAGCCTACTAGTGTTTGATTCAGCAGCTGGTTATTTTCCACATATCCCAGGATTTGCTCGTACACATAGCTTTCTAGTAGCTCTGCCGGATATGGTATATTTGAGATTGAAAGGCATGGGAGGACAGCGCAGGGGCAACGTGCTTGCCTTGGAAGCAAGACAGTGCAGAGGTTCGATCACCAGGGCCATGCTTAGAAACCTCTGGGTATTAAGTGTGTTATAAAAAGCCAATTATAATTGGTCTGGAGTTGGTACGGTCTTCACGTTTCCCGAGGTATCTTTAAGACGTGGTTTGATGTAGGCAGATTTGAAGGGTTGTGGCACGGATCCTGTGGCTAGTGAGAGCCAGTGTTCGCTGGGCGAGGATAGCTTTGTAGAAAATCGGTGGGCAGGGATCTGCTGAGGAACCTGCTCTGTTGCTTTTGCTAACCAGGTTGCTGAATGCACCAGTTGAGATAGGAGGAAGAAGTTGTGGGCTCCGGTGTTGGCTGGTTGAGGTGGTCTGTGGGACTTTTTGGCCTGTTTTGTAGGATTAACTGAATGTTAGCGATTTTGTTATTAAAGTGGTCGGTTAGGTCATTTTGTGTATGGATCTCGTTTATGATATTGAACATTTTTCTACTTGTTGCCTGCTTTTGCAATCCATTTATTGAAGTTGGTCTTTTTCGCTTTGACCATTTTGGCTTTGTATGGTCTAATCGGGCTTTGGTATGCAGTTGTGTGGTCGTAATTTTTTTCTCCACACTTATTCAAGTTTCCAGTTTGTTGTTTTCAGTGCTTTGAGATGGAGCTTGGCCCATCTTGCCATTGTCTTATTTCGTGATGGGTGGAAAGGTTTTCCTGGTTAATGCGATCTATTGTTTTCGTGATCCATTTCAGGATTTTATCCTTCTATGCTGGTTGCATTTAGGTTGGTGAGTGATGGTTTCAAGGTTTCGTTTAGGTCTACATCATTGATGGATCTCCAATTTCTTTTCCAGGTTGGTGTTTATTATTAGGGAGGATGTTTGGTATCCTTGATGGTGGTTGGATCACGAAGGGTATAATGAGTGGTCGCACCAGAGGATTTGCGTTGTGGGTGCAGTTGATGGCAGGTTTTTGTTGCTGAAGATTGCAACTAGTGTGTGGCCTGCTGTGTGGGTTGTTCCTTTCACCATTTGTTTTAGATGCATTGTTGCTACATGATTGGTTATTGTTTTGGGTGATGTTGGGAAGGGAGCAAACCCATCCCACACCCCTAGGCGCATTAGGGTGAGGCGAGCCCATTGAATTCTAAAAGTCACCACACAAACATAATATTGTATGCAATTTATACATAGTGCGTGTATGTAAGCAGATGCCATTTTGCAGATATTAAGTAGCCATAGTCGAAGTATAGGGCCTGCACGGCCATGCATTACTAAGGGCCTGATTCATGGTAGGGTTTTATAACGGCGCAATACCATAGGAAAATGTTCCATGAATCAGGCCCTTAAAACATGGGCTGCAAGCCTGAAGGGGAAATCCCAATAGGGCCAAGCGTTGATGCCCACGCTGCTAAATACCACAGTAACCCTTTGTGTTATAAAGGGGTTGCCAATATGTTTATTCTAGGAAGAATGTGCCCCGCAAGGCCATGAGACAGTACTGAGCACCTTGGTGTACGTCACAAACGGGCCGAAGCCGGCCTCCAAACGCAACCAAGTAAACTACGAGTTATAGCCCCCACAACTGCCCCAGTTCCGAGAGCCCTGACTTCCAAGATACTAGTTGACCCCAGACCACTGACCGTAAAAGATTTAAGAGCATGGTCGTCCCACCTTCTTTTCATAATGATATGATTTGTAATACGAGGTACAGGGAAGGATAAATTGTAGTTGAAGAGCAAGGTGGAAGCCGAGAGACACAATCGGGATGAGTGAAGTATGTGTGGGTTAGTGTGACCTCGAGACTCCCTGTGCCAGTTTTAAAGCATGCCAGGTGCACTGTATAATGATCGAGTGGCACGGTTCACAAATGTAGCCAATTGCTTCTTTGGCCTTGGTTCGCTGGAGACTATGAGCCCAGCAAACCCCACGTGATGGAAGATGGACGGACTGGGCCGGAACCTGGCATCCCCTATGGAGCAGGCCGTCCATGTATAGGGTCGAACCAACCAGCCATGCAGGTTTCCAAGGTATATAATTTCATCTATGATGCTGCGTCTCCTTTTCAGCCTCTGCTTGTGCACTATTTGGAAAAATGTTCCATGGCAGCAGAGTGCTTTGCTGACACCTATTTTTGTAGAAATAAACACTTCCTATCCTTGCAAGAGTTTGGCACTTTTCCCGAAGCGGGTTGTATTTTTTCCCTGATGTGAGCATTTAGGGGCGTGCCTTCAGTGAGTTGATTTACTCTTCGTCGAACCAGATGTTAAAGTGTCCAAGAATTATCCAGTGGTCGGTGCCTAATGACCTAGTTGCAACAGCTTCTACAAATGGAGATTCACGTAGGCGGCCTGTAGACTAGTACTAACATTATATTGGCCCAAAGATAGGGGTGTGATGAGAGAATCGCAGTTTGTGATGTTGGTCTGTTATTTTTAGGTGGTCCTTGTATGCTACGTAGAGTCCTCTTTTGCCTTGTCCGTTAGCTTGCTGGAGATTGAAGTTGTTGGGTATGCTGTCGTACACTATGACCTTGTCGTTTTGGGTTAGCCAGCTTTCAGAGATGAATAGGGCGTCTATCCCTCTGTTGCATAACAGGTGTTCGATTTCTATAGTGTGTTAGGAAATGGATCTGGCATTGACTAAGTTGCAGTGCCTCTGTGATTTTTGTGGTCGGTTTGGTCTTTGGCTGTCTCTTTTGGCGGCCATGTTGGTGTGGTTCATTATTACTGGTTAATGGCACGTTTTGTTCTGTGGGGGCCGATTCTTCATTGAGTAGTTCAGTCAGGTTCCCTATTGGGTTGATCTTCGTGTTAGTCTATGTTGATGGTGCATTTAGATATGCCAGTTTATGGTGATGTGTGGTGGTGTTTCCTTCTGGTTCGTTTTTGTGCATTTACCGTCTTTCTCCCTAGTGTTCCTTTATCCTGCTGATGAGCTTGAGGTTCTTTGGCATCACTGGCTGAGTGGGACGACATGTAGGGTGTTAAGTAGAGTGATTTTGGTCACAAATGGGCTTATTTCTGGTAGGAGAGCTGCTCAATTCCTCTGTGTGCACCTATTTTCAGGTGTGGTGTTCCGGATGGTTCCAATTCATTTTCACCATTTTTGTTGGGAGGAATGCACTCAATCCCTGGCGACACATTTTACTGGCGCTTTCTTTAAAATGGTGCATGTCGACATAAACCCATTTCCTGTTTAGCACACTGCTGCCACTGGGAGGCCAGCCACACAGTGAAACTCGTTTGACAGTTACTGCAAAGTATGCTTGCAGTGAATAGCAAATAAAGTTCCAAACCTTCACTGTATACTCGCCAGCAAACGGTACTCTACCTTCATAAAAAACGACTACTATGCTATTGGTCAAAATGATTTTACGATCCCCATTAGATATATTATTTGGGGGACAGCATATGCCTTGGTTATCTTTGAAGACCGTACGCTTGTCAGTTCAGGGTGGGGGATTGGGGATACCAGATATCCGCAAGTATTACTGGGCTTCCCAAGTAGGTTCTGCAAATGAATGGTTGTTGGAGGAAAACGCCTAGGTCAAGCTGGAGAAATTAATGGGCACGCTTCCGCTGCTATACATTTTATACGGGGTTCCAGGTGGGAATGCTCTATCAGCAGGACAAAGTGTAAGCCAGATTGATTTTTATTAAGTCGCCACGGGTATGGGCTGGAAAGGAGAGACCACACGAATGTTCACACTCTGGGAGAACCTGAATATTCTGAAAGTTAAAAAAAAAAAAAAGAAAAAAAACTGGGATAACAAATATACCAGGCCACTGTTAATTTCAACAGACCAGGTTCAAGGGTCATCAATAAAATATGTATGCCCTTGAAATAAATAAAAACAAAACAAGGTTAAACTGCCACAGTTCTCTTTAGGTCAACCCGATCACACCTTTACTCTCAAATCTGGTGATATGACAGCTTTGTAGTTTCGATTATCTTTGTTCCCTTCAATCTCTCACTCCCCTCTTCCAGAATTTATCCCGGGGATGGACTCAAAAGCCACCGAGATATAAAAGCAGGTGATATATTTTAGGGTGGGGCTATGAAGTCATTAGATTCCGGCAAGCAGGCCTCAAAATGTGCACTTGGCTAATGATGATCGACTATTGGCAAGTATGTAATAGTTTGCTGTGTATATGTGAAGAACTGATGGGTTAGTGACTTTATGGCTAGCAGGCAGCATGCAAATGATAACCCTAGTACAGAAAAGATTGTTTGAGCAGAGAAAGATTGGATACAATAGTTAAAATTAAAGGCATTGGCTAATGCACAGCACTGTAGGAAGGGGCTACAAGGCTATGGACCTAAACATTCATAGAGACCAATAAAGGTTTCAGATCAAAGATTTATAAAGATATTGGTAACCTTTGAAAAATTGAGCTCCATAGATTAAAATGGGAAAATAGATCCTTTCCACAGAGGACACCTGGAGGGAAATCTGGCACAGGATCACTAAACCAATCACAATGGCGCAACAAGCAGAAATTCATTTTTTTTAAAAACATAGTATAGGTGGCACTTTACACCAGTCAGGTTACATACCAGAATAGCTCTGTCATGTGAGGAAGAGGCTGTAACAATTAAGGCACACAAATAGAAAACTATGTGGCACAATACCCTCACCTATTACGCAAACTATTACTGGTGTCTCGAGGATGTGCAGCTAATTGAAAGATCCCCAGGTGTTTGTATGTGGGTAGCAAAGGCAGGATTCCAAGTTGCTGAGAGCTATTGAGTCCCACCTCTAGCCTAAGAGCTTGGCTGGCTTGACAAACTGCTAGCCGGAGCTATTTTTTGACTCTGCAGGATAACCGGTGCCCAACAAAAAAAAAAACTTACAAAACATTATGGTTGCGCTCTTGGGAAATGTGCATAAATATGCATCATAACACCTCTAGAAGACACTTAAATCATAACGTGTCCTACATAATGGACGAAAAGATAAGCATTATATCTCCTGTAGTACTTAGATTTGTGGCACTCTACCCACTAGCGTATTGTTCCTCAGGGTTAGCCCCCCGTCTACTGGTGATGTGTTGCAACGAGGAGCGGTTTTAGCACTTTCTCAAATATTTCAAACCCTGCAAAGGTATGGCCAAGTCTCTGTATGGAGGAGATAGTGAGATCGTTGAAGGTGAAAATTTCACAAAATCTGGGCTCAGTTTCTAGATTTTGCATTCTTTGACAGCAGAATAAAGGATTGGTAGCCAGACCCTTAGGATGCCATTCCATAAATATGTTGCGATTACCTATATGCTGCTCACTACTGTCCAGGATTCAAATGGAGGCCACCATTTCTCCAAAAGAAAAAAAGTCAAGCAGTCATGAAAAAAGATGCTTGGACTAAAGGATTAATAGTTTACTGCACCTGGTTGCGAGAGCGACTTCCGTTGTACGAGCATATTCCCAACTCAAAACATACTTATTACTGAAAGATAAACACCTTTTAAACAACTACATGAGCAAGCAGTTATAAGTATTCATTGCATTTGATATGTTCTGTAAATAAATGCATAACAGTCACAGCATATGTTTCTAAACATACAGGGGCATTTAAGGCGCTTTGTTTGTTAATGCTAAACTGCCGTTTAGATTTATAATGCTCTGTACAAGTTCTCCAAGTAGGCATGCTTCCCACCGCCGGTGCTTATTTCTCAAATGTAGCCATTACTAGTTGGAGATGTATCAGCTTTATTGTTTAAGTGCCCCATAGTCTTATGTTCTAGTACCTGCTTTGTCCCCTTCTTAGACTGCCACAACCCTTTCGTTATCAAAACCTAATTTTTACCAGTACTTGAAAGACTGGAATAGAAGTGTAAACTGAATATTTTATTAGTCTTGTTCACTCTTGCATTGTGATTGCCTACCTTAACCTCAGCTCAGGATAAGGTGAGAGGAGGGAAAAGGGGAGATGTGATTTATGTCGGGAATGCCTCACATCTGTAAGCGCAATCGAGGGCTCAGTTTTAGGTTAATGTCAATTTAATTGGTTAAAAATGCAGCTGGTTCAATTCAGTTAAATGTGTTTAAATAAAGAAAATATGGAGTAAGCCCAAGCAAAGGGGGCCTTTAAAGAGGATCAAGGCACTATGACACCCTTAAAAACCAGACTACATGATCATGGGGATCGGAATGCTGGCCATTATCATTCTAACTGGTGCCCGGTTAGCAGACGCCTGTGGTAAAAAGTCCATGGACAGCAATCACATGAGAATATATGTTTATATGAGATATAGATATGTTTAAGGCCGGTCTTCCCTCTCTTTGTTAGCATGGGTGCCAAAAATGAATGTCCTTTCTTGAATTCCAGGTTGCAAATTGTTTGTTGAAAGCCTGGATGTTTCTCCTTTTTAAAAAAAAAAAAAAAATTAATGTTCCTTTTTTGTTGAAAATCCAACAGATTGCGAGTTCAATGAGCAACACAACATATTGGGGTTAGGTCAGTCAGATTTTCGTTCTAAACAGTACGGAAACAGCGTTGTTGGACCTCAAATTGAATAGTGTACATATTATCAAAACAAGGATCAGCTTTCACTACTTTTGTTGCTCGACTCATCGGTTGCTTTTGATTTAGTTGATCATGAGCTGTTGAGTAGACTTATCACAATTTGGAAATGTTCAGATAACGCGGCTAAGTGGTTTCAATCTTTTCTTAGGTATAGACAAAAGTCATCAAAAAGGGACCATAACTTTCCCTGTGGGGGGGGGGGGGGGGCGTGGGCTCCTGCAGATCCGTGAATGATCCTGGAATAAGAAGCGTTTGGAGATAGCTGTAAACTGTCAACGAAGTCCTACGGAAGCATGAATATACCAAGCATCCAGCGGTCCAAGGATCAGTGAGATTAGCAGCAAGGAGAACAAATTACGAGCCGACGAAGTGGGAAGAGCTCAGGACGCAAATGGAAACAAAATGGCGTCTCACAAACAAAGAAGCACAGCCAAGCGAAGAGTTAGCAGGAAGCCAAATACTGTAACCCGCTCGTAAGCAGAGTATCCAGAACACAGTGGGCATTTGGGTGGTAAAAGTCGGCGGTTGCAGGCGAAACCGCAGGGTGCCGGGAAGCAGGCTACGGTGAGCGGAGGAGACAGCTGCGTGCCTTGAGGGCCGCGGTGAAAGCAGAAGTCCTTTAAGTCAATGCGCATGGAGCGCAGAGACGGGCAGGGTGGAAGTGACAAAGAACGTAACGGCGGTGCGCCCAGATGACTGCAGGGCTTGGAGGAGCCGTCGGACCGTATGCTAAGGAGCAGAACAGAGTCAAGAGGGTCTGGGGGGCGCTAGCATCCACATAGCCACCGACCGTTATATGAATATGTGAACGGCCCTCAAAATCAGCTGATGTGCCGAGCACCCAGGCGGCGGAGAATCAAGCCATACGGATGAACCTGATCACTCGAGAACAGATACAAAGAAAGGCAACAGTGTAGCTCGGCACTGTCAAGAAGCGGGCCTGCGCGAACACTGTAGGCGAAACAGACATTGCAGCAAGGAGGAGGCATTCAGTCATGATACGGAAGCGAAACAATTCATGACAAGGGCGGGCTGCTCTCTGCGGCGGGAGCCCAGGCGAGGTACGTGAGCACTGCAGACCGCAGAGGGGCATGGGCAAGGTGTGCTGCGCGCAGGAAGACCTGGGATGGAACGTGAACGCACTTAAAGAAGGGGAAGCCGTTGATGATCCGGAGGAAAAAAAAGGCTGAGTCACTGATGAAAACAAGATGGCGCTGCACGAACAAAGGGATGCACCGCAGCATAGCGGCGCACCCGTGTGAAGAGTCTGCTCAAGGGCGGAAGGTCCGCAAAACAAGGGAACTATCAGCAGGCAAGAAGGCGGCAGCAGGCAGAGCTGCCTACTGTAGGGGAGCGTGCAGCGGCGTGTGAGGGCGCTAGGTTACGGAGCGCAGTGCAGACGAGAAATCGAAGGGCCGGATGAGTGAACCCGAGAGTCAGAAATACAAGCATGGTGGAATGAGACAGCTCGACAATTGAATTGTAAAAACAAACACGAACGCTCTGCAATGGCCATAGTGAGAATAGCAGATACAGGACTGAAGGGAGCGGGGCTCGCAAACCAGTGCACGTGTAATTGACATTGGAGCGGAGAGTCAGCATTCTCACTTAGCAAGGAAGCAAGGCACATTCACGACACAGGCAGGCTGCTTAATGCAACGAGACTCCTGGCAGAGGGCAAAGGCACCACATGTATGCAGGAAGACATGGGCGGGGCACCGCGGTTTTGCACTGGAAGGAGACAACCCTGATACAACCCCTAGTGGAGACTAGAGTATACTGCAGTGGTAGTGGACCACTACTTTTTGCAGACATTTTTCATCACTCAGGAACTGTTCCTGAGGGCGTGGAGCACGCTTCTCATTGGTACCACTGGATGTCAACTACAGCTAAACTGAAGACCGTCTAAAACTTAAGTGGACGTCAACCAGCACGTCTGAACCCTGAAAACGTGCTGTGCATTGCCCCCTTCCTTCTTAATCTGTCCCGCACAATAATTACAGTTCCACCATTTGTTTAAAAACTTTGTGCACTAAGATGTCCAACAAACCCCTTAGACAAAAGGGCAAACAGCCCACACTGGACGATTTTGCCAAAACACCAACAGGCGCAGAGGGGGCCAGGAGGAAAGACAATGGGCAACAAGGAGGTTCTTGCGGCGATAGCAGACCTAAAGTGGCCTGGGAGACTAAAACTGAGCCTGGCAATGGATGAACTGAAAGCTGCACTAGAGCTGAAAGTCGGAGAAGTGCAGGACGACGTAAACCTACTCCGGCAAGACGTAAGGTCATTGGCTGAGCGCACGGGGAGCCTGGAAAAGGAGGTAGCTCCGAACACGGCGGCCTGTGCGGCCCATAAATCAGAACTTCACGCCCTAGTGCAACGTGTGGGCAACCTGGAAACAGAGCGGAAGAGGCAGAGGGACGCGCTCGGAGGAACAATATTCGCATTGTCGGATTGCCAGAAGGGGCTGAGGGAACGAACCCCACGGAATACATTGAGTCCATGCTACTGCAGGAGATAACTGGGGGGGCCTGTCCCAGGGGTTTGAGGTAGAAATGGGGGGACAGGGCTCTGACGAGGAAGCCGCCGCCAGGAAACCTCCCCAGGCCAGTGATCGCTAAGATCCTAAACTACTAGGAACGAGAGAAGATCCTCAAACACTTTCGGGAGGGCGGCATGATCAAAAGGGGGGCGGCGAACATAACGGCATACCCGGGACTACACCTTGCAGGTACAGCGCAGCTGCATGATCTTTGGGTCTGTGAAAAGGAGATTGCGGGAAGCAGGTCATAAGTACATGTTGCTCTACCCAGCAAAACTAAAAGTGTTCCACAAGGGCAGAACTTGGTTTTTCGACACCCCAGAGGATGCCATGGGATGGTTGGACGCGCAGAGCTGCCCCCAGGAACCGGATGTCCAGGAGGATGAAGGCGGTAATATGCGTCTGGAGCGCCCTATGTGCTGCAGCTTATGGCAATGGGACTTGAATATAGCACTGCATATAACAGGTGGGGAAGTAGGCTTGGAGCTACAGTCATAAGTACGATCCGGTGGTACTGGAAACCTTGACATTAGTATAAAAGTTATAAGGAGCATGACCTCACCCCCACAACTAGAAGCTTAGTTAGGTCACTGGTAGTCCGGTGACACCCTGCTGGGTTCTGGGCCTGGGCTTCCTAGGTCAGAACCAAACGCGGGAGGGCCTGTGATCCAGGGATGGTGCTGGGCATTTGTTGGGGTTGGGGAATGCAGTGGTTTGTTGTAGTTGGGGAGGGTGGTAAATTGGGGTGCGAGCCTACACCCTGGGAAAAACTAAATGAGCCACGGGAGACCTTAAGTTACTTGGAATGTTAGGGGGCTCAATAGCTATCTGAAAAGAAACATGGTTATGATGTACCTGCGCAGGCAGAAAGTGGACATAGCCTTGTTACAAGAAACTCACTTAACTTGGGATAAATTGGAAGTGCTATAGGAGAAGTGGAAAGGGACGGTAGTAGGGGCAGCATACTCAGCCTATGCAAGAGGGGTAATTACATGGGTGGCCCCACATGTCCCGTTCCAGCTGTTGCATTCGGCAGCGGAGTCGGACGGCAGGATGGTGGTCATGAAAGGGCTGGTGGAAAATATATATATATATATATATATATTAGTAAATACTTATGCCCCGAATCAGGACACGGCAGCGTACTTTAGAACCCTGTATAGTAAACGTAGTGGTAGCGTGGGGGAGGCGGTGATATGGGGGGGCGATTTTGATAGATAGGACACCAAGATAGACAGACCCACTCCCGGCTGCAAGACATTGCGTCATTATTGGCAGACTTTGCGCTAGACGATGCGTGGCGATCACGCCATCCACAGGATAGACAGTATTCACACTATGCTGCCCCTTAGGGACTATATACTAGACTGGACTATGTGTTTGTCACACATGAACTAATGACTGAAATAACGCAGGCGGAATATAAAGCGAGGGTCCTCTCGGACCACTCGCCACTGATGTTAGTGTGGCAATACCGACCCCCGAGGGGAAGGATACCCACATGGTGCCTGCGTGCTGAGGCGCTGAAAGACAGCGTATTCAGGGAGGACATGCGAGAGGAAATAATAAGATATTTCGAGATAAACACTGGCAGTGTTAAGACAGGGGGGGCACACTGGGAAGCCTTTAAGGTGGTGGTGAGGGGGATTGCCATAGCCAAGCCTGGGGGACTGCAGAAGGGGATCCTGACCGATCTGCGGGAAGCTGAACAGGAGCTAGAGAGGGCATCGGAAAGGGATAGTAATACCAAGGAAGACATGGAGAAGGTTCTTGGCCTGCAACAGAAATGTGCAGTATGCTGGGAAAGATTATGCAACCTCAACTATAAAAAGTACATAGAGACAGCACGCAGGAGGGGTCAAACCGGGGAGAGTCCTGGCATGGCTATATAAAAACGAGACCCCTAGGCCCCCGATTAGAACGATAGTGAAAGAAGATGGGAGTACAACAGACACACAAGAGGGGGTAAATCAGGAATTTGCAGAGTATTATAGGAGCCTGTATGGGGATGAAGCAGGAAGCAGCAGTGTAGAGATAGGAGACACATTGGAAGATATTGGACTACCGCAGATCAGTGCAGAGGAGAGGGAGGAACTGGATGCCCCGATCACCCTAGAGGAATTAGAAGAGGCAGTGAGGCAACTGCCCATGTGCAAAACCCCGGGAACTGATGGACTCCCAAGCAAATTCTATAAAGCATATAAAATAGAGGTGCTCCCCCCCGCTGCTTGAGATGCTTAACGAAGCATGAAACTGGGCAACTACCGAAATCCTTACGTGAAGCGGTCATTATACCACTTCCCAAACCCAATAAGCCTGGTAGCGACTGTGGGTCTTACAGACCCTTGTCGATGTTAAACCAAGACAGCAAAATTCTGACAGCAGTCTTGGCGAGTAGACTAAAGAAGGTCATTAATAAGTTAATACACCCAGATCAAACAGGATCTGCCCCGAACAGAAACATCACAAATAATCTGAGGCGACTCCACCGAGTTATTGAACATACCAATGGAGACGCAAGCGAGATGGCGATAGCATCATTGGACGCGATCAAGGCATTTGATTCGGTCAAATGGCCCTGATTAACTGCGGCCCTAGCCAATTATGGTATGGGACCAGGATATCTCCAATGGGTCAAACTGCTATACAGTGCACCACTTGCTAGAGTGAAGACAGGAGCTGTGGTTTCTGAAGGATGGCAACTCAGCAGAGGCACCAGGCAGGGCTGCCCATGGTCCCCCATGCGGTACATCGTGGCCTTAGAACCCCATGCGATTTATTTAAAGGGATGGTCTAGTAAAAAATTTTATTTAAAAAATAGATAGGCCACAAAAAAAAAAAAAATACTAGCATCCTCTGTTTTAAAACTTCCTATGTAAAATTTTGAGCTATTCAAGCTCAAAATTCGAAAAAGCAAGCACAGGGGCGCCGCCATTTTGTGAAATGGAGGCCCTCCTGTGCTGGCTTTTGCTTTTGCGGCACTAATGAAGGAAAAGCCAGCCAGCTGTAGTAAACAAAGTCTACCGCTGGGTGGCTTTCCCTTCATTAGTGCCGGGACTCAGAGGACGCGGACCGGAGACCAGAGCAGGAAAGCTGCAGCTGAATCTCGGTAAGTGCTATTTATTTTTTTTTTACAAAAAATAAGCACTAGCTGCGGTTTTTTTTCTAAGTTTTCCGGGCTGGAGGAGCCCGGAAAACTTAGAAATAAAAACGCAGCTTTAAAAACGTTGTATTTATGTTTGCGGTCGCTTTTGAAGCGACCGCAAACATAAATACAACGTTATTGTGTTGGAAAACGCTGCGGTTTTAAAACCGCAGCATTTTCCAACACAACTGCGTTGTGTCTGCCTGAATCTTTTCCCATTTGGGGCTCTCGCTTCAAAAGCGACCGCAAACATAAATACAACGTTTTTAAAGCTGCGGTTTTATTTCTAAGTTTTCCGGGCTCCTCCAGCCCGGAAAACTTAGAAAAAAACCGCAGCTAGTGGTTATTTTTTGTAAAAAAAAAATAAATAGCACTTACCGAGATTCAGCTGCAGCTTTCCTGCTCTGGTCTCCGGTCCGCGTCCTCCCGAGTCCCGGCACTAATGAAGGGAAAGCCACCCAGCGGTAGACTGTTTACTACAGCTGGCTGGCTTTTTCCTTCATTAGTGCCGCAAAAGCCAGCACAGGAGGGCCTCCATTTCACAAAATGGCGGTGCCCCTGTGCTTGCTTTTTCGATTTTGAGCTTGAATAGCTCAAAATTTTACATAGGAAGTTTTAAAACAGAGGATGCTAGTATTTTTTATGTGGCCTATGTATTTTTTAAATAAAAATTTTTACTAGACCATCCCTTTAAGGCAGCAATATGATGCAAAAGATATTGTCATTGGGGAGACACCACATCTAATCTCATTGTATGCAGGTGATATGTTACTGTATTTGCACTACCCAGAGGAGAACCTCCAATATATATTAGAAGTGATGAAGAGGTTTGCAGAATTATCAGGCATAGCTGTGAACCCGAGTAAGTCCTGCCTATTCCTGCTGGGCAGGTATAGAGGGCTCCCGTTAGAGCATTTGCCGATTCTACAGATACCATGGGAGGTTGACACATTCAGATATCTTGGGGTAGATATATATCATACGGTAGAAGCTGAACATAAACATAACACTGAGAGAACAGTTAAGAAATTGGAGAGTAGCATGAAGTTTTGGGTGAAGCTCCCCTTGGCGATGATGGGACGGGGGGCGATGCTCAAGATGGTGGCGCTGCCCAGACTGTTACACTGCTTCGCAAACATCCCGTACTCGATACCCAGGAAATTCTTTGTTAGGCTGAGTGGCATATGCAGGGAATTCTTATGGCACGGCATGAGGAACAGGGTAGCCCTATGGAAATAACAAAATCCATACAATAGAGGGGGCATTACATTACCAAACTGGGAAGTTTACTATGTAGCGAGCCAACTACAATACTTTCCTAAATGGCTCTCAGATGAGCCTACCTTAGAACACAGGCTGTTTCAGAGGGACTGCGCCCAATACTTTCTACAAGAGATGATATGGTTGCCTAAATCGGAGTTGGAAGGCTGCCCGGGGATGATGAGCCTTGGTTGGGGGATGCGGCGAAGAGCGTGCCAGTTAATGGGGAAGCCATCCCCGTGCTCCCCACAGATCCCATTGGTCACTGTGGTGGAAAGAGAAAAGCAACTAAGGTTAATGATTAGGAGGCACTGGGAACCGGTGGGGATAGCAACGATGGGGGATGTGTGGCAGGAGGGGAAGATATTGGAATTTGGGGGGGGTGGAACTAATGGGGTTGCATGGGGGGGCAATATATTACGTATCACGGTGTGGTGCAACAAATTAAAGACACCTGGTCTGAAGTGGTATTGGCAGAGGAACTGGACGCCACTATAGATACGATATATGATATATCAGAAGGGGGACACGAAACATCTAGATTATATGAGATGGTAATGTCCCAAGCGGGCAAGGAGGAGGTGCAACTTAGACTGGGAAAAGGAAGGAGGGGCCCCAATGAGTGATGGTATGTGGGAGAGAGCACAAGGATATCATAAAAAAGTATCGCGAAATGCTAGATTACAGCAGATACAATTGTATATAACTCACAGGGCATACCTGACACCTCGAAAGATAGCTAAATTTAAGAATGCCGGACGTCAAGTGTGCCCTAAATGTAACGAAGAAAATGCGGGAATGGTGCATATGTTTTGGGGCGTGCCCATTGATGGAGAGATACTGGGAGGAAATAGCGCAGAAAATGCAAGGCAAAGGGATCCATATGAAGGTGGATACTGCATGGGCTTGTTTGATAGGAAGTTTTCCCAGACCGCGTAAGCTTAAACATGTAAGCAAACTGAAATATCTAGCGTATGTCCTAGCAAAGAGAAGGATTGCGATGGGTTGGAAGGCATGTCAGACTGAAAGTGGAAGTATGGTGGAAGGATCTGCAGAAGTGGGCAGAGGCAGAAACTGTGGTATGGCAGGAAGCGTGTAAAGGGGAGACGGAAGAAGAAGCCGGAACCCTATCGGGTTGGAGGCAATTGATTGCTGAACTATTTGGGCCTTCGCATGATGGGTCAAGTGATAGAGACCCACAGAGTTCTGTCCAAGAGGAATCCCTACCGCAAGAGGGAGAGGCTGAAAACGAGGGGGAGTAGGCTGGGGGAGAAACCCACTAAGTTTATTTGTGATTGACAGGATGTACCCACTAAGTTTGGTTCGAGTTGTTTTTTGAACAAAATCAATAAAATAGTTTAAAAAAAAATAAAAATAAAACAAAAATAAACTCTTCCCCTGTATTTCTAACTGTGGCGTGTCACAAGGATCTTGCCTTTCCCCCTTATTGTTATATGTCCTCCTGGACAGTCTGGGTGTTCAGTTTGCCAATTACGCAGATGACACCCAGGTCCTTATTGAACTCTCTGGAATGTACTCAAAGGACTTGGCAAGGGCCAATCAAGTTTTTCTGGCGGTCCAGTCATGGATTGCAAGTAACTCCTTTGCTTTAAACAATGAGAAAACAGAGTTATTGATTATTGGAACTAGTACAAAACATAAGAAATTTGACACAATATAGTCAATATAGTACTGTGGGTAATGTCATTCAGGTGGGCCAGCACATTAAAACGCTGGGAGTCTATTTTGACTCCCAACATCAAATAAGCATGTGGCACACCTGAGCTTATCATGCTCATACATAGCATAAAATAAGCAGTGTTGTATAGCAATTTTCAATGCAATTCTGTAGGTTTGCCAATTAAAGTGACACTTGTCTAGCAAAAATAGCTAAAGTTGCCCTGCTTAATGAAAGCACAGCTCACTCTGCATTCCTCTCCTGCCCTCAGGTCTCTCTCCAACATTTTGTCCTATGTTCACTACAGTAATCATCTCCTCCACTCTTAAGTACCAAAGGCCTGTGTGGGAGTGCTAGTAAGATTTTTTTTTATTTAAATTATTGCAATCCAGAAGTAATCGGGATAACACTTCTACTAAGCCAACTATATCCTGTTTGGCAAAGATCAGTAGGTGTTTACTTTATATATTGTTTTTTAAAAGACATTTGTGCAATTCCATTCCTTACATAACACAATTCCAGTATTGCTACTATAAAACACTGCAGTGACTCCATGCTTTATAGTAAAGTTTAGATTAGTTTATCTTAAATCTCAGTGTCAACTAGATTTCATTTTATTGGGGGAAGATGCATAGAAAAAGAGTGAACTATTTGGAAAATGTACATGATTACACAGCCAAATACTTTTTGATGGCTAACTTAGTATGCAACTGGTGTTCAACCCATGAGCTGAACCCATAATCCTGTACATCCCATCAACCCTGTTGCTTTATACCAGCTAGCCTGAAAGAGAGATTGCCACAAACTACAACTGTTCACCTAGTTTGTCCAGTTATATGCCTGCTACGCCATCCACTCTGCTTAGTCCCTTACTGTACTTCCGCAATACACAAAACTAACTAGATATGTACACAAAGTAATGATCAATAGTTCCATCCAGTCGGCACATCTACAGATCTGCTGCAACACCATCCACCATATTTAGCCTCCAGAGCGCACTTTGCTCTACGATTAGGATTGCCTTGTATAACAGCACACATGGATTTACTTGTACAACACAAAACATGAGGTGACCAACTGTTGTCAGAGCCTTAGGATATCTGCGTGTCCATTCATGGTGCTAACCTTTCACAGACACTCATCCAGGGCACGCAAAGTCTACTCGCCCACTTGCACAGTCGAGTAGACTATGAAGCGAAGGGTGAGTACCAAATGCAGGGGGCATTTGAAACCTATTTAATATTTATTTTTTTGCATTAAATAAACATTTCATTGTGCACGGATGGCCTCTGGGTCGCAGCTGCGTGCCAAACAGAGGGTTTTTGGTGGCTTGCACCATTTTACAGAAAGCACATTTACATTGTCTCATCTGTTGACAAGGGCCAAGTGCATTTCCCTTCGGTCGAGTAGGTAAACTTAGTTACTAGAACTACAGAACTAGTGGAATTTAAAAGAATTTGCACGGCCAGACTCTTTCACTGATGTCTTACTCCAGCGGTACACAAAAATGCTTCAATTGTTACTTGTTTTACGTCTTGGGTACAAACAACTTCTGGTGACATTACAAATACAAGTATACCATTGCTAATCAAATGGTGTTTGCTAATCAAGAAAATAGTTAATTGGTAAACTCTGCTAATCAATTTTTGAAAACATTTGTGCCTGGTCGTACAATTTAGGCTCATCTGTCCAGGGCAGTAGTGGCATCTGCTACTATCGACACAAAACTAGACTATTGCAATAGTCTATTGGTTGGTACATCACAGTACAATATGAAGAAATTTCAAACGGTTCAGAATAGAGCAATTAGGGAGGCAATTGCATGTATCTGAGGCTAGGCAAGTTACACTGGCTACCCGTAGAGCAGAGTGCAGTATAAAGCGAAATCCCTTGTTTACAAGTGTTTGTCTTGGGATGCTCCTGTATAGTACCTCTCGCATGAATCAGGCACCCACAAGACAAACCTTGTATTCCAATAGGGATGCACATCCGGTCTGTTCATGCGATCAGCTAAAAAAGTATGGAGGCACTGGTTTTGATCTATGGGCTCCTACATTGTGAATTACCTGCCTTTATCACTGAGGATGATTCCATCATTGGCCCCTTTTAAGACCAGTATGACTTTTAGAAGTTTGGTTTTGAGAGTCTGGGCCTAAGTGTTTCTTGTTGTCTGTCTCGTCAGCGGTCTGAGGACCTTGGGTGTGTGGCACCATACAAAAAAAATATATATAGATAACGAGAGATTAGAGACTGGTTAACTAAGGATATGCAACCTCTAATAAGAGCAAGAAAAAAACTTGAGCGAAAAGGAGAAACGTTTTACATTCCCTATAAAATGAAAAAAATAAGCCATGACAGTAGTTGACATTTTCGAGCCATCGCTCCCAACTAGTAAAACCAAAGAAAAACATTGCCTCCTCGTACAACATGCCCTTTAACACTTATAGGAAAACTTCAGCTAGGTCACTAAATAGCTATAACTAATATACAGACTAATATACAGGGGTGCTACAGCAACACGTAGGTACAAATCAAAAATCAGTAAAAAGGCTTTGCTGACACCAAAAAGGGCGGGAAGGGATGGATAGTGGGTGGAAATTACTGTAGGGAGGCAATGTGTTCTAATTTTTTTTTTTAACAGTGATATTATATGATAGTGCCTATACACAATGTGTTTCAGTGTACACCACGCGTCAGCTAGTACCACCCCCACCTAACCGCTAAAAACAGTATGATGCCTAGAAAGAATAAAAATCTGACATACCCATGCGCAACACATTTCTTACCAAGATTAAATTGAGCCAAGACCCTGTGCAGTGGGGATGTCCGAATGTGCGTTTGCTCAGCCACGTCACTAAATGCCATGCAGTTCAAATAATTTATCTGTCTGCCTTGTTCTTATTTAAATAAAGGAGCTCAAAAAAATAAATGCAGTGGAGGATTCCAAGATGGCCACCGCTGCTTAGCTCCGATCTGGGCAGAGGAGAAAGCAAGCCTGGCTTCATAATTGGAGGCAAGCTGGGCCCAAGAAAGGACCAGACACCAGCACTGCACAACGGGGGACCCCGGTGGAGTCCAATCCCCTCCCTCTCTGTGAGCATTGCCGACCCTGTCTCAGAAAGCAAGGGAGACTGGGGGAAACATGCAAGGGGCTCCAACCCATCCCTTAGCCCCTGCGCTCATACAGAAGCTAGGTTGCAGCGTCCTTGCCTTTAACTCTTACTTACCCGCCTCGGGAAGATAGCTCAGGGGCAACACGCTCGCCTTGGAAGCAAGACGACACGGAGCAACACATGTTCGATACCCGGGTCCATGTTTAGAAACCTCTGGGTATTAAGCGTGTTATAACATATCATACCCGTTAACCTTGCTTACCTGGATGTGCATTAACCATAGTTAGCAAACAGCACACGTATTAGACCGAACACGGTCAGGGATTTCCCGGCTCATGTGAATGACAAAGCAGCCTCATGAGGCGTTAAACGATCCTGGTCTATAATCAAAATGAAAGCCATGTGCAGCAATCAAGTTTTGTCAGCAGGAATCACTCGCATGGGCCTGCATGACTACGAAAAGGCCACATGCTGCAGTCCACGTTGTAGGCTGCTAGAGCCTCCCCATAACGTATGTTGCCTTGGATAGAAAGCCACATGCGGCAGCGTATGTAGTAGGATGCAGATGTGCGCAAGGAGTGTTTGACAACCCCCATACCTATCCAACCAACGATACCCTACTGGGAAGGGACACAACATTGGATTACAACATGCACGGCGGGCCTGGCATTGCTGAATCTGGAGGAAGAAGGACATGGAGAGAAACAAGTGAGATCCTCCATCCAACAGGGGATCCGCCAATGGGATTGGGCTACTGTGCAAGGGAAGCAAAACTGAAAGGTCCACAGGGGCGAGGACAGGGAAGAGGAGGCGGAAGGGGGAATGTATGGTGTTTCGTAAAAGTACAAAATGAGAAGCTCAGTAGTAAGGGGGGGGGGGATTAGATGAGTGATTGGTCACAGGAAGCTTTGCCTGGGCCTGGGGGTACCTTTTGGAATCTGCAGGAGGTGTTAAGATACTTCCCAGAAGGGCCACAGCCCTGGGAATGGTTTCCGGGGATATCATAGGATCTATGGCCTGATCCTGTCGGGCGGGATGGGATGTTAGGGGGGGGTCAGGGGAGCAGGCAGTGTGTCGGAGAAAAGGACACAAAGAGTGGTGGAACGGAATAAGCATAGTACAGAGCAAGTAAAAACAAGGGGCATTCAAGGTAGTGTCTTATAATGTAAGGGGATTGAATACATCTGTGAAGTGAAAAAAAATTGAAGCTTTGATGAAAAAGAAAAAAAGGTAGATATGTCGAAAGAACACACATTAAGAAGGCAGACAAGTCATTGCTGATTTGGCGCCTTAATTTTCCAAGTCAATGCGAAGGGGAAGACTAGGGACGTCGATAGGCCTCAAAGACTCACTCAAGGCTACAATAGGGCGTACTCTCGCAGATGTGGAGTAGAATCGCATATGTTGAGGGAGATGCATATTTTTGCAGATACAAATGGAGTACAGACAGGGTACTCTGGCAACAATATATGCACCCAATTCTTGGCAGGTGAAGTTCCTACACGAGGTGATAGCGAAGCTGGAGGGATTTGCAGTAGGTGAAATTATATTCACAGGCAATTTTAACCTAGCATGTGATCCCGTTAGAGATAGAAGTGGTGCAACGGGGAAAGGACCGACAATATAGAAATGGGAGGCACACAGATATATATATATATATATATATATATATTTTGGAAATTATTCAGTGGCTGCCTGAACATATCAGCACTGTGGTCCAAAGAATGTGCGTTGCGTACACAAGAAAAAAACCTCCAATTAATTTCTCTTGATTTCTACCACTCAAGAAAAAAACAATTTTACTATTAAATTGCTTTTACACAATATTCATCAATCTTCTACCGAACCAGAATGTGGGAACATCCCCTTCAACAAAACAGACATTGGTATTAATCTCCATATGTCTTGTGTGGAACTTGATATTAAGGCAAAGTTTCACTCCAACTTGGGTGGAATACTCCCTAGGGGTGGCGATAGGCCTCAAAGACTCACTCAAGGCTACAATAGTGCGTACTCTCGCAGATGTTGAGGGAGATGCATATTTTTGCTGATACAAATGGAGTATAGACAGATTATTCTGGAAACAATATATGCACCCAATTTGGGGCATGTGAAGTTCCTACAAGAGGTGGTAGCGAAGCTGGAGGGATTTGCAGTAGGTGAAATTATAGTCACATACAATTTTAACCTAGCATGTGATCACGTTACGTTAGAGAGAGAAGTGGTGTAACGGGGGAAGGGATCAATAGTCCCCTCACGGGTGCTGAAGGAATGCGTTGATAATCTAGCACTAGGTGACGTTTGGAGGACCAAGTGGGGTGACGAAAAGGGGTACACGTCATTTTCGTATACATACCAATACATATCCAGAATCGACTATATGTGGGTAACACCGGGGCAAATGGGTGAGGTAAAAAAGACCATGGGTCCATATCATTGTCCGATCGTGCCCCTTTGATAATGATGGTTATGGATGTGGGGCAGTGAAGGGGGTTATAGGCCTGACATTTACATCTGATCTACTGAGTGACGCAGTGGTGGTAGAGACCATTAGGAAGAATATTGCTTAATAATAACCAAACTGTTTCGCCAGACGGGACATGGGATGCTTTTAAGGAAGTGACGCGGGGCAAAGAACTTACAGCCCTACTGTCAACGGGAGGAACAAAGGGCGAAAATGGAAGGGGAACTCGAGGCCCAACTGCAAGAAACTCAGCAGGCGAAATGTAGAACAAGGGCCCTACATAATAAGCTAAAAGAGCACCATAGCCAAATATACTAGCCAAATATACTGCGGACCCGTAGGGCAGAGATTACCATCAATAGCTAAACAGAGGTATTACGTGCGTGCCGAAAGCAGATAAACGTAGCTATCTCTGATCCCTTCAACTGCCGCGCTAAGACTATACAACAGATTACAATGCCCGATGGATCGAACACAACGGAAACCATAATCGAGACGTTTGTGCAATTTTATGAATCCCTATATAAAATCACGAGCGACCTGACCCTCGAAAGATTAAGCATTATTTTTCAGAAGTGTTGGTGCCAGAAATAACACACAGAGAGAAAGGTAAGAGTTGGATCAAGACAATAGGGAGGAGGAGGTGGAAGCAGCTATTAAAGCACTGCCATTAAATAAAGTGCCGGGACCAGATGGTCTTACAGCTCTATAAAAAAAACAAAAAGATGCTAGGCAACTGATCCCAAAGCTTGCGAGGTTATTCAAAGCGATAGTGGCAAGTGGGGAGGGATGTGTTAACGCAGACTAGGAGGGAAGCAAAAGTAGTGGTGTTTGGGAAGCCTGGTAAGGACCCAACGAAATGTGATTGATATAGACCTATTGCTTTAATGTACATAGACACCAAACTATATACCGGCATTCTGGCAGCAAGGTTGGTCCCTCTACTTCCAGGCTTAACACCGACTAATCAGGATTCATTATGGGGAGACATACCTCAGATAACATTAGGAGAGTGACTAGAGAGTTAATTTTAAACAGATTCAGCAGTGATAATGTCATTAGATGATGAAAAGATGGTTTGATCAGGTGGAGTGGCCTTTTTTATTTGCGGGAATGGGAACTAAATGTATCCAGATAGTCTGGGCAAATCGTCGGGCTCTTAAGATAAGAATATCTGTTAATAAAGAAGTGTCCCATAGCATAGATCGTTGAATGAGACAGGGAGGTCCTCTTTTACCACTTTTATATGCCAGATATCTGCAGCCATGTTTGAATAAACTCAGATCGAGGCAGGCACTATGGGGTATCCCACTTGGAGGAGAGTAACACAAGATGGAGACCTTCTCGGACGATAGGTTAATAACACTCAAACAACGTGAACAGTCAATACCGGTATTAGTGACGGAACTGGCAGATATAGAATGTATGGCGGGTCTCATGGCAAACAAGGGGAAGTCAGTACTATTGGACCTGGGCCTCACAGGTCAGAATGGGGCACTAGTGTCCGACTCTCCGTTCATAGTCGGAGAAACCAGCATTAGATACTTGGTGTCAATATAACTAAGGAGGTCCTGCAACTGTTCGATAATAACTACGCACGGGAGTTGAAATAGAAGGATTTCGGGATTTATATGGGGAAATGAGGCTCTGAGAGTAGCATTGTGTACACTAATGGCACCTAGGGATGGTGGGGGAGTGGACCTTTCCGAATTTTGAGAAGTATTATGAGGCAGCACAGCTGAAGGTAGTCTGTGAATGGTTTAAAGGAAATACTTCGAAACCTAGGGCAAGGATGGATAGGGCGATGATGGGGTGCCCTTTGGAAGGAGTTCTATGGCTACAGAGACAAAATAGGCCCCAAAACGTAAGAAAAAGTCAGATACTGGCAGTGGTATGCGATATAATAAATATGATATTTGGGATCGATTAATAAGAGAAGGGAAATTATCTACACACCCATCCCGGTTTACCTCACTATTTGGGAATCCGCAAGTTGGTACACGTATGGTACTGGGAGCATTTAGGCAATGGCAGGAAGCTGGATGCACAAAGTTGAGACATGAGAGGAACAGAAATCTGTACTTTTGAGGAATACCTTGCCATCAGAAAAAAGCATCTAAAACTTTTTTTCCAAAAAAAAACATCGAATGCATTTTTTCTTTTTAATGGGGTGGTCCCCGCAGCCCCTCTTGTTTAATCTTTAAACCCCGTTCTAATTAAAATAAACCCTTTATCTTAAAAAAAATGCATTCAATTCTTTTTTTTGCATTTTTTTCTACGGTAAGGAATTCAATGCAATGACTAGATACCCAAAAAATCCCTGGGTTTAACAGAAAATGATAGATTGGAGTACTACCAATTACAACATTCGATAGTGAGCTCAGGGGGCAAAGTGGAGGCAGGGAGCCAGTTTACAGTATTTGAAAAATGCATTACTACACACAGGAGATAAACAAATGGCGTCTAGGCTATATTCCATATAAGGGACAGGTTTGGGGATACATGCAAAAATGGGAAGAGACACTGGGGATGATCTCCCTAGGGAACATTGGAAACATCTATGGGTGAATAGTATTTCCCAATACTCACCTGATCCATGGCACCCCGAGACTACACCACTGAACAAACTCCCTGCATCGATCACAACACAGGGGCCAGCAGCTCTCGCAGCGGTTCTTCCGTCACACCACCACCACATGCACAACAACACTTCCACCCTACTAGTACTGAAGGTTTGCCAGCAGCCTTCGCTGTGGCACACCTGCAACATCCTCACTGCGCCCCTCACCCACCAGACCCGTCCACAAGAGATACCATGAACAATGAGACAAGTAGACCAGGGTACCCCACACCCACCACTAAGGCACAACGCAATATAACCACCCACGCCAAGCGCATCCTAGGACCATTTCCACTAGAGAGACCTTGAATGATGAGACCACCCCGTCCGCTCGGAACGGAGATCGCACCAGGCAAACATCTCCAAAGACCACAGTACGTTTAATCCCACAAGACCTCCGGCACGTATACCTACATTGCATCTGAGGACACAGGCATGACCAAGCACCCATGCACAATAGAACGCAGCTACGGCTATGCTTTCCAGTCTAGCAGCACACAACCGCCCACACTGAAACACCAGACGTACCTCTGCCACTAGCATACAGCGACTACCAACAAAAACAAAAATTTGGTATAGCCGACCACACTTCGAATCTCTCAACAATAGCTCTCTATTGCATATTCCAACAGTGCCCTCACATGTGCATGGACCATTGGGCTGCTTAGTCGAGCCTAGGCAGCCACCCAGGCCCTAGACTGGAAAAAATGCATACCCGCATCTCCGAAAACTAAAAACTTCTAGAACTTTCCTTGACATGAATACGGACAGCAGGGGCGTTCCACCCAGAAAAAAGGGCATTGGAGGCAATACAAATGGGGAAAGAGTGCTATACAAATAACCAAATACAACACAATATTTCCAAATTGACATGGTCAATTGAGGTTCGGGAAGCATGGTATAAGACAATGGTCCAATGGCACTACACACCTGAGCAATTGCATAAAATGTATCCTTCAACTGATGAAAAATGCTGGCAGGGCTGTGGTTTAAAAGGGGACTAGAGGCATGTTTGGTGGGAGTGCCTGAAGCTGAAGGAATTTTGGGAGAAGTTACAGGCCTAATAAAGACAATGGTCACTCCTGATGTCATTTTGACACCTAGAGAATGGTTTTGTGACCTGTTCGATCCGGAGATTTACACGATTAATAAATCACAGCAAAGCTTTCATGCTAATGGTTAAAGCAGCATGGTTGCTAATAGCGAGCAATTGGAAACAAACGGCCACCAACTATAAGGTTGTTTAAACTGTGGGGGTTCATGGCAATGGAATGGATGACATAACTTACAAGGGGTATATATGAGACATTCAAATGCATTAGGGCAATGATTATAGACTTTCTCAAAGGGGACTATGTGAGACAATGGTGTCCTCATAACTTAAGAATACTAAACATAATGTAGATGAGAATAATCATGTTAACATGAGAAATGGAAGATTTGATGTTACACATGTTGATGTTCAGAGGGTAGTGCCTCTGAAATGCGATGTTTATTTTTCCACTGCTAAACCGGACTGCAAAATATTCCAAGTTTCAGAGAACACATCTCATTGGAAACCCCATACACTTCAGGTAAAGCATCTGCATAGAAACATCTGCAGAGACAAATCTCCCAATTCATTGCCAGCCTAACTCTCTAAAAGCAGGTTTGCTGATTTTTTTTTTTTTGTTTAAAAAAGACCTCAATTTTCAAGCTCAACTAGATTTGTAGATAGAAAATGCTTTTTCAGCTAATGCAAAAGCCAACTGTAAGTACAACTCTTGGACCTAAGAAAAACTTGGCACCATAGGGTGGTACATACAGAATTTAATACATATGCAAAAAATAAGGTAGACCAAGAACATAGAGAGACCAAGGAGCTGCAGAAAATATAACAAAGCAGAGCAAAAAATGTGCACTTGCCACTAAGACATTGTGTACTGTGTCTATGTGTAGAATTGAAGTGGTAAGTGACTTAATGGGTGGCTTGTAACTTGCAACTAAAAGTGTTCCCCCTGAACAAAGAAAGAGGTAAACAAAAAGCAAGAGAACCACCAGTTCAGTGAGGGATAGAAGCAGAACAAAAGAGAAATGAGTGGACAATAAGGGACCAGAATGGCAGCAAGGGAAAAAAGATGGCAATGGAAACAAGCAGAACAGGAAGGAAATTACGTAAGACACAGTGGAAGACAGACCAGGGGGAGAGATCCCAACGGAGAAGTTGGAAAGAAGAGCAAGCTAGCATAACGGCATGAAAGAGGAAGGGGATGGACAGAAGAGAAGCAGCAATATTAGGATGCGGAGAGCAGATTGTAAGAGTAAGACACAGAAACAGACTGCAACAGGTCGCATAGCAATGATTAATTAGGAGAGGCACGCCAACAGAACGTGAGAGATAACATAGCAGTGAGAAGGCGATAGTGTAAAGCAAAGGCAGTCAGCAACAGTAGGGCTGAGTAATTCTGGTAGAGTTCGGTATTTGATTTATGAATACTCTGCAGCTAGGTAGTATCTAGTTCTTAATCTGTAGCAGTTATTAAGAGTTTTTGTGACCAAGTAGAAGGAAGATGCAGCTACAATTTATTCTGTGGGAGAATGTTTTCCACAAGTGTAATACATTATTTGAAGACAGAGAGGTACTTTGATAATCAACTGTTTTGTTTACAATTCTTTAGAAAAAGTTTTAACTGCATGGAAGTTGGATATTTACTCCCTTGCAAAGGAGAAAACTAATCTTTACACTCTATAATTTATATTTACTCCCAACAAAAAATTGGAGTAAAATACTGGCACCTCAAAATCCTATCTAGAGCACTGCCTCTTGCTTTGAGTTCATAAACCAAGCAGTCAAAAAAAAAATGCATTATACATTTCGTTCTACTCAAAGCAACATTCTAACAGGGTGGCGTTGAGCATTGCTGTCCACTAGGAAAGCACTCAAGTGGTTTAAGATGGCGAATTAACAAAAAGGTGCATTGCAATTTAGGGTTACACTCCACAAAACCAAATATTTAAAACACCAATAATAAACTTCACAGTACAGCGGCCAGCTTTTCCAAACCAGAAAACTGCAATTTTTGCACAGTCAACAGAATAAACAGACAAAAGACATTGACCCAAACTAGGAAATGTATAGACATGCCAAAAGAGCTAACCCACAAAATAAGTAGATCAGAGTTCTCTTCAATTTCCATATGATTTGGGGGTACATTTTTTTCACAGTTATTACTATGCCAGAAGCAATTTAAATGGTTTAAACATTGTCAAAAAGATGTTTTGCTTTTTTTCCAGTAATGTGCTGTACTGCACCAATGATTATGAAAGTGTGTGATTCTGGATAATGGGTGCACATTGTTCAAGTCGGTTCCTTACCCTCATTGAATCCATTATTTTTATTTACATTCTATATATTCAACTCTCCATAATACAGCTTCCTTCATACCATCACGTCAAAACAGGCTTATCTCATTTTATTTTTCATGGTGCATTATTGGAGCTGTAAGCCTGCTGGCAGCAATTCCCAGCACATATGTCGGGTTCAAAATGTGCACTGACCACTAGCTATTGGCCAGTGATAATTGACGCTTGGCAAGTCAAATAGTGTGCTGTGTGTATGTGTAAAATTGAGGTGGAAAGACACTGTGCATGGCTAGTAAGTAGACTGCAATTTCAAATGTTAACCTATGCATATGTTAACACTAGATTGAAGAGGTGTTTGCACCTGTAGAGGCACTCATTTAGCACAGTAGTTCCCCGATTAAATTATCTTGTTTCAATGCCTTTCCATACATCATCTTGGGGCGGGGGGCATTTTGTGAAAAAAAGGAACTGTTGCCCTCAGAGTTGGGACATCTGGTCGCCCTACATAGGAAGTATAATCAGGCATAAGAACAATGCGGAAATGTTGAAACGGTTAAGCAAAATAGCATGTGCTTGCATTAGTGCATATACCAAACGGGTAGAATATAATCTAAATCATGAATCTACTCCTCGGATATGTTATTTGAACTTGTATAATATTTCAATTTGTTCAGGCATTGCCATTCTTCCTTCTGTGAGGAGAAACGTGTACCTCGTACAGCAGGACACCAGTGAGATGTACATTTTAAATCTAAGTGTGTAATTTGTTTAATCAGGCATAGATTCCGACGAAGAAAAATGCTGTACAGGGCATGGAGTGAGTAACCATGAGGACACGGGTTGGGGGCCCTCACGCTTAAGGTTGAGGTGGAAACACTCATTTTGAACTGTCACGTGTGAGCCTAGTGTGAATACAGGCGTTGTGCATATTTTTTTCCCATAAATATATGTTAAAATATGTTAGTTTTACATTCTGCTATTTCAAAATACTACTCTTATGGGGTGGGGAGTGTTATGTGTTAAAAACATGTATTACGATAAAGTGAAAACTGATGACAGGATAACACCAGATAACATTTTTAGCTTGGCCTATTAAGTGGCACTGAAAGCGCTACCTTGAAGCAAAAACTCTTGTCATTAAAATAAGAGCTTTAACATTAGAGCTTCAAATAGGGGCTTTGAATGAGGGTCTCTAATGCTTTTCAATGCAGATGACATGAGGATGGATTTGTGTTCTCTGGCTATGTGTCCCACACATTTAACGCCCATCGCTAAGTTAAATGGTTATGATTTTACACCCATTTCCACACCCCTTTGGCACCTGCTTTTGTATTATGTGAATTTATCAGCCATTTTTACTTCCAAAATGGCACCCGCCATAAGTTAATGTTAAGAAAAAGTTATAGGGCTTCATTGATGCTTAAACAAATATTTACTGCAGCTTTAAAGTTTTTGCACATTGTAATGCATTTTGTATTTTAAAGTTACTGTAATAGTTACGCTTTGTTCTAAAATCTCTCTCAAAACGTCCATGTACTTGTGTGTGGGTGTCTAGTGTTTCCTGCTGCAGGGAGTACCCCATTGGATACCCTGTATGTTAGTAATGGCAGAGTAGGATGATTGGTTCTGCAGTATGTGATTTTTTTCGGCAAGGTAGCCCTTTTTTTTATTTCTGCATTAGAAGAGAGACAAGGGGCCACGCACTGCAGGTCTACATGACAGGGCTGTTTGGCACTGGTGTGCAGGGATGCACACCTTGTGTGGAGGAAGGGTTAGAACGAGCTGGAGCAGTCTTGGGGGTGGCGTGGGGGCCTCTATCACCACCTACAGCTGGCTTGCGCCAGGCCCGGCTCAGATCGTAGCAGAATAGGTAAGCAAGAAGTAGGGGGTATATGATATGATATGGCATTTGTAACGCGCCTATACACAAGTGTTTCAAGGCGCGTAGGGGATGCAGGCTTAAAAAAGAAAGTTGCGCACTGTGGATGACGGGGGTTTTCTAACCTGTGTGAGCCCATCCTAGAAGCTGCACTTTCCCCTCACACAGGGAAGGGCAGCCTGTGTGCGTCACGTGGTGTGTTTATCTAGTAACCCTGGCGACAACCGCTTCAGCAGCAGAAACAATGAAGCAGTCGAGCAGCCAAGCTCAGCCTCTTTGCTCTGTCAGTAGAACTTTCCCCACCTTCTAAAACCTGTCTTCCTATAGTACGTGGGATGCGTTTTCTGTTTGACATAAGCTAAGAATGTAATGGCAAAATATTTATTTGCAAGCATTGCGATTGTTGCAACAGCAGGGGAACAGGTACTTTCTTCAAGAGTAAAATGGAGGCGTTATGTTCTGGATTTGGACAGGGGATGGGGCACCCTAGGCAGCTATTGTCCTCGAGCCCAGCAGTACGATACATCAGATAGTTTAATCAGTATATGCACTGTTCTGAAAACTGTTGAGTGTTGCTTCTGCACATTCATTGTCATTTCTAAATATACCCAAAAAGGCTATTCGCAATTCAGGTTCCTAGACGATTTTGTCCCCACTGCAAGATCCCGCTTACGCAGTGTTTTGCGAAACTCATGTACCCATCAATGACGAGGACCAGCACGAGTCCAACATGAACCTGCTGCGACTCTAAATTCAATGTATTTATGTAATTTGCCCATATCCCACTCAAATTGCCTATGATATATTTTGCGACTTCTACAGCAGTTCTCTCTTTAAGATGTGTTTGAAGGAATTACAGTGCGATGGATTGGTCTAGAAGAACTTTTGACATTTCCTAGCAACAGGAACTTGAAATTAAAATGTGTGTGAGTCAGATAGGGGCAAGGCCTAGCGTCTAACCACTGAAGGTTAGAGAGGGTTAAAAGGGGTCCAGGACAGAGGGAAGTGGGGTAAAGGAGTGGGAGAGCTATTGCCTAGTAGGCAGAGGGATTTCAAGGGAGAAACCCTTAGGGGGGAGGGGAGAATGAGTAGAGAAGAGACAGCGTAGCAGTGAGTGACAAGCCAAGATAGGAGAGACTTCGAAAATATAAGCGCGAGGCTAGACAACCAAATGTAGGAGACCATGGCCATGTGAGTAACACAGCTAATCTAAAATGGGCGATGTTGTGTAGACGTGTGTACATAAATATATCGTAGCCTTGTGTTGTGTTCGTTACTTAAGTTTATTTGCTAATGGAGAGCTCCCTCTCTAGGTCCAGCTAGAGAGGTAGAGAACCAAAGTAGAGTAATTAAGTACAACGGCCAGACGTAACCCGAGAGGTAGTAAAACCACTTTCTCGCCTTGTGGACTAGAAAAGGAACAGTTTTGATGGCAGTTCATCTAATTAAAGTACACAGTATCAATGATATTACTCACTTTTAAGGGATTCTTATTAAAACAAAGCTGGACAGAATTATATAACAAGCATTGGCATTGCCAACATTTCGGACTTTTGTGTAGGCATGGGAAAGGCTTTTTCCAGTCACTGCCGTAAGTGTATTAAATGGCTATTGATGGCAGCAGGTGCACAATGATGCAAGTGCCTGGGCATCGAATAGTGCCTGCCAAATACCTAATCTGTATACACAAACCAAAAACTGTTGGCTTTGACAATGCTCGTTATGTTTACTTTAGACTACACACGGGGCTCCTCATCTGAAGAAAAAAAAACACGTTTGGGATAGATATTAGAAAACTAAGGAAGTCAGTCTGTGGGACATTAATGTGTCAAAATATGTACGCATGGCGCCTCAGGGAGCAGCCTAGCAGATGATCGCCTATTCGAAGAGGTGCCTGCTTAAACCCTCACACTGCTAGTGATATTTGATATCACTTGGCTTTACTCCGAATATGATCAAAATTGTCTCCAAGTGGATAGTATTCGTTCAGCACTCCCTTGTAACCTTTAATGCCAACGCAGGCAGCTTTTCCGGGGCGCTGGGCAAACAGCTCTTTCCTCGCGAGCATCCAACGGACCGGCGGTGCGGTATATCCACAGGTAGAGCAGGTGCCGGACAGCGGGGCAAAAGAAAAGGGAGGAAGAGGCCAGTTTATATTACACTGCCTGAGCCCAACTGGCGTATAACCAGTTCACCGCGATGGAGCCTTTATACCCCATTCTACTAGTTAATTAGAACTCGTCTGGGCCCTTTCGAGTATCCCGGACCTTCAAACCCACTAAGCTGCTCTGTGGCATGGTTTCCGCCCCTAAAAAGGTGTCTTATCCGCCGCCCTCCGCCAAGGCTACTCCCCACACGATTCTCTCCACTCTCTTTTCCGTCACTCTTTAAAATCCCTCGCGTTTTGTTTGCTTCCATAAATTTCACCTGCACGGCCCCGGCCGCCTGTCACTCCGCTTTGCCGTCTCCTGGGAAACGCTGCTCCGGTTAACTATCGCTCGCTACGACGAGGAAAGATCCAAAATGGCGGCATTTCCGGCGCAGACCACTCTGAGGTAGGATGCGGGGGGGACTGCAGGTCGTGGAAGCCCCACCCTCCTCATGGTAACGGATGGGCGCGCCCATGAGGAGGCGTGCACAAGGGATAACGAGGAAAAAGCGAGTGGGTCAAGTGGAGGCTGGATACCAGGAGGAGGAGCTGTACGGTAACGAGCCACTTTCACTGACGTGAGGGCCGGTGACGGCTCTAAATCTCACCCCTGGTTTTGAAAAAACAACCAAGAGGAATTAAACTGAGACAAAGGCACGTGATGAGGCCTTGTAATCCCTACACGCCCGTGTTCGAGGCTCCCTCTTTGCACTCATAATTATTATTATTAACCCTTTAACTGCCATGGGTATTCCCCCCTGCCAAGGCATTTTTTGGTGATTCCGGTATGTGGCCATTCAATGGCTTGTAACTTTTTTGTTACATGAGATATCTTGGCCAAATTTGGCTCCTTTTCCCCCCACATGTAGGCAGTCATCGCCACACAGGAATCCTAGGTTACTGTGGGGGGGGGGTGAATGAGAGAAAATAAGCAGAAAGGGTGAACATTTAGGGTTTTTTCAAAAAATGGCAATAAAATGATGTACAAAGAAGCCTGTGGTTTTTTTCCTTGTAAGAGCTAGGAACAAATCATTTGCTGTGCTGAATTCCCCAATTTCCCAGCTTTCAAGAACAGGTTGAGTGGAAACGAAAAAATAATATTTTGATGTGGTTATCAACTGTTTTGTGAGAGGTAGGCGATTTTGGCCATTTTTTCCAATTGGACATGCATGGACAGAATGGAAGAAAAGGGTAGGAAAGCCGAATTGTAGGACAGAAAGGCATATATTTCTGAAAAGTAGTCAAAATTCCAAGTTTAGGAAGGGGTGATTTGCGTAGGTCAGGCAACAACTAGGTAGGGGGAAATGCCATAGATTGGGGGAAAAGCGGGAAATTGACCGAAAAAAAGGTATGTGTTGGACATGGTTGGCTTGGTATGGCAATGGCTTCTATGAATTTTGAGAAAAGCAATGCTCCGCTACATTCCCCCGACTCTTGCAGTTAGGAAAGCACACATTTATTGTAAAGTTTTACAAAACAAGCATTACCACAAGCCAAACACTGAGCCATGGTACACAGGAGGTTTATGCTCACGGCCTGAACAGATGCACTTAGCATGTGTAAATCGGGAAAACCAATGTGGTGAGGAACGGCAAGCATCAATTTTTTGAAAGAGCACATGTAGACGTTTTCAAGGGTAGGTGACTCGTGCAGGTTACAAAAGTGTATGGTGCCTAAAGCAGCGACTAAATGTAGGTCACATTTGGGAAATTAAAGGGTTGTGTGAAAAGGGCACCAGCAAATGGGTCAAAACGTTATGAAAACCACACAAACACAACAAATGTTATACCTTCCTGCGTTCCCACAGGTGTCCCTCACATGTATGGGTGCACCTACCTGGGTGCCAAGGGGAAAGCCTAAAACACAGGTAACCCCAAGTCTGTTTCGACACCTGCATTTGACACTTTCTCCAGACAAGCACAACATGCAGATATGGGCCTCGGGTGTCCAAGCCACCAAGGAAAACAGGGAACCCCATGCATTTCCGAAAAGCAGACACCCGTGGGAATCCGCAGAGGTATGATTTACGCAAATCGGTCCAGAATTTATTACGCAGACACCCCTGCAAAGTCCGAAATGTGGGGGAAAAAAACGCATTTTCCGCACATTTCACTCGGCGCACCCATCGAAACACGCCGCCAACAACACAACACGTCACCAACAACACATGGCCTACCGTCCCGCGTTACCACAGGTGTCCCGACCAAAACGGTACCTCACATGTTTGGGTGCACCTACCTAGGCGCCAAGGGGAAAACCTAAAACACAGGTAACCCCAAGTCTGTTTCGACACCTGACTTTGACACTTTTCCAGACAAGCACAACATACAGATATGGGCCTCGGGTGTCCAAATCTGTAGGTTGCCCACATGAACAAATTGTGCTGTGGCGAAAGGCTTGGGGTTACCAGTGGGTTACCCTTTCCCTTTTGCGCCCCCAGTAGGTGCAACCACACATGTGAGGTACCTTTTTTGTTGGGACACCTGTGGGAATGCGAGAAGGTATGAAATCTGTTGTTGGCGACGTGTTCAGTGAGTGGGCACAGGGAAATGTCTCTGAAATTGGCTGGAAAACGGTACCTCACATGTATGGGTGCACCTACCTGGGCGCCAAGGGTAAGCCTAAAACACAGGTAACCCCAAGTCTGTTTCGACACCTGAATTTGACACTTTCTCCAGACAAGCACAACATACAGATATGGGCCTCAGGTGTCCAAGCCACCAAGGAAAACAGGGAACCCCATGCATTTCCGAAAAGCAGACACCCGTAGGAATCCGCAGAGGTATGATTTACGCAAATCGGTCCAGAATTTATTACCCAGACACCCCTGCAAAGTCCGAAATGTGGGGGAAAAAAACGCATTTTCCACACATTTCACTCGGCGCACCCATCGAAACACGCCGCCAACAACACATGGGGCCTCATTCCGAGTACGGCGCTAACCAATGGCGCTATTAACGCCTTGGTTGACGCCGTACCCGGACCGGCAGCGCCTTGGTGGATGGCGGAATCACCGCCCCATTCCAAGGTTGGCGGGGCGGTGATTCCCCATTCACCAAGGCTCTTCCCCATTCCCAAATGAGCCCCCATAGGGCTCAATGGGAATGGGGAAGATGCAAATAACGGTGACCGTTCATTACGGTCACCGTTATTGGCTTGCAGGCCCCTTTGCGCCCTCGACTTTAACACCTGCTCAAAGCAGGCGTTAAGGGCGAGGGCGCAGAGGGAACTCGGAGTATGGCGGTAAGGGAATACCGCCACCGGTCTCGTTACCGGTGGCCGCTATCCCTTACCGCCATACTCGGAATGAGGACCATGGCCTACCGTCCCGCGTTCCCACAGGTGTCCCGACCAAAACGGTACCTCACATGTGTGGGTGCACCTACAGGGGGCGCAAAAGGAAAAGGGTAACCCACTGGGAACCCCAAGCCTTTCGCCACTGCCTATTTTGTTCATGTGGGCAACCTACAGATTTAGGCCTAGGGTGTCGAAGCCAGCAAGGAAATCAGGGAACCCCATGCTTTTCTCAAAAGAGGACACCCGTGGGAATCCACACATGGCCAAATTGGAGGGGCGGCCCATCTCACGTAGCCCTCCCCAGGGGCAGATAAGGGGGGGGCTGTCCTGCACTCCTCCCTGGGCTCAGGCGTCCATTCCTAGGAGCAGATATCTGGTCCCAGGGAGAGCTGCATGACATGGCACCCACTCCATTGCGGCAGGGGGGGGGGTCAACGCCCCATCCAATTAGAAAATTCCCTGTCCCTTTGGGGTGCCCCACAGCACCCCCTAAAAAGCGTTCCACCATTTTCACTTTTTTCCTTTGGTAACCCAACTCCCCTTGGTGCAGAGAGGCACATTGATGTGCCAATCTGGCCCTGGGGTGCCCAAACCTTACTGCCCCACCCACTGGGGGGCCTGTCCCACAATTTTTGGGGGCCCTCTCCCCCCTCACCCTGGCACCAGATTGGCACACCAATGTGCCCCTCTGCGCCAAGGCAGGTATAGTAAACAAAGAAAATAATTTAAAATGGCAGGCTGCCGTTTGCGCGAGCGGAGGGGCCCCCTACACCGCTGTGGAATTTTCTAAGGTGAAGGGGGGTGCACCTCTCCACCCCACCCCAATTGGAGGGGCGGCCCATCTCATGTAGCCCTCCTCGGGGGAGATAAGTTGGGGAGCTCTCCTGCACTACTCCCTGGGCTCAGGCGTCCCTTCCTAGGAGCAGATATCTGGTCCCAGGGAGGGCTGCATGACATGGCACCCACTCCATTGCGGGTGGGGGAGACGGGGTCACAACCCTTCCCATTAGAAAATTCCCCGTCCCTTTGGGGTGCCCCACAGCCCCCCCTAAAATGTGTTCCACCATTTTCCATTTTTTTCTTTGTTTACGAAACTTGCCTTGGCGCAGAGGGGCACATTGGTCTGCCAATCTGGCCCCGGGGTGACCCAAACCTTACTGCCCCGCCCACTGGGGGGCCTGTCCTACAATTTTTGGGGGCCCTCTCCTCCCGAACCCCAAATGGGTGGTGGGGGCACCTCATGCAGGCCTTCCTGGGCCTCCTACAAACGGCTGCCCCCACCTCCTCCCTGCATTCAAAGACATCCCTGTGTCTAGTAGGCATTGCTGCCCGCGCATCGAGCGCCCTGTGCCCAATCCGCGGGCAGCAATGCTGTCACAAAGGGTGTCATTGGAAAGGGGAGAGTCTCCCCTTTCCAATGACACCCTTTCTGACAAAATCTGTGGTGGCTAGTGCCCCCAAACCCTCCCTTCTCATCACGTTTTTTTTTATTTTGCTTTTTTTTTGTTATGCCCCAACCCCTGGGGGCAGATGGTCACTTACTGTGAGGGCTGCTTACTGTAAGCAGCCCCCGTCCCCCCCACGTCACAAACCGTTTCCCTGGTGTCTAGTGGGCATTGCTGCCCGCGCATCGAGCGCCCTGCGCCCGTTCCGCGGGCAGCAATGCTGTCACACAGGGTGTCGTTGGAAAGGAGAGGATCTCCCCTTTCCAACGACACCTCTCCCGATCTCCGGCTTGAAATACAGCTGGAGATCGAAGGGGAGATAGGTGAACACTCACCTTATATTTTCACTGCAGCAGCCCGAAATGGCTGCTGCGGTGAAAATTACTTTCAGTTTCACGCCAACGTGAAACTGAAGGTAATTCAGCCCCCTGGCAGTGAGGGGGGACCTCCCCCTCACATAGCCCGGGGGTTAGATTACAGTCACACAAAACAAAGTGCAGAAAAGGACGAGCTATCTCGTCCTTGGCAACAGGGAGGAAATCCCAAGGACGAGATAGCTCGTGCTTGGCACTAATGAGGTTAAAAGATGTTGGTTTTTCTGTGGTGGACCTAAAACAACATTAACAATGTCGCAGAGGAGCCACCTACTGTGTGATAAATTCTGTACCTCGCGCCTATCCTTGTAACCGTGCCTCACTGCAATATTACACCGCACCTTCGGATTATCTCATATCTCACTGAAACAGTGTTACTCACACTACTCTGAACATTTTATAACCCCTTTATTGAGGTAAACCGTGCAATGACACACAGACAAAACGTTGTAGACTAACACATGACACACTTATCTTTTTTTTCTTCATGGAATCATAAAATACCTTGCCTAAAGCCATACCTGCCTAGTCTCTGGGTTTTTAACTCTCCGGGTTTCTGAGAGACTCCAAATGGCAGTTCTGTGCTTACGAGAATGTACACCTTGTAAATTGAATATTAAACAGTTTTTTTTGTTGAGATTAGGTATTAATTCAAAGTCATTTTTTTAGGTGCAGGGGAGGAACTGAGGAGAAAGAGAGGACTCAACCTAGGAATCCTCACGTCCCCTGCACACTATCAAAAGTTGGTATAAACCAATTGCAAATGTTGTAACAATTTATATAAATTATTCCATATGCATATATAGAGAAAGAATTACATAACATAAAGATTTGTGAAACAATAAATTATTTGTATATTTTGAATGTACAGTTTTAGAATACATGTGCAAATAGAAGCAAACAAAAGATGGCCCGTTTTCAATGGCGACACGTTTAAAGGCCTTTATGGACTAATGAGGGAAATTTAAACAGAAACAAAATCTTTGTAAATCACTACTGTTCAGCTGTATTATTTGTCACCTTTCAAATTATTCACACTGAATTTTTGCTCTAATTATTTCCATTTTGATCGTAATTGTGAAGACAAATTCCGTTTTCTTTTTCTCTTGACTCTAGAAAAAATATGTTTCCAATGATGATATTAGACTTTATCCGAGCCGTAGATCCTGCCACTCTGAAAGCCCCTTGAGACTAATCATCTATCACATATAGATACATCATAAGGAATACTGGTATACTGTTAATTACTAGGTGAGATGATTATTTAAGTGACCAAGACCGACTCTCTTCTTAGCAACCTTTACTATCAAGAATCTTTTCTACACATTGGCCCTCATTACAAGTGAGGCGGTGGACCATGGTGCTACTAGCACCATGGTCCATGCCGGATTCCGCCATGGTGGATGGCGGAATTACCGCCCCATTCCAAGGTAAGTGGGGGGGTAATTCCCCATTCACCATTTGCCCTTCCCCATTCCCATTTTTGCCCCATAGGGCATAATGGGGATGGGGAAGGCGCTAATTACGGCACCGTAAATTACGGTGCCGTAATTAGCACCAAGGTCGCTTAGCGCCTTGGACTTTAACGCCTGCAAAAAGCAGGCGTTAAAGTGGGAATCAGGCGTTAAGGGTTAACGGCGCCGACGGCGTCGTTAACCCCTTAACGCCTGACTTGTGTTGTACCACTGTGTGTTGTGTCATTGTGTTGTACCACTGTGAATTTTCGATTTCGTCTTTATGGATCATCCCCCTTTTTTAGTTCAATCAATAGGAATATTCCTCGATAGATACCTGTACGAGGTCTTCCTTTATAGTACGCACTATCTCAAGAGGCTTTGCACGAATATTACTTGTATACCACAGTGAAGTCAGACCATCTTTGATAGCCTTCTCCTCTAGCGACTGCCACCAGATGAAACTCTGTCCCTTGTTAATCAGTCTACTCTACACTGATTACGGCACAGTAGGTAAAATGCTCTCCATATGATTATATCCTGTTGCTATTCGATGTACCTTTGACATTGGGCTCTCTCATTTTCTTAGACCGCTGGTCTCCAAATTTGCCTCCAGAGTTATGTCCTAACATAGCCATCACTAATTGCTTCATGTAAAATGTGTGAACAGTGTATGTTGACCATGTGGTAACTAACCCTACAGAATTTGGGATGTCACTAAAATTTGCTTAGATATTCTCTTGGAGGAACTGAATAATTAGTTAATTTAGAGATCTGTTGAGGTTAAAATATGTATTATTTGAACATGTATGTAATACAGATGAACAGTAGTGACTTAGAGATTTTTTTCTGTTTAAATTTCACTCATTAGTCCGTAAAGGCCTTTGAAGAAGAGGAACCACTCCTTGAAACGGGTCACCATTGAAAACGGACTATCTTTTGTTTGCTTCTATTTGCACATGTATTCTAAATCTGTACATTCAAAATATACAAATAATTTATTTTTTCATAAATCTTTGTGTTATGTAATTCGTTCTCTATATATGCATATGGAATACTTTATATACATTGTTACAACATTCTAGCAATTGGTTTATACCAACTTTTGATAGTGTGCAGAGGACGGGAGGACTCCTAGGTTGAGTCCTCTCTTTCTTCTTCTTCTACTTCTGTGCCTACGGAAAGGAAAGCTGCAGATCAGGTATCTTTCACATCCCCATTGGGTTGGGGCCTCTGCTGACTCAGTGACTCCCAATTCTCTCGAGCTAGCCTGCCATCAATGGGGGACACAGAGCCGGTGAAATGTAATGTTTTTCTTTATTCTTTCTCTCGCTTTCTGCCTGCGCATGCACGTGCGGGACCCAACATTTCCCCCTCTCGGCTAAAACAGAGTCAGTCGCATTACTCACAGTTATTCTCACATTTCCTCAATCAGTCTCACAGGCCTTGCAATGCATCGCTTTGGTCTCGTAGCCCGTAAGCAGGATTTTTTTGGCGCCGCCAGTACGCGCGGGCCGATTACCCGCAGACATTTCGCCGCAGGAGCCGGTCTGTCGCAGCCAGTTCGGCGTAATTTCCATTCCTATTGTAATTTTGACATTGCAATAAAACATCAAAAGAAACATTGAGGGCCGTTATGAACCGTGATATGCAGGGCTGCGTGACTGAACAGTTAACCACAAGGCTATCGAGATCTCATCCATGTTAGCTGCACCAGTTACCTATATATAGCGTGATCAGTGTAAATAATGGATCATGACATACGTTCATATAAGTAGATGGTGCATCTGAAACTGAAAAGATCTTGATAGCTTAGTGGTTAGTTCTCCGTACCACCACCCTGCAGGCCAGGGTTGAAGACAACAGTTACTGTGCCGAACTGGCCTGTGCCTAACTGGCCGTGCCGAAATGGAGTGTACTGCTCGTAGCCATCGCCACAGACCGACCAACTCTCTGTCAACACAACATTCTAATTTTTTTACCTTTCTTGACTGCCTTCTTTGACGGTCTCCTCATCATCCTCCTCATTACCCCCATGTCCACTCTTCCTCGTCCCAGTACTTACCTCATGAGACCCCTGCATCTGACACAAGACCTTCTTTTGTTTATTTTAACCCCTATAACTCCTCCTCTCCAACCACATCACCCAGTTTAATTTTTCCTGCCTCCGGCAGGTTGGACTTTTCCCAGTGTGGGGCTCAGAGGAAAAAAGATTACTGGCCCCCTGGTGGAACTGTATGGTGGGGCCTACGGCTCATTCAGGTGTGGCGTTGCTCCTGGGCCCCCTGAAGGACTCAGGGTCCCTGGTGAGTGGGATTGCCTCGCTCAATGTCTTGCACGGCTCTAGGCAGCAGTGATGGCTTCACAGGCCGGGTCCTGCAGGGCCCAGGGAGCGGTAAAGAGATGGGGGCTTGGTTTGTATTTACATGTGCCTTGTTTCTCCTGCTGGTGGGGCCAAGCGTGTTTACGGGCTCCATTTTCAAGTATTCTCCCGGCATTGCTTTCAGGAGGCGAGTAGGCTCTGCCTCCAGCAGTGCACTGTGGAGGAACGGCCCGTTACCAAGGAAATTGATTGCTTGGCCTTCCTCATTGGTGGGAGTTCTCCTGGCCTACCTTTTTAAATATGTAGGCTGCAGGATCGTGTTCTGTGGTTCTGTGTTTTTGTCTGTTCACGCCATGGGGAAACATTCTGAAAAACTCAGACACCTTGTCCTGTCTTCTTCCTCGTCATCCTCTTCTCCTGAACTGCGCAGGAGGAGAAAGAAGTAGTCAAGGAGTTTTTCCTTAACCAGAAAGGAATTGAAAAAGCTGCTAAAGCATCATGCTTGGGGGAAACACAGCCATGCTCATGGCCACAAGCGCTGGCATACGTTTTCCTCGTCATCCTCATCTTCTGACACTGAGTCCTCTGCTTCTTTCTGCTCCTTATAGGCTGATGCAGAAGGAACATATCTGGACAGGGATGGAGTGGAGGAGGTGCTGGCTCAAGTTTGGGACTGCATGGGGTTCTCTGAACTCCTGGTTCCGGTGGAGGGGGCTGACCCTACTATTCGCCAGTATAGGCATACCCCAAGGATGGGGTTGCCATTGGTATCTGATATTGGGGATAAAATCCTTTGGGAATGGCATGATCCAAGAAGATTGCAATGCCCCGCTTTATGGCCAAGCTCTACCCACTGAAAGGGGGCAAGACTTTGCTATCGGATCCAGTTGAGGTGGTCGATATCCTCTCCAGCCTAGTGGGACGCTCCTCTATGTCGGCCGAGGAGGCAGCTATCCGGGACCGGGTGGATCATAGGGTTAATTCCAACCTGAAGAAGGTTCATGCTGGGGCACATCAGGTGTGTCGGCCCGGCGGCATGTGTATCTGAGGGATTGGAAAACAGAAGGTTCTCAGAAGGCGACTGCCCTAAAACTTCCTTTTGATGGGTCCAAACTTATTGGTGACTCTCTTGAAGATAAAGTGTTTAGAGCTGACAAACATGCTGACAAGTTGCGGCGCAAGCCTTCCTCGACGACCAAGAAATCTTTCTCTGGTGGGGGTGCTGTGACCGGAAGGTTTTCCCTGCCTCTTCCTCTCAATCCTTTCAGAGATCGAGGGGGCGGAGGGTCGGGGTCCTCCACGCTCTTCACATCCTGGTCCAGTACAGAAATCCTGACGGTTTGGACAGGCTGGTGGGCGGATGTCTCAGGCTGTTTTTTCCTGTATGTGACAGGTGGTGATCAGAATCTTGGGTTCTGGACACAATTCGGAGAGGTTATCTAGTGAACTTCCTGTCTTCTCATGTCCAGGCTTGCATGGTTCGGATTGTGGTTCCCAGGTCACGAACCAAGAGGTTGGCCATGGAAACCACTCTTTCTGAGTTGTTTCTGAAGGCGGCCATCATGCCCATCCCTTTCCAGTTTCGAGGACAGGGTTTCTACTCGCGGGTGTTCCTGTTCCCCAAACCTTCAGGAAAGTATCGCCTGATTTTGGACCTCAAGGCCCTAAACTGCTTCGTCCGGAAGGAATGCTTCAAGATGTAGACTTTGCAGAACATTCTCCAAAAGTTGTACAGGGGGGACTGGATGGCATCTCTGGATCTCCAGGATGCATATCACCACCTGCGGAGAGCCACATGAAGTTCTTTCGTTTTGCGAGGGGCGTGGCTAACAAGCCATGTAGAAGGTTGGGAAGCTCAGAGAGCTCCCGAGGATACGGCCATCATCCTGCCGATGCCCACCGTCTAAAGCACTGGAAACAAGAAATAAAAGCAGACAAATGGATGGGAAATGAAGAGGCACGAACTGTGATGCTTGGAGGCTGATGCAAAGCTCCCGAGGATCCGTCCATCATCCTGCCGATGCCCGTCGCCTAAAGCACTGGAAACAAGATATAAAAGCAGGCAAATGGATGGGAAATGAAGCGGCACGAACCGAGATGCTTGGAGGCTGATACAAAGGGCCTCATTACGACCCAGGCGGTAAGTTACCGCCTGGGTCGTACCTTTACCACCATGGCGTAAACTACGTTTACGCCATGGTGGTTGGCGGACTTACCGCCCCATTCCGAGGTTGGCGGGCGGTAAGTCCCCAATCCCAATTTACCCTTCCCCATTCCCATTTTTGCCCCATAGGGCATAATGGGAGTGGGGAAGGCGTTAATTACGCCACCGTAAATTACGGTGGCGTAATTAACATCAAGGTCCCTTAGCGCCATGGATTTTAGGTGTTAAAACCTCCATGGCGCTAAGGGACCTCGGAATCAGGCGGTAAGGGTCGGCGCTGTTTACGCCGCCGTAAACCCCTTACCGCCTGAGTCGTAATGAGGCCCAAAGTTGTACGAAGGAAACTGATTGTGAAGAAAGGAACACACCGCGGTGAAGATCAAGGATACAAAATGGCCGCCCAGTAGAACAAAGGGCTCCAGAGACCAAGTGCTGCAGGGACAAGCGTGCGCTGCCCTGCAAATGGAATGGACAGATGCTGCAATGCAGACATCTGCGAACCGCTCTGCATGGTGAGGGGAAAAGACATGCGGGCACCTGAAGCAGAGCGTCCCCGTGTGTACGCAGATTAAGACCCCAGTGCGGCGTTGCGACTGCGGGCACCAGCGCAAAGAAAATCACTGGGACCAGCTGGACATACCAGGGCCATTGCGGCAGAGGATGCAGGCCCCTGCTGGAGATCGGGTCTGCCCTGCCCATACGGAGCCGCACATAACATGCAGCGTAGTGAAAGAGGGGCGGAGACTGCCTGCGTTGGTGGCGCTGGTGCCCCCTGCACTGCATCGCTGACATGACTGACTGGGGGGACTGGAAGCAACACAGGGCCGTCGCGGGTCGCACTCGGCCCGACCCTGATGAACGGGACCAGCCGGCAGGCCAAGTAAGGCCAGAATAATGTGGCCAGAGAGGGACATACCGGGCTAAGGACAAGACCCGGCCCCACTAGAATACGCTCAAGAGCACAGGAGGTAGCACTGGGGCACAGGAGACTGGTGAAGGTGACCCCTCAAAAAGTCACCTCGAATGTAGCAGACCGCAACGCTTGTAAGGCCAGAACAACGCAGTGAGAGAGTGAAAGACAGGGATACAAACAAAACCTGGCCCCACTAGAATACGCTCAGGATCACAAGAGGCAGTGCTGGGGCACAGGAGACTGGAAGAGGTGACCCCACTAAAAGCCATCTCGAACGTGGTGGACCACAGCACTTACGTGGCCTGCACGATAGAACCAAGCAAGGCCATTGTAAACTGGCATAGTAGAATCTCCGGACAAAACACAACCAGAGGCCCATACAAAAAAGGGGAAGCACGACAAGAGCGCAGGAAACACCATGGCACAGCTGGCGAAACTGGCACTGGCACAGCACACGCGGAAAGCATTAAATATTACGCCCCAGGTCACACGGATACGACCTCCTCCACCGGCAGAAAAAGGTAAACCGCCCCAAGTCAACAAGCAACGAGGTGAACCTGGATTCCATAAGAGCATGCACGGCAAGCAATCTACTTTAACCGGCGCAGAGGGAGAACCCTTAAGGTTAAGTGAGACACCTGGGCTCCCCACACCTCGAGAGAAGCACTATGCCCACGCAGTGAGCAGTCCCCAGACGGATTCCAGCAGCAGGCAGGAGAGCGAGCGTACATTTTGGGAACCACAGCCCCAATCATTTCAATCTACTACGTAGGGCATAGTAAGATGGCATCCAAGCTGGCCAAGTCGAAGGGGAAGCAACCCACTATGGAGAAGTTTACAAAAACTCCCCAAATGTCAGAAGGAGCCAGGAACAAAGAGAGGAATCCTCAATGGGATGCATCGCCAACACGCGGAGACCGCCAGATCCTGGAGGCTATTGCAGACCTGAAAGTGACTCGACGAATCGCTCAAAGTCAAAATAGACGCGGTACAGGTGGACGAACAAACACGGCTGCCTGTGCGTCAAACGCTTCGGAGATCCATGCACTGCGGCAACAAGTAAGCAATCTAGACAATAGAGCTAAGGAAGCCGAAGGACGCGCACGACGGAACAACATACGCACCATTGGACTCCCGGAGGGAGAGGAAGGGACAAACCCCACAGAATATATCGAGACAATGCTGCTGCAAGAAATTGAGGGGGAAGCACTCACTCAAGGATTTGCGGTGGAGAGGGCGCTCAGAGCCCTGTCCAGGAGACCCCCCCCCCCCCGAGACCAGTCATAGCCAAGAAATTGAATTATCGTGACAGGGAGAGGATCTTGGAATACTTTCGCAAAGGTGGCACAATACGAAGGTCTTCCGCAACCATCACAGCGTACCCAGATTACACAGGCCAGGTGCAAAGATGCCGGCTGAACTACATAACAGTGACGAAGAGGCTGCGCGAAGCGGGTCTCAAATACATGCTGATGTATTCAGCGAAGTTGAAAGTGTTTCACCGGAACCGAGCAATATTTTTCAAGACCCCTGACTGAGGAGGTGACGGAATGGCTGGACACACAGAACTGTCCTATGGGGACGGATGACCAGAAGGAAGGTGGAATGGAGAAACGAGGTGCAGGCTCCAGAGATTGAGGTGCCATATAAACAGAGACACTGGGATTTGACTATAGACCTGTGCAGTTAGACGAAGGTGGGCAGAACTTGATGTAGCGGTAGTTCAGGAGGTACAGGGACCCGAACACATACCCCTAGATAGTTTAGTTAGGTTACCAGTAGTATGGTAACCCCCTGCTGGGCACCTAGCACCGGGTTCGCCAGGGTAGGGCCAAATGCGGGATTGCCTGAGATCCAGGGATGGAGCTGGGCAAAAGTTGGGGCAGGGTCGAGAAGGGGGATGGGAATGGAGGGGGCAGGGGGGAGAGTTTAGGGAGTTGAAATGTTATTTGTGGGGAATAGTTTATAGAACGGGAAACGAGCGTACACACCTGCGCACCTGCGCCTTATAAGGGAGTGGGAGAATGACCAGAAAGGAACTGGATAAGGCTGAAATATGTGGGACCTTAGAGTAATTACATGGAACGTAAGGGAGCTCAACAGTTATTTGAAAAGAAACAAGATTATGATGTACCTAAGAAGGAAAAAGATAAACATTGCTTTGATACAGGATACCCATCTTACCAAAGAGAAACAGGAGGTGGTCCAGAAGAAATGGAAAGGAATAGTCATTGGTGCGCCGATAAACCTGCACGTCCCATTCAAACTATTTCAGACCAAAATAGATGGAGATGGGAGGATGGTAGCAATACGGGGACTGGTAGAGAACAAAGAGATATGTATTATAAACACATACGCCCCGAATCAGGACACAGTGACGTACATCAGGTACCTATATAAAAAAGTTGATTCATACCTGGGGAGGGCGGTGATATGGGGAGGGGACTTTAACTGTATGCTGGACCCAAGGTGTTAGGGAGAATTCTCTGTAAAGGCTCATTTCCCAAACCTAGTGAGTCCCCCAGCAGTTTTGCTGGATTTTTGGGGTTTATTCTTTTCTCCTGCTAAGAGTGAGACTCTTTTACTCCCACTCTTAGACATGATTTGAGGTGTTCCTTTGTCTTTGCATGTGTTTTATGGGCTATGGGGTCTTTTACTCCATAGGTTTTCATGTGTTTTTTTGGAAATGGGTTACACAGCACCCTCCGTGCCGTAACCCAGGGGTGTCGTAGCGATCCCCAAACATAGACTCCATACCCTGGCACTGACTACTGTCTCCCAGGGCATGTAAAGTCACCATTGGCTTTACTAGGCCCAAATTATAAACAGAAACCAGTACAAACCATCATATTGTGGACGTGCTGGTCGGGGCAATTCGATTGCCCCGGGGTCTGTTGTTCGAGGGGGCACGTCTCCGTCCACCCAGATCGAGTTTTGGCTGGTGGCAGTGGATACTACTTTTTATATTCGACCGCGAATATATCTCTATGGGATTTTCCCATTGTTCGAGGCTACCAACTTTAATTATTTAATTCCTATAGCCTCGAACATACCGCGGTTTATTTATTTAATATTAATTCACCGGTTGGTATTTTTTGCCAGAACTCGATTCTAAAATGGCATTTGTGTTCTCTTCTGTGACTCCAACCCAAGTCGAGCCCTTTGTTCCACTTTTTGGCGGGCTTCTCCACAGAAGCCTCCAAAAGTGGTGCCACTCTGTCTGGGTACGACAGCGGGTGTGGGAGGGGGTTTAGGCACCCTGGACTGAGTTGCCTTGGCAACTCAAATCACACTCTTGTGTGATTGGCCCAAGTGGTGAGCCGGCCGGCTCACCACTTAGCATGTTTGATTGACAGCTAGGCTGAATGAATGGGGGTTTGCTACATAAAAGTAGGGCTTTGGGGACTGGAACTTCAGAAGTCGCCACAGGACCTAAGAATCCGAGGAGGGAGAGGTTGAGCCGACCTGCAACGACGACACCACCGGTGGAGCCCTACTGAACCGTCTCACCACTTTTCCCGACGACACCAATCCAGAGAGTCTTCTTCCTTTGACTGGTGGGGATAACCAGTTTTGCCTTCTTTTCGCCTTCCTGGAGCATCTCATGGCCGCCTTGCCCGTGCCAAGCACCCCGGCAACCGGAATACCACGGTTTACCACTACCGCGAATAGACGGGTAGTACCTTTTTAACGGAAGAACTCTGCGGCTGGTTTCTTCCCTGGCAGTGCAACGACCTTCATCTCTCCTCCACGTCGAGACCTCCTCTTCCTCTGGACGAAACACCGACTTGCACCCGCTGCCAGGAACAACTGCCCCCGCTGGAGCTGCCTTCCCACTTAAGGTACTGTGTCCCGCCTGGCTTCCCTTGCGACAGATCGTTCAGGGTGACAGTAAAGCCTCGACTTTCTAACCTGGGCTGGCCTGGGACAACCTAGCTAACTTTTCCTGACTTTAATTTCATTCTTTGTGTGCGAACTATCTACAAGACTCTTTGGGCATAACCCCACTGTGTGAACCTGGACCCCTTCTGCTTGCTCTCTCCAAGAGTGGGCCTTGCAATTGACTTCCTTGCTCTCCAGTAGAACTCTGCCTATCCTGCCTTACTGTGGTTCTTGAAAAGTATTGAAATGTGTGTGCTTCCATAACTCTGCCCTTTTCCCTCCCTTTTTAATAACTTATTAGAGTGCCATCTTATGTTAAGCGCTCACCTCTGTCTGAAAATAAGTGGTGTTTCTCATTAAGATTTGTCTAATAAATAATTAGGGTTGTATATATATAATAGTGACTGTGTGCTGAATTTACTTATCTCTTTGTGCTAGTGTAATTTACAAGTGTTTCTTTAAATAAATAACTATATACTTTTACACCAAAGCTCTGGTCAGTGTTTGCTTGTACTACTGTATCTCTGTACCTATTGTGTATACTCTATATACTGCCTAACTCTTCTTGAGGGAAGTCTGACTGCTCAACAACAGCTACCAAGTGAATCTGTGTGGTACAGACTGCTACCAAGTGGGTTTACTGCCAAACACCTGTAGTCTTAAATCTTTTGCAGTGGTCCCTAAGGGAACTGCACAGGTTTCTGCCTAACACAAGGGTAGACAGATCAGATATGAAATGGGACAAACCTGCCCCGGCGGCCAAGGCCTTGAAGACGCTGCTATCAGAGCTCCGGCTGGAGGATGTGTAGAGGGTACATCACCTACTAGACAGACAGTACTCGCATTATGCGGCCCCGCAGAAGTTATATATGAGGGTAGACTACATGTTTGCTGCACACAACATGATGGCGGAAATAACATGCACAGAATACATATCGGACCACTCGCCTTTGGTCCTAACATGGCAATATTTACCCCAGAGAGAGCCAGGATTCCAATATGGAGACTAAGAGCAGAGGCATTGCAACACATGGAATTTAGAGAAGACCTGAGAGAAGAAATTGCAGATTATTTTGAGAATAATACAGGAAGTGTGGACTCGGCAGGCACTTTATGGGAAGCATTCAAAGTTGTGATAAGGGAGGGGCGTCGATAGCTAAATCAAAAGGAGTGCCAGGAGGGATATTGAAGGATCTACAAAAAGCGGCAACGAAACTAGAGAAAGTGATGGGCGAAGGGGGGGGACTCTGACGAGGTAGCTGGAACCATAAGCCAACTGCAAAAGGAATGTGTGGGACACTGGGATAGATTGTATGACTTAAGCTACAAGAAATATACAGAGAGACAACATGCAGAGGGGATAAACCGGGGAGAATGTTGGCCTGGCTATACAAAAATTAGTCCCCCAGACCAGTGATCAGAGCAGTAGTGGGAGAGAGCGAGCTCATAGTGGATACCCAGGAAGAAGTAAATAGAGAGTTTCTGGAATTTTACAAGAGATTGTACAAGGGCGAGGGGGGGGTGATAACACAGAGATAGCGGAAACACTGGAAGACATTGGCTTGCCTAAAATAAGTGCGGAAGAGAGAGAGGACCTAGAGGCCCCAATCACAATGGAAGAATTAAAAGAAGTGGTGGTGCTATTGCCCACCGGCAAGACTCCAGGAACTGATGGACTCCCAGGCGAGTTCTATAAAAAGTATAAAACCGAAGTGCTCCCCCCGCTGCTACCAATGTGGAACAAGGCGTTAAAAATAGGAATGCTACCACAATCTCTGAGAGAAGCGATTATTGTCCCACTCCCTAAACCTAACAAGCCAGGCATGGAGTGTGGATCAAATAGACCACTGTCCATGCTGAACCAAGACAGCAAAATACTTACTGCGGTGCTGGCTAATAGAATGAAGCGGGTCATTGGTAACTTAATTAATCCTGACCAGACAGGGTATGTCCCGGGTAGGAGCATATCAGACAATTTAGGACGTCTCCACCGGGTTGTGGAGCTCGTGAGAGGTGAATCGAGTGAGATTGCTATTGTATCACTTGACGCGGTCAAAGCTTTTGACTCCGTCAGGTGGCCCTGGATGATGGTAAGATTGCTGTATAGCACGCCACTGGCTAGAGTTAAGACGGGGGCTTGTATCTCAGGGAAATGGTAACTTGGCAAGGGCACAAGGCAGGGATGCCCATGGTCGCCAATGTTGTACATACTAGCGCTAGAACCCCAGGCAATATATTTAAGACAACAATACGGAACAATTGGGATCCACGTAAATGGGGAACCGCACCTAATCTCGTTATATGCAGACAATATGCTGTTGTACCTGCGATATCCTGAGGAAAATCTCCAATACATACTGAAAATAATGGCGATATTCGTGGTACTATCGGGCCTCGCGGTCAACCCCAAGAAATCATGTATATTCCCGCTGGGGAGGTACATAGGAGTCCCAGAAAAGCAATTGCCAGTCTTGCAAATACCATGGGAAACTGATACATTCAGGTATTTGGGGGTAAACATTTATCAGACAGTGGAGAAGGAACATAGGCATAACACAGAGAGAGCGGTAACAAGTATAGAAAGTAGCATGAAATTCTGGATTAAACTACCCTTGGCCATGATAGGAAGAGGAGCGCTATTGAAAATGGTCGTATTACCCAGATTATTACATTATTTCGGGAACATACCGTATTTGATACCGAAATGTTTCTTTGCCAAACTTCAGAGCATATGTAAGGGGTTCCTCTGGCACGGTACTAGGAATAGAATAGCCCTGTGGAAACTGCAGAACATGTACAACAGAGGGGATATAAAACTGCCGAATATTGAGACCTATTATCTGGCTATTCAATTGAAACATGTGGCCAAATGGCTATCCGAGGACACTACGTCAGAGCCCAGATTGCCGAGTCAGGAGTGTGGCCCGTATTTCCTCAAAGAGATGATATGGCTCCCCAAGTCGGAATTGAGAGGGTACCCGGGGATGTTGGAGCTGGGATGAAAGATATGGTGATAGGCATGTCAGGCTATGGAAAACCCAGCCCCATGTTCCCTGCAAATACTGTGCGTGGCATTTACTGCAGGGGATGAACAACTGAGGAGAATGATCCGAGGACGATGGGAATCAGTGGGGATTGCAACAGTGGGAGATATATGGCAAAAGGGGAAGGTAAAAGAATTAGAGGTGCTGGTGGAGGAGACGGGTTTACAAGTGGGGCAATACATCACCTATGCCAGAATGGTACGGCAAATTAATAAGACATGGTCCGAAATAATACTAGAGGGACAACCCGACGAAGCCATAGAAATTATGTTTGACATGGAGGGCATGAGATTTCTAGAATTTATGAGCTCTTGATGTCCAGGACAGGGAAAGAAGCAACCCAACTAATGTTAGACTGGGAAGAAGAGGTGGGGGAGGCCATGAGTGGCGCTCTATGGGGTGGAGCCCAAGGGTACCAGAAAAAGGTGTCCAGAAATATGAGGCTGCAGCAGATACAGCTGTATGTAACTCATATAGCATATTTAACACCACAACGAATAGCTACATATGAGAAAGCAGAACGACAAACATGCCCCAAATGTGGACAAGTAAATGCAGGAATGACACACATGTTTTGGGCATCTACAGAAAATGGGAAGTTCTGGGGAGAGATAGCCCATCGGTTAATGGAAAAAGGGATTAAGATAAATGTAGAATCAGTATGGGCATGTATGGTGGGGGGGATCCCTAGGCCGCAGCAATTGAAGCATGTAAGCAAGTTGAAGGATCTGGCATACATACTTGCCAAACGAAGAATTGCCATGGGATGGAAGGCAAGCCACATACCCAAAGTAGAAGTATGGTGGAGGGACCTGCAGAAATCGACTGAAGCCGAAACAGCAGTATGGCAGGAAGCGAGCAACAGAGGAGGAGGAGGAAGCTGAATCCCTGAGGGCCTGGAGACATATGGTAGCCACAATACATGAGCCCGCCCAGAATGACCTCAGCGAGAATGACTCAGCTGAGGAGCAGGTTACAGGATTGCCTTGAAACGGAGGAGCTGCGGAATGCGTGGTGGAGTAGGCTCGAGTTGGGGGGTAGGGCTAATAGTAAACAGCAGAGCCTAAATGTTAAGCATCAGATGTTGTAGACCGATAAAGTATATTGCTGGTTTGTTGAAGGTTTGTAGTTTGTTGTGAAAATCAATAAAAAATTGTTAAAAAAAAAAGTTCCGTTTTGCAGTGGGATCCTGCCATTTTCAGTTCTGAGTGCTCCCGTTCGGGTTGCGCTCAGCACCCAAGGTGTTCAACAAGATGGTGGCTCCCATGGTGGCACATTTGCACCTGAAGGGCATTCCCTACCTTGATGATTGGTTGGTCAAGTCAACCATCTGGCGGACAGTCCTGACTCATCTCCAGTTGGTCTGCCAGGCATTGCAGGACTTGGGGTTTCTGGTGAACTGGCAGAAGTCTCAGCTGGAGCCCTTTCAAGATCTAGTTTTCATCGGGGCTCAGATTTGCACCAGGATGGGGAAGGTGTTTCTGTCCCAGGAGAGCAGGAGAGGATCCACCACTTGCTGGCTTTTCTGGGCAGGATTCTCAAGAGGCAGTATGTCTCGGCTTGCCTATTGCTCAAGTTGCAGGGACACATGGCAACCTGCGTGTTTCTGGTTCCTTGTGCGCATCTTCATTTGCGTCCTCTGGTGTCTTATCTTCTCTCCCACTGGCTCCCGACATCTCAAACATACAAGGCTTTGATCTCGGTGTCCCCGGCTCTGAGGGTCTCCCTTCTGTGGTGGTTGGGGTTCCGAATCTCCGGGCAGGGGTATCCCTGGTCCTTCCTTCTGTGACCACTCTTACTACAGACGCCAGCGGAAGAGGTTGGGGGCAACATTGGGGGTCCTCTCGACCCAGGGTTTGTGGGATCGGGTGGAGAGCAGTCGGTTATCCAATTGGAGAGAGTTGTGTGCCATTCTCCAGCCTCTGGTGTACTTCAAGATGTTTCTGGAGGGCCGGGTGGTTTTGGTCCGGACAGACAATACAAATACCTTGGCCTATGTCAACCGCCAGGGGGATTCCAGCCGCTCCTTGAATGCTCTGGCCACTCGGATAGGTTCATGGGGGGAATCTCATCTGGTGTCCCTGGTGGCTTCACATGTCAGGGGGGTGGACAATGTTCGAGCGGATCTTCTCAGCCACCGGTTTCCCTCCTCTGCGGGATTGGTTCTGTCAGACTGGGTCTTTGCAGAGATATGTGTCAGATTCAGGACTCCCGTTCTGGATCTGTTTGCCTCTCCGACCTCGGCAAGGGTTCCCCTCTTCTGCTTGCGGTTTCAGGCAGAGAGGGCTTTGGGGGGGTGGACGCCCTCTTTGTGCAGTGGCCTCGGGGTCTCCTTTATGCATTCCCGCCTCTCCCCCTTCTTCCCCGAGTGGTTCAGCGCATCAGAGTATCCAGGTCGACTGTGTTGTTGGTTACTCCATTCTGGCCCCGCCTGAGTTGGTTCCCCTCTCTGTTGGAGCTTCAGTCCCAGGAGCCTTGGCTGGTTCCCAAGTGGCCATGTCCCTGCTGGGGGGTCTGGGGTTTCGATACGGATTCAATGGGCAGTATGGCTTTTGCACGGTCTAGGTTGATGTCTCAGGGGTTTTCGGGTCCTGTGGTAGAGTCTATCATGAATGCTCATAGACCTTCAAAGGCGTATGGCAGGCATTGGGGCCGTTTCCGGACTGGTGTGGGCAGTCTGGGATGTCTCCCTTGTGTTCTGGTCTGCCCGCTATTCTCCAATTCCTCCAGGAGGGGTTTGACAAAGGCCTGGCGGTTTCCACGCTTCGCTCTCAGTGGGCCTCCATAAAATTCCTCTTGGGGGACTCTGATGGCCACCTGGATGGGGAGGTGTTGGTGGGGAAGTTGCTCCGGGGGCTTTCTTCTTCCTGTCCTTGTACTCATAAAGGGCTTCCCACTTGGGATCTCCCTCTTGTCTTACGGTTCCTTCAGGGGCCTCCTTTTGAGCCCATTTCTAAGATTGACATCAAACATCTTACTCTGAAGACTGCTTTTCTTATCGCCATCACTTCTGCCTGTATTCCAGGGGAAATTGGGGCTCTGTTGTGTCACCCCCTTTACTGAGGGTGCTGCCGGACTCTGTGGTGTTGAGGTGTGATCCAAAGTTCCTCCCTAAGCTTGTGTCTCGGTTTCACACCTCTCAGGACTTGGTTCTCCCTGCCTTTTTTCAGGATCCGCAAACACCAGAGGAGGTGGCTTGGCATACCATTGATGTGCGGCAGGTGGTGTTTGAGTATTTGGCTAGGACTGGCCTTTTCCGCCAATCTGATAGTCTACTGATTACTTTTGGCCCTGCTGGTGCTGGTCGCAAGGCCTCAGTGGTTTCCATTAGCCGATGGATCCGGGTTGTGGTCTCCATGGCCTATGTGGCTTCTGGCCTGCCTGTACATGCGCACATTCAGGGGCAGTACACTAGGGGTTTGGCGGCTTCCTGGTCTGATGCAAGGGGGGTTTCTCTATAGGAGATTTGTAGGGCTGCCACCTGGTGTCAAACTTGGGTGTTTCGCTGTCTGAATCCGAACACTCCCCCAACTCCTCACCTGAGGTGCTGGTACTTGGCGGGGAGATCTTCTTCCTTCCTCGGTTTCTGTAGTCCTTTTTTTATGGAGTTAGGGTCTACCTGGAGAATACGCCCCAATGGTCGCTTGTGTGGCAAGCAGGCCAGTGACCTCCCTGCCGAGATAGCCAGATATGGCATAAAAAACACCCTTGCTGGATTGCCTTGAAGTGGCGGTGAGTTATCCTTCCCAGGTATTAAAGACTGATAGCTGTGTGTAGTTCCGCAAGGAACAACAGGTGATCTTCACAAATTTGGCCCAAACAGGAGTCAATGGGTTCCAGATCTGGCTGTTCTGATGGGGGGGAACAAGAGCAGAAATACCAATAAGAAATAACGCAGAGGAAGGTGATAATGCCAAGCGTGCAGCTACGGGCAGCGGCACAAGAGGAAAGAACAGCAATGGAGTACGTGAACTCTGCAGGGAGAACCAAAGGGACGCAATCCCCAGCCACAGAAGCAGGTTGAATGTCTCCCACTCGGGGGTTGGTTCCTTCAGGGTTCGGGATTTGTTAGTGGGGATGTGAATTTAGAGTTATTAAAGGTGTGTGTTTTTCTGCACTGTTTTTGGCTCTGTGTCTCATTGGGACCTTTTCCCCGTTGCTGCTATGGTATACCTCATGAGGTAAGTACTGGGAAAAGGAAGAGTGGACGTGGAGGTACAGTACTGATGACCCTCCTCTTCCTCCCTGCGGGCAAGGTCCCATGCTCCGGCTTGGTTATGTAAACTGGGTGATATGGTTGGAGGGGAGGAGTTATAGGGGATAAAAGAAATAAAAGAAGGTCCTGTGTCAGAGGTAGGGGCCTCATGAGACAAGTACTGTGGCGAGGAAGAGTAGGACTAGGAGTAATGAAGATTACTGGTAAGCAATCCGAGCATTATCTTCTCTCACTCTTGGTAGAGTTTGAATTGTGACACATTTCACGTGATCACCCCACCCGGGGATCGGGCAATCACTATAGATCCCTTGATCTTCGTGATGACTAAGTGAACAGAATCGAATCGTGACTCCGACTTCCGTTCTTGGTCCGACACACAAGAACGTTGTCCCCTATTTGCATTGTTGACGACTTTGCTCCCCACTTCTCATCAGCGTATCTTTTCATCTCGCCTTTCCTGGCCGCATCCTCAGCTTGTAGCATTGTGAGGTCAGTTTCCTGAAGCTGTTCTCTATGGGGCAATCTCTTGTTCACTTTTCTTTGAAATACCAGCTCTGATGGGCATCTTCCCGTTGTTCCATGTGGGGAATTTCTGTAATCCCGTAGCATGTTGCAGACAGCTTGATTTAGAGACATCTGACTGAGCTAATTTTGTTACAATACTTTCTTTAAGTTCCCCATACATTTTCTCAATCATTCTGTTGGCTTGCGGCCACAACAGTGTGATTTTTCGGTGGCCTATGCCCATGTGACTCATAAAATGGCCAAACCCCAGATTGCTAAATGGTGGTCCATTGTCAGATTTTAATATCTCAGGAAGGCCCATGCCGAGAAGATAATGTCCAACTCAGGGATGACGGTGCTGGCTGCTGTGGACGAGATCATCTGTACAAGAGGGAACCGAGAAAATGTGTCCATTACCACCATCCACCAAACGGTCAAAAGAAGCCAACCGCAACATGTGTCTATGGAGCCTCTGGCAGTTCTGACATTCTGACGGGTTCCAGATTGTCAGATTTCATGTGCATTGACATAAGTGGCATCCTTTCACCGTGCCTTCCCCCATTAGGTCAATCCCTGGGAACCAAATGGTGTCTCTTATTTGTCACTTGGTGGCTACCATGCCTCGATGCCCTTCATGTGCCAGGTCCACTAGTTGATGTTGTAGGTTTGTAGGAATAATGATCGACCTCCCATGCATCACAAGGCCTTCCGCCGTAACTGACAGCTCATCTTCACCTCTCTGAAAGCTTGCTTTTCTTCCTTAGAAACCTATTGGTTTCCTTGTGCGTATTCTAACTCACTGTCTCTCCACCTTTGAGATGTTCGGAGTTCCTTCACCTTCTGCAGTATCGTGTTGCTCATGGTGTGATATCTCACCATGCTTGTTGTGAGTGATTTTGGGGGTCCTTGCTGAGCGAGGAAGTTCATGTATTCCTCCGCCATGGACAGGTCACGGTCTTGTTTCACAAGTGGGTGCCGAGACATGAAGTCTGCCAGATTATATTCTTTTGCTTGCTTATGAATGATTGTGAAGTTGAAGTCATGTAGCCTTAGCCCCCACCTCTCAATCCTAGGAGGTATTTTACATTGAGGGTTTCCATAGATCGTGCCTAGGGCTTGGTGATCAGTCACAAGGCCCAGGAAAGCAGAGTTGTAGTCTTCTGGTCCTGAAAGGGTGCTGGTACATTGCTACCGGCAACCTTATTTCCAGACCGGCAGACTCGTAATGAGGCCCATAGGAACAGGAGATCACCAGATCAAAGAAGAGGCTATAGAGAACACATCATGTCAAAACCCAGCTATAACAAAGATTCAGAAAGGAAACGAAAGACGATGAAAAACAGGAGAGATCATGAGAGAGGTCGAACCCCTCAACACTACAAACGCAGCAACAAAACAACAAAGCTGGAAACGAGAGACAGCGCCTTATTTAAACAGAAAAGTCGATCCTTAAAGTTGGAAAGAATTCTAGACAAAGGGGACAAACTAATCCTCAACAGGAAAACAACATTGCAATTATTCCAACACATACCAAACTTAAAGACCCTGAGAACAGAAGATTTAAAAATGATTGAATTTGGACAAAAGGGCCAAATGTACACCATATACTTGCATATATCCTCTTCCACAGTAAAGTCTATGCTACATAACGCTGTGGCAAGTCTACAGAGCTTAGGATAGGCCTTGAGAGAAGCCAGAATAGCAGAAAGAGGACTCAAGGCCAGGGACCCAGATAAAGGCCTACTACTTGCCCTCTAACCCAAATAAGGTGTCCCTCGTACAAGAGAATTCCTGAAACAACGCAAAAAAGGAATGAGGACCAAAGATCCGCAAAATAGGCATCACAAAACAATTAGAAAGATAAGAAAACCATTGCCTAAACAAACTACTACCAACAAGCACGACAGGGGACAAGATGACCACAAGCTGCCCCAAAGAGCAGGCAGAAGCCCGGAAGTCTCCAGAAACCCAGAGAGAAAACCCTGCGGCCCTCTGCAAAAATTTAAAGTAGCATTTAGTCGAGATGAAGAAGATGGCCACCAGGAATCTTCAGCAGACACCTACTTAAGAAGTCTACAAGAAAAGGAATACAAGAGATGGGCCTGGATTCCCTGCGCGCTCTTGAGGAAAGCACCTCAATAGCAACCATCTACACCAATTAAATTGGCACCACCTGGCACAATTCAATCTAAAAGCCGCTCAAGAGGGAAACTTACTCTAGGATCTTGGAACACCAGAGGCCACAGCCATTTAACAATAGCTGGAGATGTAAACCTGGGTGAGTTTGACCTAATATGCCTACAAGAGACCTGGCTAACGGCCACCCCTAGCTTCAACGGTTACAAAATATGTATTTCACCTGCTGTCAAGGGACAGAAAGGGCACCCAACCTCAGGCCTTTTAATGGCAGTGCGATCGGGAAGCTCCTTATGCCAGGTAAAGAGCTTGCTCGCTACCACATTTATACACGTGATACGGGTTGCTTGGAACCGCCCAACAACACCTACAATGCCCAGCTCAGAAGAACTAATTCTGGTAATAAATACATACTGGAATCCGAAGGTTCAATCAAACAAGACCTTCATCGGTTGTATGGACTCGGCAATAGATGGTGCTAATGCCACTCACGACATAAGTCACACCATCATCTGCTGAGATTTTAACGCAATTTGCCCAGAGGTAGCGACAGATCAAGAAAAGACTCAAACAACTCAAAGAAAGCTCAAAAATTGGAACAATCTCGAATCAAAATGACGTGGAACCCAATGGTCCAAATTCATGGACCTACGTGAGATGCATAATCTTCATTCAATGCTAGATGCACGCAAACCCAGAATACCAACGTGGGAGAGAGACGGCCTGAGGAACAAAATTGATCACATTTACGTGTCAAAGGATTTATTTGCCATCATTGACACATTTATGGTAAAGAAAACCGTAAATAGTGATCACAACATACTTATAACCACATGGCCCGATGCAAAAATGGCAAACCAATTCATGAAGTACCCAATAGAAATTTGCAATTGGGGAACAAGGCTAAGGCTGACTAGAGAAGGTATTGGTGACATAACCAAACAATTTATGGTGGAAACAAAACACAAGACAAGACCTTCAAATTCACTAGAACTGGACTACTGCCCGCTGCTTATTCCTTACCAGCAACAAAGTAAAACTCAAAAAAATCCCTTGGCACAACATCTACATACCTACAATGTGGTCTTAAGGGATAGAAGAAGATCGATGAGACAAGCTAAAAGACTTACGAACAAACATCCGACGGTGGCCAACCAAATTCAAGCTCTAAAAATAAGTAAATCCTACAAAACATGGTTAGTGGGTTATCGCAAGAATCTTTACCAACAAGATTGGGAATCCATGTTGCGCACAGTTTGTAGTAAAAGATCAAGAGATTTTTGGACATTAATAAAATCTACGTGGAAATCCAATAATGATAGCCTACAAAATTGCGTGAGCAAACAAAAATGGACGTCTTACCTTGCGGATCTCTTTCTCCAGACACCTGTTGATGTTGATGTTGCTGAGACATCTGATGCGACAAAATGGGATATTGAACATGACAAAGTCGATCCTGAGAAAAATAATGGCCTTGAATAATTCAAGAGCCCCTGGCCCAGATGGGATTACAAATGTGATGCTGAAATTACATCGCGAAGAATGGGCAGAACTTATTTTTGAGATCATAAAAAGATGCATAACCATGAAAACAATACCAGATTCATGGAAAACAGCAAATATAGTCCCAAAGCCTGCTGACTTTATTCTTTATTAATTTCCAATTTGCCTGGTGTATTTCACTACCAGGACTTCCTTTACACATTTGCAACTTCCTGGTGTCCTCTCCTGCCAGGGCTTCTTGGAAACACACACTTGTTGTCATGCCTGTGCCATGGGCGCATACATTGGCGATCAATATGGACCTTATTTCCCATTTTCGAGACTTTGGTACTTTTCCAACAAACTTCACTTACCACAATGCACTTGGCTATAACCATCTATTCCTGGCTATTCCTATTGGTCATCACCGGAACTACAATCCCCAGAAGCCCTAGGGATTTGCTCTGCTTCCACCAGCTCAGGAACAGAGAGGGAGGTGGCCGATTGTCTGCAGGTTTGCTTAGCCAGGTGCGACCAATTAGCCTGCCTCTGTGCTGGGCAGTATAAAAGCTGCTGCCTGCAGGGGCTCAGTCTCTTGCATTAAGAGTCCTTCCAGCACCTTTTTGCTTTGAGCTACGTATCTTTGTATGTGGTTCCTCTGCATAGCAGCCGATCACGCTCCGATGCTACCTTCTGTCCTTGCCTTCCAGGATCCAGCCTTGCAGCCGACCACGCTCCGCTGCTACCTTCCGTCCTTGCCTTCCAGGATCCAGCCTTGCAGCCGACCACGCTCCGCTGCTACCTTCCGTCCTTGCCTTCCAGGATCCAGCCTTGCAGCCGACCACGCTCCGCTGCTACCTTCCGTCCTTGCCTTCCAGGATCCAGCCTTGCAGCCAATCACGCTCCGCTGCTACCTTCCGCCATTGCCTTCCAGGCTCCAGCCAAGCAGCCGACCACGCTCGCTCCACTGCTACATTCCGCCATTGCCTTCCAGGCTCCTGCCTTGCAGCCGATCACGCTCCGCTGCTACCTTCCGCCCTTGCTTTCCAGGCTCCTGCCTTGCAGCCGATCACGCTCCACTGCTACTTTCCACCATTGCTTCCCAGGCTCCTGCCTTACAGCAGATCACGCTCCACTGCCTTCAACCTACAGTCTTCGTCCGCTGGGCTTCCAGTCTAGCAGCCTTCTACAGTCCTCCTGCACCCTTCTACAGTCAGCGGCCCTACTCCTCTGGGCTCACTCCTTGCTGCCCGGCCCTTCTGGGCTCCTTGCCGCACAGCCTACTTCACTCCGCTGCCCTAAGCCCTATCCCTCTGGGCTTCCTTCCTTACAGCCCTGCTCCTTTTGGGCTTGCCCATTGCTTCCCTGCTTTTCTGAGCTTTCTACCTTGTACCCTACTGTCCTCTGCTATGTACATCAGTTTACCTTCATTATTTACTTTCAGTTATTACAGTTCCTCTGTTTCCTGACTGCTGCTCCCTTGCCTTCTTCCTTGTTTTCAACCCTCAGTTCTTTCTCCCTATCCAATCCTGTTATACGACTTTCCCTTCATTTCCTTCTGCTAGTTTGCTATTCAACTTCCTTTTCCCTGGATTTATCTGTTAGTGTCTTCTCGTGTACTGTTTGTAAACCCCATGTACAGAGCTTGTCTGTTGGTTTCCGTCAGGCAACCTCTGCCCTTTCCCTTGTTTAGTTTCTACGTTACAGACACCATAGCTGTTGTTCCAAGCCATGAGCAAACAGTGTGGGCCTCTGTTATAGCAAACTGTGCAGAAGGTTAGAGTTTTCCTAAGGTTCGTGGAATACTCTTTTCCTATATCTGCATACACCCCAAGAGGGAATCTATTCTGTACCTTTTCCCTTACTACACTTGCATACTCTTCGCTCTCCTTTCTTTCAGCTGTGTGTGAACTATTCTGTCCACTTTACTTTGGCACAACCACCCAAATCCTTCCTGGGTGTCCTGTGCCACTCTTAATAGAGTGCCATCCTTGACACTTGTATTAACCCAGTACAATCCCGGCAGTCCCAATTTTTAAGAAGGGGGACAAGAGCAACCCAAGAAACTATCAACCCATAGCCTTGCTAGATATAATCGGCAAGCTATTCGCATCTCTCATGTTGGACAAATTTCAAAACTGGTACAAAGCAGCGGGCTGCGCAGATCCTTATCAATCCAGATCCATCAAAGGCCTTGGTACAACCGCTAACATAATGCTAATAAGCGTATTGAAAGCCAAGATCCTGGCAGGCTGACCGAGAGTTTATCTCGCTTTTATAGACTTGATACAGGCTTTCAATCGTGTGGCAAAACTGATGCAATGGAACTGCCCCGCTTCAATATCAGATCCCATCAAGTCTCTGTATTCAGAGACGTCAATGAGAGTAAGGTTGAACGGGACGGGCTAACTATCGGAGTCTATAAAATCCACCAGAGGCGTTAAACAGGGATGCCCGCTCGCGCCAGTACTTTACAGCGCCTACATGGGAGACATCGCAGATCTAGAAGACACCATTAGATCCTTCCCGCCAACTATAGGAGAAGAAACGATCCAACGTCTCCTATATCCAGATGACATCTTGTTGGACAAAACTGAAATTGGCCTCCAACACCAACTGAATAGCCTCATACTGTACTTCAAACGAAATTATCTGGTAATTAACACAGATAAAACAAAAATACTGATCCTGGGAAAAAACCTCTAGAAAAATTGAAAACCACCACTGGCATCTAGATGGAGAGAACCTGGAAGTAGTATCAAAATACTAATACTTAGGTATCACTGTCAGTCGGAGCCCTGTAGAAAGTCTGATGCAAACAACACTATATGCCAAAATGAAGATCCTCGCTTCACAAGCAATGGCAATTGACCACAAATGTGGCTGCTTTTCTTTGATCCCTGCCCTGAACTTTTATAAAGCGAAGGTAACGCCAGCCATGGCATATGGAGCAGAAGCGATGCCAGACATCCCTGAACGAATCTGGAACAAACTAGGCCACTTTTGGCGCAAAGTTTTGAAATTGCCAAACTGAACAGCAATAGCCTGCATAAGGAAAGAACTCAGCCTGGTTTCATTAAAGGGAACCATTGACAGGAACAGCCTGTTGTTTTTCGAGAAGATACAGCGCGTCCCCGGCCCAAACATTTTGGGAATAATCAAGAAGGAAATGGGCAGAGGCAAACATGTGATGCTAACCGACTGGGCAAGAAAGAATAGAAACCTCCTAGATGAAATTGGTAGCTCAGAAGAAGAGCTGGTACGCAACCCATTTAAAGTAAAGTTGAAACTAAAACAATGGGACTGGATCCAAACTATGGAAATGGCATCAAAGAACAAATTGACTGCGCACCTACCTATAAACACTCAGAAAGTCAACCAATTCAGGAAATATTTGGAAGAATTCCCGAACAGAATCCTGCGCTCCACTTTCTGTCATGCCCGGGCAGAGCAAACTCAAGAAACATCTATTTGAGCCATCATTTACAGGACGCGTTTACACACGAGGAGGAAACAGGCACCAAATCTCTCATCGGATCCACTTGAGACCGAAGCCCCCTCCCACCCTTCACAAATCTTAATTTCAAAGCAAGACACAATTATCTCAACTAACAAACCACAAGACAGGTGGGTGAAAAAAAACTCGCTTCACAGGAAAATCGAAGACTTGGGATTTTATCTTCACTTTGTAAAAATTGTTAAAGAAACAATTAAATGCAAATAAAAAAAACAAAGAAAATGAGGCCTAATGTGTTTTTTTTGCCCAGTGTTTTGTAAATGTTCAAAAGAACTGAAATGTATATAACTTCTGAAGGCGAGCGTCCCCCAGATAGCACGATCCTCCCCACAATGAGAGACAATAATGGACTCTCCCAGGATGGGAATAAGGCCAGGACAAAGTGCGGGTGAGCTTAAATGGGAGTTTATCAATCAGAATAGGGCATGCAAAGAACTCTGCAAACTCCGAGAGCGCTCTGTCTGACAATAGCAAAGACAGGCGTATATATTTACAGAATGCGTCATAAGAACCTACATGCTATAGGGGGCACAAGTTAGTGGGGATTGGGTGACGACGACTAACTATAGGTGTTGCTGCGATGTGGTTTGCCGTGGCTGGAAGACGTCACTGGTTACCCTCGTGGGTTGGGCTGGGCCTGGCAGGTCAGCTGGGCTCATCCGGACGGTGTTGTTGTGCCAGCCGTGACCAGTGTCAGTGATGAATGTCTTTCCTGGCTTTCTGCCCTAGGGCCACGCACACCGCAGTCATTCAACATTGCAATATTATCTTCCCTGGTAAATCTTCGAATAGGTTATTCTACAGGTTAATGCAACACAGGAGGAATGCACCTAGAGTGGGGTCTTTTGGCGATACATCAATACATGGTTACCATCGTCCTGTTGACCGGGTATCATAGGTCGCGAGGTTGGGTCTCAGGGCATGGGACAGGCGGTCCGCGTTATCATGTCTTGTTAGAAGTCATTATGGATGTGTTCCTGTAGTGTTGCCATAATATTGGGTGTCCTAATTTTACAGGGGCCATTAACCTAAGGTGAGCCGGTGGGTCGTGGAGCCTAAGAAAGGGCGCCTTTGGATCTGTGTTTTTAGGCTGGGGTTTACTGCTGGGTTGTAAATAATTCAGGTGGCAGGCCGCGGCCTTGGGCGCTGCGGGGGAATGTGAATGTTTGAAGCGGCTCCAGCCGAATTGGGGGAGGTGGAGCAGAGCAGCACAGGCCTCTGCTTTTTCGTCTGGCAGGCTTCACTGGGGGGGGAAGGGGGAATGGCCTTGCATGTGCTCACAAAGGTATTTTCCTCGTGTGTTGCAGATTTAGGTGGAAGAGACATAAACATTCACATAATATACAATACTCATTGAGTCTTTTCAAAGCTCACATTTTTGACATTGTTAGTGCCTTCCATATGGCCAATTCGAACACATTACTTATACGCTAAGTATTTAACAACCACAACATTTTGTTACATGTCTATACGTGTGCGGTAAGTGAGGTAGTAGTAAGGTTGGTGGAGCGCGCAGGAACAGCCCGCCAATAAGACTAACGGCAGTGACATATGGTGAGCTTGGACATACATATGGTGCATTTTCATGCACCCCTTATGTGAGCTCCCAATAGGGTTGCATTTGTCTTCCCTTGCACTCTAGCAGCATTAGTTCAGTTATGGCATGGGACCCTGGGGTGCAGGCTTCTTGGTAAAACACAAAACATAAAAAAACCGGGACGCTTTTACTGTTTGCGCATAGCTACAGGGATATGGGTGCTTCATCCCTAATGTCATATAAGCACACATTCTGCCATTTTTATGGAGGTTACAGGTTTTTAGTCAGAGAGGTCGTGGAGAGAAAAGTTTCATCACAGGTGGTTTGCTCATTAGTATTTGGGGACTCTGCTTTTGTCAGGGGATCATTTTACAGTTCTTTTCCACCCAGGCCCTGCTGGCCGGGTCATACTGGAAACAGCAATACACTGCGGAAGGTGAAATGTTACAGTGTTGGTATCTAACACTAGCTCATGTCCGTCTGTTCGTGGGAACGGGCTCTCAGCGGATCTGCCAGAGAGCTGCGGCCACAGGGATAATTGAAACTCTCCAAGGGTGGGGGCCGTGCTGCGGCACACAGGGCTCAAACCATCTTTATTTCACAAAATGGTTTCCAGGGCCTAGCTAAATTCAGCAGGTTTGGTCAATGTCTTCAGCCTGTGGCCCACCCACCACCTGGGCCCTGGTGGCAGGGGGGACCCCTGACGAGCCATGGACTTCACCGGGGGAGAGGATGCAGGGGAAGGGGGTCTCTTGGACCAATCCTCCCATACATTTCCCCCCTTTCGTTACTTAAGTAACGAATACTTTAAATCCTCTAACCTCCTGCACTCTTCCTCGTCAGCTATAGCGTCATCCCATGCAGGGGTGCCTTTTATGGGCATCCATGCCCTGCACACCCCTCGCAGGCTTTCTCCTCTCCTAGCATATTCATCTGGGGTTCAGGTCAGGTATATACAACCGCTCTCACCTTCTAAGTCCACCCACACCTCCTCATACCATTCGAGTATACGGGGCTCTTTAATTGTAGTGTGCCATAACTTATCTACTATATCCTTGTCGTGGTACATGGGCACCATCTGGAATCTTGACGTGTAATCTGTTCCTGTTTGTACCTGTACTTCCTGCATAGTTTGTATCGTACCGCGGGCGTTGCCCATTGTCACCATCATCATTGCACCATTCGGTACTGCGTTAGCACAACATGGAAGACCTACCTGGCACAGGCAAAAAATAAAAAGGAGGAACACTACAGCCGGCATCAAAAATTTAACAGTCTTTCCCAGCCACGATGGAACCCAGGAGAAGATATTGTCGAACCATGTGCTTTCTTCTGCTCCACCTTCCATTTTCATTCTTTCTCCTAGGTTATGTACTGCTTCGATCACATGGGAGATGGAACCGTTATCTGCGTCTTCGGAAGGTACGAAAGTGCAGCAGGCACTTCCAATTTTTCGGCAAACACCTCCGTCCATTGCTGTCAACAGGTCCAAGACATACCTATTATGTCTCTTCTATCCATTGCAGTTTCTCTGGTGCCACACCTCGCAGTGCTTCAGCCTTGCACATTATCTCTTTGTCTTTCCACTTATTTTCTGAAAAAAGTGTCCCTTGTATTATAAAAAATGGCTCCTCCAAACATACCACTTCTACTGCCTTCGGATAACAGGTCTTTTCATTCTGCAGCATTTTAAAAGTCACCTCATGTGCCTGGAAGGTGTTCTTAATTCTGCACAACGTGAGATGAAGGAGACACTGGGCATCGACAATAGGCAACTCTTTGGGTAACAATACTTTGGGTGTACCTGAAGCATGGGGAATAAGGGAGCAGACATAACAGCTCTCATTTGTTGTTTGCTTAGCCGTTGCACTCATGTCCGCATACCATTTATTTGTCTGGTGGGGGTGTCGTGGGTCTTCCATTTTGTCCAATCCCAACCCATAATATTCATCATATTTCCTCCTCCCCGCCTCCCTTTTCCGTCTGTTATTTCTTTTTCTAAGGTATTTCCCAGCTTCATGGGCGATGGACAGTGTGGGCCCCCTTTTCTCCCTCTCGCCCCCCTTTGCCCAGTCATCATATAACGCTTCATATCTCACTGTCATTTTTTCATTCTCTTTCTTCCTATTATCTAGCAGTGTGTTTTCTGTTGCGGGAGTGGGCGCGCTGGTGGGGGTGTTGTATAAACATGATATAACAGAGGGGTTGCGATCATTTAAACTATGGGCATTGTAATTAGATACTTTTGGCGGGGAAGTTGTGTTGTTTCGCATTTTTTCCTGCAAGCTTTCATTTGGCGAGATAGCAACATTGGGTGGTGTTGTGTAATACCCCCATACCAGTTTAGATCCGCCCCATACCAAAAAATCACCTTCTTTAGTATTTACAATTGCTGTTTCATTTGTCACATTAATCCCGTTAATCCCTCCCCCCTCGTTCATCTCGATAGAGATGAACGCTATAAACCAATACTAACCAGGCCAAACAGTATTGTAAAAAATAATGTAATACATATAGACAATCCACACTCATACGAATATCTACATCTCTCAGCTAAAAATTCTCTATATCTAATAAATCTATCCGTTGCAGGCTGCCCGTTAGTTGCCATGGTAGTTCCTGTTTGAGATATAAAAGTGCATTAAGTGCATGTATGTAAACATTTTTGTTGGCACTACCAGTGCCAAGAGGTCATGGAAGGGAGATGGGGTTGGGTAGGGGAGGGTGGTTGGGATGTACAGAGAAGGGAGCAGACAATATACATATTCTTCACATTGTTATTTACACTTAAATCGTTTTTATTATTTCTTTTAATCATTCATCTTTATTGATAACCTGTAATATAATGTTTCTCGTGAACAATTTTATCTGTCAGTTACACTCATGCATTCACATGTTCACGTTCACTCATCATTTTCATTAGTATTGTTTGCTGTTGTCTGTGCCTCCTCATCCACCTCTTCCTGTACACTATTATATGCCTTTCGCACATCCGTCAAATGTATCCAGTATTTGAGCCCCTTAACTTTTACAGCTGTAGGGGTACAAAATACCACTTCATATGGTCTGTGGAACCGTGGGGCATTCCACCGGCGCCCAAGCTCCGGACATAAATGAACTCTCCTGGCATTAATTGTCCCCGTACTTCATGTTCTACATGGGATCCTGTTGTGTTTCCTTCTTCCCTTGTGAACGGTGGAGAGAGCTGCTTTGAGATTGCGCGCGCTGCCCTAGTTAGCTTCTTCAGATATTCTGTGAACTCATCTCTCAATATCGTGGCGCTTCTGTGTGCGTCTGATTGTTGGCGTAGTGGGGAATGTGCAGTGTGCATCCGTCTCCCTGTCACGATTTTGTGCGGGGACAAATGGTGGTCCGTGCTTGGCTGATTCCTCAGCTCAAACAGCGCAAGGGGCAAACAGTAGATCCAGTTTTTCTTTAATGAAAAACACAATTTTGACAGTCTCCCTTTTAACAGTTCGTTCATCTTTTCTACAACGCCATTACTTTGAGGATGATAAATTGAGCACAGTTTATGTTTTATTCCCAATAATGTGTTCACTTCTTTGAAGAGCTCGTTCACAAAGTGAGTGCCGTTGTCTGAGCGAATTACGTCGCAAATTCCCCAACGCGGGAACACTTCCCTTACTAGGAACTTTGCAGCGCTTTTAGCATCAGGTCGTGCACATGGGCCTGCTTCCACCCACCTTGAAAACGGGCATACAACCACTATCATGTAGCGTGCCCCATTACACCTTTCCCCCATATCCGCGTAGTCAATGTGCAGTTCTCTGAAGGGCTCTATCGGTTTTGGAATTGTTCCCCTGAGTGTACGTAGCGTCATTCCAGAGTTATATATCTGGCACGTTGTGCACTCCATTGTCAATCTGGATATGTGCTCCTGGAGACAGGGCACGAACCAGTCTTCTTGTATCTCTGCTGCAATGTGTTGTTTGGTGTTGTGTGCTGGAAAGTGTAATTGCTGAAATGCTATCTCTAATAGGTTGACCGGCATTACTACTTTCCCTGGGTTATTTTGTCGCCATAGTAAGTCTGTTGCCGATTGGCTGCACCCTCGTTTTTCCCACATCATCTTTTCATCACTACTTGCCCCTTCCTGCAGTTCTAGTATTTGTGATATGGGCATGGCATTGTATCCTTCTGGGAGCTCTTTGCTTGTCTTGTGCTGTAACATGTACTCACCTGTTTCATGTTTTTCAAAGTACGAGGGTTCCTTGGCAGCAGCGTCCGCTGCCGCGTTCCCCAAAGACACAACGTCTGTGTTGGACGTATGTGCTTGGCACTTCACTATTGCTACCACTGTTGGATCTTTCAGGGCCTCAATCAACTCCTTCAGTAGTTCTGCATGTTGCACTGGGGTCCCATCTGCTCTTCGAAACCCTCTCCGCCCCCATCTTGCTAGACCTCCATGTACTGTTGTCGTCATGTAAACTGAATCTGTATATATTGTTACTGCACAACCTTTAGCTGCATGTAATGCTTCCATTAGGGCAATAGGTTCAGCTGCTTGTGCTGAGAAATGTGATGGAAGGCGATACTGTACTAGTATCTCATACTCACTTCTTCTAACCTCACCACTGCCAATCCCACATGTTTCTCTCCTGTGTCCATGTCAATTGATGCTGACCCATCCACAAAGTACACCTCTCCCTCGCTCAGGGCATTCTCGCACACCACCGTGTCCTCCCCTGTTTCCCCTGTGTAAGTTGCACAATTGTGTTCTTGCATGTCCTCTAGTGTGCATGGTTCTGTGATGAACGTTGCCGGGTTTACTGTCCTGCACCGTACCACATGGATATTGGCGCTGGACAATATTATTTCATAGGCAGTTGCTCGCTGTGTGGTCAGTGTACTTTTTGATCTTTCAAGTATCGCAAATAATGAGTTTTCCACGAACAACGTGACAGGGCACCACATTACTATTGTGGTACTTTTCTCAATGGCGAACGCGGCGGCAGCGAGAGATTGCTTGCACTCGAAATGTCCTTGCATCACCGCATCCAATGTGCCACTATAGTAAGCCAATGGTTTGTGTCCTAGGGAAGTCTTTTGTGTCAGTACAGCTGTCATAAGGGTTCCCTTACAGTGTGAGAACAGGTAAAATTTGCGTTCATAATCAGGATTGGCGAGTACTGGAGCACTCGAAATCAACTCTTTTAGTGACTTAAATGAGTCGCTCATCTCTTCTGACCATTCTATTTTCCTGTTCTCTTGTTGGGCCTCCTTGAGTGCTTGCAGTAATGGTCTGGTGTAGGCTGCGTAATCTAATATCCATGCTCTACAGTAGTTACACATTCCCAAGAATGTCTGCATCTCCTTCACTGTTGTGGGTTCTCTCACTGACCTTATTGCTTCCACTCTGTCAGGGATGATTCTTTTTCTGTCCTTTGATATCAGTTGCCCCAGGTACAGTACCTCTTTCTGACAGTATTGTAGCTTTTCCTTGTCCACTTTGTACCCTTTATTCGCCAGCAGCGTCAGGAGTGTTACTGAGTCTTTTCTGCACGTTTCTTCATTCTGCGCGCAGACGAGCAAATCGTCTACGTACTGAATGATTGTGCTTTCAACTGATAGATTACCCAGGTCTTTGTGTAGTATGCGGTTGAATATGCTTGGGCTTTCACAGTATCCCTGTGGTAATCTGCAATGTTCGTATCTCTTTCCCCCTAATGTGAATGCTGTCAAGTATCTGCTTTCTTCTGCCAAGGGGATGGAGAAGAATGCATTTTTCAAATCGACCACTGTGAAATGTGATGCCGTTTTTGGGATGCTGCATAATATTGAAGCAGAGTTCGGGACCAGAGGGAACTCTTTCTGTATGACGTCATTTAGGGGGCGTAAATCCTGGATCATCCTCCATGCCCCTCCCTTTGCTTTTTTGATCGGGTAAATACATGTGTTACATGGGGAGTTTGAAGGCACTATTATCCCCTGGGCTAATCATGCACTTATTGTCTCTTTTATCCCTTCCTCAGCCTCACGGGACAATGGATATTGCTTCACTCGGGGCAGGATTGCCCCTTGTTTGAGATTTATTATCACTGGTGCTACTCCATGCAACAACCCTACATCATGGGGGCCTGTTGTCCACAAATTGGTTGGCACCAGTCGCATGTCATCGCCAAAAAACGACGGTGGCGTTCCCACCACTGCCATCAACTGGACGGGAATTTGTCTAGTCTGAATCAAAATGTCCCAGGGCATTGCTATTTCCATTATTATTTCACCATCATTTTCTGAATCAGAAAAGAGATCCTCATCAGATAAGTCCCGTAGGGCAATATTGGCATTGATGCATAGTACAGTGCGCCATTCACATCCATCTATGTCCATCCCAATTACTGCAATCCTTTTTGCTGATACCTGTACAGCATGCAAGTCTAAGGATACCACTGACCCTGGTGCTATGTCTGGGCGCACTATTGGGCGGAAGGCAAACTCTGCGGGTATTCTCCACTCTAACTTTTTTAGTTCAGGAACTACTTGGGCCAGTGTTTTTAATCCTTCAATGAACATTCTTTCGTCCACTGGCAGGCCACGTATTTCTGGTGCAGTTGTCCGAGCCTGTACTACCAGCATTACGCGTAATGGGCATATTCCTGGTGTCGAACACACTATTCCTCTTTCTGTGAATAATATGGTCATGTTAAGCTTGCTAAGAAGGTCCCTTCCGAGCAGGTTTATTGGCGATTGTTCATAATATAGTAAGGGTCTCTTTACCGTTTTACCCCCCACTGTCACATCCAAAGCTTCTGTGTAAGGAACTTCAATTACAGCCCCAGAGAACCCCTGCGTCTCTAACTTCCGGTTAGATAACGAAAACCGGCCCTCCCTAATACATGATTTCTCCGCTCCCGAATCCACCATGAATATGAACTGCTTGTCTCCTATCTGCGACCCTACCAATGGTTCCTCTGCTGCATCGTAGGTTGTAGATAGAACAGGACACGCAAGCGTTCTCTGTGGGCTGTCCTATGCTGGGTGTCTCATTGCTCCCCCCTGGTTGAACACACTCCCTGAAACTACTGATACACCACTATAGGGGGCTGGTGCTGGGGCTCCATTTGCTGTCGTTGCGAAAGGGTTGCCTGGGGTGTAGTGCATAGTGTCGTTGTTTTGTGGGTGATTCTGTGTTCTGTAGTGATGTCCCTGCCTTTGCTCTATGTACCCCTGCTCTGGTTCCCTTTGTTGTTGTCCCATTGGGAGACCATATGGGCTCCCCGGGTGAGGGTGGCCATAGTGTTCTACCTCTGGAAACCCGTTGTTTGTTCTACTCCTGCACTCTCTGGAAAAGTGCCCCCACCTCCCACAGTTCCAACAATTTCCCTTCGCACCTCTGGGACCTTGCCATCCGTTTCCTCCCATTCCCCGTACCCTTGTCCACCCCCTCTTTGACCCCTGTACCAACCTCGTCCCCCTCGAGGGGCCCACTCTTGCCACTGCGGACTTCCACTCTGCTCCTGTTCATTCCACTGCCGTTGCCCTGCTCCTGCCCAACTCGTTGCCATCCTTCCTTGTATTGCTACCAGCCCCTCCTCCTCCTCGTCTCCCTCCCTGCTGTGTGGGAGCGCGGCTACTGCTGCAGCGACCTTCACCAGCTTCGTTTGTACTAATTTTGCCTCGTCTGCCAATCTTTTCTGTGCTATCTCCTTTTCCCTCTCTTTTATTCGTTTACAGTGGTGAACTATTATGCTCTGTATTTCGGGCCATCCTTTTGCTTCAATACCTGCTATTTTGTCAAGTGCTTTTTGCACGTCTTTTGGGAGGCCCCTCTTTATTATGAAGTAGAATAATGATGTTGATTGGTACCAGGGCGTGCCTGTTTCTGCTCTCCACATCTCTTTGACCCAAAAAATGTAATCCATAGCATCTTCCCCGTCATTCATAGTACATTGCATTACTGACTGCAAATCTGGGGTATCTGGAAACGTCTCTCGTAAGGCGTCCCATACCCTGGCACGTACTGTGTTGAAAGAGGCGCCATCATGGCGATCGCAGTCTAAAGTTACTCCCGGGAAGCCAGCCTTTACCCATACTCTGTCAGCTTGATCCCCAACTGCTGATACTAGCAGACTCTTCACATCGCCTATTGCTAGAGGTACCCTGGCTGTGTGTTTCTCGAATGCATATATCCACTTGCTTGCCCCTCCTGATAGCGGGGGCAATAACCTTAACAAATTGGCCTTATCCATCTGAGCCCAGGGTATGTAATTCGGCCTCCCTCCTCCCCTGTGTATTAGTGGGAGTTGTAACCTCCCCTTTGTCGTTGTATCTGCACTCATCTTCATTCCGTTTTTTCCCAGTGGTGCCATTTTCCCCAACCTATTCCTTAGTCGTCCTGTCCACTCTTCGTCCATGGTTCTCCCTGAAGATGTGCCATCCAACCCCTCGCTTCCCCCTCCCATTGCCATGCTTAGCCTTTCACTTTCCTCTAAATCTTCTCCTATATCACACAGTAGCTCCTCTCTACCTCCTGTAGTCCTTATCTCATCATCAGTGCACCCCTCTCTTCCCTCTAGTTCAATTATTCGGATCGGTTCTTCTTGTATCCTAAACAATATCTCTCCTTTTTTCCACCCTTCTTCAATTGTTTTATTCTCACTCTGCGCTCTCTATGTGGGCTCTGACCTAGCAGTATTGATTGCAGTCCGTTCACATATGCTTTTTATTCTCGAGAGCTCATCTTTTGCTATAGAGAGCCTGGATTCCAGGTCTCCTGTTAATTTCTCTATGTTCACTATTGGTGTACTTACCTGGTCTCGCTCTCTATGACTCTCGTATGGTGGGGGTGCTGTTGGCCCTTGAGTGGTAGTGGTTGTTGTTGGGGGTACATATGTTGGGTCACTGTATCCCTCTGCGGGCACTGGCTTATTTAGTATTGGGTACAACCTAGTTATCTCTACCGGCGGCTCCCCTTCTGGCAACACCTTGTCATCTTTTGGTATCAGTAATGGATTGTCCGTGGTAGATGGCAGATCAGTACCTAATTCCCTTTTCTTAAGCGGGGGTATTTCTTCAAATAACCTCCATAGGTCTAATATTTCTCTCCTATTATGTAGCTGCTTCCCCTTGTATTTCAAACGAATGCATGTGGCTACCATATCTAGGACACTTTTGTCAAACGATCCCCCTTCGGGGCATATCTGAGGTAATCCTTCTCCCTTCAGCTCTGTGATCCACTGATCATGATATTTCTTAATACGTTCAGCGTACCCAGGTAGAATCTTATGCCCCCATACGCCGTGGTTACTCGATACCGACGTATGTCTGTATATATCTTAATAAAGATGTATCACCATATGAGTCTACGTATTTGTGTCTTACTGAGCGTGGGGACCTGCGTGTTTTTCCGCCACCTGTACAGTATGAGAATGGCTGCGCACAGCCTCTATTCTATACACGTTAGGGGGCGCATACAAGAGCAAACCATCAATAACTTCAGCAATTTTACCCAACAAATCAAAGAAATAAACACTCACTTTACCACATTACACTCTTCTTTGTGATATTTCTTCTGGTCACACTTACCATAACCATACCATAATTATGCATTTCTGACCACCTTTACACACTCATTATAACAAATATGTTCTGACACATACGATGCTTACACACCCATAGGCAACACTTTGTTCATAGCCCAGTTTGTCCTCCCTTTCCTCCCTTGCCAGCTGTCCCTTTCCGTCTTACTCTGATATGTATTTGTCTCCTAGTTTTGATATAAACTCGCCTTTCTACTTTGATTGTCTCTTTGTTCGTACTAACCCTGTTTATTTTCCCGTAAACCCAGAGAGAAGAATAGAAAAAATAGCAGTCACTAATGTATTCTCCGTGTCTTCCTTTACCAGACACCTTTATCTCATTTTCCACTTCTTCATATATTCCCAGTACTAGTCAAGATAGCACTATGCGGCGCCGCCTTCCACCCCCTCGCGGAGCTAGGTTCCCGTCTCTTTATCTCTTTTCACCTCTTAATCCTAATGGCCATATGCAAAGAAAAAAGCAAAGAAAGTTTAGAGTGGTCCTTAGTAGACCCAAAGTGTCCCCTTTCAACCAGCCTCGTTCCCTGTTCTATATTTCCTCCCCTACTCCCTTTATGGTCGCTCGCACTCAATACTCACGTGCCCGTCTTGAACCGAGAGTCTCAGAAACTGGCTCCGTCCAGGCAGTGTTGCCGTACGCTCAACGGTCAGCCCCGGCTCCGGCGAGCGGTACTCAAAGGGGATTTTTCAACCGGGATCCCGTACCCTCTCTCTGTTGAGTGCGCACTTCTGAGCGTACCGGTCGCCATTGGTGGGCAGCCTTCCGGAGCCGGCGCACTGTGCGTATCCCTTTTCGACCGGAGATTTTCGTGCCAAAGGGGACGGTGGGGATATATATATGTTAGCAGGAAAAATAATAATCACGCTTTCGGGGTCACCACTGAAGGCGAGCGTCCGCCAGATAGCACGATCCTCCCCACAATGAGAGACAATAATGGACTCTCCCAGGATGGGAATAAGGCCAGGACAAAGTGCGGGTGAGCTTAAATGGGAGTTTATCAATCAGAATAGGGCATGCAAAGAACTCTGCAAACTCCGAGAGCGCTCTGCCTGACAATAGCAAAGACAGGCGTATATATTTACAGAATGCGTCATAAGAACCTACATGCTATAGGGGGCACAAGTTAGTGGGGATTGGGTGACGACGACTAACTATAGGTGTTGCTGCGATGTGGTTTGCCGTGGCTGGAAGACGTCACTGGTTACCCTCGTGGGTTGGGCTGGGCCTGGCAGGTCAGCTGGGCTCATCCGGACGGTGTTGTTGTGCCAGCCGTGACCAGTGTCAGTGATGAATGTCTTTCCTGGCTTTCTGCCCTAGGGCCACGCACACCGCAGTCATTCAACATTGCAATATTATCTTCCCTGGTAAATCTTCCAATAGGTTATTCTACAGGTTAATGCAACACAGGAGGAATGCACCTAGAGTGGGGTCTTTTGGCGATACATCAATACATGGTTACCATCGTCCTGTTGACCGGGTATCATAGGTCGCGAGGTTGAGTCTCAGGGCATGGGACAGGCGGTCCGCCTTATCATGTCTTGTTAGAAGTCATTATGGATGTGTTCCTGTAGTGTTGCCATAATATTGGGTGTCCTAATTTTACAGGGGCAATTAACCTAAGGTGAGCCGGTGGGTCGTGGAGCCTAAGAAAGGGCGCCTTTGGATCTGTGTTTTTAGGCTGGGGTTTACTGCTGGGTTGTAAATAATTCAAGTGGCAGGCCGCGGCCTTGGGCGCTGCGGGGCAATGTGAATGTTTGAAGCGGCTCCAGCTGAATTGGGGGAGGTGGAGCAGAGCAGCACAGGCCTCTGCTTTTTCGTCTGGCAGGCTTCACTGGCGGGGGGGGGGATGGCCTTGCATGTGCTCACAAAGGTATTTTCCTCGTGTGTTGCAGATTTAGGTGGAAGAGACATAAACATTCACATAATATACAATACTCATTGAGTCTTTTCAAAGCTCACGTTTTTGACATTGTTAGTGCCTTCCATATGGCCAATTCGAACACATTACTTATACGCTAAGTATTTAACAACCACAACATTTTGTTACATGTCTATACATGTGCAGTAAGTGAGGTAGTAGTAAGGTTGGTGGAGCGCGCAGGAACAGCCCACCAATAAGACTGACGGCAGTGACATATGGTGAGCTTGGACATACATATGGTGCATTTTCATGCACCCCTTACGTGAGCTCCCAATAGGGTTGCATTTGTCTTCCCTTGCACTCTAGCAGCATTAGTTTAGTTATGGCATGGGACCTTGGGGTGCAGGCTTCTTGGTAAAACACAAAACATGAAAAAAAAACGGGACGCTTTTACTGTTTGCGCATAGCTACAGGGATGTGGGTGCTTCATCCCTAATGTCATATAAGGACACATTCTGCCATTTTTATGGAGATGGAGGTTACAGGTTTTTAGTCAGAGAGGTCGTGGAGAGAAAAGTTTCATCACAGGTGGTTTGCTCATTAGTATTTGGGGACTCTGCTTTTGTCAGGGGACCATTTTACAGTTCTTTTCCACCCAGGCCCTGCTGGCCGGGTCATACTGGAAACAGCGATACACTGCGGAAGGTGAAATGTTACAGTGTTGGTATCTAACACTAGCTCATGTCCGTCTGTTCGTGGGAACGGGCTCTCAGCGGATCTGCCAGAGAGCTGCAGCCACAGGGATAATTGAAACTCTCCAAGGGTGGGGGCCATGCTGCGGCGCACAGGGCTCAAACCATCTTTATTTCACAAAATGGTTTCCAGGGCCTAGCTAAATTCAGCAGGTTTGGTCAATGTCTTCAGTCTGTGGCCCACCCACCACCTGGGCCCTGGTGGCAGGGGGGACCCCTGACGAGCCATGGACTTCACCAGGGGAGAGGATGCAGGGGAGGGGGGTCTCTTGGACCAATCCTCCCATACACTTCCACAAAAAGATGTCTCTCAAGGCTAGGTATCTTTGCTCCAGAGGGATCTTCCTTTGCCCTGGGTTCTTCATTGCTTTCTTGGGTTCCAAATAATAGTTCTTGACGTTCCTTAGGTCAACAACAAAAGTTATATGTATGCAACTTCTCAAATATCTTGACTTTAAAGGATGGTTTTCTTTCCCCTGGGTTTCCATCACCATTAAGGGGACAACAACTTTGATTATATTCGAAAGGAATTTCTATTTTCAATAAATAGAAGTTCTTTAGAGGGTTTGATGCCAAAGGGTAGTTGATTCCCCCCTTCCCAAATCTTTGTTCTTCTTCACTTATATAATGCAGCCTCTGACTAGTTGATGTCACCTTCTCAAGACTTCCTTTCACTGTTCTTCACCTACCACCACAGATGCCTTTTAACTTTCATACAGTTACTATATCTAATATGTTCTTCTGTCAGAGATTGGGGCTCTTCATTCTTTTAAATCAATACAGCCTACTGACTATTTCTTGTATCTTATTAATTTCCAATTTGCCTGGTGTATTTCCCTACCAGGACTTCCTTTACACATTTGCAACTGCCTGGTGTACTCTCCTGCCAGGGATTTTTGAAAACACACACTTGTATTTGCCCGGTAAAATCTCCTGCAAGGGCTTTTTGTAAATTTGTACTTGGAACTGCCTGGTATACTCTCCTGCCAGGGAGTCTCCCAAATGCACAAACCTATAGGTGACTGGTGTACTCTCCTTTCAGGCCTTTTCATGTGTGAGCTCTTGCTCACTCTTCCACCTTTGATGGATATGCCCCTTAGCCTTCTTGGCTAATATACTTGTTTTCTTATATATGGGTTCTTTAGCGTCTCTCTCATATACTTACAATGTACATTGATAAACTTCAAAATCTCTCCTCTTAGAAAACTGCTCTTTCAGTCGTTCTTTCTCCAGTTTCATAAACTGTCCTTTATATTTATTTATTTGTTTTTTTTTAATAAAAGGTTTACTACCCGAGTTTGGTTTCTAAGCTCAGATTGAACCTCTGTTGCTCTGCGTGGTCTTGCTTCCAAGACCAGCCCATGCCCCTGTGCTATCCTCTGTTCAAATATATTAGCCTTCTTGGCTAATATATTCGGTTTCTTATATATAGATTCTTTAATGTCTCTCTCATATACTTACAACATACACTGACAAACATGAAAGTCTGTTTATTTATTTATGTATTTCACTCATAAAGCACACAAATAACCCGCTGGCATCCAGGCGCTGTTACAGATATACACATTTTGTTTATTCATTCAAGTTGCTATATTATGCATGAAATGCAGGTACACATGCCAGGAGAAAGGAGGAACAAGGAAAGAATGGAAGACAGTTTAGTCAAATAGCTGGGTTTGTAGTGCTCTACGGAATACCCAGTATGATTGTTCTGCTCTCAGCGAGGGGCGGGGGGGGGGGTTCCACTGTTTGACTGGTAGGTAGGGGAAGCTAGAGCTTCTATCTGTAGCTCATCTGACTTCAGGTAAAGGTAGGCGGTGAGCAGAGGAGGTCCTGGTTGGTCAGGTTGAATAGGTTTTAGAAATGTTCTGAGAGAGGTAGGGGGGCTGTATTGGAGAGGCACTAATGGGTGATGGACAAGGTTTTGAAGATTATGCATTCACAGATGGGCAGCCAGTGAGCAGCTCTTCTGGGTGTTGAGATTTGTTCTTTTTTAGGGATGTTGAGTAGTGCTCGGATGCATTATTTTGAATGACTTGTAGTTTGTGAAGGTATTCTAAAAGAGATGCCTGCGAAGAGGACATTACAGTAGTCGAGCCTCGAGCCAATGACTGCTTCAGCGATAGTTAGACAGCTGTCTTTGGATAGGAAAGGTCTTGAGGCGTATAGAAGGTTGGTAGTGTAGGCTGCCGAGGACTCAATAGCATTCACTTGGTGAGACATTGAGATGGTGGCGTCAAGGTAGACCGCAAGGGTCTTTACAGATGATGAGACGGGGACCCTGATGTTATCAATATGGAAGGCTGCGTATTGGTTGTTGAGGGTTTTTAGGACTGCTGGTGGTCCCGCTAGCAGGATTTCAGTTTTGTACCAGTTTAGGAACAGGTGGTTTGCCGTCATCCATGACTGAATCGTGGAATACGTGTTGTTGAGGGTATTGAAGTCAATTTCATAGTTGCCTGTGAGTGGGAGTACAATTTGGGTGTCGTCAGCATAGTTGGTGAGTCTAAGATATTGAAAAGGGGCCTAGTGAAGATCTTATATAGGATCAGTCATATGCATGAGCCCTGAGGTACCCCACGTGGATTGGGGATGGTGAGGCACTGGCATTCCCTGCAAATGCTCTCATGACTCTTCCTTCAAGAAAGGAAGCAATCCAGCAGTGACCTTAGGGGAGAAGTTTGCCGTGGTGATGAGGTTGTGACATAGGTTTTTGTGATCGACCAGGTCGAATGCAGCAAACAGATCTAGGACGAGGAGAAGTGCTGGCTTTCCCTTGTCCCTGATCTCGTCCAGCTGTTTTTTTTAAGTCCAGCAAGGCAGATTCCGTGCCATGGCCAGGGGGCGGAAGCTGGACTGCCGCATTCCAAGGATGTGGTAGGTTTCCAAGAACTACTGGACTTGCAGATAGGCTGCCCTATCTAGGATTTTTAACAGGAAGGGGATGGTTGTGATGGGTGTAAGAAACCTGAAGGTGTCTCACCCGCTAGTCCCCAGGGATCTGTCATCCAGGTGGCTAGGACACGGCCATCACTATTGGTTCCAGTTCCTCAGTTCCTGGGGGTGGACCAGGGCTGGAGGATCACCTGGATGGGGGGTACTTTGGGGAGTGGAAGTGGGACACAGAAGGGCGAGACGCGGTATCCCCTTCCTTATAACACCCTTTCCCCATCCTACCAGGTAGGATACCTGGAAACAAAATTCCCCCCCACGCCCCTTTGCAACACAAACACCTTCTCACAGGCAGGTCATTGTGAGCAACAACGGACTTACACCAGAGACGTATACCTGACATGACCCAACACAAGGGTCAGGCAGAGTCGGGCAATTACTGAAAATTACACACACCTGACTTCCATCACACTTCCCCAAACGGATAAAAGGTGGAGCACAAAAGCACACTCTGAGCAAGGTCAAACACACAAGGAAGCAGCTATTCCGCAACAGCAGTTTAAACTGAAGAGAAAGGCGGCAAGCACAGAGAGGATGACAAGGAGGGAATTGCCCATGCCCTTTTCAATCCAGAACCGCGACTTTCAAGAAGCCTCAAGGAAAAGAAACATAAGACCGGGAATTGTAGCTGACGAATGGTGTAGCGTGTGTCAAAGATACATAGTGCCCTCCTGCACTGATAGCCAGGGCAGGCAGAATCGATTGCCACTGTGGTACCATCCTTGACTCCAACAGCAAAACGCCAACGAGATCAGCACAGCCGGTGAGTTGGAAATACTGATAGCAGACCGGACTGTGTTGTGCTAAAGTTTGCAAGGGGCAACATTGTATGAAGAAAGAGAACTGCTATGCAATTGTCCTTTGTGAAGCCAGAAATAGCTACCAGATACAGAGTAGTCTGGCGCCACATGGGTGCTCATTTGAAGGGCTCTGTTTGGTGCCCCCTCCCCGAACGGGGAGGAATTATTGAACTTGGAAATTGAAGAGGTCCTGCAGTGGGTTACATTGAATCCCATTCACATTTGAAAGTCTTCGAGTGTTGTAAACTGAAATTGATCTGAGCCCGAAGAGGGAAGCCAGGGTGAACAACACCAAAGAAGATTGTTGTGGCAAATGTGAACCCGACTGAGGGATGCCTGTTAACTAGGGTGCACCGTAGCACACCTGAGAAGATTGTTGTGGCAAGTGTGAACCTGACTGAGGGATGCTTGCAAATTGAAGATTGGTCTGAATAGGACTGAGGGAGGCTAATGGTGAAAGAAGGATTGGAGCCCGGCTAAGTGGGATCCTGGGTGAAGAGTAAATCGCCCAACATGAATATTGAAAGGAACTTTTCTTGTTTATGAGACATCAGGTCTTCTAAGTCAAGAGACTTTGCACTAAAGAGACTTGGGCACAGAAGACCCTGTTGTTGGTGAAAGGAACTGTGACCTTATGCCGGAGAAGCCCAGGAGTGTGCTGTGCTCAAGAGACCCGCCGTGTCCCGTGCTAAAGACGTGCTGAAGGGAGGCCACATCTTGCACATCCTGATTTATCATTTTGTGAACACTTCTTTCTTTTCCTGAACATTATCCCACATTATTTTGTAGCATAGCGGTAAGGATTGGCAATAGGTTTTTTAGTCCTTTTTATTTGACTAGACTCCACTAGGACTGTATTATTATTATTTGATGGTCGTAGCTTGCTCCCGTCGTAGATTTAGGGTTAGATAGGTATTTTGCACACCCCTGATAAAAGTTCAATAAACACCCTTGTACTGTGATCACTTGTGTCTGTCTTACTTTGATACAATGCCTTCCTTACATGGGCCTGTAGTTGGTTGGAATGGTGGGGCCTAAGGATTTCTTTTTTTAGGAGGGGCTGTACCCTGGCTTCCTTGAGGCTGACCGGCATTGTGCTAATCGAGAAGGAGGTGTTTCTAAATAAGGTGATGACCAGTGTGAGCATTTCTGCGCAGTCCTTGAGAATGGATGCAGGACAAACATCTCCTTAACACCCAGAGGGCTTTAGACTTTTCATGATGGCTAGGACTTCTAGATCAGAGATTCCTTTGAAGTGAAACTGGGGGGTCAATAGGTTGGGGCAGTCTGGGGAGGTGGTGATGGCTGGCGCTGGGGTGTGTGGGTGTGTGGCAGTTAGCTTGATCACTTAGGATTTTTTTGTTCAAGGTGTCAATTTTATTGAGCATTACCATTTGAATGTTGGTGCACCAGGCTTTATCTTTGGTGAGGGTGGGGCTGGGGGAACGGAGGTCTCAATTGCCCTAAAGATGGCGAATATCTCTCTGGTGTCTGACTTAGCATTGGAAATTCTGGCATTGAAGGATGTGGATTCTGTTGCGATAATCGCTACCTCGTATAGCTTGGAGAAGTTCTGCCTGGCATTTCTTGTTGCACAATTCTAAGAGGTCAGGGGTAAACCAAGAGTTCGAGTGTCTGACAGGTTTGGATTTTCGCAGAGCTAATGGAGCAATGGTGTTCAATGCTGTTGAGAGGGTTGCAGCATATATGTCTCCTAGTGAGTTAGGGTCAATTGAGAATGGAGGCTTAAGGCTAGGCGTGTCCAGCCAAGGCAGGATGCTTTCTTTGGCAAGCTTCCAAGAACTGCGTGTGAGTGCTGGTGGTAGTGAAACGGCAGAGAGTTTGGGTCTCCTAGGGTGAGCGATGGAGAAATTGATGATGTGGTAGTTGGACCATGGGCAAGGATTGGTGGATCTAATCAAGACCGTGCAGTTAAGGTCGGTGATCCAGTCCAATGTGCGCCCCTTAGAGTGGGTAGGGTGATTGATACATTGCCTAAAGCCTAAGGTTTCAAGGACGTTTGTGAGTGAGGAGGCATGAAGGTCTTCTGGGTCATTGAGGCCCAGATTTAGGTCTACTAGGAGAATGATTTTGGAGGAGGCTTTGATGTTGTCTTGCAGGATATGGAGGAGGTTCTCCTCGAAGCTAAGTGTAGGGCCTGGAGGGTGGTTAATGACATGGCTAGATATTGTTTAGGTAGGCATAGGCTACAGCTTAAAGGAGAGAAAGTCTACGTTCTCTTCAAGGTTGGTGTTAACGTGTCTAATGGGAAGGGAGTCTTTGGCCACGAGGGCGACAGCACCTCCTATGGAGGTGAGCCTGTCATTCCGGTAGATAGTGTAGCCAGTGGGGATGGCTAGGGAAAGGGCTGATCCTGATGCTTCATGAAGCCAGGTTTCAGAGATGGCCAAGGAATCCAGGTTGTGAGTAGTGATGAGGTCATTGATCTCCAGGGTGTGAGGTGAAACGGATTGTGCGTTGATAAGGGCACAGAATAAGTATGACTCCTTAGTTAGAGAGCTGGTGTCTGACTCCTTGTGATTGGGCAGTTGTGTGGTGGCTGGTGGATCCCTGGTCAGAGGGAATGGTTGGTGATCTTGGAGAGATGCAGGAGGGAAGCTCAAGTTAGTCAGAGGATGGTGTGCTCCATGGATCAGAGCCAATGCTCAGGGAGACCTTGCTGTGTCTGAAAAGACCATTGCAGAGGCTTACATTTGCAGGAGCGTTTAGGTGGGTTCAAATGTTCAAGGGTGTGGTGTGAGGAATAGCAAGTGTGGGACCGTTGGCATTTATCTTAGCTGGTATGAAGTTACCTGGTAGTAAGGCATTGGCTGACCATTCAGTACTGACAGGCTTGCCACATCTAAGGTTTATTTTCATAGGTGAGGTACATAGGGCAGTGGAAGTGGGGCTGTGTACCTTTTGGGTGGATGTCATTTTAGCAGGTGGCTTAGTTGGCTTTGTGTGCATATGTGCTTGCAAGAGCTTAGTTGCAATGAGGGAGGTAACATCAGCATTGGGGGGGTCAACATCATCAACAACATCAGCAGTGGGGGGGTAAACATCACCAACAAGATTAGCAGGCGATTCAGCGTGCATACAAGTTTGCAAGAGCTTAGTTGGAATGAGGGGGGTAACATTAGCAGTGGGGGGTGAACATCATCAATATCAGCAGTGGCGGGCAACATCATCAACATCAGCAGTGGGGGGTCAACATCAACAACATCAACAGTAGGGGGTCAACATCACCAACAAGATTAGCATGCGATTCACCGTGCTGTAAGGAATTCATGGTGGCAACAGTAAAGACAAACACAAATGATCACAGTTCAAGGGTGTTTATTAAACTGTATAATGGGTAGGAAAAATGCCTAATCTAAACCTAAATCTAAGATGGGAGCAAGCTATGACCATCAAATAATAATAAGGCAGTCCTAGTGGCGTCTGGTCAAATAAAAAGGGCCTATTCTAAAGAAAAAGAAAACATTGCCAATCCTTTCAACTAAATTACAAATAGTGTGGAACAATGTTCTCCAAAAAGAAAGAAGTGTTCACCAAATGGTAAATCAGGATGGTATGACTGGGTCTCCCATCCCCACGTTTTTAGCATGGGACAAGGCAGGACATTTGAGCACAGCACACTCCTGGGCCTCGCCAGCACGAGGTTACAGTTCCTTTCAACGATGCCAGGAGACCTTCTGGGGTCAAGTCTCTTTTCTACAAAGTCTCTCGCCTTAGAAGGCCTGCTGGACCATAAACAATAAACAAACAAAAGTTCCTTCTGTAATCTTTCACGTTGGGCGATGGCTCTTCGTCCCTTGGATCCCCCTCAGCCGGGCTTTCATCCTTCTTGTAACGTTAGCTTTCTTCAATCGGGTTCACTACAGCCTTTCACTCAAAACGTATAATTCAAAAGTTTCAATGTCTTTTTAAACAATTATTCAATGTGGACATCCCTCAGCCGGGTTTACACTTGTCGCCACAATGTTCACGGGTATAGCACTGTCTACCCTCAATTCGTAGGCATCCCTCCGTCGGGTTCATATTTGCCAGTTTCACAAATCACTGCGTTCTTTCACTTTGAGTGTACAAGGGGTTTTGCTTGACCCTCGTAGGACCACTTTGACACTTCACGTCAGCCTCTCCTAAGTCCTCTCGATTCTCATAGTTTCAAAAAACACAAATCAACCCAAAAAGGCTCCAGTTAGAGTCCTTCGAATGAGCGCCTCGTGGCACCGGACCACTCTGCTTCTGGACCTTTTCTAGGGTTTCTTTAAAGTTCGAACATACAAGTTCTTTGTTTAACAATGTTGCCGTCTGCAACCTTTGGCCCAGGACAGTTTGGTTCACTATCAGTCTTCTCTGACTCACTATCTGTGCTGAACTGTTGGAGTTTCTTGTCTCAGGAGTCAAGGACGGAACCACAGCGGTAATCGCTTCTCCGGCCTTTGGCTATCAGCGTGGGAGGGCCCTGTGTGCCGTTGACACCTGTCACACCACCCGGCAGCTGGAATTCCCGGTCTTATGATTTCCCTCTCTGAGGCTTTGCAGGTCTGAGTTGAAAAGGGTAAAGGCAACTCCCTCCTCGCCGTCCCTCCAGGTCTCACAGCCTTTCTCCTCTGTTTAAACTGATAGTGCAGAATGACTGCTTCCTCGTGCGTTCAGCCTTTCTCAAAGTGTGCTCTCGTGCGCCGCCTTTTATCCATGTGGGGAAGGGAAAGGGCCGTTGGGTGTGTGTAGTTATTGTCAATTGCCTGTGTCACGGATGGCACTCTGTTAAGAGTGGCACAGGACACCCAGGAAGGGTTTGGGGTGGTTGTGCCGAAGTAAGGTGGACAGATAAGTACACACACAGCTGAAAGTAAGGAGAACGAAGAGTAGGCAAGTGTAGCAAGGAAATAAGGTACAACAGAATGGATTCCCTCTTGGGGTGTATGCAGATATAGGAAAAGAGCATTCCACGGACCTTAGGAAAAACTCTAGCCTTCTGCACAGTTTGCTATAACAGAGGCCCACGCTGTTTGCTCATGGCTTGGAACAACAGCTATGGGTGTCTGTAACGCAGAAACGAGACAAGGGAAGGGGCAGAGGTTGCCTGACGGAAACCAAACAGACAAGCTCTGTACAAAGGGGTCTACAAACAGAACAAGAGAAGACACTAACAGACAAATCCAGGAAAAAAGGAAGTCGATAAGCAAACTAGCAGAAGGAAATGAAGGGAACGCCGTATAACAGGATTGGATAGGGATAAGGAACAGAAGGTTGAAAACAAGGAAGACAGCAAGGGAGCAGCAGTCAGGAAACAGGGGGACTGCAATAACGGAAAGTAAATAATGTAGGTAAACTGTTGTGGATATCAGAGGACGGTAGGGTACAAGGTTGAAAGCTCAGAGGAGCAGGAAAGCAATGAGCAAGCCCAAAGGAGCAGGGCTGTAAGGAAGGGAGCCCAGAGGGAAAGGGCTTAGGGCAGCGGAGTAAAGCAGACTGCACGGCAAGGAGCCCAGAAGGGCCGGGCAGCAAGGAGTGAGCCCAGGGGAGCAGGGCCGCTGACTGTAGAAGGCTGCAGAGGACTGTAGAGGGCTGCTGAGCTGAGAACCCAGCGGACAAAGGCTGTAGGTAGCAAGCAGCGGAGCGTGATCGGCTGCAAGGTAGGAAGCCCCGAGGACAAGGGCTGTTGGCAGCGGAGAGAAGCAGGCTGCGCGGCAAGGAGCCAGAAGGACCGGGCAGCAAGGAGTAAGCCCAGAGGAGCAGGACCGCTGACTGTAGAAGGGTGCAAAGGACTGTAGAGGGCTGCTAGGCTGAGAACCCAACGGACAAAGGCTGTAGGTAGCAAGCAGCGGAGCGTGATTGGCTGCAAGGTAGAAAGCCCCGAACAAGGGCTATTGACAGCGGAGAGTGATCGGCTGCAAGGCAGAAGCCTGGAAGGGCAAAGGCGGAGGCTGGGAAGCAGCAGAGCGTGATCGGCTGCAAGGCAGGAGCCTGGAAGACAATGGAGGAAGGTAGCAGCGGAGCGTGATCGGCTGCAAGGCAGAAGCCCGGAAGGGCAAAGGCGGAGGCTGGGAAGCAGCAGAGCGTGATCGGCTGCAAAGCAGAGAGCCCGGCAGGGCACTGGATCCAAAGCAGGAGTAAGGAGGAACCGCATACAAAGATCCGTAGCTCGAAGCAAAAAGGTGCTGGAAGGACTCTTAATGCAAGAGACTGAGCTCCTGCAGGCAGCAGCTTTTATACCGCCCAGCCCAGCACAGAGGCAGGCTAATTGGTAGCACCTGGATCAGCACACCTGCATACAATCTGCCTCCTCTCTCTCTGTTCCTGAGCTGGTGGAAGCAGAGCTGATCCCTAGGGCTTCTGGGGATTGTAGTTCCGATGATGATGAATAGGAATGGCCAGGAAAAGATAGTTATAGCCAAGTGCATTGTGGTAAGTGTAGTTTGTTGGGAAAAATAGAAAAGCACAAAAGTCTCGCAAATGGGAAACAAGGTCCAAAAAGTGAACAACGGTTGATCCAAGAGTTCTCCGCAGAAAAATGAATAACAATTAGTCCATATTGATCGCCAATGTATGCGCCCATGGCGCAGGCATGACAGCCTGATTATGTCTGACCCTTACGTTGGGACATGTCAGGTAAACGGCTCTGGTGTAAATCCGTTGTCTGTCACAGTGTTGGAAAGTGTTCGTGTTGGAAAGGGGGGGTAGAGCTTCTGAATATCCTATGGGGTAGGATGGAGGAAAAGGTATTATAGGGAAGGGGGCAATCAAGTCTCACCTGTCGGTATCCCATTTCCACTCCCTGAGTACCCCCATCCAGTTGATCCTCCCACACTGGTCCACCCCCAGGATTTGGATCCAATAGTGATGGCCGTGCCCTGGCCACCTGGATGACAGATCCCCTGGGGCTAGCAAGTGAGACACCATCAGGTTTCTCACATACCCTTCCCCTGTGCGAGGTGGATATGTCTGTTCTTTGTCCAGGTTCCCCCTTGTTAAGGCATGGAAGAGAACAGGGACGAGAAATATTCCACTGATTGGGTTTGATCAGTGTAGGTAGAGGTGGAGTGGTATTACCGGTCTCTCTACAATAACCTATGAATTGGGTTTTAAGGGCTGTTTTGGATTTCATGGGCTCAGAGCTTTCCAAGTCCCATATTAAAGAGTTTTGGGAGTAGTAGTTCGCCTGCTAGGATGTCTGTGGTAGAAAATCTCAGAAGGAAGGTGGAGATTCCTATAAGAGAGTAGAGAAGATGGGGAAATCCCGCCCCAGAATAACTTCTTCAGGGAGCCCGGGAATTATGGCTGACGATATTTCACAGGATTGACCGCAGATTTCAATGTATACTGGTATTTTAGGGTATACTTCATTGTCTCCATGTACACATGTCACTCTAACTAGGGCCTTATTGTCTAGGTCTTTTGTTGTAACTAAATCGGCCCGTATAGTGGTTTGCTTACTACCTGAGTTGATCAAGGCCCATACTTGCCTGCCATTCACCCACGCCTTTTCATATGCCTCCAACCTCAGCTTCTGGGCCCAGAATTACCTCCACGTCCCTCTTCCTTGTCCCAGAGTTTATGGATGAGGCTCTTTGCCTCATAGGTAAGTACTGGGATGAGGAAAAGTGGGACTAGGAGTAATGATGATTACAGGTAGCTAAGTCAGGCATTACCTCCATGTACCTCTACCTCATCCCAGTACTTGTGTATAAGGCACTCTGCCTCTTACACAAGTGCTGTCTCATACACACTGGGATGAGGAAGAATAGGGCTAGGAGGAATGAGTAATCAAGGCATTAAAGACAAGTATTGGTGCAACACCATTGAGTTGACTGGGATTCAGCACTCCCTCCCCCCTCCCCCTGAAATTTTGGGCTATGATGACTCAACCTGGTCGACCTTCACAGCAGTTGCCAGACAGAACAGGACACAGTTAAATGGCACCTGGGTTTTGCTGTTAAAAAGAGCCCGGCAATTACTAACATAAAGCATTTCACTGTTAGTACCTGCATTCAAATGCCACATTTTTTAGGCAATTGAAATCGTGATGTGGGTTTAATACTTGCATGCCAGCGGAGTGATTGGAAGGGTAGGAAGGCAGCAGGACACCGCTCATTCTCACAGCAGTCCATAAGTGGGTGCTTTCAAACTTAAAGGAGAGAGTTAACTGCTTTTAACATTGAAGCTGCACTAGAATAGTCTCATTAAAATGCGTAAATAAATGAGATGCCTCAAACAAATTAAGTTTGCCCCTCGTCACCGCCCACGAAGTCAGCGCCTCTCCCAATATTTGAAGGGTTAGCCCCTCGAAATGTAGATTTGTTGAGCCCCTGAACGCAAGCACACACACCATTCACCATATGCACACACGCTCACCCAGCCATCCATATATTTAAGTGTGCATTCTTTCACCATACAGGGACACCCAAGCAGCTATCTATACATTTAAGTGTGCACCCTTTTACCATACAAGCACACCCAGGCAGCCACCCGTACATTAAAGTGTGCACCCTTTCACCATACACTCACACAGGCAGCCACCTATACATTTAATTGTGCAGCCTTTCACCATACACTCACACACACACACACGTCATGGGGTTGAGGGGAGCCCTAATACTTCCCGAAAAATTGGGCCTCATTACAACTATGCCGGTCTGGAAACAACGGTGCCGGTAATTTTACCGGCACCGTTGTTTCCAGACCGGCATATTACAGCTCTGCGGGCGGTTGCTATCCCACCCGGCAGGTTAGACCAGACCTGCCAGGCTGAACGACACCCACCCACAGAGTTTTCACGGAAGCACCGGCACCATAATTAACGGTGCCGGTGCTCCCGTGGACCCCATTCCCATAGAGTCCAATGGTTGCCGGCACCTGACCTCCCGGACCGACGGGCTTGTAATCTCCCTGTGTTCCCGGGAAGTCGGGCACCAGTAAATCATTACGGGTCTGGCGGCAACCTGCCGGTAGCACCGGCATGGTTACCACCAAACCCATAATGAGACCCATTGTTTCTTTTTGAAGTCACTCTGACTTCAAAAAGAAATTATTTCCGTTAAGGTCCGAACCATAACGGCAGTAATTTCTTTGGGAAGGCAGAGTGACTTCAAAAATAAACTATTTATTTTTTAAGTCACAGGGCTCCCCCGACCCCATGACATGGAGGCCTCCAGCCTAGGGTCAGCCATGCCATGGGGCGGGGGCGGAGCCCTCGGACTTCAAAAAGAACATTTCTTTTTGTAGTTACTGCCTTCATAAAGAAATGATTTCTGTTACAGAAATCATTTCTTTATGAATGCAGAGTAAATTGAAAAAGAAAAAAAAAAAAGAATTTGAAAAAAAAATATTTTTCTTTTTTTTTCTCCAGGGGGCCCCCTCACACAACATGTGCTGGCGGGGAACCCCGCACCGCGGGGGTTGCGGGGGCCCCCTGTTACGCCAGTGTCCTTTTTGACCGATCAAACTCAACAAGTCAAACTGGGGGCGTTCAGTTCTGACCCGCTACCAGTGAAATGTGGAGTGCCTCAGGGTTCTTCCCTCTCTCCACTGTTATTTAATATCTATATATGTCTCCTATTGGACATCTTTTCAGAGTTTAATCTGCATTATCACTCATATGCTGTTGATATGCAGATTTACGTCCGCTTAACAGAACCAGTGGAAGCTGTGGATAGAGTGGTAGCCTGTCCAAGTAAAATTGAAAATTGGATGTTGACTAACAAACTCCAACTTAATCCAGCAAAAACAGAGAATATCATCTTTGGCTCTAAATCAAAACATAGTAAAATCTCTTAGCATATGTCCTGTCCTGCACTTTTGGGGGTTCCCGCAACATTTGCATCTAAGGTAAAGAACCTTGGGTGCATCTGGCAAGAGAATCTTTGTAGTAATTTGCAGAAAAATGAAAAGGTAAAATCTGTGTATTATCACCTCAGATTGCTGAAACCCCTGCTGCCTCTTGTCTCAGAGAAAGATCGACCTTTGATTGTTGGCGCATTAGTAAACTCTAGACTAGACTATTGGAATGGTCTGTTAATTGGAATTCCAAAAGGCCAAATCCAGCGTCTGCAGGTTGCTCAAAATGCAGCCATCAGGCTGATCTATTCTTTACCCACACGCACACAGATTTCTCAGTTTCAGAGAAATCTTCACTGGTTACCAGTAAAGCAGAGAGAACTTTTTAAGGTCCTTTGTTTGGTCTTTAAGTGCCTGCGAGGAACTGCCCCCTCATATCTCTCATCAAAGATCACTGCTTACCATCCTGACCGTTGTTTACAGTCATCAGCGCAACATTTGTTGTTAGATCTACCATCCAGGTTAGTGTTCTGAGACAACGGACGCTTTTCATGTGTAGGACCTCACACCTGGAATTCCCTGCCATATGAACTGCGAAAAATTGAAACACTCAGGGAGTTTGGAAAAAAACTGAAAACCTTCCTTTTTGTATAACTGTCTATGATGGTTCTGGCTTCTCATCTCTTGTTTCTGCACTATTATATCACCTGCGTGCAGATGCGTTTTTTTTGCTTGGTTCCCTATGGTTATGTGCGCTATAAATATAGAAATCAAAGCAAATCAAATCAGATCAAGTTCCAGTGGGACCTGTTACACTTGTGGAGCCAGTGACAGCCAGGGGGAACCCACGTGTAAGGGTAAGACCTTGGAGGTCCACTCTGCAAGTCTGGCCTTCCCTCAGTATGAGGAAGAGGAGTTTACAGTGGTGTCTTCCCTTTAGATTGCTTCCCCTCAGGTGAAGAATTTGAAGATAGACTAGATTCTGTGAAATATAGTAGTGCTGGAGCTTCTGCTCCCATCCCAGAACTGTCCCTTAGTCATCTATTATCTGAGGATAGTGTTCAGGTAGAAGGTATAAGTACCTCTTCTTTTAGGACCACTGGGCCCAGTCTAACTGAAGTAGCTTCCTCCATGGTAAACTCACAGAGCCTTGCCAGAGGTCCTGTGGGGGATACTCAGTTGGCTGATCGGCCCTCTCTCAATGTTTCAGTAGAGCTGTGACTAGTGAACTGGTCAGGGCATCTGTCAATGTTAGGAGAGCTGTTCCTAGAAGATTTCTGGGTGAGATTAGTCTTCAAGACCTAGGTCCTGATAGACACTCACCAGACCCTTCAAGCACTTGGTCTCAGAATCAGGCTGCCTAAAGGGGAAACCCATGGCCAGAGGAGTAACAAAAAGAGGCAGATGGAAAGAGAATATTCCCCCTGTCGTACCCACAACATCTGTTGAGGTAGTTGGTAGAATCTGTATTCCTGTTTTGGAAGAAAGACTACCAGACAATCTTGTGTCCTATAGGGCTCCTGAACTACCTAGCATGCTGGTAGATGAGATCCCTAGGAGAGAGGTTAGTATGGGCCAACACAAAAAGAAACCATCCTTAATGGGCCTATGGAGACAGGCCTAATTCCAGTGGGAGGATTCCCCTCCAGTGAAGCAAAGGATACAAAAGGAAAGTGGGTTACTCGAAAGTAAGCCCACAGAGCCCACCAGAGAAAACCTTGAGAGGTTGGAGGTTTCTCAGGAGGTGAGGCCCTTCCTCCTACAGGTGGGGTGTGACATTCCCCTAGTGGTTCATCCTAGTATCAGGATACCACTAGAGAGGCGTAACACACTTTCTTGCAGGCCCATGATGGGGGTCCCAGAAGAAACCCACTGCAGGAGTTTTCCTCTCTGTCATCAGGTTGACAGAAGAGAGACATGTATTCAGATACTCCAGAGTTCACTTTTAGGAGTGGACTCCTTTGTACCAGAGGAAAGGCCTACTTTGTTTAGCCCTTTGACCCTGGAGACCTCAGGCAGTAAATTGAAAATGGTGGTTGCTGATCCAAACACCATATGCCTTAATGCCAACCCACAGAGGATGACTGCCAAGTCAGTTGTTAATGCCATACTGAATGGCAGGCCCAGAGGTAGCTCCTCTGCTTTGCTCAGTAGTGGTCAGACCCAGTGGAGGGAGAGTGAAGTGTCCTGTCAAGTGTCACTTAGCTGTCATCCACAGGAAGGTTGTCTGAGAGACAGATCTGTCAGATCTCTCATATGTTTGATGGCAGCCCTCAGTGAGCCCCAGACAATGAGGTGGGACCTTCTCCTGTCAAACATATTTAAATCCCTGAACACCTGTGAGTGGTCTGGGCCTTGCCATGTTTCACAACTTGGCAAGGGAAACTATTCAGAAGGCCTTGGTAGACCTGTCCAGGTTACCATAATGTTTCCTATGAATAGTGTGGAGAATATTATCTTGAGATATAGCATGGGAGCCCTGATTATGGCTATAGAGAGGGAGCCAGAGACATCTGTGTGTCTCCTTGCCCTGTGCCAAAGCAGCCCTTCGTATGGCTTCAGTGAGGATGACCTAGTGCCCCCTCAGCTGACCCCACATCAGCAAGGTGAGCTGGAGATTTTGCTGAGGCAACCTCCCCCCTTGTTGTCACTTCAACCCTCTATAACAGTTTGGTGTAAACCAGGGGTGTTGCTAGGTCCGGAAAGCTCAGGGGCTAAGCTATTTGTTGGGACTGGCAGGACTCAGGGCTAGCTTGCATTCTGGTTGTAGCACCTAAACTTCTATCCGGGGCTACAACCAAAAGACCCGGGGCTATAGCCCCCTCAACCCCCCCTTAGCAATGCCTCTGGTGTAAACCAGACTGTATTCTGAGAGTTGGTGGACCCATCAAGATTGGGTGTTGTGGTGGTTTCAGATCAAACAAGAAGTTCTGACAGTTGGTGGGAGATCCACCCTGTGTTGGAACAAGGAGTGTTTGAGAACTTAAGCTGTCCAGAGTCCAGTTCTGAAGATCTCGAGGGACATACAGGTAAAGCCAGTTTGGGATTCTGTATGGACACTAGAGCTTTGTATTCTGTCCCCAAGACAGAGACACACCCTTCACCAAGAGGCAACAACTTAGTGGACCAGCTCTGTACTGAAAAGTATAGTTGCGTCTATGATCTCTCTGCAGGGTATGGCAACGTATCCCTTGCAGTCTATGCTGAGGAGGAGACAGCAGTTTCGGCCTTTTCAGATCCTTACTTCAGTGTATGGACTTCTGGATTGGTAGCTGCAACTGACACCTGTCAAATGAGCTTAGCCCATGTTCTGAATGGGAAAATGGGTCTCAGCAATGCACGTCTGAATGACATAGCAGATTTAACCCCCACTTGCAAGGAACTGGGGATAACTCAAGAGACTGGGTGTCAGGACCTTCATCAGGCAAACTTGTTGAGAAAGACAACCAAGTGTCAAACTGAACAGGCGCCATAGGCCTTCCTCCAGCATGACGTTGGTGTATGTGGGGACAAGATGCAACCTCTTGTCAGTGGAGTACTTCATGTACAGAACTGGGAAACCCCCACTACGCGAGCCGAAGTGAGGACTTTCCTGGCACTCACTGGGAAACACAGGAGTAAAGTGGCAGGCTATAGCAGTATAGCTGCCCCTCTGACTGCGCTCAATGCTCATAGGGGACCTAAAGAGTTGTTATGGACCCTTGAGTGTGAGAAGGCCTTCACAGGCCTGAAAGAAACCTTAGGTCAGGCCCCTGGTTTACAGGCACCTGATTGGAAGAGACCTTTCTTTGTGCAGACGGATGGCTATGACACTGGGATAGTTGGAAACCTTTCACAGCTTGATAACAAAGGTGAGGAACAACCTATATGTCACATCAGCTACCAGTTTAGGTCTGGAGAACTCAGGTGGCACAAAGTGGAGAAAAGATGTTTATTCATTATATGGTGCCTTAGGAATTTGAGGTCCTACCACCAAGAGACTTACTGCACTCTGCATGCTCACCCTACGCCTTTGACGTGGTTGGTGGATATTAAGGGAGAGAATCCAAAGTGGCTCAGGTGGTTCATGTGTGGTTCATGCATCTGCAGGACTTGAACTTCACTATTGGGCATAGGCCAGATCCCAAATTTAGGAATGCTGATGGGCTGTCCAACATGGATAATTGACTGGAACAGAGGACCATCAAGGGGTGGATTAGTTCCCCCTGTCCCTTAATCCGGTTGGGGCATGCGTTAGGAAAGATTTCTCCTTACTGCACCTTTCCTTCCATCTTTATGGACCCCCAAACATGTTGCTTTTATTTTTTATGCTGACCTGCTCTTTTTGCAGTGTAGTGAAGCCTTAAGCTTCACTGCACTGGCTTTTGCTCATATGTTATGGGGAAGCTGACATGTCTTCATTGTTTCCCTTAGTGGATTTACTGTGTTGCTACTTGTGGTTACCTTTGTATCACTTGTGGTAACCTTTGTATCATTGTCCAATGCAGATTACACTACAGGGCAGTGAAGTATACTTTTTGTTTTGCCCTAGACTAACACTCAAAGGATTTTTGGTTATTCTACGTTTGCTAAATGGACAAGCTGGTGGCAGCAGGGACTTTTTCCAATTTTTTGGGACTTTTCGTTTTAGCCTTACCACATTTACTGCGGTTGGCTACTAACTGTGGACAGTGTCCAAACATGGCCGTGCCACATGGTTTTTCGCTTGTCCTTCGGCCATCTTGTTTGTTGCATTCTTCCTGGCCGGTGAGGCCAGGAAAATCATTATAAGGACTTCCAGTGCCCGGGAAAGCAGAAGCTTTTGGCAGGCTACTTGAGGACTGTGTGTGTTTGATGGTCAGTTGTTGGGTGGGGCTGTCTGGTCCCAAAACACAAACTGTTGTCAGTATGTCTGACTCATATGCATGAGCGTTAATGCCAGTGGTCCTGATTGGACCACTGCTGGGGTGTGTGTGTGGGCTAGTGCTACAATTGGCTAGTGGTAATTTCAGCTCTTACTTGGCTTTTAGGATAACAAAAGGACCCCTGCACCCATTCTTCAAACCTGAAGGAGCCAAGACTTCTATCCAGCTGTAAGACCTGCAAAGAAACCGGAGACCCGTCGGAAGGAGGCCTGTCTACCAACACCTGCTGCTGTCCTGGAGGAGCCCTGTCTTGCTGAAAATCTTTAGAAGTCCTGCGAAGGAGCTGCGACCCTTGGAGTGGAGGGAACATCCATTCCAGATGGCTGCACAGTGCCCTGCGAAGAAGAGCCATCGGAAGTGTCCCTGGGCCAACCAGTGGCTGACCAGCTCCTAGTTTGGGCTACCACACTGCAGACAATCGAGGCCTGGAATTGTGGGGATCCCCAGCTTGCCCTACAAGACTTAACTCTATGGAATCTCAGCATTCTAGCATCCAAGTCTGACCGCTGCAGTTGAGTCCCTTTGCATCGCCGTGCTGCGGTGGCCACCATCCGAAATTGCTTACCTGCATAGAGGCTAGTCCTGAGAGGGTTGCTGCATCATTTTCTACCAAGTTCTTCACTCAGGAGTACTTGCACCAGCCAAAGACACCAACCAAAGAGCTGCTAGAACCTGCAACCCGTGCGAATTGAGGGCTGAGGCGGATGGCGGGAAAAGCGAGTTGGGACCTTCTTCTATCGACCTACGAAGTCTTGGGAAGAATCAGAGTACAGGGGGTAAGTTACATTGGTTCTTATCTGCTCTGAGAAACCTGAAGATGTCTTACCTTCTAGTCCCTGGGCATCTGTCATCCAGATGGCCAGGACGCAGCCATTACTATTGGATCCAGTTTCTGGGGGTGGACCAGTGCGGGAGGATAACTTGGATGGGGGGGTCCTCGGGGAGTGGAAGTGGGACACTGATGTATGAGATGTGGTACCCTGTTCCCTATAACACCTTTTGCCTATTCTACCCCGTAGGATATTCAGAAGCTCTACCCCCCTTTTCCAACACAAACACTTTCCTACACCGTGACAGACAACGGACTAACACCAGAGCCGTTTACCTGACATGTCCCAACGCAAGGGTCAGGCAGAGCCAGGCAATTGACAATAACTACGCACACCTGACAGCCCTTTACCTTCTCCACAGGGATAAAAGGCTGTGCACGAGAGCACACTATGAGCAATGCCGAACGCACGTGCAAGAAGCCATTCTGGACCAGCAGTTTAAATGGAGGAGAAAGGCGACGAGATCTGGAGGGACGATGAGGCGGGAGTTGCCCTTGCCATTTTCAACTCAGACCTGCAAAGCCTTTGAGAGGGAAATCATAAGACCGGGAAGTCCAGCTGGCATGTGGTGTGACAGGTGTCAATGGCACACAGGGCCCTCCCGTGCTGACAGCCAAAACAGGGAGAAGTACTTACCAATGTGGTGCCGTCCTTGACTCCCGAGACAAGAAACTCCAAACGTTCAGCACAGCTGGTGTGTCGGAGAAGACTGATAGTGAACCGAACTGTGCTGGGCCCAAGTTTGCAGGACGCAACATAGTTAAACAAAGAACTTGTATGTTCGAACTTCAAAGAAACCCTAGAAAAGGTCCAGAAGCAGAGTGGTCCGGCGTCAAGGGGCGCTCATTCGAAGGACTCTGACTCGAGACTTTTTGGGTTGATTTGTATTTTGAAACTACAAGAATCGAGCGGCCTTTAGAGACTGACATTAGGTGTCAAAGTGGTCCTATGAGGGTCAAGCAAAACCCCTTCTACTGTCACAACCCCCATTCCTGGACCGCTGATGAGCAGTTCTGTTCCTCTGGAAACTCCAGTTCGGCGTTTGCAATGCTCCTGGCGGTTGCCATGGTGTTTGCATCTACGCTACAGCCTCAGGCGACATTCCGTTCCCTGTCAGCCATGCTTCTCTGTTGTTGCCATGGTAGCACGACGCTCAGCAAACCCTGCTCGCATTCGTCTACGTCATCTCCAGGTGCCCGATACTGCAGCATAAAGGAGTCCGAAATTATTCACGAGCGTTTCTGATTAGAGTAAGTTCTGCGCTACTATTCGTATAGTTGCTTCCTCCTTTGATCCTTGCCTTGCTAACAACCTCTCCCTGGAATCCTGACTTGCCTTTTGGATTACAACTGTATTACCTTGTTGCTGACCTCTGCCTGAAACCTTACCTTGCTTTTGGATCACAGTATTTTTGCTTGCTGCTTCCTACTTGTTTTGTCTAACATTTCGTGGGATTGATATATGATATGATATGATATGGCATTTATAACGTGCCTATACACAAGTGTTTTACCTCTGCAATCATTTCGCATTACAACATTGCTGGAGAACACCTTGGAATAATACCTCCCTATCTCCCTAACACAGAGCATTGAACTGTGGACGTCTTGCTGCGTCCATTGCTCCTACTAACCATATTAACCCCTCTCTCCTTTTCCCTTGCCTGCTCCCTAACACCAGTTTCCTGTTCTACTACTCCAATCCAGGAGATCCATCGAACATCAATCCTAAAGAGGTTTTTTGCCAGCTTTCCTGCATCTTCTATAAAGCTCAATTCCCAGTCTGTTCAGGTCAGTGTCAGTGTTAGTGTTTGTTTCCTCATTTTCTATGGTTTTTCATATTACGTTTTCAAATTCTAAAGCCTTCCTTCCTTTTTTGCAGCCTGGTGAATACCTAGTGGTATTTTTCCCTTCCATGTAAACCTCTGTCCTGGTGCAGCCACCTCTGCTCCTGCTTATCCTATACCACAACAGAACCCGGTCCCTGTCCTAATGTACACTCAGTTTCTGCTACCCCCCACCTGACAAATTTCAAGGGGAGCCAAAGACTTATCATACTTTTATTAATCAGTGCAAACTGTATTTTCTTTGTCGTTCTGCCTCATTTCCAGACTCTACCACCAAAGCAGCCTTTGTCCTTTGTTGCCTAGGTGGTAATGCTGCGGCCTGGCCTAACCCTTTGCTGGAATCCAACAGTTACATGTTATATGACTGTGATGCACTCATAAATGACATAAATCGTGTCTTTGATACACGTTGTAAAAATCAGGTCACCGATTTAGAGATTTTGGAGTTAAAACAAGGCACTGTGCCCTTACTCACCTATCTGGCGAAATCGAATCAGTTAGCTGCAGAAACAGGTTGGCCAGAAGAGAAGAATGCAGCTGTCTTCTACAAGGGGGTGTCAGATGAGTTAAAAGACGTAATCGCCACAGTTCCGGTGGTACCTTTATGTTTCCCAGAGCGCCTCAATCTGGTACTGCAGATGAATGCACGTAGGGTTGAGTGCAAAGGCGAAAAGAAATCTCCTCATGTTTCTCCTATGGCACCGGAATCTCCAAGCACTGCCTCCCTAGACAGTGAACCTATGCAAACCGGTGCTGTGCGTGGTGCATTGCAGGCGCAGAGAGGGAACAAAGACATTCTGCCAATCTGTGCATGTACTGTGGCTCTACCAAGCATTTTTTGCGTAACTGCCTAAAAAAGCCTCCACAGAAACCCGTTGTTTGCTCCCTCTCCCATTCCCATTCAGCTCTATAGGGGCTGAAATGGGAATGGGGAAGGTCCGGGTCCGGGTTCCCAGAGGGAGGAATTACCGGGCCCTCCGAACTCGGAATGGCCCGGTAATTCCTCATTCTGGGAACCCGGACCCGATTTTGGCAGCAGCCATGCCGCCAATAGCGGCATGGCTACCGCCAAAATCATAATGAGGCCCAAGGTCCTGAAAGATTATCTGGAGACCACCCTGGCTAATGGGTTTATTCGCCCTTCTAAGTATACTGCTGCCTCTCCATTATTCTTCGTCCCCAAGAAGGAAGTTGACCTGTATAGATTATAGAACCTTAAATGCCACCACAGTGAAGAACCTGCCACTGATTTCGGTCTTGTTGGATCAGTTAGGTTCCTCCACCATATTTACAAAATTAGACTTGAGGGGCGCCTATAATCTGGTACGGATAAAGAAGGGTGACAAGTGGAAGACCGCATTCAAGACCCGGTATGGGTTATACAAATACATTGTCATGCCCTTCGGTCTATGTAACACACCTGCCAATTTTCAGTTCATTATGAACAACGTATTTCAAGACATGATGGACAAGTACGTGGTTATCTATCAAGATGATATCCTGATTTATTTGAGTCCCATTGTATGACATGTTGAACATGTTTGTTCGGTACTACAGAGGCTGAGGGATCATCATTTGTACACCAAGTTTGGAAAAATGCGTATTCCATGCTACGGAAGTTGAGTTCTTGGGTTATAATATCGCTGATAAGGGAGTCAAGAGGAGCCAATCTAAAGTTAAGGCAGTTCTGGAGTAGCCTGTTCCTAGTTCGTTGAAAAACTTACTGTCCTTTCTTGACTTCGTGAACTTTTATAGAAGGTTCATTAATTCTTTCTCTGTGATCGTTACGCCCTTGACCAGTCTGACGAGTCCCAAGAATCCTTTTTGATGGAACCCTGCAGGCCAAGAAGTGTTTGAACTCCTTAAAACAGCATTTATCTCTGCCCCCGTCTTGCAGCACCCCAACCCTATGTTGCTGTTTATAGTAGTTGCGGTTGGTGCTGTTTCCTCCCAAACCTGTCCTGGTACCGGTAGGACACATCCAGTGGCTTTCTATTCACGTAAATTAACGGTTCCTGGACAGAATTATACTGTCACAGAATGCAAACTTCTGGCTGTTAAGGATGCGTTCTCTTGAGTGGTGACATCATCTGTTGGGAGCACGTCATAGAGTGACTTTTTTCACAGACCACAGGAATTTGGTTGCCTTGAAATCGGTGAGGTGTTCAACTGCTAGACAAGCACGGTGGCACTGTTTTTTCTCCCTATTCGATTTTGTGATCACATATAGCCCTGATGTTCTTCACGCCAAGGCTGATGCGCTTTCTCACCTTGGTGTGCAGGATTCTGCTCCGGGTTTCACATGCCCACTCTTACTTCCCCATCAAGTGGCTTGTGACTGTACCCCTCGTCTATTACTCAGGGAATTGATTCAATCCTGGGTTCTTGCTAACCCCAGAGCAGTGAACGACATCAACGCACACATCGTCAATGGACTGCCATATATTCAGGCCAAAATATACATCCCTGACGATAAAACACGTCTGGGTGCTATGCATTGGTGTCATGATTCGCTCATAGCAGTCCACCCCGGGAAGACTAAGATGCTGGAGCTATTGCGTAGATGGTCCTGGTGGCCTACCATGTCTTGTGATGTTGTCAACTACATTGCAACTTGTTCTGTCTGTGCTCAGTGTAAAAATCAGATGCACAAACCTATGGGTCTCCTACGCACGATGCCCATACCTCACAGGCCTTGGTACATGGTCTCTGTGGACTTCATTGTTGAGTTACCACCCGACCGAGGCCATGATATCATTTGGGTCGTAATCAATTGCTTCTCTAAAATGGCTATTTCCGTACCTTGAATTGGGGTGCCTTCAGCTCCTATGTTGGCAGATCTCTATTTGCGACAGGTTTTCCGTTTCTTTGGGCTAACTTCCATCATCATCTCTGATAGGGGTATGCAATTTATGTCACATTTCTGGTGGGCATTGACTTAATCCTTTGGCATCGAGGATCGGTATTCCAGTGCCTACGATGCACAAACGTATGAACAAACAGAGAGACTTAATGCGACCTTGGAGCAATATCTGCATTGCCTCTGTCTGCAGTACCAGGAAACCTGGTTGGATGTCCTTCCTATGGCTGACTTTGCCTATAACAACTCTCTCTATTCCTCTACTGGTTACTTTCCTTTCCACACTGTGGGCATCATTACGAGGCAGGCGCTCCCGTAATGAAGGGTGCCGGTACGGGACCGGCACCGTTCATTACGGGACGCCCTATTGCGAGGTTCCCTTGCGGGACCGGGTAAGGACGCCTGGTAAAACCAGGCATCCTTAGCGGGTCCCGCAAGGGAACCAAGGAGATAATAACGGGCCCGTTATTAATGGGCCCGTTATTAGCTCCATCCCCATTCCCATTGAGCCCTATGGGGGCTCTAATGGGAATGGGGATTGGTTTTGTGGATGAGGAACTACCGGGTCCTCCAAGGTTGGAATGACCTGGTAATTCCTCATTCACAGAACCTGGTACTGGAACCCGGTATGGAGGCAGCCATGCCCTTATTAAGGGCATGGCCACCTCCATACTCGTAATGAGGCCCTCTGTATGCTCAACATCCCTGTTCCATTCCTCTGGGTGGTTTTGTACCCTCTGATAACCCTGATGCTCGAGCCTCTGTTAGGGATATCGTAGCCATGCACGGTTCCGTCAAAGATCACCTGGACCAAGCTCAACACCGATCTAAGAGATACGCAGATCAACATCGTTCCCCTGCTCCCATCTGTCAAGCTGGTATGAAAGTCTGGTTATGGCCCAAAAACCTAAAAATCTGTGGTAAATGTAACCTCTCCTCTCAATACGTCGGTCCCTACGACATACTTCAGGTCATCAATCCCGTTGCACTACGCCTGCGACTTCCGGATGCTTGGCGAGTGCATCCTGTATTCCACGTTTCCTTTCTCAATCCATGCCTGCCCTCCACTCGCTTGCCCACTCACCCGCTTGCCCACTCACCCGCTTCCAATTATGGTAGACGGGGATGCTGAATACAAAGTCAAGACTATCTTGGGCATGAAGACATGGAGGGGTAAACGATATAATCTAGTGGATTGGAAAGGTTATGGCCCTCAGGAGCGGTCCTGGGAACAAAGTGAGAACATTCATGCTCCTGGTTTAATAGCTCATTTTCACGCTGCTAGAGGGGTGTCCTCTCCTTTGGGGGGAGGATACTGTCACAACCCCCGTTCCCAGACTGCTGATTAGCAATTCTGTTCCTCTGGAAACTCCAGTTCGGCATTGGCGGTTACCATGGTATTTGAATCAACGCTACGGCCTCAGTCAACGTTCCGTTCCCTGTCGGCCGTGCTTCTCTGTTGTTGCCATGGTAGCATGATGCTCAGCTAACGCTGCATGCACATGTCTACATCATATCCCCGGGCACCCGATACCACATCATAAAGGAGTTGGAAATCATTTGGTGAGTGCTTCTGATTAAAGTAAGTTCATTGCTACTATTCCTATAGTTGCTTCCTCCTTTGATCCTTGCCTTGCTTGCAACCTCTGCCTGGAATCCTGACTTGCCTTTTGGATTACGACTTTATTACCTTGTTGCCGACCTTCTGCCTGAAACCTTACTTTGCTTTTGGATCACAGTATTTCTGCTTGCTGCTTCCTACTTGTTTTGTCTAACGACATTTTGTGGGATTACTGTCTGTTTTCTCTTGCTGGTTTACCTCTGCAATCATTTTGCATTACAACATTGCTCAAGAACACCTTGGAATAATACCTCCCTACCTCCCTAACAGAGAGCATTCAACTGTGGACGCCTTGCTGTTTCCATTGCTCCTCTGTTTTCCCTTAGAGCACCCTCATTCCTGTTAAGGTGGGAGTCACGTGAAAGTTGCGTACCTGAATATCTGGTTGATCTCGACGGGGCAGCCAGACTGACAAGAAGAATTGGTGACACAAGAAACCAGCCTCTCCTCCACCCAGAATGGGTACTGGGTAAAAGATGGACCAATTCCCAACGTCACAAGCTGCTCTCTCCTGATTTCCGTGACGTCGGGACTGTGCAAGCACAGGCAGGAGAGGTTGAAGGAACAAGTCTTTGAAGTGATGAAGCTCCAGAGTCCAAGGATGGGAGAGGCGATTCCAAGAGATGACGCTAAAGCTGAAGTGCTCGAGAGTCCAAAGAAGACAAAGGCGTACTCCAGGAGAAGGCACTGGATGCTGTGGAGCTCAGGGGTCCGAAAAATGGACGGATATTCACCAGGGAGATGCTGAGTGCAGAGGAGCTCAAGAGTCCAAGGATGGCAGAGGCAAATACCAGGAGAAGGCGCTGGAAGAATGACCACAGAGCTCAGGCTGGCGCAAGGTTGGAAAAAAGGGGAAACAATCTAGGCAGGGAAACCTAGCCTGGCAAAGGGGAGAGGGAACCTGGGAGAATGGGAGAACTAACAAGGACCTGGCTGGGAGAGGAGAACAGGAAGGCAGGGAACCCCAGTGAAACTAAAGGGAACCAAGGGAAAATCCAGGGAAACCCGAGGGGAAACAGGAGGCAGGCTGGAGAGGACAAGGGAAGGAAATACCCCAGACTGCTGAGTAGAACAAAGCTGGCGCAGGAACAAAGGGGAGAGCGAGTAACACGATCAGGAACAGAACGCATTGAGACGCGATCTGCTCCCGATCCTCACTCTCCCTTTATGGGCCGCCGGCGCCCGCGAGGCCTGGAACGCAAGCTTGATTGTAGCCGGGCGCCGGCGGACCCAGAGCGAGGCTTAGGCAGCAAGCCGCTCCGATCCCGGGTGACCAATCCACGGCGCATGCGCGGAACCGTGACCGCGGTCTCCCGCGCATGCGCCGAGGAGCTGCAGTCCTGGTCCCCGAAGCTCTCCCTCCGGCGCCTCCCCAAGCACGAAAGCGCGAATAGAGGCGCCAGGAAGAGAAAGCGCGTGTGGCGAACCCCGGTCTCCCGGTAAGCGTGACACTATGCCCCCTCCCAGGAAGGCCCGGAGCCCCAGGTTTCCAAGGAAACCGACGATAGAATTCACGCACAAGACGTGGGGCGTGCACATGCCGGAAAGGTTCCCAAGTGCGATCACAGGCCGGGTACCCCTTCCAATCCACCAAAAAATGGAGCACCCCCCTGCGATAGCGGGCATCACATATCTCCTGAACCTCAAATTCGGGGACCCCCTGTACTAGAACAGGAGCCGGGCGAGTACTGGCACGACCATAGGGGTCAACAACATAGGGCTTCAAAAGGGAGACATGAAAAACAGGATGAATATGCCACGAACGGGGCAGCTGGAGACGAAAAGCCACAGAGGACAGGCGTTTGGTGATCCTAAATGGGCCAAAATACCGGGGAGCCAATTTAACGGGTAAGTTGCGAAGTGGCAGATTTCTAGAGGACAACCAAACCCTATCCCCAACCCGGAAATCAGGTTCCACTCTCCTCCTCCGGTCAGCCTGAGACTTCATATGGTTTTGGGCAGCCTCCAATGACTTGCGTGCCAACTCGTGCTGCTGTTGGATAGCCGAAATCAAGGCATCAGCGGAAGGAACCGTGCTGGACGGCACAGGATGGAAAGGTATCAATTTCGGATGCTGACCTGTCGAGCAATAGAAAGGACTGGTTCTGATGGAAGAATGGGTGGAATTGTTGTAGGACACCTCGGCCAGGTCCAGATATACCATCCAATTGGTCTGTGTGGCATTTGCAAAACTACGGAGGTATGCTTCCAGCGTCTGATTCGTTCTCTCCGTGAGACCATTGGACTGTGGATGATAACCAGAGCTCAGGGCTCTGCGGATACCAAGATGGCCACACACCTTGCTCCAGAAAGAAGAGAGGAACTGAGCACCACGATCAGAAATGATCTTCTCAGGAAGGCCATGTAACCGATAAACTTCATGCAAAAAGGCCGTAGCCATCTGGGCAGCAGTAGGTATCTTCTTGATAGGAATGAAATGGGCGTACTTTGTAAAACCGTCCACAACGACCATTATACAAGTGTACCCCTCCGAGGGAGGCAGATCAACAATGAAGTCAGTGGTGATGGTGTGCCAAGGATATGGCGGCAACTCCGTAGGTAAAAGTAACCCTAAAGGACGTTGTCTGGGAACCTTGGATTGAGCACAAACCGGACAGGTCTCCACATACTTTCGGACCTCACCAGCCCAGCCAGGCCACCAAAATTGTCGAGATAGCAGTTCTTGTGTTGCTCGAATCCCTCGATGGCCTCCAATGGGGGAATCATGGACGCCGTGCAATATGCCATCACAAATCTCCCCCTCAGGAATGTACAGTCTTCTCCGGAAGAATAGAAGGCCATGATGTTCGGATATTGAAGGCTGTTGAAGTAGAGTTGACCTCCTAGAATCTATCCGGGTGGCATCTGATATCGACTGCAAGAGTGGTGATAAGGTCGATAAAAAATGATGAAAAGAGATCAGTGGTTGAGCCAGACTGGAGTGACCCTCTTCCTTCTCCATCTCCAAAGACCGAGACAAGGCATCAGCCTTTAGGTTCGAAGATCCGGGGATATAAGTGATATGAAACACAAACGGAGAAAAGAAGAAGGCCCACCGGGCCTGTCGTGGTGTTCGACATTGCAAGGAACGCAAGTACTGCAGATTGCGGTGATCAGTACGGACCTCAATAGAGAAGCGGGCTCCCAGCAGGTGATGTCTCCATTCCTCAAACACGGTCTTAATAGCCAATAGTTCCTTCTCTATAACAGCATAGTTCTTCTCACTAGGGCTCAGCTTAAGAGAGAAGTAGGCCACTGGATGTTCAACCGAAGTAGCGGGATCCTTCTGCAAAAGAACAGCCCCTACAGCAAAGTCCAAAGCGTCCGCCTCGACAATGAATGGCAGTTCGTCCTGAGGATGACGTAGAATCGGAGCGGCCATAAAGGCTGACTTCAAGGTGTCAAATGCTTGCGTGGCATGAGAGTCCCACAGGTAAGCAATCTTGCTGCTAGTCAGTCTAGTGAGAGGTGCCGTGATCTGAGAGAAAAGAGGAATAAATTGCCTGTAAAAGTTGGCGAATCCCAAAAAGCGTTGTAAGGACCTTACATCATGAGGCTGTTTCCACTCTTGAATAGCCTGGACCTTCTTGGGATCCATCTCGATACCAGCTTGACTAATCACAAATCCCAGGAATTCTATCCTCGATTGATGAAAGGAACACTTCTCTGCCTTGGCGAACAGATGATTGAGAGATAAACGATGGAGGACCTCTCGTACATGGCTTATGTGTTCCTCCCTAGATCTGGAGAAGACTAGTATATCATCCAGATAGATCCAGACAGAGATTCCAATCAGGTCTCCGAAGATGTGATCCATGAGCCGTTGGAAAACCACAGGGGCATTGCACAGACCAAAAGGCATCACCCTGTATTCAAAGTGCCCAAAAGGTGTCTTGAATGTAGTCTTCCATTCATCGCCACTCTTGATGCGAACCAGATGATAGGCCCCTCGTAAGTCAAGCTTAGTAAAGATCCGGGCCCAGTGCAGGGTTTCTAGTATACTACGAATCAAAGGTAGTGGGTACAGGTCCTTAGTAGTAATATCGTTCAATTGCCGGTAATCAACACAAGGTCTCAAAGTGCCTTCCTTCTTCTTTTACGAAAAATAGGGGGAATCCTGCGGGTGATTTGGATGGTGTGATGTATCCCTTACTCAAACAGTCTGACAAGTAATCCTGTAGCACTCGTTTCTCTTCCTGAGTTAAAGCATACAGTCTACCATGGGGAATCTCAACACCAGGTGACAATTCTATGGCACAATCGAACGACCGATGAGGTGGCAGGGGTATGTTTCCTGGTTCAGCAAAGACCTGTTCAAAGTCGGCATATTGAGGAGGAATCTGAAAAGTAGAACAAAGACTGACCCCCTTGCCACGAAATTCCAGGGCCGTCGAAGAAACCTGAGTCTGGACTGGCAGGCTGCATTTCTGGGTGCAAGATGTGGAAGTGAAGGTCAAGGTGTGAGTCCTCCAATTGATGACTGGACTGTGATGCTGGAGCCAAGGTAACCCCAAGACTAACTTGTAGGTGGGAGACTTGATAACATCCAGAGCAAGCTCTTCCACATGATCAGCGATCCGAAGGGTTAACCCTACAGTGTGCAGACGAACCGGTCCTGAAGATAAAGGAGTACCGACGGTAACTTCCACAGGAAGGGCAGAGTGTCTGGGTAGAAGGGGAATCTTATTGATGTTTGCGAATGTTTCATCGATGTAATTGCCAGACGCCCCCTAAACAAACCAACAGCCCAAAAACCTCTAGAGTCCGACCAGGCAATTGGATATGGACCTTCAGAGTTAGTAAGATAGCTGGTTGCATGGGAAGAAGAATTGAACAAGAAGTGGAAAGGTCTGAAAAAGGGATGAGACCTGTCGTTGCCTCTCCTCCACACGACAGGTCCTCTAGTTTCCCGTCTTCTTCTTCTGAGGTCGTAAAGGACACGTTCCCAGGTAGTGCCCAGCAGCACCGCAGTAAAGACACAGGCGTAAAGTTCTTCTTTGCCTCCTTTCTTCATCAGATAAAGGCCCCCTCACAGCTCCCAACTGCATAGGTTCGGGTCCAGATTCCGCTGAACCAAGAGCTCCGGCGGGAAGGCTGGCCATTCTAGGACTGACTCTCTCAAACCGACGTCTCTCAGCCTTTCGTTCAGCTAATCTTTGATCAATTCGGAGCACCTGATTGATTAAGAGTTGGAGGGTCTCAGGTTCGGGGATGTGGAGCAACTCATCCTTGTATTCTTCCCTCAACCCCCGGCGGAACAGGGTCGTCTGCGTGATTTCAGGCCATTGTGAGTCTGTAGCCAGTAGGCGGAAGCGACTGATGTACGTTATTATGTCGGAACTTCCCTGCTTGATGTCCATCAACTGATTTTGCGCAGCGGCGGCCAGATTGGGTGTCTGAAAGACCTCCAGGAATGTCTTTTCAAAAGCAGCAAAATCATTCAATATGGGACTGTTAGTAGCCACAAAAGGTGTTGCCCAGGCGAGGGCATTCCCAGTTAAATTTCCCAAAATGTATCCGATCTTGGCTTTATCGTTATTGAAATAGGTCGACCTGAAGAGAAAATGGATTCGGCAGTGATTGCAAAATTCCGCCACTCGACGTGGGTCTCCATCAAACTTGATTGGGGCAGTATGAGCCAAAGAACTCTCAGCCTGCGGAGCACTCCCTGCCCCTTGAGTTACCATTTGACGTAAGACTTGGTTTTCCTGGTGTAAGGCAGTCATCTCTGCTCTGAGGGTTTGTAACTCATTCCGCAGGTCCTGTGTGTCTTCCATCTCCAAATCGGAAGGTAGGTGTCTCAATCTGTTAAGGTGGGAGTCACGTGAAAGTTGCGTACCTGAATATCTGGTTGATCTCCACGGGGCAGCCAGACTGACAAGAAGAATTGGTGACACAAGAAACCAGCCTCTCCTCCACCCAGAATGGGTACTGGGTAAAAGATGGACCAATTCCCAACGTCACAAGCTGCTCTCTCCTGATTTCCGTGACGTCGGGACTGTGCAAGCACAGGCAGGAGAGGTTGAAGGAACAAGTCTTTGAAGTGATGAAGCTCCAGAGTCCAAGGATGGGAGAGGCGATTCCAAGAGATGACGCTGAAGCTGAAGTGCTCGAGAGTCCAAAGAAGACAAAGGCGTACTCCAGGAGAAGGCACTGGATGCTGTGGAGCTCAGGGGTCCGAAAAATGGACGGATATTCACCAGGGAGATGCTGAGTGCAGAGGAGCTCAAGAGTACAAGGATGGCAGAGGCAAATACCAGGAGAAGGCGCTGGAAGAATGACCACAGAGCTCAGGCTGGCGCAAGGTTGGAAAAAAGGGGAAAAAATCTAGGCAGGGAAACCTAGCCTGGCAAAGGGGAGAGGGAACCTGGGAGAATGGGAGAACTAACAAGGACCTGGCTGGGAGAGGAGAACAGGAAGGCAGGGAACCCCAGTGAAACTAAAGGGAACCAAGGGAAAATCCAGGGAAACCCAAGGGGAAACAGGAGGCAGGCTGGAGAGGACAAGGGAAGGAAATACCCCAGACTGCTGAGTAGAACAAGGCTGGCGCAGGAACAAAGGGGAGAGCGAGTAACACGATCAGGAACAGAACGCGTTGAGACGCGATCTGCTCCCGATCCTCACTCTCCCTTTATGGGCCGCCGGCGCCCGCGAGGCCTGGAACGCAAGCTTGATTGTAGCCGGGCGCCGGCGGACCCAGAGCGAGGCTTGGGCAGCAAGCCGCTCCGATCCCGGGTGACCAATCCACGGCGCATGCGCGGAACCGTGACTGCGGTCTCCCGCGCATGTGCCGAGGAGCTGCAGTCCTGGTCCCCGAAGCTCTCCCTCCAGCGCCTCCCCAAGCACGAAAGCGCGAATAGAGGCGCCAGGAAGAGAAAGCGCGTGTGGCGAACCCCGGTCTCCCGGTAAGCGTGACAATTCCTTTCGGGTCTACAGTTCCCTACTAACCATATTAACCCCTCTCTCCTTTTCCCTTACCTGCGCCCTAACACCAGTTTCCTGTTCTACTACTCCAATCCAGGAAATCCATCGAACAACATCAATCCCAAAGAAGTTTTTTGCCACCGTTCCTGCATCTTCATTAAAGCTCAAGTCTGTTCAGGTCCGTGTTAGTTCTTCTTTCCTCATTTTACTTATGGTTTTTCACATAAAGTTTCGAATTCTAAAGCCTTCCCTCCTTTTTTGCAGCCTGGTGAATACCTGGTGGTATTTTTCCCTTCCATGTAAACCTCTGTCCTGCCCTTCTATTATTATAACGGATAGGCTGGTAGTTCACAGGGAAGGTCACCCTCTGAGAGGAGGCCCAAATTGGGCTAATCAATGGGCAACGTTTAAAAATCTTCACGCTTTCCCAAGATCTCCACTGCATTCCTGTTTTTATTTGTGAGTATCGGCCTCTGCAATATTTCGGGCTCACATGAGAATTCACAGCCGAGGAGATAGATCTGCCTCCTACTCTCTACTTGGAGAAGTGTCTGACCCTCAGAGAGTTGGAGGTGAATGAGCGGAGAGCTCGAGAAGGAATATGTTTTGGAAGAGAAATTTGGAGGTAGAGCGAACCCAGGCCCCAGAAAGCATTGTGGGCAATGCAGAGTGTCTTGAAGTAGATCATTGCAGCCATGGTGAGCCAATGAAGAGATTTCAGAGCTGGAGAGATACGATCCCTGGGCTTGAAGCTAAGGACAAGTCTCGTAGTCCTGTTCTGGATACGTTGGAAAGGTCGAAGAGTAGAGACAGGAATATAAGATAACATCCCTCTTCAGTTTTTAATTCAGTGGTATTCAAACTGTGGGTCGCTGCCCCGCAGGGGGCCGCAGCCGCATCCCTCGGGGGCCTTGAGAGGCAAGCATGAAATCTAAAAAAAAAAAGATTTTTAATGTTTTTTTTTTTAGATTGGAAGAAAAGTCAGGGGCGGCTCACATGGTCGGGCAGAAGCATGAAACTGTTTCATGCACTAATGAAAGTGGCCCTCAGTTGTAAATGGATATTCATTCCTTTAGTCACAGACTGTTTGAATAGTACCCAAGGGGGTGATTTGTGTTAAAGTGTACGTAAATTGTGATATTTAAAGAATATTTATTTGGCAACAATGGTCAAAATTACTAACTGCTCAATCGTCAAAATCTAACTGCATAGTGAAGTAACTCATCAAACTGGCCCACATTGGTCAAAAAGGTGGCCCATTTTAAATGGCCCACTTTAAATGGCCCACACTAGCAGTTTGTATTTTTGATACATGCATTGCCCTATTGCTCTATAGGCCAGTCCGAGCCTGGCGGATCATCCATAATGGCGAGGGGGCGCCCACCCACTGGCCCCCTCACCCATTATGGTGAAGCTAAGGTAAAATGAAACAATGAGCACTCCCTCAGCTGCTTTTTCCAGCTGAGGGAGTGCTCCTGGGCTGGCTGAACTGTCAAAGGGAAACACTGTTTCCCTTTAACAGTTCAGTTCACTGCCCCAGCCGCACATGCTCACTGAGCCATGCAAGGCTGGGACGTTTTGCTTCGCCAGCACTGCATAGCTCATTGGAAATGCTGGCTGGGGCACTGCATGTCTGTATGTGCGAGGGGGAGCTCCTGCGCCTCCTCGCACATATGGACAGAGCAGCCTGCAGCAGGACGTTTCAGCACCCACATGCAGGCCAATGCAGAAGGTACATTTATGTTCATTTTTTAACATTGAAAATTGGTGCAGAAAGTAGCGACGCAGGGGGCAAGAGGTGCCATGTAGTGGTTGAAGAGCCAGGGAGAGAGGTTAGACCCCTGGGGAACACCACAAGTAGAGAGAAAGATAGAAGAGGGGAAAGACCCCTGTTGGACCTGAGAGCGTCGGTCGGTGAGAAAGGAGGTGAGCCAGGCCAGTGCCTGATCAGTAATACCAAGGTTGCCCTGGAGACGATTGAGCAGGATGGCATGGTTGACTGTGTCAAAAGCAGAGGATAGATCAAGGAGAATGAGGACAGAAGGGAGATTAGAGTCAAGATTGGAGAGCAAGTCTTCACAGGTGTTCAGTAGAGCAGTTTCTGTGCTTCTGGCAGCTCTGAAGCCAGTCTGGTGGTCATGGAGGCAACCAACAGATTCGGTATGTGGATTAAGCTTGGAGATGGGCAGCTTTTCCAAGAGTTTGCCCAGGAAAGGAGTGATGGAGATTGGGCGATAGTTAGCTGGAGGTGAAGGATCGGCCGAGGGCTTCTTTAGAAGGGGTTGCACAAGAGAGTGCTTAAGGGGGAGGGTTAAGTTCCAGTGGCAAAGGAGTGATTGCAGAAATAAGCCAAGACTGGAACAAGGGTGTGAATGTGGTCCTTGAATGTTCTGGATGAGCAGGGGAGAACCTGCTTTGATGAGACTTTCATAGATCGGACTTGTCTAGAAACATTATCAAGGGTGAACAGGGGAAAGGAGGAGAAAGGAGGAGGAAAGACGACCTCAGACAGGCCAGGAGTGCTAGAGGAGGAGGAAGAGGAGGTAGAGGAAGAGAAGGAGGACAGGATGTCCTGAGTTTTAGTAGTAAAATCAGAGGCCAAAGTTCCATTACTTTAATCCTTGGCCATAGAGAGTCTTGGTTAGGGTTTAGTGAGTGGTCGAGCCAATCGATAGGATCGCCCTTACACTAATCCATGCAGGGGCAGCCAGACCTCTGCACCCAGAAGCGCTCTCATTTTGTGTCACTGTGTCAGTATTGGTCGCAATAGGGGGTGCAAGCTAATGTTTCTGGGTAGTTTCTTCAGCGGGACTGCTAAGATCTCCGATGGAGAGTACAGTGCCATCTTGGTGTGTCCATTGTATCAAGCCAGAGTTTGGCCCAGCATATTTGGGCCGATTGCTAGTAGGTGTGGCAGGCCTGCACAGACAGTCTGCTGTCACCATTCATAGCCTGAAGGACTTCCAATCGAAGCCGTGCTTTTTTGCCCCTACATAAAAATCTGGCTAGGCATGCGTCTAGGTCTTTATACATCTGGCGTGTTGGTGCACATGGGAGCATCATAGCCAAATAGATAAGTTTGGGAAGGGACATAATTTTGAACGCATTAATGTGGCCCATGAGTGATAGCGGTTGTGTATTCCATCTAGATAGATCAGATTTAATCTTTAGGAGGGCCGGGGGATAGTTTAATTCTGAGATTTTATCTAGAGAGGGGCTGATTAGTATCCCAAGATATTTAAGCTGGGTCCCATGGTATATCTGTTCTAGCGGCAGAATTTCTGACTTCGACCAGTTTACCCTATAGCCTGTCATGGGGCCGAAGTTGTGTAGTAGTTGTTGTAGCCGTGGGAGTGACATCTGACACCTGCTGACGTATACCAGGAGGTTGTCCGCATATAGCAATACACAGTGTTCTTCTCCCCCCAGTAGTATTCCCATCCATTCCGGATCAATGCAAAGCTTTTCTGCTAGAGGTTCAATTGAGAGTGCATACAAGAGTGGGGAGAGGGGGCAACCTTGCCTCGTACCGGAATATAGTTCAAATGGATCAGAGGTGATGCCATTGCTGGTCACTGAGGCTGTGGGGTTTGTGTAAAGTAGTTTGACTAGTCTTAGAAACACTGGAGGGAAGTCATACACTGCTAGAGCTCGGAGCATAAAGTCCCACCTGACTTTGTCGAATGCTTTCTCGGCACTGATCGTTAGGATTATGTCGCCTGGGTCTTTTTGTCCAGCTATGATGTGTAGCAAGCAGCCATCTGACATTATAGCCAGTTGTAGCAGCCGTCTGACATTATCTGTTGAGCGTCGGCCATGAATAAACCCAGTTTGATCTTTCTGAATGAGCTGTGGGAGGATCTTTTCTATACTGCGCTAGACATTTGGCCAGAATCTTGGCATCTGCGTTGATCAGAGAGATTGGGCGATACGATCTGCAGTCTTATGTTAGCCGTAGGCATTGATCATGGTAGATGACCATTATTATGGGCTTCTGTGAATACCGCCTCGAGAAGTGGGGCTAGTCGGTCGGACATTGCCTTGCAGAGGTCTACAGGAAGGCCATCCAGGCCGGATGCCTTGCCTCTCGATAGGGAGCCAATAGCCCAGGTTATTTCTGCAGCCGTGAGCGGGCTCCAGTTCAGCTATTTGGGTGAGATCAATTTTGTGTAGTCCGAGGCCTGCCAGGAAGGTATCAATCTGACTAGGAGATATCGGTTCCAGGTTAGTTTACAGTTCACCATATTATTCAGCAAACCATCTCTTTATGTCGGTCTCTATTGTGAGGAGGGTCCCGTGGTGATCCCGGATTCTGTGTATGCTCTGGGAGGCCTGTCTGGTACAGATCGCGAGGACCAACAGGTGGAGGGAGCGGTCCCATCTCGATAGTAGGCCTAAAACCAGCTGGAGACCAATTATTGAGCCCGTTGGGTGGGGATACGTTTGAGTTCCGCCCCGGAAATGAACAAGCTTTGTGTGTATAAGGGAACTATGTGTGTGCTTATGTATTGTCTCATTTCGTGCAATTTCGTTGCTAATCTGAGTTTCCTGTTCTCACTATTTCTTTAGCTTGTGGGCCCACCTGGATATACATTGCCCCCTAAGAAAGGGCTTAAAAGCATCCCAGCAAGTGTTAGCGAGATATCCCAGGGTCAAGTTGGTCTGCGCTTAAATTTAGTCACCACATTGGTCTTTTTTGTGGCGTTCACGGTAGTCCGATACAGAGAAGTGCAGGTGCGTGGTCGGATACTATCATAGGCAGTATTGTGTATTGTCGTACCAATGAGTGAACAGTCATGGGGCCCAACCATTAGTCAAGTCTGGAGTAGGACCCATGGTGATTTGAGTAAAAGGTGTATTCGTGGGTGTAGAGCATGCCATACATCCTCAAGTTTGAGGTCAGATATGAGGGTCTGTAAGGAGGTTCTTTTGCGTGAGGTTCATTGTTGCATCAGAGGCGCGCCCTGTCGATCCAACACTGGGTCGAGTTCTGTGTTCCAGTCGCCCCCTATGATGTTAAGGATCCCTTGAAGGTGTGCACATTTTACAAATGTATGCGTTAAAAAAGTAGGATGTATCCGTTGTGGGCGCATATATGTTTAGAAGTGTTATTGGTCGGCGATGTATAAGACCATGTAGAAGGACATATCTTCCCTCAGTGTCAGTAATCGTTTGAAGCGTATGAAATGGGATGTGTTTGTGTATCAAGATAGACATCCCTCATTTTCCACTGTGTGGAGAGTGTGCGGCTACTCCGATCCATCCACGGTAGAGTTTCCCCGATTCAAGCGTGTCGAGATGCATTTCTTGCAGGAATGCAATGTCACTCTGTAAGTCCCGCAGATGGTTAAGTACTCGACGTCCCTTGATAGTATGGCCAATCCCCTGAGCAGTAAGGGTCACCAGGGTAGTTCAATCACCATACCATTATCCAGGGGAGGCAAATGAGTAGGTCTTGGTACTTGATAGCGATATAGTAGTATAGCCTGCTTTATTGATCTTATATGACATACATATCCGTGTAACGAGTTCCCAAAAAATCAAACAGAACAAATAAACCTGGAACAGTGATGTAAAGATTGGAAAAACAAATCTTATCCGCATACAGTGTTGAGCAAGCCTATGCAGGTGGGGGTGTGGGAGGCAGGGAGGCCAGGCAGCGACCCTGTGAGGGGCTGTCGGCAGTTCGAACAAACAAGCAAACAAACAAATGGGGGCCTATGATGGCCCAGGGTGGCGAGCAATTCAGTGAAGTATCACCTGCATGGGTAGGTGCTGAAGCTGCCAGTGGCACATGTCTGTGATGTGGCATATTGATTAGTATGCCGGAGCTCTCAGCCTATATCAATGGAGGTCAAGATTGTCATTGTAGGAGCCATTATGGAGCAGAAGTCGTTAGTGAGGAAGCACAACAGGCTTGTGGGCTTCAAGTCGGAGGTTTCACATTTTTGCCACCAAGGACCCTCCGGTTGTCTCCCAGAGCGCTGTCTTTTTCCTTTCGGTCGCTGTTGTTGCCATTGCGTGGCTGGCTTGACCTGCGGTAGGAAAAGTTTGCATGCAGTACCCTCTGTGACCACTACACACAACTATGACTATGAGGTTACACAGAGGTCTTACAATTACAAGTATTAAAATAGACACTTACACTCAAGGTTTCTTGGTAAAACACTTATTCATTTATTACACAGTCAGTTAGAAAACATTCACTAAAAGGAGGCAATCCATATCACACAACAATATCCTACAATACCTCACACTAACCGGTTATGAAACATTTAAACTACTTTGAAGGAGGAGCAAAATGGCATTCAGAGTATTTGAAGTAGGAGCACAAAGGTTTGCTGTTCCTGAGCCTCAGTCGTGGGGACAAGAGGAAGACGTCGGGGGACTCCTGCACTGCATGGGGACTGGTCACAAAGCTGGCAAACTGGAAATTCTTTGGTTACGGTAGCTGTCTTCAAGCACAGAAACTGGTGTCCTTCTCCCTGGCTATTCGGTTTCCTGCAGCACTCTGAGGAAAATACAACCAGCTCTGAGAATGGTATCCAGGTCGCTTACGAGTTGGTTGGCCCCACCAACTCAAAGGAAGAAGTCATCCTTGAAGGGCTTCTCTATCGAGATGAACTTGGCAATTCGGACTTTCAGCAGGGTTTCACCGGGCAAACCAATGGTCCAGGAGTTGCAGCAGCAGTCCTCTTCCAACTCGTCTTCAGTTCTTTCGTTCCAGTGGTCGACTCTGCCTGCCACGCCAAGAGACTCGCCTTTTAAACAGTTTTCCCCCATTAATTCCAGCCTAGCTGCCACTCACCCAGCAGGGTGGCTGTCCTTGCCGGACAGTCAGCCAGCCAATCACGCCAGAGTGCATTTGGGTCTCCTAGCAGACTAAGCACAGGGAGTTTCGGGCACCTCCCTCACTTCCTGCCCACCCCAGACACTCAGGCGCCAGAGGCGGTCTTCAGTCCTGAAGCTCACCAAAGGTGTAGGAACAAAGGGACCAAACCTAGTTTGGCGCACAGAGACAAACTCTAGAAGGACCTTTCCAAAAAGAAATGGCGAAAAAAGAAGACCGGGACCTGTTTAAACAAAGGAGGCCTAGACGCCACCTTGAAAAACATGGCTCCCGCAATTTAACGCTACCGTTGTTCGCAGTCGGGAAAAATCATGGTAGTTCGTTATAAAACCACTGCCACCAGCCATTTCGATAAGAAAGGGTAGCATTTGACTGCTAAATGAGTTTCTAAACAGAAGGGATACTAGGTAACCCCTCCAGCACTCTATTGTAAGATAGTGTGTGCTGGGTCTAGGAATTTAAAAAGACTAGTAACTGGCCACCAGGGGGCACAGAGATTAACATGGTCTCTGTGTGAGCTCTGCCTTTGCGGCCCCAACAAGTGAACTGAGCCCCCACTTGGGACCCCCCCACGGACAGAAATCAGGTGGCAGAAGGGTAAAGGCCCCCCACACCCCACGAGAGAAAATCCGAAAGAAAATGGACCGGGGATCGATTAGAAAACATATCATAAAGATATGGCCCAACGGAATACGGAAGTGCGTCTGAACTCACGCACTCAGACCAGCAGGAGAGCAGCCCGCCCCTTAGGACCCGGAGCATTCAAATGGCCCAAAAAAAATAGAATCCTCGAGCACCTCTGCTGAACGCTGGATCTGGGAGCGAGGTGTTACCCCCCCTGCAGGACACCCAACTCGCGGACGCCAGAGCCCCGTGCGGGACTTCAGAGGAGCTGGCAAGGGACCCGGTCTTCCCAGGCGCGAACCAGAACCCGCCCCACACACCACAGGGGCGAACGGTAAGAGGTGCCTGAGGACTCCCCTCCCACCAGCTGAGGACTGGGCCCGGCATCCGACACCCCCATATGAAAGAGTATTGAGCGGAGCACGCTCGCGTAACACACGCAGTGCTCCGCTCGCAGGAGGAACTCAAGCGGCCATAAGTGAATAAAGCCTCCACTACCCGCATCGCTCCAGAGCCCCTCAAATCCACAGGGCTCCCACTTGAACAACCCCTGCGCCTACACCCAGATTAAGGCACAAGTAATAGTATAGAAGCGCTTCACCTGCAAAACTCCTCCGGCGGGGGACCAGCAGAAGGATTGTGACCATGTGCACCCAGGAGTAGCCCAGGACTTGCACGAGACTCCCAGGCAAAACTGTAACACTTCCCTCCCATCACAGCCTCCCGCCCCACCGCAGAGGAAACCCAGTGTGCCCTAGCAGAGCACCCCAAGCACAAGCCTATCCGAGGCAGATACTGCCCTGCAGACCTCCCTCGATTGGACTAGAACAACAGCAGGTACCCAAACAACGAATCGCCCCGACACTCCTGAGGGCACATAACAGACCACAGACATTCTCAAAAGACCACGGACACCATCAGAGTGGACCCAGAGAAACCCTAATGCCGCACCCCAGATCCTGAAATCATCCTTTCACGAATCCAAACAAAGCAAAGTAATAGCCTTGTGCCCGAAACTCCGCAGAGCAAACAACTCCAAGAACTCTCACAAAAACCCCAATGCTCTACCAAGACCAGCACACAGAGATTACATGAGCGTGAAACAGAAACTGGCCTTATTTGCATATGCATCCATACCTATACAAACAGACAGCCCCGACATGGAGACTGGGAACACCACAGGAAATGACCAAGCGGCCACAAAAAGCAACATCGCAGCCCTACTATGTGAAATCAAAAATATGGGGGCGAGCATAGGAAACAAGATAGACAAAATTACTCAAAGGCTGGATAATATGGAAGAAAGGTTAGAGGGTGTTGAGAACAATCAAGCATCCATAGACACTCTAGAAGCACAACTCGATCAAAGGATGACTGAACTAGAACAACAGAAGGAAGATTTCAAACTCAAGTTGGATGATTACGAAATACAGAAAGACGGAACAACATCCTCAGCTTTGGAATTCCAGAACGGGAGGGAGAATCCGAAGCCGACCTGAGGAAAATACTCCATGACATCATCAAACTCTTGGTCGCAGACGACGCCATTGAAGAACCCAAAACAGAACGAATTCAAAGGGCTGGCGGCCCGCCTGGCGGCCCAAGATCTGGCCTTGCCCGATTTCATCATTTCCAAGACAAAGCCAGGGTACTCGAGAAAGCAAGAAGGAGTGAGTCCATTGCTTTAGGAGGCGCTCGTATTTCAATATACCAAGATATCTCCTCCCTGACGCTTGCCCTCAGGCAGATGTGCGGACCCATCACAAAAAGACTGAAGGAAAAGGATATCCGATACAGGTGGGGCTACCCCTTCTCCCTCTCCTTTGAGTATGAAGGGACTAGGATCAGACTAATATCCGAAAAAGAAATCAAGACCTGCATTAACGACATATTTAGCCCACGAGAAGGAGAAGAAAACAACCAGGACGAAATAAGATGGGAAGAACGAGAATGGCGCATCCAAGGTCCAAGAAGAAAACGTGCAAAAGGCTCAAGGAAGTACCGGAGAGGGAACCTCTCCCCAGAGGGATACAACTGAACATTCACAAACTGGGTAAAAAGGAACTCAATCCTGTGTAGTTAGTGTTTTGAAAAGTGGGACTCTAACCTGAGACACCACTATGACCCTGATATAATCATTTGAGAGGGGGGGACACTGAGAGGGCTCAATCTAGACTGAGATGTTACATCAGATCAAGGGGCTGGAAAGAATGGCCCCCAAAGGTGGTTCGATGCAGACCTAGTGCATTCAACTGGGCCCAATCGAACACCATCAGTTGGGAAGGGAGGTCGGGTGGGGAGGGAGGGAGAGCAGGGCAAAAGAAGGGGTCGAAGCAGCAACATTAGTGATCCAAAACGTACAACGCAGTGTGGAACCTAGGGCAAAAATACAACAGCGGTCATGGCACAAAAGCCATTTCCTCATAAAATCAAAAAATGACACCGACAACTGAATCAAGAGGAAGGGATTCCCTGAGGTTGGTGACACATAATGTAAAGGAATTTAACTCTCCCACCAAAAGGTTGCTTGTCGCCAGAGAATTCCATAGATCCGAATTAGGCATCCTCTTACTTCAAGAGACAAAATACACCAAGGGGGAGGAAAGGCAAATCCTTGGGAAACGCAAGGGGAAGGAATTCTGGGGATCAGGGCCTCTCATAAGAGGAGGGGTTGGTATCCTCATCAGGAAGGGTATAGATTTCGTGGAAACCAAAACTTGGTCTGACATAGATGGACGAGCCCTGCTAGTAACAGGAAACATAGGCAAGTTGAACGTAACAATAGCAACGTTATACTCACCCAACACGGGACAAACAAGGTTCCTCACCAAAACCATCTCAAAGATACTATTAGAAGCTTCAGGCCACACCATTCTGGGAGGGGATTTCAACCAATGGTCTGACCCGGTGAAAGACAGAAAATCAGGTAACCCCAACATAAGTAATCAAGTCAGGGGAGACAGCACGAGCCTTGAGGAAGTGATGGAAACATATCAACTGGTAGATGTGTGGAGGGCCACGCACCCAAATGACCAGGGCTACACCTTCTTTTCTTCCCGCACAATACATATACCCGAATCGACTACATATACATATCCAAAGACCTAGCCAACACCAGGACATAACTCCAATCACATGGTCCGATCACGACATGGTGATAACAGATATACAGTGGGACAACCTACTGACGGGGAGGGGGGGATGGCGATGTAATGAAAGCCTGTGGAAAGACACAGTCTTCAAAACAGAGATGGAGACTGAAATCAATGAATTCCTCAAAATAAATAACACTGGGGAAGTACCAAAACAAATAGTCTGGGAGGCGGGGAAAGCCACATGGAGAGGGATCCTGATAAGGGAGGGATCGACCAAGAAGAGGGAACGCAAAATCATAGAACATAGACTACGAACTGAACTTTGCCAGCTTGAGGAAGACAGCAGAAGGGGTACGGGGTGTGACCAGATTAAGATCGGCAAAGTTAAAATGAAAAGGGAGGAACTGAAACTGCTGGAACACGAGCAGGTAGTGTGCAAACCTAGACTCCTGAAGCAAAAATTCTACGAAAAGGGAGACAAGGACGATGCACTACTTGCCGCCAGACTCCGAGAACAGAGAGCTGAACGAAAAAGTACCAGAGATCGTAGAAGACACCCCTCCCAAAACCAAGACTCCCACAACCAAACACTCCCCCTACTATCCCAGAAAGCTTCGAGAAATTTATCAGACCCTCTATACCTCAGAAACGAACCCTGACCAATCTGAGAGAGAGACTTACTTGTCCTCGATTAACATGCCCAAGATATCAAACCAGGACTCTGACCTTCTCGAATCCCCCATAACTGAACAAGAGGTCCAAGATGCAATAAAGAGGCTAACAATAGGCAAATCCCCAGGTGAAGATGGCTATACACCTGGATTCTACAAATCCTTTAGTACTCAACTGACACCTTTCATGGCTAAACTTTTTTATGAAATACTAGAGACAGGGAAAGCCCCAGCCTCCTTCACTCGTACGCTGATCACTGTAATTCCCAAAGAGGGGAGGGACCCTAAAAAATGTGGATCATATCGCCCCATCTCCCTACTCAATCATGATGCAAAGATCTGCACGAGAATCCTAGCCGCCAGTCCGGAGACGTTAATGCCACAAATTATACATCCCGATCAGGTCGAATTTATACTGGGAAGGCAAGGAGCAGACACAATGCGCAAAATACTTCACCTCATACACACATCCCATACAATGTCCAATGATCCAGCCCTCCTTTCGATAGATGTAGAAAAAGCTTTTGACGGTAGAATGGGGATTCCTGATGGCAATACTACGTAAAATAGGCATAGGCCCCAGGTTTAGAAAGGGAATACTTGCAGTATACACGACTCCCGAAGCATCCATATTCGTGAACGGTGAATATTCCAGATGGTTCACGCTAGAATGGGGGACCCGACAAGGATGCCCCCTCTCTGCAATTCTCTTTGTGCTCTCCCTCAAACCCCTAGCATTGACACTGAGGGCAGACCCCATGGTAGAAGGAATTTGCCTGGGAGCAATGGAATATAAGATGGCCCTCTATGCGGATGATGTACTCCTACACATCACCAACCCTATGACATCTATCCCTTGGCCCTTACCTTGCTATAAAAATATGGTCGATTCTCGGGATTCGAAATAAATTAAAAAAAGTCCACACTCTTCCCCCTACAGGGACAGACGGAAGAAAATGAAACCAAGTTTTCCCCACTAGGGCTTAGGATCGAGCACTCCAAATTGAAATACCTTGGCATACAGATTACCAAAGACTTAGCTGACTTTTCCAAAGCCAATTTCCCCCTACTCCTTCAATGTTTCCGTAATGACCTAACTAGATGGAACAAGTTAACGATATCCTGGCTCGGAATACTCAACGCTATAAAAATGGTCTGCCTCCCCCGATTCCTGTACCCCTTCCAAATGTTACCAATCAAGATACCAAACAGTTTCTTCTCCGAGACCAAGAACACCATTGTGAAATTTCTCTGACAGGGGAAGAAGGCAAGAATTTCCTATGACACCCTAACACTCCCCAAAGATAAGGGTGGGGTGGGTCTACCTGACCTCAAAAAATACTACAAAGCGGCCCAGCTGCGAGTCCTGATTCCCCACCTACGAACTACAAAGACCTGCAATGGGTCCACATGGACAACCACTATCTGTCCCCGGCTATGATCTCGGAGTGGCTTTGGGCCCCTAGAAAAAGGCTCTTGAACAGACTCAAAGACCATCCAATATTGAGCACCATATGGGATATCTGGAGGGAGGGCAAAGATATGCACAAAATCACCACATGGCCATCACCACTGAGTCACCTGTGGTCCCCCTTTATCAATAATCACATTCCCAACGTAGAAAGATACCAAACATGGTATGAAGCTGGACTAGAAAAGGTGGGGCAACTACGGAAAAAAGATTATTTTATCCCTCTCCCTGAACTCTGGGAGGCCCTGGGAATAGGCCCTGTCCACCTTCCAATACATACAAATAAAAGGCATCCTAACGAAAACAGTGTGGAAGGCAAAGCAGAACAGGGACCTCACCCCCTTCGAAAAGATACTTGACACTAAGACAGAAACAAAGGGACTGATATCAACGATGTACAAGGAACTAATTGCGACAGGGAAGGGGACAACAGAGCCCTTGCGAGTTAGATGGGAGAGAGATCTGGGGGAGCAGATTAGTCCGGATCTATGGGCAACGATATGCGCAGCCGCAACACAAATATCCATTTCCAACCAGTATAAGCTCCACCCAATTAAACTCTTACACAGGTGGCAATACAACCCCCTAAGGCTCTCCAAAATGTTCTAAACGGCGAACCCAAAATGTTGGAGGGAATGTGGGGAAAATGCTGACTATTGGCATATGTGGTGGGGTGCACCCGAGTGAGGATGTTCTGGGACGAAGTCCTGGGATGGATTAAAGACATAGATGGCATCTCCAGAGTGGCAGACCCCTACCTCACGCTGTTTGGCCTCGAGAATGAAGATGATGATTGGAACAGAGTCAGGGGCTTGGTATCTCAACTTTTATTGGCAGCCCGCGCAATACTAGTGATCAAATGGAAATCCAAATCACTCCCCAGCAAAAGCGAATGGATCAATGTTGCCACTAACATATGTGTAATGGAGCAAATAACGGCGACACTGCATAACAGATCAGCACAATAGGAAGCTTTATGGATGGACTTCACAAATAAGCACCTCTCAAGTGAACCACAGTCCCGAACAGACTAACCGCCCAAGAGCGCATAGAAAACAAATTGCCCCCATGATCATCATAACAAGATCAGAATTCATACACCCCTTTGGTAATCCCTATACTCAATACTACCCGAAAGCAATAACTCCCTATTGACACACGCTGCGATGACTCAGTAAATACCTGCTTGACCCATGGAGGGAGGGGGGAGGGAAGAAAGGAAGTCATATTGTAATACAGCACGGCAAGGCCAGAAACAAGTGCAAGATGTACGCAAAGGACATTACCTCAACTCCTGCCTCGTGCTCTATTTCAAAGTTTGTATTGTTTCTTATGTAATGTGAGTTACAATGAACAAAACTTAATAAAGTCAAATTTACAAAAAAATTAAAAGACTAGTAAAGTCAATTTAACTTTACTTTCTCTGGGAAACAGTAGTTTATCGCAGAGAAGGTATTTAAACCTTGGGACTGCCTAAAAGACTTCCCTGTGTCACTGCACGGAGGGTGCTGTGTGACACATGAAAAGATGATGCCCATGGAGTTGTCTAAAACTCCATAATCAAAAGAAACAAACATAGAAAACAAACAGAATTAAAAGTACAAAGTCCCAAAGGTCAGCAAAAGAGCTGGGGGTCTCTAAGGTAGAGAGGAATTAGCACATTTATGAGAATTCTTCCTAACAACCTTCATTTTCCATCTCAGTGGGGAAGTCGGTGGAGACTATGCTATGATGTTGAAGGAGGTTCCATGCCCCTTCTGGGTCTTCAAAGGGGTGCCATTGTGTGTCTAGTTGGATGCACCAGATGTCTGGGAATTTGTGGTCCGAGCCTTTCAGTGCCTCAAATAGGGGTTTGAACCTCCTTCATCGGGGAAACCACCACCAAGTAGTCGTTGAATATGCGGATGTCAGCCCGCTCTGCATGAATTGTGCCTGCAACCCGATAGGCTCGTAGAATGCCCACTTTATGTTGGAAATTGAAGAGGCACATAGTAATGGGGCATGGACGTTCTCCTGTGGCTGGTCTTGGGATGGGTTTTCCTGATCCTTGACTTTGGAGCCAATGCATTACACCTCCCTTATAAGTCCATCTAGTTCTGTAGAGGTCGCCTCGTTATTGTCCTCAAGCGCACTGATGCGTTGCTCATTCTCTGTAGTGCGGTCCGCTTGGGCATTTAGGCATGTTTGAACATCCTGTAGATCTCTTTTAATCTCTTTGACAGTACTATTTGTCTCTATGTTCTTCGGCCTATTACTCTAATTTCCATCAGATCGTTTGGAGTTAGGACTGGACCTCCATTTGGGGTTGACGACGTGCTGAGCTGCGCAGTGCTTCTTCTGTCGGGTACATATCTGTGTCCCCGTCAGTATTGCCCACCAATGCAGATTTTGCCTTCCCCAGCCGGTGAGGGATCGGTAGAGGTTTTGATGTGTAGTCCACATTGAGGGACTGCACTCTACAGAGCCCTATCTATTTCCATTTGATAGGGCTGGAAGACCTTTTACAAGGTATGTGCCACTCTGTAGGTTGCACAGTCAGTGTGGTGCATAAAGAATGTGGTGTTGATCCTTGTAGTGTCAGGTATGGGCACTTGCTCCGCTATTTGGGCTGACTAGGTGTTGGCTAAGCGCCTGTGTATCCAGGCATGGCAAGGCCCCTCTCCGGGTCTGGTCAGGGCCTTCTTCTTGAGTTCTTCCTCTTTACCCCTGGATATAGGTTGGGGCACTCATGCTGCACATCAGTGTCTGTGTACAGTGATGTAGTGCAGAACTGGGCTATTGATTGCGAAGGGTATGCCATCAGCAAGGCATAGTCTTAACGGCTCAAGTACGTTTTCCCTTAGAGGCCCGGTCTGGGAGTTGTAGCGTGTGGTACATATCGTTATGGCGGTATATGTATGTAAATTCGGATTCGCCCCTTACCTCTGGGCTGGATATGTTGTGGGCTCCGTTGTCAGCCAACGCGTGATGTCCTTTTTATTTTTTTTGACTGCGCCCCCCCCCCCCAGCAGGTTGGTCACGTCAGGTAGAGGTAGGCTTGAGTGTTTCGTGTTGGGGGACGCTGCAGAGTGGCCATCGCCTCCACTGGGTTCTTTGTGTGGCCTGACCCCGGGGCATGTGATTCACTCCTAGTAGGTGTGTTTCCGGTTTGGAACTGCACTGCGGTTCACGTGGGCGCCCCCCCGACCCCCAATCGGCTTTCTTACAGAGAGCATCAGGAACACGCCTATGAGCAGAGCAGAGCAGCCGTGAGCCGCAGGTGCAGGGTAAGTCTCCCATTCCTATGAAGCACCCAGTCTGCAGACATAGATCATGTCCGGCGCCATACTGTGATCGGGTGGTTCAGTCGGCTTCTCAGTGCGGAGCAACTCCTCTTCATAGTCGGGCCATCCAGCTCGTTAGTGCTTGATATTCAAGGTGGGTGAGCCGGTTATAGGGACACCACATCACTATGATAATGTAGATTGCCGCAGATTTCCAATCCATGCAGGTTGTGGTCTTTTTTTCATTAATTTGCTCGTCTTCACTGGAGCTCGATCACATAGCAGCCATCTTTTTCGGGCTCTCGAGTGCCCCGCCCCTGCAGTCCAATTTATAAAAGGGTTATGCAGAAATAACCAGGGAAACCCTAAATGATGGGATAATGGGCAGCTTTAATAAGATCAAACCAAGCCTCCTCTTTATGAGAGGCTAGGAATATCAGCAGGGGTGTGGTTTATTCCTTGATAGGGCCTGATGAAACGGTGGTACCATCCACAGGAATGATAGTAGTTCTGGTTCTGCAGGGAATAGAATGTTTTTATGTCCATTGATCGTCTAGAAATAAACCAGCTGCACCGCAATCTATTAAGGCTGAAATGTTTTCGGGAATGGACCTGGGTAAATGTAGGGTTACTCGGACCACAACCATTAATGATGTGTTGTGGGAACATAATGCACTTCCCAGACCCTTGTTCCGCTACAACCGGGAAGGAGCATTTCCCAAACATCGAGGAGGAGCTATGGGACAATCCTTCACTAAATGGTCTTTGGCTGCACAATACATACATAATTTTTGGTTAAGTTGTTGCGTCCGTTCTTCAGTGGTGAGAGGTCCTTTGATAGCTCCAACTTTCATGGGTTCATCTTCACTGTAATGTTTCGGGTTGCTACGGGGGGGCTCTCTGTGATGTTCTGGGGCGCTCTAACCTTCCTTTTCTCGGCTTTCTATCATTTCGGCTAGGTTGCCTGGGTGTGGCATGCAGAAAACCTCATCCTTAATGTCTTCATTAAGTCCACAAAGAAAGAGGGATATTAAGCCATCATCAGGCCACGCTGTATCATGGGCCATCTGTTTAAATTGCGTGATGTATGTTAAAGTGTACATGTTTCCTTGTTTGAAGTCCAACAAGTGTTCTTGGGTGGCGATGGTAATCTCCTGTCTACCAAACATAGCCTGTAGATTATTAGTTACCCAGGGAGTAGCCCAAACCAGAGCTCCTCCTGTGAGATTTGAAATCATGTGTCCGACCTTCTCTATATCAGAAGGGAAGTAAGCAGGTGTAAAGGCGAACTGGACTATATATGAATCCAAGAATTCTTTGCATTTCCTGGGATTACCATTATATTTGCCTCTCGGAAGAGTACCTAGGGGTTTCTCTACGGGGGTCTGGGGATGAGTAATCTTTTGTTCTAAGACTATGTTCTCAGCCTTTAAGGTTTGGACTTTGACAGTCAGGTGTTGCATGCCAGCAAGTAACTGCTGGATCAGCTGTTCCATTGTAAAAAATAGGCGTTGCTTTCTGTAATGACAACAAGCTTATCATCCCAGAATTACAATGAACTCTTACCTGAATAGCTGTCTTGGTCACGGATGCAGTTGGGGAGCCTTCCACACCCCACACCGATCTCTGGTGATCAAAAAACACAGAGCTGAGGAGGCCACCAGGGGACGCAGGCAAGATGGCTGCCTAAACTACATGCTCCCCACATGGCCCCGGGTAACTAGCGGAGACATGTGCACTAATGGACTGTGACCCCCGTCTAATAGTGAAATTCTCAAGGGGGACCCTTTGAAGAGTCTGGGGGCATTGGAGTGGCCTCCGGAGGTGCCCCTGTTTTTTTGTGCGAGCAGTCTGTGAGTCTCGGCCCTTCCCCTCCCCCAGGCGGCACTGTAGAGGACGCAGACCGAGGACCGCGGCGCGGCTGGCCGCTTTGGAGGGGGAGGAGCCAGGCGTTCCATCTGTGCGACACCCGCGCACATCAGAGGGGGCCCCCGACACATGGCGGTGGATCCGAGCCCCCCCCCCCCGGGGGTCTGCCAACGCTCTCCCCGCCCCCGCCTCTGGAGTGAAGCAGTGACTCAAGACCACAACGGGGGAGGCGGCTGGAGGAAGACTCGGCGCGGCCTGTTGTACGCCTCCGGTCCTGCATACGGGGAGCGCTGAGGGCAGTGTCCCTCTTGCTCCCCCACCCTCACCAGCACAGACACACGCCGGCCCGGGCCGAGACAGGAGTGCGCCCGGGCCCCCTCCCTGCATGCTGCATCTCCGCAACAACACTCTGGCAGCAGGGGCTCACTCCAGGCAACCCGCAGAGGAGTGACAGCTGAGGCTGAAGGTCTGTGGCTACATTGCAGTCTCTGGAGAGACCACCCTCCCCCCAGCGGTCCCATCAGCAAGCCCGGGCCGACGTGGGAGCTCACCCGGGCCTCTCACCTCTCCTCTCACCTGGACACCAGAGCGGGGCCCACGCAGGGGAATCCGCCCCATAAACGGGGTGACAGAAGATCTTCTACCCCAAGGCACAAAGCCACACCAGGCCCCCGAAACAAGGAGCCTTAACCACGTCACCCCGCTATACATCTGGAGAGCGGCCCTGACTGACCTCCCCTACAGCCTACTCCAGGTGAGCACACAGGGCACCGCTGGCTTAGCGGGCCCCCGCCTGAACTTGCGTACCCACCGGTACCTCACTGTAAGCAGCGACCAGCTTGTGGGGCAGCACAGGAGGCCCTACGGAAACATTGCCCCTCCTCACCACACTGAGGGGGCACAGGGTGGGAATACGGACCGGGCCGAACCAAGGAGGGGAATCTTCACTATCAAACTCTCTGGCACTAGCAAGGAACCACCCAGGCCCCTGAGTGGGGTACCAAAGAGGACACTAAAATACCCCCAGAGCGCCGACCCACAATCAGCACACTAGTGGGGGTGGACTTGGGTAGACCAGAGAGGTAGCTCGCAGAACGGAGCCAAAGCATTAACACACACCCCGAACACTGGAAGAAAACCCCAAAGATCTGCCCCACACAACGGCATAGACGTCCCAGGGCCCTGGAAGGACACCAGAGGGCACACCGTAAAGCCACAGCAACCCAGGACGACTGGAGTCTCATGAGTTGGAAAGAGACCCTGGCGAGATATCAGTTCACACCAGGGCACTTGAAGATGGAAACCGGTCCCCCCTCCACGCCAGCCCCAGACATGAATACTATCCAATGCAACATCCAGACGATCCTCAATGAAATCAGAGGTATGAGGACAGATGTGGGCGCCAAGCTGGCTGAACTCATGGCCCAGGTCTCCACACTAGAGGACCGGATGGAAGGGGTGGAGAACAACCAGACATCAACGGACCTCCTTGAAACACAGATGGAAGCAAGATTTAAGGAGCTGCAGCGCCGTGAATAGGATCTCCGGCTCAAGGTCGACGATATGGAAAATCGTGAAAGGAGAAATAACTTGAGGATTTTTGGCCTGGCGGAGACAGAGGGGGAGACCCAAATAGACCTGGAGGGTAAAGTTCAAGACATTATTAGGATCGTTCTAGGGTCGGACTCCAGAGAGACACTCCTGCTCGACAGGGTTCATCGGGCGGGCGGGGGCGGAAGGGGCCCACATTCAGTGCTGGCAAGATTCCACTACTACAGAGACAAAGCCAGGCTTTTGGAAAGGGCGAGGACCTTGAGAGACATTCAATATGGGAACTCCAGGGTGACAATTTATCAGGACCTCTCGGCCCTCACACTCCAGATGAGGAAAAAATGCGGATCCTTCACCAGATGGCTACTGGAGAAAGGGGTCTGCTATCGCTGGGGGCATCCATTCTACCTGGCTTTTGAATGGCAGGGTCAGAGATACCAGCTAGTCATGGAGGAGGACATTCAGAGAGCCACAGACGACTTGACAGGACACCATGCGGGAACATCCAGAGACCAGAACGGAGGCGACAGGGATCACAGCCGTGCCCCCCAGGGCCCGGATCTCACCAAGGGAAGCTTAAAGTGAAGGGCTCTCGGAAGTTCCAGAAAACCAGACATCCCCCAGTGGACCACGGGGGCCCCACGTGATCACACGGGAAGTGTTAAAGGTTTAAGCATCATACTGAGGTTCAGCATACAACCTTCAGGGGGTATTACTGACCAGTGGAATGCGTTTGTTATCTTATGTTTTTAGTGCAGTTGGCAGGTTTCTGTTCAAATGATATGAGTTAAAGTTGCAGTGTTGCCTGGCGAGAGGCCTTTTAGTGCTGTGTTGAATGGTTTTCAGTGCTTCGCCCTCGAGAAAAGGCAGGTGCTTGTGGTCCCACGCCGAGAGGCATTCGATATGGGGCCTCACGGCCATGTGGAGTGGATCATATATTATGGACACGGGGAGGGATATGGGGCAGAGGGACCTTTATTGGGACCCCGAGGCTGGCGGAGAGGGGGAAACACTCCTTAGTGCAGGGGTTGAAGGAACATCCTATACTATAGATTTTCCCAGGGCCAGGGTAGCAACCCGGGTGGTTCGTTGATTGTTCCATCCCCACCTGGGGTGACGGCAACGAATGCCTTGCAAAATGTGTAAGGGAGACAGAGGGGGCAGGGGTAGGGTAGTTTTTGATGGGGTTAAGGGAAAAGGGGAAAGCCAGTTCGAGCCATGGTTTTTTTGTTCCACAACGGGTTCTACATAGGAATTACACAAAGGGGTTTAAAGAGCACAGGACGAAAAATGACAATGATTGAGGGGAGAATAGGCACACTGAATGTTAAGGGCTTAAACTCCCAGAACAAGAGATCTCTTACAAGCAACATGTTTCCGCAAACAACAATTAATGGTCCTTTTCTTACAGGAAACACATTACAAACAGGGGAAGGAAGCGATGATAAAGGGGAAGGAAATTGGTAGTAACTATTGGGCCTCCCACAGAAGTACCAAAAAGGAGGGGGTGGGTATCCTTCTGGGCAAGGCGCTTCGCCTCACAGAAATAGAAACCTAGAGGGGTTTTGGGGGACGGTTCCTGGGCGTAAAGGGTACCTGCGAGGGGGAACACATCACTGTTATGCTCACCTGGCTCCCACAGGGGCGTCGATCGGACCCGGACAGCTGCGACCTCCTCCAACGTGAAGCGTAGTGCAGAGATGACAGACTGGACTGGACCGCCTAATCTCGTCTGCTTGACCCGTAGAAGTATTCTCCTGCAAGTGGAGAAAGGGATTTAGCCACCCGTGGATTCTAGTAATGGCACCCCACTGTTCTCCCCACTATCACCACCGATATTCACTTTCAATAAGCTCACCTTATGTTTTTAAATGATGAGCTCTCCATCCTGCGTGGAATGCAGGGGCGCGTAGATACCAGTTACTTCACTGGTTTGAAGGCGTTGGAAGAGTTCCGGATGAATATTGACTCCGAGGTTCCAGGCGAGAACCCGCAAGTATAAAGTTCAAAGAGTTCAATATGTCCGATGTTCACTCTTGTACATTCCTTTCTTGTGTTGCAGCTGGATCCAAGGGAAGATTGTCTTGTGGCAGCTGATGGTGTTCAGGTAAGAGTCTGTATTACCCAACACTGTCCGGTAAAAGATGCGTGTATTTAAATTGCTGGTTTCTCTCTCCTTACAGGTGCGGCGTAAGAAGTTGCGGTTTGTCACAGAATAATGCCTCCGGTTGTTAATCAGGTAAGTCTATGCTGGAGAGGTTGTATTTGTTGTCTCTCTCGGCTCACCTTATGTTTCTTTGTCCCCTAGATGGTGGAATTCGGCGAAGAAAATGATGGAGGCTGCGCCGGATCGAAAAATGCTGCGAGGACTGGTGAGTATGGCGCGGCGCTGCAGCTGGTGATGCGACGCGTGTAGAATAATGTCCTTTTCAAGTTCAAAGACGTGATGGATCCGGAATTCAGATAAGGATTGAAATAATATCTGTGTTCTAACCTTTCCTTCTTCTTTCTTCTATTGCTAGGAGCTCTGGATTCGAGACGGGCGTGGCTGAAGACTGGATGCTGACTGCAGGCACGGTGAGCGTTACGCTGCTGGATGCAGATAACGCGAAGCATGTGCTGCTGTTCGAGCGTGGTTTAAATAGCCTCCAAAGTAGTTCCAGGTAAGAAGTCCCTAGAACCACACCCGAGTAAAAAATAGTCCCTGTAGTAAAATAGTCCCATCCAGGCCTCACGTTGGCTTGGATTCATTTGCAGCATGGTCTGCATGAGGTAAGTAAAGTTTATGAGCCTGGTGCCTAAGGCCGGGGCTTCTGGGGTTTTATTAAATATCTGGATGCCTGCTCCCGGGGCTGATGGGCTTGATCCGGATGCCCGGGGGTAGGCATCATGACAATCACCGTAGCCACCCTATATGCACCTAACTCGGGCCAGCTACGATTCCTTACTCAAATCTTTAAGGTAATGGACGAATGGGCAGAGGGGGCCACGATACTTGGTGGGGATTTCAACCTCATAATGGATCCCCGCCTGGACTGGTGGTCGGCAAAGGGGGGAGCGCCCAAGGGAACCTCCAAGGACAACTTAGCCCTGCAGACCCTTCTGAGGGAACACTGCTGGGTGGACGTATGGCGCAGAGCATGCCCAGGCCAGGGTGGATATACCTTCTTCTCACCCCCACACTACACCTAAACAAGAATTGATCTCCTGTTATTTTCTGAGGAAGGGAGAGGGGAGGTTGAACAACCGAGGCAATAACGTGGTGGGCGCATGAATTACTGATAGCAAACTGGTCACTGCCCGTCTCCCCGAGATCATCGCGATGGCGGTGTAACGACACGCTCCTTAGAGACCCAATATTTCGGGAATTCATGAAGAAAGAAATGATAGCCTACTTCGAGACAAACTATAATGAGGAGATGGATATGGCCGTGGTGTAGGAGGCTGCGAAGGCCACCTTTACGGGCCTCCTGATAGCCGAAGGCTCAAGGCGTAAGCGCGAAAGGGGTCTAATTGAAAACAAGATCCGAACAGAACTGGGTGCCCTGCGAGCTAGGCTGGGTTTACCCGGGGAGGATCGAGAGACTCTCCTAGTCGAGATGCAGGGTAAAAGACAGGCGCTACACACGGTCCTCAAAGGGGAAGTCATCAAGAAAGTGAGATACACCAAACAAAGGTACTACGAACGGGGCGACAGGGGTGGGCCTTCTCAGAGACAAGGATGGTAGGTTCCGCAAAAGTCAAGAGGAAATAGCAGAGGGCTTCGCCGATTTTTGCAGCAAACTCTACTACAGACAGGAGGGGGAGTCAGTGGACGACATCCGGACCTACCTGGCCGAATAGCCCCTTCCCCGATTGACTGACTCTGAGCATGAGGTGGAAGGCGCCATTAAGAGGCTAAAGGCTGGGAAGGCCCCAGGGGGAGATGGCTACACGGCGGACTTCCACAAACAATGCCAATCTATTTTGGTGAAGCCGCTGGCCAAATTATTCAACCAAATCAGAAACAGGGACTCGATCCCACCGATGTTCCTACAGGCTCTAATCACCGTAATACCCAAAACAGGCAAGGACCAGGCAGAGTGCGGGTCGTATAGACCCATCTCACTCTTGAACTTAGATGCCAAGATCTTCGCCAGAATCCTGGCGACCAGATTAGAGGGTTGCCTCCACCGCTTAATACACCCCCACCAGGCGGGATTAATCCTAAATAGACAGGGCTCTGATAAAATGCGAAAAACCCTTCATGTGCTCAGCTCCAGTTCGGTTCGGGAGGAGGGTGCGCTCTTACTGGCCCTCGACGCAGAGAAGGCCTTCGACAGGGTCAGTTGGGCCTTCATGGTGGAGGTTTTCTCAGCTCTCGGGATGGGGCCGAGGTGGCTAGGTTGGATGTCGGCAGTATATTCCTCTCCCTTGGCTAGGGTGGTTGCAAATGGGACGGAATCGAGGATGTTCCCCTTGGAGCGAGGTACGCAGCAGGGATGCCCACTGTCCCCCTTAATATATGCACTGGTAATGGAACCTTGGGCAATCTCTGTTCGTAATGATGAGGCTATCAGAGGGGTACAAATAGGAGATACAAATGGCAAGATCTGCCTATTCGCGGATGATTCTCTACTCTACATTACAAGGCCATCCCAGACAGTCCCTAGGATCCTCCAGGGCCTGATGCGCTACAGGGAACTATTGTCATGATGCCTACCTCCAAGGAGCCAGGTCCGACCCAGCAACCCCAGAGGCAGGCATCATTTCCCCCAGGGGAGTGCCAGCGGGCCCAAGCTGGGGCCCTTTGGACGCAGTCCTGGCACCTTAGGCGCCAGGCTCATGTTGGACCTCTGTCCTGGCGCCTTAGGTGCCAGGCTCATAAAGCTAGACATGTGTTCAAGTGTTTTAATGTGCACTTACCTGATGCAGACCATGCTGCCACATCCAGGCCCTCTTGAGGCCTGAATAGGAACTACTTTTCCTGTGGGACTACTTTCCACCCGGGTGTGGTCGGGGAAGGATACATACCTGATCGGAGGAAGGATACACACTTGGAACTTCTTCCAAAGCTATTTAAACCACACCCGATCAGCAACTCACGCTTCGCGTTGTTCTGCTCCTCGCAGCTGGATGCTCACCGTGTCAGCTCCTGCATCTGGACTTCAGCCACGCCTGTCAGCATCCTGGGTCACCTGCAAAGGGAGACAAGAGACCTACCAGCTAATCTGCACCACGGAGACATCACCGACGATCCTGAAAGGGAAGACATCATTTTTAAAAGCATTTTGTTACGATCGCTGCAGCGCTGCATTTCACTCACCTTTCCTGGGTTCCTCCATCTTCAGCAGCGATCATCCGGATACACAGCCACTTCCCAGAGCCTAGAGAAAAAGACAAGAATAAGAGGTGAGAGAAGGAAGGGAATAGGAAAAGCTCAGTTTCCTTCTAAGACTTACCTGTTGGGTCATTCCCATTTCATTTCGGGTCTTGCTGCTTCCAAGCAGGACCCCGGCCCCTATGGGGAAAAAAGACAAAGACATTAGATGAGCGAATGCAAAAACATTACCTGAGCGCTCATCTAGGACTTACCAGATCTTTACTGGAACTGCACGTTTCACTTCGGGTCGGCGCCATATCTCCGGCATTCCGAACCCCGGCCCCTATGGGGAAAAGACATCAACATCAGCGCTTTGTTGCAAGAAGTCTCCAAAGGAATCTTCATTCATCACGTGAAAAAAGACAATGAACATTATTATTTAAAGCTTGAACTTTTGAACTTGCAACAGAACTTTTACAGCGCCTTACCAGTATAATCAAGCTTACCTGAACTCCCATCTAACCTCAATCCAGTGAAGTAACTGGGTTCAACGCGCCCCTGCGTCAGAAGCAGGATGGAGAGCTCGTCCTTTCAGACCCTAAGGTGAGACTTCACGGGGAATCGTGGAAGGGTATCGTGGAGGGTTGGAAGAGAGTGGGAGGCTTGAGCATAACTCAGTCAGTAGGTAATACTCCCTTTTCACGCACAGGGGAATATTCCTGCGAGCCGGAGAAGCCAGAGTAGAGGGCCCTTCCTGTCCATCTTCAGAGTCCTGCGCTTCACCATTGAAGAAGCATCAGCACTCGAAGCCAGACCTGCGCCTCTGTGGGAATCAGGTGAGCGTTACAACTATCAGGGTACAAGGTCAACCTCGGGAAGTCGGTAGCATTCATAGGGGGAGAGCTGGCAGACCCAGAGACAAATTATGTGAGAGGGCTCCCCTTCAGACTACAGGAGGACGGGTTCCGATACCTAGGGGTTCAAGTGACACGCGATCCTGATGGCCTATTCCCGGCTAACTTCCCCCCGCTTTGGTCTGAAATTAAAAAGGACATAGAGAGATGGGCAAGATCGGGTCTCTCCTGGATGGCGCGCCTCAACCTAGTAAAAATGGTGATTCTCCCCAAGTTTTTATTCCTCTTCCTAATGCTTCCCGTACAGGTCCCCAAGACATTCTTTACAGAAACAAAACGCGTCCTCCTGAACTTTCTCTGGTCCGGCAAAAAACACAGGATCTCCTATGAGGTACTAACCAGGCCAAAGGAAGACGGTGGGGTGGGATACCCGGACTTGGAGACATACTATAGGACCTCGCAGTTGAGGGTGCTGATTGACCACTTCACCCCAGGTACGGAAAAGCAATGGGTGGCCATGGACAACAAGGTCCTCGCACCTGTCACAGTAGAGGAATGGCTCTGGGTCCCAAGAAAGAACATCCCCAGAAGGGTCCTGAACCACCCAGTCCTGAAAGTGCTATGGTCCCTATGGAGGGAGGGAGGCTATTATCCTTGGCTCACAACCTGGCCCTCCCCACTGAGCTGCATCTGGACCCCCCCTTCATAGACAAGATAGCAGAGCCAACCGCGTTTCAAAAGTGGTTTGAAGCCGGTCTAAGCAGAACCGGCCACCTTTGGGTGGAGGGTCTCATTTCAACCCCTGAGAGACTTAGAGGAAGCTTTGGGAATAGGCAACCTGTCCCCATTCCGATACCTCCAGCTTAAGGGGGTCCTTACCGAACCATTGTGGGGGGACACCATCAGGAGAGACCTAACCGACTTTGAGAAACTCCTTATTTCCACCCGGGGCTCCAAGGGGGTGATATCTCGCCTCTACAAACTCTTTCTACTCTCTGCCCCGAGGGACCCGCCACCAGCACGCACACAATGGGGGAGGGACCTAGGGGAGGAGATAGATGACGAGAGGTGGTCTAAAATGTGCAGGCGGACCAATCGCTCCACGGCCTCGCTGCAATTTCGACACCAGGCTCTTAAGGTAATACATAGATAGCACTACGCCACACCCCGCAGAAGATTGCTAGAATGAGGGTGGGATACGACCCGCACTGCTGGAAGTGTAGGAAGGTAAGAGGGGACTACATCCATATGTGGTGGAGGTGCCCGGTGGTCCAAACATATTGGGGAGAGGTACTATCCTGGATCAAAGGGGTGGATGGAGTCGAAAGGTCCCTGTGCCCCTGGCTCTTCCTCTTTGGAATTGACATAGGGGATGATCACGAGGGAAATCAGAGTCACATGTTGCAGGTCATGCTGGTGGCGGCCAGGTGTTGTCTGGCACAGAAATGGAAAAGTCCTGGTATGCCGGGAGAAAAGATATGGGTCACGAAAGTACGGGCCATTTACGATATGGAGTTCCTCACTAATCAGATCGATGAGTCCAAATCAAATATCGAAGAACTATGGCGCCCCTTTTTTGAAAAATATGGACGCCTGGCCTAATGGGACAGAATTACACCGGGGGCTCCCCCTGCCCCCCAGACGGGAAAGGCTGCTGTCAACGGGACTAATTGAAAGTTTCCTAATGTTTGGCCCAAAACTCCAGTGTGCAAAGAGACAATTTGTATAAACACAGCTACGCTCTCCAGGAACTCGCTAGGTTGACTATGTATGAGAGCTCAAACTGGGGGTGGGTGGGGGTATGGACAGCAGGGATGTGTTATAATTGGTTCATGGAGATTCATGTTTAAATATGCTATGCAATGTTATAACGCAAAATATTAATAAAATATGATTAACAAAAAAAAAGAACACAGAGGTTGGCGTGGAATCTGAGAAACCCTCCTGGGGAAGAAAACCCAATGGGGAACCAGGTTCTGAACTTGCAAGTTGTCACCAATGTTGTAGGTAGGAGGTTGACAACTCAGTTTGGAAATATGGGTGTTAGACACAAAGGGGTAAGATCAGTGGTGTGCAAATAATCCCAGAAGAGAAGGCACAGTGAACAGGAATAAGTAATCTCAAATACGGTATAATGTCAACAAGGGCTGAAATAAACTCTCCGCCCTAAAGGCAGGAAACCCGGGTACACAAAGGGCATGATAGCAAAGGAGGTAGACACCTCAAGTGAGCTGAATATGGAATGCAAGTCCTGGGAGTAAAAGGGATTTGCACAGAAGAGCCTGGGGCAAAACAAACACAGCGCAAGCATTTATAAATGAAAACAAACGTTGCATGCGTGTTAAATTAAATGAAACACTGTGCGAGGCAAAGAATACTGAGCAAGTGTAAAAGACAAACAAACGCTGTGGAGGCGATCCTTATTGGGAGACGGAGCGAACAACAGGATTAAGTAGCACACAAGTCCATGAAATGGAAAGGCAGTAACTATAGGTCTTAGGAACGTGTTGCTCAAGAAGTAGAAATTCAGGCAAATGGTGTCCAGAATTCCCACGAAGAAGAGTCTCAAGAAGTAGGAAAGAATGAGGCAAGGGATGAAAGTCAATAATAGTGAGTAGTGCAGGGAAAACTCACAAAGGCAAGGAGTCAAGGTTGAAGCAATGCTCCAGACTGGTTCTTATCCAGCAGCTAATGGTACCGTGCAGATGGCTGCAAGCCATCTTAGAAACAACTAGACAGTTGCACCTATTTGAAAACATAAGAGCAATTTGGTGCCATTTTGGAGTGGAGATATCTAACTGCCAAGACTTTCCAGTTGTGCCAAAGTGACCGGGGTAGTGGCTCATGACACAGTTCCTGAAAACAGTATATGAATGTTTGCAATGGGTTTCAAAGGCAAACTAGGTTCGAAAGAAGAATATGTGGGATTGGGATAAGTGCCTTTCACAATTTTACATGGCTGGTTAGATTCTGAGAGTTGGCTTTTGGAATGTAACAACAGATTCTTACTATTCTCCATGGATGGAAGTGGGGAGATATTACAGTAGGCTATTCTGGCATGGGGAGTCTGAGATGTATCTTCAGAAAGGAAAGGGGAACCATGTCTCACACGATGATACTACCACCCTCTCCAAGAGGTAGTCTCCACCATGGGATCCTCCCCCATATAACTGGCCTAGGGTCAGGATCAGGTAGCGGCTGCCATCCCCTGGCCACATGGGAGGCGCTCGCCCGCCACGAAAGAAGTGATGAAACGCAAAGCGCTGGTGAGTGTCAGAGGACATGGGAAGATCAGAGCGCTCTCAGGACTGCTGGCAAGTGACAGTTACCAAACGGAATTAAAACTGCTAATTGAGAATATTGACTACTGAACTGAATGGAAAGTGCTATTTAAATAAGATTGCAGCATATTGAGCACTGAACATTTGGAGTTAAACAGACATACTAAATGTCAGACTGTATGTAAGCAACACTGTGGGCAAAACGAAAACATATGGAATATTGAACAATCAAGTATTCTTTTTTTTAATATATTTTTATTTTGAACAAGGCAGGATGGTAGCAATACAGAATTTTATTGCATCTTAATAACAACATATTTTATTACTCTCCCTCCCTCCCTGTGGTTGTCAGGCCGCCCAAGGCCGCTCCACCTACTCCTGTTCCTACAGGGCCCCTCCATCGTCCAGGATCCTCCGGGCCAGCTGGGGTTTATAAGTCAGAGCTGAGAAGTCTCGATCAAAGTCAAGGATTGGGCCCCAAATGTTCCGAAAGCGATGAAGAAGACCCGCCCTGGCTGCCATCACCTTTTCTGCAATTAGTACATCCCATATTTTTACCCACCAGAGGGGTAGGAGAGGACCCTCCACAGACAATCAAGTATTCTAACAATTAGTGTGAGAAAGGCCCATAAGCCTATGGCAAAACAAAAGACTAATGCAGAAGAGTGTTACATTAACAGAAGAGTGTTACAATAACCAAAGTGCATACAAGTATGAGAAGTCAGAAGCCTGAGTGTCATGATGCCTGCTCCCGGGGAGCCTGTTCAAGCCCGGCATCCCCGAAAGCGGACATCCAGTCCCCAAGGAAGGACCCAGCAACCCCATATAGGGGCCCTTTGGACAGTGTCCTGGCGCCTATGGCGCCAGGCTCATAAAAGACATCAGTCCTGGCGCCATAGGCGCCAGGCTCATTATGGGAATGCTTGGGTGCACTTACCTGATGCAGACCATGCTGCAGGATCCCGGCCTCCTTGAGGTCTGAAAGGAACTACTTTACCTGTGGGACTAATTTACCATCCGGGCGTGGTCGGGGAAGGATACATACCTGATTGGAGGAAGGATACATACCTGGAACTTCTTCCAAGGCTATTTTAACCCCACCCGAACAGCCACACGTGCTTCACGTTGTTCTGCATCTAGCAGCTGGACGCTCACTGTGTCTGCTCCTGCATCCTGACTTCTGCCACGCCTGCCAGCATCCTGGATCACCTGCAAAGGAAGAGAAGAAGAGAACAGAAGAAGGAAAAGTCCTTACCTGCTAATTCTGCATCCCGGAGACATCTCGCCGACAATCCTGAAAAGGAAGACTTTAATTTAAAAGCTCATCACATCGATCGCTGCAGCGCCGCATTCCACTCACCTTCACAGGGCGCCTCCATGTTCAGCAGCGATCATACGGATTCGCAGTCACGCCCCAGCGCCTAGGGAGAAAGACACCAGAACAAAAGGTGAGAGAGAGAAGGGAATAAGGAAAGCTAAATCACCATGTTAAGACTTACCTGTTGATTCATTCCCTCTTCATTTAGGGTCCGCGCCGCATCCTGGCATTTCCGGACCCCGGCCCCTAAGGGGAAAAAGAGACATCAGCGTTAATGAGCGAATGAAAAGACATTACCAAAAAACGCTCATTAAAGACTTACCTGATTTCTACAAGGATTTCACCTCTCATCGCGGGTCGGTGCCTGTTCTCCGGCATTCCGTACCCCGGCCCCTATGGGGAAAAAGGCACTAGCATTAGTACATTAATGCATGGACACAAGGGGAACCTCTTATCAAAAAACTTACCTGGAAGCCAAGCAAGTTTGGTTCTCACCAATCCGAAAATCCAGTGAAGTAACTGGATACCAACACGCCCCTGCATCAGAAGCAGGATGGGGAGCTCGTCCTTCCAGACCCTAAGGTGAGACGCTACGAGAAATCACAGAAGGGTTTCAAGGAGGGTGAGAGAGGAAAGTGGGAGGCCGATTGCATTACCCCGCAGACAGTTAATCCCCTATTTTCGCCTACAGAAGGATACTTCTGCGAGCCAGACAAGCCAGATTTGGGGGCCCGGTCGAGTCCGTCTTCCGAACCCTGCGCATCACCTTAGAAGAGGTCAAAGCAGCGCGAACCAGGCCAGCGCCTCCGTGGGAGTCAGGTGGGCATACCACTGAGACAGAAGAGCCTGATAAGGGGGCCAAACAAGGTTAAGAGAACTCATGGTTGCGTGACCTGTAATGGGTGGACTGTGTGGTCTGACAATTGAGGCTAAACCAGGGAGATCCCCACTGTGAAGATCACAGACATCACAGATCAAGTCAAGGAGAAGCTGAGAGTTCCTGGTTGTGTGGACCGTGTGGTCTGACAACTGCACCTAGACCAGAGAGCCCTAAATGATAACTAGTAAAGGACTTAGGAAATTATTCAAGAAGAACTGTGAAACAATTGGTAAAGCAAGTCAGAAAGCAGGTCAAGTAGACCTACTGTTTTCTTGTATTGAACATTAAGTGGATGAAAGCAATATAAGTGCTGCAGTGAAATCTTGGGGAAGGGGACCTCAAGACCTCCTTTTAATGTAAACTATACTGTATTGAACTTGGGGAAGGGAACCTCAAGATTTCACGGAACATTGTGAAGACAAGCAGCCATCGGAGTAATGTTGAACATGGGACAGGGAACATAAGAAGAACTCTGAGCTAAGAACAGCTGAAACTTTATTTTGTAACACAATTTTGTTGGCTAAAACCCCAGATCACGTTTTCTCTAGATGTGAGGCTAAGCATAGGTGTTTGACACAAACAGACCTTTGAATTGGACTTATAGACACAGACTTCCCTTAGTTTTATTTAGAGAGGAGACATCCATACCTTAGTTATGGGGCAAGTTAGGCCTTACACCATCCTGATATTGAAATAAAATATTCTTTGAAACTTGAAATCTGTTGTCTGTGTCATCTCTTGATACCATGCCTGTCTCACCTATGGTATTAGGAGTGGATGTAGCTCAACAGATGCAGATTGGGGGACCCTGAAATATGAAAGGCTAAGTGACAAAGCAGCATGTCCCACGGTAGCCCCAAAGGGCTCCATCAGATTTTATATTTGTGGTTGTAGGAAAGTAACCATTCTTCCCGGGCCAAGAAAGCTAATACCTACTGGCTTTGTGTTTATACCACCCCAGGAACCTATGTTCGACTAGCACTCAAGTCAGGACTCCCCTGGAGGTTTGGGATAGATGTCCTGGCTGGCGTCATTGACCCAGACTATCACGGAGACATAAAAGTATTATTGCAGAATTATGGGAAATATGCTTTTCAGGTCCAACAAGGGGGTACAGTTGCCCAAGGGATACTTGAGAGGTTAAGGTTTCCCAAAATTCAGGAAACAACTGAGAAAGAAGAGACTGATAGGGGTACTTTGGGTTTCAGAGAGATGGATGAAAAACCCACCCTAAAGCTAATGAGGAAAAACCTGACACCCTGCCTGATTTAGCCTTTGCCCAACAAGCCCCTATTAGTCGAAGCCTTTTTATAGATAAAACCTGAATCCGAGGATCGGGAAAAGACATACCTTTTTTCCTGAAAAATTGGTTGTTATATAGAGGTGACACGAACGCTGAAGGCTTGATATAAACACAATTGGTGGTCCCCAGAAGCCACAAGCAAGTGGTTCTTGAAATAGCCCACTCTTACCTAACAGGAGGACCTTTAGGACAAACCAAAACCCAGGCACACATAAGCAATAGATTCTACTGGCCAGGGAAAACCTTTGTCCAGGCCTCTGAGATCTGCCAGCGAGCTACTACTCACATACCACCACCAGCTCCATTAAACCCCTTACCCATTATTGAAATAACTTTTTCAAGCATTGGGATGGATATAATTGGTCCTCTTGAGACTTCTAAAATGGCTAATATAAAGAACCCATGGTGGCAACAGTAAAGACAGACACAAGTGATCACAGTTCAAGGGTGTTTATGCAGGTTGGAAAAACGCCTAATCTAAACCTAAATCTAAGATGGGAGCAAGCGTCGAATAAAAAGGGCCTGTACTAATAAACCTATTCCCAAAACTTACAGCTAATACAAAAAGGGTGTGGGATGGTTTTCAAGAAAAGAAAAAGTGTTCACAAATAATATGTCTGGATGCGTTAGCTTGGATCTCCCTTCCCCACGTTTTGAGTACAGGGTAAGATGGGATCTTGGAGCACAGTACACACTCGAGCTTTCCTAGCACAAGTCAACATTTCCACTTGCAGCTATCAGGACTGTTGATGGCCATGTCTCGTTTCTCTTGAAAGTCTCTTGCCTTCAAGGGCCTGACGTATTCAACAACAAAACAAAAGTTCCTTCAACAAAATGAAAGTTTGTTTCCTGATTTTTCTTTGGGTGAGGATTTTTCACCCCTGGGCTTCCCTCTTCCGGGTGCTGACCCCTCTTTACTTTTAGCCTCCCTCCCTGGTTCACTATGGCTTTTCCTTCACTCACAAATCTTAATGTCTTTTTAAACAATTCCAGAGGACATCCCTCGGCTGGGTTCACCTTTGTCAACACACTGTTTCTTGGGCCTTTAGGCTTTGCCCCTTGTCGACAGCATCCCTCTTCCGGGTTCACACTTCCCAACTTCACCTTCACATTCACTTTCAATGTTTACGGCATTCACTTCCGTTGCTTTCTCATGTGGCAGGATTCACTTCCCTTGCTTTCTTTACAGTTCGTAGATCAAAGGCTTTCGACTGTATAGGGATTTTGCTGGACCTCCTGTATGAGCACTTTGACCTATCTCTGTGGCTCTCCAACGGCCTTCTGGTTTCTGTAGCTTTACTCAGATGGGAATCGACCAGAGTTTCTCGGAGCAGCACCCACGTGGTACCGGTCCCCTTCTGCAGCAGGTCTCCCCTTTACAATTTTACAGTTCTTTGAACTTTCTCACTTTGCCATTTAGCGACTTTCATCCACCACACCCCGGTTCTTGTCGGCTCTCCCCCTGACTCACCAGCTGTGATGAACCACTTGGCTTTCCTCTTTACTGGAGTCAAGGCCGGTACCACGGAAGAAGGATTTTCCCTTGCTCCTGCTTATCGACATCGATACGCTCTGTGTACTGTCGACATCTGCTGCAGCACACTTGGGCTATTGTCCTAGGTCTTCCGTTTCTTTCAGTGAAGGGTTCACAGGGTTTTGTCAAAAAGGTGGTGTCTCTCCTTGTCAGCCTCTCGATATTTGCTGCCTTTCTCCTCCTCTTGAACTGCCGGATCTGGATAGCTGTCTCGTTGTGCGGTCTACCTTGCTCATACTGTGCTCTCTTGCTCCAACTTTTTATCCCTGTGGGGAACGAAAAGGGCCATCAGGTGTGTGTGATTCTGATCAATGCCCTGACTTTGCCTGACCCTTGTATTGGGACATGTCGGGTAAACAGCTCTGGTGTTAGTCTGTTCTCTGGTGTGTTGTGCGAAAGTGCTCATGTCGGAAAAGGGTGGGGCAGTGGTTTTGAATGTCCTAGGTGGTAGGATGGGGAAAAGGTGTTGAAAGAAGGGGGATACCGTGTCTCGCCCGTCGGTGTCCCACTCCCTGAGGACCCCCTTCCAGGTGATTCTCCCTCACTGGTACATTCCCAGGAACTGAATCCAATAGCGATGGCCGTGTCCTGGCCACCTGGATGACAGATCCCCGGGGACTAGATAGGGAGACACCTTCAGATTTCTCACAATAACAAATACGTTCTAGTAATAGATGACTATGGCACCCGGCACCCTGTGGCTTTTCTACTAAGAACTAATACAACACAGCAAATTTTAAAACATCTGCTTCCCTTCTTCTTCTGGGTTGATTTTCCAAGAGACATACTAACAGACCAAGGCTCTAATTTCATGAGTAAATGTATGGGAGAAGTTAAGGAATTATTGCATATAACCACATTGCGCAACTCTGTGTATCACTCCCAAACAGATGGTCTAGCAGAACTGTTTAATAAGACCCTTAAAACCATTATATGGAAACTAGTAGACCAGGATGGGAAGAATTGGGACCAAATGATTCTGTGGGCTCTATTAGCCGGTCAAGTGGCACAGCGAGTAGAGCGCTCGCTTTGACATCAGTGCAGAGCCTGCGAATGCAGGTTCGAATCTCGGCAGCGCCAAACTCAGCGTTTCATCCTTCCGAGGTCGATAAATGAGCACCACACACCGTGGGTAATAATAAGCAGCGCTCAGATACCTGAGGGTTCGTAGCGCTATATAAATGCCAAATTATTATTATTATTATTATTATTTGCAATTAGGAAAATACCTCAGGCCTCTACTGGATTTTCTCCATTTGCACTGCTTTATCAGAGGGAAGCTCGGGACGTCTTAGACATGCTGAGAGAAACCTGGGATGAAAGGGAAGAGGCTCCAATATCACTCTCAGAAATGGTGACCTGACTTAAAGAACACATGGCCACCGTCAGATCCTTGGTGCAGACTGATATGATTAAAGCCCAAGAGCAACAGAAAACCTCCTATAACTAAAAAGTTACATTGAGATTCTTTTCTATCAGGCAAAAGGTCTTAGTACGTTTACCTACGTCCAATAATACGTTGGTTTCTAAATGGCACGGGCCATATGAGGTAGTAGAGTAGAGAAGATGGGACCCTGTAATTCCAAAATCTCCCAACCTTACCGCGGCCTAAAAACATGTTTATCATATAAATTTAGTCAAAGAGTGGAAGGAAAACCCCTCTGAGGCCAATGCTACGATATTGTCCTGTTTAGTGCCGGAAGAAGTAGAGAATACTACCTTAATTCCTTCTGACCTCAGAAATAATCAGAAACAAGACCTTATTGACCTAGTGAGCTAATTTCAGGATTTACTTTGTGAAGAGCGGGGACGAGTGAAAGGTATATACCACCACATTCGCACTCATTCACGCAAGGTAGTACATTTAAAACAATATTGACTACCCGAGTCTCGAAAAGATATTATTAAAGAGATCGAAGAAATGCTCCAAGCTAATATCATAGAGCCTTCAAACAGTCCTTGGTCCTCCACCATTGTTTTGGTGGGAAAACCTGATGGTAGCTGGAGATTCTGCATAGATTTTAGGAGAGCGAATACGATCTCAGCATTTGACACTTACCCAATGCCAAATATTGACAATCTTATAGATAGATTGGGTAATGCTGTCTACTTGTCAACCCTAGTTCGCACCAAAGGGTATTGGCAGGTTCCACTATTTGTACCTAACAAAGAGAAAACTACCTTTTCCTCCCCCATAGGATGATTCCACTTTAAAGTCCTGCCCTTTGGATTACATGGTGCTTCTTTAATATTCCAGAGATTGATGGACCGAATTTTACAACCCTATCCAGACTTTTGTGGAGCATACATTGATGACATCGTAATCCACAATAGAACATTGGAAGACCACTTATACATCTATTTGAAGTCATAAGAGCTCTAAGGAAAGCCGGATTGACTGCCAACCAAAGGAGTGTAAACAAGCCCAGTCTGCTGTTAAATAGCTAAGGTTTTTTGTGGGTAATGGTAGCGTACAACCACAACAAGAAAAAGTAAGTGCTGTCCTTGAAACCCCTAAAGCAAAAACAAAAAAGGATTTACAAGCTTTTCTGGGGCTAATAGGATATTAACACAGGTTTATCCCAACATTTTCTGACAAGACCTCTAGGCTAACTGTCACGCCCCCATCCACGCTCCCCTCTGACACACCCCGAAACCCGACCCCCACCACCACAAAAACACGGCAGGCACATAAGGCACACCAGGTCCCCACACATGTCAGGACACGCTCTCACCTGCAGGCCTGCCGGCAAGGGGTTGGCCAGAAACGTCAACGCCGGCTTCTGCCTCGTTTCCTGTTCCGGCGTTGGCAGTTGCCGTGGAGACGCGCCACAGGCATCCTGCAACGTCTCCGTTGCCGACGCCTGGGGAGCCCTTCTCAGCCCGTTCGATCACGTGACGGGTGACGGGAATCACGGTCACGTGATCGCGGTTCAGCATTCGAAAGCGACGCGCTGACTGCCATTCAGCGCTTCACAGCTGATTCCTGTTTGGCGTTCTACGGACCACGGACTACGGACTAAACTTGCTACCTCGACCTCGGATTGATTTTGGATACTGATCTGGTTCTTCCCTTCATTATACTTTTGCCTGGAACTTTCTACCTCCTGAAATACGACCTCGGCTCCTCTCTCGGATTGGTTTGGATTCCCCTTTTGTACCTTTGCTGGAACTTGCTTTCTCCTGGATACGACCTCGGTTTTCCCATCGGACTGCTGTTGAATTTCCCCTTTGTTACAGCCTTTGACTCTGTTCTTTGGATCACATACCATTCAGGACTCCTCTACCTGATTGGCTCACATTTCAAGTTTCCTGCATCAGGTGGTGCCTACACCTTCTCAAGTGCCTTGCCAGGCTGCCACCCTGTCGTCAACCTCTGCCGGCTGCCTCAGACAACATTCCCCACACCAACATTGGGTTCCGACCAACTACTCAGGGTAAGCCCCCTTGTAGATTCATTAAGTATTCAGGTCTGGGTTTCTGTTTATTATCAAACCCACTTGTTTGCCTTACAGTGGTCGGAGGGGCATCTTCCGGCATTCCTGGTTCCGGCTGACGACATTCACCACCTGTGGCCTCAAGGATCGCTCGGGCAGTAACTCACTGTTTGCTCGAGTGGTACTTGGGGACGGAGGTATCATCGTCTACACGACCATCAAGTCTTGACACTTAAAGATAAATAAATAGCGCAGAGCCCCAAAGAGTCAAATGGGATGAGGAAGATGAAATCTGCTATAATACATTCAAACAAACCCTGTGTCAAAGCTAGGAGTAATACACACTTCCTATTACAAACACCACTCTAGTACTGCGATGAATAAGAGGGATCTGAAGACCTCCAATACTCAGGGTCAGTGATGTCCCATTGATTGGACTAAGTATGGTCAGGCAAGACAAGCCAACAACTCACACCTCAGGCCCCTTAATAGGGCTCAGGTGTATAAAAGGGGAAAGCCCAAACATGCAAGAGGAGAAGGAGAACAAGAACCGCTTTGTTGGGAAGAGACCGAGGAGTCTGAATGCTGGCATCGATCCTGGAGGAACTGCAGCTGGTGGCTGCAGGACCGTGCGCCTTTGAACTGGAAGGCGGGCAGCTGGGCTGCCAAACTGAAGAGCGAAGGAAAGAGAGACGGTGTCCATGCTGAGATCTCGAAGGCAGCAGGAGCTGCAAAGGCAACCAGGAGCAGGGAAGATGCGGTCTGCATCTATTGTGAAGTAAGAAGCTGAGAAGTGCAGTCGGGACGTGCCCAACGAATGTGACGGTCTGCTTCGCTGCTATGGAGAAGGTGAGCAAGAGCAACAGGAGCAGCCGCTGTGAAAATGCGAAGCGCCGGTGAGTGTCAAAGGACGCTGGGAGACTAGAGCACTCTCGGGACCGCAGGCAAGTGACGGTCCAAGTGAATGTGAACTTTATTGAATACCGAACTGAATGGAAAGTTCTATTTAAATAAGATCATAGTATTTTGAACACCAACTGAACATTTTGAATTAAACAGACATACTGAATGTCAGATTATATGTAAGCAACACTGTGGGCAAAATGAAAACACATGGAATATGAACAATCATTTAAATATTCTAACAATCAGTGTGAGAAAGGCCCATGAGTCTATGGCAAAACAAAAGACTGATGCAGAAGAGTGTTACATTAACAGAAAAGTGTTACAATAACCAAAGTGCATACAAGTGTTAGAAGTCAGAAGCCTGATGCAGAAAAGCCTAATGGGGGGCTAAGAGAACTCATGGTTGCGCGACCTGTAATGGATGGACCGTGTGGCCTGACAACGGCTCCTAGATCAGAGAGCCCTAAATGATAACCAACAAAGGACATTGGAAATGATTCATGAATAACTGTGAAACAATTGGTAAAGCAAGTCAGAAGGTGGGTCAAGTAGACCTACTGTTTTCTTGTATTGAACATTGAGCAGATGAAAGCAGTATAAGTGCTGCAGTGAAATCTTGGGGAAGGGAACCTCAAGACCTCTTTTTTGTATAAACTGTATTGCACTGGACTTGGGGAAGGAAACCTCAAGATTTGATGGAACATTGTGAAGACAAGCAGCCATCGGAGCAGTGTTGAACTTGGGACAGGGAATCCATGAAGAACTCTGAGCTAAGAACTGCTCAGACTTTGGGCCTCATCACGAGTTGGGCGGTAACGCCGGTGCTGTTAGCGCCGGCGTTAATAGCCCTACCGCCAAACCCCCCGGCTCTAATAGCGCAGGATCACGGGTTTGGCGGAACGGGTATTTCCCATTCCCCACTGAGCCCATTCGGGAATTCCCCATTTCCCATTGGGTTCAATGGGGAATTTTCGCGCTCTTACCGCAGGCGGATTTCCCGCCGGCGGTAATAGCGCGAAATTTCGGCGGATTTCCCCCCAGTTTAGAGCTGGGGAGAAATCGGCCAAACCCGTGATTTGGCAGACCCTTAAATCCGGCGGTAATAGTGCTACCGCCGGATATAAGGGTTACAGCCAAACTCGTGATGAGGCCCTTTATATTTTAGCAAACTGAAGAGCAGAGAACCTCCTGCACTCTGAATTGGGGAATTATAAAACAGTTTTTTCTGAAAGGAAAACCCAGAGGACATCATTTACAAAAATTATAAAAATTATTTATTTTTTAGAAGACACAAAACATTTTATTGACTTAATCATGAACAAATCATTGTACAGTTAATTCAATGCGGGCAAATGATAAAATTATAACTCATTCTCACATCTGGGCTGGGCAATATGCCCTAGTCCCAACACTCATATCCACATGCATTATTCACACTCATACATAACAACAATCACAATTACATAATAACAACTACAATTATAAAACATCACAATAACATAGACAATATTTACAAAGTGTTTGTTTGACTCTCTCCTAGAATGCATATGATTTCATTTATTGTAAAAAGGATGATCGCATTTCCAGGTGCTCAACCAGGACCGACCAGTTTCAAAGCAATAGGCACAATTAGACCACGTCTTCATCAGGCAACATATAGTATTCCTACAAGGGTTACACATACAAAATATTTCATTGACCCACATAAACATATCTTTCAAAAGACCACTTTTTCACATGGGTGTCATTTAACAACCTTTTAATTTAACATGTGCACAAGAACATATGGTGGATCCCAATAGTCCCTGGAAAACCTTTGTTCCACAAACACCAAACCATGAGTGACCCCACAACACCCGGGGACCCGACACCATACCGCTGTGTTGTTATAAAAATTGTTATACCATTATTTTGGCATCAGCCAAATTACCTAACATTGTGTATTGCCTAACCTATGTTCTTTAATATGGACAGGGAGACAATTATCACCTAAATGGATGATAAGGAAGAAGCATCACTACTAGCCCTTTCCAATATAATGCTATCCAACCAACCAAACAGTTTCTTTTTTTAAAAAAAAACCTGTCTTTATTAGCTTGACAACACAGAGAAGAAGCAACAACAGATCATGACATTACAGTGAAATGCACAAATGAAAGGGCTGAGACATTGGCCCGCATATACAATTAAATGACACCAACGGAAGGCCTCCAGGGCAGTCATGGGCCGGGAATAACACATCAACTTGGGCAGACAGGATAGGAGACGGGGGAGCGGAGGGAGCATCCTCTGGATTTGCATACATGGCATCCATGTAGGATTGAAACAAAGACCACACATTCCTGGGTCTAGAGTGCTGCGGCAGCTGACTTGACCAAGCCTCCTCAGTATCTGAGGCCCATGTTACAGATCTGAGCCATTGTGCGTGTGAGGGCGCCCCGGGGCGGAGCCAGCATAGCAGGATACATCGTGTAGCGAGTCTCTTGGAGTCACGCCCCAGATCAGGAAAGTTGTGAAACAGGCACTGTTGTGGTGAAGGGGTGACAGCGTGGTCTAGGATAACAGACATAGTCGAACAAACCGGTTGCCAGACATTTGGTCGAAAAAATTTGGTCGACTGGACAAATGGTCGAACCAATTTGGTCGAAAACCAAATGGTTGAATTTTTTACATTTTTTTTATTTTCACCCCTTTTTTTTTTTTGGGGGGGGGTCCCCCCCAACCCCCTTTTTTTCTAAAAAACCCTTTTTTTCCCTAAACGAAAACCAAAAAAATACATATATAAATAAAATAAAAAATTCTACCATTTGGTTTTCGACCAAATTACGTCGACCATTTGTCTTTCGACCAATTTACAGTCGACCACTTGTCTGGACAGCGAACAAACCGACTCCCAAAACTGAGTCAAGTGAGTGCAGGACCAGATCATATGTAAGTATGTGGCATCGTCAACACCGCATCTAGGGCAGTTGGAGGGATACAGTGGAGACATTCGGTGCAATCTAATCGGAGTATATTGGAACCTGTGTAGGATTTTGAATTGGATTCACTTAAATCGCGAGTTGAAGGATACCATACAGGTACGTGTACACATGTGCTTCCACAATTGGTCCGTCATTTCCACCCCCAGATCTTCTGCCCATCGGGTTTTCAGTTTATCAAATGAGGGAGTGGATTTATTTTGCAGCAGTGTATACAATCTGGAGACCTTCCCCTTAGAGGAGTCAGCGTCACATAGCTCGGCCATGATGGGATCATCAGGGGGTATTGTGGGAAACTCGGGGTATCTGTGTTTGAGAAGACGGTGGACACAGCTGTATTGTAGCCATGGAGCCAGCTCCCGCCGTAGAATCAATGGGAAATCTGGCCATTCAAGGAAATTACCTTGGGTGAAGGCATCCTGAATCGCCCCGCAGCCCGCTTCAGCCCAGCGACTCACCATGGGTGAGGGAATGTGCGGGAACCCCGGGAAAAAATCCAAAGGGGAAGATGACCATGAAAGGGATAAGGGGTATTAACCAGTTTCCAGATCTTGGCTATGGCGAGCGATGTGCTGTGCAAGAGATCGTGAGATTTACTCCCAGGGCGAAGAGGTGCTAGTATTAGGGATCGGACATCTTGTCGCCCTGCTCCCAGCTGTTCCAGTCTAATGTGTTGGGGCGGGGGGTTTGAGGCATCAAAGCAGTATGAAGCAAATTGGGCCTGGGCAACGATCCAGTATTTGGAAAAGTCAGGAGCAGCAAACCCACCACAGTCAATAGGAGCGGTCAATGTCCGAAGCTTAAGTCGGACCGCACCAGAGTGCCATAGGAATGAGTTTACAGTGCAGGTCAATGCCTGAAAGAAACCCTCTCCGGGCCACATGGGTATATTAGTAAACCGATACAATAACTGGGGGAGCACAACCATTTTCAGGATTCCAGTCCTGCCTGCTAGGGAGATTGGGAGTCTCGCCCAGCCCAAAGCCTTTTCTGCAAGCGAAGCTAAATAGTTTACACAATTTTCTCCATACAGGGTATCGTAGTTGCGCGCCACCACATCGCCCAAGTAGGTGAACCTCGATGGGGACCAGGCAAAACCCATTAAATCAGGAGGGGAAAGTGTAACTTCGGTCAAGGGGAACAAGGTGGATTTGGAGCAGTTCACCTTAAGGCCAGAGATATGACCAAAATATTGGACATCCGTAAGTATTGGCGCGAGGTTGGAAGCAGGGGAACGGATAAAGAGTAGGGCGTCGTCGGCATACAGAGAAACGATGTCTGATTGACCCACCGTGCGTACCAACCAAACAGTTTCTAAACCAACATACCAGTTGTGTTCCCTCTACTCACCAGAGACTTCCTACTGTTTGCCAGATTCTGCTGTACATAGCAGGTACATAGATTGCATCACTTTCACTACGACCGCGTGTAGCCAATCATAATTGGGCTCCAGAAGCACATCTTCTGTCAGTAAAAAATGAATGAAAAGCAATCAATAAACGTAAGTGTGCAGGTATGTGTTTAAGAAAAACGACCGTGTGAAACACCATGCATGTACCCGCAGCCCACGTGGTGTTAACAGTACTCTAAACATTTTTATTCAATCAGATCGGTCTACTGTGTCCAAACGGACATAGCCGTCAATGGTAAATGGGCCATATTTAGCAGGACATATTGTATTACCAGGCACTGCTTGGCAATTGGATATTTCAGCATTCCATTAACTTACCTGTTTTGATGTGTTTTGCTACATTTCAATGCATCCAGCATCTCCTAACAGCATGTACAGTGGCATCCACTATTATATCCTGCATTCAGGCTATTGGTTCTTTTATGCGCCTTGCAATCACATAATCTGAGTCGTACTATGTCATTTCGCCCCATACTCAAATTCATGGAAAGAGACCATGGAAAACTACTCATAGGTCCCAGGACACCCATAAGCATACAAAGCGAACCTTCACCTCAGTGTTGACAGTTTATAAGGGTGATTGGTAGTGTACTGCACAAGGAAGCCCTTATTTCAAATTTTAAACTGTATATATATATATATATATGTATGTCACTATTGGAGGGTCTCACCTGGGCTTCGACGTCGCTGGAGGATGCGTCAGATTCTGAAATATCTGCAGTGGTTTCTTCAAGAGTACCCTTCTTTTTCAAGAGATAGGGTCTGTTCTGTGAATTCACCACCTTTGTTGGACTAAGAAACAGTAGCAACAAGAATGTGTCCTCTCTGCGCAGCCCAGGAAGGGGAAAAAGCCCAAAGGCACAAAAAACCCTAGTCGGTTTTCCGGAGTGATGGGCGACTCCACGAGGTGATGAGATGGTCCTGGGTAAATCACGAGTTGACAAGAAGGAGAGAAGTCCAGGGCAGTAGAGTGTTTGCAAAGAGAATCCTTCTTCACAAAAGGTGGAGAAAAGATCAGTCTTGATGTCTTCAGGAGAAAACAGATGTGGCAAAATAGTGCGTCAAAAACTATTAGCAGGAATCTGTACCAAACTGGAGGAGAGAATGCTGGCGGTGGAGGAATGCGAGGAAGGACTCGCGGCCGGCAAGGCAAAAGTAACAGCAGACCAACAAATGGAATAACTGAGGAGCAACGAATACAAGGAATGACAATCAAGGAAGTGTCGGCCGAGACCGGCATGGGAGATAATAAGAGGCACAAGGCAAAAAGTAGTGTCAGGATTGCCTTGATTCTTGTCCACAGTGTGTAGACGAAGAATTCTACCCAACAATATAACCCTGTGCATGGATAGAAACCATATACCAAGGGATCTGTTATTTAGAAGAATGGATCCAAACGCGTGCAGCAGACCTCCTAGAACCGGAAAGGAAAAGGCACATTACAACACACTTTTCTTAGTCAATAACAAAGGAGTACACCCAAATGACACCAACCTGAACTGTGGTACAACGTAGCAATGGATAACACCACACTGGCTGGCAATACAGGATAGAAACAACAGGTGTAAAAGGAGATCTGAAGCATCAGTAGAATGACAAGGAATATATATGCAAGATGAGCTAATGTTGAGAAGGATCAAAAGAGTGAGAAAAGGAAGGTCCTGGAATCCTTACCGTGTATTGAGATGATACAGCATTTAAATAGAGGCAGCAAGGTTGAAACGCTACAAGTAAGGTCCGGAAGCATTAACAAAATGATAGGACTGTTCCCAACGAAACGCGAATGCCTAGAGGCCAGGAAGTTCCTTGTGGAACCCGACGAAACGAGAACGCTCCTAAATCACCCCTCAAGGTGCATAGGAAGTCTCTAGTCCGTACGTGGATGATAGAGAGTAAATAAGCTTCCGGATTTACGGGGTAGCGTGTGCAGCAGGTAAAGATTCAAATGAACTAGCAGTCCGTTGAACAATCCGAGTCGGCAACAGGAGAGGCAGTTCAATATCCCAACAACGAGACGCGAGAGCAGTCCATATTGAACTCCGGGTTGGCAATGGCAGTTTTCGTGGAATCCAGATTCAGAGAGAGTTCAGGAATACCAAGGCAGCAAGAGTAATTCTGAACAAGCAAGGAGTAGGATGACACAAAGTCCAAAAACAGCCAAAAGTCAGGAAACCAAGAAACACAGTAGCTCGAAAACACAGAATGTAAGACACTTCAGCCAAAATCAGAAGCGCACCCACCCCAGCTGATTCCACCAGCCTAGTCATATCGTCCTGGAGACCAAAACACTTTCTGTACCTCTGCCAGGCCTGAAACCAGACTGAGCGGGATCCTAAAGGTGTGAAGATTCAAGAAAGGTAGAGAGTAGAGGTGACACCAGGGATCAAGAAGCTTCATAAGAAAGGCGAGGAGCAAAATAGGGCGAAAGTTAGACAGAACAGAGGGCTCCAGTGATGGCTTTTTCAGGAGAGGAATAACTCTTGCAGCTTTAAGCTCCAGCGGCTCCAGTCCTGACTGGCAATAATCATTAATAGCTGCTGTGATCTCCGTAAGACTATCAGGGGAGATCTTTTCGATGATAATCAAAGGGACTATGTGTTACGCTCACCTGGTATCCACAGGGGCGCCACCCAGCCGGGTTACTCGCTGGTTTGCTTCTCAGCTTTGCACTGATGTGGTCTGCGGGGAAGGTTCTGCCTGAAAATACAGGAGGACTGTGTTCAAGACTGACCGACTGGGGTAAGTATCCTCCCTCCACCCCGTATGATTTCAGTCCCTCTGGCGCCCTCTCCTCACCTTGTGGTAGAATTAGGCGTGCTCTCCGTCCTGCCTTCATTGCAGGGGCACGTTGTATTTCATGGGCGAGTGCGACTCAGTTACTTCACTGACGCCGGCCCGTTTGATATTGTTCAGGTAGGTTTTATTGCTGTTCTTTAGTTTTGTTGCTATCCTGCATGCCTTTCTTTGTTTAAAATGTCTTTTTTCTCCGTTAGGTATGCAGAGCTTCAGCGCGGCGGACTGGCTTGGTTGAGCCCCGCTGGTAAATGATGGCGCATTAAGAGCGCTATGATGCGGTAAGTAAGCACTATGCGCAGCGCTGCAAAGTCTTGCCTTTGCTAACCTGTGTTTTCCTTCCTTGTAGGTCGTGGTGTTCTTCAGCACGAGTGGAATGTCCAGAGTGGTGCCAGCTGAGAGGCGACCAGCCAGGTAAGCCTTTTGAGCAGTTCGAAATTTGTAAATGTCTCTACTGCTTTCTTTAATGTTGCCTCTATCTTCCTCTTTCAGGTCGTTCTGTCCGGGAGGCGTGCAGATTTGAGGAAGCTGTTCTCAGTAGCTGCGAGTGTTTAAAGATGAAGACTGCAGGTAAGATGCTGCTGCTAATGATGTTCCTTTTGTCTCCTTGCAGGTTCTGCTTCTCCGAGGTTCGAGGGAATAGCTGGACACGGTGAGCGTCACGTTGCAAGCTGCAAAGTAACGCGAGGCGTTTTGTCTTGCTCGGGTGTGGTTTAAATAGCCCCAACAAAATAGTCCAGGTAAAGTAGTCCCTAGGCTACCACACCCAAAACACTAGATTGCATAGCTTGGTTCTTAGGAACCAAGCTATGTGGATACCTCCATGTTGGCTGACAAGGTTGCCAGTCATTTCGTCGAAAAAAATTTGTCGACAGGACATTTGGTCGAAACCATTTGGTCGAAAACCAAATGGTCGAATTTTTTATTTTTTTTATTTTCACTTTATTTTTTTTATTTTTTGGGGGGGTCCCCCCCAACCCCTTTTTTTCTAAAAAACCCTTTTTTCCCTAAACTACAACCTAAAAATATATATATATAAATAAAATAAAAAATTCGACCATTTGGTTTTCGACCAAATTACGTCGACCAAATGTCTTTCGACGAAATGTCCGGACACCGGCTGACAATACAAGAAAGTAGTTCCCAAGCACATTGTTTTTTCATGGTGTATGAGCCTGGCGCCATAGGCGCCAGGACTGGCCCCATGAGGGCTTTTGAAGAGAATGCCAGGCTCTAGACGCCCGAGTCCTGACTCCACCTGGCCAATGGGTTTGCCAGAGGGGGTTTTGGGCGAGGGTAGTGACAGCACTCCCCCCTAAGGCCCTGTCATGATGCCTACCCCCGGGCGTCCGTATCAAGCCCATCAGCCCCGGGAGCAGGCATCCAGACATTTACAAAAACCCCAGCAGCCCAAGCTAGGGGCTGTCTGGGTTCAGTCCTGGCGCAGTAGGCACCAGGCTCATAATAAAAATCAGACCTGGCGCCATAGGCGCCAGGCTGATAGACATTACTTACCTCATGCAGACCATGCTGCAAATAAATCCAAGCCAACGTGAGGCCTGGATGGGACTATTTTACTACAGAGACTATTTTCTACTCGGGTGTGGTCCTGGGGAACTTCTTTCCTGGGACTACTTTGGAGGCTATTTAAACCACGCCCGAACAGCAGCACATGCTTCGTGTTATTCTGCATCCAGCAGCGTGACTCTCACCGTGCCTGCAGCCAGCATCCAGTCTTCTGCCACGCCCGCGTGCCTGCAGCCAGCATCCAGTCATCTGCCACGCCCACCTCGAATCGGAGCTCCTAGAATAAAGAGAAAGAAAAGGACAAGGTTAGAAAACAAACTTATTTCAAATTCCTCACCTGATTCCGGATCCATTTCATCTCCCGACCTGGAAAGTACATCAGTCCTGCATGCGTCGCTTCACCAGCTCCAGCACGGCGCCATACTCACCAGTTCTCACAGCATCTTTCGATCCGGCACTGTCTCCATCATTTCTTCGCCGTACTCCAGCACCTAGGGGCCCAAGAATAACAAGGTGAGCCAAGGGAATCAACAAATACCTCTTACCACCATAGACTTACCTGATTTACCACCGGCGGTATTATTCTCCATATCTTCATATGCCGCAGCTGTAAAGAGGGAGAAAAACAACACGTTAACGCATGCAATAGTTACCGGACAGCGTTGGGTAACACAGACTCTTACCTGAACGCCAGCAGCAGCTACGAGACCTTCTTCTCATGAACTCAGTTGCAACTTGGAAGGAAGGGGACAAGAGTGAACATCGGGCACATTGAACTCTTTGAACTTGATACTTACCAATCCCGCCTGGGACTTCAGAGTCAATGCTTACCGGAACTCTCCCAACGCCTTCAAACCAGTGAAGTAACTGGTATCTACGCGCCCCTGCAAGACACGCAGGATGGAGAGCTCATCTTTTACAAACACAAGGTGAGGTTACTAAGGGGATATCGGAGGTGATTAGTGGGGGAGAGCGAGAACAGTTGGGAGGCCATCACTAAAACCCACAGGTGGCTAATCCCTGTCTCCACTTGCAGGAAAATACTTCTTCGGGTCCAGCAGACAAGACTAGGCGGGCCAGTCCAGACAGTCATCTCTGCACTACGCATCACGTTGACGGAGACAGCAGCTGTCTGGGTCCGATCGACACCCCTGTGGGGTCCAGGTGAGCGTAACAGGCCCCTCCCATGGTGTTCCTTCTGTCTGGCCTAGGTTTGGTTGGGAAGTTCCGATGGAATTTCCTGATTAGATGTGGTGCGTGGATATTCTCACTGGGCTCCCAGGATCTATCTTGTGGTCCAAATCCTTTCCAATCGACGAGATAATATAGCTTGGTCCTAGAGTATTTAGAGTCCAAGATATCTTTGACTTCGAATTCTGGTTCTCCGTCAACAAGTATGGGCTTAGGTGGTGTCCCAATCCATGTGCCGGGTTGCATTGGTTTCAGGAGGGACACATGGAATACCGGTTGGATGTGTAGATTAGGTGGTAAATCCAGTTTCACGGCTGCTGGGTTGATAATTGCCTTAATGGTATAGGGTCCTAAGAATCTGGGATGAAAGGTCCGGGTTCCCTTGATGGGTACGAATTTAGCGGCTAACCAAACTTTGTCTCCTACTTGATAATCAGGGGCCTTTTTCCGGTGTTGGTCGGCGAATCTCTTTTGTTTTTCTTTGGCATGAATAAGGTGTTCCTTTGCCCTTTTGAAAGCTTGAGTAATGGTTGTTGTAGAGTCTTTACCGCTGACATTTCCAAGCTGGCTGGAAGGTCTAGTTCAGAGGTACGTGGATGTCTGCCATAAAGGGTATATAAGGGCGTTTGTCCCGTGCTTGAATGCAAAGAATTGTTATATGCATATTCGGCTATCCATAGTAGGTCTTTCCAATTCCTTTGTTCGTGGTGCAGCATGCACCGTAAATATTGCTCGAGTGTCGGATTGGTTCTCTCGGTTTGGCCGTCCGTTTGGGGATGGTGACTGGTAGATAGCCGAACGTCGATCTGCGCCATTGCACAACATTTTTTCCAGAAGTTTGAAACAAACTGGCTGCCTCGATCAGAGACCAGAACCGAAGGGAAGCCATGTAGCTTAACCAAGCTCTCCAGGAACACTTTTGCTAAAGTGGCTGCATGTGGGAGGCCCTTGAGAGGAATAAAATGGGCCATCTTCGAGAATAAGTCCACAACTACAAGGATGGTGTTGAACCATTGGCTTGGAGGTAGATCAGTGATGAAGTCAAGGGAAAGAGTGTGCCATGGAACTGGTGGAATGTCCAATGGTTGTAGGAGACCAGATGGTTTTCGTTTCTGTGATTTATTTTGTGCGCAGACACCGCAGGACTGAATATACTGAATGATGTCCTTACGCCAGGTAGGCCACCAAAAGTTCTCTTTCACCTTAGCTAGGGTTTTGGCGATCCCAGGATGCCCTTCGATCAGTGAATCGTGATAGTTTGAAATAATATGCTGTTGTAATTCCTTCTTGGGTACATGTATGCGATCCCTAAAAAAGGGTAGATGGTCCTTGATGGTATATTGTTCTCCTTGAGTTTGCCATGCGAGGTAGGCATCAGGATTCATTGTCCGTTGGATTTCTTTTTGTAGTTCTGCTTGTGTTAAGGCTGTCGTGATACCCAAGAGTTTGTCTTCAGGTATAATAGGTACTGGGTCTGGAGTTGTATATACTATTTCATCTATGCCCATGTGAGATAAGGCATCCGCCTTTCCGTTTCTGACTCCTGGTCGAAATGTGATTACATAATCATATTCGGCGAAGGAAAGGGCCCACCGTAATTGGCGCGAGGACTGGGCCTTGGCTGTTTTGAGATATTGCAGGTTTAGGTGGTCTGTGATGACTGTAGTGGTGTGTCTGGCCCCCAGAAGGTAGTGCCTCCAGGATTTAAAGGTGGATTTGATAGCCAGGAGTTCCTTGTCCGTGACGGCATAATTAATCTCTGGAGGTGAGAACTTTTTCGACCAGAAGGCCACAGGATGTAGCTGGCCGGTTTCCGGGTCTCTCTGTCAAAGGGCAGCCCCCATTGCGAGACTGGACGCATCAGTTTCAACGACATAAGGGAGGTCTGGACGAGGATGTCGCATGATTGGAGTGGAGGTTAACCTTTGTTTAAGTTCCTGAAAGGCTTTTTCTGCTTCTTTGGTCCAAGCAAACTTTTTATTGTTTTTTCATAATAGTACTGTGATTGGGTGCACAACCTGAGAGAAGTCTGGGATGAACCGGCGGTAGAAGTTCGCAAAGCCCAGCATGCTTTGTACCCCTTTCAGAGACGTCAGTGAAGGCCATTTCAGAATGGCATCTACCTTGTGCACGTCCATTCTGATGCCTCCTGGAGTAAGGATAAAACCAAGAAATTCTACTTCGGTGACGTGAAAAAAGCATTTTTCAAGCTTTGCAAACAAGCGATGTTGACGGAGCTTGGTGAGGACTGAACGAACGTGCCTGACATGATCTTGTTCCGAGGCTGAGTATACTAAGATGTCGTCTATGTATACTAAGGCGCACACATCAATTAACTCCCTTAAGACGTCATTCATTAAATACTGGAATGCCGCAGGAGCATTGCATAACCCGAAGGGCATGACTTGATATTCAAACAAGCCGTACTTAGTACGGAAGGCGGTTTCACATTCATCTCCTTTTCTGACTCGGACCAGTTGGTATGCTCCTCGAAGGTCCAATTTGGTATAAATCTGGGCATCTTTAACTTGGTCTAGCATCTCAGGGATAAGTGGCAATGGGTAGCGGTTCTTCACGGTGATCTGGTTCAATGCGCGGTAGTCAATACAGGTTCTCAAGTCTCCTTCCTTTTTCGGTACGAAGAACAAAGGACTGGCTGCGGGGGACTTTGAAGGACGGATACATCCATTTGCAAGGTACTAGTCCAAATAGGATTTCAAATGAAGGTTTTCTGGTTCTGTGAGAGCGTAGATCCTGCCGCAAGGGATTTGTGCACCAGGAACAAAGTCGATCTGACAATCATAGGGCTTGTGTGGCGGCAATGTATTGGCTTGGTCCTTTCGGAAAACATCCTTGAAATCATGGTATTCACTTGGCAAGGTATTAGTTGCTCCCAGGGTTGATACTGTTGCTCCGGTAGTCATAGGGATACAGACGTCGGGGTTCTTCTCTTGGTAATAGCAGGCAGGGGAGCAGTCACTGGGGAAGGTTAATTTTGTCCCCGCCAGTCTATCAAAGGGTTGTGAGCAACCAACCCTGGCATCCCTAGTATTAGCCTGAACTGAGGTGCCTTGATGAGATCGAATGAAATAGACTCCCGATGTCCGTCCTGGCACAGCAAGGTTACCCTGGCTGTGCACTGGGTTACTGGTCCGGAAGCGATTTCTGTCCCATCCACGGTGGTTACCTTGTCCATATTTGGCTTAGAACACAAAGGAAGCCCCTTCTCTGCTGCCAGTTCTTGATCAATATAATTTCCAACTGCTCCGCTATCGATGTATGCTTCAACGGCATGCATTCTTGACGACTTGGTGGTTAATTAAGATCACTGGTATTGCAAAGTACAAGGTCAGCAACTCTTTCTTCTCACTCGGCAAACTGACCTCTACGTTTCTCGAACTTGGTAGTTTTCCGATTCCTTAGCTTCATCCTTCTCTGTGGCCCCGACTGTTCTTCTTGGGGGTTTTACTGGACAGTCCTTCAGGAAATGTCCTGGTTTCCCACAATACAAACAAAGCTGTTCTTGTCTTCTTTTGTCCCGCTCTTGTTTTGTTAATGGAGGCCGTATCCCTCCAATCTGCATGGGTTCTATAGCATTTTCAGGTACACAGGGTGTGTTTTCCCTTGGTCGAACATACACGGTCCGAGGGTCCATCTTAGACCGGTCTGCCTTTCGGTCCTGCAACCGATGGTCTAGCTGCATGACCAGATTTATGAATTCGGCACAGTCTCTGGGTGGATCAACCACCTGGGCTAAAACGTCCTTTAATTCGCCTCGTAAGCCTCGATGGAATAACGTGGTTCTTTTGTTTTCTGGCCACCTAGCTTCGGCAACCAGTCTGTTGAAGGTAGCAATGTATGTTAACAAGTCCTGATTCCCCTGTCGGAGGGACAAGAGTTCATTGTCTACTGCTTGTTCCTGGGTATGGCAAGCAAAAAGTTTTTTACATTTCTTTCTGGAACCCCACAAAGTCATGTAATAGAGGAGTGTCATGGGTTACCAACGGCACCGACCAATCTGCTGCACTACCACTCAGGTATGATAAGACAAAAGCTACCCGAGCTTGGTCGTTTGGAAATGCTCCATGCCTACAAAGAAAATGAAGGCAGCACTGATTGATGAATGCCGCATACTTCCGTGGGTCGCCTGAGAACCTTTCTGGTGGTGCCAGGGGCACTGTTCCAGGTAACGTGATCTGTACCGGAGTGGGTGGTATGGCGAGGTGTTGCATTGTTGGTTTGCTTCCAGGTAGAGGCGTCTGTCCTGCCTGTGATTGCAAGTATTGCCTGCTAATCTCTGCAGTGCATTCTTTGGTCACTATTAGGTCTCTCCGGAGGGCATTAGTCTCTTGTAGGGGTGTCACGTTATTGATTTATTGACGGTATGATAACCTTCCAATGAAAATTCGGTATACCGTGCTTATCGCAGTATAGCACACACATGCTTAAACATTTACTTACATTTTATATTGCTAGAAAAAGTCATCCAAATGTAGTTTGGTAGTCCAGTTTAACTGTCATATAAAATACAACCTTTGCAGAAGTTTATATACCTATTACAGGAGGACGAGGCTCTGCAGAACAATGCAGCGTGCACTAGTACCCATTACTGATGCACTTTCGTTGTGTGTGCCCTGTTCAGTGCTTGTTCAGTGATTTGCTGTGCTCCTTCAACAAAGGTTAACATATAATAAATGGCATATTTTCTCACAATGCTGTGCAGTGAGAGCACTCAATGGGATTACAGTACCTGTCTTATTTAGCCATTGTTAAGGGAGCTGATATGACTTAACCGACCCATCTTTAAATGTTTTTTGGGAGCCACAGTTTTGACATGCTCTCAAGGGTGTGTCAGTAAATTACAAGCAGCTTTTTTTCGTACTACATTCTTCCATACAGCTCTGACTGACACCCTATTGGTCTGAATCCACCAAGCTTAAAGTTGCAAAAATAAAGTTATCAGATAAACGCTATCCCACATCTTTTGCTAAGGCTGCCTTCATTTATTTGCGCATGTGTAAACTGTGCAGTACCCCGCTCTCACAGACCTGTACTCTTCTTATCAACCACCAATGCAACAAAAGTACTCTCTCTGCGAGGTTAAGTTCTGGCGTTTGGCAATGAGGCGTGTAATTCAATTTCAGACACTGGTGATAGCACTCTGAATCGGAGCTTTCTTCCTGGCAATCGCTCTATTATCTCGAAGTGGGTCAGTGTAGTGCACATGCAGAACCAGATCCATTGGTGCCAAATTTTGATTTTCACTATGGGAGCAGTAATCCCCCTGTCCTAAATACAAGCAAGAAAGCCAACAAATTGAGGTAGCCTGACCCCTACCCAGTGGTGTCACTAGGGTTAGTGTCATCCCCCCAGGGGTCACACCATGAGTTAATGCAATCTAGTGATGCCACTGAAGGTACTTGTTATATTATAAACAACTAAACCTGCAGGTTCTGCCTGGTTGTTTCCCTTCATCCCACATTTGCTTTTTATTTCATAGCATTTTCATGTTGCTTCTAAAACTATTGTATGCGTGCCAATGCATCTCATTTGTGTGTATTTTAAAACATCTTTTATTTCAACTGTTTAATTACTTGAAGACAAAATGAGCTCGTTCTTATTGTTATGCAGGCATAGCCGTTCGTGTGTATGTGTTTGTGTGAGCGACAGAATATTTATGCACTGTGCACTGTAAATGTGTGTCTGTGCTCAGTGTTAGGCACCATCGGAGAACAGCTGTAGGAGATTGGGCACTGGGCAGTGGGATTCTTTCTTCCAACCACCCCCCGGGGACCCGCGTCCCTACGCTGTGTCACTCTAGAATACATTTTCCTGGAAAGATAGCTCAGTGAATTGCATGCCCACTGCAGAGGCGCAATTGTAACATGGTCCCAAGAGTTTTGAATCCTATCAGTGCAGAATCTGCCTTTTTGTTCTTCAGTGGTCGTTGAAATGAGGACCCTTGAGTTAGGTTAGCCAAAGTGAAACAAAACACGTGTTTTAGCACCAAATTACTAGTTTGTGGCGTGTGACTAAATGTCCAATATTATAATCTGGCCCAAAAAAGCCCAGCGCTCCTCTGTAGAGCTGTAATGTATTGCTTTGGGGAACCCCTTCAGCACCGCAGCTCTGCGCATAGCAGCGATCATTCTCGGTTTCTCCCAGCACTCTTAACACGAAAGCCTTACATGGTCGAACAACAGAGAGGCCAAGCCATTTGCACAGGATCACACAATGTCGTTCAAGTGGGGAAGGCAGGATTAGGACCCGGATCTCATGGATCCACATTTGGTAACAATAACATAACCGCTAAAGCACACCTCTTCCTTATCACCTCTTGCATTATGCATATTTCAATTTAATAAAGACTTGCACCCAGTCAGTAAAGAAGGCTCTGGGGGCTATTCCATCTACCCCTGACACCAGCGTGAAAACGGAAAGAAAGAAAAAGATAGAGTTACTATATTTTAAGTGTGCTGGATAATAGTAACGCCTGTTATTTACAGCGCTACAAAGCCACAGTCTACTGTATAGGTGCTATGTGAAATACAAGGTATTATTGTAAATAAGGCAAACTTCGACCAAGATGAAATGGTCATAATAAAATAAGTGAGATTTTTAATATGAACAATGCTGCTTTATTTTCGATAAGCAACCACCTTGTTGAATTCATATATGAATTAAATGTTTTCAGTGGACTTTGTACACTTACTTGGAATAGGATTGGGGTATCTTTTCCTTCCACCTTTTAGTTGTCAAGTTTAAAATATAGTCCTTCTCGGGTCCTGAGCCTTCGGATCTGCCTGCTCAGGGATGCTGTTGTACTTCAGAACCGTCCTGCAGGAATCCCAGCCCACTTTCTCCAGGCAGCTTTCACTGGTGAATGGGGGCTGCTGGAAAAACTAACCCTTCAATGGGGGTCAAAGCGTTTGTGGGCTGCTGAAAGTGGAGTAGAAGCACACAAGGCTTTCGTCTTTGTGTTTAGATTTTTGTCCAAGCACTTTTTGCATCCGGTTTCAGCGTGCGCTTTGGTTTGTGCCATTTGTCATGCGAGCTGCTAGTGTTATCCCCAGCCTGTGTTGTGAATAACTAGTCTGTGGCTACTACCACCAGTCGTACTGCTGCAGTCCATTTTTCTCCCTCCCAGCCTGGCCAGGTGGGGGTGATCTTTCGAGTGCATAGTGCTAGAAAGTCTAGCTTTCATTGCCCTACCAGTCTGGAAAGTTGGAAACCTACAACAAGATGGCATTGGGGAATGGATGCAAGTACAGGGTGCTGCTTTACGTTGCTCCTGGAATTGGGCAGTTTCTTCCCTTTGTGTCAAAAAGGCAGTCTGAATAAAGATGCTTTTCTTTCAATTGAAGCCCCTAGAATCGGTTGCGATGGAGGTATTTTCGTTTATTTGGAAATTCTGGGTAGTGTTGGTCGGTGCTACCTACAACTAGGCTGGTTCAACCATGATGTGGCGCTTAATTTACCTGTACCTATTGCCCCTGGAATTGTTTATAAACCGCATGCACAAGGTGTCATGGCGTTAAATGGTGACTGGACATAGTGTGGTAAAGTGTTAATAAGGGTGAGCCAGCATGCACCCTTTTCTCATGAGCGGAACACGTGATGTGCAAAAAACCTGATAAGTGAGCAATGCTTAAAATGAGAAATACAGAAAAGGATTGGAAAATAAACCACATATTCATGCATGGTGTATTTAAATCAATCTTACTGGCTTATTCTGCAGCGTTGCCCTTTCCTTCTCTGTTCGTGAAGCTGCGCAGCCATGAAAGGAAACTTAGCAGCAGGGCTTGGCGCCGGTGAAGTGAAGATAAGAAGCCAGCAATAAAGCCATGGGGAAGTTAACTCTATGATTGAAATAGGAGATCACTTCCCCCATGGCTTATTGTTGCTTCTTCACTTCACCCCTTCGGCGCCAGCCCGGAACGATTTAGCAGCTCCTGCAAGTGTCAGTGCCAGGGTCACGGTGCAGGCAGCAGGGATGTTTATCCATTACCATCTAAATTGCACACGTCCTGCCCAGGGGCCAGGGGGGAGATAGGCAAACAGAGTGTGCTACAAAGATCAGAGCACTCCCCTGCTAGTTTTCCAAGTGAGCATTTTTTCCTTCAGTATTTTACACGCCGCACGTTGTTAGGAGACCTCAGGCACTTTTCAAACTGCCCATTGCATGCATGCTCTGCTCAGTGAGCCTCTCATGTTGCTGGCTGGTGGTCCGGACCTGCAGCTGTTATCTCGGACAGTTGGCGAAGTGTTAAACAGCAGCAACATTGGCTGTTTGTGTGAATTCCAATGCAGAGCCACTGCTTGCCACCACCTCCGTCTTCAGCGCAAGTCGTGCTACTGAAGCTGCCCAGGCACACAGCCTCCCAGCTTGGGTGCCATAAATCCCACTGAACGTGTTAAAGACTTTACTCTGTGCGCAGCCAATTGTGAACACAACTGCAAAATCAGGGGAAGGCTTCACAGCAGGCCCCACGGTAAACCGGTGTAGATCAGATAACGGTTATTAGTTGTAAATGAAATTTTTCACGGTATTTATACCGGTATACCGGTGTACCGTTACAACCCTAGTCTCTTGTCGGGCAGAATGAACCTCAGCACGAACCTCTCCTAGTAATTTGGCCAATTGGACCATTTCTGATGTCTCCATGGCGCCCAGGTGGATTTGTTATGGTAGGCTTCGCGTTCTGTTACACTCACCTGGTATCCACAGGGATGCCACCCAGCCGGGTTACTCGCTGGTATGCTTCTCAGCTTTGCCCTGATGTGGTCTGCGGGGAAGGTTCTGCCTGAAAATACAGGAGGACTGTTCAAGACTGACCAACTGGGGTAAGTATCCTCCCTCCACCCTGTATGATTTCAGTCCCTCTGGCACCCTCTCCTCACCTTGTGGTATAATTAGACGTGCTCTCCGTCCTGCCTTCTTTGCAGGGGCGCGTTGTCTTTCATGGGCGAGTGCAACCCAGTTACTTCACTGACGCCGGCCCGTTTGATATTGTTCATGTAGGTCTTATTGCTGTTCTTTAGTTTTGTTGCTATCCTGCATGCCTTTCTTTGTTTAAAATGTCTCTTTTTTCTCCGTTAGGTATGCAGAGGTTGAGCACGGCGAACCGGCTTGGGTGTGCCCTGCTGGTAAATGATAGCATTAAGAGCGCTATGATGCGTTAAGTAAGCGCTATGCGCAGCGCTGCGAAGTCTTGCCTTTGCTAACCTGTGTTTTCCTTCCTTGTAGGTCGCAGTGTTCTTCAGCGCGAGTGGAATGTCCAGAGTGGTGCCAGCCGAGAGGCGACCAGCCAGGTAAGCCTTTTCAGCAGTTCGTAATTTGTAAATGTCTCTACTGCTTTCTTTAATGTTGCCTCTATCTTCCTCTTTCAGGTCGTTCTGTACGTGAGGCATGCAGATTCGAGGAAGCTGTTCTCAGTAGCTGCGAGTGTTTAAAGATGAAGACTGCAGGTAAGATGCTGCTGCTAATGATGTTCCTTTTGTCTCCTTGCAGGTTCTGCTTCTCCGAGGTTCAAGGGAATAGCTGGACACGGTGAGCGTCACGTTGCAAGCTGCAAAGAAACGCGAAGCGTGTTGTCTTGCTCGGGTGTGGTTTAAATAGCCCCAACAAAATAGTCCAGGTAAAGTAGTCCCTAGGCTACCACACCCAAAACACTAGACCGCATAGCTTGGTTCTTAGGAACCAAGCTATGTGGATGCCTCCATGTTGGCTGGCAATACAAGAAAGTAGTTCCCAAGCACATTGTTTTTTCATTGTGTATGAGCCTGGCGCCATAGGTGCCAGGACTGGCCCCATGAGGGCTTTTGAAGAGGATGCCAGGCTCTAGAGGCCCGAGTCCTGACTCCACCTGGCCAATGGGTTTGCCAGAGGGGGTTTCGGGCGAGGGTCGTGGCACTACGTCTGACGGGGAGCACAACTTAATCTTTTGAATGGCAGCCAACACCCTCTCTTCTGAGAACCTCGGAAAAGACGACCATCTCACAGGATCAACAGGGTCCACAGATTGAGGAGAATTGTTCTCACTAATAGGAAGAGTGTTCACCAGAGTGGATATATTAGTGTGAATGGTCTCGATCTTGGCAACAACATATTGCGACAGGGCATCACACAATTCCTGAGTAGGAATGATATTAGGAGTAACTTTGGCAGATGAAGAAATGGATTTAACTGCAGAAAAAAGAGCCTTGGGTTGACATAAAGAAGATTCGATCTTCTTGGTTAAATACAGAGTTTTGGCCGCTTTAATGGCTAATGCATATGCTGCTGAGCAGACTTTATACTGTCCCTTAAGGGTAGGGTCATAGGCCTTGCGCCATTTGCGCTCGGCCTGTCTCAGCTTGAGTCTTGTGGTTAGAGTTCGGGAGAGGTAAGCAATAGGTTGTTCCAAGCCTCATGTTCCTGTTCAGTACTGCTCCTATTGCTCCAGCTGATACATCTGTCTCAACAGTAAAGGCCAGTTGTTGGTCTGGTTGTTGGAGGATGGGAGCCGAACAGAAGGCCGTCTTTAAGCCCTGGAAGGCGTCTTCGGCCCGGGTATTCCAAATAAACAGAGCATCCTTCTTGAGCAATGCGGTTATTGGGAGGACCTGGTCTGAGAAGTTGGCAATGAACTTCCTGTAAATTTTGCTAGCCCAAGAGAGGCTTGAATCTCCTTGACTGATGTAGGTGCGGGCCACTCCATGATGGAATATACCTTCTTGGGGTCCATGTCTACCCCATGGGAAGATAGTATAAAACCTAGATACGGTACTGAGGTGACTGCTATAAGGCATTTTTCTGGTTTGGCGAAAAAGGTTATGATGTCTCAATCATTCCAAGACTTCTGTGAGGTGTTAAAGGTGAAGGCTGTGGTGGTTGGTGAATACCAATATGTCATCCAGGTAAACTATGACATTCACAAACAGCAGATCAGCGAATAGACGGTCCATAAACCACTGAAACATGGCAGGCGCGTTTACCAGACCAAATGGCATCTTGCAATATTCAAACTGTCCGAAAGGTGCACATTCTACTACTACTACTACTACTACTGCCTTGAGAATGTCCTTAATCAGGGGCATGGGGTATCTGTCCCTCACTGTGACCTTGTTAAAACCACGGAAATCAATACATGGTCTGAGTTCCTGTGTACTATTTTGCTATAAAGAACAAAGATGCTCCAGCGGGGGATTTGGAAGGACGGATGAGACCGTTTTGGAGATTTTAGTCCAAGTATTCCCGTAGATCTCCTCGTTCCAGAATTGTCAATGAGAACATACGTCCAAAGGGAACAATTGCATTGGGTAAGATCTCTATTACACAATCTTCTGGACGGTGAGGTGGTAATTCTTTTGGAATACGGTCTTCAAAAACATCAGCATAGGTTTGAAAAATGGAGGTCAGACTGTTAACCCCAGGAGAAGTCTGTGAAGAATAGGACACCTTGCCACAGTCCACCAAGGATGCATGGATACGGTGTCTTTTACAGTATTCTGAACAGAATCGGAGAGTGTCGAGTGTCCAGTTAATGAGAGGATTGTGCTTACGCAGCCAAGGTGTTCCCAGTTCATAGGGAAATGTGCTGCTCGAATGACATCGAATACGATCGTCTCTTGATGATTATGAATGGAGACTTGTATAGAAGTAGTGTCTGGACGATGACACCAGATTACAGGGGGCAGCAGTCCACTCCTTTGATCTTCTGTTCTTCCTCTTTATAAATGAGACTGATACCCTCCTGCTTGGCCCAGTTGACATCAACAAAGTACCCCGCTGCGCCGCTATCGACTAAGGCAAGAACCGTTCTCTCTGGCTGTTTTTTCCACTGGAGTGTAATGCTTAACACCATCAAACGGGAGTCATCCTCTGTCCTTGTGGTACATTGGGAACCTTCATCCGGCTTCTCTTCCTTTCTGATCTTCTTTCAGAAATTCTGAAGTCGATTTGAAGAGCCAGGGAACACAAGCCGTCTAATGTAGAAAGTCGTAGTATGTGAGCCAACTCGTCTTTAAGCTCATCGTAGACTCCCCTCCGGAATACCGTGAACTGAACCGAATCTTGCCAAACCTACCTCGCTATCTAGCCGTTTAAAGGCTGAGATGTAAGTCAACAGGTCCATTGAGCCCTGTTTGATATCCAGTAGTGCTTCTCCGGCAGAGAAGCCAATCTCTTGTCTTTCAAAGGTTTGTCGGAAGAGAGTTATAAAAGCATTGTAATCCTGAAGTATGGGATTATCTGATGTAACTAATGGTGTAGCCCAGGCCAGTGCGTTTCCAACCATGTTGGAAATAAGAAACCCCACCTTGGTGCGGTCCGAGGCATAGGTGGGGGCCTGAATGTAAAATACATTAAACAGGCATCAATTAACTCTTTTACCCTCTTTGGGGATCCATCGAACTTCCCGGCTGCCAATTCTAAAGGGGGTAGATCAGACTGAAGGGCTTTTCGAGCAGTCACCATCTGTCGCAGAACTGTGTTTTCTGCCTCGAGCCCTTGCAACTCCATCGAAAGTCCTTGGATGGCATTGACCAGCTCTTGCACCTGTTCTGCGGTAGCCATATCTGGGCATTGCAATCTGTCACTATTGGAGATTCTCACCTGGGCTTCAACATCACAGTCGCTGGAGGATGCATCAGATTCTGAAATATCTGCAGTGGTTTCTTCAGGAGTACCCTTCTTTTTGAAGAGATAGGGTCTGTTCCGGGAAATCGCCACCTTTGTTGGACTGAGAAACAGTACCAACAAGAATGGCGTCTTCCCTGCGCAGCCCAGGAAGGGGAAAAAGTCCAAAGGCACAAAAAAACCCTAGCCGATATTCCAGAGTGAAGGGCCATCAAGAGGTGATGAAATGGTCCGGGGTAAATGACAAGTTGACAAGAAGGAGAGAAGTCCAGGGCAGTAGAGTGTTCTCAAAGAGAATCCTTCTCCACAAAAGGTGGAGAAAGGATCAGTCTTGATGTCTTCAGGAGAAAGCAGATGAGGCAAAATAGTGGAGAAAAAAATATTAGCAGGAATCTGTACCAAACTGGAGAAGGAGACAGGGAAGCATCGAAAGTGACCAAGGGAGAGTCCTGTGAGCAGAAGATAAGGGGGAGCCAGGGAAATCACCAGTCTTCAGTAAAGGTAAGAAAGCAAATGCAAAGTCAAGGGCAAGGAAAAGGGTAGCTGATAGAAGGATAGGAGCAGAAAAAGCAATCCGGCACAGTACACAATGAAACAGCCAGCACGGAGCGGTACTGGATGGAAGTACCCGCAGATAGCTGAAGCGCGTGCGGAATGAAAAAAGCAAACCAAGGTAGTACCCAACCACCCAAAAGAAAAGGAAAGAGAGAGAGTAAGTCGAGGCTGTGCGGGGATTTGGCTCAAGCCAAATTGAGAAAGAAATGAAAGAAGCACCAAACAATGGCAGGTAAGAAGAGAGTGCCAGAGGTGGAGGAACGCGAGGCGGGACTCGCGGCCGGCAAAGCGAAAGTAACAACAGCAGATCAACGAATACAAGGAATGACAGTCAAGGAAGTGTTGTTTCAACACTATGATCACTCGAGCCATAGACATCATTGCCCCACTCACCCACAGAAAAGCTAAACGCTCCAAACACGCCAATGCCTGGTTCACTCCTGACCTCCTCAAACTTCGATCCAAAAAAAGGGAAGCACTCTCTATTTGGAAAGCTAACCCCTGTGATTCCACTAAAAGAGTATTGATGATAGGTTATTTATAACATGCTTAATACCCAGAGATTTTCTCCATATTCAGGGAGTTAGAATCACCCACTCCTCCTCCCCAACTCATCGAAAAAGATCAAGCCTGGTGCAACATTATCAAAGATGCCATGTACAAAAAACTTGACCTACTACATAGCAAAATCCAAACTAGCCAGCAGGCACTTAACCATCAAGCACCCCTCTGAAAACCCTAACTCACCTCTATTCTCCTTCAGAGAAGTCACTGAGAATGAAGTCCTAGCACTTATGAAATCCATCAAACCATGTAATTGCAAAGGTGACACGTGTCCAGCCCCACTCATCAAAGAATGCACCTCCACCCTTACACCCTTCCTCACCGCCTTCATCAACGCCTCATTTTCTACCGGCATAGTCCCAGCATGTTTCAAGGAAGCATGAGTCCGCCCACTTCTAAAGAAAACCTCACTGACCCGTTCACACCAGGTAACAGCAGGCCAATCACCACGGTCCTCTTCCTCCTCAAGATAATTGACAAAGCAGCCTACCTGCAAGTCCAGCAATTCCTGGAAGCTAATAACCTACTCGGTCTCCGGCAATCAGGTTTCCGCACTGGTCACGGAACCAAAATAGCCCTACTTGACCTAAAAAAACAAATAGATGACATGAGAGACTCTGGTAAACCAGCCCTGTTACTCCTCCGGGACCTTTTGGTGGCTTTCGATCTCGCTGACCATGAAACCCTCTGCCAACACCTGTCAACCTCTGCACATTTCTCACCCAATGAGACATCATGGATCACCTAATTTCTCAAAGGCAAAATTATGAGAGTCTTTTCTGGCTTAGCCTCCACTCACCCCAGCACCATTCACTGTGGAGTTCCCCAGGGATCATCCATATCACCTACCCTCTACAACATTCTCACCAGGTCCTTATTCCGCATCCTTGACTCCCTAGACATCACGTATACTAACTAGGCTGATGATACACAGGTCCTCCTAAAACTTACAGGCAACTACGAAGCAGACTCCAAAACACTTAATGGCGTCTACACAGCCATCCAAACCTGGCTATGTCTCAATAGAGACAAAACAGAACTACTTATACTTGGTTCCATAGAAATTCAAAAAAAAACTGGACAACGAATACACTAACTTCACCATTGACAACATACCAAACCCAGTCTGCCAGTCCATTAAAACCTTGGCTGTTTACCTGGATTGAAACCTCTCCATGACTAAACAAGTCAACTCCATTGCCTCATCCTGTGCCTACTACTCCAAACTTATAACCGCCTCTAGGCCCTACCTAACTAGGGACAACTGCTTGACGATAGCCAGAGCTATAATAGGTTCCTGTCTAGACTATTGTAACGCCTTCCTGGCTAGTACTTCTAAAAGGAATATTGACAAACTACAAACTGTGCAAGACAATGCACTCCGTGCAGTGTTCAATATCCCCAGAAGAGACCACATCTCAGCCGCTCAGAAACAAGCACACTGGCTACCTGTAAAAGAACATGTTCTCTTTAAAATACTTTCCCTCACTCACATGTGCTACCACCATGCAGCACCCCAATACCTTTCTCAGAGAATTACTAGACCAACCACTGAAGGACCTATGAGAAACCCATACACTAACCTTCTTGTAGTACCCAAAGTCAATAGAGCAAGGGTATGAGGCTCAAGCTTCCCCTTCATAGAAGCATCCCAATGGAACACCCTTCCTCCCATGCTAAGAAATATCTCTTCACACATAGCCTTCTGGAAGGAAATCAAAACACACTTGTTTATCTGAAACCCCTAATACTTACTCACTCACTTCGTTCTCCAGGACTGTACTACGTACACGAACACTGAATGTTTATGTAGCATTATGTACCTTTGTCTCATCTCTAAATGTAACCTCATGTAACTCTCACAACATGGCTACGGCTAATGTAACCAGTAAGCAATGATGTGTTCATGTAACTAGGTTTTCCCTGATGTAACAGCGCCTCGATGCCTATGGGCTGCAAGTGTGCTATATACATTTAAATAATAATAAAATAAAATAAATAAATAAATGTATACACGATAAAGACTTTATTTTTTAACACTAATTTGTTGGCTAAAACCCTGCACCACATTTTCTCTAGATGTGAGGATACGCATCAGTTTTTGACACAGACAGACTTTTGATTTCAACGTATGGACACAGCCTTCCCTTAGTTTTCTTTAGACAGGAGAAATCCCTACCTTGGTTATAGGCAAGTTAGGCCTTACATCAGCATGACATTGAAATAGAATATCCTTATAAACTTAAAATCTGTTGTCTGTGTCACCCCTTCCCCTTTCTTTCCCTAATGTAACTAGCCCCTAGATACCTGAGGGTTTAGCACACTGCTACAAATGCAGAAATAATAAATAAAATAAAATAAGTCTCTTGATACTATGCCTGTCTCCCATATGGTATTAGAAGTGGGATACAGCTCAACCGGTACAGATTGGGGAAACCTGAAATATGAAAGACTAAGTGACAGAGCAGCAAGTCCCACGGTAGCCACAAACGGCTCCATCGGATTTTATATTTCTAGTAGTAGGAAAGAAACCATTCCTCCCGGGGAAAGAAGGCTGATGCCAAATGGCTTTGTGTTTATACCACCCCCAGGAACCTATGTACGACTGGCACGCAAGTCAGGACTCACTTGGAGGTTTAGGATAGATGTCCTGGCTTGTGTCATTAACCCAGACTATCAGGGAGACATAAAAGTATTATTGCAGAATCACGGGAAAGATGCTTTACATGTCTATCAATGGGATCAAATCGCCCAAGGGATACTTGAGAGGGTAAGATTTCCCAAAATTGAGGAAGCAACTGAGAAAGAAGAGACCGATAGGGGTACTTTGGGTTTCAGAGAGATGAATGAAAAACCCACCATTTCCCTACCCTTTAAATCTAATGAGGAAGAACCTGACACCCTTCCTGATTAAGCCGTTGCCCAGAGAAATGACCCTCTATTAGCCAAAGCCTTTTTACAGGTAAAACCTGAATCCGAGGCTTGGGAAAAGGCAGACCTTTTCTTCCTGAAACATGGGTTGTTATATAGAGGGGACACATGTGCTGAAGGCTTGATAAAAACACAATTGGCTGTCCCCAGGAACCACTAGCAAGTGGCTCTTGAAAGTGCCCAATCTCACCGAACTGGAGGATATTTAGGACAAACCAAATCCCAGGCACACATAAGCAAGACATTGTAGTGGCCAGGGATCCATGCAGACATTCAAACCTTTGTCCAGACCTGTGAGATATGCCAGCAAACTAGTACTCACATACCACCACCAGCTTCATTAAAACCCTCACCCATTATTGAAATTCCTTTTTCAAGGATCGGGATGGATATAATTGTTCCCCTCGAGCCTTCTAAAATGGGTAACAAATACGTTCTAGTAATAGTGGATTATGCCACCCGGTACTCTGAGGCTTTTCCCCTGAGAACGAATACAACGCAGCACATTTTAAAACATCTGCTTCCCTTCTTCTCCCGGGTTGATTTTCCAAGAGAAATACTAACAGACCAAGGCTCTAATTTCATAAGTAAACTTATGGGAGAAGTTAAGGAATTATAGCATATAACTACATTGCGCACCTCTGTGTACCACCCCCAAACAGATGGTTTCATAGGACGGTTTAATAAGACCCTTAAAACCATTCTATGGAAACTAGTAGACCAGGATGGGAGGAATTGGGACCAAATGATTCCTTGGGCTCTATTTGCAATTAGGAAAATAACTCAGGCCTCCATTGGGTTTTCTCCATTTGAACTGCTTTATGGGTGGGAACCTGGGGCATCTTAGAGATGTTGAGAGAAACCTGGGAGGAAAGAGAAGGGGCTCCAATACCACTCTCACAAACGGCGAACCAACTTAAAGAACACATGGCCACCGTTAGATCATTGGTGCAGACTCATATGATTAAAGCCTTAGAGCAACAGAAAACCTCCTATAACCAAAAAGTTCCATTGAAATCCTTTTCTATCGAGCAAAAGGTCTTAGTACTTTTACATGCATCTGATAATAAGTTGACTTCTAGGCTGAGGTGGCACTAGAGAACCCTACCATTATGGTGGCTCTTCCTTGAGCTCCCTGTTGGGCTCCCAAATCCTTCTAAAAATTGCATCTGAGGTGGTAAAGAAGATGTTTAACGGTGCCAGAGGTCTTCAGCACAGCCCTCAACACCAGCGTGGGAGAGAAAATGTTTGTGAGGCCTCCCAGGTACTGTAAGAACAGCTACGGTTCCGGGGCCAGCGGGCAGAGGTGTATCCAGTGAGGAAGCAACAGGCAGCGCAAGAGCGGTGGCCGAACCAGTGTATCAACGAGGAAGCCGGAGAGGCGGTCGTGAATCCCCAAAGCGTTGCAGAGCTGGGTGGACTGGGTTCTGGCCCCCGCATGACACGGAAAGTGGAATTACAGGCTTGGAAGCGTACACGATGAGCCAGTGGGTGCAGCAGCGGAGACGCCACCAAGGAGGCATGCCCCGTCGTGACACAGTAGAGGGCCCGAGGTGCATGGCAGGCCATTCTCAGGCCGGCACGAGGCGACTCCAGCAGCGTTAGGGAGCTTGCTCGGCAACTGGTGAGTGCAATATTAAAAAATTACAAATCATCCAAAATAATGCAATCAGAGCGGCTCTCAACATTCCTAGGAACCTTCACATTTCTGACTCTAGACGGAGTCTTCGTTGGCTCTCAGTCTCCCAAAGAGTCTCTCTTAAAGCACTTGCGCTCACACACAAAAGCTGCACCAACCAAGCCCCTAGTTACCTAGCCAGCAGATTTACAATACAGGCGGCTGCGAGACCACTCAGAAGTGCCCAAACCAATTGCCTTGACATCCCACGCTTCAACCTCCAAAGATCTGGTGGACGCAGCTTCCCAGTCCTAGCAGCCAAGCTATGGAACTCGTTACCTAATCCTCTTAGAGCTGAATCCTCCTTCCCAGCTTTCAATCGCAAAGCTAAAGCTTGGTTTTCTGCCCATGTCTCTGCCTTTTGTTATAACCTGCTATTGTACATTTGTATATTTCCTATATAACTTGTGTATTTCTGTATATTCAATTCAAATGTCTTGCCTGTACCATGCCTGAAACTAAGTGATGCGCCCGGATGCCGTTGGGCCTGGTGCGCTATATAAATAAAATAAATACAAAAATACAAATACACACTGCGAGACCTCCGAGAGAGGCCATTATAACAGACCAGAGTGGCCACCACCTCGGACCGCCACCATATGAGCTATCGAGCCGGTGAAGAGAGGGAGGCGGACAATGCGCAAAGAGGGGAACCTAGTGCCCCCTCGTAGCAAAGCAGACCTGGGACCTCCAACATAGAGAAAGGCTCCCTCCTGGAGACAGTGCGACACAGAGTGGCAGCAGTGAGGAGCCCACTCCATGCCCCCGACCTGTGGCGCCAGACATAGACAATTCACACAAAGAAGCAGACCAGCAGAGATAGAGGAACGTCATGGCCGATAGCACACACTGACCCAAAACCGACAACCTTGATCGCTCGTCGTGCTGCTGGACATGCCGAGTGATTGCAACATAGTGGGGGAAGGGCGCGGACCACCTCCCCATTGCAGCACCGGGCCGCCTTCCTGTCCAGACTGAAGTAAAGGCCCCGGGGCGTGTAACAGCAATGCCGAAACCCAGGGTCTGCATATGGATACCAGGTCCGAAAAATCAACAGAGAGAGTGAAGCCTTCGTCCCACATGTCCATCAACCCACGGGAAGACCCACCTGGTCACACCAATGGATCAAAGCCACCTTCCACCTCTTCAGTACCAGGCCTGGGGGCTGGAGGTAACTCAGAGCCCGGCCCCAGTATCCATCAAGGTACGGGCCATAAGTCTTCTGATACTACCAGCGGGTTTGTGATTAATGGAAAAACCTGCATGTTAATACACCACCTTAATATATCCTAGCAAAGAGGGTGTAGCCAGATTAGACACTGATCTAGGATGGTGTTACAACTGTAGAACCAGGGATCTGACACACTGCTCATTAGCCTGATGCGTGGCTGGGGAATGAAGGCAGTCAGGAGCCCCTCCAATAGACGTTAAAGGACCATGCATCCAGCCGTGATATCAAATATTCTTTGAAACCTAAAATCTGTTGTCTGTGTCAACCCTTCCCCTTTCCCTAATGTAACTAGCCCCTAGATACCCGAGGGTTTAGAGTGCTATTTCAAATACAAAAATAAATAATAAATAAAATAAATCTCTTGCTACCATGCCTGTCTCACATGTGGTGTTAGAAGTGGGATACAGCTCAACCGGCACAGATTGGGGGACCCTGAAATATGAAAGGCTAAGTGACAGAGCAGCAAGTCCCCCGGTAGCCACAAACAGCTCCATCGGATTTGATATTTCTAGTAGTAGGAAAGAAACCATTCCTCCCGGGGAAAGAAGGCTAATACCTAATGACTTTGTGTTTATATCACCCCTAGGCACATGTGTACGACTGGCACCCAAGTCAGGACTCACTTGGAGGTTTGGGATAGATATCCTGGCTGGCATCATTAACCCAGACTATCAGGGAGACATAAAAGTAGTATTGCAGAATCACGGTAAAGATGCTTTTCAGGTCCATCAATGGGATCAAATCGCCCAAGGATACTTGAGAGGGTAAGATTTCCCAAAATTGAGGAAGCAACTGAGAAAGAAGAGATCGATAGGGTACTTTGGGTTTCGGAGAGATGGATGAAAAACCCACCATTGCCCTACCCTTTAATCTAATGAGGAAGAACCTGACACCCTTCCTGATTTATCCTTTGCCCAGAGAAAAGACCCTCTATTAGCCAAAGCCTTTTTACAGGCAAAACCTGAATCCGAGGGTTGGGAAAGGGCAGACCCTTTTGATAAAAACACAATTGGTTGTCCCCAGGATCCCTAAGCAAGTGGCTCTTGAAATTGCCCACTCTCACCTAACTGGAAGACCTTTCGAACAAACCAAATCCCAGGCACACATAAACAATACATTGTAGTGGCCAGGGATCCATGCAGACATTCAAAACTTTGTCCAGGCCTGTGAGATCTGCCAGTGAACTAGTACTCACATACCACCACCAGCTTCATTAAAACCCTCACCCATTATTGAAATTCCTTTTTCAAGGATCGGGATGAATATAATTGGTCCCCTAGAGCCTTCTAAAATGGGTAACAAATATGTTCTAGTAATAGTGGAATATGCCACCCGGTATCCTGAGGCTTTTCCCCTGAGAACTAATACAACGCAGCACATTTTAAAACATCTGCTACCCTTCTTCTCCCGGGTTGATTTCGCAAGAGAAATACTAACAGACCAAGGCTTTGATTTCATAAGTAAACTTATGGCAGATGTTAATTATTGCATATAACTACATTGCGCACCTCTGTGTACCACCCACAAACAGATGATCTCATAGAACGGTTTAATAAGACTCTCCTTGGCCTCTATTTGCAATTATGAAAATACATCAGGCATCCACTGGGTTTTCTCCATTTGAACTGCTTTATGGGTGGGAACCTGGGGCGTCTTAGAGGTGCTGAGAGAAACCTGGGTGGAACGGGAAGGGGCTCCAATACCACTCTCACAAACGGCGAGCCGACTTAAAGAACACATGGCCACCTTTAGATCCTTGGTGCAGACTCATATGATTAAAGCCCAAGAGCAACAGAAAACCTCCTATAACCAAAAAGTTACATTGAGATCCTTTTCTATCGAGCAAAAGGTCTTAGTACTTTTACCTACGTCTGATAATAAGTTGATTTCTAGGCTGAGGTGGCACTAGAGAGCCCGAATGAGATGGCGGCTCTTCCTTGAACTCCGTGTAGAGCTCTCAAAATCCTCTAAAAATTTTGTCTGAGGCGGTGAAGAAGACGTTTTCTGGACAGCCCCCGACACCAGCATGGGAGAGAAACTGTTTGTTAGGTTCCCCAGGCACTGTAAGAACAGCTACGGTCCCAGGGCCAGCGGGCAGAGGTGTATCCAGTGAGGAAGCAACAGGCAGAGTGAAGCCTTCGCCCCACACATCCATCAACCCACGGGCTGGAGGCAACTCGGAGCCCGGCCCCAGTATCCATCAAGGTACGGGCCATAATTCTTCTGATACTACCGGCGGGTGTGTGATTAATGGAAAAACCTGCATGTTAATACACCACCTTAATATATCCTAGCAAAGAGGGTGTAACCAAAATCAGACACTGATCTAGGATGGTGTTACAACTGTAGAACCAGGGATCTGACACACTGCGCATTAGCCTGACGCGTGGCTGAGGAACGAAGGCAGTCAGGAGCCGCCCCCCCCAATAGATGTTAAAGCGCCACACATCCGGCCATGATCACAATTGGCGAAGGAGAGTTCAGCGAGACTGCCTGGACATCAAACACAGCAGGCCAACACACTGCAAAGCAACACGCAAAGGGAGCACCTGCTGTGCAGCTACAGCAGCACCGTATCAGCAGTTCCGGCCGACAGACACACACATCTGCTAACTCATCATACAGTTGAAGCCGGGAACCAGCTGGATCGCGCCCCCTGCCCCTAATGAGCATTAGGGTACAGGCCGTCGGGCACTCAGCACTGCAGCCAAGAGTGCGACTTATGGGGAATCTCAGTTGCCAATGTTATATTCCAGCACATTTTGAAAAAGCGAGTGGGCGGCTGCCAAGCTGAGCCCAAAAAGAAGCACCACCTGCCAAACATCCTCACTAACAGAGTACTTTAGGGGACTGGCAAAACGAAAGGACAGATATGAGCTTAGCACTCACAGTGGCAAGTATCGGCCTAGACAGCCTCCAGACGCTGTGTCACGGCGGAGAATGCCTCCAGAATTCCATCTTCCTAAGTGGGAAACCGGACACCACAACAGACTTCCCTCGTTGAGGGCTGACACCTTCCAGCCAGCAAAACCGACTACCACGTTCATAGCTGTGCATGTCTGCCCTCCACTGAGACAGCAGAGCCGTAAATGCTTGTTTGCACTATAAGAGAGGATAGGCCTCTCTGGCTTTTGTAGTCACCCCTGGTTAGATAATACTAGTGTTATGTTATATCTCCTCTCGATATTCTGAGGGTATTTTTTAGGATGGAAATCACTCCAATGTGCAACAAATAGGCAATAAGGGTACGTGTCACTGACCTTGTCTTCGGAATCTGCTTGAAGAAATAGAGAAGTTCACCTGATACACTCTCTCTATGCCAACTAGAGTAGCAACAAGAGAATGCGCCAGGGAAACCCTCCTGGGGTAAAAAACCCTGCGACGTTGGGGAGCGTAGATAATGTAGGCTGGAATAGTAGCTAGCGAGCGTGGTCTGATCCCTGATGGAGCTTGGAGTATCGAGCTATGTAGTCATCAAACCCACGGTGATGGTTCTAAAATTATATATACGAGAGGGGTTAGTATAAGAAAATATGGAAAGATCCCTTTTTCCCGTGGGTCAGAAACATACCTCTCCTTCTGATGACTGTGGTCAGGTTAAGGAGATAGGAGGCTGGCCTTTGATGAAGTGGTGATAGGTAAGTAGAGTAAAGGAAATAGAAACAGAGATTAAACAGGATGGCATAAGCTAAGGGAAAGTTTGTGGAAAAATCAGAATATTCACGTACCAGGTAAGATAGTCTTCAAAGACCTATCGAATGCGGGAGTTTCCGCGAAGGAATCAAAAGGACTGCTGGTTAATGAAGTCTGAAGTGCGTTCGTAACGCTTTCTTCCTGAAAAGGATATTTAGGATATTTAGTCTTGTTATTTCTAATGGCTAAACAGTTGACGTTAGGTAAACAAAGAGGAAAAGACGTACGTGAGTAGAATCCCGATCTGCTAATGCTCCGAAATTAGAGTCCGTTACAGAGCGTGCAAACGTGTCAGGCTGAAAGAGGAATTCTCTGAATGGAATAGAGAGACAGGCAAGCCTATTAGAAGGGGGTTTGAGTTGGAGTCAAGAAAGTTAAATAATTCTTAGACAAAGCGGTAACTTACGAAGTGCGGCCACTAAGCACAGTAGCAGCGCTTCCGGGTGTAGGGGAGGAGCTTCACACTTCTCAATCTGCCGAACTAGACCGACACCAGTAACGGGGGACGCCATCTTGAGAGAAGGTAAATGAACCGATGACAAATGCCGCCACCGGTGCCACAGGGACCATCTACGTAGACGCCTCGTAACAACTAGACTTGAGAGCGCTGACCGCTGATCATGGGGAAATCAAATAAAGCACAGCAGAAACTCAACTTTGAAAGTGGACCCTCCGCCAGAAAACCCAGATCACAGCCACAGGCGGAGTTCACCGAATCAATGGGAGAGGCTGGAGAGAGTGCTGCCCAAGCTCCAGAGTTAGACATCTGAGAGATCCTGTTAGACCTCAAGACAGGCATCAGAGGCATCGACTCTAAATTAGACTCATTGGGCCTCATTACGAGTATGGATGTTTTCGGTTTAGCGGTATGGCTACCCCCATACTGGGTACCGGGTCCAGGTTCCAGGAATGAGGAATTACCAGGCCATTCCGACCTTGGAGGGCCCGGTAATTCCCTTTCCCGGGACCCGGATCCGGTACTTCCCCATTCCCATTTGAGCCCACATAGGGCTCAATGGGAATGGGGAGGATGCTAACAACGGGCCCGTTAATGACGGGCCCGTTGTTAGTATCCTGGTCTGCTAGCGGGTCCCGCTAAGGACGCCTGGTTTTACCAGACGTCCTTTGCGGGGCCCGCAAGCAGACCTTGTAATGAGGCGGTATAGGGTTAACGGCACCGGCAGCTCTACCGGCGCTGTTAACCCTATACCACCTTCCTCGTAATGAGGCCCATTGTCCTCTAAAGTGGACCTGCTACAACGCCGGCTCGACAAACAATGCGACCGCCTACATGCAGTAGAGCAGAGAGTCTCTGACTTGAAGACAGGAATACTTCAATTGTTGCCAGGGTGTCATCACTCGAAGTTCAGATTAAAGCGGTCGCGGCTAAAAATGAAGATTTGGGGGGGAGAGCTTGCCGCAACAATGTTCTTCTAGTCGGCGTTAGAGAGCGACCAGGTCTTCCCAAAATGGAAGAATTCGTGGAGAGCATGTGCAAAGACCTGTTCGGAGGACCACACTATCTTCACTGTTTGTCGTTGAGAGAGCCCACCGCATAGCTGCATCCCGCCCGATACCAGGAGCAGCCCCCCTCCTGACCATTTCACAGCTCCTAAATTACAAAGACCGCAATAAGATCCTCCGACTGGCCGGAGAAAAGGGGGAAATTCAATATGATGGCGACAAAATTCAGATATACCCAGATTTCTCGATGGTGGTGCAAGGGTCGCAAAGGACTTTCGCAGGAGTGAAAAGACGCCTGAGAGACTGCAACATCCCATACTCCATGATATATCCAGCGAAGCTCCGGATACAACACTATGGGAGAACACTGATCTGCGGGTGTCCCCCCCAAGATGCCCAGAGACCCCCTAGAGATGACCGTGACCAGAGAGACCTGAACTGAGGTTGTATAACCTGGTATATAAGGGGAAGCAATGTTGCAAATGCTAATTAGACCATCCACACCTCAACCAAGCGTCTTAAACACCCCAGGCGCACAACTAAATCAGTCAATAAGGGAGCTTGCGGACTCGGCCGGGCACCAGCGCCCCGAGCTCTGCACTGTACAAAGGACATGGGTTAAGGGGGAGGGAATTGTTAACGGGAGGGTTGGGGGTTGCCCGTGGGGGAGGGAGGACAGGGGGAGCACAGGGAGGAGAGGGTGGGAAACAGAGGGTAGTAGAGGGGGAGTTTAGAGATAGTTATAGTAGTTGGGAGTCATCCGGTCCTCACCAGTTCAATCAACTGACTTATTCTATAAAACAAGCAGCACCCATCCACATAAAGAAAGTAAAGGTTGTGAAGATCAGGCTCGCACCAGCTAGTCATACTGAGGACTGATGGGGTTCAACGTAGCAACATGGAATATAAGAGGGGGGGAATAATCCCACTAAGATTCGGAGAATCTCTCAGCACCTTAAGAGACACCACATTGACGTGGCTCTAATCCAGGAAACACATCTCACTGCTTCCTCCGAGGGTAGGAGGGGCGCTAGTTGGGGATGTCATAGATACTTTTCCTCCTACTCCTCCTATGCCAGAGTAGTAGCAATTCTGATAAGCAAAGGGTGAAACTCCGGCTAATATCAGTGGCCAGAGATGACATTGGGAGGTGACTACTGGTGCACGGAAGAACTTGAGGGGTCGCAGGTAGTCCTGGTGAACTCATACGGCCCAAACACAGACAGCACAAATGCATTCGACTGGGTTATGACGCAACTAGCAAGGTTCCAAACAGCCACGATCATATGGGAGGGGATCTAAATACCACTCTGGACCCCCTGTGGGATAGGTTGGGAGCAACCCCAAGCGGGATGACCAAAGTAGACTACAAATATTGGAAATCTGCACAACATACAATCTCGTTGATGCATGGAAACAACGTCACTTAAAGGTCTGAGATCTTACATACCACTCCTGGGTCCACGGCTCAAGCTCCAGATTAGACTACCTATTAGTGTCCCGGGAAGGGGGTCTCCACTGGGGGAACTGTCGCATTCTCCCTAGAACGCTTTCCGATCATTCCCCAGTGCTGCTAATATGTTCACCAGAGTCGGGCAGGAGGGCGGTTACTCTTGGAGATTCAAGTCAGGTGCACTCCAGGACCTGGTATTCACCCAACAACAGCAGGAAGAAATCCAGTCTTTTCTCCTATACAACATGGGATCAGTTTCCTCGGGCAGAGTTTTATGGGAGACCCTCAAGTGCTGTCAGAGGGGTCTGCATGTCCAAAGAAAATGGCATCCTACGTGTCATTAGAAGGGAACTCAGTGACGGGTTAACCCAGATTAAAGCGTTAGAGGAGGAATATGCAGAAAAACACGAATATCAGACATTGGCTCGTCTTTGTGAGGAACTTGATAAATTCAGAAAGAACGCTGATCTAGAAATCCTTTTTTGTTGCCCGTGGGCATCAGGTGCGACAGTATGGTGAAGGCCAGAAACCAGGAGCGCTCCTGGCACGGCTGATATCCGCTGATAGACGCCCACCCTTTGTAGAATGTATACAGAACCCACAGGAGAAACTGGTTCACTCCAAAGAAGACATTGCAGAAGTATTCAGAGCCTTCTATCAGCTGTACAGCTCCAAATGCCCGAGAGACTCAGAGGCCCTACATGGCTACCTTGAGGAAACTTACGAGAATCTCTTAATAAACCGATCCCCCTTGACGAAATACTATCAACAGTCAAGGAAATCCCGGGGTCCAAATCACCAGGTCCTGACAGACTAACAGGGGAATTTTACAAGGCATTCGCCCCAGCTCTAGCACCACTACTCCTCCGCGTGTACAAGGAGGCGATTGAAAAGGGAGCTCTTCCACCAACGATGTGTGAAGCTAATGTGATATTACTACACAACCCTGGAAAACCTCCCGAGTATTGTGCCTCTCATATGCCAATTTCCTTAATAAAAGTCGACAATTGATTGATATTTTATTTTTTATTTATTTAATAAATATGTATTTATTTATTCTTTATTTATTTAGACAATAAGATCTTTGCCAAAATCCTGGCCAGAAGGTTACTCCCACTGATGCCCAGGCTGGTACTGGCGGATCAGGCAGGTTTCATGCCCGGACAGAACACCTTGTTTGGTCTCTGCCGTTTCTTTGGAATCATTGAGGCTCTGACCCCCTCGTCCCAGGCGGTCGCAGTCCTTTTAGGCACAGACAAGGCCTTCGACTCCGTCGAATGGCCATACCTCTATGCAGTACTATGAAAACTAGGGCTCGGAGCCTACTTTACCAAGCTGGATTATCTTCTGTACAAGAACCCTTCAGCAATAATTATAATAGGGAGGGTGCGATCAACACCATTAGTTATGAAAAGGGGGACCAGGCAGGGGTGTCCGTTGTCTGCAGTACTGTTCTTTCTCGCAATGTAACCGCTCGCTGCGGGTTTAAGAGAACGACAAATTGGGAGAGGTCTTAGCCTGGGTCCACACAAACTAATCATATCACTGCCGATGATGTGGCTCTCTTCATCAGCGATCCAGAAATTAACTTGTACCCAGTGATGCGAGAGGTTCTTAGGTTTGGAGTCTTCTTAGGCCTTAAAATTAAACACAGCAAGTCACGGCAGAAACCAGGGAATACAGAGACGAATTTAATCTTAGGTGAGAGTCCTCCGGCGTACGGTACCTAGGGGTGATCCTATCCCGATACCGCGATGAACTGTTTCGCGATAACTGTGGCAGGGCCATCGAAATGCTCCACGAAAAGATAGCAAGGTGACGACACCTTCCACTCGCGCTCCTAGTGTGCATATCTATTGTCAAAATGATCACATTACCCAAACCTCTGTATTTATTTGTTAACGTCCCCTTGTTGTTGACAGGAGGCTTCTTTCAGCGCTTGGGAGGCCTGATCTTAGACCTACTGTGGGCCGGGAAACCAGCAAGAGTTGCTTATACGTCGCTTGTACAACCAACAACAAAGGGCGGCTTAGCCTTACCAGATCTGGAACACTACTATTGGGCAGCACACGCCCAATTCTTAGGACATTGGTATGCCGTTAACTTTATACGACCACATGTCCAAATCGAACAAACCTTGATGACCCCCAGCTTGCTATGAGCAGTAATTTTCGGAGATCTCTGAGTCCCACTGCAAATGCTAAATGTAGTCCTGATCACATACAAGATATGGAGGAAGATGGCTGCGAAGGCTGGCATTACCAGCCAATACTCACCCTTACTACCAGCAAAATAAATCCCTGGGCTACCCATAACAAGTGAGCAGGTGTACATCTAATGGTCAGATAAGCTTAGAATAGAGACCTTGGGTGACTTGTTTGTAAACAGGGAGTTCATTACAATTCAACTAGCAAAAGAGCAAAGAGCTGATTCTGCCCTTGATATATTCCTGTATTTTCGGCTCCAAAACTGGTTTAAGTCCCTCATTCCCAGCACAAACACTAGTATGGCAGCTACCACATGGGGTGATTCAGACGCAAGGGTACGACCGGTTGATCTCACCGATCTATAACAATCTGATGAGGGATGGGACGGGAGGGATGGAAAACCTGAGGATAAGGTGGGAAATAACCTTAGGATAGCCCATAGCAGAAGAGGACTGCACCTACATACTAACGCAGACCCAGAACGTTTCCCTCAACTCTAGGTATAAACGTATCCATTTTAACTTTGTATAACTGGTATACCACACTCCAGCTAGACTACACAGGCACTTCCAGTCCATTCCAGAGGCATGCATTAGATGTGGCTACACCCCGGCAGGTTTCCTCCATTTAGCATGGGAGTGCCCAAGAGTCAGTCAAGTCTGGTTGGAGGTGCCGTCCAAAATCTCACAGATCATTGGGGAATCACTGGGGTTGAACCCGCTTATAGCACTAGTGGGATGTACAAAGCATCTACAGGCCGCCACAAGGCTACTTGCAGGACTGCTGCTAGTTCTGGCGCGCAGGAGGGTAGCTATGTCATGTGGGAGGGACTGTCCTCCCAATGCTCAATTATGGCTTCAAGATGTTGCTTACTGCCAAGACATGGAAACAGCATTCATCAGGACTCTCGTCTTTATTGTGCACCCTCCAGAGGTCTGGGGCCCTTATATTCCTTACATGGTGACTGTGGCAGACTGATAAAATGTTACGAAGCGGAGAATGTTAACCAATTCCTTACATGCTCGAGGCAGTGATACATATGTGCTGCTTGGAACTATGTATTTCTTTGGGGAAACAGGGTGTGGGAGGGACCGGACTCCATATTCTGTTGTATGTTGATGTCGACAAATTAAAAAATGAAGTATTAAAAAAAAATAAGTTGGTTTCTAAATGTCATGGGCCATTTCATGTAGTAGAACAGATGGGACCCTGTAATTCCAAGACCTCCCAACCTGACTGCTGCCTAAAAACACAAGTTTATCATATAAACTTACTCAAAAAGTGGAAGGAAACCCCATCTGAGGCCAATGCTACGATACTGTCCTGTTTAGTGCCGGAAGAAGTAGAGAATACAACCTTAATTCCTTCTAACCTCAGAAATGATCAGAAACAAGACCTTATTGACCTATTGAGCCAATTTCAGGATGTATTTGTGAGGAGCCGGGACGAGTGCAAGGTAAGTACCACGACATTCGCACTTCCCCAGGCAAGGTAGTATATTTAAAACCATATCGACTACCCAAGTCTCGAAAAGATATCGTGGGTCATTCCGACCCTGGCGGTAAGGGGTTAACGGCGCCGGTAAAGGTGCCAGAGCCGTCAACCCCTTACCGCCTCATTACTAGTTCTGCTCACGGGACCCGCTAAGGATGCCTGGTTTTACCAGGCGGCCTTAGCGGGTCCCGCGAGCAGCCCAGCATGCTAACAACGGGCCGTTGTTAGCATGCTCCCAATTCCCATTGAGCCCTATGGTGGCTCGAATGGGAATGGGGATGTACCGGGTCCTGGTTCCTTGAATGAGGATTATCGGGCCCTCCAAGGTCAGACTGGCCCGGTAATTCAACATTCAAGGAACCCGGACCCGGTAAGGGGTAGCCTTGCCGCTAATAGCGGCATGGTTACCTCCTACCTCGTAATGACCCCCATCATCATTAAAGAGATAGAACAAGCGCTCTTAACTAATATCATAGAGCCTTCAAGCAGTCCTTGGTCATCTCCCATTGTTTTGGTGGCAAAACCCGATGCTAGCTGGAGATTATGCATGGATTTTAGGAGGGTGAATATGATCTTAGCATTTGACGCTTACACAATACCACGTATTGACGATCTTATAGATATGTTGGGTAATGCTCTCTACATGTCAACCCTAGATCTCACCAAAGGGTATTGGCAGGTTCCACTACTTGGACCTGACAAAGAAAAAACTTCATTTTCCACCCCTATATGATTATTCCATTTTAAAGTCCTGCCCTTTGGATTACATGTTCTCCTGCAACATTCCAGAGACTGATGGACCACATTTTACAACCCTATTCATACTTTTGGGGAGAATACATTGATGACATCGTAATCCACAGTAGAACACTGGAAGACAACTTATACCATCTATATACAGTCATAAGAGCTCTAAGGAAAGCCAGATTGACTGCCAACCCAAATGTCATGATCTCTGCTTCCAAAAGGTCAGGGTTTTCCCAACTCCCTTGGAAGCAGATCCATAACCCAGGTTCCGAGTGCCAACCAGTCCCAATTGGGACCTTTTGGACCCAGTCCTGGCGCCAGTGGCACCAGGCTCAAAAATTTGCCCAGTCCCAGCGCTGGAAGCGCCGGGCTCATAATGCTTGGGTGGACTTACCTTCAGCAGACCATGCTGCTTACTTGCCTGCCAGTTGAGCCTCTGATCCTCTTCTGTTTGGAACTACTTTTCCTGTTGGGTGGGGCTGGAGCCACTCCCTAGATTCAGAACACTGGAACTCTTCTGGAAGGCAGGAACTCTTTTCTTACCAGGAACTCTTTTCTTACTTAGGCGTGGCTGTGGAAGGAGACACCTAAGCACTACAGGAGGCTATTTAAACCACACCCGGTGGATGAATCTTGCTTTGCGTTATTCTGCAACCTCTGCAGCAGAACGCTCATCGTGTCATCTGCATCCGGTCCTGGGCCTAAGGAAAAAGGCTTACCATCCTGAATCCAGTCTTCAGCAACACCTATAAAGACAAGAAAGAACAGGTTAGCATTCCGGCATCTGAAAGGCAAAGGCTTACCATCCTGAATCCAGTCTTCAGCAACACCTATAAAGACAAGAAAGAACAGGTTAGCATTCCGGCATCTGAAAGGCAAAGGCTTACCTACTCTTCGTGCGCTCCGGAGGTCTTCACACTGCATTCCGGCATCTGAAAGACAAAAGTTTACCAACTCTTCGCACGCTCCGGAGGCCTTCGGCGCTGCATCCCGCATCTGAAAGACAAAACAAGGTGCGTTTAAAGACATTGGGGAACTTTAATACTCACGTGCCATTACTCCTTTCCACATCTAATCCAGTGGGTATTCGGGCACCCTGCAGCCGCTCCGAACTCGTACCTGCAAAATAAAAAGACAGTTAGAGCGCATAGTGAAGCAGGCAACAAGCGCTTGCTTACGTGCTTCCAGGCGCTTCTATTCATCACACGGGCTCCATCTTCAACTCACTTCAGCCCGTCATCCGCCATCGCCGGAACCCTGCAAAACAAGAGACATCATTACTAAAGACTTTAAAGACATTTGAATGACTCGAAACTTACCGTTCGTGCAGTAAACGACGGACAGCAGTCCTCTGAAGTCAAGAGGCCTGCGCTACCTATCCAGTGAAGAAACTGGTTACAGCATCCTGCCCCGAGGCAGATGGAGAGCTCGGCATTCACTTACCTAAGGTGAGAGCGTTAACCTTTGGGGGTCTACAGGAGAGGAGAAGAGGAAAGAGATAGGGACACCCCAATAACCCCAGTTCATTAACCCCATATTTTCTATCTGCAGACATCTTACTCTACACGTCAGGCATACAGTGCACAGAGGTCCAGCCCAAAGAGCCAACCGGGTGCTACACATCACCTTTGAAGATACGGTAGTCGCCCAGTCAAGACCGGCGCCTCTGCGAGAATCAGGTGAGCGTTACAGAACGCAAAGCCTACCGCAAAACTCTCGCCCAGGCGCTATGGAAACCTCGGATACTGACCCCCTAGCCCGGTTACTTGGGGAACTAAGGGCAGAAGTGCATGCAGCTCGTCAGGAAACGAATGCTCTAAGAAGGGAACTAATTATTTCCAAGGAGAGAACAGACAATCTTGCTAGACAAGTGCTACAGTCACAAGCCGGACAGACCCCGTTACCCGCATCAGGGGCAAATCTTCCTTCAACATCCTCTATGAATCCAGTGCAGATCAACCTACCTGGGAATGTACCTCTGGCTCCGCCCGAACGATTTTCTGGTGACCCAAAGAGGTTTGCAGTATTTATCAATCAGTGCCGGTTGCACTTCTTATGCCGGCCAGCAGCCTTTCCAACTGATCAAGCAAAAGTAGCTTTTGTACTTTCGTACCTTAGTGGCAATGCGGCAGACTGGTCGATCCCTCTAGTTAATCAAGATGATCCGGTTCTCCATGATTTTCAAGCCTTTCAGCTTAGTATGGAAAAACTGTTCGCAAGACATTCACAGGGGCAGGCCTTGGACAATGAGCTTCTTTCGTTGCGACAGGGTAATCAAGACCTTTTGGCTTATATTGCATCTTTCAATAGACTAATAGTGGAAACTCAATGGCCTGAGGACAAAAGGATTACGCTGTTTTATAGAGGTCTACATGGAGAGCTCAAAGACGTTTTAGCCCAAGTAGTGAATCCCCCACAAGACTGTTCGGATTATATAGACTTGGTCGTTCAAATAGATCACAGGCTGCAGAACAGGAAGGCCGATCGTTCCAAGTTTGATGCTCGAGTATTTTCCAAACCGCCAACTCCTTCCAAAGGAGTAGACTCCGGGGAACCCATGCAAATAGGGGGTCTGAAAGGTCCTCTAACACAAAGGGAGCGGGAAAGGAGGAAACAGTTGCAATTATGCCTATATTGCGGAAACTCAGGGCACTTTCTTCGAGACTGTCCGGTGAAACCTGCCAAGAAGGCAGTAGGAGCTGCAGTTACCAAAGTTACAAACTCTGAGCAGGGAAACGACCTCGCCCGACAAGAATAGAGGTCCTCTTGCCGAGCGTGAAAACCAGTTCCGTGACCTCGCATTTCGTGATACCTATGGTCCTCATTAGCCCTGATAATCCGGATCGATTACATGCAATTGAAGCTTACGTCGACAGCGGTGCCATCGGCAATTATGTGGATCATGAAATGGTTTTGAGGATGAATCTAACTCTTTGTCCCAAGGCTGTAAAGGACGTCATTACTACGGTGGATGGTACGGAGATAGCCTCCGGGCCAGTAACGCATACCACTCAAGAGGTGACGCTAGTAAGTCAAGATGGACACCATGAGAAGATCGTGTTCGATGTGATCAAGGCCCCTCAGTTTCAGATTATTCTAGGAATACCTTGGTTAGAGAAACACAATCCTCTGATCGATTGGCGAGCAAGAACGGTCCAGTTTCCAGAATGTGTCTCTACTTGTCACCCTCCACCTGGTGTTGCACTGGCCGCAATTTCTTCAGAGACTCCCCAGTTACCTCCCGAATACCTAGAATACCAAGATGTTTTCCAGAAGGATCAGGCTAACTCTCTACCTCCTCATAGGTCTTATGACTGCCAGATAGACCTGATACCTGGATCTACTCCTCCTTGTAGTAGAATTTATGCCCTCACCGAGCCTGAGAACCTTCACCTTCGACAATACCTGGATCAATACCTGGCAAATGGGTTTATTCGTCCTTCCAAGTCCCCTGCTTCTTCAGCTTTGTTCTTCGTTCCAAAAAAGGAAGGAGACATTAGAACTTGTATCGATTATCGCTCCCTGAACCAGATCACCGTTAAGAATAGATATCCGTTACCTTTGATCCCTGAACTCCTGGACCAAGTCAGAAAAGCATGCATATATACAAAGCTGGATCTTAGAGGAGCTTACCACTTGGTACGAGTAAAAGAGGGCGATGAATGGAAGACGGCCTTCCGCACCAAGTATGGGCTATTTGAATATCAGGTCATGCCCTTCGGACTTTGCAATGCCCCGGCCGCCTTTCAATATTTTATGAACGATGTCCTCAGAGAGCTCATAGATGTATGTGTTGTTGTTTACATTGACGACATCCTCGTTTATTCTTCATCGGAATCCGAACATCGGAAACACGTGAAAATGGTCCTCGAAAGATTGCGTCAACACAAACTTTTCGCTAAGTTGGAAAAATGTGTTTTCAACGTGACTGAAGTTGAATTCTTGGGATTCATATTATCACCTGGCGGAGTGCGTATGGATTCAAAGAAGGTCGATGCAGTTCTCAAATGGCCATCACCATTCCCCGTAAAAGGTGTGCAAAGCATGTTAGGCTTCGCTAACTTTTACCGCAGGTTTATCCCCGAATTCTCTCGAATAGTCCAGCCCATCACTGCCTTGTTAAAGAAAAACAAACGTTTTGAATGGTCTACCGAGGCGGAACAAGCTTTCCAGGATTTGAAGACTAAATTTATCTCTGCACCAATCTTAAAACACCCTCGCCCCGAACTCCCCTACATCGTGGAAACTGATGCTTCAAGCCTTGCCATGGGGGCAGTTCTATCACAAAAGGACCCGGTAACCAATCAGTTGCATCCCGTGGCATTTTGGTCCCGCAAATTCTCGCCTCCTGAAATCAATTACACGATTACTGACAAGGAACTTCTGGCTATCAAGTCTGCCTTTAAGGCTTGGCGGCATTATCTGCTGGGGGCCCGACACACCGTTACTGTGATTACGGATCACCGAAACCTGCAATATTTGAAGACCGCAAAAGCCCAATACTCTAGACAACTCCGTTGGGCATTATTCTTTGCTGAGTTTGACTTCATAATTACCTATCGACCTGGTACAAAGAACGGTAAAGCCGATGCCCTTTCTCGGATGGGAGTGGAAGAACACTTGGTCAACCCTAAACCTGTACCAATCATTCCCGAACAAAGAATTCTGGGTGTAATCGCCACAGAATCCATAGAGGAAGTTAAGGATAAAGCCAGGCAACTTGTAACTCCAGCAGACATACAGAATTGGCATCTGCAGGGAAAGGACTTTGCAGTAAAGGACAACTTATTGTATTTCCAAGAACGATTATACCTACCCAGCACAGATTTACAGAAAAAAGTTATCTCTTGTTATCACGACTCTTTAATGGAAGGTCATCCCGGTATAGCCAAGACCTCAGAAAAGATCAAGCGCTACTTCTGGTGGCCGTCTTGGAAAAAAGATATCAGAGACTTTATAATGTCCTGTGGAGTATGCGCCCAAAACAAGAGTCAAAAGGAAAGACCAGCAGGCCTCTTACGCCCTATTGACATCCCACCTCGCCCTTGGCATACGCTTTCTATGGACTTCATCACCGATCTACCTCCATGCTCTGGATACAATACGATTCTAGTAATCGTGGACTTATTCTCCAAGATGGCGCATTTCATTCCGCTCAAAGGCTTGCCAACAGCAGCAACTCTGGCCCGAGACTTTCTCGAAAACATCGTCCGACTGCACGGTTTTCCTTCGGTTCTAATTTCGGATCGAGGTAGTCAATTTATTTCTCATTTTTGGCGAAGTTGCTGTCGGTCGGCTCAAATTGATGTGAGACTATCGACCAGTCACCACCCTCAGACCGACGGACAAACCGAGAGGACCAATCAAACTCTGGAACAGTATTTACGCTGCATGCTGCAACAAACTGAAAAAACTTGGAAAGATATCCTTTGGATAGCCGAGTATGCCTACAATAACTCTGTCCATTCGGGAACTGGGAAAACTCTGTTTTTTCTTTTGTACGACAGTCACCCTCGAACCTCGGAATTGGATCCCCTCCAAGATCTTGAAACACCAGCAGTAGACTACCTGCATTCTACAATCACCCAAGCCTTTAAGGAAGCTGTTTCTCACCTTCAAAGGGCTAAAGAACAATACAAGAAAGGAGCAGATCAACATCGGAAGGAAGCCCCTCACTATCAAGTAGGGGATCAAGTCTGGTTATCCACCAAATATCTATCTCTAAAAGGGCCACGCACATTCAACCCAAGATACCTTGGTCCCTATTCCATCACTACCATAGTAAACCCAGTAGCGGTCAAGTTGGACTTGCCCCCGCACATGAAGATACATCCGGTCTTCCACGTCTCTCTATTAAAACCCGTGCAACCTCAAACCCGACTAACCAAATCTCCAAAACCTATCCTAGTGGATGGAGAACTCGAGTTTGAAGTCAAAAGCATTCTGGACTCCAAGATCTCCAAATCTAAACTATTCTACCTAATTGACTGGAAAGGCTACGGCCCCCAAGAGAGATCCTGGGAACCTGCTGAATATGTCTCCGCTCCTCGCCTAATCAAAAGATTTCACCGAACATTTCCTGACAAGCCAAAACCCCCGGAGAAGCCCGGTTTGGGAGGGGCCTTGAGGGGGGGTACTGTCATGATCTCTGCTTCCAAAAGGTCAGGGTTTTCCCAACTCCCTTGGAAGCAGATCCATAACCCAGGTTCCGAGTGCCAACCAGTCCCAATTGGGACCTTTTGGACCCAGTCCTGGCGCCAGTGGCACCAGGCTCATAAATATGCCCAGTCCCAGCGCTGGAAGCGCCGGGCTCATAATGCTTGGGTGGACCTACCTTCAGCAGACCATGCTGCTTACTTGCCTGCCAGTTGAGCCTCTGATCCTCTTCTGTTTGGAACTACTTTTCCTGTTGGGTGGGGCTGGAGCCACTCCCTAGATTCAGAACACTGGAACTCTTCTGGAAGGCAGGAACTCTTTTCTTACCAGGAACTCTTTTCTTACTTAGGCGTGGCTGTGGAAGGAGACACCTAAGCACTACAGGAGGCTATTTAAACCACACCCGGTGGATGAATCTTGCTTTGCGTTATTCTGCAACCTCTGCAGCAGAACGCTCATCGTGTCTTCTGCATCCGGTCCTGGGCCTAAGGAAAAAGGCTTACCATCCTGAATCCAGTCTTCAGCAACACCTATAAAGACAAGAAAGAACAGGTTAGCATTCCGGCATCTGAAAGGCAAAGGCTTACCATCCTGAATCCAGTCTTCAGCAACACCTATAAAGACAAGAAAGAACAGGTTAGCATTCCGGCATCTGAAAGGCAAAGGCTTACCTACTCTTCGTGCGCTCCGGAGGTCTTCACACTGCATTCCGGCATCTGAAAGACAAAAGTTTACCAACTCTTCGCACGCTCCGGAGGCCTTCGGCGCTGCATCCCGCATCTGAAAGACAAAACAAGGTGCGTTTAAAGACATTGGGGAACTTTAATACTCACGTGCCATTACTCCTTTCCACATCTAATCCAGTGGGTATTCCGGCACCCTGCAGCCGCTCCGAACTCGTACCTGCAAAATAAAAAGACAGTTAGAGCGCATAGTGAAGCAGGCAACAAGCGCTTGCTTACGTGCTTCCAGGCGCTTCTATTCATCACACGGGCTCCATCTTCAACTCACTTCAGCCCGTCATCCGCCATCGCCGGAACCCTGCAAAACAAGAGACATCATTACTAAAGACTTTAAAGACATTTGAATGACTCAAAACTTACCGTTCGTGCAGTAAACGACGGACAGCAGTCCTCTGAAGTCAAGAGGCCTGCGCTACCTATCCAGTGAAGAAACTGGTTACAGCACCCTGCCCCGAGGCAGATGGAGAGCTCGGCATTCACTTACCTAAGGTGAGAGCGTTAACCTTTGGGGGTCTACAGGAGAGGAGAAGAGGAAAGAGATAGGGACACCCCAATAACCCCAGTTCATTAACCCCATATTTTCTATCTGCAGACATCTTACTCTACACGTCAGGCATACAGTGCACAGAGGTCCAGCCCAAAGGGCCAACCGGGTGCTACACATCACCTTTGAAGATACGGTAGTCGCCCAGTCAAGACCGGCGCCTCTGCGAGAATCAGGTGAGCGTTACACCAAATAAGTATAAACTAGTCCAGTCTGCTGTTAAATATCTCAGGGTTTTTGTGGGTAATGGTAGCATACAACCAGAAGAAGAAAAAGTAAAAGCTGTCCTTGAAAGCCCTACACCAAAAACAAAAAGGGATTTACAAGATTTTCTGGGGCTAATAGGATATTACTGCAGGTTTATCCCAACATTGTCTGACGAGACCACTAGACTTACAGATAAACTAAAAAGCACAGAGCCCCAAGGAGTCAAATGGGATGAGGAAGATGAATTCTGCTATAATACATTCAAACAAATCCTGTGTCAAAGCCCGATTTTCCAAAGAGTTCATTTTACAAATGGACGATTCCCTAACAGGACTAAGGGCCTTCTTACCACAAAATCATGATGGCCTGGAACATCTGATTCTGTCCATCAGTCGGATATTGTTCTCCAGGGAGTAAAATTACTCGGTTATCGAACTGGGAGCATTAGCCATAAAATGGGCAATATTACATCTTACGTACTACTTACTGGGGGGAAATTCAGACTTATTACAGACTACTCACCATTAGTCTGGATTAGCCAGAGAAAGGAGTCAAACCCTAGGGTTATGGGATGGTTTCTGGACCTACAACCATACTTCTTCTAAATTTGTCTTACCTCTAGAGATAATCTGTGTCTGCCACTCTAACGATGCGCAAGTGCGTTGAGTTTGGCTTTAGATATTCTGATGCGTTGCTATGGTTACTGTATTGTGTTGGTAGTTGGTTGCTCGTGGGGGCAGTCATCTTGGAATGGTCAGTAAGTGTATTAATTCATGATGATATACACAGAATAACAGTTATTGAAACAGTGTAGTTCCACTGTTAATGATTTCCTAGTTGGTCATTAGGATTTAAAAAGCTGCGTTAAAATTCCAGGATTCCGACCATTTATATCAGCAGTCTAATGTGGAGCACTTGTCAACTTACATGGAACCCATAATTATAGTGTTTATTCAAACCGAATTGGCAATGTGATGTTCACAGATGGGCACATGTGATAGGTATATCCTGCACAGTATTTTCTTGATCACCGTGATGATAATGTATATGCCGTATAGTCTGTCCTTTAAAGTGGAATAAATAATGTCACTTAAATCGCTACTCTGCTGGTTGATATTAATGATATACTGCTCATACCGGACCTCTTTGACAATACTACAATTGGGGAAACTACTGAGATGTTTTGAAAGTTCTTAGGCTAGGATACACATTGGTTGTGTCTGATATCTCATATTGATACAAGGTTCCATGTGAACCCTGTCTGTCCTGTGGACTAATATGACTGTATCGTATACTGTGTCAGTGTGGAAAATCATGTACCCCTGTATGCGGTTGTAGTTCACAGCTAAAATATCTTGTGCAAATGCTGTTGAAGTGATGGTCATACAGAATGTCTAAACAAACTGTCTTAATGTCACTAAACAATCAATTTAGTATTCACATTAAATTCATAGTTCCAAAAATCTCCATGGTTCGTATTCAATGTACATCTAATGATAATTCAATTAGGACAAACTGCTATGGTGTTCAAATGCATTTGTGACTTGAATACATCTAGGTGATGTTAAGTGTCTCCTTTTCTACTCAAAATTCCATGTTAGAAGAACGGTCTGTCGTGCAGACTGATCTGGCTGCATCAAGGGATGTATTTTCAAGAGAGACACTGTAACACTGTACAATAAACACAGGAAGTCAGTACACTGAGAGATCTCGATATCTCTTGTCCACTATTGATGTGATGGTGATGTTATAAAAAACAGCTTAGATCGAATTCTTCATTGATTCCACCTGGTGAGAGGGCATCCAGTCTTTCTATCCAGACGTCCTCTTTTTGAGCTCTGATTTTCTTAATGTCTGTGTTGTAGCCTCTACTTTGTACAGTATCAAGTACTAAAAATTATAATTGTGACGCTGCATATTATTTTTCTGTGAAATGTCTAGCCAACACTGATGTGAGATTTCTATTTCTAATACAAGATTTGTGTTCGTTAATCCATGATCTTATTGTCCTCAATGTTTCACCAACATAATAGATCCCACATGGACATCTGATCCCATATACGACATTTTCAGATAGACACGTGGCATGATGTTTGAGTTGTATTTTCTCACCAGTTCTTGGGTGTGAGACTGTTGTGTCCTTGATAATATTATTGCAGTTCCTGCAGTTTAGGCACGGAAAGGTCCCTGGGTACTTGTCTGCTTTCTTGTATGTTGTTCTGTCTCTAGTGGTAATTAACATGTTATGAAGGTCATTGCTTTTTTGGTTAGAAAATAATGGTGGACAGGAAAACAGATCCTTTGTTCTGCTGTCGCTGGTCAGAATGCTCCATCGATTAAGAATGCTTTGTTTGATTTACCGACTTTGGATCGAGTATGTGGTTACAAAAACCAAATCAGGGCTCTCTCGTTTTGGTGTATTCAGTAGCAGATTGTCACGTCTTTTGGTGCTAGTTTTGGATAGGGCTGTGTTGAGGTAATTTTCTGGATAACCCCTTTTGCGCAGTTTCTCTTGTAGTTTGGTTAGCTGTATCTCGCATTCTTCAGCATCACTTACGATTCTCTTTACTCTTAGCATTTGTCTGTAAGGTAAATTGCATAAGATGTTAGGGGGATGAAAACTCATTCAATGCAAAAGACTGTTCCTATCTGTTTCTTTTGTGTACAAGGTCGTGGTGATTTTTGGTCCTTTGATTACTGTTTGCACATCCAGATAGTGAACATGTGTGTCTCCAATGTCCATAGGGAATTGGATAAGGTTATCTATGCTGTTCAAATAACTCAGAAATTCTTCCAATTCTTTTCAACTACCACTCCACACTGCAAAAATGTCATCTATGTAACTGACCCATTTTTTTATGAGTTTGTTCCATCGTTGGTTCCCCAGTATATGTGTCATCTCAAATCGATACATGAAACTGTTGGTATACGTCGGTGCCATAGTGGCACCCATGGCTGTTCCGGACGTCTGTAAGTAGTATGTTAGATCATATTCGAAACATGAATTCAGAAAAATAAAATTAAGAAGTATCATCAGGAATTCTTTGCTGGCTCCAATTTCGTCTTCTTGTAACAACAACAATTCGACTGATTCCTGCCCAAGGTTGTGAGGAATACTCGTGTATAAGCTATTGACATCAACTGTGAAAAGAATGTCATCTTCTGCTAGCTCTATTTCATTAAGAATCTCGAGAAAATGTGTGGTATCTTTCACGTAGGTTGAGGTTTTCCGTAGAAGGGGTTGTAGGAAGTAGTGTATTTAAGTGACGAGTGGTTGTAATATACTTTCTGTTGCAGCAACAATGGGTCTGCCCGGTGGGTCATTTAGCCTTTCATGGATTAGGGATAACATATAAAGGTGTGGCCTCTTGGGATACGGTGCGAACAGGTAAGATTTGGTCTTCAAAGTGATCCGATCCATTTCTAATGCTGTGTTCAAGATGGTTTCTAGATCTTGTTTGATCTCCATAGTTGGGTCCTTTGGTAACTTGATATACGTGTTTTCGTCAGATAATTGGTGCATACATTCCCGATGGTAATCTGTATCCTAATAGCACCTCCCTTGGCAGCAGGTCTAATTGTTATAGTGTTATCTATAAACAATACTTTGATCTGCGAAAGCTCTCCTCGATTCAGGTTATACGTTTTGGGGTTCTTGAATTGTATGCTTTTTAAGTCATTAAGGACCATTTTATGAAAAATTTCAATAGATGGAACCTTTATCGGTGCTTTGAAGGTGCTTTTGGGCTTAAATTCTATGTATTCTTCAGGAACCTCATTTGATTCCATAGGTGTGAGTAACTCTGCAAAAAAGACTTTCAATTTAAATTTTCTTATCAGTTTGTAAACTTCCACTTTGGTGTTAAATCTGTTGCTACTGTAGGTCGGTACACATTTGAGCCCCTTTAGCCCTCATGAGTGACCAACTACCAACACAATACAGTAACCATAGCAATGCATCGGAGTATCTAAAGCCAAATCCAACGTGCTTGCGTGGCGTTCGAGTGGCAGACACAGATTATCTCTAGAGGTAAGACAAACGGCAGACCCACCTCCCATCCGCAAGTTTACCTTAATCTAATAGATGGCACAAAAGATTAATTCGATCAATTTTGCACTTCTAACAGAGATTTACAACGAGAGACAGCGGCTGTCCTAAGAAACAGAACGCTACGTTTTTAGCGCAATTTCTCTAACCGCATCGCAAATAGGTAAGCAACCACTGCATTAGGCAGAAATCTTTTGACACAGTTGGAGTTGTGCTGAAGAAGGACGTGACGTCCGAAATGCATAGACCCCAGTATTTATATGCATCTGTAGATTACCGATGACATTATCCTGTGAAACTAATTACAAATTAAAGTATTACACTTGTATTTCATTTAAAGCAACTTGAAACGTTATTACATACCACTTCACCTGAGGCCCCTTAATCCCTTAAATGCTAAGTACAAGGTATTTCGTCCTCAGCACTATGTTTGCGGTGCTGTGGACGAGATAGCTTGTCCTCAGCGTTGCTTACCTTTGGGGGGACAGATTGCATGGGGGTCGGGGAGTGGCCGGTATTTTGTGCTGCTTGGGCTTTTTCTTCCCAGTTTGCATGGGGGAGGGCCCATTGGAAAGGAAAGGGGACACTCTCCCCTTTCCAACAAGCCCTCCCACAAGCAGATTGCTAGTTGAGGATCATTCGATCCTCGACCAGCAATCCCCACTAGACCACCAGGACATTGATTTTGGGGGTAGGGATTCCCTCCACCAGGCCAAACAGCCCCACACCCCCACCAACAAAAAAAAAGGACACAATGGGCCTCATTACGAGAAGTGCGCTAAAAACGGGGTCATTACCGGCATGGAGGAAGTAGCGGGGTCCGTGCTCGTTTGACGCCGCTAATAGCGGCTGATTATGAGTGCGCAAGCACGTGCAAACCCCCATGCCGGTAATGGCCATACCGCCACGCAGCTAAAGGCTCTCCAACCCCCCGATAGCGGCATCACGGGACCCGCCGATACCGCCTCTGCCCAGGAGGAACCCCTTAATACCGACCCGGTAATAACACCATGTAAATACCGGGCTCGCAATACCGGACCCGGAAGTAACATCAATGCGTCGGAACGGGAAATGCGCCGGCGGCCATCTTCAAAAACACAATCCATTGCAATCCTCCCAAACCACCAGTGTTGCATAGGAGAGACCAGGGCCATTGAGAACAACATGTTTAAGGCAACCCAAAAAACCAACCCCCGCCTGCGCAAGAAGCGTTTCTCTGATGAGGAATTGAACATGTTGGCAGACACCCTTGCTGCCCATGCTGATGAGATCCACACCCATAACTCCAAAAGGGAGGCGCTGCAGAGGAAGAAGGAGCTATGGGAGGAGGTAGCCCGCAAGGCAGTCAGCCTGCCCACAGACAGTGAAAGACTGCAAAAAAAGGTGGGATGACCTCCGTCTCAGGGTAGGCAACATCCTGGCCAGCAATCGTCAGGAGGACATGGCCCGAGGCGGGGGTGCCCACTCCCCGGTCAAACTCTTGCGCTGGGAGGAGACATGCAGCGCTACCATCCAGATGGAGTCCATCGAGGGCTTCGGGGAGATGGAGACGGGTGCCGCAACATCTGGAGATGGAGGTGAGTGACCCCGAAAACCCCAGTAGAGCAAACCATGACGTAGCACAAGTGATGTGGAATAGAGCCTAGGCAAGGCAATCCATGTCCCATTACACACACATTAACATATCCATGTCGAAATGGAGGCCAGAACCCTGCCACACTGAAATGCATGCTGAGTGCTAATCCCATTACCAACATACAGCCAACACACAGGGACTATTCCCATGTCATACATCATACAAACCCCAATACAACGGCATGCCACCTGGCATGCAGCATTGCCGAATTGAGACGTCACAGCTAATGCCAAAATGCCCCCCCTTCAAACTACCCTATGTGACACACCTATAAGATATAAATGCATGAGAAATGAAAAAATCCACAGCACCATCTCATGCATCTTGCATGTAACACCATCACTGATGCCCTGCATCTCTTCTTCCCCCCGAGGCACCGATGGTGAAGATGGCAGTCAAGACCCAGCCACAAGGCCATCCACGTCCCGGGCCAAACCACCTGGCACTGACAAAACCACCTCCGGGGCAGCATCGCGGCCCACAGCACAAGCCAGGGTGAGTGCACAGGCCTTGCCAGCACATGAGGGCCCCACAGCTGCGGATGAGACTGCAAGCACAGAGCTGTCAACAACAGTGGAAAGGGAGGCCAGTGGCACCCATTCTGCTGCAACTAGTTCAGTGGGTGAGGCAGCAGCCACAGCCCCACTGAGTGATGTTGACATCGGAGCGGAGGAGTACATGGACCAAGAAGGCGCAATCCATGTGGCATGTCCACACACCCCAAGCCCCCCGTCCGCCCCCCAACACGCCACTCAGGCCTCACTCTCCAGCCCCAAGCTGGAATCTGCAGTTCTGCTGCACAGCCCCGAACTGAGTACCACCTCAGAGGCCAGCCCTGCAATGCCACGCCCTGCCGCAGCACCATCAACCTCTGCTGCTCCCACTGACTTGGAGGCACGGCTGTCCAGGGTGGAGGCAAGGCAGGAGAGCATGATAGACATAGTGTGCCAATATGTGGCTGACGGGGAGGAGACAAGGCGGGAGATCCATCAGGCCATTGCAGGGAACACTGCCGCAATCAATGCCTGTGCTGCAATGATCCGTGACAGTTTGGGGGAAGTCACGCAGGTCCTGACTGGCATATTGCAACACATGCAGCAACAACAACCTGCGCCAGCCATGCCAATCCCTTCGGCATCCACTCACATCCTCTGCACCCTCCAGCCCTGTGCGACTGACAAGGCGGAGTGCGAGGCAGTCCGAAATGCTTCCCCCGGACACAAAGAAGTCATGCATATAGTGTGGGACAACAATGGGAGTGAGGGAGGTGGTGTTGGTGGTGTATAGGGGAATAAGGGGGTGTTCATTAGGGGAATGGGGAGTTCATTGGGGGGAATGGGGAGTTCATTGGGGGGAATGGGGAGTTTTGGTGTGTTGGGGGAGGCATGAGGGGGGAGGGCATGTAAGTGGTGGAGGGATGAGGCACTTTTCTATAGTTTTCATTAATACTTCCGTTGTGTAAAAAATCATTTAATGCCTGGACATTGTTCATTTCATGGGTATTCATTTTATTCATGACAGTGCACAGTGCCCAACTCGCCACATACCCTGTGTGCATGTCCACATGGACCCAGTGCTCAGTGTAGCACTGACACATATCCATCAACGTCCCTGTGGTTCAGAGATATTCATCAATCAGTGATTGGCGTACAGCACGGCCATCTTGTGCATCACGTAATGGCAGGGGTGCTGCTTCTCCTCCATCTTCATCCTCATCATCCTCACCCGGCGCATGCATGTCAATGTCAGGTGGCAGTGGTACATTTCTCCGGATGCACATGTTGTGCAGCATGACACAGGCCATGGTGATCTTTGCCACCTTCTCAGGCCTATAAAGGAGTGCTCCACCAGACCTGCTTAGGCAGCAGAACCGCACCTTCAACAGGCCAAAGGTCTGCTCAATCACGACATGGGTACGGGTATGAACCCGATTGTACTCCTCTTCATGCCTATTACGCAGGTTCCGCACAGGGGTAAGTAGCCACAGCTTCACAGGATATCCTCCATCACCTGCATGGGACTACAAAGAGGTTTGTGAGAGTCATTCTGAGCTGCCACCTTCAGGATTCACAGCCATGGCTGCAGCTATTTGCTGTTGACATGCACATGTCCCTGTACGTATACACAAAGATTGTTTGGATGCATTGTGTACCGCAATATGGTCTGCTAGTCTGGATGGCGTTGTACAGATGATGCAGGGTGTTAACTTGCATGCTGATGCGGATTTACTGTGGATGCGGAACAATGTCTTACCTCCCATAACTGCAGTGTATGCTACTCTGTGCCTAATCACACTGGCGACATTGGCACTGTTGTAATCATGTTTAGTCATGCATCGCTTGACATACCCATGGTGGCCTGGTTGTGCGTCTTACATGTTGTCATTGATGTACGGCATTGGTCCAATGTGTGGCAGGGATGTGTCATGTTCGGGTTGGGAGGTTCAGGTCAGAAGTGTTTAGCTCTGAGTGCATTGTCCACTCACCCCCCATTCCCACCCAGGTGGAGTATGCATCCCCCCCATTCCCACCCAGGTGGAGTATGCATCCCCCCACATCACAACCCCGATGCACTGCCATGGGCCAGTCAGGCAACTCACCAAGAAGCCAGGCACGTCGTCCAGTATGTCGCTCTATGTGACGGGGTAGTGTGGAGTTACGCAGCACCATGGCATCATGTTTCGATCCGGGATATCGGGCACAACAATGTGTGATGATCTTGCTGGAGTCACATACCATCTGCACATTGATGGAGTGGTTTTGCTTGCGATTGCGGTACACCACCTCTATGGCATGAGGGACTACCAATTCGACATGGGTGCAGTCGAGGGCACCGACGCAATTGGGCATACCTGCCAGTGCATGGAAGCCTACTTTGGTGTCGGCAATCTCCTGGGCAGTCTGTGGTAGGGATATGTGGGTGCTAGCGTGCTTCAGGGGGGCATCTAGCACTTGGGTCAGCATGCGTGAAAAGAGTGGTTGTGATATACCATGCAGCTAACCCACTGTGTGCTGGTAGGTGCCTGGGGCCAGGAAGTAGAGCACAGACACCACCTTTAGTAGCGGGGGGATGGCAGTGCGTATTTCAATGAGGCTGATGATGTCGTCATGTATCATGTCCACCCTGGTGATGGTGGTGTCCCGGTTCAACCGGTTCAGGGTGTGGATCTGTTCAGGGGTTAGATTGAATGGACTGGGTCTGATGCGGGGGATTGGTGGCTGCCTACGAGGTACTACTGGCTGCACTGGTGGTAATTGCTGGGCCTGTCTCACCCTCCTTCTCCTCCTGCGTATCCTCTTTGCTGCCTGTTGTTGTGGCTGTAGTTGTTGTTGTAGTTGCTGTTGTTGCTGTAGTTGTAGCAGTACAGGCATCTCCTCCAGCCCCATGATTGCAACAGCTAGTGGTATCATTTTGGTGTGGGAAGGGGTGTGGTGTGTGGGTGTACTCCTTTTATACTGGGACAGCCTCCATTGACTCCACCTGTGGTGATTGTGTGCACCTGTAGCAGTTGCCCTCACTGCAGGTTGCTATTTACGGGTCGTCCGCGATGCCTGTATGGCCGCCGTCATGCAAGCCCTATTTCACACCTTCGGGATGCTGGTAAGTGCATGCCCGCATAACTTGTGATGTCCTCCTATAACCGGCATCCCAGTATTTCCTCCGCGAAGGGGCGCGTGTATGCGCACAATCCGGTATGAAGGGGCACGGTTCGGGCGGTGGCAGTATTGGCGGGTTGTCTGGTCGTAATGGCCCGGACCCATTAACAATGCCAGTAATACCATTCCGCCTTCCTATTTTCATTACCTCCATTCTCGTAATGAGGCCCAATGTTTTCCCTTCTTTGGGGGCAGACATGTGCTGTTTTGTACCCATTTGCCCCCAATGAAGGCAAAAAAAAAAGAAATTGCCACAAAGGCACACTTGGGGGGTGCCGGAAGGGGGACCACTAGGCCACCAGAGGTATGATCTTGGGGTGGGGGTGGGAGGCAGGCCAATCAGCCCCCACCCCAGAAAATGCTAACCAGATGTCATAATGATGTTTTGCCTTTTATGGGGGCAAATTGGTGCAGTTGTGCACCGATTTGCCTCCAAGGAAGGCAAAAAAACATTATACTCCACATATAGTGGAATGCATGAGGGTATCAGGGGGCTGGCCCCATGTCTGTGGCCTCCTTTAGGATTCCCCCCCCCCCCCAAGGATGAGCAAACCCTTACTGTTTCCCCTGTGGGCAAAATTGCATTCTGGCCCCATTTTGCAGTTCCTGGGAAGCAGCAAGGAACACTGGGCCACCAGCGATATGATCTTGTGGGGTGGGTTCCCCGGGGCCCCTCCAGGTCAATCTGCCCCCCCACCCTCACCCCCTAAAAATGCCAACAAGATTGCATAATATTATTTTGCCTTCTTTGGGGGCAAATTTGTGGTGTTTTGCACCAATTTGCCCCCAAGAAAGGCAAAACAATGTAGGGCAATTTTGCCAGACGAACACTTGGGGGCATCAGGGGGCTGGCCCTATAACTATGGGGCCGGCCTCCTCAGGAATCCCTCAATGGAGGGGCAAGTCCTTTCTGCTTCCCTGAGGGGGCACAATTGAGGGTGTGGTCCCATTTTGCCAACCCTGGGAAGCGGTAAGGAGCATTAAGCCACCGGGGCAACGATTTTGGGGTTAGGGGGATGTTTCACCCGTTGCCCGTCGCAGTACCCCCGGCCGTCCATGAACTCTGGCAGGCCCACATTAGAGTTTTTCCCTCCAAAGAGGGATGGGGACCCTGCGGGGCTCCCTGGGACCACCACTCGGCTGGGGAGCTGTCGACTCACATGCAAGGCAGTGTCATGCAGGGCGTCCCAGTTGCACTGCGTACCTGCTTTCATTTGTTGCTGCAGAGATGAAGCCAGTATGCCATGAGGTGATGTCGGAGAATCAGAAGACAATGTGAGGTGGGAATCCAACCCAATGGCACCCCAATGCACAAGGGCATGTTGGATCAGCTCCCCACGCCACAGGACAGAACTTCCCTGATTTTTTTAGCATAAGGACAGCGCAAGCACTGACAGGGAAGACAACACAGAGAACAGAGTCCAGGATGTGTACCAGCAGACAGGATGATGAAGGATCCAACTGGCAGCAATGCAGAGATGGAAGAGATGAAGACTGCGGTGACAAGGCGAAGGAGCAACCAGGCTGGCTACTGGAGGTGCAGGTCCAAGGCACAAGAAGCAGGACAAGGCAGGACAGGAGGGGGAGACCCCAAGCAATGAGGGCTGAGAGAACAAGGGAGAGAACAGGACAAGAGAAGGAGACAAAAGGGAGTACTGGAATCAAGGTAGCTCGAGCTGAAGGAAGGCAAGCTAGAATAGATTCCAGGACACAGACAAAAATTCTGCATTGAGACGCGCAGAGAAGTGTCTTCCTACTGCTAAAATAGGCAGGCAATGAGCTGAGAGCTGGGAGATGCTGGCAACTGAAGAGCATTGTGAAATGCGCATGCGCGAAGTGCCGAACACGATGTCTCGCACATGCACACAGCAGCCAAAATGGCAGCGCCCATCACCACCGCCGGCCGCATCGAGGACACCCAAGGCCATCTCCAGCATGGGTAGAGCCCACAGGAAGGCACCGGGGATTCTGTGACACGGCACCTGGTAAGTGGCATGACAGGCAGACGCACAAGGCCGGGGACAGCAGCCCCGGCCATCCTAGAGCTCTGGCTGGGCTGCATTTCAGCTTTTCCCTACCGGGAGAGATGGGGACCTTGCCGGGGCTCCCTGGAACCACCGCTGGGATTTGTGAAGGTCAACCCACATGCTAGTGTGAGAAACCAAAGGGTGACTCACTTGCTAGTCCCCAGGGATCTCTCTCTCTCAGGTGTTCATGGCACGCCCACCGCCTTTGGATCCAGACCCTGGGAGTGGACCAGTGCGGGAGGATCACCTGGGTGAGGGGTCTTCTGGGAGTGGGAGTGAGGCGCCGGATGGTGAGACGCGCTATCCCCTTCCCTGTAACACATTTACCCCATCCTGCCAGGTAAACAAGTTACTTACCCCTGGTAACGTTCTTTTGACTCGATATTCCTCGATATTCCTCCCATGTATTCCTCATCTTTGACACTTGTTGTCCAGCTTCAGCTGCTGTGGAAAAATAAATTTGGCAGAGGGCGCTGTGCATCGATGGCGTCGAGTCGATGTCCCTCAAAGGCCTCCATTGAGGATGATGTCATCAAAGGTATATATAGCAGTGCAGCGCCCGTTGGCCTCAGTTCTGTTTTTTTTCCTCTTCCAGCAGAGATACCCATAAACACAGGAGTGACCGTACTCAACCTTGATGGAACTGAAGCTGTAATAACACTGGAAATTCTACTAAGGGGGTAGGATGATCGGGTGATGAGGAATACGTGGAAGGAACAGCCAGTCGAAAGAACGTTACCAGGGGTAAGTAACTTGTTCTACGAATGGTTTGTGTCCTCCCACTTATTCCTCATCTTTGACAGACTCCCAAAGCAGTATTTGGTTTGGTGGAGGGAGTAGAATTATAATTCATGAATTTTCATGGACAGAGTGAAGGACTGTCTTGCCAAAAGTACCATCCTGACCAAGTGAACGTGTGGATGGAAGACCACGTTGCCGCTTAACAAATGTTTCTAATTGGTACGCCCCGTTGAAGGGCTGTAGATGTAGCCATGCACCTGGTGGAAGGAGCTCTTAAACCTTTAGGAGGGTCTTTTCCTGCCAGCCTGTAACATTCTGATATTGCTAAAATTATCCATCTCGATAAGGTCTGTTTGGTAACAGCATGACCCAGCTTGTGTCCTGTATAACCGAGGAAGAGTTGGTCATCAATTCGCAACTTCTTGAAATGTAAAAGCTTAACGCTCTCCTATGGCCTAGCCTATGTAGTCTTTCCTCCTCCTTACCAGGATGAGGTGGGGGATAGAAAGAAGCTAGAATCATTTTCTGACCTAAATGAAAATCAGAAATGATTTTGGGCAAAAAAGAGGTTTTGACCCTTAAAACAACCGTATCCTTGTGGAAGATGGTAAAGGGTGGCTTGGATGAAAGTGCCTGCAACTCGCTCACTCTACGGGCTAATGTCAGAACTAACAATAGGATGGTTTTGAAGGTTAATAACCTTGAAAGAAAAGTGTGCAGAGGTTCAAAGGGTGCACACATTAGGAATTTTAAAACCAGATTAAGGTCCCAAACCGGAACCTGGAAAGGTAATGGAGGGAACACATTAGTGAGCCCCTTTAGAAACTGAGTCACCAGTGGAATTTTAGAATAGGAACATTACTCCGATGAGCGCTTGGAAATGGACAGCGCCGCCAAGTAGCCTTTATTGGTACCAATCTGGAGCCCCAGATTAGCTGAGTATAGAAGTAAAGATAAAACATCCAGTGTTTTACATAGAAAGGGATCTACATTCTTTTACTTGCACCAGTTGCAGAATTTATTCCAACGGCAACGGTACAAACAGTTTTTTGCTAGCCTTTGGCCGAAAGCAACACCTCTATTACGTCATCCGGGAGGTCCCAATCCTTATATCTCAGCCTTTCAGAAACCAAGCGTGAAGGCTGAGAGTCTTGACCTCTGGATGGAGAACCCGACCCTCCTCTCGCAAGAGAAGGTCCTCTCTTTGTGGAAGACGCATAGGAGGATAGATGGACATGTCCAGAAGGTCCGGGTACAACGTCCTCCTAGCCAAATCTGGAGCAATTAGGATCATGTGTTTCCCGAACCTTCTCAACCTCCTGATTACATGAGGAATGACGGGGACTGGAGGAAACGCGTACAGGAGTGGAAACTTCCAGTCCACTACGAACGTGTCTCCTAGAGCTCCTTTTGGGGGAAATTCCCTGGAGCAATATATTTCGCACTTCTGGTTGACCTCGGTCACAAACAGATCTACCTGAGGGGTTCCCCAAAGGGTGAATATCTCTTGAAGAAGTTCCTGAGCTAGTTCCCACTCGTGGGAGACTGTGCTCTGGCTGCTCAGAGCGTCCGCCGCTGTGTTCTCCACTCCAGCTAGGTGAACTGCTGATAGGGAGATTCCTTCTTGAATTGCCCAATACCAGAGCTGCATTGCCTCTCTACACAGTGGTAGTGACTCTACACCTCCTCTCTTGTTGAGGTAGTACATGGCCACTGTGCTGTCCGTCATTATCAGGACATTATTTCCCCGTAAAGAGGACAGAAAGACCTTCAGCGCAAGTCTGATTGCCCTCATCTCCAAAAGATTGATATGTAGTTTGGACTCCGATGGAGACCAACGACCACTGACTGTCAGATCGTTGGCATGGGCTCCCCACCCCGTGAGTGAGGCATCCGTCACTACTGTAATCTACGGCCATGGCTGCCAAAAGGGTTCAGAAAATTGTCCTTGCAGGCCCACCACAGCTCGTGTGAGACCCTGGTTGAAATTTGAAGTCGGTTCAACATCTTTCCTGAGAACTGGGACAATTGCGTTCTTAGAGCCATTGAAGGCATCTCATTGTCAGGCAAGCCTCTGGCACCAGAAAAATGCAGGATTCCATGAGGCCGAGCAACCTCAGAAAATCGAGGGCTGGTAGAGTGTGGGCATTCTGAAATTTGGTCACCATCTAAAGAATATCTTGAGCACTCAACTCGGGTGGCAAGCTCTTTCCCAAGGATGCATCTAGCACAGCTCTGATGTAATGGAGCTTTTGGGAAGGTGTCATATGGGACTTCTTGTAACTGAGGGAGAAGCCCAGTCTGTGAAGCGAGTGGCAGGTGACGTTGAGATGATCCCAGGGTTGTTCGGGAGAACGCTCCCTGATCAGCCAATCATCCAGGTAGCGGTAGACGTGAATCCACCCTCTCCTGAGACTTGGTGCCACCACCGCCATCAGTTTGGTGAAAACCCCCGGGTGGAGGTCAGCCCGAATGGCAGAACTCGAAATTGATAATGAGAACCGCCAACTGCGAACCTTAGGTATTTTCTATGCTTGAGATGGATTGGCACATGAAAATAAGCATCCTGAAGGTCCAATGACACCAACCAATCCTGGAGCTGGAGGGCCTGAAGGATCTGAGAAAGTGTGACCATCTTGTACTTGTCCTTCCTGAGGAACTTGTTCAAGTATCTTAAGTACAAGATGGGTCTTAGCTCTCCATCCTTCTTGGATATCAAAAAATATGGGAAGTACCATCCCTTGTTCCTCTCCGCTACAGGCATTGGTTCTATGGCACCTTTCCCTTGCAGGGTTATAATTTCCTGCACAAGGAGCAGATCTGGAATCCTCAATGAACGGTTCCCCGGTGGATTGTTATGAGGTCTCTTTATAAAAGGACGGCAGTAACTGTGGGCTACGGTTTCCAGAGCCCAAGCATCCGAAGTAATGTCTCGCCATTGTTCCAGATGCTGAGACAGTCTGCCCCCCACTGGTGAACTTTGACTAAAGACCTCAGAGTGGTTTTGCAGTGGCTGATGCAGAGGCTGATGGTAAGGAGGCTGCTGCTTGAGCTGACTTTGCACCTCTAGCTCGTCCACCACAAGGACCTTATCTCTGGCCTCTTTGACTGGCCATTTCTCTTGCTCTTCCAACTGAGGAGTAGTAGCGAAAAGATCTACCCCTCCAAGGTTGCCGACTAGGACGAAAAGGCTAAGTTTGCCTAATAGCGGCGCCTAAAGATTTGGCTGCCGCCTTTGAGGTATGCAACTCCTCAAGGTTCTCGTCAGCCTTGGTGAGACCCATCAAAGGGCATGTTGAGAAGTCTAGATTGCACATCAGGTGCAAAACCTGACTTTCTCAACAACGCAAATCTGCGCATAACGGCACTTGTAGCCATGGTTCTGCTGATGCTATCCGCAGAATCCAAACCTGATTGAAGAGACTCGCACATGGCCTCCTTGCTGTCTCTAACAATAGCTGAGAAGCCGTCTCTTTCATCCCCTTCGGGAACGTGCTCTGCCGCCATAGAAATACAATCCCATAGAGTATACGAAAACTTTGCCAGGGCACAAGTGAAGTTGGCAGATTTTAGTGCCATGCTCCCTGCAGAAAATACCTTCCTCGGCCATCCATTTATGTATTTGTCATCCCTATCAGGAGGGATGGTAGGGTACGCTGCTTGTTTGGAAGTAGCAGTAGCTGCTGCCTGCACCACCAGACTGTCCGCAGTGGGGTGTTTTGACAGGTGGTCTGGGTCACTACTGGAAGGGCTGGGTCACTACTGGAAGGGCGGTATTTTTTGTCAAGTTCTTATCAACTGCCGGATTGGACTCCAGAGTCTCCCAGTTCCTAGCCACCCTTTTCTACAATGTCATATGGAAAGGCAAAATAGGATCATATTGTGGACCCTTGTCCAAAATGTCAGTGAGGTCGTCCTGCTCATAAAGCAATGGAGGCCTACTCCAACCCATGTATTCCACCACTTTCGGCATGAGCTGCCTGTAGGATGCATCTGCATGCTCCCTAGCCTCTGGCTTTCCAAATTCAAGTTCGGCCGAGGTATCTACCCCACTTGCTGTCTGCAAGTTGTCATACAGGTCCTCCATTCTGGACTCTTCAGAAAATAAACTCTCTGGTACATTGGGAGTACCATACTGTAAGCCAAATGGAGCTTCATCATCCTCAGACCACTCCTCTTCTTCAAAAATTGAAGTAAGAGATTTAAAGAAATCCTTTTTAGGTAGTGGAGCATATATTTTGTCTGGTTTTGTAATAATTGGCTTCGACGTCATCAAAGTCGTCAATGATTTCTTTATCAGCACTGATTTAGGAGGGGTGCTTGGCACTGACGGTACAGCTAGCAAATATGGTGCGGCTGGTGTCGAAGGCTTTGGTGTCGATGTCTCCAAACATCTGGTACTACCATGGGAGCAACCATGGCACCGTCCTACGCAAATGCTTTTTTGTATCAATTTGAAATCACCCATATTTTACAGACAGCACAGTGGAAGGATAAGCTAAAATTGTGGGTACGGTATATCGATGCCATTTTTGGTATATGGCAGGACACAAGAGAATGAATGAAGAGATGAATTTCTTTAATATATCAATAGTATTGACCATCGTATACAATTCACCTCTGAAATAGGAAACCCTGGGATACACTATCTCGACATTAACGTCAAAGTGCATAACCAACAGATAACAACATCCTTGTTTACCAAATCTACAGACAGAAATAACTTGCTACATTGGATGAGTTTTCATCTGCAAAACACTCTATGCAATTTACCTTATGGACAAATGCTCCGCCTTAAAAGGATTATTAGCGACCAGAGCGAATTCGAACAAGAGCTAGTCAAATTGAGCAAGAAATTGGAAGAACGAGGATATCCAGAGGAAGAAATAAAAACGGCAACAGAAAAAGTAGCAACCAAAACAAGAATCAGCACCCTCGCCCCCAAAGATAAGTCAACATCAACATCCCTGGTATATGTGTCTACATTTTCAACACAGAGCATGCAAATCAAGGGGTGCATTAACAGACACTGGCAAATCCTCACCAAAGATGAGAGAACTAAAGATCTGTTCACCGACCCACCAATATTTGCTTACCAAAGATCCAACAACCTGAGAGACCTGCTTGTGAACACACGTGATAACAAACCAAGAAGAAGCATCTCAACAAAGAGAACTGGCACTTATCCCTGGCTAAATTGCAGTAATTGCAATAACATAATAAAAGGAGGTATTGTGTTACATCCTTACACAGGAGAGAAAATCACAATAAGATGCCACGCCACCTGCAATACAGAGAACTGTGTATACTGTATACGCTGCCCTTGTGGGGTGTATTATGTGGGAGAAACAGGCCAGAAGCTGCAAATTCGTATTAATGAACATAAATCGTGTATACGAAATAAAAACACAAATTCAGCAGTGGCCAAGCACATTAATAAAAAAAAGCATAATATTTCACAAATCAAATTCCAGGTGCTAGAAGTCATTGAGAACACCACTACGGACACTAAGAAAAAAAGATAACAGCGAGAATCTTATTGGATTGACAGACTGGAAGCATTATCACTGCGAGGAATGAATGATGAGTTCGACCTTAACTGCTTTTTATAACACACCAGATTATCATTTTCTGTGTTATTTTTGAGTGTTAATGAACCCACAATGTACTGTTTGATTTTCTGGTTACTTTGTGCTATTTGTTGATTACTCCGTGTTATTTGCGGATTACTTCATTATGAAAAAGTTTTTCTTTCACACATACATGCATTATGCCTTGAGAATATTATCAGCCATGAGATGCCCATGTTTGATTCTTGTAAACATATAACACCCACTATGACACCACTTGGCAATAAGACACACACTGTTTTGTTTCATTTTTTATAATTTATCTATAATGTTATATTCCCGCAACATGTTCCAACTAACATGCCGCTCTTCTTCGAACATGAAGCATATAGCAATACAGCATTCCTCTAAATATGCAATTTGTGTTTAGGGTCTAGTTTTTCTTTTAGACTTCTACCATCATCAGAGGTTCATGAATAAGTATTCTTCATAATTTGCCCCCTTGTCAACATTGGAACTTTATTGTTCCACACACATATACATATGCGTGGCACTCACACGCAATCACTACACATATCATTTTACAGTTGAATTAAAAGTATCATCTTTAACAAGCAACACATCAATCTCACCCGCAATAAACCCATTTACTTCAATCTATCTTTAAGGAACCGTAATTAGATTGCTTTTAGCACAACCATCGGTACCTGCCCATACCAATATGGCTGGTACGCGACCAGGCAAATGGCCATTTTATGTATCAACGTTGCCACGGCAACACCTAACATGCACACAGCGACAGGAACTCAGTGTTAAGCCATCCGCCACTGGAGCATAAACCACATCAGCGCGGGATGCGCTCGAAAGGTAAGCGGTGAGAGCAGGCTAACTAAGTAATCACTCGTTTGTACACAGACAAGCGACCAGCAGATCAGTCTATCCGCGGCCATTGGAGATGCAGATTAACAAGCGTCATAATGTTTTTTCTTGCAGCGTTCTGTGAACGCACGCCGATTCAGAATGTTCACGCTGTACCTGAGCAGTGAAACCATCTGCCTCAGGTAAGTGTCACGACAGGGTGAAGGAGGGTGACTCACCAGGCACTATCTCACAAACTACAGATAGCACTAAGCACCTTCATCAACACAGTATTATACTACTTTGTATAACAAGGACTTGTCACACACACTAGCCATGGTATAACCAAAGGGAACTCACAATACTGATGTTTTAAAATCATGATATTTTGTTTAACAATAGCAAACCAATATGGAAAACGTGCAGCCTCTTTTGCAAAAGTCACTTACAGTCTGATATGTGTTCTCTCCTCTCTGTGTTATGTGTATGTCTGTCACCTGTGGGTACCGTGTTTTGCTAATTTTGTAACATATATGTACATACATTATGTTTAATGAATGCTCTAACAGTGAGATTATTCAGCAGTGAAACCTGGCTCTGAAGAAGGAAACATTTCCGAAATGCATTAGCCATAGGGTTTTCCATTTGCCAACACATCAGCATGAAACAATTTGGTGATGTTTAACCAGTTGTCATTATAAGCAACAGGAAAATCTTCATGAATAAATATATTTATGAGAAACAACTTTGAAACTAGACTTTATTGTTTCCAAAGACATAAGACAAGTGATTTAACCCCTAGTGGGAATTTTAGGTGTGCGGGCCACACCGTTGGCTAACAAGCCTAGGTCCTTTCTTTTTCATTTCATAACGTGTGCCCAGCACGGAGGCACTGTATAGTGGGCTGCACACTACTAAGCATCACTACACTAAAGTGAACATTAAGAAAAACCAATCCCATAAAGATAAGCGAAATGAGCTGTGCACCCTCTCCCATTCTTCAATTTTAGTAAATTGTATACTGTCATCGATACTATTGAGGTGACCACTAAACAGTTTGAATTTTCCTTTAGTTCCCTTCCATGGACCAAAGATATCTTCATTGTATCTGCCCCAGTAGCTGATGTAATTTTGCCAGATGGGGTGTCTCAGGATATGCTCCGTTTCAAATTTGTACATGAATGTGTTAGCATAACTTGGTGCCATGGTCACCCCCATAGATGTCCCTGAGACTTGTATGTAGTGCTGTAGTGCTGGGTCTTAAATCTCATGAAGTCGTCTGACTTCAAGAGTGCCCATTCAACCGCTTCCTGGCCCAAGTTGTAGGGTATTGAGGAATAATAGATATTGTAAGAAACTCATGGTGGCAACAGTAAAGACAGACACAAGTGATCACAGTTCAAGGGTGTTTATTAAACTGTATAAATGGGTGAGAAAAACGCCTAATCTAAACCTAAATCTAAGATGGGAGAAAGCTACGACCATCAAATAATAATAAAAAGGCAGTCCTAGTGGGGTCTTGTCAAATAAAAAGGGCCTATACTAAAATAAATACTATTGCCAATCCTTACTGCTAAGTTACAAAATAGTGTGGGATACTATTCACCAGAAAAGAAAGAAGTGTTCACAAAATGATGAGTTAGGATGGTATAACTGGGGTCTCCGTTCCCCATGTTTTTAGCATGGGGCAAGGCGAGATTCTCGAGCACAGCACAATCCTGGGCTTCTCCAGCACAAGCTTCCAGTTCATTTCCAAAATATCAGGGCGTTCTGTGGCCAAGTCTCTTTTACACAAAGTCTCTTGCCTCAGAGGACCTGATGTACTATAAACAACAACACAAAAGTTCCTTTCAGTTTTTCTTCATGTCAGGTGATTTTCCTTCACCCTTGGATCCTCCTCAACTGGGCACAGATCCTTTTGCAATGTTGGCCTCCCTCAGTAGGGTTCACTACGGCCTTTTGTTCCCAATATAATTACCTGTAGTATTCAAGACTCTCAATATCCTTTCAAATCAAATAACTGTTCACTGTGAACATCCCTCAGACGGGTTCACTGTCACACCTCGACCCCTTTCTACACAGCAGCCCCATTCTCCTTACTTCCAGGGAAGACGGTCGAAAGTGACATCTGGCATAACCATTGCTCTCTGCTGTGGTGTTCGGCATTCTACAGCGCTGTTTCTGTCACAGAGGCGACTGCCATGGAGGCTGGCTACTGCAGCACCATTCAGAACGGCCTCAGCCTACATTTCCCATAAAGCCTGAGTGATTCTGTAGTCCTTCACTCAATCATTTGAGCCTCGCGTCACTTGGCTCCACCTCTTCATTGATTTAAGCCACTGCAGCTTGAAGGGCGCTGCTTCTGTTTGAATTTATAGCCAGCTTTTGTAAGTTCAGTCTTCATCGCCATTTCCCTGAAGCTACTGTGTTTCAGATTCCAGTTCGTTCAACGTATCTGTGCTCATTCCTCAATTCGGTTTTATTCTGTGTACCAAACCTTCGCTGGAAAACGGACTGCCTGCCTGCTGATTTTGTTATATTCTTGCCCGCCCGTGTATCGACCTGATTACCTGTTCAACAGACTGCCTTGTTACTTTAGTTGTATCCTACGCACTTTCGTATGCATTTCCCAGTGTGTCAAACCACCTCCGGCTCGGTCGGAACACTGTATTACGGATTGACAGATTTCCCAACCATCAGGCGGACCGCTGCCTCTGAACACGTTCTACCATAGTAAAGGATTACAGCTCTTGGTAAGTCCTTCTCTATAAGTGTTCCAACGCTTTCTTGTTGCTTCTGAATTGAAACATACTGTTTATCATCCACTATTGGGACCTTCCTTCTTGGGTATTTTGTATTGGACCCTAAATCCTTTCTCATTTGGAAACCTTCCCTTGACTCCTCTAGTGCACGCAAGGACGCTTTGCTGTTTAGGGTCTCTAACTGGTATCTCCCTATACAAGTGCACATAAGAACGCTTTGCAGTAGTGCACCTACCCGTAACTAGTGCGTCCCTCGTGCCGCCCGAGTCTAGCCTCCTGACTAACATTCCCGTTTGTTATTTTGTACTGTCATGTTAAAATCCTGGAGTATAAGCTAACGTTAACCTCCTAGGGGTAAGACATTTATTGCGTCTCTGATTTATTAATCTATAGGGCCTCATTACACGGTAGGCGGAGAACCATGGCGCAATTAGCGCCATGGTTCATGCCGGTAAAATACCGGCACCGCCTTGGTGGAAAGGGGAATTACCGCCCCATTCCAAGGTTGGCGGGGCGGTAATTCCGCCTTCCACCATTGCCCTTCCCCATTCCCATTTTTGCCCCATAGGGCATAATGGGAAAGGGGAAGGTGCTAATTACGGCACCGCAAATTGCGGTACCGTAAATAGCTCCCTGGGTCCCTTTGCGGGTTGGTTTTTAACGCCTGCAAAAAGCAGGTGTTAAATTCCCCAACCCGCAAAGGGACCTCGTAGTAAGGCGGTAAGGATTTACCGGTACCGGTAAAATACCGGTAAACCCTTACCGCCTACCGTGTAATGAGGCCCATAGTCAGGATAAGTTCTAACTCCTTTTCTGCAATTGCAGGAAGATTCCAGTACGTGGTTGTTAATCAGGGGACTGAGTTGTTCAGGTACGTTCCTTGCTTGTTGTTAACTATTGGCAATGTTAATAGTGTCAACTGGTTAACCGTGTGTTTTTTCTTGCAGCTGCATTTTCGCTCATAGAGAGGAGGCTCGGTGGAGGCTCCAACCCGAGTTCTTCAATCAACCATCCAGTCACACTGTCCAGGTCTACTGTCTTGACTACTCCCGTCCGGTGAGTAACATTCACACTTATCAACACAATGTTTACGGGGTGTTATATTTTGCTCTCATTCGTGGGCATCCCTCAGCCGGGTTCACATTTGCCAGTTTAACACAGTTCACTTAGTTGTAATACCTTGCAGGTTTCACTTCCCTAAGCTTTTTCCAGCCCCCAGTCAGGCTTTCTCTTAAACCCTCAGTCAGGCTTCCTTTTAAGCCCCAGTCAGGCTTTCTCTTAGCATCCTTCCATCAGGTTCATCCTTGCCTTAGTTCGCAATTTCCCAGTTCATCAGAAAGTGGGGCTCCCTTCCCCAAGCTTTCTCTTGACTATGTGTCAAAGACTTTCAATCGTATAAGGGGTTTACACAACCCTTGTATGACCACTTTGACCTCTTGCGTCGGGCTCTCATAGGGCTTCCTGGTATCTGTAGTTTCAACAAAAAGGGAAACAGCCAGCAGAGTCTTTCAAATGAACACCTGTTTGTTTGTTTGTTTGTTTGTTTATTTGATATAGCGCAAAAACCAAACCCGAATGGGTAGCTGGGCGCAAACAGTACAAGATTGCTTAAGAACTTGGTTACAGGAGGAAAACACATTATACAGTTCACAGTTAAATCAAGAGAAGTATGGTTTATACAGTTCACGTTGGGTCAACGGTAGGTAAAGTGAGAGAGCAAGGGAAAGAGAGGAAAAAGGAAATAAGAAAAATAAAGAGGTGCGGAACTGCGGTTCAGTCAAGTTGGTCAGATGTCATTCATCTGGTTGCAGGCATCTAGTGTCTATGTGGGGAGGTCGAGTTAAGTGTCATTGGCACGGATCCAAGTGAGGACTTTACGTCTAAAGCTAGAGTAGGGTTGGTCCATTCTGAGATCCAAGGGGAGTTTGTTCCAGGTTTGCGCAGCTATGATAGGGAAACTAGAGCCGCCTGCTGTACTCTTTTTGAATCTAGGTATCATTAAGGTGGAGGCGTTGGTCATTCTAGTAGGGCGGTTAGAGGTTCTCTTGTGGATTCTGTTGGCCAGATAGGGGGGGGCAATGTTGTTGAGGCATTTGGATGTGAGGGAGAGTATTTTGAGGGTGATCCTGTCTTTGATTTTTAGCCAATGGATATTTTTCCTAAAGGTGGAGATGTGGGCTCTGTTAGGAATATTTAAAGCTGCTCTAATAGCGTTATTTTGGAGAGTTTGTAGTTTGTCAAGGATATACTTGTTGGAACCTGCATAAAGGGCATTACAGTAGTCCAACTTGGATATGATGAGAGCATTGGCTAATGTGATGCAGCTGGTCTCAGTTAGAAAAGGTCTACATGCTCGGATCAATTTGCAAGTATATGCCGTGGAGGATGCTAGCGAGTTCGTTTGCTTTTTGAAGGTGAGCGCTGAGTCAAGATAGACCCCGAGGGTTTTGACTGCAGGCATCACTTTAATGACGTTATTGTCAATGTTGAATGAGGCATAGTTAGGGTCAAGTTTTTTGATAGCCAACGCTGAGCCAATGATCAGTAGCTCCGTCTTGTCGTCGTTCAGGCAGAGGCCATGGGATGCCATCCAAGCCTGAATGAGGAGATATATCTTATTTACTAAGTCCGTGTCTTCCAAGAAGTTACCCGAAAGGGGGATTAGAATCTGAGTGTCATCTGCGTAATTAGTGTAGACAATACCCAGTCTGTCCAACTTGTCAAACAGGGGCTTAGTAAAGATGTTATACATCGTCGGAGAAACACATGATCCTTGGGGAACACCGCATGAAACTTGTATGGGGTCAGCGGCTGCTAAGGGTGAGAAGACTCTCATTGTCCGGTTTGCAAGGAAGGATTGTATCCACATTATGGCATCACTTGAGAAATGAGCGGCCGAACTTAGGTGATTGCATAAGACTGCATGATCTACCAAGTCGAAGGCCGCGGATAGGTCAAGGAGGAGTAGCATTGCAGTTTTACCATTGTCCTTCAGCTCGTCAATTTGGGTCTTGAGGTCAATCAAGGCTGTTTCAGTGCCGTGAAGGGGGCGGAAGCCAGATTGCCGTGATCCTAGTAAATTGTTAGTTTCTAAGTGGGCCTGGATTTGCAGGTATGCTGCTGTGTCTATGATTTTAAGTAAGAAAGGGACAGTAGTGATGGGTCTGTAGTTAGTTGGTATAGCAGGGTCAAGTGTTTGTTTTTTTAGCAAGGGAAGCACCCAGGATTGTTTGAGGTTGTTCGGTACTAGGTTAGACTTAAAGGATGCATTAATGATTTTTGAAATGAAGGGTGCAAGGTCTCGAGCTGCATCTTTTATAATTTGGGCCGGGCAGTTGTCACCTTTACAGTTGGAAGGTTTTAGAGATAGTATGATTTTTTCTGTCTCCAATATGGATATCTTTCTGAAGCTAAATAGGTGGGGGGTGTTAGATAGGTTTGGGAGGAGCTGAGGTTGCAAAATGGGTTCAGTTGGCAGGAGCAAGGAAGCTTTTTTGTTAGCAATTTTAGATTGGAGCGAGCTAATTTTGTCCGCCAGGGCATTTTGTATATTAGTGCACCAGGACTTGTTTTTAGGAGTGTTATCAGGTGAGGTTATGGGTGATTCCATATCACGGAGGATGGAAAATAGCTCCTTGGAGTCTGATTTAGCTTTAGAGATTCTGTCATTGAAGGTATTTCTTTTAGTGTGTATAATTTCCTTTTTGTATTGCTTGGCAAGGGTGGCTAATTTGGTTTTGTTCTCCTCGGTGGGTGAGTGTTGCCAGATAGACTGCAACTTTCTTTTTTGGATTCTAAGGTCTTTCAGGTGTGGCGTAAACCAATTGTTAAGGTGACAGAGTTGTTTGCTTTTGCGCAACTTGATAGGGGCGATTGAGTCTAGTACCTTGATCATGGAGCTGTTGTAAGCTTCTACAAGCGACGTAGGGTCTATAATGTTGTCTAAGTTATTAAGAGTAGGGAGAAGGTGGGGTAGGATTTGTTCTGATGTGATATCTTTTTTACTTCTGGTGGGAAGTGGCGGGGCCATGAGTATAGGTTTAGGTCGGATAAGGTCTAGTGTGGCATTGAATACAATTAAGTAGTGGTCAGTCCAGGATTGTGGTATTATGTTGGTAATATTAATGTTACAGTTCCGATCAGCAACCCAGTCAAGGGTTCTACCTTTGATATGGGTAGGGGAGGAGACTTTTTGAGATAGGGCGTAGTCATTCAGGAGTGAGGCGACAGATAGGGCATGTTTGTCATTGCTGTCATTAAAGCCCAGGTTAAAGTCTCCCAATAGTAGTATTTGGGCGTGGTCTTTAGTATTGTTGGTTATAATGCTGGTTATGTCGTCTTCAAAGGTTCCCAGTGGTCCAGGTGGTCTGTAGATAACATGCAGGGTGAGAGTCCGGTTACAAGAGAGGTGCAATTTGGCAGTAAGGAGTTCACAAGATGAGAATGTCAGGGTAGACGCAAGTTTGATGGGTAAGGTAGCTTTGTGAATGATGGCTAGGCCGCCTCCTTTAGTGTTGGGTCTATCGACTCTTAGTAGTTGGTAGCCATCAGGTATAGCTAGCATGATGGCGGGGCCAGCTGCATCATGGAGCCAAGTTTCGGTTATGACTAATAGGTCTAAGTTTTCATTGGTTAAGGTGTCCGAGATCTCGGTAGCATGGGCGACCAAGGATCTTGCATTAATGAGAGATCCAATTATTGATAGGGTACTATTAGGTTGAGTTGAGGAGGGTTGTTTTTTTTTGGTAGGGGCATCTCTTTGTATTGATGGCTGGTTAGTAGTTGTAGGAGCAGGGCGAGAGGTGGTGGGTTTGGGGTATTGCGAGCGTTTGTTTAATGGATTGATATAGCCTCTGTGGTTGTGGTAGGAAGATGGTTCATGAAGACAGGACAGTCTTGCCCTCAGTCTCATGTTTCTGTCCTTAGCAGGGTGTGAATCCGCGATTGCAAATGCCATGGTGGTAAGGAGGCTCAGAGCAATGTGTAAGGATTGGTGATAGGTGAATTTCATACTGGAAGTGGGCAGAGATGAGGGGTAGGCAAGTTCGGTTCGAGCTATGGATGTGGACTGGGTTACGTGCAAAGGCGTGTAGTTAGTGGAATGGTGCCAAAGAGGTCTAAGCGGTCTGTAAAGGGACCTGTATATTGGCTGTTTAAGTGAACTAGGCGAGAACCAGGCTAGGTTCTGTGTGGTCGAAACTGTGGCAAACTAGGCGAGTGTAGAAGACTGGCTAGGTAGTGTGTCTTCTAGGTATGTCAGGGCAGCTAGTAGCACAATGAGGTATATAGAGTGGCTGGGGCAGTGTTATACCTGATGACAGCCATGGGGCAGGGGCACAGGTCAGGGCGCAAATCTAGTGACAAAAATAAGGCACAGGTCAAATGTAGTCGATTGGCGACCATAAGGCACAGCACAAATTAGGCACGAATTAGGTAAAGTCTAGTGGCAGCCATAGGGCACAGTACTTAGAAGGCACAGGTCAAATGTGGTCGATTGGCGACCATAAGGCACAGCACAAATTAGGCACGAATTAGGTAAAGTCTAGTGGCAGCCATAGGGCACAGTACTTAAAAGGCACAGGTCAAATGTGGTCGATTGGCGACCATAAGGCACAGCACAAATTAGGCACGAATTAGGTAAAGTCTAGTGGCAGCCATAGGGCACAGTACTTAAAAGGCACAGGTCAAATGTGGTCGATTGGCGACCATAAGGCACAACACAAAATAAGGCGCAAATTGGGTAGAGACCTACGTCGTGCCGGACCACTATGAAACTGGTCTTTCCCTGCGCTTTCTTAAAAGTTCAGTAACATACAAGTTCTTTGTTCACAAGTTATTTCAACTCATATCATGTTGCTGTTTGCAAGCTTCGCTCAACACAGGTTTACTATCTGTTCTCCCCCCGACTCACCGGCTGTGCTGAACTCGTTGGCATATCTTGTCTCTGGAGTCAAGGACAGTACCACGGTAGCAAGCGCATCTCCCTTCCTTGGTTATCTGAGTGGGAGGGCCCCGTGCACCGTTGACATCTGTTATACCACACGTCAGCTGTAGTTGACGGTCTTATAATTCCTTTCACGGAGGATTCGCTGGTCTGGGTTGAAAAGGGCAAGGGCACTTCTCTCCTTATCATCGTTTCAGATTTCGCCACCTTTCTCCTCTGTTTGAACTGCCGTCCTGGAATAGCTGCTTCCTTGTGAGTTTTGCCTTTCTCAAAGTGTGCTCTCGGGCTCTGATTTTTATCCCTGTGGGGAAGAGAAAGGGCCGTCAGGTGTGTGTAGTTATTGCCCATTGCCTGATTCTGCCTGACCCTCATGTCTAGACATGTTAGGTAAACAGCTCTGGTGTTAGTCCATTGTCTTTCACGGTGTAAAAAAGTGTTTGTGTCAGAAAGGGGGGGGGGGGTTAGAGTTTCTACGTATCCTGCTAAGCAGGATGGGGTAAAGGTGTCATAAGAAATGATATCCCTCATCCTAGGGGTTTTGTAAGCTTGGAAGGGTGAGTTTGGTACGGTTTGTGAAATGAATGGGGGGGGGATTGTGGGGACGGTAGTGTTTTGTTAAAGTAGACTGGGAGTTCAGGAAATAATCAGAGGGACGTAGAGAAGAATGACTAGGAGTACTTGGGTAGGCAACAGGAAGACAGGGATTCTGGAAGATGTAGCTTACAGGGTTTGAGTTCCTAATAGGTTTACCAGATACAGAGGGATTGTTGGATTTGGGTAAGGGAGATTGGTTGGGTGGAAGGGAGGTAGATTAGGAGCCACCTACAAAAGCTTCAAGGACTTCATCCTCCTTGCCTTCTTCCCTGGTATGATACCGCGTCTCGCCTGTGGAATTACCCTGAGCATAACCCCAGGCTCCCCTACCCAGGTGATACTCCCTCGCTCGTCTATCCCCAGGGTTGGGATCTGAGAGCACCAGCCCTTCCCTGGCTACCTAAATAAGGGATTCTTGAGGTCTACTTGGTAGAATACCCTCAGGTTTTCACACTACGTGCGTCTGCAGTAAAGAGAATGCCTTAACTGTTAACATGAAGGCCATGCAATATATTGAGGAAGTGTGTGATGTCTCTGATGTATGTATCAGTGTTTTGTATGAGTGGTTGTATAAAGCAATCCAAGTATGTGCCGAGTAGCTGCAAGATGCCGTTGGTGTCTGAAACTATGGGTCGTCCGGGTGGATGGAGGGGACCTTGATGAATTTTGGGCAGAGAGTAAAATATCAGGGTTCTGGGGTGTACTGCAGACAGAGAATTTTGTGTTTTGTCAGATATCCATCCTCTTTCTCTCTGCCATGGTGAGAAGCTGAGAGGAAGCTGAGGACTATGGGGAGGGGGACAACCCCCCTGAGGATTGTGAAACCTTGTCAAACTTTTATTATTTATTTATTTGTGTACCTTTTGAGCTATGTGTTGGAACATTGGAATGCCAAGTGAAAAACGTTAACCCTTTGCATATTTTCTTTTTGTTTAACTTGTAAGGGTCAGAATAATATTTTGGACTCAGGACAGAGAACTCTGTATTTTTTGGAAATTCCGACACAGACATCCTTTAGTTTCATTGAGGCATGGAAAACACTCATAATGATAGGGTGAGATAGGTATTTTTCCAACCCTACTTTACTTTAATAGAAATCTATAGCAATCATCACAATGGCCCTCATTACAAGGTCGGCGGTAACCCGCCGGTGTTACCGGTAGCTTGCAGCTGACCATGTAACACTGCGCCCGTAGTACCGGCCTTGACTCCAGAGACGCCGAAAGCTGAGCTGTTCATCAAAGCCAGTGAGTCGAGGGGAGAATCGATAAGCACTGGGCTGTATTGCGTGAGAATGGCAAAGTGGCAAGTTTTGAACAAAGCTAATGAACTTTAAAGGAACTGTTGAAAGTGTGAGGGGGAGACCAGCTGCAGAGGGAAAATGGCACCATGTGAATCCTAACTCAAGAGACTCTGGTGGAGCCCCAGATTGAGAAACTACAGAAAACAGAAGGCCATACAAAGATTGCCAAAGGAATGCAAAGTGGTCATACATGAGGGTCGAGCAAAAGCCCTGTACATTCGAAAGACTTTGATTTGTGAATTGGCATGAAAGCAAGAGAAGTAAATCCCGAAACCTTTGAACTATATAAAAGTGAACATTAAAAGTAAAGAGGGGTCAGCCCAGAAGAGGGGGACCCAGGGGTGAAGCCATCACCCTATCTGAACAAGGGATTGTAATTGATGGGGGTCTGCCCAGAAGAGGGGGGCCCAGGGGTGAAGTTGTTACCCACTTTGAACTTTGAAATACAATTGAGAAGTGTCAGCCCAGAAGAGGGGGACCCAGGGGTGAACCCATCACCCAATGAATATTGGGAGCGAACTTTCATTTGTTGAAGGAACTTTTGTTTTGTTGGTTATCTGAACACACCAGGCCCCTAAGGCAAGAGAATCTGTCTGCCATTGGAACTGTTGTCTCATGCCAGAGAAACCCGAGACTATACTGTGCTCCACCAGCTCACATCCTACCCCGTGCTAAAGCATGGGGAAGAGAGACCCAAGCCACCGCATCCTGGCTTATTATTTGAGAACACTTCTTTCTTTTCTTGAAACTTAACCCCCACACCCTTTGTATTTAGTGTAAGGAATTGGCAATAGGACTTCTTAGCATAGGCCCTTTTATTTGACTTGACACCACTAGGACTGCCTTATTTTCATTTCATGATTGACACCTGTCCCCATCTTAGATATAGGCTTAGATTAGGCATTTTCCCAACCCGCATACAATTTTTTCATTGTTCAATTAACACCCTTGAACTGTGATCACTTGTATCTGTCTTGTGGCACCATGAGTTTCTCACATATGGTGTCAGCTGTGGGATCCAGCTCAATTGAAACAAATTGGGGAACCTTATAATTTCAAAAACGTAGCCGCCTCCAACCCTTCCATTGCCACCAAGAAATCAATAGCATTTGATATCTGTAGCAGTAGGGAAGCTACCATTCCCCTTGGGAAAAGAGGAATGATTCCTACAGATTTAGTTTTGATTTCCCCTCTGGGATGTTACATACGATTAGCCCTGAAATCTGGCTTAGCATGGAAGTTCGGGATAGACGTCTTAGCAGGCGTTATTGATCCTGACTTCCGAGGGGATGTGAAGGTTCTATTACGGAATCATGGCAAAGTCTTTTTTGAGGTACGTCGGGAGACCAAATCGCCCAGGGAATTTTGGAGAGAGCTCTTTTCCCTCAACTACAAGAAAGACAACCAGATGACACAGACAGAGGTAACTTAGGCTTTGGAGAAGCTGATAAATCCCTTACCATCAAAGAAAGGAAAGTAGAGGAACACCCATCTATCCCGACCTAGCCTTTGCACAGCGAAATGATCCAGCCCTCGCTGAAACTTTTCTACAAGCAATCCCAGAAGAAGAAGGCCTAGAGAAAGGAAGTCCCTTTTTCTTCATAAAACTAGGGTTACTTTACAGGAAGGAAACTTCCCCTGAGGGATTATATAAACTCAAGTAGTAATACCTAAAGGTCATTGAAAGGTTGTGCTAGAGATCGAACCTACCCATCTCACGGGAGGACCTTTGGGATGAACTAAAACACAGGTGCATATTAGTGGAACGTTTTATTGGCCGGGCATTCATGCTGACATCAAAACTTTCATACAAACTTGTGAGATATGTCAAAAGACAAACCCACACATTCCATTACCTGCCCCTTTGAACCCACCGGCAATTATAGAAGTCCCCTTCTCACTAATTGTCATGGATGTAATAGCACCACTGGAAACATCTAAATTGGCGAACAAGTATGTCCCGGTGATCGTGGATCATGCGACCCGATATCCCGAGGCATTCCCAATGCAAAATAATACACCACAGCAAATCTTAAAGCATCTTCTACCATATTTCTCCCGGGTTGGTTTTCCTAAGGAAATACTAACTCATCGGGTACAGTTTTATGAGTAACCTTATGGCCGAAGTCAAAGATCTACTCCACATTACCACCTTGCAAACTTCTATGTACCATCCCCAAACTGACGGTCTGGTAGAAAGATTTAATAAGACCTTAAAACTAATTCTATGGAAACTGGTAGATAAAGACGGGAAGGACTGGGACCGAAAGATCCCATGGGCCCTATTTGCAGTGAGGAAAGCCCCCCAAGCGTCCACCGGTTTCTCTCCCTTTGAGCTACTTTATGGAAATGAACTGGGAGATGTCCTAGACATGCTCTGGGAAACTTGGGAACAATGCAAGGAGGCCCCCCATTCCAAAATCTCAAACCGCCACTAGAATGCGAGAACATATGAAATTACTCCAGGACTTAGTTTGTACTCACTTGGGCAAGGCCCAAAACCAGCAAAAGGCCAGTTGACAAAAAGGTAAATTTAAGATCTTTTTCTATCGGACAGAAAGTACTAGTCCTTTTACTCACCTCAGAGAACAAACTGGTCTCCAAGTGGCGAAGACCCTATAAGATAAAATAAAGAAAGGGAACGTGCACATAAAAAGTAGTCCAACAAGACCGAAAAAAGAAAGTCCACACTTATATCATGTTAACTGTCTGAAAGGGAGGAAAGAAAACCCTTCACCCACCCATGCTAAAGTTTTAGCTTACCTGGTTCCCAAAGATATAGATACCTTTGACTTAATTCCACCCGAGTTATCTAGCCAACAATGAGAAGATCTGAAGGACGTAATAGTTTCCTTCCCTAATGTATTTTCAGAAAAACCAGGAAGAGTAAAAGGTACCTATCATTATATTTGAACACCTAAAGGAAAAGTAGTTCACCTAAAACCTTATTGTTTAGCAGAGGGATAAAAACAGATAGTGATTGAGGAAGTAAACAAAATGTTGAAGGCTAATATCATTGAATCTTCCTCAAGCCCATGGTCCTCTCCTATCGTGTTGGTCACTAAACCTGACCGGTCCTGGAGATTCTGCATTGACTTCCGTCAAGTCAATACCATATTGGACTTCGATGAATAGCCCATGCTAAGCATCGATGACCTAATTGATAAACTAGGGACAGCCACCTATCAACCCTAGATTTAACAAACAGATACTGGCAGGTTCCTGTATATGGGCCAGCTAAGGAAAAAAACTGCATTTTCAACACCCCTAGGGTTATTCCAGTTTAAAGTCCTCCCTTTCGGCCTACACAGTGCGCGAGCTACTTCCAACGTCTTATGGACAACATTCTACAACCCTGTTCTGACTTTTGCTGGGCTTACATTGATGAGTAAGACCTGGGAAGATCATCTTTTCCATCTTTATACCATCATGAAAGTCATTAGAAATGCTGGTCTAACTGCAAATTCAGCTAAATGCAGACTAGCCCAATCCGCTATAAAATATCTTGGCTTCTTCGCTGGGAATGGAACGGGACAGCCCCAACATGAAAAAGTGAAAGCCGTCTTGGACACTCCAACTCCCAAGACCAAAAGAGAGCTCAGAGCTTTCCTTGGGTTAATAGGCTATTACCATAGGTTTATCCCCAAATATTCTGAGAAAACAGCATGGTTAACAGATAAACTTAAAAATGCTGAACCCCAGAAACTTCAGTGGAGCGAGGATGACGAGGTATGCTATAACGTCTTGAAACAAACACTATGTCAAAACACAATCCTAAAGGTAGTCGACTTCTAAAGCAGTTTTTGTTACAGATGGATGCTTCGTTTACAGTGTTAGGAGCAGTTCTGTCCCAAGTCTGTGATGGATTAGAACACCCCATACTGTTAACCAGTCGCATGTTATCCCCAGTCAGTTGAAAAAAATTACTCTGTGGTAGAACTAGAGGCCCTAGCCATCAAGTGGGCCATTATCCATCTCTGGTACTATTTATTAGGAAGAAAGTTTACTTTAGTTATCGACCACTCACCCTTAGTTTCGATTAGCCAATGAAAAGAGTCCAACCCTCGGGTGATGCAATGGTTTCTAGACCTACAACCCTATTGTTTCACGGTGGAACACCAGGAAAGGAAAAGACCAGGAAAATGTGGATTTTCTTTCCCAGTTCCCCTGTGAAACAAATGTGGCTACAACGCATAGAGGAAGGGTATGTAAGAAACCTGAAGGTGTCTCTCTAGCTAGTCCCCCGGGATCTGTAATCCTGGTGGCCAGAACAGGACCATCGCTATTGGATCCAGTTCCTGGGGGTGGACCAGTGAGGGAGGATCACATGGATGGGGGGTCCTCGGGGACTGGGACACTGACGGGTGAGACGCGGTATCTTCCTTCCTTTGACACCTTTGCCCCAGTACCAATACCAGGGTCAGGCCGAGTCAGGAAATTGACTCCAATCATGCACACCTGATGGCCCTTTCCCTTCCCCACAGGGATACAAAGTGGAGCCTACGAGCACACAATGAGCAAGGCGAGAAAGGCAAATATGAAAGACTGTACGAGTTGGCTAAATGAAGGTGGCAGTTCCGACAAAGGAAAAAGGCAGCAGGAAGCAAGGAGAGAAAGAACCTTGCTCTTTTCATCGCAGACCTGCAGAACCTTTGTCGAAGGGAATCTAAGACCGCGGACAATAGCCCAAGTGTCATGGTGCAGGTGTGGACGGTACACAGGGCCAGCCTATGTTGATACGGTGGAGCAGAGGAAACGCCTGCGCATGTGGTACCGACCTTGACTCCAGAGAAGCCAAAAGCCCAGCGGTTTATCACAGCTGGAGAGTCAAGGGTAGAATCGATAAGCACTGGGCTGTGTTGCGTGACAATCACAAAGTAGCACCTTTTGAACAAAGCTAATGAACTTTAAAGGAACTGTTGAAAGTGTGAGGGGGAGACCAGCTGCAGAAGGAAAACAGTACTGTGTGAATGCTAACTCGAGAGACTCTGGTCGAGCCCCATATTGAGAAACTACAGAAACCAGAAGGCCATAGAAAGGCCGCCAAAGGAATGCAAAGTGGTCATAGGTGAGGGTCTAGCAAAAGCCCCATACAATCGAAAGACTTTGATTCTTGAATTGGCGTGAAAGCAAGGAAAGTAAATCCCGAAACCGTTGAACTCCTTCGGCTTCAAAGGCTCTGTCCTCTCCTGGCTCTACTCTTAACTCTCCAATCGATCCTTCACTGTCTCCTGGGGCGGCCGCACCTCCTCCAACTTCCCCCTGAACTACGGGGTCCCCCAGGGATCCGTACTTGGACCGTTTCTTTTCTCTCTCCATACCTCCCTTCTTGCCCCATCATCTCTTCTTTCGGCATCTCCCACCACTTTTACGCTGATGACACACAACTATTTCTCTCCTTCTCTTCCTTCACATCCGACATCCACCACACTCTTTCTTCCTGCCTTTCGGCCATAAAAAACTGGATGTCATCCCATTTTCTTTCCCTCTGTAACGCTCACCTGATTCCCACGGAGGCGCTGGTCTTGGCAGGAAGGTGTCTGTGACCCGAAAGGTGATGTGCAGGACTCGATTTGCTTCTGGGGCCGAACCTCTTCGCACTGTGTGTCGAACTCGAAGAGTGAGATTTCTGCAGGTGAAAGAATATGGGGGTTAATGATCTGGGTTGTTGAATGTCCCTCTCTCTCTCACTCTCTCTCTTCTTAGCTTCTCCGTAGAGCCCCCAGGTCAACGTGCTCACCTTAGATAGGTGAATGCTGGACTCTCCATCTGCGTCTGGTGCAGGGTGCCGTTGCCAGTTCCTTCACTGGTGAAACATAGGCCTCTTGACATCAGAGGATCGCTACCGTCGTTAACTGCACGAGCGGTGAGTTTCTGGACACCTTTTTAGTCCTTTTAGTCTTTAGGTGCGTGGGCACGTTAATATAGAACAGGACTCTGTATAATGCTTTTTCCTATTTGTCTTGCAGGGCTCTTGAGATAGGAGATGGTGTGAAGAGAGCCGAAGTTGGAGTCAGAGCCTTGGAATGAAGCGCTTGGAAATGCGTAAGTAAATGCAAGCGCTCTAACTGTCTCTTTTCCCTTGCAGCGTGAGTTCGTGCTGAAGAGATGCTGGAAAACGCCGGAGTATTTGCAGGCGTTCTACTGTGGCGAGCGCGATGGACGTGGGTAAATACCTGTCTAATGTCTCTTTGTTTGTCTTTCAGATGCTGGGTTGCAGCGTTGAAGAAATCCGGAATTCGCGGAGTGCCGGTAAGTAATAACAATGCTTTTGTCTTCACAGGCGGAGGTGCGGCGTGAAGAAATGTTCGCTGCCGATGGATCAGGTGAGGAAAGCGCTGCGTGTAAAGGTTGCAGTGCTAACCTGTTGTTTCTTGTCTTTGCAGGTGCTGCTGAATACTGGATACAGGAGTGGTAAGTATTGTTCTTGCAGGTTCAGGATCGGAAGGAAGAAAGGCTGGAACAGACTCGGTGAGCGTTCTGCTGCAGATGCAGAATAACGCGAAGCACGTTTGTTCAATCGGGTGTGGTTTAAATAGCCTTGGAGTGATGAGGCGTCTTCCTCCACGGCCCCGCCTAGGTAAGAAAAGAGTTCCAGTTCCAGAAGAGTTCCCGTGTTGTATCCAGGGAGTGGAGCTTGCCCCACCCAGGTAAGAAAGTAGTTCCTGTTCACAGAGGATTCCTATGTGGCTGGTAAGTAAGCAGCATGGTCTGCTGCAGGTAAGTCCACCCAAGCATCTTCATACATATTATGAGCCCGGCACTTCCAGTGCCGGGACAGATGGCTTTGATGAGCCTGGTGCCACCGGCGCCAGGACAAGGTCCAAAAGGTCCTAGTGGGGACCGGCTGGTGCCTAAGATAACGGTTAGGGGCCTGCTTCCAAGGACGTTGGGCTGTTCCTGACTCCTTGGAAGCAGTGATCATGACACCCTCAATACGGACAAGACCGAATTGCTTTTCTTCCCTCCTAACACTCTCTCCCCTTCCCCTCCTCCTTTGATCCACATTCCCCCTTCCAATCTCCCCATCTCGACCCATGCCCGCAATCTTGGCCTCCACATTGACTCCTCTCTCTCCTTCTCCAACCACATCTCTCTAACCTCTTGTGCCTGTCGGCACCACCTCTTTAACATCCGCAAGATCCGCTCCTCTCTCACCTTCCATGCTTCTAAACTCCTAATCTCCTCCCTTATTTTCTCCCGCCTCTTCTACTGCTCCTCTCTCCTCTTTGGACTCCCTATCTCTCACCTGACTCCCCTAAAATCCATCTACAATTCCTCTATCCGTACTCTATGTTTTCTTGGCCCTCGAGACTCTATTTCTACCTCACTCTCTCAACTCAGCTGGCTTCCCTTCGTCTCACAACTCAAATTTCAATTCCTCTGTCTTGTCTACAAATCTCTCCATGACCTCGCCCCCGCCTCTCTTTCTTCCCTCCTCTCATTTTACTCTCCCTCCTGCTCTCTCAGCTCAGCTGATCTCTACCTTCTCACTGTACCTCCAGCCCCATGTGCCTCCTCACGCATCCGCTCCGTACAACTCTTGGCCCCCCTCCACTGGAACTCCCTACCTCTCCCTATCTGCTCCACCCCTACCTACTCATCCTTCCGCTCCTCCCTGAAAGCCCTTCTTCTCCACTCCCCCCTGACTCGCCTTCCCTACCTCTCTCCCTCCTCATACCTCCTGTCCCCCCCCCTGCTGAACTCAAATTGTACACTGAAACCACCAGGGGACGTAGGAGGTCACCAGGGGGCTCCTCCTCTCCCCCCACTCCCGCCGACCTCAAATCAGACATTGTAACCCCCATCACCTACCTCCTATCCCCCCTGTCCCCCTCCTTTTAAGTAAATTGTTCTACATACTGTATCACTGGTTTGTTTCATGTTTGTAAACATGCTTCTTTCATTATTGTACCTTGTTGTTACACTGTAAAGCATAAACTGTATAAAAGTGAACATTAAAAGTACATTAAAAGTAAAGAGGGGTCAGCCCAGAAGAGAAGGACCCAGGGGTGAAGCCATCACCCTATCTGAACAAGGGATTATAATTGACGAGGGTCAGCCCAGAAGAGGGGAGACCCAGGGGTGAAGTTGTCACCCACTTTGAACTTTGAAATACAATTTAGAGGGGTCATCTCAGAAGAGGGGGACCCAGGGGTGAACCCATCACCCAATGAATATTGGTAACAAACTTTCATTTGTTGAAGGAACCTTTGTTTTGATGGTAATCTGAATACATCAGGCCCCGAAGGCAAGAGACTTTCTAAGGAGATGAGACTTGGCCATTGACAGACCTGAGACCTACCGTTTGACTTGTCGTCTCATGCCAGAGAAGCCCGAGACTGTCTGCCATTGGAACTGTCATCTTGTGCCAGAGAAACCTGAGACTGTACTGTGCTCCACCAGCTCCCATCCTAACCTGTGCTAAAACGTGGGGAAGAGAGACCCAAGCCACCATATCCTGACTCACTCTTTGAGAACACTTCTTTCTTTTCTTGAAACTTAACCCTCACACACTTTGTATTTAGTGTAAGGAATTGGCAATATGTTGTCTTAGCATAGGCCATTTCATTTGATGCGACACCACTAGGACTGCCTTTTTTCATTTGATGGTCGACACCTGTCCCTGTTTTAGGTATAGGCTTAGATTTTATAGTTTTTCTAACCTGTATACTATTTTTACATTTTTCAAAAAAGACCCTTGAACTGTGATCGCTTGTGTCTGTCTTACTTGTGTCACCATGAGTTTCTCACACTGCCCATTTCCGCAATGCCAGACCTACCACGCTCCAGATGCCTCGTTCTTCCCCCACCACCTTTCTTGACACTCCATGCTTTCAAGAGTCAAAGGCTTCCATTTGTAACCCAGGTGTAAATGCAGAATTTTGGAAGCTCTGGGTGAGGGTAAGGTGCTGAGGTATACCTCTCAACCTTTTTAATCTCCTGGGCGGGTGAAAAGAGACAAGTTTGTTTTGGGAGAGTGAGAGCCCGTTGAATAAATGGACGTGTAAGGAGCTTGGCGATGAGAGAACGGATTCCAGGGCGAGTGAGACCCGCCAAAACCATGTGAGTTGAGAGGCATGCGTAAGGTTAAATCTAGGAACCACCTTATTCCATGTCTTGAGGGTATAATTAGTGACAGGATTGATTCATAAGGAGTGTACTCTCTCGTTTATCCCTAGCCATGGTTGTGAACAGATCATAGTTTCCGAAATTGCTTATTCGGTGAGGAGCCATTGCCGCTCAGATTTCTCTCTCATCCATTCAACAATTATTACAAGTTGAGCTACCACATAGTATTTGTAGATATCTGCATAGCCCACCTCTCCTTGGATTCCAGATTGCATAAGCGCCTGCCTGTTCACTCTGGGCTTTGTCCCTTTCCAAATCAAGTGAAAAATACTGCTTTTTGTATGCCTCAATTAGTATTTGAATTGGTAAAGCATGAAATAAAGACGGCGAGGTACGACATTAATTTTAATGATAGCGGCGCCTTGAAACACCATTTGTTGTATAGGCGCCCTACACATATGCAACAGATAAATAAAAACCCAGCCTGGTAAGGACCTATCCCTTTCATTTATTTAGATCTGATGGCCTACTGCCCATCAGCTTGGGTTAATTTACTTTATATAAAGATATGTATTTGGGAATGCACTGCTTTTTGATTGAGACATGTTCTTCTATGCACCTTTAAAGCAACAATTTGGGTAATTCTAACTATGGAGCTTTTTAAGCCTAGTATAGGCAATGCTTATTTATTTTGTATGTATTATAGCATTTATAGGAATACCCAAGACCCTCAGGTTTCACGGCAACAGTTTCATTAAGTGCAAAATGAACATGTTATAAAGTGAAAGGCAACGCATAATAGTTACAACATGTGGAAGGGAATCGAAAGCATACTTTGGCAGAGCCACGCCTCATCGTACGGGGGATACTGCAGGAGTACAGGTAAGCATGTTACAGACAGGTAAGATAACAAATACAGTATGGGGCTGTGTGATTCAAAATTTGCAATAACTGGTAGGTTGACGAACCCAGCGCAAGGCTGATGGTGTCAAATCCAGTGGTTACAGGTAGGTTAAATGCTTTATAGTATAGGGATGAGAAAATGTAAAAGCAAGTGTAGATTAGATGCAAACACTGTGCAGGGCTGGAAAATCAAGAAGCAGCATTGGAATGGGTGCACAAATTGGGAAAGCTTCACCACATGGTGCACAAATTGGTAAAGCCTCACCTCATGGTGTGGAGGGCTACATCAAGTATGCAGGTATAAGTAGGTAAAATGCAACATTGGAATGCCTCACCTCATGGTGCAGGGGGCTACAACAAGTATGCAGTTATAAGTAGGTAAAAGGCAACGTTGGAAAGCATCCCCTTATGGTGCGGGTGACTACATAGAGAATGCAAGTACAAGTGGGTAAAATGCAACATTGGAATGCCTCACCTCAAGGTACAGGGGTTAAATCAAGTAAGCAGGTACAAGTAGGTAAGATGCAACATTGGAGCGGGTGCACAAATTGGGAAAGCCTCACCTCAAGTTGCAGGGGGGCTACATCAAGTATGCAGGTACAATGCAACATTGGAACGCCTCTCCACATGGTGAGGGGGCTACATCAAGTAGGCAGGTACAAGTAGGTAAAATGCAACATTGGAATGTCTCATGTGAGAAACCTACTGGACCTTGGGAAACCCTTATTTAGGTGGCCAGGTCAGGGCTAGAGCTCTCAAATCCCAGCCCTGGGGGTGGACGAGCAAGGGAGGATCACCTGGATGGGGGAACCAGGGGTTATGCTTGGGAGATTGCGCCAAGTGAGATGCGGTATTACATCAGAGAAACTGATGAGGAAGACGAAATCCCCAAAGCTTTTAGGGGGTGTATCAACTCGACCTCCCTTCTGTCCGATAAACTTCCTTTTCAAGATTCCATCATCCCCTCCGCCTCTGAGGAATCCATTACTCACCCCGCTGCATTCAGAAACCATCTTTCTCAGAATCCTCGCCTTTCTGTTCCCCATCAGAATACTCCCAGTCATTCTTCTTCCCGTTGCTCTGATTATTATTTTTCGCACTCCCAACCTGTTCAGATAGAATACAACCATTCCTACAAACCCCCTTGGTTATTTCCCGATCCCAACTATTCCTGTTTGTCCCGCAATCCCTACCAATCTCGTCTCTTTGAGTGTCACTTCCGTAATGCCCAATCGAAAGTGACCAACAATTACAGTTCCCAGAAACTCTCCAAAACCTGCCCTTCTGAAATCACCTACCCCCCTACAACGAAGATTATAATTACCTAGAACATCTCTTCCCCATCACGTCCCATAGGATAGTCTAGCACTTCAACCCTTTTCTTTTTAAATACAAACACTGTCTTTCCTCATGAAAGACTGTAGACTGATAAAACTGTTTATCTGACATGTCTCAACCCCAGTGTCAGGCAAAGTCAGGGAACTAACCTGAACCACACACACCTGACAGCCCTTTCCTTTCCCCCGAGAGATAAAAGGTGGAGTAAAAGAGCACATTACGAGCGATGTGAGCACCGCAGACAGCATGACGAGACGTCTAACCCGACACAGCAGTTCAAGTGAAGGAGAAAGGCGTCAGGAATTGAGAGTGTGGCGAGGAGAGAAGTGACCTTGTCCTTTTCATCCCAGGCCCGCAGAACCTTTGAGGAAGAAAGCCTAAAACCGCAAACAATAGTACGTGTGTCTTGCAGCAGATGTCAACAGTACACGGCAAGCCTATGGAGGAGCGAGGGATGCTCTCGTGCCCATGTACCGGCCATGAATCCAGAAAAGCCAAAAGGCCAAGCAGTTCATCAAAGCTGGTGAGTCAAGGGGAGAATCAATAAGAACTGGACTGTGTCGAGTGGGAGAATCGCAAAGTGGCAAGTTTAGACCAAGTTCAAAGGAACTGTGAATGAGCTGTAAACGTGTTAAGGGGAGACCAGCTTCAGAGGGAAATAGGCACCACATGAGTGCTAACTCAAGAGACTCTGGTTGATCCTCATCTGAGTGAAACTACAATTACCAGAAGGCCATAGAAGGGCCAGCGAAATAGGTCAAAGTGGTAACACAGAAGGTTGAGCTAAATCTCTGTACAATCGAAAGACTTTGATCTACAAGCACTGTGAAAGAAAGGGAAGTGAATCCCGCAAACATTCAACTGCTTAAAAAGAGAACATTGAAAGTAAAGAGGGGTCAGCGCCAAGAAGGAGGGGATCCAGGGGTGAGACACTATCACCCGGATCAAGAGCCACAGTAAACCCGGTGAAGGGAGGCTAAGATTCGGGAGTGGTCAGAGCCCGGAAGAGGGGGTGCAAGGGTGAAAAGTTGTCACCCCAAGATTGAGAAAAGTGAAAGCAAAGTTAAAAGACGGCAAGAGTGTACCCGAAGGAGGGATGCCAGAGAAGAAGGGTCCAAGCCTGGTAGAGGGAGATCCAGGGGTGAAGCTATCACCCGAGTACTAGCAGTCAAGAGTAGTCTGAGCCTGGCAGAGGGAGATGCAGGGGTGAAGCCATCACCCGAGTACCGCCAATCAAGAGGGGTCCGAGCCCAACGGAGGGAGATGCAGGGGTGAAGCTATCATCCAAACTTCAAGTAAGAAAATAACTGATATATAAATTGAGGAATACGATACGTAAAGGGTCAGCTCCCAGAAGAGGGGGACCCAGGGGTGAACCAACACCCTATCTGAACGGTGGATTACAATTGAGAAGGGTCAGCGCCCAGAAGAGGGGGGCCCAGGGGATAATCATTATAACCCAGTTAAACAAACTTTTGTTTTTGCTATTTGAACACGTCAGGCCCCGAAGGCAAGAGACTTTCAAAGGAATTGAGACTTGGCCATCGACGGTCCCGAGAACTGCCATTGAACTGTCGTCTTGTGCTGGAGAAGCCTGAGACAGTTTGTGCTCCAAACGTGGGGAAGGGAGGCCCAGGCTACCACATCTTGACATATTATTTGAGAACACTTCTTTCTTTTCTTGAAGCTATCCCACACCCTTTTTTGTAGTATTTGTTAGGCTTGGCAATAGGTTTCTTAGTATAGGTCCTTTTTATTTGACACAAAGCTAATAGGACTGCCTTAATTTTAATTTGATGGTCGACGCTTGCTCCCATCTTAGATTTAGGTTTAGAATAGGCATTGTTTCAACCTGCATACAGAATTCATTGTTCAATAAACACCCTTCAACTGTGAACACTTGTGTCTCTCTTACTTGTGCCACCATGAGTTCCTTACACTCACCTCATGATTCTGGGGGATACATTAAGTATGCATGTATAAGTAAGTAAGATGCAAGATAGGAGCAGGTGCACAAATTGGGAAAGCCTCACCACATGATGCGGGGGGGGGGTTACATTGGTTAGTCAAAACATTTGCTCACTTTACATTTAGTAGCCACACTATGGGAAATCCACACCCAGTGGGGCTGGGGGCTACTTCAGCTATGCAGAGGTTACAATTATAACAAAGGAGCGATGAGGGGAATAAAGCAGTTCCACGGGCATATCAGCTTGCAAAGTTAGGGTTACTGTGGTTGGGAGCAGGTTGGCAGAGTAGACAGTGTCACGTTGTGAACATCCAATACATCCATGTCTTTATGTAAAGGCAGGGCTAGGGTTGGGAACAGGGGGCGGTAAGTAACATAGGGAGGCTGGAAGCCTCGGGAGTTAGTTAAATAATGTTTATGTTGGGTACAAGTAACAGCTGTGTGAGCCTCTGTGTTTTGCATGCGCATGTAATTGATTGAGCCCTGCGGCACCCCGAGCGGCCTGACATTGGCGACGAAGAGTCTGAGCCCTACATCTCAGCGGGCCCATGAGCTGCCTGTGATATCCTCCTGTGCTCGCTGCAGGGGCCCCGAGGCAGTGAATCAAGGCCAATGGCTCTTTTCACCAAGGTGGTGGCGTTGAAAGGTGAGGAGCTGTAATTGGATAAAGTGAGGTATAAGCCCACCTACACCCCGGGCTGTGGCAGTGAGCAGCTGGAACTTCTGAATGATCGTGTGGCCACCCAGTGCATAACGGGTGCATGTCAGGCATGAGGTGCCATATAGAGCAGAGTTGGCTGTTTTCTGCCTGGACTCCCAAGCACACGTGTGTCTAGAGAGGCAGCCAGCAGGCCAGAAGAACGTCAGTGGTGCTACTGTACAGAGCTGTTGAAGAGTGTGTGCTACCAGGTTTAATGAGGTGAAGAAGGGGACACCACACTGCATAGAAGGATCCAAAGCATCGGCATTTCACAAAGGTATTCCTGGACAGTCAGTTTGCAGACCAGCCCTCGCCACAGGCATACATTTCAGAGTGGCAGCACCCTGTAGGAGAGTCACTGCATCCTGTAGAGACATTTCAGTGGGACGGTAGACAAGACCGCAGCGCTGCCAATATGTCAGATGGTGACATACCAGCCACAGTGCCTGCCCGCCGGCGGATGTGTTTCAGGTTGCGCAAGGGGATGCTTCTCCTTGTCAACTGCCTACCACGTTTGACCTCACAGATACCTGCAACCTCGGCTCACGATGGTTCTGCTGGGTGAAAGACTTCAAAGTATATGTTGGGGCGATGGGCCCCATGGACGATGAGCGCAAGAAGAATATATTGACCCTGGCGGTAGGGGCGTCGGTGGGAGACATTCTGTATGAACTGGTGGATTACGAGAAGGCCACTTTTCAGGAAATCCAAGCTGCACTCGCTACATGCTTCGCCCCCCACACCAATAAGGACTATGAGAGGAATATTTTCCATACCACCACGCAGGACAATTTTGTTATGCAACTGCGCATCAAACACTAAGCGCTACACTGCTATTCGAATGAGGAAGCTCTGTGCTCTCAAGTCACAGTGGGATGTGAATCTCCCGAATTAAAAAAGAAATTGCTCCAGAAACAATGAGATCCTGGCCATGGCATGGACTGACGCTGCCATTTCACAGAGGGTTGTCAGCTTGGGGAGAGGAAACAAACAGCAGTCTCTCAAGACTACACCAAGAGCAGCAACAAAACATGCTTTCAGTGCCGGTATGAGTTCCCACATGAGGGCACGTGCCCTGGATCAAAAGTGCACTGCCTGCGGAGTCGATGATCGCTTCAGGGCCATGTGTAGAAACGTACCCACACCAGCACCACAAGGCATCTCGCCTAGGAACAGCAGGGGCAATACAAAATATCGCCTCGATGACAGGAAGCCCGGTCGTGAGTACCGGAAATATCGCCCGGTTGAAGGAGAAGGTGACAGGCAGCAACCGCGACGATAGAAGAGGAACCGACAGAACGAGGCGGAATGTAAGATATGTAGCAGTAAGATCCCATTGAGGAAGTGAGTCCTCCTCCTCTCCGGATGATCAGCGGAAGAGGGGCTATTTGTGGACACTGGGCAACGAGATTGCTAAGGAACACAGCCCCACATTGTTTCTCCAAGTAAAGGACACCCCGAATGAATTCCTGATTGACACGGGCACAACAGCGAATATTGAGTGATGAAGCTTACAACCGGCTGCCGCACCTGCCAAGGGTAAGACCATCCACGGTGGACATATTCCCATACGGCTCCAACGCACCATTGCCGAGCAAAGGGATGTTCACAATAGTTTGCGCTCACAAATTTCACACTGCATGCATCCAGTTGCACATGCTCTCCACCGAACCCAACAGTGGGTGCATCTTGAGTTTCTGAACAGCCATTGACATGGGCCTTGTCCACATCTTGTACCGTATGATGGCCAACAAATAGCTGGCCCCAGATGGGGATGTTATGAAGGCATTCCCCAACCTTTTCAAAGGCCTTGGTAAATTACGAAACTGCAAAGTCTGACTCCACATCAACCCAACAGTCAAACCTGTCGCACAGCCGTATTGTGGCATTCCTATAAACACCCAGAAACAGGTGGATGTGGAAATCAGGTGCTTACTGGATCCCAACATCATTGAATCGGCGGTGGGGCCCACTCCTTGGGTCTCACCAATTTTGCCTGTCCTGAAGAAATCAACCGAAGGGTTCTTTCGCCTCTGTGTAAACATGCGCCGACCAAATGTAGCCATTCTGAGAGAACGCCACCAGGCCCCCAGAATCACAGACAGCCTCCTCAATGGGGCAAACTGTGTTTTCCCAAATGGACCTCAACAATGACTACAACCAGCTGGACCTTGCTCCAGAGTCACGTTACATTTCCACCTTTGTGACTCATATGGGGCTATGTCGCTACAAACGGCTAAGCTTCAGGATATCCTCGGCAGCAGAAATTTTCCAAGAGGAGATCCACCAAGTCATCAAACATATCCAGAGCTGCCTTAATTATAGCGACGACATATTGGTGTTTGGCAAGACCCCCCAGGAACATGATGACACACTGCACCGGGTTTGCATAGCGCTGGAAGCTGCCCAGGTGACCCTCAACAAGGATAAGTGTGAGTTTAGGAAACATACTTTACAATTCAAGATATGCGCTCAGGATCCAGACAAGGTGGCAGCCCTGAAGGGGGCCCCACGTCCAACAATGTATTGGGCCTGAGATCATGCTTAGGTCTTGTGAGTTATTGTTCCTGCTATCTGGAGAACTATGCCACTGTGGGTGCTCCACTCTGCAAGCTGACCAGAGACAACCAGGATTTCATCTGGTCCCCCGAGTGTGAAGCCAGCTTTGAGACCATTTGAACAAACATTGCTTCTGCCACCAACATAGCATATTTCAGTTCATCCAAAGAAACGTAAGTGACTGTCGACGCCAGCCCGGGGGGCCTGGGTGCAGTGTTGGCCCAATATGACCCTAAGAACGTGCACGTCAAAAAGGGTTGTGTCCTACGCCAGCCGCTACCCAATGACCACGGTACAGAAATACTTACAGGCTAAGGAGAGCCAGGCAGCATTTTCCTCTTTGGGAAGGGTTTCACAGTCGCCACGGACCATCAGGCCCTTCTTACTATCTATGGGAACTGTAGGGGAGACATGGTATCACAAGTATGACACAGACACAATACATGCAATTTGTAAAAACCTTTATTGAAGTTTCTGGGGCTGGAAAACTCATATTCTGCCCTACAATTACGATGGAAGTAGTATCGACCATCAAACGATAAACAAAACAGTCCTAGTAGAATCTGTGAAATCAAAATGGCCTATGCTAACAAAACCTAATGCCTGCCCTATCTCTTGTACAAAAAAAGTGCATAAAGGGGAAATGTATGCAAAGGAAAACTAATTGTTCAAATTAATAAAGGTAGCTGAATCAGCTCACCTCCCCACGTTAGACCTCAGGGAGTAAAGTGGTCCTTGTAGACAGGATGACACACTCTGGCTTAGGTTCCCAGTACAACAAACAGTACCAAAATATGGACAGAGGTACGCCTGCCCTTCCAAGTTTAAGTCTCTCTTTCCACTTCCAAATAATGTTTCAACAAAAAAGGTTCACGTAGGTCCCCCTGTCAGGCTTAGACCTCTTCAAAACACAGTTCACATTGGCCCCACTCTTCCGGGCTCAGACCTCGGCCGGTCCCCTTCTGTCGGGATCAGAACTTTCACAACAAAGTTCAACAATACTTGCAAGGGGGCTCCCTTTCCCACGCTTATTACGCTTCGGGTCTCTCTCAATCGGGCTCAGACCGCCTTTGGATTTATTTATTTAAATGTTTTATTCGTTTTAAAAGAAAATAGGAAAAAAAAAAAAATTCTATTTACAAAAACCTTTAACATTATTACATCCACGTAAAAACTAAAAACGTTGACATTGTTACATCCACTTAAGAACAAAGAAGAAGAAACAATAAAATAATAAAACATCCACTGTCTTTCCAAAGGCCAAAATAATCGACAAACCCAAACATTTTGGAGGATTAAAGATTATCCTCTTATCCCTCCATTTAGTTCTGTCTTCGTCCTTAAGACTCTATCAATGAATTTCAGAATTGCAATTATTAAACCAGTCTTTTCACCCATGATTTCTTTTTAAACGTATTTTATTGGCATTTGTATTGGATGCATACAAATACAAGAAAATTAACTAAAACAATAAACATAAACAACAACAGCCTTCATGCGAAACAGTTCCTCTTACTTAGGTGGGCATGGCTGCAAATAGGGGTTCCGATATCACGGGAAGTGGGAGGGATCTCGGTCAAGAAGATCACCATATCCAGGCGAGTGCGAGGTATCAGTTATGGCAAAGTAGTGGGGTTTATCAAGGGGGTTTATGGTCTGCACTGAAGTGTATATCTCTCAGGAGGGCCTTCCAAGAGTCTAGAGTGCCACTCGCAATGTCTCCGCTAGAGATGATTCCATCTTGCCAGGCTCTGGTTTCGGCTGCAGTCCATCTCTCTAGCTCTTTCATCCAGCGTTCATGTCTAGGGCCCCCTGGTGTCTTCCAGGCCATGGCTATAGTTCTTTTTGCAAGGATACATGCAATGTCCATCTACTTAACAACATGTTTGTATTTGCTTGGTCTGGGGTAGACCCCTAATAAGCATTCCCCGGGTGTCCATTCATATCTGCTTATCCCGGCATCAGTGCAGGTCAGGTCTGTTTAACTTTGGACCACAGCGCCATTGTCCTGGTGCAAGTCCAGAACATGTGGATCAGATCAGCTTTGTCGTTCCCACACCATGGGCAAGCTGGGGAGGCTTGTTTGTTGAAGGAGGCCACCCTGTGTGGGGTCATATACGTCCGATATAGGACTGTAACAGCCAGACTGCATCAGAGGCCATGGGATGCCATGCAAACACCAAATACCCAGAGGGGCCCGCGGGAAGCAGTGAGGCGGACACTGGAAAAACAAAACTCGAACCTGAAGGAACAAGCCGAAAGGACGAGGAGGAAGACACTGAAGGAAGCAGTCAATTGTGGTTAGAGGCAGACCTGGGTGCCATCCGCAAATTGTGTTATCTGAATATGGATAGCGGAAACCCTTACGCACGGCTGGTAGCGGGGTTGAGAAATGGCGAGGAACCTACGGGTAAGGAACGCGGTAACCACGACACAGGCGATAAGACGGATCAAGGGTCTGCCGGAGTGTGCCGCGTGTTCCGCAGTACGAACGACCAACGGGGAGAGGTTGTTGGGCCAAAACGGCACAAACGGGGAACGGAACAAAGAGAAGCAAAAGAACCGTATAACCTCACACTCGTAAAACAGAGACACGAGAACAAAAAGAAGGATATTAGAAAGTCTTTATCCTTACCAAAGCCAGGGTCTTCTGACTATAAAAATCCCAATCTTCACCTCGGGGCACATGACGGAGAGACATCATGGCGACTGGGAGCACGGAAGGAAGGGGGCGGGGCTTGGGAGGGTTTTTATATTCTCGGACAGAAGGAGAGTCCTGATTGGGGCAAGAGTGGCCAGCCCCTATATAAAGCAAAGAGAGACAAAGGACTAATGGGGAGTTCTCTTTCTCATTTCAGAATCGATTTGGAAGCGAGGAGTCCACAAGTCCATACCAGTGGGCTTACGATGACTAAACAGAGATTTCAGCTTTACACTCACAGAAACCCGATCAGAGTTATCTCGACTGGAAAGAGAACTGAGACTTGAATTAATATTTTTTCCTTTTCATTTTCTTAAATTAGTCAATAAAGACTGATTTTTGTTAAACTTATCTACCTGGTCTGAGTGGTCTGTCACAAGGACGTTTAGTTGTATCTGACCGAATCTGGAGTTTCTCAACACCTTCTTGGGGTATAGTAACGTTCTTTCCCATTCCTTGTCTGTAAGTGTAGTTTCGAGGTCCGTTTCCCATTTCGCCTTCAGTGTCGCACTTTTGGGGTTGGGTTTGTCGGTGAGCCTCTTATAGAGTCGAGAGACCGGTTTCCAGCCATCCGTAAGGTCGTGCATCTCCTGTAACAGTGGGTCTGGGGTGGGTTCCTCCGGCCAGCTGCACCAGATCTTCTTGGTGGTTTGTTTGAGCCGGTGATACCAGAGAAACTGGCCGCTTGATAGCCCTTCATTAGCCTGCAGTGACTCAAAATCCTTGAATTCGCCCTCCTCAAACATATCCCCCCATGTGTAAATTCCGGAGCCCTCCCACCTCCTAGCTGTGGAGAGATACGATTCTGTTCTGCACACGTCAACCAGAATGGGGTTGTCTGGAGAGTAAGGGTGTTTCACCTGCCTGATGTAGCAGGTTCTGGTCCAAATCTGCCTACCAAGTTCGATGATCAGGGGGGCAACTGGGGATTGTTGTAGAGGGTTCCAAAGCGTTTCCTTGGGGAATATTCTGGAGGGAGATTGTCGCAATAGTCCCAGCTCGGCTGATGGATCGTCCGAGAGCCACTTCGTCACGTGGCTAAGCTGTGCCGCAAGATAATACAACTGGAGGTCTGGGAGTTGTATTCCCCCTTCCTTGTATGGGAGGGATAGGGTAGCCAAAGTCAATTTATGCCTGGTAGGTCCCCATAGGAAGTCCTTGATAAGTGCCTCCAATTTCTTAAAGAAGGGCGGTCTGACGTAGTGGCATATGTTGACGAAGAAATACAGAAATCGGGGGAGGACTATCATCTTAACGATTTCTGCTCTGCCTACCATTGCAAGTGGGAGTCTAGACCAAAATTTCATGGATCTGCGAAGGCTGGTTATTGCTACTTCCGTGTTGTGCTCGTGTGTGAGCATCGGGGTGTGGCTCACATTAATTCCTAGGTACCGAAACGTGTCGAGTTGCCACTTTATCCCAATGTCCGGGAGATCAGTTTCTTCTAGGCCTCTCAGGCTAGCTAAGGGAAAGGCAGAGGATTTCAGTCTACTGAATTTGATCCCAGAGTATTTCGCATAGTTGTCTAGTACATCCAATGTGATTGGTGCGTTGATCTGGGGATCTTTCAAGTATAAAAGGACATCGTCCGCATATAGGGATATTATGTTATGTTCGTTGCCCACTTTGATGCCAGCGTCCAATAACTGTTTCCTAAAATATATGGCAATCGGCTCCCGGCCCAATATGTATAGCATGGGCGACAGTGGGCACCCTTGTCTGGTGCCCCTTTGTATTTTCCAGGATTCAGACACTGTTCTGCCGGTTTTAACTCTTGCCACAGGAGAATTATAGAGTACTGTGATCCATCTGACAAAGCCCTCGCCAAACCCGAACCCTCTCAGCACCTCGACGAGCCACTCCCAGAAGATAGAATCAAAGGCCTTGATGGCATTGAGTGATAGTACTGCTAGGTCTTCTTCATTCTCATAGGTTTCGGCCATAATGTGTTGAAGCCTTCTCAGGTTGGCTGTGGTATTACGTCCTGGAACAAAACCATTCTGGTCTTCGTGGATTAGGGACCCTACCACCCTAGCGAGTCTGCTGGCCAGTATAGTGGTGAGAATCTTGCTGTCATAATTTAACATGGCCAGAGGGCGATAAGAGTCACAGTCAGTGGGTGGTTTGTTTGGTTTGAGCATGGGAATAATTATTGTCTCTTTCATAGTGTTAGGTAAGACCCCGTTTTCGTAGGCCTCTAGGTAGACCTCGTGGAGGATTGGGGTGAGGGTGGATTTGTATGTTTTGTAAAATTCAGGCGGGAGGCTGTCACTTCCAGGAGCCTTACAGGTGGCCAGCGATCTGATTGCTCGTGTCACATCTTCTGCAGTGATTTCCATCACCAGTGCATCTCTCTGTTCGCTGGATATTTTGGGGAGGCCTATCTCATCCAGTGTTTCTTTAATTTCATCTCTGTCTATTTGTGCGTCATGGGAGTACAATCTGGAGTAGAATTTGGCAAACGCTTTATTAATTCCTAGTTGTGTCTTGTGACGTATCCCGTTTTCTTCCATTATCTCCGTTGGGAGGTGCCTGGGGCGTTCACGCTTACACAGCCAGGCCAGCAGTCTGCCGGGTTTGTCGGACTCCTTGTGAGACCTGGTAGTGTATGTTGCGAAGTCAAACTTCTCTAATCTGTCCCAGGAAGATTGGCATTTCTCGCGGGCTTCCTTCAACTTCATTTCGACCTCTGGAGTAATGGCTGAGGTGGATTCTAGACGGGAGATCTCTTCCTCTTGTGCTTCGAGTTCAGTCCTCAATTGCCTGCGAGTGCCTCCAGCTTTTGATATTATTTCTTCTCTAGCCACCACCTTCATGGCTTCCCACAATGTGCTCCAGGTAGATACTGAGCCTTTATTAATGTCAATGTATTCTTCTAGTTTTTCAGCGAGGTCCTCTCTGAACTCAGGGTTGGTGAGGGCCGCAGTAGGCATCCTCCACATGGGGATTGGCGGTCTAGGCCCCGTTAATTGCCATTGCATGATCAGTGGGGAGTGGTCTGAGATTGATCTTCCTAAATATGCTGTGGTTTCTGCCAATGGTATTTGTTCTCTGTCGATGAACAGATAATCGATTCTCGTGTGGATCTTGTGCGGGGCTGAATAGTAAGAATAGATCTTTTCAACAGGATGCTGTTCCCTCCAAATATCCACCAAGTCGAGTTGTTGCAGCGTATTGTCAGAGCGCATGTTGCGGGGTTACTTGGATGGGGGGGTTGTGCTGACCTATCCATAGAGCCATCAATGACACAGTTGAAGTCCCCCCCCCCATATAAAGGTCCTATTTCGGTGGTGTGCCATCCGTGAGCATATTGCTCTAAGGCAGTGGTCTTCAAACTTTTTTGGCTCGGGCACCCCCTGAGCCAAGTTTGGGCAGGCCGGGCCCCCCTAAAAGTGCCGGATGGACAGTATGTAGAAATCGCTAGGAACTTTTGCGTGCCGTCACCACACCCTACTCCCAGTACAGACCCTGGGCTCTCCCCCCACCATACTCCCACCACTATCCCAGTTCTGCTGCCCATCCTGCTCCCACCACAGTCCCATAACACAAGCATACACACATCCATACACATTTAAATAAAAAATAAATCGCCATAAACTTACCTTCTGCAGGGGCCTGCGCATGGTTGCTAAAATGCCCCGCTCCAGGTTGCTCTGCCCATATGTGCGAGGAGGCGCAGGAGCACCCCCTCGCACATACATACATGGAGTGCCCCAGCCAGCATTTCCAATGAGCTATGCAAGGCTGGCGAAGCAAAACACCCCCAACGTTGCATGGCTCAGTGATCATGTGCGGCTGGGGAAATGAACTGTCAAAGGCAAACAGTGTTTCCCTTTGACAGTTCAGCCAGCCCAGGAGCACTCCCTCAGCTGGAAAAAGCAGCCGAGGGAGTGCTCAGTGTTTCACTGGGCTGGCTCCTCGGTTCCTCCATAATGGGTGAGGTGGCCAGTGGGTGAACGCCCCCTCACCCATTAGGGATGAGTCGGCAGGCTTGGACTGGCCTATAGGGCAATAGGGCGATGACTGTACCAAAAATGCAAAATGCTAGTGTAGGTCAATCAAAATGGGCCACTTTTTTGGCCAGTGTGGGCCAGTTTGAAGAGTTGCTTCACTATGCAGCTAGTAGTTTTGACCATTGTTGCTGAATAAATATTCTTTAAATATCACAATTTGTTTACATTTGAATAAAAAACAACCCCTTGGGTACCATTCAAACAGTCTGTAACTAAAGGACTGAATATCTGTTTGCAACTGATGGCCATGTTTTCATTGGTGCCTAAGACCGTTTTATGGTCCAGTCTGACCATGTGAGCTGCCCCCTCCCATTTCCTCCAATCTAAAAAAAAAAAAAAATAATATTTTATATATATATATTTTTTTAAACATTTCATGCTGGGCTCTGGCGCCCCCTCCTAGGAGGCGGCCGCGCCCCCCCTGGGGGGTGCGCCCCACAGTTTGAAGACCTCTGCTCTAAGGTGTGATGGTATTCCATGTTGCGGGAAGTACGAATTGACTAAGCAAATTGGAGTTTGCTCGATAGTGCCCCACATTATTACATACCTTCCTTCTTTATCGGACTCGAATCCTTGCAATTGGAAAGGCACATTCGGGTTCACCCATGTGAACACCCCCTTGAGTATTTAGAGTAGGGGGATCCTCTCCCAGTCCCAGCCCATCGATCTGTTAATTTGGACATGGTGTCTTCCGTAAGATGCGTCTCTTGCAACATCGCAATCGAAACCTTTTTCCTGCGGAGATAGGACTGTATAGGGTTTCGTCTCAGGTATGAGATCATCCCTCTCACATTCCACGTCATCACTTTGAGTTGTGACGCCATCGGATCAATATCTCGAGCCCGGCTGGCAGCTCCTCCTCTGGAGCCTGTAGTAATGCCAATCAGAGGTTATGAGACTGTTGACGGGAGGAATCGGGTTCTTCGCCCCCCGATTTGTAGCATGCACCCATCCTGTGCTTCTTCAGCGGTAGTGGTATGAAGACTGTATAACTAACAAAACTGTTAACAAAACTCGAACTGGTGCGCCCAGCGACTACATCTTCATTGTGGTGCTCGGGTGCTCTCGAGCCGTCTAGACCCATCCGGGTATCGGGCGTGAGCTGGGTCGGGCAGGTGGCTAGCCCGACCCGGATTGTCTGTGGGGGATAGGGCTGGTGTCTGGCGGAGAGGCCGAACGAGGGCCGTTTCTATGTAGCTAACTGTTTGTTGGATTACCTTCTGTGGTCCGGTTGCTTGTGCTTGTTGTGGCCATTTATGGCAGCGTGTCATATGCCGACGGTCTGAGAGCCTCAATCTTCCATCTGGGGAGCATCTTTACCATCTGCAAGGTTGTTATCTTCCAGCCACATGTTGGCGGCCGTTGGGTTTTCTAGGAATATGGCACGCCCGTTGAAGATGACTTTCAAGCGTGATGGGTAGAGCAGCCTGTATTTCAGGTTTAGTTGTCAAAGTCTTGCTTTTACTGGGACGAAAGAGTTCCTCTCCCTCTGCACTTTCTAAGTGTAATCAGGGTAAATGGTTATTTTAGAGTCGCCACATTCGATGGGGCCTTCTTGCCTGGAGTGCCATAAGATAATTTCCCTATCCTGAAAGTTTAGAATTTTAGCAATTATTGGTCGTGGAAATGAGCCAGGTGGGGGCCGCTTCGGGAGGGACCTGTGGGCCCTTTCGACTGCGAAACCCTGCAACAGTTTCCCAGCCCCAATCTCCTGTTGTAGCAAGGATTCTACGTAGGCTGTAGTGTTTGGGCCTTCGTTTCCTTCTGGTACTCCTAGGATCCTAATGTTGCCCCGTCTAGCCCGACCTTCGGCCTCCTCGGACCTCTCCTCCAGGATAGCCACTTTCTTCTCTAGGTCTGCAACATTGGACTTCAAGGCTGCTGTGGCCCCAGCCGTTTCTTCTATTAAAGTGTCGGTGTTTGTCACCCTCTCAGTTAATTAGCGGGCGTCCTGACGCATGAGTTGAATGTCCATTTTAAATACGTCGATCTTAGAGTCTATGTGTGTCCTCAATGAAGCAATAGCCTCCAGTATTTGGGAGTGGTTATCTGTGGTTTCCCCCTCTTTCGTGTGGGTAATCTCTGGGGTACAAGAGCGAGCCTGTGTAGGGGTTTTTGACTTGGCGGATACAAATGAGTCCATGGTGGCTGCTTTCGCTTTGTTCCTGGCGGCCATATTGGAGTCTCAGTGATGCTGCCCCTGGGACACTTAAGACGAGTTACTGGTGGGGGTATCAGCAGTCTCCCCGTGTGTAGAGTAATGAATGATGTTCCCAAGGTGTCAAAAGTCAATGAATCCGAATCTGCAGGGGGTTAGGGGTGCCGCCGCTATATCTGTGATGTCGCCGTCGCTGCCCTTACCTCTGAACGTCCGACTCGCCGGGGCGGGGAGATCTGGGGGCGCCTTAGTCGCGCTCTTGCTGCTGGTTCTCGCTGTCCTGCGCCCCGGGGCAACGCTGGGGAGGAACCTCCGGTGGTCGTGTGCACCCTCAGCGAGCCGTCCTCAGCGACGGCTGAGCCCGCGTAGTGTACTACGGGAGCGGTGTACAGGTGCCGCTGTGGCGGGCCTCGCCCAGCGGTGAGAAGCAGGGTGAGGGCTCTCCCTTCCGATGTCCTGCATGCGATTGTGCTCCGTCGTGTTGTCTCTGCTCGATCTGGCCGCCTTAATCCCCGGATGCCGGCTTCCTTCTCGGAGTTTCCGCTAAGTGGCGCGGGTCGCCATCTTGGATGCGTATGGAAGCGTGGGAGGGAGTATGATTCGCGGACAATTTCGCCGACCAGAGGGTCCGATTTCCAGGCTGGTCAAGCAGATTGTGTCGGGGTCAGCTTCTCCCGCCTCTGCATCAGCTTTCCGTGGTCGTAGGCACTTCTTATGCCGGCAAAAAGGATCGAGAAACGGCGCCTCGGCCGGAGCTCGGCTATTCAGCCTCTGTACGCCATCGCCTCCAGCGTCTTTTCTCCCATGATAACCCAAGCCCACCACTCATTCAGGCTCAAAGTACTTTCACTCATGACATACTCTGCTAGATATAGTTGTCTAATATCTTTCAGTACATCACAGGCAATAACCCAATGGCATAAAGTCTCAACCACATCCTTCTCCTTACAGAAGCTACAGGAAATGTCTTCAATACCTGGCATCTTCCGTGCCGACAAGACTTCTCCAGTCACTACTCTATTAAGTCTGCATCTGAGAAGCATATCACGATAGTGCTGCGATGGAAATTTCTGTAGGTAGCTTGGGAGGGAATTTAGGACTTTTCTTTCTACCATTCTTAAACAACTCAATTTCATTTGACCACAATGCTCTAACGTGCTTATCCAGTCCTCGTCTTGCAATCTACGCTTGACTTTAGTAGGATTTACTGCCAGAACATTCAAGTTAATATCTTTGTGTTGTAAAATTCTTTTGATTTTTGTTTTCGACCGGATAATATACTTGTCATGTCCATTTTTAGTTGGATCAACGATGGCAAAAGGAATAATATCTGTTTCAGATCTGCACTTCCTATATAAAGCCAACGATTTCCATAGAACCATGGATTCCAGGGATTGCAGCTTTAATTCTTGCCTAATAACACATGTGGGCACAGCATTTGGAAGTAGCAGAATTGTAGGTCAAAACTGACCCTCTAATATTTCCCATATTTCCCAAGGTAGGTGTAATATAGTCTCGCAACCATAGGTTAGTACCTGTGCGATTTTCTGTTTATAAAAAGACAGAATGGGATCATTGTAAATCTCCCAAACTTCCTATGGAATATTCTTCAATTTGGATTTCAAATGAATTAAGTGTCTCTGATCACTGATACTTCTGTTTATAACAATTCCCAAATAGGTCATTGATTCTACCACTTCCAGGGCCTCAGCCTCCACTCTCCAGGTGAATTTCTCTACCTTCTTTTTGTGTGCAGATTTCATTACCAGGATCTTGGATTTTGTCACATTCATCTTCATGCCATTCTCCCTTAAATAAGTATTGAATGCATGAATTCTGCGTTGTAGACCAATAGCTGTTAAGTCTAAAAAGACTAGGTCATCCGCAAAAAGTATCCAAGGCACTGGTATGCCATTTATCTTCAGAGGGAAGGCGATCACCCCTCTCTGTGCATCCGCTAGATCAGCAATGTACAAACAAAATAAAAACTGAGCCAGGGCGCAACCTTGCTTCAAGCCTCGGTGGGTGAAGATTTTTTTAGACAGTTGTCCTTTGTCTGAAAGTCGAATCCTCATAGAGACTTAATTTGGCCCAAAGCTTCTCCCTTATGACTCCATCGAACACCTGTTCGAGATCAACAAATGCTAAATATAAGCTTGTGTCGGTTTCCAGGGCTCTATCTTTCAAAATGTTAATCATAAAAAGATTTAGAGTGGTACCCACCCTTTTGACAAAACCTGTTTGTCTCGGGTACAGGATACCACTTTTCTCAGCCCATTGTCTCAGATCCCTCAACAGGACAGTTGCGAATAGTTTCCCTATTGAGTCTAGGAGGGTGATAGCGCTGTAGTTTTTTGGAACCGCCCCATCTGCTTTTTTGTAAAATTGCCACTATATTTGCTTCCCTCCATGATGTTGGAATCTTTTTGTTTGTCATGATCTGTGCAAAGAGTACTGGCAGGAATTTGCTCCATTGTTTACCATTTTTCTTGAGCTCCCTGTTGGACAGGACATCCGGACCCTCAGCTCGGGATGAACTCAACTTTTGATCAATATTTCTACGTCTAGCTCATCAAATGCAAAAGCCCAATTCTGAGGCTATGGCTCTTCCACCTTACTTCCTGTCCAACCAGAATCTGTGAACAAAATTGTATAATGAGCTATCCAATCAGACTCAGGCACCATGCCAATGGTTGTGCTCAGCTTAAGGGAGCCATTGTTGGTAATTAGTTCCCATAGATTTCTAGTGCTCTTTGCAAACTACCCTTAGTCATTTTGGGCTCTCCTACTCCTGGTCCCAATGCTCTTTTGCACAAACTACCCTTAGTCATTTTGAGCTCTCATACTCCTGGTCCCAATGCACCAATTTCTATACTGCAGTTTTTTCTAGCCTGATTTTCTCTTTATATTGTGACTTATCACCTTCTTTGTTTAATTTCCGAACGGAATTCTGCAGCAATTTCCTCCTCTTTACCAGGGAGTGGTCGTACCAATGTTTCGGAACCACTTTTTTTTTAGTGGACTTCCCCCATCCCTGAGTATCAAATTCTTGAATGATCCCCTGATATTTCACACTGTTGGAGTCAGCTTGTGCAGAGTCCCTGTATCGACTTGCTAACAGCATCACATTGTACTGTTTTAATCTAAGGCAGTTTCCTCCCCTTTCTAATTCCACTTCACCCATTTTTAGCCTTTGTTCTTCCCCCACACCATTTCTAATGGAAATCGCCAACAAGTCGTGGTCACTTAATTACTGTGGCATAATTTGAAACATCTCCACATTCTCTCTAAGATTTTCCGAAGACGAAACAAAAGTCGATGCATGATCTCTGCTTGCCTCTTTTCCAAGTGCTCTTCCCAGGTATATCCCCCGCAGTTTGTCCATTTAGCATAAACATATTTCTTGCTATCATAGCATTCATCCACTCCTTTTCCCTTACATTCCATTCAGTTCTACACAGTGTATGACCCGTCTTACTTAATAATTTGATGTTTAAGTCACCACATAAGGATTTTTACATTTTCCCTCTACTCCATAATTTCATCCATTGCCTCACCAATATCTTCCACTAACTTGATTTCCTTACTCATATTCACTTGCCAGTATATGGTAATCATGAGTATCGGGCTAAGCCAGGTCTTTTGCTTCTGTTCTTATAACATGATCTGCACATAGGGATTAGGGCTTTTGATATTGATGATAATCCAACCAGAGTCGACTTTGACAAGCGTCTGGAGACCTGAATATGGTCGGCCAGTTGGCCCCTTAGGAGCAGGGTTTAAGAAGGCAGTATACCCATCACAGACCGGCACAGTCCTCAGCCAGGTTTCCTGGAAACATAATATATTAAACTTTTCCAATTCCAAAGATCTTTCCGTAAACAGGGACCGAAATCTATTTGTATTCCAGGATTCTATCCTTAGTGGTTCTTCCACCACCCTCAGTTGGATCTAATCTTCCTGACCACCATTCAGAGTATTGGCTATCCATCTCCACAAGTCTTTTTCCACCATTAGCCACTCTTTCTCAGATATTTCCAGGTCTCCCTTGTTTTTCTGATTGTCAATTGTGCATTTCCAGGATTTCTGATTTTCCTTTACGGGCAGGACAGTTGTCTCTCCTACCATACTTTGATTCTTTTGAGCAGATTCTACTTTAGTCTTCTTGAGATTCCCTCTGCATCCTTGCATCCCTCCAATTCTCTCTTATTCGCTCCTGTTAGTCACTGACTTCATAGCCCAGAGGGAGAAACGTGTCCTACAAGGACATAATTAAGTCCTTCTTGGCTTGTGCTACCAGGTGGAGGATGATCCAATCCGTTCTTTTGTCAAGAACAAATTCCAAGATGCTAATATCTCTCATTGTTATCTGATGATTTCCTCATCCACCTCAACTTCTACCAGCTTCTCTGACTTTTCAACCTACTCATCTTCCACAATCACCAGTTCTTTTCTAGGTCTTTTAGGGTCAGGGTTGTTATCACTTGCTGTGGAGAGCGCAAGTTTCGTAGAAAAGCTCTTGACCCATTTGATTTTCTCTTCGCGGAAGCTGGCCTATTCTTGGTTTTCTTCTTGTTTTGAATATTTTTCTTAGAGGTAGCGTGCGTATTCACTTTGCTGGATTTTCCTTCCATTACTTTGGGGGCCTTAACAGAGAGACGATATTACCTTCCTTTGGTAGCAACGGTGTCCTATGTTTTCCTAGTATCACCTGAGTTGGAACTTTTGGATCTGGTATCGCTTGCTCTACTCTTAGAGTATCTATTTCCATACTTTTCGATCTCTGTAGTGCTTTGATTTGGGCCCTCATCCATTCCCCATCAAGCAATAAAGCGTCCATCAAGGATGATTTATCCGTCGACTCTCTCCGAGCCAGATCACACAAGTGATTTTGCCAGTTATTAGAGGTTTCAGCCTCTTTATCCATCCTCACCTCCATCTTATTTGCCAGTACTTCCAAGCACACAAATTTAGTCGAAATTCCCTGAAAAAGAACAGATTGATGCTGGAGGTTAGTTGTTATATCCTCATAGAGTTTAGTAAAAGGCAAAAGTGATGTAGTGAGGGAAGCCATCATAAATTGTTGAAGACGTGCCCATTCCTCCGATTTCAAGGGGGGGTTTCTCTCCTCTTTTTTTTCCCTTACGCAATCACAACATTTGTGGGATACTCCTGATGATGATATGGATAAGTCTTGTGATGTTGGGATGTTATCTTCTTCAAAAACGGAATCTTTATCCAGCGCACCCTGGGAGCTATAGTTTCGGCCCCTTTCCTCTGCAGGAGCCTCTTCGAGATCCATTTCAGATGGCTTTATTGAGATCTGTAGCTGGTCTTTCTCGGGCTGACACATATTTCCAACCTTCTTATTATTTACCTAGAGGGTAGTATGTTTTTGATCAGTTCTACATTTCAGTTTTCCTTCATTCAAGCTTTGACTTCTCCTCTCTCTCCAACCTCCAATTCCGCCCTCAAATCCGCCAACTTCAATGATTCATCCAAAAAGCGCACTTGTTCAGTTATGCTGGTAAGACTCATGCATTTTTGATGCGCAATTTTGTGAGTGAGATCAGCAAGTTCATTTATCAAGTGCGCCGCCAGGCCTGCATTATGCCCCCTCACAACTGGACCTGACTCTTTGATTTAATTACCTGTAATATCATCTGGTGGTAATGTACCCTGATTCATCATCTTTATTACACCAGCTTTTAATTTCTTTCCCAAAATTATCACTTCCCCTTTTTCCCCAGGGTTTGCTCTTAAATTTGCCCCCATATTGGGAGTGGAGATTAACCATATCTCCCTCCACCATCGGGGCCTGAGGGCAGTTCTTTTCATTCATGAGAGGTACACTATCCATATTGTTTCCTTGCAGGGTTTGCAACACACCCATTTTTCCATTTCCCCCCAACGCCCGCTCACTTATAACCATATTTTTGGCAGGATTTTCTCTTTCATTGGAGTCATTGATATTGTTCCTTTCATTATTTTCCTCACTGTTTGCTGCATTAAGGTACGAGGCATCAACATCATTTATCTCTATACTGTTTCCCTGTGTATCATTTGAAAAATCGTATGTCGGGTTATCGGCCTCATTGGCTTTCCGTATCCCGCCTCCCAGCCTTACCTGTTGTTACACCATCCACTGGTCACCTTACCCGTGCAGCCACTAAGCCCTCCATCTCCGGTCCTGATCTGCCTTCACCTTCTAACCTCATGTCCTCACTCCCTCAAGCAGCACAGCAGCGGCTCTACAACAAGAACACACGAGGGCATCCAACGCGCTATGGTCATACTCACCCATTGCAACGTTGGCAGCTTCCCTGGCGTCTTGGAGATAGTCGACTGAGATGTCGGCCCTTTTCTTTGCTTCATCACGCCCCCAGGAAGACCCGGCAATGTTTTGAAAACTTGGGTCATGTGACAAGGAAACGTGCTACATCATCAGTCACGTGATGGGATCATGTGACACTCCTAGTCCCCTTCAAAACCGGAGAGGGAACGCTCATTCAGTGCTTCACATCTGACCCAATCAGGCACGTTTCGGCGTCTTCCTGTCTCCACATCTTGATTCTGGACTACGGACTGTTCTTCTTGGATTCCTCTGTCAAGCCCTTGGATACTGGTTTGCTCTGCTGTTTCAGGACCTTTGAATTGTGGGATTACCCCTTGTTTCGAGGAACTTGGCTGGCTTTTGACCTTGGAACTCTTAACGGACTGTTTTCGGATTTCCTCTTCTGTTACCTTTTGGAGTACCCTCTCCATACAGGTCTTGCAGTGCCAATTTCTACAGCAATCTACGCCTACCCGCTGCCGCTTGCTACACTCTGCAGCCACACGGAACACCTCCATTCTCATCTGTGCTCTTCCCGTCCCCAGACCCTAACTTGGTAAGCCCCTTGATATTTGTTACCTCGCTATTCAGTGTATTGTTTGCCATTGTACTGACCCATTGCTTGCTTTACAGCGGTTGAGGGGTCACCGGTGTTCCTGGTTCCTGGCGTTCTTCGGCACTCAAAAAACCTGTGGCCTCAAGGATCGCTCAGGAAGTTATTTGTATCTTTCTGAGTGGAACTTGTGGACAGAGGCCCCATAATCTTCACGACCATCAAGTCATAACAGACTGTGAAGCCGACAGGTCGTTCAGATTATGGAGGCATCGGCTGGGGACCCTGTGGCCGCTCTACTGCAAGCAGTTACTACCTTGAGGGCCGATATGGCCGCAGCCACCACGGCGTTACACCACTGCCTTGACTCCCTTCAGAGTGCTCGCCATCCCCTACCTCCTGATTCCGAATTTGGGGACCCCACACCTCCAACCCCTGGTCCTTCTGCCACCCCTTCCATCATCACACCAGTAATTGCTCCCACTCCTTTTCCTGTAGCACCCCCTGAGAGATTCCAGGGAGACCCCAGGAAATTCCATACATTTCTGAATCAATGTAAATTACATTTCCTTTGTAGACCTTCAGCGTCCCTGATGCACTTGCCAAGGCTGCGTTTTTGCTTTCCTATTTGTCTGGCGTCGCCGCCACATGGGCCAACCCATTACTTGAAAACGATCATCTAGCCCTTTATGACTTTGACCTGCTAGTGACTGAAATGTCTAAGGTTTTTGACACCAGACACAAAGCTCAATCCAGAGATTTGGAATTACTAGATCTCTCTCAGGGGAAAAGCACCCTTATAGAATACATAACACGATTCAACCAGTTAGCGGCAGAAACATACTGGCCCGAAAACAAGAAGACTGTAGTGTTTTACAGAGGTCTAAGTGGCTCCATTAAGGACGCTTTGGCAGTGGTGCCGTCGCTTCCGACTCAGTACTCTGATCTGGTTGACCTAACACTCCAGTTAGATGCTCGACGCACTGTACACAAGGCAGAAGTCAGATTCTCAGGTACACAGTTGTCGGTTCCTCCTGATGTAGCCAGCGAACCCATGCAAGTGGGTGGAATACGTAGCCCTATAACTATGACGGAACGAGAAAGGCGGAGAACCGACAACGCTTGCTTTTATTGTGGACTTAATGGACATTACGTCAAGAATTGTCCACGCCGCCCAAAGCAAAAGAATCCGGGTTTTCCGACTGCTCGTCCCTGAATATGAGGGCCAGGACGAGTTCTCCACAGTCCCCCTCGTTTTCTCCTCTGGCATTTGGGCCTATTAGACCAGTCACAGTCCACGCCTTATTAAAGCCTACTCCTGACACAATGCACCCCGTTCAGATTATCATTGATTCCGGGGCCACTGGCTGCTTTATCAACATACAAATGGCTTATGCCTTGAACCTTCCACTAGTTACCAAGGAGTTTCCCGAGCCTGTACAGGCTGTGGATGGGACTTCCCTTGCTTCTGGACCTATTCGACAACAGACTGCTCCCATGGAAGTAGTCATCCAGGAAACACATAGGGAAACACTTGCCTTTGACCTCATAACCACCCCTCAGTTTGGTATCATTCTCGGCATCCCTTGGTTAAAGAAATATAACCCGCTAATCAATTGGGGTACTAGCCAGGTCTGTTTTGAATCCGAAGTTTGTCAACATTTTTGTCTTATCGAGAGAGAGGAGGTAATCGATACACCTGCTGCAGCGTTGGGTGCAGTAGCACATCTCACCCTATCCGAGACTGATGAACACCACTCTTCCACTTCGCACATGGTTGGTGCTGTCTTTTCCAACATACCTCCAGCTTATCACTAGTTTTTGTCAGTCTTCGACAAGGGCACCACAGAGAGTTTACCTCCACACAGACCCTATGATTGCCCCATAGATCTGGTCCCTGACGCTCAGATCCCCAAGGGCCGAATCTATTCTTTATCACCAGTAGACGATAAAGCCTTGAAAGAATACTTGCAGGAGGCATTACGTTTCGGCCACATTCGGCCCTCCTCCTCGCCTGCTGCATGCCCTATCTTCTTCGTTCCAAAGAAAGAGGGGGATCTTCGCCCCTTTGTAGACTACAGACGTTTGAACGCCATCACTATCAAAGATAGATACCCCATACCTCTCATCTCACCACTCTTGGATAGATTAACACACGCCTCCATCTACACCAAATTAGATCTCCGGGGAGCATACAACTTGATACGTGTCCGCAAAGAGGATGAGTGGAAGACGGCGTTTTGCACCCGACAGGGTTTATTTGAATACATGGTGATTCCCTTCGGTTTGTGCAACGCCCCTGCCACCTTCCAGCGATTTATGAATGAGGTTTTTGGGGACATTCTGGACAATTATGTGGTGGTCTATTTGGACGACATTCTGATCTTTTCCTCCTCTTTAGACAAACACATCCTTCATGTCCAAGAAGTCCTATCCCGTTTGCGCAAGAATGCGCTATTTGCCAAGCCTGAGAAGTGCCAGTTTCATACCAAAGAAGTCGAATTTCTGGGTTTCCACCGGGTGGATTGACTATGAATCAGTCTAAAGTACGAACCGTTTTGGAATGGCCGGTCCCGGTAAACTTGAAGTCTTTACAGTCTTTCCTGGGCTTTGCCAATTTTTATCGGCGATTTATCCCTGGTTTTTCTACTAAAGTGGCACCATTAACTAAATTGACCAGTCCACGTGCCCCATTTATCTGGACCCCCGAACATCAGACCGCTTTTGAGTCCTTGAAATCTGCGTTTACCTCAGCTCCGGTCCTACAACACCCAGATCCGGAGTTGCCATTCGTTGTCGAGGCAGACGCATCATCCTTTGCTTTGGGAGCGGTATTGTCACAACCCTGCCCAACCTCTGGTCATTTACACCCTGTAGCATACCATTCACGCAAGTTTACATCTACTGAGTCCCATTATACAGTTACCGAAAAGGAACTCTTGGCGATTAAAGATCGGTATGGAGGCACCATTTCATGGGGGCCAAACACCAAGTCACGGTTTTCACTGATCATAGGAATTTGCAAGATCTTGCATCCCTGAAATGCGTCAACAGTCGTCAGGTGCGCTGGCACTTATTCTTCGCAGCCTATGACTTTGTTGTGAAACATCGTCCTGGTCTGTCTCATGGTAAAGCAGACGCTCTATCCCGCTCTCCTGGAGTGGTCGAGGGGTCACCGGTGTTCCTGGTTCCTGCCGTTCTTCGGCACTCAAAAAACCTGTGGCCTCAAGGATCGCTCAGGAAGTTATTTGTATCTTTCTGAGTGGAACTTGTGGACAGAGGCCCCATAATCTTCACGACCATCAAGTCATAACACCTGTAGACGTGTCTGTGTTCTGGTGAGACTTGGGACTTTCAGCATTTTCTCCCATGCTCTTCCCGCAAACTCCTGCAAACTCCACCCTGGCTCCAACTTTGCTCCGCTTCGCTTCCTGCAAGGATTTTATGAGCAAGAAGCGGGTCACCACAGCGGGCGAAGTGGAGAGCAGCAGGTCCTTAAAGTGGCAGCAGCAAATTATTTAGCACTAATTTCTCGGCTTCAAAGTAAAACCACAGAATCAGCAGAAGTAGTAAAGGGTGTAGCTCTTGCAAACTCCACCTTGGCTCCAATTTCAGGTCTCTCTCAATCGGGCTCAGACCGCCTTTGGATTTCGAAGACTTTCGAATGTGCGTGGGTTTCTTTATAGACCTCAGCAAGACCAATTCGACTCAACGTTCACTTTTCAGCTTCTTACTCTTCCTGTCTCTCTGGGTTAATTTTCCTTATTTTGCTTTTGCAGTTCATTCGCTTTTATTGCTACAAACAATGTACCTTAACAGAGACTTTCGAACGGGTTACTTCCTTTCGCCGGACCACTCTGTTACTCAGTATTGCTGAGTTCACAGTAGTCCTTACTTCAAATGTTCATTCACAGGTCTGCCTTTCTTTGCGTCTCGTCCCCACGTGTGCAGCCTTCACTTGCGATACAATGTTGCCACTTCAAACTTTCTTTAACACACATCGGTCTCTCAGGTCACTTGGTAACTCACCGGCTGTGTACGTTTCTCTCTGTCTTACGATTTCCCATTCACAAGTCAAGGTTAGTACCACAGGCTTGGCCTCCTCTCTCCAACTCTGCCGCTCACCCGGGAGGGTCACTGACGTCCTGAAACACAATGCAGTCTTTAATTGCGGGATCTGGCCTCCTCCACGTGTCTTTCGAGGCCTGTCGGAGGCAATGACCTCCAGTATGGAACTCTTGGGGTTTTCAACCCGCTGCTCTCGTCCCTTGGTCCATTGCTCTGCCCCAGTAGGTTAGCCTTTGCCCCGGAAGTCTGCACATACTCATATCCCGCCTTGCTCCTAGTATGTCTTTAGGTGTTGCCTTTTATCTGTGTGAAGAGAGCTAATTGGTATCAGGTGTATGCACTTGAGGTTAAGTGCCTGACTTCACCTGACCCAATTAATGGGACATGTCCAGTACGATGTATGAGAGTTAGTCTTGTTAATCTCAGTCACCCTCTTCATCGGCCCAGTGTTTGTGTAAAAAGGGGGGGGAATTGGGACCTTGGAATATCCTACAAAATAGGTCAGGGTTGATGAACAAAAAAGGGGGGAATAACGTGCCTCACCATCAGCTGCCTCACCCCCACTCCCTGAAGATTCCTCACCCAGGTGATCCTCCCGCACTGGTCAACCCCCAGGGTCTGGATCTAAAGACGATGACCGTGCCCTGGCCACCTGAGAGAGAGATCCCTGGGGATTAGTGGGTGAGACACCCTCTGGTTTCTCACAGAACCCAAAAGCCTGTATGCCACCATGCATTTCAAGATGGGGCCTCCGACTCCAGGACTAAAAATTCACCATCTGCCACAGACCGGTGAAAGACAAGAACCCGGCTGACTATCTTTCACGCCATTCTGCTGGGAGCCAATAACCCTAACACTCCATTGCAGACACCTATCTGCATTATGTCATTCACCAAATTAAGCCGTTCCCTGTGGCGTTGTCATGCGCCTGCAAGACTAGCGCGTGTGGAATTGGTGGAGATAGCCATTGATTTGGCACATCACGTTTTCCTGCACACCGCCTTCAGCGTTTGCCTTAGCCAGCCAGCACCTGGCGGCCGTTGCGCATTGCAACACATTCGGATCCCTCCTCTTTGGGCGAGACACTGTTTTCCGCTTTCGGAGATCCTACGAGCCCTGCACCTCCTGTTACTTTTTCTCTGCTCAACTTGAGCATTTTTGCATTGCTGTTCTCCGCGGCTCCCCCTGAAGTCCCCCTTGACTCTTGCTTGCTTCTGCTTCTGTGCTTCTCTTACCTTCCTCTTTTCTCCTGCACATTTCTGCCGTACGTGTCTTCTCTTTTCCATGCCCTCCTCTCCTGGCTCTCTCGGACTCGCTCTCTTCAAGCTCTAGCTATAATGCTATAATGTGAAGTTTTCTCACTCCGACACGCTCCCCGTGTCATTCCTCAACCGGCTCTCCCAAAAGCCCTGCACACTCGTTCACCTACCTGGATCTCTGTTTCTCGGACCACCTCGCAGTGACCATACCTGATCCTCACACCTGGAATCCCGGTTGGATACCTACTTTTGTGGACCCTGCAGCTACTGGAGAACTCGCCACACCGACCTTCTGCAATCTGCTGGACAAGAGTTTTTTTCTGCTAGCACTGGCTTTTTCCTTTTGCGGTTTCCTCAGGGAAGGGGCCACTAGCCCGCCCTTTGTCTCAAGGCAGACATAGTGGCTTCCCACCGGGGAAGACTATATCTCTTCCAAAAAAAGCAAAGCTTCAGAAGAGGGCGAGGCAAGAACCAACAAACAAGCTCCAGTGATACAGGTGAGGACGAGGGGGAGTTGACTGAATTGAGTGACAAACCATATGAACCTACCAATAGTGACAGTTTGCAACGCCAACAAGAAGTGCCAATGGCCACTGCGGAACAAATCCAAGAGCTAATCACTGCTGTGCAAGGACTCTCTCACGAAGTGCAAAACTTGAAAACGGAAAACACTGTGTTGCGACAACTTGTAACTGCTAGAGACCAACACGCAGCAGAACTACCCCTTATGGCTCTGGCTTCTGGGAAATTCGATGGCTCCACCAAGAGGCTAAAGGAATTTGTGGAGGCCTGTATGGCTCATTTTACTTTCAGGGCTCATACTTACTACTCTGACCATGCCCGAATTGGCTATATGGTCTCTAACATGACCGGCAATGCCTTGGCCTGGGCTACCCCAATAGTCACCGGTGCTAACCCGGTTCCGCAAGACTTTGGAGTGTTCCTGAATCTCCTCAAACAGACGTTCGAAATACTAGAGACCACATACGTCGCCTGCAAAGAGCTTTTGGATGTAAGGCAAGGTACCTCTGACCTGCTGACGTATATCACACACTTCCAAGAAACTGGCTTCAGACACTGGCTATCCTGAAGCAGCTCAGTATACCATATTTCGATGTGGACAAAGGGAAGACATAAAGGACGAGCTTGCCAGAACCACACAGCCTGCCTCGTTCTCAGATCTTCTATCAGCGGGTCTGCAGGGTAGAGGCCTGTCCTTGGTTACAGACCTGCCTACATCCTCCCCTTCACCTGTGCAATCAGGCAATAAGGAACCCATGCAGACAGGGGCGGCTCTGACCCAGTTGATCACTGAAGAACGCAAACGACGTAGAGACAACGGTCTTTGCGTGTACTGCGGATCAGACGTACATCTTCTCTGAGATTGTCCAGAGGTGCCTCCCCGCCGTCTTGGAAACGGATGACCTCGGAGCTAGGTGGGACGAGTTTTCGAGGTGCTGTGCCCAGTCTCTATGTTACGATGGCAGTCTCATCACCTACCACTACTGAAGACAATCGATTGATGGTTGTTGCCATCCAACTATCAATCCAGCTACGAACCATTGACTCTTTAGTCCCGATCGACTGCCGAGCGGGCGGAAATTTTGTGGATACCATCTCGGCCGAGAAGATGGGTCTTCAACGAGTTGAAAAAGAAGGTCAAAAGGTGGAAGGGGTCAATGGAAAGGCCCTCAGTTCCGGTCCTATAACCCACACCACAGAAGACCTTTCAGTTTCTATCCTCCAGCACAAGGAAACAATCAGTTTTGATATCATCCATGCTGCACATTTTACCGTCATTTTAGGAATCTCCTGGTTGCGCAGACACAACCCTTCCATAGACTGGACCAAGAACCAACTAGAGGTCACCTCTGCTCACTGTCGCCGTTCTTGCCTGCCAGAAGTCACCTACGAAGCCATCAAGGCAGTTACCACGTGTCTTCCTGATTCCCAGGGTATACATTGTGTGTCCACAGAGCTATCCCAATTCCAGGAAGTCTTTCAAGATAAAAATCCCCAAGACCTGCCACCACATAGACCGGAAGACTGCGGCATCGATCTCCTTCCAGAGGCACTCATACCGTTTGGAAGAATGTATTGTCATTGAAGGAGAAGAAGGCGCTACGGGAGTACTTGGACTTCAACCTCCAAAACGGTCTAATCCAACCATCTCGTCCATCAGCCGGGGCATTGTTGTTTTTTATACCCAAACGGGATTCCTCCGAGCTCAGGCCTTACATCGACTATCGGTGTCTCAACTGAGTCACCACACGAGACCAATATCCGATGCCTTTAATCAAGGATATATTAGAAGCTGTGCAGGGAGCGGTAATTTTTTCCAAACTCGACCTCAGGCGCGCCTACCACCTCATAGGAATTCGAGCAGGGGATGAATGGAAGACCGCATTTCAGACCATGTTTGGTCATTTTTCAACAGTTTATGGACTGTTTGTTTTGAGATCTACCATTCTATATACCACAATTGTCTACCTGGACGATATCCTGGTTTTCTCTTCAACTTCACCATAAACACCTTCAGGATGTGCTTCAACGACTTCAAGATCACTGCCTACTTGTCAAACCTGAGAAATGTCAGCTCCAAGTCACTTTGGTGCCTTATTTGGGTTTTATCCTATCATAACAGGGAGTGAAGACGGACCCAGCTATGGTGACAGCCATTCTGAAGTGGCCCTCTCCTGCATCAGTGAAAGACATCCAAAGATTTTTGGGATTAGCAAACTTTCCCTTCCATTTATTGTGGAATCGGACGCTTCTTCTACAGCCATCAGGGCAGCCTTGCTACAAGAAGTTGAAGAATATCCGGCAGCCTACCTCTCAAAAACACTCACACCCAGTGAAGCCAACTACTCTGTTATAGAGAAGGAGTTGTTAGCCATGAAAATAGCCTGTGAAGAATGGCAAAATGTACTCCTAGGTGGTAGTCACCCATTTCTGCTTTGCACCGACCATAAGAACCTGAAAGTCCTCCAACAAATGGAGAGTGTCAATTTACGGCAATCCAGATGGGCGCATTTTTTTGCACAAGATCACAATATGACTTTACCATCACATACCTACCTGGCAGCAAGAACATTCTGGCAGATGCCTTATCTCGCATTCCCATCCCTGGTCTCTGCTCTGAACACTGTCCCGAATACTTCTTTCCACGCAACCAATTTGTATTCCAGATTTCCACCTTTGCCCAAAAGGTCAGAGAAGCCACCAATTCGGAGGTCATTCTGCCAAGGATATCATCCAAAGACCAGGTGCTCAACAAGGAAGGATTAGTCTTTGTCAACCAATGGTTATTCTTTCCCAATGAGGAGTCTCGTCACCAGGCGTTGTCCTGGTGCCACAATAGTACCCTTGCAGGACGTTGAGGGGTGTCCAATATATTAGACCTCATTCGCAGGAGCTTCTGGTGGCCAGGTCTCGCTACTGAGGTCAAGAAGTACACTATAGCTTGCCCTACCTGTAACCGGAGCAAATACAGTACACACAGACCAGTGTGTCTGTTGGAACACGAACCTGTGCTTTCCTGTCCCTGGAGCCATATCACCACGGATTATGTTGTGGATCTCCCCCCTTCCAAAGGTTGTAGCTGTATCATGGTCACAGTAGACGATTCCCGAAGGTGGCTCACTTCTCTCCCCTGACAGGGGTGCCTTCGGCAGCTGGTATGGCGACTGTCTTCGCTAGAGACATCTTTCCCTGCCCGGGCTGCCCGTGAAGATAATTTCCGATTGAGATAGTCAATACACCTTCAGGTTCTGGAAAGCGTTCTGTGAGCGGCTTGGCATTGAGAGAGCCCTTTCGTCTGGTTTCCATCCCCAGACCAGCGGGCAGACGGAACTCAACGCCACCCTTGAACAGTACCTCCACTGCTTCACCAATTTCCAGCAGGACAACTGGGTATCTCTCCAGCCCACAGCAGAGGATTCCTACAACAATGCATCACACTCCGCAAAGGGCATCAGTCAGTTTTTCTGCAATTAAGGCCAACATCCACTCACCTTTTTTCCCAGGCATCTCTGCGCACGGACATACCTAGCTAACTCGGTTCTAGCAAACATAGCAGAGGCATATAAATTGGCTCACCAGAGCCTACAAGAAAGCAAGGTCTGTTGACAAGTACAAGCCGATAAACATCATCGGAAAACACTGGATTGGAAAGAGGGCTCCCAAGTCTGGTTGGCTACCAAGTACCTGCCCTGATGGGTATGCCCCTCTAAACTGTCACTACGGTATTTGGGCCCTTTTTCCATCATAGAAAGGATCAACCCTGTCACTTTCAAACTACGATTACCCCACAGTCTGCATCAAATCCATCAATTGTTCCATGCCTCTCTCCTCTGGGAGTATGTGGAAGACCCCTACAAACGTTCTTCACGGTCCCCATCGTGGAGATACCTGAAGATAAGAGACTTACGCTATCAAAGAGGACAAGTGGAATATTTGGTCCACTGGAAAGGCTATTGGACCTGTGAGGAAAGTGCAATTGCCAAATGGAAGGTAGGGGTGTGCCAGCCGCAGGAAATAATCATTGTGACGTCCCAGTTAGTTTGTGCGCGCATGCGCGAGCCCCGTTTTGGGCCCGCGCATGCGCAGGTTAAAATAAACTGCGTACCACGGTAGTTGCCGCCGGGACGCGTAACGAGCAAAAGCGCGTCCCGTGTCTCCTTCCATGTGTGTGTGTGCATGCCTGCTGTGAGTGCGTGTGGGCCACCCGAGGCACGGGTGGCCTCCCTCAACACAACAACTGGCGATGAGGTGGGATACCGCCGTAGCGCTCGCCTCATATACACGGCAGTGAAATAAATCAGCGACGCTACGTTGGATGGAAGCACGGACCCGGCGCGAACATTCCGGTAATGTCGAAAGGCAAGCACACAGCAGTAGCGGCCTGAAAGGGTGCTCGAGCGCTGCTGTTTAAGTGCAACCAAGCAATTTTTGGAACTTTTGGTCGCCCCAGAGCCCTGAGGACGACTTTTTTTTCAACACAGACACTCTGTTGAGGAGTGCTGTAAGACACGACAAGGTGGTGGATTAGCAAGCAGCAATCTGAGGTACGTGTGAAATCAAGCCCAGTCAGTTTTGCGGCCTCTGAGACATTAAGAGGTGCCTGTGCGACCTGTGAACATGGCAGAAAGTGATGACGAAGGAGGAACTGCGGCAGTAGTGACGAGAGCACAACAGGGGTCGTTGCTACCAATGCAAGAATTTGATGTATCAGGTCCCCCGTCGAAATTAGGTCCAAAGTGGTTGCTATGGATCAAGAAACTTGATATGTATTTCACAGCAACGGGGATAACTGACGATGATGCAAAAAGGGCAACCCTGTTGTATTCCGCAGGTCTGGACGCAATTCGCATATATGAATCTCTTAACCTGCAAGTAGTCACATATGATGCCGTCAAGGCTGCATTGGAGAATCACTTCATACCACTTTCCAATGTTGATTTCGAAAGATTCCTGTTCTGCTGGGAAAAACAGAAGGAAGAGGAATCCCTGGATCGATTTTGTGCTAGACTGCGGCTGATGGCCACCACGTGTCGATGGGACAATGAGGAGTTGATGATACATAATCAGGTTATCCAAGGGTGTAGATCTGGGAAACTACGGAGATAAATACTGAGAGAGCCAGGGTGGACTCTACAACAAATACTAGACAGTGGCAGAACGTATGAGCTGGCGGAAGCGAGAGGTGCCAAGATGGACGCCGCAGTGCGACCGGGCGCATCTGAGGATGCGTTTGCCATCGGCAAGCGAGCCGGATCGAAAGACAAGTGGGGCCAGAGAAGGGAAGGGACTCAAACACCACATGGGTCTAACTTGATTTGTCAAGACTGTGGGTATGATTTGCCTCATTCGGAGGAGTGTCCGGCAAAATCAAGATTGTGTGGCAGGTGCAATGGCCCGGGACACTATGCGAGAATGTGTCGTGCCCCTGCTCCCGTCTCTGTACAGAGAGGCCCGGCTAGAGTTCGGGGGTGCGGGTCAAGACGACAACGGAGCATCGCGGCCCTGGAGCAGGAAATGCAAAGACTACAGTTGGCCGAGGAGGAAGAGGAAGATGAGGACGAAGTGTTCTTCATTTCAAACATTGCCTCTGGAGTCAAGAGAAAGAGACAGCCCAAGTGTGTAGTGGACATACAAGGAGTACCGACACAAGTGCTGGCGGAAGAACACTATCAGAAAATTCCAGGCCCTCCCACACTGGACAGGTCAGCGGCAAAAATATTCACATTCAGCGGGGAAACTCTGCTGCCAATCAAGGGCGTGTTCATAACTCCTGTATCCAAGGGAGGAAAAACGATTAAGGCAAGATTTTTTGTCACGGATGTGAGTCCCCATTCGTTACTTAGCTGTGCAGCATCTGAAGCACTGAACCTGGTTCATTTCGCATATGAGGTTTATTTGACGGACATTGAATCACTGCTTGTCAAGTCTGGGGGCATTTTCGAAAGGGTCGGAAAGTTGAAGGCGCCCCCTGTGCGTCTGCACATTGACGATTCAATTAGGCCAACAGCCCTGAAGCATAGGCAGATCCCATTCCATCTAAGGGAGAAGGTGGAGGAGGAGCTGCGGTCGCTTGTCAACATGGACATCATTGAGAGGGTGGAAGGGCCTACGCCCTGGGTGTCACCAATAGTGGTCGCGCCCAAGCCGAAACAGCCTGGCGCGGTGAGAATCTGCGTAGATATGCGCCTCCCTAATGCCGCAACCAAAAGGGAAAGACACCTGACGCCAACCCTGGATGACATCGTAGCGGAGCTACAGGGGGCGAAAGTGTTCTCTAAGTTGGATCTGCGGGCTGGCTATCACCAGCTCGAGCTACACCCGGACTCGAGTTTCATCACCACATTTACGACGCACGAGGGTCTCTACCAGTTCAAACGCCCGAGTTTTGGCATTTCGTCGGCCGCCGAGGTGTTCCAAAACACCATCAGGGGAGCTTTTGCAGGCCTAAAAGGCGTGTTGAACATGAGTGACGATATTTTGGTGTTCGCCAACTCTGAAGCTGAACACATGAAAAGGCTCGAGGACACACTAAAGAGACTGCACGATCTGGGTCTCACTCTACTCCGTCAAAAGTGTGAATTCTTTAAAGACCGAATTGGATTCTCCGGATTCATCTTTCACGCCGCCGGCGTGTCGCCTGACCCGGCAAAGATTAGAGACATTCGGGAAGCCGCCGCACCACAGTCTCCCACGGAGGTAAGGAGTTTCCTGGGTATGGTGACGTTCTGCGGGCGCTTCATTAAGAGTTTGGCCTCGCTGGCGGAACCACTCAGGGCACTGACGCGAAATGATGCTGTATGGAAGTGGGAAGCCCGAGAACAGGAGGCATTTCAAGCTCTCAAAAATGCCCTGTCCGATGAAGACACGATGGCGTACTTCAATCCATCGGTGGAGTCTGAGATTGTAGTGGATGCCAGCCCTGTAGGGGTGGGGGCGGTGTTGCTAAAGCCTGACAAAAGGGGGGACATGCGGCCAATTGCAAACGCGAGTAAAGCCCTTTCCAGTACCGAGATGAGGCACTCGCAAATTGAGAGGGAGGCCCTGGCCATCCTGTGGGGCTGTCGCCACTTCCACCTCTACATCTTGGGCAAGCCTGTCGTGGTGGTGACAGACCACAAACCGCTATTGCCCATATTGGCGGGAGTTTCGTCAAAACCGCCACCAAGAATTGAGAGGTGGATGTTGGCCCTCATGGAATACGGTGTGCGGCTAATATACAGACTGGGAACCAACAACCCAGCG